>NC_141687.1:510794464-513194464 GCF_964263255.1 Lissotriton vulgaris | reverse complement strand
GTAAAAACATACCTGGTGCTGTCAGCCGCCTTGGACTCCTCTGCTTAAACTTCCTGGTCCCAGCAGTCCCTGGGCCAGCATCGCGGACTCCCCATCCAATCCCGGTGCTGCTCTCAATCATGAGAGAAGCGTGGGGATTGGCCAGAGGGTTCTGGATTAAAGCTTGCTCAGGCTCAGTGAGTCTGTGCTGTTTCTCCAACCCGGCTGTACGATACAGCCGGGTTGGAGAAACGTAAGTGCGCATGTCAGTTTGGTCGGCCTAAGACAGCTGGCCAAACTGACATGTACACTTAAAAGTGCACATCTACCACTCCTCCTCCGCCCCCTCCCCCTCCCATGGCTCACCCCACCCTTCTCTGCATACAATGTCTCAGACAGCTGCTGAAAAATAAAACAATATTAAAATATTGTTTCATTTTTCAGCTGCTTGCTCTGAGCCAGTGGGGCGACGCTCTTCAGCCATTGTGAAGGAGCCGGCTCTGGCATTTGCTGGTGTTGCATGATTTTGTTTGGAACACAAATGGCTCGAAGGTTCCTTCAAAATAGGGCGCATGTGATGCTAAGTTGTGGCAGGTCTTTTACAGGTGTTGGCTGGTCACCTTTTAGTTTCTGATTGCTGTCTTAAACAGGCTGGTACTAGTGAGGTGACTAATTTGTCAAGACCTGTGTTAAAGTGATAAAATGGTGAGATAATCTCACAGAACACTGCATTTGCAGCATCATTTACCTTTTTAGATGCATTATGTAGTAAACTATGCCACATAGCTTGGTTCTCCACTGACACATAATTCCAATGGCCCTGCCTATACCCCATGTTCATTTGTTGTAAACAATCCTGTATTTAAAACTCTTACCTGGTCGATAACCAAGTTGTCTCTTCACTAGAGAACTTGACTGGTGGATGATGGGATTGGTCTTGCATTTTTCAAGCTTTCAAGATTGATAATTATGCTTGCACCTGTTCCTTATATCCCATGCTGATGGGATATAAGAAAAATGTGCAATCATAATTATCAATCATGCATGCTCTATTTTTAACATTGCCGCGGGTGCAGCTTCAAGCTGCACCCGCGGCAATGTTAAAAAGGCACGCATTGCATTTGCATGCAGAAAGAGGCAGGCACCGCGCGGTGCCTGCCGCTTTCCGCATGCAAATGCAGGGGGGTACCATAGGTACCCCCCATGTGCACCCCCCACCCCCCCTTCACCTAGGGGGCCCGCAACGGGCCCCCTAGGTGAAGTTCCGTATGCTTTTCCGCGGCGGAAAACCCGCCGCGGAAAAGCATACTTTACTGGCCATCCTAATATCTGGAGGCCATCCTAATATCTGGAAGACACCGTCACCATATTAGAGCTTTTCCGCCGCGGTTGTAATCCGACCGCGGCGGAAAAGCTGCGGATGGAAACCAGGACCCACCAGCCATCCTAATCTGGCGGTGGGTCTTTGGTCAGTCCGCTGCGGATTTTCCGCATCCTCGGGGCCGGCGGTGGCTTCCGCCGGCCCCGAGGATGCGGAAAATCCGCTATCATAATGACCCCCTTAGTGTAGAAAGTCTGCTTGCGTGGCTGCACAGCGCGTACATGCATCATTTTCACACAGGCCATATCTATGCACTTTCATTGAGGTGTTGTATGTTTGCTGCAGAAATTTGAAATGGATAATGTGCAGGTTGCAGTTAGGCGTGAGCAGCTTAGTTAGTGAGCAGCAGAAAGTCCAGTCTGCCACTGATAATGAGGTGCCCAACATGGTATTCCACTTACCCATCGCCTTTTCAGCTTGCCTGTACTGCTGTTGCTGTGCTGCAGCATAGAGTTTAGTTACGAGGCAGGCGCGTGTGGGTGCTTGCAGCAGTACCTGCAGGGTATAGAGCTTGGGGGGTTCCCGGGGAAATGATGGATATAATTTCTTTAATCGCCAGGTGCAGTCTTAAGTAGGTGAATATAGTGGTGCAGTTCTATTGTCCTGGGCAGTAAGTAACTGGGGGATTCATGAATTGCTCTTCGTGGAACCGGTACGCAAACCATTCTCAGCCAATATTATCCTCGCCCGCTGTTCGTGTGTTACAAATATATTGGAGTGGTGTGGCTCACTGGTTAGAGGCGGCAGATCCGGAAGCAGAGAACGGCCCGAGACCAGGGTTCAATTCCCGACACGGCAGCGCCAGGGTCAGGGTCAGCGGACTCGATAATTCTCGCCTCGGTGCCTACTCTAACCAGTGATCACACTCGGCAACTCTGGGCATTAGCTTGCATGCAGGTCTTTAGAAGAATCACCCCAAAGAGTGCTGAGGCTCTTTGAAGGAACGTTTGAGGGCAGTAATGAGGTGCTCGCTGCCAGGTATATGGGGGGTCGCTAGCCTGATGCAGGGCAGGTATGAGACAGTTCGTAAACCACATCCGAGGTAACAGCACAGTAGAAATGCGTTCAGTGCTGGATTACCGCTGCTGCACCCAATGTCCGTGTATTTTGCTACCGGCGTTCCTTAAGGAAAACAATGTGATGTGTCTCAGCAGAAAGTATATGTTTGATGTTTGATGTTTGTTGGTTTTTGTATAGCGCACATACACTCCATGGAGCATCTTGGCGCTGCTGATTTCACTGCAAAGATGAAATATTTGGGGATGGTAGCTGAGCTGTAGATGTCCTTAGATTAGAGTCTTACATTTTGCATCAGATAATCCGTAAATCCATGTTTTTAGAAGTTTTTTATAGATTTTTTCTGATGGTGATGCTCTAAGTTTAGCTGGAAGGGCATTCCAGGCCTTGGCGCCTAGGACTGCTAGGGATTTGCCACCCTTGGTGGTCAGTCGAAACTTGGGTATGGTCATTAGATTAGCAGTGGCTGATCTAAGTTCCCTATTTGGGAGGTATCTGTGAAATTTGGTTGACAGATATTTGGGTCCGCATTTATGAAAGCCTCTGTATGTGATCAGAAGGACTTTGAATAGTATCCGTTTTTGGATGGGGAGCCAGTGCAACGCATTCAGAGCAGCTGATGCGGATGATCTCCTAGGCCATCTTAAGACAAGCCGGGCCGCCGCATTTTGAATCATTTGCAGTTTGTGCAGGGTAGATTTAGCTGCTCCTGCATACAAACTGTTGCAGTAATCGATTCTCGATGTTATGAGAGCGATTGCAACCGTACGGCGGGCGGCCAGTGGGAGGTAGTCAAAAAAATTTCTGAGGCCCTTGATTATGTTGAAACAGATACCGGCCACTTCTTTGGATTGCTGTTTAAAGGACAGCATATCGTCAAATTTTATACCTAAGTTGCGTGTGGCACTGATGCTATTGGGAGGAGCTTCTGCGTCTGATGGCCAGCATGTAAGAGGGGAAAAGATGTTATTTTTCCCGAAGGGCAGGATCTCTGTTTTCGCAGAGTTGCACTTTAGATGGTTATTGTGCATCCATCCAAAAGTCGCAGTTAGGCAGTCTTTCAGTATCTGTTCAGCCTTTCCTGTATCTTCATCTAAGACCAGGACCAATTGGGTATCGTCTGCATATGCAACCGTGGTTACATTATGCGTGGCAATTAGGTTGATCAGGGGTGCCATGTACAGATTGAACAAGGTTGGGCTCAAGCTAGAGCCCTGGGGCACCCCTGACCTAACCTCCTTCTCCTCTGAGTAGAAGTGTCCCAATTTGGTTATTTGTTTTCTGTGGAGCAGAAAATTTGTGAACCATTTCAACACGGTGCCCCCAATGCCTGCCTCAGCTAGGCGATGTAGTAATATGGTGTGGGACACCGTGTCGAATGCTGCAGATAAATCCAGGAGAATCAGGACTGCCTTCTTCCCCTGGTCAAGAGCCGCTCTAATGGTTTCTGTCGTTGACAGGAGTGCTGTTTCTGTAGAGTGATTGGCTCTGAAACCTGCCTGGTTTGGGTGTAATATATTGTTTGTTTCCAGAAATGATGAGAGTTGTTTATTTACCAGGGTTTCGGCACATTTACATAACGCGGGGAGTTGTGAGATGGGTCTCAGATTAGTTAAGACGGATGGATCGTGTAGTGGTTTTTTTTGTAGGGGTTTTACTATCGCCGTCTTCCATGTGCTGGGGATTTCCCCCGACTGGAGTGAGGCGTTTATGATGGAATTAATCATGGGGTTGACCTCATTTTTGATTTCATGGACTAGTGCCGGAGGGCAGGGATCCAGTGGTGATCCTGATTTAATTTTTGACATAGTATGGGATGTCTCATGCAGATCGATTGTAGTAAAAGAATTCCATCTAATTTTATCTGGGCTGGTTTCTACAGCTGGATTGTCGGTGTTTTCAATCACTTCAGGAAAGTGTTTTATGATGTTAACTATTTTTTGTTCAAAATAATCTGCGATTTCATTGCAGAAACTGTGTGTAACCTCCGATGTTTCACCTGAGGAACATGTTGTTTATTGCAACCCGAGTCACTCACATTCCAAATAAACAATTCTGCTGCCCTGTGTAAACGTTTCGGTGTTTAAGCCACTGAGCAAAGGGGGGTTCTGTAGACACTGGGTGTCTTCCAGCCATAGGCAGAGTGGAGATGCAGGGGCTCTAAGAAGGGATGAAAACAAAGCCTTGTTAGCAAGCGAATGGTCTTTTTAAAGACCTATGAAGTACTCTGTGCCCGGGAAGCTGTCTCAGCCTGGGCTGACACACACGATGGAGTGAGGTGGGGGAGCCCTTTGTGCCAAATTGGTGTTGCGCGCCTGGTGGGAGAGATGGCCCCATTGTGCAACTCGGGAACCTGTACAATCCATGCTGATGAGGTCTGATCGGGGAACACCAATGACATGGATGTAAACGCACCACGACTTTTACATCGCAGGATCGTTTGCATCGCATGCATTCACCACGCATGCGACCACGGCGCAATGCCATTAACATCGCATGCCACTACAACGATCCTGCGATGTGAAAGTCAAGCTGCGAAACGGGCACTGGAGCTACTAGTCCTAGCTTTGAGCACAGAAGCACATTTTTCAGTTATGGCCTGTCCGACTCTGCACTATGTCCGCGATGACCCAGGGTTGTATGACGCATACGGATTGGCAAAAAAATAAATACCCTAAAACCGCGAGCTCTAATTATGATGCTGTTTATGTTGCAGTATGTGTCTATTAGGTTAGTGGTTAGGGATAGTGTATGTCATTTTGCAACTTTTAATACCTCAAAACTGAAATTGTTTTACCCACCCAGAACTGTGAGGCAGGCACCGGCAAGCACACCTTTTACAATCCCATATTGGCTGTAACATTCTCTGTTAATTGCCCTGGAAAGCCAAAGCGTGGTATTATACCATAGCTGTATCTACTACAATGTACAGTGATCTACTCAGCCTTCTCACTTTATCACACAGCACAGCACGGTACAACAATTGGAAGGTGGCAAAGGAATTAAATATTTATTGGTAGAGAATTTACTAACTTTTGATTGAAACAAAAACACTTGATCCACCGCTGTAAAGCCCACCCTGAAACCATACCGCATTGGTCTCAAGCTACTGTTCTTTTTTTATCCAGTTCTAGTTGTTTATTTAGCAGTTTTTAAATGAAAACATTTGGTTCAACATCGATTACGGGTTGATTGGTATATAGGTCAAAGATTTATCAGTTTGTCCTTTCCTGTAATTAGGAATGAAGACACAGTTCCTTCTGGGCTCCGACGGCTTTATCAACACTTCAGTATTCCAGAAAATCGCCCCCATAATGTGACACCAGTACATTGGACAGAATTAACAAAATCGTGTTTGCAGCCAGGTTAGAACCTGCTACTTTAACTGTTTTATGGTTCCTCGAGGCATTCATGAAACGTTCCTCAGAGCACCAGCCACCTACAGCGCCTACTGATTTCCTAAGTTTGGCCGCTTTCTGTATGCTATGTTGGCCCTGATCTGTTCTCCAGAGCGTCACACTTTTACCAAAAATGTATTGGTAATGGTTAACTCTGATTTTGTTTATAATCTTGAGCTTAATGCTGTTATTTCCTGGAGTCTTTTTCAAATAGTTTGGAACTTGTGCAGTTAGTAACTGGAACCTTAATGGGTTATGGATTTATTACATTTAAAAGTATGACTTTTCCACATCATCAGCTAATAAATTTATTTAAGTGCAATTGTAATACATTTTGTATTACAGGCTCTCAAATAAAAGAACGAGCTGTATAGACGCGTTAGTCTTTTCAATAATCCTCTGCTCCATTTATTATATTTTTAACCTGCCTTTAAAAGGTGTCCGGTACATTACATTTCTGTGACAAACACCATTAAAATATGAATTACCAATAAATGCAATCAATGTAGTGCAACATGTCCCCAGATCCCTATCCTTTAGGCCGAAAGTAGATGATGGGGAGAGGATGTAGCCGTACAGCTACAGCGGGCGACTTCGCAGCTGAGGAACCGGGTCAAGTCTCGGCAACAACGCTCAACATCCTGTGATTCTGGACAAATCACTTAGGGCCAGATGTAGGTAAATCTCATTTACCGATTCTTAAATACCGAATTTTACCTATTCGGTATTCATGAATCGGTAAATGAGATGTAGATAAAAAATCGTTATTTATTACCGATTCGGTAAAAATCAGAATCTGACTTTCGGAATTTACCGAATCGGTAAATTTACCGATTCGGTAAATTTACCGATTTGCAAACCGTTGCGATTCGGTAAATTTACTGATTCGGTAAAATTACCGATTCGGAATGTTTACCGATTCGGTAACTTTACCGATTCGGACGATTTTCTGTCTCCTACATCCCAAATGCTCAATACCGGTCGGAAACAGCCGAAAATCGGTATTTTTCGGCCGTTACCGACCGGTATTGGGCTACCTACATATGGCCCCTAATCTCCCCCTGTCAAAAAAAATGAATGTGTCCATCTGCAATGCAACTGGAGTTCACGTAAAGCGCTCTAATACCTGTTATCTTAGGATCTAGTTCACGCTATAAAAAACTCATGCAGGGTGCTGCTTGTCAGGGGCTGGATTTTTATAGGTCTCAAAAACTGGACCAGAGAATAGACGGTTCATCAGTGTTTCTTCATTTGGCAGTACCAAAGTTCACCCTGTCTTTTACTGCATATCCTTTACATTTTTAATCAAATGACATACATATGATGGACAGAATGCAGAGCAAATTAAACATTTGCATACGCCGGGCTGAAACTGGAATGGCATGGCATGGGGATCAAAAAAATTATGGGTGTAGGCTCAGATCTCTGTACTGGGATGAATGTATACCATTGTTCTGCATTCTGTCCATCAATTGTTGTATTTTGCTCTCCTTTTTAATCAACATTATTCGACCACTTCTGGATTATTTGGGGAGGCTTGGTGATGGATAATCATACACAAGCAAATCTTCTTGAAATCAAAGCAATCTTTTATTTCTTATTGATGCTTTTACGATAGCTGTGTGACACCTTTGGTTGGTTTTATCATTAGCTGTTGATGAAAATGTGTTCATGGGAATATGACTAGAGGGAAAGGCAAAAACTGTGTGCCTCCAATTCCTGCTCTCATAAGTAGAGGAGTTTAAAATTATTTTTTTTAAGATTTCCACTGAAGACATCAACAGATATAAAGCTGGGCCCATTGGGTAAGTATTTATTTATTTATTTATTTATTTTTTTATTGAGCAGAGCAGAGGTCAATGCAAGAAATACAAAAAAGTACCTATTTAACAAACATACTTCAGCAGGGATTATTATACACATCATCAGAATAAAATCAGAATAAAATCAAGCACCTGAGAACAAACACAGCTAAAACCAAAGAACCAAGAACATTCAATTTCAGTTACACTTAAACAGTTTAGCAGCTTCAATAATTGACACACGGCTAGTGCAAAAAACTGAATACTCTCCTCCAATTGAACCTTTAACCTAAAGTGCTAAAGTGCTCAAGTGCTAAAGTGCATAAGTGCTAAAAAATCTTTAAAGTGCAATCGTGCTGTATAATTTTTTATTAAAGTGCTATTTTTTTATTTTTCGGTAAATAGTATTCGTTTCTATACCTCAGACCCTGTGTGTTCTTAGTATATTCTCGTGTGAAATGCTATGAGGTGGTGGTAGATGCACAAATAGGAAAATATTTCCAAATATTCATAAATTTTCTCGTGGACCCTACTCTTTTAACATACGCCTCTTCAAATCTTTTCGTCCGTCGCATTTTATTTACCCATTTAAAATAAGATGGTACCTCCTCTGACCTCCAGTTTTGAAGGATTAGAGAACGGGCGACTAAAGTGCAGATTGCAGTGAAAGTTACTTCTGCACTGAGCAAATCCCTTCTCTTTGTTGAAATGCCAAACAAGGCTATTTCGGCTTCGGGTTCAATTACTTTATTTATGGCCCTGCTGATTGAAGAAAAGATCTTGCACCAAAAATCGAACAGCTTTGGGCATGTGTAAAAAATGTGCAACCAATCACCCCCCTCATGAAGCTGACATCTAAAGCATTTGTTTTCTACTCCCAAAAAGCGTTTGCTTAATGCTTTAGGAGTGAGGTACGCCAGCCAACAGGATAGGAACGACATTCTTTTAAAATTGGCCGCTCTGAGAGACTTACGACCCACTTCTGAGATCCTTTCCCACTCCTGCCACGAGAAGGAACAGTTGGTTTCCAGGGATATTTTGGCCAGGATTCCGTCGACTAAAGGAGAAGCTTCCCCTTCCTAAGGAATTTATACCAATTCCCTAATCCTGTTAATTTTACTTTGTATAGGGCAATAGCCAGTGGCATTTCTCCTGCCGGCACATTATATTTATGTATAAAATTTATGAATTGAAAAAATTCCAAAAACCCTGTTTTTAGTTTATTATCGGACCTGGCCAGAACCTCCTGCCAAGTAAAGAGCCTCCCTGAAACAAAGAAGGCCCCCAAATCCCCAAAGCCTGTCTCCATCCATTTTTGAATTTTACTTGAGTGGATTTGAAGACCGAGGCTCTTGCACTCCTCTATTCTCAAATAGCGCAAACCACCCCCCACTTCCTGATTAAGAACGGACTGTAATCTTTTTATTATATCTCAAATGGTCTTATATCTGGTCTTCTTTGGTAACTTTGCTGTTTTTAAAAATATCGGAACCTGCGAGCCTGCCTCTTCGACCATTTTTTCATAAAAAAACATGTCAGGCTGTCTACTAGGTGCCAATAAGCGAGCTGCAAGATCCAAAATTGCGGCCGTGTAGTATGTTTGTATATTTGGTAACGCTAGGCCCCCTTGTGTAGTTCCCAGCTGTAGTGTGCTTAATTTCACCCTTGCAACTTTCTTATTCCAAACAAAATCCCTGACCATTGAGTCAATTTCCATAAAATAGCGCGAATTGATTTTTAGTGGAACATTTAAAAAAAGAAAAACCAACAAAGGAAGGATCGACATTTTAATAAGTTCGACCCTGCCAATCAAAGTTAAGGGCAGTAAAGTCCATCTTTCCAGTAGAGTTCTAATTTTATTCCGAGTTGCTAGATAGTTCAAGCTATATAGTTGATCGAATTGATTGGAGACATAAATGCCTAGGTATCTGATCGGTTCGTTATTCAGTGCTTGTATCTTAAATTGGATGTTAAAAAATTGCAGTCCGAATTCAGTACTAGCACCTCGGTTTTATTCTGGTTGATCTTGTAACCACCAATTTGTTCAAACTGATTAAACTCTTGGAGAGCATTATCAAAATTAAATTTATCGGGATGAAGGTATAAAATAATATCATCTGCGAATAATTTAACTTTTGACATTCCTTCTATAGGTGGCTTGATATTTGGGTTGCTGCGTATTCTTATTGCCAAGGGCTCAATAAAAAAGGTAAACAAGATAGGAGACATCGGACAGCCTTGCCTGGTGCCACGGTTGATATTAATCACTCCTATCAAGTTGGCGTTAACTACCACTTTTGCCTGCGCATTCTGATATATGTTTTTTAAAATGCTTATTATCATGTCTGGAAACCCAAATTTTAACAAACCAATAAAGAGTGCCTCCCAATTCACCAGGTCGAAAGCTTTTTCTGCATCAACCATTGAAATTAAAGTTGGAATTTTATTAACCGAAACAAAATCTAACGTCTGAATTAAAAACCCAGTATTTGTTGACATGGACCTTCCTGAAACGAAACCTGACTGGTCAGAATGAATTAACGCCTGAGCAATTGGTGTAAACCGCTGTGCCCATATTTTCATAAGAATCTTAAAATCGGCATTAAGAAGACTGATCAGTCTATATGAATTGACATCCTTCTCGTTTTTTCCCTTTTTAACAAAACTAACAATAATGGACTCTTTAAAACTCGAAGGAACCGCACCTCCCAATCGAACAAGTAGAGGAGTTTAAGATTATTTTTTTAAAGATTTCCACTGAAGACATCAACAGATATAAAGCTGGGCCCATTGGGTAAGTAGGGTGTGGCTGCCAACTGTTACATTTTATGTTGTGATAATCTGGTAGGCTGAGGGATCCCTGGCAATTATTCATATGGAAAGCTAGGAACTAGCTGCTTTGAGATAAAAGTATTGTTGGAATTCAACTTCCCAGTTAAGCAGTCACGCCTCTGGCAGGCCAAGCTCCAACATGGTTAAATGGGAAATGGGGTTAAAAGCATGAAACTGTAAAATGTGAATCTCATTTGAAGAATAAACTAAAGCAACCAGTTTGTGCAGACAAGTACATTGAGAATACAGACTGACTTGGTGTAATAATGATGTCAGACTAAGTAAATGTCAGCTCTGTAAAAAGGAAACAAGAGTTTGGAATCTCTGCTCACCCAAAGTTGAGAGACTACAGCTACACAATACAATTCTCCATTTTATGTGATGAAAATGCATTACATTTTGCAAAGTTGGGGGTTCTGTCTCTGTAAGAAAAGGTGCCTTTAAATGAATGGGCGGCTACGTGCTAAATATGCATGCTGAAACAAGTTTTGATTTTGGAAAATTACACCTTTATTATCACGAGGGGTACCTAGGTCATCCTTAAACTTGAGCATTAGATTGACAGCTGTATCCCACATCAGAAGCAATCCCTCTAAATGCGCTTGAGGTTAAATCCTACAGAAAGTTAATACCAGTTAGAATGATTTGAGAACAGCGTGGGACAAGATTACAGAACAGATTACAGAACAGGAAAGTAGTAAGAATGTGGAATTCTAGTTTACGGGCTGAACATCATCTGTGCCAGCTTGTCACCCACGTACAGCGCGCACAACGGCCATTTTGGTATCATGGTCTCCCTGTACGCGATCTATCGCCAGCGCGCCCCTCTGACCCAGCAAGCATCCTCCGCGCATCCTGGCTCCCCCTCCCTCCCTCTCATGAGCCTAACCCTTCTGCATGACCCTGTCCTTGGGAGTCACGCCTGTGCCTGACCAGCACCTCCTCTCCTCCCATGAATGCCCCTCTGTTGATGAACCTTCCCTCCGCGCTCAATTGTCCACGTGACATGAATACCACTCCTTTGATGACCTCTTACCCCGTGTCCGACTGTCCACACAGGTCCGAGGCCATTGCCTAAGCCGGGAGATACCATTTACTGCCCCTCATTGTATGGAATCGCCCCTCTTCAAAGGACACACTGTTGATCAGGGCCTCCCCACCCCCTGAGATATGATCAGGCGCACACATCCTAAGACTTGGCGGAACACTCAGCTGCGTGATGACCCCCCTCCTCTTATCAGCAGGTTGAGGACCTCTATTGTGAAGGTATATGGGGGTGGGATTGACACGAGAATTATGGGGATGTCTTTTTCCTTACTTCACAATGTTATGATTGTAATAAAGAAAGGTCACATGCCATAAACCAGTGTATAAGAGGCCAGGCCTCAGAGAGGCTGTTAGAGCACCTCGAGACGATACCTTGTTGTCCGATCTGATGTGTTCTGCTCCGTCGGAATAAAACTTCTGTTTCCTGCCTTCTGGTCTCCGGCGCCTGCCTCATTGCTTGGTAATTTGAATGGTACAAAGGCGGTTAACGCCGGGCAAATCTTGAGAAAGGTCATAGCTCTACCTTTTTCTACAATTGGCGTCCCAAAGCGTGGGGCCCATCAGCGACACGTGGATCCAGTGGGAGAGGTCCCGACGACAGAGTGAACGACTGCAACGATCGGGAGAGCTCGTGTCCGATAGACCCTCGTCTGACTGCCGATCATCCGACCTTCACTAGTTCCGAACAGACCTCTCTCGAGTGATCTACGGTCCTGACTGGGAACTATCAGGAGTGCCGCGAACATCACGAAGAATAGAGGACGATCGGGCGCTGGATTCGGAAGACAGGAAACCGTCCATGCGGTCCGGGTAAGGTCGTGTAAACACGACAAATTAAGAAATGATTGTTTGGTTTGGATAATACTAGTATTACGCTTTGTTGATCCCTCTGGAGATTCACCGTCTGCAAACGGAGAAAACAACAGGCTCTCTCTTTGCAAACAGTGAAGGATAGGTAACGCAGACCTTTGTCTCCATTGTAATCCGTCGTGCCTATCTTCCTCCCCCACTGTTTTCCCGAACCGTCGTTCGTGGATTGTTGTCTGGAGATTCTCTGTCTGCAAACAGGGAAGAACAAGGTCTCTCTTTGCAGGTAGAGAAAGAGTGGGTAACGCAAACCTTTAACACGTCGTACCCACTTATTCTCCCCACTGATTGTTTGATTGACCGAACACTGATTGTTCGGTATTGGTTCTTTTGAGGTATTCACCGCCGGCAAACAACGGAGAATAGAAATATTCTGTCTAGTCTTTGTCCGCCGTGATAAGATAGGTAGTGCAGACTTTTGTCCCCGTTGTAACCCGTCATGCCTATCTTCTCCCCACTGATTGGTAGCCTGTACAGCCCGGACCGCTTATTAGAGATGAACCATCCAGCTCCACTGGAGGGCACCCCTAATAAGGACATGTTCACTAAGCATGGACTAGTCGCCATAGCTTATACTAAGCTATGGCATAAATATACGAAAAAGAACCCTGAAAGTCAGTGGCCACTGATAGGTTCCTTTGATGAAAATAAAATAAAAACATTGGAAATAGCGCTCCAGAAAAATAAGACCACGCCCACTATGCTCGATAGTATAGGCATGTGGCGCAAAGAAACGGAACAACGGAAGAAAAGAGAAGAAGCAAAAATAGGGAAAGAATTACGAAAGGCAGCCCACCTAGCCGCTAAGCGACTAGAAGAAGAAATAAAGGAAAGAAAAGAAGCTGCACAAAACCAAGAATATGGGTCAACGGGTCAATGCCCTATTAGGACTCCCTCTGCGCTCTTCCCTGAATTGCCCTCCAAACAGCGGGCGAACGATGAGCTACTGCTAGGTCACCCAATCATCTATATGCCCCCTCCATATGCCCGCTGCCAACAAAGCTTGCAAGCCCCGAGTGCGAGCGAAAGTGACCTCAGCGCTAGTGCACCAGCCCTCACGGCCTCCGCACCAGCCACGTTAACAACATCGCTAGATGACCCCGAGGCTAGCAAGCAACCACCAGCCAGATCAAACAGATTGAGCAAAGATGAACGGGATGGGATTGACAAAATAGCAAAGACATTAGTAGAACGAAGGGAGAGCGAAGAATACACAATGAACATGTATAATTCACATGCCGACAGCCACAGGCGGCATTTCATTTTGCGATTCAGCTACCACACCCTGAACGCATATGAGGATAAGTATCAGAGTAAGGGCCCCGCTAAACTGACAACGCTATATAGGAAGATTGATGTTGGAGATGGGACTGAACGTGAGGCGACGGAGCTCTTCATGCAGACGCTTGAGGTCTTCCGCCACCTCACGGAACAAAAACCAGAAGCCAAGGTTACAGTCCCTGAAACGACCTCCCTAGAAGTAGCCAATACTATGATGCCCATCAGAGAAGCGGCCCCTTACTGGATCCCGCCACGTGGTCAGGGAACAAGCGATGATATTAATCACGCAGATGCAAAAGGAAGGGTTGTGTACAATTGGGTTTACCAACCATGGGACCGACAAGATATCCTAACGTTTAGACAAACTCTGCCTGATTTGAGAAAGAACCCGACAGCATTTTATACCGAAATAGCCACAGCCTTGGGTTCGACGATAATGACTTTAGCGGACATTGACTTGTTTTTCGGGTTATGCCTGCCAGCTGACGTGTGGAAGCAAATCCGGAAGGCTGACCACACGGATCTGTTCGGACATACCTGGAAGCAACTCAGTGACCTAGACAGACAGCGAGAGCCCGGAAGGAAGCCAGTAAAGGACATATTAGAACTCCCAGACAAATTAGTTCAGAAATTAAAGACACTGATCCCAGAGAAAAAGGTAGATTGGTCGATAGTCACAGCCTGTCGTCAGAAACCCCAGGAAGATGTGTCAGAATACTTCTCCCGATTCGAGACAGTGTTCTCCGACTACAGTGGCCAAGACATGACCACCGCAACCGGACAGCACCTGTTTGTACAAAATTATGTACAGGGTCTATCACAAGAGGTCTCCCAAAAACTGCAGACGAGTGAGAGTAGTTGGGGGGCCTCCAAACCCGCAGCTATCCTTCAGATGGCTCAGTATTACGAGCACCAAAAGAATGAGAATGATAGGGCGTCCGAGAAAAAGAAGAAAGATTTGAAAGAAAGGGTAATGATAGCCCAGATACAAGGTATAGCGGTCGGACGGGAACCCCACAGGGGGAACTACCAATCGACCACCCCTAGAAATCCACCTCCTAAAGACCACACCCCAACACCCCACACTGGACGTAGAGACATTAGCAATGACCAGTGTGCCTTTTGCAAAGGATTCGGCCATTGGAAATCCCAGTGTCCGGTTCTGCTGGAGATGAACAGAGATAGGGACCCCAAGGACGTAGCGGGTGGACCAAGAAATAGGGGACAAAGACGAGGGCACACAAATGACACCAACAATGACAGATCAGGGAGATTGAACACATTTGACCGCCCCCGACAGAACCAATATCAACTATCCGACGGTGAGAATGCCCCCGATTTTGCATAGGACTGCCAGGGGCGAGGGAGGGATCCAGTCGAGCTCTGTGTTGACCAGCAAGGTCCTTATGTCACCGCTAAGGTCCTGGGTACAGAGTCTCCATTTTTGGTAGACACTGGGGCGACACGTAGTGTGTTATCAAAACGACTGATTCCAAGGGCACCCTTGTCTGGCTCATACATTACATCGATAGGTTTCGATGGGACGCCCTCCACTAACCCCCTGTCCGTACCTATCACCTTTGACCTAGAAAACAACACCACTGACACAACATTTCTGCTCTCCTCCAACTCCCCTGACGCCATTATGGGCATTGACTTACTGAAACATTTTCGAGCTACCATTAGGTGTTCCCCAGATGGAATCCGAGTCATCCTGTACGACAACCCAGACATACCCAAATCCTGCCCTGCACGGCACATGTGCTCCATAACTGATGCTGACCTGTCCTTGCTTGATACCCTGCCTCCGTACCTATGGGCCAAAAATGACTCTGATGTGGGACGAATGATGATTGACCCCATTCATATAACTGTAAGACAGGACGCTATGCTCCAGAAACTCCCACAATATCGGATATCCCCCGAGGGCGAGAAGGCACTGGTAGCGATTATTCAATCTCTGGTGGATGCAGGAGTGGTTGAAGAAGTGGTTAGCAACGTCTGCAACAGCCCAATCCTACCTATTGTTAAGAAACAAGGTGAAGGAGATGAGAAAGCGTACCGCTTCATCATCGACCTGCGAGAGATTAACAAAGTGGTTGTACCCCAATACCACGTAGTCTCCGATATCACCACCATTCTGACCCTCATCCCGTCCACTGCCACCACCTTCACTGTTATCGACCTCAAGAATGCATTTTTCTCTATCCCCATCCATCCAGACAGCCGTTATCTCTTCGGCTTCACTTTAAAATCCCGCTCGTACCGATTTTGTAGAGCTCCCCAGGGGTACACTGAAAGCCCGAGCATTTACAGCCAGGCCCTCAAAAGACAGCTGGATGCCTTCCGGCTACCAGATGGAGTGGTGTTGATCCAATATGTCGATGATATCCTTTTGGCGGCCGACACCACCCCCCTCGCAACCACAGCCTCTGTCCAACTCCTACACTTTCTTGCAGAAAATGGCCATAAAGTGTCCAAAAAGAAATTGCAGTTCTGCCAGCCACAAGTGACATACCTAGGCCATCTCCTGTCCAAAGAAGGGAGGAAACTCACACCCGACCGAATCCAAGCCATCTTAGACACCCCCGTCCCAAAAACACAAAAGCAAGTCCGCTCTTTGGTTGGCCTAACTTCTTTTTGCAGACAGTGGTTACCAAATTACAGCCTCATTGTGAAACCACTACTTGCCCTGTTGACCAAAGATGTCCCCTCCCCGCTTCCTTGGACCACTGAGTGTCAAGCATCCTTTAAGGAATTACGGGATGCACTCTGTTCAGCACCCGTCCTAGGAACCCCGGATTACTCCAAACCCTTCTCCCTCTTCACCCACGAAAGGGAGGGGTGTGCATTGTCTGTCCTAACTCAATCAATTGGTCCTAAGCAGCGCCCTTGTGCCTACTTCTCCGCCACTCTTGATCCTGTAGCCAGAGCTTTGCCTGCCTGCCTTCGAGCAGTAGCTGCCGCTGCTGTCTCTATCCGCCAGAGCGAAGGAATCGTACTTTCAAACTCCCTCACTGTGTTAGTACCCCATGCAGTCGACACCCTTTTGAACCAGACAAAGACCCAACACCTGACTAGCGCACGACTGACAGGGTACGAGTTGACTCTACTTGCACCCCACATCACACTAAAGAGGTGCACGACTTTGAATCCTGCCACATTGTTGCCCCTGCCTGAAAATGACCCCGACGTGCCTCCCATACACGACTGTGTGACCCTCACGGACGAACAGACTAGGAGTAGAGTTGATCTCCGAGACATTGCTTTTACAGACCCTGATGGAGAGCTATGGGTAGACGGCTCCTGCATCAAACTCCCAGATGGCACCACTTCAGCTGCCTATGCAGTAACGACAGCCCGAACAGTAGTTGAGACAGCCTGCATCACACAACGATCTGCCCAGGCAGCGGAACTAATAGCCCTCACACGAGCATGCATCATAGCCACAGGGACCACCGCGAATGTGTATACGGACAGCCAGTATGCCTTCGGGGTGGTTCACCACTTTGGGCTCCTGTGGAGGGAAAGGGGATTCCTGACGTCCCACGGCACCCCCATCCTTCATGGAGATCTGGTTTCTGCCCTGATTGAAGCGTTCTCCTCCCCACACGACTAGCGGTGATCAAATGCCAGGCACACAAGAAGGTGACAGACTTAGTCGGACAAGGGAATGCACTGGCCGACATCACTGCACGAACCACAGCTGAGAATAGGACAGTGACACGCATGTATGTGACCAGGTCACAAGCAGAGAAATGGACTGACGCAAGGGAAATAATCAGAGACATCCAGTCGGCCAGCACCCCTCACGAACTGACCGAATGGGCAGGGGTGGGTTTGAAGGATGATGAGGGCTGCTGGCGAACAAAAGATGCAAACAAATGGTTGCTGCCTGACTCATACCTGATCCCCATACTGACTATGGCACATTCCCCCGCACACATAGGATCTGCACCCATGATCGAACTCATTTCCAAAGTCTGGCACAATGACAAAATCCCCGACTCAGCTAAACGCCTAGTCCAGCAGTGCCTTATCTGTTTGCAACACAACCCCGGGAAAGGAACTGTGGTACCCCGGGGAGGGTTTGGGACCCCCAATCACCCCTTTGAGGTCCTTCAGATGGACTACATCCAACTAGAGAGATGCCAGGTCTTGAAGTATGTACTAGTCATTGTATGTGCCTTCAGCAAATGGGTAGAGGCCTATCCAACCAGTGACAACACTGCCATGACTACTGCCAAAGTACTACTGAAAGAATTCTTTCCTCGCTATGGCCTTTGTCGAATTTTATGGAGCGACAATGGCCCCCACTTCATAGCTGAGGTTATCCAATTAATCTTAAAGGGGTTGGGGGTGAAGCAAAGGTTTCATGCGGTCTTCCACCCCCAATCCGCCGGTCTGGTGGAGCGCCATAATGCCACACTGAAGCTGAAATTGTCAAAAATAGTGGCAACCACCGGACTTAAATGGCCAGACGCTCTCCCTTTGGCCCTGCTATCGATGCGCTCCACTCCCACCAAACACCATTTGACCCCCTACGAGGTTGTGTTCGGGCGACCGATGAACCTCTGGACTGCTCCCAAACCAACCTCCATTCATGACGTCCCGGACGTCCTACTGTCTGATTATTTGTGCAAATTAACTAAGACGTTGTCTGTCATCCATCAACAGGTGCAGCAGGCCATTCCCGATGCTTCCAGGGGCCCCGGCCACGATATCCAACCGGGAGATTTCGTTCTAGTCCGCAACTTTCAACGGACCAAGAGCCTAGAACCCCGGTGGACGGGCCCCTGGCAAGTGCTGATTACCAAACGGACGGCGCTTCGAGTGGAGGGGAAGAGGCACTGGCTGCACGCACATCACTGCCGGAAGGTCTCTGCGAACCTGGCCACGACCGAAAACGTCAACACCCAAGAAGAGCTCCTGATCAAAGACCGACCAACATTGAACTGTTATCCCGATACTGGGGCACTTGAACTTGTAAAATTCTCTGACCCCACTGTACCAACCAGAGAAGGGTATTTCCTGCGACGAAAGGAGGGAGCTTCGGCTAAGTAGGCCACGGACTAAGTTGAATCTCAGAACGGTGACCTAAACACAACCAAGGGTTACCGGGAGAGAAGCTAAACGAAGTCTGTGGTTCTTCCCGCTACCGAGCCCCTTGAAGATGATGGAAGCGCCAGATAAGAAGATGATGGAAGCGCCAGATAAGAAGATGATGGAAGCAACAGGAAATACACACTATAGAAACCCAAAGACTGACAATTTGCACAAATCAAAGACAATCGCCCTCTTTATTGTCTTCCTCTTCTGCCTCCTCCTCATGACCTCCTTCTGGATTCTGGAGGAAAGCACACCGGCTCATGAGGCATTGCTACCTACTGCACAACCGACCCCCATGAAAGAGCATCACCTGATCTCCCTGTCGCCTCAGCTCCGAGAAAGGCGCAGGGAATTCTGGAACAATTCCTTCGTGCAACTGTTGCACCAACACAACCTTGCTGCAAATGCGACGAACTGCTGGATCTGCGGGTTGCTCCCGCATGCCACCGGACACTCCATCCCCTTCATCCCTTCTCCTTTCTCAGTTCACGGCTCCTGCCTCGCCTGGTTGATCCTCATGCAAGAGAGCCACAAGGATAATGCCACCTCCAGCCAGACAGTGTCGCACTTCTACTCTGGGTTCTGGCTGAACAAAACCGGAAAGACCTCTGCTGCCCTGTGTCCTGCGCTCACAGGCGCCACCTTCCTTAAAGACATTCCAGCCAAAGAACGAGTCGAAGTACAGGTGCTCCACAATCCAGCCAGAACCACCTTCTCTCATCTGCAAAAACAAACTACCGCCACTCTGACTGTGGCTCTGTCTGTTATCAATGTCACAGGACTTGTGTGTCTCGAAGGTCAGGGAACACAGCTGGTGGGTCACAGTTCCTGCCGAATCACCAGAACATTGGACTCAGTTGATCCCCCTTCCTTTGTTGCTTCTCCAAATATGTACTTTGTGTGTGGCACCAAAGCTTACACCTGGCTCCCGAAAGGTTGGAAGGGTATCTGCTACATTGCCTTCATTCTTCCCCCCACGTATGTAGCCCCTGCTAACCATCACCGGCAGAGGCGTGCAGATGACATTGAACAAGCCGACTCCACTGGAGCTCAGTTCTTGGATGCAGCAAAAGGACTCGTTCCCCTGTGGGGCCCAATGGCAAACAGCCGCGCTATCCGACACCTGACCCAGGCAGTAGAAACAACGATCAACATCACGGCTGGCATCCTCGCTAACAACACGGCGGAGCTTCAGGCGGTCCGCCTCGTGACCCTTCAAAACCGCCTTGTCCTAGATGTGGTCCTAGCCGATCGAGGAGGAGCATGCCGCATCATCGGATCTAGCTGCTGCACCTACGTGCCAGATAACTCGCCTTCCGTCTACAAAGCAATTGAGCACCTCCACAGACTTTCCTCGGAGGTTCACCAAGAACAAGAAGGATGGTCGCTTGGGAGCTGGTTTTGGGACACTTTGAAGAACTGGGGTTGGAGGTTGTTTTCCTTCATACTGATACCTGTTGTGATATTATGTGGGTGTTGCTTAGGTATCCAATGTCTGCCATCTTTGTACGGCCTTGTTTCTAACTGTATGTGCCCAAAGACTTTGGACTTCCGAAATGAGCACATGAGTCCCCTCTATGAAGTAGAAATACGTGGCCTTATGGGGATAAATCCGAACTGACAAGTTGGCGAGACATGTTAAAAGGGAGGACTGTGGAATTCTAGTTTACGGGCTGAACATCATCTGCGCCAGCTTGTCACCCACGTACAGCGCGCACAACGGCCATTTTGGTATCATGGTCTCCCTGTCCGCGATCTATCGCCAGCGCGCCCCTCTGACCCAGCAAGCAACCTCCGCGCATCCTGGCTCCCCCTCCCTCCCTCTCATGAGCCTAACCCTTCTGCATGACCCTGTCCTTGGGAGTCACGCCTGCGCCTGACCAGCACCTCCTCTCCTCCCATGAATGCGCCTCTGTTGATGAACCTTCCCTCCGCGCTCAATTGTCCACGCGGCATGAATACCACTCCTTTGATGACCTCTTACCCCGTGTCCGACTGTCCACACAGGTCCGAGGCCATTGCCTAAGCCGGGAGATACCAGTTACTGCCCCTCATTGTATGGAATCGCCCCTCTTCAAAGGACACACTGTTGATCAGGGCCTCCCCACCCCCTGAGATATGATCAGGCGCACACATCCTAAGACTTGGCGGAACACTCAGCTGCGTGATGACCCCCCTCCTCTTATCAGCAGGTTGAGGACCTCTATTGTGAAGGTATATGGGGGTGGGATTGACACGAGAATTATGGGGATGTCTTTTTCCTTACTTCACAATGTTATGATTGTAATAAAGAAAGGTCACATGCCATAAACCAGTGTATAAGAGGCCAGGCCTCAGAGAGGCTGTTAGAGCACCTCGAGACGATACCTTGTTGTCCGATCTGATGTGTTCTGCTCCGTCTGAATAAAACTTCTGTTTCCTGCCTTCTGGTCTCCGGCGCCTGCCTCATTGCTTGGTAATTTGAATGGTACAAAGGCGGTTAACGCCGGGCAAATCTTGAGAAAGGTCATAGCTCTACCTTTTTCTACAAGAATGCAAGTAAAACAGCTAATTAATGGTGAGGGATTATCCAACAGTCATAATGCTTTTAGGAGCAAGAACAATCATGCAACTTTGAGGACAACAGAAACTTTATCGCAGCAGAAGTTGTTAGCTTGCCTTTTAGACATATATCTACAGTGCATCTTTTATACTTGGTATGGGGATGCAGCGTTAGGCCCAGTGTGTCTAACAAACATCTTTAAAGGACATCTTCATACAGAAATTAAACAATATCCTGTCCTCGTATATGTTCTCTTCACTGATGAGTCTGCTGCTTACGCTACTGTACTGTACTGCAGTTCAGAAAACGCAGCTTGTTTGTTGATTATAATGGTATTGACAGCACGTTTTTTAAAAGATTACCATGGAACTAGGCTCCCTGTATTGCGTCAACTTAACATTTTCATAATGAAAGATGAAAAAAGTAGACAGCAGCGTTATGAAGGAAAAAAATTGTAAAACTGAAGCAAAGATCACAAATGTGCAGATTCTGTCTGCAATATAGGTCTCACATCTGGGGAATAGGCGACCAGCATGCCCTCAGGCAACGTCATTAGGTGCATGTTCCTTCCCTGCATTAACATGAAGAAAATGGAAGAGCATCTGGGCCAACGAGGGCTAGGAGAGACTGAATACGGAAACAACTTTGATATGCAGCGATTAACAGACAGCGGGGCTACAGTGCGATCGAAGGCTCTGCACTAGAACAGAGGGGCTCAACGGAGATACATGGAAGGGAACATTAAAAACAAGAGGTCGATTTCCTACAACAGCGCATGCACTGTTATAGGCTCGACCTAACAAACAAACGCACTGCCTGACGCCTGAAAAAAAATCAAGCTCTCGCTGCAACAGGAGGAGGCGCGGCAGCCGGGGGGAGGAGGGGGCCTGAACTTGGAGGAGCGATAATTGCTGCCAGATGGCGGCACGGGCTCCAGCAAGTAGATCGCCTCACGTGCACGCGTTGCCATTGATGGCAATGGAACGCGTGCGCGTTTTTGGCCGAAAAGCCAAAGTGATCGGAAAAGGTCTTTTTGCCTATGCTGCGCATGTGTGCTGCGTAGGCGAGACCTAAAAGGAGGTAATGGACGCCCATCTACCTACAGAAAGGCCACTCAGGCACCCACTGGGTCGCTGGCCGCATTGAACAACGCGGAAACCGCCCCCCCAGGATGCTCAAAAAAGCAGCCCACCGCTAGAATTCGAGTACCGTCCCCTCTGGCATTGCACGAGTGCCCACGTTACCAATCCGACGCTGCTATTATGTAGATCTACCATCTATAGACTGAGGTACAGGGTCTGCAGATAACACCCAGAGATCTCCTGATATATAATCATTCTGCTTCTATACAAGGGGAGGGAGATTAGATTATACTGTCTTTTTATGTTGACAGCTCAGCTCCTTTCATGATTTGCAGACTAATTACTATGCTTACCTTATTTGTGTTATGCATATTCCGGCTTGTTATGGCATGTATACTGCATATTAGAGCACGTTAGTTAAAATGAATATTTTAAACTGGTTCATGTCTCTATCAGGTCTTATTGTGGAAGTACAAGAGTGGGAGCAAAAGGGTGTGTCTTGCAAGCGTGATTCCTGAGCGAGTTCGGAGTGTTGTGGTCTGGGGTGTTTAATCACTTGTGTCGCTGTGAGTGAGTAGGAGAGCAGGTGGGATACTATAGCTCGTCGGTCCGGGGTCATGGGTACGAAGGTGGTAGGATGACTCCGTCCCTGTACACAAAGGTCCCATAATCCGACGCATAGTTCTGTGTGTTGCACAGAATCCCTGCAACAATACAGTGAACATGCCATACCATACTATACAATGCACAGTAGTCTCGCTGGTGTATAACAGTGCCACAAAACATTGACGAAGCCCGTAGATTTTGTATAGGAGAGACATATTAGCTTAGCCAATGTTTGTTAATAACAAAGCTCCAGAGAGCACGATTAACTATTATTAAGTAGGCTGTGCTTGTGAATGAATGTGTCTAAGTGAATTTTACTTCTCCAGAAAGCACTGACTGCATTTTGAAATCACGTTCATTTTGCATGAGCAAACCATTTTCCTCGAGAACTTTCTAAGTATGAAAGTTAACACGCTCTCTTAAAAGGGTTCCCTGGTTTACGAAAAGACGCGTAGTTCCCTCGTCCCTTGCCGCCGTTGCCACCCGACCCCTGTGCTTGTTCTGGGAATATCAGTGATCAATCACCTACTGGCTGCGGGTGAGTTGTAATAGCCTGTTTATTACCAGTTTGCCATCACTTCCTCAGCGTTCTGCCAGAGGAGGCGGCGGAGGTGGGTCGACACAGCCCCATTGGTGTCCAAGGCTAACGGAGCCTGCCAGGGGGCGGCTGTAAATTGACGTGGCACGAACAACCCTGCAGCCCTCTCCCCGCGCTGCGTGCCGCTTTGCATGCTGCTGCAAGATCAAGACCTCCCTGGCATTGTCTGGACTTGTGGAATCTGCTGCTAACTTTTACAGATGGCTTGAGGAAGTTTACCGCGATGCGGATAGCAGCCTCTGGAATTTGAACTCGGCATATTTTATTATATTTTGGGTCCGTTTACAGAAATCACGGCTTCCCTGCATTTGGAGATTTCTTCCCGTGAGCTCTATTTTTTTGGCAACAAACTCGTCTTGGTTCCCCGCCCATCCCCCGTCCAGCATTCATCCCCCTTGAAGGCTTCAGAATGGGGTGCGGGCTGCGAAAGCTGGACGACCCAGAGGACAGCAGCCCTGGGAAAATCTTTGCCACACTGAAGAGACCCCAGGTGGAAACAAAGACGGATTGTGCGTACGAGTACGTCCTGCTGGACTTTACTTTAGAAGGTAATGTTCCAGGGTCTTGACTTGCACTGAATTTGCACAGTGACTGTCGATCCACGTTGTTTTTTTGGAGTAACCCTATTTCTTGAGGAGATACAATCAGATGCATTCTTGTTTGGGTAAAAATGCAGCCGTATTAGTTTATGAGGGACAACAGATAAATTGTAATGAACTCTTAAATAATTTGGTTTCATTAGGTATTCTTAACTCGAAGGAAGCTTGCTAAAATATCATTTGTACTGCTGCTAAATTATTTCCTCGAACTACCAGTTAGAAAGAACGAAGTTCATCTCTCTGAATATTACATTTATTGAGTTCCAGAGGACTGCAGACTGTTGGGAGTTTCCTTTTGATTAGCATCCTGTCTCATTCCCGGTCAAACTTCTGTCTCCGAGCTGAAAGCAGAAAACAAACAAGCCCAGATGGCTGCCCTGTGAGAACAGGGAAGGCTCTGTCTCCCATCTCTAGAGGGCCTCACAGTTAGATGTGCCCGTTTCCTAAACGCTTTTTTTCCACCCACCGTGGATTTTGCCATTTTTGTGAGCAACCCTGGAGCAGAATTGTGTTCTAGTCTCTCATTTGTGCAGATTTGTTTCATATGCTTCTTGAAAAGTGGTATTTCGTGGATAAGATAACTCAGTAGTTAGTAGTTTGTTTTTAAAATTGTCAGTTATATATTTTTATGTACAACATGAACTGTTACCTAACCAGGATCAGATGTTACTCTCTAGAGACCACGTGGTTTTTTATTAAATTATTTTGGAAAAGGTGTCCGCAGTAGCAAACTATTGATTTGAATTCACTGCCTTGTGACCCGTTAGACCCATACTATACTACTTCAACACTAATCCTTTATGTGTTCCGGAGTAGCGTGATACTCGCCGAAAAAGCGCTTCGACGCCTCGTCAGGGGTAGTAAGCGCTATATAGAAATGCAATTGCAATGAATATGTCCATGCTGTACCTTTTCTTCAGCTAATATTTCTAAGCATCATGCATATTTTAAAATCGTTTGAACCTTTAAATTATTAAAAGACTGCATTGATGTATTTAAATGAATCAAATATTCCTTCATTCAGGTGTAGGCTGGGCACATGTGCTTAACTATAACAAGGTCTATTTATAATATTGCTAAGCTGTTTTTGACATTGATTTTTTATAGGGCTACCAAAGGTAAATATTAATAATTTAATAATATGCGTTTTCTAGTCCTGCAATCATCCTTTACCTGATCCCACAACTTACTGTTGTTAACCATGTTTTGGGTGAAGCAAAAATACAGTTGTCAAATATTTTCCAACTGTTCCAGTCTTGTTTTTTTGCATCTTGTCATGCCTGGTAGGTAATAATAGTTTCGATTTGCCCGACAAAACAAAAGAAATAAAAAAAGGGATAATATTATGCCGATTTCTCTCTTTCTCGCCCCACTCCTTACTTGTCAGCAATTCTCTTCAAGCAGTCTGGAAGACTTGCTGGTTCGCACTGTCTAAAAAATCTTTTCACACCCACCTGCCTCATTCCTCGTGTAAATATTACTCTCCCTCTTCAAAATTTCCTGTTTGTTTTCCTGTCTTTGTGACATGATGGTAACTTGCTTGGGCTTTGGCCTTCGGAGATCTGCAGCAGCCTTGCTTGCTGCCTGAGACATTGTGATGCCAATTCTCTGTTCACAAACATGAGGCGAGGGCACCAGCTTAAATGTCAGGACATCCTGAAGCTAGAGTGGGGGATTTTGCCCTAGCTGCATAGACTACAGCAAGATCTCTTGGGCAGATTAAGAAAAAACTGAAAGTGGAAAAAACAGGCAGGGCAGCAATGGTCACTGGTGAGTCCCTCCCTTTCAGGCTTTTTGCTTTGTCCCAGGAGACAGTTATGTGTGGCGCAGGTGATCTTTGCAGCACAGATGGAAAAGAGAACATTAAAACCCTGGGAAAGGAAGAGGGTGATATCCTCTCCCGCTTTGGTCCCCAGAGCGGAAAAAGAACAAGACATTTGAGAACTCAAGCAACAAAGGATCTGAAGTGTTGTCTGATGATAAATTGAGACCGAATATCAAGAGGCACTGTAAAGATGTGACTGGGATTATAATTTATTTTAGAGCTACATAGGATGAACAGATATGTACACACCTATCACACAAGATGGAGAGACTTCAAGTTATCGTTCTGTTGAGGAAGCAAGGAGATTTGATAATTGGATCTCATGGATGCTTCTCTTCACATTATCATTAGAGTTTGAGGTTTGTAGCTCAAGACAAACAGTATTGTAGTTTAGTTCCTATATTCCCAATAGGCTCTGCGCATTGGAATAACATATACTGTAGTTTAGACGTAGGACTGAGGTCGACTAGGTCTCTATCGTATATATTAAAATTAATTGTGAGTGCCAGCTAGCTCAGAGGTCACTAGAAACTTTCTCAAATTCACAAGAAGGGATTCGTTTCTGACAACCTCATAAACATGACAACTTTGTTTCCCAAGAATAAGAAATCAATCTCTAGAGTCGCGTAAACAATAGATAACTATTTTACTTAGTCAATCGTGCATGCTTCGTTTCACCAGAGGTGCTGAGAAAATAGAGAGACGGGTGTTTTCAATAAAAAGTATTTATTGAACAGTCTTCTTTCTCAAGCATAAGAAATGTACTGCTACAATCGTAATATTGGTTATAAAGTACAGGGCATATAATACGAAAAGTATTATAAAGTAGTACTGTAAAAGCATGATATGGTTTCTAAGTCATAAGTTGCCTAAAACGTATAAAATACATACAGTAATAAAATAATGACTAAAAGTACTCAACTGGTGCTTCTAAAATACGCCTACCCAGGTATACCTAACCTAAGTCTAGTACAAGGGAAGAAGTAAGTGATGAGTAGCTTAAGTTTAGTATTTCTCTGCCAAGGATCTATCCAAGAATTCTCCAAGGGTCTAATCAGCTCCGTACCTTGGTTTTAGAATGAAGGAGGTCCTGTATCTCTCTCTCAGGACTCTATTTCCCAGCAACCCGCAAGGGTAGCCTGGAAACACTGAAGCTGGATTCCTCGGAAAGAGAAAAGACAGCGTCTCTCAGTGCGTCAGCTGGAGGATCGGCTTCCTTCGGCACTTGCTGCTGCAGGGCGTCGGGCAAGTAGTTAGTCGATCTGCTCCAAACCACTGTGTGTTTGTCTGGGCAAATGTAGGCATATTTACACTTTGAAGGTGCCAAGTATGACGTATGATCGGACTTATTAACGTCACTCAAAGACCCAGTTCTATGAAAACTCCATGATTTCCTAGATAAATTAGTATTCAGGCGAGGGGAAGTCCCTAGCTGCTGAAGGCGGGTTTTTCTAAGAAATCGTTGTTGATTCTCGGAACTTAGTGGAAGTAGCCATGCCGTATTTGGGCTGCATTGTCTCAGTCTAAATATGGTAATGATTTCTATGCCTATATAAGGATCGGGTAATTTATACCTATATAAGGGCATGAATCGGGAAAATTACACTAGGGTCCTAGATTCATTTACAACAGTATCATGACAATATATTTTTTGGGGGATTGGAAATGACTTCTAAAATCTTCCCAGGAACCTGACACTAGTAGTAGCATCATTGTATCTTTAAAGGCTATCATTTTTCTCCTATCTAAACCACTAGATTCCCCATGTGTATGCAAGTTGAATGAGGAAGGGGTTTGCAGGACAATTTATTTGGACCTATTCTTTACTCATAAAAAATCTCATCTTGTCTCAACATAGAAGTCAATCTTCATCGGGCCTGCAAACAACCAAGTAGTAGTGTTTATTGTTGTGTCCTCTAATGTGGGTTCTGCTGGATTACACCACATTAAGAGATGGTCTTCTACTATACAGATGATAGAACAACCTCTTTAAGAATTTATCTGAAAGTATTGCATAAGACGAAAGCACAAACACAAGGAGATGATGGTTGAAGCGCTGAAACTTTTCAGACACTCACAGCCCAGTCACAGATCTGGGTTGAATCCATCATCCTTGTTTAGCTCACTTCGCCACCCCAGTTCAGTCATGCAAATCAGTCTTGACCATGTACCTCATTGATCTTAATGAGAATTAGAAACTTTAACCATGTAACATAGTGTCACCTGGTGTTGGGACAGAAAAGTGCACACTTATAAAAAATAGAGTTGATAACATCTTGATGATAATTACTTACAAATTTTGTCCAGATAAATAATTATGTATAGTTTTAAGACAAATTCATTGGACATAAGGCCACTGAGGCCTGAATTGTCTACAACAATGGTTATGTGGTTGATCATTACAAGATATAAACATGGACAAGTTAATTGGCCATGAGATTATTTATAATGAAAAAATAATGGTTTACGAAACAATCTGACATTTTCTATCATCCACATTAAGAAATTGATTAAGATCAATATACAGATAATTGACTAATTAATTAACTATGTCAATGCTTAATGAATGCTGAAGTCTATTATGGTTTTAAAAAAGAAATCACATATTATTTATTCATGTTAACAATTGAACTATCGCTCCTATAATGCCATATTAGAGGCAACATTTGAATTTGTTTTATATAATGAACACAAAGAAAGGGCTCAGTACTGTGATAAAAACCATGAAGGTTGAAATGTGATGTGAAGCCTTTATCAGGCCAATAAAGTTACAACTCTACTTCCCATGCACTTATGTAAACCTATAGCGATAATATTCACGCTAAGGGTAATGCGCACCAGGCCCTCCAATGAATGACCTGAACAATTCAACCTACCACAACAAGATATTAACGCTACAATACCTTTGTCCTACAATTTTTCTATTTTCAGAAACGCTACTTCCTTCTACAAACTTGGTGGCACTGGTTAGTTCAAGCCGCCACTTATACTAAAATTGACCTTCCTTGGTCCTGAAGAAGCGCTTTGGATCTCCTTCTGAGGCCACATACAGCACAAAACATGTTAACCATTATATATGTCCATTAGGGACATATACCCAGCTACAGAGGCACATAATATCCCCTACAGCAGCACCACACACTTTGTTTTAACAATGACAGAGGGATCCCCCTAATAAATGGTATCCACTCTCCCTCCAGTCATTTTTTAACACACCACTTTAGACTTCACTGCCACTCACACCCACGCACCCAAACGGCTTCTCATCAAAAGATCTCCGATAAAGAGACCCTTCGGGGGACCCGTAGGGTATTGCAGCCCGGCCCGACGAGGAGCAATGCCCAAATGATGAAGCATGACATCCTTCGGGGTGTGTGGGGGCATTATGATGAGGACACACTGTCCCCCATAGATGGAGTAGCACACGGCAAAAGTTTCTTCCTCCTTCATCCTCTATAAGGAACAGTTACTCCCTTTGTGTACTAGTTACTTTTCGGGAGCAAGGGTCACTGGATCTAATAATCAGCTCCTTGTCCCCCCTCTCTATAAATAGGTTCATGAAAAGGAGCCAGCCTCATTATGCTGATTTTAAAGCCAGGCAAATTAATCTCATTGGAGATTTTCAAAATGTTATATACGTATATATAAAATGTTAGAACAGGATTGGATTGGGAATGAGAGGGATTAAAGTACTTCGAATTCCTTAGGATTACATAAATATATACAACTGTAATCATCAGATCTATCAGCGTAATTCTAAGGTCGAAGGGGAACACAGACAGCTAAAGAAGCACCATTGCCATTGACTTCACAGACTGTAATTGTTCTCAAATAACCTCTGCTAGGCTATGCTGCAGCTAGTTTATATTATTTTCACTGTATGTGGGATAATTGCTCTGTGATGTCCTGCTGGGCTTTAAAAGGGGTATGTTGTAGGCGTAAAATCCAAAGGCAAATGTGCTGCTGCAAACGTGGTATCTCTACCACCTAAATTAGTAGAGTTGGAAACTATGTAGATGTTCTGAGTCTGTGAATGTCTTTTGTAATGCCTGTTGTAATGTACTCCATGCCAATATTACACATATTCACGGCTTCTGGTCAAATGATATTAGAACAGAGGTATCCAAGGGAGATCTTAAAAGGCCAGATCCATGGTAGATTTTCAGGGTATGCATGTAGCATGCATTTATATACAAGGAATTTAAATGAATTGTATTTACATAGCCGCTGGTTATCATAACAATCTGATATGGATCGAAAGGCTTACCATATTGGACTCTCTTTAGTTATATATTCTCAACTGAGAGCCCTGCAGTTCACTGTTGCTTTACAATCCATGATAGCTCTTTCTGAACTTTCACAAATCTGCAAGTTGCTGATTCGTTGTGCTGCTGAAAACAGTTAGTTCTATCACAAAAAGCAATCTAGCTTTGGACATGTCAAAAGCACATAATATTCTTGTTTGCACAGCAGTTGGCAGTGCACATGGCAAAGTTGTAGTTCTGAGGCTTTGTAGTTCTGTATATTTAGAGCCAGGAATTGGTGCACTAGGGTTAATGGAGCAACAAAGTCCACAACATATTAATTCTTTCATCCTTCTTGCCATATTTCCTTACAGTGCCCATGAAAGTGTGAGATGATGGGTTACTAGCAAATTGTGTAGAAGCCCCTCACTAGATTTAGAACACTCTCTCGGACAACTTCAGGTGATAGTCCCTGCCTATCGTAGTCACTGTTGGTGTTGGCTTCCCTCAGTTTCTGGATCTTGTAGCTGTTCTCTATGAGCTTATATTGGTCCTCTGCAGCAGTGTTTTGTTCAAAAGCAGTAGCTTTATTCCATCTGATGTTCAACAATTGTATGCATGTGACAGTACTTGATATTACTGGCCCACAGTGGCGTAGCTAGAGCTTCTGGCACACGGGGCTATCCCTCAGATTGCCGCCTATGGCAGGTAGCGGCGGGAGGGAGCGGAGGAAGGGTCTGGGGAAAAATTACGGTGAGCAGCAGGGGTGAATTGGTAGGGTTTAAGTTCTGACGCCACTCTCTACTCCACTGCATAAGAAAGGGCGTGAAGCTGCCGCGTAAGCATAGAGCAATCCTTGAAGGTCAAGTCTCAGTTGATGAAGGCCCACCAGCACTAAAAAACTGCAGCACTACAATGCACAAAGGACAGACAATAGCACAGTGGTAGTGAGAGGCGCTGCCAGTACAAACTATAATAATGTTAGGGGGGCAAGGAGTTGCACATACAAAGAGAGTACGGGTTTGGTAAGAAAAAAGCAAGGTTGAAAGAATGGATTGTCTGTATAATGTTGTGGTGCTCACCATTCAAGCACCCTGCTACCCACAGGTGTGACACAAATTACCATAAAGGAACAGTCATTCATAAACAAACATCAGAAGATGGGGGCACACCAATGTAGCAACATAGGACTATGATTCTTTAATAAATATACATGAGCACTCAAAGTTGGAGTAGTGAAAGTATCTGTTGCTGTTCGCAGTAGACTAGAGTTGGGATACCATTTCAGTTACATCGTATACATCTAACAAGTATTTTATCTTTAACACTTTCTCAAGACACTGGGGCAGTTTTTTACGCAGCACTCCGTTTCATGAGGAACAGCAAATCTGGCCCTTGGTTTTCTGAGGGTTGCTTTGTTTTAAGACTAAGTATGATCTTGGTATTCCATATAAATAAAGACTGAGATGAGGACTAAGGGCGTGGAGAAAATGGCCCAATTACTTAACAGTAACCTTCATTACACCTAGTCTTCCTTGTCCCAGCCATCACATCCTATCATACTACCTTGAATGTATGGCCTTCAGGTAGGCAGTGTACTTCAATGCCTGAATTCTCACTGCACCACAGGTTTGATCTTCCAATTGCGTGAAGTCACTATTTTGGTTCTTTCCACTTCTCTTATAGGGTTTCCACTCACATGTAGGTGTTTTTTCTGCGCTGTTACACTTCCTTGTATATGAATCCCTTTTGGACTACCTATCCTTTACAGTACCATGTTATTTTGTTATCCCCAGCCCTGAAGAGTCACGGGTGACTGCCCGATTGACGAAACACGTGTCGGCTGGTTTTTCCTTTGATGTTCTCCTTCTGATGAAGAAGGCTCAAATATATTTCACCCAAAAAAACGTCTACTGATGTTGACCCATTCCTGCTTTTACATATTTTATCTTCTTACAGACATTTACTTATATTAACCTAATGTCTGCACAGGACATTTGTTGCATTTACTTCAGGATGATGCAGTGAATGTCATCCTCTTATTTGCACCAGTGAAGGTATATGGGCTGGCCCAAAATGATGCCCAGGGCCTTCAATCGGAGCACTTAGCATGCTCCCCCTACTTCAGAAGAGAGCTTACAAATACATCTATAACCTAACTAGACAGACCCTCCAGGATTTTGCGATTTCGCGGTTTGCCGCAAAATCAGCACTTTTGTAAAAATGCCGGGATTTTTACAAAAGTGCCCGCAAAATCAGCACTTTTGTAAAAATCCCGCGATTTTTACAAAAGTTCCTGCGAAATCGGAGGCTGTATGAAAGTGAGTTGAGCAGGTATTATCTTCAACATATAGTTCATGTACATGGTCAAAGCGAGTGGTGCATTCATTTTTGATGCTGTGGTGACTTTTGAAACACACATTGCTCCTATCACACAAGAACTATATTTTACACTAAGATGACCTACAGGTCGGTTTGCCCATTTACAATGCGGAACTAATTGAGGGGTGCTGTATTAAGATAGGATGCTGCAAATTCAATTTTCGCAGGCCATCCTACTAGGACATCACCCGGTTCCTCTGCACCTGCTGCAGTTTTGATAGCTACGCCCGTGTCCCCAGTAAGCTGCCCTGAAGAAAGGAGAAACGTCAATCAGTAAAGTTGAATTAACCACAGTGCTAGCTGTTTTGTACTCCTCTGTATTGTGATGTGACCAGTTTTGAAGTAACCGTAGGATGAATCTCAGTTCCCATTAACCTAAGGGTCTTATTTAAAGTTTAGCAGATAATGTATTCAGCCAATATGTGACAGAAGTCCTGTCATCTGTAAGTAGTGAGAATATTGCACTTTTACAATACATCCGCCATATTATTGATGGAGTACCCAGTCCACTGCGCTTATAATAAGGCCCAGAATGTGAAAACATGTGCTTCATGGCCCAAGGGTAGGGCATCTCCTTCTCACTAGCTGCTTCAATCCACAGAGAGTAGCTCTAGAGAGCACCAGTGGCTTAGTGCCTCACGACCAAGTGCTACACCTCAGCACTGGTGGTACAGGCTGCTAGTTGTGTCCCTCAGGTGTTGAAGTCAAACTCCACTCAGGGGGAAGTATTCAAAGAAGCACCCTTAGCTGCCCCACCAATCAAAGATTGCGGCCTTTGTGCTTGTATCGCTCATGTGCTGAAAGACCACATGACTCTCTGCTTGTTTGAAAGTGCAGACAGCACCACTTGCATGGCTGCCTGCTGCCAACATAGGTGACAAAAGAATCCACACTGCATGGTTGTGGCCCTTTCTGAGAAGAGGTCACTAAATGTATCTGAGGGTGGACAGATTTGTAATAAAAGAACGTCAAAGTAATATGCAGAGTGATGGAAATGTGAAAATATACTATTTATGAGAGCTGTGCTTGATTGTTTTTATATTAAAAGTGCTGGTAAATATTGTAAAGAGCGTTGCCATATAAAAATAGGGCTATTAATTCTTGTTACAAACAGCAGTATGAAAAGCCATCCTTTCAAGACCCCTCGAAATAGGCCAGGGTCTCAGAAAACAAGATAGTGAAAGAGAGAGAGGTAAGTGAAAGATAAATGATAGTTGAGACAAAGTGAGGCTCAGTCTCATGATGTCAAGGTTCATAAAGCCCATAGGAAATGAGGTAGGGTGAAAATTGCCTAACAGTCCTGCCTCCACTGGTATTGTGGACATGAAGTAGAGCCAGCCCCCGACTATACTTGTATTTTTGTTTGAGTGTTCAGTTCTGGAGAGGTACCACCTCTTCAGAAATGTGCATGTTTGTACAATACATTTTCCAGAGCCTTCTTCGGCTTTTTAGTCTTTGTGAAGCATTAAAACACTGAGAATAAACAAGACTTGATCAAATTAAAGACACTGGCTCAGCCAACAAAAACATGCCAGAGTACTTCAGTCATGGTACAGAGACATTGTGTCCTGTTATAAAAAAAGAGCAGAGTAGCACCAACGAGAACTGTTTATTATAAAGCTCAATAATATCAAGGTTCAGGTCTTCAGTCTCCTTGTGCCTACCCAGAGCAAGCCTGCTGACCCCCTAGTCCTGGCGCTGGAAAACGGCAATGCACCACAGATCAAGACATATCCAAAATAAATTTGCTAAGACATCCAATAGAAACATGCTAGCTTACCTGAAAAAACAGAAAAACACCACACAAGACACCTAAAAAAACTTTGAGGTACGGCCATCAATCCAGCATCAAGCCTGACACAGCATAGAAAAAAAATAAACTCTAGCACTCGTTTGTCTTAACCATTTAAGCATGCTACTTGAAAAATGCCCCCATACAGAAACAAGCATTTACAATGCAATGGTTTCGCCTTTGGAAAAGTTAGAGCTATTGGCATTGTAAATGACAAAATTTGTATTTATGTGTTGGTTTTGAAACATATAAATAAATGGCATTGTCATTTACATTGCCATTAGCTTAATCTCTCGCAAATGTGAGACCTATTGTACCCTACGGACGAGCTCAGCAGACAGCAATTAAACCACACAGACCCTAGCCCTTCAGTAGAAAGTCACTGCTGTGAGTGGGAACATTAACTCTATTTATAACAGGTAAATTCACACTTTTACGCCTCAAACAGGATCCTTATTCACAGAGTAATTAAAAGGACACAACTGTAACACGCCACCTACAGACCAAACGATAATAGGAATATATAGGTAATATATGCAAAGTGTAGGAACTTATGGTGACCTCCAAACTGGAGAGAACCTGCATACTTGGGGACTTCTATAATAAACTCTATATAGCAGAACAGGTTAACACTTCATCCCAATCCAACTATCCGGCAGGGATGGATCTTCCACAGATAGCAGAGGCCCAAAATGAAATACTGGGAGAACTCATTTGGAAAAAAATCTGGGAAGTCATTTCGGCATCTGGGACATAATGCCACTGTTCCCAGGCACATTTTGACCAGCCATGCCAAAGACAAAATGGTGCAGCTCAATTAATTAATACACTGTGTGAATGAAAAGCGCTAATTTCTATTTTCAGTTTTAGCATATTTTAGGATCCTCGACATCCCTTATCAGGGATATCTTCCCTAAGCTTTTGATCCCACATAGCTTTCGGTGAGGTTTTAGGAAAGTAAAATGCAGGTGCCAGCTCCTGTTGCATCAATGTCACTGCCTTATGCTGTAGCTCCAGCACACCTTTCGACACCTACTGGCACAAAGACCCTTCACAAGTGTCCCGACCACAATAATGTTATTACTGGTGCAAAACCAGGGACTGAAACCACCTGCTTCCTTCCCCCAGGTCACCAAAGAGCCAACAATCAGTCGCAACTTTAAACCAATCACCCAGTGAACCACCAGGAGTTTGAAGTCTCGAATCTTGTGACCAAATGAGTAGTTCTACCGCCAAACACCAGCGTCATAACCAACAATTACAATATTTATGGCATGGTAGGGGGAAAGACAGCATTCTATTTATCCTTGGGCAGAGAAGGAACTCTACTCTGTCTCAGCAGCAAAATTCATCTGCCAGTGGAAAGGTCTCTGATCAGGGAGAGAGAGCAAAGAAAGACAGCAGTCAGATAAAGGTGCTCCGGTGAAGAGCTAAACCACTGCTGTACAAACAACGTGAACTGAATGGAAACGAACATCAAAGATATGAATTATTCATTTACAAAATCACGCGTATCCATGCATTTTCAGCAAACTAAAATTAATTGCTGACAAAAGTTGCCACTAGTGACTGGTTAAGCCGATGCGGGCTCAGTTAAAGCAGAAGCAGCCCTATTTCCCTCTAACAAGCATTCGGCAGCCACAACCTGGCTTCGATTCAGAGCACGAATAATAACCCTTACAACCACCACAAAAGAAAAGAAGAGGAGTATTTCTTAACTTGCAACTGTATAAGCTGTGCTTATACTACAAATGGTATAAAAAGAAATATGCTTACACGCGGCTCTTAACGTAACAGCTGACACAAACATTGAATGGTTCAGAAGACCAATAAAAATGCAGTTAAAAGCTTAGCTTTGCTGCTAATGCACAAGTCAACCAACAGGCCGATGGAAATGTCTGAGGTCACATCTGCGTCTAAGCGCTACAAAGATAAACGCAACACAGCCTTATGCAAATTTCAAGTTATGCCATGGTTCTTAGAAGAGACCTATTATGCGAGTGAATGCGTTAGGGCTGCTGCTTCCATTCGCATACAGCAGGCCGTCAGGGCTTACAGTTGCACCGTAGGTCAGGTTTTCGATATCCAAAAGTGAATGGCAAGAATTTAAAGTACAACAATGTCCTACGGGATGTTCACAGGGTGTGGGACTACTGACAGTCCTCTAGGGGAGTGACCACACGTCCATAGGCTATACAGGAACAGCCTTGCAAAGGGACGGCACACGGACAGCGGGAGAGGGGACGGGCACACGGAGAGCGGGAGGGGGGACAAGCACACGGACAGTGGAGGGGGGACGGGCACACGGAGAGCAAGAGGGGGGACGGGCACACGGAGAGCGGGAGGGGGACGGGCACACGGACAGCGGGGCAGAGTTATATTGGACGTTGAGGAGAGGGGGCAGAGGGGGGCCGGGAAAAGCAGAAGGGGCATTTTTTGGGTCATTAAATTCAAAGGGGACACTGAAGAAAAGAGAGAAGGGCGTGTGGTGAAGGGGAAAGAGATAACATGGTAGAGAGTAGACCGAAGACAGTTTAGAGAGGCAGAGAAAATAGTCAGGGAGAGGCCGACAGTATGGCAGGACTTTGCATCTGACCTGGTTTCCCCTCTGTGCGTCATCTTACGTGCTAGCATTACACAATCTCCTTGGATACAGCAGGTTTGGACTGGGAGGAGTCACGTACATTGCCATCAAAGCAATTTTATTAAACACGGTACGAGAAATGGGCCTCGTTATTAGCGTCATGGGGACTACATTGTACAAAAAATGCAAGGAAGAGCAACATTGGAATCTTCAAAAGAAAGAGTCCCACAGGAGACTGCGTAAGGAAGTAATCCCGTGGAGTCTGTAGCAAGCACTGGGAATTGCCAGATTATGGGGGTGCCGTGCAACAGGGCAACATTCCAAACTAATGGGACTACAGAGAGCGTGAGGCACTGCGAGATTGAGGTGACTACAGAAAGCACGAGGAAACGTCAGACTCCTGTGGATAAGTGGAGTGTGTGCAGCATTAGGATATGTGAAACCGAGGACTGTGCAGCACAAGGAGATGTGAGACACGAACAGCGTGAGGGGGGCGGGAACGGGGACACGAACAGCGGGAGGGGGGCAGGAACGGGAAGACGGACAGCGGGAGGGGGCGGGAACGGGCACAAGGACAGGGGGAGGGGTGGCGGGAAGGCAAGAAAAACAAAGCACTCACCTGTACTTCTTCCGGCGGCCGTGGTCGATTGACCAAAACAAACCCATTAAAAAAAAAACGAAACTCCGCCCACCGCCGCGATGACGACATCGCAGAGGCGGAGAGGGAAAAAATCTCGGGAACGCCCACGAATCTGGTCCGGCCATGACGGACAGATCTCTGTTCCAATGGCTAGCCTCCATTTACAGAGCTAGCCAATGGAACAGAGGGCGTAAACCCAAGCCCACTCTGTTGTAACATAAGATTTCGCCTGCGCCGAAAAGCTGCGCAGAGCGCAGCCTTCGGCCAGGCGAAACCTAAAAAGGACTACAACTGCATAACATAACTTGATGTACCGAAGAATCCTACAACTAAAAATAGACAAGAATCCCTTAGTGACCGGGTAACCACCACTCACCGAAAGCCAACTCAACTTTCATTAAAAAGAAAATCAGACCCTCCAGGATTTCGCGATTTCGTGGTTTGCCGCGAAATCGGCACTTTTGTAAAAATACCGCGATTTTTACAAAAGTGCCTGCGAAATCGAGGCTGTATGAAAGTGGCGTGAGCAGGTATTTACAAAGCAACTTTGGCATTATCTTGAAGTTGTCAGAAGACCTGGTAACAAAATGGCTGTCCTTTCCAGCATCTCAGCACGTGTCCATCAGCCAGCACATGTTGGACTATGCCATGAAGTCAGTGACGCAGACAGCTATGGGGAATAGCTTTAAAGGGTGAGCAGGAGTTGATCTGCTTCCGCAAGAACCACTGTGCTATCTGGGAAGAAATTGGGAAACCTTTCCTGGATGGGTCACTTGACAAGAGCACAACAAGGCTAAAGCTGTATGAGAATGCCCTGATGGAGATGGAATCTGTCCTGAAGAAGCTGGCGAGAGAAAGTCGTGGTAAGAGCATCCCTCGACAGATCTTCATGGACGCCTTGCTGCAGGGTAACCTGAGCTACAAGCAGGTGCTGGAGGACAGCATGATCTTCTCACTGACAGGATGTGTTATCACAGCTAACATGTGTACATGGGCTTTATATTTCCTCACCACATCGGAGTACACTCAGGAGAAGCTTTACAAGGAGATGGCCCAAGTACTAGGCAAGGGTCCCATCACACTGGAGAAAGTTGAGCATCTCAGGTATTGCCGGCAAGTCCTCTGTGAGACAGTATGGACAGCTAGACTGATACCAATTGCGGCACGGCTTCAGGACCTGGAAGGCAGAGTTGACCAGCATGCCATTCCCAATGAGACCCTGGTGCTTTATGCTATTGGTGTGGTGCTTCAGGACAGCACAGCCTGGCCCTCAGCCTACAGATTTGATCCTGATAGGTTTGACAAGGAGTCTGCCTGGAAAAGCCTTTCTTGGCTTGGCTTCATGGGGAGTCAGGAGTGCCCTGAGTTGAGGTTTGCATACATTGTGGCAACAGTGTTGTTGAGCGTGCTGATGAGAAAACTGCGTTTACACCCAGTGCCAGGGCAGGTCATCGAGACGCGGTATGAACTAGTGACATCGCCAAAGGAGGAGGCGTGGATCACTCTTTCCAAAAGAAGCTAAGAACAAGCAGCTCCATCCAGCAAGTGCCTACATTTCGAAAAGTACTGCTTCATGCCAAGTGGGGTGCTGAAGCACTCAGGGCTCTACTTTGAAAAGTCAATGGGGAAAAAGATGGTTACCAGCAGTTGGGTGATGGGCTTTGCCACCTGCAATCACTTCTTCCTGGGTCACACATAGACAAATGAAATTGACAGAGTACAACTCTAAACTCAATAAAATGTCAAACTTGAATCCCCCTTTACACTATAAGCAAATGGAGGATTGCATTTCCAAGGGATAACAGCCTTCACCTACGGGCAGCTTCCTCTGTTCCGTATCCCAGGTTGCCTATTACAAAGCGGAATACTCCGCTAAAACAGTTTCCATTGATTTAAGGCTGAGGCTGAATGATTATGTGTAAAATAAAGTGCCGCAAAAATGCTGCTAAATTTCCATATTTCTGCAGCTAAATTTCCATATTTCTGCCGCTAAATTTGCAAATCCATACCGCTATATCCTGGGGGGGGTCTGTATGTGCTCCCCTGTTGGTTTGTGCTCCCCTACGTCAGAGGGGAGGTACAAATACAGCTATAACCTGCATGGTGGTGCTTGGCCGTATGTCTATGCCTCCCCTTAAGCGCTGCAGCTGTTTGTGCATGCGCCTGACCGAAAACTGTAACACATGCGTAAAGTTGGCAAACAATGACTGTTTTAAGCAATAATTTTGAATCTATTTTGGTATGTTTCTTCACAGGCTGGTTACATCATGAAAGTGCGGGCCTGGTCCATGCAGCGCGCCTCTGTGGCACGCTGTCTTCACAGGCTGGTTAATTGCCACAATCACTGGTAGTGGTGGTAAATCTGCCGCAGGAGCTTCAAATTGAATGATGCTCTTTTTGGAAATTATTCTCTGCGCCTGACAGCCCACCTGACTTTGTCGTCGCTGGATTTCCCTTCACTTCTCCTGTAAGTCCTGGGGGACTGCTGACTGTTGTGGGGCCTGCTGAGTGCCTCTGGCCGGTGCACCTTCGTTCCGTGGACCGCGCGTTGCCCAGGACTTCGACTCCCAGAGTGCAGCGCGGTCTCGCGAGAGGCGTGCAGCAGGTCTCCCACCCCCGGGCCTTGAAAGCCGGGCTGGGCCCATTCTCTTGGTTTTTGCTTTTTGAACTTATACATCTGTTTTTAGTAAAACGTGTTTGAGGGAAACTAGTATTATCTGCTTATGTTAGGAGGTAGGGTAATTGGCCTTTATCATGGGAAAAAGGAAATTAATAAGTCCCAAACCACCTAGCGGCAATAAGTTGACTATTGACTCTCAGCAAACCTTATTGAGTTATTTAACCGGGGTGGTAGGAGTGTTGGATATGAGAAAAACAAGGACCCCCTGGGTAGTGATTCTAGAAACTCCTAGGGCAGGGTGAATGAAATATATGTACAAAAAATTCCTAGGCAGTCTCAATAGTAGACAACAAATTGTATGGACCCAGTCCATACAATTTGTTGTCTACTATTGAGACTGCCTAGGAATTTTTTTTTTTACATATATAGGAGTGTTGGATAAACAGATTCTATCAGTTGAAGAGTCAATTGAAGGGACTTCCTCTAGGTTAAGTCAGGACTTTGCACACCAAGATGAAAAAGATGAATCGGATCAAAGGAAATTAGTGGAAAATCAACCTAATGGTTGTATTCAATCGAGCCCTGATGAGATTCTATCTATTATCAGTGACTCTCCAGTGCAACCGCCCCCAAAAAAGTTTAAAAAAACCCTGCCTCCCTGACACGCAAAATATTGTGAAAGACAAAGACATAGCTCAAGTTGTCATCCACCCGCGCCTTATTTGAAAAAAACAGCAAAATGTACCCCGCATGGGAAAGAACGACCGGGGGGAACAAAGGACAATCTACACGAGAGACTGTATCTAATAGTAGCCCTACAATGCAAACTGACATTCAGAATCTGGTATCTCTAGTAGAGCGATTAGATCTTTATGTGAGTGTCAGGCTGGATCAGTTATCATCCAGAATGACCAAAATGGAGGATCTCTTCAGCACTAAGTTAAATCAAGCAGCAGTAGTGACCCAAAACTCGAAAGGTTGCGATAAAACCAGTACGCATACTAATACCCCTGCAGGGAATTTATATTTCTTACAAACTTTGGGTATTGCAAATCGGGGGTAGCTAATACTGCAGATAACAGAGCCTTTAATGATAATAGATCTATTGCAAATAATGATAAACGGGCACAGCCTTTGGTAACCATTCCGGCTAATGATTTTAATAGAAGATCAACAAGCCCCCCGGTTTTAACATCCCAGGCGCAAGCAACTTTTTCCCATCACTTGCAACAACAAGTCCATCCAAACACACTCCTTTCTGGAAACCCACTTGCTGTAGATTCCCATTTAGATCTCCCCCCCCGGAAGCTACCCCTTACATTATCGTTTTGGGTAATGTACCAAAAAAGCACACTGTTGAAGAGGAACCATGGATATCCCTTAAAAATAAATCACTACACTGGCTGTGTACTAGGGTAGGCTTGAATAGACAGTTATTTGAAGAGTTTAAGATGGTTAGAAGAGTTCAGTTGGTGGGATCAAGGGAAAAAATGTTTACTGGTGATTGTATAGTTATGACATTTAGCTTGCCGTAAACAAAATTTTGAGGAAAGGTGCAAATCATATCATAGATCCTGTTAGGAATAATATTGTACCGCTAGGGTTCTTTTATCCCCCCGTAGAAACCACTCGAGTCTTCCCAACTGGAGAAATCCATTTAGTCACCAAAATCAATCACAGTCCGTTCCTACTCATAATAGATTCAATGTTCTCTCAGGCTTGAACGATAATGAATGACTGAAAGCCGTCGACATCTCAATAGGGTTCCACTGCCCGCTATTTCCAACCTGGCTCCCAGTCAATTTGTAATGCAAACATTAGGCAATTCTCTTGGTAGTTCTAACGTAGTTAACCACTCAGATTTAAACCTGCAACCTCCGGTGCTAATTAAAATGCCAGACACTGCGGGATTCCATTTAAGTGAGGTGGAGAATGAAGCAGAGATGATAACATCTATAGCGAACCCAGAGACAATCCCCCACGCATTGACAGATCAGTTCGAATTCAAAGATCTAAAATTCAACATTGTCTTTTGGAACGTAGCGGGGCTTCGCTCCAAAACGACAAATGACTCCTGGCTGGAATTGGTAAGGAAACATAACATCGTGTGTCTCCAAGAGACTTGGTCAAGCACCCCAATTCACCTCGAAGGCTATAAGACCTATTTTTCGAATGCCCTGCCTTCTGTCTCGGGAAGGTTGAAGGGTGGTTTAATAATGGACATTTCAAATAATATTGTACTCAAGGACATAGTCCCGTTGAGGTTAGAGAGTAATTATCAAATTCTTAAGTTAATTATAAATAAGTCGTCCATTTAATTCCTGGTACATTTTTATAATAATCTCAATTGAGTTGATGTAATTGTTGTTTTAAATAATATTTTTTCCCTTTTGCAAGAATTGTGAAACAAGTACTTGAACAAATCGTTCAATTTGATTTGGGGTGGAGATTTTAATTTATCACTTTGCAAAGATAACAATAGCAAAAAGTGCAGGATCCAGGACGAGTGTGAGAATAACTTAACACATTTTTCACACACTAACACTGGTTATCGCATGAATGAGATTCTGTTTGCCCTGGAGCTAGGCTTTGCCAATGAATTGATAGCTCCTTTAGTCCCTTTTCTCCCACATTCAATGGGAGGGGGATTTCCAGCACAATTGATTTTATACTTGCATCTCAAGGTAAGGAACCTACTATGCGTAAGTTCTCCACAATTAACAATGCCATTAGTGATCATTTCCCCAATAGCCTCTCACTGTTTTTGGCAACCGTTGTGGAGAAGCCTAACCTATTGAGTCTCCTGGAACAGCAAACTCTGAATTTAGACAGACTAAACGTTTTTTCCTTAAAATGGACAAAAACTGACCCAGCTTTAATAACAGCAAAAGTGGTTAAACAAGCGTTGCCCCTATTTGAAATATGTTTTAATCCTGACTCTCCCCATGAAAAAATATTGTCCAGTTATATAAACATCACTAGAATTGTACAAGAAGAGTTATTCAGCAAACAAAATAAAAAAGGGAACCGTAAAAAAGGGTGGTTTAACAAGGAGTGCACAAAACCTTACTCTAGATTAAAAATTGCACTCCATAAGCCTAAACGGGAGAAAGAAGAAATCATTAGACTTAGAAAGGCCTACAATGTAGCCTTAAAAAGGCGTAAAATTGAACTAAAAAATGGCCTATGGGACCAACTCCACAAGAGTTAATCTAGGAGTGACATTGCTACTTTTTGGAGAGTAGTCAAATCCCCCTTTCTCTCAGACACGAATGAAGCCCCCAAGATAGTTGTAGCAGTGGACGCTAAAACTTGGGTTAATCACTTTTCCAAAATATTCGGTCTACCTTCACATGTAAATTCTGAGCACTTCGAAAAAGATGGGAGGGAATTTTTCCCAGACCGGTCTGTGTATCCGATCTCACTAACTTTCACACACTTAGAGGTGACTAACACCCTGATGGCCTCAAAAGGTGGAAAAGCACCGGGCCGATGGGGTCCCGGTGGATCTCTTTAAATACAATTTGGACTTATGGTCCCCGATCCTTACTAGAGTACTCGAGGCTGCTAACACCATCGGCTTAGTTAAATCATGGTCTACCTCAATTCTGGTACCCATTTTTAGGTCGAAGCCTCCATTGCAGGGCTGGCCCTGCTGGAGGCAAAGACATATTGTGAACAGGAGAATTTCAGTACTGCGTGAAACCACGCCCCCTTTTTCCATTGGCAGGCCTCTCGAAACGGAGGCCTGCCATTGGAAAAAGCTCCTGTTTAGCAGATTTGTCTGCTCTGGATCCCTCCTCTCGAGGACTCCATGACCTGCCTTACGGTAGCACGACAATATTGCACGACAATATTTTCAGAAATATTTCCTTGACAACCATGAGGCAGGGCAGGGAGTCCTGGAGGGGCGGGATTCAGTATCCTGTTCCTGCCCCGTTTTTGTTTTTTTTGTTTCGTTTGTGCCGTAATTCCAGCACGTTCCTCGGCGGTGGAGGAGGTAGGGGAGAGGGGGTGCTGGTTTTAAGACTTGTTTTCCGAGGGGGCGATTTTCCCAGGAGACACAGCTTGGAAGTTACTCCTGAGGTGGGCGGGGCCGAGGTGGGAGCATGTGGCAGTGTTACTAAAATTGTTACTTTATTGAGCGGCAGGCGGCAGCCATTACTCGCACCGCTCGCTACCTGTGCCCAATTGGTTACAGTGCGTCATCATGCCTACCGCTCTTGGCGCTCCATTCGCAGCACTGCTGCTGACTCTAGTGCCTCGCTTCACCACCTGGGCCGCCATACAGTGGGGCTTATCTTATGGCCGTTGCTCGGCCGCCGCCAGGATAGACAAAACTACATAGACAAGTCGCAGCCTGGAATAACTCGGGCGCCAGCGGCAAACCGAATTGATTGCCTAGAGGGTTCTTGGAAGACCGCCTGAGCCTGGCAGTCTGCTGCAGAGAGTCGCCGACGTCAGACAGTAAGTAGTTACCACTACTTACTGTGTTAGTAAGTAATCAGTTGGTGTTAATTATAATATTTCCAAACAGCGCGCTAACAGGCACATTGGTAGATCCGCGCTAACTAACTGTTCATGATGTTGTTGGGACTCCGGCCTCTCACGGTACTGTTGGGCCGGCAGGGTCACGCAAGTCACTCGCATCACAGAGAGGGGCCGGGCCAGCCCGACTCCTGAAATTGATTTTACCGGCAGCGGGGGTGGGGGGACATTGGTTTGCAAACTGTATTTTGTTTTTCTGTTGCCCGCTCAGCAACACAGACTAGGCACCAGTGTGGTGTTGAAGTTGTTGGGGCCTCACAGATCCTGTTGCTAACTTGGAAGATGCACAGTTTTTTATGGTTCGCCAGTTTCCCCTTTTATGTCTGCCTTTTCAAGGTTTGGTTTTCGTTTGTAGCCTAGCCTCTCCTTTCCAATCTTTCCTCCCGATTTATTTGTAGGCGAGGTCCGCGTTTTCCAACTGTTGTTCTGGAGTTCTATTTTCTAACTCTGCAGGCTAGCACCAGCTCCTTTCGTTTTGTATTCTCCATCTCCCTTCTTCTCTTACCCTTTATGTGGGTTATGGAAAGCGCTACATAAAAACCACAAAATACCACCTCAACCAAGCAGCGGATTTTAAGTTTCTAAAGATTGTCATTTAGGCCCATTGCATCTAGAGCACCTGGCTGCCCACTTTAGTGACTTCCTTCAGATCTGTTTGGAGCAGCGTTTAGGGTGGAGGGGGCATTCTAAATACGGCCAATCAGTGGTCAGGCTCAGAGAAGCGCATGGCACACCAGGGCTTGTGCGTAGCAAAATTGCCATAGGCCCTAATGCAAGCAAGGATAGTGGGGCTGGGTCCCAGACGCGGGAGAGAGGCCTAGCCTGGAGTGATGCTAAGCTGCCTCATTTAAGTGTCCCGACGTTTTGGTGCGAGTTCCCTCTGCCTTTCTACCCCGTTTTTGCATTAAGTTGTAGAGGCAGTCTGCCCATGTCTTTATGCGACCATGTCTATCTCTCTGTGTCTGTGTTCTAGCGTCAGTTAATCCATCTCTTTCTGCCTCCTTGTCTCTCAGTTGAAGTTTGCACAGTACCACTGCATAGGGGCCTTTTACAGCTTTCAAATGCTCCCATTCAAACTTCACTAATGTCCATTTCACACAGTGCAGTAATGCCTGCCAGACATTTCACTCCTACAACAAAGGAAGCAGGGGTGCACTGAGGGACTAGTACATGGTTTCTCATTGATTAAATGGTAGTAATTTGCAATATTTATATGTTTCCCTCCACTTCATTGATTTATTGTGCTCGCGAGAAAGTGTCACTCATACTCTTTGAAATGTCACTCATAATAACACTGAAATTATAAAACTTTCACACATGGCAATCTGAAACCTTGGCAGCTATGTTTTAGGGTCGTGACTGCAGTCAGACTGTGCTGCAAGCGTCCGGGTGGAGTAGAAGCCTAGAAGGTCATTTAATTAATTCGGTACCAGGCCGCGGCCAGGTTCTGAGCTGTGATTGTGAGCAGGCAGGCCTGATTGATTGTTTGTGAGCGAGAGGAGCGAGGTGGTCTTGGTCTGATTGGGGGGGGGGACATTTTTATTACGTCTGATATTTCATGCTGATTTGTAAGAACCCTTTACATGAACAAGCCAACTTCTCGTGTTTTTTTTGTAGCAGGCTAGCAGCAGGTTACCTCCTTGCTAACTGTTGTGTTCGAACCATGCTCACGAAGGTTCTGTTCAGAAGTGTTGGTGAGCAGTTTTCCAGAGAGCGCTATGTTTTGCCAGTTGGCGGCAGCCGGGTGAGGAGGTGGCTCTGCAGACAGTTGTCTATGGTTTCTCCTTATCTTGCTGGCACCTACAATACACTGTATTTGGAGAGCTTACCTGCCTATGTCGTCTTTCATCACTAACCTTCCGGCCTGGTCTGCCAACAAGAGTGGCAAGGGTGGCCAGAGGACGAAGGGGTGGGGGGCACCCTGATGGCGGTGAACACCTGCACATTGATAATGAAGACTGAGGCCATCAACTCATTCGTTTCCCTTGTGCTAGATGTAAAATGGCCCAAGCTTTCCAATCTTTTTCATGCGTTTTTCATAATCTCCTTGGCTGATCCCACTCAAGTTCATCCCCTTTTTCCAAACTCCTGTGCGAGAGTGTAGTTCTAGCCTCGAATTGCCTTTAGTCTTCCCTGGGAAAGCTCCTGGCATAGCTTAAGACCGCATTGGCCTGTTGTTTACCTCCGCAATGCATATGGCATTTCATACCTTTATGTTTCATTGATAATAACGTCACAACGTAGGAGTGAAAACGAACAGTAAGCCAGAATGTATGACCTACATGTATATGGGGCATGGAGCCGATTAAGTGGAAATGAGGAAAGCAGCCCACTTTAAATATTGAAACTAGAAGTATCTGGAAGTACTTCCAGTAAACAGGACAGGTATCTGTGTGTGCTGAACTACCTGTTTCAAAGTTGGCTGAGGAAATAAACATTTCACTTCACTACCACTAATCTTGAAGAAATGTAGCCCTTTCAAGGTTCCATGTGACCACCGTGACGAGAAATAGGGCACATTTTACACGTCATATAACAAAGTATTTTCTCTGAGAACAGTTGTCATTGATGAATGAGCTGAAGGGATGCGCTCTATGTGCATCACACTAATGGCGGGAAATGGACTACGCGCACACGGAATGCCAGAGTGCAATGTTTTTTTAAATTATTGTAGAACGTTTTATTTGATTCAAATTAACATGTTCAATAAAAAAAAGTTTTGGGCCATAACCAGGGCTTTAAGTGGGATGAAAAAAACGTGCAGATCTAAGGGGCATGGCTGGTGTTATTAAGGGTGTATCTTTAAAGCACAAAACCTAAAACTCTGTGCTTAGCATGGTGTGCTGTCCAACAGATATTTTGCTGTTTTTGTCATTGTACCCACATATAAAATGCAACAAATAACAATATACCGACAGCAAGCGAGGACTATTGGCATTGTCAATAGTTGTTAGTTGTATACGAAGAAAAACCAACTATGGCTTTGTTGTATATATTATTGAAAACCAATTGGCGTTAAATGAGATTCCCCACTTCCTCACCCCCCTCAAAAAAAATCCAAAGAAGTCTACAATTCCAAAGAAAATTACATTCACTAAGACGGTGTATATACTTACTGAAGGCCTCGGCAAAACTGTATTTTTTCCAGTTCTTCTACCTGAAATTTGTAACAACAACAGATGTAGGCAAGCTTGTTAGCTGTACGTGCCTGTGTCAAAACCTCAAAGAGAGATAAAAACTCGACCGTAGATTCAGATCCTGCCTCGGTGCAGTTTTTGGGAGAAAAGTGCATTGGCTCTGCGCCTTTAACTCTCACTTGTTACACCCCGTCCCAGCACCTCACTCTACCTTCCATGCTCTGTGCAAACATTTTATTCTGGCTGATCTGTGTCTCTATCATACACCCTGTTTCCCTATCTCTCATTCACTTTCTAGTGCTCTCTTTCTAAGTGTCTCTCTCTCCCTCCAAATCTCGCTCGTCCATCCTCCCTCTTTCCCAATTTGCCAGCCCACACGTCTCCCAATCTCTCCATCTCTCTCTCCTCTCTTTCTACCTCACATGTCCCTATCCCTAGTCTCCTCATCTCTCTCACCTCTTTGTCTTTCTCACCTTACACATCCTCTTGTTTTTTCATCCCACTATCTTTCTTGCTCCATCTTACTTCTTTACCTGTCGACCCATCTCTCTCTCTCTCCACCTCTCTCTCTCACCTTACAGTCACCTCTACCTTTTCTTTCACCTGTCTCCCCTTTCTCTCTTGCTCTCTATGTACCCATCCACCCATGTTGCCCCATCTCGCTCTCTGTCCTTAAAATCATTTGTTTCTTTAAACCTGTATCTCTATTTTTCCCGTCTGTGTTACATATCGCTCTCCTCCATCTCACACACTCATCTCTCTCTATTGTTATTTCCATCTATCCACTTCCCCCGTTAAAGCACTTCAAATGCTTACATTTGCAAAAAATGTGAAATAAATATTTCATTCAAGACACCTCACAGGGGTGAGACAAGAAACACAAGAGTGTGTGCGTGTAAATGTGTGTGTGCATCCCTGCATGTATGTGTATCTGAGTGCACATATGTGCAGGTATATATGAGTGCCTGTGTATGTGTGCTTGAATAGATCTACATGCATGTGTGAGTTTGTAAATGTATCTCCACTTGTTAATGCTATATATGTATGTGCATGCTTGCTTATGTGCTTGTCTATGTGAGCGTGTGTCTGTGCTTCTATGTGCTTGTGCCTGTATGTGTGTGTTTGTGCGTAAGTGTGTGTGTATGCTGATGTGGCTGCATCTATCTGTGTATGCGGCTGCAACTAGCGATTTAAAAATGTGTACATTTCAATGCATGCGTTTGTGTATACGTGTTTCTTTCTATCCGTGCGTGCACGTTTGTGTGTGTCTGTGCATCTATGTTTATTTGGAAAGGTTTTTTTTTAATTGCACATAAAAGGCTTTACTAAAAACAATAACTACTGGATGGGAAAAGATTAAGCACATTAGTACCAGTGTAGCACTCCACTATATACAGAAAACAAAATTAAAAACCATTGTCATTTGTAACACCAAAAGCTCTAATTTTCAAACTTGAGAGACCTTTTGCATTGCAAATGCTTTTTAGGTCTCGATGAGTCAGCGTGCATTTGCTGCTAAAAGAGACTTTAGTAGGTGAGTTTTGAAAGTGCTGCTGGTTGGAGATAAGCTTGCGCTCACGCGAGCGTGTACGCGCAGCCGCCCGCCTTCAGCGCCATCTGACTTTCCTCTGGCTTACTTCCCGCCTTCGCGCTTACAAGGGGATTATCTACGAGCCGTCATGGCTCATTAAGTGCTTTCACGCGCCAATGCTTGTTTTAAAAATGCAGCAATACTTCTAAAATACAGCAGAGGGCGCCAATGTTCTTTTTCTACAAACTAAAGAATTAAACAAGGTGCCAAGCTTACAACATATATTTTGTCTGGATCCTTTTGTCTCCCATTTCAGTGATTAACAGATTGCTTTTCTTTTCTTTGAAATGCCTCCTCTTTTTTCGCTTCTCCGTGTTTATGTGTCTTCTTATTCCTTTACAACTTCTTTCGCTCTTACCCCCCCACCCCCCCTTCCTTCTCCTCCACTCCCCTCCCTTCCTCCACATCATAACCACCTACACGGCTGTCCTCATTCTCGACATGTTTGCAGAGTTCTGTACATTACAGATCTGTCAGAAGGATTCTGTAATTAACTCTCTCAAGCTCAGGGGGACTGTTCACATCTCTTGTACAAGACCACACACACAAGCACAGAATACTTCAATACAGTGTACATTTTTGTCTGCGGTTAGGTGAGATAGCTCAGAGTATCAATGCACCCGTTGCAAACATCTAAATCCATTCTGAAGGATTCGGGTATAAATCTGTGCGGTTTGACACAGCCTTTGATATTAAAGGCGATGATAAAGCAAGCACTGCAAAGCCAATAGGGCTGGCCTTTGTTATCTTTATGGGGCCATGTGTTTGTAACACATGGCCCCATAAAGACAATAAATCGGCGGACCGTGCAGCTTTTTCACTTGCACGCTTGTTGTAGGCAGTGGAGATTAAGTGATTTGCCCAGAACCACAGAATGTTGAGCCGCAGTTGGCAGCTCTGGCCATTACGCCATATCCTCTCCCATTCCTGGTTAGTAGTAGGTTCTGTTTTAGGTAGAGCTAACAGGAGAAATGGGCTGGTGCAAGCTGCCTCTTGACGAGAGCACTCAGGGACACCACCACATCACTCACGGACACCACCACATCACTCTGGGACACCACCACATCACTCTGGGACACCACCACATTACCCAGGGGCACCACCACAACATCTCAGGGGCACCACCACATCACTCAGGGACACTACCACATCACTCAGGGACACTACCACATCACTCAGGGGCAACACCACATCACTCGGGGGCAACACCACATCACTCGTGGACACCACCATATCACTCGGGGACACCACCACATCACTCGGGGACACCACCACATCACTCGGGGACACCACCACATCACTCGGGGACACCACCACATCACTCAGGGGCACCACCACATCACTCAGGGGCACTACCACATCACTCAGGGGAACCACTCAGGGACACTACCACATCACCCAGGAACACCACCACATCACTCAGGGGAACCACTCAGGGACACTACCACATCACCCAGGAACACCATCACATCACTCAGGAACACCACCACATCACTCAGGGACACCACCACATCACTCGGGGGAACCACTCAGGGACACTACCACATCACCCAGGAACACCACCACATCACTCAGGGGCACCACCACATCACTCAGGGGAACCACTCAGGGACACTACCACATCACCCAGGAACACCACCACATCACTCAGGAACACCACCACATCACTCAGGGGCACCACCACATCACTCAGGGGCACGACACAGGGGCACCACCACATCACTCCAGGACACCACCACATCACTCAGGGACACCACCACATCACTCAGGAACACCACCACATCACTCAGGAACACCACCACATCACTCAGGGACACCACCACATCACTCAGGGACACCACCACATCACTCGGGAACACCACCACATCACTCGGGGACACCCCCACATCACCCGGGGACACCACCACATCACTCAGGGACACCACCACAACACTCAGGGACACCACCACATCACTCGGGAACACCACTTCATCACTCGGGGACACCACCACATCACTCGGGGACACCACCACATCACTAAGGGACACCACCACATCACTAAGGGACACCACCACATCACTCGGGGACACCATCACATCACTCGGGGACACCACCACATCACTCGGGGACACCACCACATCACTCAGCCCAACCACATCATCACTCGGCACCACAACAGCACTGTCCTTGCTTGCTACCATCAAGCATTGCCATAGCCAATAGGACTCGCATTAGGAAAGTGTAAGCTATTGGCTTTGTGAATAACAATGCTATTAATTTAGATATTTTCAAAGCCAACACATATTAAAAAAATGTGTCATTTACAATACCAATAGGCTCACACTTTCCTAATGCGAGACCTATTGCATTGCAAATGCTTGTTAAAAAGGGTGATCGAAACAGCCCAACGTGTTACCGACCTATATCCCTTTTAGATTCCCTTGGTAAAGTCGCTGGCCGTATCCTTTTAGAACGTCTTCAGGATCGGGCCAAGGACAATAACATAATCTCTGATTTACAGTACAGGTTCTGAGAGGGTCTGGGAACTGTGGAGCAATCCCTAAACCTCTCCCTGTTATTGGGGAAATACGTTCGAGCCAAAGGGGGGTATTTACCCATGGCCTATGTGGATTTGACTGCGGCCTTCGACTGCGTTAGCCATACGAAACTGTGGTCGATCCTCCTGGCAATGGGCGTAGACCAGCTTTTGGTAAATTTCCTCAGAGAGCTCTACTCAGACGCATCAGCAAGAGTCAGGTACGGACTCAGGGGGGAACTTACCGAATCATTTGGAGTGGAGAAGTGGGTCAGACATGGTTGTGTCCTGGCTCCCTTCTTATTTAACCTTTACACCAACTGGCTAAAAGCAGCAATGTTGGAAAGCAGGACCTGCCTACTATTGGCCGTCGTTTAATACCGGCACTATTATATGCCAACAACGCTGTTATCTTGGCAAGAACCTCCCTGCACCTCCAGCGTCTCTTAGACAAATATCGCAGTTATATGGCAAGTCTGGATCTTATAGTTAATATAAGAAAAACTTTCGTAATGCACGCAGGCAACAGACCAAAAAAGACAAAAGACATTTTTATCGAGAACACCAAGTTAGAGTGCACTAATTCTTACCCCTATTTAGGAATTTTAATTGACAATAAGTCATTATGGACACAGGCTATAAACGCGAGAAAACTATTATTTCTGAGGGCCACCACCGCCGTCGTAGCATTTTGCTCAGAAGCTAGGGAAGAGGTCCCCCCAGAAATGATTAAGATTTATCAAGCAAAATGCATTAGTGTAGCCATTTATGGCGCAGGGGTGTGGGGTCATGCCAATGTGGATGCCTTAGAGAAGATTGAGAATAGCTTTCTGAGATACTTATTAGCAGTCCCTCAAAGCTCCTCGATATACTTTTGTCACCTAGAGCTAGAATTGGAATTTATATTAGATACTATTAGAATTCAACCAATCCTTTTATGGCATTGTGTCTGGACATCGGAACAGTGCGAATGGTCACGATGCCTTATAAATGACTGCCTTATGCTAGATAAAATGCACAAGATCAGCTGGCTTGTTTACATGAATTTTTTTTTGATGATCTAGAACTAGCGAGATTTTTTAACCATCCACTTACTATTTCTGAAATAACGAGGAAAGATTTAAAAAAGCTATGTCTATCTCATCTAGGGCAGCTACGACTTTCTAGAGAGATCAGTAAAAGCTCAGTCCAGCACATTTTAGATATTCAGACCACGCTCACAGTGCAGCCATACTTAATGTACAATCTGAATATGTATGAGAAATTCTTACTGACCCGTTTTAGATTTAACAACTTTCACCGTTTAGTAACTTTTCCGAAACAGAACGACTGCTCCAAGAATCTCTCTGTGTGTCCGAGTGACGATATCTCTATACAATCCCTAATCCACACAGTGCTATTTTTGTAGATTTTATGAATATCCGCGCATGCGTTTACTGAAAAGCATGCGCACAAACGAGGGGGGAGCACAGCCAGATGGGGAGATGGAAACAACGGAACACCGGCCGCCCTCAAAATAGTGCCTTCTGGGGCGGACCACCCCTACTCCCCACCCACCCACCCCAGCTACGCCCCTGGGCCCACTTCTTTATTCCTACCATCTGACACTGGTACATTTGCCACAGTGCATTTCAGTCCAAACGTGAGAGCACAAATAACAACATAAGCAGTAAACGTGCTCACACCTACACACCTTCTAACTCAACTCGAGCGCCAAATACTACATAATGTATATGCTATTCCTAATACCAGATTAGCCAACGCTTATCACTTTAGAGTTATTTTGGGAAAAATCCAACTGAAAGAAAATAGCGCAGACATTATCAAATGCTTCTCCTCCATTCCTGTTGATTGGTCAGACAACATTTCCATTCTATTCCACATTTTCTTTCTTCAAATCAACCTTGACCACCAATAATCCTGTCAAAAAATATATTTACCCACTAAAAATACTGTCACCTACAATACTGCTAGGCTTTATCAGTCCTAAAGTAAAGTAGCTGAACCTCTTACTGACATGAGCGACACTCAAGAATTATGATAGCATCATTAACACAATAGTCAACTCAGTGGCCTCTCTTTAACTATTACAAAGAAAAAAGCAGGGTTTGATCCCCTTTAAAATATGAGAAGACTATCCAAATACATGTTCATTCAGAAACAAGCTAATATTTTATTTCTCAATGAGAGACATTTCCCCTGTAAAAACTACAAACATATACACACACCTTCTTTCCCGCCAACAACGATAATCTGTTCTCTATTATTAAGCGGTTCAAACCACACATTATTTTTAAGACTGTTTGCCTCGAATTTCATCAAGGTAAATATTCACAGCTTCAGATAAATTAATTTATTTTTTGTGTTTCGGTGTATGGAGGACCTTACTTGGCATTTAGGGCTTTACTGTTCCTATTGGAGCAGGGCCAAGGCTGACAAAACTGGATCCAAAGTGAGGTGACATGGTGTGCAAAATAGCAATGGGTTGGGATAAAGCCCGAGTATTTAATATTGGCTGAGATTAATTCAAGCATTCTATCCATCACTCTTTTGTATACTTATTGTGTCACCCTAAGTGGGACAAGTGTGCCCAGTAGTGTGTTCTGTGCACACTGGGTTACTGAAACCAAGCTGTACCCGGCCGATGAGACCATAACTGGGGGGAAACCAGTCCTGTGCTGATTTTGTTCCGGTTCAGGGAGAAACTGCCTTGGCAGTTCGGGCTGGACTGTTCCTAATGGAGCAGGGTCAAGACAGATTTGCAGATAGCTAGCTCAAACTGAGGTGGCATGGTGTGCAAAATAACAGTGGATTTCAGATGCTTCCCTAAGTGATTACGAGTGACTGAGATTAATCTGAGAGTTTGTTACATCACTGTTTTGTATACATATTTTGCAGGTCTACGTAGCATGCATCCTGATTTGTCTGGGGCAATTAACTTCTCAATATTTATTTATTTACTCATTTGTAGCGCCCAAACGAATCATCCCCAGGGGGATCTCTCAGCGCTTCGAGAAATGGGTACTCCTAGGCCATGATCACCTAGAACAGCCAGGTCTTCAGTAGTTTTTTGAAACTGGTTAGCTCAGCACAGGCCCGAATGTTCTGCGGCAGACTGTTCCAATGGCTGGCAGTCAGTCAGATGCGAGAAGGCTCTTCCCCCCCAGCTTGGCCCTGTATATTCTTTGAGTGCGCAAGAGATTGCAGTTGCTTGATCTTAGCTGTTGTACAGGTTGGTACCAGGTGAGTTTATTTTTGAGATAGGCGGGGCCTTTCCCCTGTAGTGATCTGAAGACCACGCAGAGCATCTTAAAGATAGCTCGTTTCTTGACCGGAAGGCAGTGGAGCTGGGTCAGAAGGGGGGCAGAGGAGGTCCACGCCGGCTTGTTGAGGGCAAGGCGGGCTGCCGTGTTCTGCACCACCATCATCATTCACTTCGATAAGGTGATTTGCCAACACCTACGCCAGGTTGTCTGCTTCTGCGTTAAGCAGGGAAATGGGCCTGAATGAGGCACACTTCTCGTTACCCTCCCTTTTTTGTGGATAAGTACAATAGTTATTGATCTGAGATTACACAGCAGGCTTCCCTTCTTCACTGAGACTCTACTCTAGTCACTCAAAATGTTCCTGAAAGTATAGATTTGTTGATTCGGTGCAATGTCATCTCGTCTTCCATGGGTCCAACCTCTATTCTAAAAGACTCTTGATCACCGGTAATTTAACCCTTGTACTTATTGGGGAATGATCAGAGATGCCCCCTGCCACGTAGTGTTTGTTTCTTACTATATCCCATGCATCTGCAGCACCAGAATATTGTGGGACCTGGACAAAGCATTCATAAAATTGGATGCATATGAGTATTGCCTGGTTACTGGATGTTCCTCCCTCCAGAAGTCTGGTGTCCCGCCTATTTATTGTTGACTCTTTAGCTGTATCAAAATCTCTGTGTCATACAATCGGTTCTACTGAATTGCGGTAGCGTATTTACTGCTTGGAAAGCTCTTCACTGACTGTGGAAAAAGATCAAGTTCATATGGTTCCCATGGGGGCACTGAATATCGCTGGGGCAATATCTTAATGGGCACACAGTGTTCACTCAGTTGCCATCAATTCTGTGTCCTCGGGCATATTGTGAGACAGAAGGCACCTTAGAATAGAACAAGTATTGAAATTGCCTCCGGTTGCAGATTCATATTTGTATATACAAGAGCATTCAAGAAAAATAAGTATTTGCAATGCAATAGGTCACGCATTACTGAAAGTTTGAGCTATTGGTCTTGCATTATTATTTGCAATGCCAATAGCTCAAACTTTCTGTAATGCAAGACTTATTGAATTGCAAATACTTCTTTTTCTTGAAGCCTCGCGGTATATACAATTATATAAATATGCAACCAGAGGCAAGCTCAGTTTTTAGTAACCTTGGGCAAACTGTGTTTCTGTGCACAAGAGCCAATGAGGTTCTGCCCAAGGGTACAGTGTTCTGTTTCTCAATTGAAGATGTTCCGTTTTTCCCATAAATCAAAACTTAAAAAGTATTTAAGTATGTGTAGCCAATTGAGTACAACATGAACACCATCTTCGAAATGCTATAGTGAAAATGCGATTCAGGATGTACGAGACACTGCCATATTACTCTCTGTTACTGAACGCGTCAGCGATGCCTATGTGTTAGAGACTTTATTGTCAGACTTACAGATTAACAGTGACTTTAGTCTGGATAGTGGGTTAAAACAGAACTTTATATTCACACCACAATTGCCAAATGGGAATAATCTCTTCCTGCTTTTCTTGGCCATCCACCTGGATTAAGATGAATGCAGTAGTAGTTTGGAGGTGAAGTCAGTGATGACGAAATACGTGTTGGTTAAAGAGGATCAGCAGTTGACTGAATAAAGATAAATTGCAACATAAACAGTCACTGGAATTTTGATTTTTGGACTCCTTTGTGAGAGGAGTACTCAAGAGTGTTTGGCATAATCGTGAAAAATATGACTCATTATTTTATCATTGTTATGTTTTGTGATGTTATAACTATTTACAGAGCGCGCAAATACCAACAAAGGTGGCTCGGCGGTGGCTATCCCCGAAACAGAGCTAAAGGAAAAGAGAAAGGCAACTTTTAAAAAGACCTAATTATTAAAAAAGTTGAAAAATTTTTCCTAAACATAAAAAGTGAAGGCAGATCTTTCATCTGGCAGGGGAGAGAATTCCAAAGCTTGGCACTGGCCACTGTGGTGATGTGAGGGCTCTAGGCTGGCATAGCTAATAATGGACATACAGGACACAGTAATGGGGTGGTACAACTGGCCCTGAGCACGTGCGCTCAGCCCCTTTTATTATCAGGGTCATCTGACTGATGACGCCTGTGGTGGGTGGGTGTTCAGTGTGGGTTACACCATACTGCAACACTAGAATGCTGACTCTATGTCACTACATCCCTCCCAAAAAAGTCAAACCAAAGAAAAGTCCGAAACCTGTGGGAGGAAATACAGTTCGCAAATAAAATTATAACCCAATAATGACGACTCCCATTTAGTCTTTTCCGCTGCTGGTCAATCACTGACGATGGTGTCTTTTCTTGTCTTTGCAGACTTGCAGCTCGGAGGTGGGCTGTACAGTCTCTCTTTTCCTGTTCCACATCCTGTGAAAGTGCAGATGGAATGATAGGGGGCATTTGTGTGTTACCTTCCGCTGTATCATCCTGGTTGAGGTGTTCTGTCCAACTGGTGTCTGTTTCTGACAGGATCTGCAGTTGCAGGATATCCCTCTCAAGGATACCCCTCTCTCGTGGGTGTCCCCTCTCACTGGACGACCCGGAGTCTCGAACCGCATGGTCGGGATGCCTTCTCCCGCCTTAGCGATGTTCTTTAGACCAGCCTGGTCTTGCGGTGTCGATGCATCTAGAGCTGTGGTGAGATCCACTTTGGATTCGGAGACGGTCTCCTTGAGTGAGGCTTTCCTGTAGGATGACGTGCTTGGTGACTTTCCTTACTCCAAATTGCTGAGCACTGAGTGGCCTTTCCTTGCTGGCTGTCCTGGGACTATGGGGACCGTGCGGGGCTTCGCGTGAGCCGCGCAAAGGCGTCGCTGAGGGACTGCCAACGGATTCACAGCCAAGTCACTCATGTAGTCCCTGAGGGTGGTGTCGTTGTTTGGGCATCGTCGACGTCTGGACTCGGGTTCTGCACCTTCCTCTGGCGATCTTGTGGGTGACCAGTCTTCAGCCGTAACCTCCATGCTTCCTGCGCCTGACATGGAGCTACGGCCGACACATCTCTCCTACTCGGGCTCGCTTCGCACGGGAACTCCGTTGAGGCCCTTGTCCCCTGGACTGCCACGTGACCACGTGGGCTGTGCGGGCCTTTGTGTAGGCCGCGCTTAGGGGTCGCTGCGGAACTCCCAACAGGGCCACGGCCAAGTCTTGTGTAGTCCCCAAGGGCGGATCTTCCAATGGCCGGGTGTGCTTGACTTCGGCAGGCTGTAGGTTCACAGGGGTACACAGAAGGTTCCTGGGTGATTTGCCTCTTTGACCCCTGGTTGTTTGGGGCGTGTGTGGATTCACTTGGGCGGTGAGATGCTCCTTGGCGATGATGCATCTGGATAGCGATGGCAGAAGGTTGGGTTTCTTCTGTGGGTAAACAGGTGGTGATCTTCTGTCGTGGTGACCTTCGGGTTTGCACGTAGATGTGTACTTCCAGTGGAGCTGATGTGCTTCCAGGAACTGTGCTGAGATGGTCATGCACCTCTTCACCTTCTCCCTCAGGTGTTCCTCTTCTGGTGAGTGTTGTGGTGTCTTGTCACGCATACCTCTTTACTCGGCTCCTCTTCCTCCTTCTTTCTTTGTCCTGGCGCCGTGCCACTCAGGATGGGTCATCCTCCCTTACCCTTCTCTTTTCTTCGTGGCGTCGTGCCACTCACTCGCCATTGTTTCTCTCCTTCCTTTTTGCGACGCTGTCCGGTCTCCTCGCTTTCTTTCTCATCCTGACCAGGCTTCTCCGAGCAGCATGCCCTCTGCTCGTTTCCCTCTGGTCTTGTTCCGGCACTAGGACACTGTTGTTACTTCGCTCCGTGACCGGACCTGTCGTCGCGACCTTCTGTCACATGATACTTCTGATGTTAAAGTGATGTGGTGGGACTTCATGTCTGTCTCCCTCTGGTCCTCTTTGCGGACCTCTCCTGGGGTCCTCCTTGTCGACGTCCCCACGGTCTTCCTCTTTACACTTGCTCTGACCTTTTGGTCGGTCATCATCCTCCATTGCGACCATCTGACAGGTCGGCTTCCTTGTTGCGACCAAGTGGGTGATCGGCTCCTTTCTTGTGACCAACGGGGTGGTCGGCTTCTTCCTCCATGCGACCAGCGGGGTGGTCGGGTTCTTCATTGCGACCAACTGGGTGGTCGGCTTCTTCCTCCATGCGACCAGTGGGGTGGTCGGCTTCTTCATTGCGACCAGTTGGGTGGTGGCTTCTTCCTGTGAGTCTTCACGCTTCTGGTGGTCTGTGCAACCACTTCTTCCTTTCCGTCGCAGTTCGCTTGCTTTGGCCCGCTTCTGGAGGCGCTGTTCGGTTGCTTCAATGACTTGCTGCTTTAGGCTATTGTCTTGGTTTCTGCCCAGTGTCTGGGTAGTGCTTCACTGTCGTCCGTACTGCTGCACATTTCTTCATGTGCCTTTGCACTTGCCTGTTGCTGAGTTCCTGAACCACCGTTGGTTTGTGTGGTGGTGCTCCTGTCTTTGCCTTACTGCTGCAGCGATAGCCTGTGGCCACCAGACATCGCTGCACTCCCTCCCGGCGTGGCTTAAGTGCTTCTAGAGGGTTGCGCCACCGCTCCGCCGACCTTCTCGTGGTCACTCCCTTTTGCGCCCTGATGGCTGCGCTCTTCCTTTTTCTGGGGGGCCAATTCCAATTCGCTGTCTCCATCTGTTTGGCTACGTACCCGCAACTGCCTTAGTGTGGAGTTCCTGCACTCCTGTCACATTCCTGCGCCGTCCCTCTTGCGGTGATTTGGCACCTCTCTGTCATGGCAGGTTACTTGTGCACTCTTCTGTGCACATTTGTCCTTCACTCCTTTGTGATTTTCCTGTCCTGGTATCCAGAGCATGTGCGGTGCCTCCCCAGTGGTTGTGGGTTTACAGCGTTTTCCTTCTTTGCTGCTAACAGTGTTCCCTTGGTTTGTTGCAGGCTTGTTTGTCCTTCTCTCCCGCAGTACCGGGAAATGGCCACTAGATGGCAGGGTTGCCTTGTCTGCAGTGCTGTCTTCGGCTCGTTCCTCTCTGAGCCTTTCGATGCCTTCTCACTTCCTTTGGAGGAATGCTGGTGCAGACTTCTCCAGCTGTCTGCACGTCCTCATTACTTTACCCCGGGGGAACAGGCTCACATAACCCAGATAGGCGCTTTAATTTCTGTATTTTCTGAATGTGTGTCCACTTGCCTTAATCTCTCGCTGGTACACACTCAGGCACTGCAGAGCTTCCATCAGCCACAGCAGTTTCTGCCACGCTGCGGGCCTCTCCTTACTGTCCTTCCATTTTCCGGGTAGGGGCAGGACTCAGCTCGCACACACTTCCGGGGGTACTCTTCCCCTTGCAGCCGGCTCTCTCCTTCACGGGCTACGTGGGGGATAGATTCGCCGACTGGACGTCTCTCTCGCTTCTTTACCCGCCGGCAGTCTGTCCACTTGGTTGGAGGGCACAATGCACTTCGTGCTGGGCGCTCCAATTGGGCTATGGGCCGCAAGCTGTCTGCTCCCAGCTCTCCCCGCCCGCAACAGCCTCTCTCTTCTCACGCTGCGAGGGGGGAGAGAGTTAGCGCTATTACCGGAACATGCTGGCTATGTTTTGGGCACTTTGTTTTCGCCGCTCCAGTCAGCTGCTGGCCAGACGCTGACTCCTCTCGTCTACTCCTGCTGCTGCAGCTTCTCACGGCTTCTGTACTGCCCGTGGAGGGGTAGGAGTTGCCGCTGGGGAGTGCGTAGGTTAGCTACGGGGTACTGTTCACTTCCAGAGCTGGCGGGCTCCGCTTCCAGCAGGGGCTTATCACACGCCCCTTGACTGTCGGGGCTTCTAGTGCTTCGGTGCGGGACACAGCAGGATGGTGTAGATAGGGCACTCCGTGAGTTCTCCTCCCCTTTCAGACGCACCGGACGGGCATGTACTTTTGATGATTCCCGCCCTCGCAGCAGACCTCGTCGCTCTCTGGCTGCGCAGGGTGGGGCGCATGTGATATCGTTGTCCTGCAGGCACTACAGGAGTGGGGTGGGCTCCCAATCCCCTCTTTTCGCCCGGGGCAGTTCACACGCCCCGCTGGCCTCTTCGACTGCCACAGTAGTCAGCGGCTCTTCCGACGCGGGATGAGCACCCGATGCCCTAGCTTCACGGGGGGGGGGGCACTTTTTATCGTGCAGTACCGCTTCCGCATTCACGGGCTCACCTCTGGCCAGCAGACCTCTTTGTCCATGCGGGTGGGCTCCGCGTGGATCATCTCACTAGCGGCGGCCTTCGGTCACGGCCGATGCGGGTGGGCCCCGGTCATTCCGCTCTTGGCTCCGGGGCACTCCCATGGCCGGGCGGCTCCCAGCGGTGCTCGAGAGGTGCGGGTGGGCTCCCGGTCACCTTGTGTCTTGAAGCAGGCCCGGGGCTCCGCACATGCCCCGCGGGCCTTTCAGCGCCCGGCGCTGTTCACAGGGGGTGCTCTCTAGCTGGGCAACTCTCTCCCCCTTTTCCTAGATTTTCAGCTGTGGCACGCGGGGGCACAGCTTCCGCCTCGTTGCCAATGTGGTGATGTGAAGGCCCTAGACCCGCATCACTAATAATGGACACACAGGACACAGTCGTGGGGTGGTACAACTGGCCCTGAGCACATGCGCTCAGTCCCTTTTATTAGCAGGGTCATCTGACTGATGATGCCTGTGGCGGGTGGGTGTTCATTGTGGGTTACACCTTACTGCAACACTAGAATGCTGACTCTACATCACTACAGCCACCGCAAAGCGTCTGTCGTCCCAGTTGGATCTATAGGTTCTGGTAACAACCAATAGATTTGTGCCGGCAGGCGCAGTGACCTATTCGGGAAGTACATTTTAAAAGATTTTTTCAATAATTCAGTTCCTATATTATGTGTTGCTTAATAGGCAATACACAATGTCTTACATTTTAATCTGTTTCTGTTAGGCAGACAGTGCAACTGTCTATTAACCTCAGATACAGAATGAAATTTCGGTGTCCCAGACAATAGTTTGGCAGCAGCATTCTGCACTAATTGCAATTTGTTCAAGATAGATTGCTGAGCATTTATCAGAAAACCATTGCAATAGTCTTCCTTAGACAGACCCAAGGACGATAAGATCGTTTTTCTAGTTTCCATAGGAATAAAAGGGAACAATTTCTTGGCCATTCTAAGAGTATAAAAACATGAGCTGACTACTGAGTTAACATGTTGTTTATAAGAAAGCCTATCATCAAGAATGACCCCAGGATTCTTTGCCTTGGTTACTGGAACTGGAGGAGGTCCGACATTGTCTGGCCACCAACGAGAAGACCATGCTCAAGAAAGATTTCCAAACACAATCACTTCGGTCTTGGAGGAACTTAATTTAAGGCAGTGATTGGCCATCCAGGTACTCACTGCCCCCCATACCATCGTGAAAGTTGACAAAGCCTTGTCTCCGTCTTTATTCACTCGTGTCAGGTTGGTCACATAGATATTAAAAAGAGTGGGATTGATGGAGGAGTCCTGTGGGACTCCACATGGATGAGAAAAAAGAGGGGTTTCAAAATCACCCAACTTAACTGATTGGGCTCTGCTGGATAGGCAGGATACTAACTGATCTTTAGCCTTGTCCCTAATGCCTAAGGAGGAAATATGGTTGATCAGGAGGCCATGAGCAACCGTATCAGAGGCAGCAGATTGGTCCAAATGGACCAGCACCGCTGCGCCACCCTTATCCAATGCAAACCTTATTTCCTCTGTAGCTTTAATTAGGGCAGCTCCTGTACTATGGCTTTTCCTAAAGTTAAATTGTGTTTCAGCCAGCAAATTGGAAGCCTGAATATATTGGGTCACTTGATAATTTATGATCTTTTCAGCTAATTTGGCAGGCAGCAGCAAACATGCAATTGCCCAATAAATATTAGTGTCTTCAGGATCCAGATTTGACTTCCTTAGTAATGGCAAAATGGAAGCTTTTTTCCATTGAGAAGGATAGACACTGGCCATGAACACAGAATTAAAAATATTTTCCAAAACTGGCCCAATTAGCACAGAAGATTCCTTTAGAATAGCGGGCTGACACAGGTCCGAAGGAGAACCTGATTTAGCAGCCCTCAACAGGATTGTTACTAGCTCCGGGGAAACCGGGGTAAACTCACTTAAAGAGAGATTACCTTAATCCAGTTCTACTACCTCTACCGCACATATTTTACTCCCCAATGGCGAGCACGGTTCACACCTGGGTGGGCTTCTGCATGTTCACGCTGTGGCACAGATCCTGCCACGTTTTTTACATATGGTCTGGAATTGTCCACACCTGCATTTGTACTGGCAACGGGTGGTGTTCTCTCTGGGCACAGCCACAGCGGTGCGTATCGATACATCTATAAAGCACTGTATTCTGGGAGTGCTTCCGACGCCCAAGAAAGGGGCTATGATGCACCATAAATTTGTGCTCCTAGGGCTGGTACTTGCAAAACGAAGGATAGCAATCCACTGGATACATCCTGGTCCGCCGGTGTGGAAGAAATGGAGAGATGACTTGCAGGAGCGGGGAGTAGCAGAGGAATGTCGCCTCATTGCAGTGTGGACCATGAGAATGCAGAAGTTAAACTCCTTGAATTGGGGCAAATGTTGACTGAAGGGTCCACAACAGAGTATGAGGGCGAGACTGTAAGCACACATAGCTCACCGAGCTTCAACGCCTCCGGTTATAACTCTCTCACACGCATCCTCTCACACCACGATTCCATAACCTTTGAATAAGATGTGAGTGTAATGCTGGTTTCTTACCTAGATTGGAGGTACTGTGCCACCTGTCTGTAGCTACCACAGAGGGGGGAGAGGGCATGGAGGTATGGGGTTGGGTTCAAGAAATAGAATTTGCATCTTTGGTTGTGATTTTTGTTATTATGGTTAATTATGATGTTGGTTTAATTGTTTGAAAATGATGACTCCATAGATATTATTGTACTGCTGATAAATGTACGAGCAACTCGTTCTTACGAGTAATGAGCCTGTGTATGCTCACTGGATGTGTTTTCAACAGTATCAGTGATATTCTGACCATTCCCTTTGTAAATGTACTTGTGAGTACTTATACTTGATGTACTTGAATGCAGTAATTAATAAAAATAAGTAAAAAAAAAAAGGAGCGATTAATTAAAGATTCAATGCAACAATCTGAACTAGTTGGGGGGACTGAAGATGCGTTGAACTTGGAATAGATGGAATCTACTTTAGCCTGAAAGCCAATGGCAATGGAATTGCAGAAAGATTTAGGGGCATATTATCAAGGACAGGCGATACATTATCGCCGCTTTTATCGGCAGGAAACTGCAGATAAAGCGGCGATAATGGCCTTGATAATATGCTCTATGAATTCTAATCGAAGCCCATGTTAGATGTGTTCACATGTAACATGGGCTTCGATTGGAATTCATAGAGCATATTATCAAGGCCATTATCGCCGCTTTTTCGGCAGTTTCCTGCCGATAAAAGCGGCGATAATGTATCGCCTGTCCTTGATAATATGCCCCTGAGTCGTTAAATTTACCAGATTAAATGGAGGTGTCCCAGGCTTGGATACCACCACCTGAAATAGGCGTTTAGTAGAATCTTGACCAGCTTCGATTTCTCTTATAAAGTAGCTGCTTTTCTCTTTAAAAAGGCGATGTTTATAATTTGCTAAGGCTTGTTCAAAAAGAAGTTTGTCCTGGCTATCGTAGTCCCTTCTCCAGCGTCTCTCTTGATTCCTACAATGCTGTTTCTCAAGCCTCAAGGCTTCCGAAAATAATGGAGCTGAGGGCGTAGTTCTATTTTTGGAGGCTATCTTATAGGGAACTAATTTGGCGAAAGAGGCATGAAGCCAATATGAATAGCTCAAAGCTGCCGCTCTGGATCCTGAGAGAGGACTGGCTTAGTATCTACTAAATCTTTTTCAAGAAGCCCCTGATCTATATTCTTCCATGCTCTAAAATATTTTGGGGACAGCTTCCTAGGGTGGGTGGAATTCACCTTTAGCAGGCAGATGTCAAATAAAACTGCATGATGGTCCAACCACACCAACCGAAGAACCTCCTTTAGAATTATGGCATCATTGTTAGTTGAAAGGCCATCCAGGGTATGACCCGCTAAGTGTCTGGGAGGGCCTACCTTCTGTAGAAAGCCTACTAATCCCAACTCCATAATGAGGCGGTCAGAGTCTTTGTCGGTATTAGCCTAGAAAATACAAATTAAAGTGTCCCATTATAGTAAATCTCGACTCAAAAGCTAATGGACTTTCCAGGATTGCAAAAAATTCTCCCCTAGGTCCGCGGGATGGTAAAGGAGCAGCCCTTTAAAGGTTTGATGCTCTGAAATTCAAATATTGAAGCTCAGAGCTTCACAGGTCGTCGAGGGCACTAGTCCTACTTTAGCTACAGTAGTATGACAATAGTTTTAGACCACCACCTCTTTTAGCTGTCCTATCCTGTCTTAACAGAGAAACCCACAGGAGCAGCTATACAAAAATATGGGCCTGATGAAGGATCAGCCCATGTCTCAGTAATGAATAAAAGTTCAAGGTAGTGAATAGCTATTAATCCATCTATTTCTGTTTAGGAAGGGAGCTTGCATTCATCATGGTGGCCTGGATCATAGTACGGCTTTTGGTCCTAACTTTAGGAGTAACTGTCTATGGGAGGGGATAAGTCCAATGATGGTAAAGGGAGGGCTGTCAAAGCGAGATCACAGGTGTTACAAGTAAGTTTAGGATCTATATACACCTCCACTAAGTCAAAGCAGGCACAACCGGGCAATGGCGTTTTATAAGAACTATTAAACCCAACAGCTCACTACTAAAGTAGGTCAGTCGTAATGGTGTCTTACCTGGAGCAAACAGGGTAGGGGTTCCGGCGCTAGGCGCGATCCGGCCGCAGACGGGCTTGCCTTTGGCACACCAGCGGCACGCCCACTGTGCTCGTCCGCTGTGCATACACGCTGAGATGTTCCTTAAGTAGCCCTCCAGGGTAGGGGGCGTGGCCCAGACAGCGCCTAAGCGTGAGGGAAAAACAAGCGGTGAAAGCAAAAGAGACTTTAAACTGGGGTCCAGCAACCACTATAGTGATCTCAGGCTACCCTAAGATTAGTGCATACTGGTAAACAAAGACGAGTCAAATAAACAGTGCAGAAGTAAAATCATAAAACATTTTAAAAATGGAGGGATCAAACTCCTCCAATATAGCGCCTGTAACGGGAGCCAGGCACCTTGCAAACTTTATACAAAGATATTAAAAGGTTAACAGGCAAGCGTCCGTGCTCATTATAAATACGTGAGTTCCAGATTCATAGCACATTTATTGGAAGTCCTGTAACAGAGGGTTCCTGATGCAAAAAATCTTGCCCATCCATATTGACATTGACTTCATTGATGTGAAAAGGATGAAGGCTGAGTTTGCAACGCAGTATTTTGATACTGTGCTCTGCAGATGGCACATAGGGAAGGAAGCATTCAAGGAGGAATGTGGGTAGAGGACCGCTCTTCCCTTCAACAAAAGAGGGTTAACAAAACTATGACTGGGAATTGAATGTGAAGTAGAAATTCTGGTTTGTTTGTGTACTTTGTGTGTGAGAGAAAGAGACTGACTAAGAAAGCAGCACAAGCACCCAAGTTTCAGCAAAATCCCTTAGGATTTTCATGCATGAGTAATAGTATTTGCTGGTCCATAAGATTGCACATATTTCTCCATCAAAACATCTTGGCAGTGATCGGTGCTTACAACCATGGCATATTTTAGTACTGTTTCTATTTTCCTCTCCCTGACTCTGGCCTTCCACACAGATATCCGGGTAAAGCAGAATCTTGATGCTGTGTAATCGGCACTGTACCACAGATGCCTTTTCCAAGTTACAAAACCTGTCCTGGTGATTAGCAAATGCTGCCACCGAGTTGGGACTGACAGTGTGAAAACAATAGAGTATAACAAGCATTTGCAATGCAATCAGTCTCGCCTATGGGATCTTATATGTATTTAGCAGTGCAGCACATTAGCCTGGGTGCTGAAACATCTACTCTTCTTTAACATGGAGGTATGGAAACACTTGGAGGGAAATGTTTCCTTTCAGCTGGAAATGGTATAGTTCAAAGCTCTGTTTTTAACCCCTTCAGCGCTGCGCGAATTCCGCTGCGGTGCTGAAGGTTCTAAAGAACCAATGGAACCATGACGGAACGGTTCCGTCATAAGCACAGGCCAACCGATGCTCATGACGGAACCGTTCCGTCATGAGCATGGAAGGGGTTAATATCAAATCAGGGCCTTCGGTGGTTATATCGCTGAAAATACAAGATTTGAAAATAATATTATTGTCTACGGGTGCTTGTGGAAGACACTTTCTATGGACTGGAATCTAGAGAATGCTAAAGTGATTCTGGTATTGTACTGACCTCTGATGGTCGTTTTCTATCAAGAAAGTTACATAGAGGCAGTTGCTAGAAAAAAAAAATCCCTCAGCAGAAAGCAATTCTGGTCGTTTTCTATCAAGACAGTTAAATAGAGGCAGTTGAACAAGCAGAAACCAATTCTGGTATTTTACTGACCTCTACTGGTCTTTTTCTATCAAGACAATTAAATAGAGGCAGTTGAACAGTAAAAAGTCCCTACGCGGAAGGAGACTAGTCCTAGGGCCTACTCCAGAGACCACAAAGTACATACACATATAAGTATATATTAAAGTAATTACAAGAGGTCTCAAATGCTCCACCTAAAAATGAAAAACAATGGCATGTGCCTATTTGGTGCATAAGTAAAAATACACCTCTTATCTGGAGATATTGTGGTAAGTTTAGTCTCACTCGCACCTGCAAACATTTGTACAGATTGTCTTCTTACATGTACCGGAATTGTAAAAATAATCTGGCGTCCAGCAGTGTGGCATTTACCAAACCATCTGTTCCTGTGCAAGGGAAGCGGCCTCAATGTAGTAATCTCCCCGGAACAGCTCCATGTCGCTGCCGGAGGCAGGAGCCACGAAGAAAACGCAGAGTCTAGAGAAAAAGCTCTCTGCTTAAAAGGAAGGCAAAGTTGTTTTAGAAACAGTCTATCATCCTTCAATAATAAATGCCACAATAAGAGCAGTCCACTACGACCGCCATCTTCAAAGCACAAATTTTGCAAAATGGAAAGTACCAAGCCTAACTCATCTTAAGTAGTGTATATAAAAGACATAAAAAAGTGCATAAAAAAAACAAGTCCCCTGATGTAACTACAGCACCTCTGAGGGGCACAAAGGGAGACTCTCCCAATATTTTTCACCAGAGTGACACAATGTGGCGCAACAGTCATAGCTGCCGATTCAGGAGCTGGGGTTCCCTGTTCGAGCCTGGTGTTGGCTGAACATCCTGTGAATCTGGGCAAATTACTTATTCTTCCCCCGGCTGCTAAAATATACAAATTTCAAATAGTTTTAAAAAGCAGCGATGTCGGAGGGTTGGTGTGGTGGGCAAGCTGTGTTGTGGGGGTAGATGGCTGAGACGCAGGGATATTAAGTAGGTAGGCAAATAAAACTGTTCAAGCGAAGTAAACAGAGCGTGTCCTGCCTGCAACCAACCCTGGGCGAAGCACTACGCTACGCTCGCGGAGTTTGCAAAGTTTGCGCAACTTCGCACTACGCGAGCTGCATGTAGCACAGTGTGAACACGCGTAGTGCAGCGTAGCGTAGTGCAGCTCTCATTTTTTGCTTGTTCGCGACCGCGAGCAAGCAAAATGACATCCCGGCGAGATTCTCAACGCGGGGAGGTAAGGTTTCTCATTGTGAGTGGTTGCGCATGCTCGCGGCCGCTCTCAATGAGAAACTACCAGTTCGCGTTGAGAAAGCTGCAGCTCGAGTAATAATCTACTCAAGCAGCAGAAAACTACAGCTCGCACTGTGCAAGATGCCGTTTTCAATGATTGCATAGTGCCAGATGCTTGTCCGCACTGTGCAATCATTGAAAACGCATCTTGCACAGTGCGAACATGCTACTACGCAGTTCGCGTAGTGCTACGTGAAGTTTGCGTACTTCGCAAACTACGCCCACCCCTACCTGCAACAACAGGCAGGAGAAAGCTGTTTCAAAAAATAGTACTCACAGACTGTAATTAAAACATTCCAAGTAACATCCCATGTAACAGTGGCAGTCTTCATGGGACGTTACAACAGAAGAAGAGGAGGTACTGAGGAGAGACTACCAAGCCTTTTCACGAACAAAAAGCCACAATTTACAAAGGACAGTAACAGGAGCCAATTGAAAAGATGAGCGGAAAATAGGTAGAGCTCGAAGTCCATAGCTGAATACAGCATGTCTCGAAGTTAGCGCAAGCGCTGCGTAGGCGAGACCTAAATATCTGTTAAAGCTGACAGTTTTTATTCATGTATAACTTACTTTCTTCAAAGTTTTTATGAGGATGCAAGTATGTAAGAACGTAATGATTTACATGGGAAAACCAGATTCTCAGGGATACCATGCCACTATTTTTCTTGAGAAGACAGAGGCAACCGGTCAAATTCATGATGTGCTTCTCAAAACCCAGAGGTGACATAGTGACACCCAGAGGTGACATAGTGTGCTCTTCAGTGCAAGTGTACTCACTGCTTCACATGTCTCTACCAATAATTGTTACATCCTGCTCAACAGCTTTCCACTCCTGCCTCAGGCCGCAATTCCAAAACTGCCTGCCTCTGTTCATCATCTCTCCCTGTCATTCTCCTTATCACGTCCCATCTGATCCTCTATTGTTTGGTTCACCTTCTCCACCTCCTGCTCTTCTGGCTCTCGCACTGGTTCTCTGCTCCTACATTCCCCTTCTCCATCTCCCAACCTCTGTTATTCTGCTGCTTCATCGCCTTGCTTCCAACTCTTACACAACTTCAGGAAGATACAGCAGATTTGTTGGCAGCTGAACCAGACATCCGCTCCACAGAAAGCACGTCCAGGGTCAGGTCTGACATCCCCTAGACAAGTGGTTTACTGCTCACTATAGGCTAGCTCATGATTGGGAAAAGCGGTGGTTCTTAACCTTTTGAGTTCTGCGGACCCCCACTTAATCATTACTGGAAGCCACGGACCCCCACTGAATCATTATTGGAATCCATGCACCCCCACTGAGTCTTTACTGGAAGCCAGGGACACCAGCCTAAGCATTTTTGAGTATTTGAACCACAAAACAATACACACAAAAATACAGAAACAAGCAAATCTATTTCATTTAATTCATAAACAAATACAAAAAAATTAAAAACTTTCCTTTTAGTGGGATGGTTGGAGCCTTTCGAATTTCAGTTGAGGCACACATCGTCCATACTATATTCTATTTGATGCACTTCCACTGCTCCCATGAATCAAGGATGCTACCTTCATTTTTAGGCACCAGTTTCTAAAAAGATTGCTATGCCTGCCTAAGTCTGCTTCCACTGTGATAATTCACCAGGAACTGGGCCTAGAGTTTTTTATCAGATTTAATTTGTTTAAGACCGTTGCTAGTATGGAGAGCAATTTAGCATAAAAAGGAAACTAGCTTTACGAGGTGTATCATCACTGATTGTCTCCGCCTAGATAAAACCACATCGATCCCATGGATTGATTATGTTGTGACAACTGCCAGGGATTTATTTAATCTCAATCTCCTGGATGATCAAGAGAGTTGCTCCTATCTATATAAGAAAGGGACTCATCTGGCTTTTCCAAATACCTAAAGGTTGTCACCAGACCATCCCATCGTTTTGTCCTTATTAGATTAAGACTCGGAATTGTCCACCATTTGGTGGCGTTCCCTGCTATGAAAAATTATCCCTCTATACCATGCCCATGCGATGGGGTGACCAAACAGAGTACTGTGCATTTCTTATTCTTGTGTGACCTTTATAAACATCTTCGTGTTGTTTTTTTATAACCCCTATTTATAAAACGGACAGTTACTACGGTAAACTCGGCAAGGAGGTTGCTATTCTCCTTAGATGACCCTGACATTTGGTTTCATACAGCCATGTTCATCTTGAAATCTGTGGCCGTAAGGAAAAGCATGATTTTTTAATAACTCTGTTTTATTGTATTTTGGAGCTGCACCAAATTTGTAAATTTTTTAGCTTGTAATGACTTATTCCGTGAATGTACATGTATAGTATGCTTTTTTGATTTTTTTTTAATAATCGAATAAAGCTTTTGAAACGAAAGGCACCAGTTTCAAAATGTCTTCGCATTTACCGAACGTTTCAAAATTTACAGTTTGATTTTTTGCTTCTTTAGTTATATACATGTTATTAATCTTTTATTGTTATTTAAATGTCTAAGAAGTCGCAGACTCTTTGAGTATGCTCGCGGACCCCCAGGGGTGTCCAGACCACCATTAAGAATCACTAGGGTAAGGGGTGACTCTGGGGAAAGGACATCAAAGCTGAAACCTGCCTCGCAGCGTGTGCCTTCTCTTTTGTCTTTGCTGCAGTCTCCCTGTCACAACAGGATTAGGGAAGAAAGATCAGGTTTGTTCCAATATGCAGGCCCGAAACATGGAACAATATCTTTCTCGCAATCAGGCACATTCCAAATTACTTGAACTTTAGGGAGGATTTTACATGTTACTGTTTCTACTTACCTGGTGGCTGATTGGTCTGTTCTTTTTTCGTTATATGTGACCTTTTTAGGTCTCGCCTTTTCCATTCCGCAGGAATGGAAAATGGAGAGAATTCTAGTGCTCAAAATACTCGTCAAACTAAGGCTTTTTTCTGTGCGTTTTTCTTCGAGCTCACGTAAATCACGTGACCAAACAAGCACGCACATCAATCTCCCTCCCTCCCTCCTAATTGCATTTTTTCACGGCCGCCACCACATCAAAGGGCTTCTCCCAGCGTGTGCTCTGCGGCTTCTCCTCTCCTAATTATTCATGGCTGGCCGGCCGTACTTTCAGTTTCCCGGCCGCTCTTGTTTCCCTAATTCTCTCTCACGCTATCACGTGCCCTCTCTTGTACTTTTTTCTCTCTCATCTCCCTCTTTCTCTATATCTTTATGTGTCAACTGTGTCTCTCTCCAGATTATTTGCCTACCCGTTTGTTTCATTTCAGTTGGTCTCTCTTATTCGTCCCTTTGTTTTCTTTCATCATATGTGCCAGGCTGTCACCCCTCATCGCTCTCTTTTCTGTTTTCTGCATTTTCTTGTTATTCATGGCTGGCCGGCCATACTTTCAGTTTCCCAGCCGCTCTTGTTTCCCTAATTCTCTCTCGCGCTATCACGTGCCCTCTCTTGTACTGTTTTCTCTCTCAGCTCCCTCTTTCTCTATATCTTTATGTGTCAACTGTGTCTCTCTCCAGATTATTTGCCTACCCGTTTGTTTAGTTTCAGTTTGTCGGTCTTATTCGTCCCTTTGTTTTCTTTCATCATATGTGCCAGGCTGTCACCCCTCATCGCTCTCTTTTCTGTTTTCTGCATTTGCTTGACTCTTTCACTTCCGAGCTTATTAAAGCATGACCCAAGACAGAATACAAACCACTTTATCCATTAGCATTATCCTTTTTATGAAATGTATTAATCTACTTGAAGTTGTGCGGGGCTTCTCCGAGAGGTAATGAGGTGTCAGCATCTGCTGGGGACCGAAGAGGCTTCCTCCTCTCAAGACAACGACGATCCTCAATTAACTGAGCGCCAGCAAAAATGGGCTAGGACCGACTCCATTAAACCCTTCAGATGCTTGAGAAAAATCGATGTAATCATGTCATACAGCTAATACCCAGTGAGGGATGCGTGCGCATGCGGCTATGCAGACGACGTGCAAGAGAGGCGCGGAAACAGGAACGCGTGAAGATCCTTACAATGAGACACAGCGTTAATAGGTGCACGTGATGTGCAAGGATATTATGATATGCAGTGAACCTTCCATAGTTACTATTAAACATGCATCTTTCCCTATGTTGACATGCACAAACAGTGGAAACAAGTACGGCGGTGTTGTTGGCCAATACACTGACTGAATACGACCATAAGCATCAAACAAACAGAAAGCCACAACCTCAGCAACCACCAAAGAAAATGATGGTTGCAAGCATATCCAGGTCCTTTGAAGTTCGTGTCAGTGCTCATCACACAGCATGAGCAGCGGCTGGGATCAGTCCCTGGGACTGCCTGCTGCTGGGCAACGAGAAGGGACTCAAATTTTAAAGACTATTAGATGGCAATCAGCAGTTGAACTAAGTCAGAACGCAATTTGCAGTTTTTTTAGAGGTTTCTCACTTCAGAAGGTTTGCTGGTTTGTGGCCAACTAATTATGTCATTTGTATAGCTTATTTTTTGGCCATTTATTAAAGTCGTTTTTCCATCACTAAAACTTTCACATAGTCATTTTGGCTAGCCTCCACACAACCACACACCCAACCACACACACAACCACACACCCAACCACACACACAACCACACCACACACACAATCTCACACACAACCACACACAACCAAACACCAAACCACACACACAACCACACACTCAACCACACACAACTACACACACAACTACACACACACAACCCCACACACACAACCCTACACACAACCCCTAACACCCACACACACCCCCAAACACCCACACACACACAACCCGACCACCATACACGCATACAACCACTCACACATACAACCACTCACACATATAACCACTCACACATACAACCACTCACACATACAACCACTCACACATACAACCACTCACACATACAACCACCCACACATACAACCACTCACACATACAACCACCCAAACAACTACACACACAACCGCACACACACAAACACACACATCTGTCGCCCTCACTCTATCTATTCCCCTCACTCTATCTATCTATGGCCCTCACTCTATCTCTCGATCGCCCTCACTCTCTATCAATCTATCTATCTATCGCCCTCACTCTATCTATCGCCCTCACACTATCTATCGCCCTCACTGTCTATCTATCTATCGCCCTCACTCTGTCTATCTATCTATCTATCGCCGTCACTCTGTCTATCTATCTATCGCCCTCTATCCATCTATCACTCCACCACAGCATCACTCAGGGGCACCACAGCATCACTCAGCACTACCACAGCATCACTCAGCACTACCACAGCATCACTGGTTCAAATATGTTCTCTCAATGTTTGAAGCTTTATTGCAAATGTCACAAAAAATGTTAATATTTCACTTCTGTTCTTGGATTTTAGTCACTGAACATAATCTTCACAACAGTTATTTACAAAAGTTTAAGCTATTGCCATTAAAAATTACAATCACTTTAATTTAAGTATTAATTATTTAAAAAAATTAAAAGCCAATGTTAATTGTAATATCAATACATCTAAGTAAAGGCAATACAAAACATGTGACATTACAAATACTAAAAGTGTCACATATGCTAAAGTTAAAAGTATTGGCATTGTAAATCACAAAACATAAATATAAAATGTCATTTACAAAACCAATAGCTCCAACTTTCCTACTGCGAGACCTATTGGCAACGCCAGTGCTTGTTTTAGATGAGGCCAAACCTTTTGCCTCACATCATTACCCTGCCTGTTCATAATGAAGTTTACAAGTTGCAATAAAATAATAAAAATAGACCGATCTCTTGTAGGACTTTTGTGAAATCACTGTAACTGTCGAACAAAACTTTATCAGTAACTGATCAAACCAAGCTCCAGTCCCTTTGGCCACAAATAGAGCAATGTTTAGACAGATTTTCTGTAGCTGTGTTATGTCCAATACTTAGCAACGTCGCTTGCCTGAGACTGACTTAACTGGTAATAACCAATTGTTCTGGAGGGAGCCAAGCACACTTTTTCGATATTTGAGAACCTGTTTGCTAAAATAGCCAGCCTCCGTTATTTGGAAGCGACCATGAACCATACAGCAACAGGGAGAAAAATCAAGAGATGATAGTTGAATATGATGCTACCAGTTAAGTTGCCAGTTAGGAAAATGTATAATCCTCGTATATTCGTGTCTTCTTCAGAAGGTGTCCTGTTGCTTAATTTCAGATCTATCTTGCCCTGTAGGGAAGCCCTGAGAAGTGTCCCCGGATAGGATAGGAATTTGTAGGAAGGGATGACTGCTGACCTGGAGGGTAATGTTTATAGTTGGTTGTGAGAGAAATGCTCTTCTTTGTTAGTAAAATGGGCATAGACTAAGCAGCAACAAACACATCTAACCAGCGGCGTAGTGACCACAAACTGAAAAAAATGAGCGATCTTCTCAACTCAAAGTACTTGTGACAAACTGCACATTGCATCCAGAGTGCGAGCTTCCCAACAAAGGTCTGCTGACGGATCCGCAACCTACAATAGTTAACCCTATTTTATAGCCACCTTAAAAGATTTCACGCCAATAACACCTCCACTCTACATCCTGCTCATAGGTGGCAAACATCAACACTGGAAGAAAGCGAATCACCTAGCCCTTTTTGTGCAAAGCCATACATTGATTCTGATATTCTGGGCCCCACTGCCTATTATTCTCTTTCCTTGAAAGAGCCTTGCCTTAGCTCTTTCTGTTCACATAACCTCGTATATGGGTGTTTTGTTGATTAAATTGTGATAATGTAGATGTTGGGCTGTGTAATTCTAAAACCTTATTGTCTTTCCTCGCTACCAAACTTTAGAGCAAAACAATAGCAACTTTATAGCATTCTTGTTAAGGTCCTAATTCTGTTTTGTCTTGAATACCTCAAACCAAGCAAATAATATACCAGTCAAAACATTGTGCTTCTGCAAAATGTGATCTAGATCTGTAACAACTTCAGTGTCTCCCTGCCCCGTTGAGAGTAGTTTTTTATAGAAAACATTGTTTTAATTAGCCTTACAATACCAACAAAATAAAAAGCACCGTTTGCTGGTCCAAACAGGGAACCTACAAAAAGGACCCATGACAGTCATTGTATTCCTCTCCCTCCATCCACTGCTGCCACTGACACTCAAGTCCCTTCGAGTTCATAGTAGGACCACCATTACACTCCATACCCTGGCATGTTTTCTTGGGCATCCCCTTGCAAAATAAATGGGTTCTTCCAGCTTTTTACAATGGTCATTCCCGCTCTCCATTCTCATATCGGGACGGGGTGGGTGGGGATTACTGACAGTCCCTTCCAAGGTTTTGCATTGTCTCTCTTTGTTTGCCAAGAGCTTCCCCATTCTCACCAGGATTTTGTCTCCCCTGGGCACCTCCAGTTCGCCCAAGATCCCCAGTATTGAAATTTTTGGCATGCCCTTTATTCTCTGTCTCAAAACAACAGAGAGAGAGTTTGGAATCATGCCATGCCAATATTGCTGGAGAGGACGGCATCCCCACACCGTTTGGACAAAGTCTCCCCTGTTGGACGAACATTTGGTGCAGGTGGGTTCACAGATTCTGTTAAACCTGGCATCTTTGGTGTGATTTCCCCAGCCTTTTTGCTTCTGACCGCCTGTTTTTTACTGTGTGCTGCATTTAGTTTTTAATGGTTTTAACCACATGCGCGCTAGCGCAATTCCGCTCCTACGCGGAGATTTTCTAAATCGCATGTTACGTGACGAGCTGGGCTCGTCATCAGCGTGCGAGGAGGCTACGCCATGACGAGCCCAGATCGTCATCAGCCCCGAAGGGGTTAAGAATCTGGGCACTTTACTACTGCTGCTAGTGCTAAAGAGCAAGTGCTCCCTGTGTAAATTGTATCGGCGAAGGGTTTATCCCAGATTGCCATATTTAATTTACTAGTAAGTCCCTAGTAAAGTGCACCAGGTGTTCCAGGGCCTGTAATTCGATTGCTACAAGTGGGCCTGCAGGACTGATCGTGGCACCCACATGAGTAGCCCTGCAAACATATCTCGGATCTGCCACTGCAATGTCTGTGTGTGCAGTTTTAAACTGCCATTTCGACCTGGCAAGTGCACCCACATGCCAGGCCCAAACCTTCCCTTGTAATACATGTAAGTCATCCCTAGGTTAGGCCGAAAATAGCCCCATGGACAGGGTGCAGTGTATTTCAAACGTAGGACGGGCACTGGCGTGTTTTACATGTCCTGATAGTGAAATCCTGCTAATTTCGTTTTTCACTATTGCAAGGACTATCTCTCCCATCGAGTATCATGGGGATTGCCTTAAGATATCTTTTAAGTGTAATCTCCCTTTGGGAGTAGATAGAGATTTGGAGTTTGAGGTCTCTGAACTCACAATTTAAAGTACATCTTTTGATGAAGTTGGTTTTTAACTTGTGTGTTTGAAAATGCTACTTTTTGAAAGTGGAAATTTTCTTGCTTAACCATTATATGCCTCTGCCTGTCTGTAGAATCCACATGTGGGTTGGCTCACAGTTGGCTCTTGTGCTTTCACTCTAGATAGTCACACAAAGGGAGCTAAGGTGTGCCTGGCAATCCTGATGGGCCATCACCAGGCTGATTGGCCTTCCTGAGCTAGAGTAGTGGGAGGAGTTGTCACTGACACATGAATAGAGCTGTGCCTGTCCTCACACAAAGCTGTCTCCACTCTCCTGTAGTGTGTATGGAGCCTGGTCAGGGAAAAGCTGGGTCCTGTGCACTATAAAGACTTTCCTTTGAAGTGTGCCTTCTTCAAAGGCAGAAAGTGGTGTACGTATTGGACCTCTGACACCCCAAAATTAAAACGCAAGTGGACTAAGGGCATTCTGCCAGGAAGAAGAGCTTGATGCAATAGGAGGACTGACACTATGTCCGTTGCTTTGTTGTGCTAACCTGCTGCTACTGTCCTGGGAGTAAAAGAACTGGATTTTGCTTTCTGCATCCTGCTTCCAAGGTTCTCCAAGGGCTTATGGGTACTTGTCTCCTGTTAGAAAGTCTCAGGGCCATCATAGACTTCACCTACCGCTGCCTGGCTTCTTCTGCTGGGAGTCCTGACTTGCCAAGTATTGTCAAATCCAGTTCCTGGGCCCTTGATAGTGTAAACTGCTGAAAAAATCCATGCATCTACTCTCAGCGCCCGTTTTCTCACGCAGCACTGCTGTGCGGCTGTAGAATCGATGCAGCACCGCAGTGCAGCTGAAGAATCGACGCAGAGCCTGCTCTGGGGCTAAAAAAATCACTGCAGCTCGAATCGCGAGCATCGTGTCACCGACGTCCGTGGCACCCACTTCGACGCATCCCCTGCTTCACCGTTAAAAAATCAATGCATCGTCAGCTTTGTGGCTGTGAAATCGATGCAGCGCCTGCTTTGCTGCAGCCACATCGATGCACCACGTCTGGTTTTTTGACACATAGTCCCGCAATGCTGTCTCTTTATTGACGTTGCGCAGCAGTAAGGAACCAAGTCTACATGTCTGGAAATCGACGCATCACCTCCCTTTCTAGTAAGTAACTAATGCGTCATCTCTCCTGACAGTAAGGAACTGATGCATCTCCTCCCCTCCTAGCAGTAAGTAACCGACGCATCACCTCCTCTGGCAATAAGGAACCAGCGCATCATCTCCCCTGGGAGTAAGAAACTGACGCAGCCTTTTGCTTTTCCGGCGCCTCACCTCCCCAGCACCTGTTTTGTCTTTGAATTTTGATGCATCCAAGGTACTTTGTGCTAAAAGAAATACTTTCATAGATTTCTATGGACTGAACTTATTTAACCTTTGAAAAGTGATGTCTTTACTTCTGTATGTTGAATGTTTGTTGTTTTGGTGTTGTTTTATTCAGATAAATATTGACTGTCTTCCTAAACTGGTGTGGACTATTTTATAGTGTTTTCACTATGTTACTGTGTGTGTATGTACAAATGCTTTTACACATTGCCTCTGCGATAAGCTTGACTGCTCATGCCTAGCTACCATGAGGGTGAGCATGGGTTTTCTTATCTGTGTGACTCCCACCTGACTACAGTGAGGGTCCCTACTTAAGTAGGGTGCAAATCCCTGCTCACTAGAGACCCCATGTTTGACAGATTCTATTTGCTTTCCATAGCCTACTGGGTGTAAAATATGAGCAGTGTACGAAGTTTATATGGATGAGGTGTAGTCTAGCTCCTATTGCCAGGGTATGCGGTGCCAAAGAGGCTTCAGTCCATTCCGCATCCTCCAGAGGTCCCACTCAACCAGTGTTCCCTCTAGCCTGCGTGCCTGCGCACCTTTAAGTGCACATGTTCTCGCCGCCGCCCGCTTTTAAAACGCGAGCGGCAAAAAACGGCAATTTATCGGTTGCCTGAGACCTTTGTGAAAGTATTCCTGTTAATCACAGCGCCCGCTAGGCACTGCAGTTAACAGGAATACTTTCACAAATGCCCACAATCAGCCCGCAGCTTCTCTCTATTCAGGAAAGAGATGCATCAAGTCCAAAAGCACGACGTGTAAAGCACAAGTCGTGCTTTTGGACTTGCTTCATTTCTTTTCTAAATTTGGCCCATTGTGAAAATATTCCTGTTAATTGCAGCACATGACAGTGCTGCAATTAACAGGAATCATTTTACAATGGCCCACATTCAGCACCCAGCCGTGCCCTATTTAGAAAAGAAATGAAGCAAGTCCAGAAGCACGACGTGTGCTTCACACGTCTTGCTTTTCGACTTGCCGCATTTTTAATGGATCCCTGTTGCGGCTGATTGTGGGCCAATGTGAAAGGATTCCCTGTTAATTGCATTGCATGACGAGCGCTGTGATTAACAGGAATCCTTTCACAATCAGTTTTGGAAAATGGTTGTAGAGCTGTGCATGCTAAGGACATGTTTTCATCTTTTCCGCACATTCTCTGTACTGACGCACACAATAGGCGACCTGAATTCGCTGATTGCATCAGCTAGCACCAGGATATGTTTTTTAGGTAAATACAAGCCATAAGGCAGTCATTTACAGAAATTGCTTTGTCGCCTCCGTGAAGGCTAAGAATCGGTCTGCCGTTAGACATGTTATCAAATTACACTGGCACAGAAATAGTCCCTTCAAATTAAATTACTACCGGCAGTTTCCCTTTATGTGATATGTTCTATTTGTACTGTGTTTTCTCTTGAAATGTATTTCATCTTATTGTATCAGAGTACTTAAGGAACCTGTTTTATATTTATTTGTAAAACACGGTATATCACAATAACCAATTCTTGAGGCAAAGCTCATCGTACTCAAAAGATTTTTTTTAAAACACTTTATTAAGCTTTTGGTTGTGGTTAAAGTAGTGCACTGGAATCAGAAAGTATACAATAAGATAAGTACCCGCAGTCAAATTGTACATTTCCCTTCATACTTAAAATAAAATAGTGTTCGGCAACATGCCGCCCCAAAGCAAGTAACTCAAGTCCCCAGTTCGCTAATGAGCAGACCTGTACATACACACGTGCAATAAAAAAAATATATATATATAATTATATATAAGGCGCTCACAACTGGCCCGTGCAAATTGTACCTGCAGTAATATAATAGACACATTATCGATGAAGTGAGTGGTGCCACACGCAGTGCCATATTCTAGCCCACCCCGGTAGGCACTAAGCCGCGGTCTGCTTGCGTAGGAGAGGCAGGTTGTTGGGACTGCAAATACGCCCTGAGTGGGCCCAGATATCTTTGGGCCTTGAAGTGGGGGGTAGTGTTGTAGCATAAATGTCACTGTTGGTAGAGCAAGATGCCATGTTTTTTAGCCATTCCTTCATAGAGGGTGCCGCCCTGCCACCCCAGTGGATCGCCACTTCTCTCTTCGCAAGGAGCAAACTAATATCAACAAATCTGTGTGTAGTCTGCCGTAACTGTTTCACGTATCCCAGGAATGCAATCTCAGGTAATGGCGTTATAGGGACAACCATGTCACTCAGTTTTCCATGTACGGCGACCCAATATGATTGCACGCTCGGACAGGTACAAGCAAGGGGAGCGAAATCGGCATTCGGACGTGGCATCTGGCGCAGTGATGGGATCTGGAAGGTTCTATTCTATGGAGTTTGGCTGGGGTAAAGTACACTCTGCGGAGAAACTTAAAGTGTAGTCATTTATGTCGGCTATTAAGGGAGATCTTGTTCGTGACCGCACAACAGGAGTCCCATTGTATGTCCGAGATTGGTCCCCCCAAGTCTACCTCCCAGGCTTTGCGTATTTTATCCTCATTTACCGGCATACGAGTGGCACACAACCTATACAGTAGAGACTTAATATGTACCCCTCTCTCACTGCCAATCACCTTGGAAAGTGGTGGGAATGTGGGGGACTCCAGAGGGTAGTCCGGAAAGGTAGCCCGGAGGGCAGAGTGGAGTCTCAAAAAGACGGATCTGTCCATGAAAGTGGCATCAGGAAAGCGGGAGTCGTCGTCCAGGTCGAAGGCCTGCCCATCAGGAAACAGGTCACCCATCTTAACAATGTCAAATTTGAGGCACATCATCTGTACTAACTTTTTGTTCGTTATGGGTATCATTTTAGGGTTTGGGAGAGGGAGATCTGAGGAATTGAGTAGCCCAGTGTGCGTAATGAGGCGCCGCTGATCCCAAGCCCAACAGGTGGTCGAAGCAGCTTGGATATCATTGGGGTCTTTGGGGAACCCATTTGGCAAAATTGTCGCTAGTGTGTCTGGCAGGACTAAGTCTGATTCCGGTCGGAGGTAGGGAATCCTGGCGTCTGGATGATACCATGCCTGTGCAAAACGACACTGCGCAACTAAATAATATAGTCTAAGATCGGGCCCCCCCACACCAGTCTTATTAAATGTGATTGCAGTGTTAAAAAGAATTTCTTTGTGATAGGGATAGGGTTGTTTTGGAACAGATATAAAAATGTAGGCAACACGACCATTGTGATGAGGGAAACACGACCTGCCAAGGACAGTGGGAGTTGGAACCATTTCTCAATCTGCGTTTCCAATTTAGTAACGGCGGTCCCGTAATTACGAAAAATTATCTGCTCCGCATTAAGATGTATATGAACGCCTAAATATTTGACCGAGTCCGTATTCCACTCCAGAGGGAACTCAAGGTCCCATTGGACCATGCTGGTGGTGAGCGGAAAGATTACAGACTTGTGCCAATTAATTCCTAGTCCGGAATACACACCGAGGCGCAGTATTTCCCGTATGAGAGGATCTAAGTTAATCTAGGGGTTGCGAACATATAAAACAGTGTCATCAGCGTATAATGAGACTAACAGTGTTCCTGTACGGAACTGCAATCCCATATGCAAATGTTTCTCTTGAAAGTGTCTTATAAGGGGATCCATGGCAAAACAGCGGCGACAATGGACATCCTTGTCTAGTGCCATGCGAGAGTGTGAAAGAGGGGGACAGTGTGCCGTTCAATCTGAGCCGGGCCATCGGTTGACTATTTAGCAGGGCAGACGTAGCAATGAATCCGAATGACATTCCCATTCGTTGCATGATGGATAAAAGGAAAAGACATTCAAGGGAATCAAATGCCTTTTCCGTGTCTAAGAGGATGGCACCGCAGGGGTTTCAGGGTTGATTCTGTGTAAAGTGTTAAACAAAGTGCGTAAATTGAATGCAGTTGACCGGTGTGGTATGAATCCAGACTGGGCAGGGGAGATAATGGACTTCATTAATAGAGACAGTCGGCATGCCAAAGCTTTTGCCAGAATTTTGTAGTCTAGGTTAAGAAGTGATAATGGACGATAGGAGCAACATAGTAGAGGATCTTTGCCTGGTTTGGGAAGTAAGATAATGACCGCCTCACGCAGGGTAGGAGGCAATATCTGTCGCTCTAGAGCTTCCGCATACATGGCTAGAAGCTGGGGAATCAACAAATCTTTATAGGCCTTGTAAAAGTCTGCTGTGAATCCGTCAAGACCCAGAGCCGAGGAACTCTTAAAGGCCGTGTTTGCCTCATCTATGCTTTCCTCTGTTATGGGAATAGCCAGAAAATCCTGCATGACCTTATCAAGGAACACTAGCCCTATTTCTGAAAGGTAACTCTCTTGACCCGTTTTATCCGAGCCAGCTTGGTGGTGTATAAATCGTACTCAAAGATAGCGGTATTTGTCATATTCCAAGAAATTCTAGTAATTATTTTGAAAGAAGATGCAGCAGTTATTAGCAAAAATGTACCAAAAGTAGTCCAGGGTGAAACTTTATTGAGACCAGCCAAAATGTCTGAAGTTTTTTCATCCAACATTGTGCAACATTTACTACAGTCTTCAAAATGTCATATTATTCAAGTTTGGGTAAATTATGCATGCAAGGAGAAATCACTGTGGCTGCTCTCGCTGGTCTCTCACATAATTTGTTTATGCTAGATAAGCCCTCGAGTGAGAAATTATTGAGAGATACCTAGGAGTATATTTATGAAGGGGTTTTGGGTCGTGTTTGCAGCACACAACATGGTGCATGGTTTCGACCCCACATTTAGAAAAGAAATGCAGCAAGTTTTTATATAATGCGAACTCAACCCAAAAGTATTGGAGCGCTTTACATGATTTATTATTATTTATTTGTATGCATGGGGAGATTAAGTAATTTGCCAAGAATCACAGGATGTTAGGCTGACCGAGACTAAAAACCCATCTCCAAAATCAACAGCTCGAGCATTAAGCCACAACCCCACCCACAAGAGCGGTAGCATTTTCCATATTATATACAACTTGATGCAATAAACAACCATTGATAAAGCCAATAGTCTTGTCCAGGGCTCGAGTCGGGGTATATCTCGGGTGGACGGCGTCCCCCCACTTATTTTACCGGGAGCTCGATAACTGGAGCAAATGGAGCCACACATTCACTCGTTGGCCTCTCTGGGGCGAGATCGGAGCCCATTCAGAACGATGCTCACACGCTGGCTTCTCTGATGCAATTGCATCTAAGTGGTGAGCGAGGGGAGGCAAGGAGTCTGATGGTGCAAGCCACCTTTGTTGACGTCACTTCCTGTTGTGACATCAGCATCCCCCACTTCTTTTTTTAGGACTTGAGCCCTGGTCTTAGCTTCTTGTAGGTGTAATGTTACTTGTATTATATATCTGGATGCAATGACAGAAGCAGCAAAATATCAGTAGGGTGTCACATTATACAATGCACTTATTTTTAGCTTAATTGCTCTTAAGCCACACTCTTAATTGCATTGGTTACGCCCCTTTGAGGATCCCTGAGTATTTTCATCCCACTCAAAGCCCTGGTCTACAGGCACGGTTAGGTTCTTGGCGCACATAGCCTTGGCTGTAGCGCACAGAGACCTTACTCTGCCGCGCACAGAGGAAAATAATTAGAGGGAACATTGCACTCAACCCTACCAATGGCTTCTCAGGTGCGAAAGGTTACCTGGCGAATGGTTAACTAATGCTCTGTAAACCTGCAGTATGCCCCCTTTCTCTGTTGGTCCCAGGAGTAGCATGGGGTTTTATTCTAGAGGCACCGTAAGGGCCTCTGGTGGCCCACCAAGGCAATTCTAAGCTGGAGATAGTGGTAAAACAAGAACTTGTGGAGAGAGAATTCTGTTTGAAGGGTAGTGAAGGATTTCCAGTGACCTTCCTCTCACACGCTGCCCAATTTGGACACCCCTATCCTATCCCAATCTCTAAAGCCTTCCCGCCTCATTCCCAGAAGCAGCCACCTGCCAGTTCAGGGCTATGTCTCCAGAATGACCCTGCAGTTCCACCCCGTCCAATGGAACACAGCCCTCAAGGCCTGGAGCACCACCCTGGCCATCACGGAAAGGACTGTGGCATAGACGTCCCATATAGCAGGCATGTGAGGTTGTCCAGACCCATCATTGCAAGTGCCATGCTGAATACTGGATCCGCCCACCCTCCATGCAGCCAGTCTTTCACCACCAATGTATTTGCGGCCCAGTATTGGACCGAATATCCTCCATGGCCAGACCTCCTTCGGATGTTGATCTGACACTCTTGGCAAAAGAGATCCTGAGAGGCTTGCCTACCCATATAAAGTTACGTACTTTGTCATTAATGATGGCTAGCTAATGGTTTAGGATAGAAAAGGAGTAATTCTGGAGGGTGTACAAAAGACGCTGAAGGATCATCATTTTCTACAGGGGTACCCTCCATAATAAATTGAGCAGCAGCTTGGTCCACCTGTCCAGGTCCAACTGCACCTTTCGGGCTATGGGTCTGAGTTTAAGGTTTCACGCTATGTCTGGGTCCCAAGCCATTTGAATCTCCATGTACCGGAAGCTAAGACGCCATATGGAGAGGCATGGGTGGCAGCTGCCATCTTCCCTGTTGCCCCGCTGGGGATTAGTCTTGATTAGGACCTGTTTACCTTCAGCCTTGAGGCTGAACCTTAGGTGTCTAGAATAGAGAGGAGGCGGGATCCAGTCTCTGCCGGATTAGCCATAAAGAGAAGGACGTTATCCGCGTATAGAGCTACTATGTCGTGTAGGGCAAACCCCCAAACCTGGGCATTGCACCGTATCCATGCCGCTAGGGGTTCAATTACCGGAATGAAGAGCAGTGGTGATAGGGGACATCTGTCCATCGGGCCTCTTCTGATCAAAAAACTGGGGGATGCCTTACCATTCACCCTCACCTGTGCTTGCGGTGCAGCATATCAGACCCCGATATAGGATTGGAATCTCGCGTCGTAGCCCATTTTCGCCAGGACTTCCTGCAGGAAAGTCCAGTTTAGTGAGTCAAAGGCTTACTGAAAGTCAAGAAGCAGCATGGCAATGGCACATTGTAATGACCACAAGCGAGCCAGGGTGAGATGCAGTGTCTCGTGCCCCAGAGGAAGATAAAGCTGCATTAGTCAGGACATGAAGTAGCCTGCACTCCAACACTTTGGCGAAGAGCTTATCCTCCGTGTTAATGAGGGAGATGGGCCTAGGAGTCCATGCTGCCTGTTATTCAGCTGCTAGTTCAGTAGTCTTGTGTATAGGAAGGTGGAATCTAACTATATGGTTACACAAACTTTTTTCCTGGTGTTTTGCTGGTTTTCGACTTAGTTGGCCTGGGACCCTGCTATTCAGGGCCCCAGACTATCTGCTTCGTCTATAAAATGGACACCATGTACTTTAGGTACATACCAGATTGGTTACTGGGTCACTTGTGTGAGCCTCTGTATATTGTACCATAGGTACCCAGGGCATAGGTGCACCCTAGGCCTACCAGGGGCTGCAGCATGTATTGTGCCACTCCTGGTTTGCCTTCCAAACTGACACCACAGGTCTGTTCACACAGCCTGGGTAAGGTGGTGTAATCACCCATTACTTAGATATAGTATACCTATATCTACTTTTACATATAGACACATATACACCTATACGCCACTCCTATGGTAGGCCTCGACAATCCTGGAGGCAGAGTGGAGCTGAGCCCCTCTGCAGACTTCGGAACCATCTCCTTATAGCTGTTCTATGATATAGTCATACCATATACTTTTAAGTGCATTATAATCCTCACGGTTAATGCTAACTTTAATTTGGCTTTATCAAAACGGTACACAGTCAAAATATCGAGTAGTAAATATCGACCTACCAAAATATCGTGTTAGAAATTTCGAAGGTATAGAATATCGATGTCAAGAATATCGTTGGACAGAATATCGACCCTAAGGTAGGTAATATCGAAATTATTTATATCGATGTAAGTCATATCGAAGTTAGTAATATCGATAGCATATATATCGATGTCACTAATTTCGATGACACTAATATCGATATTTGTATGTTTTTTTGTTTTTTATTATGTATGTGTTATATGTGTTACTTAAGTATTTAAAATAAATAATATATGTGTATTAATTTTATATATTAATACATTTATTTATAAGCAAATTATATGTTTTAGTACCGGAGCGGGTAGTGGGTTTATAGGGGAATAGGGTGGGAAGTAATTTAATTATGTTTAATTAATTATTAATTAGTAGGAGTTATAAAATAATTTTAATTAATTGATAATTAATTTTAATAAATTGGAAATTAATTTTGATTAATTGATTAATATGTTCTGTAGCGGGTTGTGGGTTTATAGGGGAATAGGGTGGGAAGTAATTTTATTATGTTTAAATAATTTTTAATTAGTAGGATTTATAAGTTAATTTTCATTAATTGTTAATTAATTTTAATTAATTGGAAAATAATTATAATTAATTGGTTAATTGATAAATATGTTTTGTAGCGGGTTGTGGGTTTATAGGGGAATAGGGTGGGAAGTAATTTAATTATGTTTAATTAATTATTAATTAGTAGGAGTTATAAATTAATTTTAATTAATTGCTAATAAATTTTAATTATTTGGAAATTATTTTTAATTAATTTATAAATATGTTCTGTAGCGGGTTGTGGGTTTATAGGGGAATAGGGTGGGAAGTAATTTAATTATGTATAATTAATTATTAATTAGTAGGAGTTAAAAAAATTCATTAATAGCTAAATAATTTTAATTAATTGGAAATTAAATATAATTAATTCATTAATTGATAAATATGTTTAGTAGCGGGTTGAGGGTTTATAGGGGAATAGGGTGGGAAGTAATTTAATTATGTTTAATTATGTATTAATTAGTTGGAATTATAAATTAATTTGAAATAATTGCTAATTAATTATAATTAATTGGTTATTAATTTTAATTTATTGGTAAATATTTTTCATTAATTCATAAATAGATAAATGTGTTCTGTTGCGGGTAGTGGGTTAATAGGGGAATATGGGGGGAAGTAATTTAAATGTAATTAAGTAATAATGTATTTAAATTAATTGTTTTGTAAATAATATAATTGATAATTAATTATTAATTGGTCATTAAATAATATACATTGTTATTTTTTAATATTTAATTTGGGCTAAAAATATTTTGATCATCATGTATTTAATAATTATGTATAGGCATTGTGTATGGTTTATATTTAGTTAATAGTTTACATTTTTATTACTTAAATTCTCTTTTTATTTATAAGTATGTTATTTTAAACCCTACGCTTCTCCAACACTTTCCCTACTGTTGCACTCTCTGGAGTGGGAATAGTAATTTTTACCCCTATGCTATCCAACGCTTTCCCTACTATTGCACTCTCTGGAGTGGGAATAGTAATTTTTAACCGTACGCTATCCTACGCTTTCCCTACTGTTGCAATCTCTGGAGTTGGAATAGTAATTGTTACCCCTACGCTATCCAACACTTTCCCTACTGTTGCACTCTCTGGAGTGGGAATAGTAATTTTTACTCCTACGCTATCCAACGCTTTCCCTACTGTTGCACTCTCTGGAGTGGGAATAGTAATTTTTACTCCTGCGCTATCCAACGCTTTCCCTACTGTTGCACTCTCTGGAGTGGGAATAGTAATTTCTACCCCTACGCTATCCAACGCTTTCCCTACTGTTGCACTCTCTGGAGTGGGAATAGTAATTTTTACCCCTACGCTATCCAACGCTTTCCCTACTGTTGCACTCTCTGGAGTGGGAATAGTAATTTATACCCCTACGCTATCCAACGCTTTCCCTACTGTTGCACTCTCTGGAGTGGGAATAGTAATTTTTACCCCTACGCTATCCAACGCTTTCCCTACTGTTGCACTCTCTGGAGTGGGAATAGTAAATTGTACCCCTACGCTATCCAACGCTTTCCCTACTGTTGCACTCTCTGGAGTTGGAATAGTAATTGTTAACCCCTACGCTCTCCAACGCTTTCCCTACTGGTGCACTCTCTGGAGTGGGAATAGTAAATTGTACCCCTACGCTATCCAACGGTTTCCCTACTGTTGCACTCTCTGGAGTGGGAATAGTAATTTATACTCCTACGCTATCCAACGCTTTCCCTACTGTTGCACTCTGTGGAGTGGGAATAGTCATTTATACTCCTACGCTATCCAACGCTTTCCCTACTGTTGCACTCTCTGGAGTGGGAATAGTAATTTTTACTCCTACGCTATCCAACGCTTTCCCTACTGTTGCATTCTCTGGAGTGGGAATAGTAATTTTTACCCATATGCTATTCAACGCTTTCCCTACTGTTGCACTCTCTGGAGTGGGAATAGTAATTTTTACCCCTACGCTATCCAACGCTTTCCCTACTGTTGCACTCTCTGGAGTGGGAATAGTAAATTGTACCCCTACGCTATCCAACGCTTTCCCTACTGTTGCACTCTCTGGAGTGGGAATAGTAATTTTTACCACTACGCTATCCAACGCTTTCCCTACTGTTGCACTCTCTGGAGTGGGAATAGTAATTTTTACCCCTACGCTATCCAACGCTTTCCCTACTGTTGCACTCTCTGGAGTGGGAATAGTAAATTGTACCCCTACGCTATCCAACGCTTTCCCTACTGTTGCACTCTCTGGAGTTGGAATAGTAATTGTTACCCCTACGCTATCCAACGCTTTCCCTACTGTTGCACTCTCTGGAGTGGGAATAGGAAATTGTACCCCTACACTATCCAACGCTTTCCCTACTGTTGCACTCTCTGGAGTGGGAATAGTAATTTATACTCCTACGCTATCCAACGCTTTCCCTACTGTTGCACTCTGTGGAGCGGGAATAGTAATTTATACTCCTACGCTATCCAACGCTTGTTGTGACTATGCATACATCATTGATCAGCACATTCAGAACACCAACCACCCAGTGATTTGTTGTTAAACCATGAACTTGCAATGCGTTTAATAAACTGCGAAAGTTGAAACAACACTCTCATGTGTATGGAATGAACTACTGTTGTACCTTTTACTTATGGAATAAGACCGTCGGTCACCCTACAGTTGTGCTTGGAGGTGCTCTCTCCCAAGAGGGGGGGCATAGCATTAGTTCTTGTGGATTTCTCTCTGTCAGGCCAGACAGCGATTCCCTTTGAGCACACTACAGAACTTCACCACCATTTAACCCTGTGGATTAAAACCTCAGCTGTGCGGGTTCCACCTCTCCTTAATAGTAATTTTTACCCCTACGCTATCCAACGCTTTCCCTACTTTTGCACTCTCTGGAGTGGGAATAGTAAATTGTACCCCTACACTATCCAACGCTTTCCCTACTGATGCACTCTCTGGAGTGGGAATAGTAATTTATACTCCTACGCTATCCAACGCTTTCCCTACTGTTGCACTCTGTGGAGTGGGAATAGTAATTCATACTCCTACGCTATCCAACGCTTTCCCTACTGTTGCACTCTCTGGAGTGGGAATAGTAATTTTTACTCCTACGCTATCCAACGTTTTCCCTACTGTTGCATTCTCTGGAGTGGGAATAGTAATTTTTACCCCTACGCTATCCAAAGCTTTCCCTACTGTTGCACTCTCTGGAGTGGGAATAGTATTTTTACCCCTATGCTATCCAACGCTTTCCCTACTGTTGCACTCTCTGGAGTGGGAATAGTAATTTTTACTCATACGCTATCCAACGCTTTCCCTACTGTTGCACTCTTCGGAGTGGGAATAGTAATTTTTACTCCTACGCTATCCAACGCTTTCCCTACTGTTGCACTCTCTGGAGTGGGAATAGTAATTTTTACTCCTTCACTATCCAACACTTTCCCTACTGTTGCACTCTCTGGAGTGGGAATAGTAATTTTCACCCCTACGCTATCCAGCGCTTTCCCTACTGTTGCACTCTCTGGAGTGGGAATAGTAATTTTTACCCCTACGCTATCCAACGCTTTCCCTACTGTTGCACTCTCTGGAGTGGGAATAGTAATTTATACCCCTACGCTATCCAACACTTTCCCTACTGTTGCACTCTCTGGAGTGGGAATAGTAATTTTTACCCTTTCGCTATCCAACGCTTTCCATACTGTTGCACTCTCTGGAGTGGGAATAGTAAATTGTACCCCTACGCTATCCAACGCTTTCCCTACTGTTGCACTCTCTGGAGTGGGAATAGTAATTTATACTCCTACGCTATCCAACGATTTCCCTACTGTGTCACTCTGTGGAGTGGGAATAGTAATTTATACTCCTACGCTATCCAACGCTTTCCCTACTGTTGCACTCTCTGGAGTGGGAATAGTAATTTTTACTCCTAGGCTATCCAACGCTTTCCCTACTGTTGCATTCTCTGGAGTGGGAATAGTAATTTTTACCCCTACGCTATCCAAAGCTTTCTCTACTGTTGCACTCTCTGGAGTGGGAATAGTAATTTTTACCCATATGCTATCCAACGCTTTCCCTACTGTTGCACTCTCTGGAGTGGGAATAGTAATTTTTACCCCTACGCTATCCAACGCTTTCCCTACTGTTGCACTCTCTGGAGTGGGAATAGTAAATTGTACCCCTACGCTATCCAACGCTTTCCCTACTGTTGCACTCCCTGGAGTTGGAATAGTAATTGTTACCCTTACGCTATCCAACGCTTTCCCTACTGTTGCACTCTCTGGAGTGGGAATAGTAAATTGTACCCCTACACTATCCAACGCTTTCCCTACTGTTGCACTCTCTGGATTGGGAATAGTAATTTATACTCCTACGCTATCCAACGCTTTCCCTACTGTTGCACTCTGTGGAGTGGGAATAGTAATTTATACTCCTACGCTATCCAACGCTTGTTGTGACTATGCATACATCATTGATCAGCACATTCAGAACACCAACCACCCAGTGATTTCTTGTTAAACCATGAACTTGCAATGCGTTTAATAAACTGCGAAAGTTGGAACAACACTCTCATGTGTATGGAATGAACTACTGTCGTACCTTTTACTTATGGAATAAGACCGTCGGTCACCCTACAGTTGTTCTTGGAGGTGCTCTCTCCCAAGAGGGGGGGCATAGCATTAGTTCTTGTGGATTTCTCTCTGTCAGGCCAGACAGCGATTCCCTTTGAGCACACTACAGAACTTCACCACCATTTAACCCTGTGGATTAAAACCTCAGCTGTGCGGGTTCCACCTCTCCTTAATAGTAATTTTTACCCATCTGCTATCCAACGCTTTCCCTACTGTTGCATTCTCTGGAGTGGGAATAGTAATTTTTACCCCTACGCTATCCAACGCTTTCCCTACTGTTGCACTCTCTGGAGTGGGAATAGTAAATTGTACCCCTACGCTATCCAACGCTTTCCCTACTGTTGCACTCTCTGGAGTTGGAATAGTAATTGTTACCCCTACGCTATCCAACGCTTTCCCTACTGTTGCACTCTCTGGAGTGACAATAGTAAATTGTACCCCTACACTATCCAATGCTTTCCCTACTGGTGCACTCTCTGGAGTGGGAATAGTAATTTATACTCCTACGCTATCCAACGCTTTCCCTACTGTTGCACTCTCTGGAGTGGGAATAGTAATTTTTACTCCTACGCTATCCAACGTTTTCCCTACTGTTGCATTCTCTGGAGTGGGAATAGTAATTTTTACCCCTACGCTATCCAAAGCTTTCCCTACTGTTGCACTCTCTGGAGTGGGAATAGTCATTTTTACCTCTTTGCTATCCAACGCTTTCCCTACTGTTGCACTCTCTGGAGTGGGAATAGTAATTTTTACTCATACGCTATCCAACGCTTTCCCTACTGTTGCACTCTCTGGAGTGGGAATAGTAATTTTTACCCCTACGCTATCCAAAGCTTTCCCTACTGTTGCACTCTCTGGAGTGGGAATAGTAATTTTTACCCCTACGCTATCCAACGCTTTCCCTACTGTTGCACTCTCTGGAGTGGGAATAGTAATTTTTACCCTTACGCAATCCAACGTTTTATATAATTAATTGTAAAAATATTAAAAGTATATTTAATTTTGTATGTTTTTTACATTTTATTTATGTAATTGTTTTATGTTTGTAAATGTATTTGTAATTTAGAATATATTTTATTAATTTATAAATTACTAAAATAATTATTACAACTTATTGATCAGTACATATATATTATATATTTACTGTATATATTTAAATAATGTTTTATTATTATATATGTATTATTTATTAATTTTAAACGTTATTAGATACTTTTAACTATGTAGAATTTATTTATTAGTGTTATTTACTTTATTTTACATTTATATGTAAAAAAAAACCGATATTTTTAACATCGATATTTTTAACATCTATATTATTTTTTCGATATTTTTGTACTTACCATGTTGTAGATAGGATGTCGATATTCTTGCCCTCGATATTTTTGACTCGATATTCCTGTAGGTCGATATTTTGGAGGTCGAAATTGTGTCAGTGATTCTATCAAAACATGTTGTGTAAGGTGTCAAACACTTTGGAATACTACCCCCGCCAATTCTGGTGGCGAGGTTAGCATTCCACCCTTCTAGAGGGAAAAGACATGTAAGTTACTGCTTTACCCGGTTAAAGTTAAACAGAGCCTCAGCATCACAAAATGGATGCTGCTGCCACAGACACAAGTCTGACCTCCTGTTGCTGGACGAAACTCCGGCAGGGGAGGCCTGGACAGTAGGTTTCCTGTCCAGGGAGGTGCCAGCACCTCCCCAGACAGGGGTTTTGTGTATTAGGGCAGGGAGGGTTACATTCAGTGAATGCATCTAGACACTGCCTGGGGCACACACGGTGCTCCATGCATAGCCCGGTTCAAACCAGCTGCTGGGGTACTCCAGCCCCAGCTCTGGCGCGAAACTGGACAAAGGGAAAGGGGTCTAACTACCCCTTCTCAGGTCCACCCATAGGAGGGACCTAGTCAGGTAATCCAGCCCCCAATCTTAGTATAAGTATAGAAGCTGTATCCCTGGGACTTTAGATTATCCTTGACGAATCTTTGAAAGACATATCTTGGACCTTCGACATTCCATTCTGACTGGAAGACGGAAGACATCTCGTTGTGGTCAAGGAGTGATCACCCTGTGCAAACAGGCACCAACAGCAACTTCGCCAGTCTACAGTTTCAAGGCTCCTGTTTGAACCCAAAGATTCTGCGACTCAAGAACTGGACTTCCAGACTTCTCTGACCCCGATCCACATCCACAGCAAAGCTGAGACCCGTGGTGGACACGAGAGACGTGGGACCGGACATCTTGGACATCCTGCACTTTGCTACCTACACTCCTTTCCTGAAGCCTCAGTAAGTTGTGTATTGGGGTACGAGAAGCCCCAGCCCTGAGCACCATTTGAACGGAAGCTCAGGCCCCCACACTCCGCGAGTGTCCCGCGGGGCCCGCCTTTACATTTGTGCTCGATGCGTCTTCCCAGTTCCTTGCCTGTTGGCTAGTGAGCCCCCTGAAGACGCCATCTTGAATCTAACTTGCGATCCTGCTTGCTCCAGGCTTGCTCCAGCTTCCCTATAAAGGAGAAGCGCCACAGACCTTGCTGGTCTGCAACAGAGCCAATCTCGACATCCTGCGTGGGTTGCTGTTGCCAAGGCTTGTTGGGTTCAATCCGGATACCGGTGCTGCAGTCATCTAGATCCATCGTGGGACAGCTCAAATCCAGCTTCTGGTCATCGTCGATGCCTCCTGGACCTCGTGGCTGAAGAGACAAACTCACCTTCTTCACCTTAAAGCATCCGACATCGCCTGGTTCCTTCCTGGTCACTGGCTAGTGACCCAGACTCTGTCCCCTCTGCTTTCAGGTTCTTCACATCTCCGATCCACCCTTGGATCCACCCGGACACTTTTCCTCTGGTCGCCTGCAGCACTTCTATGCAGCTCTCCATAGAAAAAGACGAAACCCGACATGAAAAGACACCTATGCACCTGGATTCCCTGGGTGAGGTAACACGAGTACTCCGGTGCTCCCGTGGGTGTTGACTCTCGAAGTGTCCTAGTTTAAAAGGGTTCCATCCTAGTCCATCCGGAAGTGTCCTTAAATTGTAACTTTCTAACTTTTACGAACTCCATAGAAAGTCAATGGGAACCGGCGCCTGTGTTTAGACACTGCACACTCCCGTGGGTCTCCTACTTCCTAACCTTTGGTTGTTTAGTGTAGCCCCAGCGATTCTACAGGCGCTAGGCCTGCTTTCTATTTCTCACATGGTACTTATACCACTTTCTTAGTATATGGTTTGTGAGGCCCCTAGGGCATAACGTATGCTGTGCAACTTATTGTATATTAACTGTGTGACTTGTATTGTATTTTTACCTCTGACCTCATAAAGAGTGCAGAGGGGTTGTGGTTAGATTAAATACATATATATTTGATATATATACCTTGTGTGGTGTCCTTTCATTTGGTATTCAAGGAATTATATATGGTAAAACAACTTGCTTAACTCGCCTACTGAAGTCTTAGCCTGAAGACTGTTGGTTCATGCTACCACAAGGATAGCTTTCTATAAGGTTGACTTTACAACCACCATCAATAAGGGTCGATTAGACTGGTACAAGGTGCCCACTAGAACTAGTGGACAACATATGCCAGGCTAACTTCTCACATTGTGGTCATCATTTTTTCCCATTATTAGTTTTTAGAAGTTTGATGGCACAATGGCAGACCTTTCCATGTTAATAAATATTAAGTTATACGTCGTAAGAAGGGAATTCATCAAATGTAATATGGTGTCTGCTTTTATGTTATATACTATTTGTTAATCCATAATCGCCACAGTTCTATCAATATCTGCTATAATATATTTGTACATACAATGCACTAGTATGGTTTCTAATACGACATTATAAAATACTGGTTCAGATTCCTTGTGTGTGCTCTCTAGGAAAAGGGACGAAGGGAACCCAATTCAATATTTGTTACTCTGACACCTAATGTTATGTTCCTAACACAATCTTCCTATGGCTAAGTTTTCTGATGTTTCATGGGGCACAACCTGTCTGTTTTCGCCGCACTAAGGGATAAGTTGGCATACCTGTCCTTCCTTAGGGTCAAGGAAAGACTACAGATCCTGATGGTCGCACCCTGATTGTAACTGGCTTGCTGATGGGACATAAGGTTACTTTGGTGGGGATTTATGGCCCTAATGTAGACTTCCCGGCTTTTTTTCAAGCTTTACAGGTTCGGCTCCTTTCGATTGACACCGGGCTTTTGATATTGGGAGGGGGGGGGTTTCAATCTCCTAATGGACCCCGCTAGGGACAGTACCGCTGCTTCCCCTGACGCCAAGCCCAGTGCCCGTCAAGTCCTCAGGGACATATGTGTTCAGTATTCCTTAGTCGACGTTGAACTTCAACTGCATGCACACCGCCCCGCTTTCACTCATTATTAAGGGTTTCACAACACATGGACCAGGATTGACTATTGGTTAGTTTGCCTGGGGTGTCGGGCTGGTTGGATGCAGTCCTTACTCTCCCCCGCACACTTTCGGAACACTCCCCGGTGGTCCTGCAGTTGAATATTTCCAGAGCTGGGGGCTATGAGAGGCAGTGGCGGTTCCCTGGCCGGGCATTGTTAGACACTGTTTTTAATGAAGAGGTCAGACTGGCTATCGAGGACTACTTTGATTTAAACACTGGGTCAGTAGACACGTGGGCGGTTCTTTGGGAGGGCTTTAAGGCTTATATTAGGGGAGTATGCATTGCTAAACACGCTAGTGTCCTGCGCGACCTCCGCTCCACCTTGAACCGTATTGAATGGAATATCGCCGCTTTAGATCTGGATGCGCTTGCAGCGCCCTCTGCGACTATTTAGTCGAGACGATTGGAGTTACTGTTGGAATTTAGAGAGGCCGCGTAAGGGGAGCTATCTTTCCTCAGTAATCAACACATTGCACGGCGATATGGTGAGGGCGAGCGTCCCGGTAAGCTACTGGCCAATACTCTGCACCCTCCGCGCGACTCTGCCTACATCACTCTAATGACTAGCCCTGATGGTAGCCCTCTTCACTCTACCCAGGATATTTGAGGCCACTGTCTTTTCTACTATAGATCGCTCTATACGTCTCGTCTGACTGGTGACCTGAGTGACCAGGGGGATTATTTATCGGAGATCGCACTGGTGTACTTAGAACGCCACATGCAGGACTTTCTTTTGACCCACATCACTCCGGATAGCATGGTGGAGGCCATGGATGCCCTGCGTGCCTCTTCGACGCCCGGTCTCGACGGTTTTTCAGCCGATTTCTATAAGGCATACAAGGATATCCTGGTACCGAGATTGGTGGAGGTCTATGCGGAGGCGCTTGAGGTTGGTATTTTTCCCCCTACATTTAGGGAGGCGGTAATCATTCTCCTGCCCAAACTGGGGAAGGACCCCAAACTGTGTGGCTCTTACCGGACATTATCGCTCTTGAACCTGGACTATAAAATGTTGGCCAAGGTTGTCGCGATTAGATTGTCATTGCTGATGGAATTTATCATTTCACAGGCGCAGTCGGGATTTGTCCCACACAGATCCACTTCTCTTAATTTAAGGACCTTATATACTGTGTTGCAAAGGATTGAGCCCTCCACACCCGCAACTGCTATTCTTCTAGATGCTGAAAAGGTGTTCAATTCTCTTGAATGGCCTTTTTTCCTGTCGGTCATGCGCCATATGGGCATGCCTTAGTGCTTTGTCTCCACGGTGGCTCTGTTATATACTAAACCGACTGCCAGATTGCGCCTTAATGGCACTCTTTCCGATCCTTTTCCTTGACTCGTGGCACGAGACAAGGGTGTCCCTTATCTCCGCTCATTTTCATTTTGGCCATGGACCCTTTAGTACGCCAGATACAAGAGAACCACTTACATCGTGGCCTTCAATTTCGAACAGGCCCCCTTTTAATTTAATTGTATGCAGATGATACTGTTCTCTTTTTCAGGATGCCTCATATCAACTTTGAGCCGCTGATTTTGGAAATCGTTAGGTTCGGAAGGTTTTCTGGGCTCTGTATTAACTGGCATAAATCCGTTATTTTCCCCCTCACGTCTAGCACCACTGCCTGGCCATTGCGAGTTTCCTCTGGAAAGGTGTAACGACTCGGTTAAGTATCTTGGAGTTCACATCCATCTAGATACTGCTAAAATGATCAGACTTAATTATGGCAGAACAATTAGCTTGTTGGAGTCACAGATTGCGAAATGGTTACGTCTCCCGCTGTTTATGGCAGGCAGGGTTGCTATCATTATGATGGTCGTCCTACCCCGGTTTCTTTATCTTTTTAATAACATCCCTATCTCTCTCACAAAGACTTTTTTCCTACAGCTGCATTCACTACTTTTGCTATATGACAGAGGAGGGTTCGGGGTACCGGATTTTTATTTGTACTACCTGATTTCACAATGTTGCTACGCATATGCTTGGTTCCATCCAGACGCACGCATTCCATATTTGAAACCAGAGGCAGATCTGGTTCTCCTGTGCCATCTCCTTACTATCCTACCCTCGAGCTTCCCCTGGGATCCGCGAGATGTTCAAACGGTCTCTACCACGTGTTTGGCCTGGGACAGGCTACGTAGACTGTTGGGGTTTGACTCGTTGTACTCTCCTGATCTACCTCTGCCTAACCCTTCCTTGCTCCCGATAACTGGGGAGGCCTTGATTCAACGCACCCTGGAGAAATTTCAAGTTCGTACGTTTGGTGATTTATTCCCCGAAGGGCATGCTTTTTCGATATCGGAAGAGGCCCGCTTCAGTGAGCGTATCTTTATGGATACCTTTGTCCTGACCCAGGTGCGCTCCACCCTTCGAGCTGTGTTTCCTACTTTTCCTTCTGCCCCTGAACCTACCCCTCCCCTGACGTTGTTGATACAGAGCCAGGCAGGGGCGCATTTGATTTCCAAACTATATAAGCAGTGTTGCGCGATTAGACCAGTGGCTGACACCAGGGTGCGGGCGGTCTGGGAGGTGGACTTAGGTAAGCCTATATCGGACGACCAATGGGAGCAGTTCTGTAGGGCCACCAGTGAGATCTCCTTGAACAGCAGACACAAATTACTCCATTTTAAGTTTCTCCGCAGGATGTACTACACTCCCGCCCACTCCCATAGAATAGATAACACCAGACCGCACCACTGTCAGAAATGCTTATCTCCCTTTGCAGACTTCGCCCACCTTGCCTGGACATGTCCTAAAATTCATCAGAACTGGACCAGCGTTCACTCTACTCTAGGGGACATACTGTCCATGCAGCTTCTGTCCACTCCAGAGATTGCACTGCTGGGTTATGTAGCTAATTTCCCCCGGAAGGTTTGCAAACTGGCTGCCCTGGGGTTCCTTTTGGCCAAACGCGAGATTGCACTATTGTGGGGTAGTAGTAGAACCCCCACTCTGCAAGCCGGGCTAAGAAGCTTGGCGTTTTGTAATGTCAACTGCGAGGAATTTTATACTTTACTTCCCAGTTCATCCGGACCAGTGGACATCTGGGGCCCATACAGAGACTACATAACCCGACGAACGATGACACAGAACTCACAGGTGGCGGCTGGCATAACCCCTGAGGGGGTGAGTTAGAGGCTCATTTTAGGTATGAGTGGAGGTCGTCATTTGAACTGTTCGTGGAAAGCCGGACCTCCCTACTGTTTGGCATCGCCCCCCTTACTGGGGAGGTGTTGCCCCTCTTTCATTCTTTAACTATTGTGTTGTTTGGTATTTTTGTACATGGTATGCCTTTAATGATGGACTGTATTGCATTCCTTGCTGCTATTCCCATATGTGACTGTGTTGTGCTTGGTCTGCCACGGTGGCACTCTACCACTGTTATTAACATAAACTGTATTGTATCATCGCTGCTACATCTCTGTATAAAAACCAGAAAATAAAGTTTAAAAAAAAGGTTAATAGAACTCTCTTTACATTGATGTCCTATCCCTTGATAAGTTCTTTATTTAGGGACCTTTTTACTTAAGGATTAATCCCCGTAAGCAAGTGGTTCTTCCTACGAAAACCTTTCATGTGGGTGAACCCAAGATATCCATGCATAATTTCAAGGTGAATTTTAAGAAAAATGGTGTGTGGTGTGCGTCACTCCTTTGCTTAATTAGTGTTAATGTAATGTTCTTTCTCTGTGAGTTCTAGGCAATCGTAATAACTTTTCTGGCTGCCAATGGGTAAACCCTCTCTGACTGTGGGGAGTTGGGGATTGAAATAACAAAAGGTGCAGTGTCAACCGAACGACACTGTGCCCTGGTGGCACTCCTTGTGAGACGTTGTCTCTCGCTGTGGTTTAATTGTGATCGTTTGAGTGATACCAATATGTACTCAACGTCCATTCATCATTGTTGTGTATGAAAGTACGTTTTTTATTTTCATTAGTTCATTGTTGCCTCACAATGAGGATCAATTCGTTATAATATTCAAACTTCAAAAAAGGTCAATATTGCCTCTTCATTTGACTGAGAATCAAATTGCGAATTGCACATCCCTATGCATTTCGGGACTCAGGCCCTTCATCGGGGGAATGGTGTACGGTCTGAAAACAACGAAGAAAAATTGCTATGTAATGATCAGGTGTGGTTGCTCTCCCACATGTCAGTACAAAAGTGAGGGGTCTGGAGGTATGCGTGATAATATAACAGTAAATGTGCTTTAAGTCATAACGTTGCGTGATATAACGGTTAGGTACGTGAGTGCTGTGTTGTGATTTTAGTGTAAAGGACATTGTGAGTGTATAGTTCAAGGTTGAACTGATGCTCTTGAAATTACGAGTCGAATCAATAAATGTGGTAGAAAACAAGAAACCAAAGGGTATGGTGCGCACTCGTCAGGAGTGTTTAAAATTCTATCCGCTGGAAATCGAAGATGAACTGTGTTAACTCGCGGCCATCTTGGGCGGGTAAAGGTGCCGGCAGTGGGTGAGGTGAACCCTATCCACTGTCGGTAAAGTAAAAAACATATAAGAAAAGATGCTTGTGCGATACAGTACGTGGAACGCACAGTGATCAAAAAGCTAGAAATCGGGAAAACGGGCATTAGAGTTGCCATTGTGACGTGAAACGTTTAAAACCAAGGTGAAACCCGTGTACTGGAATCAATAAAGTTGGTTAAAAAAATGATAATGGATGATTCTGGCTCTTCGTGAGTGTTCGTGGAGGCAACCTGGGGAACTAAACAAAATAAAAGTATGCCTGAGCGGTAAAAGGAAGGTGGGAACATGAAGGTCTAGCGAAACATGAACATTGGAATAACAGAGTACATAATACAGAAAATAAAGAACATGAAGAACAGCATGTTAAAGGAAACAACTATATTCTATCCTGTCATTAAGACCCTTGGGCTGGCAAGCGTCTAGTTTTTTATCCATATTATTTCACGTTGTAAGAGTCTCTTTCTGTTGTCTATACCCTGTTTGATAGGAACAACCTCCAAAACGAGAAAACTGAATTGTGAAATGTGCAGCAGGAGGTGATTTCATAACCTTGTTTCTAATGGTGATCTTGTGCTCGGTCAGGCGAACTTTCATTTTTAGGTCTCGCCTGTCAATGCGGTTGCGTATTGAGCTTGCAAGAATAAAGGGGCTTAACCAGAGCTTAACCATCGTTGGCGATTGCATGCAGTGCCCGTGAAAAAAGCGCGTGCACTTCAAAGCCACCTGCCTCCCTCCCACAGGCATCTGAAGCTGTGTGCTCTGCCTCAGGCATTTCACCTCCCCTAATTATTCACGGCCGGCCGGCCGTACTTTCACGGCCGCCAGGCCGTGTCTCTCGTTTCTCCTCCCCCCTTGCTCCCACCCCCATCCCCCTCTCCCCACAGCAATGCCAAGAGCTTGTCTTTCATTACGTGGCTGTTTTGTATGGTTACATCGTTCTCATTGTATCTTAAGAGAACGTGTTTTCCTCGTCTCCACTCGTAGCCTGCAGCTTGAATAATGTATTTCAGCTTCCTCCGTTTTTACTTATTTGCCTTACTCGGACAAGGCTGAAGTACACTTGATTTTCTTTAAATGTAGCTGCTTTGTTACATTCCCAAGTTATTTAGTTACCAACTTCTGATCCTTAGTTTGGAAATGAATCACTTCCATGTGCCGTTGTTAGCGAGCGGGGGGATCCTGGTCTTCTAAGGCTGGAGAGGAAGCAGAGACGGGGGTCAGTGGTTGAGATTTAACAGAATACCCTTTTGTAAGTAAACGTTGACCCCACGCACCGTTGCCAGACCGTAACTACACACGTAATGTCCTCCGATGCGTTTTGCGTGTCACAGGGAACATGCCCCAGTTGTAGGCTTTTGTTTAACAAACTAGTGCATTCTGGGAGTTGTATTCCTCGTTCACCCTAAATAAACGATGGATTAAACGCATCTGAAAACAATTTGTAAAACAAAAGCATTGTTTATGCCCTTTGACAGGGGGCTCTTGATAACCTGCATGCAACCACTTATAGGCACAGAAACAAAGCGCACATAAACCTGAAACCGAAAACAACACACAAAAGAATACTGCCTGCATCAGCCTAATAACTCCCAACCCAACAATATTGCGATGACCACGAAAAGGGGTTGGACTAGAGAATCCGTAAAAGGCTGATTGTATTTCTTCCTGTTTTTAGGAGCATGCATTATTCCGTTATCAATTGTGGGATGTTGTCCTTTCCGGGAGAAATGCCATTTATTTTTTTGGCCACACATTTGGGGAATAATATATAGAGAGAGCAGAAAAAAACAATGCGAGAAAACGTCCACCCCTACAACATTGTGCGCATTGGATTTGAGAGAAGCAGAGGTTATATCATTTTTTTCTAATATCTGCATACGAATCCTCGGCGCAGATGTCCAGTTGTGTGTCTAACACACGCACTAACACAGTATCTTTCATAGGACACCTAGGCCTTTGCATAGAGTGGGCATAGAGATGTAAGGGCACCTGTGTGACTGGCACATATTGTAGGCACAAAAGTTATTTACAATAGTTTAAGGTATTGCTATTATAAATTACAAGAACTTTTATTTCAGTATTAATTATTTAAAAAAAATTAAAAGCCATTTGTATTTGTTAGATGAATACATCTAAGTCACGTACATACAAAACATGTTGCATTACAAATGCTATAGGTGTCACATTTGAAAAAGTTGAAAGTATTAGCATTTTAAATGACAAAGCTATTAATTTTGCTATTTTCAAGACCAACACAATAAAAAAAATTGTCATTTACAAAACCAATAGCTCTAACTTTTCTAATGCGAGACCTATTGCATTTCCAATGCTTGTTCTTTAAGTTTTGCCCACGTATGGTAGGCCACATGGGCATTTCAATAGATAAAACAAGTTTTTTGAGTCACATGTAGCGTTGGTGAACAGAATGATCGGTTTCCCTGATAGGGGATGATTGAGTGTATTCCCCTGGATGACGTTGTTGCAGTGACTGCAGTTCAAGCATGGTTTAGTTCCCGTGAATCTCATTTCTGTTACTCTGGGTGTTGCTTCCAGTAGATCTTTAATGTTCCTTGAACGCTGATATGCGAAAAGTGGCACATGGTTAAAAATCCCATTGAAATCTGGTTCATGTTGTACCATTGGCCAGTATTTTAGAATGATTTTTTTTTATTTGTAGGCTCCTGGTGGAAGATTTTGACAGAAAAACTGATCTATAGGTCGGCTTTTGTCTTGCGTTGATGGATAGATGATTACTGCGATTTGTAGCATCTGCCCGTGCCTTAGCTGAATGCAACACTGGATCTGGATATTCCCTATGTTTGAATCTGCCCATTCCTTAGCTGAATGCAACACTGGATCTGAATATTCCCTATGTTTGAATCTTGTCAACATTTTCTGTTCGTTGTTTGAGTATGTTTCCGGTTCTGAGCATATTCTTTTTATTATGAGTAGTTGTGAGTAGGGTAAATGTCTTTTTAATGATGGGGGGTGACAGCTTTCAAAATGTAGTGAATTGTTCCTATCCGTTTACTTTGTGTATAGTTCTGTTTCGATCTTGTTGTTCTGACATTTCACGAATACGTCAAGGAATGGTAAACTGTGTGTGCTCGCAGAGTGGGTGAATTTGATGTGATCATCAATGTCGTTGATGTAGGAAATGAATTCGGTGATCTCTTCTGGTGGGCCAGACCAGATGAGAAAAATTTCATCAATGTGCCGCCAAAATTTCAATATTTTGTCGTGCCATCTCGGGTTGGTCAGGATGATATCTAGTTCTAGTCGGTGCATGAATAGGTTCGCATAACTGGGGTCTGCACAGATTCCCATTGACGTGCCAACGAGTTGTAGAAAATACTCTCCATTCCATGTATAATAGCTGTGATATAGAGTGTATTGTAACAATTCCAGTAGTAAGATTTTGAATTCCTCTTTAATGGGATGGTGAATTAGAAATAATTCAATTGCTTCAAGACCTCTGTTGTGTTGAATGGACGTGTATAAGGCACAAACATCGATGGTGCATAAGGTTATGGTGATGTCTGGGTCAAGTACAGTTTGCTCTAGTTGGTTCAAAAAGTTGGTTGTGTCACGTAGGTACGTTGTCATGTCCTTCACAAGTGGTTGGAGATGCGCATCTATATATTTCTCTGTCGGCTCATGAATAGAACCTCTGGTAGACACTATTGGGCGAAATGGAGGTTTGTTTAGGCTTTTGTGATTTTTCGGGAGCATGTGTAAGCTCGGACTCCTCGGGTTGACTTGTGTCAGGTATTTTTTATCCTTCTCTGTAATGGTTCCCATGGTGTATGCGTTCTCCAATATGGTTTTCAGCACTTTCATGAATGCCCCTTTGGCGTCCTGTGTCAATTTCACGTAAAGCTCCGGTTTTTGCTCGTGATCTTTAACACTCTCCTGATCAAATTCGGAATCCATATTTACAAGCGCCCCTCCCTTATCAGCTTTACAACATTTGATGTTTGTGTTGTTGACAATCTGGTTGATGGCTTGTTGTTCTTTAGAATTGAAGTTGCTTCTCTTTGGGTTTGGTTTTTTGAAGAGGTCTTTAATTTCGTTTGAGGTAATGGCTTCATAGGAGTCTAGTATTTTATGACTAATTGGTGCTGTGAATCCACTTTTACTTCTTAAGCCCATGCTAGTGTCCTCTGTGTTGGATTGAGTTTGTGAAACGATGTTGGTGAAGTAATGTCTCAATCTTAAGTTCCTCATAAATATGTACAAGCTTACTTCTGTTTCAAGTTCATTTGAATGGTAAGTAGGTACGAAGGATGTTCCTCGCTGTAGAGTAGCCATTTGGGAATTAGACACGGGATTCTTAGAGATTCTGAAGACTACGTTTTTTGCTCCTTGTTGATTGAGCTATCGGAGTTGTGGTGTCTCTGGCGGCCTCTGCTCCTCCTGGTTTGACGGCTATAGCTGGGCCTTTCTCTAAAAAAGGACCCCCTGTTGTAGCTTGGACAGTTTGTTTGGGTACTTCAGTTGATCCTGAAGATGGGATATTCCTTTGAAATCTTCCTGTACTCGGTCTGCCTCTTTGTGATGATCCGTTTGATGTGGAACTACCTTCATCAGATGAAGGGTTGTTGAATGGTCTTTGCTGTCTTCGTTGGGCGTATACCTCCGCCCAGCTGTACACTTCGCATGACTTGTAGTCCATAGTGTCACGTTTGTATTTATGTATTTTTCTGTCATTAATTTCTTTAGTGTATTCATCCAATTGGATGGTGATATCATTTAGGGCTTTATCTAGTTCCTCCTTGGTCAAATTTCTGTCCAAATGTTGATGTTGTTGTTTAATTTCTTTTTCTAGATCTTCAATCACTTTGGAAAGTTCTTCAACAATAAGAAGAATAAGGTCGAGAGAGCATCTGTTGAGGATCGCGTACCAACACTCAGTGAATTTGGGGTTGTTCCTGCAAAGTGTGGGTTTTAACGTGATTAATAGTCCTCTAGGAATTCGCTGGTCTTTATGGTACCTTATTAGAGTCCCGGCGTGTAGACGTTGGTTGATGACGCGCTTTGATGTGTATAATAATTGTTTTAGCATGCTGGGTGTGGAAAAAGTACTGGTTGTGGAAGGGTCCACTTCCTGAATCAGAGAATAGATTTGGCTGGTTTCCTCGGATGTAAAACCGAATGTATCGGCACGATTTGCCGTGATATTTGCAATTTCCTTGTAAGACATTTTTTGTTGATGGGTGCTCGCACTGGTTGGTCAGTGAATTTTAAGAAAAATGGTGTGTGGTGTGCGTCACTCCTTTGCTTAATAAATGTTAACGTAATATTCTTTTTCTGTGAGTTCTAGGCAATCGTAATAACTTTTCTTGGTGCCAATGGGTAAACTCCCTCTGACCGTGGGGAGTTGGGGATTGAAATAACAAAAGGTGCAGTGTCGACCGAACGACACTGTGCCCTGGTGGCACTCCTTGTGAGACGTTGTCTCTCGCTGTGGTTTAATTGTGATCCGTTTGAGTGATACCAATAATGTACTCAACGTCCATTCATCATTGTTGTGTACGAAAGTACGTTTTTTATTTTCATTAGTTCATTGTTGCCTTACAATGAGGATCAATTTGTTATAATATTCAAACTGCAAAAAATTTCAATATCTCTTCTTCATTTGACTGAGAATCAAAAATTTGCTAGCATTCGCGACAAGAATTTTCAATTCCATAAAGGACACGGAGGCGAGGATTATGCTTCTCAATCTTTACTGCATAAAACACAGCAGCCAATGAAAATGTATATTTTCACAAAAAACAGTAAATAAACTTCATTTCCCATGAACGCACACGAGCATAGGCACGCCCCCATAGTCCATAAGAACCCCTTGCGTGCTCCCATCATCCTCTTTCTTTGAGGCGAAACAAGTCCAACGAAACTTGAACAGGCACAACTCCTCCAACGTGGAAGAAACATCTGCAGGTTAACACCTGACATCCGACGTCGTTCAATCCGACTTCTTATCAGATCCTGAAAGAAAGAATAACACCACCGTAATCACTGGATAATAGGGTGGGTAAGCTTAATACATACTGTACATTAAGCCGGGTGGGATAATCCTCGCCTTTGTGTCCTTAATAGAATTGAAAATTCTTGTTGCGAATGCTAGCAAATGTTTGATTCTATTACAGGACCGGAGGCTTCAGATTATGCTAGTTTAACGCTGATTAAATACCACTGAAGTAATATCTCCCACCGGCTTATAATAAAATGTTTTAAACGTTGATTCAGAAGACCAATCTGCACAACACATTATATCTTGGATAGTAGAACCCAAACCATATGAGTTCGACGCCATAGCGCCTCTCACTGAATGAGCACCAAAGATCTGTGTATCAACACCGGCTTCTTTCATAATGAAGCGGAGCCATCTGGCAATAGTGGCCGCAGCCACCGGTTTAAAGGGCTTTTGGATCGCAATCAACAACTGAGTACAGCCCTGAGGCTGCATTCCTCGTAAACCTTCAAACATTGGACCACACATAGTTTTTCATTATCAGTGAAAGAATTGTAAGAAATATGTTGTGACAATGTTTTAGTACGACCTGTAATATGGAAAGAAACCCCTTCCGGGGTAAACACTCTACCTGTTACGTCGAGTGCTCTCACATCTGAAGACCTTCTGCAAGACGATAAGCAAAGCAACATGGCCAATTTCGCCGACAATTGTTTTCTAGACAGAAGAGCATTGATCGGCCAACTGTTAAATAACGAGATCACTAAAGAAAAGTCCCATAACCCGGTATACTTGGGTTTGGGAGGATTAGCCACCATGATTCCTTTCAATAAATTGCAAACCACCGGGTGCATGCCTACCGGTTTCCCGTCTACCTGAGCATGCCCCGCCGATATAGCGGAACGAAAATTATTGACCGAACGGTACGCTAAACCGTCGGAAGCTTTCTCGGACAGAAAATTCAAAACTTGGGGCAACTCTGCCCCCACGGGATCCAGATGTCGTCCAGCGCACCAATCCACCCAGTTCTTCCAGGCTGCGGAATAGCGTTTCCTGGTGGAGGGTGCTCGAAACTCCCGGCAACTGCCACTGCTCCCGGAAAGCCTCCATGCCATCAGCGACAGCCTGCCCTCCAACAACAACGGGTGTTGTTCCTGACGAGGGCCCTGCAACAACCATTTCGAGTCCGGTAGTAACCGTGGACACTCGCGACTCCACTGTAACAACATTGGAAACCATGCCTGCGACGTCCACCACGGAGTCACCATTACTATTTCTGCCCGTTGTCTGATCACCTGAGTCATCACTCTGGGAATCAACAAGAACGGGGGAAAGGCATACTGAATCCCTTGAGACCAATCCTGCAGAAAGGCATCGGTCGCTGCCGCCATCGGGTCCGGTCTCCAGCTGAAGAACCGGGATGCAAACAGGTCCGTCTGAAAAGGACCCCAAATCGCCTGCAGCCAGTGAAAGACCTGGGGAAGCAGTTTCCAATCGCTGTAGTCCAGCAAATGCATGGAATTCCAGTCCACCACTTGGTTGGCCTGACCTGGTATGTATTCCGCTATTACCGAGATCTGATTCTGGAGGCAATAGTGCCAAAAGTCTTTGGCTATTTGGACTAGAAGAGACGATCTCGTGCCGCCCAACTTGTTGATATATCTCACCGCTGACACGTTGTCCAGGCGGAGGAGAATGCAACACGATGTCTGCTTCGGGGATAACATGCGAATCGCAAACGACCCCGCTAGCAACTCTAAACAATTTATGTGTAGTTCGAGCATCTGCTCCGACCATCTGCCGCCTGTGGAAACCTCTCCACAACGCGCGCCCCAGCCCCACCTGCTGGCGTCTGACTCTATCACCACTTCTGGTTGTGATCCGAAGATCGCCCTGCCGTTCCAGGCGTCCACGTGGCCCAACCACCACTGAAGCTCGGTACGGATCTCCTCCGAAAGGGGAACCGAGTCCGTGTATGAGAGTCCCCTCTGAAGATGCTTGATCTTCAGGCGCTGGAGGGCCCTGTAGTGCAGTGGGCCCGGGAATATCGCCTGAATAGACGATGCTAATATCCCCACTACTCTGGCAAGCGCCCTGAGTGTGACCATTTGCTTGTCCAGTAGTTTCACAATCTCCTTCTTCAAATCCCTCAATTTCGCTTGGGGCAGACACAGTTGCGCTGTCTGAGAGTTGATCGTGAATCCCAGGAATTCTATCACCTGTGTCGGGACTATCACCGACTTCTTTAGATTTATCACAAACCCTAGGTCCTGAAGCAGCGAAGTAGTCATGATCAACTGCTGCTGTAGGACGAACTGATCCTGTGTCATGATCAGAATGTTGTCCAGATAAATGATCAGTCGCACTCCCCTTTCTCTGAGATAGGCTACCACCAGTTTCATCACCTTGGTGAAGCACTAGGGAGCCGAGGAGAGACCGAAAGGAAGGGCCAAGTATTCGTAGCACTGGCCGTTCCAGAGAAACTGCAGGAACCTGCGGTGTGGAGGAAAAATCGGTATGGAAAGATATGCATCTTTGAGGTCCAGCCGGACCAACCAATTGTTTTCTTGTAATAAATCTGCTAACAAATGAATACCCTCCATTTTGAAATGATTGTACGTCAGGTACTGGTTGAACTCTTTGAGGTTGAGCACTAACCTGTTGCCACCTCCTTTCTTCTGAACAATAAAGACATTGCTGGAGAAACCGCGAGGGGCTCTCTGACATCGAGCAATCGCGCCTTTCTTCAGCAAGTCTGCCACCTCTTCGTCTATGAAATTGTGATCTAGTTGGGAAAAATGGAGAGGTGGAGGGGGACCGCTTGCGCAGGGTGAGAGTAGAACTCCAGTTGAAACCCCTGAATGGTCTGCAGCACCCAAGCGTTGTGGGTTAAGGCTTGCCACTGTGTCAGACAGTGCTGCATGCGCCCCCCCAATGGAAGTAGAGAGACATCTGTTACACTCACCGGTATTTTGGCTTGACTTGAAGCTCGCTCTGTTGTTTCCCGACTGGAAACGTCCTTTGTTGAACCTCCTTCTGGATGTGTAGAAGGTGCCACCGCGGGTGGAGTCCCATTCTCCACGACCACGACCAAAGTCTCCTCTTTGGGAGCCTTGCTGGAAACCACGGCCTGACGAGCGACCCCCGCCTCGCCCGGCCCTGTTGAAAACCCTTTGATTTAGGGCTCGCTTAATTCCACTTTGTGCCTTGTCCAAGGCGGTGAAGGTCCCTACGTACTTAGTGACGTCCTTGACGAAGCGGTCTCCGAACAAAAAAACCCCTGCCAGAGGGCCTGGTTCAGCTTCGGCGAGGTCAGTCAGATTACTGTCCATCCTTAGTAACAAGGACTTGCGCCTCTCGGAAGAGATCGCGCAGTTCGCATTGCCCACCAAGCAAATAGCGCGCTGAGCCCAGCCAGCCAATATGTCCGGATCCACAGGAGTCGCCCCTTCCTTGGCCACCAGGGCCATTTCCAAGATTTTCGCCAGAAGCCCCACCACATGGAGCATCTTATCTTGGCATTCTCGCCAAGCCTGGTCCAATCCCCGTTTGGGATCCTTCAAGAATTTTCTCAAGAAAGTTAGCATGCTGGCATCTATCTCCGGAGTGTCAGCCACACCATCCGGGATATCAGGGCGTGGGCACTCTGACCTCAACCTATTGCGGACTTCCCTGTCGAAGCTTTTCCTGAGGTTCTCATGAAGATATTCGGAGACTTCCTGCGGCGGGACCCAGTCCGAAGACATCGGATGTACTATATCCGAAGGGTCAAAGTTGAAGGTTTTGGCAACCTTGTCCTCCGCAGTTTTAGGTACAACTTTAGCCTTTTTAGGAGGGGGAGGTTGCTCCACCGAGGTGTCGGTGTCCGTATCGGTATTGGTGTTAGTGGTGGTGGTATCGGTGTCCATTGGTGCCGATCTTTTTGTTCTCGCCTTAACACTTGCGCGGGGCTGGTCCGATGCCCCTTTCGCCGGCAGGGAAGCCAAAGACTGCGTATGCGGCCATTGATGGTCGGCCGAACCTGCGGCGGCAGAAGACGAGGTCGCCTGCTTCCCTTTTCTCTTTTTGTTGTAACCGTGGCGTTTCGCAAAGCCCTCTAGTTGCTTCCGTAGAGGGCGTAGGGCCACTGCCAGTGCCTGTTGCACTGTATGAGGGACTTTCGTCTCCATGGCTCGGTTCACGGAAGCTTGGACCGAGGCATCCAACGCTTCCACAATATTGTCCTCCAAGACAGCCTCTTGCTGTCCTTCAACATTCTCCTCCCCATCGGCGTTTACTTCGTCCGGATATGTACCCAATCTTCCATGGTGCAGGAATACACCTTGCGGTACGAGGGAGAACACTCTGAAGTGTCTCACACTTGGGGGGTATTGGGGGGTCAGCCCAAAGCACACTAGACAAACAAACAATCCGGCAACGTTACCCAAACCCCCTCAGCAAAGCTGTAGTCAAGTAGGTCAGTGACCCCGGCCCTTAGATCTCCTGAGCTTGTGCACACCCTTGGCCACCACTATTTTCCAAACAAATCTCTGGCGATCTAACAAGGAGCACGTCCGTGTGTGGAACGTGTGAGCACGTGTTCCCGTAAGCCAGGGTATCGCGTCGAGGCGCGCAGCCCAAAGGCGTCCAAAAACCTACCAAATATTTAACAACAAGGGGTGGTGATGGACAGAGTTTCTGAATTAAGCAGAATACTCTCACCCAGTCAAGAGATCAGGGCTAGATCCAACACCGTTTTTTAGCTCACTGCACCATCCTAGCTCAGAACCTGGCTATATGCAAATTAGTTTGTTCCTGTCCCAGTGCATGATGGGAACAGGGCAAACCAAACTACCAAGCCAATTCTTACACTGGGAAGGAAACAAGCTTCCGGGGACCGGTTTCTGGCATTTCAGCCGTCATCGGCCCGGCTTGCTTGAATCCTGATGGTGCAATGAGCAAGGGACTCACATCTGAGTATACCCTTCCACGCTTATGGTGGACAAAATATTTAACAACAAGGGGTGGTGATGGACAGAGTTTCTGAATTAAGCAGAATACTCTCACCCAGTCAAGAGATCAGGGCTAGATCCAACACCGTTTTTTAGCTCACTGCACCATCCCAGCTCAGAACCTGGCTATATGCAAATTAGTCTGTTCCTGTCCCAGTGCATGATGGGAACAGGGCAAACCAAACTACCAAGCCAATTCTTACACTGGGAAGGAAACAAGCTTCCGGGGACTGGTTTCTGGCATTTCAGCCGTCGTCGGCCCGGCTTGCTTGAATCCTGATGGTGCAATGAGCAAGGGACTCACATCTGAGTATACCCTTCCACGCTTATGGCGGACAAAATATTTAACAACAAGGGGTGGTGATGGACAGAGTTTCTGAATTAAGCAGAATGCTCTCACCCAGTCAAGAGATCAGGGCTAGATCCAACACCGTTTTTTAGCTCACTGCACCATCCCAGCTCAGAACCTGGCTATATGCAAATTAGTCTGTTCCTGTCCCAGTGCATGATGGGAACAGGGCAAACCAAACTACCAAGCCAATTCTTACACTGGGAAGGAAACAAGCTTCCGGGGACCGGTTTCTGGCATTTCAGCCGTCGTCGGCCCGGCTTGCTTGAATCCTGATGGTGCAATGAGCAAGGGACTCACATCTGAGTATACCCTTCCACGCTTATGGTGGACAAAATATTTAACAACAAGGGGTGGTGATGGACAGAGTTTCTGAATTAAGCAGAATACTCTCACCCAGTCAAGAGATCAGGGCTAGATCCAACACCGTTTTTTAGCTCACTGCACCATCCCAGCTCAGAACCTGGCTATATGCAAATTAGTCTGTTCCTGTCCCAGTGCATGATGGGAACAGGGCAAACCAAACTACCAAGCCAATTCTTACACTGGGAAGGAAACAAGCTTCCGGGGACTGGTTTCTGGCATTTCAGCCGTCGTCGGCCCGGCTTGCTTGAATCCTGATGGTGCAATGAGCAAGGGACTCACATCTGAGTATACCCTTCCACGCTTATGGTGGACAAAATATTTAACAACAAGGGGTGGTGATGGACAGAGTTTCTGAATTAAGCAGAATACTCTCACCCAGTCAAGAAATCAGGGCTAGATCCAACACCGTTTTTTAGCTCACTGCACCATCCCAGCTCAGAACCTGGCTATATGCAAATTAGTCTGTTCCTGTCCCAGTGCATGATGGGAACAGGGCAAACCAAACTACCAAGCCAATTTTTACACTGGGAAGGAAACAAGCTTCCGTGGACCGGTTTCTGGCATTTCAGCCGTCGTCGGCCCGGCTTGCTTGAATCCTGATGGTGCAATGAGCAAGGGACTCACATCTGAGTATACCCTTCCACGCTTATGGTGGACAAAATATTTAACAACAAGGGGTGGTGATGGACAGAGTTTCTGAATTAAGCAGAATACTCTCACCCAGTAAAGAGATCAGGGCTAGATCCAACACCGTTTTTTAGCTCACTGCACCATCCCAGCTCAGAACCTGGCTATATGCAAATTAGTCTGTTCCTGTCCCAGTGCATGATGGGAACAGGGCAAACCAAACTACCAAGCCAATTCTTACACTGGGAAGGAAACAAGCTTCCGGGGACCGGTTTCTGGCATTTCAGCCGTCGTCGGCCCGGCTTGCTTGAATCCTGATGGTGCAATGAGCAAGGGACTCACATCTGAGTATACCCTTCCACGCTTATGGTGGACAAAATATTTAACAACAAGGGGTAGTGATGGACAGAGTTTCTGAATTAAGCAGAATACTCTCACCCAGTCAAGAGATCAGGGCTAGATCCAACACCGTTTTTTAGCTCACTGCACCATCCCAGCTCAGAACCTGGCTATATGCAAATTAGTCTGTTCCTGTCCCAGTGCATGATGGGAACAGGGCAAACCAAACAACCAAGCCAATTCTTACACTGGGAAGGAAACAAGCTTCCGGGGACTGGTTTCTGGCATTTCAGCCGTCGTCGGCCCGGCTTGCTTGAATCCTGATGGTGCAATGAGCAAGGGACTCACATCTGAGTATACCCTTCCACGCTTATGGTGGACAAAATATTTAACAACAAGGGGTGGTGATGGACAGAGTTTCTGAATTAAGCAGAATACTCTCACCCAGTCAAGAGATCAGGGCTAGATCCAACACCGTTTTTTAGCTCACTGCACCATCCCAGCTCAGAACCTGGCTATATGCAAATTAGTCTGTTCCTGTCCCAGTGCATGATGGGAACAGGGCAAACCAAACTACCAAGCCAATTTTTACACTGGGAAGGAAACAAGCTTCCGTGGACCGGTTTCTGGCATTTCAGCCGTCGTCGGCCTGGCTTGCTTGAATCCTGATGGTGCAATGAGCAAGGGACTCACATCTGAGTATACCCTTCCACGCTTATGGTGGACAAAATATTTAACGACAAGGGGTGGTGATGGACAGAGTTTCTGAATTAAGCAGAATACTCTCACCCAGTCAAGAGATCAGGGCTAGATCCAACACTGTTTTTTAGCTCACTGCACCATCCCAGCTCAGAACCTGGCTATATGCAAATTAGTCTGTTCCTGTCCCAGTGCATGATGGGAACAGGGCAAACCAAACTACCAAGCCAATTCTTACACTGGGAAGGAAACAAGCTTCCAGGGACCGGTTTCTGGCATTTTAGCCGTCGTCGGCCCGGCTTGCTTGAATCCTGATGGTGCAATGAGCAAGGGACTCACATCTGAGTATACCCTTCCACGCTTATGGTGGACAAAATATTTAACAACAAGGGGTGGTGATGGACAGAGTTTCTGAATTAAGCAGAATACTCTCACCCAGTCAAGAGATCAGGGCTAGATCCAACACCGTTTTTTAGCTCACTGCACCATCCCAGCTCAGAACCTGGCTATATGCAAATTAGTCTGTTCCTGTCCCAGTGCATGATGGGAACAGGGCAAACCAAACTACCAAGCCAATTCTTACACTGGGAAGGAAACAAGCTTCCTGGGACCGGTTTCTGGCTTAATTCAGACACTCTGTTCATCACCACCCAATTTTCTGAATCGTTTTTGGCCACTATAGGTGTGGCAGGGTATACTCAGACATGAGTCCCTTGCTCACTGCACCATCAGGATTCAAGCAAGCCGGGCCGACGACGGCTGAAATGCCAGAAACCGGTCCCCGGAAACCTGTCTCCTTTCTGGTGAAGAATTGGCTTGGTAGTTTAGTCTGCCCTGTTCCCATGATGCACTGGGCCAGGGACAGACTGATTTGCATATAGCCAGGTTCTGAGCTGGGATGGTGCAGTGAGCTAAATAACGGTGATGGATCAAGCCCTGATCTTTGGACTGGGTAAGAGTGGTCTGCTTAATTCAGACACTCTGTTCATCACCATCCAATTTTCAAAACCTACCAAAGGCAGCCCAATTTGGTCCGCGATTCAGACGCGTGCGTCGACCGAGAGCCACCCGGTCTAAACGTCAGGGCGTATCAGGGGAGCCCATGCACGCCCTCAGGCAGCCGGTACCGGGCTCCACTAAAAAGCGCGACGGCTCCTTGCCGGTCAAAGACCGTCTGAATAACTGCTTGAAGCGAACGCTCCACAGCGGAAATAATAACAGCCGAAGCTGAAAGGCCCAAAGCGAGATTATAAAGGAACTAAGTCAGAGAGTGCAATAATTTCGGACAAAAAGCATTTATAACAAGTAACAACGATAACGCAATAATACTCAAGTACCAGCGGGGAATCCCGCAATAACATCAATCACAGCGATATAAACCCCAAACAGTATCCCAAACCACAAGCAGGTTGAGGGGACCCGAGGGGAGGTGCACTTAACTCTGACTTGTGAGCAGCAAAGAAAGAGGATGATGGGAGCACGCAAGGGGTTCTTATGGACTATGGGGGCGTGCCTATGCTCATGTGTGTTCATGGGAAATGAAGTTTATTTACTGTTTTTTGTGATAATATACATTTTCATTGGCTGCTGTGTTTTATGCAGTAAAGATTGAGAAGCATAATCTGAAGCCTCCGGTCCTGTAATAGAATCACATTGCGAATTGTACACCCTATGAATTTTAGGACTCAGGCCCTTCATCAGGGGAATGGTGTACGGTCTGAAAACAACAAAGAAAAATTGCTATGTCACCCCCCATCATTAAAAATACATTTACCCTACTCACAACTACTCAGTATAAAAAGAATTTGCTCAGAACCGGAAACATACTCAATTAACGAACAGAAAATGTTGACAAGATTCAAACACTTGTGCTTTATATGTTTCTGACAGCTTCTCAGTGTTGAGTTTTTTTACACTAGTTTTGCTGTTGAGAATGATAGTGCAAGCATTTAATTGGAGATGAAATACCACATAATGTGGCGCAGATATGCTGCTGCCTGCATATAGCACACCTTGTGCAGCCTCGAGCTGCTAAATAGAGACCACAAGTGCCACACAAGGCAAATGGAGTTTTCCAGACCCGCGTCTGGGGGACTTCAAATGTAAATTGCACGTTTTGCCTCCGCTTGGTGTTTGATAACATGAAGCTGGACGTTTCCAGGTTGGCCTGGTCACTGTTTACCAAAACATCTGGTGCTTCGAGGCTTGTTGTGAACAAAACTTGCTCAGCCGACGGCTGTAAATCATGTCCTCATCTGTTTTCTTGCCCCGTCCCCCAATCACCCACCTGCTGCAGAATCAGCTTCTGTGTGCACATTAGTTTAATTTATCATTAGTTAAAAAAAAAACAAGAATAATCTAATTTCAGTTCCTTCCATGGTTTCCCACGAACAACATTCTGAAATATACATTGGAGAAAACTAAACTGTGTTTACAGCTTTCCCTGTGATGCAAGCAGCAATGGTTTATGTATTGCAACCTTTTATGTCTAAGCAGCTGGTCCTGTTAAGGTTGATTGAAGTAGTACCACTAAATGACGCTGCGGTAACTCCTAAATTTTGCAGCTCCATTCTACATGTGCTGTACCTAGTCAGACATGTAGCGGGAAGAACTGCTGACTTCTCATCAGCAAGTCTTGCTGCATGCCCCCACCCAGCCATGGCCGGTAGTAGGTGGAACTGCAGGGCGGTGACGTAGGGAGGGGGAGGGGCAGGGTGGGGGGTTGTAATGTATGGATTACGGACTGTAACAGGTAAGTAAACATATAAATAAATAAAACGAATTTCGTTGTGTGCACTGCATCGTTGTGTGCACTGCATCGCATCGCGAGGCCCCTCCCCCTCCCTACGTCACCGCCCTGCAGTTACACCTACTACCGGCCGTGCCTGCCCCCACCCCGGTTACTGAATAATCTACATAACCATCATTATGTTAACTTTGGAAGCTCAACTCCGCCTCTGGCTAATTTCATACATTTTTACTATGTTTGTCCCGCAGATTTAAAGTTACAGTGTCTCTTATTTCTACACCAGACTGTGCACGAGTCTGGTGGGTTGTAGGGGGCATTTAACATAATATATAAACAAAAAACACCTAAACACAGAATTGGCTTTTAAATAGGGGTTTTGATATTAACCATGGCAGTAAAACTCATGTTATCTACTTGGGGATGGTGAAGAGCGGAGTATATCTCCTGCACTGCTTTGCAAGCCCACACACCCCTACAGACCCTGTACTAAACGTTCAGAGGACTCTTTCTTTCTCTTCTTCACTCTCAAACACACAACCAGACACTCGCACGGACGCACAAACCAAACACATATGAATGTAATCCATATCTCACTGGTATCCAGGTAAACAGGTTTCGTTGAGTTACATGCACTCCTGTAGTCTCACCTCACCACATTGCTCAGGTCACATGTATTCCTGCACTCTCTACCACAATGCTGCCTACAGCAGCTCATACTTTTGCACACACCCTCACTGCTCTGAGGAGCTGATTCCTGCAGTTTCAACCCACCATCGCGGTGCACAAGTCACATACATTTGTTCAGTCACTCGTTCCCCACCCTGTTGTTAACACACTCCTATAGTCTCTGCCACTCTGCTCTCAGATTTTAGACATCCCTACAACCCCTTCCCCACCCTGGTCTCAGAAGGTGCACTCATTCCAGTAGTCTAGTCTTTCCCAAACTTCATGACTCGAGATGCGAAAGTCCAAACAATAAAGATGCCTTTAAAGTCTGTATTTATCTTGTCACTTTAACCCCTTGCATGCTGGGGCCGTCATGAGTCTTGGTGGGCGTGTGCTCACGACAGCCGGTGGCCGTCCGAATCCTGCCCACTATGTAAATGACCCACACAGCGTGAAAATTCGCAGCACATGCAAGGGTTAAAACATTTTTTTTATTAGCTTTTCAACATAACCACAATCATGGACAGTGGATAATCTGTTTGGTAGTATCCTAGAATTACAGAAGATACAATAGTAGGCATGTCCATATTCAACCACACCACCCTTACCCCCCCCCCCCTCCCCCCCAACTTCCAAATCGTAAGTTGGAATCATTTTCGGCCAGCAGATAAGTGCAGACCATCAGTTGACTGCCCGAGATCTATATCTCGGGAAGCCCCAAACTCTGGGGTTAGTCCGATTGCCTACAGCTAGGAGTTTCCCACACTGCCTTCACCCCGGGCCCTTCCCCCGATCACTCATTGCTCATAAGATTTGTGTCTCTAAGTCGGAATAGTCTTTATCTGTGGTGTCTATTATGTTTGAGTCATAGCACTCCAGGCCAACAAATCATCCCGACCCTATCATCCCTTCGGTACCTCCGCATATGTGCCTCCTCGACTCCAGCCCATTCTAACATGTCCTTCCTCCAATCTGTCGGAGTACGGGCTCTAGTGCTCAGCCAACCAATAGTAACTTGGCATTTGGCTACCACAAGTCTCAACATCGTGAAGCATCTGCTCACTTTGTTTTTGGAGTTATTAGGAAGGAACCTCAAAATGCATTGATTAATCGTGTGTGGGATTGACCAGCTGGACAAATGCTCAATATGTTCTAGAACAGCGTTCCAATATACCCCCACAACTAGGCGATGCCAAACTATATGTACAAAGTCTGACTCTGTTGCCCGACATCACGCACAGCCCTGTAACCTATCTGGATATATTGTATGGAGTTGTCTAGGAGAGAGGTATTCCATATGTATCATGTAGTAATGTCTGTGTGGAGGCAGGTACCTCCAGGAATGAAGGCCACACCTGTTGTGCTGTACTGCAATCTTAGCGTATTGGAGACTAGTCCGAACGTCTCAATTGCGTCTCGTAGTGTAATAAAATGATCCGCTGGATATAGATCCGAGAGCCACAGACAATCCCCTCCTGCCGCTTTGCAATCGGGCGATTTGTTCAGAAGAGCGAATAATCCAGAGATCTAAGTCTAGGTCATATGGTGTGTGTTCGATCACCCTCCGGATCGTTCTCTCCCACTAGGAGCCCATAAGGGCCTCAAATTCCGAAGTGCATTTTTTCTCCCATAGTCATTTTAAAGTCACACATAAAGTCAATGGCTGTGGGCAGAAAAAAGGTGGATCAATGTGTTTTAGAAATTTCAGTGCAAATGAGCACTGGCCTATATTTACATGAACACATTCTACTCAGAGAGAGAGGTTCTGGTAAATATGGTCATTTATCTGGTTGTTTGTCATAATTTTTACTAGAAATACTTGGGCTACTTCTTTGTAATCACTTTTAGAGTTTGGTCATTTCGTTTTGCTGTTAGTGCGTAGCTATTAGACTCTTATTTTTAAAAATTTTATTTATGAAGTTTTATATAGCGCAAACTTGATCCCGAAGGATATCAGAGCGCTTTACAATTTGAGGCATTACGAATCATAGTGATATGAGGTAGGTACATTCAATAGCCATAGAGTATTTACATAAGAAAATACAGTGACATGAGGTAACTTTAGGATACATTTGATATCAAGACGTGCTGGGGCTCCCAGTACTTGTTTCACGTTTGCTGCTGTAGATATGAGAGGAATCTGAATTATATTCTGGTTTCAAGAGCTCACTCCACTTCCAACCACAGTTCCAGTACTTTTTTAGGTTGAGCCTTGGCGGCGTATATCGATGCCTGCGAATGCACACGGGAAGAGTGAAGGAAGATACAGTCTGGTGATGTCTACTTAGACTGAACTTTCTCAGTAATGTCCCGAAGACTTGTAATAAATAAAAAAACAGGTGTTATTATTACCAAAATAAGCAGTATTTATTTTACTGAGATCAGAAAAATGAAAGCTCATGGCTGTAAACATTGAGAATCGAGCTGCTGAACAGAGATTATCACTCAAAAGGCGTACCCCCAAACGTCAAATGCATTACCTGCTAGGTATCGGCCTGTTGTATGTAGGTGCAATAAGTAATGCCATTTCAGTGCATTCAGTACTGGAGCACCTGCAGAAGAACATTGCTTAAGCAATGGTTCTGTCTCTTCTTGTTAATGCTTCCCCAACAAATACATCAGGGTATCCTTAGATGTCAATTATTGTTCAATGTCTTTGAACGTTTATTAGCTATTACACCTTTCTAAAAATAATTAAGTAAATAAAATATGCTGGTTTGCTAGTGCCAGCTCTTCAATCCCTGGTGGCACAGCACCCAGGATAATGTGCTGCATGGCTAAACACTTAAAAGGCCCAAAAGACAAGACCTATTGACTGTGCCAATGCTTGTTTATGAATTCTGAAGTGGCTTAAAACGTTTTTACTTTCTGTGTATGGAAAAGTCCTGCAGTATCTATTTATTAAACAATGTTTACAAAGTGACTTGAATAATGATATGTTTAGATTTTTTGTAGCTAGGTCCCACATCTTTTTATTTAACAGGATTTGTATTAATCAGAATACCAATAAAGTGTGTGTGTGTGTGTGCTATAACATAAAGCTGCTGTTAAATCAGTACTTATTCCCTAGGGGTTTGTATGTGTCCGAGGGGGCGGGGAATAGCCTCAACAAAGTTCTTAATCTCTTAATTAGGGTCATTGACTTGAGTCATGAAAATGCCTTTGTGCTGTAATTGTCAAAGAATTGTATTATCATGATATCAGCAGGTTTGGAGTGACCACAACATGTTTACAAAGTTTCTTAGGACTTAGTTGTCCTGCTCATATTAGTATATTTCGATTGTGTATTTTACGACAATGAATACACATATTTATTCACACGATTATGGGCCAAGTGCAAAGAACTGTATTCAGGTGGAGAGTGAACATCTGCATATCGCTTAGGTCTGTCCACCAATTGTTTATGGTTGTTTTACAGAAAATGTCAGTCTTAGCTCCACGTCAAACGTATGAAAGTTAAACTTTGCTTCACACAGATTACATTTTGTTATTCAAGCAAGAATCAGCCTTTCATAGGTGCAAGAATCAGCCTTTCATAGGTGCTCTCGAAAGCCTTTCACTTTAAAAATGAATCAGTAGACTTTGTGTCCTCGGCTTGATTTTCTACTTCCTTCCTATTTCTTTTGGTTCCTTTCTCTATCCTGTTCTTCTGGTGGGTGTTGTTTTAAAAGGGTAGACCACTGATTCAAGATACAAATGTTGCTCTTTTTTCATTCGATTTCACGTCCACGTCTTCTGTCTGTTGAAAGACTGTTTGTTCTTGTTTCTTCACTATCAGTATGTCCAAAATGTGAGAAAACATCTAAACAAATTGCATTTTATAAGTGTACTGCAAGTGTGCATTTCTGTCCATATATAGAGTCATAAAAAAAGTTCCCCACAGGCTACTCTTTATACAAAATATATTTATATGTATTTACACAAACACACCACACAAAGAGACAAGGCATATTTAATACATAGATATATTTATGTTAGTGTGTTATAGTAAACAATAGTCACTTTTTATATTACATATATTTTAATATATGACGATTTTGTTTCAACAAGCTCCAAAAGAGAAATTCTTGTTTAGTAAGCACAGATTGTGTTTTTTGTTACTGTCATCTATAAGAAGTCACAGTTGTCTTCAATGTAGGTAACATCGAGTAAGTGTGGATATCTAAACAAAAGTGTGGTATAACATTCTATTTTCCTACGGACTTTTGAAGATAGATAACTCTATTAGTTTATCTTGTATTGGATTACATGTGCTATATTAAAGATTGTGAACATGCTATTTATCCCCATTGTTTAGTGTGGGGAGGGCCATGAGTGGGCTACAATGGGCCTCCTCTCCTTCAGAAATTGAATCAGAAGAAAAAGGCACTCCAAGCAAAGGCCAGGAGTAGCCTGAGTTATTTGTACCTTATTTTTACTGACTGGTTGGGTCAGATATTTGAATGTGACATAGACTATTACTTAACAGTACAATGATAATGCATTATTCTTAGTCCACATAAGATCTAGTACTGAGTCCTCACTGCCTGATTCAGATCAGGAGACATCTAAACAATCTCTGTGTCCTGCCATAATTTGTGTAATAAATTATACATGTGCCTTATCTCAAGGAGCGGCCCGTGTGGGTAAAAGTGGTGAGGTCGGGTTGAATTAAATAAATAATACATTTCCCTCGTCGTCTGTTGAAATCCACTCGGCCCATCGCTCTTACCTGCAAGGGCCGCAGCTGCTCATCTCCACATCCCACTAGTGGTAAATGAAAATAAAACCACACATTTCTAATTCAGTCTTTCCAGCATAAGGCAAATAAGGAGATCTCTGTACTGAAGAAGAGCTTTCCACAAAACAAAACCCCAAACCAATTTGAATTTTATTTGTAAACCTATTTTGTATTTAATTCAGGTCAGTATATAGCACAAAGTTAACAGATAGTGAAACTGAGCGTTTGACAGCAAAAAAGCAAGAAAGGTAGTTTGTTAGTAACATCCAGTGCTGTACCCTGTTATGGAACTGTCTTCCAGAAAAGAATAAGTCCTACTGATGTGACAGATATGGTCATTACATTTACGTTTTGGCTTTAGCACTACCCACCCCTTTGGGTGTGGACCATATTAAGAAATTCAACCACATCATGCTGACACGCAGCAAACTTCTCTGGCTCCTGCCCATGCTTCAGGGCAGCTGCATCGCCTACAAAGGCACCAGAAACACAACCTTACTATAAATAGCTATGAAGCCACCCATCTTAGGCGGACAATGGCGCACTAGGAGTCAAGACATTACACATCACTTTACAAAGCTTTGCTAATTTTACATGACACAACAGACAGGAAACGAGAAACTGCAGGAAAGAAAACACCAGAAGACAAGTTGTCTTAATCAATTTTCCTATGATATAGAACATTGCCCCTATTGACACTGGGACTCCTCCTACCTTCCTACAGAAATTCCCAAGGGACACATGACTTCACAGAATATTGTCACCTAACCCACTAAGTATCCCCATAACTGCAATTCAAACAGAATTGGAGGCTCAGACTCACCCTTCTTGTGGCTATTTCTAGACATGAAAGGTTTTTGAGCCATCACACATCTGTTCATTGCTGCGTTGCTTGCCAGATAGTTTCACTCTATATAAATACCCATACATATTGACATACACTGTATGGCAGTCGTGCGGAATCCTTGGGTTAGGGTCACTGAACATATACCATTGAGCATGAGTCCTTGCTTTATGCATAACATTCTTTATGGCAGTGTTGTATGTATATTATAGACTTCAGACAATTGTGAATCCATCCACGATATAACCAGGAAAAGTTGCAGGAATGTATCTCTAGGCTGTGTAATGGGTTACTCTGTGAACAAATGCTAAGGTTGGAGGACAACATAAACCAACGTGAAGGAGAAACTCTGCTGCAGTGTGTCACTGTGTCTCTCCTCTGCTCAGGATATTTTATTTCTGGACATGAAAGAACCAGTGACTGCTGCGGATATTCTGTAGATAACATAAAAACAAAACAATTCTTCAGTAGAGGACCTTAAAACAGTGGGCTCCTTAAGGAGCAAGATTTTAGCTGGATATACCTCATCTATGTAAACGCACTGAATATCCCTATTTGTATTAACTTTGGATACGGGGAGTAATGATTTGTTCATCTTAAATGAGCGACAGTAGACTTTGACAAGTCGTGCAGTCATGCAAATCGCGAGTATGAATTACAGGATCATAGCAGCCAAATTGGAGCGCTCCTTTCTTTCATTGAGGCTCTTGTAGGGAAGGTGCCTTCCCACTTATTAATGGCGTGTCAGTGTCCATAAGCTGCATAGAGGACCACGGGCCTTAGAAGTCGGAAACGTACAGGATTTCCAATGTAAGTGCTTTGTTTTCTTCTTAAAATGGAATATTAGAACCACTGGTAAGGGTCTGACAAGATATACACACATAAAACATGTGGGTTCTTAATCTTGGGCCCAGAGTTTGTTGTGTGATGATTGAACGGACAATTAACTGAGATGGGGAATAAGGTGAAGTGATGGATGCTCGAGAAAAGCAGAGGGGAACAGAAATGCATAGAGGTGACAAGCAAACGGAAGACTGTTGGCTGTTAGAGGCTGCTGCTATAAATATACAATTGGTCGTTATTCTTTCGTATTCCTTTACAGTTATATACATGAATACCTCTATATAATCTAACGCTGTCTTTTCCCTTTTAGCAATACCAAATCCTGAAGTCATCAAGATCAACTCTCTCTGTGATATACCAAATAAAGTCGAAGATTATTACATGAAGGGATTTGTGATCAGGGCTGTTCATCCAGTCATCCTGTCCATCGGCCGGAGAAAGCATTTACCCGTCAGTTTCTTGTATCGTGCGGTGTTATCAAGGCTCAAACCAAGGTATGCCACGCATCTGAGGACCACTGCGCCTAAACTGGGGTTTCCTGAGACCAAAGGGATTCCTGAGACAGAAAGGACACTACACATTTTTTTGTAGTAGAGGAAATAGTTTACATGTTAAATGTTTCTGTCCACTTTTGCCCCGCACTCTGTTTGCTCCAGCATGTCCATCCCCTTCAATCCGTCGGCCCTGTCGCTTACTGCCTTCTGGAATAGGAGATGACCGTAGCCACGGTATGGGAATGAATGTGCTTACGTCATCGAAGAACCTCTGCCCATTTCTTAATAAAGCCAGAGTACTTGATTGATTTTGTTTAATGCCATCAATTGAAACCACTGTATATCCGCAGCGTTCTTTCTGAATAAATTTTCTTTAATTTCTTTGTATTTTTGTGCGCCTTCGCTAAGAGGTAGATATCTGGATCGTTTTGCACTTCATATTTTTCTAAGTGTAATGTTCCTTGTGTGTTCCAGAGCTGTTAATGCTCCCACGTCAGATATTGACCTAATCCTGCTTCTTTGCCCTGGAAACTTCTGGGCCTGTTGGAAGGCAGCCATTGCACCATGATACAGACAGACCTTGAGTCTGGAGTCTGCCTGGCCACGGAAGAAATGAGCTCATTATGTCAGCATCCTATGTTATGTTACCACGGTGGAACGTTTCTTCAATTTTAGGCTAGAGCCCAGGAGCCGAAGTCGTCTTTTAGTTAATAAAGGGACAGTGGTAGAAGTGTGTAAAAACCTTTTGCAAAGATAGCACTGGCCAATTATTTTGTAAAATATGACAGCCACACTTTACTTCTCACACACAAACATGCACACAAATATGCTTACCACATCCTATACCTACTCTCGTCTGTCTCTCTTACTGGATGGGGCACAGAACACCTGTTTGGAGTATGTGTTTGATAGGGTGTTGGGCGCAGATTGGCCCATAATGGAGGTTTTGGTTGAACTGCATGAAGTTCAAAGAGGCACTAAAGACGTAGTGTATAAGAGACCAAGGTGTACTTAGCCCCCATGTTAGAAGGGGGCAGTATCTAAATCTGACACTGCATTGTGGCACGTAGCAAGTGGATTTGTGGAGTTCTCTGGCAATATGTCATATGAGTCCACCTAGAAGCAACGGAAACCAAACCTGAAAAAACAGAATGTATACCGTGAAGGGTCTACATAGAAGCGAAGGAGGCAAAACTCCTACAGTTACTGTTAATTAACTAGAGTAGGAAAGATTACAGTAAGTGGGTCTAGGTATATACATCTTGGAGAAATGTTCTTCAAAGAATTCTAACCTATGGGTTAGAATTCTTTAGAAATTTAAATGTATGGCGTCTGCTCCAAGGGTGCTTTCATTGTCCTAGCATTCCTGATTGCGGGACAGATCACATCACATACTAATTACGTGCGTATTAACTCTAAATGTGTGTGCGTTTATCACTTATTAATCCTTACAATTAGTCTTCCGTTGTCCCCAGACTTCATGTTTTGTTTTCCTCTACTCGCACGTTTTTTATATATCATTAACAATTAAATGAATCAATTTAGGTTGATACAGAAGGACATTTTGCATTTTCTGTAGCCATATAATGTACTTTTGTGGTTTCCATATCTAGTATTGATCAACAAGAATGGAAGCTACTAAAAACGAACAGAAATGTTAGTTTTCAATATTTTCTAATAGAACATTTACAAAAACAGTTTATCTCTTGTTACACCTATCACCCTCCCCCCATTCTGTCCTTCCATCTGTGATGGGTTCATCTACCACACCTGCCCCTACCCATGCAGCTTTTAGATCCATTAACATCTATTGATTTCTTCCTCAATAAAGAATTTGTAGGCTAACCCACATCCACAATACACAATAGGGTCTCAGAATTACTAATCACTGGTGCCTTCCAGGATATTTAAGGAACTTATTATGTCAGCTTTTGCCTTCTTCCCCCTTGTCCTTCCATGTTTCCGCCATTTCCTCTCCCCACTTGTCCACTACTTTACGAGTCTCATCAAGCAACCCTAACAGGCCTTGATGCAAGACATAATCTTCTACCAGTTGAATTTTCAAAAGGCAAACTTCTAAAAGAGTACATTTAGCCCCTGTGATAGATTACCACCAAAGTAGAGAACCCAAGTGAATGTTCAAGAAATTTTTGTTCGAGCCTTTATGGAAGGCATAGAAGAGTTATCCCTCTGAGAACATCACCAGTTCCTAGATTGGAGCTCAACATTGTCCTTACATGGCTCATAGAGCCACCATTTGAGCAGGCACACATGCACACTGTGATTCCTTTCATGAAATAAGCCTTCCTTGGTCCTCAATATATTTCCATCACAGAATTAGTGAACTGGAAATCCTAACAGTGAAGTGCCATTTATTCAAATGCACAAAGACCAGGTCGTTCTTGTAACAAATCCTCATTCAATGCCTACATCATCTCCCCATTCCATGTCAATCAAACCACTTTTTTGTTAATTTTTTCCTGACCTCAGTCCATTGTGGAAAAGGCCATTCTCTAGATCAGGGTCTCCAAACTTTTCTGTAATAAGAGCTACTTATGTTCAAGGAAAAACATTCACAGCTACTAATATTATTAGTGTTGTAATAGTGACCACACATGCAAGATTAAAGTAGTGGCCACGCTATGGAAGATTACTGGCAGTGATCACCTCAAGGTATCAGACAGGGTTGCCAGCAGTAATGTAGAAAAGCATTTTTCAATTTGAACATGATAGCCAAAGCTGCAGTGCCCCTGACACGAAGGTAATAATATCAGTAATGTTGCTTTATTTAGCACTCAAATATGGAATACTTTGTCAGGACCCGTATTAATAAGTAATGTATTCATCGTGCTTCCCCATACCTCTAGGTCCTCCAAAACCTCATCTCTCCTAGATATTTTGAGCTGTACTTCTTCAGCTAATGCCCACTCCATAGTATCCCTTATCCATACATCTATCTATATCAGGGCCACGCAAGGTCAGCTATACAATAGCTGTACTTATTTTCACTAATACCAACGTCAGTTGTAATCAAGTGATATTGCATTTTTTATGTTTTTCTTTCTGGTGATAGCACACAGTAAGCATTGCCCTGGAAAAAGCATGACGTGGGTCCAGTATCCCTATGTAGCTACTCAGATGCTTCATTTAAAAACTCTAACTTTCCCACCGGTCCATGTAAGATGGAAGAAGGAAGCCTGGTCTTTCTACATCTAGGACTGCGGTTGGCTTACTAGGGGAAATTTTACTTAGCTGTACCAGTGTTAACAGCTTAAATCATTCTTTGCAAGACATTTAGGGGCCGATTTCGATGTTGGTTGGAAAGCCTCTGACCGCTAGTCGGAAGCTTTCCAACCGACATGGTTCGTTTGCGGTCTGACCGCCAAACTATGATATCGGCAGTCGGAGTGTGAACCAGTCGGTTATTCCGATGCAGATCCGACTGGCTCTCTCTGAGTCACCGCACTGTAATCCCAAATGGACGGCGTTTACGCAACCGGGATTACGATGATGATTTCCAACAGCCTTTCCGTGCCGGCCTGTCTGACATGGAAAGACTGTTGGAAAGCTACTTTGGGGGCCCCCTAGCAAGGCCCCCTTGCCTCTGCTGCCTAAGGTTGGTGGCCGAGGGGGTACTTAGAGTGCCCCTCGGTAAATCCATGCACTGTATGGCAGGCCCCATGGAGTGCCTGCCACAAAGTGCAGGGTTTTACACACACACACATTTCTTCATGGGAGCCTGTATTACAGCTGGTTTACGGCCATAACACAAGCTCCCATTGGGAAATGAGAGTATCCGACCGAACAGTGTTCGCTCACATCGTAATCAGGCCGCCGACCAGAGGTCGGTCGGCCCTGAGTCCGAGACGGTGTCGGTAAGAGGCAATTCCGGCTGAAATCATAATAAGCCCCTTAATGTCATGGTTAGTAGGGAACTCCTTTGATATTGCCACGTTTTCTCTCTGGCAATGAGAGATCAATTAAAAAGCCTGACATGCTGTACCCGCTCCCAAGTTATTCAAATTTCCTAGGTTCTACTTTTTAGGTCTCGCGTGCAAACGCAGCGCAGCTGCTTCGCTACTGAGACTCTATTGCTGCCGCTTTCTGTCCCTAAGGGAGACAGGAGGTGGCGCGCGCGGACAGGAGATGTGCACGAGCAGGCACATCTGCTGTCCACGCTTGCGGTGTTTGAGCGGAACGGCTCTCACACGACAACTTGTTAAAGAAAGCCCCAGGCGTCAGTGTTTTCGCTTTCATTTCTCTAGCAAGGCATGTAAAGCTCTATTTTTTCAGCATTATGTGCTTTTAGTAACCAGCGTTGCACCCCGCCTATGTCGTGCTGGTTACTAAAAGCACATAATATTGAAAAAATAGACCAATAGGTTTTGTTTTATTTCTCCACTGCTCTTTACCTGGGACTGCCACTTCTGAAGCATTGGTTCCTTCCCCCATAAACAAGGTTGTTAATCTTGGTCTGCACTTGAGTCAGTTTATTCAATTGATGAAAGAGGGCGGCCTTCAACAATACTACAATCCATGCTTTAATTCAGGAACTGAAGAGCAAAATCGCAATGTGACTCGCGGGTAAGTCCGCGTAGCTCTCGAGCCGGTTTGATCAGATGTTGTCTGTGGACGCCATGTGAAATAGTCACCATGTACCGCTACATGGGGTGCTCGCTACCCGCAGGTGCGATGTTGGCCGTGGATGCCGGACTCCCTGCAGCCGCTACATGTCGACCCCAACTTCTTTAAGATGGTGGAGGGCTTCTTCGAGTGCGGTGCAGGCATCGTGGAGGATAAGCTGGTAGAGGACCTGCGTGCCCGTGAGATTGAGGAGCAAAAGCGGCTTTGAGTGCGGGGTATCCTACGCATTATCAAACCTTGCAACCATGTGCTGAACGTCAGCTTCTCCATCAAGAGACAACAGAGAGTGGGAGGTGATCGAGGGCTACCTGGCACAGCACAGTCAGCACCAGACCCCATGCAAGGAAGGTGAGAGTCCGTCAGTTATGCTACTTTCTGCGCAGCGAGTAGTGGCTACACAAATAGCCCTTGCAAGGCAGCCTATTAGCCTGCTACGCTACCATCACTTCTTTAGAACAAGTAGCTCACAGTTCGTGCAAGCAACTGCGGTAGGAAATGACACTAGCCCAGACTTATACAATGACAGGCTCTACTTTGTAACAATAATGTTAATGTTTTCCTGTCTTCATTTTCCATAACGTCTGATACAGTTAAATGACATTTTATAGTTTGCCCTGTGAAGCGTTGATAACTTTGAAAGGGTGAACCCCTGAACAAAGGAGCTGATTATAATGCCACCAAGCCCAACAACCCTTACTGATGCCTTCCAAGTGGTACGGTTTCTACGTTTGACCAAACGCGAACTGCTAGCTCCAGGTGAGAAACGGTTGCAGATATACCTCAGTGTCTTACCCTGCACCCCCCACCCATCTCTGTGCAAGCATGGCGAGGGCCCGCCCTCACGGCTGATGACATGGGACCGCATGACAAGTTGATATGGGCAGCAGTGCAAACATTTCCAGAAGGCTTGGTGCTACTACAGGAACGATGGTATGCCTAGTGCATGATTGGAATGGCATTTCTGTTTGAAAATTTAATTATTCCAGATGAGAATACAGCAAAGCTTTACCAGAAAATAATCAGTGGGTGCATAAATTACTTTTCTGACACCACTCAGTTAACATTTATTTTGTAAAGGCAGGAAACTGGGTTACATCTTTAAGACCTATAGTTATATTGTAAATCATCATAAAATATATCCAGCATGTATTATGTGACTACATTGTCTGCATTGCATTATGGCTCAGAGCTTCATATTTTAATACTTTGAGGCCAAAACCTTTAATGAACTAGACGTTTCTACCCATTTCCCAATCAAAAATATATGTATGCCAGAGGACAATTTACAAAGGGCGAAAACATAGATAAAAGGTATCCATTATTGAAAAAATATTCATTCTCATAGACATTCATTCTTATTGTTTTTAAAGAGACTGAAACACATTACACTCTTAGATCAGTCCAATACATGAGGATTTATTTCTTGTTTAATATTGTGGGGATTTTAGTATTGTTTTACTATAGCGTTTTCTTTGAAATTGGATTTCAGTCACACTAATTAAAAGTAAATTAGGATGCCATCACTGACCCCTTCACCAAACCCCATGGTTGGAGGAAGTTCCTCCATTTCTCCCTGCCCTGTCTGCTCAAGAGAGAAGTCATTCACTATCTCCTTAAGAAGGGGGGCTTCCATCACTGCTTTCTTAATGTAATCTCCTGAAGAGAGGGGGGGCAGGGGGGAGGGTACACGGCTACAGCTCAATCTGAGCTGGACCCTGTGACATAATGAGCATCCCCACCAAATTAGCAGTAGGTCCTGTGTTAAGTAGATCAGAACACAGCCACTCCAACTCTTCACTAGAAGCACCTGTGCAACACCTACAGCCACGAGCATGCATCAATAAGATGAACCCTGGCACTCAAGCAGAACCAGACCAGAATTTATGTTGTGGTCAGGTCCCCTCTTCATATAATGTGCTTATTCTCATTAATCCCAACAGTCAAAGCTGCACTTTGTGCAAGTAAATCAAGGGTCCTGCTCCTTGTATGTTGCTACTCTGTTCAGTGGTATTGGGAGGGGGGTGGAGTGTAGTACATGAGCAGTTAAGACGTGGCTACCTATTTGCTAGTAGTCTCATCAGAGATCAGCCAGCGCTGCATTTTATAATAAGATAGCTACTGCACTGATCCCCCCTTTACCGCAACTATGAATTTATTGGTATGAACATGTAAAGGAGTCAAGTTGCTTGTAAGTTTCAATACTTTCTAAACCACTTTAATTCTAAAAGCTTGTTCTTTTGGGCAATGAGATTTTGTGCAGAACCTCTGAGAACTGCCTTAAAGGCCTCCCAGAGTGTAACCTTCGAGGCAACCATGCCTACTTTCTCCTTAAAGTATAGTGCAATGTCTTCTCAGAGTCCAACTTCCACCGCTAGGTCCCTTAGGTGCCATACGTTCAGTCTCCAGCTAACCCACCCCCACAACCCCTTCCACCCAATTGCATCAGTAGCGGGGAGTGGTCTGAGAGTCCCCAAGCAAGATATTCTGCTTGAGTAAGGGCACCCACTTCCCCAGCCAGGGCAAAAATGTAATATAATTATGTCAATACTCTGTAGGCCCCTAAGAAGTATGAATTTCTGTGTTTAGGGGTGCACGCCTCTAATAATCGGATAGGTCAAGAGCGGAAGCAAACCTTGAGCGTGGGGTGGCCGACACAGCTGCATCTGTGGATCCAGAGCAGCCCAGCGCAGTTGCCATAACATTGTTAAAGTTCCTCCAATAATATCTAGTGAGGAGTTAGCCTCCAACAGAATTTCGGATATTTTTGCTAGTGTGTGTGGCTGAAGTCTGGGGAGAGTGTATATGATGAGGAGAGTAATAGCAAGTCTCCCCAGATCCCCTGTACTCACATGTACCTCCCATAGGGATCAGACCAGTGTTTCACCAACTGGAATGGAATTTTATTTTTAATCAGTAGCAGGTAAATTTTGATCGTCCAGGGCCGAGGGCGCCTCCTCCGCCCCCGGATTAGCCGCGCTTTGCTTCATTGGCTCTACTCTCCATGCTGTGACATCCAGTAGGTCCCACTTGCTGGTCCTAGAGCATCCTCCACCCGGGCCGCCGTCTGTCAGCCAGAATTGCAGTCACAGACCAGGGTATCTTTCGGGTGCCTGAAGGCGATCGGCACCCCTACCAACCCCGTTTCACATTAGGGGCACCTATGGGCCCGGCGCCTGTGGGTCAGTTGACCACGAAACTCACAGGAGAGCAGCTGCTGCCATTGCCGTCTTGGTCACACCCCCTCCACATCGGTTTTTGGATGAGACTGTTATTGGCGTCACTGTCGGGTGAATGGGGCCTGGCACACCCTTCTGCCTCTCCACCGGTGGCAGCCAGCAACAAGCATTGAAAACGCATCAGGTCTCGCCTTTGATTAAGTTAAAGCCATTTGCTTTGCTAATTGTATTGTATAGTAAAGCAAATTGCTTTAACTTAAGGAAAGGTGAGACCTATTGCATTTTTAATGCTTGTTTCTACTTCTTTTCCATGTTACCTCATATTAGCCAGAAGGACGTGAATCGTTATGTGGCTCTCCAGCACTTTTTGGACCCTTGAATGTAATTGTTAGGAATCTTGTGTATGAGAAGAGAAGACCACAGATAACCCAGCAGCTACAGGTCCCCCAGGATGCAGTAAGTAAATATAATGCTGTAGGAAAGAATTAGCTGTGGGGATAGATGGGAACAAAACAATTGGGGAAATACAATAGGACTAGATGGGATGCTCCCGGACCTGGAAACTCATTCGGATTATGGTAAAAAACACAATTAATACAGTTTTTAAACAAAAACAATGCAATTTTCACTGAAAACGGAATTTAAATATTACTTACATCCTGCAAGGCCTGGGTCCTGCTTACCCACATGGGTGTAAAGAAAACTGGTCCCATAGGTAACTCCAATAAAGAAGTACAAAGACCAAAAAGCAAGGTCTAATCCTAGCCATGGCTAACCCAATTCAAGGGAAAAAAACAAACATAAACAAGGGAGAAGCTGGGTGATGACTGCATGGAAGACCAGAAACCCCACCTAGTTGCAATGTTGCTTCGTAGTGCACTTCTCTTTCCATACCCTTTTATACTCTCACCTCCATTCATGACACAGAATGGGAAAGGAGAGGATCTCGCCCTTCTTAGGTGGTGCCATGTTTGATTGGGATTATTCTATGTGCAGATCTTGTTGTTTTACTAAAAGGAGGCCGTCATCTTGGAAAAAGTTTCAAAAAAGAGTTTCACATCCCTGCTTTAGGGCCATACCAGACCCTGGAACCATATCCTCCAACTCCCATGGAATTGCTGTCTATCACCACAATGCCGAACATGGTGTTAAACCAACTAGCCAACCCCTTTCAGATGCCTGGCACAGAACAAGTGTAAGTCTGGACAGTAATTTCAGGGATTTTCCCGTGTGGACGTTAGATGAAAATGTGCCACCTTCATAACTTACATCTCCATAGTTGTTGGATTGGGCCATGTGACACGTTGGTGTTTATCTTATATTGACAGCCCAGCTCCTGTCCTATTGGGATGGGTGGTTTTGTGGTATTGAATTTGTGGGTTGACAGTTAGTGTCTTTGGCAGCATTAAATATGAAATCTCGTCTGGCTTGTATGAAAAGTGCATGACTCATGGACGACTGCTGAGCAGGGTTGCAAAACGACTTGACACTGCTTGGTATATCTACTAACCGTAAGACTGTGATGAGGAAGAAGGATGGAGGGGTAATGGTCTTGTAATCATAATTCTGATTGCACGGGTTTCTATACTTCCCTTCACTGTCTAATTTTGCCTCCCTCACTCCTTTTAATGTGGTCAGTGTCCTTCACCATTGTGATACTATTTGGGCATCACAAATAAGATTCCGGGGTGAAGGGTATCCCCAGTGAGATGGGCAGGGAGTCCAATTTTTTTAGATTTAAATGGAGAGCACAGTTGCTCATTCCTGGATATGAGACATCCTAAAAGTATTAGGAATGTGACAAGGGAAAGTCATATAGTCATAAATCTCTATTATTTTAACACCTTCTGGATAGGATAAAAATATGATTTAAAATAACTCACTTTCAGATTTCAAAGATATGGTTTGATATATTTATCGCTTTTGGCTAAACTGCTACACGATCGGGACCCGGATGAGGAATTACAGGAGGTACGCCGACCACCTTCACTCGAAATGCACAATAGTAGCATCATGTTTTTCCTGAACTATACCATTGTGATGCAGCACCAATGGGCCTCCGTCACAGGGGTTAAGTGTAAACTGCTCAAGTTTGGCCTCACCTACTCCCTTCTGTTTCCCACCAAGCTCCGGGTTGTTTCTGAAAATAAATCCCACTTCCACGATCCTTTGGTGACCTGGGACTAGGCAGAGCAGCTATCGAGCCAGAGGGATCCGTTGACTCAGGAAAAGCACACAATGCCACGGAGTAGGCGGAGATATATGGACGATCTACCTGAGGAAGTGTTGGCCTTGTGGCAAGTGTCTTGGCCTCATCGAAGGCACAGATAGACAATGACAGGCAATCAGCATTCAGAAACGGCAACATGCGAGTATGGCTTGTCCCACACCGCTGAGCCTTCGAACTCCGCCAGCAATGTTGAATCCTCTACATCTCACACTTCTCTGCTGGGGTCACGAATCCCCCCTGATGTTACACCTCACACTACTAATGACCTGTTTTAACTCCTCAAGCGGATGGTTTTCAGGCCTTTTCCTCCTCCCTTCCATCCTTCCCCCTAGCTGCCTGCTGGTATCCCCAATTGCCTTCTGTGTTGACAACATATACTAACTAAATCCCCTCCTATGGAGCTCACGTTGGGGCGATCTCTACTGCAGCATTATTATTACCAACATACATCCCCAAAGGCATCCTTCTGTACTAGCAAGCCACCTTGGCTTGAAGTGGACCATTACCAATTCTAGTAGTCTGTGCCTCCAGAAAGCTACACTTTTATTGTAATAGGTTTGTACAGGAGCCATTTGCCCTCTGGCCTATTTATTCTTGTTAACAATAAAGTTTCCTTTCTTTTACAGAATACCTTTGACACTTTAGTTCATAAACAATCGGATTGGGCATCATACCTCCCTTGTAGTGCATCCTAACCTTTCCCAACAACGCAGGAAGGTCTTTTACACATCGCACAACATGTATGATGCTCAGCCATTGTAACTTCCTTACATGGAATATCAGAGGCATGAATACAGCTACCAAGCGCTATGCTATTTGAGATGCAATGGGACGCTCATAACACTCTTACAGGAGTCACATGTCGTCGAACCGGAGACAAACCGACTCCAGAGGTGCTGGCAGCAACAGTTGTTTTCTACAAACTATTCAGCACTGAAATGGATGAAAGCAGAGGGCCCATTGCAACTGTATACGCTGTCCTAGATAAGAAGGCAGATACTCTTTGGTGGAGGGGACCCTAGATGGCCAGCCAGTAGTTATAGGTAGCATGTATGCCCCCAGTTCCTGACCAGCCGTCTTCCTAGATCATCTATTCGTGGTCCTGGCACAATCGGTTGAGGGTCCCTTAGATAATCAGTAGGGACTTTAACTGTCTATTAGACATTACACTGGACAGATCGTTCCCACCTCTTCCTCTGGCACCTACTACACACTGGCCCAATTGCTCCATAGCTGATCTTTGGAGGAAATCAGGTGGCAAGCAAAAGGGTGTGTGTACTCGTTATATTTTGGTCCTTTAATTGTGGCCTGATCAGATTGTATGTTCCAGCTCCATTAGTTCTTCGTTCACCCAGGTTGACTCCCTGGGCTGGACTGTTTCATATCACTATCCTCTGATGGCAAGCATCTGATGGGGGGCGAGAGGATGGGTGCTTCACACCCTCCACTACCCACATGGAGGCTTCAACCCTCGTTGTTGGGCGATAAGGTGTACCGCTCTACCCTCTGGGATAAGATTTCAGATTATTTCAAGCTTAATAATTACACTGCCTCAACTCATGCAGTCGAGTGGGATGCTTTCAAGGTCTCTAAATTAGCACAGTAGTGAGTGGCCTCTAGGGGGCATGAAGTGGAGATCAAGGACAAAAAAGAATCCATGCTTTGCTTGGAAGGCCAATCGCTCCTAGATTATGCCCAAAGCCAGAAACTATTGGCGGCTTGAACAAAGCTTTCCGACTTGCTTGAATGGCTTTACTTCATCAAATATGCTGCACGTGCAGTAAAAACCCATGCTGAAGCGGACAGGCCTAGTACTTTCTTGGCTTGGCTGATTAAGCAGGAACAGCCACGCCTCAAATACCGTCTCCTTATCTTGGCCGGTATTCGCAGGTGCACACCTAGGTGGATATCCAAGCTGCTGTCACTGAATATTACGCATAACTATATGCCATTGCCCAAACTGCCTCTTAGAAGGCTATGCTAGCTTTTCGTATACAAAAAAGTATATAGAGAAGTGTGCAAAAAAGTATGCAGACAAAGAATACAAAAAAGTAATGGATGAAATTTGTGAATTAATCTCAGCTACTGGTTTTATTTAAAGCCGCATCCTAGTCCATCGTTATTTTGCACACCATTACACCTCAGTTTTGTACCCAGCCATATGCAAATGAGTCTCGACCCTGCTCCAATGGGAACAGTCAAGCCTGAACTGCCAATGTAGGTCCTCCCTGAACTGGAATACATAGCGGCACCAGTTGAGTGACAGCCCGCTCCAGTGCCAATGCCCCGAGTGCCATCCAGGCCCAGCAGTGGCGTCCACCCTATCATCATTCCCATCACGGAGCCAGGCGGACATTATCCATCACCGGTTCTGGTGCCGACCGGGGGCAGACTCCTAATGTAAGAGGCAGTGTGTTATTGCTACGAGAGGCCAGGATTGGGAGGGGTCTGTGGTCCTAGATGTTTACCAGCCCTTTGAAGATCCTGAGGACACCTGGTTTGAGGATCTGGCGAATGCTAGTGGTCTGGACACCGCCCCAGACACTTGTATGAGCTGTTTCCATGCCGAGCCTTCACAGGAGGGTGCCTCATTCCCTATGGTAGTGTGGAGGGCAGCTGATGTCTTGGACCTTCAATTGCCCTTGGTGGCAGTAAAGGCGAATGTCATAATGCAGGTGCTTCAACTGGAAGTTACCCCATAGAATCCACTTCTCCCCTTCAATGAAGACCTCACTGACGCCCTGCTTGGGCCTGGTCCAAGCCAAGCACAGGGGATGCTGCGTCCAGGACAGTTGCCAGCCACCATTGTCTTTCCCCCGATGACCCCTGTTTCCTCACCCAGCCCCCCCCTCCTAGAGAGCTTTGTGGTCCAGGCATCCGCCACCAAAATCTACCCCAACGCATTCCCTACCACTCCACTGTATACCTTTGGGAAGATGATGTTCTCTTCTGCCAGACAAGCCTCTAGGGCAAATACTCCCATACAGACTGGGACTCAGTTGCACAAGTACTGCCTACGGTTTTGCAGGAGGCCCGAGCCATACTCTCTCAAGCAATTGCTCCCGGAAGAGTGCTGCTAATTTCGCCATATGATGATTGACTTGGACACAACAAACTAACTGGGCAGTGCAATTTCATCGTCGTTGTCCCTTAGGCACCATGCCCGGTTGAGAACAACTGGCTTTTCAGGGGACGTCCAGTCCTCCCTCAGGAACATGCCCTTTGATGGCACCTGTCTGTTTGGAGAGAAGGCAGACTCTGCGCTGGAGCACTTTAAGCTACGGCCTGCTCCTTGGTCCTTTCTGTGGTCCCTCACCAACACAAGACCACCTTCTGCCCATTTTGTGACCACAGAAGGGGTTTTCCACCGTCTTTCTACCCTCCCAGCCATCACAGCCAGCAAGTTGCTTAGTCTTTTCATGGCTGAGGTCACGGTTCCCACAGACCATGTGTGACAAGCAGCCAGAAGCTGGGCCAGTCCACCACCCTCCTGACAGCTGCAGCCTTCAAACCACTTCAGTTTACTCTCAGACCATGATGGGCATCCAGTGGGGGGCAGGATACGCCATCACCGGCACCAATGGAGGTATATAACATCCAACCATTGGGTATGGCATCTCGGCCAAAAGGATACTCCCTCTTCTTTGTGACTACTCCTCTACCCATGCCACCCATTTATGGCAGGCTGACGGAGGATCACCTCTCCTTGATCCGTCAAGATGGTGGTTACAGCTCATCTGCGGAGATCAAAGGGAGCCGCTTTTCCCTTATCTTAATGACTACCTGTTGAAAGGTTGCTTGCCCCAGGCGGTCGTCTACCACCTCCAGACTACTGCGGTCCTCCAGCACTCTCTAGGGTTCACTGTCAACATGCCGAAGTCGCACCTGACCCGTTCTCAGACACTTCCTTTCATCAGATCTGTACTGGACACAGTGTGCTTTTGGGCTTATCCTTCCGAACAGCAAGTCCAAGATATTCAGGCTATGGTATTGATGTTTCAGCCTCTAGCCTTGTTTTCGGTTTGACTGACTCTGAGACTGGTGGGCCTCTTGCATCCTGCTTGTTACTTAAGTTCATTGGCATATGGGGACTCTGCAGTGGGACCTGCAGGCTCAGTGGGCACAGCAGCAGGGTAATTTCTCCAACATGGTCCAGATCTCGGAGGGAAATGCAAAATATCTATAGTGGTGGCTGTCAAACCACGATTGAGTCAGTGGCAGACCCCTCTCCCGTCCCCAACCAGCGCTAACTGCAGTGACAGATGCATCACTTCTGGGATCGGGCAAACATCTGGGAAAGGTGGAGATCAGAGGACTCTGGTCTCTGGAAGAATCTGAGCTCCACATCAACTGTTGGAGCTGCGGGCGATTCGCTTGGCATTGAAAGTCTTTTTTCCTTCGATCAAGGGAAGGCTGATGCAGGTGTTCATGGACAACACCACCGCCATGCGGTGCTGCAACAAACAGGGCATGGTGGGGTTGTGGACTCTTTGTCAAGAAGCACTGCGCCTCTGGACCTGGCTGGAATACCAGGGCATATCTCTAACGGTTCAACACCTGGCGGGCTCTCTGTTCACCAGAGTAGACAAGCTTAGCCATGGTTGCCTAGCAGATTACGAATGGTGTCTCCAGCCTTAAGTGGTACAAGTTCTCTTTCAAGAGTGGGAAGAGCCTTGGATATATTTGTTTGCCACTGCAGAGAACACACAATGTCAGTAGTTTTGTGTTGCTGTAATTTCCAAGCCAGCTCTCACACAGAGATGTTTTTCGTCTTCCTTTATGCTTTCCCCCCAATTCCACTCCTGCCCAGAGTTCTCAAGAAGATCCCAGGAACGACTGGGCCCAAATCATTCTTGTAGTTCCATATTGAGCATGAGAAACAATCTTCCAGGAAGGCTATCTCTTCAGGAGGATCTTCCATCGGAGCAAGAGGGCCTGATTCTGCACTTGACCCTGAAATGCTTCGCCTCTGTGTATGGAGATTGAGCAATGACATTTGGCAGCTTTTTACCTTCTACCTGTAGTCTGTAATGTTATTTTGAGTGCCAGGTGGCCCTCCTCTAAGACTTTATATGCCTGCCGTTGGAGAAACATTTGTGGAATGGTGCACGCTCCAACATGTTGACCCTCTGTCAGTACCCCTTTTCCCATGGTCTACTGTTTATTCTTTCATTTACCCAGCAGGGCTCTGCTTTGGGCATGTTTGCAGCTTATCTTCCTGCCATCTTGGAATTTTTGTGGTTGCCGTCCCTTTGATTCCCTTTTGTACATAGGTTCTTGAAAGGTCTCCAACATATGTTTCCATCAACGCCTTTTATTATGCCCCAGTGGGAACTTAGTTCTTTCGTTTCTGATGTGTGCCCTCTTTGAGCTACTCCACAACTGCCCACTCAGTTAAAACGGCCTCCCAAATGGCAATTACATCTGCCCAGAGAGTCTGTGAGTTACAGGCACTGTCTGCAAATCCTCTGTATCTTACCATCTATCCAGATAAGCTACTGTCCAGACTCGAGCATCCTTTTGACCAAAGGTGGTAACTCCTTTCCACGTAGGACAGTCTATCACTCAGCTACCTTCTACCCTTCGCCTCATCTCTATAAATAAGAAGAGGGACTCCAACGGCTGGACCCAACAAGAGCATTCTCGTTCTACCTCGATCGTACAAAAGAGTTCCGGGTGGACTATCAAGTCTTTGTGGAGTATGCCGGAGCCAAGAAAAGGAATGTGTAGCAGAAATGGACCATCTTGTGACATTTAGTGTTCTGAATCAAAATCTGCTACGCATTGGCTGAAGAGCAACCCCCTGATGGGTTGGGTGCTCACTCTACCAAAGCCAAAGCTGCAACCACTGTTAGCTCGCAGAGTTCCTGTATTGGACATCTGTTAGGCAATAATGTGAGCTTCTTTGCATATGTTTACAAATCACTACTGACTGGACAGCCCTTTGGTCTTACACGTCTTTTTAGTCTAATCTGTATCACAGCCCCATCGCCAAAGAGGTATTGCTGGGTATCTGCTTTAAAATAAGGAATCCGTGGCTAGGCGTCTCTAACAGATGAACAAGTTACTTACCTTCAGTAACGCCATATCTAGTATAGACATTATCCAGCCACAGATTCCTTACCGACTCTCGCATCCTCCACATTCTGCGTACGAATTATAGTGTAACGGGTTCACCCATTCTAAGGGTCTTAGCTTTGCACACTGGAGGTCAGTGTTCCTCGTGGCTCCGTGCTTCTGGTGTGGAAAGTTGCTAAAAATAATCTGACATCCGCGCTCTAGGGTGGCGCCTATGTAGGCTCTGTGCACATCGTTTCCGGTGCTGCCAACGCCACCTAACGGCTCACATGGTACTGCTCATTAAAAGTTTCCTTATGCAGCCTTATGCCTGGGGAATATTCTAAGGTAAGAAATTTTAGGCTAGATAGAATCTCTAACAGATATGGCGTTGCAGAAGGTATGTGACTTTTTCATTTATTGCTATCACACTGCATCACTATAATGACGCTAATGACTGACTAAAATGTAAAGAAACACTCCTACATTACGGCAAAAATAAACGAGTACTTGCTTGCCATGTTGTTGACTCAGTCTTGCAATGCAGTTCCTAACAAAGTACACCATCCTGGGCTCATGTCATCAAGTAATGATGTAATGCGCTTGTAATCAAGGCAAAATGATTAATAAAAACTGAAAGCTTCACAACGTTGAGTGCGCAGTGCTATGAAAAACAATGATATGCATTATAAACAAAATACCAGTTTGCACAAAATGACTTGTGATTTATTCTATCTCTCAGATGTGATCCTCTAACGATAATCAATAAGCTGTGACTCAATGTAGCACTTTTTGAATATGTCTAGTATATAACTCACGTTACGAATATTGTAAATATATTTCACTGGATTATCACATTCATCTTTTACAGCCATTGCAACATACGTGACCTTATTCGGTTGTGCTGCATTTATGCAGATTGTCTGAGCAGGTTTTGCCCACGACCTAATTTATTAAGTTGTTTTACTCTTTGTCCACGAAAATATTAACCTGCCTGACAGCGAGTATGTTTTTTCTGTTCTAGTCAGAAGAATACACAATTCCAAAGACAGAAGCATCCCCGACTTTCAATTGAGGAATGGCCTTTCACGTGTGAAACGCTGACTAATGAATTTGTGAAAGGACTGTTGGATAAGGTATTTGCTTTTCAGAAAACCTGGCTTTGGCCAATTCTGTTGTTTCATTTTAAAAATGTTTTGTAACTCTTCTAATAGATTTATACATTTCTTGGTCTTTTTAGCCCAGTAAGTCTTCAGTGTTTTTTACTACAATCATATAGAAACTGTAGGGCTGACCCACAGAACATTTTGCGCAACTAGATCTAATTTACTTGTGCAATTAATGCCTTCTGTGACTGCAAATGGCAGATCCTGATGCACAGAATCAGGATCTGCTGATTTTCCTTATTGCAGTTGTCTCTCTCAACCATGGAACTTCCTCAGTTGGTTGGATTTTTTGCAGTTTAAATTGTAAGTAATGTAATAGGTGTTTCACGGCTGAGGGCTGGAATATTGAGGATATAAATATCTATCTTTCAAAATATTGACACCACAGTAGTGGGAAGGTAAGTATGTATATATAAGTATGGATTTACTGTACTTGACTCTTTATGTACCCTGAAGATACATATCAGCAAAGAACATAAATGTGGAGTTAAGAATAAGAAATATATACCTACCTATACATACATACTTTAACAACCCGAATATCTTGGCGGGTGATATTTTGGCCGTAATATTTTGACAGGTCAATATTAAAATCGTAATCATTCTTGTACAAAAACCCACCAACAAAGTCTATATCTCGCGGGTGTTCACAGTCTTTTGCAGTGCTTTTTTACCATGTTCATTGCACTTCTAAGGTAACACATATTTCATGCAATGTTTTCTAGAAAGTGCCTAAAACATAATTTTTTTAAGGGGTGACTTGGGAAAGGATTCATTACATCAATAGGTAATAATGTAGGTACGATGTTTGTCCTGTGGAAGACGCTCTTGTTTAGAAAAACAATTGACTTCAGGTGATTGCAGAGGTTTTAGTATTGTGTTAATTTGCAAAAAGGTTACATGTTAGAATATCATAGACAAAAATATTGTTCTACAAAATAATGTAGCCAAAATCTTGACTAACAAAATATTGTCAAGGACCTTTGCAGTCCCACCAAGCATATTAGTGCCTCCTGACTGCTGCAACACTGCCAGGGAATGGATGTTCGCTGGTGGCTGCGGCAGGGCAGTGTCTGTCCCACGGCCCATATCATAATATGGCGGTGCAGAGACCGCTACCGCTGCTCCCTGCGACTCTGGCGGGTTGTGAACCGCCAGACTCATAATCAGGGCCATAATGTCTCCTCTGTGAAGCTACAGAAAAAATTAAAAATTAATGATCTGCAAGATATTACATGTCGACTAAGCTACCAAAATTCAAGGTCATATTGCTAGGAGACTATAACCTTGGATTCACGGACCAGACTAATACACAGCTGAGAAAGGTTGGAAATCATGGTAGGTGCTGGTTTTTTGTTACAACTGATGGAGGCCAACCCATAAAACAGCTTGGATTGCAGCTTTTAATGTCTACATCAGGTACTTTGACTGCTCAGTCTGATTGACTGATAATTTTTAACTGGGCGTAGAAAAAGAAGGACAGATCTGTGATTTGAATGAATAGAAAGTATAAAGCATTAACTCCCCTCAAAAATAAGAGAGAGGATTGACCCAAGTAAATACAGCCGCCCTGACTGCCCAGTTAACTGGTACAGTATTTCCCTTCATTCCTAATACTGTGAAGAAGAGAAACAATAATGCTAATGCCTAGTACTTGTTTGAACTCAGTGGATTAAAGCCAAATTTAGGAAAGTAGAAATAATGTGGTTGAAGGAACCGAGTGACACTTGCTTTTTTTGGAGGAACAGTTGAAAAATATAAGAAAGCGATTATTAAAACAAAAAAAGGTACATCTCTCGGCTTGAATTAGAGAAGCAAAGACCACTCCCAGGCATTGAAATCTATATGGGATATACCAGAAATGAGCACAGACATCTGATCCAGCAAAAAAAGGAATACCAATTTCTGGGCAACGTTATTCCACTTGCCATTCATAAACTTAATTAACTTCAATGATTGAATATATCCAGATTACACCTTTGTTACTAGTACATTATTGCAATAGATGGTGTTCCAAATAATTGAAAGGAAGTAAGATGACCTTTATCCACTCATAATGGAACTTAGATGTGGAATAACTCACTCAAAACATTTTAAAACCACAACCAAACCAGATAATACCTTAGCCATGAAAAGGCTCAAATGTACATGCCCTTTTAATCTGTCATAGGAGAAATGGAAGAGCCAACACGGGGTGTCAAATATAAACTAAATATTCAATGGTGAAACTAACTACCAGACTATAAAAATTTTGGAGCATGCTCTAACATTCTTACTTGACTGCTGTTCTTAAATAAATATGCCACAGAACGGGTGCATGAACAATGGAAACAAGGGACCTAAAACTGCAATGAAGCGACTAAGAAGGCAGTTGAAAAAAGGCTCAGATCCTGCCATTCTAGAACTTGTAGTCCTCAATGGTGGATAGAAACAAAAATGCCAGAAAAACAAAAACAATCTTCGATATAAAAAGATGGGATGACATAACTAGGTGGTGTTTCATTAATTCATGTTTTTAACAGTTACGTTTCAGGTGTTGGTCGTGGGATTTTGTTATGGTATAGGGTTGGAAGTAAATTCATTAAAATAATTATAATTATTTAATATTTTATTTTTATTATTGATTATTTAATTGATCATTTATGTTAATTGTATAATATTTTTTTAAAGTTAAGTTTCAGGTGCGGTTTGTGGGTTTTGTAGGGATATAGGTTGGGAAGTAAATCATTATAATTCATTTTTAATTAATAGTGATTATTGATAATTATTTATGTTAATTGTATACTAAAACATTTTTAAATTAACGCTTTGGGTGTGGGTTGTGGGTTTTGTAAGGTTATAGGGTGGGAAGTAAATGAATAATAATTAATTATTAATTAGTTTATAATTAAGTGTAATTATTTAATTCATATTTATTTATGTTACTTGTATTTTTTTAATGTTAAGTTTCAGGTGCGGGTTGTGTTTTTTGTAAGGGTAAAGGGTGGGAAATAAATTAATTTTTATTAATGAATAATTAATGTTTAATTAATATTAATAACCTAATTGTTAATAATGTACATTGTGTAAAATCTTAAGCTGGTGTGTGTTGTTTTTGTACGGATAAAGGATGTGTATCAATTTAATTGCAATAATTAAGAAATTATTACAATTTATAATAATTATTTTAATGATTATTAATTATGTAAAATGTGTAAATATTGATATTGTTTAAGGTATATATCAGGTGTGAGTTGTTGGATTTGTAGGTGTTAAAGCTAGGACGTTAATCAAATACAATTAATGTATTGTTAGTCAATTATTAATATTAAATGTTGAATTCAAAATGATGTATATAATGCTTTTAAGATTGTTTTTATTCATATATTAAATGTGGGTTATTCATTTTGTGTGGATTTTTTCGGGTGGGAAGGTGATTAAATATATACATTTTATAATTAGTTAATTATAAGCAACATGTTTATAGATATCTAAATATTTAAAATCTATAAATATTATCATTGTAAGAATACATTTTGGATGTGTTTTGTCTACGTTCTAGAGGTATAGGGTAGAAAGTTATATAAGTAATAACAAATTAAAAAATAGTAAATTTTTTTTAATTGTATATTTATTTTTGTATGTGTTAATTGTGTTGTGCTTGTTAATTGTAAATAACATTATATTGAATGGTTGTTATTATTTTTAGAATATAGTTTGCTATTTTAATAATATTTGTATTCATTTATATGTATTAAGCATGGAAATAAATATCTATTTGTTTATTTAAAAAATGATATATATATTTTATATTTAAATATTTATATTTGTTGTTATTTAGTGTAGTTTGCACATGATTTTCTTTTCTTGTAGCGAATTACTCTGTTTCTAATATTGCAGACTTGAATGGGAATAGTACATGTTACCCTTCCGCAATCCAACACTTGCCCTACTGTTGCAATGACTGGAATGGGAATAGTAAATCTTTCTCCTTCATAATCCAACACTTACCCTACTGTTGAACTGACTGCAGTGGGAATAGTTAATTTTACCCCTCCTCAATCTAGCACTTTCTCTACTTTTGCACTGACTGGAGTACATTTTTCCCCTCCACAATCTGACATTCCCTACTGTTGCAGTGACTGGAGTTGGAATAGTAGTTTTACCCCTTTGTATTCCAACACTTTCCGTACAGTTGCATTTATTGGAGTGGGAATAGTACATTTTACCCCTCCATAATCCACAATTTTCCCAACTGTTCTACTGACTGGAGTGATAATAGTAAATTTTACCCCTCCGCAATCCAAAACTTTCCCTACTGTTCTACTGACTAGAGTGGTAATAGTAAGTTTTACTCCTTCGCAATCCAACAGTTTCACTGCCTGGAGTGGAAATAGTAAATTTTACCCCTCCGCAATCCAAAACTTTCCCTACTGTTCTACTGACTGAAGTGGTAATAGTAAATTTTACCCCTCCGCTATCCAAAACTTTCCCCACTGTTCTACTGACTGGAGTGGTAATAGTAAATTTTACCCCTTCGCAATCCAACACTTTTCCTACCGTTTCACTGACCGGAGTGGGAATAGTAAATTTTACCCCTCCGCTATCCAAAACTTTCCCCACTGTTCTACTGACTGGAGTGGTAATAGTAAATTTTACCCCTTCGCAATCCAACACTTTTCCTACCGTTTCACTGACCGGAGTGGGAATAGTAAATTTTACCCACCCGCAATCCAACACTTTCCCTACTATTGTATACATTGGAGTGGGACTAGTATATGTATTATTTTTGTGTATTAAAAATTATAATAATTGTAATTATTAATGTTTTCAATATGTAATATATATTTTTTAAATCGTAATTTGTTATGTTTACTTTTTCATTTGTATTTAAAATGGTATGTTTTGTAAAAAAAATGATATTGGGTATATATGTGTGTGTGTGTGTATATATATATATGTGTGTTACATTAATACATTTCATATAAATTAAATTAAAAATATTAGTGTAGTACTATTTTTGATTAGATATATGTAAATAAATATATATTAAAATTTCCAAAAGTAATTAGACGCACTCTCAGGGGTCAGATTTGCTACACCAAGAGTTTTTTGTTCTTGTTAACCGCTACGCGTTTCGACACCGCAATGTGTCTTGATCAAACGATAATATATATGTGTTTTATTTTTGTAAATAAGTATATTAGATATATTTATTTTAAAAATAATTAAATATATTTAATTTGTATTATTTTACTGTTACTTTTTAATGTATTTAGGGGGTTATTATGATATTGGGTGGATGTAACCGGCCGACCGACTACAGGTCGGCGGTCCCGACCGCCTAATCACAATGCCACCAAAACTGTTTGGTCACATATTCCCGTTTCCCTATGGGAGCTCGTGTTACAGCCGTAAACCGGCTGTAACACAAGCTCCCATAGAGGAATGGGATTCTGTGTTCATCCCAGCACAGTGTGCCAGGCACGTCAGGGTGCCTCCCACATGGTGCAGAGATGAACAGGGGGAAATGTGCCCCCACGGCCCAGAGGCAAGGGGGCCCTGTTATGGGCCCCATACTCGCTTTCCGACAGGCTTTCCAAGTCAGAAAGCCCGACATGGAAAGCCGGACAGCGAGTATTAAAATCCCTAGGGCGGAAAGGCCGCCCTTTGGGTTTACGGCCCAGCCTCCGACTTGCAGACGGGCTCCTCGAGCCTGTCGGAAACCAGCCATAATGACCAGCCATTTTAATTTCCGACCACCAGCATTGTAATGCGGCGGTCAGAAATTAAACAGAGATGCCGCAGGAGCCTTTCCGGGCCGCATCATAACAAGGCCCTTAATGTTTTTAATATTTATATATATATTTTAAAACAATATTTTCAGTTTTGATATTTTGTTAATCCAATATTTTTGTCATTTACATTATAAAGATAGGATGACAACATTTTTTACATCTATATTTCTTTCATAGTATGTTTGTAGGACAATATTTTCAGTTTCGACATTTTGTCACCGAATCATCCCAGAGACATTGAAAGGATCAACTGTACACTCACCATGTCAGAAAGGTTATCCAGAGGAACCACAAAACACAATATCTGTCACCAAGATCTAAGGGCCTCCTTATGATGGCGGTCGGATTTTTGACCAACTGCCATCATGTCGGGGACGGGACCACCCGGGTATCTTTCAGCGGTCCCAACATGCTAATTACAGTGCGACTGCCTTCAAGGCGATCTCAAAGTGTATATTTTGTATTGCAGCGTGTGGTGCGGGCTGCAGCACACGCCACAGTACAAAGAATACACATTTTGCATATCCCTGCACTATGTGGCAAACACCATGCAGTGCCTGACACATGGTGCAGGGATATGTAGGGGGCCATGTCGGAGGGCCAGTGGTGAAGGGGGGCCTGCTACTGGCAATGTTCCTTCTGCCTGGCTGGCGGGAAGGAACATCGTAATCCCTCTGTCGGTGCCTGGCAGGGATTTCCACTATTGTAGGGATTGCACGTCTGTCCGATGGGCTGAAGGGCTCCTGGAGCCTGTCAGATCCATGGCGGTCGGTCTCTCCGACTGCCAAACATCCGCCTGCCATCCTAACGTGGCGGGCGGGAATCACTATTACGATGGCGGTGGGAACGCCACCAACAGGCTGTTGGTGGGGGTCCCACTGTCAAAGTATTCAGGCCCTTAATTAGGTCCTTAGTCTTTATGTGGCCTTAAATAGATATATGTGTTGGCCCCTCTCATATTCAACTTATACACCTCAGATCTGTCATCTCTCATCACAATGTCAAGAATATTTCTCCCCAGATTGGTGGACACACAAAAATTTGCTCCAGTACGTGGATGAACTGGTTCTTGTAGACTATGTCCAGGTGATTTTCAGAGATCTCCCAGTGTTTTATAGGCAAATAATAATGATCACAATCTTTTATTTTTTTGAAATATTTTTTATTGTTGTTTGGAAACACTACAGATATGCAATACATAGCAGCACAGCACCCGCTCGGAACGGGTCCGGACCTTCAATCCCCCCACCGACAGCAAGAGGTTAGGCTGAGCCATTTCAGTTAGACGGGCCCAAATCCTGCTACTAGGTATGCCTTATACGACCACCTCTACCCTGCAGTTGAAATGCATGTTCCCACCTGGCCCACTGTTACCTGAGACATCCCAGTGCTTCACCTCCTCCCGCTAGAGTGTACTTTCTGAGCCCCAGCGTTTCCAAAATTTATCTTAGAAGCCTGAGTAATTAATGAGCCCAGTCCTTGCGCCACCACTGCTTCTGAAGGCACCACAGACGCATACAAGGACATTTAATATACTGTTGTTTTTATAATTGTTATTAGTGTTATAGTTATGATGATGGTCATTCGTATCCTTGGTACGAGTAATTAATATAATGATTATTGGCATTTTATAACATTGTTGTTATCTTTCTGCAAAGTTTCACCATTTTCTGGACTCGGGTGAGCGAAAGTCCGAAGCCCCTTTTTCTGCTTTTAGAGCTGCAGTGCATCTTGGTTGCCAATCAGATCGAGGCTTGAAATCGGGAGGGTTTGCAGATCTTTTGCGTCGATATATGGATATCAGAGAAATATTTACATTTCTCAGGAACCACTGAATGGTTTCCACTATTTAACAAAAAGAGTGCTTTCTGAACCAAGAGCTACCTTTTTGGCAAATGTGGTGTAATTCCGTTCAGCTGTTCGGGCAGTAGCCGTGTCTAAAGTTTCCTGTGGAAATTAACATGTCAGAAACCTCATTTTGGCCCCCCCCCTTTTTCTCGGCCCCCGCTTGATGAATCACCCCAAAAATTTCAACAGAGGAGCTGACCTGACCGCCCCATTGGTTTGGGAAATTTCGCAAAGATTCGTCAATCGGCGCCAAAGATAATGGCAAAAGAAAAAAGCACTTTTTGAATAGAAACAAGGTCCAAACTATAACTACCTACTGGTGACTGCCCGTAGGTAATATATTTATATATATATATATGTATATTCATACACCCATACACACACATACATATGATGTCATTAACAATGTCATTTCAGTTGTCATCAGTGATGTTGTAGAATATGTCATGAGTGTTGTAATGTGTGAAGTCATAAGTAGTGCATAGTGAGGGCACAAGTTACAGTAATTTGAGTTAACTATATATAACTGGTGAGCTTTAGTTGTTTTTTTCCTGTTCCTCCTCTCCCCCATGCACCGACAACCCCCCTCGTCCCCAACACTCCTCGATCTCCCCGCCAGCGGACAACAACCCCCTTTCTTCCAGGAAGGAGCAGTGGTGGAAATTATAGTTTTTTTCGGCAAACAATCAATTTCCTATGGTAACTAGGTCCTAACTATTACTACACATTGGCAACTATGTATATGCCCTATGCCTTATAAGGGCCCTGACAACAGCTATATAATACACAACATATCAAAAGTCATTTCTTCCTCTCTCTCTTGTAAATATGGTTTTATGAGGGTCTACTAATCTTAATATCAGTTCAGTTTATTTTCACTCCTGCAAAAAATAAAACAAATGTTACATAGTGTTTCCCTTCCATTCTAGGTGAATGAGGCATCCAAGAGAGGAAGAAAATTTGTTGGATTTCTTACAAGATCTATAACTCCGTCCAAACCAAGCAACGGTACGCATCATATGGATGCTGAAGACGTGTCTGAAGCAAAACATAAAAGAAAAGTAGAGCAGAGGAAAGATGATGTGGATGAAAATTGCAAAGACTGGATGGAAGGAACACTGAGTGGTCAGTCATCTGAAAGTGGAATAGAGGAAGAAAGCCAAGAAGAAACTGGGAACTTTCATGAGGCAGTTTCCCAATCTGGAAGAGACAGCAGTCTCTTAAGATCGGGAAAGGGAGAAGGTAATGTATATTTTTAGTTGAGCAAATTCATAATTCTGTATACTCGGTGCCTATTTCATCATGCTTTTGTTGTAACCAATGTATTTTGTAATGTTTGCCAGTTTGCAGGATTTAAAATATGTTGATCTTAGTAATGTTCTTCTGACTGTAATTTTCTGATTGTCCATTTCCTGGGGGTTTCGTTTTATTTACTTTGTTTTATCCAATCAGTGAAATACCTAAGTGGCATATTTTGTTTTACTTTCTTCCTCAACAGTCCCCTTTAATCATAGTTTTGAAAATATGAATCTAGTGTTTTGTATCAGTCCAGTGAACTGGCACACACAGGTGGTATTGTGCTATTTTGTATTCACTAGTGAATGTTACTCAGTCCAAGCAATTCAATGACATGTTATCTGCTTGCTGAAAGGACTGTGCTCCTTTCCAGACCCATGGATCACAGAACTGTTTTGCTGTGATGTATTGTATGGGTGATCATGTCTAACCCCCAGTTGAACTGCAGTTACATGTTGCTTTAGTTAGAAACTCATTAATAAATCAAGATTGATGTTTACAGGAAATTAATGGGATATTCCTGTAACACACCGTTATGTTGTTGTTACTGATATCTATCACCTATTTATTTTTAGGAAAGGCTTAATGAATCAATATGTTCATCCAAAACATTTGGAGATATAAGAGTGAGGGGGCTTGGATCTCGTAAGTGTTGCAATTGGAGCAGAGATATGTGCAAGTGCAGTGTTCCAGGAAAGGTACTTAGCTGTTGCACCTTCCTAACTTAGTCATGGATTGTGGAGTCCTGCAAGGTTCATCACAATCTCTATCATTGTTCAATATGTATATGTCCCTCTAGTTCATTTCATAGAGAGGGACTGGCCAGATGACGCTTGACTTTACATCTCACCAAGATAAAGATGACAGCAAATTAGCTGTTGGGCTGCCTCTCACATTTACAACAATTAGCTGTGGGGCTGCCACTCACATATGCAAATTTTCATACATGTTTCTACAAAATAAATATTAAACTAAGGCCATTATTATAGAGGGAAGATAAATAAAACAAAAGAAATATCCTGTGTATATGATGGATATCAGCAATGAACACCTCACTACATAGGGGGTGATTATGATGGCGGACGGACCTAAGTCCATCTGTCATCATCCCGGGAATCAGGACCAGCCGCCCATATGGCGGCGGTCCCACACATGTAATTACAATGCGACAGTCACTGTGGCGGTCTCATTGTGCATGTTTACCATTGCTGCGGGCCCTGCTGGCTGCAACTCCTGCTTCAATTATATAAATGTGTGTTCTGCATTTCACTGCACTACGTGGCAAGCACCACACTTTGCCTGCCACATGGTGCAGGGAAATGTAGGGGGCACCATTGGTGCCCCCCAAGTTCACAAGTGACATGCTCCTGCAAAAGGGGGGCCTGCAAAGGACCCCCAAAGTACATCCCCGCCAGCATTTAAATGGCGGTTGAACTGCCATACACAGGCTGGTGGGGATGCAGTATCCTAATCTGGCAGACGGTGCCCGCTGGGCACTACCACCATTTTGTGGATGCTGGGTGGGTCTGCCAGGCAATCGTAACGATTGCCTGTGTCGGACCTGTGACGGATATGTTTCCCGTCCTCCAGCACTGTGCCCGCCAGCCTTATCTGGCAGGCGAAGAATGGCTGCACGATGGCGGTGAACCTGCCACCGGCAGGTTGATCACTATCATAATGACCCCCATAGTTAGGAATTTAGGATCAACCATGGGCACAGCATTATTGCTAGGTCCATCCATTATATCACCTCAGAAATAGTATCCTAACCATAGCCATTTGCAATGTGTTATCCTTGTAATCTTTAAGGTGTTAATGGACTCTGTTGTCATACCCTACTTCAGTACTGTAACGCAGAGTTTACATATTAATTCCATGTTAACATTGCAAAATTAGAAAATGCTGCTGTTAAATCAGCAGCTAGATTAACAAAAAAAATATGACTATGCTCCAAAGTTCCAAGACAGGATTGACTGACTGCTTGTTCACAATAGGGTTAAGCCTGGTTTTCAGATGCCATAATGGACAAGCCCTCTGATATCTCTTAAAGATCTGTATGTGGTGTATTCAAACCCAAAAAGTACCTTAAAAAAAGGCAAATTGGCGTGGCCAGGCAAAATGGCAGAACGGACGTGATCCATCTCGGCTCCTGCTCCACGCTGGCAACTTGAGTATTAAGCGTCCCGTTTGAATGCGGCAAACTTGCTCCTACCATGCCTGATCATTCCCTGCACTGATGGCGGGGACGCGGGGGCACTAAAGCACTGCCGCTGCGAGGTGGCACGCCGAATTGGAGACTGCCGGCCCACACCGCGAACCCTCACAAAATGGCAGCCGAGTGAGGATACCAGCGGCGATGATCTGTGGCGGGGGCTGCAACGCGGAGGACTGTACCTGTCCCGACGATCATGTCTACCGGGGCTTCACATGACCCGTATCTCTCGTCTTGGGAGGCGACGAGAGTGCAACTGCTGCAATTAACCACAACCGATGCTCGGTGAGTCCTGAGAGCAGTGATGGGGGAACGCACCAGTGCAACGCCACAAATTATTGGGAGCTGTAACCCTTAAACGAAGATAAAATAGGACATCCATTGCGCGCACTCTCAAGAGAGCGGTGATTCTTGTCATCTACAAGGGACAATCGGTGCTCTGCGGCCCCCATGCCTTTTTCACACCTGACCTTAAGATTGCACCCCATGCTCGAGTCGTTAGCTGAATGACAGAGGGCTCGAACAGCTGAGGGCTCCCTGCACCAACTGAAAGGAGACTGTACCTCCCCAGTGCGGCGACCCACTCCTATGAGCATCCTCCCGGGGAAGGACTTACATCCAGCAGTGGCCCTCAGCTGATGACGCTTTCCTCGTTCGGGCCCTCTTACCTGACATGGCACTCACCAAAGACAACCTACTGGCCTCCTTACGCGACTTTAAGGCTGAGCTACAGGCTGAGTTGAACCAAGACATGAAAGTCTCCATCGACCAGCTTTGGACGGATTTATCCACATGCATGACTACGCTCCAGCAAGACGTCGACTCCGTGGGTACAAGAGTGGTAGATCTGGAAACGCAAACCCATTGACTGGAAAAACATACCATGGAGGCGCATGAACAACTACAGGACCTTCACCATCAACTCCACCTGGCCCAGCTGAAAACCAAAGACCTCGAAAACAGGGCCAGGCGAGACAACATACGGTTTCTGACCTGGATGAGGGAGTGGAGGGGTGGACCGCGAGGCTTTCCCCTAAGGCCTATTCAACGAGATTGTTAGCCCGTGCCAGCTCAAGATTAAATTGGAGCATGCTCACCGAGTTGGAACAGCGACCAGTGGCAAGAAACGACGGACCCGGGACATAGTGGTTAAATTCCACTCCTTCAAGGTCAAAGAACTAGTTCTGCAGGAAGCTAGGAAGAAGGGAGATGTCTCCTTCCAAGGCCACAAGTGCACCCTGTACCAAGATCTGGCGCCGGCATCTTTGCATCGAAGACTCCAGCTTCGACCCCTCACAATGAAACTCCGGGAGGTGCATGAGCGATATAGATGGAAATTTCCGTTTGGCCTCAGCTTTGAACATGACAATAAACCGCGCCATGTCACTGAGCTTAACGAGGGCCTTCGTTTGTTAGGCCTTCCCCAGCTGATGAAGTGGCCCTGCTGGGACTGACGAAGGGTAAAAATAGCACCACGAGAAGATCTCAATGGTCCACGAGTTTGAGGGGAGAGCATATATGACTGGAGGACCAATGATTTCCAACCTAAACGCTACCTGACTACGGCAGGAGTGCACTCTTGCACCACAAGGATAGAACACGGCTTCCCCGAACAATGAGCACTGATGATCAGTAACTGTAAGCACTAGGGTAAGGAGCACCGGCACAACTCTTCATGCTTAAGTGAAGATGGCGCATTTTCTTGTTGAACTCTCGAGGGAAGTGTGGAGGGGATCTATGGCCCGACCTCCACCGACAAGCCCAAAAGGTAGTCAGAGCAAAACACCTATCTGACTCTCACTGATGTTACTACTGTTAGGGTTCCTGTTTCTTTTCATTTGTTGGGAGGTAGGGGGTGGGATTCTGGTGGTGGCACTACGCACTTACGGACTGCAGGACATCTGGATCAGTTGCATGTCTGTTATGGCTTTTTGTGGGGCTGTCATGTTCTCAACATGCATGTGAAGGGGCACGGGTGGGCGGGCATGGGAGGAAGGGGTGAATTCCCATTGACAAGATGGTCATCACGATAGCGTCCTGGAATGTCTGGGGCCTTAACTCACCGCAGAAAAAGGCAGAAAGTATGGAAATACCTCACAGATCACCATTTCGATTTAGTGGCGCTTTAAGAAACTCACCTCCATAGGGCGGACGAGTTAAGGCTTAAACACAAACAATATCCCCTTATTTATAGATCATCAGCACTTACCAAGCACCAGGGGTGGTGCTCCTCTTCCACTACTCCATGAAATGTTAACCTCTAGATGTCCAATCAGAGAAGGAAGATAGGATGCTCTTGGTTAAGGGAACCCTCTGGCACATTATAGACATTTATTGCTTCATATGCACCTAACACGGGCCAACCGAGCTTTCTGAAGCTACTGCTAGACAAAATAGACCGCTCTGCGGAAGGCCCTATAATTCTGATTGGGGACTTTAATCTCATGTGACAACCGGACCTAGATAGCTCTCAACCACACAGGGCTGACACAGGCTCCTTTACTGCAGACTTAAAGCAAAGAATGCTTGACTTAGGTCTCCGAGACGCATGGCAGACCCAACACCCATTGACCAGAGACTATACGTTTTACTCTCAAGTGCACCACATCTGTTCCTGATTAGACTATATTTTTATGACTTAACGATTTCTGGGTACACAACAGGAGGTCAAGATCTTTCCCCTCTCCCTCTCGGATCACTGCCCATTAGCAATCTGCCTACAATGGGGCTGTTCTCCTGCTATGAATCCTAAATGATACTTCCCAGTTTCCTTGACGCGTGACAGGGTACTCCAAACTGAGCTACGAGAAGCGATCACAGAATTAAAAAAAAACAATAGGCCTGAAGACACTTCTCCGAGCAATAATTGGGACACCTTTAAAGCTGTCCTACACGGGAAATGTATTGAACTTAACTCCACCCTAAATAAACAACGGCTCAAGAACTGGAGAGACTGGAGAACGAGCTAGAACATGCAGATTTAGCACATAAAACCAAACCCTCTAGGGTCACTTTGCGTCCCCCTACGGCTTTACGCGGCAAGTTAAAGGCCATCTAAAGGCCATCTACAACAATAGGGCAGAATGCACCCTTTTAAAACTCCGCCATACCTCCTTCACACAGGGGAATAAAATAGGCCGGCACCTTGCGCGTCAACTATAGGAAAAACGCGAGAGGTAATATATTGGCCACCTCCGTGATGGGAATGATGAGCTGATCCACAGAGATGAGGATAAAGCTGACCATTTTAACTCCTTCTATGAATCATTGTACACCGCGGAGCCCAACGGCCCACTTCTGCAGGATAACTACCTTCGGGCTCTGCGGTTCCCTTGTGTTTCACAAACCATGAATGATCACTCACTCGCGGCCCGATAACCATAGAAGAGGTTGGAGAGTCGATTGCAGCCCTTAAACTACACAAAGCACTGAGACCACACAGCCTCACAGCCCACTTTTACAAAACCTTTGCCCCAACCTTATTCCCCATCTCACACGCCTGTTCAATCAGATAACGGAGCTGGGAGAGGTGACTCGTTCGATGGCCGATGCGGTCATCACGGTTATCCCTGAACCAGGGAAGAATGCACAACTGTGCACCTCTTACCGCCCTATAGCGCTCCTCAATTTAGATGCAAAGCTCTACTCCACCATCCTTGCGAACCGGATACAGGATTTAATGCCTGACTTAGTCCGTCCCGATCAATCGGGCTTCATACAAGGCCGGCAAACACACAATAACATTAGGCGAACAGTGGATCTCATTGAAAAAGCCACCAAAAGAGGGATAACGACGGTCTTGGTGGGGCTTGATGCCGAGAAGGCTTTTGATCGGGTTGATTGGGCATTTCTCTTCCGCATTCTTAAATCTTCGGTTTTGCTGACACATTCATACACATGATCTAGGCTAATTGCACACAGCCCCGCTCTCGGGTACAGGTTAACGAAGTGAAGTTGGCTCCCTTCTCTCTTACGAGGGGTACACGGCAGGGATGCCCTTTGTCACCCCTGCTCTTTGCACTAAGCATTGAGCCCTTTCCAATGTCCATTATAAACAATCTGGCTATATAGGGGGTTCCTTTTGTGGTAGAGTACCTCAAAATGTTGCTTTTTGTGGACGATGTACTCCTCACACTTGCAGATCTGTTCCCATCACTTCCAGCATTGGAAATTCGACGTAGTAGACGTATTAAAGGCTAATTAAGACAAATCATATGTGCTTAGCACATTGTCGGATGAGGAGGCACAAACCCTCCAGGCTCAGTCCCCCTTGCAATGGACTAGCTGCTCTCTCCAGTATTTGGGAATCAAGCTAACCCCACGGGTGGAGGGGTTGTATAAAGCCAATTTTCCGGCAGTCCTCCCTCAAATTGAAAAATACCTCCAACGATGGAAGCCCCTATTCATTTCTTGACTTGGCCTCATTCATGAAATTAAGGTGACGCTGCTGCCCAAATTATTATATCTATTTCAAGCCTTACCTATCGTTCTTGATCCCACCTTTCTCCCTAAAATCAAATAGTTATTTACACGATTCATCTGGCAACGGGGGAGAGCCTGCTTATCCTTTACAATTCTGCAACACCCTAGAACTAAAGCAGGAGTGGGGTTGCCTGACATTGGGCTGTACTACTAAGCTACCCAACTGCGAATTGTGACTGAATGGTTTAAAAAGGAATCAGGGAAGCATTGGCTCCATATGGATAGGGGAGTGGCAGGGCGGACAATATGGGATCTAATTTGTAAAGCCAAGAAAGACCGACCCGCGAATGCATAGATTAGCACCCCCACCCACACTGTTCTGAAAGTTTGGCACTTTGTGCCAGCAGGCGAGGGATGGACCACATTCCCGTCCCCGGACACCCTGATTCACTTTAACCCAGCCTTCCCTCCAGCTTTTCAGGTAGGCCCTTCAAAGCCTGGAGGGAAGGAGACTGCCTCATGCTTGACCATCTGTTCCACAACCACTATATCCTCACTTTTGATAGTTGTAGGAGGGATTTCCACTTACCACTAGAGGAACACTTTCATTACCTTCAACTTCGACACTGGGCACACACCCCTCACGTACACAAACAAGCCACAAGGGAGAAGACAGGATTTGAGAAATATGTTAGAACTATGGGCTCCATGAAAGGAGTGCTCTCTTTTCTCTATAACTAGTTGCTCTCCAACACACACATAGCCCAAACTCGCTACATGGCTATGAGGGAGGAGATATTTCAACGCGATATTCAAGATAGAGAGTGGACAGCATTATGGTCCGATGTATCAAAGTTCAATCACTCTCTAGAACTTAGAGAAGCACACTTAAAAACCCTAATGGACTGGTACTTAGTTCCCTCCAAAATCAAACGAATATTTCCGACAACGACTGATCGCTGTTGGAGGGGCTGTGGGCTTTTAGGAGATTTCCAACATATCTGGTGGGACTGCACCACCATACGTCCCTTTTGGAAAGAAATTCTTGCTCAAATCAAAACTGTACTGGGTACCCCATACCGACCACCATTGAGGGAATCCTTTTAGGGCTTGGAGATCCATCCCTGGGACATCAGACTAGAGCTGATAAAGCCATTATGTGGACCTGTATAGGCGCTGCGAAAGTAACAATCGCTGCAGCTGGAAGAAGAAGACAGCTCCTTCCCTCTCTATATGGCACGCACGACTATGGATACTACTTTGCTTGGAAAGGATGGCGGATATATTCCACGATGATTATAAAAGCTTTGAATATAAATGGGGTCCCTTAGTTGCCTTCCTTTAGCGGTGTGCCCCGCATCGATCAGAGACAGGCATCTCTTCCAATTCTAATGCACTACATTTTTGTCCATCCGCCCATACTACGCTCTTATACAATGTCACCACCAACCACCTAGTTATTGGGGGGAGGGGAGAGGGTCAATGAACTGGGGGCTCTTTAGGTCAAGTTGAATTAGATTACCTCTTTTCTAGGAATGCCTTCCCAGTTGGAATGTCTGAATGTAAGCCGGTCACGACACAATGGTCCTCGACCACTTATTTGAAAGGACTATGCCATGCTGTGCCTAGGACTGTTCATGAAATTGTACGGCTCAATATAGACTCCCCTTCAGCAGACAGGTACAGCACTTTTCACAACGCCCTTCACCTGGCTATTTTGTGATGATGTGAATTGCATGCTATGATACTGATATTTTGGATGTTGTGACCCTAACAATATCTTTTTTACGAAATGCCAATAAATATAAGAGAAAAAAAGGCAAATTGCTGAAAATCGTCAAGACGAGGGGCCGCCCAACAAGGAGTCGGCAGCCCCCTGCCCTAATTATAATGTGACCGCCTTCACAGCAGTTGCAAAGTGTATTTTTTCTATTGTGGCTTGTGCTGCAGGCAGCAGCACAAGCCGCAATTGAATATATACACTTTAAAAACATCCCTGCACCATGAGGCAGGCATCACGCAGTGCCTGCCACATGGTGCAGGGATGCCATGGTGACCCCATGCCCCATAGTGGAGGGCCAGGGGGAATAGGATCTCGCTAGAGGGCCCGAAAGTCACTTTCCGCCTGCTTTTCTCAGTCACTGCCCCTACTTTAGGTATTACTGACCCTCCAACAGGCAAAAGTGTTGGTCTGTCCCCCCGTCTGCTGCCTCCGACCGCACGCATTGTAATGTGTCGGTCAGAAGCAGATGTCAGTCGTACCGCATCCTGTGAGCCTTTGGATTTGGTCCGACCGTCATCAGAATAACCCCCTAAATATGCCAAAAGGAAAAATAATAATTATCTTGTTATAAATTGTAAATGAGGCGGCAAGGTGAAGTCAGTTTAGTTACGGGGTTTATTCAAGTATAAGGGTAGAAAAACCCGACCAACACGACCGGGACCAAACGGGCAATAAACACCGTTGGGACCGAACGCTGGCCACGCAGAGCAAGCAGGCAGCTCGAGCTCAGCGCGAGATGCACGCTGAGAACCTGGAAATATAACACATCTCCTTTCCTTAAACAATGGAAAAAAAAGGAAAGCACTAAAGCAAATCAAACAAGGAAAGCACAGCAAAACACAAAGGAACATTGCTTAGAACATGCAGTTTTCACTTTTAGAAACGCGGTACCAAGTAACATGAGACTTGGCAAGTGGCATAACCTAGAACATAAATTTATCACAAAACTTTCAAATATCATAAGATCATGTAACCCCACACCCTTCCTTAGGCAGGCGAAGGGAAAAAACACACAAGGAAAAGAAAAGGAAGCTTATACAAAATCCTTCAAATAAGCAGGAGCAACTCTTTTCCTAGTCGGTCTGCACACCTCTTCAATGACAGCCTTTTTGTTGACAGGCACATGAGTGGTAGGCTTGGCCTTTTTCTGGTAAAGAGCAACCCTGCGGAGGTTCCAGGTTTGCCCATTCTGCAGCCTAATGTAGTTACCAAGCACAGATTTCACCTGGTAAGGTCCTCTGAATTTGTTAAACATATTTTGATTTCCACCCGGTTTCACCTTAACTAAATCCCCTTCAGCTATGTTGGTGGAAATGCTATTTCTCAACTTACTATGATTGCTCCTCTCAGCCTTCCCATGCAGCCAAGTGGGAATTAGCTTTGTACCCGGGAGTCTCCCTCGCATGAGTTCAAAAGGTGTGACAGACATGTTGCTGTGAACAGTTGTGCGGTATGCCCACAACATTTCTTTAATCTCCTTCTGTACTGACCGACCGGAAGCTAAGGCAAGTTGCATAGTGCCTTTTACCAGTCTGTTCACCCTCTCGCACAATCCGTTCCCTTGGGGATTGTAGAGAGACGTGCGTAGGTGCCTTAAGCCCAAAAACGCAAAATAATTCTCCATGGTCGCAGAGGTGAGTTGCGTACCGTTATCTGTTAGGACCATTGAAGGAATGCCCTCACGCCTAAAAATCTCATCTAGAACCTTGACTGTGGACTCAGCAGTGATGCTCTTCATGAAGGCAACCTCCACCCACCTAGAAGCCGAATCCACTAACACCAAAGCAAATTTCTCTGTGTCCAGCAGGTCATGAAAAGGGCCTATAAAGTCAATGCAGACCTTCTGCCATGCACCATCATCAGAAATAATCTGTCCCCTTGTGTCCTTGCTAGCACGAACCTGTAGCCTCTTTTCCGACTCTTTACACGACTGACACTGCTCAACCCAACTTTTCACCTGCGCATCAACTCCCGGCCACCAAAAATCAGCTTTGACACGTTTGCCAGTGAGAGTTTGTCCTAGGTGGCCCTCATGCGCCAAAGCAATGATTCGGGGTCTGAGGGACACAGGAGGTATGTATTTCTCACCCCGCACGAGGATAGACTCAGTCAACAAAGAAATTTCATCCTGTAGCTGGACATAAGGCCTAAGAGCGGGTGAAACCGTACTCTGCCTTGACACACCTTCCTTGCACATCTTAATCAACCCTTCCATTACCAGATCCTTTCCCATCTCCTCCACCCATTCCTCCTTGGATATAGAAGAGGGTAAATCACTCCCCAGGTCATCTAAAAACGCGACTACACTCTCAGTTACTAATTCCTTGGGCAGTACTTTAGTGTCCGGCAACCTCGACAAACAGTCAGCAACACTGTTGCACCAACCAGGTAGGTATTCCACATTGCACGTAAATTCTTGAAGGCTAACAGCTAGTCTCGCCAACCGCCCAGAGCAATTCCTAATACCCCCTGGAGCTAGAACCTTCAACAGTGGCTTGTGGTCAGTTCTGAGTGTGAACGTGATCCCCCACAAGTACACACGAAAATATCGAGTGGCCCACGCAGCCGCCAATGCCTCACGTTCTATGACCGAGTAATTTCTTTCAGTCTCGGTCAGGGAACGTGACGCAAACGCAACGGTGTTCTGTTTGCCACCACCTTTTTGTGTGAGAACTGCTCCAATCCCAACAGAGCTAGCGTCAACGGTGAGGATAGTGTGAAAAGATTGAACAAAGCTTGAGAGGATATTAGCATCTAAGATATTTTGTTTGATCACTGAAAAAGCATATCTCTGGTCATCTCCCCATGTAAAACCTTTCCCTTTTCTCAAGATGGCACGTAAGGGTTCTACTTTCTCTGCAAAATTTTTAACGAACTTGGCATAGTACTCTACCATGCCCATAAAGGACCTTAGTTTATCTTTGTCATCAGGTTCAGGCACATTGCATATTGCACTTACTAAATCCTTCTTCGGCTGAATCCCAAGGCCAGACACATGATACCCCAAATAGTCTACTTCCCCAACAGCAAAAACACATTTTTCTTTGCGCAGGGTCAAACCAGCCTTTGAAAGAGCATTGAGAACTTTGTTAAGAATAGCATTGTGATCATCAGCATCTAAACCATAAATTAGGATATCGTCTTGAAAGAATACCACTCTTTCTATGCCTTTCAAAACGTCAGTGATGATTCTTTGAAATGTGCTTGCCGCAGAACAAAGGCCAAACGGGAGTCTTTTGAATTGATATGTTCCCTCCGGAGTGATGAACGAAGTGAATTGTCTTGAGTCCGGGTGAAGTTTTACCTGATGGTATGCGCTGCGAAGGTCCAACTTCGAGAAAACTTTACCTCCGCCCAAACTCAGAACAATTTCGTTTATGTTAGGGAGTGGAAAGTTGTCCATTATCACGGCCTTGTTTAGACTCCTCATGTCCACACAGAAGCGCAAAGAGTTGTCCGGTTTCTGTGTGATAACTACAGGACTTAACCATTGTGTGGCCTCTACAGGTTCAATTATGTTATCATCCAGCAACTGTTTGATGATTTTTCTAACTTCATCTCTTGCAGACAAAGGTATTTTCCTTGCAGTATGTTTCACTGGTGCAATACATTTCTTAGTTTTAATAATATGTTGATAACCAACAGCTTCCCCCAGTTTCTCACAAAATATATTCTCATGCCTTTTTAGAATGCTCTCTAAATCACCAGGAGAACTATTGCACTCACTCTCATTATCTATACACAACACAGGTGGATCTGCTCTTGGGTTCACCCTTATGTTTAGTTCGTACTGGTGTAGCCATCCCAAAATGGCAGGGCCATGAGGTGACACGTAGACCTTCCCACGAGTAACCCTTCCTTTAAACATAATATTGGCCTCAAAGAACCCAAGGACACCAATGCTTACCCCTTGATAACCTCTCAAGGTGATGTCGGATTTGATGAGAGTTGACTCTTTGCACGAGGAATTAAACAAACTTTTGGGGATAATAGTATACAATGAGCCGGTATCTACCATGAGATTTACTACACACCCATTCAGTTCAAAATCAGCCTTTGGGCGAGACAAAACAACATCTCCCATCAACTCTTGACTACCAGCAGATGTAATCATCATTACCTCCGCCTCATCATCAGTGGTTTCACCTTCAACTATGGCAACCTTTTTAAGACCGCTATTAGTTCTACACATACGTGCATAATGTCCTTTCTTTCCACACTTTAAACAATCCCTGGACAAAGCTGTACAGTTTTTCGAATCAGCTAAGTGAAAAGGACTACCACACCTGTTGCATGAACGTGTGGTTTGCCTGAATCTGTTTGGTTGCCCACCCTTACTAAACGAGGTTGAGGCTTTCCCTCCTCTATTCACCTGTCTCCCTTGTATTGGGTTGACAGCTTCTAAGCTATCAGTTTGTAAAACTGCAACTTCCTGCCCACTGGCGTGCCCATGTTGTATCCTCTTAAGTTCCTTCATGCATCTGTCACTTTCTTCAGCCACCTTGGCAATCGTGATTGCCTCAGTGAGAGTGGGATTTTTAGCTGCCCACAGCTTTTCTTGTGTTTTTTTGCTAAGGCATTGCACAATTAACTGATCACGGATCATTTCATCCTGAATATTGCCAAATTGGCACTTCATAGAAAGCTCTCTTAGCCTAGACACGAACTCATCAATTGTCTCATTCTCTCTTTGAGGGGCAGTGTAAAACTTATGCCTGCGCATTACCACATTTTCTTGTTTTGCAAATCTCGTATACAATCTAAACAAAGCATCTTTATATACATCATCAATATCTAAGGGTGGGCTCGGTAAATACTTAAAAATTCTCTGTCCCTCTTTCCCTAATGCACCCAGTAATAAAGCCTTTTTCCTGACAGCAGAAAATTTTGTACCATCTAATGCTACTATGTAGTTCTCGAATGCCTCACACCAGTCATCCCATTCCATGGACGGCTCACCTGGGGCACTCAAGAAAGGGACAGGGGCTAGGATGGTGTTGTTTACATTCATTGTTTGAGCAGTGAATTAAAGTCACAGTAAGGTGAACAATTAGTGTGTGTGTCACTGTAGTTTTGGTTTGCAATTATATGACACACTGGATTTAAAGTGAGTGTGTCACTGCTGTCTACAAATTTTGTGGCTTCCGATATAAGTGTGTGTGTGTCACAGTTGTTTTAATCTCCTTTCCTTCAAAATGACACACAGTATATTGAGTGAGTGTGTCACTGTTCGCTGTACTCCAATGCAGGAAGGCTTTACGTTTTAAATTTGAGCCTGTGCCGCTTTCAGACGTATTCTATGTTAAGTTCCACAGGCTTGTCTCTAAACCTGAGCACGTTGCCCTTTAAAGTAGTCCCCTCCGTTAGTTTTCTGCTAGTGTCGCTTTCAAAGCGCGTTGCCCTTTTAAATAGTCTTCGCGGTGGGGCTCACCAATGTTGCCTTTCAGGACAGAGGGAGATTTCCCTTTTAAACGCGAAGGTACATAGACGCTGCTGTCTGCGTTGACGGGCTGGGAACTTATGGTCACCGCTCCGTCAAGTTTCATGCAGAGTTACACTTTCCCGGTGAGTTATTTTGACATACCTTCTGTATAGGCTTACGGTACAGTCTTTGCTTCTATGCGGCACTTCTCGCCGAGTCGCAGAAGCTCTCCTTTGGTCGGGTTCACTTTTCTCCCTTTCGACGTGTTCGTCGTCGGTTTCCGCTTTCCGCTTCACTGTCGTCTTCTGAAGTCGCCAAAATGTTATAAATTGTAAATGAAGCGGCAAGGTGAAGTCAGTTTAGTTACGGGGTTTATTCAAGTATAAGGGTAGAAAAACCCGACCAACACGACCGGGACCAAACGGGCAATAAACACCGTTGGGACCGAACGCTGGCCACGCAGAGCAAGCAGGCAGCTCGAGCTCAGCGCGAGATGCACGCTGAGAACCTGGAAATATAACATATCTCTCGATAGTAAATTCCCTTTCCACCTGAAAGTGGCCAACTCCATTGGTTTCTTCAGGAAAGCAGTATTTCTTTGCTTTGCTGATTCCAGATGGCACACCTCCCACAGCTCGCTTCTCAATCTGAGTGACCAGCGCATAGACCCTATTTATTTTGTTATAGTTAAGTAATACAGGGCCTTATGTTCAAAAACATGAATTTTCAAATCAAAAATTATTAAATGTAACAAATTGTGAATCCCATAACACTATGCGTGAACCACTGTTATTTCCACATCACTATTTTGTAGGCATCGCCGTCACTAACTAAAGATTCACAAACTACAATTCAGTGTACATAGCAATTTCGAAATCTGTTGCAGTTACTCGTGTGCCCAAAAAAGCAAATTGCATATGCAGCGACTGAAGGCCTCCCTGACCAGGAAGTCAGTCAGGAGCAGAGCCAAGGAGCCATGCAGAGAGCTGAGATAGAAACCTAAAGCATTGATAACACCAGATCATAAACAATTACAAGACGTGGGCCACTAGAGAATGGTGGATGAAAAAGGAAATTTCAGTGCCCTGAAATTGGACCTCCCGGACAATACCCAAAAAACTGAACTGACTGTGCATGCAAAACCATTTAAATGCAGTGGGATTGACAAACTGGAATATTGAACAAATTAGCAAGCAGTGGTGTGACCTCCTCTCCACGACTAAAGTGGGAGTAAGAAGCTGGAGGCAAGATGCATGTGAATAGAGGAGGACCTGGCATAAGCCACCATCATCAGTTATGGACATCTTGATCGAGCTCTCCCTCCAGCCTGAGGCAGTAACTGGAGTTACAAATATTGACACATCAGCCCATTTAGGAACACTGCCGGATAAGTTCATTCGAAACCTAATAAAAATGTGGTTTATCAGTGGGACGTTTACCCATAAAAGAAATTGTGTGCTTCTCAAATTGTAAAATATTTTACCACACACATAGCCTTCATGTAATCTTTTACAACCAGCTTTATAATCCATGTCAGATTTATAACATACCAAAATCAATAGATTTTGAGTCATGTATTTCATGTACCCTATATATGAAGCGATTGGCCGTGGTGTTTACATGATATTCCGGCCCAAATTGTAAATTAAAATGCAGTCATCATTACATTGTGCAGAGATTGCATCTGATATATGTTAGTGTTTTGCTGTAATATTACAGGATATAAAATTACATGTTCATTATAAAATTCTAAACATGCTTTTGGAGCCAGGCACAGGCAGAGGGACACCCTTCCGGTACTGAAGATATACGATCTGCACCAGTTACTACTGCATCTTACAGTAGTCTACCTATTGATCCAACCCCAACCCCATTAGCAGAGCCAGTGATTCTTCTTTCAGTTGTGGCTACAAGAAGTGCAACAACAACTATGCTTTTTATAACCAATCAACGACATCACTATAACCTTCAGTACTTAGACAAGGTAGATCAAGTAGGCATCCTTACTCCTACTCATATTCATAGGCTTGAGAAATATATATAGTTGATCCAACGTAAGTAGCACACAGCAACATGTGAGCTGAGTAGGAGGGAGGAAGGCCTCAAGTATGTATTGTAGAAGGCATTAGATTGTCAGATCTGGCATGTCGGAAATAACAAAATCAATCAAGGACCTTTGTAAGGTTATAGCTGCTGGGGCAGCTGCAGACAGATGTACACAGAAGCACACAGATAGCTTGCATATACAACTACATCCATGTACTGCACATATATAGGTTGAACCTGAGAGACATAGTGGTGATTTTGTAAGAAGCCTACAGTAAATCACTGTTGCACTGTAAGGATTGCAGAAAGTTTATGTAGCCTTGAACACTCTCTGTGCAAGGGGAAAGAGGGGAGGCCTCTAGTCTCAGCGATGCATCTCTGGCCCTCAAGCCTCAGCAAGGTGCAGAATGAGCCACCGTATGTAAAGGAGAGACCAGCGAAATGAAGCACCAGGCCGAAAGCGAACGAGACAGAGACGCAAACACAGTCCCATAGAATACTACACATGATTTTTTAGTTTTATTGAAATTTTATTCTTAATAGGTAGAGTTATTTTATGAGTGAATGCTGCCGCTTGGCTTCATTTATTGCTCAACTGATATTCTGCATCATGATCTGTGATTAAACCCTCACAGGTAGTAACATCAAGATAAATAGTTTTACCTTTCCCTTATATTGTAAACATGTATATAGAAAATTACCTAAAAAGAATTGTTGGTCACCTTAGTCCGTCTCGTGCTGCTGCTCTGGCTGCAGCTTGCCCTGGGGGTGGGCTCCGTGGGTAGACTTTGTCATCATCTTAATCATTACTGACCACGTCTACGCCCGGGGAGCACTTTCCTTATTGTGATATTGTTCAGCATAGCACATGTAGTAGCTATGTTGCAGCATTTCTCCCCCCATTTTTGTAGATATCTTAATCTGCCTTTCAGGGGTCCAAATGTCCTCTCAATGATGCTCCTTGTATGCTTGTGTGCAGCATTATACCTCCCTCGAGGTAAGGGGATTTAGATATGAGGTGAGGCTCCTAGAACGTAAGACATGCTCACTGCCATCAAAAACATTTATGTTACTGTTCATTTTTTGTAAAATAATCTTCAAGAAAATCGTACCAAATAACCACCTGTCTTGAAGGTTTACTGTTGCTTCTGGTCATAGAGTGCTGAATGTCTGAATGTGTACCAGTCGTATGTGTCAGAGGATACCATGATATTATGACTGTGATCATACACCTAGCATACTGTGGGCCTCATTTAGAATTTGTCAGACAAAGTGCGGCGCCACCAACAGGACTGTGTTCAGAGTCAGGTGTTTCTGGTGGTGCCCTGCTGGCTCCACCACTGGAAACCTTACACTGACAGCTGATGGACATCGAGCCGTCAGTGTAAGTACCCAGACTGCCTTATTTAGGGAGAATGTTTTTATGTTTTTTTTTTCTCTTCAAAACTGCAAGTAAAAGCCTTGTCGTTACAAACAAAGATAAGAAAAATGATGCCCACAATCTGGGAGAAAACTCCCAGGGTGTAAGGGCCATTAGTGTTTATTGTTTTACAAAAAATAAACTTCTGCCTATGGAGCTTGTTTTAGTAAAAAAAATAAAATAAAAAAATAAAAAAAAGTTTGCTGAGCGTCTGGCTGAAAAATGATGGCTGCTGAGGAAACTTTCAACGCCTTCAGAGGAGCCTCCCTAGCAGCAGCTCCTCCAAGGCTGAGAGTCCTCCGCCAGGCAGGCTGTATGTACGCCAGGGCAGTGGAGTATACACTGCCATGGCAGAACAGAGTAGTCTGACAGGTTCTAAATCACCCCCTTGTCTACCCAGCAAGGCTGCGGCCACCAGCATGAAAATCCATACTGTTTCATGTGTTATTTTCGTTCTGTTTCGTTTCCATACTCCACAACGTGGTAACTGTTTTACATATCTTTTGAGTTCATTTTATATTCTTATACATATTCTTCTCTTTTACAGTTTGTTTATCAAATGAATATAATTTGATTTCATTGTCGTCAGACTCTCTGTGGTCATGACACATGGGCATGCAGGGGGGGTCACTGACAGCAGCCGCGTGCTGACTTGACGTCAGAAAACTTTATATAGGCTGGGTCAAAGTCCAATTGTCAGATGTGCTAAAAAGAAACAGGACATGCATAAGCCTCAAATGCCTCATGCCCAGTGCCAGAATTACCAGTGCAGATGCTAACACACTATTTGTGTGGTCTACCACCCCAAACCCAACAATAAGTCCTGTCGATAGTCTGCTTTCGGAGTAAGTCTACAAGATGCATTTATTTTAAAAAATGTGTGATCCAGAAAAATCAAGCAAGAGTCTTTCCCAGCCCCTTCCAAAGTCTCCCACCCACCCTCCTAGCAAATACCAATTAAATATGCTCCCCACAAGCCTTGAAAGTGCCTAGAATAAGGTCACATAATTGATCATGAGAAACAATGAAGCTCAGAACAAGTGCCCTTCAGTTGTGTGTCTCTTGAAGATTGTCTTCCTATCGTTTTACACACCAATAGTTGTTGAAATATCAATGTCAGGTGTCAAGTACAACCCTCATCTGTCTGTGAGACGATGCTTCCAAATAATGCATTAGCGACGCCTAGATAAAGATGGCTACTCCAGGTTACATGAATAGACTTAGCATGATGTAACTTCTACATTCCTATATTGCTATGCTTACCTCGTGTGGTGCTGATCCTGAACCCTCTCATCTTCAACACAGTGCGGCAGCAGTGCTAGCAGTTTGACTGTAGAAATGGTTTCTCAGCCCAGCAAGTACAATGAACAAGCCACAATCCTTGATCCGCCTTCTGGAATCAGTGGGTTAGAATCTTTGTGAGTGCCTGCGTGGAGCAGCGGATCCAAACTTTAACAACAAAGCCACCAACATCGAACTCGTTACTATGTTAGACTCCTGTATCTTGAACAATAAAAACGGACTGGAGGTGCAGGAAGTGATGATCACCCTTCAGCAGCAATTCCAAACATCTCCTAACAAACCTCATCTCGTCCTCAGATACAGAACACCGTCCATCACCAGATCTCATGACAGCACCAAATGAGACCACAGATGTATGAGACCACTCTACTAACTCAGACAGTCATAACCAACATAAAGATATATTACAAAATACAAATGCCAGCACTCCAAAGAATCATTGTCCATTGTTTTTAGCCATGCTGCGCAGCATTCGCAATTCTGTGCAGCGTGGATTAACTTTAAAAAAAATAACATTAAACCCTGTGATACGGCTGATCACGTAATTTTGTAGGTGTGCACACCTCGCATGCACGCCTTGAGACCCTCCGGGTGAGTAGCGCACTATACAAATTTCTTGATTGATTGATTGATGCATGTGCCTAAAAAACGACACAGTTGCTTTTATTTTTATTTTTGTTACAGATTCGAGTTAAGATCTTTAACTATAAAGAAAATAAAACATGTAAAAGTGTTGTTTTTTTTTAAACGGGTGAGCGTAGCGAAACAACATGGGTGGGCAGCATACAGTGAAGCACAACAGGAGAGAGTTGGAGGTACCAAGTCAATATGGGAGAGGATGTGAAAGCAACAACAGGTGACTTGAAGGGACACAATCGTAATGGGAGGTTGGGAGCAAAGGCAGTTACAGGGGTTGGGGGAAGCAATAAGAGGAGGACACAGGTGAGACCAATATGGGTAAACACACAGGCGAGTGACAGGGAGGGGAGAGAAGCAAGCTAGCAACAGAGAGCAACACTGAGTGCAGGGTGAGAGGTGTACGTACGGGAGAGAATTTGAAAAAACATACACTCTAATGGAGTGCTTCACTCAAAAGAAAGAAGTAGTGCTTGACAAGCAAGCAGTAGAAGCAATGATACAAGACAATCAAATACACTGTAAAAAAGCAATGTTCGATGAGAAGCATAAACACAAGATTGACAAGATGGCACACGAATAAGAAGCTGACAAATGAGAGTGACAAGGAAAGTCAACCAATGGTAAGCAATGGGTCGGCTCAAAGCCCATCTGTGTTCTTGACAAGCCATAATATTCCTCGCAACAGACAATGTTTCTGCTGTCCAGTAGGCTCGGCTTAAACACATGCAAAGCCGTTCCATTGGCCTGGCAAGTGGTTCATTGGTCAGGCTACTATTTAAAGTACTAGTTGTAAAATCATCTTTCTCTAAAATAAATCGATTATTTGGGGTATAAATATTGTTGTTGGTGTTGAAAAGTCAACGCTAAAGCAGACTCCCAAGAATGACCTACATGGGAGTCTGCTATAGCAATAAAAATAGTTAAATCAGTCTCAGTATATGAAAGCTAGATACTCTTTTGGAAGTGATAGAATATAGACATCGCACACGCACCTATTCCAATTTTCAGCTGTTGATAATGCTTATAAGAATTTGTTGTAATTTCAGATTTTTTGATTTTCCACTAGATGCTACATTATACGCAGTCTTTAATATTTATGATGATGACTCTGCTGGATGGACATATCATGAGGGCAATCTGTCAATGAAGGTTACGCGAAAAGGAACCACAGTCTGCAATTTGGAAGCAGACTGGCTTGAACTAACAACTTCCTATTACAAACAAGGATTGTCTTTAATTGATTCTCTAGTGCCGTGGGAAGTGCACCGAGGTAGGCATTAATATTTGCACCTAAAAATGAATGAACGGTTGTATCTTTGCATTGCTTTATTTTTTTATTCCGTTTATTTTTACTGAACATTTTATAAGGCAACATAATTCAGAGCATATCCAAAAATGTAGGGTACAGCCAATGTTTGACAGGTAATACAACATCGTGGATCACACCAGAAAACAGAAATAGGCATGCAAAAAACTGCTGCTGTGAGCCAAAAGACAAGTAGTATGCACTGGCAGATCCGCAGTAGACTAACATAATGAAAAATGTACAAGTCTGCATAAGACAACCTTGAATAGTGTTGGTGAGAGCATACTGCGAGGAGCAGGTCCTATCAGTAACTGAGTGCAACTGGAGGGATTGGCTCATGGTGGTTTGCTTTCCTTAGGGAACGCATCCTTAGAGTCCCAAATGGGCCTTTTTGGTGTTAATTAGGTTGGAGAAGTTTAAGGCAGTATTATCTGTGCTACGTGTGGATTGTAGCTAGGCACACTAGGAGTTAGCTGAAATTTGGGCATAATTTTTCCAATTGTATTCGGACCTTAGGTAAGTTTAGGAGGAGGAAGAAGTCACTTTTTCTCTATAGCTAAACTAAGCTCTCTCGCCTTCATTCTTGTTAGATGAAATGTGATCTGTAATTGCAAGAAACATTTTCCAGTAGCAGTCAAAAGTTGAAACAATGACAGTGAGTGGCAACAAGTATATGAGGAAAATAAAAAATCTAGCTAATTTGCCGAAGTGTACTAGTTGTTTTCCATATTTGCCAGGTATTGTGAGTGAATGTGTGTTATTAAGCTTGTAATGGATTGATATACAACTATTGTTAGCCAAAGAGCAGGTTGAAAACAAAAGGATGGAATAATGTGCGCTATTTAGTACTGCATTTATATAATTCAAGAGTTTGACTGTGCACATTTGAATCTGGCCCTTAAGAATTAAAGGGAGTAGCCTCATTGATTCCTGAATCTCCAGACCAGTCCAACATAAACTTACATTGTATGAAAGCCAGTAGTCAGGCTTTCGCTTCTGGTGATTTATTTGTTGGCTATTGTAACCATTATAACACATAAAGGGCCTGATTCACAGAACTAATTTAAGACAAAATCCTAAACTTAAAACCATTTTGGTATTCACAGAAGGCACTTACTGATTTTGGTATCCACAGAAGGCACTTACTTATTTTGGTATTCGCAGAAGTCATTTAGGAGTCCTAAAGTTAGGAGTCCTAACTTTACTACTCCTAAACTGAGAAAAATCCTAACTTTAAGACTTCAGGTAATCACGGAAGGCATTTAGGAGTCCTAAAGTTAGGACTCCTAACTTTAGGATAAGGATACAATACAATCTGGAATAAAGTTACCGGGGACTGCATGAAAGCGTGGGACCGGGGGTGAGCCTCAGATGCAGCCGGGACGGAAGTAGAACCAGCGGGAAGAATGGAATTATACATCCACCTAACATACAGCCCAGAAGAAGTCAATTGGGTAATTAACCGCGACGAAACACGTGTTGGCTGGGCAAGCTTACTGAATAAAAAAGAAAAAAAGAACACTCTTCAAAAGTGCATTTTGATTTTAAGAATCTGTGATTGAAATATATTGTGTTGTGGAATAAGGTGGCAGAATCATGCCACAGAGTGTGAAACAAACAGCGTGTGCACAGGACTATAGTTCTTTCAGTTGATACGCAATTTGGACTTTTTAAAGGGCTGAGTACAGCCCACCAATGCTTGTATTTAAGTATCATCATTGTGAAGTACACTGTGGCTAAGCAGGGATCGTCATATGTATACTTCATGGACTTGTCAGCAACCTTTGACTGCGTTTCACACTCAAAGTTGTGGACAATTATGGAGAATTTAGGGGCTGAAATAGGAATTATTGCCTTCATTAGACAATTGTGCTCGGACGCTAATGCCTGTGTGCATTTTGGAAGGGATGGTGAATGCTTGGGCAGTTTTAATATCCGAAGAGGGGATAAGCAGGGGTGCATCCTAGACCCCTTCCTGTTCTATTCCTATACGCGAACCAGGTAAAATCACTCCAAAGTATATCTTCTAGGGACACAAAGATGATAGGTTTGCGCTCCCTCTCAATCCTACTTTATGCAGATATGCTGTACTAATTGCCAGAACTGGGAGGGGGTTGCAGGGCCAAATTGATTACTATATTGCCTTAATGTCGGGCCAGGACCTAAAAGTAAATGGCACCCAGACATATACTAAGACCTACGGGGTCCAATCCAGGGTAAAACCTTTCTTTTATGCGGAAGGACACAAATTGAGCGAATCAGCTACCTTCTGCTACTTAGGGATACTTTTTGACAGTGAAAGCTCCTCTTCCCCAATGATAGTGAATAGGTGTGCACAAATGGAGAAATCCATTAATGGGATATTTTCTTTTATGAGGAAGCTAGGTTTTAAGGCAATAAGGGAACCCATCACCATATATGCGAGCAAGACTGTGGCAGTGGCCTCATACGGTGCGGGGGTCTGGCCAACACATGCAATATACAAAGGGTGGAAGATTTATTTCGCAAACATATTTTAGCTCTTCCGCCAAGCTGCTCGAACTACATAGCCCATTCTGAATTGGAAACCCCATGTATATCTGATAGGATAAAGATGGCTCCGATCATGCTCTGGCATTCAATTTGGTCGCTAGAGGAAATGGGGCTGAACAAGTTAATCCTCAGGGATACCATGAACCTAGATCATACAATGGAGATTCCATGGCTGAGACACATAAAATCCCCATGTGAGGAGATTGGCCTAGCATATCTTTTTAATAAACCAGACTCTTGTAGATCGCTAACCAAAGATAAGCTGAAATACTGAGTCCAGAACAAGGCTATGGGGAGTGATGGGTGGGGGAAAGAGCTAAACCAACTGCTCTTGCTTTTAATATGACGGCCCACCAGGAGGGCTTTAAATTTTACTTGACTTTGGTACAAATCGATCAGCAAAGGTTTATCTTTACCCGATTTTGTGCAAGTATGCTTCCTCTGATGGTGGGATTTCCAAGTAATTGTCATTCCCTGTCAGAGCTTGCACTGTGCCCATGTAACAGCCAGTCGCCTACAACAAATTTGCACATTGTGTTTTTTGTCAATATTATGAAATTCCCAGGAAAAAACTTGTATTGCCCATATTTGAAAAACATATTTTTTACAGTGTAGATCAGCTCTTTTATTTTTACAGCAATTAAATACTCCACTTGCGTGTTGTGCAATGACCTCATATTTAAGGCAGGTATTGAAAATAAGGAAAAACCTGCAGGTTGAAGACCCCTAAGTAAAGCATATTCCTGCCTGATAACTGTATGATTTTATTGTTATACGGAATTTTATAATATAGAGAATTGTTTTTTAATATGAATGTAATAACTGAAAAGTTTGGTGATTTAATGAACCCCTCTTGTATAAATATGAGTTCTTAGAGAGGATAACATTGGATGCTGAATGGGCACTTTTTAAAATCTTATAAGCAAAATGTATATATGTAATTTATTGTACGCAATTATTTTATCATTCTTGATGTGAACGTTTTTATTATTTTTGTCTTTTATTCATCTGTACACTTTTATATTCCTGAAAAGTATTGAATGAAGTTATTACTGCCTGACTGGTAATGTTTTTGTTCATAAGCTGAATGTATTCTTTTGTGTTCCTCGAGAAGGAAGTCATGTGCTGAGTGTTCTTATATTTGTAACATATTCAGCTCCTTTGCCAGGGTCTGCTCCAAGCAGTGCACTGTGTATTCTTTTCACTTTTTGTAGAAATGGCACTTTATTATTTCTCTTTTCCTGTGTATAATTATGCATGCAAAATAGGTGTTCCTAAATGTTTCTTGTTTCATGTATCATTTTTATATGAATGGTGTTTTGTTGTTAGCCCAATAATCTCACTTCATTCCATGTCGGGAGTGTACCTATCACTGTCTGAAAACCTATGACGTGTGTCCTTTTTAGGTCAATTCTGGGCAGCACATGTGCTGCTCTGCAATGCATGCTGTATTCAGGTGGGGATCTGAAGCTCTGCCCACTCTCCGCCCATATTTTACATTGGTTTGTGTCATTATTCACTGTAAACTGTGGCTATTCATTGGTCAATAGGCTTAGTGGTCCTTCCTTAGTACCGCCTTGTCTCATTTTGTAACCTACCATGGCGACTCCCCCCATTATGTGTGTTGTTACTCTGTAGGCTTTGATTACAGCCTCTGAGCACTATATTCTCAAACAGATTTGTCGCTCTCTCCTAATGCTTTGTTTTATTTTTATAGCACAAACGCATTTGCAATGCAACAGGTCTCGCATTTGCGAGAGTTTAAGCTATTGTCAGTGTAAATACAATGCATTTTAATTATCTGTTTTTAAAAACAACACATAAATAAAAGGCATTGTAATTTACAATGACAGTAGCTCAAACTCTTGTAAATGCGAGACTTATTGCATTGCAAATGCATGTTTTGATGTGTGGCAGATTTTTCTTGCTTTCTGAAAAGTGGAATCTCCACTTTAGTCTTTCTATTTGATTTACACTTACACTTGTCTTGCCTTTTATTCCGAGCAGTTTCTATTTCAGTCTTTTTTTTTACTTTGTGTTTAGACTTTTCTTGACTTTTGAATTGGGCAGATTTGTTAGTCTTTTACTGAACTATATTTTGGTTCCGGCTATTTACTTTAGAAGGTGACTGTATGTTATTACCTCTTGCATTTGGCTTTATTTGATGGATTAGTGATGCAGAGCTGAATCTGACTATTTTTGCCTTCTATAATGACTTTAATTTTAATAAACCTTTATGGTTTTGAGTTTGAATTTTGTATTGTGTAGGTTTTCTTTATTGCTCTAATGCTGTCGGTGTTGGAGACTTATATGGCCCTGATTTTGTTTATCAACTTTTGAACTTTTAAGTTAAAGCGTTGGTCGAGGTTTGGTGGAGAATGCTGGAAAATTAGGACAAATTAGAACATAATTTCGATGGAAAAGGCTTGGACAATTTACCAATTAATTTACATAAATTTGTATAATTAATTAACTTACATAATTAATGAAGATTTGGCTCCAGAACTGTGTCAGATGTTAGGGAATCCTGGAATCAGTTGGATTAATGCTGCAGTACCTTTTGGTGATTTCGGGAGTTACATTACATAAGTATCAATAGTACTTTGTATTATGAGCTGTCTTGTGTAATCACGTCTTATGTGGATCATAATTGTGATGTTTTGGGACATCTGATTTGCACTTAAATCATTGTTTTGCACATTCTGCGTTATGTCAATAATATTTTTGTCTTGCTCATGCATTGAAAATTTAAAGCTGTATTGCATTGTAACTTGTTGTTTGAATTGATAAAACTTTTCAAACTGAAGATTTGATGAAAAGATACTGTGATTTTACATGATCTATTAGATTTATGTGGAAAGGTTTACAGATTTAATAGAAATCTAGGATCACGAGGTTTTATCAATTTGTCTGTTGGATAAAGGCTTGTTGCGTCACAGTAGTTATAGTTTGCAGTCCTATGAAACCCTTAATTGGTTTGCTGTTTATTTAGAGCTAATAATGGACATTAGTGTATTCCTGTGCGTAAGGCTAGACATGCTGACTCTAAGCATAGGTTACCAATGGTTGAGAGTCTATCTGTGTATGATTAGTTGCACTGAATGTGCTATCCTTATCTGTGCTCAGACTGATTTTCCGTCTTGTGTCTTGGGAGGCAGATTTGATGGTTTATGGTTATTGACATTACAGCAGATTTGATGGTTTATGGTTATTGATATTACATACTGTGTTTTGTCTTGTTTGTTTTGTTTGTCTAGAATTGCACTGTGATTTGTTGGGCTAGTCTTAATCACATTGGGAAAGTTAGGTTGAGATGCAATGGGCGCACATTTGAATACGCCTGCTATTTCTACCCGTGGAGAAGATACTTTGCCCCCAATGTGTCCCCCTGATCATGACATATTGGTGAAATCAGGATTACGTGCCAACTAGTGGCTTATAGAATTACTGCTAATTGTAAAAAGTAGCAATTTCCTGTGCATGGTATATTTGATGTGAAAAGGATTAAAAATTTGAAGTGTGTCATGTTTGAGATGGAGCCACAACCTTGATCTGTGAAGTACAAAACCCTGAATTAATGGGATTATGTGGACAATGAGATAGTACATGAGAAAATACTTAAGGGTCAGGATAGAAAGGCAGTCAAGTATTGGCTGGATGTAAGTTCGCGTTTACGGCAGAAAATGTGCCATCAAGAAGTTTTAGAAGCTGCGTGTGCTTTTCCAGCAATTACTAGTTGAATCGGACAAAAAGAAAACAGAAGATGTCAAGAATTAAAATCAGAATGAGCAAAAGAAAGAACCAACGGAGAAGGAGAGTAACTTCTAGGGAGAGGATGAATTTATCAATAGATGTTGATTGAAGCAAAACCACCACCATATAATGAGGCTCAGGCGCAAGTGCTTGTGCAATGAACGGAAGCAGGGGAATCGAGTGCGAAGGGAGATTATATTCTAAGAGACTAGTTGTCTAATAATTCCCAGTGAAAATTGGTTTAACCGTAAATAACCGTGATCAAATTCACCAAATACATCTGTATTAAATCATTCTATTGGGACAGCTCGTACAGGCCAATATCCCTCTTAAACGTTGATGCGAAACTTTATGCCAAAGTTCTGGCCGCCCGGTTATCCCTCATTGCACCGGAGATAGTAGCCCCGGAACAGGCCGGCTTCATCCCGGGACGGAATCTGTCCTATAATATACGAACGGTGCTCGGTACGATGCAGCATGTCCGTCAAGACGCGGAAGCAGTGGCCATCTTCCTGGACATGGAGAAGGCGTTCGACTCTGTCGAATGGCCATTCATGATACGGGTCCTCCGTCGTATGGGGCTGGGGGAGCAGTTTTTACAGATGATTGGCGCACTGTATTGGAAACCGGTAGCCAGGGTGAGACTGGGGGATCGAGTTTCGGAGCCCTTTCCTATTAGCAGAGGAACGAGACAGGGATGCCCTCTGTCCCCCCTGCTGTACGCCCTGGTGGCGGAACCACTGGCGTGTGCTCTGCGTGAATACCACTGGTACCGGGGGTTTAGCTTTCCATCCTACAAAATAGTCATCTCGACATACGCAGACGACACGTTGCTGTACGTTCGGAACCCGGAATCAAACCTCGCCCCAGTTCTCAGGGAGGTGGTGCGTTTTGGTGCCCTCTCGGGTCTGGAAGTGAATTGGGAGAAATCGGCGGTGTTCCCCCTGACCCCGGTGACGAACCGCTTTGAAATGGACTACCCGCTAAACTGGACCAAAGACCCGGTAAGCTACCTGGGTGTGATGATCCATACGGACCCGGAAGTGCTCTTCAATGAAAAATATGGGGTGGCCTTCAGTAAGTGTGAGGACGACGTGGAACGCTGGTGTAAGCTCCCGCTTTCCTTGATGGGCCGCGTGGCCATCATGAAAATGGTGCTTCTCCCGAGATTCTTGTTCTTGTTTGCCACCCTGCCCATATTACTTTCACGAACCTTCTTTCGGAATGTGACTAAACTTATGACTCGATTGGCCTGGGGAGGTAAACAGCCGCGTGTGCGATGGAACACACTCACACTGCCGTACAAACTGGGAGGACTCGGTGCACCCGACCTGGAGCGGTACTATAGGGTGGCCCAGGCAACTCACTTACATACGTGGATACATGGGTACAGGAACATCCCGCACGTTCGGATGGAGCGACTATTTGCGGACTCTTTTCCACTCTCGGCCACGGTCTGCACACCTGCGGACCGCCGAGTGGGCATCCTGGACTCGATAACGGCCACAAAACATGCCTGGAACGAGTTGTTGAAGGCTAGGGAGGAAATGCTGTTATACTCCCCCGCGATGGCGGTGGAATGGTTGCAGTGGCTAGCCCCCATCGGGGACAGGAATGTTATTCGTGCGCTACATGACCTCGGGATTAAGACGGCGGGCGCATTGTTTGCGGACGGAAAGGCCAAAACATGGGACCAGGTGGCCTTAGAGGGGGAGCACCCGACTCTGCTGCAGCGATTCCAATTTCACAGGCTTTGAGGAGCCTTGAAGGAAGTCCTGGGCCCAGATATGACAGAGCCGCCGGACATCCCGGAACTCGCCTACGTCATAGCCCACGCCTCCCCACGGCACTTGACGACGCATCTGTACAAGAGCATTATTTCATACAGGGCGCAGGAACCCTCCAAAGCCCGGTTAGCGTGGCAGAGGGACCTGGAAGTGGAGATCGATGATGCAATGTGGACATACTGCTGTAGCAACACCAAAAAAGTGTCTCTGAATGGACGGCACAGGCTGATACACTTTAAATTTCTGCAGCGAGTGTATTACACTCCCGAACGGTTACACCGATATGGCCTCCGTCAGTCTCCGGAATGTGAACGTTGTCACGCACCTGTGGCGGACTTCCTACATATGGCGTGGAGCTGCCGCAAGATTCAAGTGTTCTGGATTGCGGTCTTCTCGGAACTCAGTGAAATACTAGAGCACGAACTTCCGGTCGATCCAGCTTTAGCGCAGTTGGGCTACTCAAGACCTCTGCCAGTGGGGTATAGGCGTTTGGCGGATATGGGATTGTTGTTGGCGAGACGTACGGTGGCACAGTGTTGGATGAGAGGGCCGACCCCGACCAACAAACGATGGGCCAGGGACATGGTGTATTGTTGCACGCAAGCTGAACACTACAGTGAGCTCCCCCCCCCCACTAGTAGACCGAAAAACTTCTGGGGTTTATATAACACCTTCAGATATGCTAGAGAGGAGGTAGCGGATACGCAGGGTGACGAAAGGGTGGATGCACAATGATAGCCTTTACTATAGGGAACCCCCCCCGGGATTCCAATTGCGGGAGAGATGATGATGCCTGAGGGGCCGGTAAGATGGCCGGGTGGAGTATTGATACCCGGCTGTCACAAGGCGAGTGACGAGTGGCAGAATCCGAGCTAGGAAGGGGGGATGGGTATGGGTTTCACCTGAAACACTCTAAGGGAGTCACATTTGGGAACTAGAGAGGGGGCACCGACACGGCCTAGACGTGGGGTAGTTGATATTGAGTGGGTTTGTGGACAGGTTGGACAGGGGAGAGGTGGGGGGGGACTGGGAGTTCTTTCTGGGAGTTTGGGGGTCTCATTAAAAACAAAATACACCTACATTTCTGACTTTGCAGCATCCGTCCTACGTGTCCTACCTCCTATGCCAACGGGGTACGTCGGCAGGTGGACGGCGACGGCCCCGGAGATAACTCACGATTAGCTTGTTTGTTGTACTGTGATATTACGCTGCCGTACCCCCTGGGTTGACGGCGTCAGGCTGTGTACATCGTCTTACCTGGTGCTCGACTGTATCCATCATTGTCGCATCGCCGGCCCGAGTGGGTTGTAGGCGGGAAGCTGTGTATGATTTGAACTATGTTAATAAAGGTGTTTTAAAAATAAAAAAATAAATCATTCTATTGGGATGTGCGCCAAACATTTCTTACTTACTGAACTGCGCAGACTTTATGTTAGTCTCTTTTATTTATAGTCAGACTTTTCTTGCCTTTTAAACTGAGCACTCCATACTTGGACCCTCCTTGACTTTTGAACTCAGCAGATTTATGTTAGTCCTTTACTGAATTATATTTTGGTTCTGCCTCTTTACTTGCTTTGGATGGGGACCTCATGTTATCACCTATTGCCGTTGGTTGTATTTGATGCATTATTTATGCTTCTTTGAATCTGACTAACTACTTTGCCCTCTGCAGTAACTTTTAAAATTTGTATAAACCTATATGGTTTTGACTTTGAATTTTGTGCTGTGTAGGTTTTCTTTATTGTCCTATGGCCGCCGTCTTTTGAGACTCATATGTCTCTTATCCTGCGCATAAACCCTTTAAAATTATTAATTAGAGTTGACAGTGCAAAGAATCACTTCTGGCACTGCTTTTCACAACTTTTATTTAAAGCTGTGTCCACATCACTGATTTGTTCATTTTACTTTTTACATACATCCAGCTCTGAGTCTTCATCGGATGTGGTCAAGCCTTCCCCATTTATGAAACAACTCAGTCTGCGCATCCGAGTGACTTTATTGGCTGAACGACTCGTGCATTAGCCTTTAGGTTCTAACAGTGAAAAATAATCAAATGGCTTAACATCTCTGATAGCCATCAGGGCAGAGTAGTATATCACAAGTTAACTTCAAAATTCATTTTCTAACCTCTACAAGCTGAATACATCTCAAGTGTGCTTTTGTTGAAATATTGCATTATGTCTTCATGGGCATGTAGTCTGGTTTACTAACTAATATGCAATTATCCCTCTAAAGTTGTCTTTAAATAACATATTTTGACCAGTATTACTGGCCCAATAAACTTTACAAATAAGCATGACATTTTACACTTGTTCACTGGTAATGTTCTCATGTGAAAAAGTATACACGTGGAAAACATGAAGGACGGCTTTATTTTTTATGAAAAATAAAACATGGCAAATTATTGTGGTATGCATAATATTATTGTATGCTGTGAGTGTGTTCTTTTATTAACCTTGCTTATTTGAGGGCCTTAGTGGAATGTAGAATGTTATTAAGGAATGTGGGGAAGTTCTAGATTGTAAGCTGAATCAATCACATGATGACCTTTTAAGCAGGGAAGCTTTCTTGGGTCCTATATTGGCATACACGTTATCTTATGGAAACTTCTCAGAGTTGGAAAATCACGTGCTACCAGTGTATTCATTGATGGTACTGACCACCACACTCTTTGATGCTCTTTTTTTGAAGTCACTCACCCTCATCAGCCGGGACGGAAGTACAACTGGTGGAGAGATATTATCCCCTCCCAGCCCATCAGCCTTCTTAGCCCTGAAGAAGTTGTGGGTCCATTACCCTGGCGAAACACGTGTTGGCTGGGCATCTGATCGGCATTGTTAGACCTAGGGAATCCTAGACTACATAGGGTAGCCTGGCACAGAGGGCGACAGCTAATCTCCAAGGCTTTGGTGAAGTACTTACAGAACCCACTCACAGTAACTCAATGACTTACCACTAAAAATAAAGGACACCACACCAATTTAGAAAAATACTGGTTCCTTTTATAAAATTCTTTGGTATCTCTTTCTTTTTGTTTCTTTAAAACAGAGCTTCACTTTTAGTTCATTAAACCTTTTCACATTCAATTATTGTTTCAAAGCACAGTTCATTTGGTAGATTCAATACTTCTACCCCCCACATACAGAGATTACATTGAAATCTCCCTTCAATTTAAAGTTGCAATATTCTTACACTTCCTCTCTATTCATGTCAATAAATAATCAGGCTTCCTTACAGTAAATCAAACTGGTACATTACATTTAGCCGGGTTCAGGTCCCCCGCACAGTTCCAACACAATCCCGCTTAGGCTGTGGTGCAAGCAGTTGAATAACTGGAGGAGACAAGCAAGATATTACTTTTCTGAAGAGTAGCGCTTAACCCACTACAATCTTATCAAACCACTGGGCCCAACAGAGTTACCCCAGGTGCTGCCAGCCTTTCAGGTTCAGTTACACCCATCACTCTGGAGGCTCACTGTGAATCTCCTTTGGTCCCCCCAGCGACCTCTGGTGAACCCCACCTCGCTCGTTACTTCCCGCTTCCCTGAAGCACCTCAGCTCCCAGTTCACTCTCCCACACGGGCTCCGTGAGGGGTGGTTTATTTCTCGGATGGATAACCCCCCACTAAGCGGATTGTCTCCAGTTAATTGTTTCTCGTAATAAATTGTCACTCAGGCAATTTGCTGACTCCTCAAGTGTCCCCGGGCTGTTCAACTACTTGGTGCAAGTTACGGTAGGGACTCGTTCGCTCCTCCCCGCCCGACCACTCTCCCATGCTTACTTGAGTGTTACTCGGTTCCTCTGCCCACTTGTGCCGCGTTGTGAGTGTGTCGGCGGTCGCTGTCTCTCCCTCGCACTGTTACTCCGCCTCCGCTGCCTCAGACCGTCACGTCGAGCCGACGCTGGATCCTTGAAGACGCTCCCCTCAGTCGCGAAGGCTCCGCCCACGTCCGGCCTCCTCCGGCAGTCTCCCCGCCTCTTCCGACGCTTCCTCGGGACTCTCCAGAAGGCAACACAGATTAGCTGGGCTCTTCTTCCTCTTCCGATCCCGCGACAGGGATCTCTCACGGCAAAGGGCGCTTCCTTCAGGTAGGAACGTCAGCTAGTTCCGACGCTTCCTCTCACAGGGAGGTCCCCTTGCTTATGGGCTGCGGTCATGAAAGTTTTGACTCTTTATCCCCTGATTCCTTTTCTGATCAGAAAATCACGGAGAGGGTGTCCGGATTCACTTCCACCGCGCTTGTGCCCTCAGTGCCGGTCTTCACGCCGTTATGGTCACCTTTGGCTGTAGTACTCGTCACGGAGTCCTTTGGCACTTAATCTGGTTGCTGTGGCAGAGTGGTTTGGTCAGCCTACGAGGGGTCACTTCCCAGTAGAGCAGCAGCCGGCCCAAAGGTCGATCTTGTCCCTACTAGTGTGATATCCTCCTCCTCAAGTCGCCTCCCTCCGCACTGGTCACTTCTGATACTGTCACCCAATGGCTGCTGGTCACTGGCCTTTTATAGGCTGGTGCCAGACCCCTGGAAGCTACTAGTTGGTTCTGGAACCTTCCTCATGCTAGCCTATGGGTCTGCCACCCTTAGATGTCCGTTATGGCAGTTGGTGGACACTATTTTAGGTTTCTAAGTGTCCCTAGATTTCCAGGAGCTTGACTAGGCCTCACAGACAATGAAGGGAAAGATGGCGACATAATCAAGGAACACCTAGCCCCCTGACAACACTGAAAAATCTTGGTGAACATAAAAAAAAATAGAAACACTGGGAGGCTGAGGGTGACAAAAATAAATAATTATGGTTAGAACACCCCCAGAGGCAGACAGGTCTAACACGCGTCCCCCCCAGCTGAAAGTGGGGAGAGCTACCCAATCCCTTGGGAGTTCTCATCACTAAGGCGGAAATACCTAGAAAGACCGTCTGCGTTGGCGTGGTCCATTCCAGGCCGATGTTCCACCCGGAAGTCCATTCCCTGTAGGGAGATGGACCACCTTAACAACTTGGGATTCTCCCCCTTCATTTGCATCAGCCAACGAAGGGGCCGGTGGTCGGTCTGAACCAGGAAGTGCGAGCCAAACAAGGATGGACGCAGCTTCTTCAGAGCCCAAACCACCACAAAGGCTTCTCGCTCAATGGTACTCCACCTCTGTTCCCTGGGGGGTAGTCTCCTAGACAGGAAAACCACGGGTTGACCCAAGCCCTCATCATTTAGTTGCGATAACACTGCCCCAATGCCATGTTCTGACGCATCTGTTTGGACAATGAATTCTCTTGAAAAATCAGGGGCCTTGAGTATTGGAGCAGTACACAATGCTTGTTTTAATGTCATGAAGGCTCGCTGGCAAGCCTCCGTCCAGACTACCCGTCGGGGTTGTTTCTTAGAGGTAAGTTCAGTGAGGGGTGCCACAATGGTGCCATACCACTTCACGAAGCGACGGTAGTATCCAGTGAGGCCCAGGAAGGCTCGGACCTCAGTTTGAGTCTTGGGGGGCTCCCAGGCCATGATAGCCTCAATCTTCACCTGGAGGGGCTGCACCGACCCTCTGCCCACCAAGTGGCCTAGGTACACCACCGACCCCTGCCCGATCTGACATTTGCTGGCCTTGATTGTCAAGCCAGCCTGTTGCAGGGCCTGAAGAACAGCTTGCAAATGTTGCAAATGGTCCTCCCAGCTGCTACTGAAGACAGCAATGTCGTCCAGGTAAGCAGCAGAAAAAGCTTCCATACCAGAAAGGACCTTGTTCACCAGCCGCTGAAAAGTGGCAGGGGCGTTCTTGAGCCCAAAGGGCATCACACAGAACTGGTAGTGTCCCTGAGGCGTGGAGAAGGCTGACCTTTCCATCGCTCCATTAGTAAGGGAGATCTGCCAGTACCCCGAAGTAAGGTCAAAGGTACTTAAATATTGGGCAGCTCCCAGCCGGTCAATGAGTTCATCCGCCCTGGGGATCGGATGAGCATCAGTCTTTGTTACCGAATTTAGTCCTCGGTAATCCCCAAGAATCTTAATTCCGGTGTGGTGCCCGGTGGGGAAGCTTTTGGTACCAAAACCACCGGACTGGACCAAGGGCTATTGGAAGGTTCTATCACTCCCAGCTCCAGCATCTTAGCGACTTCTCCTTTGATGCTGGCCTTCACCTTGTCCGACAGCCGGTAGATCTTAGACTTCACAGGTGGGCTGTCTCCTGTGTCCACATCATGGGTACACAGGTGGGTCCTACCCGGGACAAGAGAGAACAGTGAAGAAAATTGCTCCAAGATTTGGCGCAATCTCTCTGCTGTTCAGGAGTCAGGGATGGTGAGAGAATCTCTCCCTCCACCGACCCATCCTTCTCTTGAGACGAGAAAAGATCAGGGAGAGGTTCGCTTTCCTCTTCCTCTGCTCCATCGGTCACCATCATTAAGACAACCTCGGGCCTGTCATGGTGTGGCTTGAGGCGATTGGCATGCAGCACCCGGTGGGGCTGTCTCGGGGTCTTAAGGTCCACCAAGTAAGTGGCCTTACCCTTTTTCTCCAATACCTCAAAGGGGCCTGTCCAACGATCCTGGAGGGCATTTAGCTCTCCAGGCTCCATCACCCACACTTTTTGTCCAGGCTCCAGTTCCACTGGGTGAGCGTTGTGGTCATACCACTCCTTCATTACTGCTTGGCTGGCTTCCAAGTTGTCAGAAGCTTGCTTCCACAACTTGGCCATTTGGCTCCGGAAGGCCAGCATGTAGCTCACCACGTCCTGGGGAAGCTTCCTGGGAGTCTTTTCCCATCCATCCTTCACCAGGCTGAGAGGACCCCTTACAGGGTGCCCATACAGAAGTTCGAAGGGGCTGAAGCCCACTCCCTTCTGTGGCACTTCCCTGTAGGAAAACAAGAGACAGGGAAGGAGGACGTCCCATTTCCTCCGCAGGCTCTTAGGCAGACTTCTTATCATGCCTTTCAAGGTTTTATTAAACCTTTCCACAAGACCATTGGTCTGTGGGTGGTAAGGAGTGGTAAACCGATAGGTAACACCAAACTCCTTCCACACAGCCTGCATATAAGCTGATAGGACGTTGGTCCCCCTGTCGGACACAACCTCCTTGGGGAAACCCACATGGGTGAAGATCCCCATCAGGGCCCTTGCCACTGCAGGTGCAGTGATGGTCCTCAGAGGAATTGCCTCTGGGTACCGTGTGGCATGATCCACTAGAACCAGGATGAACCTGTGACCAGCCGAAGTTGGTGGATCTAATGGCCCTACAATGTCGATGCCCACCCTTTCAAAGGGGGTACTAACGACAGGAAGTGGTTCCAGGGGAGCTTTTAGCTTCACCCCTGTTTTCCCACTGGCTTGGCAAGACACACACGTCCGACAATAGGTATCAGACGCCACTCTCATCCGAGGCCAGTAAAAGTGGGGGACAAGCCGGGCAAAGGTCTTGTCCTGTCCCAAGTGTCCTGCCAAGGATATCTCGTGAGCCAGTTCTAAAAGAAAGGCTCTAAAACATTGAGGGACCACCAAGGCCCTGGATGAACCATGTCCGGGTGCCTTGGGCTCACTGTAGAGGAGTCCATCCTCCCAGTAAATCTGGTAGTTCCCTACAATGTTCCCTGCTGCCTGGGCTGTGGCCTGTTGCCGCATCCCCTCAAGAGTAGGACACTCCTTCTGAGCTTTGCAGAATTCCTCCCTGGAAGGACCTCCCTCCACATGCCACTCAGCGGGGATGGGTAGGTTCTCCAAGGAAGTAACATCCTCCTCCGTGGACTCCAGATCCACCTCTGCAGGTGGCCTATCTATCTCACGAGGTAGAGATGTCGAGGCAGGTCCCTCCTGCCTTCTGTCCTTCTCTTCTCTGGCAGCGGGCTGGGCCATTGTTCCAGGCTCCAGCGTAAGCGAACTCCCCCTCCGGGTAGTCGCCGACCTTGTGCTGACACAGGCCCAGTCAGGTGTACCCAGCATCTCAGAATGAGTCTGGTATTCCACCCCCCTCCAAGCATTGTGCTCCATATCATTTCCTAACAGGCAATCAACAGGCACGGCAGGGCTTACTGCAACTCGAAGTGAGCCTGCAACCCCTCCCCACTCAAAGGGTACTTCGGCCACGGGATAGTGGCCCAATCTGCCGTCAGCCATCACAGCGGGATGGAGTACATTTGGGATTACCTGCTCTGGTGACACCAGTTGACTCCTCACCATAGTCATACTGGCTCCTGTGTCTCTCAGAGCCTCCCCTCTACGGCCGTTGATGGTGACCCACTGCTCATACTTGGTAGTATTGGAGGGCAATTGGGTCTTTGGCACCATCTCCTTATCACCCAGGGACACTAAAGTGACACCCGCCCGCTCCCCTCCGTTACCCAAAGGCATCTCCTCCCCGAGCACTACACTAGTTATTCCCGGGGCTTTTCCTCCAGTGGGAGGGGGTGGTCTTTTTGGGCATCTCATGTCTCCTTTATAATGTCCCACACCACCACACTCGAAGCAATGAACAACCCTTGGCTGCTGACTTTGGCCAGGATTAGGGTTGTAGGGTGGGTTAACCTTAGGGATGAATCCTCTGCCCCTTCCTTGTGAAGTATTTTGTGGACCTTTTGAGAACTCCCTCTTATTATCTCCCCCCTCTTTCTTCTGGGGGGTGCCCTGCCCAGACTTCTGGGAATCCCCTCCTGTCCCCTTCGAGGACACCCGGGTACTAGCCCAGATGTCCGCCTCCTCAGCAAGCTTCCTGGGGCTGGTCAGCTTGCTGTCCACCAGGTGTTGACGCAGCTCGGGAAAATATTTCTCGAGTAGGTGTTCCTTGAGTATGAGGCCATATAAACCTTCATAGTCCCCTACCTCGCTGCCTTTCACCCAACCCTCCAAGGCTTTCCTGGCGTAATCAAGAAAATCCACCCAATTCTGTGTGCCTAGTTTGTGGCTACTCCTGAATTTCTGCCTATACTTCTCAGGAGTTAGTCCAAACTTCCTTATCAGCGCCACCTTCATTGTAGGGTAGTGGGTTTGCTCATCCTGCTCCAGGGCCAACAAGGTATCCCTGCCAGCAGGTGGCATGTACTTATACAGCCCACCCCCCCAGTGGGTTTCCAAGATCCCATGGGCCCTTAAGGAGACCTCATAGGCGGCTAGCCACTTGGCAATATCATCACCTGGGGTGTAGCTAGCAATGACATCCTTGGGTAAGTAGGGTCTGGGTTCTCTGGTGATCTCTTTGTTTTCGCTGCCACCATTACTTGGATTGGAGGTTCTTAAGGTTAAGGCTTGAAGGTCTAACTCTTTTATTGTTCGCTGGTGGACCAACCTTCTGTCCTCCATCTCCATGTCCATTCTAGCTAAATCCAATTTTAGTCTCCTCTCTTCCCTCCTGTCTTCTAGCTCGGCGTCAGTAAGGCTCCTCACTGAGACACTGCTGCCCTCCCTTGAAAGTGATCTAGGACCTGTCAGTAGATTCCCCCCTTCAGTTTGGTACAGCAGCCCTGCCCCAAGGACAGTGTCTTGATCACTCTCTTCTGTGTCCTGTTCCTCCTCTATATGAGCTTCCACCCATGCCCTCAAGCTTGTCTGTAACTCGCTTTTCTTGGCACCTTTCTTGTAGAACACCCCCTGTCGTTGACACCACTCTTTAAGTTGGGCCACAGTGTAGGTCTCTATCTCCTCAAGGTACGATTCCATTTTTCAAGTATGGGATCAAATGGGCACTCAGGAGTGAACTAAGAAGTGTAATTTGAGGACAACCTCCACCCACCACCAGGAGTAAATTTGGAAAATCAAAATATAAATTTGGGAGACCGCTTGGAGAAAACTCCAGGTGTAGGCCTGTGGTAAGCACTGCGTTACTACTAAGTGAGTGTAAGCACAAATCTGTAATCCCACCGCTGAAACACCAATTATGTTAGACCTAGGGAATCCTAGACTACATAGGGTAGCCTGGCACAGAGGGCGACAGCTAATCTCCAAGGCTTTGGTGAAGTACTTACAGAACCCACTCACAGTAACTCAATGACTTACCACTAAAAATAAAGGACACCACACCAATTTAGAAAAATAACGGTTCCTTTTATAAAATTCTTTGGTATCTCTTTCTTTTTGTTTCTTTAAAACAGAGCTTCACTTTTAGTTCATTAAACCTTTTCACATTCAATTATTGGTTCAAAGCACAGTTCATTTGGCAGATTCAATACTTCTACCCCCCACATACAGAGATTACATTGAAATCTCCCTTCAATTTAAAGTTGCAATATTCTTACACTTCCTCTCTATTCATGTCAATAAATAATCAGGCTTCCTTACAGTAAATCAAACTGGTACATTACATTTAGCCGGGTTCAGGTCCCCCGCACAGTTCCAACACAATCCCGCTTAGGCTGTGGTGCAAGCAGTTGAATAACTGGAGGAGACAAGCAAGATATTACTTTTCTGAAGAGTAGCGCTTAACCCACTACAATCTTATCAAACCACTGGGCCCAACAGAGTAACCCCAGGTGCTGCCAGCCTTTCAGGTTCAGTTACCCCCCATCACTCTGGAGGCTCACTGTGAATCTCCTTTGGTCCCCCCAGCGACCTCTGGTGAACCCCACCTCGCTCGTTACTTCCCGCTTCCCTGAAGCACCTCAGCTCCCAGTTCACTCTCCCACACGGGCTCCGTGAGGGGTGGTTTATTTCTCGGATGGATAACCCCCCACTGAGCGGATTGTCTCCAGTTAATTGTTTCTCGTAATAAATTGTCACTCAGGCAATTCGCTGACTCCTCAAGTGTCCCCGGGCTGTTCAACTACTTGGTGCAAGTTACGGTAGGGACTCGTTCGCTCCTCCCCGCCCGACCACTCTCCCACGCTTACTTGGATGTTACTCGGTTCCTCTGCCCACTTGTGCCACGTTGTGAGTGTGTCGGCGGTCGCTGTCTCTCCCTCGCACTGTTACTCCGCCTCCGCTGCCTCAGACCGTCACGTCGAGCCGACGCTGGATCCTTGAAGACGCTCCCCTCAGTCGCGACGGCTCCGCCCACGTCCGGCCGTCTCCGGCAGTCTCCCCGCCTCTTCCGACGATTCCTCGGGACTCTCCAGAAGGCAACACAGATCAGCTGGGCTCTTCTTCCTCTTCCGATCCCGCGACAGGGATCTCTCACGGCAAAGGGCGCTTCCTTCAGGTAGGAACGTCAGCTAGTTCCGACGCTTCCTCTCACAGGGTGGTCCCCTTGCTTATGGGCTGCGGTCATGAAAGTTTTGACTCTTTATCCCCTGATTCCTTTTCTGATCAGAAAATCACGGAGAGGGTGTCCGGATTCACTTCCACCGCGCTTGTGCCCTCAGTGCCGGTCTTCACGCCGTTATGGTCACCTTTGGCTGTAGTACTCGTCACGGAGTCCTCTGGCACCTAATCTGGTTGCTGTGGCAGTGGGGTTTGGTCAGCCTACGAGGGGTCACTTCCCAGTAGAGCAGCAGCCGGCCCAAAGGTCGATCTTGTCCCTACTAGTGTGATATCCTCCTCCTCAAGTCCCCTCCCTCCGCACTGGTCACTTCTGATACTGTCACCCAATGGCTGCTGGTCACTGGCCTTTTATAGGCTGGTCTCAGACCCCTGGAAGCTACTAGTTGGTTCTGGAACCTTCCTCATGCTAGCCTATGGGTCTGCCACCCTTAGATGTCCGTTATGGCAGTTGGTGGACACCATTTTAGGTTTCTAAGTGTCCCTAGATTTCCAGGAGCTTGACTAGGCCTCACAGACAATGAAGGGAAAGATGGCGACATAATCAAGGAACACCTAGCCCCCTGACAACACTGAAAAATCCTGGTGAACATAAAAAAAAATAGAAACACTGGGAGGCTGAGGGTGACAAAAATAAATAATTATGGTTAGAACACCCCCAGAGGCAGACAGGTCTAACAGGCATTAAACAAATGACAAAACGCAACATTGGACTACTGTGGTTGTTGTGTTTTTACATAGCTGTATTCTGGATTTGCAGTGTTTGCTCTGCTTCTATTTATCACGTGTGTACAGACCACCTGTATCAATTACTCAGAATTGGAGTTTTACTTGTGTGATTTACAGCATTCAACAATTATATATATTGGTTGAGAAACATATGAAGAAATACAGGTGAAAATGTCTGAAAAAGAAATACTATAAAACCGTTACTCTTACATAAGACATCACACATGACTTATTTGGTTGCCTTTAAATCACAAGTTAAATCATCATGTCCCCAAATCCTATACCTTCATACTTTAAAATTATTTTTTTTTTTTAATGTATTTGTTCTCATTACTGTACACATCAAACAAACATTTGGCACATAGAAAGTCACCCTGCATTGCACATCTCTCCATTGTCTACACATTACTTGCGATTTTAGGCACCTCAATATACACACCATTGAGAACATGGCTGTGAGCCCCCACCAAGAACCTCATCCCTCTGCCCCCACTGATATATGATCATTAGCATTTATTTATTCCTGAAGTCAGTGTGGGTTCGCAGACCGACCTTGATCATCCTCCAGCTCTAGTCCATAATGTCTGTTCCAGGGATGCCAAATCTTGAAAAACTCTTTGGGCATCCCCTCATTTTATATGTTACACATTCCCCCCCACCCCATGTACATATCCGTTCCCGCTCTCCATTCAATCAAAGTAGGGAGTTCTGGTGCACCCCATCTCTTAGCTATATCTCTCTTAGCTACTGCCAACCCTAAGTTACATGAGATCATACTCCTGCTTGGCAAGTCTATATCTGACGGTATGCCTTGTTACACATATTTAGTATATTTCGGAAGCTGGTACCCCAGTATTTCGCTTAACTCTGCCAGTATCTTTGTATATGCGCGCAGTCCCACAGTGTGTGCCCAAACGTACTGTTAGACCTGGCACCTTGGCGTGAGTCTCCCTTCCACTTTTTGCTGGTGTGCCTCCGATGTTTTGCTGGTTTTCCGATACTCAGGGCACTGCGCCACGGCTGATCCGTGCCGCAGTGCAAGTGCTCCCTACTGTAAATTGTACATACGATTGGTATCCATGATTGGTGCATTGGTTTTACTGTTAGTCCCTAGTAAAGTGCACGAGAGAGTGCCGGGGCTTGTAGATGCCAATACTGCTGGTGGGCCTGCAGCGCTGGTTGCGCCACCCACCAAAGCAGCCGTAAAGATGTGTCTGGGAACTGCGACCGCAGAACCCGCGTGCGGTCTCGCACTGTCACGCTAGCTGGGCAAGTGTCCCCACTTGCCAGCACCGACCCTTCCCTTGACTACATATTAGTCACCCCTATGGTAGGCCTGCGGGCAGGGTGCGTTGTAGGGGCAAGGTAGGACAAGCCCTGAGGTGCGGGGCATGTCCTAGTAGTGACTTACAACGAAGACCGTATTTCACTATTGAAGGCTACCTGCTCCATTAGGCCAGGCTGAGCTGCGAGGATTATTACACCCTATAATCCCCGCAGGCTCAAGGAGCATGGTAGCGAGTCATGTTTAGTATGCCTGAACTCAGGATGATAAGATATTTCTTGTAGTCAAGTTTATTTTAATATCCTGGGTTTGCAAATGCTACTTTTAGAAAGTTAGCCTTTGCTTGCTTAACCATTTCAGCCGCATCTGCTGGTATGTGTATCTGACTGTCTGGGATGTGTGAGTGACAGGGCTGGAGGGATGACAGGTGGTGAATGCGCAGAATACACCTTAGTGGGAGGTAGGAGTGCCTCTTGACTCGAACTGTCACTGTGCTCGGCCACCACAATGCTGGCTCCACCCTCCTGGGGAGCGGCGGATGACTCTGCCGGCACCTGGCCCAGGAAGGGCGAAGCCCCCATCAACAAGGTACTCTGGCCACCCCTGTCCGGACAATGCTGGCTCCACCTCCTGTGGGGCGTCTGATGCGCCTGCCCCTCACACTGAAAGCAGAAGCCGGAGTACACCCGCCGGGGTACTCCAGAACTGAGAGTGGCTATGCAAAGCCCCCCCTGGCCTGCGAGAACAAAAGAATTGGCCTATAAAAGAAGGAGCCCTGCTCCTTGAAAATTAGATCCGGTTTGGGCCACAGAAGGACTCTGCCCTACGAGAAGGACCGTGAGAGACAAGGAAGGGTGCTGACTCTTGCCTGTGTCTGGTGCCTTGCTGCTGAAGGAGAGGAAGACAAAAAGACTACGAAAAGACTTTTGCTCTACTTGTGCCAAACTCTGCTAAAGAGATCTCCAAGGGCTTGCAACTGAACCTGCCCCCTGACTAGCGTCCCAGGACCAGTGGACGCTACCCCCTTGGAAGAAAGCGACTGCGGGTGCTGACCATCGCCGCAGCACCGACGGAGGAATCTCCTCCAAGGCAACGACCTCCCGACCACCGTGACCGGGGCCCAAAGCAACAGCGGAAGCAAAGCAAGGACCAGCCGCCGCTGGCCCGAACACCGTTACCGCAACTGCACCGGGAGCCCGAGAGCAAAGCAAAGGAGGACCCGAACAGTCCGAGCTCCCGAGAGGACTGCATAACGAGCAGCCACTCACCTGCAAAGACGGACAGTTGCCCTACGAGAACCCGCAAGGTCGGTAACCTGCCCGACAGCCCAGCTGTGAGCCCACGGCTGCACCGACATTTGGCTGGGTACGTCCTGCACTTGGGGACCGTACTGCCACTTGTCACCACCGCACAGCCGCCACCTCCAGGGTCGGAGCGGACGACGAGGAGAGGACCCTGCCGCCACAGAACACCGCTGCCCCGGATGACCAGTGACCTGCTCGGCTGAAGAGCCGCAACGATCAGCGACCCCGGGAAGGCAACGCGACGTGGGACAGATCCCCTGGAAGCCGCCGGCTCCACAAGAACTTAGAGTAACACCGGCCTACGGGCCTCAAGAGAACTGCATAAGAACTGTGGTAATCCGCATTGAGTAATCTGCAACCGTTTTCCTAAAGTATATTGACTGTATTCGCAAGCCTGCTTAAAATCTATATAAAGATATATATTTTTACAGAATACAGTCTGGTCTCGTTGTGTGGTGGGTTGGTTGTAAAGGTGTACTGTTGCAAGTGTTTAACCCTATGTGCCCCAAAGATTAGCCTACGACTGCTTAAGCCACACTACCTAGAGGGTAAGCAGAGGTTGTCTGGAAGGTAACCCTCAGCCCTGACGAGGAAGAGAGAGTCCCTGCTTGTCGCTAGTGTTGCACTGCGCCAACTAGAGCCTCCCCCTTCCTACATTGGACGCAGCGGTGAGGATTTCGAATTTACACTTGCGATAGCTATACCTGAGCTTCTGACCACTACACAAGGATTACGGTCCAGTTACTTAGCCACAGACTTTGATTTTTGAATTTTGCCGAAAGAAGATTCCGAGTGCAGAAACCATGCCGGGCACAAAGAGCCTGGATGGAGCGGAGTCCACGACCTCCGAGGTGTTGGAGGTAGAGTGGGACGCCGCAAAGCTGGACAAATACTCAAAGATGGAACTGAAGTTTTTCTGTAGGAAACTCAAGGTTCCGCACACTGGTTGCAAAAACAAACCGGAATTCTACAAGGCCCTGAAAGCCTGGGTGGAGTCCAGAAAGACCCCGGAAGAGCAAGACGTCCTCGCCGAGCAGAATACGACGGAGGAGCAGAATGCGCTTGGGGATCTGATCGATCTAGAGAGGCAAGACAGCGAGCACAGCTTGGGTAAAGGCCTGTCGCCAGAGGAGCTGGCGGACAGGAAGGAAACCAGGAATCACGAGAGAAAGTTGGCAGAAATGAAAATCCAGCTGGAGCTGGAAACCAAAAGAATGGCGCTGGAAGAGCGAAAGCACCAGATGGATTACGAAATAAAAATGAGGGAGATAAGTCTCAAGGAGAGAGACTTGGATCGGCCTCCCTCTGGTGGCAGCACATCGCCAGTGCAGGTAGAGTCAAGAGTGCACATCCCGAAGGACGTAGTTAAGGAGTTCTTTAAGGGGGATGACATAGGACAGTGGTTTAGGGCATACGAGGTAGCCATGTCCTCCCACCGGGTCCCTGACAAGGATTGGGGAGCGGGGTTGTGGGGAAGGTTCCTTAGCGAAGGGAGAGATACCTTGCTAGATTTGCCCGTTGAGAATCAGAGATCCTATGCCCACATGAAAGAAGCTTTATTAAACAGGTATGGGCTTACCCCTGAAATGTATAGACAGAAGTTTAGGGGATGTACTAAGCGGCCTGGGAATACGTATGTGGAGTATGTGACTTACTTTTGCAGAGCACTGGATGGTTGGGTGAAAGGTAACAAAGTTAATGATTTTCAAGGTCTCTTTGATTTAATTGCATGGGAGCACTTGTCTGATCACTGTTTTCCTGAGTTACGCCAACACCTGATCGATAGCAAGCTGTCCAACCCGAGGAAGCTTGCTGAGGAGGCGGACCGCTGGCTCAGCACCAGGGTCCACAAGGGTCCCGTGGGAGATTCCGCCAAGAGTGGGCAGGGTCCCCAGCAGAAGAGTGGGGGGGACAAGGGGGGAAAACAGAAAGGGTTCCAAAAAGGCCCCCAAAGTAGTTCCCAAGGGAATCCGCAGCAGGGTTCTCAGCCTCCCCCACCCCCGAAGCAGAATGGGGCCCCGACAGGTAAACCTGTTCCAAAGGGGCCCTTCAATTGTTTCAAATGTGGCGAGCCTGGGCACATATCCAGTGACCCCAAGTGTCGCCTATTTGGAAAACCTGCACCCACTGGTGCTCCGCCCCGACAAGTGACTAGCGTTCACCTGGGAGAAGAAATGATGGTCCCGGGGGGTGGAGATCCCGTTCACATGACCCTGGTCTCGTTAGGAGACAGCGAGATGATCCCTACAAACTACCTGCCCTCTAACACTAAAAAATATGGGCAGGTGGTGATCATCAATGGTAAGGAAGCCGAGGCTCTTAGAGACACAGGAGCCAGTGTGACTGCAGTGAGGCAGCACCTGGTGTCTCAAGAGCAGGTTGTACCCCATGCCTACTGTAGGGTTATCAACGCTGATAATTCTGAGAGTCAGTGTCCGATGGCTCAAGTTCCCTTCGAGTGGGGGGGGTCTCTGGTACTCTGCAGGTCTGTGTGAGAAAAACCATGCCTGTTGACTGTTTGCTAGGGAACGACTTGGAGCACTCCCCTTGGGAAAAGGTGGAGAAAACGACTCACCTGCGGATGGTGGGTCTGCCTGACTGGGCGTGCGTGACCACCCGGTCGATGGCAGCCAGTAGGGGTGATCGAGAGGTCCTGGGGCCTGATGGAGAGGCCCAGGAACCGGCCTTAGGGAGAAGGCGCAGGGGGCGCGGGAAACCGGCCCCTGACGTTCCTACGGTCCAGGAGGAGGCAGACCTTGAGGGGGATGCCCTGGAGCCTACGGGGGAACAGATCGCCGAACTGGGGGACCTGCCTGAGCTGACCCATTGGCAGCAAGAAGGAGGACCCTCCAGAGAGGAATTCTGCAGGGAGCAGAAAGAATGCCCTTCTCTCATGGGTATGCGGCAGCAGGCTGCAGACCAGGCCAATGGTGTTCAGGCCAAAACACATTACGTGTACTGGGAGAACGACCTCCTGTATTCGTAGCCTAAGGCTGCTGAACCTGGGTCAGCCCGTGTGCTGGTGGTACCCCAGAAGTTCAGAGCCTTCCTACTGGGTCTGGCTCATGATGTGCCTTTAGCAGGACATTTGGGGATGGACAAGACCTATGACAGGCTTGTCACCCACTTCTACTGGCCCCAAATGCATAAAAGCTCAGACGCTTATTGCAGAACCTGTCCGACTTGCCAGGCAAGTGGGAAGACGGGAGGGAAGAACAAGGCTCCCCTCCAACCCTTCCCTGTGGTCGGTACGCCATTCCAGCGAGTGGGTATTGACATCGTTGGGCCTCTGGACCCCAAGACAGCCATGGGCAACAGGTTCATCCTGGTCTTGGTGGACCATGCCACCCGGTACCCTGAAGCCATCCCTCTGGGGACAGTGACGGCTCCCGTGGTGGGGCGTGCACTGATGGGAATTTTCTCACGAGTAGGATTCCCTCTAGAGGTGGTGAGCGACAGGGGGACCAATTTCATATCGAAATATATGAAGTCCCTTTGGCAGGAGTGTGGCGTAACGTACAAGTTCACCACACCCTACCATCCCCAAGGTAACGGGTTGGTTGAAAGATTCAACCGAACCCTCAAAGGCATGATCATGGGCCTAGAAGGTCCGATGAGGCGTAAGTGGGACGTCCTCTTGCCATGCCTGCTTTTTGCATATCGCGAGGTACCACAGAAGTCCCTAGGGTTCAGCCCCTTTGAACTGCAGTACGGCCACCCCGTGAGAGGACCACTGAGTTTGGTAAAGGAAGGCTGGGAGCAATCTCCCAGGAAACCTCCCCAGAATGTATATAGCTACATGCTGGCCTTCAGAAACCAAACCAGGCGCCTCAGACAACTTGCCGAGGCAAATCTGGAAGCGAGCCAGGAGGAAATGAAGTGGTGGTACGATCAGAATGCCACTCTGGACGAGCTTCAGCCTGGACAGGAGGTGTATGTCTTGGCCCCAGTGGAGCCCTGTGCCCTTCAGGATAAGTGGACAGGACCATTTGAGGTTGTGGAGCGCAAGAGCCCCGTGACATACTTGGTGGACATGAAGACGCCCAGGAACCCTTTGCGGGTCCTACATGTCAACCGCCTCAAGCCCCACTTGCGAAGGTCCGAAGTGGGCATGTTGTTGGCAACCGATGACGGAATGGAGGAGGAGTCGGAGCCTCTTCCTGACCTCTTGGTGGCCTGTGAGAAGGATGGGTCAGTGGATGGAGTTAACCTCTCACCCTCCCTGACCGCCGAACAACAGGAGGACTGCCGCCAGTTGCTGGGGCAGTTTCCAGACCTGTTCTCCCTGGTTCCGAGTGTCACAGATTGGTGCGTCCATGATGTGGACACTGGAGACAGCTTACCGGTGAAGCATAAGGCTTACAGGGTAACTGACAGGGTACGGGCCTGCATCAAGGAGGAGGTCTCCAAGATGCTTGCCCTCGGGGTGGTTGAGTCTTCCAGCAGTCCTTGGTCCAGCCCCGTGGTCTTGGTGCCGAAGGCTGCTGCGCCGGGAGCCACACCCGAACTCCGGTTCTGTGTGGACTACAGAGGACTCAATTCAGTCACGAAGACTGACGCGCACCCCATCCCCAGAGCTGACGAGCTCATTGATCGGCTAGGGGCTGCCCGGTTTCTCAGCACGTTTGATTTAACGTCTGGGTACTGGCAGATCGCCTTGACCGATGGGGCAAAGGAGAGGTCGGCATTCTCTACACCAGATGAGCATTTCCAGTTCCGGGTTATGCCATTTGGAATGAAGAATGCCCCTGCCACCTTTCAGAGATTGGTCAACCAGGTGTTGGCTGGACTGGACGAGTTCAGTGCCGCCTACCTGGATGACATCGCGGTGTTCAGCGGCACCTGGCCCGAACACCTGCGACACCTCTGGGAAGTGTTGATGGCCCTGCGCAGAGCAGGCCTCACAATCAAGGCAAGCAAGTGCCAGATTGGGCAGGGTTCAGTGGTGTACTTGGGACACCAAGTTGGGAGTGGCAAGATAGCCCCCTTGCAGCCCAAAATCGAAACCATCCTGGCTTGGGAACCCCCCAAGACCCAGACTGCAGTGAGAGCCTTCCTGGGGCTCACTGGGTATTACAGGAGGTTTGTCAAGGGCTATGGCACGATCGTGACCCCCTTGACAGAGCTGACTTCGAAAAAGCAGCCCAGGAATGTGATTTGGACTGACACCTGTCAGAAGGCTTTCGACACCCTGAAGACTGCCATGTGCACGGCGCCCGTGCTCCTGGCCCCCGATTTCTCCAAGGAGTTCATTGTGCAAACAGACGCTTCAGAGCATGGTGTAGGGGCTGTTCTTTCACAGATGACTGAGGAGGGCTTTGACCAACCCGTAGCCTTCATAAGTCGGAGGTTACTTCCACGGGAAAGTAGGTGGAGTGCAATAGAGCGTGAAGCATTTGCTGTGGTCTGGGCGCTGAAGAAGCTAAGACCCTACTTGTTTGGGTCTCACTTCCGAGTTCAGACGGACCACAGGCCCCTCAGATGGTTGATGCAAATGAGGGGTGAGAACCCGAAACTGTTGAGGTGGTCCATTTCTCTACAGAGTATGGACTTTACGGTGGAACACCGCCCTGGCACCGATCACGCCAACGCTGACGGTCTGTCCAGATTTTTCCGCCTTAGTGATGTGGAACTCCCTGGGGAAGGGTAGTTCCCCCCACATTTCAGCTGGAGGGGACACATGTTAGACCTGGCACCTTGGCGTGAGTCTCCCTTCCACTTTTTGCTGATGTGCCTCCGATGTTTTGCTGGTTTTCCGATACTCAGGGCACTGCGCCACGGCTGATCCGTGCCGCAGTGCAAGTGCTCCCTACTGTAAATTGTACATACGATTGGTATCCATGATTGGTGCATTGGATTTACTGTTAGTCCCTAGTAAAGTGCACGAGAGAGTGCCGGGGCTTGTAGATGCCAATACTGCTGGTGGGCCTGCAGCGCTGGTTGCGCCACCCACCAAAGCAGCCGTAAAGATGTGTCTGGGAACTGCGACCGCAGAACCCGCGTGCGGTCTCGTACTGTCACGCTAGCTGGGCAAGTGTCCCCACTTGCCAGCACCGACCCTTCCCTTGACTACATATTAGTCACCCCTATGGTAGGCCTGCGGGCAGGGTGCGTTGTAGGGGCAAGGTAGGTCAAGCCCTGAGGTGCGGGGCATGTCCTAGTAGTGACTTACAACGAAGACCGTATTTCACTATTGAAGGCTACCTGCTCCATTAGGCCAGGCTGAGCTGCGAGGATTATTACACCCTATAATCCCCGCAGGCTCAAGGAGCATGGTAGCGAGTCATGTTTAGTATGCCTGAACTCAGGATGATAAGATATTTCTTGTAGTCAAGTTTATTTTAATATCCTGGGTTTGCAAATGCTACTTTTAGAAAGTTAGCCTTTGCTTGCTTAACCATTTCAGCCGCCTCTGCTGGTATGTGTATCTGACTGTCTGGGATGTGTGAGTGACAGGGCTGGAGGGATGACAGGTGGTGAATGCGCAGATTACACCTTAGTGGGAGGTAGGAGTGCCTCTCGACTCGAACTGTCACTGTGCTCGGCCACCACAATGCTGGCTCCACCCTCCTGGGGAGCGGCGGATGACTCTGCCGGCACCTGGCCCAGGAAGGGCGAAGCCCCCATCAACAAGGTACTCTGGCCACCCCTGTCCGGACAATGCTGGCTCCACCTCCTGTGGGGCGTCTGATGCGCCTGCCCCTCACACTGAAAGCAGAAGCCGGAGTACACCCGCCGGGGTACTCCAGAACTGAGAGTGGCTATGCAAAGCCCCCCCTGGCCTGCGAGAACAAAAGAATTGGCCTATAAAAGAAGGAGCCCTGCTCCTTGAAAATTAGATCCGGTTTGGGCCACAGAAGGACTCTGCCCTACGAGAAGGACCGTGAGAGACAAGGAAGGGTGCTGACTCTTGCCTGTGTCTGGTGCCTTGCTGCTGAAGGAGAGGAAGACAAAAAGACTACGAAAAGACTTTTGCTCTACTTGTGCCAAACTCTGCTAAAGAGATCTCCAAGGGCTTGCAACTGAACCTGCCCCCTGACCAGCGTCCCAGGACCAGTGGACGCTACCCCCTTGGAAGAAAGCGACTGCGGGTGCTGACCATCGCCGCAGCACCGACGGAGGAATCTCCTCCAAGGCAACGACCTCCCGACCACCGTGACCGGGGCCCAAAGCAACAGCGGAAGCAAAGCAAGGACCAGCCGCCGCTGGCCCGAACACCGTGACCGCAACTGCACCGGGAGCCCGAGAGCAAAGCAAAGGAGGACCCGTCCGGTCCGAGCTCCCGAGAGGACTGCATAACGAGCAGCCACTCACCTGCAAAGACGGACAGTTGCCCTACGAGAATCCGCAAGGTCGGTAACCTGCCCGACAGCCCAGCTGTGAGCCCACGGCTGCACCGACATTTGGCTGGGTACGTCCTGCACTTGGGGACCGTACTGCCACTTGTCACCACCGCACAGCCGCCACCTCCAGGGTCGGAGCGGACGACGAGGAGAGGACCCTGCCGCCACAGAACACCGCTGCCCCGGATGACCAGTGACCTGCTCGGCTGAAGAGCCGCAACGATCAGCGACCCCGGGAAGGCAACGCGACGTGGGACAGATCCCCTGGAAGCCGCCGGCTCCACAAGAACTTTGAGTAACACCGGCCTACGGGCCTCAAGAGAACTGCATAAGAACTGTGGTAATCCGCATTGAGTAATCTGCAACCGTTTTCCTAAAGTATATTGACTGTATTCGCAAGCCTGCTTAAAATCTATATAAAGATATATATTTTTACAGAATACAGTCTGGTCTCGTTGTGTGGTGGGTTGGTTGTAAAGGTGTACTGTTGCAAGTGTTTAACCCTATGTGCCCCAAAGATTAGCCTACGACTGCTTAAGCCACACTACCTAGAGGGTAAGCAGAGGTTGTCTGGAAGGTAACCCTCAGCCCTGACGAGGAAGAGAGAGTCCCTGCTTGTCGCTAGTGTTGCACTGCGCCAACTAGAGCCTCCCCCTTCCTACACGTACCAGTCTCCTTCCCATTTTATAGAGACGGGCTCTTGTTACATATACTCTATGAAGGATTTTAAATTGAATTAGCCCTAATCTCAGTTTATTTTATTTATTTGGGCATTTGTAGAGCGCCTGGTTACGCCACTGGCGTGTCCCCGCGCTGTGATAAGTGAAGTGGCTGCCCCCCCCCCCTCCTACAGAAGGCTACCTGCTGAAAAGGTGGGTTTTAAGCTTTTTCCTGAACAGGACTTCAGATGGTTCTAGTCGCAGTTCTAAAGGAAGGGCATTCCAGCATCTGGGAGCGAGGTGTCTAAAAGATCTTCCTCCCTTACGTGCCTTTCTTACTCTGGGGACTTTTAGCAGCCCAGTCTGCGAGGACCGTAGATTGCGTGTGGGCTCATAGTAGGTCACCAGACTCTGGAGCGGGACAGGGGCTTTACCACTCAGAATGCGGTGACATGTGGAGAGGGCTTTGAACTCTACCCTCCTATCCACGGGGAGCCAATGGAGGGCAAGTAGAGCTGGTTTGGAGGGTGACCTCCTAGGGAGCCTCAGTACCAGCCGTGCCGCGGCATTTTGGAGCACTTGCAGGCGGCCCATGACCTTGCTCGTGGCCCCCAGATAAAGCAGGTTCCCGTAGTCAAGTCGCGAGGTGACCAGGGCGTGCACCAGCGTCCTCCGAGCAGAAATAGGAAGAAGGTCTAAAACTTTCCTTAAGGCTCTCAGAACGCCGAAACACACCCCGGCCACCCGGCTGATCTGGGGACCGAAGGCAAGGTCCTTGTCCAGCCACACGCCGAGGTTCCTAGCCTCACGGCAGGGAATAGGGACCTCACCCAGGCAGGGCGGCCACCACGCCGACGACCAAGCAGATGGCCCTCTCCCCACCACGAGCACCTCAGTCTTGCTACCATTCAGCTTTAAACAGTTTGCGGACATTCAGGCTGCCAGGTCTTGCATGCAGTTCCTGAAGATGTCCGCTGCAAGGCCGGGTGCACGCGATAGGGAGATGAACAGCTGCGTGTCATCGGCGTAGGACACCAGGCGAAGACCGTGTCCCTCCACGATGGCTGCAAGGGGGGAGACATAGATATTAAATAGGGTTGGGCTCAGGGACGAGCCCTGAGGCACACCCTGGCCCAACTCAATCTCCTTCGAATAGCATTCTCCCAGTCGGACCTGAAAACACCTGTCAGACAGGAAGGAACCGATCCAGCCAAGCGCATCGCCTGTGACCCCACCTTCATTCAGACACTGTAGCAAGGTGGAGTGTGCTACAGTGTCGAATGCCGCGCTTAGGTCAAGTAGGATCAAAGCCATGGTTTGGCCCTCATCCACGCCCTGTCGTAGCGCTTCAACTGCCACGAGAAGCGCCGATTCCGTCGAGTGACGGGGGGCGGAAGCCAAATTGCGAGTCGTGGAGTAGCGAAGCCTCCTCCACGAACTGCATAAGTTGTAGGTTGGCTATTTTTTCCGCCACTTTAGCCATATAGGGCAGGAGGGAGATTGGGCGAAGATTGTCAAGTTTCTCAAAACTGACATTGGCTTTCTTTTGCAGAGGGAGTACTACTGCTTGCTTCCAAGCAATGGGGACACTCTGGGACTTCAAGGAGGCATCTAGCAGGTGCAGAACATAGGGTTCAAGTACTTGTAGGCTGCCCTTCAACCGACTGGGAGTGGTCGGGTCTCTTGGGGAGCCAGATTTTATCGAACCGCAGATGCGGAGAAGTACCTCCGTAGGAGGGGTGACGAAGGTGACTAATCGTTGTTCCCCTTTGATTTTAGTGGCCTCCTGGTATAATGGGCTATTGTCTGCCTTCTGAGGGAAGGAATTGTAGATGTTAGTGACCTTATTTGCAAAGAACTCTGCAATACAGTCACAACCCTCCGTTGTGCAAAGTTTCTTGGGCACCACAGCGGGCTTCCCTATCGCAATAGATTTATAGATTGAGAAGAGTTCCTTAGTGGACTGTTCAGCTTCTTCAATCTTATTGCAGTAGTACAGTGATTTGCCCTTTCTTATTAATTTGTGGTAGTTGCGCCTGCATTCTATATACTCTGCTTTGGCCGAGTAGGCAGTTCTCCATTGCCTTTCAGCACGTTTACACGCTGCTTTGGCTGCCCGCATGTCCTCGTTGTACCAAGGAGCCGATCTCTGAGCTCGGCCCCCCATTTTTGCTGTACCGAGTGGAGCCACCAGGTCCAGGGCCTCCGTGATTCGTTGGGCTAGATTGAAATTAATTTCTTCTACCCCCTCACCCCCAGGGTGACCCTTCGCAGTTAGCGCCTGGTTAAATTTAGCTTGGGAGAACGCCGCCCATCTCCGCCTAGGGTGTTTATCGGCAGGAGGTTCGGTCGGGCGCGCTCCCTGTATCTCAATGGTGAATGGGATGAGATGGTGGTCGGACCATGGAATGGGGACAGGGATCTGAGCTTCCACTTGGTTCCAGTTTGCGAAAACCGGGTCAAGAAGGTGGCCCATCTTGTGGGTGGAGTGCTGTACCTTCTGCTCAAACTGCAGACCTGCCATTGGTATCTAGGTGTAGGTTTAGGTCACCCAGGACTAGATATTTATCAGTGCTTAATGCGGCCTCTGTGACTCCTTCTACTAGCTTCTTGATGAAAGTTGAAGTAGAGCCAGGCGGGCGATAAATCAGAAGGCCTTTCAGAGTGAAATTGCCGCTTATCGAGATAGAGAAAGCACCGGCTTCACTATCCTCAATAGTAGTCCGTTCTAACTGACATTGGTAGGCCTGTTTAGCAACTATAGCTATGCCACCCCCTCTCCCTGATATTCTATCTAATCTCTGCAGGCAATAGCCCTCTGGGATGGCTTCAATGATCTCCGGCATGGAGTCTTGGTCTAACCAAGTTTCCGTAAGGAAGAGCAAATCCCAATGCTTTCCGCTAAGGAGGTCATGGATGTCAAGACAGTGTTTATGTAGGGAGCGTACGTTCAGCAGGCCACAGACCAGGGTATGTTGGTCTCCGAAGTTAACCTCCCCTATATGGAAAGTGAAGTTGCAGTGGCTGCAGCCAGCGTTGTTTTCTACCTCCATACTGTGTGAGCAAGGTCCAGAAAGCTCACTGCGGAGGAGAAGAAGGTCCTCTCGACTCCAACAGACATGGTCTCCAGGAGGGGCAGGGGGTCTGGCCCTGGGCCGCAAACGGCCGCGGACGGGCGCAGACGGGCTTAACTCAGACGCAACTCCGGCGCGCCTTCGTCGCGCCCGCTGCGCTCGTCCGCTGCGCTGCCTACAACACATCCGCCTTATATCCCCCCAGCGTCCCAACAACTAGAGCGCTGCAGGTCTCTGACGGAAGTGTCTGGCTCGGACCCTCCACGCCCTCTGCTCGAACTGTGCTAGTCACCGGCGTCAGAACGAGGCGGGAGGGAGGGGCGAGTCCAGCACTCCGTTGCTAGGTAGCAGCAACTGCTTGTCAGCTTTGAGGAGCTCAGCCGAGCGAAATGCAGAAAGCAAAACAACACACAGTGCTTGCACGCGCTGGCTCACCACAGTGCCAGGTGAGGAAAAGAAAGTTTTAAAATTTTAAAATAGCTCACGCGCTAAGTCAGCATACGAGTCTTGTTCACTAATACGCTGGAAGCGCTTCAATAAAAAGCGGTAGGGACACTGCCACAGCCCACTTACCACGCGGGGAACCAGGATCCAGTGCCTTATATCCCCCCCAGCGTCCCAACAACTAGAGCGCTGCAGGTCTCTGGCGGAAGTGTCTGGCTCGGACCCTCCACGCCCTCTGCTCGAACAATGCTAGTCACCGGCGTCAGAACGAGGCGGGAGGGAGGGGCAAGTCCAGCACTCCGTTGCTAGGTAGCAGCAACTGGCTACCTCTCTTGGGTATATTAGCGCCGCCTCCCAATCTATGTCTTCCAGCGTACCCAAGGAGGTCTCCCACGTCTTCCTCAAAGTTACCAGATTATCTGGGATGTTATTAATAAGCGTCTTATAGATCCAGGATGGATCACTGACATAATAACGACTACAAAAAAATAGGAATTTAAAATATCGACTCCAAAATATCTACTACAAAAATATCGAAGTTCTATCTACAATCAGGTAAGTACAAAAATATTGAATCAAAAATATCGTTTAAAAATATGTACTTTATAAAAATATTGAATTTATTAAAATTAATGTAAAATTAAAAAATATTAAAAATAAATAACTAAAATATACTTAAACATACTTAAATAACCTTAAAATTATTAAATAAATAATTTAAGTTATAAAAAAAATAACAATACAATTTTATTTGTTAAAACATATATTTATATTGACATATTATTATTAAAAAATATACAATATTATTACCGTAGCATAGCAAGAGTGTTAAAATTACTATTCCCACTCCAAATGAGTGCAACATTAGGGAAAGCGTTGGATAGCGTAGGGGTAAAAATTACTATTCCCACTCCAGTGAGTGCATGTTGCAAAGTCATCCTGTGCCCTGGGCACCCCCCACATTTTTGCTGACTGGAACTGGTGGTAACTGACTCTGACTGACCCTGGGCTCTGTTTAACCAGGCCCTGGGCCAGTGCCAAGCCAAAAGGAACACATTAGAACACAGTTAAGACACCCAGCCTACACTAGGGTACACTTTAGTATGGTGGGTTACCCCTGTAGTTGGCATGACCTACCACCTAAGCCCTTAGTATGTAATAGGGCAGTGGATTGAAACTACCTAGAAGTCTCCAGTATCCTGGGGCATGGCAGTTTAGAGGCCAGCAGATTCTCTGCACCAGCATGTGTGCAGTGCTGAAGCCTGAGGTCAGTTTAAAAGCTGCACTGGTGGCCAGGACAGTTTTTAAACCTTAAATTGTGCCCAAACTCGACTTTGGGGGTAGGGGCCCTTACAAAGTAAAGGCCTACCATGTTTTTGCATATTAGGAACCCCCAGGGTCACCCCTCGGTATTCCAGGGGTGGGGGGTCAGTTATCTATAAGGAGCGCCCTTATAAAATGAGTTTTTAGAAGCCTGGGTAAAGTGAAATTTTACATTTCACTCCCCACATTGTCTTAAAGAGGTGCTCAAATTCGACTTTGCTGCTGGAAGAATTGGGTAAGGGTGATCTGCAATATTTCTGCAGATTCAGAACCCCTGAAGTCTCCCCTAGTTGCACAGGGGGTGGGGGTCCGGTAGAAATTAGGGAAATACTTATAAAATATGGTTTTATAAGCCCTGGTGCTACAAAAGTGGCGCAAGTCATTTTTCCCATTGCAAACCCCGTGGCCCATAGGTTAACATGGCAGTAAGTGATTGACTAATAAATATTGATAGGAGAGGACTAGCCGGACCATTCAAAGACTTCCCAGAATGGTCGTATTAAATCCAACGATATTATATTGTTGAATTTCTCCTAAAGTGTACATACAATACGTTATGAGACTTTCTTGTTTGTAAGTCCAAATTCAGCCTTTCAGTGGTCTGCCCTGATTGGTCAGAGTTAAGTGGATTAGCCAGGCTGCTGGGAGGGCAGTGATCTGTTCTATAAGAATGCCAGGCCAGGAGGTGGCGTCGTAAACTACGCTCTTGAAAGGCAATAGGGGAGGCCTGGGTTTTAGTCCACTTTGACAGTAGTGACCCAGAGTCAGGACTAGGCTTAAGAAAATAATTTGCAGGTGTTACTGGGATGGTCCATGGAAATGAGATATCCCAGGGGGTCTGTTTAGCCAGCTCTTACCTCCTTGCTGGAAAATCAGCCATTATGGATTTGGAAGGATGATGCACTCTGGGACAAACTAAATGCCACACTCCACCAGATGTGGTCATAACTAGGAGTAGTTGCCCTGCTCTCATTGGTCAGCAGTGACCTGGTGCTTGACCCAGAGTATTTTGAATAAGTATCTGAGAGGGGCAGAGCCCTCCAGATCTGCTGCTTGAAACTGAATGAAGCAAGAAGTAGCCTGCTGAAGATTTTGCTGTGTGCAAGGAGCTCTAAGGCATGACCTATGAAGACTGCACCCTCTGAAACTACAGCCCTGTGGATTACCTTGCTGCCAAAAGACTCAAGAGTTGAAACTCCCTGCAAGCTACAGGTTAACAGAGCTCACCTGAACAGCCCCACAAAGAATTCAAAGCCTGGAGTACCAGTGGATCTGTAAGGGTTTTGTTCAACTGGATTGCGGAATTGAAGTTTCACACTTTCAAGGACCCTCTTGGAGATTCCAGAACCTTGGATTGTGTGTTGGATACTTTGGTACCTGCAAGCAGAACGCCAGGAAGGTGTTCTAACTGGACCCTGCTTGCTGAAGAAGGCGGCCCACTACAGTGGTGAGAATTCTTCAGAACAATTTATAAAGGTGTGTCCCTGACAGAGAAAACAAAATGACTTAAAGGGGCACTGTTGGTTTCTAAGCACTAGAAAGTGACTAATCTTTAAAAATTCATACCTCTGGTTCCCTACAGTGGATTATTTTCGTTTTGATGTCATTTAAAAGATAAAAATATTACCTATTTTTATAAATTGGTGTTGGATTTTTATTTTGTGTGGTGTCTTAATTATTTACTGAAATGGTGTTTTTAAATGCTTTACATACCTGTCTTTGAAGGTAAGCCTGTCTGCTCGCAGCCACGTTACCAAGGGTTGAGCAAAGGAATACTTTTCTAAGACCTATGCTGAGTCCTATCATGTGTTAGTGGCCTTATTGCCAGGCCAGTGGCAGACCTACATTTGCCCCTACCAATAACCCACTTTCCAACATTTGGTGTTCAGCGGTGTGGATGAGGACTTGTGTTTAAAAAGTACACCTTTCAGTGAATATTTTAAGATTATAAAAATCCTCTCAATTGCCTTAGAACAAAACCTTTGAGTTTGATTTTTCGAATTTGGACTAAACTTTTTTTAATCCATTGTTTTGATTTTTCCAAATTGTTCTAAGTCTATTGTGCCTAGTTTTTGTGACCCAAAACTAGGGAACCATGGAGCTGGATCTGGCTAAACTGTCCCAGTTTAAGATGGCGGAGCTTAGGGAACAGTGTAGGCTTAGGGGGCTGCGTTCTGCAAAGAAGACGAGGAAGGCAGGGTTGCTTGAGTCCCTAAAGGCCTGGGCCAGGGCAGCGGAGGAGAACGCAAGGGGGTGGGAAGATGTTCCCCCCAACCTCACCCGAGAGGGGGTGAGGATAAGACCCTTCCCATTGTGACTAGTGTTAGCCAGTGAAACAAGGTGGTGGTGGGAGTGGGGAAGGGTCCCTTACTCATGTACCACTACTGTCCCTTGCAGAGAGACAGCTTCAGGCTCAATTAGAGTTGATTGCCTTGGAGAAAGAGAAATTCGAATTGGCTAAGAGAAAATGGGAGAGGGAGGAGAAAAGGAATGGTGGCATCGAAAGTGAAGAAGATGCTGAAATGTCTAGGGGTGGTAGATTTGAACCTAAACTTCCCAAATGCATTGTACCCAAATACACTGAGGGGGATGACATTGACAAGTGGCTAGCAGCTTTTGAGAGGGCCCTTAAAATGAGTAGGGTATTGGTATTGGGGCGCACTCCTGTGGGAGTTGATTCCAGTAGCTGAGAGGGATAGGCTCCTGACCCTGAAGGGGGAGTTTGCAGAATCATACCAGCAGATGAAGGCATGCTTAGTCAAGAGATTTGGTCTGACTCCAGAACAGTACAGGGTGAAGTTTAGAGGCACGCAGAAATTGAGTTCAAAGTCTTGGGTAGACTTTGTGGACTTTTCAGTAAAGGCACTGGAAGGCTGGATTGTTGGTAACAAAGTTGACACATATGAGGGATTGTATAATTTGTTTTTGAAAGAACACATTTTGACTCATTGTGCAGAGGAGAAGTTATGCCAGTATCTAGTGGACTCTAAGCTGAGAGCTGGGGGAATCAGCTGATGAGTGGGTGAGAACCTGGGTTTCCATTCAGCATCAGGGGGGTGACCAGAAGAAAGGAGGACAGGTCCCTCCCCAGGGGAAAGCCCAGGGAAATAAAGTTCAAAATCCTAAGGAGTCCTCCAACGACCCACAAAAACCTGCACAAGGAGGGGGGCCCCAAGCCAACCCAAATTCAAAGGGAGGGGGTTTCAGGGAAAGCCTGGTAGGTTCTTTGATCCCTCAAAGGTAGGTAAGTGCTTTGACTGTAACCAGCCAGGGCATAAGCAGGGAGATGCTGTCTGCGCCAAGAAGCTCCCCCCTAAGGGGCCATCCACAGGGATTGCCAGTGTCAGTGTCGGGGTGGAGGGTGGTGTACAGAACAGGCAGGTGGTGGAAGCAACCTTAGTGTCCCTGGGTGGGGTGAGTATTGCCACCCTTGCTGCCTTACCTCCAAACATGGACAAGTACAGGCAGAGGCCTAAAGTGAATGGGACTGAGATTGAGGCTTTCAGAGACACTGGGGCTAGTTTAACTATGGTCCTGGATAAACTGGTGCCGCCAGAGAGGTTGTTACCTGGTGAGTTTCACCAGGTGACATATGCAGACAGCACTACCAAACTCCATCCCATGGCCGTGGTGGATTTGGAATGGGGAGGTGTGACAGTCACTATGAAGGTAGCTGTGTCAAAGGTGCTCCCGGTCCAGTGTTTACTGGGCAATGATCTTGAAGCCTCTGCGTGGTCAGAGGTGGCAAGAGGACTCCATATGAAAATATTGGAGCTCCCTGAGTGGGTATGTGCTGTGACTAGGTCACAGACTAGCCAGAAGGGAGGGGCTGGACACTCGGACCCTGGAACAAAGGGCCAAGAATCCAAGGACAAGGGCACTGGGCCTGGTGAGCCAGCCCAGGGAACTCCAGTGGTGCAGGAAGAATCTAACCCTGATGGGGAGGATCTGGCCTCTGAGGGAGGGGTTCCATCCCTGCCAGAGCTGTCAGATTTTGCAGAACTGACAGGAGCAGGTGGACCCTCCAGAGAGGAGTTCAGTCAGGGACAGTTTGACTGTCCCACCCTTGAGAGCTTAAGGCAGATTGCTTCTAAGCAAAGGAGGGGGGTGACAGTGGGTTTCACAAACTCTACTGGGAAGATGGACTGCTTTATACTGAGGCCAGAAACCTCAAGGAGAGGGCCACCAGGAGATTGGTGGTGCCCCAGAAGTACAGAGAGTTCATCCTGACTTTGAGTCACGATATCCCCTTGGCAGGACATTTGGAACGGACAAAGACATGGAACCGGTTGGTGAACCATTTCTACTGGCCCAATATGTCTGAAAAGGTAAAGGAGTTTTGCATCTCCTGTGCCACCTGTCAGGCCAGTGGTAAGGCAGGGGGCAAGACAAAGACTCCCCTAATACCACTGCCAGTGGTTGGGGTTCCTTTTGAAAGGGTGGGGATGGACATTGTTGGTCCCCTGGACCCACCTACTGCATCAGGGAATAGGTATATCTTAGTGGTAGTTGACCATGCTACTAAATACCCTGAAGCCATACCCCTTAGAACCATTGATGCACCTGCGGTGGCTAGAGCACTGCTTGGGGTGTTCACCAGAGTGGGTTTCCAAAAGAGGTGGTGTCAGACAGGGGCACGAACTTCCTGTCCAGCTATCTGACTGCTATGTGGGATGAGTGTGGTGTCAACTACAAGTTCACCACCCCCTATCACCCACAAGGAAATGGTCTTGTTGAGAGATTCAACAAAACCCTGAAGGGCATGATAAATAGGTTGTCAGAGAAACTCAGGAGGAGATGGGATGTTCTCCTCCCATGCTTACTGTTTGCCTACAGGGAGGTGCCACAGATGGGGGTTGGTTTCAGTAATTTTGAGCTGGTGTTTGGACACCCTGTGAGGGGGCCATTGAGCCTGCTTAGAGAGTCTTTAGAGAAGCCTCTTAAAGAAGCTAAGGACAATGTGCTTGATTATGTGCTAGGCCTGAGATCTAGAATGGCGGAGTACATGTACAAGGCAAACAGGAAACTGGAGGCCAGCCAGGAGCTCATGAAGCACTGGTATGATCAAAAGGCTACTATGCCTGAGTATACTCCAGGACAGTTGGTGTGGGTGTTGGAGCCTGTGGCTCCCAGGGCCCTCCATGACAAGTGGAGTGGTCCCTATCCAATCTTAGAAAAGAAGGGTGAGGTTACCTATTTGTTTGACCTTGGCACCCCCAGGAACCCTCACAGGGTCCTGCATGTGAATAGATTGAAACCACACCATGACAGGGCAGACATGACAGTGTTACTGGCCACTGATGAGGGTGTGGAGGAGGAAACTGAGCCTGTGCCCGACCTCCTCTCCACCAATGTGCAAGATGGGTCAGTGGAGGGAGTTGTGCTCTCTCCCAAGTTGACAGACCAGCAGCACAGAGACTGTAAGCAGGTGCTGGAGCAGTTTGCTGGCCTGTTCTCTCTGACCACAGGTGTCACTGAGTGGTGTGTGCACCACATTGACACCGGTGACAGCCGACCTGTAAAAAATAAAATGTACAGGTCATCTGACCATGTCAGAGCCAGCATTAAAGCTGAGGTTGCTAAGATTCTGGAGCTGGGGGTAATTGAACCATCTGAGAGTCCATGGGCCAGTCCAGTGGTACTGGTACCTAAACCTAATCCTCAGGGGGGACCCAAGGAGTTAAGGTTCTGTGTGGACTACAGAGGTTTGAATGCAGTCACAAAGACGGACGCTCACCCTATACCTAGAGCTGATGAGCTCATTGATAGGTTAGGGGCTGCTAAGTACCTGAGTACTTTTGATTTGACTTCAGGTTATTGGCAGATTGCCCTCACTGATGGAGCAAAGGAGAGGTCAGCATTCTCCACACCAGAGGGACATTATCAGTTCAAGGTAATGCCCTTTGGACTAAAGAATGCACCTGCCACCTTCCAAGGGTTGGTGAACAGGGTCTTGTCTAGGTTGGAAGAGTTCAGTGCAGCTTACCTGGATGATATAGCTGTATACAGTTCTACCTGGGGGATCACTTAAACCACCTAAGGGAAGTGCTTCAGGCCATGGCAGCAGGCAGGCCTGACTATTAAGGCAAGCAAGTACCAAATAGGACAGAGTTCTGTGGTGTACCTGGGCCACCTGGTAGGCGGGGGCCATGTACAGCCTCTCCAAGCTAAAATACAAACTATTTTGGATTGGACAGCTCCTGTTACCCAGACTCAGGTCAGAGCATTCCTTGGACTGACAAGGTATTATAGAAGGTTTGTTCAAAATTATGGGACCATTGTGGGGCCCCTAACAGAACTGACTTCTAAAAAGAGGCCCAAAAAGGTGATTTGGACCCCAGAGTGTCAGACGGATTTTGACACTCTGAAAGCTGCTATGTGTTCAGCACCAGTGTTACTGGCCCCTGACTACACAAAAGAATTTGTAGTTCAGACTGATGCTTCAGAGCAAGGGATTGGTGCAATTTTGTCACAGCTGAATGAAGGGAGCCTTGACCAGCCAGTTGCCTTTATTAGCAGGAGGCTTCTTCCCAGAGAGCAGAGGTGGAGTGCCATTGAGAGAGAGGCTTTTGCTGTGGTGTGGTCACTGAAAAAGTTGAGACCATATTTGTTTGGGACTCACTTTCGTGTTCAAACTGACCACAGGCCTCTCAGGTGGCTCATGCAGATGAGAGGGGAGAATCCCAAGCTGTTAAGGTGGTCCATTTCCGTACAGGGAATGGACTTTACAGTGGAACACAGACCTGGGGTTGCCCATGCCAATGCAGATGGACTTTCCAGGTTCTTCCACTTAGCCGATGAGGACTACCAGGGTGTAGGTTAGTAACCCATCACCTTTCGTTTGGGGGGGCTATGTTGCAAAGTCATCCTGTGCCCTGGGCACCCCCCAACTTTTTGCTGACTTGAACTGGTGGTAACTGACTCTGACTGACCCTGGGCTTTGTTTAACCAGGCCCAGGGCCAGTGCCAAGCCAAAAGGAACACATTAGAACACAGTGAAGACACCCAACCTACACTAGGGTACACTTTAGTATGGCGGGGTACCCCTGTAGTTGGCATGACCTACCACCTAAGCCCCTAGTATGTAATAGGGCAGTGGATTGAAACTACCTAGAAGTCTCCAGTATCCTGGGGCATGGCAGTTTAGAGGCCAGCAAATTCTCTGCACCAGCATGTGTGCAGCCCTGAAGCCTGAGGTCAGTTTAAAAGCTGCACTGGTGGTCAGGACAGTTTTTAAACCTTAAATTGTGCCCAAACTAGACTTTGGGGGTAGGGGCCCTTAAAAATTAAAAACCTACCATGTTTTTGCATATTATGGACCCCCAGGGTCACCCCTAGGTATTCCAGGGGTAGGGGGTCAGTTATCTGTAAGGAGCGCCCTTATAAAATGAGTTTTTAGAAGCCTGGGTAAAGTGAAATTTTACATTTCACTCCCCACATTGTCTTAAAGAGGTGCTCAAATTCGACTTTGCTGCTGGAAGAATTGGGTAAGGGTGATCTGCAATATTTCTGCAGATTCAGAACCCCTGAAGTCTTCCCTAGTTGCACAGGGGGTGGGGGTCCGATAGAAATTAGGGAAATACTTATAAAATATGGTTTTATAAGCCCTGGTGCTACAAAAGTGGCGCAAGTCATTTTTCCCATTGCAAACCCCATGGCCCATAGGTTAACATGGTAGTAAGTGATTGATTAATAAATATTGATAGAAGAGGACTAGCCGGACCATTCAAAGACTTCCCAGAATGGTCGTATTAAATCCAACGATATTATATTGTTGAATTTCTCCTAAAGTGTACATACAATAAGTTATGAGAATTTCTTGTTTGTAAGTCCAAATTCAGCCTTTCAGTGGTCTGCCCTGATTGGTCAGAGTTAAGTGGATTAGCCAGGCTGCTGGGAGGGCAGTGATCTGTTCTATAAGAATGCCAGGCCAGGAGGTGGTGTCGTAAACTACGCTCTTCAAAGGCAATAGGGGAGGCCTGGGTTTTAGTCCACTTTGACAGTAGCGACCCAGAGTCAGGACTAGGCTTAAGAAAGGAATTTTCAGATGTTACTGGGATGGTCCATAGAAATGAGATATCCCAGGGGGTGTGTTTAACCAGCTCTTACCTCCTTGCTGGAAAATCAGCCATTATGGATTTGGAAGGATGATGCACTCTGGGACAAACTAAATGCCACAATCCACCGGATGTGGTCATAACTATGAGGAGTTGCCCTGCTCTCATTGGTCAGCAGTGACCTGGTGCTTGACCCAGAAAATTTTGAATAAGTATCTGAGAGGGGCAGAGCCCTCCAGATCTGCTGCTTGAAACTGAATGAAGCAAGAAGTGCCCTGCTGAAGATTTTGCTGTGTGCAAGGAACTCTAACGCATGACCTATGAAGACTGCACCCTCTGAAACTACAGCCCTGTGGATTACCTTGCTGCCAAAAGACTCAAGAGTGGAAACTCCCTGCAATCTACAGGTTAACAGAGCTCACCTGAACAGCCCCACAAAGAATTCAAAGCCTGGAGTACCAGTGGATGTGTAAGGGTTTTGTTCAACTGGATTGCGGAATTGAAGTTTCACACTTTCAAGGACCCTCTTGGAGATTCCAGAACCTTGGATTGTGTGTTGGATACTTTGGTACCTGCAAGCAGAACGCCAGGAAGGTGTTCTAACTGGACCCCGCTTGCTGAAGAAGGCGTCCCACTACAGTGGTGAGAATTCTTCAGAACAATTTGGAAAGGTGTGTCCCTGACAGAGAAAACGAAATGACTTAAAGGGGCACTGTTGGTTTCTAAGCACTAGAAAGTGACTAATCTTTAAAAATTCATACCTCTGGTTCCCTACAGTGGATTATTTTCGATTTGGTGTCATTTAAAAGATAAAAATATTACCTATTTTTATAAATTGGTGTTGGATTTTTATTTTGTGTGGTGTCTTAATTATTTACTGAAATGGTGTTTTTAAATGCTTTACATACGTGTCTTTGAAGTTAAGCCTGTCTGCTAGCAGCCACGTTACCAAGGGTTGAGCAAAGGAATACTTTTCTAAGACCTATGCTGAGTCCTATCATGTGTTAGTGGCCTTATTGCCAGTGGCAGACCTACATTTGCCCCTACCAATAACCCACTTTCCAACAGTGCAACAGTAGGGAAAGCGTTGGATAGCGTAGGGGTAAAAATTACTATTCCCACTCCAGTGATTGCAACAGTACAGAAAGCGTTGGATAGCGTAGGAGTAAACATTACTATTCCCACTCCAGTGAGTGCAACAGTAGGGAAAGGGTTGGGTAGCGTAGGCGTAAAAATTACTATTCCCACTCCAAAGAGTGCAACAGTAGGGAAAGTGTTGGATAGCGTCGGGGTAAAAATTATTATTCCCACTCCAGTGGGTGCAACAGTAGGGAAAGCGTTGGATAGCGTAGGGGTTAAAATTACTATTCCCACTCCAAAGAGTGCAACAGTAGGGAAAGCGTTGGATAGCGTAGGGGTAAAAATTACTATTCCCACTCTAGTGAGTGCAACAGTAGGGAAAGCGTTGGTTAGCGTAGGGGGTTAAAATTACTATTCCCACTCCAAAGAGTGCAACAGTAGGGAAAGCATTGGATAGAGTAGGGTTTAAAATTACTATTCCCACTCCAAAGAGTGCAACATTAGGGAAAGCGTTGGATAGGGTAGGGGTAAAAATTACTATTCACACTCCAGAGAGTGCAACAGTAGGGAAAGTAAATACTTCATATATTATTTAAAAATATATAAATTAATATCTATAAAAAATTAATTAAAAGTAATTACCAACTTAATATAATATAATAATTAATCAATTAAAATTACAAATTAAAATTAATTATTACAATTACTTACCTATTAATACAAATTAATTACAAATGAACAATTAAATAATTAACAATTAAACATTAATTAACAATTAATTCAAATTAAATACAATTAAATAAATTGAATTATTTAATTAATTATAAATAAATTACTTCCCACCCTATTCCTCTATAAACCCACAACCTGCTACAGAAAATAAATTAGTAAAATTAACATAATTAGCAATTAATCAATTAAATAAAATTATTTGGCAATTAAAATGTAATTAATTACCCATAGAAATTAATTAACAATTCATTCTAAATAAATACCAATAAATAATTTTACATATTTAATTAATTATAATTAAATTACTTCCCACCCTATTCCCCTATAAACCCATAACCCGCTACAGAATTAAATTACGCAAAAATTTAAAAAACTAAATTCCTTTACGTAAAATAAATTATTACATAAATACACACTTTTCACACATATAATAACATAAAAACACTATAAAAAATTCGATATTATTAAAAATGTGATAATTTTAATAACCTATATTATATACTTCGATATTTTAACTTTCTATATTTTTAACATTCGATATTACATTACTTACCTCAAAAACGATATTTTTGATGTCTATATTCTGTCCATTCGATATTTTGTCCATTCTATATTTTAAACTCGATATTATGTCCATTCGATATTTTTTACTCAATATTTTGACTGTTTACCATCTAGGATATCCTCTTTTCCGATATTTTGTCCTGCAGGAGTCTGCCCTCCAGCAAAGCAAATTCAGGGATACTTGCAATGTATATCTTTTCTGCATTCCTAGCGTGTCGCAGTTGCATGTATTTATACCTTTGCCTATCGCCTAATTAGAAATCTTGCTGTAAGGCCTCAAAGGAGATCAGCGAGCCTTCTTTTATTATATCCCTTCCCCCACAGTTGAAATGTGTGGTAAATGGTTTCTATGTATTTTCCCCCTCTACCACTTTATCAGAATGTCCTGTGACATCATGGAATGTTAGTGTGCCTCACTGTGTTGAGATTGTCAGTTGGTCATCTCAGACTGAGGAGCTGGTAGCTCTCTCCTGGTGGGGTTTCTCCCTGTAACTTCCTATCCTGTAACTTGCCACCTAACTACCTGTTAATAAAGAGGGTCCTGTGACATCATGGAATGTTAGTGTGCCTCACTGTGTTGAGATTGTCAGTTGGTCATCTCAGGCTGAGGAGCTGGTAGCTCTCTCCTGGTGGGGTTTCTCCCTGTAACTTCCTACCCTGTAACTTGCCACCTAACTACCTGTTAATAAAGAGGGATCTACTTCTACACCTGAACTACGCATCCTTGTTTGTGTACCACAAAATGCCTATCTTATCCTAATCTTTGAAACCTTTCAATTTCCCTATTTATGGGAGGCGCATGCCTTCCCACAGTGGGGTTTGCCTCGTTATTTTCTTGTCCTATCCAATTTGCCTCTCTGCCGCCTTCTACCCCTTCAATGTCCTCTGGGTAGCCGGCAACAGACTTTTAATTTCATTACAAGACCGGAGGCTACCATTATGCAAATACTTTTATTTGCTGCCCAACATGCAGCCCTTTAAAGAATATTATTACATCACAATAAAATAGAACTTTAACACATGACAACTAGGATGAACAGGCTCCTTTCTTCCTCTTTTGTTCGCTGCTCTGACACAGATAAGTACAACTTCTTCTAGCATACCATTTTGGCTTGATTATAGATGCTTTAATGTATTTTACATGAAGAATTATATAGTGCCTACTACTACTGATTAACTAGTTTATTTATTTCTTCAATTGTATAAGGAATCTGTATTAATATTGTTTTAAACATTTTCCTTCTTGCTATATTTCCCAGTCCAATTTATGGTCGGGATTAGCCTTCTCCACCTCTACTTTCCTTTTCTTAATCGATCGGTTTAAATGTTTAGTCTGGTAACTATTTCTATCTGTTTCTGGTAAGTATCGGGTTATTTTTTTTGCCAATAAATATGTTTGTTTTAATTCTAACACCCTGATCTTTTAATACGTCTTCTTTGTTTAAAAAAAAAAAAAAAAAGGGGGAAGTAGAGAATTTGAGTAAAGAAACACAAACGTAAAAACGATATATATTCTTTTGACCTCCCGCGTCTCTTAGCAACATAGAGACGCGAGGAAAGCTCTATCCCTACGCATACCACTCGTTTTTCTTCAAAGCCTCACGCGTCCCCTAGCAACTAGCTGGGAGACGCGGAGACGCGATGACGAGAACACTCCTACGCTCCGCTCCGGCCTCACGCGTCCCCTAGCAACATAGCCGGGGATGCGGGTGACGCCTTAATACAGGCAGCCTCACGCCTCTGTGCGCGAATGAAACTCGTTAGTGACTCTCCCAATCTCCATAGTTACCCTGTCAACAGCGTAACGGAGACGGAGAGACGAACCTCACGAAGGCAATTTATTTAGAAAAAATACGCTGATACTAACATCGCTAGAAGGCTAAAACTAAGCAAAGATCGCCACCTACTGGCCTCCAACAAAATCGGCAAAAAACCTTATTTGAGATAAGTGAATTCCCCGTTTTAAAGCCCTGAGAGGTTTATTTACTCTTGAGAGGTTTATTTACTATACCTAAAATATTCACCTCTAGTACTAATATTATGGATAATAGCATCAATGCTACGAATGCTCCTTTATCTGACAATATTAAAGACCTCTTTAGAGAGGAATTTAGAGCTTCCATTAAGGAAGCTGTTGACGCTGCCCTTGCCAAAAGGAAGAGAGTTTCGCCCACGGAGGGGAATCTCCTTCGACTTCTGCAGGGCAGAAAAAGGGAAAAAAACTCCTAAAGACAAATTATTGTATTGAAACCAACAATACACACGAGACTGGTGGCCCTTGCGCCACAAAACTGATTGGTGCCCCCTGCGGCACAATAGACAGACCTCGATTACTTGAGGCAGGGAGAAGAGGTGTCCCTAGCGGCACAATAGAAGACGGTACCCTCTACGGGACAAATGATTTTGATGATTATTTTGAAGCAGACTATGGTGGTTCTGACGAATTTATTTTTGACCCTCAAGATTCATTTGAGGATATTGACGAAGATCTACAAACTCCTTCTACTTCCACCTCAGTCAAAGACCCATTTGGTGGGGAAATGTTTAATCCCACTACAATCCGTCACCCCCGTAGCACTGAATGGTGGCCCATGGACCATGTTGGCAAATATCTATCACAGTGGGTTAGAAAACCCCTTGATATCAATACTCGGAATCTTTTGAGGAATGAATGCCCTCGTCCCTCTTCCGAGGACAAGATTTGTAATACTCCTAACCTTGATCCGGACCTAATCACCTTTCTGTTTAAATCAGGAAGGGATCCCAGAAAAGGAATCGAAAGGTGTCTCAAACAAGCACAAGATAAGCTTCTTGATGTAATGGGTCCACTCTCTAAAATTCTGAATATCACTGAGGAAGCTAAAGCTAATGACTCACCTGTAGACCTTGAAGTACTTCGAGGATGGTCACAACGTGCTACTTGCCTCATTGGCAATGCTAACGCAAACCTAATCTCCGAACGTAGAAAGGCTGTTCTCCTTAGAATGAACCCGAAACTGGCTGACCTCTCGGCTAGTGAAGATATGTCCAACACCAAAGGCCTCCTATTCGGAGATAACTTCGTTAAGACACTTGGGAAGTATGTCTCCACTTTCAATGCCTTTAGTAGGGCACAGTCAAATATGCGTAGAGTCTTCGGCACTCGATCACTTTTTGGAAGGGCTGACAGAAGGGGACAATCTGCCAGCCGGTCCTCATTTTGGTCCCAATTTTATCAAGACAACAAAGGCTATCACCCCTATAGAAGCTCCCGTGGAAACTCAAATTTCTATCCGCAAAGAGGAAGGGGCTCAAGATCCCGTGGTGGCAGACCTCGATCATCCAATCAAGGAAACTACGGTAAGCACAACCCCTTCTATCCCCTTAAAGGTGGCAGGAAGATTGAAACACTTCGAAAAGAATTGGCTTCCAGTCACTCAAGATCCATGGGTTTTAGAAACTGTTGTGGGATTCAAAATAGAATTTTGGGAAAGACCCTTTCAGGAAAGAGCTCCCAGAGAACTTGTTTTAGACTAGGAAAATTCGAAGTTAATAGAGACAGAGATCTCCCAAATGTTAGAGAAAGGGGCTATTATAAAAATTCCACTTTCAGAGTTAACGAAAAGCTTTCTAAGTTCTATCTTTCTAGTCAAAAAGAAAGACAAGGTTTGGCGACCTGTTATAAATCTAAAACATTTAAACAATTTTCTAATCTACAGACATTTCAAGATGGAAGGTATCCATCTTTTGAGGGACATTCTTCAGACCAAAGACTGGCTAGTGAAATTGGATCTAAAAGATGCCTATTTCTCCATTCCCATGCACGAGGAGTGTCGCAGATATCTCCGATTTACTTGGAAAGGAACTCTCTATCAGTTCCAATGCCTCCCCTTCGGTCTATCTTCTGCCCCTTGGTGCTTCACCAAGGTTCTTCGTCCGGTGGTCAGTTACCTAAGGGAAAGGGGGATTCGTCTTATAATCTATTTAGACGATATCCTCATCATGTCTCAGGACAAGACAGAAATTTTAAAACATTTAGATATCACTATGACCCTCCTTCGAGACTTGGGTTTTATCATAAATCTGGAAAAATCTATTTTAACCCCAACTCAAGAAATAGAATTCTTGGGTTTCAAAGTCAATACTATTCTATCCAACCTGATCCTTCCCCATCAGAAGGTTACCAAGATCAGGAAACACGTCTCCTATGTTCTTTCAAAAGATATTATCCGCCTGAAAGACCTAGCGAGGGTTTTGGGTCTCCTTTCGTCTTCTATACAAGCAATTTCTCCGGGCCCACTTCATTACAGGGGCTTGCAGAGATTGAAAGCTCAAGGCTTGAGGAAGGGTCTCTGGTACGAAGATTCCCTTCCCTTCCCCTTTCGGAGGCTGCTCGGGAAGACCTACGTTGGTGGTTAAACAACCTACAAGCTTGGAATGGAAAAGCTATATTTCGAAATGTACCAGATTTTACCCTAGAATCAGACGCGAGCAACCGTGGTTGGGGTGCTCGTCTGAACAACTTAGAAACCGGTGGGAGATGGTCTTTTTTCAGAACAATCCCTCCACATAAACTCTTTAGAAATGTTGGCAGCTTTAAATGCCCTTATGAGTTTCAAAGAACTTCTGAAGAACTCCAATACTTTAATCCGTTTGGACAATTTTTCAGCCGTCTCTTACATAAATCGATTGGGTGGCGCGAAATCCAAAAATCTCTCGGATATCGCAAAGAAAATTTGGTATTTCTGTTGGGAGCACAAAATCACCCTCAGAGCAGATTTCATTCCCGGTTCCTTGAATCTGAGAGCAGACTGGAATTCACGTTTCCTTCACGATTCCAGCGATTGGATGCTGAATCCCAGATTCTTTCATCTAATTCAAGAAGTTTGGGGCCCAATCCTGTTAGATTTATTTGCCAGCCGGTTGACGAACCAAGTTCATAAATACTTCAGCTGGAGGCCAGACCCGAACGCGTCAGGAGTAGATGCCTTTCTCCAACCTTGGGAAGGGACGAAGGGCTGTTATGCCTTCCCTCCCTTCTCAATGATTCAGAGATTGTTGTGGAAAGTGAGACTCGAATCATGCAATATAATTCTGGTGACTCCTTTTTGGAAATCCCAAGTATGGTTCCCCGGTGTAATGGAACTGGCGATAGACTTCCCATGGTTAATCCCTTGTTGTCCGGGTCTTCTACAAGGCCCAGACGGAGAAGAACATCCTTTAGTCTTGGAGGGGAAAATTAACCTTCTTGTTTGGAAGATATCAGGGATTCAGGGAGATATTCTGAACTTTCGGGAGAAGCTAAAAGCTTACTGGAAGAATCATGGGCCCCTGGGACCAGAAAGAGATAATCAATCAATCAATCAATCAGTGACACTTATAAAGCGCGCTACATACCCGTAGGGTCTCAAGGCGCTGGGGGGGGGGGGAGGGGGGCGCTACTGCTCGAACAGCCAGGTCATCAGCTTCTTCCTGAAGGAGAGGTGGTCTTGGGTCAGGCGCAGGTCGGGAGGGAGGGAGTTCCAGGTCTTGGCGGCCAGGTAGGAGAAGGACCTTCCTCCTGTAGTTGCTCTTCGGATGCGGGGGACGGCGGCGAGGACGTGGTTGGCTGATCGGAGGTGGCGTTTGGGAGCGTAGAAGTTGACTCGGCTGTTGAGGTAGCTCGGGCCTTGGTCGTGTAGGGCTTTGTGTGCGTGGGTGAGGAGGCGGAAGGTGATTCTTTTGTTGACGGGGAGCCAGTGAAGGTCTCTCAGATGTCCGGAGATGTGGCTGGTTCGTGGGATGTCGAGGATGAGTCTGGCTGAGGCGTTCTGGATCCGCTGGAGTCTCTTCTGGAGCTTGGCGGTGGTACCGGCGTAGAGGGCGTTGCCGTAGTCCAGTCGGCTGGTGACGAGGGCCTGGGTGACGGTCTTCCTGGTCTCGGTGGGGATCCACCAGAAGATCTTCCGTAGCATGCGTAGGATGTTGAAGCACGCCGAGGAGACGTTGTTGACTTGCCTGGTCATGGAGAGGGAGGGGTCCAGGATGAAGCCCAGGTTGCGTGCATGGTCTGTCGGGTTGGGTGCGGTGCCCAGGGCGGGAGGCCACCAGGAGTCGTCCCAGGCGGAGGGTGAGGAGCCCAGGATGAGGACCTCCGTCTTGTCCGAGTTCAGTTTCAGGCGGCTGGTCGTCATCCACTCGGCTACCTCTTTCATCCCTTCGTGCAGGTTGGCTCTGGCGGCGGTGGGGTCGTTGGTCAGGGAGAGGATCAGCTGGGTGTCGTCGGCGTAGGAGATTATGCTGAGGTTGTGTTTGCGTACGATGGCCGCGAGGGGGCTCATGTAGACGTTGAAGAGGGTGGGGCTCAGAGATGATCCTTGGGGGACGCCGCAGAAGACTTCGGAGGCCTCTGACTTGTACGGTGGTAGGCGGACTCTCTGTGCTCTTCCGTCGAGGAAGGAGATGATCCATTCCAGCGCCTTGTCCTGGATTCCGATGTTGCTGAGGCGCCGTACTAGGGTGCGGTGGCAGACCGTGTCGAATGCCGCGGAGAGGTCTAGGAGGATGAGGGCCGCTGTTTCTCCATTGTCCATCAGGGCTCGGATGTCATCGGTGGTGGCGATGAGGGCGGTCTCGGTGCTGTGGTTGGCTCGGAAGCCGGACTGTGAGGGGTCGAGGGATCCGTTCGTCTCGAGTAAGGCGGCCATCTGCTTGTTGACGGTCTTCTCGATGACTTTGGCTGGGAACGGGAGGAGCGAGATGGGGCGGTAATTCTTGAGGTCGGTGGGGTCCGCTGTTGGTTTCTTGAGTAGAGCGCTGAGTTCGGCGTGTTTCCAGCTCTCAGGGAAGATGGTGGTGTCGAAGGATGTGTTGATGATGTCTCGCAGGTGGGGTGCGATGACAGCGTCGGCCTTGTTGAAGACGTGGTGAGGGCAGGGGTCGGTCGGTGATCCGGAGTGGATGGAGTTCATCGTGCGGATGGTGTCTTCGGTGCTGATCGGGGTCCAGGCGTGGAGGGTGGTGGTGGGGGGTGGTTGCTCGGTCATGGTGTGCGTTGGTTGGTTGTTGAAGCTGTTGTGTATGTCCGCGATCTTGTTGTGGAAGTATGAAGCGAGGGAGTTGCAGAGGTCTTGCGATGGGGTGATGTCGTTGTTTCCTGCGCTGGGGTTGGAAAGCTCTTTCACGATGTTGAAGAGTTCCTTGCAGTTGTGTGCGTTGTTGTCCAACCGGTCCTTGAATGCTGTTTTCTTGGCGGCGCGGATCAGCTGGTGGTGTTTCCGGGTGGCAAGTTTGAAGGAGGTCCTGTTGTCCGGTGTCGGTTCCCTTCTCCAGACTTTCTCGAGGGCTCGGCAGTTCTTCTTGGAGCTCTTGAGTTCGTCGGTGAACCATGGGGCCTTCTTGCTGCCGGGTCTGCTAGGCGGGGTCCTCAGTGGGGCGAGTTCGTCCACGCAGTTGCTGATCCACTTCGTGAGGTTGTCGGCGGCCTGGCTGGGGTTCGCTGAGCTGGCAGGAGGGTGCTGGCTCAGGGAGGTGGCGAGCTGGTCTGCTGTGATCTTGTTCCAGCTTCTGCGGGCGGCCTGTTGCTGGTGTTGGTCGGTCGTCGTTCTCTTGAAGGTGAAGTGGACGCAGCTGTGGTCTGTCCATTGAAGCTCTGTGGCGTGGCTGAAGTCGATGTCTGTGCTGGAAGAGAAGACTGCGTCGAGTGTGTGTCCGGCGAGGTGGGTGGGGGTGGACACCAGTTGCTTGAGTCCCAGGTTGGCGAGGTTGTCAAGCAGGGTGCTGGTGTTGCGGTCGTTGTTGTTCTCCAGATGGAAGTTGAGGTCTCCCAGGAGGATGTAGTCAGCGGAGGGGAGGGCATGCGGGCTGACGAAGTCGGCGATGTCCTCGCTGAATTGCGTGCGTGGTCCAGGGGGTCGGTAGATCAGGGTGCCTCTGAGGGTGGTGTTCGGGTTGGTGTGGATCTGGAAATGCAGGTGTTCGGCGCTGGTCAGGGTGTTGTCGGTGCTGGTCGTGAGACGGATGGTGCTCCTGTGGATGATGGCAATGCCTCCTCCCATCTGGTTGGCGTTTCGGTCCCTCCGGACGATCTTGTAGCCCTCTGGGATGGCGATGGCGATGTCGGGAGCTGAAGAGGCGTTCATCCAGGTCTCCGTGAGGAAGGCAACGTCAGGGGCTGTGGCGTCTAGGAGGTTCCAGAGTTAGATGGCGTGTCTGTGGACGGAGCGGGTGTTGAGCAGGATGCACTTGAGGTGGGTGCTGCTGGTGTTTGACTTGGCGGGTGCTGGTGCGAGGCAGGTCCGGATGCAGGTGAACTTGCAGGCGTGGCAGCTGAAAGGTCCGTGGGTACGTCGTGGAGTGGCTTGATGGCATTCTGGGAGTCGGCCGGTGTTGAGAGCGGTGAGGGTGGCGGCGGAGTACGTCAGGCGGGTCGGTCGGGGTCCTCGTGGGCCAGGGGTCCTGGCACTGGGCGCGGTCCAGGCGCGGACGGGCGTAGACGGGCTTACCTTTGGCGCGCCTTCGGCGCACAATCGGCGCGCCCGCTGCGCGTGACCGCTGCGCGTTCGCACGGTCGCCATTTAAGGCGAAGTGCGCGGGTGGGCGGAGCAGCTGGGAGTCGGGAGCGGGGAGGGTACAGAATAGAAAAAGGGGCGGGGAAAAGCGGCGTGGCGGGAAGGGAGGGCGGAGGGCGGCGAGGTAGGCGGACAACAAGGAAGGAAAACCAAAACACGGGCAAAATGAAATAAAACAAAACAGGCACGAATTATCGACAAAACAAGGGCAAAATGAAATAAAACAAAACAGGCACAAATTATCGACAAAACAAGGCAAAAACAACCGCAGCGGAGGCAGCCGGCAACCGGCAAACGAGGCAGCAGCGAGGCAGAGGGCAGGCAAGGGGCACACGCAGCAGCTGGTGGCCGTGCGGCGCGGGGGTGTCCCACAAGTGGGTCACACTCACCTGCGTCGCACGGTCGCCATTTAAGGCCAAGTGCGCGGGTGGGCGGAGCAGCTGGGAGGCGGGAGCGGGGAGGGTACAGAATAGAAAAAGGGGCGGGGAAAAGCGGCGGTGGCGGGAAGGGAGGGCGGAGGGCGGCGAGGTAGGCGGACAACAAGGAAGGAAAACCAAAACACGGGCAAAATGAAATAAAACAAAACAGGCACGAATTATCGACAAAACAAGGGCAAAATGAATAAAACAAAACAGGCACAAATTATCGACAAAACAAGGCAAAAACAACCGCAGCGGAGGCAGCCGGCAACCGGCAAACGAGGCAGCAGCGAGGCAGAGGGCAGGCAAGGGGCACACGCAGCAGCTGGTGGCCGTGCGGCGCGGGGGTGTCCCACAAGTGGGTCACACTCACCTGCGTCGCACGGTCGCCATTTAAGGCCAAGTGAGCGGGTGGGCGGAGCAGCTGGGAGGCGGGAGCGGGGAGAGTACAGAATAGAAAAAGGGGCGGGGAAAAGCGGCGGTGGCGGGAAGGGAGGGCGGAGGGCGGCGAGGTAGGCGGACAACAAGGAAGGAAAACCAAAACACGGGCAAAATGAAATAAAACAAAACAGGCACGAATTATCGACAAAACAAGGGCAAAATGAATAAAACAAAACAGGCACAAATTATCGACAAAACAAGGCAAAAACAACCGCAGCGGAGGCAGCCGGCAACCGGCAAACGAGGCAGCAGCGAGGCAGAGGGCAGGCAAGGGGCACACGCAGCAGCTGGTGGCCGTGCGGCGCGGGGGTGTCCCACAAGTGGGATACAGAGGAATATGGAACAAATGGTCTGGTTGGTGCCTTGAAAGGGATCTGGATCCCGTTCAATGTCCTTTACAATATGTAGCTAATTACCTCGCTCATCTTTTTGAGTCAGGTCTTTCTTTTAGAACCATCAATTGTTACAGGTCAGCTATCTCTTCAGGTCATTGTTTGATTAATAACCTTGCTATCAGTAGTAATCCACTAATCAAAAGGGTCATGAAGGGCATTAGACTTAGGAGACCTCCTAGAGCTCGCTATGAATCTCTTTGGGATGTTAATCTAATTTTTAACCTTTTCATGTCCTGGCCTGTTAATCAGTTACTTTCTCTTAAGAGAATTTCAATGAAATTAGCAACCCTATTGTGTTTAATATCCTTCAGGAGGGTGTCTGATATTAAAGCTCTTGATCTTTCCTACAGATTTTATTCTTCTGAAGGTGTTCATTTCGATATTTGGAAAAGAACAAAAACGATGTCAGAATCTATCTTCTATCCCTTCTTTCATGAATGTGAAAAATGATGTGTTGTTAATTGCATGAAGTGCTATGAAAATAAGATTTCAGTTTCTAGACCTCCTGGATGTAATCAACTTCTTTTATCTTTTGTTAGACCTTTTAGGCCAGTGTCATCAGCAACCTTAGCAAGGTGGATACGCCTGATTATGCATGAAGCAGGTGTAGATCTATCTAGGTTTGGTGCTCACTCTTCTAGAGGTGCAATGGCTAGCAAAGTCTTTTGGGCTGGAGGTTCTCTGCCCGAAATACTTAAAGCTGCAGATTGGTCTAATGCAAGTACCTTCTCGAAGTTCTACTTGAGACCAATAGAACATGTTAGCGGTGCAGCTTTGCATGGCTTTAAACATGCATAATGGTAGCCTCCGGTCTTGTAATGAAATGTCGATTCTCCAATTAACATGAAGAGAGAATCTTGATTTCATTAAAGACATACGGAGGCTAACATTATCCCACCCTCCTCTCCCTCAGAGGTTTGGGTTAATTAATGTCAAATGTTTTTCTTGTTATATCTGAAAACATGATTTTTACCTCTTTCACTATATGATATTTTTTTGTTCCTTCTCAGATAACAATCTTAAGGAATAATTGTTTCGATGAAATCTTCACTGTATTCCTGTGTCATCGCAGCCCACGAGGAAGATAGGAGCCTGTTCATCCTAGTTGTCATGTGTTAAAGTTCAATTTTATTGTGATGTAATAATATTCTTTAAAGGGCTGCATGTTGGGCAGCAAATAAAAGTATTTGCATAATGTTAGCCTCCGTATGTCTTTAATGAAATCAAGATTCTCTCTTCATGTTAATTGGAGAATCGACATTCCCCTCCCTTGATATATGTAGTGTCAATGGGAGCGTGTCTCCAATTGTCCCTGCTCCAATGCGTATGTCGGATGTGTTTTTGGTGGGTGTCCTCACTAATTCTCCACTCATTGATTACTATAAGGTGCGCGGCACGATAGTACGCTTTAATGTCAGGGAGTGCTATGCCCTCGTTGTATTGATTGCGCTGCAGAGTACGAAGCGCGATGCGTAGTTGTCCCCCATCCCACAGGGTGGGCGAATCCCATTATCTATTGCTCCGAAAACATCCTCCGGAATTTTGTAGTGCGTGTTCTGTAAAATATATAAAAGCTTGGGGAGCATCACCATCTTGTACATTGCCTCTCTGCCCAACAATGTTAGGGGTAAACGTCGCCATGTTTCTACATCCGCATAGAAGTCTGCAACCACTCTATGAATATTGCGCGTGAGACATTGCACAGTGTATACATCCCTAAGTACTTAAAGCCTTCCGTAGATATTTACAGTTCCCTGGGGAGATCATCCGTCTCATGGGGCCCACCCACTTGATATAGGACTGATTTGTTCCAATTGGTCTTATAGCACGCATGTTCTCTATATTTTTCTAATGTCTGGAAAAGGGTTGCAATCGTAGATGAGGGGTCAGTGAAGAACATCATCTGCATATAGTGATATGTGTTCTTTGATCCCAAGTGCTGTGAATCCCTGTACCGCTGGATGTTATCTAGAGGTTCCAAAGTCAATGCAAAAGGCATCGGTGATAGTGGGCACCCCTGTCTCGCTTCCCTTTCTTTTTCTTTTTCTTTTTCAAACTTTGCAGACAGCGTCACATTAACCCACACCCTTGCCTTCCTTTCCCTATAAAGTAACTTGACCCATTAAATGAAGTTAGGGCCGAATCCCAGCCTCTGTAATGTCTGCCACATGAAAGGCCAGTGGACCGCATCAATTGCTTTTTCTGCATCCAATGACAGCAGCAAGTGTGCCTTCGGCCTGTCTTGAACCTCACTTATCCAATTTGCTCGTCTGCGTAAGTTAAATCTCGTCGCCCTACCTGGCATGAATCCTGATTGATCTCCATGTACAAGGGAGGTAATCACTGCAGCCAACCTATTCGCCAGAATGGATGCCAAAAGCTTCACTTCCGTATTTAGATTGGCCGGTAAGCACCACAGTCTGTAGCCGGTCTCCCAGGTTTATGAATTACGACTACCGTTGCCTTTCGCAAGTCGGGGGGCAAGGTACCCACGTCTCGGGCCGGTAAGAACATTTCAAGAAGGTGCGGTCCCAAGAGTGCAAAATTAGCTTGAAAGAATTCCGCAGGCAGACCATTGGGTCCTGGGGTCTTTCCTGACCTTTGTTTATAAATGTCCCCTGTGACCTCTTCTAGCGTTAACTCCCCCTCTAGATCATCCCATTGCTCAGGGGACACGGCTGGTAGCACTACCCCATCAAGGTATTGTTGGATCAGAGCCTCTCCCACCCCCTGCTTGGCTTTTGGCTTTGTAAAGGGTGGATAGTGTGTATCCACCTGACATCCGTCTCTTTTCTACCCAACCATGCTAACGGCTTTCCTGCCCTATCTCCTGTTTCGTAAAGGCGATGTCTCGAAGTCTGATATATCAACTTCGCTTCCTGGCGTGCCAGCGCTTGGTATTCTGTCCGCGTTTATCTGGCGAATAATGGATTGGGTGGGTTCCTCCCCCATCTCGCGTTCCAATTGCCGAAGCTCTACCTTCATACTTAAGCTCTCAGCCCAATATTTATGCCATTCAGCATTCTTTTTTGTGTTCTTAGCATTGTTAGAAACTGCAGTTTAAGATGTGTATAACGCCCCCTCCACAAGGCAGCGCCCTGTGCGGCAGCAGCAGTCGCACGCCCTGTGTGTATTTGGCCTTCAACAGTAACATGGCAGCTCCGTCTAGTGTGAGATATTAATGAAACACCCTGCAAATAGGAGTTGTTTACGTAGTGCTAGAGTAACTTAAAAAATACAGAATTATGTGTACCCATGAGTTGTGCTTTTGTAAATAATACTAGGAGTTGATCGAAGCTGCTCCCGCCTAGGACTTCCTTCCTTTAGGAATCGTCCCAGGGTGTTGACAGTTTGGTTTCCTTGTTTCCGAATGACAGAGACAACTCCGTGGACTAGGCACGTTTCAAAAGCAGAAGGAGCCCATTCATTGCGCAGCGTACTGCGGGGATGTCACATTTCCTGTAATCAGTTCAGTACAGCCGGCCATTTTCCATGATGATGTGTGCCTTTGTGAAGGTGGGTCCCTGGCGCAGCCCACGGTGAATGCCAATGCACATTTTCACTGACGAGTGCGTTTTTTTTTCCAACTGTATTTAAGCACCACAGAAGCCTTCAGACGGGGTGCTCTGCCACCCCTTTCACAAACACAACCTTTGAAAAAGTAGAATTAGGTCACTTTTTACGAACGTTGTTTTTTTTCTGTATACGAAGTGGGAAAATAAGAAGCACATGCGATGTATCACCCCGATAGCAATTACCATCGTTTGACTTGCCACTTGCCAGGCTCCCTCGTGACTCTTGTGCGTTGGTGTTGGGAGGAAATCAAACCATGCAAGCTGTTTACTGTGGCGTATCCATGTTTCCATAGGAGATCACTTGTCCAAGTCCCTGGATGGATTATTCATCTACGAGGAAGAGGGCCGTGGCGTTCCAGGCTCACATAGGAAAGGAAATGACGCAATCGTAGTCGAACAATGGACGGTGATTGAGGTAAGATTCTGTTCACTTAGTAACTGTAAATAAATCCATTTTTTACCATAGGTTAAGATTTGCGACTGACTGTTCGTTTATGGCTGTACCTGAAAGGAAGTGAATATTTTATAAGCCATGTCTTTTGTTCTAACATGCCCCATTTAAAACAAGCGTTTGTATTTTTTTCATAAGTAAAAGTTACTGATTGGGAAATGTTTGTGTAATTTTATTGATTGGTGAGTGAGTTAATGCTAGAATGTGTCAATGGTTGGATGAAGAGTTGAATGCATGTATGGATAAACGAATGAGGGATTGAGGGCATGCCTACTGATTCTCCTAGACCTGTCATCTGCATTTGACACGGTAAATCATGAAATGTTGATGACCAGGCTACAAGAAAGGATGGGCTTGTCGGGAAATGTACTGAATTGGTTTAGATCTTTCCTGCAAAATAGGACCCAACGTTTCCTGGTCAATCAAGCGACCTCTTCCCCTTGTCCTACTGCCGTCGGGGTCCCACAAGGTTCAACACTATCCCCAGATCTATTCAACCTATATGTTGAACCTCTTACGGAGATCCTTCGGGGATCACAGATACCCTATCACATGTATGCAGATGACACGCAAATATACATAAAGATCGCCTCCCGAGATGACATTGACCTAATGAACAAGACACTAAAGAGAGCTCTACAGTGGTTAACTACGAACCATTTGAAACTAAATGCCCATAAAACTGAATTCCTGTTAATCTCACCGACAAAGAACCGTCCCGAGGTACAGGAACTGACGAAACTGGTGACAGCACTGAACTGCACCCCGACCCTAGTTAAGTCGGCTAAATCACTTGGAATTACCTTGGATGAGAACCTTGACATGAAAGACCACATAAACTCAATGGCCAAGGGTGCCCGCTTCCATCTGAACTATCTAAGAAAATTGAAACCATACATCTCAAAGACGGACCTAAAACTAGCTGTACAATCCCTAGTTATTTCAAGGATTGAATACGGTTGCACTACGTTAGCGGGTCTACCGAAATCATCCATAGCACCGCTAAAAGCCTGTCTCAATGCAGCGACAAGACTGATCACGGGATCGAGGAAATTCGACCACATATCCCCTCACCTGAAGACGCTAAACTGGCTACCCTATGAAGCCAGAATTCAAATGAAGATTGCTTGTATTACCCACAGAGCAGTTCACTACAACATGCCGAGATACCTCGCCAAGAAAATTAAGCTATCAGGAAGCAACAGACTAACGAGAAGCGCTAAAGAACTGCTACTGAGGCCAGCCTTCTTCCGTAAGAAAAAGACCTACAACCGAGCGTTCTCAGGAGCCGCCCCCAGAGTCTGGAATTCACTACCTCCCAACATCAGGAAGATTAAAAACTTGGTATCATTCAAACGCGAACTGAAGAACTACATGATGAGCAAATACCTCTCTTAGGGAAGAATAATGGTTACTGATGAGAATATCTTCACCAAAGAGAGACAGCCTCGACTGGAACTTCCTGAAGATCAACTATCTGCTATCAGATTGATTCCATGTTATACATTGGACACACACGTTACTACTAACTTAAATCACAGGGATCTGATATCCATAACTCTCAGACAATACGATGTACCCTCTACCTCACTTTGTTTTATTGCCTAGGATCCCGGATACATGGCAATACTTTTTACTCCTTAATGCTATTTACACATGATATTTGCACTGCTATGCTATACAACCCTACCTCACTCACCCCCTAATACTAATTGGATAGGCCGAATAACTCTTACTTATAATCCCCCTTATAGCTGATCGCCTTAGACCTTATACCCATGTATATCTGTTGTTACTATTGCCTCCATAATTGTCTGTAACCTATCCTTACATGTGAAGCGCTCTGATACCCACGGGTCTTGTCCGCGCTATACAAAACTCTATAAATAAATAAATAAATAAATAAAATAGGCATTTGAATGGGCCACAGTGCATGAATGGATGACCGTGCATGGCTGGGTGAATGGATTAGTGAATAGAGGGATGGGTGAGTTCAAGGATAGATGAATAGGGCAATGAGTGAGTGGCGAGATGAATGAAAGGTCTCTCCATCCACACCTATCTTCCAACATGTTTATCCCTCATCTGTTAACGCACACTCAATCCTCCAAAAAAACACAATCTTCCATCCACGTATCCCTCTTTTATTTGTCTAAGCATCGGTAAATCTACCCACACTCTTTCATTTAGTTATCAATGTATCCACTTAAGCATCCATTGATCATGTGCACAGTCATGCATAGTCACCTGCACGTGCACACCTTCCTACATGCATGTAGTCCCTGATTGGATATGCATTGTTTGTATTTGTCCTTCTGTTTGTTGATTGTATGTTGAATGTATGTATGTTGATTGTACATAGATGTCATTATGAGTGATGGTCTCTTGGTGCATGAGTGCTTGTAGATGTGCTTTGTGTGTGTTCATGGGTGAGTATGTACCTGTAAATGTATTGGTCTCAATGTATTGGTGTCTCAATGTATGTTGTTTTTGTGTACATGAATGCCTGTTGCTGTTTTTATCTGCCTCTACATGTGAAAATGAAATATGTTTTGTGCGTCTGCGTGTGTTACTAGTGCATTTGTGCCTGTATGCAAGTTGTGATGATGGATGGTTGCTGTACCTTGGTAGATGATGCTTCCTTGAAACTGTACTGCTGAAGGCTGCCACTGAAAGCAGAGAGAAAAATGTCCTGCAGTTGCCAAGCCTCCTTTGTATCTTATGGTTCAAGTTGTATACATTATAACACTTAATATCCTATTTTTCGTAAAACCTCTCAGGTTAGAGGTTTAATAGCATTCTGCTTTAGAAATTACATGCCTATTCGCAAATCAGAAGCAGACAGGCTAGAATGTGTACGTTTTCACGAATGTTGAAATGTTCCATTGTCTTCGTAATAACTTTATATTCTAGCCCTCATCCCGACTAACCTCAATGAAACATTATATTTGCCTTGAGTTGTTCCTTGTTAGCGATGAATAGACCATTCATGGTAGGTATTTCCATACCACTCTACTCTAAAAAACATCAGCAATAACAAAATAGAAAGCGAAAACTAAAACTGCATGAACTGATTAGGCCTAACGTGGGGAAACTGTGGAAGTTTAAACCGAAATGAAGTATATAGCTATTGAAATGCCTGCTGTTGCCTTCTTTAAGTTGGTAGGTTCTTCCATTGTGTCCATTGCAGCTGGTAAATTGTAGGCCAGAAAGATAGAGTTTGATAGATTTTTTGAGGATACATTGGAGTTTAGTGACCGGAAAATACTTAGAAAAGTATGTGTAGCTTAGACGGATCTAAATATTTTAGAACGGTATCATCAGGGATTGTTCCATTTGATATTCAGACCAGGCATATGGGAGGCTGTGTTAGTTGTAAAGGATGTGTCTCTGTCAGATTCTATTGAGCAAGAGTTCCCCGAGGTTTTTACTAAAAGATTGGAATGGATTTCAGGTTTCAAACACAACATTAAAGTAAAACAGGAAGCTATACCTGTTAAACACAAGATTAGATCCATTTCATTTAGTTAAAGAGAGGATTTGAACAAAGAATAGAGTCGGTCACAAAGTTTTAGTGTCATAGAGCCCATAGAGTCAAGTTTATTGTTATGTCCTTTAGCAGTGGCTAGAAAGCACAAGGGGGATATTCGGGTTTGTGTTGACATGAGGAGTCTTAATAGAGAGATAATTGATTGATTCTCACCCTTTGCCGAAGATTTGTGATTTGTTGCGGATGCTGGGTGAAGTTGAGTGATTTTCTAAAATTGAGTTGGCCTCGGCATACCATCAGGTCGAGTTGGAAGGATCATCCAGACACTACACAGCTTTTAGTTCTCCTGCTGGCACATGCTAATTCTGTCACGTGCTGTTTGATCTGAAATTGGCTACATCATTTTTCCAGCGTATCATCGTGTGGGGAATATCAAAGGAGTCACAGTTTTTCATGGTGAAATGTTGATTTTTGCAAAAAGGTTGGAAGATCTTGACTTCATTTCACTGAAGAATCCCCAGACTTTTTCAGACAAAGGTATTAGTTGTTGAGAAGAAAAAGTGTGAGTTCTTTAAGGAGAAAGCTGAGTTTTTGGGCCACAGTATGTATGCTCATTTAATGGGCAATGTGAGTTCTACACCAAATTCAATATGGGGTCTGCGTCTAAAATTAAAAGACTTACAAAAATGTTAAAGAGGGATGTCCAGTTTGAATGGGATGAATGTCGTCAAGAGACGTTCAGTATGGTCAAAGATTAAATGAACGGGTCAAGAGCTTTACATTCTCATGAGCCTGAGTTTCCATGCACCATTACAGTTGATGCCTGCAAGTGTGGGCTGGGGGCTGAACTCACTCAAGATAAGGAGTGTGAGTCTGTCACTATAAGATATACATCAAGAGTTCTTCACAAACCAAAGCTCAGTTACTTCACAATTGAGAAAGACTTGTTAGCCTGCTATTGGGCCATAGAAAAAGTTTGATTATATGTATTGGGCAGGAGGTTTTGCCTCCAAAGAGACCATAAGCCTCGGGTGAACATCCTGAGTGGAGGGAAAGTCAAGTATAACACACCCCATATAGCCCGGCTAACCATAAAGCTTTTACATTATGACTTTTCAATTTCACACATTCGCAGAACAGATAATGTAACTGCAGATATGTTGTCCAGGTTTCCAGTGAGTGATCAAGATTCCATAGATCCTGAGGAAGACTTTGAGAGTTGTTTTGTAGCTGCAATGAATATGCCTGAGTAGGAAGCGTGTTCTGAAAAGAAGTGTAAACAAGCAATTGCGGTTGATGCTGTGTTAAGGATCCAGGATTATATTATTAATGGCTGGTGTGTGTAAACTCAGAGATTCAACCTTATTGCAAAATTGTTGAGGAACAGTCCATTGAAGGTGCTGTTGTTTTGAGAGGTGACAAGTGTGTTTTGTTCCCCCAGTGGCATTGCATCAAAGGTTGGTTAATATGTCTCATTAGGGGCATTTGGGAGCAACTATGACAAAAAGAAGAGCCAGATCTTACTATTGGGGGCCTTCAATTGGCAAAGATATTGAATTTGAAATAAAAGAATGTGTAGTGTGCAGTAAATCTGAAAAAGACCTTAACGTGATGTCGCCACCTTTGCAGCCTGTCCAATATCCTGACAGATCATGTGCTAAATTGGGTATTGATGTGGCTGGTTCATTCAGTTTTCTGCCACATCATTTGCATTATGTGTTTGTTCTAATGGCTTATTACAGTAAATGAACACAAATAAGTTTTTTTCCACAGCTTCTGCAAATAATGCTGTCTCATTTCTGAAGGATGTCTTTTCTAGAGAAGGGTTACCCGAACATCTTACCTCCGACAATGGAGTACAATTTATAAATGCTGAAATGGAAGAATTTTTTTAAGCTTCAGGTGTCAAGCATTTGAAAATTCTTTTTATCATCCCCAGACCAGTGCATGGTAGAGGGGATGAACAGTGTTGTGAGTGATATTATTAAGTGGGCCAGAAACAACAACCACAATGTGGAAGAAGCTGTCAAGTCTATGTTGTGGGTTTACCGTGCGACACCCCTCTCTTTTACACAGCAGTCCCCATTTAGCTTATTAAGGGGACGTCCTCCTACCTCTATGCTGTATCCATCTTGGTTGCTTAGGTCTATTAAGTACAAAGAGATTAAAATTGATGATTAGAATACCTTATGTCAAAGAGTGATTGGGAACCAAAGAAAATTAAAGGAATGGTATGATGCTACAAGTTATGCGGAGCGTGTACTCTTTCAGGTGGGTGACCTGGTGTGGGTACAAAAACCTTGTTTTGCAAAGAAAGGGGATGCCAAAGATGGTGCTCCAGTTAAGATTGTAGGGATCTGTGGTAGTGCTGTACGTATGGAAGGGGGACCTTGGTGGAATGTTGGTAAGATTGTCAAAAGCACTGGTACAAGATGTTCCTCAGAGGTTCAAACAAAATAAAGAGGAAAAGATTGATTAAGATTATGGTTCTGAGGGGCCATACCACAGTCAAGGAGTCCTTCCAGGGTCTTCTGTGTTAGCAGTAATTGAATTAAGGGAGATCGACCTGCAAAAGATTTGTGCTTTGAGGTTGAGATGAGTATATTGATTTTTTCGGTGTCAAAATGTTTATTTTGCCGTTTTTTCCAAGGGTAACAGAGCTTTGTAATACATCAATCTATTCGTTAGGCCAATTGCATCAGTATGCTATAGACAGTTCCAGCTTTCCTTAAGCGGAAAAATTTGCTCAAATCGATGTGCATATACTTAGTAATTAGGGATCATTACAGTTTGTTAAACTTCCAAACGTATATTGTGAGGTACCCTTCTTAAAAGAAAATGTAACCCTGTAACACAAGTATTCAAGTGTATAAAGCTGTTACAATAGATTAGCTTGGCAGGATTCAACAATAGCAACTGAAAAATTACCTTATTCTTGTAAGGTGGAGGGATGGAAATGTAGAAGTATCCCCCACTCGGGGAGGGACATAGCCACGGTTTACCCTGTTTATCCTCTGAGGAGGGCAACCAAGCAAAGTTAGGCTAAATCTGAAATAGGTGAAGTGCCCGTAATCTGGGCTGGCAGGTGAACTGGGGGAGTCCCTCTGATAGGAATCATACTAAGGGGCCCCATTGTAGTCAAAACTGTCGCGCATTTGTTAATAAATCCGACAAGTGTTCCTAACCTAGGGCCTGCCACAGCCTAAAATGCCATTGGAAGAGCTTAGGGGCCTCTGGTTTCTTCCATGCTACGGCTCGGGTAATTTTGGCCGCCCCAGACAGAGCCATTGTATGGAGCTATCGCCCACTGTCTGGCGCTTCATTGCAGGTTCCCGAAGGCCCAGCAGGACATACTCCGCATTTTCAGAGATTGGGTAGCCTAGGATCTCCCTGATCTGCAACAGAATTTCCTTCCAGAAAGTTTGGATAGAAGGGCAGTCCCACCAAATATGATGAAAATTCCCCAGTAGCCCACAACCCCTCCAACATCTATCCGTGGTGTTTGGGAACAGTTTGTGTAACTTCTCGTGGTAGAGGTATCAGTCGTATTAATCTTGTAGTGAGCCTTCCTCAGTGCCTTAGAGCCATTATACCTAGCAATATCTCTGTTGCCCACTGTTTCACCTGAATGACAATTCCCAATGTCGTTTTGATGTATGTATAGGGGGCAGGTAGGGGCTTAATGAAGAGTAGAGAAATGTAATACAGACTTTGGAAATCCCCCCATTTCATGCAAAATTCTCCAACGGAAGACGATCCCTGGTGCCCGCTATTCTCATCTGTGGCTGCAGCACCCAGTGTTTCAGTTCAAAATATTGGAATCTTTCGTAGACGGAAATTGTGACAGCAATTTTCAAATGTTAAGATACCTTCCCCATGGAACAAATCCGAGATTTTTCACCAACCCCCTACTCACCATCTGTCAAACAGGTCTGCATAGAGTGCTTAAGGAAATGCTGCATTATGGTGGTTCGGAGCATATGGAGATCTTGCCTAGGTTTCCACAAAAGATCCCATATTGTCCGACCCACCACAGCTCTAGCCATAGGGAGCCCGTGCTTGTCTGATGCCCTAAGCCGCACCGGCTGGAACAGGTAAGCGTGGTGAGGCAAGGATGGGGCACAGCGGGGTGGGGATGTTGACAGATGACAGAATGGGTATTATTTATTTAATTAATTATACATATTCCGTCGTCTGTCAACTCCCCAACCGCCCCACAGCGCTTACCTGTGCCGGCGCCGCTGGCCTTCAGGGATCATTCGGCTATAACCCTAAGCTGGGCCTCTCTATAATAATGTAGGAAGTTGGGTAGGGCTAGATCCCCTGGGCTTCTTGAATCTGTCAGTAGTCGATGGGAAAGCCTGGCTCTACAACCTTGCCGAATGAGCCTTGTGGCCAATGTACGATTCTCAGAGAAAAACTCCCTGTGTACATCAATGGAGAGGCCTTAAAACAGGTACAGTACCAGTGGAAGCACTGGCATCTAAATTGCATTTATCCGGCTCAGCCAGGTATGGTAGATGGCGGCCCACCTTTTGAAATCTTGCTTCAGTTGTCAAAGTATCGGAGGAAAATTAACCTTGTAAAGGTCAGCTAGGTTAGGTGTCTTGATGCCCAAGTACGTTATCTCCTTTTAGGCCCATTGAAATGGCGAGGATGCTATTCTTTCTTCCAACTCATTCGGGGTGTTGACAAATTGAGGATAAAGGATTTAGAGAGGTTAACCTTAAAGCCAGCCACCCACTCAAAGTTCTGCAGCTCCAATTGTAAGACTGGGAAAAAAATTCGGTGAGAGGTAACAGGCAAGAGAACATTGTCTGCTAACAATGATATTTTGTGTACCTTTAACCCAAACTTGATACCCTGGATCTCATGATTAGCTCTGCTCTGTGCTGCTAAGGGCTCTATGCAAAGGGAGAAAAGCACGGAGATAGGGGAAAAACCTGTCTTGTCCCCCTTGTTAAGTCGAAGAGCTCAGAGGCCATGCCATTAATCAATGTCAAGTCAAGTCAAGTCATAAAATTTGTATAGCGCACTACATACCCAGAGGGTTTCAAGGCGCTTAGGAAGGGGAGGAGGATTATTTGTCAAATATCCACGTTTTAAGCTGCTTTCTGAACGCTAGGTGATTCTGGGTGAGGCGAAGGTAAGCGGGGAGTGAGTTCCATGTTTTGGCAGCCAGGTATGAAAAGGATCTGCCTCCCATGGTGGTCTTGTTGATGCGAGGTACAGTGGCGAAGGCTTGGCTGGAAGAGCGAAGTTGGCGGGAGGGGGTGTAGAAGGACAGTCGAGAGTTGAGGCAATCTGGTCCGATGTCGTAGAGTGATTTGTGTGCGTGGGTAAGCAGTCGGAAAGTGATCCTCTTATTGACGGGTAGCCAGTGGAGGTCTTTAAGGTGACCAGAGATGTGTTCGTTGCGTGGAATGTCTAATATGAGCCTGGCTGAGGCGTTTTGGATACGTTGTAGTTTCTTCTGGAGTTTAGCGGTGGTACCTGCGTAGAGGGTGTTTCCGTAGTCCAGTCGGCTCGTGACTAGAGCGTGGGTGACTGTTTTCCTTGTTTCGGAGGGGATCCAGCGGAATGTTTTTCTGAGCATGCGAAGAATGTTAAAGCAGGAAGAGGATACGGCGCTGACTTGTCTGTTCATTGAGAGTGAAGAATCCAGGATGACGCCAAGGTTCCGTGCGTGGTCTGTCGGGATGGGTGCTTTTCCGAGGGCTTCCGGCCACCAGGAGTCGTCCCATGCAGATGGGGATGTACCTAAGATGAGGACTTCTGTTTTGTCTGAGTTCAGTTTCAGACGGCTTTGTTTCATCCATTCGGCGACTTCTTTCATTCCTTCGTGTAGGTTAGTTTTGGCGGTGCTGGGGTCCTTGGTGAGAGAAAGGATCAGTTGAGTGTCATCCGCGTAAGAGATGATGTTGAGGTTGTGATGGCGTGCGATGGCCGCGAGGGGGCTCATATATACGTTGAAGAGGGTGGGACTGAGTGAGGATCCTTGAGGTACGCCGCAGATGATTTCAGAGGCCTCGGACTTGAATGGTGGGAGGCGGACCCTCTGGGTTCTTCCGGTGAGGAACGAGGTGATCCATTCCAGTGCTTTTCCTTGGATTCCGATGTTTCTGAGGCGTTGTAAAAGGGTGCTGTGGCAGACTGTGTCGAAGGCTGCAGAGAGGTCGAGGAGGATGAGGGCGACTGTGTCTCCATTGTCCAGTAGAGTTCGAATGTCGTCTGTTGCTGCGATGAGGGCGGTCTCAGTGCTGTGTTTTGCTCGGAAGCCAGATTGTGAGGGGTCGAGTGATTTGTTGGCTTCGAGGAAGGCGGCGAGCTGGTTGTTGACAGCTTTCTCGATGACTTTGGCCGGGAATGGAAGAAGCGAGATGGGGCAGTAGTTTTTGAGTTCGGTGGGGTCTGCTGTTGGTTTTTTCAGAAGGGCGGTGAGTTCAGCGTGTTTCCAGTCTTCTGGGAAGGTAGCGGAGTTGAAGGAGCAGTTGATGACGTCTCGGAGGTGCGGAGCTATGACGGAGTCTGCTTTGTTGAAGATGTGGTGAGGGCATGGGTCTGTGGGGGATCCAGAGTGGATGGAATTCATCAGGCGGATGGTGTCCTCAGTAGAGATTGGGTTCCAGGCGTTAAGGGTGTTTACGGGGGGAAGATGGTCAGCAGATGGTAGGGTGGGTTGGCTTCCGGGTTGGTTGTCAAAGCTGTTGTGGATGTCAGCAATCTTGTTGTGGAAAAAAGAGGCTAAGGAGTCGCAGAGGGTTTGAGAGGGGGTGATGTCGTTGGAGTTGGCCGAGGGGTTGGAAAATTCCTTGACGATGTTGAAAAGTTCCTTGCTGTTGTGGGCGTTGTTGTCAAGTCGATCCTTGAATGCTGTTTTCTTGGCTTTTCTGATCAGTTGGTGGTGAGTACGGGTGGCGCTTTTGAAGGCGTCCTTGTTGCTGGTGGATGGGTCTTTTTTCCAGGCCTTTTCAAGGGAGCGGCATAGTTTCTTGGACTTCTTGAGATCATCGTTGAACCATGAGGCCTTCTTGTTGCCAAGTTTGTGTTGACGTTTTTTCAGTGGTGCTAGGGTGTCGGCGGTGTTGGTTAACCAAAGGGTGAGGTTGGAGGCGGCTTCGTTGGCGTTAGAAGAGAGGGCTGGGGAGGTTCGAAGGAGCGATGTGGAGATCTGATCCGTGGTGATTTTGTTCCAGTTTCTTTGTAGAGTTGGTTGGAGGTGGATGATGGGTTTCGGCTTGTTGTAGGTGAAGTAAACGCAGCTGTGGTCAGTCCAGAGGAGATCCGTAGTGTGGCTGAAGGAGACATGGTTGCTGGAGGTGAAGATGGGGTCGAGAGTGTGACCTGCGATGTGGGTGGGGGAAGTGACCAGTTGTTTAAGTCCGAGGTTGGCGAGGTTGTCTAAGAGGGTGGCGGTGTTGCGGTCGTTGATCTTTTCAAGGTGGAAGTTGAGGTCTCCCAGAAGGATGTAGTCTTTGGAGGGGAGCGCGTGTGGGGTGATGAAGTCCGTGATGTCTTCACTGAATTTTGCGCGGGGTCCTGGTGGCCTGTAGAGGAGGGTGCCTCTAAGAGTTGTCTTGGGGTCGGTGTGGATCTGGAAGTGAAGGTGTTCGGAGTTAGCGAGGTTGGCGTCGGAGCTGGTTGAGATGCGGATGGATTTCTTATGGACGATAGCGATTCCTCCTCCTGTATGGTCGGTGCGGTCCTTGCGTGTGATCTTATAGTCATCAGGGATAGCGATGGCGATGTCAGGGGCGGAGGAAGCGTTCATCCATGTTTCCGTTAGGAAGGCGACGTCAGGAGAGATGGCGTCTAGTAGGTTCCAAAGGTCAATGGCGTGCCTGTGGACCGAGCGGGTGTTGAGAAGGATGCATTGTAGGTGGTTGGGGTCGGGAATCTGTGGTGTGATCGTAGCGGAGATGTTGTCGGTGCCGCTAAATTTGCAGGAGTAGCAGGAGAACGGTCCATGGGTGCGTCCAGGAGCGGCTTGGACGCAGTTGGGGGCGCGACCGGGGTTAAGGGCTAGGAGGGTGGCGGCATCGTAGGTAGTGCGGGGGGGGCTGGGCAGCGCGAGGGGCAGGGGGACTGGCGCTGGGCGCGGTCCAGGCGCGGACGGGCGTAGACGGGCTTACCTTTGGCGCACCTTCGGCGCGGATTGGGCGCGGTCGCTGCGCGTGAACGCTGCGCGCGGGAACTCCTGTCATATATGGATGGTGGAGGACCTGGAATCTGGGTCTACATTAATTGGCCTTTACAATCCACCTGGTCAAAGGCCTTCTCGGCATCAAGTGGCAACAAGACCGATGGAATTCGCTTCTTATGTACTTTTTCTATGAAATGGATAATCTTATGTAAGTTGTCATGGGTCTGACGACCCTTGATAAACCTCGATTGATCAGGGTGGATCAGTATAGGTAGTATCTCCTAGAGTAAATTTTGGCGTCCAAATTAAGTAACGATATCGGTCTAAAAGAGGCACATACTTGGAGGTCCTACCACTGGCAGCTTGTGCAGGTAAGTGCGTTAGGCAGCTAAGTGTGGTGGGGCGGGGTGGGTTTGGGAGGGCGTAAGTGACAAACAACGGAATAGGGTAAAGAAAGTAAATAAATAAAACCACTTACCTTGCGCTTGCGATGCTTCGAGTGCAGATAAGTGGTTTTATTTATTTATTTCTTTTATTTTCCCTATTCCGTCATTTGTCACTTACACCCCACCCCACCGCACTTACTTGCATGGGCTGCCACTGGGTCCTTCCCCAGTTTAAGGATAACAGTGATCAGAGCATTGCTCATCAATTGGGTCATCTCCTTGTAGGAAGCTGTAGGAGGCTAGCTTAGTATATGGTGCACACTTATTTAAGCGAGGCACCTTGCACTAATCCAGTCAGCCCTTATGGTGGTTTTAGTGGTCTTAGACAACCTTAGAAAGCTCTCTAAGAGAAAGCTGTTGAGAGCAGCCTTCAGGCTTAGTCCAGAAGGATTTTTAAGAAGCTTGTTCTACCAGATCTAATCATGTAGTGCAGGTTAAACGAAAAAGAACCACACTGTGTAATTATAAACATACGTCTATTCATTACACAACACTCACTAACACATTGCTATATCTCCTACTCGGAGATATCAACACAAATACACCAAAATACTTGAATTTCAAGAGTTAGTCAGCACAATACACAGTGGTCTCCAGGGAGAGACCAAACCATGTACTAAAGAAGTGGAATGCGAACTGCGACCGAAGTCGGGGCTTGGGCCAGGAGACTCAGAAGGAACACCACGGATGCTGTATGCACAGTGGAAACACAGCTGCGTACTCAATACAAGTCAATGGGAAAGTCATAGTTGCAGTTTTAAAGTAGAAGGTCCCTTCCCAGTGGACCCTGAAGAAGCCCCGTGGAAAGTTGGAGAGTCACCCCACCCGTGGTACCCTAGGAACCAGGATACCGAAAGCAGGGAAGCTGGGTGCATAGGTGTGAAGTGACATCAGAAACCACTGTAAACCACAATGGAGGACTTCAGGAAAGATGCAGCTGGCGAAGAAGGGGAAAGTCCGGTGTAATCCATGGGTGGATTCTTGAAGAGAAGAACCTACAAGCAGAGGGAACATACTCTATGCCACTCGGAGGTGACCAGGAGGCACCGAAGAGCAATGAAAACCGATGACGGAAGATGCATGGTGACCTTGTCGCTGCAGCTGTAAGGAGCAGGAAATGTTGTGGAAGACCAGGAGTCACTCACGAGCTGTTCCACGTCGGAAGTCGAGCACTAGAGGGTCGGTGTCCGGCAGAGCACCAACAAGCCTTGGCAGAAGCAACAGACGTGGTAAATTACAAAGGATCAACGTTGGTATCTGCAAGGTCCAAGGGACTCACCAATTGCAGCTGAGTCAGAGCAGGCCCGAGCAAGCAGGTGAGCCCACTGAAGTCAAAGAAGACCCTCTAGAGGACCCACTGGCATAAGGCACAGGAGTCACAAGAGGACCTTGACCAGCTCACCGAAGATGCAGGTCCATGGTGCAGAGGATGCGGTGAGCATGAAGATCTTGGCTTGAAGAGATGCTGGAGACTGGAGCTTCTTGTAGCCAGAAGATCTCTGGAGTACAGAGCCAACAAGCCTTGGCAATGGAAAGTCAATGTGGTGCACAGGGGTTCTGTTCCAGCGGTTCCCATAAGGGATACTGGCCTTAAACTTGCTGAGAGGACAGGTCAGGCCTCAAGGAAGTTGTTGAACCACCACCTTTGTTGCTGAGCCTTTCGAAGTCCGGGGGACATCAGGAGCAGCAGACTGGTCAGCTTTGTTGTGGTGCCTGCAGAGTCAGGGGAGTGTCTCCTTCACTACAAGGGAGAATACTTCGGGTGTACTTGATGCCCAGAGGCTTGGAGAGGAACCTGGAAGAAGCCAGGCACAAACAATGAAGAAGACTTGCAGAACAGCACGACCTGGAGCAGCAGGAGTTTCCTTGGTGCAGTCTCGGTTCCAGGCGAAATCAAGGTGCCCAGATGATCGAAGTTGAAGTGGCTTCGGGTTTGAATCTTGTCCCACAACAAATCTGAACAGCCACCAATGGGTAAGCCCTTAAGTACCCTAGAGAAAGGGTTGGAACGATTAAAGGACCCTCCCAGATGAGAGGCTGGACAGAGGGGAGGATACTCCCATGTCCTTTGTCCAGTTTTGCGCCTGAGCAGGAGCCAAGGGCTCGCTGAACTGGCTCAAACTGTAGTATGCAAGGATGCTACTAAATGTGCTCTTCAAAGCAATCTGGTGGTGCTGGCAAGCGCCCCCACCCCAGCCGAATACAGTAAGTCCTGTCTGGGAGGTGGTCACACCTCTCTGTGACAGAAAAACTAGTGTTCTACCTTCCCCTGTTCGAGCTCAGCTCAGCAGCAGGAGGGCAGAAACATGTCTGTGGTCAGCAGCAGAACAAACACAAGGAGATGATGGACGGAGCGCTGAAAGTTTTCAGACACGCATCCCCAGTCCCAGATCTGGGTTGAATCCATCATCGTTCTTTAGCTCACTTCGCCACCTCAGTTCAGACCCAGCCATATGCAAATCAGTCTTGACCCTGTGCCTCATGGGAACAGTCCAGCGCAAACTTCCAAGCCAGGTGTTCCCTGAACCGGAAACAGGCATCCTGAGAATCCATTCGGGAAACTGCAACAAGTACTCTGCACACACGTGTGTTAACCACTCGTGCAGAAAATACGGGGATGGAACAGAGAGTGCAGGAACAATTAAAATGGTTTAGGGAGCCAGTACTCCTATGCTAGCTGGAGAGAATTTCAACTCGCCCAACTCGGATAGCTGGCTCTTATCATAGACTCCTGGCATGTACTGACACTTAGAAATGTAGTGTCCTTCAGGAAGTGGGGGGTCAAATGAGTAAGCAATTAGCATGGAAGTGTAATCAATCACCAACACCCGCCTGGTGGTATGGCGGGCCAGCGGCAAAGCAGCTCCAATGAGGAGCTTCGGGGGTCACGTTGGCATGTTGCGGGCGCCTCAAGGGATACTACAGGTAAACTGCAGTTCACCTCAGCACAGAACTAGGGCACCCGGGGTAAGGAGAGCCTAAGTCAGGCAAACGAGTACTCCAGGTGGTGGGGGTAACTGCAATGGGTGCTAGCCCATGGCGCAACCCAGTACATGAAAAAAACAGTGGTCTTTCGAGTGACCGTTGTGAAATGTAGCACCAGGCATCCACACCCCAAGGGAGATGTGGAACTCAAGAAACCAAAATATAAGCCCACACAGTTGATACTTACGAGCGTTCACCGCAAACCATCGGTGGACCTACCCCAAACACTGCAGGGAACCAGTGAGGTGCAGTTAAGCCTTCGGTTCGCGGGCGAGGGGGGGGGCCTGGTGACGACGAGGCACAAGGCAAAAGATGCTCTAGAGTCCCAACCGATCTGGTCGTGGAACGTTTGGTCTCCATCTTAGTAGGGGGGCATGTCAAGTAACGCGCCGCGGTCGCATTAGGGAAGTACAGAGACTTGATGGGCGAGGTAGAAGAGAATGTGGCGGCCATGATGAAATGGACAGTAACCATGATCCATAGCCTGCCAAAAAGGAGGATCGGGTAGTAAAACGGTACGTGGGTACACCACACAGGTAAAATTGGTGTCCATTACCGCAAAGGCAATGAGGCTAGTTATCCTAGGCGCCAACAGCAGCCTATGAGCCGAACAAAATTGAGTTCATTGTGGATAGATAGTACTGGTTTGGTAAAACATCAGCCATGGTGGGGAAGAGACCCCATCCTGTGCGTACAGTGAGAAAAGAGGTAAGCGGCTACTTGCTGGGAGTACGATGATGAGTGAAAGGAGACTAAAATGCTCAGTGTGGTAGTGTCATCTTATCTACATCCAAACCGGTAATATCCGGGGCACTACCTAGTATAATAGTTCCGTGATCATGATGTTGAGGTAATGTGGGTAAACCCAATGAGGCCCAGTTAAAGACGTGTTTACGTCAAGAAATGTGTACAGACAGGTTTAGCAACAGGCACTACCCTATAGATTTAGTTGGTGGTCCTGGTGTTAATCTTCTGCAGCAGATGTCCTATACTGTACTAGGCAGAGAGAGGGGGAAGTACCTCAAGTAAGTTAGAAGGTGGTGTTCCCATATCAAAGGTGCTGTCTAGGATTTGGTGGAGAGCTAACCATTATTGAGTGTACTCCAAGGGATGTCCTCATTGAGGCCATCCTTATCTGTGGCCAGATTATGTACCCACCTCTGTTCAATCCTGAACAGTGCTTTTTTGTACTTTTTAGGGTGAGCCTCTAAGATGACCCAGCGAAGTCTGTCTGGTGGATGATGATGTTGATCAATATGTGTGCACATTCCTGTGTTGGTTTTGTGACACCTAATTTTGCTGCGATGCTCCGTGATACGTGTCTTAACAGTTCTCGTAGTCATGCCAATGTAGCGAAGGCCGCAAGGGCACGTGATCGTATAAATGCTATTGGCAGTGCTGCAATTTGTGTGTTTTCTCAATTGCCATTTGAAACTGTCAGAGAACTCTACCTCTTTAGTAGGTTCAGTAAGGGGACAGACCTCACAGGACCCGCACGAGTAATGGCCCATCACCGGTGGTAAATTCCAAAGGGGTCTTTGTGGGTCAGTGTTACAAACCCTGGGTCTGGTAAGTACCATTAGATCTTTAAGGTTGTTGTTACATGCATAGGAACTGCATACTCATTTTGTTTTGACTGGTATCAGGGTAACACCCCTCATCAGCCAAGCAAGGGACCCACGTCTGGGCATACCCTGCCAACTTAGAGAAACAAAGCAAACACAAGGAGACGATGGACGGAGCGCTGAAACCTTTCAGACACTTACCGCCAGTCACAGATCTGGGTTGAATACATCAACGTTCTTTAGCTCACTTCGCCACCTCAGTTCAGACGCAGCCATATGCAAATCAGTCTTGACCCTGTGGCTCATGGGAACAGTCCAGCCTGATCTACGAAGCTGGTTCTTCCCTGGTCGGCAGCAGTACTAGCTTGCTGTTAGACTCTGAAAGGCTGGTAATGGGAATACTGGAGGCACCCTAGGGGATGCCCTCAGTACATGGGATCCTACATCCAACACTGGACTCGATGTTGGGGTAGGATTCCAACTTTTTTAATACCAAACATGACCAGGTTCTGTGCAGCCAATATATAGTTAGACATCTTTAAATTACTTGATGTCCACTACATTCATTAAATGGCTGACCGCACTTACCAAGCCTGGAGAATCGACTCCGGGGTTTGTAGAAGTGTCCCGCTCATGCAGGGGCATCCTAACACTTATAACCAAGAACCCTACCCTCAGGACTGAAGAGCCTGCCATAGGGGTGACTTATATGTTTTAAGTGTAGCGACCTCAGATATAAGGAAACTAATGTCTGGTGTGAGAGGTGCAAGCACCAGCTCACACAGGTTGCAATGGCAGGACTCCCCTGGGTGGCACAATACATGCTGCAGCCCAGAGGAGACCTCTGGTGTACTGATGCTCTGGGCACCTGAGTACCATATACTCTGGACTTAGAAGGGTACACCAGTAGCCAATTGGGAAGGGACAAAAGTACGTACCTCTGACAAATTTAGGAAGAAAGCACAGTGACTGTGGTCCTGATTAGCAGGATCCCAGTCAAGCCAGTCATAAAACAGAACGACACCAGCAAAAAGTGGGGGTAACAATGAAAGCAGATCCTCCTTTCCTACAAAAGATATTACGTTGAAAAGGTCCGTCAGGTAGGGGACCAGCTCCGCGCTAAAAGTTCTGTAGAACTGGGCATTAAAGACATCTGGACCAGGAGCTTTATCGAGTTTCAGACAGTTTATGGCTTTTTGTACTTCTTCTTTATCAATGGGACTGTTAAGAGACAAATTAGCTTAAGGAGGGACCCGTGGTTAGTCCAGCATCTCCAGATATCAAAGTGGTGCATGCTGGTTCAACGACTCAGTAGTATACAAGTGGCTATAATCGTGGTGAGAATGCCCCGTATTGTATCTGATTGGCCCTATATATTCTTTCTCCTGTTTTGCTCATAGTTGTTTCACCAGTAAGGAGCCAATTTTGTTACTGCTTGCGTAGCCAAGTGTTTGGAGACGCAGGAGGGTGTGCTCAGTCCTATTGGTATAGATTGCTTGTTTCCTCTTCAAGGCCCCCTGCCGTCCACTGAAGTGCAAGAGAAGGTGCAGCTTAATGAGCCATCTCAGCTTGGGAGTGCTGCTCCTTCAGTATTTGCCTTTCCCTTGCCCTTTGCTGGTGCAGCGTGGTGGCCAACGAGATGCACTTACAGGTTAAATTCCCTCAGGAGCATTATGTCCCATGCAGCAAAACCACCCAGAGTAGAGAGCTCTGAGACAAGAAACTCTGACTGTCCGGAGTTAGGAGCATATACTGTAGCTACGGTGCAAGCGGAGAAGCCCCCTAACCATTAGATACCGGCCCTGTTAATCAGCCTTGGTGTCTTGTACCTAGAAATGGGCTGAGGAGCGAAATAGCAAGGCTACACCATTACGCTTGGTATTGGCGGACAATTTATACATGAGAGGATAGGATTTGTATCTTAAGCTGTGATCATCATTCCATCTTAAATGTGTCTCTTGTAAAGTCACCAGATCAAAATGATGATCTTCAAGAAATTTCCATAGGTGCTACCTCTTATTGGGGGAAGTCAAGCCCCTGATGTTCCAAGTCAAAGAGGTGAATGCCATAAAGTCCGACTACTAGGGGTCTTAAGCCTCAAGATTCCTCACTTGCCCCAGAGCCCTCCGATAGGGCCACCTCTGCGACTATCCCATCCTTCAACCCCCGCACCGCTCCCTTCCTCCCAAGGAGCATTTCACTCTGCCAAGCAAAGAACAAAAACAAACATAAAACTCCATACACCCAAAAGAACTGGAGATTAAAGATTTCCCAAAAGTATGTTGAGATCTCAGTGTAGGAAACCTCAGGGTGTGGACGCAAACCCGCCCTATCACCCCACGAAGATATGTAAGTGAACAATCTCTGCAGTTAGAGAGAAGATAGTTTATCAGTAGAGAGTGAGTGGAGCAGCACTCTCCTCCAAGACCAGTGACAGCATTATCTATGAATCAACTAGATCAGTCTAGGCAGCCATATCAGAGAACAAAGTGCTTCACTGGGCCTGGTGAGGAAACTCCACGGCGATTGTCCAGGGCTCCAATAGCATAAATCTCTTACCCCACTAGAGTGCGGGTCCCGCTCCGGCTCATTTCTTCCGGGTTTTGCTTGCCTTCTTCTGTGTTTGCCAGGTCCTTGGAGCATGCGGTTTCCGGGGCTTTCCCATCTCTTCCGCCGTTTGTCCAGTTGTGCCTGATGAAGCCAGGTCGTCAAGGCCCAGAAGAGCAGCTGCTTTAGTTAGCTCAGCAAAATGGCATGGCTTCTTGTTGTATTCAAAGGCTATACCAAAGGGATAGGTCCATCTGCACCTAATAAGGCGAGCTTTCAAAGCTGCAGTGATGGGTTGGAACTGTAAACGCCGGGCCAAGTTGGCCTGGGCCACCTGGAAGAGCAAGCATGTGGCGCCCTGAAATTCGACAGTATCACTTCTCCTGGCTCTCTGAAGAACTAGTTCCATAACTTAAAAGGAGCTAAATTTTGCTAGAACATCTCTGGGGCACAGGGCCGGACTGGGAACAAAAACCGGCCCTGGCAAAGTGCTCGGCCGCTCCCCCTCCCCACTCGGAGGGAGTTGGGGGTTGATAAGCGTGGCTCAAATCCACCTGAGCGACTTACTTCACTCATATACCATTACCATATAATAAGCCAGCCGGACAGTGGAGAAGAATTAGTAATATATTTATTTGGCCATAATATTCATCTGCAGATGGGCTCCGTCAGGTCTACACCCCAGGGAGTGCACCGAGAGGACTGCCTCATCTCATCACAGCAATACATTATAACATAGCATGGCAGAGTAAAACCACGCCCAGAGTGGAAAAGTACTGGGCTCAGCAGAGGGTGAACAATGAACTCACACACCAGGCATCTGCAGCTGCAAGGGCAACATTATTATCTTTACTCCAAGGCCACGGAGCCGAGACTCTGCTTCTCCAGAGCATGGAAACATTTCTGCTCATAAAGGAGGGGGGAAAACTGTACCATGAGACATTGGAGCTGCAGAGCAAATGTCAGCATCAGAAGTCTCTCTGCCATTGACAAGCTTCTCTCTCTTATAGAAGAGTGTACAGAAATGTGTATTCTGTAAACTTAACCAAGGGAAAGCAATGTACTACAACACGTCTTCTAACTTAGAAGGCAACAATAAGACAAAAGCTTACACATTACAGAAACAATTCTATCCAGCTGAAGCTTGCATATTACAAAAATAGCTCAGTGGGTTGCAGCACATGAATAATAAGCTGTAACTGCATATTGGTTAGACACATTAGGCTAACATATTCACAACATCATTAGGACATTCTGTAACAGGAAAATTACAATCTATCAGGGTGCCACCGAGCGCTTTGCTAGGGCCGGTTTTCGGACGATTTTGTTGCAGGGCCGATGCTGCAATAACGGCCCTGTAACAAAATCGGCCCCCAGGGGCTCAAAACCGGCCCCCACCCTTGCGGCGCACCAGGATATTGCCCGGTGCCCGCTATGGCCAGTCCGGGCCTGCTGGGGCACCTGCCCCTCTCAGGAAGCCTGGGGCCCACTCAGTGAATTCATTCCAGCCTCACCCCAGGGTGGTCCTCTCCCAGCAGGTTCAAGAAAAGACCCACTATGAAGGCCTCTAGTTACGGTACCTCACTTCCCTCCTGCAGGCCTCGCACCCTGATGTTGTCATGGCAGGATCGGTTCTCCAAATCATCGCATCTGAGGAGGGTGGAATGCACCTGACCCCTTAAAGTGCTTGTCCCTTCCTCTACTGAAGCCAACTGTTGTTCAAGGTCTTGAGCTTTCATTTCCAAATCTAGGGAATGGGAGCCCACAGAGTCCACATCAGACTGGAGGGAGACCAGGTGGGAATTGATTTTCATTTTAAACGTTTTCAAAGGAGGCAGTGATGTCTGTTTTGAGTTATTCTCCTAACTCTTTTTTAAAGTCACGTAGTAAAGCTAGGAGATCATCTTTAGTCAGCGACATGCTTTCTTCCAGAGGCGGAGTTGCTCCCCCGCTCTGGATTCCATCTGGATTAAATAGCTCGAGACTCTATTTGTCTGTACCCTTTTCAGTGGCATAGACGTTTGGGGGTAGGGATGGGTGTCACCAGAGGGTATACATATCGTGAGTGCTAGGTCACGGGACTCTTGCAACAGGTCCAAGACTGCTTTCTGTAATGACTGAGATGACCCTGGGCCAAACAACAGGGTTCAGTCATAGACTGCCAAGTGGTCTTCCGTGGGCAGTTCCCTTGCGCCCCAGTGCTACCACCACAGTCCACACCCGGCAAGTTCAGGGCCTCCACCTCCAGTAGTTGCTGGGTCCTCTTCTGCCTTATTTCATTGCCCAGCCTAGATGTCGTGCAGGCAGTGCGTAGGCCCGCTGCATTGAGTCAAGACGTACATCTACCAGGCTCCCTGCTGCCTCTAGGTAAGATGTGCAGGCTCCAGAGTCAGCAAGTGAGGGCGAGAGGAGCACATGCAGCACCCGGTTCCAAGGCCCCCCAAGTAACACTCAGCAGTCCGGCGATCCGAATATCGTGGTCCCCAGCTCTGCAGGTGCCATCTTAAGATCAGTTAGACGACCTCGGGGAATATCCAAACATGCCAACTAACCGTTATAAGGAAAGGGGTCGAAATTCACTTAGTTCTTGTCCCTAGCTGATCGCGCGGTCCCCGGGACACGTAGGCCACAAAGTCACTGTCTCTGCTGCAGAGTCTCAGCAAAGTTCCTCACCGTATTGCTGGTTTGCCGTTCGTCTCCCTCTCTGGAGCTGCCGCCAGATCGGGCCGTCGACACAGCTCACCGACCCCTGGATGAGAGCGGGTCTTAGCCTTCTCACCTTTGCGTACTTGGGCTCCCCTGTCTCCACTTTAGCTCAGGGCGGTCCTCCCCTTCTAGGCCGAGCCTGTAGATCCGGATGTGGCCACCATTTTCACCCTGTGGTGGTGCTCCACTCTCCGCCACGCTCCTTCTCTGTGCACTCCTTGGTGACCGAAGCCTATACATTTCACTTCATTTGAGCATTGGGAGTGTGCAGTAAGTGGCGATTTTGCAGGGTGCTACACGGAGCATAGGTGGAACACCTCCACACAGCCATGATGGTTGGCCACTGTCCCTATATTTTTTTTTATGGTGCATAATTTTATACTCACTGTATTATTTGTAAGTCTTCTTATGATGTCAGTATGTAATAGAGATGTATTATTTTATCATTGTGTTTTTACAGGGTTTTGTTGTTTCGTTTTTTAGTGTAGTTCTTTATATATATTTTTGTGTTATGTTGTTTTCTTATATTAGTTTACTTATTTTGTTTATTGTAAAAAATAAAATAAAAAGATAATATGTTATGGCTCCTGGCATGGAATGTGGTGCTATGACTTCATTACACTGCTGGTCCTCGAAAGGCTCCATTCCTATAATGACAGCTGGAACAGCCCTGGAGAGGGTGACATAGCGGTGGCTTCTGTAATCATTAGGCAGTCAAAATACATTTGTTTTAACAACACTAACCTGGAAAGCGTGATCTCTGCATAGTCCTATGTCTGTGACCACCTTTCCTGGTCTTTGCTGTTGGAAAACAGATCTCTTTGCACATTTATTTCCCACTGATGAACAGTGCCTCAAAACCGCCATATGCACATTGCAAGAGAGGTGCCATTGCATGTTGCAATCCTCATCAGGGTAGTTAACATATTCCATTTATATTTAGGCACTGTGTTACTGTAGGATGCAACTTCCCCACAGCAAAGGGAGTACCTAAAGTCATGCTAGTGATATGGAAGGGAGTCAACTTAATGCTACTTCTGGCCAACACAACTTTAGTCCTCCACTTTTCAGCGGCAGTCGGTATGAAATAGTTATATAGCACATAAGTGGTCTTCGGGCTTGCAACTACTCTACAACCACAAAGAAAACGGTAATTGCTGTCTACACCCTTTCTTCAATATCTATGGCTAGCCCTTTGCAGAAGCGATTTCTATTCACCAACTACAATTCTAATAAATGGATGCGTGATTGAATGACTCAGTGTTCAGGACTGAATCATGGATTGTTTGAGACGCATCTTCTACTGGACAAATTGAAACTTTATATACCACAAACAGTTATCCTAATTAAGAGGAGGAACAATCCTCAGGTCTTGAAAACAAACCATCACCGAAGCACTATAAATTAACATACTTGTTAATCAAAGCCAGTAAAATTACTAGTTCAGACATTTTAAGTTCTCTCCTGGGACAAAAGAAATAATTTCATGTTCAAACCTCTATACTTCGGAGTTTACAAATAACTGATTACATTATTCCAGAAGAAGCTTCAAATAAAATCTTAACAGGGAACCATTTCTCCAAACATTACCCAGACCTATGGTGTTATGAGGTCAACCGTGATTCGAGATGGATAAAAGAGTGCTTGACAGTTACATTTGATGAACCGAATCGTCCATTTGGCCCACAGGATGCCATTAATTTGCTTTAGGAGAGTAAGCAACAGGGCTAATAAAATTAAGCCCGGGCCAAACCACATCACAGCGTAATAGCTGTACAAAATGCCAAAAGGTTTTAAGGTTCCTAATATTTAAATTTCAACCAAAAGCAACAATCATTCTTTCATCCCAAGAGCACTTGTGGAATTTGTTTAAAGCAATATCCCATTTTTAGTGAGTGCAAAGATGCAGAATGCAATAAAATATCTGCAAATTCTCAGCGAAGCATACATCCAATTGTTAATAATCTTAGCACATAACCTAAATTTCATTACTTCTACTCAACAATTTTTTTTAAAAGTTTCATAAACAGTAAATTATATAATCATGGCAAGTTATGGCAGTGTATGAATCAGTGAAAATATTTAATACCTATAGTGGACTATTTCATCTTGTGGGATCAACATATACAACAAAAAATATGTACAGCTTTGGACACCAACATTTCCAGGACTGAAACCAAAAATCGTCCAATATCTCTATAAGCCCAACTATTTCACATCTTCAACTGTCATGAGATTCCTCATTAAGTTACTAAATGAAGGAAGGCTCCAAAGCTGTGTCAAATAGAATTGGCCACAAGGGATAACGTTGATGAATATATTTTTCCAAAGCTAAACAGAATTAAATAAAACACCCACAGATAATTTGGGATCCTGCTCCTTTATACAATGTGTTCACCAGTGAAATAAATGTCTCTAGAAAATGAAATACCTAAGGAGACTCATACAGAAACAACAACCAAACCCAGTCAAAAGTGTCCTCTCCAATGAAAGTGGCCGCCACTCCGAGAATGCCTACATATTAAAAGGAGGTGGTCCAGAAGAGGATGCATATTAGTATTTCCATATTTCCCCATTATTAACTCCATTTGAGCATGGAGACAATCATTAAAATATTTTTTCCCAGCCACAGGACTTATATTTGAGCAATAATTTGGAATTCTACATTTGGCAAAGAAATTGGGATGTTATTGAAACAAAGAGTTTTATCCCTATTGGGGTTTGGGATCAATCAAATCAATATTCACTCCAGCTTGGAACAGTCACACAGCATTTCATTATAAGTCTTTTTAAAAACCGAAATAGCAGTGTTGTGACCTAAAATATTAATTGGAAAACGGTTCAAACATGGCGTTCCCCCCTTTTTGTTTAAATGACCAGTTGTGTTTGTAACCTCCTAGCATGTAAAAGATCCATTATTTATCAACATAGTAAGATTTCCCCCTTTAGGAAAAATTGTTCCATGGCAAATCTAAATCCAAAATGATTGGCAAATGGCCAGAATGTAATATATTAGTGATCACAGGGTGTAAAGCTAAGAACATTGAAGCAGCATTGTTATTTCAAAATACTTTTACTCACTGTGTGAACTTGAGAACCAATCCCACCATTAGCAAAAATGGCAGAAAAAAGATTTGATAATCGACTCTATACTTGACAGTCGATTCTTTTAAATGATCAGATTTGTGGTTCAGGGCTTCTAACTGTAAACGTTTTTTTTGTAATTTTCTTTCCTTTCCTAATGCTTTTTTGTTACTTCACATCATAAAAGCTCAATACATTTTGGAGAACTTGCATCCCCAGTTATTTAGCTGTGGGAAGGTAGACTATTTAAGCATGTTTGTTCCGTGCCCACAGCTAAGTATCCTTTGGGGTGAGCTCTTTTGGGGTGAGCTACTGGCATTAACATCACTTTAGACTATGGATTGCTTGTGGCTGGGACTTGCGCTTTATTATTTTACTTTTTACTTCACTTCTCATTTACATTGTTATAAGTATGGCTTAGTTGAGGAAAAGCAAATCACATCTGGGGCCCAAAGCACAAAGATTTTGCTGTGATTTAGACTAATACTACTACTGGCTTTCCTGTGAGTTCCAGGAGCACTGTTAACTTTCTCATGAAATTAAGAAAGAAGCCTGGAATTCTATCAGGGTAAGTTTAACCTGTTCATCGTGAAATATATTTGATTTGGGCCTCTAGTTTTTAAAGGGTGGTTGACTGAAATGAAATTCACTATTGATGCTGAGATCATATTGACATCAGCAAATCACCACATGTGTGGATCATTGTAAGCTGTTTACTTTATTTCTAGGAGTGTGCATAGCATGATTTATTTGTACTTTTTATATCCCTATTGCAATCTGCAGTCAGTCAAATTAAGCTTTAGCTTTGGGTCTTGTTTATCTTGAATTCCAAAACTGCACAGCAAGCATCTTTTTTGTGTGTTATAATCTTAATCTGGTAAGTATGAGAGAGAAAGTAGAGATAACACTGAATCCCACTCTAGAGGTTTTTTTTCTTGTGACCTGCTACCTTTTGCTGATATGAGAACATTTTAAAACAAGCACTGGCGTTGCCAATAGGTCTCGCAGTAGGAAAGTTTGAGCTATTGGTTTTGTAAATGACATTTTATATTTATATATTGTTATTGACAATGCCAATAACGATATATAAATATAAAATGTAATTTACAAAAGCAATAGCTTAAACTTTCCTACTGCGAGACCTATTGGCAAGGCCAGTGCTTGTTTGTTATTGGTAAGTAGGTGTCCTCAGAAGTGTTTCTTGAAGGGGGCATTTGTTTACTTTTTTTTGTTTTACATGTTTGATGATTTTAATTAGTGCCTTAAATCTGAAAAAAAATATTTCGGAGACGCCAAAGAAAGTTAATTACCTATTTGTGTTTATATTCGAGTTGTATAGCGCTTCATACCACTTGTGAGACGCTGAAGCTCATAGATGGAGAGGAGCATGCTACACAGCGAGAAACTGCTTGGGTGGAAAGAGGTTGTATTTGCAGTGTGGTTTGTGGAGAAGTGTTTTGGTGTCGTGCATCAGTAATCAGACTGGTGCTCTTAGCCAGTCTTGGGCTCTGGTGTTTAAATTGTAGAGGCAGGTAAATATTGAGAGGTAGAGAGTGGGCCGTTTACTTGGGTCATTTGCTATCAGTAATTATTCATGTCCCCATGAAAGTTTCTTTTAATTTGTGTAACCATGAGCCATCGACCCTTACCTATGCTAATTGTCTTAGTTGGAGGCCACCATTAAGGAGATGTAGCCTAGTGGTCCGAGTTGCCGGCTTTCTCAATGGCAGCGCAGGTTCGAATACTGGCCTCGGTTCAACAGCTTGTGATTCTGGGCCAATCACTTAACCTCCCATGCCTCCAAAAAAGTTCAATGTAAACTTGTGCTCATGTAAAGGACTCTAATGCGCTTGGGCCATGTATGCTCGACATAAAAAATACAACAAGTAAATTAACAAAATAAGCATGAAATGAAGTAGCTGATGTGATTCGGACCTCTTCAGTATTTGTTTTTACGTGTTGAAAAGGAACCCAAAAAAAACTCTGTGGGTGGGGGATGGCCTTCAACTCTGAAGAATCCCTTGTGCCCGCTTTGAAGTGGAGTGGGGTGTTTTATGGCCCTTCAGCACAGGTTGTAAATGTCCGAGTCCGACGGATAGCGGGCTTGATAGCAGACAGAAGGTGATGGGGTGGGCACCGCCCCCCTCCTCGCCTACGGCTAGTTTTCGTGAGACAGAAATGCGATGCCAGTTAAACCGGACAGGAGGGATCATTCCGACTCGGAACGGCCCTTTGTCAAGGCGCATGACAAAGCTATTTACAATGGGATTTGTTGGCCCGTCTACAGCCTGGTTAGAAGGCTGGTTTGTTCCTGCACAACGTGCATTTTGGGGCTCCTGGGTGAATAGACTGGTATAGTTATTCTTGGCAGCGAAGCTTGAAGAGCAGGGCGGCTTACTGTGTGGAAGCTCAAGTTAATCTACTGTATTTTTTTTCAATGTGCTTTGAGCCGCGCATGCAGAAAAGAGCTAAACAAGTGGACAAAATAAGCTGTATTTAAAGTGACAACACTGCACAAAAGGGTAGACATTTTAATAAAAATCAACCGCCTTCAACTGGCGACTCTGGGTCTAGGGCACAGTGTGATCTCAGGCGGTTCGTACTTATTAATCCATTTTCTACCAGAGCTCTAATACCAGTAGTGTGCGGAGGACAGCAACAGATTCCCCCTACAGTAAGTAATGTATGGCAATGAAAGAACAAGTGGGGCCATGGGTGAGGGGAGGATGCTAGACCTGTACAACACAGATGGGAATTATGATCCAGAACTGTGACCACAATTATGCAATTCTTTAGGCTGCGGTGGCACCTGGGAGTCGAAAAGAGAACACGGAGAGGGAATAGTTTGCGGGGAGAGAGAGGGGATGTGCTGGTGTGGGAGGGGGGAGGTGCTGGTGTGGGAGGAGTGCTGTTAGGGCAAGGCTGTGTTTGCGGGGAGAGAGAGGGGAGGTGCTGGTGTGGTGTGGGAGGGGGGAGGTGCTGGTGTGGGAGGAGTGCTGTTAGGGCAAGGCTGTGTTTGCGGGGAGAGAGAGGGGAGGTGCTGGTGTGGGGGGGGGGGGGAGGTGCTGGTGTGGGAGGAGTGCTGCTAGGGCAAGGCTGTGTTTGCGGTGAGAGAGAGGGGAGGTGCTGGTGTGGGAGGGGGAGTTGCTGGTGTGGGAGGAGTGCTGCTAGGGGAGGAGAAGCCTGATGCCGGATGGGGGCGGGAGAGCCTGGGAATGCGAGAGGCTGGGCTGGGCTTGCATGCGATGCGAGTGCATGTACACGCGAACTGCATGAAAACCACGGGGCTGAAAGCCCTTTGGTTTGAAGATGTTTTCGCCACTTGAATTCTCGCTCCGCTCGATGCGCTTGCGCACATCGATAGGTCGCGAGACCTAAAAATAGAAAGATTTGGGAGCGATCTAGACCCAAGGAGAAATACATTCTCTATATTTGCTCATCAGAATTCCTGATTTAGCACATTTCTGCTAATCTAAGTACAGTAACTCATTTCCTGAGCAACTGTTCCCTAAAACTCTGTTGTGAAACGATTTTTAAACTTCTTCTAACGATTCGTGGAGGTCCAGTTTTCAGAAGTGCAGAGCACAGTGAGTTAGGCAGCACTTTTACACTCTGTGGAGCAAGGATCTCCAAACAAGCCTCTCCCTGATTTTGGCTTATTTTCAAATCAACATACATTTTACAGTTCACACCCACATCTTATACTGTCAGTCAACAGATTCACAAGTTTTGGAATGTGGATATTTATTTTTTATTTTGTTTTCTATAAGAGTCTTTCCTCCATTCTGTTTTCAGTCATAACGCTGTTTCTTGTCAGTTTCTTGTGGTAGCAAGACATCTTGAAGGGGCAGTTGTGTACTAAATTCTCACCACTGAGTATGGTAACTCATGTCACAACTGACATTCTACCCCTGGGTTCTACCACTGCAAAGGGGCTGAGAAAGGTTATTTCTCTGCTGCAGAGGTTGTAGAGAGCTACACAAACTGCCATGGGAACAGAGTTATCGCCGTCATTCCCATTCGGGTTTGATTGATCTCAAAGCATTTTTACAATGAGGCGTTCTGTTGAAATAGGGATATTACATTTTTATTTGCTGTCTACATCTCTCTCGATGATAAGAGCAAGTGTTATCGACCCAGTCTATGCTAAAAAGCGCTTCATTTGTCATCAACCCAGTTATTACACTCAAAATCAGTCTCTTCCTCCAAAACAATGAGATCATTGTGTATAATCTTGTTTTCTTGTTTACAGAATATTTTACCCTTTCCATGGTTAATTCACTTCAGTCTTTCATTGCTCAAATGTCAGTACTGCTTTGTTTGCGCTCACTCAAGCAACTTTTCTGCTAATATCAATCACAATATCAGTTATTTTCTGCTAATGTCAATTGCATAATTCGCCTCCCTACAGATAAGTGTAGTAGTTAATGCTCTGATCTTTGCCTATCCCGGATCATCGTAAATATTCTGCTACGTTTGGCTTAGCTGTTGATTTGAGTTCTAGAGAGAGTTCCTCGGCTCTGAGCAATTCCACTGTATGTGTACTGAGCTACCATTTCCTTGGTAATTGTTTGGTCTATCACAGTCGACTTACTTCAGGCACTCTACTGTATAGTGCATCTGTAAAATAGTAGCTTTATAGCTACTAGAAGGGCCTTTTTGCACATTAGGCTTAGAATTAGAAAATCCTATTTAGTTTTGCACCCATAGTATTTACACTACTTTTTTCTAAACGCCACTTTTTATTATTCACGTTGGGAGCAAACCATGGACCATGGTGATTGTGTTAGAGAAAAAGTCAAAGCCACACCAAAGAACCTAAAACCTTACCAGATGACACGAAGAAGGGGCAAAAACTTGCCCCATAAGTCAATAGACAAGAACAGGGCTTTTTTGGGGACCAGAGCTCTTCTCCTGCAATTAAAAAAGAAAAGACGAAATGAGAATGAATACAGGGTTATCTTTAGAAGGAGTAATAAGCTACTTGTCTTCAGAATTACAACACATTCTCATTTGAGTAAGGACTATGCTAAAGAAGAAGGTAATAATTTGTGATAATTACTGTGGCTTTGCAGCTGAAGCATGTATTTAGGAAATGTCAGTCCAGGTCTCCTGACTACTAGTTGGGACGCAGACTGGCCTTGCCCATCTCCGAGCTACACCACTGCTACTACACCAGCAAATAACTAATTGCAGATATATTTTTTCAAATCGTATTAAAACTGTGCACGTACCTTTTTCTTTTCCTCTTAACACATTTAGGGTTGTGAAGTAAAAACAGACTATGGACCATTGTTGCACACTCTGGCTGACTTTGGATGGCTTCTTACATGTGTGCTCCCAACACCGATCATTCGACATGACAGGTAAAAACAGACACAACATTGCTGTGATTTATTCCTATATGTATTCAAAAAATGTACATTAGTTAGGATGATCGAATTAATTTTGTATTTCTTATTTTCTGCTAAACCTGAAGTGTATGTGGGCCACACATGAAGATTGCTGTCCTAAAATAAAATATTATAGATTTAACCTAGTCTCTAAAGAAAATAATGATTTACACAATGCAAAGAAGTCTCTCCCGAGGTGTGGCTTCTGCTGGTTCACATGAAACAACCTCCTTGTTTATCACGTGGCAACCGTGTCCACTAGGCAGTTACACTCAGATACTTTCCATACAACCTTGTGTGGCCCACACTATTCGTTCGCCAAAGAATAGAGGGAATCGGGCTTCAACAGTAATACCTTCTGACCCTTCTAGTACCCGGCAGCATTGCTTTCTGGTTTTACCACGCCTTCATTTGATTTTGGATGACCTAAAGTTACTTTTTTGCCTTGGCCCTATATTGTGTCATCAGCTTCCTAAGACCATTCATACAATTCACTGCATTCTCTGTTGGCAGCACAGGATCACCTTTCTAGCCATTTCTTTCTAAGGTGAGTGGTCCACAAACAAGATGCCCAAATAGGAGTTCAAAGTGACTGATGCCTATACGATTGTGTAGACTCTCCTGGCAGGCAAATAAGAGACATGGCAGGAGAAGACCCTTCTTCCTCCTGAGGCCTCAGGCAATTTCCCCATCAAGCTCTTAAAGTGCTTTTTAAAATACTCTACCAATCCATTAGTCAGCTGGTGGTGCATTGTGGAGGTCACACCAGCTTGCTCCCACATCTCTCTCATGTAACAGAACATGAAATCTGTACTTCTATTGAAAAACAGCATCCTTTGAAATTCAGTCCTGCAAAATATTAGTAGGAGTGCCCTTGCTTCTACGGGCTATGGGCTACCTGGTTACATAATGCACCACCAGAAAATTCTTATTGCCTGACGCAGATGAAGGGTGAAATGTCAATGTTTACCCACACAAATGCACACCTACTACAGGTATTATGGTACACCATAATGCAGCAGACCTACTTCCAGACTTACCAATCACTTGGTAAAACTGAACAAGTTCTACAGAACCTCTTCATAGCCTGTCCACACTGGCGAATAGAACAGAGGAGCTAACCCATCCTGGGTTGATTTAATGCCCAAATGTCATGGCACCTCAATTTAAACCGGAAATTCCTGTCCATTAGACGTACCACCAACCTCTTACTGGCTGCAGCCTGAGAATTCACAGTCTCTCTGCACCGCAGTCCACCCAGCGCACTTAATACTTACCAACCGCTCCCTTGCTGTCCTGTTACTGAGCTTCTTTCTGAAGTCCCACAAGAGTAGGACCTCCACTTCTGCCAAGTGAATTTCTCTCAGGACAGTCCTGTAGCGGCCAGAAAATATTGCAGCTCTGGGAGTGATCCACACTTCAACACACATTTTACTTTGGGGGGCTCATCCTCATAGCCACTTGGGGAAGGGTCTATAAATGCCACTGCCTGTGCTTTTTCAGAGTCAGCCCTGTTCTTCTACCCTTCTCTTGTTCTTGGATCTCTGGGATGATCTCCACCTGATATTAACATGCATCCCATCTCCTGATAAGTTCAGCGGACGTTGTCCAAGCTATGTAGGTTTCAAATCCGAATATTAACACATACTATGCCTAGTCGACCATGGCTGTCTCACGATTTACTTTTACCTCAACCCTGGGAAGCGGGTACTCCATGTCATCTCCTCTGGCCACCAGGTCTGTACCATAGGCACCAGGAATAATCTTTTCAGGTTTGAGATACTTTCCCTCAACCATAGCTCAGTAAGCTCCAGTATCCGTCAAAGCAGGAACCTTCTTCTCAGTCATACCTGGCTGGAGTACAAAACCTATGGAGGTCAGGTAAGTATGCTTAAGATTATCTGTGTTTCTCTCCCAGATGTCTATCTCTAATAAGTTTAGTTACCTGGGGCTTCCGCAGACAGCATGCTGCCTAGAGGCTGTGTAGAGGGTACAGGATCTTTAGTCATGTAGTCCCTCTTGTAATGCTCTCCTTGTGACACTGGGTGTAAAGGAGACTTCAGTCCCTCCCTTCTCTTTCTGTTCTTTCTAGAAACCCTGTTTCCTTCCTGCTTGTGTCATGAAGTGGACCCTTGAAAATCATGTTGATTCTTCCTTTCCAGTTTGGAACCTGTATTTTGGGAATATTGCAAATATTGTCTGCTGGTGTTGAACAGGCTAGTGGGTGTGTTAAAGTAGGATTCAGTCTTTCTTGGGAGAAAGTAAACAATTTCAATGGTCTAGTCGGAAAGGACTGATTGTTGAATGACAATACAGAGGTTTGTTTGATAATACTCTGATGGGGACCCTTAGTAGGCATACAGCAGATTTGGATGTGACTTACAAAACGAGGCTTGTGGATGGAGCAGTTCCTGTTGATAATCCATTTAATGAAACTGACATTTCAAGAACTTACCTGAAGCTTGTTGTGATTTAACAGATTGTGTTTTTTCTTCTGTACAGCATCGGATGTATTCAAGTAGTGCCGGGTGTTAACTGTTGGGCGGTTGGAGAACACTACCTGATTAGGTTACCCGTCTGTAGAATCGTTTTTAACTCTCAAGTAGTCCTGATCATGGTCCTGACAAGTATCCGGATGGGACCGAAACATTGACATATCATATCATCTTAGGGGTTGATGAATGGACAAGACTAAACTAATTGGCCACCTCCTTGAAGAACTTGAAGGATTGTTTCTGGTACTGGCTAATTCTGCCCAATTGATACGTGTTACTCCCGCCCCCTGTTTCTTTGCTTTTTGCTTGTCAGAGTCGTTTATATGTTTTGTATGTAGTTTTTGTATGCATCTATCATTGTATGTATAAAAGGGTGGGTGGATATTTTGTATGGGGTTGGAATCTTGACATTAAAGCAAATTATACTATTCAAATACATAAATAACAAATAATAAATGATTTCACATATCCATATCCATACTAATAATATAAAGAGACAGCCTAAACCTTTGAGGCGGGTAAACTCAAAAAGTACAGCACCAATCACAACATCCAATACAGCGTTGGAAAGGGCAGTTGCAGCAGAAGGACATAGGCTATGCAGACGCCCACCATATACATTTAAAAGGTAAAAGAACCGTGCCAGCAAAGTAGTCCCTTGTGGACGTGTCTGCGCTGTGCTGTGGGCGTGTGCTGGGGGTGTGACAAATGCTGGTGGGGCGTGTGGTACGTTCCGCCCTTCATGCCATGTCTTTTATCGTGTGCTAATCCCACCCTGCTCCCTTTAAATACCCCTGCACCCCATAATCATAACCCACCCTTACTCCTTAAAATACCCCAACACCCTTAAACACTAACCCATCTTAACCCTATAAATATACCCTGTACCCCCAAACCTATCCCTAAACCCTATAAATACCCCTGTACCCCAAAACCCAAACCTAGCCCTGAACCCTATAAATACCCCTGTACCTCAAAACCCAAACCTACCCCTGAACCCTAAAAATACCCATGTACCCCAAAACCCAAACCTAGCCCTAACCCTAAAATGCCCCTGTACCCCAAAACCCAAACCTAGCCCTGAACCCTTAAAATACCCATGTACCCCAAAACCCAAACCTACCTCTGAACCCTAAAAATACCCCTGTACCCCAAACCTAGCCCTGAACCCTTAAAATACCCCTGTACCCCAAAACCCAAACCTACCTCTGAACCCTAAAAATACCCCTGTACCCCAAAACCCAAACCTAGCCCTGAACCATAAAAATAACCCTGTACCCCAAAACCAAAACCTACCCCTGAACCCTAAAATACCCCTGTACCCCAAAACCCAAACCTAGCCCTGAACCCTAAAAATACCCCTGTACCCCAAAACCCAAACCTAGCCCTGAACCCTTAAAATACCCCTGTACCCAAAAACCCAAACCTACTGCTGAACCCTAAAAATACTCCTATACCCCAAAACCCAAACCTAGCCCTGAACCCTAAAAATACCCCTGTACCCCAAAACCCATACCTATCCCTAAACCCTAAAACTACCCCTGTACCCCATAACCCAAAACTATATCTGAACCCTTAAAATACCCAAACACCCCAAAACATATACCTCAGTACCCCAAAACATATACCCCTATACACATACTTGCCTTATCCAAACATTTAAAAAAACATGCTTTTACCATTCATGCATTACAACGAATTTTGTTGTAAATGTATGCGCGGAAAAGCATATAAAATGTAATGCCATGCGTTATAAGGGCATTGCGGAGTCATGGTACTTTCGTAATGAAAGTATGCGGAGTGATGGTATGCGGAAAGAAAGTTGCAGAATAATGGGTGTTTACCCAGCAACATACTCGTATTTTTTCACCACCGATTTGAAAAATGCACAGGTCTCTCTCATTGATGGCCAGCACCGACATACACTTTTAGACACACCTCCCGCCACAAGTTCTAGAATTGCGAACTTTAGAGCTGGGGAGCTACATTCGAATCTCGGCATCAGCTCAACATCCTGTGATTCCAGGCTTATCGCTTTGTCTCCCCGTGCCCACCACAAATGAATGTGTTCTTCTGTAATGTAAATTGTGCTCATGCCATGTTGTCGAGTTCGCGCTATATAATATTGCAAGGAAAAATAAAGTAGGGAAACTCGAGTTCACACACTACCGAACCCGCACTCTTAAGTGAATCAGCAGTGCATTGTGAAACGGAGCATTTCACAGGCCTGCCACAGATAAGAAATGCTATCTAAACGAAATCCTACAAAGCAATATACTACTGGCCGGCAGCAATTCATACCCGGACAACGTCGGGACGGGCTGCTAGTTCTCTATATTTTGGTTTATTCATATTGTATCTAGCCAGTAGGATTGGGTGACCTACTTTCCCTGCTGCATTATCTGCACAGTAACAATTACTAGTGCCCAAGGGGCAGTTGTTTTGTTTTTGTTGTCTTACTGTTTTTCCCTGCCCCTTGTTGTTTAAATAAAAGGGTACTCCAGGGCCCTTATTTATGAGGCCATGCGTCAGTTTTGCGCCGCCGGTGCGTCACTTTTTGTGATGCACCAGTGGCGTAAAATATGCGCCTTGTTGCGCCATATTTCAAAAAGTGACGCATCTAGGTAGATGCGTCACTTTTTTTAAACCCCTGCGCCACATAATACCTGCGTCAGGTTAATGTATGCAGAGGGGGCGTTCCCCCGCAAAAAGCCTCGTAATAGTGACGCAGTGAAATCTATGAGATTTCACTGCGTCACTTTTAGGATGCTGTTGCGTCAAAATCTTGCGCCTGCCTCATAGCAGGTGTAAGACTGACGCAAGCCCTTTCATATGGGGCATTCCCCATGTGAAAGGACGCATTGCTGGAGTTGCGTCACTTTTGTGACACACTCCAGCAATGCGTCACTTTTGCGCTTACAGATACGTCAGAAATACTGACGTATCTGTAAGTCCTTGCGACATGATGCGTCATACATTAAATATGACGCATCATTGGTGTCGCAAGGAGTGCGCAGTGAAAAGTGACGCATCGCTGTTTTCACGCAGATGCGTCACTTTTCATAAATGAGGCCCCTGGTGTTTAGTCTTAATTCAAAGCAGATGGAGAAAGCCAGATATCGTCCAGTGTGAGAACTAAAGCTACAGACAAAGGTCCCAATACACCAGCTATATCAAGGTACACACAACCATATCACTTTATACAAAAGTATTCTGAAAGAATCGAAAAAATCTGGTTAAGTGCAGGGCAAGCTGATGTCATTAATGCTAAAAGTGAAAGTGAAACGAGCCAATTGTATCATTTTACTTTCTCTGCATCAGTGCTCGGGATTTTCAAACTCCACACTTAGAAACTTTTCCAAGAAAAACAGTCAATGTTATCCTATGTAGGAAAATGGTGTTATCGGTTTTAAGGTAAGTATTTGGTAGTGGGAGTTGAGGTTCTGGAGGTAGACTCAGGGGTCCCCCTAGGGTCAAGGATGCACTCTTATTACACCCTCAGGAGCACTAGGGCGGCGGGTGCATAGTGCTGAAGCCCAATGTGGAGAAGTGTGGCTCTATGATTAGAACGGCAGACCCTGATGCAGAGGTCTAGCCCGGGACCAGGGTTCATTTCCCCGCCTCGGTGGGTCTTGGGCTCAAAATTCCACGGACCTGATAATTCTCGCCTCGGTGCCTATTCCAATCATGGAGTCCCACTCTGCAACTCTGGGCAATAGCTTGCTTAATCTCCACAACGGCCCCCACAACGCTAAGGATGCCTGGCCTCCACCTTGGGGGTGCCCAGGAGTGGATGCCTCACAGGGAAAGCCAGGATGGGTTCCACAGCGGTATTCGTACAAGAGCCTTGAGACCCTTGCCGGTGAGTAGTGCGCTGTACAAGTATCAATTTACATTTACATTTTAATGTTATCCAAAGGGGGATAGGAGGCCTCGGTTAGTGACTGCTGACTAGCAGGCCACTTGGTTGTGGGAGCAAAGCTCCTGGACTTTAGCTCAAGGCAAATTGGAAAACAATGTAGCACCAAAGATGCACCCTCAGCAGCACTAGGATGACCGGGTGCAGGGTGCTGTTTTGACATCGGGCGCCCTGTTATTTTCAAAAGGGAACCTCCAGTTTGCAAAGACACTGCAGGCTTCGGGACAAAGGTTTTCTGCGTGCGACCACCACTTCGAGAGGTAAGTGGGGAAGTTAGGGGTTGGTTAGGTACCGTCGGTTTGGGCGCCCAAGGCCGCGGGGCGTCATGTGCAGGGGTGCCTTTTGGGGTCAGATCTTCTTACAAGCTCCTGATCGCGGTTGGGGAGACCATCCGGATTTAGGCTGTAGGCTCTGGCCATGGACATCGGGTGCAGAGTGGTGCGGATGTGCAGTTTCCGACCAGGGCCAGAGGTTGCAGATGAACAAATCCGGTGTTCACGGCAGACAAATACTTTGTGGTTGAAGGCAGGCAGGTCCTCCGGGGTTTTAGAGGTTGCTGCCTGCAGGACACACTGGGATTTTGCAGGAGCAGTTTCGAGGTGGAGACAGGCCAGTTCTTCTTGTAGTTTCTTCTTGTCAGAGGAAGCAAGGTTAGGGGTGCCCTGAAATACTAGATTTAGGGGCGTTACATGTAGATAAAAGGGAGGTGCCAATGGGCCCCTTCCCTGTGGTGGGTACACACCCTATTATGCCACCCTCCAGTGGGAGAGGGGCATGAGCCTGCCCCTAGTTGGCTGAGTCCCCCCATCTGCAAGATGTCATGGACTGAGTTGTGCTTCATCTCGCCTCCCCCACCTGACGGGTGGAGTTGGCAGAGGTAGGCACACCTCTCTTCCTCCCTTGTTTTTCCTGCTGGTTCTCCCGCCCAAAGTGGGGGTCAGAACCAGTCTGGACCAGTTGCTGAGAGCAGCAAGTGGCCTGGGGAAGCTCACAACGGGTGCAAGCCTTTGAAGCTTCCCTTTGTGACCCCTGCCCATCCTGGGGGAAAAGGCTTGGCACCTCGTCCCAGGATGTGGATTGTTTCAGGCCCCAGAGAGCAGTAGGCTCTCGACCCAGGCGTCCAGAAACATGTCTGGTGGTGGCAGCTGAAAGCAGCCACTCAGCTTGGACACTAGTGGTAGGTTAGTTTTCACTGGGCTTCTCTAAGATGCCATCTGTGTGCATTTTTCATTAAATCCCACACTGGCATCAGTGTGGGTTTAATGTGCTGAGATGTTTGATACCAAACTTCTCAGTTTTCAGTGTAGCCATTATGATGCTGTGGAGAACGTAATGACAAACTCCCAGCACCATATACTCTTAACAGCAGCACTGCACTTACAATGTCTAAGAATGGACTTAGACACTGTAAGGGTACAGGGCTCATGCACATGAACCCTCACCACTGGTATAGTGCCCCCAGCTAGAGGGGTGACTGACCTATACCAGGGCAGTGGGTTGTAGGCATGGCACACAGAGATGTGTGCCATGTCGACTATTCACTTTGTTCTGCACCACAACACACAGCCTGCAAGGGCAGTGTGTGAGTGTAATGGTAGAGGACCTCTAAGGGTGGTACAATATGTGCTGCAGCCCTTAGAGGCTTCCCTGGTCACAGTGCCCTGGGTACCTGTGGTACCATTTACCAGGGGCTGACCTGTGGCCAGAGATGCCAATTGGGTTTAGGCTTCAAAGCAATTTTAAGGAAAGAACATAGGCCCTGGGTATCTGATTAGCAGGAGCCCACGGCCCACTCATTTAAAGCACATCAGCAATTCAGCAAAAGATGGGGGCAACCATGCAGAAAGAGGGAACTTTCTCACACACGTCCTCAAACGAAAGAGGATGAGACTAATCTTTCCCTAGAGAGTCTTCATTTTCTAAGTGGAAGAACCTGGAATGTCCATCTCCATTAGCATGGGCAGTCCCAGGTCTGTGTTCTACTACAAAGCCCATTCCCTGTAGGGAGATGGACCACCTCAACAGTTTAGAATTTTCACCTGTTCGAGGCATGTGGGCTGCTGAATTCATATCTGTGCATAGATCGCCGCCTAGTGTTGGGTCTGGATGATTGCACATTGTTGTCCTGGAAGAGTCTTCGAAGTATCACAAGATAGGTGGCTCCTCCCCTGGACTACAGTGCGCATGGGCATCCTCTCCATCTTCAGATTGTTTTTTTCCGCCATTGGGTTCGGATGTACTTTCTTGACGTAAGTTCGGAATCGATATAAAACACTTTTCGCAAGGCCAAAAGGCCTTCGGGGCATCGGTATTGTCTCTCGTTCGGTGCCTGTACTTGAACCAGTTCTTTGAACAGGACGCCGAAGGCTGTTTGCCTTTTCGACACCAAAGGCCCCAACAATGATCGACGATGGAACGGAGCCCGTTCAAGAAATGCCCCGTCTGCAACTCCAAATATCCTCACATTGATGTGCACCCAGTGTGCAATAAATGTTTATCTCCGGACCACAACGAGGCCAGCTGTATGGCCTGTTCCAAGTTCCGGTCTAAGAAGATGCTTCGACTTCGACGCGCCGCACGACAGTCGGCGCAGAAAACGGCGCCTGACCCGTAGAACATCTTCGAGGCCGATGACGATGAAGGCGTCGATGAAGAGGTTCCTGACCAGCAGTCGGACCCTGCGTCAGAGCAAGACTCTAACTTCGATATGGACGAAGAAAAAGACTACGTCCATGAAGAAGACGTTGTCGAGGTAGGAGACGACGCAGAGGCCATCGGAGCCGTCGATGACGACTCAAGCGATGAGCAAGGCCCACCCGCAGTCGCGGTGCCCAATACTGACACTGTACTCTCTACGGCTTAGGTCGAGGCATCGCCGGAAGGCCTTAGCCAAGATCTTACTCCACATTCCACAGCCCCGCGTCAAGGCCCGGCTAAGAATACTTCTAAAGAGCCATCGGTCGATCCACAAATATCGAAACCGACAGATGCAAAATCAAAACCGAAACTGCTGAAGACAGTTCTCGGATCGAAGGCCTCGGATTCGTCGGCTCTGATCAAGTCTAAAAGTGTCATCGGCCCTTCGGGGTCACAAGGGGGAATCGGCCCGAAGAGCGGGGCGCCGAAGCCTGTCTCTACGGTCAATCACGTCGCTTTGATGCTGTCGACGTCCAAACATGGCGACACTGGCAAGGGACTCAAGGCTAAAAAGACTGTCGATCCGAAGCTTACAGCCTCCAAGCCAATGTTAAGCAAGGCCTTCGAGTCGAAGAACAAACCCGACTCGAAAGAGCATATCGCGTCGAAGCAAAAGACCGTGCTTGCTGCACACCAGGAGCTCGAGTCGACGCAAGGCCGCAAGCAAGCTGGTGATCCATCGAAGTCAGTCGGATCGAAGACAACGCCACCCTCAAAAAAGGTCGGTTCGTCTCCAGTGCTTCCTCCACCAATTAAATACGGACTGCCCCCAACCGCTCGAGCCACAGCAAAGTACTGAGACGTCCAAGAAGGTGTCGGTACTTTCCAGGTCTCAGTCCATTCAAGAGGAGGTGGTGTTCCTTGCACCCTCATAGGACAATCAGTCGAAGCTCTTCATCGACTCGGATTCTGGCAGACTCACCATCCACAAACGGAAAATCGCTCCAGAACATCCTTTGGAGTCTTACAAAATCCCTCTCAAAAGGAAAAGGGATTCTCCCACCTCACCTGTTCTCTTTGAACCTGTGGAGGCATATGCACAACACTATGCCTATTCTCCCACACGCACCAATGAGGATGTGGGGGAGGGATACATTGAGGATGAATTTACTTATCCTGCTGACGCAGATCAGGAGGAACCTCAACCCTGGACTGACCCTGATGAGCCACACACCACGCCTGATACTCAGTCATATACTGTCAAGACCTCGCCTACTGAAGACACAGCGGCGTTTAATGCATTGATTGAAAGGGCAGCCAATAACCATGACGTGGAAATGCACGCTGACCCAGTGGAGGAAGACTTTCTGTTTGATACCTTCTCAACCTCAGAAAGATCAGTAAAGACATTGCCTATGCTAAAGGGTGTCCTTAAACATGCTACTGACATTTTCAAGGAGACCACAAGGGCAAGGGTTGTAAACCCAAGGATTGAAAGGAAATACCGGCCTGCGCCTGTGGACCCTACGTACATTAAAGGCCAGCTCCCATTGGACTCCCTAGTAGTGGCTAATGCTCGCAAAAGAGCAAACTCTCAAACAAGTGGTGATGCTCCTCCTCCGGACAAAGAATTCAAAATCTTGGAAGCTTCTGGCAAACGTGTAGCGTCTCAAGCGGCTAATATTTGGCAGATCTCAAATACACAGGCCCTATTAGCCAGATATGATGGGGCCCACTACGACACGTAGGAGCAGCTCATACAACACCTGCCTGATGCTTATAAGGAGGGAGCAGAAATGCTGATACAGGAAGGAAAGTTGATTTCAAATGCATCCATCAAGTGTGCACTCGATGCAGCAGACACTGCAGCTAGGGCCATCAACACTAGTGTAATGCTGAGACGGCATGTCTGGCTCAGCATCTCTAGTTTTAAACCAGAGATCCAAACAACTTTGGTCAATCAGCCAGTTAACCCTGACTTTCTTTTTGGTCCTGATGTAGACACGACACTTGAAAAGATTAAAAAAGACACCGAGACAGCAAAATCCATGGGGGCTCTGCAGTCACAACAGTTCAGGGGCGGTTCCTTTTGTCGCTCCGGTAACAGGGGAGCCTCTAGAGGTCAAGCATTGCAGCAAGCCCAATACAACAAGGGGAAGACGCAGACCACCTATAACAAGAATAACAGGGGTGGATATCGTGGGAACAGCACCAAAGGCAGAGGACGTGGAAATAATAATGCAAGATCCTCCGCCACCAATAAACAGTGACGCCTTGTCACTGCCCCCAGACCATATAACACCGGTCGGGGGAAGACTCCTTCAGTTCCTGCCAGTCTGGGAAGGCATTACCACAGACAGGTGGGTGAGACAACTTATCCAATACGGCTATTGTCTGGAACTAACCTCCACTCCTCCCAACATACCCCCAAGGCACCATCCTATGTCCGCAGATCACATGCACTTATTGCAGCAAGAAGTAATCTGCATGCTGCAAAAAGGGGCCATGGAACTTGTGCCTTTAGAACAGCAGGGTACAGGGGTACTCACTGTATTTCTTAATCCCAAAGAAGGACGGGTCTCTCCGGCCCATTCTAGACCTCAGACCCCTGAACCAGTACATCTTGTCAGAACATTTTCACATGCTCACTTTACAACAAGTTCTGCCATTGCTCAGTCAGGGGGACTTCCTAGCAACCCTAGACCTAAAGGATGCATATTTCCACATTCCCATTCACCCAGGTCACAGGAAATATCTCAGGTTCACCGTCAACAACCAGCATTACCAGTTCAAGGTCCTGCCTTTCGGGGTCACTACTGCCCCCAGGGTGTTCACCAAGTGCTTGGCGACAGTGGCTGCGCACCTTCGGAGACAACACATCCATGTCTATCCTTATCTGGACGACTGGCTTGTCCAAGCGAAGTCAGCCCAGCAGTGTGCCAGCCACATGTCCCGCACAATTCACCTCCTACACAGTCTAGGATTTTCACTGAACTACCCAAAATCACACCTTCAACCCGCACATGTGCAACAGTACCTAGGTGCGACAATAAACACTCTGACAGGGACAGCGCAGCCCAACGCTGCCAGAGTCAACAGCATGCAATTGCTGATTCAGAAGTTCAGGCCCCAGCACTCACTCCCAGCGCAGGTATTTATGCAGCTGATAGGTATGATGGCCTCCTGCATCTTCATAGTCTCGCACGCGAGGCTACACATGCGTCCCCTTCAAGAGTGCTTAGCACGACAGTGGAACCAGGCTCATGGACATCTAAAAGACCTAGTGTTGGTGACCGGTCGTGCACACAACTCTCTGCATTGGTGGAACACACAAAATCTTTGCAGGGGACGACCATTCCAAGAGCCTGTCCCCCAAATAGTGCTGACAACGGACGCATCTCTCCAGGGCTGGGGAGCGCATGTCCTCCATTATACCGTGCAGGTACTATGGACGACGCAGCAGCAAAAGATGCATATCAACCTGTTGGAGCTGATGGCAATCTTCATGGCAATAAAGGCATTCAAGTTGCATTTGTGCAACAAAGTCGTGCTGATCCGGACGGAAAACATGACTGCCATGTATTACATCCAGAAGCAGGGAGGCACACACTCTCCACAATTGTCTCATCTAGCCCAGAACATGTGGAAGTGGGCCATTCAGAGGAAGATGTTCCTCATGGCGGAACATCTCCCGGGCAAGGACAACCAGATGGCGGACCTGCTCAGCAGGCACAGCCAACAGATGCACGAGTGGGAGATACACCCCTCGGTGCTCCAACCATATTTCCAGCAGTGGAACGCAAAATGCCAAACCTTCGCCGCCATGTTCCTACACACGCAGTCTCAGGGCAATGCGATATGGATGAACTGGTCAGGCAGATTTGCGTACGCTTCTCCTCCAGCACCGCTCATCCCGCTAGTGGCACGCAAACTGCGACAACACTCCATGACGCTCATCCTGTTTGCTCCAACTTGGGCAAGGCAGGCGTGGTACACCACGTTCCTAGAACGTTCAGTGGTGCCTCACCAACGACTGCGCCTCACTCCCAGTCTCCTCACTCAGAGCCATGGAGACATTCAGCACCCAGATCCGCAACAGTTGAGCCTTGCAATATGGCTCCTGAGGTCATAGAGTTTGGCTACCTCAACTTACCCCCAGACTGTATGAACATCATCAAGGAGGCAAGGAGACCTACTACCAGGGCAAATGGAAGCGATTTGTCATTTACTGTTCCAATAATGACATAAATTTGCTGGATGCGTCCATGCAAAACATTATCTGTTATTTGCTACATCTATACAGATGCAATCTGGCATACAGTTCCATCAGGATACATTTGGCTGCAATGGCAGCTTATCTTCAAAACAGACAGCATCTTTCTCTTTTCAGGGTGCCAGCCATTAAAGCTTTTATGGAGGGACTCAAAAGAGTGATTCCTCCCAGACACCCTCCTTCTCCTGTCTGGAATCTGAACGTGGTTCTCACCAGATTAATGGGACCACCCTTTGAACCTCTTCACTCTTGTGAGATACAGTTTCTAACATAGAAAGTGGCCTTTCTGGTGGCAATCACATCGCTAAGAAGAGTTAGTGAACTTCAAGCACTAACTATTCAAGAGCCTTTCATGCAGGTTCTTGCTAATAGGGTAGTGCTGCGTACCAACCCTACATTCATGCCTAAGGTGGTGTCGCAGTTCCACATTAACCAAACCATAGAGCTACCCGTTTTCTTCCCAAATCTTGATTCAGTGGCAGAACGAGCACTGCACACTTTGGATGTTAAAAGAGCTCTCCTGTATTACGTTGACAGGACAAAGGATTTCAGGAAAACTAAGCAACTGTTTGTTGCCTTCTCCCCACAACACAAAGTCAACCCCATTTCCAAATCAGGTATAGCCTGATGGATTGTTAAGTGCATACAGATCTGTTATCAAAAAGCTAAATGCACATTAACAGTTCCCCCAAGAGCGCATTCCACACGCAAGTTAGGGGCATCCATGGCTTTCCTAGGTAACATTCCCCTAGAGGATATATGTAGAGCAGCCACATGGACCACCATACATACATTTACCAAACACTACTGCGTAGATGTACACTCCAAACAGCAAGCTGCTGTAGGACAGGCTGTTCTCAAAACCCTTTTTCAGACTGCTGCAGCTGGCACGGGCAACCACCGCTAAGGAGGTAACTGCTATTTATTCTAGGCACAGTTATGAATTCAGCAGCCCACATGCCTCGAACGGAATATGCTACTTAGCAGTATGCATCTGTTGTTCACATGTAGGGCTGCTGACATTCATATCGCCCGCCCTCCTCCCCGGTGCCTGTCGCAGCTGTAGCACTCAGAATCATTCTCAGGCATGGTCATCACTTACTGTATTACACTCCATCTCTGCCACAATGGCGAAAAACAATCTGAAGATGGAGAGGATGCCCATGCGCACTGTAGTCCAGGGGAGGAGCCACCTATCTCGTGATACTTCGAAGACTCTTCCAGGACAACAATGTGCACTCATCCGGACCCAACACTAGGCGGCGATCTATGCACAGATATGAATGTCAGCAGCCCTACATGCCAAGAACAGATGCATACTGGTAAGTAGCATATTCCTTCATTTTCATTAGCCATCTGAGAGGTATGTGATCAGTTTGAACTAGGAAGTGAGAACAAAACAAGTATGGTCTCAGCTTCTTCAGGGACCAAACCACAGCATAGGCCTCCCTCTCAATGGCACTCCAACTCTACTCCCTTGGGAGAAGCCTTCTGATTATAAAAGCAACAGGTTGGTCTTGGCCTTCGTCATTGGTCTGGGATAGGACCCCTCCTATCCCTAGCTCTGAGGCATCAGTCTGCACAATGAACTGCTTGGCATAGTCTGGAGCTTTGAGAATTGGTGCTGAGCACATAGCCTCTTTCAGGGTGTCAAAAGCCTTGTGACAACTAACTGTCCAATTTACCTTTTTGGGCATCTTCTTGGAGGTGAGTTCTGTAAGGGGAGCCCAAATGGACCCAAATACCTTCACAAACCTCCTGTAGTACCCAGTGAAGACAAGAAATGCCCTGACTTGGGTCTGGGTTGTTGGAGCTGCCCAGTCCAGGATGGCCTGGATCTTGGCTGTAAGGGCTGTACCTGGCCTCCACCAACAAGGTGGCCCACGTACACCACAGTTCCCTGTTCTATTTGGCATTTGGGTGCTTTGATAGTTAGGCCTGCAGTTTGCAGGGCATTTAAAACCTTCCCAAGGTGGATCAGGTGATCCTGCCAGGTGTAGCTAAAGACAGCAATATCATCTAGATAAGCTGCACTAAGGACTCCAATCCAGCAAGGACTTGAATCACCAACCTCTGGAAGGTGGTAGGGGCATTCTTTAAAACAAAGGGCATAACAGTGAACTGATAGTGACCAGCAGGTGTGGAGAATATTGTCTTTTCTTTTGCTCCTGGGCCATGCCAATTTGCCAGTACCCTGCAGTTAAGGCAAAGGTACCTAGAAATTTGGCTGCACCCAATTTGTCTATTAACTCATCTGCTCTTGGACTAGGGTGAGCATCTATCTGTCTTGGTGACAGAGTTGAGCCCTCTATAGTCCACACGGAACGTAATTGCTCTCTTTTTGCAGCGTGAATCTTTCTGGATTCACTATGCTGTGCATATTCCGCGGTCTTGTGGTTGGGTCCGGATTCGAAGTCTTTTCTTTTTTTTTTTTTTTTTTTTCGTCTCCCAGGTGGGTGTCGGCGTCACCCCTTCCTGGGTGTATTTCCGGTGACGTCGGCATGCTTCCTGCGGAAGCTCCCACCCTTGGGCGCCATCTTCAGATTCTTTTTTCCGCGGTCGGGTCTGGATCGTTCCCGTTTGGGCTCCAGACATTTTTGGAGAAAGTACTAGAAAAAGATCGAAATTGGAGAAGATATCGAAAGAAGAAGACTACGAAGGACTTCGCCGAACACTGCCCAGCGAAAGGTAGGAGAATTCATCGAGGACTTCGACGATCGTCGACGTTCGCGCGGCCAGGGAGGCCTAAACACTCGATGATGGACAACACGCCGTTCAAGTTCTGCCCTAACTGCCACCACAAGTTCGCGCAGAAAGACCAGCACCCGGTTTGCAACCTTTGCCTACCGGTAGAACACAGAAGCGAAGACTGCAACGTCTGCTCCGTCTTCGCCCAGAAGACCCTTCATGTAAGGAGGAGCCAGAGGGTAGCACACGCCACCCTCAAAGGAAAAGGCCCGACGCCATCGCTGTACGAGCTGGGGATGTCCTCGGAGGAAGAGGACAACGCGGCCGCCGAAGACGACAGCTACACGGTCGTAGAGACCGATTACACAAAGACATCTGATAAGGTAGGAGACTCGTCATTCCCCAAGAGCACGAGAGACTCTGAGTCTCGAAAAAACGAGGGCAAGGCCCCGAAAGCGCCGACGCAGAGACACCTCACGTCCGCGGCTACCCACAGGCCCAGCGGATCCTCTGAGAAGGAGTCCCTGGCGCCGAGAGCTGCTGAGCAGCAGAAGTCGCCGAAGATCGTCCCCGAAAAGGACCGATCGACGTTGAGGGAGAAAGACCCTAAAGTTTCAACGCCGTACAGGGACCCGAAACCCAGTTTGACGTCCAAGGCCTCGACGCCGAAGCTCTCGCAGCCGAGCCAGGCGCCGAAGAGAGTGGCCGAACAATCCGGCGCGGACAACGCGGCCGAGATGGAAAAGAAAAAACGGCGACTAGAAGCCGAAATGGAAAACATCTTGCAGCGGAAAAAGGATTTCGACGCCAAGATGAGAGCCTTCACGATTCCCCACAAGACCAAGCCACCCATGCGGGAAGTGGTCGAGGAGGAAGAGGAACAGGTCGAGGAACATGAGCCTGGCACAGAAATGGTCGACGACCAGGATGAGGACGAGAATCCCTACGAGGCTTACAGCTATGAGGAGGAAGAGGACAGCAGGTTGGACGCCGAGTTGGCCACCTCTGACCCGCAGGAGGAGGATTACCTGGATGTCGACACCGAAAGCCCAGAAGAGGCGGTCAACACATACCCCTCGAGGCCATCGCCGCCAGACGACATTGGGGCTTACAACTCGGTGATAAGGTCGGCGGCAACAGCTTTCAAGCTCAAGCTCGACGAGGAGAAGCAGAAAGCGGACTTTCTCCTCGAGACATTACTCCCCACGCAAACAAGGAGCCAGTATCTACCTATGCTCAACAGCGTCTTGGCGCAGGGGATGGAAGCATTCAGGGAGCCCGCTACATGCAAGGCAGTCACTCCCAGAACCGAAAAAAGTACAAACATTCATCGAAGGACCCAGCCTACATTCGAGGCGTGGTCTCAGCTGACTCCATCATCACAGCCACAGCAAGAAAGAGGGCTAACGTGGCCACCACTTCTGGACCTCCTCCTGATAAGGAGAGCAAGAGGATGAACTTAGTGGGCAGAAGGATCGAACGGAATGCCGCGACCCAATGGCGCATGGCTAATTCCAATGCCCTCATAAACAGGCATATGTACCAGATCATGGAGGAGCTAGGAAAACTGGTGAAAGACCTACCCCAGGAGGCCAGGCAGAACGCCGAGAAACTGGTGGATGAAGGGAAGAATGCGGCAAATTGTTGCCTCAAGACGGCCCTGGATGGTGTAGACACCTCAAGCAGGCTCATGATGATGGGTGTCACGGAAAGAAGACACGCCTGGCTCAGAATCTCTGGCTTTAAGCCTGAAGTGCAACACAGCATCTTGAACACTCCGTTCAACGGCGAGACGCTGTTCGGGACAACAGTTGACGAAAAACTCAGTCAACTGAAGAAAGACAATGAAACTGCACGATCCATGGGAGCTTTGCAGTTCAGAGGCAACATCCACATCATGAGTACACCAGTGTGTCTGACTAGGGGCAAGGAAAAGAGCTTAGCATACTGCTGTAAGACTTGCTTGCAATCAGTCTGCTGTTGGGCAGAGAGGGTGTCTGAAAAGACAACTCCATCCATTGACCCATCTTTTGAACTGTATGAGAGCCCAGTCTAATGTCACCATAGCCATTGCTGGTTAGTGGTACCACTGTCAGCATTGGTGACTGGGTAAGTTTTCCCAATCAAGTATTGCTCAGGGGAAACCAGTGTGTCTCTCACCATAGTGACACTGGCACCTGTATCCCTCAGAGCTTCTATCCTAGTTCCATTAATCCAAGGGTATTGTAAGTACTTTTTTATGTTGGGTGGCCACACAGCTACAGTGGCAAACTCAACTTCCCCTTCTGAAACTAGAACTGCTTCATTGTGCCACCCGATTTGCTCTTGGCACACTGTTGATCCCATCTGGAGACTTGCTAAACCCGGAGTAGCTGTAGTAGGACTAGGGGCCTTCTTGTTTGGGCAAGCAGCAACTCCAGTTAAGTGTCCCAACTTCTTACAGTTGTTACAGGAGGCCTTTAAAGGATCAAAGTTCTTCCCCCTATACTTGTTAGTAGATTGGCAAGAGTTTTGGGACACACCCCCCTGTGCTGGTTTTTGGGGCTCTTTTTATCTTGGGGATTCTCACCACCTTTCCCGTGGGGAGGTTTTGTACCCCCTTTCTCTTGGTCACCCCAGTGGTTGTTTTTGTTACCCTTGTCTTGACCCAGTGGTCTGCCTTCATTCCCAATTCTTGGGGAGAAATTAGACCTAGGTCTACCAAATGCTGATGTAACGTTTCATTTGTTCAATTACTTAAATTATTGTCTTTCGTAAATAGATTGTAAAGTCCATTGAAGTCATGCACATTGTGCCCAGTTAACCAATCATCTAGTGTTTTAACTGAGTAGTCTACAAAGTCAATCCAGGATTGGTTTTGGGTTTTGTGAGCTCCCCAGAATCTATTTCTGTATTCCTTAGTTGTGAGTCCAAATTCCTCAATCAGAGTTCTCTTCATGAGGTCATAAGACCCAGCATCTGCCCCAGAAAGGGTCAGGCGTCTGTCTCTGCTGTTACCAAGAGATCAGTTCCCAAAGTATTGCCCCCCAGTGTGTCTTCTTCACTTTTCTAATTTCACAAGCCTTCTCAAAGGCTGTGAACCATCTTGTGATATCATCACTCTCCCCATATTTAGGGACAATCCCTTTGGGGATTTTAGGATCATATGATTGCTCTTTATGCTTATTAAGTAAGTTGCTGCCACCACTGATGGGTGCTAGGCCCATCTCTGCTCTGTTTCTTTCTAAAGCCAGCAACCTGGTCTCTAGATCCAGTCTTTTGGTCAGCCTTGGTAAAAGGCTGTCCTCCTCATTGAGGCTGTCCTCAATGTCCTCAGGAATACCTGATCCACCTGTGTGGGATCTAGGTACTGATAGGTTGATTATCTGAGTCAAGGGTACTTGGACCCTTTACTCCCTTAGAAGTGGAGAGGGTTGATCTACCAGGTCATCCCCTTCCCCTTCTTCTTCATCTGACTGGTCTTAACCATTTTCAGATGGGTGGTCCTTAGCATACCCAGCCTCTGTGTGTATTTTTCATTAAATCCCACCCTGGCATCAGTGTGGGATTTATGTGCTGAGAGGTTTGATACCAAACATCTCAGTTTTCAGTGTAGCAATTATGGTGCTGTGGAGTTCGTTATGACAAATTCCCAGCACCATATACTCTTAAAGGCAGCACTGCACTTACAATGTCTAAGAATGGACTTAGACACTGTAAGGGTAAAAGGCTCATGCACATGTACCCTCACCACTGGTATAGTGCCCCCAGCTAGAGGGGTGACTGACCTATACCAGGGCAGTTGGTTGTATGCATGGCGCACTCAATTCTTCACTTTGCCCTGCACCGAAACACACAGCCTGCAAAGGCAGTGTGTGAGTGTAATGGTACAGGACCTCCAAGGGTGGCACAATAAGTGCTGCAGCACTTAGAGGCCTTCCCTGGTCACAGTGCCCTGCATACCTGTGGTACCATTTACCAGGGTCTAACCTGTGGCCAGAGATGCCAATTGGGTTTAGGCTTCAATACAGTATTAGGGAAAGAACATAGGCCCTGAGTACTTGGTTAGCAGGAGCCCAGGGCACACTCATTCAAAGCACAGCAGCAATTCAGCAAAAAGTAGGGGCAACCATGCAAAAAGAGAGCACTGTCTCACAAGTTGCTCCAAATTTGGCCCTGGGGTGGTAGAAGGCCCACGAGACACCAGGGATTTTGCAATTGGGGCAGAAGAAAAGGATGTGGGCGTGGCACTCTGACATTGGCAACACCCCCACCCTAAAAAGTACAAAATAGCCTTTTTGCCCTCCTACCCCTGGAGCACACAGGGGGGGTTGCACCAAATGTGCCCCTGGAGGGGCAGCAGAAAGCAATCTTTATGGCAGGAATACATTTTTTTCCAGAAAATAATGGGGTGGGTCTGGTCACTCCTAACATTATGTCCACATTCTCCCCTAATGCCACACAGTCTTTCTGCTCCCCCTGCAGACTAAAACGTCACATTCCATTGGTAAGCAAGAGCTATTTGATTATTTTGGGTGTTGTTTTTTCATATGGGACAGGAGAGGGGGGCTAATCCCCAATATTGTCCCACTTACCATGCTGAATGGCTGCACGTTTTGGGCTTGTGTAGGCCTCCACCTGGGAAAACCTACCAGACCCAGACATTTATGAAAACTAGACACCGGGCGGAGTCCAGGGTGGTGTGCTTCACATGGTTCCCACAACATTGTCTAATCCATAAAGCCCTGCAAACCTCAATGTTTGTCTAAAACCACATTTTTATTTTCCTTGCATTCCTGACACAGAATCTGCAAAGATCTAGAAAATTCCTACCACCCAGCATCCCCACACGTGCCCCAATAAAAGCGCTACCCCACTATCGTGGCTGGGCCTAGAGCCCGAGACAAGAATGGATCACACCAGGGTCAATGGTAGTCCTCGCAGGGACTCCCATTGATCTTAGTTTGATCTGTTGGATTGATCCATAGAGCCATGCAAGTCACCCAAACCTGGATTCCCCAGGCTGTCTAGTTTTCAGGTTGCAAGTTTGGTAGGTTTCCCTCAGTGGTGGCTGAGCTAGAGTCCAAAATCCAAAGATTCCCACTTTGCAAAATAGGGGTCAGTTTTCAGTGGAAGCATGTGATGTGTTCTTCTTGCATGTTTGGCCCTTTCCTGTCGTGGGCAGTAGTATTTGCCACACAACTGAGGTAGCATTTTTATTGGAAGACTTGAGGGACTTCTGGGTGATAGTATATTTGTGGCACCTGGCAGATTCCAGAAGTATTTCTCACAGAAAAGTGATGAAAATGTGTGTTTTTGTTCTCCAAAGTTTGAGGTTTGCAAGGGCTTCTGGGTTGGAAAAACTGGGAGAGCCACACAAGTCACCTCACCCTGGATTCCCCCATGTGCCTAGTTTTAAAAAAAATGTGCTGCACTGCTAGGTTTCCCTAAGTGCCAGGTGAACAAGGGCCCGTTGGGCCCAACATCCACATCTACCCACTTTGCAAAAAAAAAGATCAGTTTTCAGTGGAAAAGTGTGATGTGTCCATGTTGCGATTTGAACCCTTTCCTGTATCGGGCACTAGGCCTACCCTAAAAAGTGAGGAACCATTTTTAATGGGAGACTTGGGGGTTTGCTGGTGGTTGGACATTTGTGGCTCACCACAAATTCTAGAAGTTGTCCTCATAGAAATGTGAGGAAATCATGTGTTTTATGTAAAAGTTTGAGGTTTGGAAGGGCTTCTGGGTAGGAAATCCTGGTGGGAGCCATGGCCATGCAAGACACTTCACCCTAGATTCCCCCTGGTGTCTAGTTTTCAAACAAGTGCTGACTTGCCAGGTTACCCTAAGTGCCAGGTGAACTACGGTCCAACATCCACAGCTACCCACTTTGCAAAAAAAGGGTCCGTTTTCAGTGGAGAAATGTAATGTGTGCATGTTGTGTTTTGGGCCCTTTCCTGTCGCGGGCACTAGGTCTACCCAAACAAGTGAAGTGCTGTTTTTATCAAGAGACATGTGAAATTACAGAATAGTAGAACTTTCGTTATTAATAATTTGATTTTGTTGCATTTATGCCTTCCAAATGTAAGTCAGTGTGTAAGAAAGCAGGCATTTTGAAAAATGCACTCTTAAATACTAGAGTAGACAGTATTGATACCCAAAAATCAGAGATGTACATATAACCACTTCTTCTAAACTCAGAATCTGATGTACATTTCAGAAATGCATGGGTGTCCTTCATAAACATTTTTCACACTTTATAGCTTTACCATATGTATTGTTCTGTACTCTACAATGAAAAACCAGCTCAGTTGTTTGCCTCTGGGTACCTCGGGTTTTTGAACAACCTACAAACCCTATATACCCCGCATGCAGAGTAGTCTAGCGGACTAGGGGTATATTGTTTTTCTAAATCTGCCATTGTTGCAAGAAGTTACAGATTAAAACATTGTCACAAATGGCTACTCATTTAAAAAAATATATATTTCAACAGTTAGTGTATTTGGCAAAATATTGAGGGATCTACAGAAACAACCCCTTGCTGAATGCATAGATTTATCTACTTTTCAGGCATCTGTAGCTTTCCAAGATCACACCGGTTTCTACCACATACCGGAAAAAGTTGAAAGGATGATAATTTTGAAAAAGAAAAAGGCCAAAACTATGGTAAAACAATTTCTTCTCCCATACAGCTCTGCATGTTCCTGAAAGTTGGGAAGATGGTGACTTTAGCACAGCAAACCTTTTGTTGATGCCATTTTTAGAAAAGGACACTTTTTGGGGGAGCTCTTTTTCCCTATTTTTCCCAAAAATTCAAAACAGTTAGCTATATTGTAAATTTTTTCTCAGTCCCTTCCAGGGGAATCAACAAATCCTGGATACTATTAGAAACCCCATGATAGTGGGGAAAAGGGCACAAATTTGGAATGGATAGGTTATGTGGATAAAAGTTATGGAGGCCTAAGCGCAAAAAATCCAAAATAGCTATAAAAAAGAAGAAAGTCTGGGGTGAAAATGCCTTACCATTAAGCAAACTGCGGGACTGTCCCACTGTTGATCCCATCAACATTCCATTACACAATATACTGTCAGCTGTTTGGCATATTCTACTGCGGTAACTGGTCTGATCCATAAAGGAGTATATGAGTGGACTTGAAGCCTGGTTTAGAATTTGGCCGATGGGTTACTCCATCACAAATGCAACAGATATCCTGTCTGCCTTATTACAAATGCATTATATCCTATGGCACATGTAATAAGGCGGGCAGAATATCTGTCACATTTGTCATGGAGTAACCTGTCCCCCTAACTCTAAATCAGGGCCTTAGTCTGTTCCAGTGAAAGCAAGAAGGTTGTATACCAAATAAAACAACTCTCCACATTCCCTTCTCCCTATACATCTGCCCAGAAATATATGTTGTCCAGATGGATGTCCATTTTGTTAAAGAAACTCTTACTATACATACACCTGCATTCTCATAACAAGAGGGTTAGTGTAGCTCGCCACATTCACCTTATAAACTCTGATATGTGGAGGAATAGGCATGAGCCTATTGTTAGAAACCAAAACAGGATTAGTGCATGAATGAATGTGGGCTCACTATGGAAAGAGGAAAGCAGAGAGACAAATGTGGTAATAGTAAGCTGTTTAGTAAAATATAGTCAATAGCAGCCGCGGCCCGTGCACGTAAGAGCGATGCACGGCAGGGCCGGGTGGGGGGTTTTCAACAGACGACGAGGGAAAATTTATAATTTATTTAATTTTTCCTCATGGTCGTATGTTGAATCTATCTCCCCATCCCCCAACCGGGTCCCACCTCCCCACTGCTCTTACCTGCACAGGCCATGGCTGGCCAGTAGAACAGTTAAAGTGTGTGGGTTGCTGGCTGTTGGAAGGCATATTTGATTTTCCCATCCCCTTTTCATGGATCTGTTATTGAGATGTGCTGATCTGGTTTTTAAGGCAAACTTATATCTTCTGTGCACCAGTCCAGCATCCCCCACTACAACGTCTTTCCCTTGATGTCCAGTTGTTGGTCAGTGATCATTGTATGTGCCTTGGGTCAGCAAGTCTAGCGGGACTCTAAAGCTCCTACTGTCCTATTCCCAGACCAGTACTTTTTGTGTAGAGGATTTGCCATTGAGGAACACATAGGGGGTACAACAACATTTAATCTAGCTGCATTGCTCTAAGGTTTTGGTTCACCTCAATGAAGGAATTCTTTGTTGCTGGACTATTTTTGTGTAGTTAAGGAAGATCATTATTTTGGAGGACTCAGGAAGCAACTCCCGTTTATGATGGGCAGCATGTAGCACATTGAACCAGTCCATATATTTAAGCAACGTGGATGGAACCCTCGGAATGGCTTAGCTTCAAGGTGCCATGTGCCCATTCTATCACAAAGCAGGAGCATAAATTTTCAGCTGGTATAAAACATCAGGGTACAGGAGGTGATTCATCAAGCGTAGAGCATGTGGATTGAAGCTTCTGCTGTGGAGAGTCGTCCCATAGGCTTTTGTCACTTGATCTTCCATGGTTCTAAACTCCTGTCAGAGAAGGAGACATCTGGCCTCCCCTCCCTTATCTTGCCCGCTAGCTATACCCAAGTGTCATGAATGATCTAGAGAATTACTGCAGTCAGTACCATGTCAGTGTCAGACACTTTTGCTGCACCCTCTGCCAAAATGAAGGTTTTTTACCCTAAGCAAGACTAGTAAACTTTTTGATCTTCCCCATCTGTGGGTTCGATATTGTTTTTGGTTTTATTGGTTTTTTTATTGGTTTTATTGGTTTTAACCAGGGTGCCAGCTTGCTGCTGGTGAAGAATCTCATATGAACCATGATGCACCTGTATTGATTACCCTTGTTTGGGTCTTCAGATGGGGTACATATGCATGTTTGAAGAGGTCACTAGGGAGTGCTATCAAGTAGCATCAGGGTTTTGTTGCTGCTTCCATTCGAAAGGTTGGACAAACTGTGTCTTCTTTAGATACCCAAAAGAGGAGTCTGTTAATAGCTGGACGCAATGGTAGCCCCTTGTTCTGTCATCAGAGCTGCCGTGAGTAAGAGTGACCCCCTTCCTGTATTCAATGTGTCACTTAACTATAAGGAAATCACATTTAAGCAACTGGTGGCTCCTTACGGGGTCACTGATTGGAGGAAAAGCCATGCAGCATAAAAGAAACCTCAAGGCAGACAGGATATCCAAAGTGGAGATTTGTTGAGGAATGTTGCACTCAGAATTTGGACAGGAGTAGATGATGACTGAATCCAGCAGTAGCAGAGTTCCAGGAGATGGAACAGGGTTCCAGGAGATGAAGCAAGGATTCCAGGCGATGGAGCAGGATTTCAGGAGAAGTAGGGAAATACGGGACACCGGGAGCAAGCAACCAGGACAGAATAACTACGAGAGAGAGCATTGTGCATGTTGACAGCCTCGTGTGAGAACAGCAATCTGGCTAAGAGGCGGGTGAGGATGTAAAAGGTCTCCAATAAGGGAGTTGGCCACCATAACGTGGGCAATAACTTGTTGCTGGCCACATGTTGAGCTGATCCCCTTGATCCTACGAGCCCCCCCCTCCTCCCCCACCTCCCCAGACATGAAGAGGGACAGTAAAGAAGATCCCGCCTAGGGTCCAAGTCAGCCCACACACCTTTCATTTATTTATTTATTTCCTTACATGGCATAGCGCAATTACAAATTCCAAAGAGTATCTTAGTACAGGCGAATCAGAACAGCCAAGTTTTTAACCTCTTCTTAAAGATTTGGAAGTCTAGAGCAGGAGAGGATGTTAAAAGGAAGTTTTCCTACCTAGCCCAATGGTAGGGGGCCTGAATATCTGGCATTACAGATACAGGGAGGATGGAGAAGGCCTTATTAGCAGTTCTTTCTGGCCTCCAGACCTGATCGCTACCCTCCGGGGCACCAGTCAGTGACTGTGCTACTTCTTCCTGGACAGTGTGCCACTCATCAAGGCTGAGTCGCACAGAGTCCTCACTGGAGTGGGGGGGGGGGAGTTTCTTATCCACTGTCTCCGAAGCCAGCTCACCTCCTCTGGCATGAAGATCATGTCTACCCCAAACCCAACACACCCTATATCCGGGGCCATTTTTGCAATGCAAAGCCTCCCACAACGGCATGAGCAGCTGGGAACGTCACCCACTGAGCCTGTCTCACTCGCAAAGATCAGGAAAGGGTGCCTGTATTTATAAAGCATACATGTGGGTCTTGATAATGTCAGATGGTGCAGGATTACAGAGCACCTGTCTTGAGCCGCAGCGAGTTGCAGCTGTCATGAGCAAACAGCTTTTTGTAATTGTTTGCTGCAAGCGCATATTTTTCCTAATTATTAGTATGCCCATTTTTATATAGAAAGCTCCCTACTCTAAACCCTTACAAGTCATACTGAAGGGGGGACTTAGCTAGGATATTGAAAGAAAAAATCTGTGTAGCAAAGGCACTTTTCCTTGCTGTGTGTCACTGAAGTACTTTTAAACAACAGCTCAGCCAGAGCACAATGCTACGCTCTGGAGCCATGCATTTTATCAAATGTAGGTGGTGTAAATATACACTGCAGTTCATCATATCACATTTGACCTCCATGCCACTGGTTTTTAAGTGCCATAGAATTAGTCTAATGCAGAAGTCTCCACCCTCTGAAAATAAGAGCTACTTATGATGATCAATGAAAATCATCCCAAGCTACTGATATTATTAGTTTTGTAATAGTTACCACATTAGACAATATTGTATAAATAGCCACCCCATTGAAGATTACTAGCCATGATCACCTCAGTGCACCAGGCACGCTAGCCAGCAGTAATGTAAAAAGGGCTCTGTAAATTTGGAATGCCTTTACATAAGTAATATATAATAGCTATAGCTTGAATGCCACTGGCATCAAGGTAATATTGTTATTAACTTTAACCCTTTAAATGTGGGCGAAATCTTTCCGCAGTGCGGGAAAATTTCAGGCCTGCGCAAATCGGACTGCTCCCGGACGTCCGACTCCCACGCCACCCATGACGTCAGACGGCCGGGGGCCGTCCGACGCATCCAAAGGGCTAAATACTTTTGGGAATTCAACCACTTTTCACCAAACAAAATACATTTTGATCTTGAATGCACACTTTTCAATGTTGGTGTACGTATAATAATTAAGCCAAGTAAAAGCTTCTAATTTAGTAGTCTGGGCTGGAAACAGTAGAGCTATTTACAAGTAGCTACTCGTTGGAGAAGCCTGGTCTAAAGTATATTTCCACATACTTCAAGGGATGGTGAGGGTGAGTCAAGGCACTGCTAGGAGACTGATATTTCTTCTACAGGTCCTTGACCCTCTCTGCAGACTTCAGTGTACTGACCCTACTCCTTGTCCTTTTGGCTATTTGCCAGTTCCTATCCATGCATGAGGCAGTACAGCCGCCTCTACTTCCAGGGCAGGCCAAAGGAGCAGGGTTTGCTCGAGTCCAAAGTGTCTTCTATGTCTTGGGGAAACCATCAAATTCCAGAGTCCTGTTCCTTAACAGACTTATCAGATGTGCTGGTGCTCAGAGCCTCTGCAGACGAATGCAGTCCAAGGCAGCTCAAGGCATTCACAATCACACTGAGGTCCAGTGCAAGACAAGTGGAGTGCCAGCGCCAAACATCAAACACATCAAACCAAAGTAGAGATTATTTTTGCAGACTTTCTTCCTACGCTTTCACAAAGCGACCAACTGGTCAATAATATAGGGATTTTTGGGAACACAGAGCCTACTCGTAGAGTCTCTGCAATTTTTATAGAGTCTTTGTTAGCGGATGAAAACTAGGGGTACAGATTGCCACCCCCCGTATGTACACCTGAGGAAAATCAGACAAATTGATGGTATCATATTTCTGACTATATTTGCAGATAGAAATCTCAGCACTCCGTGTTGTAGTGAGTCTATTTGGTAGGGTAGAGCTCTGAATACCTTTTTAGGTCTCGGGACCGTTAAGCTGCGAAGCAGCTTCCGGTCAGGAGAATTAATGTCCTCTAGTGGGGCTTCAGAATCCGCCTCCCTGCTCTGTCTCTCCACCATTGGATGGCTTCCTAAAAGGAGGCCAGCCATTGGAGGAGAGAGCCGTCCCTCCAAATAAGCTCCGTCTTTTTCGGATTCGGGGGCGTGATTTTTTGCATTCTTTAGCCCTGTGACGTCGTCTGTCACTCAGGGCGCAAAAAACACGCCCCCGAATCTGAAAATGGCAGCGCTTTTCTTTAGGCCATTTCTCAACAACAGCCGCCCCAAGAAGTCGCAGCCTCCTCCACTGTGTGCCTATTTTCGAGAGAGAATCGAATCGGCAGCCCCTGCACGCGCGCCGTTCCCGCCCCCCCTCCCGCTGTCCGCCGTGCTTCATGCTTGTTAAGTATGCACGCGAGTCGAGGTCAGAGAGCGGGCTTCGCGTTTCCCTGAGTTAAATGGTACCCCAGCTTTGCTGTTTTCTGCCTCAGAGAAACCCGAATTATACGGCGTCACTTCCTATACCCTCATGAATTGCCTTAGCAGCTGCCGAGATTCGCGCTAAGCAACTAACGTTTCAAGTGCCATGCCGCAAAGCTTCTGTGTTCGTTCCGAATGAATGTCCTCTCCTCATAATAACTGCAGTGCGAGGCCACTCTTGATCCGCTAAGAAAGGGGGAGGGAGGGGCGCCTCAAGGAAACCGTTGCATCTTATTCCATTTCTAAACACTGCTTTCTACGCATGACCGTATTTTCTCAGGTGGCCTCCACTTACCGGAGCTTTGTTCGACACAACCACGGGGCCGCCCTGCTACCCTAGCATTCACCACTGGGTGGCTAGAAATCCAGAGCTACTACCTGGCCGGTATTTGCAAAGTAACGAGAATACTTTCGATTTGACGCGCTTTTTCACTCAGCCATTCCAGAATAGCAAATGCTACCTATAAACCGTGCCATTGGTAAGGGTGGGGGGGGGGGGGGGGTGCTTTGTGCTGCTATAGATGTCTGGCCTTATACTGTCTTCCTGGCACTGGACGCTGTGATGTCCTATTCTACCACCGTACCATGCCCCTGTGCGTGCTATCAGAGCTGTTTGGGAAAGATGTGCCAATGCAACTTCTCCCTTGTGGGGTGCTTAGATTATTCCTATCTCAAGACAGTGTTTACCTTTATTGTTTACATTTGTGAGTGGGGTTGGTCTTAAAATGGCACGCATTTGGTGTGAACTATTGTCTTCCTTAGATAAGCAACCTTACTCTGTGTTATTTATATTATGCAATCCCAGCTATAAATCAGCGGAACGCTCTATAACAGAAAGGTCACAAAGGGAGGGCTCACGAGACATGCTTTCAATGCAGATGAGCAACACATTCTACCGATTGCTTTCATAGGCCTAATAAAAATGCCCTGGCTGCTTGAAGTAGTTGCTCTCTGTCGGCACACGCAGTTTCTACAGAATCCACCAGGGGGAGCAAATGCACAGCAATCCGAGCTGTGGGGGCTGACAGCAGGTCACTGGGAGCCAGGACAGCGCCTGGCTTTCGTCTTCTAGCAGGTATGCCGCACCGCAGGATATACCCACCGCCCGAACTCATCATTTCAGCTCGGCTTGTTTAGTATCAAATGAACGGCCACGTGTTACGAGTCAACGGGAACATGAAGCAGGCTTCCCATAAATCTCCACTCGCCTTGCCGAGCGGCCACAGTGAAACCGCCTCGTTCGAGTGCTGGGTTGGGTTTAACATTGGGCACACATGGTGACAGTGCACATTGCGCTCTTCTCCGGATGTTGTGCGCACGCACTTTTCAAATCCAAATGTCAGTTGTGAGCTCAAGCAGGGTCGGATTGGGTAGCGGGCAGTCGGGCATTGGCCGATGGGCCTGGGCTCCAGGGGCACTTGCGGGCCGTTTTTTTGGGGCCTCTGAAAACTGGCCCAAGAGATTTACAGTCTTCCCTAATCCCCGCCAGGCCATGTCACTCTAATGAGGCGCCAGCATCACGGTTCTCTCCTGACCTGCTGTAATTTGAGGCTGGGGGCCACGACAGGGCCGGACTGGGAACAGAAACCGGCCCTGGCACACTGCTCAGCCAGCCCCCCCTGGGGTGAGGGGGAGTGCAGGAAAGCAGTGTGCGAGGGCCGGTTTCGGCCGATTTTGTTACTGGGGGCCGATATTGCCGACCCCCGGTAGCAAAAAAACGGCCCCCCAGGGGTCCAAAATCGGCCCCCACCCTAGCGGCCCACCGGGGAAACGCCCGGTGCCCGCTATGGCCAGTCCGGCCCTGGGCCACGGTGTTGCTTTGGCCTTTGGGGAATTCTTGCCTCGGCCCCTTGCATCGTGGGGCCTGCCTGGCAAGTAGTAGTGTCATCCCCTGCTGGCCCTTGGTCTTCAGGTTATGGGGGCAACAAAGGAGGGTGTGAATACATGCGGGGCGGGCTGATTTGTGACCTTTGTTCCATTCTCACCTCAGGCTATTATGGGCTGGGAGGCGGGTAAGTGAAGCAGCCTTCCTAGCAGCCAGGTGTTGTCACCTCAGCCCCAGTGTCTTTTAGGCCTTGTTGGAGGGGTGCTGGGCTTAGAGACTGGATATGGCACCGCACAAAATGTGTGTCTATAAAAGTACAGAAAGCACTGAGTGGAACAGTGTCACTGCTGTAAACGAACATTAACAAGAGTTAAATGCACAATGCAGTACAGGAAGATATCAGCGAAACAAAGCAAGTGCACACATGTGGCAAAATCAGATGGGCCCCTGATTATAGGTAACTGAGTAAAGCTAAATAGAGTATTATATCATAAACAGAGCGTCACCTGTAAACCATGAGCTATTGTACGACAAGCTTCCTAAATTTAATTGTCAGAGACTTCTCTGCTGTCAAACTGAAAGGGTGTTATGCAGCCACAGGAAGGGCTTCCCTGTGTTTTTAGAAGATATTTGATGCAAACAAAGGAGGGGTATTCCTGACTTTGTGAGAGTTGCTTGGAAAGGTCTATGCAATTTGCACTTCTTGAAAAGTGGGGTACAGGGTTTTTTTAGGATTGTATTATTTTTTTAGGATTGCGGGTTTCAAGAACGTTCAGGCATAGATAACATCAGAAAATGGTAACTGGGAGTGTTGACGTGTATCAAGATTTCTCATTGTTTAGTCACAACGCACATTTGTGGCTACATCGAGGCACTGAGAAGGTCAAGGGGTGACGCTGAATAAAACAAAAACATAAAACATCAGCCCTTTGTATTTATAAAGAAGACATTGGGGCACAGAAGGAGGCTTCACCTAGCACATTTTCAGATTCTGTTCTCTGCCTCCTTGAGTAGTCCAGGGATATTGCAACACCAGTAATATGAGTACCCCAGCAGTACTCACTTATAGCGCTTATACCGCTGGGGAAAAATGAGACAAAGTTGTCCGTGGACTTCTTTCCATTGTTTGAGACTAACACTATTACAGAGTTTTCGTATATTTTAAAGCCCAGAGCCGCAACTGAAACTTAAAAAAAACTCTCCCCACCTTGAACCATGTTGAAAATATAAAAAGCAAGAAAAAAAGTGCAAACGATTTGGAGGGTGTAGCAGGCAGGGGAAGTTGGAGGAGGAGAGAAATAGTATCTAAATCAGTTGTGAGCAACAGATGGACATAGATTAACTTGACTCAATCTGCACCTCTGTCCCTACTCCACTGAAATGACCGGAAATTATGTTTGGCCTGGGCTGGCCAATTAGGGAGCCTGTAAAGAAGAGTGGCATCAAACGTACAAATACTAAGCAATGCCCCGGCTACTAGTCCTTTTTATCAACAACAGCTAGGGCATGCTCTCACAGGCTCAACCCTAAAAATTAATTTGATCTTGTATAATGTATTGGCATAATCGTGTATGATGTAACTGGTGATCATGTAAATTGCTTTAATGACTTCAAGTCAAGTTCACACTATATAAAACTACCAAAATAAATAGCAAGAAACAAACAGACAGATTCTGCAAAGGCTGGACAATGATAATTAAAGAGAATTCTTTATATAAAAAAGTCCCTATTCCATTGTAACATATTTTTTCAGCTTTTCTTTTCTATCAGTCACAGAGTACTAAGCCATCTTTAGAACACATTTTAAAGTGCTTTCGCCTTACATTTACTACATAAAGTACATATCTGTCAGATGAAGAAATACCGGCTTTTGGTGATTTCCTTCCATTTGGTACCGTCCAGGTGGCAACCCTAGCCAGATCAAGTGTTGTGGCCCTAGGCTATTTTATTTCTCCTCACCTGCATGCAGAGATTCCGGTTATGCCAATCTCAATGGTTCTAGAAGCATTAAAGTATTTAATGTACCAAACATTTCCCAAAAAATTTAGCCTAAGGAAACTAATCAGATGGTGATCCATGAAAGAGACGATCCAGGAAAGTGGGCCACTTTTTTGGGGAGTGCCCGGGCCGAATTGTGATCCCAATCCGACCCTGAGCTCAAGTAAACCGCCGAGCGTCCATTGAAGCATACCAAACAAGCATTGGAAATGCAATAGGTCTCGCAGCATTAGAGTTAGTGCTTTTAGAATTGTTTATGGTTTTTTTTGTAAATCTTTAGCATTTTTGTTTCCTGTAGCCAATGCTAAAGAATTAAAAAAAAAAAGCCATAAACATTTCTAAAAGCTCTAACTCAAATGCTCCGAGACCTATTGCACTGTGTGAGGGTGAGGGGTTGAGGGTGAGTGAGGGTGAGGGTGGGTGAGGGTGAGTGAGGGTGAGTGAGGGGTTGAGGGTGAGTGAGGGTGAGGGGGTGAGGGGTTGAGGGTGAGTGAGAGTGAGGGTGAGTGAGGGTGAGTGAGGGTGAGTGAGGGTGAGGGTGAGTGAGGGTGAGTGAGGGTGAGGGTGAGTGAGGGTGAGTGAGGGTGAGTGTGAGTGAGGGTGAGTGTGAGTGAGGGTGAGTGAGGGTGAGTGAGGGTGAGGGGTTGATGTTGAGGGTGAGGGGTTGAGGGTGAGTGAGGGTGAGTGAGGGGTTGAGGGTGAGTGAGGGTGAGGGGTTGAGGGTGAGTGAGGGTGAGGGTGAGTGAGGGTGAGGGGTTGAGGGTGAGTGGGAGTGAGGGTGAGTGAGGGGTTGAGGGTGAGTGAGGGTGAGGGGTTGAGGGTGAGTGAGGTTGAGGGTGAGTGAGGGTGAGGGTGAGTGAGGGTGAGGGTGAGTGAGGGTGATGGGTTGAGGGTGAGTGAGGGTGAGTGAGGGTGATGGGTTGAGGGTGAGTGAGGGTGAGGGTGAGTGAGGGTGAGGGGTTGAGGGTGAGTGAGGGTGAGGGTGGGTGAGGGTGAGTGAGGGTGAGGGTGAGTGAGGGTGAGGGGTTGATGTTGAGGGTGAGGGGTTGAGGGTGAGTGAGGGGTTGAGGGTGAGTGAGGGTGAGGGGTTGAGGGTGAGTGAGGGTGAGGGTGAGTGAGGGTGAGGGGTTGAGGGTGAGTGAGAGTGAGGGTCAGTGAGGGGTTGAGGGTGAGTGAGGGTGAGGGGTTGAGGGTGAGTGAGGGTGAGGGGTTGAGGGTGAGTGAGGGTGAGGGTGAGTGAGGGTGAGTGAGGGTGATGGGTTGAGGGTGAGTGAGGGTGAGTGAGGGTGAGGGTGAGTGAGGGTGAGTGAGGGTGAGGGGTTGAGGGTGAGTGAGGGTGAGGGTGAGTGAGGGTGAGGGGTTGAGGGTGAGTGAGGGGTTGAGGGTGAGGGTGGGTGAGGGGTTGAGGGTGAGGGGTTGAGGGTGAGTGAGGGATCGCAAAGCTATGGGGGGCAGAAATACCACAGGAGGGGGCTATAGCATAAATACCACTGGGAGTTGATAGAGCGGGAAAACGGCCAGAGATTTGCAGGGCAGAGAGAGCACCACAGCGAGACAGTAAGGTGCGAACTCTGTGAGATATTGTGACCGGCGCACGGTGGGGCATTCCCAGGGTAGAAACGCACTGGGACAGTGGCAGGACAGAGAACCCGCGCGAAGCTGGAATGGCAAGAAGATCTCTGGGGTTGGTATGGGTTGAGTACCACTAAGGCTGGTAGGAGGGGTGTACCACGTGAGACTGGGGAGTGTGAAATAGGAGCAGCTTTGTGAAAAACGCCGGAGGGTGGTCCGTGGAGAATTTGGAGATTATTGAAAGCATGGCGGCGCCCCCAGAGGTTCTTGTTCTGCATACAGTGTTGTGGACGCGCAAATAGCCGGAAATACGTGAATTGCTCACGGCAGCAGCGGCGGTGTTGTTTTTGGCATATGCTGCGCTGCGGGAACGTGTCGGGCGTTATTTCTTGTGAGAATATAATGTACATGTGTTAGAAGCGGGAGCAGAGGGAGTGGGAAGATGGAGAGACGGAAGGGTGTGGGCAGAGAGAGCAGCGGTAAGAGCAGGAATGGGGGGGGGGGGGGGTAGGGAGCAGCTGAGAGGAGGAAAGGGAAAGGGGCCAGAGAGGCGCTGCCAGTGGAGCCAGCAGAGAAATTTAGAGATCGGGGAAAGGGAATTTACACAAAACCTGACCAGAAGGTGTAGAGAAGTGAAGAAAGGGAGCGAGCACTGGGAAGTAAAACAGAAAGGGGTAGAGTTGTACCGAGAGTGGAAACAAAGGAAACGGGGATGAGAGACGGGTAGGGAGAGGCGGAGATATGCAGTGAGATCGAAAACAGGAGGATAGAATGGAAAGTGAACGGCCACGAAAACCCTAGAGAGTGAGAAGGAGAAAGACAGAGGGAATCAGACAGGGAGCAAAGATAAGGGGAAGCTAAACATAACAAGCAGCAGAGCACGGCGTCAGTGTTGGCATTGATGGGGGTAGGGGGGAAGTGGGGATTTTAAAAAAAATGCGACACGACGGGCAGGGGAGGGGGCGGAGCGGGTAAAATAAACATACAAGACGTAGGGAAGAGAGGGGAGGGGGAGGAGAAATGCGACACGGCGGAAGGGGAGGGGGCGGAGCGGGTAAAACAAACAAGACGGAGGGAAGAGAGGGGAGGGGGGAGGAGAAATGCGACACGGCGGGAAGGGGAGGGGGCGGAGCAGGTAAAACAAGACGGACGTGCACGCGCTTTTAAGCTCAATGCGCATGCGCATTGAGCTTAAAAGTCACGGGCACTGCAAGGAATCGCCACGATTCCTTGCAGTGTGGATAAAGAGTGGATAAGCCCCCATAGTCTCGCTTGCTCGATGCGCATGCGCATCGACAGGCGAGACCTAAAAAGCCCAACTGCCATTAATTTCACACAGAAAGGATTTTCTAATCCTATCAGTGACTCCTATAAGATGCTCTCAATGTAACACTGTGTAACCCAGTGGTCGAAGTGCATTAATGCAAAGCACCTGGACAGCGCGGTGGGTGAATGCACCTGCTCAGTAACTGTGAAGGTCCAAATCCCAGCACTTAAGTGCATGTGTCTGGAGGAGAGGTACCTGTTCTACGAGTTGATGGTGCAACAACCCTCCTCTTTCGCCTTTTCTTCGTGGGAAGGGGGGGGGTCGCCTGAGAGCACACCAGAGGTAGGTCAACAAGCAGGGAGTCAGTCAGCACAGAGGCTCATTAGTGCAACAGGTTAATTATACAGTCCCCAGCTGCACCAACGGACTTCGGGAACCACACCTCCCACACAGTTCCGGTACTGGTGCACTACCTCCTAAGTGTCAGTTGTTGCTCGACACCACTGCTGAGCAGAGATGCATAAACATAAGCCACTGGGTGGTGCACCCACAAAAGATCTAATATTCCTTTTGTATGTTAGTTATTTACTTTATTGCAAGTATTAGATTTTCTTCACTCACAGCACAGGTTGCAGCCAACGCGTTTCGCTCAGTTAAACTGAACTTTCTCCTTTTCTCGCAGTTTTGTAAACTATAGGGAAAACTGGTGATTTTAAATAAATAAAGTCGCTTCGCCGTGCGGTCTTGGGAGGTGGGAGGGGTCTGACAGTGCAGTTGATGTTAAATTAATAAAGGTGCTTCGACGTACTGTGTTGGGAGACGGGAAAGATCTGAAAGTGCTGGTTATGGTACATCAATAAAGGTGCTTCACCATGCTTTCGGGAGCCAGGAAGGGTCTGAAAGCGCTGTGTCATTAAATAAATAAAGGCGCATTGCCGTATTGTGTTGGGAGGCGGGAGGGTCTAAAAACGCTGGTGATACTCATTAACTAAAGGGGCTTTAACGTGCTGTGTTGGGAGTGGTCTGAAATCACCAGTGATGTTAAATAAATAAAGGTGCATTGCCGTATTGTGTTGGGAGGCGGGAGGGGTCTAAAAACGCTGGTGATATTCATTAAATAAAGGGGCTTTAATGTGCTGTGTTGGGAGTGGTCTGAAATCACCAGTGATGTTAAATAAATAAAGGTGCTTTGACATGCTGAGTTTGGAGGTGGGAGGGGTATGAAAGTGCTGGTGATATTAATTAAATAAAGGCGCTTCGCCATGCTGAGTTGGGAGGGGTCCGAAAGCGCTATAATAGTATCTTCAAGAGATGCGTCAGGTGAGAAGGGCATGAAGGGTACAATGAGGATGGGAAAGGAGTAAGTAGAGGGTGAGAGACATTGGGCACCGAATCACTCACCACGTAGGCGGCTCCGCCCTCCCCGTTATGGGTCTTGGACTCTTGGACTCTGGGATGGAGAAGTGCATGTCCCCTGTTCTGCTGCTTTCCAGGCACGGCACGCACACCCTGTAATTGCACAGCATATGGCACGGGGAGAGTGTTGTGCATGCGGGTATTGTGGCTTAATAGCTAGGCCCTTAAATCCAGGATGGAGACAGCACTCACAGCATAACCAGGGGCACGACCTTCTGTTTAAAAGCAAAACGAGCATGGGTGCTAGTGTTAAAAGTGTGTGCCCGTTATGAAAACTGAAAGCCTGCATTTGAAAAGCAGGAGGCAGAAGTCAATTTACAAATTCCCCGTCCTTTGTTCCCCAAAAAACAGGTTTTAGAAGACATCTGTCGAGTTTTCTTATAATTTTGCCTGATTGAAATGGCAAGTTTCCTCACGTGCTAGTGCTTTCTTGAGGTTTCTCACAGGGTGATTTCCACAGGACTGTGGGGTCTTTACTCACGCTGACCTCAGTAGGGACTCTCTCCACACACTGTCAGCCAGGGGGCTCCCCACTAAAACACAGTGTGAGCGGCCAAAGTGAGGTCAGGACATGCACTAATGGTGGGTGTGCTTCAAAAGTGCACTCACTCACCCCTCACATACACTCTGTTACCAACACACAGTCAGCAAGGGGGCTTCAGAAGTGCACTCACTCGTTGCTTGTGTGCGTGAGCTCCTCAACCCCTCCCCCCTCGTTGCTTGTGTGTGCGTGAGCCCCTCCCCCCTTTTGTTCATGAGCTCCTCACCCCCCTCCCCTCCTCGTTGCTTGTGTGCATGAGCTCCTCACCCCCTCCCCCCTCGTTGCTTGTGTGCGTAAGCTCCTCACCGCCGTCCCCCCTCGTGGCTTCTGTGTGCGTGAGCTCCTCACCCCCCTCGTGGCTTCTGCGTGCGTGAGCTCCTACACCCCCCTCGTTGCTTGTGTGTGCATGAGCTCCTCACCCCCCCCCCCCCGTTGCCTTTTCCTTTTGATAAGGTGGTGTAATGATAGTTAGTGCTTGTGCTGCGTTACCACCCCTGGCTGTGCTTGCTCCCCTGCCCCTGGCTGTGCTTGCTCCCCTGCCCCCTGGCTGTGCTTGCTCCCCTGCCCCCTGGCTGTGCTTGCTCCCTTGCCCCCTGGCTGTGCTTGCTCCCCTGCCCCCTGGCTGTGCTTGCTTCCCTGCCCCCTCGCTGTGCTTCCTCTCCTGTGTGTGTATGTGGCTCTGGGTGTGTGTTTGGGGCTCTGGGTGTGTATGTGGGGCTCTGTGTGTGTGTGTGGGGCTCTGGGTGTGTGTGTGTGGGGCTCTGGGTGTGGGGCTCTGGGTGTGGGGCTCTGTGTGTGGGGCTCTGTGTGTGTGTGGCTGTGTGTGTGCGTCTGTGGCTCTGTGTGTGCGGCTCTGTGTGTGTGTGTGGCTCTGTGTGGATAGCTTTTTTTGTAGGTGGCTCTATGTGTGGGTGGCTCTGTCTGTGTGAGGGTAGCTCTGTGTAGGGGGCTCTATGTGAATGACTGTGTGAGTGGCTCTGTGTGGGTGGCTCTGTGTGGGTGGCTCTGTATGTGTGTGTGGGTCGCTTTCTGTGTGTGGCTCTGTGTGGGTGTAAATGCAATAGGTCATGCATTTGCGAGCGATTAAGCTATTGGCATTGTAAATGACAATGCCATTTATTTAACGATTAAGCTATTGGCAATGTAAATGACAATGGCATTTATTTATGATTTAAAAAAAAATGTCATGAGCAATGCCAATAGCTCTACCTTTAATGATGCCGAGACCATTGCATTGTAAATGCTTGTTGTAACCTGTAACCCGATAGTAGTAAAACCGCCCGGGGTCTCTGAGCTGCCACTTCGGGGACTGCTCCAAGAGGATGGATGTTAAAATGTACTTACCCTTTGCATGATGCCACTGCCTTGCGCCATAAGTAGCATGTCTTCTCAAAGGACATCATTCATATCGATCTAAGTTCCCATGCACCCCACATGTAACCCAACCACACAAGACAAGACACACTCAGAGATAAGAGAATGACTGATTTTACCACAGAGGCTCGGTGAACCTGGTGAACAGTCAGTGGCTGCTCTCCACTGTCGGTAGGGGTGCACTTGGAGTAAATTCTCAGTGCAGTCGAGTCTTTAAATAATACAAAACTCAGGGTACATCTGCAGTGAGCTCACAAATGTAAGTCCACTGGGGCAAATAAAAGGGATCAGCCAAAACCTGAGCGCTAGGTAGCCTTTTTCATGAGATTCCTTGTGAGTCATTGAAGTTCCTCTAGCAGCTAACTCAGATTGTGTGCTATTGGGGTATCAGAAGTCTAGAATACTCCTAGAATCCCCCAAGAAGGGGACTGAGATTCTATATTCAAAGACTCTGGAAGTGTTTTGCTATTGTCAGCATAATGAAGATCAGGGATGTCATAATGCACGTATTATATTATTATGTTAAGTCCATCTACTCCTGTCCGCCCTTTCAGGTTCAGTGCATGCTTGCTGTTAATTGGGCTGTTTGCCACTAAACTGTAACAGAATGGCATATGCATGTTATCTTGTATCATCTGTTAGTATTACTTCTAAGTATGACAAGGTAGACTGAAATTATGGTGAACCATAGAGAGAAACTAGGCTAGGCACAATTGTTTTTTCCACTTATCACAAGAAATCAAAAAATCTAAATGATAGACACGATATAGGACTTTATACATGGATAGAACGTCTGCAGAATGTAGAATAGTATACTGTAATAGTTGGTCTGAAGTGGATAGAGTGGCAAGTGGGATAATACAGGATTTTGCCTTTAGAGGTAAAGCTACAAAAGACTGTTTTAAATACAGGTTGCATCTTTTTAATCATCTCTCTCCCCTTCAGGTTGTTTTCAGGAGACTCTCGTCTACCCTGAAGTGGAGGTTTGATTTAACTTCACTTTCTTTGGGTTAAAAAGAATGAAATCCTTAGTAAATTTCTGCAGAGGAGCTGAGGGTGTGAAAGTCACTCCGCCCTCAGCCACCTCTTGTACCGACCAAGAGTTACTTGAAGAGCTAAAAGCCCGTGTATATCTACAGTGTTTCTGCCACAACTGCGATGAGCTATTCTACAGATATAAGACGAATGAGGAATTTTCTTTATAAAATTGTTTTAAGGTCTGCGGATCTTATGGGGCCACTGCTTTGATGGGACTTCCAAAACATGTCAAGGCAGAAAGGTTGTTCTTTTCTTGGTGGATGAGTCTTCTCTTTTTCTTAGGCAGTGGGTGTATATGTTTAGCACGTACTTGTTCTTATACACTTTTACTGGAATGCGGTATATTAGTGTTGTACAGGGCTGTGTCAGCCATTGTTAGCAAGGCCCGTGCTTTTGACAAAGAAGCAGATGTCGAGGGTGATGGAGGAGCGGCCTGTCCATATAAAATACTTGCACGGTAACGTTTTATGTATTTCATTTTAGTAGTATTAATTTACAGAGATTTGTGCAGTCTAAATATATGCGGCTTTCAAGCGAGGTCGGTGCACTTGTAGTACTTTAATTCTTGCATCTCAGAGGCCAGTTACTTCACAAGACATTTATACCCCTGCTAATTTTCCTTCCGCCCGTTTTCAGTATTTTTCTCGGGATTATTTCTATTTGCTGACTTGTCATAAAAACCTTGTTTCCTTTCAAATGCTCTGTACGTGAAACGGTTGGGTAAAACCATACTTGCGTTTGGCTCATTATTCCTGGAGCACCTCTCTGCCCCATCAACCCTTGAGGCTGGCATTCCTGTCATGGCCGCAGCTGTCGGCTCGAGCTCCGGCTAGAATGTGCGCGTGAATGGCCGCCCTGTTTGTGGTAGTGTGTAGGCGGGACAGGTGCTGGAGCACAGCTGCTCATGGAATGGAGTGAACGGATCTCATTAGAAATCCAATATTCAGTGTTTAATAAGAACTGCAGCGAATGTGCTATAAGGGAATACTTTGCTGCATGCTTTTTCAACACTATTTTCAGATGTTTTCTGTTCTTGTCGTAATCCACCGGATTGTGATTGCTCTCACTTGCTGTATTTAGGAAAATGTCACCATATAACCTAAACATGCAGCTTCGTCTGTGGAGCTTGTGCTCTCGGGGGATATGGTCAAGGTGGTGATTAGCCAACATTCACTTTGCGGACAGGGCCGGCTTTAGCGCTGGTGGCGCCATGTGCGACAATATCTGTTGGCATCACCCCCCATTACCACCTCTGCACGGATTCCCTCACCACCGCCTTTCAGTGCCCCTCAAGACTCCAGAACCCCTGTCTCTCGGATTCATTTAGTTTTATAGCACCACTCATACCAGTGTAAGGTGTCAGAGCACTTTACAACACACACACACATTGCACAGAGACAACCATAGGTGTGTAAATCAGTGTGTAGGTAATGTTACATCAGACAGAACTACAAGGTGTAGTGTAGGAGTAAAATGTCATCTATACTAGTAGGCAATATAGGTTTAGAGACCCTATTCTGGAAAAGCACAAATTCAGAATTTAAAATGCAACACCATTGTTAGGGGTTCTCTTTCGTAACCTGAATTGTTTTCCACCCAAATGAACACTTTTGGTAAGATTAGGATAATGGAAGACTGGGCAAAAAACATATAGCTCTAACATATACCTTGCAGTTTGCACATAGCTCTTTGAGGACAGCTAATAGCTCAATGTTCTGTATTACGATTTTGACTCACAAACAATAAGTAACAAAAGGAGCTCTCTTATAGAAGCAGTAACCCACAGACCTATTTACATTACATGCACTTTGTTATCTGCATGGTACACGTTCTTAGCAGCAGGCATTTTAACCCTCTGTGCTATCTTTGGATGAGTCAAAACATCCACTAAACAAACCACCGGTCTCTTTCCAGGGAGAAGATAAATCACTGGAGTTATCTTGACGTTTTAATTGATGCCTACAAAACTTGCTGGAGGCCAGGAACGCGCCAGCAAGTTGATGCTTTTAAAATGATAATATTATTTGTGAAAATGACACCCCCACCCCAGATCAGCGCCCGGTGCAGTGGCACTGCCCGCACCGTCCTAGAGCTGACCCTGTTTGCGGACGATCCTGCTGATAGTGGAAAAGAAAGCGTGTGCCCCCTTCCTGCTGCATTGCTCCAAACCCTGCCATATGCTTGCTCAGGCCACTTGTTTCACAACATGGATTTTACTTTAGCAACACTTGAATGTTCTCTTGCTGGTCTTAGAGTAAATGCATGCCCTACATGCACTGACTGTACCTGTTGACAATGCTGTAGCCATGTATTCTAGTCGACCCACAGCTTGTCAGCGACGTAGCTTCGGGGGGGCGGGGGTAGTAGTTGGGGACAGGTGTTTTCAGTCTGGTATGGTGACGTTTCTGTCGGATTTCACCAGCCAAATCAGAAAACAACGCACACACACTCTCGCCCTTTCTCTGTTTTGAAAGTCTTCAAAAATGTTGGTAAGTTTCAAAATACTGTGGGGCTTATTTATGAGAGGTTTACGCTGCAAGAGCGTCACTTTATTTGATGCTCCGGCGGCGTAAGCCACTCAATCATATCTATCAGGTGATGCAAATCCTCATAGATATGGAGTTCGACAAAGCAGCACAAGTCACTGCATCGCCTTACTCTGCGTCAAAGAGGAATTCCATGGGCGTTACGGTGAGTTTTCCCACTCAACACCCAGGGATTTTGACACTGCCCCAATTTACTTAACCACGTAAACCTGGGGCAGCGCTAAAACCTTACGTCTTCCCAGGGCAGGTATAATGAGGTGAAATATTTAAATTTCTCCTCTTTTCTTCCTCTTTCCATGTTTGCTGTATTCTGCAGCACACATAGAAAGAAGGAAAACACCACTCTGGGTTGTTTTTGTGCATGAAGTTGCTCCTTCCTTTAGAAAAACAATTCTGCCTGCAACAGAGGCACCCATGCACCATGGTGCAAGGGTGCCTACGTTGGTGCTAAGCAGCAAACTGTGCGCTAGCGCAAGGGGAAAGGGGTGAAATACACCCTATTTCATAAATACAGTGCATTCCTGCCCTTTCACATTGGTGTAGGGCAGTGCACCAAGGAGACTTGTGGCGCTGCTCTATGCCAATTTCTCATAAATTAGAATTTGGGTTTTCCTTCACTTAATACCCCAACCAATTCATATTCCTCTCCCTTGCCACTACCCTTTAAGCACTTCTCATACGCCCGCCTCATATAATGTATTTTTTTGTTTCAGATCTATTTTATTTTCAGACATAAACACAAAGAACAGGTCCGACTACACACAGCGTAAAGCCCACAATCCTATACAGGGCCAGCCGCGTCGGTGAATGTTTCGCCAGTGGCCTACATTGTAGTGTAGTTCCTATTTTCCCAATAGGCCCTGCGCATTGGAATAACATAAACAATAGTATGGACGTAGAAGTGCGGTCTTCCAGGTCTCTACTGACTATGCTAAACTTATTTGGGTTTGTTACCAACTAGCTCAGAGGTCACTGGAAACTTTCTTGACTGAATAGGAAGTGATCAGCTTTCCTGGTACAGACAAGAAGGGATTCAGTTTTCCAACAACCGCATAAACATGACAACTTTTCTCCTTAGAATAAGAGTCAATCTCTAGAGTCGTGTGAAACAATAGACAGTTATTTTACTCAGTCAGTTGTGCAGATTACTTTCACCAAGATGCAGAGAAATAGAGAGACGGGCGTTTTCAATAAAAAGTATTATTTATTGAACAGTCTTTCTTCTCATGCAAGAGAAATGAATTGCCTCAATTGCAAGACTAGTTATTATAAAAAGTGTGTACAGTAAAATGAGGATTGCAAAATAATACTGTAAAAGCATTGATATGGTTTCTTAGCCATACAATGGTTAAAATGAATAAAATATATACATTCATATATACATTAGGCTAACTTACTCAACTGGTGCTTCTAACTACGCCTACCCCAGTGTACCTGACCTAAGCCTAATACTTGGGAGGGAGTAAGGAAGTAGCAGTTTTAGTTAAGTTGGTTTTGCCAAGGTTTGCTTCAAGAATTCTCTCTAAGCGTTTAGTCATCACCATACCTCTGGATAAGAATGTTGGAGGTCTTGTATCTCCTTCCAGGACTCGATATCCCAGTCACTCGCAAGAGTAGGCTAGAAACGCCGGAGCTGGATTTTCTCGGCAGGAGAAAAGACAGCGTCTCTCTCAGCGCGTCAAGGAGGAGGAGGGGCAGCGTCCGTGGGCAGCTTGCATCGGCTGGGCTCTGCAAGGGACAGCTGTTCTGCTCCTGTGTTCACCACACCATCGCTATCATCGATGTCGTTGAGGCAGCGTTTGCTTAAGGCAACGTTGGTAATATTTATACCTGAAAGGTGCCTTGTTTGACGTACGTTTTTGGACATAAGACGTCAATAAAGATGTCACTAGGAAGTGATCGTCTCTCAGTGCTCATTAGAGTTCTATTACTAATCAAAACATAGCAAGCGGGGCTTTCCCAGGTTGCTGAGTTTTATCTTGTTGAAGAACTCGGAGTGTAATCTGGGAATCTTAGATAGTGGCTTCTGCTGTGTCATTTGCTCTAATGAGCTGCAGAGGAAGAGGTTCTGAAATGTGGCTCTGATCGTGTTAGGCCAGAGACGAGTTTCTGAAATATCGCTCTTGATCGTTCATGCCATTATAGGGGTATAAATGGATTATAGCCGCATAGGGGCATAAGGTCACAGTATTGATCGGGGTCCTAGACTAGAACACGACACCCACTCCACGAATTTATGTCCATCAAATTACTAAAAATTATAGCAAAAAGATGCATGTGTAACATTACCCACCCCAAAATACATATCTGCATTTGAAATGGCGTATTTGAAATACATGAAAATATAGGTACTGTACGTCTTTTAAGCATAGAAATCATTCAAAATTATAGCATATGTAATCAATGATCGATTTTGCGGAAAAATTACACATGAAATATCTCTTAATACAGAAAAGAAGGTCGAGATAATTTCATCACATATAAATGCATTTGCTGTAACATGTGCTAGAGGCTGATGTAAAGTTATTATGTCTCTAGAAGTACCTAAAAATAGAAGTTCTGTTCTTTATGGATAGGTCTACTTTAAGCAAAGAATTTCATGCCAGAAAAAGGTAATGTCGCGATTGCAAGCGGCGCCAATACCTTCGCGCACCACTAACCTGAGCAATCCGGTCAGCAGGGACGATGAGACGAAAGTCCTTTCGACTTGCCTAAACACCACACCCAGGGGTGTCTTAGAGAGCACCTCCTGAATGGATATTGCGAGAAGCCGGAAGGGTAATGCGCAGGAAGGAACGGAGTGAAGGATGAGGCCCTCTGAGTCTGGGTCCAGGGAAACCTCCGTGGAAGGATGTGCTGCAGCGGGGAAAGACAAGTGACAGGTATAAGTGCCTTGTTCCCCTATTTTCCCTGCTCTTCCCTGTCCTCGCGCAATCACACTTACCAAAGTTAATGTCACTCGCACTGTAATCGGAACCGATCTGTTCCTTTTATTCCAAAGGGCTGAAGTGAAAAGTTGAAAGTCACTCTCACGCACAGCGCAGCACTCCTTAGAAGACAATAGTATTTTCCTCCGTTCGTTGGTATCCTCAATCACGCTTGAGAATACAGCAAAGGGCAGATAACTCTGGGTTTGAGTTAGTACTAGCCTCGTTAGACATAAAGAAAGAATAACAGGAAACTTCCGTGAAACAATAACAATCTCGAGGGTCTGAAAGGGAAGAACGATCCCGTTCTTCCGTATTTATACTTGCGGTTCTCTGGAAGTTGCTCCACTTCTCTGACCACACTGATTCCTACTAGGATCTTGGCTTGATGATGATCTGACCACGCAGGCACTTGCTCGGCGCAGACGATATCCTCTGACCGCGCTGGCACTTGCTCGGCGCTGACGATCTCCTCTGACCACGCTGGCACTTGCTCGGCGCTGGCGATGTCTTGAGAGTTGATTCCGGCGGGGAACACCATCCGCCCTACTCGAATCCACAAAAAACAATTGTCAAGCACCGAGCTTCATCTGAGGCGGAGCTATATAGAAACGACCCTCCTTCCTGTTTTCCCGGTCCGCTTGGCATTCTGGGACTTGTAGTGCAGCAGGAGTGATCGTGCATTTTTACCTTTCTGAAGTCCCCTCGCTGTGGCAGCGAGAGCGATCATGACAGGTAAATATTTTGAAAAAGTGTTCAATTCCCCCAAAAATGTTTTGGGGTGAACGGGGGAATAGAGTTTCCAACGCTTTTCAGTAGTTTTTGTTGATCAAAACTGAAGGCCGAATTCAGAGTTCATGGGAACGCTGTGTGTCGGAATGCTTTTCAAAAGTTATTGTTTCTGTTCAGGGGAGAACATCATATCAGACAGGCTCTCAAAAAATTTGTCTACAAAATCAGGTGACAGTTCGACCAAGTTCGATAGTGCTGTAACTTGGCAGGTGTGAGAATGATTGCTATCATCAAAGTCTGGATCAGCAATGCTCACAGAAGGTCGTACCTGGGTGATGTTGCTTTTATTCCTCGCTCCACTGTTACCACCTAGTCGTAGCACAGGAGTCTCAACGAATGCCGTCATCAGGATTGGTAGCCGCTGGGGACAACACAATGCGTGAGCCGTTACAGGACTTAGCAAAGTATCGATATCCATTGGTACTGCTGATGGAAGTGCAAGACAGGTGTCCAACACGCATTCATCTTCGCATAGCATACATCGAAGCACAGGTAAGATGCAGGTCTGCCATATAGGTCTGAATGAAAGAAACCAGGCCATGTTCAGATCTCTCAGCCTGGCCAATCCAAGGACTCTAGTTATTCGGTCCCGGTAGCGTATTGCTAGGATCGTTTCTTCCATTCCTGCCGGAGTCATGTCTGTATTTTGGCTTGCCATATCGGAGCAGGAGGGTCAAAAATAAAATGCCTGCTACAAGTCCCAGAATCAGGGGTATGCCGCCAAAGACTGAATGGACAAAATTGGGAATGATTCCCAGAATTGCTTTGAATGGTGTTAACAGTCCCGTAAAAACGATCTTAAATACGCCTGGGAGGCCTATGGCACTCGACATGTTAAGAATTTGGCTAAGCATTTCTGTGAAATGCACTGGGCAATTTGTTGATAAAAGGTCATGAATCTCTGATGTTGTCCTTGCAACTTGGAGTTCATACGTCTCTTTTGATGACGTGATGGGCACTGTTGTCTGCAAAAGCACAGACTTCATTCTGCTTAAAGTATCAATTTGTATAGAAGAGACGTTCAAACGAGGCCATATGGGAGTCTCAATGTCTCCAGGGCCGTTTGGAAACAATGCTTGCATACAGCATTTGACCATGGAAGTTACGCTTACGAGATATGCTTTCCCTGGCAAAAGGCCACAACAGCTGTGATCCGTTATTAGAATGTAACTCCGTTCGAGAGTTGCTTAAAGAAAGGCTCTATCTGCGTTGCAGGTGTGACATGTTGGTGGCATGAAAGGTTGTTAGAATTTCCTTCACAGGCTCCTTGTAAATTAATACCTTGGCACAAAAGTATACCGCTTAGTGAATGTTTGCAGTTTTCACCACTAAGAAATACATTTTTGTTGCTGTCACTATAGCATGTGTGTGTGTATGGTAATTGCCATGCTGACTTAATGTACCCTTTACCCAATCGTTCATACTGGCCAGTAGGTATGTATTCCAGGCAATTTTTAAATCGGAAAGTTGTTATCGGAATTGTGATAATCCTGTGTATTATCCATTCAATGACAGGACTTTCTGACATTGTCAATGGTAATCTCTCAAGTTTTTCGATGCTCAGGATTGTATAGTCTGCTCCTTTCTGTGCCAAGCTGATTTGTTTATCAGTAAGGTTAAAGATGGAAAACAATGACGTTGTGTTGATTAAATGCCAAGGCACATAGCCTGAACGAAGATTTTGCAGCGTCCAGCCTAACTGTACAATAGAACGCAATTGTGACTGGCCATGCTGTAACATTAGCAAGTCTTTGTCTATTATATCTATGGCAGATGATACAATACTGTCCAGTGAATATATTCTGGAAGACAGAGTCATTAACCCATTGTCCACTACAGAAAGTGATTTTTCCAAATGAATACGTTCAATTTCTCGTATTTTTTCAGCTGTTCCTAGATTAGAACACAACAACATAGATCCACCACAGAAAGCAAGTTGTAACACAGCGTAATGCCTACAACCCTCGAGGGGCCGGCCGCGTGGAATGATACTTAGAATCAGAGCAATAGGGCATAGCGTAAATGAGGACCCCGGAGGATCCACAGCTGTATCGGACAGGCAACAAGCCTAAAGGTAACAGACAGATCTACACAGACATTAGAACCATGAGAATAGGAAAAGGAGAGAGAAACAATAGGACAGAACAGAGGATAGGAGAATGATGTGTGCAGGTGGGGGGAAAGGCATACGTCATCACATACGCTGACAGGGACCAAAGCCAGGGGGGCACCGCAAGGAAGCAGGCAAGCGAGCAATGCGCCTACGGAGCAATCTGCCAGGGTCAGACGGAGCAATTGCATCTTCAAAGAGGCGCACCGCCCTGAGCTTGGCGGGCATATAACGCGCACGCTCAACCACACAGAGATATTTAATCAGAGGTTGGCAAACAGCCTTAAAGCGGGCATCGCTTGCTTGCAGCCCGCTGTGAAAAGCTCCATAGCTATGACATGCCATAAGCGCATAAACCAAGCGGCAACTGGAGGAGCCTCAGTTCGTTTCTAATACAAGGCTATAAGCTGTTTAGCCGCCCCTAGCATGTGAAGCGCCAGAATCCGGTCGCTCCGAGTGAGCGCTTTCAGGCCAGCGTTTTGATGACCAATAGGATCGTGTTTGTGGCCTCAGGCAGAGGGAATCCCAACACCTCCCTAATGTGACTAAGTACCTCCTTCCAGAACACCCACCACACATGTATGAAGTCCCCAGATGCAGTCAGACACCTCCAACATAAGGGAGAATACACAGGAAAACATCTTATGCAAACGCAGTTTAGTATAATACCATTGGGTTATAACTTTATATGCATTCTCCCGCTGTGGGATACTGAGATAAATCTTGGGGATATCTTGCCATAACCGGTTCCACTGCGCAGGTGTAATGTCCGCTGTGAATGTCGATTGCCATTGCCTTTGATACGGGTGAGAGGGTGCTACCGAAGGGTGCTGCAGGATCTGATAGATAGATAGATAGATAGATCTGATAGTCCCTTGGATTCATCAAAAGAGCGGACCAGCCGCTCAAAGGGGGTGAAGGTGCGGGTAGCTGCATGCTGCATCTCATTCCCAGAAGCCCAGTGCCTCAGCTGAGCGTATTGCAATCTCGCTTCCGGTGCTACACGGAACTCCTCCCTACATTGTGCAAAGTTCTTAAACACTCCCCCCTCATACAGATCACATACCGCCCTGCATCCCCCTTGCGCCCAGACTGTGAAGGCGCACGTACGATGGGCCGGCAGGAAGAGCGGATTCCCCTCAAGGGGGGTGTGCGGTGAAGGAAACGTCGTAAGACCTCGGCGCTCCGCCACCTTGTCCCATACATCTAGCACCGTACTAGTAGGCGCCGCTACATACGCACTCCTAGAGCGCGCCGCCCGATGAAGCCATGTGAGATCCCAAATGGTGCGCCCCGTCACCACCGATCCATATGTAACCACACCTTCTCACTCTCCATCGTCGTCCTTTCCACCACAAAACAGAGGTGCGAGGCCCATTAGTAATCCACCAGGTTGGGACAAACCAGCCCCCCCCCCTATCACGTGGTGACATAAGAAGTTTCTGCGAGAAACATGGCCAACGTCCGCCCCAAATGAAGGCCGTAATTTTTCATTGGAGACCTTGTATATGATGCAAGGGGATAGGTGTGGGGAGACAGCGAAATAAGTATAACATTTTAGGGAGGATCGACATCTTAATTGCGGTGAACCTGCCCAGCCATGAAATCGCTAGGGGCTTCCATCTCCATAGGTCTCTCCCGGACTGCCTTCCGACACTCCCGCCAGTTTACTTGCGTCCACGTGTCTAGAGAGGGGGTTAGCTGGAGGCCAAGTTAGCGAATGTAATTGGAGGCCCATTGATACGGCGCATGCTTCTCAAGCACAGGAATCTGCTCCTTTGGGATAGTGAGATTCAGGGCCCAAGATTTGTCGTGATTAATTTTAAGGCCGGAGGCCCGCTCAAAAAGCCGCAATAGAGAGTGTAAAGCTAGGAGGGACACCTGGGGGCGCGTTAAGGTAAGGATAAGGTCATCTGCAAAAAGCGGTACCTTGTTTTCGCGTCCTCTAAGATGGATATCATGAATGTTCGGTTTCTGCCGTATCAATTCCGCTAGGGGCTCAACTACCAGGGCAAACAACAAGGGTGAGAGGGGACACCCCTGCCTAGTACCCCTATGTATGGGGAAGGGCGCCATGAGTCGCCCATTTACCCTAATCCTGGCCTGCGGGCGAGGTATGGTGCCATGACCCTGGCAATCATGTTCTGGCCAAGTCCTATCTTATGTAAAACCGCCCGCAGGAAAGCCAAATCCACCCAGTCGAATACCTTCTACGCATCTAGTGACAGGAGGCAGGCCGGTATATTTCAATGGTGAGCTTTCCCCACCAAGTGTGCAATTCTACGCACGTTGTCCGCCCCCTGTCGATTGCGGATGAAGCCAACCTGATCCAGGTCCACTAGCCCCGGCATGTGGGGGTCCAAGCACTTTGCCAGCAGCTTAGTATAGATTTTGAGGTCAGTGTTTAACAGGGCTATGGAGCAGTAGGATGCATAGTGTGAGGGGTCCTTTCCCGGTTTAGGGATGAGTGATATCTCTGCCATGCCCATATCGGACGACGGCCCATCAGTATCAGTGAAGGATTCGTACAGCCGTAACAGGTGTGGTCGGAGTTGCGTTTGAAACATGCAGTAGAAAGACAGTGGCAGGCCACCCGGACCGGGCGTCTTCCCAAGGGGAAGATCCCTCATGGCCTCCGTTATCTCCTCCTCAGCAATAGAGATCTCCAGGGTTTTTGCATGGTGGGGGTGTATTGGCGACCACGGAAGTCGACTCAAGACATCCGCCACCAGGTCCGAAGACGGCGGCTCCGCATTGTATAATGTAGTATAGTATGGCCAGAATGCCTCACACTTATCCTTTTCTGAAGTAACCCTCGTCCCGTCCGATAACTGGACATTGGCTATATGGTTCTTGGCCGCTCGCGCCCTCAGTCGCCTCGCCAGTAGCCCGCCCACCTTGTCACCCCCCTCGAAGTACTGCTGCTTCAGCGCGATCAGCGCTTTTTCAGCCCTATTCGTGCACAAGACTCTCAGCTGACCCCGAAGATTAGCAAGCCGCCGCCTTGACACCAGTGAGGAGCGATCCTGGTCCCGCTTTTCGGCTTTTTTGATATCTTCTGCAAGGTTATTTTCTAAAAGCTGAGTCTCTCGCGCCTGCGCCATCGACAGGGAGGTAATGTGGCCGCGGATCGTAGCCTTGAAGGCATCCCACACCACCGGGAAGGGTGTCTCCGGAAGATCATTGTTAGCGAAATAGGAGTCAATGGCAGTCTGTCTGCTTTCCACATCGGCTGGGTCCCGGAGAATACTCGATGGCAGGCGCCACCGCACTTCGCGAGTGGGGCAAGCGCCTGGGTCCTGCAGGAGCACCTCAACATGGGCGTGGTCTGAGAGCGAGATATCAGACATGGAGGGCCCCAGCATGTCCTGTATCAGAGTGTGGGAAACAAATAAATAATCTATACGGGAGTATGAGCGATGTACATGGGAGTAGTACGAGTAGTCCCGCAGCTCCGGGGAATGATACCGCCACGTGTCCAACAAACCCAGGTCTGTAATCTGATTGCGTAGAGCTAGCAACATTGTCCTCATCCCGCTAAAGGAAGATGCACTACGATCCTTATTGGGTTCCCACACTAGATTAAAATCTCCCCCCCCCCAATATTATCGCAGAATCGCCCTGTGGCACGTGGTCCCTTAAAAGAGTTTGGAGGTATCTGTCCTGCATCTGGTTGAGCGCGTATACATTACACAATGTAAACTGGCGTCGCGCAATCCCCACGGTGGCCCTAAGGAAGCTTGCGTCCCCACTCTTAAAGGGTTTAGCCTCCCCCCGCCTGATGCCACTTCTACACAGTATTGCCACACCTGCCGTCTTAGTATCTGCTGCAGCCCAAAATTGGAGGGGGTATTTGGGGTGTGTCATACGCCGCGCATCAGCTTGTAGGAGGTGAGTTTCTTGGAGAAATATGATGTTAGGGCTATGCTGAAGCAGATAGCACCACGTCTGCCTCCGTTTATTGGGGGAGTTTAAGCCCTTGACATTATGCGTCAAGACTTTCAGTGGGCGAGGTAAATCCGTAGTCATGGCGGATCCCAGGTCAGCCCATGTAGCAACCCCCCAGTTCGCCTCGGGGGAACATGCAGATGTTAAGGATCCCCTCCATCCCCACAAGCACAGCGCACCGCAGCCGCAGGAGCCTCCACCGACTCATCCAAAGGACAAAATAGGACAGAGAGAAGAAGCCAGCAAGAGACAAAGATGTAAGAAGAGAAGAGAAAGATCTAAAAGCGGCCAACAGGGCCATACAATCCAGCTCCAGGATCGGGGCATCCTACACCCAAGGTTCAGATAATCCCCGAGATGTCACTCCCACCGGAACAGCCAAAGGAGGGTAGCGCCCCTTAACCAACATATACAATACAGGAGCCCCAACTCCCCCCCACACCTCCCCACCCCCCCCCACCTCCAACAATGCGATCAAGTGGCCCACAAAGTAACTGGGAAGGAACTCACATATCTCCCCGACAAGAGAGGGAGACTGTCCCTAGTGCCTAAAGTGAACATAATGCGCCCACAGGTGAGTCAGTTAGGGAGTTTTCGGTTGTTGCTTAGGGCCAGCTGCGTCCCCCTCCATAATGTCCTGCTTTGCCTGTAAAGCTGCTTGTTCATCAATGGGTAGCGATCTTCGAAGATGTCGTACCGTGAACCAGGCTGGCTGGGCAGGGACCCTCGTCGTGGCAGGGGGTCTCAAGAGGCTGGCTGGGGGTGAGGATGGAAGGCGTAGCAGCTGGGTCGCCTCCCTATAAGATCGCACCACCCTGCGCTTGGACTCATGTAAAGTTGAGAGTAAACGGGTGTCCCCATTGGTAAGGAATTTTCAGACTTCGTAGCTTGTCGGTGATGAGTTTGAAAGCTTGCCGTCGCAGCATGTTGGGTGCCAAATCTTGAAGGAGCTGAATCCGATGGCCATCATATGTGAGGTCCTGCTTGGCACGCGCCGCCTTGAGAATGGCTTCCTTCTCCATAAAGAAGTGTACTCTGGTGAGGATGTCCGGCAGAACTCCTGTGCGCCCAGCCGGGCCCGACACCCGATGAGCCCAATCCAGAGTTGGCGGTGAGGTGTCTTCATCCCCCCAGACCTCGTGCAGCAGCTATGCCACATAGGTTAGGGCGTCCTTCCCCTCTGCTCCAAATAGAACCCCCCGGATGCGGAGGTTGTTCCTACGGCTCTGGTTTTCCAAGTCCTCTTGCTTTAATTGTAACTCGATGTGTTACTCCTCAAGGATGGCCAGGGGCTGCCATATCTGCTCCTGTTCCTCCGTGCGGGTATTAACAGTCCTTTCAAGGCCATCGACTCGCTCACCTAGATCCGTAACTTCTTTCCTCAGCTCTTTGACGCAAGAGTGTACTTCAGTGCGCAGGGAGCCTATTTTCATCTTTAATTCCGCCATAAAAGAGGTCATGAACGCCTGTGTGACCAGTGGCGAGTCCCCCCCTGGCAAAGGGCCAGAGTCAGTCGGGGCATGTGTAGTCGTCTTGCCCTACATGGCTGCCACGAGTTGTCCTTAGGGATTGCCCCTCTTAGAGCGCGTCATCGTTGGGCGGGATGCACTCCGCAGCAGGTCCGCCGTCCGGAGCCCCACCGGCCCACCACAGCATCCACCAAGGTAAACAGCAGTGGTGAGAGGCCCATGGCATCAACTATAAAAGCCCCCAGCTAGCCAAGGCTTCCCCAACTAGAGGCAGCAACCAATAACAGATACAGGTGGGGAATCATGTCAGACCAGCGACTCCCCGGCAGGGTATCAGCGGGTGGGCAAGGGGCCCCCCACCACCCTCTCCAGACCCCTCAGGTCCACTCAAAAGGCCCCTTAATAGGGCCACATCGACAACACAGAGTGTATCCAGCCAAAATCAAGAGGGGAGCCAGTCAGGAGCCCCACCGCGCACCTCACTCCTATGGGGGCCGCAGGGGCGTTGTGCCCAGTGGGGACCAACAGAGACCTCAGGTGGCTGGCGAGCAGTGTAGCAGTAGGTGCAGCCCCTCCCTAGGTGCAGTGACAGGCAGGGGGATCCCCAGCATCCCCCAGTGGATCCCCATGCAAAAATCCTCATTACACAGCCGATGTCGCGTAGGTCACTGACAGGCCTTCCCCATGCTACAAGAAGGCCGCAGCCGGGCCTTCCAAGGCAGGGCCTGTCCACAGTCTCCACTCAGCCCCGGGATCATTGATACCCAGGCACGTCAATCAGTAGGAGATGTCAACGACAGCCGCAATCGCTCAGCAAGTCTGCCACAATACTGTGCTGTGCCACACAGGGAAGGGCCCCTCTCGCTCCACCCAACCCTCCTACGCCGACAGTCAGGGAGGGCCTTAAAATGGCAGGTGGGTGCCAATGCAGTGCCGGTGATTCCAGCCCCAGAGCGCAAGCAGTGTGGCAGTAGGTGCAGCCCCTCCCTAGGTGCAGCGACAGGCAGGGGGATCCCCTGCTCCTCCGGAAAACCCCCAGGCGAAAATCCTCACTACACAGCCGATGTCGCGTAGGTCACCAATGTGGCAGGCCTCCCCCACGCTACAAGAAGGAATGTCAGGTGCGGTGGCAGGTAGGCCCAGGTCTCCAGCACGCCCAGGCCCCACAGATTGAGCCGAGGGCCTCAGCCGCTGCTCTTCTTAGCTGCAGCCGGGTCCTTCAAGGCAGGGCCTGTCCACAGTCTCCACTCACCCCTGGGAGCACTGACACCCAGGCACGGCAATCAGTGGGGATGGCAACCCCAGCCGCAATCGCTCAGCAAGTCTGCCCCAATACGGTGCTGTGCCACACAGGGAAGGGCCCCTCTCTCTCCACCCAAATCTCCTCTACACAGTCAGGGAGGGCCTCAAAATGGCGGGCGGGCAGCAACGCAGTGCCGGTGATTCCAGCCCCAGAGCAGTCAAGATATACGAAGCAGCCCCAGCTCCCCACTCACCGCACTGCACAATGGGAGTCCTGGATCCCTCGGCCAGCTTGCATCTTCAGCTTACACGTGGCCAGGCTCCTCCGTAGCAGGGCGGCCGCCTCCGCACTTCAAGAGGAGAAAATGGCAGGCGTGCCAGCCGCCAAAGCTCCCCAGGCCGCAATCCAGGCAGGGGCCGTCTACTCTGTCGTACTCCACACCTCCAGCGGACCACTCCTCTGGGCTGACGAACAGCAGCCTATCGCCACGGCCGAGCACCCCAGTGCCCAGCTCCGCCTCGGCTCCCGTAGCTCCCCCGCAGCGTCGGGCAGACATGCCACCCGGGACAGCTATCCCATGTCGCCGCTACCACTTCCCAAGGACAACAGGGTCAGCCCAGCTCCCGCTCCACTGGTATGCGGCCTCCGCTGCACCGCTACTTCGTCCCGCTCAGCAGCAGGGCCCAGGGGGTTTCGAGCCACGCCAGTCGCAGAAGGGCTGCAGACCTGTAAGATGGCGACAAGGCCGCACAAGGGAGAGCCACTCGACCACAGGTAATGTTGCTTCCTCTCCAAGTCAGGGTCCACTGAAGCCCACCGTGAGCTCCCAGAGATGTCCACCACACAGGGGGCTCAATCTTCGCCCCCTTGCCGCTGTCGGGCCGCTTAAATCAGGCTAATAACGTTGGTGGGCAGCCGAAGCTCCCGCTATGCACGTCTCAGTCCATTGCCGGTCAGGCCACGCCCCCGTATAATGTATTTTAACCTTACATGCCTGTGTGATTGTTGGAAAATCTGATACTCAACCCCGTTAATCTTACTGACCAAGCAATGACCTTGAGCTTGTGTTGGGGGTCATTTCTGGGTTGGTTGAATTAGCCAGTGTCAGGAGGATGTGAGCAAGTGCTGAGCATGTCTGTTGAGCTGAGAGATGGCCAGGAGAGGGCAGAATGTCACAACATTAGGGATGGTTGCCATTGTTTATTTCTTCACACAGCCTCACTTTAAGAGTAGAGAAATCCATGTTGACTTGATACACTAGGCAAGACTGCAGTAGCCGTTAACAGCAGAGAATACAACACCTAGCCAAATAGTGAGAAACTGAGGTATAGCGAGCTGTAACTGCACACGACCCCCACCCCAACACACAAGCTAAGAAGATGACTGGAAAAGGACTTTTGGAATGCAACTAGCTCTGGTTAAGTAGAAGGTGAGACAGAGGCATAGTGCGGAAGGAGTGGCTGAGGGATTGCATGAGGTGGGACAAGACTGGTTTGTGGCAATGTGAGCCATCAAGGAGGACCGGATGTAGGAAGCTGGCTCTGTATATACTATACCAAAGTAAGGTATAATGTGCACAGAGTCCAGTGGTTCCCCATAGGTAGGCAGAGGCTGAAGTAGATAATACTTACTCTCTGTTTGTGGTAGTGTGGGCAAGCAGTAATGCCTTATCAGAGGGTAGTGTTACGCATTTATTGTACACACTCGGTCAAGAAATGATTTCAGTCACTAAAAGACTGAACTCCGACCAATTTGTTTTGTATAAAAATATTATTTAGTTCTATTTGATTTCTAGAAGTAAGCCAGGCTTGGGATAGGTAAGGGTAATAGTATTTTGCAAGAATAATGCAGGTAAATACAGTTTGAATGCAGTTGAATGCAATTGGATTGGTTACCGGGAAGTCACCTATTCATAAAACAGTTGGAATTTTTCTACGCCTTGTGATATGCCTAGATATCACACTGGGACATTTCTTAGATAAAAGGTGAGTAAATCAGTTTTTCTAAATATACAGTTTCTTAAGGGTTCATACACTTTTCCAACTCCATCACTTAGAACATTTTTCACAGAAAAGCAGTCAATGCAATCCTATGGGAGGAAATGTAGTTATCAGTTTAACGATAAGTACTTAGTTTTGGGAGTTGGTTTTCTGGAGTTGTAACGAAACGAGGGTTCCCCCAAGGTCAAGGATGCACTCTCAAAGCACCCTCAGCGGCACTAGGACGGCCAGGTGCAGTTTGCTGAGGCTTAATGTTATCCAATGGGGGATAAAGAGCCATTCGATTTGTTGCTGCTCGCGGGCAGGCCACAAGGTTGAGGAAGCAAAGCTCCTGGCCTTAAGTTCAGGGCAAAGGGAGATCCGAGTTAGCACACAAGGGGCACCCACAGCGGCACAGGGGCGGCAGACTGAAGGCTGCAGTTTTGGCATCGGGAGCCCTGTTTTCAATGGTGATTGCTGGTTTTGGTTTTTAGACGCAGGCTCGGTCCAGGAAGTCTTCAAGGAGAAACCAACAGCTGGCAGGTAAGTTGGAGGTTCACCTCAGGTCCTCTTCTCCAGGGCGCTGGGCAGCTGGATGCAGTTTGCTGAGGCTTAATGTTATCCAATGGGGTCTAAGAGGCCCTTCGGTTGGTTGGGAAGGTCACAAGGTTGAGGAAGCAAAGCTCCTGGACTTAAGCTCAGGGCAAAACAGGGTTCAAGTAAGCACCCAAGGTGCAACCACAGTGGCACAGGAGTGGCCAGGTGCTCGGTGCTGTTTGGGCATCAGGTACCCTGTTGTTTTCAATGGGAGTTGCTGGTTTGGGATTTTGGCTGCAGGCTCAGTCCAGGAAGTCTTCCGGGAGAAACAGCTGGGGAGGTAAGTTGGAGGGCTCGGGGACGTAGGTGCACCTCAGTCCTCTTCTCCAGGGCGTAGGGCGGCTGGATGCAGGGGTGTCTTTTGAGGTCGGAATTCACCTTACCAGGCCACTGGCCATTGGGGGGGGTCTCAGTGCAGAGGCTTCAGGCGATGTCGGGGAGTCCTGGAGGGGTCAACCCACTATGGACTCCGACTCTGGAGCGTTAGGAAGCCTCGCTGGGACTGTTAGGCCACTCGGATTCAGGCCGTAGGCATCGGGTGCAGTGGTGGTTCCAGGCATCGGGTTTCTTTGTCCTCAGCAGGCTCTGAGTCTTTCTTTGGTGTTTCTTTTGAACAGAGCTGCTGTTCACAGGAGATACGGTCTTTGTTGATGGCAGTCAGTCCTCCCAGGGGTTCTGGAGGTCATTGGCTTCAGGACAAGGCGACTTTTGGTGCAGGATCTCTGGAAACTGCATACGGGCCGGTAGGGCTGGGGCCAACTCAGTTCTTCTTTGTAGTATCCTCTGCTGGGCGTCTTCTTTCGTCCTTCTTCTTTTGTAGGTTGCAGGAATCTGGAATCTGGGTCCAGGGCTGCCCCCTAAATACTGTTTTTAGAAGGAGTTTTAGGGGTCTCTAAGTCAGTAGCCAATGGGCTACTGACCTTAGGGTGATTACACAATTGGTGTGCTCACCCCATGTGGGGGAGTGGGCACAATCCCTAACATTGATTGGAGAGTGCCTGTCATCTGCAAGATGGCGGGCATTGAAGAGTGGACTTCACCTCGCCTCCCCCACTTGATGGGTGTGGTTGGCAGAGGTGGGCACGCCTTCTGGGCAGTTATTTTTTCCCATCTGTCTTCCCGCAGAAAAGGGGGGAAGACAGGAAGGGAGGCTGCTCCTGATAGCAGGAGAGGCTGGGGGTCATGTTACAAAGGCATCAAGGCCTTTGAAGCTCCCCTACCACAGATTGCTCTTCCTGACCTGGGGAAGGTGTGACCACCTCTGCCAAGGAAAAGCTTTGTAAATGGCCACGGGGAGCGAAGGCTCCCACCCCAGGGGTCCAGAAACATGTCTTGTGGTGGCAGGCTGGTGTTTACCAGTCAATCAAACCACCAGAGGCTGGTTGTTTTTCAGGGGGCATCTCTAAGATGTTTTCTGAGTGCATTGTATAATAAATCCCACACTGGCATTAGTGTGGGTTTATTATGCTGAGACGTTTGCTACCAAACTTCCCAGAATTCAGTAAAGCCATTATGGTGCTGTGGAGTTTGTAATGCCAACCTCCCAGACCATATACTCTTTTATGACTTTACTGTACTTATAATGTCTATGAATGGAGTTAGACACTGTAGGGGTACATTGCTCATGCAACTGTACCCTCACCAGTGGTATGGTGCACCCAGCTAGAGGGGTGTCTTACCTATACCATGTGCAGTGGGTTGTAGGCATGGCATCCAAGTATGTTATTTTTCTCTGCACCAAAACACGCATCCTGCAATGGCAGTGCATGTGCTAAGGTACAGACCCTCTAAGGGTGGCACAATATGTGCTGCAGCCCTTAGAGGTCTTCCCTAATCACAGTACCATTGGTACCTTTTATAAGGGACTTACATGTGGCCAGAGAGTTGCCAATTGTGAGTACTAATGTACATTTTTGAGAAAGAACTAAGGCCCCGGGAACCTGATTGGCAGGGACCGAAGGCACATCAAGTCAAAGTGCATCAGAAATCTGGCACAAAGTGGAAGGGGGTTACTGCAACAGAAACCCAGCTTCTGGGACCAACTATTTCCCCAGACTTTTGATCGGCCTATCTAGATTAGCCCTTCTCCCTGCTGGATAATTGGAGGATGAGATCGCAAATACATTTACCTCTTTTGGAGTGGACAGTGAAGAGAGCTCCACTGAGGCATAAGGGCTGTTATTGTTGTCTGATGATTGAGGAATATTGCATTTGATCAGAACCCTCAAATGCATTTTGGGCTTGTGTAGGGTCTCCTCTGAGACATCATCCAAAAATGTTACTTCTAGGAATCATGCTATAAGTAATTTGTGTATTATCGCATCCAAATACTTTCCAAGATATTCCACACATACCCAAGTGTCAAACTGCCTTCCTCTACGTCCCACAGACAGAAAAACAAGGAGTTTGTGCCTTACCTGCAAATGCCTGTATGTTACAAATCATTCTAAGGGTCTTTCTCCATACTTCCGAAAATTAGATTCCGTCATCGGGATATATTCAGCCGTCATTTATGAGACAGGATTTATTTAAATGTTTCATACTATGGGTAAGAACATTAAAAGATAAACATGAACAAAAGTAAATTGATGTGTCTAAAGTTGAACAAGTAATGGCAAAAACAATAGATCTGCCTTTAAAAGAATGTAGTATGGTAATTTAAAGCATTGCAAGTAAATAGCATGGGAATACATATGTATTTGTATTGAAACAGAGAACTGTAGAACAATATTGGTGTAGTTTGAAAGGTCAGGTGACAGTTGGATTATCAAACTGGACCTAAAAATCAATGTAGGTAAATGATCGCCCTGCTCCCGTCTGTGCTGCTGCCAGAGAAAAGCAACATAAATGATCTCGTTATCTAAGGCACTTTAATAGAATTCCAGTGTCATGAGCGTGTGTGCCCATGGGAGGCATCTAAATAAATAAACAAAATGATCACAGCTGTGTGAAGAGCAAGCACTTTTTTGTGGAGGCACGCAATGTCTGCCCAATCAGAAAATGTACTCCTGGCTCCTAACTTGTGGGCGGGGCCAAAGCTCCTCCCTAGTGATACTCCCATAAATGTCTGGCCACAGCTGTGCTGTCAAGCAAGAACATAAAAAAGGATTATCCTCTCTAGGAGAAAGGGTGTTGGTGCATGAAACATAACCCAAAGTGAAACCCTTTTCTCAGTTTATTTGGTCAGTGCCAAACTTAAGCCTCTCAGTCTTTAACAGCTGTTCCAGGGCCATTTGAAGCTAATTTGGACACACCCAAAAATGCTTTACTTACCTCTGCTGTCTGGACAGCTGAATTGAACATAACAGGTCTCTGAAGAAAAACAACTAGCTTGGTTGCCAGATTTTCTTCACTGTGGAGCAAAAGATGAGAATGTTTCTGAAGTATATTTTTATACTCGACTCATACAAAAATACAGTGAAGAGTTCAGTGCCATCACACTAAAGGGAAAATCCAATAATTGGCTTTTTTGGTTTATCAGTGTATTGGACTATCGTGTATTATCGCTGTGGAAAGGACAAGGAACACTTAGGAAACACACTGAATATAAAAATGCCCGACAAAAAAATTATCGTTGGAAAAAAGTACAATTATCCATTTTGGGAACTGGAAAGAGAAGGTTCACATGCTTGGAAAAGCCATTTATAGCATCCACATGTTACATAAATATATTAGAAGTAGTTGTATGTCACCCTGGAATTTTCTCCTTATCAGCTTTTTTGAAAGATGATCAATACAGCACTTTCAGCAATAGCTTAACTTTTAACAAACAAGAGAAAACATTGTTGAGACTCCTTGACTCCTTCAATGCTTTTTCCATCACCCCTCTGTTTAAGAAGCCCCTTGATGACCCCAACATTATGGCCACCTACAGTCCTGTTACATACAGTGGTATTAGAAAAATGTGCTGCCATTCAACTTACCAGCCACATTGAAAAGAGCAACTGCTAGACCCTTTTCAATCAGCTTTGCAGTGATAGTACAAAGTCAGCAACACTTCACGTCCTAGAAGTCATTCATTGCATTCTAGATCATGGTATTTCTTTTATTCTTATCCTTTTAGACTTGTTAGTGGTCTTTGATACAGTCAGTCATTATAGGCTTCTACCCATGCAAGACTCTAGGACCATGGGCTGAAGTGATGAGTTGTTAAGCTATTTCTCATCTTCCCTTGCTAAGCACGAACAATGAGGCTGAGATGTTTCACCTCGAAACCCTCCTATGTTACATGTGGTGTCCCCCAATGTGTCAGTACTTGCTCTCTTATTGTACAACCAATATATAAAGTGGCTTAGAATCTTGAAGGAAAAGCCAGCTGTGGCCCTCCGCCATTATGCTGTTGACACACACATTTATGTGAAGATCTTGTATCTGTAAAACATAATCACTTTTCAAAATGATCTTTCAATGCTCTAGAGCTGGATGTAATCTAATGTACTATAGCTCATCTCTGTTAAAAATGGAACTCATCCTAATCCATCACCCACTAGACTTGTCAAACCTATTCAAGTCTGGCTGTATTCACATCTGTCCATGGGAACACAAATTGAGCATGTATCATCCAAATCGAACGATGTATTGTTCTTCATAAAGAAACTTACACCTTTTCTTCTTCTCAGTGATTTTCATGTTGTTGTTCAGGCACTAATTGTATGAAGAATTGACAAAGGAAATGCTGTCTTACCAGGTACCCTAGCTTTCTCAGTCACCCCATCAATGCCGCAATCAACTCTTAAGTAACCTGGACATCTTCTCGCCTTTCTAAAGATATCCGAGGCAAACTGAAATGTTAGAAGTGTGCAAAATCTAATATTAGAAACTAAGAAATAGAAACCCCCCTAAAAAAAACTGTATTCCTAGCCTTCTCCGGAGTCGTCCTGAAACTCTGGAATTCAATTCCTGTTAAATTGAGGTGTGCAGAATCATGAAACCAGTTTCACAAAGAAATGTAGACATACTGATTTAAGCTTTATCTTGAGTGATTGCAGATCAACCCCAGACAATGTGGAAATCATTCTTTGTAAACATGAGATGTTCAGAATCATTTTTTCAGTTTTCAAAAAATGTAAACATATCTGTTATTGAGTAGCGGCACCCCTGCCACCAATGCCTGACACCCTTCTTTCCCTCACTTTTTCCTCACCTCTCCCTCCGCTGCTCTCCCTTCATTTTCTCGTAGCCCAGCTGTTTCAACCCTGCTTGTTGCTCTCCGTCCATTCCACCTATTTTCAGTCCTGCTGTCTTTGTACCTTTTTGATCCCCTTCATCTACTCCTTCTTCCTGGGTCATTCAGAAATGACTTGATGCCTATCCAATATTTTTAATTGTTATATTATATTTTTGTTATGATCTGGCTCCTTGTAATTGATGCCAAAGTATCTGTGGTTGTTCAAATGTACAGTGCGCTGATACAGTTTGTGGCTAAACAACATTAAAATAAATGATGAATATTTGTTAAGCTGGACTGCCCCACTTCTCCCAATTCAGTAGCAAAATATCTCCAAATAACACTGTAAGACCATTTCCTCTCATTATTTCATGGGAGGCTTCCGTACCTTGTTCTGTCAACTTCTCCACTAGCGGACTTCCCAGTCCTATAATTAGAGGTTTTACCTTTTTGGGGTATTGGCCTTCAAATTAATTTCCATAAAAAGATTTTAATTCAAGTTTCGCAAATCATTAAGAGATTACTCTGTATCCAACAGGAGGGATGCTGTCATTCACCCTTCACCACAGCTGACCACAAACAGTATTATTTGTGAGACAAGTAGTAGATGAAATGAAAGGAGAATGGAATAATAGAGAAAACCGAGACACTGGACATCGCACTCTGCCATGTCAATCTGCTGGACATGGATGTCTGTAGATTGACATGGGTAGCTAAAGACAAATGGGAAAGCTTTCAGTAATCTGCTAATACCATTCTGCATCTAACTCCAACAGTGAGGCGATACACCTTTAGAATTTCTCTGTCTAACTTTCTGTGTCTTTAGTATGATATTGACTTTACTGAAACTAAAAGACAACAAGATATAAGTGAGCACTGAAAGGCTGATTACACTCTTTCCCTATTGGCAAAAGATATACCACTAATTTCTTACATATGCTCCTACTGATATTGGTTGGATTATTTCTGATTTTGCAAATCTAACAGTAATTAATATTCATTATTACTCTGTGATTCCAATCATCATATGCATATATCACTTACTGAACATCACTTATGCCTTAAATGTACATTGTACATCCATAACACAATAAATTGTGCTCTGACGATAGACTCTTTTCGGCTTGTTCACAAAAGAATTCAAGTAAAGAAGCACTGAAAATAGTTCCCAAAGTCTTGGGTTACAAAAGCCTAGTACACGAAACACACAGCAGGCAAGGATCATTTTGTTCACCACATCTGAGATGTTCAGTAGCCCTTGCCACATCTGTGTGATCAAATATGTTGGTTCTGTGTGTGCTTAGTTATCCCTAACTTAAAGCATAGTGGTGGAACAGCAGAAAGGATCAAAGATGTAGGGGGAGACGGCATGTGAAGCATCAACTGTGTCGAGGAATGAAAAATGGACAATCATGTACTGTTTGTTTATGCTTACATTGTAAAATTGTGTCAGGCGTCATGAAGGGTACAGTGGTGTGTACAACTCACTGGTGCCTGAGGCGCCTAGTGATTGGTCAACTTACCAGCATTATCGAGCAAGACTTCGAGTAATGATGCAGTCAGAGTGACCACTGAAAGGTACCAAAGGCTCTGAAGTTGAAGGGGCAGGTTGAAACATTTCTGAGAAGCAGATGATCTTTAGTTGGTAACTGCACCTCCAACACATCTGCTGCCCCTTGTACTATTACAGAAATAGAGGTGCTTTGCTCCTCAACAGTGGCAGAGGGTCCCATAGGAGAGGCCAGTTCCATTTCAGGTGAGGTATCAATACAGGACATTTACATTATCAGTATAGTGAGGGGACAACAAATTGTTCACCTCCTCGTCGTTATCCACATCATGTGGAAGAATCCAAATGTCTTGTGTCGGGTCTAAGTGTGAATCAAAAAAGGGCTCAAAACATCAAAGATATTGGTGCAGTGGCACTGCCAGGGAGTCCTCCAACACCACTGTTTCTGCCTTTGTAACCGCGTAACAAAATATTGGATGAAATTTATCTGAACACCGCTCCAGATCTGAGATTGGCATCAGGGTCAGATCCAGGAACAGCACCAGTCGAGCTGGAAGTGTCATGACTTTTGGCAAGGGAATGGAGGCATGGCCCACTGCTAATCGGTGTTCAGACTGAGGCTTAACAAGTCCTGCTGGCAAAAGTCTGACTTGGAGTCAAAGCAGATCCATAGGGCATAAAGGCGCTCCAGGGGACCCGGAATAATCTGAAAACCTGTAACATTGCCTTCTTAAAGGCTTCTACCTGCTGCAGAGTCAAAGATTGACAGGGAAATGCAGGATGCATCAGCTCCAGCTATGGAATGGTGTCAGATTTGGATGACTGGGGGGAGTTGGGCCATTAGAGTGACGACTGTGCAATCTCTCCCTGGAGCGGGAGAGGAGAAGACATTCTTCTGGACTTCTTGTGTTTGTGCCGAGATTTGTCCTTGGCTTTATCTTAGACTTACCAGAGGATGGAGACTTGGATTGGGACTTAAAATAGGCATGGGCCTACAACTTGGTCCATGACTGTCATGTTTCTTTTGCTTTATGATGTACAGTCTCGGCGTCAACTCCCATGACGGGCTTCAGATGCATCAGGGAGCTTTTCTAGCATAACTGTGAATCATGCTTGGACCTGAGACACAAAAGGCAGAAGGATATGTGACCAACATCCTCTTCCTGAAGGTGTGTCATGGTTTGAAGCCCGTAGTCTTTGGAGAACACATTCTTAGCACACTATCACCGAAAAAGCTATTTTGGAAGTTAGTGAGAAACTGACAAAGTTCCTGAACGGAGCTCCGGAGCTGCACCGGAGGGCGTGGGGAAAAACAAACTGAAGTCAGCTTACATGGGTGGGGCCTATTTACAGTGCTGTACTGTTAGTCCTTGGGGTCTGACAAGGGCACTGCAAAGTCCTATGGGACCATCTGTTGCCACATTGGAACGATTGCTGGAAAGGTTTCAGGATCCAGTCTGGTGTCTGGCATAATTCAAAATGTGAGGAATCAATCTGCAGTGAGGTAGAATATCCCTCAAAAAGAGCTTTACCATAGGTAACTCATTCATAAAAAGTTACTGTCACAAGTTCATTATTCCACTGCTGTTCACAAGCTTTTCGGTCATAGTTTTGAATTCAATTGCACATTTGTTATGGGTAGGATGTCTTTTAATTTCCAACAGGCTAATATATTCTACATTCTATATATTCTCATATTCTAGCAGGTTCATATATGTGCTTTAATACAGTACCTAATGTGTTTTTTTTTTTTTTAAACCTTTATTTGTGAAATGCACATTACACAGCGTCTGCCTACAACCCCTCGGGGCCGGCCGCTATGACATATAATGAAAAGAAAAAAAGGGACAGTACACTGTTAAAGCAATCTCTGAGCGCACATTATCGTGTGGAACATAGAACCATATCAAAAGGATATTAAAGGTTTAATTTTATGATTTTGTCGAAGAAAAACAACAACACACAAACACATGGTATCATACTAGCAAGGGTCATAGGAGGGGGGAAAGGGGAACAGGAATAAGTATATAAAGGAACGCATCTAGCGAGGGGGGGCGAGCATGAAGGAAGAAAGGACATAGATGATATGGAAAACAGGAGTCGGAACGTCAATCATGGGGAGGAGGGGAGAGGAACCTCGTAGTCAAGTGGAGGGGAGCAAATATCTCCGCGGTACGAATTTCACTGAGCCCAGACCCTGGACCATTTCTTGGGACGCCCCCGTGCCTCATACACCGTTTTTTCTCGAAACATGCACCAGTCCATGTTCTCCTTCCAGGCACTGAGCAGCGGTGGTCTGGCGGAGCCCCAGAGCTGAGCTATATCCCTCTTTGCAACCATGTTGCCCAGAGTGACCCAAAACGTCTGAGTAGCAGTGTAATCCGTAGGCTCCCACACATTAAGCAGGCAACGTCGTGCTTCAGGAAGGAGGGGGGCTCCAGTAACACGTCCCATCACATCATGCACCCTAGACCAGAAGGCCGAGACAATCGGACATTCCCACAAAACATGGAGAAAAGTACCATCCATACCGCACCCACGCCTGCACCGTCCATCCATCACAAATCCCATTCGCACCAGACGCATACCAGTCACATACACACGGTGGAGGATCTTTAGCTGGACAAAAGGAAGCCGAGCCGGAATAGCCACCTCCTTGGGGGAGGAAACAGCTGATTGCCAGTCCTCATCGTCTAGTTCAAGCCCGTCAGCTGTCCAGGAAGCACGAAGTTTCCCCAGCTGGTCAGCCCTGTTGTTAATGAGCTTCTTATATATTAAGGAAATCGTACTATCGGGGACATGGCCGTCTAGGACACGGTCCTCCAGGGGGGAGGATTGTGGAATATCAGTACCGGGGGGAAAGACGGAGGACAAGGCATGTCGAACCTGCATATATCGAAAGTGCTCCTTGTCATCAAGCCGGTGTTCCAGTTTCAGGACTGCAAAGGACTTCACAGCACCCCGTGCCCAAAGATCATCCACTTTACTGATCCCAATCATGTCCCACTTATCAAACCCTTTCGTCTTCCAAAGGTTGCCCAATCGATCTGAATCATACAATGGCGTCATACGCGTCAGCTTGCCACCCCAGCCCGTAGCCACAGTTGCATCCCTCCAGGCCCGCACTGCACACTTCGTAGGACCCGTAAGGAGACGGATTGGGGACTTCGAGTACAAAGCCCTATTAAAGTTGCCACCGGGCAATAAAAATGTATCCAAGGCAAAGGCGGGAGCGGGTTCCGATGAGTACGTTGCATGATTAATGGCGCTCAGGTGCGAGGCCCAGTAATAGCGTCTGATATCTGGCAAAGCAATACCACCATCGTACCAGGAAAGGGTGATCTTGGACAGCGCAATACGGGCACGACCATCCCAGATCAGTTGCCGCTGTAAACTCTCGACCTCGCGAAAGTAGCGAGCGGGAACTGGGTCGAAGAAATTCTGCAGGGCGTAGAGAAATCGGGGGAGCGACATCATTTTAAAAAGCGCCGCTCGGCCCAATGGAGATAAGGGCAGCTCACGCCACCGTCTAACATCTTGTTTGAGTCGGCGGAGCGGAGCGTACAAGTTTCGCTCATAACGGACTGAAGAAACCATAGAGACATAAACCCCCAAATAATTGAAGCCGTCAGCCGCCACCAAGATTGGAAACCTGCGAGGCAAAGGCGGTAGAACCCCAGCTATGACATAAACACAGGATTTGGTCCAGTTGATGACCAATCCAGAGTTCTTACCGAAGGATGTAAGAACGTCGAAGAGGACGTTCAAGGACTTTTGAGGGGAAGTGAAATAAAGAAGGATGTCGTCGGCATACAATGAGACGCGATCCTCTAGATCTGGCGTCCACCGGATCCCTTTAATCGAGGGTTCACACCGGAGCCACGCCGCAAGGGGTTCAAGCGCCAGCGCGAATAGGAGCGGGGAAAGCGGACATCCCTGACGGGTGCCGCGGCCTAATGGGAAGGGGTCAGAGCTTCTACCATTTACCACAACCTGAGCCAGTGGTTGTTCATAGAGGAGCTTGACCCAGGCAATAAAGTTAGGACCAAAGCCAAACTTGGAGAGGGCCGCCCATAGATAAGGCCATTCGATGGTGTCGAAAGCCATAGTAGCGTCCAGAGAGGCCACCACCGCAGGCTCCGTGAGAGTTGCAGCTCTCGCGAGAACACCATGAAGCCTACGCAGGTTAAGGGCCGTGTTTCTGTGCGGTATGAAGCCGGATTGATCCGGATGGATCAAGTCACAAATCACGTTCAACAACCGATTGGCCAGAACCTTGGCCAGGATTTTAGGTTCCGCGTTTAGCAGGGAAATGGGGCGGTAGGAAGTGCAGTGATCACGAGGCTTGCCATCCTTATAAATGACCACTATAGAAGCTAGGCGCTGCTCAAGTGGAAGGATTCCAGCCTCGAACGCATCAAGAAACATGTTGCGCAGATGGGCGGCCATCTTGTCCGGGCAAAGTTTGTAAAGTTCGATGGGCAGACCATTTGGGCCCATCGCCTTTCCTGAGCGTAAAGATCGGATAGCAAGGGTAATCTCATCCACCGTAAAGGGAGCCTCCAGAGCCAGGCCCTCTTCTTCCGAGACAGAAGGAAGAGCTATATCACGCAACAACAGACTGGAATCAGCCTCATCACGGTCACTCACCGGGGTGTAAACCTTCCGAAAGTGATCAACAAAGCAGTCAACAATCTCACCGGGGTCAGACACACTCTCACCAGATTCGCGAACAGTAACAGGCACAACACGACTCGCTCTTTCAGCCTTATCCAGCCATGCCAGGAGTTTGCTGGCCTTGTCACCCACATCATACAGCCGGCCCAATTGATTCGCTCGCATCAACTTAGCAGCATCGGTAACACAAGCCTTGTAATCCGCCTGTTTTAGTTCCAGAGTGTGTAACAGCGCAGGTTGTCGTCCCCACCCAGCTCACTTTCAAGCGCTGTAATTTCAGTCTCAAGGGCCAGAACGGCCTCCCTCTTAGCCCTCCGTTCAGCAGCAATGAGAGACAGTGCGGATCCCCGAATAACAGTTTTAAAGGCCTCACAGAGAACCGTAGGGGAGGTCACCGAACCCACATTTTCATCAAAGTAACAGTCAATAGCCTTCACCATATCTGAACGGAGCCGGGGGTTCCGGAAGTGCCAGGGGGGAACAGGGGGAACTCTGTGACCAAGAAGACCACCCACAGAAATCCTAATCATCAAGGGGGAATGGTCCGAGATGCCCCGGGGGAGATGACGAACCTCCCGGACCAAGGATAGAGTAGAAGCCAGCATAAAGAAGTAATCTATACGAGAGAGGCTGCCATGTGTACCAGAGTGGAAGGTATACTGCATCAGGGCAGGGTGTAGCGAGCGCCAAACATCCACCAGACCAAAAGTCTCAGCCATCTCATAGAGCCACATCTGGGATTGCGGCAAAACTCTAGGGGGCAACCGATCACATTCGCCAGACATAACAGAGTTAAAGTCTCCACCCATGATCAGCAGGCCATCGGGGAGACCAAGAAGAGTCTTGCCAAGATCAGCATAGGTGGTAGCCTGCAGCCCCGGGGGAATATACACAACCACTAATACAATTGGCTTACCCTCCCATCTCCAGGAGACAGCAGCATACCGCCCCCGATCATCCAGGATAACATCATCAATCTCAAGGGCAAGGGAGGATTTCACCATTATACCCACCCCCCGGGACCCGAAGGTGAAACCAGCGTGGGCGACCAATCGACGGTCAAGAGCCTTACAGGCATTACCGATCAATTGCGTTTCTTGAAGGAACACGACATCAGGGGCATGACGCCTCAGGAATTGTAACACAATGCCACGTTTAATTCTGTCACCCAAACCGTTGACGTTCCAAGAAAGAACCTGCATCTCACCCCCCCATCCCAGAAAAAGCGACCCGATCCAACCCCCCCCCCCCACAACCACAGATCCAGAATACTTGCAATCAGTGACATACCATGAAAAAAGAAAAATAACAGAAAACATGAAACACAACCAAGTCCCCAGAAACCACCCCCCAACCAAGAACCCGTTACAACGCCCCCCACCCTGCACCCCTGCTGACTAAAAAGCCACCCCAAACTGCAGTATGCCTGTCGCCCCATCTGATCTACACAAAGAACCCCCCGAGGAGGAAGGGAGAAATCACCCGCACCCGCACCACCACGGGCATAATCATAAAGCATACAATAAAATTACTCTGTAAAGTTCATAGTCTCAAGTCGGACCTCTGGGGGCCCACGTTAATCCTGGGCCGTCGCACCACCTTCCGCACCACCAGGGCCTCCGCTCTCGGTGTCGTCTTTCGGCAACGAGTCCAACCAGTCACTAGCACGGTCCGGCTGATAGAAAAAATAAGCTAGTTCTCTGAACTCAATCCGCAAGCGAGCTGGAAACAGCATGGCGTACTTCAGTCCCAGATCTCTCAGACGACGCTTCACTCCGAGGAACCCAGATCGTTGTCATTGCACTTGGGGAGTGAAGTCAGGATAGATAGAGACAGAGTTATTATCGTACTTCAACGGGCCGTGTTTATGAGCGGCCTGGAGGATAGCGTCTCTGTCCCGATAGTGAAACAGCCTAGCGATGATAGGCCTCGGCGGGCCTCCTGGCTTCACCTGACCACCTGGGAAGCGATAGGCGCGCTCCACCGCAAAGAACTTGCTGAGACCTGCGGGAGCGAGTTTAGCGACAATAAGTTCCTCGACCAGTAGATCGATCGAGGCGGTACCATTGTCTTCCGGCACTCCGACCAAGCGTATGTTGTTCCGCCTGGCCCTATTATCGTAGTCTTCCATGCGTTTAAGCAAGAGGTCGTGTGAGGAACGCAGATTCCCTATCTCGGATTGCGCCTCCGCCATGTCCGTCACCAAACTCGATGCCTTTAAGTCCAATGCCTTCACCCTCTCGTTCGTCTTGGCCAGGTCTGCTCGAATAAGAGTAACATCCACCGCCACCGTGTCTATTTTGGACACGATGGCTTCGTATTGCTGACTCATATCGGCCTTGAGTCCAGAAATGGCGGCCAAAAGGTCCTGAAGGGACACTTCAGAGGAAGACGACATGTCGGTCTTCGGGTCTTCCAAGCCAACACTGGTAGCACCGGGGGAGCCTCTCGGCTGGGTGTAGCGCTCGATCATATTGGACTGGATCGACCCCCCGCGAGTAACAGTCTTCCTGCGTTTCTCAGCCTCAGGTTTTGTCGCCATGTTGCATTCAACGTCGGCCGGAGACACCCAAGTGCAGCGGGACGGTGACAAGTCCCAAGACTCAAAAGTCTAGTTTTACGAGAGGATGCCACGGGCCTCCTTGCCCGCCCAAAGAGGGAAAGTGTTCGCTGTGAGAGTGGCAGGCCAAGACAAAGAAGGAGGTCCCAAGGAGTCAGAGACGAGAAGGCCGGAAACCGAAAGTGAAAGTGGCACACCACCGGTGGGCCAGATGCCAGGCAGCCGTTGTTGTTGCATTACAGCTCGGCCATACTTGGCAGTTGAGACCCCGGTTGCGTCGGGGGTTAGGCCAGAAAGTTGGAGATGATAGAAAAATGGTCCCCGAGGTCCGATTTCGACCAAAAAAGGATCGACAGCATCAGTGAGAGTAGCACTCCAAAAGCCCGTCGAAGTGACCAGGATATCTGCAGGATAGATAAAGAAGGGCGGCGTGGGTCTCAGGAGCTCTCTGCTCACGCGACCATCTTGGATGCCCGCGTAGCTCCTTCTCCCCTAATGTGTTTTAATACACTACCTAATTAGTCACAACATAAACAAACAGGGCCATTGTCTGCTTTCACAGATCATAGACCAAAAGGTGTGAATAGGGCAGCATTCACAAAAGTGAAAATATCAGTAGGAGTGATTCTTTGAAATGTCAGAGGGTGCCTAGCTAGGATTAGTGGAAGAGGAGACAGTTTGCAGTGCTCCCAGTGAGTGTGTCTTGGAAGTCACTGCAACATATTTGTGTAGTGGAAACCACAGAACTATTGGGCCTTTGTAGATAGATGGGATCTTTATAGATTGCTATCCCAGTACGGCCATTTCCTTTTGGTGAAATTTAATGTTGAGCATTTATTTATTCTTTTTCAGTGTCAGTATTTTTGTTAAAGGGTGCTATTGGTTCCATGATACTAACCTCTCTTCTTTTGCTCCACAGTGAAGGAAATCTGGCCACAAAGCAAGTTGTCTTTCTTCAGCGACCTGTTATGTTCAATTCAACTGTCCAGACTGCAGAGGTAAATAAAACATTTTAATTGGATTTAGAGTAAGTAACAGAAGAGTAAATTGATTAGTGTGGATTGTCAAGTGTAATTTTCATTGATCTGTCAGTTTCACTCATGTTCTAGTTTTTTTATTTGCAAAACATGAAATTATATTGAAAGGACAAGCATTCTGTTTTTCTGTATTATTAGATAATGTAGTGACAGATATTTAACACGGCTGTCAAGCAGGCAGTTCTTACAAATAATTGCATCTATGCAAAAGTCGAGTATTGGCTTTGCTGTTCTTTTTATTTGCTAACTTCATTCAATCATTTTTTTCCTTCATAGTTTTCTTGTTTTTTTTTTAAATGTATAAAGTTCAGTTTTGACTTTGTAAAAGTTACTTAAAAGTTTAACTTTAGAGATAGGCTTTATTTTTCACCCAAATTTAGTTACTCATTTCTTTTCCACTTTTAATGTTTTATAATGGAATCAAAAGGAAAGCATTGCCATTTTGCCTTTAGCTGGCCACCAAATTCAGTATCTCCCACCATCTTGTGTGCATGTGGTTGTTTCAGGCCTTTCTCTTAGAGACAAACACCTGAAAACTAGGCTATTAAGGGTAGGTATTTGCCCTGCCAAAGCAGTACCACTCTACTGTAAATGAGCAAGTGCGCACTGCAGGAAGCTGGGTTTCTGTTGCAGTAACCCCTCCCCTCCACTTTTTGCCAGATATCGGATGCACTTTGACTTGATGTGCCCTGGGTCCCTTCCAATCAGGTTCCCAAGGCCTGTGTTCTTTCCGAAAACTGTACCCCCAAGTGGCACCTCTCTGGCCACAAGTAAGTCCCTGGTAAAAGGTACTATGGGTACCAAGGGCACTGTGACCAGGGAAGGCCTCTAAGGGCTGCAGCACATATTGTGCCACCCTTAAAGGTCCTGTACCTTAACACACAGACACTCCCTTTGCAGGCTGCATGTTTTGGTGCAGAGAAAAGTGAAGAGTCAACATGGCACACATTCCTGTGTGCCATGCCTTCAACCCACTGCCTATGGTGTAGATTAGACACCCCTCTAGCTGGGTGCACTATACAACTGGTGAGGGTACAGTTGCATGAGCACTGTATCCCTCCAGTGTCATAAGTCCATTCTAAGACATTTTAAGTGCAGTAAAGCCATAATGAGTATATGGTCTGGGGTTGCTTTACTGAATTCTGGGAAGTTTGGTAGCAAACCGCCCAGCATAATAAACCCACACTGATGCCAGTGTGGGATTTATTATACCATGAACTCACAGGGCATCTTAGAGATGCCCCTTGAAAAATGACCAGTCTCTGGTGGGTTCTCTGACTGGTAAACACAAGCCTGTCACCACAAGATATGTTTCTGGACCCCTGGGGTGGTAGACTTCTCTACCTGGGCCCAGAAGCAAAGCCTTTTCTGGGTCGAGGTGGCCACGCATCCTCCAGGTCAGGAAGAGCCATCTTTGGCAAATGAGCTTCAAAGGCCTTGCCGCTTTTGTAACGCGACCCCCAGCCTCTCCTGCTATCAGGAGCAGGCCCCCTTCCTGTCTCCCTTCCTTTTTGGCGGGAAGACAGGTGGGAAAAATTGGCCCAGCTCAGAAGGTGTGCCCACCTCTGCCAACCCCACCCCTTCAGTGCCCGCCATCATGCAGATGGCAGGCACTCTCCAATCAGGGTTAGTGATTGTCCCCACTCCCCCACATGGGGTGAGCACACCAAGGGTGTAGTCGCCTAAGGTCAGTAGCCCATTGGCTACTGACCTCGAGACCCCTAAAACACCCCCTAAATACAGTATTTGGCTCCAGCCCTACCGGCCCGTCTGCAGCTTCCAGAGATCCTGCGACAAAAGGCACCTTGTCCTGCAGCCAGCGACCTCCATAACTCTTGGGAGGACTGACTGCATTCAACAAAGACCTGATCTCCTGTGAAGAGCAGCTCTGTTTAAAAAGAAAATCCCAAGACAGACTCTGAGCCTGCTGAGGACAAATAAAACCGACACCTGGAACCACCACTGGACCCGACGCATACGGCCTGAATCCGAGTCGCCTACCAGTCAAAGCAAGGTCCCTCAGTGGTCCATAGTCCGAGTCCACCGTGGGTTAAGCCCGCTGGGACCCCCCGACATCGCCTGCAGCCTCTGCACGGAGACCCTCCCAACCGCGAATGGCCCAGTAAGGTGAAATCCGACCTCAAAAGACACCCCTGCATCTAGCCGCCCTGCGCCCTGGAGAAGAGGACCTGAGGTGAACCTACAACTAACCTGCCAGCTGTTGGTTTCTCCTTGAAGACTTCCTGGACCGAGCCTGCATCTAAAAACCAAAACCAGCAATCACCATTGAAACTAACTCGGATCTCCCTTTGCCCTAAGATTAAGTCCTGGAGCTTTGCTCCCACAACCTTGTGGCCTGCTTGTGAGCAGCCACCAACCGGCGCCCCCCTAACCCCATTGGATAACACTGGGCCTCAACACTCTGCACCCAGCCGCCCTAGTGCAGCTGAGGGTGCTTTGAGAGTGCATCCTTGACCCTGGGGGAACCCTGGTTCTAACCCCAGAAAACCAACTCCAAAACCTAAGTACTTACCGATAAACCGATAACACTGTTTTCTCCCGTAGGACTGCGTTGACTGCTTTTCTGTGAAAAATCTTCTAAGTGTGGTGCTGGTTTGTATGAAACCCTAGGACTGCATATGTACAATAATGGGCTTACTTACCTTCTCTATAAAAAATGCCCCAGTGTGATATCTAGGCATACCACACTGAGTAGAAAAAGTAACTTAAAAAGCAATCTGAAAAGTAACGTACTAAGTAATCACAATAGGAACTGAAAAGTTTTTTTGACTGTTGACTTACCTGTAAACAAACCAACCAATTGCATTCTACTGCATTTCAACTGTATCAAACTGCATTATTCTTGCAAAGTACTATTTCACTTACCTGCACCAGGCCTGGCGTGGTTCTAGAAATAAAATACAACTAAATAATATTTTTATACAAACAAATTGGTCTGAGTACAGTCTTTGAGTGTGGGACATCATTTCTTGACTGGGTGTGTACAATAAATGCTTAACATCATCCTCTGATAAAGCCTTACTTCGCGTCCCCACTACCACAAATAGAGAGTAAGGTATTTTCTACTTTTACCTCTGTGCACACTTTACCTTACTTTGGTATAGTATGTACAGAGCCAGCTTCCTACACCAGGGCCCAGTACTGTCTTATTTGGTGGAACAACAACAACCTGTTGCTCAGCAAGCCATTCCTATACTACCCTTCCGCAAGTGACCATCACTAATGATGCGTCTCTCATAGAGTGAAGAGCTCGCCCCGCTTGATGACTGTCTACGGCGTCTGTACCCCTCAGCAACAGGATAGCCACAAACTACCTGGAGCTGCGAACCAACACTTCTGTGGGGAAAAATAGACCAGACAACATGAGAGCCATCTTCTACATCAGAAGTAGGGTGGCATCCACTCCCGAAGCTCTCGTCACTAGCTCAAGATTGGGTACTGACCACAGCATTCACCTCTTGGCAGAGCATTGTCTGAGAATTGAGATCGACTTTGCTGACTTGTTTAGCTGGGTGTATCAGTAAGAACTCCAACCACAAGTACTTCCAATAGTGGGGACCCCAGCTATAAACCTGTTTGCCACTTCCAAAAACACAAAATGCCAAAACCTAACCTTCAGATACTGGCACCCACTGTCCATTATTCCAAGTGTAGCAGGACTATTACACCATAGTCCTCTCTCCCCGGGCACAAGTTGATGCTGAAACTTCAGCAAACGATGTTTGAACTTTTCTGTTTAAATAATTTCAACTTTTACTTCCAAATTTAGATTTATTGCAACTGACTTATGTGATGAAGGGGAATTCTATAACCCATCCTATGAAAGGTCACCCTATCCCATTAAAAGTCAATGGAACATGTGACACTATGAATGTGATATATCTGTTAAAATGTCCGTGCGGGTCTGCCTACATGGGCCACATGGAGAGGAAATTGAAAACGAGTTTAACAGAACATAAAAGCAACATAAGGTTGGAATCCTTGAAATCTACGGTGGCAACTCATTTTAAAGAAAAGCACCATCACATAAGTCAGTTGCGTGCATGTATACTTATAGTGACTCATAAAGAAGGCCCTATCAACAAAAAAAACTTACTTAAACATGAAAACTATTGGATCTATCATTTACAGAGTTTGAAACCACATGGGTTAAATGATCGGACTGAATTTCTTTGCTACCTCTGAATTGTAGTATCATTCATAACAGATTGTTATACGTTGTACCTAATGACATTTTCGACTATTCTTGTTAACATTCATATAAACGCTAGCACAGCGTTTTCCATGAAACTGGCTTGTATATGGGCGCTAGATTATTTAGATTGTTTGGTAAACATTGCAACATTGTCATATACAGTGGTAGTATCCATAAAGTTGCAACAGAGTATTCAAAAAAGCCCAACAGACTCGCTAGGCAATGCGCACGCGCAGGGTACGATAGCACGCAAAAACCAGGCCAATCCAGGCTTCCGTAACTAACAGTTCCGTGTTTTCGATATGGACGATAGCGATTGCACATTAGGTAAGAACCGGCGGGTCCGGTAAATGTTTGGAATAGTGGACGCTCGCAATGGCATTTATTTATTTAAACTGCATTTATTTAAACCGCGAGCTGATTTAAACCGCAAGGGGGTAAATCTGAGAGAATTTGAGACGCAAGCGATAGCTGCATAGAATTGGTTAGGTATGAGCTATACTTAGAATATCAACCACATAGGGACTCTCAGAGTATAACCACCTTCGTATTATCAGTTCGTTTGTATTTACAGTTGAACTATTGATTGTAACAACTTTTTAACTTGGTTATGGCACAAACTGACATTGTGTATCACAGGTGAACTTTAACTTTAACGATAGTGAAAATGTTGAGGTGAACACCTAATAGGACTAGATACGAGTTTTCATTGACATGCATTTACTACTCCCCTGGAGGAGGGAGATACCCAGGAGCACGGATAAATTGCAAAAAAACACAGGCTGTGCACATCCCATTACCTACAGTTTACCCACTGTCCATTACCCACACCCACTGTCCATGTTCAATGCACTTTGGATGAATTGGTCAGTGATAGCTGGATATGATTTTCTGCTACTCTCCATCATCAGTACGTGTTGAGGAAGAGGAAGAAGGTGACCATGACAATCATTCCTGTGGCACTAACATAGGCAAAAGAACCTTGTATTTGATGCTCTTAGGGATGTCAAGCAGTCCTCACAAAGACGCTTCTTAACACACCTGACCATCTCAGTCAGCATGAGGGTCAGCTCAGACACACAGATCTCAAACAGCTGAACCTCTCCTTCAAAAAAATTTCTAGAGTTTGGTTGTATAAATCTCCCAAAGGAAAGCATGGTTACCCTGTGTTAGGCATAAAAAACCACTACTCACGCCTGTTAAAAATGTTCAGACATGGGGCGTGGCCAGCAACATGGCCGACAGGACGTGAGCTCCACCAGCTCCCATCCGACGGACCCAGGAATCCTGTTAAAACATTCTGTCTGGGCTCCTAGGAGGCTGAGGCGTGGGTCTGAAGATCCCCTCGTCCCGAGGGTGCCTTTGCCGGGGCGGAGTCCTCCAGCGTTTATCGTTACATCCGCCTGTGCCGTCTGGGCGGTGTCGCCCGGCCTGCTGTCCACACGAGGCCGGTGCTTGAGGCCTGCCCGGGACGAGCCCTGGAGTGCAGCCCCGATCTGTGAGCCGCGCGTAGTCCCGGGGGACTGCCGACATCGGAGCTGCTGCCCGGAGAGGTTCAGCTGAGGGGCCCCCAGGCGGTGAGCGGCCCCGGGACAGAGGTGGGCGAGAGCCTCCGGCGGGGTGGGGCCTGGCTCGCGGCCTACGCCGGCCGAGGGGGGACTGCAAGGGAAAGCACCCCGAGCAGATTGACGGGGCTCGGACGTCCTGGTGGAGATCCAAGGCCCCTACGACAACCACCGGAGGTCTGGACTCGCCGTTGTGGGGGCCCTCCCCTGACTGGATGGACTCCTGACGTTCGCCCACATACCCAGATCCGGCGTTTGGCCCCTGGTTTCACCCGGCCTGCTGTCAACCCGGGCCGCGACCTGGAGTGGAGATCCATCCTGTGAGATGCACGGGGCTCCGGGGGACTGCCGACACTAACGCCACTGCCTGTAGAGGTCCGGCTGAGGGGCCCCCAGGAGGTGAGCGGCCCCTGGAAGGAGGTTAGGCGAGATCCTCCGGCGGGGGTGGGGCCTACCTCGCGGCCTACGCCTGCCGGGTGAGGAATACATGGAGGAGTGCCCCGGACAGATTCTAGGGGGTTTTGATGGCCTGGGGGAGTTCCGTGGCGCCTGAGACAACCCCCGGAGGTCCTGACTTTCGCCCACGTGCCCACGCACCCTGACGCTGTGTTCGGCTCCCGGGTCGGCGAATCCTGAGGTGCCTGAGTCCCTGACTGCTGGGGGACCTGACGGGGGACACGAGACCTCCTGCAGGTGGGACCATGGGCGGGACAAAGGAGCCCCTGGACTATTGGTCAGCTGTAGCGCTGCAGGACAGGGTCATCGATATATTGCTGGTGCGCTGCCCTTACAGCTGGGGGGGCTCTCTGGCGATGCGTAAGGACAGGATGTCCCGCTCGACGCAACCCAACACAATTACCCAATACACCACTCAGAGACTGCCATCCCAGAGGGTTACACGCCAGTCGGGTCAGGACGAGGGGACGGACGACCCTGGTGAACCCTCCCGGGCGAAGCTGCTGAAGGCAATACAAGGCTCCCATACTGCGCTGGAAAGGCAGATTGAGACGGTCTCGATAGATGTCAATCTGTTGCGGACAGACCTCCGGAAGGCCGCGGACAAGGTCTCGGACACTGAGGGCAATATTGAACAACTGCAGGGTGAGGTGGCCTCCCTCAAAAAGACGGTCACGCACCTCACGGCCACGACGAATGCCTTGGAGCGGAGAGCTGAGGATGCGGAAGGGAGAGCGCGTCGTAGCAACATAAGGGTCCTGCAGTGCCGGAGCGGATGGAGGTTGGTAATGCTGAACGTTTCTTGGAGAATTGGATCCGAACAAAGCTGTGTCCACGGGGCCTGTCAGATGTATTTGTCATTGAACGGGCTCATCGGGCTCTGGTCCCTCCGCTGCACCCGGGGGCCCATCCACGAGCCCTGATCGCCAAGATCCTGAACTATAGAGATCGAGACTGCATCCTGCGAGCGGTGAGGGAAACGGTGAATCTCGCTATTGACAACAGTCGGGTTTCCATCTATCCCGATTACACCCAGCAGGTTCAGGAGCAATGGAAATCCTACTTGGGGGTTAAGCAGAAGCTCCGGGAGATGCAGTTGCAGTACATGCTGTTATACCCGGCCAAACTCAAAGTGCTTTCGCAGGGAAAGGCGCACTTCTTTGAGTCCCCAGAGGAGGTATGGGAGTGGCTGGAGATCAGAGGCGACGACCTTCCACCGGGAGAACGTGGTTGGCCTCGCGAGAAATGGGGAACCCGGACCCCGCGGAAACGCCGCAGCAGACGGAGATGCCACTCTGAGACAGAGAGTATTGATGAACCTAGAGTCACAGTGGGTGCGGATGGCACTATGCTCCTGGAACCTTTGCTGGCTGGGAATGGATGGGGGACCCGAGCCCACTCGGGCCTGGGGAAGTCCTGGTTCCGGACACGTTGCAAGCTACTGTGCAGGACACGATTTTCACAGCTCCGGTGGTCCCAGAGACTGGAGGGGCCGAGTCCTTGGTGGAGACAATCCCGCCATGAGGTGATATTTGGACTGAATGTTGACTGAATCTGGCCTGGGAGGCCTTTGGGGTGTCCTGAATACACCGGTTGATGTTTGTGGCCGGAGTAATTTGACCTTATGCAGATGGGTGGGGCGGAGGGCTTTCCTCCCGGGGGAAGGAGAGTGACTGAGGGAGGAGGGTACGTATGTCTAGTTGTTGGGGGGAATCGTTGCAGGCATCATGTGTACTACTGTTCGGGCCCATGGGTGGCGGAACACAGGAAGTAGAACTGACGGCCCGGATGGGCGTTACCAGGGATTATGGGATATAAATTCTTAACTTGGAATGTACGGGGGCTGGGCACTTGTACCAAGAGACACAGGGTCCTGTCCTTCCTCCGTCGACATGGAGTCTCCATTGCATGTTTGCAGGAGACTCATTTAAATGAGGAGGGTGCAAAAAAGTTGTCCAGAAAATGGAGGGGCCAACTGTTTCACTCCTCCTTCTCCACGTATGCTAGTGGGTTTTGATCTGGGTAGCCCCTGGGGTCCCCTTTGCTGTACAGTATGCGGAGGCAGACATTGAGGGCAGGTACCTGCTACTGCGGGTGAAGTTGGATGGAAGGGATTTTCCGATATTCAATTCATATGCGCCTAGTGTGGATGATCCTGACTTCTACTCCCATCTCCAAGAGGTCCTTGTTTCGGATCTGGACAGCCCCCTCCTCTGGTTTGGGGATTTCAACTGTGTATTAGACCCAGTCTTGGATAGACATCCCCCCCCCCCCATTCTGGTACGAAGCCACGTATGACAGCGCGACTCCGGTTGGTAATGCACAACTTGGGGGTCGCCGATGTGTGGCGTCTGGGCCACCCCGCACAGAAATTGTACACCTGTTACACCCTGACACACAACACCCATAGTAGGTTAGACAGGGTCTTCACCGCTAATATTGACGTGTCTCTTTCTTTAACGGTCACCCATCAGGCTTGTTTCCTGTCGGACCACTCGCCGGTGACGTGCGATGCACTATGGGTCAACCAGCCCTCCCGCCCTCGCAGTTGGAGGATTGGAGGATGCCGATGGACCTCTTGCAGGACCAAGTGGGGAGGAATCATGTGGAGACAGCCCTGACGAACTACCTAGAATTGAATTGGGAGGGGGATGACATGCCCTTTTCGACTAAATGGGATGCCCTGAAAGCACTGGTGCAGGGTGAATGTATGGGCTTTATCGCTCCGAGAGGTAAGGGTAGCATTGGCCAGCCTACCGAGCGCTAAGTCCCCAGGGAGTGACGGTTTCCCGCCTGAATTTTATCAAGCATTTGAGGATGTCCTTGCCCCCCTTCTCCTACAGGTATAGCTTGAGGCGTTCGATTGTGGTACCCTCCCGCCTACCATGAACCAGGGTGAAATTTGCATGATCCTAAAGCCGGGTGGGGACGGCTGCGATCCCGTGGCGTTCCGGCCCATAACAATGATCAACACGGACGTGAAAATCCTGAACAAACTGTTGGCCACCCGACTGACACCACACATGGCCCACCTGGTCCACCAGGACCAGTGTGGGTTTATCCCAGGCCGCAACACCGCAATGAACACGGCGATTGAACCACATCCTCCACGAGGTGCGCGGTAGGGAGGATCCCCAGGTCCTGGTGTCGATTGACCTGACCAAGGTGTTTGATACTGTCAGCTGAGAGTACTTGTTGGAGGTGCTTCGGTTGGTGGGATTGGGTCCTGTATTCTGCGACAGGATCCGGATACTGTACAGAGCGCCTTGAGCCAGAGTTAGACTTGGGTCAGCATGTTCTGAAGATTGGCCATTGGACAGGGGCACTCGCCAGGGGTGTCCCCTCTAACCGCTTCTTTTTGCCCTGGCGATTGAGCCTTTGGCGGTCTCGGTTCGTACAGCAATGGCCCAATGGGGGATCAAAGTGGGAGACACAGTACACGTGGTTTCCTTGTATGCTGACGATGCTCTGTTTTACTTAACGTCCCCGAGGGAATCATTATCCATCTTGCTGCAGCTTCTGGACCGCTTTGGGGCGGCTTCGGGTCTGCGCATAAATTCAGGGAAGTCCCTAATCTTTCCCCTGGCGAGTTATGATATGGCCCCGCAGATGGCCCTGCCGAACCTAGGGCTGAGATGGGAACTGGAGGCCTTCCGTTATCTAGGAATCCAGGTGGCCCCGTCCGACGAGCAGTTATTGGCCCGTAATGCCGACCGGGTGCTCTGATCCCTGCAACAGTCCGTGTCCTTCTGTAACACGCTGCCTCTCTCCCTAATGGGACGCCTGGCTGTTGCTAAAATGGTGATGCTGCCAAGGACGCTTTACGTCGTGCAAAATTCTCTGTGCCCGCTCCCCCGCGAATATTTCGCACGCTCAACACGCTGCTCACTTCTTTGCTCTGGGCAGGCAGGCGCAGCAGAGTTGCTCTGCACACCGTGGTCCGGAGCTGGGAGGAGGGGGGACTGGAGGCGCCGAGATTTGATCTGTACTATTATGCGGCCCAGCTACTGCCGACTGCGAGGTGGTTCGCAGACACTGACAACTGGGAAATGCGACTCCTAGCGGGCAGAGCGGATGAGAGGACGCTACAGTGGCCTTCATGCGTGGAAGGGGAGCAGATGGGGCCTTGCCGTATATAGTGTGACACGCAGCGGGAGTCTGGCAGCGGTTTGTAGAGAAGATCTTGCGGCGGGCCCCCTTTCACAGGGAGCTGCCGGTGTGGATTCTGGCCCCCGTGGTGATTATGGAGGAACACATGTCCTTTCGGGACTGGCGGGCAGGTGGCTGTGAGACTTTGGCAGACCTTTACCCGGACGACTCCTTTGTGTCCATCGAGCGAGCTACGGAGGCCTTCGGGCTGAGTGGAGGCCAATACTTACACTACAGGGGGCTTCAAGAGATGGCAAGGGCGACTTGGCTACAGTTCCCAGAGGCACCCCCATTGTCCCACACCCTCAATATCCTCCTCTCCTGTGGTAAGGGATGGAGGCTGATTACTTTGTTGTATTCGGCAAATCGGTGGGATTCCGCCCCGCCAGTTCCTCCGTCCTGGGCGGCCTGGGAGGCGGACCTAGGGACTACCTTGGGACCGGGGAAGCGCAAACGCATAGGCACCCTCACCCGTAAGGTGTCGTGTAATGCGCGGTTTAAACTGATCCATTTCAATTTTGTGCATCGCACTTATATGACCCCGGTCACCCTGCGGCGTATATCTGCAGACAGACGGGGCGACTGCCCTAGATGTGGGGTGGAGGGAGCGGACTTCATGCATCTGGCCTGGGAATGCCCGTTGGTCGGGGACTTCTGGAAGGCAGTGGTGGAGCACATTCGAAACGTCACCGGCCTCCGGATAGACTTGACCCCCCTTCATTGTTTATTAGCCTTGGTCCCCAAACCCAGGAAGAGAAACCTGTCCTACAAAATGTTATATTTGTTATTGGTGTTGGCGAGGCGACAGGTGGCAATCACCTGGATGGGACAAAGAGCCCCTGAGATGTCACTGTGGCTTAGAGATGTGAGGGAGTGGTCCCTGGCTGAGGAAACACACATGCAGCACACACGCAGGGATGAGAGGCTACAGGAACACTTGCTTGCCTGGAGGGTGATGTGTGCTTCGGGGTTGCCCGCCAGTGATTCGGATGGCACGAGTGCTGAACTGTTTACCCCTGAGGAGTCGGGATCCGAGGGAGAGAGTGGTGGGAGCGGGGAGGGGGGGAATGACCTGGAGTAGTGCCCTGTCGGCTACGCACGTGTATTTTCTATTGTAGATATGACTTGATTTGCTCCCTAGAGTTTTTGCCTAGCACTGTGATATCTGTACCCGTGAGTGCCATAATGAGGTGAACGAACTGTATACACGTTTTTTACTAAGCGATGCCAATTGTGGGGGGAACTGTTTTGTTGTTACATGCAAAAATAAAGTTTAAAAAAAAATGTTCAGACATTAGTGCATTTTCCAACAGTTAGACCCCTTTACAATTTCTATGCAGAAGATTGTTTCTAACCTCCTATGCGTATACAAGGAAGGCCATGCTTACACTTCTATATGCATAAATCTAACTGAGGTGGCAGCATACCTTCAAAACAAAGAACATTCTTCCCAGCTTAGAATACCAGTCATTAAAATCTTTATGGATAGTCTAAACAGTGTAGTACCCCCTAAATATACCTCAGCCACCCGCCTAGCACCACAGTCTGACCCTCACATGCATCATGGGTTCTCCTTTTTAACCCAGCACTCAATGTCAATAGCCAGTATAGACTTGAGAGGTGGCTTTTCTAATCTCAATCACCTCCCTTATAAGAATTAGTGTGCCCCAAGCTCTTACAGGCCAAGTACCATGTATTCATGTTCACAAAGATAAAGAATTTAATCTCAACAACCCCAAATTTCTGCCCAATGTTGTTTTGTCTTCCCGCATGAATGAGGCATTGAGTTTCCTGTTTTCTTCCCACAACCAAGACCTAGCAGAACGGTTGCTGGATGTCAGGAGAGCTCTTATTTTATTACACTGAGAGAAGTAGGTCTTTTAGAAAGTCTTCTCAACTTATTGTAGCCTTCATCAAACCCAAACCCCACATGGGCCATCCCTAATGCTGGCATTGCCAAGTGGATAGTTAGGTGTATCCACATTTGCTATTACATGGCTAAACTCACACTCTCTGTACTCCCTAAAGCCCACTCTACATGCAAAAGGGCATAAGCATAGTCTTTTGGGTAACATCCCTTTAACAGATTTCTGCACGGCTCTGCTTGGTCAGCGCCACATACCTTCACCAAGCTTTATTGTGTCAACTTTCTTGCACGTCAATAGGCTTTAGTTGGCCAAGCGGTCTTAAGAACACTTTCTGTGCTCACTCGCCACCGATTTGGAGAGAGCCTGCCTTATTTTCTATGCAGACGTGGGTCCCATGCTCACTGAGTCATTGGAAGCAAGCTGAACATGGATGAGGAGCCCATAACTAGGGACAACGCGGTTCTGGGTTGCTTGTGTTCCGTTTCAGGGAGGGCCTGGCTTGGAAGTTCAGATTGGACTGTGCCCATTGGAATAAGACTGATTTGCATATAGCTGGGTTCCAACGGAGGTGTCATAGTGAGCAAAAGAACGAGGGGTTGGAGTGCTACACTGAGCTATTGCCAGTGGTTATTACAAGCAGCCTCCCATCAACTTGTTTCATGTACCGCCCTAAGTAGCATGGGTATGTCCGGACGTGGGTCCCATGCTCACAGCGTCACTGGAGCCAAGCTGACTGATGAGCCCATAACTAGGGCATACCGTTTGTGTCTTATTTTCAATGCAGATCATTTGTATCTTTAGCAATACATGCTACAAATAGAAAATGCTACCCTGTAACTTTCGGTTTGTAGTATGTAGTCCTATAAATTCACATGTGTCCACCCTCCTCCCTGGAAGCTGGCGGTGATCACAGATATCGTCCTCATGCATGTATATACTACATTGAAAGAACTTAGGGCCAGATGTAGGTAGGCCGTTAGCGATCGGTAACGGCCGAAAATACCGATTTTGGGCCCTTACCGATCGGTATACAGCCATCGAGATGTAGGGCAAAGAAAAAAGTCAAAATCGGAGTGAAAACCGATTCCGAATGAGTACCGAATGGAAAAGAATCCGATACGTACATACCGAAAATCGGATATGTAACGAATCGGTAACACACCGAATCGGATGCAAACACCGATTCGGTCCATGTACCGAATCGGTAGTGACACCGAATCGGAAAATAACCGATTCGGTCCATGTACCGAATCGGTAGTGACACCGAATCGGAAATTATCCGAATCGGTCCATGTACCGAATCGGTAGTGACACCGAATCGGAAATTATCCGAATCGGTCCATGTACCGAATCGGTAGATACACCGATTCAGACATAAGCCGAATCGGAGAACCTACCGATTCGGTTGAATCACCGATCGGGAAATTCCCCGAATCGGACAGATGGGGAGATGTAGGGAGGCACAGAAACACCGATTTCGGCTCAAAATCGGTAGAATTCACTCGGTATTTACCATGGATTACAATCAGGTGGTAACCAACTCCAACCCATAAAAACAGCCCCAAAATCCATTGCAACTTGCAGGATGGCAGCTTTTTATGTCATTGCGAGGCGGCTACGGCTACAGCAGGAAGGACAGAGGGAATGGCAAAGAAATGAACAGGTCTACAGACAGAGGATAACCCTGTTCATGCTCACAGAGGCAGAGATCCTACAGAGATACAGGCTGGACTCTGACACCATTCTTGAGCTCATCAGGGACCTCAAACCATTGTTGGACCACCCCACCCCAAGGGCACACGCCATCCCAGCACACGTCTAGGTGCTATGCAGCCTACACCTGCTTGCGTCTGGCAGCTATCAAAGTGGAGTTGCAGCGGCAGGAGGGGTGACCCAGAGCAGCCTGTCAAGGTTCTTCCACACATTCCTTGACGCCATGATACACAGGATGGACCAATACATCTCTTTCCCTGCAACCCACGCAGAACTGCTACAAACTAAAGCTGACTTCTACCAGATGGCACAATTTCCCCAAATCATTGGCTGCATAGATGGCACGCACATTCCGATTTGCCCACCAGCGGACACAGAATACATATACCGCAATCGGAAGTCTACGCACACCATCAACGTGCAGGTGATCTGCAATGCGAAGTGCACCATCACAGACCTGGTAGCAAAATTCCCAGGGAGTACCCACGACTCCTATATTTTCCAACAGAGCGGCATCTATGCACGGCTGATGGCTGGCGAATTTGGTGAAGGATACCTCCTAGGTGAGACACATCATCAGACCCCCATAACACAAAGTAGCTAGGTGTAATACATGTATGCATGTGTGTAATGTTACCCCTTTCCCTTCCAGGCGACAGTGCATATGCCCTCCGCTCATTCATACTCACCCCCTACCTCAACCCCTCCACACCCAGCCAAAGGAGGTATAACCGGGCCCACAAAAGCACAAGGAATGTCTTCGAACGGACCTTTGGCATCTGGAAAAGTAGATTCAGATGCCTGCACAAGAGTGGAGGTGCAAGGCAGTATACCCCCATCCCCTGCTGCAAGATCATAGCTGTATGTGCAATGTTACACAACCTTGCGGTGAAGAAGGGCACTGAGGTGGAGTTGTCTGACTACGAGGACCATGACGACGACGAAGCTGTGCCACTAACACAGCCAGCTGGGGTGTCTACGCCAAGTGATGGCAGATACAGACGTGAGGAGATTACAGAAAACTATTTCTGAGTGAGTACAGATGCACAGACAGGTAAATGGTTGTGGTGAAAAGCAAATTTTAATACTGTTGCAACACAGTTACTGCACTGATGTGCAACAAAAAAAAGATGTAATAGCTAAGAAAACAAAAGTCTAAGGTCCAGGTTGCCTCACCCGCCCTTGCAAGCCTACTTCTTTGAGCGTTTGGCAGCCCCACTGGGGTGTCCCTCACCCCCTTCAGAATGTCCTGCGGCTTCTGCGGAGCGCCTGGTGCTCCTGCGCGGCTCTGACGCAGCGCTGGCCGGGCTGCTGCGGCTGCTGCTGTCCCCAGCATCCCCCAGGTCCAGGGCAGGATTGGCGGCAGTGTTTGAGATAATCATGGCCTCCATTGCTGTAGTGATGCGGGCTATTCCCCTGGTTATCTCGGCGGTGTTTTGGGTGAGACTTGACTCCATATTGGCACCGCGCTGACAGAGTTGCGCCGTTGCAGCAGCAAGGCGGCTAATGGAGCGGTTTTGCACGCGGGCATCCCGCCTGCGCGATAGCTCATGCTCCTCTAGTCTGCCGCATAACTGGGTAATGGCAGTGGTTAGCCTGCCTAGACCTACTGCTACCTCCTTGTTGGTATCTACAAAGGCCTTGAAACCTTTCACCATCTCCCCCATCTGCAGGTTGTGCTGGCGGAGCTGGCGTTGGCAGGCCATGATGGACTTCGCCTGCTGCCTTTGGATTTTCACCATATTCCCTTCAAGGCCCTGGAAGACACTGCCCTCCGGTGCCGGCGCTGCAGTGCTGGGAATGGCACGGCGCCGGGTACTGCTGCTGCCGGCCTGCTGAGTGAGCTGGGGTGCCACTGGTGTGGGTGTGGTGCTGGCCGGGGCCTGAGCCCCTGCTCCGAGGATAGGGTTTACTGGAGCCACAGCCATAATCGTGGCAGGAGCTGGTGTAGGTGCATGGTGGTCCCTTGTCGGGAAGTTCTCTGGGGAGAACAGCAAGGGGGGTGTGCTCGGCATTTGTGGGGAGTGAAGTAAATCATAGTCAATTGCCAGGTCTCCCTCAATACCCAGCCCAATGGTGTTGTCCTCCTCTTCCTCGGCAGCCTGACTCGTGCTAGGCCCTGCGACTGCACTGGTAGTTGGTGCTGCTGCCTCTGTTGCCTGTGGTCCTCCGCCTGATGGTGCCCCTAGGTATAAAGAAGCATTTGTAAATTGAGTGCCGATGTATTACAGTCAGTACAATTAAAGCATTGCACATGTCCTAGCATCTCCTTTGAATGTGTTCCACTGTTTCCTATCTTGTGATTCTGCACTGCCATATTTTGCTAACTTCTGCTGACTACATATACCACGATGCTTGTCTCTTGTATGTTGGTTACAGTACTGGGCTGGGGTTTGGCTGTGCATTGTGTCTAATGGGGAGGTGTCTGGTAGGGTGTGTCATGATGCGCATGCTTCTTACCTGTAGCTGTAGCTCTGGCTGAGCTGTCCCAATTCCGGTCACGCTCTCCCTCTCAATGGTGCTGGACACCAGTTCCTCCAGCTCTGTGAGGGGTGGCGCCTGGTTCCTGCCTCCACCTGTCACTCCAGCTTGCCTCTGGATCTCAGCCATCTTACGTTTGGTCAGGCTGCGGATATCATAGAAGCGCTTCTTCAGCTCATCAAGGGACCTGGGGGTGACACCTACAGCATTGACCTTTTCTGCGATTTCACTCCAGAGCCTCCTCTTGGTGCTGTCCGGCACAGTGAGGGACAGCTTCCCGAATAGCTGCCTGTGCACCCTCACCACCTCCTCAACCAACACCTGCAGCTCGATGCTGCTGAACTTTGGCTTCCTCTTCTGGCTGGACTTCTGGCTCTCACTGGAGTTTGCCATCTTGCTCTGAACAGTTCTCTGCCTCCTGCTCCCACTGCTGCTCACTGTGAGTGTTCAGCTCAGGCTGGCTCTCCAGAAAGTTCTTAATTAGCTGCACCTGCCAGGGTTGCCACTCCCTGTTTGGGTGGGGGAGGGGGGATCCACCTCATTGGCTGAATCGTCTTTTACCGAATCGGATTTTACCGATTCGGCTATTTCCGATTCAGTGGTAGCCGATTCGGCTATTTCCGATTCGGTGGTAGCCAATTCGGTACTTTCCGATTCGGTGGTAGCCGATTCGGTACTTTCCGAATCGGTCCGTGCTGAATCGGTACGTAGCGATTCACATTACCGATGCCGACCGATTCGGTATTATTTCGCTGTTTGTTTGCTACATCTCGTTTTCCGATTTCAGAATACCGATTCGGCCCGCCTCGGTATTTTGAATTCGGAAAATCCCTTTTACCTACATCGGGCCCTAAGCCTTTTAGAAAGGATACTCAACTTTTTGTAGCCTTCACCAAATCCCATGAGGCCATATCTAAAGCTGGCATTACCAGGTGAGATAGTTAACTACATGCAGACTTGCTATGCCACGGCTAAGCTCACACTTCCATACCCCCTAGAGCCCACTCTACATGCAAAAAGGGTAAAGCCCTAGCCTTTTGGGTAACATCCCTTAAACTGTTATCAGCAAGGCTGCTCTTGGTCAGCGCCACATACCTTCACCAAGCATTATTGTGTCAAAATTCTTGCACGTCAACAGGCTTTAGTTGGCAAAGCGGTCTTTAGAACACATTTTTCAAACATCTACATCATCTGCTTACTAGCAACTGATTTGGAGAGGGACTGCTTTATAGTCTGTGCAGAACATGTGTATCTTTAGCAACACATGCTACAAATAGAAAACGTTACTCTTTAACTATCTGTTTGGGTTGTATAATGGAACAACGAGGGAAATACTCTGCATGCCTTTACCGCACATTTTTTACCCCGCATTTGTTAAGATCGCAAATGCTTTTATAACGTATGCCTTTACCATGCATTGTTTATATAAATGTTTATATATCTATATAAACAATGTATTTGTGGGGGGGGAGACCACTCACACCCCCAAACGTACTGTACATGTGTGATAAAGGCATACATTGTAAAAGCATATGGTTTTTAAAAACATGCCCGGTAAAAAATGCATGGTAAAGGTACAACGTGATAAAAACCTCATTGTAAAGGCTGTTTCCCATCTGTTTGTACTGTTGTAGATTTACATGTGCCCACCCTCCTCCTTGAGAGCAAGTAATGATCACAGATATTTTCCTTGTCCTTTAACTCCCTTTACTTTGCACACCATGTGGGAAGGTGGGTTGGTATATGCTGTCCACTATTTAAAGTTAACTAAGTACACAGATTGCCAGCCACACACTTACTTAAATCCTCTATTTTTGAGGGAACAAACCATAAGAGACTTCCTGGTTCGTACGGGTATATCACTCTAACCCTTTTATTATTTATTTATTTTTTGTCTTTTTTAGTATCGATGTATGAAAGGGACACCTTATCGTTTTGTACACCTTATATACAATTATTTACAATTCGCGATTATTTACAACACAAACACATACACATAACTAGTTGTATTATACAAAGTGAATTGCTCTGATATATATACACTCAAATATTCATACTACGAAGAAAAAATCATCCGTAATTCCATAAAGACTAGAGTCAAAAGTATAAACTTGATGACAATCATAAATCAATGAACTACAGTTAAATGTAGGCAGTTCAAAAAAGGAAAAATAGACTTCAAATTAATTCATTCAGTCCATTCGACCAATAAATGGCTAATCTTTTTACGCCAACGCGTTTCGAATACGGTATGTCAACTCTACGGATTCTCATCAGGGCTCTGTCTTAATACGGGATATCTGTTGAACCAGCAGCCGCCGGTCAAGGGTAGAGTATTAGTTCTGACTGAGTTTCTTTTCTTTTCGGGATCTTACTGGATCATTCTCGTGATCCTACGTTTCCACCAAATGGGAGTTAATTTTCAGTCTTGTATTACAGCCTGCTCTGAGGGATTCCTCGCTTGGGCTGTTCGTGTTCTAATTGGTTGCAGCGGTAAACGCTTTCTAACCATGCAGGCACCGCTTTCCTCAGTCCTTTTTACTCGCGCTCGCTTTCCTTGAACAAGCTGTGACTCGGCATCTAGCTCTCATTCACTTAGTTTGGCAGCCATCAACAAGCAATGGAAAGTCAGGTCACCTCTGGAGCAACCAGGTAAGCCCAGGAACTAACCAGGTGACCTTCGCTAGGATCCACAGGCTAACGGACCAGGGATCGCGAGGAGAACTCAAGCGAATGTGTAAAATACCAGCCCACAGAGCACTCGGTAAGTGGAGGCCAGATATCTTCGGTGCAAATACTGCTCAGGGTCAGGACTACACGGAGTCCAATGCTCAGGCTCAGGGATCGCCAAAAAGCATATGCACTTTCAAATGTACGCTGTGCACAGGGGATCAGGTTGCACGGTCCCCATGAGGGATACTGGTCTCAGAATCGCTGCGAGGTCATATCTACATCAGGGACCTTCAGGAACCCACCTTCTGTGTTGCTGAAATCTTCGGATTCCGCAGGAGCTCTGGAGAAGCAAGCCGATCAGATGCGTTTAGGTGCCTGCTGCTGCAGGGGAGTAACTCCTTTACTCCAAGGGAGATTCTTCAGTCAAGCAATCGTAGTGCAGGCAGTCGAAGTACTTGGTTTCTTCTTAGCAAAATCTTGTCCAGGTAAAATCTAAAGTCCTTTAGTCAGGTAACCCACTTTATACCCATGGGAAGGGGTTGGATGGATTCTGGGGACCCTCCTAGGGGAAGGGCAGGACAGAGGTATGGCTACACCCATGTCCTTTGTCCAGTTTCGTGCCAGAGCAGGAGCCAATGGCTCCCAGAACTGGTTTGAGCTGGACTATGCACAGGGACACCAAATGTGCCCCCAGTGCAGACTTACTGGCACTCTCAGAGTGCACCCACCCAGCCCAAATACACTAAACCCTGTCTGGGAGGTGGTCACACCTCCCTGTGACAGGGTGCCTATTGTCATGTTTTCCTCTGCTTGAGCTTGGCTCAGCAGCAGAAGACCAGAATCGTGTCTGTGGCCGGCAGCATCCATTTTGTGCTGTCCAGGTCGAGAAAGCTGGTACCGGGTAGACCTGTGACCCACAGTAGTGGTTCTAGAAGGGTGGAAGCATACCTTCCACACCAATTACTGTTGCGGAGGTATGATTCCAAGGTGTTTGACACCAAACACAACATGTTTCTAAGCAGCCGTTTCAAAGTTAGCATTTACTGCGAGGTTATAATGTACTTAAACCTATATGTCTGGCTGCATCACAGACAACCCCAGAGAATGGTCTCCGAAGGCTGCAGAGGGGATCTGCTCATGCAGGGTCACCCTCCCATGTAAAACCTACCACCCTGCCTTCAGGATTGATAAGGCCTGCCATAGGGGTGACTGATAGGTGTTTATGTGTAGTGATTTAGATAGAAATAGTGAACCTATATCTCAGTAAACTTGTAAACTTGGGGATTTATAGAGCGCAATTGTTGCCCGAGGGCGTCCAAGCGCTGGGATAGCCGTGACCTACAGAGAACAAAGAGGGAGGAGCAGCAGTTAGCAAGCGGATGTGAATAAGTAAGTCTTCAATTGCTTGCGGAACAAATTGAGGTTCTGAGTGGCTCTGAGATGGAGTGGCAGAGTGTTCTAAGCCTTGGAAGCGTTGTAGGTGAACGTCCTTCCGCCGGTTCTAGTTCTTTTTATTCTTGGAACCACTGCCAAGAGAGTCTGGCTGGAACGAAGGCTTCGATTTGGGATATAGTGGGTGGCCAGATCACGGGCGATGATGGGTCCCGTGTCCCAGAAGGCTTGATGGGCTATGCATAGCGCTTTGAACAGAACTCTCTGCCGGACCGGTAGCCAATGAAGGCTAGTCAGTCCGGTCCTCACTGAGTGTCTGCGAGGGATTTTGAGTAGAAGGTGAGCTGCGCAGTTCTGTACAGTCTGTAGCCTGCGAAGGGTGTATCCTGGTGCGCCCAGATAAAGTGCGTTATTAAAGTCAAGACGTGAGTGAATAAGACCTTGAATGGCTGCCTGTTTTGCTTCCATAGGAAGAAGAGGAAAGATTTTATTTAGCACTCTCATAATGCCAAAACAGGTGGCTGAAAGTTTTGTGGCTTGGACATTGAAAGATAGAGAACTGTCCAGCCACACTCCTAGGCTTTTAACAGTGGTTTTTGGGGTTGGGGGTGGGGTCCTAGGCATGATGGCCATAGGGAGGGGGGAAGTGTCGGCTCTGAGGGTCCCAAGAGCATCAGCTCAGTTTTGTCTCCGTTCAGTTTCAGGGATGATGACGACATCCAGTTCCTCACTTCCTCCAGGCATTCTCTAAGCCCGCTTGGCGCAATTCGGGATGCCTCCTGTGCCAGTGAGACCACCAGCTGCGTGTCGTCCGCATATGAGATGATTTTGACTCCAAATGGGCGGACGACACTAGCCAGCGGTCTCATATATAGGTTGAATAGGGCAGGGCTCAGAGAGGAGCCCTGAGGAACTCCACAATTTAGAGGTCTGCTGGAGGAAACGGAGTCGCCATCAAAAACCCTGAAGGATCTGTCCCCCAGAAAGGATTCAAACCATGCCCAGGCTTTATCCTTAATCCCCACACAGGACAGGCGGCTCAGTAAAGTGACATGACTGACCGTGTCAAAGGCCGCGCTTAGATCAAGGAGGATCACTGCCACTGATCCTCCCTGATCCAAGATTTTCCTCGTTTCCTCTATGACCATGAGGAGGGCGGTCTCTGTCCCGTGCTTAGGTCTGAAACCCGTCTGAGTAGGATCCAGTATGTGATGGTCTTCTAGAAAGTTCACTAACTGTTGGTTCACATATTTCTCCAAAACCTTGCTCAACCAGGGGAGCAGAGAAATAGGGCGATAGTTAGCCAGGTCAGACGGGTCCAGATTGGGTTTTTTGATCAATGACCTAACCATGGCCTGCTTCCAAACGGTTGGAACAGTACCAGAGGAGATGGAAGAATTTAATACCTCTCTGATAACGGGCAAGGTGGTATGGGATGCTGCCATTAGGATGTCAGGAGGGGCAGGGTCGGCCGGAGAACCTGATTTGACACTGAGGGCTAGTGATTCTAGAGTGGAGAGGTTTAGTGGGGGAAAATGGGTTAAGCTGTATGGAGTGGGGGGATGTAGCGGGCTAGGGAGATTATTAGGTTGATTAGATGAGCCAATGTTTGGGGAGAAGAATGTTGAATAGATTTTGTTAATTTTCTGATAAAAGAACTCAGCAGTGTCATTACATTGGATAACAGATTTCTCGACATGCATCGCAGGGGATGGATTCGTTAAATTTTTAATGATCTGGACGATCTCTTTGGGTTTAGATTTCGCCTTCAAGATTTTGTCAGCGAAATACGTCGACTGAGCTGCTTTTATTTGGGTTTTATACTCGTTGATAGTTTCACGGTACCGGATTTTGTTGTCTGCCGAATTGTCTAAACGCCAGCGCCTTTCCGCCCTTCTACAGAGACGCTTTTTTTCCCTCAGAGACTGGGTATACCAAGGGGCGGTTTTATGGGGTCGCTTCAATACAGTCTTGCTCATTGGGAGAGTAGAGTCAAGAGTGTGAGTGATCCAGTTGGTATAGGCCTGGTTTGCTAGGGCAGGATCCTCCTGTATCTCTGGTTGTGAGCTAGCAAGTTTGATGCACCACTTGTCAACCTCAAGGCGTGACCAGGCTTGCCTGAGTTTGGTGGTGGGGGCGGATGGAGAGATTTTAGGCGTAGTCCATTTGAAGGGGATTAAAAAGTGGTCAGTCCAGGGTAAAGAAATGCCTGGGTCCACTGTGAGATCAGGACAGTTCGAGAAAATTGGATCCAGTAAATGGCCTTTTACGTGAGTAGGAAAGGGGACAAGTTAGGTGAGTTGTAGAGCTGCTAGATCCTCTAATAGGATGGCAGCTGTGTGGTCCGAGGGGGAGTCAAAATGGAGGTTCAGGTCGCCTAACACTGTGAAGTTGGAAGAGGTACTGACTCTGTTGGCCACATTAGATGGCAGTGTTTCAGGGAACTGCTTCGGGAGGCCGGGCGGGCGATAGATAAGGGTGCCTGAAAAGCAGATGTTGGGAGAGAGGTTGATGTTAAAACCCATGCTCTCGCAGTCCGAGATGGTCTCAGAAGAGAGTCGACAGTGATATTGTTCCTTATGGATGATAGCAAGGCCTCCTCCTCTCCCTTTTGGTCGGTCTTGCCGTTTGATTTGGTAGCCAGTAGGGAGGGTCTCTACTATCGCCGGGTTAGAATCACTGGTAAGCCAGGTTTCCGTAAGGAACAGTATATCAGGGGTATATTCCTCTATCAGTAAGGCCATTTCGGCGCTATGCTTGGGGAGTGAGCGGCAGTTTAGTAGGAGCATATAGAAATCATGTGTGGTCGTTGTGCATAGGTTAGATTTGAGAGAAGCAAAACAAGTAGGGCAGGTTGATGGTAAGTCCATGACTTGAAGGGAGTGCCGAGAGTAAGTGTTGGCGGGGGGCCTTAATTTGTACAGGGTTGCCGGCGTGTAGCATCTGGGCGATGACGGTTGGGATGCAGGGGTGGTGGCCCAGGGCCCGGACTCGGCGCAGACGAGCGCAGACGAGCTTGCCTTATGCGCGCCTTCGGCGCGCATTCGTCGCGCCCGCTGCGCTCGTCCGCTGCGCCTCCGGCACATGCACATGTTTATAGCAAGGGGGCAGTGAAGAGGGCGTGGCCTCGAGTGGGCGTGTCCCCGTCCTAACATGAGGGATCCAGCTGGTGGGACCGGCGATTTCGCCCTACCCAGCGCTCGTTTTTGCGTTCCAATGGGTGCCTGTGCACAGTACTCGTGCAGCAGACAAGTGGGTAAGTTTTTAAAACAGAGTCAAAATTTTCAGTTTTACACAGTTAAAATCACAAAATACACTGCTGCTCCCGGCTGTGCCTCAGGAGCTGACTGGCTATCAGGGCGCTTGTGGTTCAGCGCGCTATTTGAATGAAATTGACGAAAAAGGGGCGTGGCCTCGAGTGGGCGTGTCTCCGTCCTAACGTGAGGGATCCAGCTGGTGGGACCGGCGATTTCGCCCTACCCAGCGCTCGTTTTACTGTGTAAGCACCAGCTTACACAGTCTGCTGTAGCAGGACAGTCGTGTCATTTTGAATGGCCTCTCTTGGGTGGCATAATACATGCTGCAGCCCAAGGGAGGCCTCTGGGGTACCTATGACTTGGGTACATGGCGTACCATACACTAGGGACTTGTAAGGGTACACCAGTATCCAATCTGTAGTGTACCTAAAGTACATACATAACAATTTGAGGGAGAAAGCAGATAGACTGGGGTCCTGGATAGCTGGATCCTGGTCAGACTAGTTCAAAAACAGTGATGTTGCAGCAGCCATTCCAGTACTCAGAGACTCAGCCCCTGTGTCCTTAAAACGTTTTTGAAAAAAGGGATAATGTGGTAGGATAGGCACACCCTAACCCCCAAACACTTGTAGAGGGGAAGCTCAGAGGGACCCTCCTGGAGAATACAGTTTTTTTTGTAGGCTGCCAGTACCACAGTATTCTTGCAGGACCTGGCATGGTCCTCCTGTGAGGTACCAGGGTATTGCAGCAGAAACAGCTGTACCTGTTTCCAGCCCACGGTTCTCCGAGATAGTTTGCATGATACAACACAACCAAAGAACAAAGACTTGTGTGACGGGTATTGCTGGAGTACCCAGGTACTAGAATGAATGACAAAAACTAGAATAGAATGCAGGTAGGGTACAAACTGCTGAAGGCCAGGGCCTATGACCAACTGCCTTTGCACCCAGCCTAATGTAATTCACAGTCTGGATTGGCTCCACGCAGGGAAGTTGGACATTTTGGCCAGGCCCATGTGTCCAGCCCCCACTACACACAGCCTCAGGCCCAAGGCTGTCCGCAATGGACGTTGGGCAGTGGTGAAGGGTTGGGCGCAGGGCCTAGCCGATATCAGTGAGGATATTTGTCATGTCATCAGTAATGTCAATTAACATGCCATGAGTAATGTAATATGAAAGGTTATAAGCAGTTAGGACTGTAAAATAATACTTGTGAATTTCAGTCTTTTTTTGTATTAAACATAAGCTTTTGTCTCAATTCGACACCTAACAATTACATCATATTAACATTAGTTTGTTTTTTTCCGGTGCATTGCTGATTTGCTGATATTTTTTTAATGTACTCTTAAGATCTTTTAACTAACCATTAAAAAAAAAAAAAATATATATATATATATATATATATATATATATATATATATATATATATATATATATATATATATATATATTATTCCAAGTTTTCTCCCATTACGAAGAATACACGCAGGTTGCTTCTGGATGCTTCAGTGTTTTTATTTAAGGCACAGAATCTGGTAGCTACCTACCGACGCGTTTCGCCACTAAGGCTTGGTCGCGGTAAAATTCAGTTTGTGCTAGGTGCTATTTACATACAGAATAGTTTGCACAGAAATTGGACTAATACTGGTCACTCTGCTCAATGGTTTCGGCAGACATCTTTAAATGGTGAGCATTAATCTATCTTGAATGTTACACTGTTACAACACAGTAATATACATGTTTACAGTTATAAACAATACCTCTTGCCCCAGTGGGCTAATATCCAATTATTCAATGTCCCACAAATGTACATTTTTTGTTGCTCAAACCAAAAATTCATTGTCTTTAGTTGGTACACGTTGCATATCGCCCCAGTGGGCTTGAGTATACTTGATCAATGCCAGCCCAAATGGGCACCCATGTCACTGACAACAATCAGTATTTCTACTGTTTCACAGTTCCATAGTATCCCAAGATGTATCAATGGATCTATAATTCCTGTACAAACAAAAAAAGGAAGACAAACAGCAATAAATGTGTATGAAAATTTTAAAAACTTTTTTCTTTTTTATATTTACATGATTAAAAAGATCTTATTCAAAGAAGTACTCGGACTGAATCTATTCTACAATGTTACTAATGTCATAGATGGACTGCTAGTTCTTCATTACAATTCATCCCAATTGGCTGTAGTGTTTCAAAATCAATAATGTATCTTGATTCTAATATTCTCAATTGATGAAGTCTATCCCCCCCTCTCACGGATTGATTGACTGCATCTAACACCACATATTTGAGTAGATTGTCATTTTCATCATGATGTGTCTTAAAGTGGAGAGCAACAGGGTACTGTTCATTATGGTTCCTAATAGCTCTTTTGTGTTCTAATATCCTAATCTTCGCCCTGTGTTTCGTGCTGCCAATATAATATTTTCCACAAGGGCAGATTAGACAATAAACACAAAATTCAGTTTTACAATCAAAGGGCCCCTTGATTGTGAACATTCTGGAGCTGTTCGGTACCTTGATCTTCATACAGTTGTTGCTACCTTTACAGGCTTTACATTTCATACAGCACTGTAAAGGGCAGGGAACAGCAGTTTATTGGGGAATAGGATACCTGTGACACTGATGCCATGAAGGGGTCCCACCTCCCTTTGGTTCTCACACCTGGATACTATGTAATCGTTTATTCCTTTAATCTGTTAATTGTAGATGCAATTCCTTAAAGCATGATTATTTTATACCCTCTCAGTAGACATAATACCAAATAAAATACTTTCTTTCTCATTTGGATTGCCCCTTAAAACATTTGGACCAAACATTGATTAGATGTATCAGTTTATGACTTATGCTATGAATACTTTACATCGATAAAATAATTGTATAGTTGGACTACCATCTCACCACATAATTCAGCTTCTGAAGTATTATTTGCCTTGTATAGTATACAGGAGCCTATAGGTTTGTAGGCCATTGGTTATTTTGGAATGCATTAGTTAAGCAAACAAGCCCTATGCCATTTTACTTGCCTCTAGCTCCTGTTTGTAACAATCCTGATGTTGTCCCAGTACATGAAAAGGAAATTGTTTTTGTTGAGATGAAGAGTGTGAGAATATACACAAGTTTTTTAAATGCAACACAAGGTCATTCAATCGCAACACTTGGAAGCAATACCCCCATGTTCTGCTTGATGATCGTCCGCAAAGCAGATGCCACTGAAAATGGTGCTGGAGGAAATTGCCTAAATTGGGCCATCAGCTTTTATTGTCTAAGCTGCTAGTAATAATGAAATCTGTTAAGCCTCCGTCACAGTGTGGCAGGCAACCTGCCATGGTACATAACACAGAGAGCTCATCAACCTGACAGTGAACTCTGTATTTTTAGCCAATCCACCAGTGGAGCAGATGCACTGAAGGCAAAAGAGAACTGGGTAGAGAAAACTAGTGATCGTTGCCCTACCCTAAGTAGTGCAGGAGGAATATCAGTAGTAAATGATCTGTCAGGTCAAGGGTTTCCTATGGCAGATCCAGCTGAGGCTCTGCTTTTGGAATTCCAGGGGTTCCCCCATCTCTAAATGGGAAGAGGAACAGTACATTTGCAAACAGGACGTCAATTCTTTTTGGAGAATAATCTGCATCTGCCAACTTCTAGTTGGGGCCTTTTTCCTTGGCTCCTAAAGAAGTTCAAACTCACTGTAATTTACAGTTGCGCTGCATAGTTGGGAACTAGAATTATAGGAAGCGCCTACAAATTACCACACTCTTTAAGGAAAGCTGACATTTTGTCTTGAGTAACCATTTTCCTATATTTGACGTTTATGGCTATCTTCTAGCATTCATATTGCCTGACAGTTAAAAAGGATGTTTATTCTTCCTTGTAACACTGTGTCTACTCTTCCTCATCACAGTAAGTGAGGGACTGTGGGCCAAATGTATCATTGGCCAGGTCACATTGCAGTTCTGTGTTTGCACAATGACCTAGCTATTTCTTTACACTGCACTGGATGTATCAATCCAGCACAGTTCAGAATGTGGTTTCAAACTTTTACAGGAATCCTACCTCATCAGTATTTACAATGAAGGATTCCCTTTGTGAATGAAGACAAAGATGAACGCCTGAGTGCAAGAAACTTCAGACGTCTATCAACTTCATTCATACCTGCCAGTGCCATTATTGTAACCCCTATCCATTGGAGTATGCTTGAGAATCTACAGATATTCAGGCATCATACTGGCCCTATTTTCGAAATTCATATGCACGTCTGCCCCTCTAGCTAACTTATCTTTTTTCTTTTCTTTTTCTCAATGCAGAAACTTCTCCCACTACATCCACACCATTTTGAGAACAAGTGTTAACATGTAGACTCTGGTGCTAGGGCTCATTCCAGGTTTGTCAGATACTTCCTGCAGGATCTGTCTGGGATGCTTTAATAACAGCTGTCCTACCCCTGTTCTGATTGTGCTTAAATGTTGTATTACAGATGTTTAACATTTCCCCACAATGATAGGAAAGATACAATTTGTACAGACGTGAATGGAGAGATCCCTTAGATTATGGATTTTAAGATTTAAATTCAGTCATGCAAAGCTGTTAAAAAGGAATACCATAAGTGAATAAACACTGATATTCATCTACAGGTTTAAACAATTAATTTATATGTTACATTGCTCTGGAGTTTGATTTGTTTGTATTTGTATTACAGAAGAAATCTGCAAAACACATAGGAGTGGAAGAAAAGGGCAAAGCATCAAGCAGAAACATTGGCTCACACACCGTTCCCAGCAGGACTCCGGAAAGACCATCATCAGATGAGTTCCGAATGGCTCCTTCTAGACAGTGCTGGGCTAAAGAGGAGCCCACACAGTATGGACATTTTTCAGGTTTCAGTTGCAATGACAGTGTGCTAAGAGAACTAGATGATGGACAGTTTGAGCAGGAAGACGGAGTAACTCAAGTTACGTGCATGTGACCAAGTAAGTAGAGGAATTGGAAATAGACAAATAGTGGAACCCTAGAGTTACATGATCACCTGCACTTTTATAACCCTCTTTCTTCATGCTTACCTAGCAGATTTTTCTTGTCATTTACATAAACCTTCGCTTGAAGCTGGAATTGATCATGTTATTTTAAGTTTCCAACAACAAACTAATAACTGTGCTGTGATGACTGGAATGTTTGAATTAATCACAGCCTCGGAAAATTACTCTGGGCGGCATCCCATTTCCTCTCAAACATAATGATAAATTCACTAGGAATGCAATTGCCATTACCACTTTAGTAATAATTAAGCTACATTTGAATTTCTTTTTTGAGTGCAATCTTAATTTTTTTAACAGATATTTATCTTCACTATAGACAACCATCAAAGAGAACACATAGTTGGTCCTGAGATTTTATTGGATCTATTAAAACCACCAAATTGTTTGTTACAGTTCTTGGTTTCTTTGTTTGATAAACTATTTAAAATGTAGGGTTTTTATAGGTCGTCTCATTAAACATCTAATCTTTCTCTTTCTTAAGTCATGCTTTTTATTTGGAACTAGTTTGACAAAGCAATATAAGGGCCCAATTCACAAAGGTAATGTAGTGATCCTTACTTACTCATGAATTGAATTTCAGGAGTAAGTCAGAAGGCCTTCTGGCATGCTTGTGGTATTCAAGAGTACTACAAGAGTACCGCAACAGTAAGTCACGTCAAAATAGACTCTTAAGTTTCTCTCAAGAACAGCTTAGAACTGATCTAGAAAAATAGGTAAGTTCAGTTATCTTCCCTCCTGCCTCTTTTCCAGTCTTAACCTGTGGGTAACTAGGCCTTGCCGGGTCTGGTGCCGCTTTACACTCACCACTTTGTGTGAAAGTGGCATGCAATGGGTGTTGCTGATTGCGTTCCACGGCACCACCCATTGTATTTTGACACTGCCTCAGATTTACAAGGATGTGTAAGTCTGAAGCAGCACCAAAAACAAATGCCTTGCAAAATACTTTTATTACTCCTCGGTTTTATTCGCTTTTTCTATGAATGCTGCATTTTGCATCACACAAAGAAAGAGCAAAACGCCATTATAAATTGTTTAGTTGCAGGTTAATTCCCTTTAACGCATGCACCTTCGCGCTATGGTGCAAGGGTGCCTGTGTTGGCGCAAGGCAGCTAATTTTTGTTCAAGGCAGCTAATTTAAGCACTAAGGAAAACACATTGTTGCATAGTAGTATTGTAAATACGGTGCATCCCATCCATTTTGGAAATGTCATGTTGGTGCAACTCCGCGCTCCGACATTTCCTTGTAAGTATGCCCTTAAGTTTGACCTCATGATCACAAACTGAAGTCCAGATGGAGCTAATCACTTTTTTTATCATTCTGAGATCAAAAAAATGAGTACCATTGAGTTGGGTAGCAGTAAACATCTGTTATTCAGTGTCAATTTAATCCCTATTGATGAACATGCCCTCTAAAACTACACATTATGTAAAGCACCACCTAGTGTTGCAGACAGGGTTTAGTCATACACGGATACTAAGCATGGGCGAATTTTGCGAATCTCGCGTTCGCTAATTTTGCGGATTTGCGAACTCGCAATCCGCAAAATCCGCGAATTCACGCGAATTTGCCGATTTTTTTTTTTTGTGTTCGCGCGGGTTTCTGCCAGTTCGCGAGGGTTTTGTACAATTTCGCAAAACGCGAACTTACCTGTCGGGTCGCAAGTTTCGCGAACTTGTTGTTTCTACGTGTCCAGCCTGTTTGGGACACTCTTCTTCATCACTGCCACTCTCTGTCACCACTGCCACTCTCTGACTACTCATGCCACCCTCTGGCCCACCCATGCCACCCTCTGTTTCATCACAGCACCCTCTGGTTGTCCAGTCAGTGTACATTATTGTGGCAAAGCAAGCACACCTTCCCTGCCTCAAGTGACCTGAATTAATTTGGGGCTGATTAATGTGTCACAGAATATTTTTTTAGCTGGCACCTGCTTCCTTAGTGCTTCCTGATTAGTGATCTTTTGCACTTGCTAAGTGCTTTCATTGTTGCAAAATTAGTTACAACACCTGCCCTGCCCCAACTGACAATAATGAATTAGGGGCTGATTAATGGATTTGAACTTCCAGCCTGGCTCCTGCTTGTCTCCCTTAGCTGTAATTCAGGACCTTTGTGGCATATGTGTAACTATTCTGAGGTTCAGAGCAGGGTCACATAATAGTTGCAACTGGCAACTGAACTCTGGAGGGGCCCCTCAGGAAGCACTACAGGAAATGGCTACTAATGATGAGCCTGAACTTTTGAACCTGGTAAGTAGTTTCAGTTTTGCTAAGATCGTATTTCTGCAATTTTGCGCTTATTCGCGGGGCGCGAAGTTGTACTGGGAAGCCGCGAACTCACGCGAACAGTGCGAGCAAGCCATAAAATCCGCTGCTCGCGGATTTGCGGATTTTGCGGGAGATTCGCGAATCTCGCGGATTGCGAATTTACCGACAAATCCACGAGCGAAACGGATTTTCCGCCCATGCTTAACAGATACATGCCTTCATCTCATGTAATTGTGCATCTGTTTTGATTGGACCTTGCTTATCTCAGACTCAGCGACTATCTAATTTAAGGTCCTTTCCATCTCTATTCTTCGCATCCTTGCGCGTCAATGGTCATGGATATCAAAATGAAGAATATAATAAAGTGATGGATGGAATGTTTGAATTAATCTCAGCCATTGGTCATTACTCAAGGTAGCATCCCAGTCTATCGTTTTTTCTCTCAGTAATATGCAAATCAGTCTTGGTCCTGCACCAGTAAGTTAAAACCATTCTGGAGTTCTTTGTGCTCTCATCTAGAGGGGAGTCATCCTGGCAGTTTGAACTGGACTGTTCTTATTGGAGCAGGACAAAGACGGATTTGCATTAAGTAAGTCTCTGTCTAAAATTGCACAGTGGGTGAAAAACAATGGTCTGGATTGCAGCACAGAAGCAAATGCCAGTAGCTGAGATTAAGTCAAGAATTCCTTCCATCACCTTGATGCTTTTGTAGTAGATGCCCTAAATGCTATAAGTATGTCCCAATGTGGGTCCCTTGCTCACTGTGCAATAGGAATCAAGCTATACCTCACTGATGGGCCTAAGTAGGTTGAAGCAGGTCTGGGGTGGCTTGTTTTCCCACCTGAAGGGCCAATGCAAAATAGTTTAGACTGGACTGTTTCTACTTGAGCAGGACCAAGACCTTCTCTGTCTAAAAGGGCACAGTGGGTGAAAAGTTGTGATCTGGAATTGAACCCAAATTGTTTGCCAGTGGACTTATTGGGGCACAGAGAATTGCCCTCCCCAACTCCCGCTCTCCTACCTGCCTTCCCTGTGGAGCTGCAGTTCTTGTGGCCGGCGCTAAGCACACTCTTCGGCCTCAGGAGGGCCGCTCCTCCTGTGCTGCGTGGATCTAGGGCGCCCAGCTGGGTCTGCTGTTTTGCCCGTCGCCAGTGCTGCCTGAGTGCGGTGAGTGGCGCTCCCTCTGGGTGGTCGCTAGCGGGTCTGGGGGCCATCTGCTGTGGGGCCGGGTCCGGGGTGCGCCTAGCTCCATTTTCTCGTCTCCTCTTCACCTTGCGAGAGTGCCGCGGCACCCGGGCCTGTTTGGAGAGCAGCAGACCTCAGCGTTCCCCCGTTGGCGTTCTCTAACCCTGGGGGTGCCCTCTCTAATTGCCCTGCTCCGCTCCTGCCTTGCATAGCCCTGCTGGGCACAAGTCTCTGCGGCCTTGTAGACGTGCGGCCTGCCGTGCTTGCCCTGCGTTAAGGCCAGCCTGGGCGTCTCTGCCACCAGCTCGCAGGATGCTCCTGGGGGTACGGCGGGAGAGTACTCCATCGGTTCTATGGCCTTCTACTGCCCCGGCCGCCACGGACACCTCTGGCAAGCTTAACTGGACCCTGGTGCATTACCTCTGGATATATAGAGGCCCCCTCCCTGAGCCTGCACTTCTCGCCACATCATCCTGCACTGGCATGCATCGGTGGCTTCTGGGCCTGGTGCTCTGACGCCTGATCTCCCTGCTTTTATCCGCACCTCTTCTAAGGCTTTGCCTGCAGGGGCACTTCTTTGCTGACTCTCCCCAGGTCTCCTGCTGTGGCTTTTCACTGCCAGCCTGGTGCTTCACGCCTGATTCACTCTTCTGCACCCCTGCCATCGGAGTGGGCCCCTCCCTCCTCCTCTGCTCCCCGGACTGTTGCGCCATTTGCCCAAGCACCAAGCAGCCCCCTGGGACTGACCTCTGCTGTTGCCCCGTCGCCATTTTCATGCTGTTTGTGCCTGGAGCTCTGCATACGGTTTCCTCTACATCTGCTGGAGGTGGCTGGGCTAAAGACTCTGTACCAGCTCCTATTCTCCATCTCTGGCCGCTGTCTGTCCCCTGCGCTGCTCGTGTGGGACGCGACTCCTGACTTGCTGCGCCTGCTCAGCCTCTGGATCCTGGCATGGTTCTCCTCCTGGCTCTATGGCACTGGCCGCTGACTAATAGTGGACTCCACTACTGGTCAGCTCCTCTCCTCTCCCCCACGCGGTCTGATGCCCATCTGGAGTGTCCATCGCTATGGGGAAATCCGATCCTAAGCAGCCCAAGATTGCCTTCGATCTCAGAAGATCCTCACGCCATGGCGGTGCGGGTTCAGACGTGCCGACTCTGCTGGGACAATGGACCCCCACACCTCCGAACCCTCCCCCGAGCCGGTACGATGATCTCAAGGCGATTATGCTGGAAGTAAAGTCGACCGTTACCAGAGTAGCGTCCCATCTCGATCAACTCTCAGCGCACCTTAACTCGGTGAAGGCCCGTGTTGACTCCCATGATAACAGAGTGCTCCATGTTGAATCCAGGGTGTCTGATGCCGAGGACGCGGCCACCCAGGACAGGCAGAAGTTACTTCAGATGGACAAGAACCTGGCCGTAATCCGGGAGAAAAACGGAGCAATCTTCGTATCACGGGCCTTCCAGAGTCAACCAACATCTCAAAAATGAAGGACTATATAGAGCAACTCATCAAGGAACTCTTCGGGGACATCTTATCCCAGTTCTTCATCGTGGAACGAGCCCACCGCTCCCTGGGCCTGCGCCCTGGTCCTGGTCTGCTACCCCGGCCCATTGTGGTAAAAAACCAGAATTTCGGGGACCATGATGCCATCCTCCGAGCTGCACGCGACAAGGGCACCATTAAGCATCAGGGTAATACTCTCTCCTTCTATCCGGACTACACCCTCACTGTACAAGCTGCGAGGAGGGAGTTCCTGCCTGCCAAACGCATCCTCCAGAAACATGATGTCACGTACTCCCTGACCTACCCAGCGAAGTTGAGGATCCGTCAGGGCTCCAAGACACTTGTATTTCCAGACCCGAGGGAGGCCCTGGCATTCGCTAAGAGGCTGGAGAGGGAGGCCCGTTCCTCCCCTCCCAAGTCTCCACTTGAGAGCGCTGACCGGTTGAGCGACAACGATTGACTGTGCGGACAATTGTTCTATGTTTAATATAATGTCTGTTTTGGATGCCGCCTACCAACCCAAGCTAGGCCACCCTGCTCCTTTGCATGGGTGTTCGCCGAGTCCCGCCATGCCTCCACTGGGATGATACCCACTGTTCTTGCTCTGTTATTCCTTCCCAGTTGTGGGTTCCTGGGGTGGGTGGTACTCTCAGCCTAATTGGGGGGTTGGAGTGGGTGCGGGGTTGGTGGGGTTTCTTCTATTTTGGTCAGTGGGATGGATCTGGGTTCGTGGGTGGTCTGGGTTGAGGGCTCGATCTTTGCCTGTGGGTTTGTTTTTGTTCCTTCGTGTCACGCTCATGACACTGCACTGTGCTAGGCCTTTTCTTCTGACTGTAGCCTCCAGGAAACATTGCTTTATTTTGGCGCTGGTCCCCTAGCCTTACAGCAGGAACACTCGCTGCCTTTGTGGGATGTAGTTAAGTGGGGCACCTGGTCCACCCCTCAACGGGCCTTGTCTTTAAGCCCTCACTCCACCACCATGGGGGTTACATGATCCTCTTCAGGGATCTTCCTGATTGCCTTCTTATTCGTGCAGATATCCTCAACTCGCGATGCTCCTCCTGCGCTGCGCCTCGCCACACATACCACCTCTCCCTCATGTCTGACACAATTTGCTGGACCTGGAATGTCTGTAGCCTAAACGATCACCGTAAGGCACAACTGATACACTCACATCTGCAGAGGCATCGGGTCGACATTTGTATGCTGCAAGAGACGCACCTCCTACCCTCCTCCCTTTCTCGTCTCCAGGCGCACTATTGGGGCGAAACTCAATCTTCCACCTACCCCTCCTACGCTAGGGAATTCTCCATTCTATTACGCTGTGGTCTCCCCTGGCACACTGCTCATACACTCACCGACCCCGAGGGCAGGTATGTCATAATGCACGGTTCAATGCTGGCCCAACCTATTACACTCGCTGCGGTCTATGGTCCCAACACTAATGACCCATTTTTTTTTATCACGTCTGACATCTCATCTCCTCTTGCGGTCCTGCTGCAGTCGTCTGGGGCGGAGATTTCAATGTTCCTTTATCTGCAGCGCTCAATAGGTCTGGTCTCCAGGCGTTCCACCCTCGTGCCACTACGGCCCTCTCCTCTATTATACTCGAGAACTCCCTCTATGACACATGGCGCCACCTCCGGCCCGATGGCTGGGAGGGCACCTGTGTGTCCGGCGCAAGGGGGTGCTGGTCGCTTATCGATTACTGGCTTACCTCTCCGGACGTCCTGGTCTGGCTTACTGATGCAACACATATGGCGCGTACTTTTTCAGACCACTCGCCGGTCCAGATCCGTCTCCACCTTCCCCAATCTCGAAAGCGAGCCTTCTCCTGCCTTCTTCCACCAAATGCCTTACGTGACTCGGTATTCTGCGCAGAAATCCAAACTGCTATAGTTAATTATTTCAAACTTAATAAGTGCTCCGTAGACTCGGCGTCCGTCTTTTGGGAGGGTTTTAAGACGGTAATTCGGGGTGAGTGTATATCCAAACAATCTGGGGTGCTCCGTTCTCTTCGTTCCACTCTTGCTGAGCTTTAAAAGGAGATCTGGGAGTTGGAGGCTGGCCAGGCTGCATCCCCCAGTCCTAACAACTTAGCTCGCATATGCCAAAAACACACCGATTTCATTGAAGCAGCAGATCGTGAACTCTCCTTTTTAGGCCATGAGGGCCGGACGCGTCGTTTCGGTAAGGGCGATCGCCCGGGCCGTACTCTTGCTAATCTTCTCCGCCCACCATGCGCGGCCTCCTACCTAACAGCCCTGGAAGATGGGGGCCCTTCTAGAACTTCTGCCCCGGAGGAGATCAGTTCCCGTTTCTTGGACTTCTACACGCAGCTATACTCGGCAGGTGCTCCCCCGTCGAGTGAGGCCTTTGATCAATACTTTGACTCCATTGCACTGGTCTGGCTGGAGGACTACCACCGGGAATTCTTGGACAAACCCTTCACTAGGGAAGAAATTCTTGCGGCCATTAGCAGTTTACCCAGGGAAAAAGCTCCAGGGCTTGATGGTCTCCTGGCCTCCTTTTATAAAATGTATGCTGACCTCTTAGAGCCGCATTTGGCGGCCATGTACAATGACTCTTTTGACAATGGTCTTTTCCTGCAGTTTCTCTGGGAAGCCTTGATCACCTTGCTCCTTAAACCCAACAAACCTGCTGATCGTCGTGATTCCTATCGCCCCCTCTCCCTTATTAATACAGACAACAAAATCTTTGCCAAACTTCTCGCTTCTCGCCAGTCATCGCTCTCCCCGATCAATCCGGCTTTAATCCGGGTGAAGGGCAACTTCACATAACCTTCGCAATATTTTTTCTGTCCTCTACCAGATTTAATTCTAACCTCTCCGCCGTGGCTGCCCTGCTGGACGCAACGAAAGCGTTTGATACCCTTGACTGGCCCTTTCTATTTTATCTTTTACTCCGTATGGGCTTTAGTGAAATTTTCTTGCGTAAAATCAGGCTCCTCTACGCCGCCCCTTCGGCCCATTTACATGTTAACGGCCAGGTCACCGACCCCATTAGTATCAGCCGAGGCACCCGGCAGGGGTGTCCTTTATCACCTATGCTTTTTGCCATCGCCCCTTGCTGCCAGGCTCAGGCAGCATCATACGCATAGGGGAATAGGATTTTCTTATCGCTCTCTTCTTGTCTCCATGTATGCGGACGATGTGACTCTGTATGTCCGCCACCCTCAGGACAACCTCAGCCCCTTAGTTAGGGAAATCATACAATTAGGCGGTCTCTCTGGCGTACAAATAAATTGGAGTAAGTTGGTCCTGTTCCTCTGACCGATGCCACTGTCTCCTTCACTCCTGATTTCCCATTTGTGTGGGCAACTGGCCCAATGCGATATTTGGGTATCTGGTTGAGTAGAGACCTTGACGAATTGTGGAGGTCAAGCTTTGGCTGCGCAGTAGATTGGCTAGAATCTAAGATTTCCGTTTGGGGCAAGCTTCCACTGTCTCTGGCTGGCTGGATCGCCATCGCCAAGATGGTTGTGTTGCCGAAATTCCTCTACTTATTCTTGAATGTCCCTATTCTCGTCACCGCCCATTTCCTTGTATGTTACGCTTTCTGATCATCTCACTTGTTTGGGCAGGTAGACAACTGAGGGTGGCGTATGATATTTTCACTCTCCCCATGTCTGCTGGTGGTCTGGGTGCTCCGGACTTCAAGATATATGCTCTCTGTGCACAGGCCAGTTTTTTCCATTTCTGGGTTCATCCCATCCCATATCAGTCCCATGTGGCGGTCGAGGGTGATATAGCCTCTCCTTGGCCCTTGACCACTGTGCTTTTTGTGCCTGCTGTCCGCCCCTGGGCAGAGGTGGATACTGTTGAGACGCTGCGCTGGGCTTGGACTGCTCTTTGCCGGCTTTCAAATCTCCCTTTACTCTTCGCAAATGCTGTGCCAATAGTGAATAACCCTGCTTTCCCTCCGCTTCAGCCCTCTGGTATGTTTAAGCATGCGACGCGTCTGGGATTGCGGATGATTGCTGACTTTTATCCCGGCGATACTTTTGATTCTCTGCCGGAGTCATCGGGTCCACTGGACACGCTTTTATTCTACCAGCTGCGCTCCATTTGACAGACTTTGTACCCCACATTCCCCTAGCCACCGCCCAACATGCCGGCCCTCGACCTAGTGTACACATCCCCATCACTGCACAAATTAGTTACCAAATTATACCTTCTTACACTAATGGCAACCTCTAACTCCACTGACCGTGCGCTGTGTGGCGTGGGGTGCGGACCTCAGCATAGATATAGGGCAGGCAGACTGGCTCTACTGTTGTAACCAGACGAAGAAGCTGTCATCCAACTACCAGCTTTGTCTGATACATTTCAAGTTCCTGCACAGGATATACCAAACCCCTTCCCAGCTCCACAAGCTGGGACTCATACCTAACGATGCATGAATGCGTTGCGGCGCCCCTGCTGCGGACTTTGCGCACCTGGCATGGCTGTGCCCGAGGGTCTCCGAGTTTTGGCAGGGAGTGTGTTCCACAATTACGGCAATTACCGGTACCCCGGTTTCCCCTGACCCCACCTTGTGCCTACTTGGGTTTGTAAAATTTTGCCCGTATGCTTCCCGTCGCCTTTTCGCTATGCTGCTTGTTCTTGCCCGTCGCAGGGTGGCCATGTGCTGGGGTAGTAGGCTGGCTCCTAAGGTTAAAAGTTGGCTGGAGGACGCTGCGCGGTGCCAGACTCTGCTATCGGAGTTTTGGGATCTTATGCCCTCCAACTCCCGGCCAGTTGATATTTGGGATCCCTTGGTGTCTTACCTTCATTCCCGCTCGCCCCCCAGCGGTGCCACCTCCCCCGCGCTCCCTGCGCTCACTGTTCCATAGGACTCAAGCTATACCTTACTGTTGAGACCTATGTAGGTTGCATCCAGTCTGGCGTTTCTTGTGTTCCCATCTGGAGGGGACCTGGCCTAGTAGTTCATGCTGGACTGTTCCTATTGGAGCAGAAACATTACTGATTTAGATAAGACGGGTCTCTATCTAGAATAGCACAGTGAGCGAAAAACAGTGATCTGGAATGCGGCTCAGAGCAATTACTAGTGGGTCAGATTAATTCATGCATACTTCAATAACCTTGGTGTTTTTCTTGTCTGGGAACAATTATCCAGTGGACACCCATGCTATATGTGCTATCATCAAAAACCCACTGCAACTGTCGGGATAACACCCAAGTCCAATGATGCTAAGCCTTCTGTGTGCAGGCTCTTTACACCAGACCTACACAAATGCTGCGGATATTGCCACTATCAGACCGCCAGATTTAGGCACGGGGTAGCTCAAACCATCGCCTGCCCTGGAGATTTACACCATTGAGTTTGTAGGTCCTGAACTGTTGTTGCATCTTGGCATTGAACGTAGGCTCGCTATCTGTGCCTGGTCTTGCTTAGTGTTTGGATCACGTGGTCAGGCATGCTCGTGGCAGTATCTAGTCATAGCATCCCTCTGTTTTTCCTAGAATTACAGGTGCCATCCAAGATACCTCTTCTGCTCCGACTCACATACACCCCAGCTGTCATCCTTTGCTCCATTTCAAAACGCTCCCTACACTAAAATGAAAGAAGTGCTGCACCCTTCAATATCAACACTATTTCCAACTCATATCCAATGCATGAATTCTCTTAGTGTACACCGTGACCAGATGTTTTCACCCATTTCTGCCACTGCTGCCAATTCATAAACCTCAGCAGAAGATGTACTGCCTCCTCCTTTTATGGGTAATGTGCCTGGTACCAGTCCCAAGCTCAGAAAGAGGGCAGGCAAAATACTTCCACTAGTTTCAGGTGTGTATGATAATTGCTTTAGCTAATACAAACGGTTACAAACCCTGTAAAAAACAAACAGAACATCTTAAAATATGCAATAAAACCTTGCTGTTAATAACAAGGACTCTGGCCATAATGTAAACTAGTGTCAGTCATGGAGGCTTACGTCATTTGAATCCTATAAACTCTAGATTGCATACGAAGTTGCACCCCCTTGGCCAAGTTGAAGTTCATTAAACAAGTGAGGGTCCCACTGCAACATGTAAGCATCGAGAGATGTAACCGATAATTGATGTAGTAGTCCGAAATGATTGTGACTATCTCATTGGTATGATGTAAAACCAAATTAAGAACCACTTGGAAAAGATAAAAAGAAGACTACAGACCTTATGTAGAGCAGCACTAGAGTGCCTCAAAATTACCGAACATGGAGGCAGATGTACCATCCCCGTTCACTAACCCTGAATATGCAAATTGCACATCAACAGTTTTAAAAACTGGATGTAATTTTCTGTGCAATGTATACACTAATAGTTTATTTGTACACTGGGAGCCACAAAATGACAAGCCTAATGAATATTAATTAGGCAGGTCTTAATTAGCGCCCTCTGTGATTGGGTGCAAATGCAGAGCTGGAGGCATACCATTGACAGTAGACCTCAGTCCTTGTATTTCCATTCCTAAACGAGATACATTTTTCCAGCTTAAGGGATATCTGCCTCTGTTAAAAAAGTTTTTCCTGTTTGGGAAGACATTGGGAGAGCAGGCAGTGGAAAATGCTGCTTGCTCCCTTTGAGGCCACTAGCACAAGTCCCAAACGGGGATCCGCCCAAAGGGATAGCTTCCCTTCTGCAGATTATTTACCACCCCAATTTGGGGATCTGTAACTGATCGTTAATTTGCGCGACCATAAAATCAGCAACAAACGATTGATACATTCCTTTCTGTCTCATAAATAGGTGGGGGGCACACTTTATGTCGCTCTTATTCCTCGTTAATAAAAGGTTGCAAAAACCTTTTTACGAATTGGAAAGAATTTTCGGACTTGTAGAAGGTCAATTATACATTGTAAAAAGCCCTTTAGTGGTGCAAACCCTGTGATCTTGAGGTATTGCAGGATTTGTACATCTGGCCCATGCTCCCCAATTTACACAGATTTAAATGGAAAAGAAATAAGAACAACCAAAACAGTACATTATGGTCATATATTTCTCAGCAGAATAATGTATTTTAGAAACAAGGACCACTTACAACTGTGTAACATCATTCATAATATTCTTAAGCACAATAGTCAATTACATTGGGAGTTTAGCAAGCCAGTGGCTACACTTTTTATTGAAAGTCTCATACGCATCCTCTTCTAAATAAAGACCTCACTTTGTGTTTGTCAGGGTGGGATCATTTCCATTAATTGTCTTCCACCTGGCCACACACATGGTTCCCTGCACCCCATTTCAAATCGGCGGAATAGCCAGGTTTCTGATAGAAGAGCCTCAGCTGACTTCTCTGTCAAAAACCCTTGGCCTGTGGCCATCCTTCACTGGGACTCGAGGTCACTGAAATTTCCTTAGTGTGATTCTCACTATTGTACTATGTGATTTACTCATTTTATTTCCTCCAGGATTTTGTCTGACAAGGTCCCACTCATACAAATTTGAATAAATGCATCCACTGTATGGGTGAACCTCCTCCCAGGTAGTGAAGGCCATGTCCTTCTCTGACCTGGTCGGATGCCGACCATATTATAAATGGCACCCTTACTTACTTTGGCTCTCATTAAATGTGACTCCTCTGAAGAATAGCTTTAGTGCATCTTAGTTCAAATATAAATAATTTGTTCTAAAATATTCTTTCAGGTACACAGTACATGCTGTGGACAGCAATGGGCAAAAACAGCATAAATACCGCCGGCAACATTTGCAAATACACTAGGTATCTTCGCACTTGTATCTGAATACTGCAATATCCCTTATCAAGAACCTAAGTGGCTTCATCAGAGGTGCCAAAGTAGGCAAAATCCCATTCAAGTAACTCAAGCCTTTCATATTAGCTAAAGTGATCACATTTTTAGACAGGGCTTGTGGGGGACAACTCTTTCTGATTAATTCTTTTTCTACTTCAAAATTCAATAAAGAGTCTTACCTAGTCTCGGGCATCCCAAGTATTCATATTTAGGTGTTTGTATGCAAGATCCAAGGATTAAACATCCAACTAATATGACATGAGTTTTCAATCCACAAAAGGCCTCTCCAACTTGTTATTGTCTGCCCTGCTCAATTTAAAAAGCTGTTTAAGGAAGAGCCCTACTGCAAGCATAAGAGACATTTAATTAGCCATGTTCCAATCTAATTAGAGGATCGAAAATAGAATTGCCAGTAGCATATATGCTGCAAACACAGCTACTTTGACATATATTTAGAAGTGGGTTTATTTTCTCACAGTGGGTCATTATACCATAAATCAGTACAGAGAACACTTTAGCTGCTACCACTTGAATTGACAAGGCTGTTGGACTAGGTACATTCCTCTAAGGTGTTGAAAGAGCATAAGAAAGACACATATTTGACCTGACTGATGTTGAGAAGCAGACACCCAAATATCTTAACTCTAGTTATGGCTATTTTGAACTAGCCAGCCTATATGTAAGTTGGAACAGTGTGCTTAAACACATCTCTGTTTTAATACTTTGTTAAGCCAATACTTGGTTAAACATTTTCCATTGCCTGATGCATTCCTACTCATGTACAGATGTGAGAAATTCAATTCCTTTCAGGAATAATTGATTATTATTCCATTTAGTAAGCTTCTACCACAATAAACCAGAGTCAACGTGATAAAAAGACGAAGAACTGTCAAGAAAACATGCATGCAGGAGTAACTTAGTGGTAAAGTTTTTGTTGATCTTCAGCGCTACGGACATAATATTGTTTAGGATCGATTTTCCGGGCCAGAATCTCATCTGAACTATTGGTAAGAGATCTGCACCCTCCAGTCATGCGTGAGCTTCTACCAAGACTAGTTTTACAAATCTTTTAGCATCAGGGTTCTGATCAGAATTCAGCCATTTCAGTGTGATCACGTTTCTTGTAGATGGGGAAAACAGTGGGATTCTATCCATGTCTCTGGATAAATGGTAGAATTCCACACTACTTTATAAAGTGGTGCTACAATCTGGCGATACAAATATAGGTATTCCTTCCTGAGCAGGGTCTCATAAGGGATTCAGCTCCCAATTGCATATCAAATACCAAGTTGCGACCGTAACTTCCTCGGTTCCTTTATATACCCCAATATAGTGGTTATAAGGAATCAACCCCTCCGCCTTACATCACGGACATGCCCACCTTAGAATGCAGTGACTCCCCCAAGGTAAGCCCATGCAAAAGAACATAAACACTGTTTGGCAAGTCTAAAGAGCACTTAGTCCGAGTATTGCACATTCCCACTATTCAAGGATACTCCAGGGCTGACCATACCAGAGGACAACCGTAGCCCTACCAGCTCAACGAAGGATCCGGACAATGGGACCACAACCCTCCCGGCCTGGAACACAAGGGTCTTGGCTGGGTTAGAGGAAATCAGTGCCGACACTCAATGCTCGTTGGAAACAAACAAGCTGTGAGCATCCATTCTGAGGTCTATGCAAGCCACAGTCATGGCTCTCAACCATCATGCCAACCAAATGGATATTCAGGTGGACTTACTTAATACTATGGCAGTTTTTGTGTCTGGCATTGATGAGAAACTAGATAAATTAAACGTACTTATTACTAGAGTGCAAGCAAACAAGGACACCAACTTCACCCTATGCTGTGCAAGGAGGTGGTCGACAAGCTTGTGCAGCTTCCTGCAATCCTCGAAGAAATCTTGGAGAAAATAAGAGTAAACTTCACCCCTAAAGATGAAAAACTAGGTTCTTTTGCATGTAATTGGCTAAGTTAAACTGTAGCCTCCAGGAGCCTTGGTCATGAGGACCCTCTTGCCACAGAAGAGGGCAGCAGTGCAAGACAAAACCAGGAACCCAGCCTGCACCCAAGCGTTGTTGCCCTGGTGCACACTCGCATGACAAAGTGAGAAAGAAAACACGCCAGGAAGGGTAGAAATAAGGCACACCGAGGATCTCCCTGGGCATCTATTTCCGAACTGAACTAGGACCCCCGGGGGAGGGTTTCCCTGCAGTTATCAATTCAATGGTGGGTTACCCCGGGCCTGGAATGGCAGGGAATTCACATCCACAATTCACAAGGCACAGAGAGCAGCAGCCTGCCAATAATGCCCAGCGAAATAGAGAATCATGCCATAAATAATGATGATATTATCCTACCTAAGGATCACACTCCATTATTATACAGGGACATTGCTCAGTGTAGGTGTGGTGAGGCACTGAGAAGGCCAACCAATTCAGCACCCCATAATAAAACAACTGTGGAAGAGAAGATTTCATTACCTATAGAAACTGTTCACCTCGAGACCAGTGCCATGGCCCCCAGGCAAGGGTGTGAGTTTTTCAACCTGCCAAGAACTGGGGAATGGCTCAAGCCGGGACATAGCGAAGCAGAAAGACCAGGTTCATCGGCTCCTATGGATCCCAGAATTCAAGTGCAGGGGCACGCAGGATGCCCGAAATCGTGCAAACGTCTTAAAACTGATAAGGGCACTACCAGGCCTGGCGCGCGTATAAGATGATCTCTACTCAATCTAATTCCTCCCAATCAGAGGAAGGCTAGTGTCGGAACACACTCTGATCATGTTCACTGCACAGGGCCTCCCAGCAAAAATTCTAGAGTCTAAATAACTGCTGAAAAGCTGGGGAACAGAAGTGGCAGTGTTCCAGGGAGACATTTTCCCCACTGTCTACACATCAACAGCACTTTGCTATGGAAAGAGGTTTTTTAAAAATCGATGTTGAAGTGTGCATGGGGGACCACCCATCCACTGCACTATCACCTGCTTCAGTCGAGCATCCCAATCTCATAATTCACGTAAAACCAGAGTGTTATCTGTTGGAGCAGCTAAGGACCATAAGGAGGTAAAACGTTCAGGGATGTTGGAGCTAGCTGCCATCTGTCCTATCTATGACTACTTCTAAGGATTGAATAGTGGTGCATTCTAATGCTACAGAGTGGCATGATCAAAGTGTATGCTCATGGAATCTGGAAGGACTACAGACAAAACTTGAAGATCCCTCCGTACTGGAATACCTGAGTGCATTCAACATAATAGCTGTGTAGGAAACATAGGCTCAAGTCAGCCTTCCTATTATAGGGTTTGTGGACTACAGTAGACCGGCAGAAAAGAGCAATCACTTCGGTAGGTCAAAGGACAGGCTGGCAGTGTATTTAAATTCAAATGTATCTGCAAAAGTTACAGTAGTGCCCATGCACGACCCATGGCTACTGGCCTTGTGTTTGGATAATTGCGCTCAGGAGGTGGTTGATCTGTTGGTCTTTCTTAACCTGTATATGAATCCAAAAAGGAAATCTGAGACAGCAGATAAGTTCATTCCAAATATGTTACAGCTAAAAAACATTTGCAAGATGTCCCACTTGCTATTCATTAGAGATTTTAACTCTGTTCCATCAGCAAAGCGAAGAGCATGCTGACATAATTGGGGCTCCCCTAGGTTAATGCCACCCATGTTATAAGCGTTAAGATAAAACTGGACAAAAACTGTCAAGAACGTGTGAGCTAGCCAGCCTTATTGTTCTGAATGGCTATTTTCTGGGTGATGTGCCACCATCATGGACCATGTTGTCGAGCAGTGCTAATTCATACTTGATTACATCATGGCAAACCGTCTCCTATATAGCCGTATAGTGAACTTTAGCATTGCCCATAAATCAGAGAGTGACCACCACCCTCAAGTAATACTGATCAGAATTAAAATGAGCCAGCATGACGGCGCAAAGATCCTGCAGGATGCACTCTCAGAAAACTTAAAACGTATGAAGTGGAATCCAAACACCATCATTTACCTTTCAGATGCTAGATCCAAGCACCATCAATGACCTCTCAGATGCTGGCGTGGAGATTTAAGTCTTTTGCCTCCATGGAGCCTAATTCAATAGTGGCCTGTGGCCATTTCACTGAACATCTGACAGGCAAATATACAGCCAAAGAAACAAACAAGGGGGTGTATCATGCCATGGAAGAGTGTGATTATGTCGAGAGCCATCCATCCATCTGATGAGATCCAAGTTTGGCAGAACTCCCAGGCAGCTAATATGTCACCCCCAAAGTCCAGAGCTGTTAAAGTCACTATGGAGGGACAGGAAGGCGTTAGGAATAGAAGCACTAAGAAAGTAAAAGGATGGTAGATTTCTACCATTTTGCTATAACCATCAATATAGGCAAGTGTATACAATACATGACAGTAAATTACATACTCCTACGATGCTACCCTAACTAGATGTACTTAACTGTACCTAGCATGTATGTAGGTGTTAAGCCAAGAATCTCTCTAGTATAAAGTCCACCCCATTACTTGACGTGAGAGACTGTGGGACCCCGTCTTGGACTCGAGTTGGACACCCCGCCAGGGATGTTTTAGACCACTGCAAGCTGGAGTATCTGCATGCAGGAACCTTGGCGTCTCGCGTTAGTGTGTCAGCAGGGAAGTCCTGATATCCTCTGCTTGTCTCAGCAAGATGTGAAGTTTATATACCCAAAGGTCTCCCCGGTGGTTCTTCCTTGCTGTGCCCCTTGTCGGTCTTGGGATGACGTTGTGAATGAAATTGACAAGGGCAACAAATAGTGTAAATATGAGCGAGAATAACTGGATAGAGTACCTAAATCATGAACTGACTGTGCCCTCGGACGAAACGGAATCTCCCAAGCCCTCTTCATACAAAATGTTTCTATTAGGGCAAACTTCCTGGCTGAGTTGTTCAGGACGATATTTGCAAAAAGGGTAGTCCCAGATAGCTGGAAAGTCTTAATTATTCACCAGATCTACAAAGGAGGAACCGTTACGTCCCACACCGATTTCCATCTAATTCCAATGCTGGAAGAAGACCTCAATTATTTTACAACATTGCTGCTTCAAGACCTAGTGGCATGGGCAATTGAAACAAGTAGACTGCCCTTACATTATATGCGGTTGTCGAAGAGTCAAAGGAAAATAACAAATCTGATGGCCGTTGGATTAATAATGAGAAGAGCAAACCACACTGACAGGCCACTGTACTTGTGCTTTGTTGATTATAAGCAAAGTTCGATCACCTCCCTCCGACAAGCTGTGGGAAAAACTTCAGCATTGGGAATCCCACACAAACCTTTGAGAGCAATCAGGCTGCTCTATGCAAACAACTGAGTTAAGATTAAGATCGGAGACAGACCTCATCTGTCGCGAGAGGTGAGGACATCGATTGGTCTTAAACAGGGATCTGTCCTTGCAACCCTCTTATTTAACTTATCTGAAAGAAATTCCTTACCTTAGAATATCCCCAGGCATCAGTCTGGATCTGGAAACTTTTGCGTAGCAGTACCCCTGCGTGTCGGTAGGCGTCGTCTACAGGCGTCCCCTGCGGCTCCGCGTCCGTCGTCGGCGTCGTGCGCCGTGATGACGTCGCTGGAGTATATAGACGCCGCCTCCGCGCGCTGACGTCAGTTCTTCTTTTTTCCGCGCCAGTAAGCGCAGATCCGAAGAGCAGTACTCCGGTCTTTTGACCAAGTTTTGTTAACTTCTTATAACTTTTTGGTGCCGGTAGGATGCCCGGTTTCAAGAATTGTGACTGTTGTGACCGCACGATGTCGGTCACGGACCATCACCGACTATAACTCCGGTGCCTGGGCCCCGACCACGACGTGGACGCCTGCGTCGATTGCCGGGCCTTGACAAATAAGGCTAGACGGGAGCGGTCCCGCAAGCTACTCGAGCTCCGAGTGTCGGCCCCGCGTCGAGAGCGGTCCCGGTCCGGCCGGAGGTCCAGGGAGCGTTCGAGGGAGCGGTCGCGGAGCCGTGCCGAGCGCTCCGGAAGTCGTCACCATTCGTCTGGTTCCTCAGGTAGGAAACACAAGAAGTCGGGGCGTCGTCATCGTACCTCCGGCTCCCCCCGACGCTCGCGCGACGCGGCCGGGGGTTCGGGTGACCCCACCCCCGCGGCTCCGCAAGAGTCGCCGGCGCGGCCTGCTCCATACCCTCCGGTCCCTGGGCTAGGCGCGACGCCTGAGGAGATTGAGGCGTTCCTCATGGCCATGAGGACGCTCACTTCTCCGACGGGGCCTACGGCGCCTTCGGGCCCAGTGCTACCGTCCGGGGGCCCTAGCGGTCCGGGTGTCCCTGCCTCGACGCCATCGGGTGCTTCGGCCCCGGTGCCACCGACGGCTCCGACCCCGGCGCCGCAGGGGCCTTCGGGGTCGACGCCGGTTGGTCTTCCCGCCTCTCCGGCGCCGATTCCATCGGGGTTACCCACGACGCCGTCCCCGCGCGGTGCCGGTTCTCCTGGGCCGGCTCCGGGCGTCGTCGTCCCCATACCCTCCCCGAATCCGGACGCGGAGTCGGACCGGCGTCGCACGACGCCGGGCTCGACGCCGATGGGGCCTGCGAACCCCGAGGAGCCGGTCTACATTGTTGACTCCGAATATGGAGATGATGTGGAGTACGGTGAGGGTTGGGAGGGGTCTGAGGACCATCTGTCACGTGAGTGTCAGTACGACGTGGACTGGACAGGTGATTTGGGTGATGCCAGTGGTCTGGACGACTCTCCTAACCCTGGCTTTGTCTCACCTCCTACCGTGGCATCGGAGGAGGGGGCTGCCTATTCAGTGGTGTTGATGAGGGCTGCCAAGGCCTTACACCTTGAGCTCCCCGTCGCGGCCGTGAGGCCTAACATCCTCACTGAGGTCTTCAAACCGCAGTCATGCCCACAGGAGCCACTGCTGCCGTTTAACGAAGCCTTGTCGGACGTTCTTTTGGGCACGTGGTCCAGGCCCTCTTCAGGTTCGCCTGTTGATAGGAACGTGGCCAGACGCCACCGTCCGTGTCCGGACGACCCCAAGTTCCTGTCCACCCATCCCACCCCTGAGAGTCTGGTGATCCAGGCCTCGACTTCCCAGACCGCATTCCTGTCGGCCCCGCCCGACCGGGAATCTAAGAGGTATGACCAGTATGGCAAGAAGGTCTTCTCGTCCCTGAGTTTGGGACTGCGGTCTTGCAACACCGCTTGCCTCTTGGGCCGCTACACCCACTCTGTGTGGGATACGGTCGCGGAACTGCTGCCAGAATGCCCCATGGAGGTGCGGGCGAAGCTCGGCAAGGCTGTCGCTGAGGGCCGAGACGCAGCTAAATATTCCATACGGTGTGGTCTTGATACGACCGACTCGCTGGGCAGAGCGATGTCCACGACGGTGGCGATTCGTCGCCACGCCTGGCTGAGATCAGCCAACTTTTTGGCAGATGTCCAAAATGCCTTGATGGACATGCCGTTTGATGGCTGTCGCCTGTTTGGTGACAAGTCGGACCACGCGCTGGAGCGCTTCAAGGACTCCAGGGTCACGGCCAAGTCCTTGGGTCTCTCGACCCAGCGCCAGCAAACGGGTTCGTTTTGCTCCTTTCGTGGCCAAGGAAGGGGCATCCCCACACGTGCTGCCAATCTTTTCAACGCGGTGGCGGCCGTGGAAACCGCCGTGGAGGCGGTCGGGGTCAACGGCGGGGTCAGACCACACCTCCCCCCGCAGCATCAGCCTCCAAATCCTCCTAGTCCGTGCTTTCAGGCCCATGTGACGCCAGTGGGTGGCAGGGTTCGCCATCACCTCGCCCGCTGGCGCGCAGTCACATCGGACAGGTGGGTGCTGCAACTCGTCCGAAGGGGCTACTCCCTCCCCTTCGAGACCACTCCTCCAGCCATGCCACCGCAGAACCACCGTGTGTCGGGGGACCACTTGACACTTCTGCAGGGGGAAGTTACGGTCCTCTTGGCCAAGGGGGCCATCGAGCGCGTTCCTGGGCCAGAAGTAGGGCGTGGTTGCTATTCCCACTACTTTCTGGTGCCCAAGAAGGACAAAGGAGGCCTTCGTCCTATCTTGGATCTATGTTATGTTATGTTATGTTATTTGTACACTTCTATAGCGCACGGCCACTCCACTGGAGTATCCCGGCGCTTTGACGAAGACTCCCAACCGAAAGATGGGGAAAAAAACATAACACCAAAAGGGCATACAGACAAAAAACAGCCTCAAAGATTACGGGAAGAGCCAAGTCTTAAGGGCCTTGCGGAAAGACAGAAGACTGGAAGTCTGTCTTAAGGAGATTGGAAGATCATTCCATGCATGAGGGGCTAAGTGCCGAAAAGACCGGCCTCCTACTCTTGCCCGTTTGATAGTGGGAACACTCATTTTTGATAAGGACGAGGATCTAAGAGATCTGAGAGGGGTATACCAAGACAGTCGTTTGGAGATATATTTGGGGCCTATGCCATGCAAGGCCTTGAAAGTCGTGGTCAGTGTTTTAAATAAAATCCTTTTTGCAACTGGTAGCCAATGCAATGTGGCGAGAAGATCCGTGGCTCTGGCTTTCCTTGGAAGGCCAAAAATGGCTCGGGCTGCAGAATTCTGGGCGATTTGCAAACGCCTGACCAGGTATTTGGGAAGTCCCAGAAACAGAATGTTTGCATAATCCAGCCTGGAGCAGATCAGTGCCTGGACAATAATTTTTCTGTGCTGGATAGAGACTAGGGGGAGAAATTTGCGAAGCATCCGCAGGTTGCCGAAACATTTCCCAGTGAGAGATGAAATATGTGGTCCGAAAGATAGCTTGTTGTCAATCACCACTCCCAGATTTTTGGCTTTCTCAGACGAACTAGTGGGAGGGGACATGTCTTTCGGCCACCAGGTTTTCCAATCGGGTTCAGGTGTACAGCCAAAGAAGAGCAACTCCGACTTGTCGGCGTTGCACTTCAGCCCGTGGCATCCAAACCACTCAAAAATAGCACTCAAACATCCGTTGACCTGGCCACCATCAAACTGACCATCTCTGTTACTTACAAAGAGAAGCTGGGTGTCATCAGCATAGCTGACAATCCGGGCGCCAAAAGACTCCGCCGTCACCGCCAGGGGGGCCATAAAGATGTTAAACAGGAGGGGGCTTAAGATGGAACCTTGCGGGACCCCCACTTCAAGCGGTGACATTTCAGCAGAGAAAGGTGGCGCCCAGATTGTCTGCCGGCGGTCGGCTAAGAAGGACTTAAGCCAGTTCCACACCGTTCCCCGCAGACCGAAGTCCCAGAGTCTGGAGAGAAGAAGTGCGTGGGGAACGGTGTCTACGGAACGTCAACGACTTCCTCCGGAAGGAGAAGTTCAAGATGTTGACATTGGCTCAGGTCTTGGCTGCTCTAGACCCGCAAGACTGGATGGTAGCGTTGGACTTGCAGGATGCGTATTTTCACATCCCCGTCCTGCCGGCCCACCGGCGTTACCTGCGGTTCACGGTAGGCCAGGAGCACTTTTAGTTTATCGTGCTCCCCTTCGGCCTTACCAGCGCCCCACGGGTGTTCACAAAGGTGATGGCGGTGGTCGCAGCCCATCTGCGCAGGTTGGGGGTTTCAGTCTTCCCCTACCTAGACAACTGGTTGTTGAAGGCGGGCTCGCCCCAGACAGTCGTCCACCACCTTCAGATGACGGCAGACCTCTTGCACGACCTGGGGTTCTCCATCAATGTGCCGAAATCACACCTGTGTCCCTCTCAAAAGCTCCTTTTCATCGGAGCGGTTCTGGACTCGGCGCAGTTTCGGGTTTATCCTCCGGAACGGCGGGTCCGGGATACACAGGCTTTGATTCCCATCTTTCAGCCGCTATCCCGGGTTTCGGTCAGGTTGACGCTGCGGCTGCTGGGGCTGATGGCTTCCTGCATCCTTCTGGTGCATCACGCCCGGTGGCGGATGCGGGCTCTGCAGTGGGACCTGAAGTTTCAGTGGGCCCAGCATCAGGGCAACTTGTCCGACCACGTCTTGATCTCAGAGGGCACTGCGAGACAACTGCAGTGGTGGCTTACGGACCGCGATTGGGTCAGAGGCAGATCCCTCTCCCTTCCCCAACCGGAGCACGTTGTCGTGACGGACGCGTCCCTCCAGGGCTGGGGGGGCCACTTGGGAGAGGCGGAGATCAGAGGCATCTGGTCTCCGGCAGAGTCCCGGCTCCATATAAACCTGTTGGAGTTACGGGCGATTCGTCTAGCACTGAAGGCATTCCTCCCCTTTGTCAACGGGAGTGTAGTGCAGGTGTTCACGGACAACACCACCGCCATGTGGTACTGCAACAAGCAGGGCGGGGTGGGGTCGTGGACCCTTTGCCAGGAGGCTCTGCGTCTCTGGCAATGGCTGGAACGTCAGGGCGTGACTCTGACGGTTCAACACCTGGCAGGTTCGCTGAACGCCAGGGCGGACGAACTCAGCCGTCGGTGCTCGATGGATCACGAATGGCGCCTGAACTCGGACGTGGCGCAAGGCCTCTTTCTGCAATGGGGAGAGCCTTGGTTAGATCTATTCGCCACAGAAGAGAACGCGCAATGTCATCAGTTCTGCGCGTTGGAGTTTCCAAGACGGCACTCGCACGGCGACGCCTTTTGGCGCGAGTGGAGTTGCGGTCTGTTATACGCCTTTCCGCCTATACCACTTCTGCCCAGAGTGCTGAAGAAGATCAGGCGCGACCGGGCCCAAGTTATCCTTGTGGCTCCGGACTGGGCTCGAAGGTACTGGTATCCTGAGCTACTCAGCATGTCAGTCGGTCCCCCGATCCGCCTGCCTCTTCAGGAACCCGAACCTGTCCAGTCTCCACCTCCATGCTTGGAGATTGAGCGGCGGCAGTTGAGGCCATTTGACTTGCCTCCTGAAGTCTGTGATGTGATTCTGGCAGCCAGGCGTCCCTCCACAAAGTCGGTATACGCCTGTCGGTGGAACAGATTTGTGGCATGGTGCAGACCTCTTTCTGCCCCTCTTTCCGAGGTTCTTCTTTTTCTTCTCTCTCTTGCCCAGCAGGGCTCTGCTCTGGGCACTATCAAGGGCTACCTTTCAGCCCTTTCGGCCTTTCTGAGGCTGCCTGATCAACCTTCTTTGTTCAAGTCCCCTGTTGTAACGAGGTTCTTGAAGGGCATCACACATATGTATCCTCCTGTTCCGTTTGTGATGCCTCAGTGGGACTTGAACCTGGTTCTAACGTTCTTGATGTGTGCTCCCTTTGAGCCACTTCATTCCTGTCCTCTCCGTCTCCTGACTTTAAAGACGGCCTTCCTGGTTGCCATCACCTCTGCCAGGAGAGTGAGTGAGCTCCAGGCTCTTTCTATCAAACCTCCTTTCTTGTCCATTCATCCAGATAAGGTGGTTCTGAGGACTAGACCTTCTTTCCTGCCCAAAGTAGTTTCTGCTTTTCACATCGGGCAGTCCATCACCCTCCCCTCCTTCTTCCCGCCTCCGCATCCTTCAAAGGATGAAGAGCGGCTCCATCGTCTGGACCCAAAACGTGCGCTTTCATTTTATATGGATCGCACACGCCAGTTCCGGGTGGATGACCAACTGTTTGTTGGCTACGTGGGTGCGAAGAAGGGACGGGTGGTACATAAACGGACCATCTCTCGGTGGGTCGTTCTGTGCATCAAAGCGTGCTACTCTTTGGCTCGGATGGAGCCTCCTGTTGGGCTGAGGGCCCATTCCACTCGGGCCACGGCGGCTACTACTGCCCTGGGCCGGGGAGTCCCCTTGCAGGACATTTGCCAGGCGGCTACGTGGGCCTCGCTGCACACCTTTGCGAGGCACTACTGCCTGGACAGTCAAGTCCGGAGGGATGGCTTCTTTGGCCGTTCTGTCCTCCAGGACTTTCTGGTGTAGGAATGTATTGGTTCGCAGACCCACCACCGGGGTTGGTATTGCTGGGGTATCTATTCTAAGGTAAGGAATCTAATACTAACGTGTTTCTTTCAGATGAACAAGTTACTTACCTTCGGTAACGATATATCTGTAAGAAACATTAGTTAGTATTAGATTCCTTACCGACCCACCCATCCTCCCCGTTCTGCGAACTGATACCTAGGGTTAAGGATATCCCTTTCAGGGCCCTAGTTTCAAATGGCACCGGTGTTGGTTCTCACATGGCTCTGCGTGTTCTGGCGCGGAAAAGCTGTGTGCAAAGAACTGACGTCAGCGCGCGGAGGCGGCGTCTATATACTCCAGCGACGTCATCACGGCGCACGACGCCGACGACGGACGCGGAGCCGCAGGGGACGCCTGCAGACTACGCCTACCGACGCGCAGGGGTACTGCTACGCAAAAGTTTCCGGATCCAGACTGACGCCTGGGGATATTTTAAGGTAAGGAATCTAATACTAACTATTGTTTCTTACAGATATATCGTTACCGAAGGTAAGTAACTTGTTCGTATATCTCAGACCTTTCTTTGGCACTTGACGAACAGGCATCACATGCCTGACCCTTGGTGGCATCTCACTGTCAAATATTCTCTGTGCTGACAACCTGCTCCTTCTTAGCAACATCAGAATAGGGCTGCAGAGGTTAACTAATCGCTTAGTGTCATATGCACTTGTTAACCAGCTAGAGATCAACCTCAAGAAAACCAAGGTAAATCTGCTATATTGGCGTATCTCCAACCAGTGCAAATGGCACCTCAATGGATCCACGGTAGATGAGATAGTTAGCTATGTTTCTCTGGGTGCCAAGATAAACTTAAGGACCTCGTTTTCACCACAAAAAGGAAGCAATTAAAAGAAAAGCCCTGGCTCTCAATTTTGCGTTTGCAACTTTAGTGAAAACCCTTCGGAGACACAACCTTCAACCGCTGGCCGCAGTAATCAAGTCAAAATTGATACAAACCCTCTCCTATGAAGGTAGAGGCAAAATAATACTGGGGCCAGATGCCAGCTTACTTGATACAATAGCAATAAGACCTTTCAAGCAAGCTTTCCAGCTGCAAAGATCGGCATCGCTGGCTCATATCAGGCTTGAGTTTTTGCTGGTAAGACAGACCCGTGCAAGGACTGGGGCATTTATAAAATGCTGTCATGAATTGAGATCTGCTGCTAAAGGGTCATTAGCCCAGAAATCCACCTCCAGAGTGGCAAAGGAGACTTCAAAAAGTATCTGAAGACTGTATAGAAAAACTCTGGTTGAGTGACCTGTTGGAGCTAGATATAATGGACCAAGCATTAAAGAGGATGGGAAACAAAAGCGCCAAATTGCAGAGTTGGGTGGAGGATAAAGGAATGGTGGCAAAACGAGCACAATGGTGGCTGGTGCTGAGTTCCTACGATGGTCAAAAAGTCCGGCCTCTCCTGAAGGCCACCTACTCCCTCAAGGTCAGACAAAAGTTACTGCTAATGAGACTGGGAAAGCTCCCCACTCTAGACTTTAAACCAGATTGGCAGTAGGAAGGAAAACGGGGGGACATGAAGTGCCATCTGTGTTACCAAACAAATGAGAGTCCGCTGCATGTCCTTTGCATCTGCTCCTGTCTAACCCTGCAGGGGAGGACCCTGCTGCAAAGTGAGTTCAAAGCATTAGGAATTAGGACATGTAGATCGGCTTTCATGGAGTCACTGAGCCCACGGAACATGATGCTCAACATTCGATTGGTGCAGTTCATTGATGTTTTTAGGGACCTCATCCAGGCCAAGATTCCAGCTTGGAGCTGGCCTACGACTGACTCTTTAAACTGTGCTGGGTGCAGTCAAGGTCTCGCCATGATACGTGCCATTGCAGGTGTCTTAAAGGACTTGGGCACTGATTACATACAGGTCCTATATATGCTCGTCATCATTTTCTGCATGTTTCAGAGCCCTTTGGCAATCACTATATGACTTACGATCAAGATAGGCTGCTAGTGCTGGAGTAAGTTCTTCTCTCTCAAACCCCAATCCCGCCTTTTTGAGCGTAGGTTTACCACTTTAAATGTAGGTCCTATATATGCACCTCATCACTTTCCGCATGTTTCAGCGCCCATCAGTAATGACTGTATACGTTTACTTAAGATCAAGGCGGCTGCTAGGAGTGGAGTACGTTTTTCTCTCTTCTTTTGTTGCACAAATCCCTATCCCGCTTATTGACCATGGGTTTACTAATAGTTTTTAGCATGCACCTCAGGCACTGTATGTGTGGTAGTTACCTAGGGCTTATGACCAGGAACCGTTTTACAGTGTGCAGGTGGCTTAATGCTCACAGGCAGTATTTAATCAGCACTTTACGGCCAAGGTGGGCTGCTAGAGATATAGTAGCCCTAGGATACAACATGCACCTCTGCACTTTAAGCGAGGCAGCCACCATGAGCTAATGATTATGAACGGTTCTTTTTATCTTTTTATATCTTCGGTGTTGCTTTTCATATTGTTGTATGTTTTATTGTTAATAACAAGCATTGCAATATGTAAATGTAGGTCTTGATATTGGTGTTTTAAACATATTTTTATTGACATTTTGCAATGTACTTTACAATATTATCAGTGCACATCACAGAATCATTTCCCATCTGCCTCAAGCAATATGAGCATCAGAGGGGTCATCTCTCAATAGACATCCCCCTACACTTACAGGATAGTTACTACATATCTAATTACATCAAGTTTCAAAGCCAATAAAGCCAAGCAGACCTCTAACCCTCAGAGATCCGATCTTTTCTATCAGGGTTAGTGTTCTCACCCAGTGATATAATCTCCATAGTTCTCTTGTAGCTATCGCTTACTCTCATCTATGGTATTATTATTATGGAATTATTATAGTGTGTGAATTCCAGGGTCTGTGCTCTTTCCCCAACCCTGCAGTCCCTATGGTGGGGGGAGCGGCATAGGCTGTCAGACCTATCTCAGACCGGAGCAGCAGCCACAAGGAGTTTTTTTATATTTTTTTCTTCAACCAATCCCCCCTCCCCCCGCTAGAGATGAACAGACAAGACACACCGGCCTAAACTCCCCACTCCAGGCAATTTGTGAACAACACCAGCGCTGCAACAAGAGAATGTAGAAGGTCGCTGAAAGGCCCATAATAAATGTCTTTGTTGAGCATAAAGTCAGGAGAAGGAGAGTTGCACTAAAATGTATACCCTGCGTTCAAGAGCAGCCAGTGAGTTGATCGCAGGGGCACAGTTGTTTCACCCATTAACCCCTTCGATGCTGTTGACGGAACGGTTTCGTCATGCACGTCGGTTGAGTTGTGCGGATGGCGAAACCGTTCCGTCATGACTCCCCCCGCGCAAGGCGGAGTAAGCATGGGCGGGGAATTCGCGCCGCAGCGATGCGGTTAAGAAATGCCCAAATTTCAAATGCCTAACTTTCACTATGGCTGCTAGGAATGGGGATGATCTGCAGACTTTGGAACTGCCCCTTCCACCTCTCCTCTCACCACTCTTGACCTGGGGTCGAGCTGGAGGATGAGGCGGATGGAGCTTCCCTGTAACTGCGTGACTGATGCTCTTGATGGAACTTTGATGATGCCCCCTGGGCGGAAACCATAACTGTCTGTACTTACCGCGGTGCCCGAGCAACCTTGGCTGATGCCTTGTGGAGCTGTCCTATGCAGCTAAAGAGGAGTTTGGCTCTGGTTCACCCTTTCGCCCGTCACCTACCCAGCAGGATATCGGACATTGTTTTCCTCGTCCCCCTGTTGTGTTTCCTACCTGCATTCCTTACCCCTGTTGGTACAGAGCAGGAATATCGTCGTAAAAATATCGACTTACCTAAATATCGCTGCAAAAATATCTACAGGAAGAAATATCGATGACAAAAATATCGTCTGACCAGAATATCGACAGACAGGTAAGTAATATCGTTAACATTAATATAGTTGTAATAAATATCGTTTACAAAAACATAGTTTACAATAATATCGTTTTTTAAATAATTATAAGTAATGTAGTGTTTTTAATGAATATTTGTAGTCAAAGTAGTATTTTTAGTAGTATATTATTATTTAATAATGTATTTTCAGTTGAATTTAGTATTAATAGTTCCGTAGCGGGTTGTGGGTTTATAGGGGAGTAGGGTGGGAAGTAATTTAAATATAATGAAATAATACATTAATTAATGTTTTAAATGAATATAAATAGTGTAATAAATAATAGTTAATTAATTTCAATTAGTTAATTGAATAATCATTATTAAAATTAATTATGTTAATTTTTTAATTAATTTTAGGTGTGTGTACAGGATTTTTTTATTGAAAATGTTTTTGGGTAAAGGGGTATTTTTAGGGTTCAGGGTCAGTTTTCAGTTTTTGGGTAAAGGGGTATTTTTAGGGTTCAGGGTCAGTTTTCAGTTTTGGGGTAAAGGGGTATTTTTAGGGTTCAGGGTCAGTTTTCAGTTTTTGGGTAAAGGGGTATTTTCAGGGTTCAGGGTCAGTTTTCAGTTTTTGGGTAAAGGGGTATTTTTAGGGTTCAGGGTCAGTTTTCAGTTTTTGGGTAAAGGGGTATTTTTAGGGTTCAGGGTCAGTTTTCAGTTTTTGGGTAAAGGGGTATTTTCAGGGTTCAGGGTCAGTTTTCAGTTTTTGGGTAAAGGGGTATTTTTAGGGTTCAGGGTCAGTTTTCAGATTTTGGGTAAAGGGGTATTTTTAGGGTTCAGGGTCAGTTTTCAGTTTTTGGGTAAAGGGGTATTTTTAGGGTTCAGGGTCAGTTTTCAGTTCTTGGGTAAAGGGGTATTTTTTGGGTTCAGGGTCAGTTTTTGGGTAAAGGGGTATTTAAATATAATGAAATAATAGATTAATTAATGTTTTAAATGAATATAAATAGTGTAATAAATAATAGATAATTAATTTCAATTAGTTAATTGAATAATAATTATGTAATTAATTATGTTAATTTTTTAATTAATTTTAGGTGTGTGTACAGGATTTTTTTAGTGAAAATGTTTTTGGGTAAAGGGGTATTTTTAGGGTTCAGGGTCAGTTTTGGGTTTTTGGGTAAAGGGGTATTTTAATTATATGTATGTATTATTGTTGTTATATAAAGTAATGTGTAAAATCAATTTATATGTCCACATTTATTCAGTTTATAATTAAAAAGTGTAGTAAATTTTTTTGAAATAGTTAAAAAATAAAAGTAATGTAATGTATTTTGTTAATAGTACTTATATTTATTTATTACTTAATGTAATTTTAATTATTTTAAAAAGTCGATATTTTTTACATCTATATTAATTACAACGATATTTTGGAGTAGATATTTATGTACTTACCTGTTTAAGTATAGGGTGTCGATATTTTTGTAAACGATATTTTTACAACGATATTTATGTCAGCTATATTTTTGTAATCGATATTTTAACACCCTACCCCCCTGTTTTACCTTTCCCCCTTTCCCCCTTTACCTTTTACTCCCCATAAGACTTGTGTGTGCACTAATAATTCATATTATTGTGTAATTTCATGTTTTTCTCCTATGTCTATACTTGGCTTTGTAATTTATGTAACCTGTAACTCGCTGATCCTCGTGGAAAGCGCTCTGATACCTCCGGGTCTAGCCAGCGCTATATAAAACTTTGCAAATAAATTTAAAAAAAAATCTATATTAGGTATCTTAGACATCTATTAACGTAACAGGATATTGCACAAGGCTCTCTCTCAGGTTATTTTGCATTGTGCTAGTTCGTGTACGGAACCTTTGCAGTAGCCATTTAAGAAATAAAAGCTAAAACAAACAATCAACAACCATTATAATCACCTAAAGTATTACAGGGTGTTTTTCGCTGTCTCATATCAGAGCTGACAAAAAGCCATTCCATCATGGTTCAATCTATCGCTATAGAATAGGAGAAGTGGCTATTGTAGGGGGGTGCACACATATGACTAGGCTTTCCTGTTTTCAGTTTCTTTTTTTGGTAAATTCTAGTGGTGTTTTTTCAGTGTTTTCAAGTGATTTCAATATCTTAAAAAAAACTGTGGTTATCAGTGGTTACATATTTTTGTGCGATTAAAAACAACAGAAACCATATTTTTCCATTGTTTATGGAACGTTTCGCTTTTATTATTGCTTGCTTTCTGCACTGATAGTGCATGGTATATAGACAGTATATGTACAGTGTAAATGGGGTCCAAAATACATTTTTACAAATCAAACTCATCGTAGTACACCATACAATACGTCTTCAGTGAGTCTTTGGTCATGCATCCTCACTCTTTTCTTCTCATGTATACTTTTATGTGTGAAAATGCCCTCTCAACATTGGCACTTCACTTCAGACACCACCAAAATAGCCAGTGTACAATTTGTAAGCTCTGGCCAGGGTGAGACCAGGTATTCCCTGGTCTTAATTTTGGCGCTGTCTACTATTTACGCCACCCTTGTAAATAGGAGGCAGCGTCAAAATCAATGGATGCTGCGGTGGAATGCCCACCGCAACACCCATTGCCTTCCCCTTTCACGCTGTACTCACTTATTTACAAGGCAGTGTTGAACCACGTTAAGTGGCTGAATGCTGCCTTGTAAATAAGGCAAAGCCCTTATCGCCACCACAACATCACTAAAAGTGACATTGTGGTGGCGAGAGGGGCTTGTAAATATGCCCCCCTGTGTCTGCCGCCATCCCACACCAGCTCTCTAAGCATGGTGTCCAAATGCTGGAACTAGGAACCCAAGATTTTAACCAAGAGATTGGCAAAAAAGTATAGCAGACGAGGCAACATCACCATTTTAGATAGGGAAATTCTCACCATGATGCGGAGTTTTGGAGATCACCAAAAAGGGATGCATGTTTTGAGAGATCGGAGGGCTTCCCCTAAACTTTCTTTTCGTAGGTCATCCTCAGAGTGAAACACTTGGATCCCCAAATAATTAAATGTCATTGGGGCCCAATTCAGCCCATGTGGCATATAATCTGCACTTTGGCAACCGTCCACCACAGGGTACAGACAAGTCTTAGCCTTATGCACTCGAAGGCCAGAATACTTTGCAAATTCATCCAACAGAGCCATTGCGCGCTATGCCCCTGTTGAGCCATCATTTAGATTAAGTAAGAGGTTATCTGCATATTACTATATTATATGCTCTCTGCCATCTACCATAACTTTCCAATTCTGCCAAGGGTTCTATGGCAAGAAGAAGAGGCGGCAGCGGGCAACCTTGCCGTGTGCCTCTATAATTATAACTTACAGAAATACTGTGCCCTGTCTTAACTCGCCGTGGGAGATGAATCCAGTAGTCTAATCCATTTCACCCACTGTTCACCCATTTGCATCCGGAACATTACTTCATAAAGATAATCCCAGTGAACCGAGTCTAAGGCCCTAGGTAAATTGACATAAGGATAGTGAGAAGGGAGGGCCAGCAGTCCTGGGTGTTATAAAACATGATATAACCCATGAAGATTAAGGGTTGTGCTCCTCGACGGAATGAACCATTTTGGTCAATATGTTCAACATATTGGGGTGGAAGCCGATGCACCAAGGGCTTGCTAAGGACTTTAAAGTCCATATAGACACAAATAGAGCGCGCTGAACGCTAGCGCTGCTCCATTCACAGAGAGTCTCCTGAGGCGGAAAGCCGGGAGTGTGGAAAGGGAACTTCTCGCTATTTTTTAAAACTGTATAATTGTGATTTTAATCTTACTCTGCACTTGATACTGACCCAGGCAACCACCCTTAGCATACCGAGCAGCTGATCGAATTGCTGTCTCGCTTGTAAACGCTGGTTTACCGCCGCCATCACCTCGCTAGAGGGAGTCACCAGGCACGCCCACTTTGGCTGGCCACGCCCCCTCCCATCGACACAAATAGAGCGCGCTGAACGCTAGCGCTGCTCCATTCACAGAGAGTCTCCTGAGGCGGAAAGCCGGGAGTGTGGAAAGGGAACTTCTCGCTATTTTTTAAAACTGTATAATTGTGATTTTAATCTTACTCTGCACTTGATACTGACCCAGGCAACCACCCTTAGCATACCGAGCAGCTGATCGAATTGCTGTCTCACTTGTAAACGCTGGTTTACCGCCGCCATCACCTCGCTAGAGGGAGTCACCAGGCACGCCCACTTCGGCTGGCCACACCCCCTCTGACGCCAGAGTACCCACTATTTAACATGTGTCAATACCGGAAGCCCAGCGGACGAGCGCAGCGGGCGCGCCGGAGGCGCGCTGAAGTCGCGCTTAAGGCAAGCTCGTCTGCGCTCGTCCGCGCCGAGGACGGGCCAGGGGCCACCCCCCTGCTGCTCCACTACCACGACCTACTAATACGGTGAGACGGACATACACCTCTGCCGAATTACTACAACTTAGGCCTACAGCTGCCCTACCTCATGTCCTACCGCATCTCAGATACTCTAGCCCAATCCTGGGCCCAGTCCCATGTCCTACTTGCACAATAGCTGCTGCGAAACACTCTACAACCGACCCCCCTTTGGTTCAAGCTGCATTAATAAATGCAAGATCCCTCCCCAAGCACAAATTAGAAATCGCCGACCTGATTGACGCGCATAACCTAGATCTCTTGTTCATCACAGAGACTTGGGGGGACGAAGCCTCCGGACCAGACTTTAGAGCAGCCACTCCTACTAACTACAATGTTTGTAGATTAGACAGGCCAATAAAAAATGGGGGTGGCATTGCTATAATCTACAAGGACCACTTCAAACTTACGACGAAACCTTATATTTGCCCTGAATATGAGTCTCTCATTTTTACACTATGCCTCTCGGCCAAATTATCCTTCAAAGGCATGATAATTTATCGCCCTCCGGGGTCAAGAGCTAAATTTCTCGCCAATATAGGCAATCTAATTGAAGCAGCTGCAGACTCCCCTCACTTCACCATACTAGGTGACTTTAATTTTCACCTAGAAGTCACCAACAACCATGATACCACTCAGCTACTCACAGACCTATCAGCTGCTGGCCTGTTACAACTGATAAACTCTCCTACGCATCAGGCAGGCCACACATTAGACGGTATATTCACCAATAGTCCCCTTGTAACTGTCACCCAAACTATCCCCCTCATTTGGACAGACCATGCAGCGATTTGTTTTACGGTTGAAACAAACCATACCAAACCTACTCCCACTGCCCCTAATCAATCTTCCTATAGAGACTGGAAAAACTTAGACACAGCTCAGTTAGCAGAGAGGATGCAGGAGAATCATATTCCCGGTGAGCAGGACCCCATTATAGCGTCCTTCAATTATTTGACGAATCTAGATACGGCCTGTAAAATACTTGCTCCGATAAAATCCTCCCATCGAAACAGGAAAATACCCTCAGCCCCGTGGTTCACTGAAGCCCTCCGGACGCAGAAACAATACTGCAGGAATCTTGAAAGGCAGTGGCGTCGCAACTACAACTCCGCAGACAAAACGACCTACAAAAATGCTCTCTCCATCTACAAAAGACTAATAGTTGCTGAAAAAAGTCTCTACTATACTTCCCAAATTGATCAGGCGAAAAATTCAGCTGGAGAACTATTTCGGGTGGTTAACACTTTGTCTAACCCCCCTGCCCCGCGCCTAGAAGGTTCCCAGTCTTTAACAGATGCTCTGGCCAGCTTCTTTGAGGAAAAAGTCAGTTCCATTTTCCTTACCTTCTCTCATTCCTCCCCTTCACCTTCGCCTATGGCACTCCCCATGAATACTTCGCCCATTCTATCAGTTTTCGACACCATTGACCAGAAGCATATTCAACGCTTGATAACCAGCACGAAATCCGGATCCCCCCTAGACCCATGTCCCCCTGCTATCCTGAACCTCATTCCAGAAGCCATTTCCCCAGCGTTGACTACCATTTGCAATGCCATGTTTTCAACAGGAATATATCCCTCTGTTTGGAAGGAGGCTATCATCAAGCCACTTCTGAAAAAGCCAACCCTGGACCCTCTGCTCCCCTCTAGTTACAGACCCATCGCATGTCTCCCCTTCCCAGCCAAGCTCTTCGAAAAAACTATGAACATTCAACTTTCGAAATTCATCAATGCCAACAACCTACTTGATGACACTCAGTTTGGCTTCAGACAGGGACACGGGACGGAGACAGCACTGCTAAAGGCCGCCGACGAAATTCGAACGACAATGGACATGGGAGGAGTGGTAGTCCTAATACTCCTAGATCTTTCTGCGGCTTTCGACATGGTCGATCATGTCACTCTGATCGACCGTGTCTCAGCTCTAGGAATTAGAGGCAAAGCTAAAGACCTGATTGCCTCTTTCCTAGCTAATCGCCCCCAGACTGTCAAGATGGGTAATTTCACCTCCCAGACCTTCTCCCTCCCATGCGGCGTTCCACAGGGCTCCTCGCTAAGTCCAACGCTTTTTAATATCTATGTATCGGACTTAGCGAGGGTGATAAAATCTTATGGAATTGCCCTGACAACTTACGCAGACGATACCCAATTAGTACTATCAGTGCACAACAACGGAGCATCTATCGCCGCCAACTTTCAAGAGGGAATGAAGGCCATAAGCTCCTGGATGTCATCAAACTGCCTCAAACTTAACTCCGACAAAACGGAGGTGATGACATTCGGGAGCTTGCACCCAGCATGGTCCCCTCAATGGTGGCCACCTCAGATGGGGTCCCCCCCCCAACCGGTGTTCAAGGTCCGAAACCTCGGAGTCATTTTTGACAATAAACTTACTTTCATACACCACACCAACGCTGTTGTATCATCTGCCTTCTACACTCTAAAAAAAATTACTTCCTTACCTACCACAGTCCGCGGGCAAAACACTCATCAGCACCTTAGTGTTCTCGAGAACCGACTATTGTAACTCTCTTCTCCTGAATGCCCAAGAAAAGGTTCTCAACAAGCTCCAGACAGTACAAAACGCGGCGGCCAGAACCCTACTATCCATTCCTAAGTTCACTTCAATCTCAGCTCATATCAAGAAACTACATTGGCTCCCGGTTAGGAGCCGAATCAAATTTAAGGCTCTGTGCATAGCCTATAAAACTCTGAATAATGCAGGACCACAGTTTCTAAAAAGAGCTCTCCGCCCACTGGAACAACACAGGACCCTTCGATCTTCCTCTGCCTACCTGCTGAACGTCCCTAGGACAAGAAAGGCCAGCTGGGGAGACAGATGTTTCACAACCGCCACGGCCAAACTGTGGAACACCCTACCACTTCATATCGAAACTGCCCCTACGCTCCTCAAATTCAGAAAGAGCCTTAAAACATGGCTGTTCTCATTGTCCTAACTCCCCCGTCACACCATCAGTGAGCTCTGTAAACACTAGCGCCGAGACACCCGTATGGGTATTTGCGCACTTTAAAAATTGCAAAAATAAAATAAATAAATAAATATTGAGGACAGGGGGCGGAACGCAGAGAATGGAGCATTTTCCTTAGTGTTCGGGAAAGGAATCAGTATTGCCTCCTTAGTCAAGTCTGGCAGGGAACCTCTAATAAATGCCCCCTCATGCAACATTTTCAGCCAAGAGGCCAAACAACCGTAAAACGCTGCGTAGAATTCTGCAGGGAGGCCGTCGGACCCCTGTGTCTTCCCCTTAGCCATTTCCCTGAGGGTGGCCCTGATTTCCTGGACCGATACCGGGCTACCCAGCTCCTCCCTGGCTACTATGTCCAGCTCCAGGCTCCAAGGCCCTTGATTTATCTACATTCATTGGCTCTGATCTCCCATAAAGTGATTCATATTATTCCCTGAACGCTGTGTTGATCTCGCCAGGGGCATAAAGTGGCGAATTGTTTCTGGAGCAGATCTGAGTAATAGGTGACCCTCGGGACTCCGGTCTAACAAGCCTAGCGAGTAGTCTACCAGGTCTACCCTCTTCATCATGTGCACTACTAATGTTTGTTGTGTAATCGGGATAACGCAGGCACTCTAGTGTGGCGTTGTACAGGTCCCTGGCCTAACAAAGCCTTGTCTGTGTATCTCCATCAGTCCTTAACGTGTTAATCTAAATCATGCAGCTTAACATCCAAATCAATTAATGTATTATTGATTTTTTTCCGCACTCCCACAGACTGGTCCATGAAGTATCCCCTCACCACCACCTTAAATGCCTCCTATACGACTGCTGCGGACGAGGCAGACGATATGTAACAGCATTTGCTTGCATGTCCCTGAACCATGCGTCTTCAAGCCACTGTGGGTTAAATCTCCATGTGGGAAACTCTGGACGGTCCATAATAGGTCTAAACTTCAGGAAGAGCAGTCTGTGGTCAGACACTGTACGGCTCATGTATTCAGGGGATGTCTCCCATTGGCTGAATCTGGTGGAACAAATAAACCTATCTAACCAAGTGTGCAGGTGGTGCATATGAGAATAAGAGGAATAATCCTGATCGAACCCATGTTGCACCCTCCAGATGACTACTACGTCCCAGTGCTCCATCCAACTCCTGAAACCCTCTTTGTGCAGGCATCTCTGGTAGGGGTGGGTAGAGTGGTCCAGTACATCGTCCGTCACACAGATATACTCACCACCAATAAGGAGTTCATTAGCAGCCATCAAGGCCAGTTGAGCGGTTAAGGTTTGTAAAAACACTAACTGTTCCTTGTTCGGGGCATAAATGCTCCCCAACACCATGTCCTAGACCAACAATCTACCTCGCACTTGAACCCTCTTTATCTATAACAGCCTGCATATGCTCAAAGGGAGTCCCTGCTCTGACCCATATAAGTGTGCCCCTGGCGAACGCCAAATAGGTTGTTGCAAAAAACCTTGTCTCACCACCTTGTAGAAAAAGGTACGGGCAGAAGACCTTTTTCAAAGTTGCCCGGCGTTAACCGCCTCTATACCCACTCAAGTTACCGAACAAAGAGGCAGGCGCTGGAGACTGGAAGGCAGGAAACAGAAGTTTTATTCCGACGGAGGAGAACACATCAAATCAGACAACAGGGTATCTTCTCGAGGTGCTCTAACCGCATCTCTGAGGCCTGGCCTCTTATACACGAGTTTATTGCTTTATTACGTTAAACACATCTCTGTCATTACTTTGATGTAAGGAAAGACATCCTCGGAATCCCCGCTTCAGGCCCGTTCCCACACACATTTACAGTTGAAGTCCCCACCCCGGTCACAACAGGTGATGATTATCGCGCAGCTGGACATTCCGCCGATTCACGGAATGTGTGAGGTTGATCGGATCTCATGGGGTGGGGGCTTTGATCAACTCTTGGATCCTTTGATGGGGGAAACTTCCTACTGTACAGGAGGGGGGGCAATAACAGTATCCGCAGGGCCAGGTGGCGGCCTGGGAACGAGGAAGACAAACGGCTACAGAGGAAAGGGGGTTTTATCAAAGGATCCGGGACCATGAAAGGAATGGTGGGAGGTGTCGCGCTGGGAACAGGATGGGGTTCCGAGGCAGAGCTGCGTGGAAGAGGGGTTTACGATCCAAGGCATGTGAGAGCGGGGGCTGTCAGCGTGCGGGGGATGCTTTGCGAGGTCAGGGGAGAGAGAGAGAGACGCGCTGGCTATCAACGATGGGCAGAGAGGCCATGGTACTCAAAATGGCTGCCGCTTACGCGCATGAATGGGCTCGAAAAGGGGGGGCAAGATGGCGCCGATAATGTTGATGCTGCGACCTAATGTTTAACAGTCCTCCCTTTTCAACATATCTAGCCAGCTTGCCTACTCGATATCGATCTTCATTAAATCCCTGACCTCGGCATCATACAATGCTCCCATGCGTTCATTTCCAAAGTCCACAGTCTTAGGGCAAATACAATTTGTACATAATGAACACAGAGGTGGCAGACATTGAATTCCTAAGCATAGACCGCATATTACAACTACAGGAATCAGGATAATGGTAAACAGTCTCCAGCCCCAGTTCTTAACAGTACTCCAGAACCATCCCCCAAGTGACCATTCTTCCTGTTCCTGGTGGACTTCTGAAGAGAGTCTGTGGAGATGTTCGATGGCTTTGTACACTGAGGGTGAATTGTCCGGTATGTATGTACAGCAGCTGGACCCAATAATGCGGCATGCTCCACCACGGTCCGCAAGAACCACATCTAGGACAAGGCGGTTCTGGAGTGCCACCAAGCGGACCGCTTGAAGCTCGGCGGTGTTGTTAGCAAGGATACCAGCTGTGATGTTCATTGTTGTCTCAACTGCCTGAGTCAGATGTCGGATGGCACGGCTGTTTGCCATCGGGCCCCAGAGCGGAACAAGTCCCTTCATAGCATCGAGGAACTGTGCTCCTGTTGAGTCGGCTTGTTCAATGTCCTTGGCTCGTTTTTGTCTATGATGATTCGCTGGAGCCACATAAGTCGGAGGAAGGATGAAGGAGATGAAACAAGTGCCCCCCCCAGCCTTTGGGGAGCCAGGTGTAAGCCTTTGTGCCGCAGACGAAGTACATGTTGGGGGACGATACAAAGGAAGGTGGATCAGTAGAGTCCAAAGTTCTGGTAAATCGGCAAGCACTGTGGTCTACCAGCTGTGTCCCAAGCCCTTCCATGCACATGTGGCCTGTGACGTTGATGACAGATAGAGCCACGGTCAGTGTGGCAGCCGTTCGTTTCCGTAGGTAGGAGAAGGTGGGTCTGGTTGGATTGTTGAACACCTGCATTTCAATTCGTTCTTTAGCAGGGATGTCCATGTGGATAGAGTCGTTGGAGGTCTGCGGACAGAAGTGAGTCTTGGTTTTGTTTCGCCAGACCTCGTGGAAGAAATGCGTTATGGTTTTGCTGGAGGTGGCATTGTCCTTATAGCTTTCTTGCAGGAGGATCAGCCAAGCAAGGCAGGAGCCGTGAACTGAGAAGGGCGAAGGGATGAAAGGTATTGAATGTCAAGTGGCGTGGGGTAGCAACCCACAGATCCAACAGTTGGTGGCGTTGGTGGCAAGATTGTGCTGGTGCAGCAGCTGTACAAAGGAGTTATTCCAAAACTCCTTTCGCCTCTCTCTGAGTTGAGGAGAGAGCGAAATCAGATAATGTTCCTTCATGGTGGTAGGCTGAACAGTGGTCAAGAATGTTTCATGAGCAGGTGCATTTTCTTCCACGATCCAGAGTGTGGTCATGAGGAGAAAGCAGAAAAGGATTGTGATGAAAAGTGCAATTGTCTTTGAGCTGTGGAGTCTGTCTGTTTTTGGGTTTCTGTAGTGGGTATTTCCTGTTGCTTCCATCATCTTCTTATTTGGCGCTTCCATCATCTTCTTATCTGGCGCTTCCATCATCTTCAAGGTGCTCGGTAGCGGGCAGAACCACAGACTTCGTTTAGCTTCTCTCCGGGTGACCCTTGGTGGTGTTTAGGTCACCGTTCTGAGATTTAACTTAGTCCGTGGTCTACTTAGCCGAAGCTCCCTCCTTTCGACGCAGGAAATACCCTTCTCTGGATGGCACAGTGGGATCAGAGAATTTTGCAAGTTCAAGTGCTTCGGTATCAGGATAGCAGGTTAGTGACGGTCGGCCCTTGTTCAGGAGCTCTTCTTGGTTGTCGATGCTTTCTGTTGTGGCCAAGGTCGAGGAGACCTTCTTGCAGTGGTGTGCGTGCAGCCAGTGCCGTTTCCCCTCCACACGAAGAGCCGTCCGGGTGGTGATCAATACTTGCCAGGGGCCCGTCCACCGGGGTTCCAGACTCTTCGCTAGCTGAAAATTTCGGATCAGCACGTAATCCCCAGGTTGGATGTTGTGACCCAGACCACTGGAAGCATCGGGGATGGCCTGCTGCACCTGCTGATGAATGACAGACAGAGTTTCAGTCAATTTATACAGATAATCAGACATTAGAACGTCCGGGACGTCATGAATGGAAGTTGGTTTCGGTGCAGACCAGACACTCATGGGTCGACCGAAAACAACCTCGTAAGGTGTCAAGTGATGTTTGGTGGGGGTGGAACGCATCGATAGCAATGCCAGTGGGAGGGCGTCTGGCCATTTCAGACCCGTGGTAGCCACTATCTTGGCCAGTTTAAGCTTCAGTGTGGCATTGTGTCGCTCAACAAGTCCAGCAGACTGGGGGTGGAAGACTGCGTGGAACTTCTGCTTGATGCCCAGCCCCTTTAAGATGAGCTGGATGACTTCGGCTATGAAGTGGGGGCCATTGTCGCTCCATAAAATTCGACAAAGGCCGTAGCGAGGGAAAAATTCCTTTAACAGTACTTTTGCAGTGGCCATAGCAGTGTTGTCACGGGTTGGGTATGCTTCCACCCACTTGCTAAATGCACACACCACCACAAGTACGTATTTCAGGCCTTGGCATCTGTCTAACTGGATGTAGTCCATCTGCAGGACTTCAAACGGGTGATTTGGGACCCCAAACCCTCCCCGAGGTACTACAGTTCCTTTCCCGGGGTTGTGTTGCAGGCATATCAAGCATTGTTGGACCAGACGTTTGGCGGAGTCTGTGATTTTATCGTTGTGCCAAACTCTGGAGACAAGTTCAATCATGGGGGCTGATCCTATGTGGGCAGGGGAGTGTGCCATAGTCAGTATGGGAATCAAGTATGAGTCAGGTAGCAACCATTTGTTTGTGTCTTTTGTCCGCCAGCAGCCTTCGTCGTCTTTTAATCCCACCCGTGTCCATTCAGTCAATTCGTGTTGTGTGCTAGCCATTTGAATGTCTCTAATAGTGTCCCTAGCGTCAGTCCATTTTTCTGCTTGTGACCTGGTCACGTACATACGTGTTGTCGTCCTATTTTCAGCTGTCGTTCGAGCAGTGATGTCGGCTAGTGCATTTCCCTGTCCAATAATGTCTGTCACTTTCTTGTGTGCCTGGCATTTGATGACCGCAAGCCTTTTGGGGAGAAGGACAGCTTCGATCAAGGCGGAGACTAGATCTCCATGCAAGATGGGGGTGCCGTGTGAGGTCAAGAATCCCCTTTCCCTCCAAAGGAGCCCAAAATGGTGAACCACCCCGAAGGCGTACTGGCTGTCGGTGTAAATGTTCGCTGTGATTCCTGCTGCTAGAATGCAAGCTCGTGTCAGGGCAATCAGTTCCGCTGCCTGAGCAGATCGTTGTGTGATGCGGGCTGTCTCTACTACAGTTCGGGCCGTGGTGACTGCATAGGCAGCTGAAGTGGTGCCATCGGGGAGTTTGATGCAAGAGCCGTCTACCCACAGCTCTCCGTCGGGGTCAGGAAAAGCTGTGTCTCTGAGGTCAATTCTACTTCTAGTCTGTTCGTCCGTAAGGGTCACACAGTCATGCACAGGGGAAGCATCGGGATCGTTCTCTGGTAGGGGTAACAGAGTTGCCGGGTTCAGGGTGGTGCATCGTTTCAGGGTGATATGGGGAGCAAGCAGAGTCAACTCGTATCCAGTCAGTCGTGCACTCGTCAGGTGTTGGGTCTTAGTCTGGTTCAGAAGGGTGTCAACTGCATGTGGTACTAGTACCGTGAGGGAATTCGAGAGTACGATCCCCTCACTCTGTCGGATAGAGATAGCAGCGGCAGCTACAGCTCGAAGGCAGGCAGGTAAGGCTCTGGCTACAGGGTCAAGAGTGGCAGAGAAGTAAGCGCATGGTCGTTGCTTTGGGCCAATGGACTGGGTCAGGACAGATAAAGCGCACCCCTCCCTTTCGTGAGTGTAAAGGAAGAAGGGCTTTGTGTAATCAGGGGTGCCTAGGACAGGGGCCGAACAAAGGGCATCTCGTAATTCCGTGAAGGAGGATTGGCATTCAGTAGTCCAAGGGAGGGGGGAAGGGACATCTTTGGCTAGCAAAGAAAGCAGTGGTTTTACAATGAGACTGAAGTTTGGCAACCACTGTCGACAGAAAGAGGTGAGGCCTAGTAGGGAGCGAACCTGTTTCTGAGTCTTAGGGACAGGAGTTTCGAGAATGGTTTGGATCCGGTCGGGAGTGAGTTTCCTTCCGTCTTTGGACAAAAGGTGGCCTAAGTAAGTGACCTGGGGTTGGCAGAATTGCAACTTCTTCTTGGAGACCTTGTGGCCATTTTCCGCAAGGAAGTGCAGGAGTTGAATGGTGGCTGTGACTGCTAATGGAGTGGTGTCGGCTGCCAAAAGGATGTCATCGACGTATTGCACTAACACCACTCCATCGGGTAACTGGACTTGATCCAGCTGTCTCTTGAGGGCCTGGCTGTAGATGCTAGGGCTTTCTATGTAGCCCTGGGGTGCTCGGCAGAACCTATACGAGCGGGCTTTTAGGGTGAAGCCGAAGAGATATCGGCTGTCCGGGTGGATGGGGATAGAGAAAAACGCATTTTTGAGGTCAATGACAGTGAAGGTGGTGGCAGTAGAAGGAATCAAAGCCAGGATGGTGGTGATGTCTGAGACCACGGGGTACTGGGGTACAACCACTTTGTTGATCTCTCGAATGTCAATGATAAAGCGGTATGCTTTCTCATCTCCCTCTCCTTGTTTCTTAATGATGGGCAAGATAGGACTGTTGCAAACGTTGCTAACCACTTCCTCTACCACTCCTGCGTCTATCAGTGACTGAATGATCTTTACCAATGCCTTCTCGCCCTCGGGCGATATCCGATATTGTGGAAGTTTTGGGAGTATCGCGTCCGGTCGGACAGTAATGTGTACTGGGTCAATCATCATGCGCCCTACGTCCGAATCTGTCTTGGCCCACAGATAAGGAGGCAGAGTGTCAAGCAGGGATGTGTCAGCGTCAGTGATGGAAAACATGCGTCGGGGAGGGCAATGTCTAAGCAGAACGGGGTTGTCGTAAAGGAAAACTCGAACTCCGTCTTGAGAACATCTAATTGTCGCTCGGAAGTGTTTCAATAAGTCAAGTCCCATAATGGCGTCAGGGCTATTGGAGGAAAGCAAAAACGTGGTGTCAGTGGTGTTGTTTTCTAAGTCGAAGAGGATCGGAGCGGACAAAGGGTTAGTGGAGGGCGTTCCATCGAAACCTGTCGATGTTATAAGTGAGCCAGACAAGGGTGCCCTTGGAATCAGTCGTTTAGATAACGCACTATGTGTTGCGCCAGTGTCTACCAAAAATGGAGACTTTGTACCCAAGACCTTAGCAGTGACATAAGGGCCTTGCTAGTCAACATAGAGCTCGACTGGATCCCTCCCTTGCCCTTGGCAGTCCTATGCAAAGTCGTGGGCGTCGTCGTAGTCAGATTGCTGGCACTGGTTCTGTCTGGGTCGATCAAATGTATTTGGTTTGCTTAATCTATCGTTAGTCGTGTCATTTGTGGGCCCTCGCAGCTGTCCTCTATTTCTCGGGCCACTTGCTATGTCCTTGGGGTCTTTATTTCTGATTATTTCCAAAAGAACCGGGCACTGGGATTTCCAATGGCCGGTTCCTTTACAGAAAGCACACTGGTCCTCTCTAATGTCTGTACGTCCAATGTGGGGAGTCGAAGTGCGGTCCTTGGGAGGTGCAGTCCTAGGGACGTTCGTCTGATAGTTTCCCTTGTATTGGTCACGTCCTATAGTCACCCCTTGCAGTTGCGCAATCATCACCCTCTCTTTCAAGTCTTTCTTCTTTTTCTCTGTTGCTCTATCGTTTTCATTTTTCTGATGTTCGTAATATTGGGCCATCTGGAGGATAGCCGCAGGTTTGGAGGCTGCCCAACTACTCTCGCTGGCCTGCAGTTTCTGGGAGACCTCTGGTGACAAACCCTTAACATAATTCTGGACAAACAGATGGTGTCCAGTTGCAGTGGTCATGTCCTGGCCGCTGTAATCGGAGAACACCATTTCAAACCGGGAGAAGTAGTCCGATACGTCCTCCTGGGGTTTCTGGCGACAGGCCGTTACTATCGACCAGTCCACTTTCTTTTCTGGAATCAGGGTTTTTAATTTCTGGACGATTTTATCTGGGAGGTCTAAAATGGATTTCAAAGGCTTCTGTCCAGGTTCTCGTTGTTTATCAATGCCATCGAGTTGTGACCAGGTATGTCCGAACAGCTCAAGGTGGTCGGCTTTCCGGATTTGCTTCCACACATCAGCTGGTAGACATAGCCCGAAAAACAAGCCGATGTCAGCCAGGGTCATAATCGTTGAACCTAGGGCTGTACCTAACTCAGTATAGAAGGCAGTGGGGTTTTTACGTAGATCAGGCAGAGATTTCCGGAATGTCAGAATCTCTTGCCGGTCCCACGGCTGGTAGACCCAGTTGTACACTACCCTTCCTTTTGCATCTTTGTGGTTTACATCATCGTTAGTCCCTTCACCTCGTGGAGGAACCCAGTAAGGGGCAGCCTCTCGTATCGGCATCATAGCGTTAGATTGCTCAGTTTGTGGTTCGGCCGCTACGGATGTCGTGGGTTTAGTTCCCGATTCTTGTTCAGTGAGGTGGCGGAAAACCTCAAGCGTGCGCATAAGGAGGTCCGTCACATCACACTCACCCTCATCCCCGATATCGACCTTCCGGTACAGAGTCGTTAGGCTCTCGGGACCTTTGTCTCGATATCGGTCCTCGTATGCGTTCAAGACATGATAACACAGTCGTACGGTAAAGTGTCGTCTGTGACTCCCTGTATACGAGTTGAACATATCCGTGATGTACTCTTCATCTTCCTTTCTTTCTACCAGTGTCCTTGCTATCTTGTCAATCCCTGCTCGCTCATCTTTGCTTAATCTGTTTGTTCTTGCGGAACCAGCCCTTCGGGTCTCAGGGTCGCCTAACGTTGTCGTTTGTGTAGTATCTAATACAAGGAGTTCGGCCGGCACAGAGGCCATGGGGGCCGAAGCTGTGGCGCTACTCTCGCTTGTGCCTGGGGGTGGTGGGTGCTGTGCTAAGGGTTGGGAAGGGGCGTATGGAGGGGGCATATAGATGATTGGAGGTCCTAACAAAAGATCATCGCTACCTCGTTGTTTCAAGGGCAATTCAGGATAGAGCGTAGGGGGCGTTCTAACCGGACACTGGTTTGATGTTTCTATCTCTGGTTTCTGGTTGGCTTCCTCTCTTTCCTTAATCTCTTCTTCTAGTTTCTTAGCAGCTAGGTGGGCTGCCTTTCGCAGCTCTTTTCCCAACCTACTCTCATTTCTTTTCTTACGCTGTTCGGTTTCTTTGCGCCACATGCCGAAACTATCAAGCATAGTGGGCGTTGTCTTGTGTTTCCCAAGGGCTGTTTCTAGCGCGCTCATTTTATCATCGTCGAAGGATCCTATCAGTGGCCACTGACTTTCTCGATCTTTTTTCGTATATTTATGCCACAGCTTGCTATAAGCTATAGCGATCAATCCATGCTTTGTGAACATGTCCTTATTAGGGGTGCCTTCCGGTGGAGCCGGATGGTTCATCTCTAATAAGCGGTACGGGCTAAACAGGCTACCAATCAGTGGGGATAAGACAGGCATGACGGATTACAATAGGGACAAAAAGTCTGCACTACCTATCTTATCACTGCGTGCAAAGACTAGACAGAATATTTCTATTCTTCGTTGTTTGCAGGCAGTGAATACCTCAAGAACCAATATCGAACAGTCAATGTTCAGTCAATCAAACAATCAATGGGGAGAATAAGTAGGCACGACGGGTTACAACGGGGACAAAGGTCTGCGTTACCTACCCTTTCACTACCTGCAAAGAGAGAACCTGTTCTTTCCTGTTTGCAGACAGAGAATCTCCAGAAAACAATCCGCGAACAGTAGTTCGGGTTCAAACAATCAATCAGTGGGGGAGAAAAGATAGGCACGACGGATTACAACGGGGACAAAAGTCTGCGTTACCTATCCTTCACTACTTGCAAAGGGAGAGGCTGTTGTTTCTCCGTTTGCAGACAGTGAATCTCCAAACAAATCAATCAAAAGAGTAATACTAGTATTTTCAAAACAAATCAAACAATCATTTTGCAATTCGTCGTGTTTACACGACCTTACCTGGACCGCATGGACAGTTTCTTGTCTTCCGAATCCAGCGCCCGATCGTCCTCTATTCTTCGTAGTCCTCGCGGCACTCCTGATGGTTCCCAGTCAGGACCGTAGATCACTCGAGAGAGGTCTGTTCGGAACCAGTGAAGTTCGGATGATCTGCTGTCAGACGCGGGTCTATCGGACAGGAGCTCTCCCGATCGTTGCAGTCGTTCACTCTGTCGTCGGGACCTCTCCCACTGGATCCACGAGTCGCTGATGGGCCCGACGTTGGGCGCCAATTGTAGAAAAAGGTACGGGCAGAAGACCTTTTTCAAAGTTGCCCGGCGTTAACCGCCTCTATACCCACTCAAGTTACCGAACAAAGAGGCAGGCGCTGGAGACTGGAAGGCAGGAAACAGAAGTTTTATTCCGACGGAGCAGAACACATCAAATCAGACAACAGGGTATCTTCTTGAGGTGCTCTAACCGCATCTCTGAGGCCTGGCCTCTTATACACGAGTTTATTGCTTTTTTTTTTTTTTTATGAAATCTTTACGAGTTTATTGCTTTATTACGTTAAACACATCTCTGTCATTACTTTGATGTAAGGAAAGACATCCTCGGAATCCCCGCTTCAGGCCCGTTCCCACACACATTTACAGTTGAAGTCCCCACCCCGGTCACAACAGGTGATGATTATCGCGCAGCTGGACATTCCGCCGATTCACGGAATGTGTGAGGTTGATCGGATCTCATGGGGTGGGGGCTTTGATCAACTCTTGGATCCTTTGATGGGGGAAACTTCCTACTGTACAGGAGGGGGGGCAATAACAGTATCCGCAGGGCCAGGTGGCGGCCTGGGAACGAGGAAGACAAACAGGTACAGAGGAAAGGGGGTTTTATCAAAGGATCCGGGACCATGAAAGGAATGGTGGGAGGTGTCGCGCTGGGAACAGGATGGGGTTCCGAGGCAGAGCTGCGTGGAAGAGGGGTTTACGATCCAAGGCATGTGAGAGCGGGGGCTGTCAGCGTGCGGGGGATGCTTTGCGAGGTCAGGGGAGAGAGAGAGAGACGCGCTGGCTATCAACGATGGGCAGAGAGGCCATGGTACTCAAAATGGCTGCCGCTTACGCGCATGAATGGGCTCGAAAAGGGGGGGCAAGATGGCGCCGATAATGTTGATGCTGCGACCTAATGTTTAACAACCTCCGTCTCAGTCGCTCCACTTCACAACCAGCAAGATGTGTTTCATGCAGCATGGCTATTTGGACTCCCTGCTTCATCAAATATATATGGATGGTACTCCGTTTGGTGGCTGACCCCATCCCTCTAATATTATCAAAGGAAAGACAACCGTGTTACCTCCCAAAACATAATAAAACCCCCAACTGCCAAGTCCCACACCTAAGAGCAGTCTAGCAATGGCTGATCGCCCAAACCTGTAAAGAAAAAACAATAGTACTAGTATGCTACCTCCAGAATCCAATAAACAAAGGGAAGTTGCTGACCCCACACTATTATTTTTTGTCTCCAAAGTTAAGAGAAAACAAACAAAGACTAATCTTCTATTTGTTGGGTATATTTATTTTTACCCTTATGAATTTATCAATTCTTTTTTCTAATTTTCATGAGTGAGAAAAACACTGTACAATAAATACACATTTACACATATATACACAACTACTTCCCATTATACATATATCCATTTTATAAACAATCTTCTTCTATAATGCAATAGTTTTTATCCATAAATAATTACTCATTGCAAGATAAATGTCAAAAAATGGAATAACCACAAAAAGAATAAGCAAAGAAATTGCTAAGAGAAAGATCAAAATCAAACTTCGAAAGCTGAATCAAAGTTGCATTTAATGAAATCTTGTTGTCTTTCTTTTATGCCTGCCTGCCGACGCGTTTCAAATCCGGTGTTTACAATTGCCAGATTCTCATCAGGGCTTTTTCGTTGTGGCATATATGTCTGATTTGGTGTCTGTGTATGAACCTAACAGATCTCTTAGATCCAAAGGAATGGGTCTACTTAAAACTACATGCCCCAAAAAAGCTAAAATGGGTGGCAGATCATTCCGCACCTTAGCTGCCAGGCAATGGAACCTCCTGCCTCTAGATATCAGGCTGGAGAGTAATGAAATCGTATTCAGGAAGAAGCTGAAAACTTGCCTCTTTGCTGTGTGAACTGGTTCGTTCTTTTTTTTTTTTCCTCTGCTGCTGCTTTCTTTCTCTATAGCGCGGGGACACGCCGGGAGGTGTTACCATGCGCTCTACAAACTCCTTTAAACTAAACTAAACAAAAAATGTAGCAGAAGGAAATTAAATAACTGGGGTTCTCTAGTTGTCACATGTCCCTTGAGTAACTGGCCGTCACATCAAAAATGTAAGTACCTTCATTTATGGACGGGCGGTCCCGCGGGTCCACTTCTTCTAGTATTACCAAAACAGTCTTTACCCTTTTATGGGGACGTGTCACCTAATGTGCAAGTGAAAGGGGAGTATTTACTAGTCTGAATAAAGGACAGCTCAGTCAAAGTGGTACCGGATTAAAGGGCCTCAAAATCGTACCTTATTTCTTGTATGCAAAGACTTTGGTTCTTCATGTATCGCACTCGACGCAATCTAAAACAGTAATCAGACATGATGCTTAGAGCCTGTTCCAGTAAAGAACAAGATTAAGCCTGCCTCCCTGCCGAGCAACGTACCTGACTTGCTCGTTCCGGTCGCGGGGTTTATAGTTGTTTAGCACTTTTTCTCCTCCGCGCTGCTGTCACCAGCGTTACTTGGTCGCGAGGATACCCTAAGTGAAGCGCAAACTTGTTAATGTAATGGAACACGGTGCAACCGTTTGTGTATGTTAAGCAAAGGCGCTCTCTCACCTGTCGGTGTCTGCTCTAGGACGGAGATGCGAACGTTCTCTCGGCGTGGCGGCCATGTTTGGTTCCTCCAATATAGGCAATCATCGCAATGCATTCTGGACATTGTAGTTGTTGGTCCTATCAAAGTTGCCATCAGAAATTGTATCAAAGTCTAGATACTTCAGAAAGCGAATTCAACCCCGTCTGTGTGCTGTTAAATTTTAGGATTAAGTAAGCCTCCTTTTTCAGTAAGACCTGTCTGTATTGGTCGCCAGTTTTGACTGATTCACACTGAACAAAACAGTCCACTTGAAGTTGTGATCTCCATGTTTATTTTCTACAAAGTGCTTTACATGGGGCGCAGTTAGGACCTTATTTTTGAGGCGTGATGTGTGTTGGGTCATTCGGGCGTTAACTTGTTGATTCGTCTTACCAACATAGATTTTAGGACAAGGACACACAATGGCGTAAACCACATTCTTGGTCCTGCAATTGGAGAAGCACTCATGCTTCCAAGTGACATTCGCATGTTGAAATATTTTGCCCTCAATGGTGGTATCGCACGCCACGCAGTTACCACATCTGTGGTGCCCTTCTATAAGTTTCATTCCGCATTGTGATAGGAGATCACTTTTGGGTTTTGGTAACCTTATGTCCGCTCGGACAATCTGCTGGCCAATGTTTTGATTCTTCCTATATGCAAATATAGGACGAGGGAATGGCACTTCCAATTCTTCTAAAAGGTGCCAATTTTTGAGGACCATTTGTCTTATTTTATGGGTGTCCGGACAAAATGTGGTGACACATACCATGTTTTCAAGCTCACGTTTTTCTTTGGCTTCAAGGAGGCACTCTCTTGGAGTGTAACGTGCCCTCTTGTAAGAGTGTTTGAGTAACTTCCTCGGATAAGCCCTTTGGATCATCTCCTCACAGAAGTTCTGTCCATATTGGTCATACTCGCCTACCTCAGAACAATTTCTTCTAATACGAAGAAGTTGCCCATATGGCAGGTTAGCCCTCAAGTTCCTTGGATGGGAACTCTTGTAGTGGAGGATGGTATTTTTATCAGTTCTTTTCTTATACAAGGAGGAGCTTAATTTGCCATCAACGTTTGATATTTCAACGTACAGAAACGTCATTCTCTCTCAACTGGAGTCTATGGAGAATTTAATGTCCTGATGTTTCAAATTTAGCCACTCGTGAAACTCTGAGAACTCATTGTGGCTCCCCTGCCACAGGAGCCACACGTTGTCGATATATCTGAACCATTGTACAATGTGATGTTTAAATGGATTGTTTTCTTCCACATATTTCTTTTCATATTCGGCCATAAAAAGTACGTCTATTTCTGGAGCATAAGGGCACCCCATGGCGGTGCCCTTAATCTGCATGAAGAACTCCTCATTAAAGCGGAAGTAGTTCTTTTTCAGCGTAATTTCCGCTAATTTCAGAATGAAGGATGTGGGGACCCTATGTGGTCTTTCTCTAGAGTCCAAATAAAGTTCTATCACCTCCAACTCTTCGTCCTGTTGGATCTGCGTGTAGAGGGATGTAACATCCATTGTAACCATAAGTTGTGTTGTTTGGTCAAACAGGGTACCTTCTACTTTAGTCAAAAAGTCAGTTGTATCTCTTAAATATGCTTTGACTTTACTAACAAAAGGCTTTAAGAAAAAGTCCACATATTTGGACAGGGGTTCAAGGCACAATTCACAGCCGAGACGATAGGCCGTCCCGGGGGATTATTCAGGTCTTTATGTATTTTAGGCAGAAAATATGCCACTGGGGTTCTTGGAAACTTCTTCAATAGGAACTCACTCTCCTTTGGGCCCAAAAACCCATTATCCCTGCCAGTTTGGACAATGTCTGATATTAATGCCTGGATCTTTTGTAGGGGGTCTTCTTGTAGTAACTTTGGAGACAAAAAATAATAGTGTGGGGTCAGCAACTTCCCTTTGTTTATTGCATTTATTGGTCCAGCTGCCCCCTCGTCCCAGGACCACACTCCGTTGTGTTACTACCTCGAGAATGCCAGCAGGGGCTAAACAGGTAGGGGTGGGCTGGGCCCTTGAACACCGGAAGTGCCCCACCCACCCACTCGACTGAATAAAGATATGTATACAAAAGGCTGGGTGCGGGGAGCAACCACTCAGCCCTTAAACAGAGTAGGTTTTAACCTGGGTTATCACCACCAATATATCTAACAGCCTGTAGTGATGGGAAGCATCCCAGTACATCCTTCACCCCAACCCAAATACTAGAATTCCCCATGTATCAGTAGGAGTAGGAGCACAATCAAAAAACAAGGTGGGGAGCATCAGCCATATCCCAAGTTCCATTATCATTAGATCAATTCACCCGCAGTTTGTGGAGTAACCTGGGGTAGTGCTTGATTGTCGCTAACTGAGGCCTCGGAGTCAGACACCAAAGAATCATTCCCAGAGGTAGTTCAGGTTCTTCTCACTGAGCAGGCGACGTCACCATTTCTGCCACCGCTACCAATGCTGCCACCCTTCCTGTTCAGCTTTAGATGGGGACGGTTTTTGCGGAGACCTGCCCTGAGAAGGCCTCCTGGAACGCTGCCTTGCCATTGGCCTAGTTGCTGATGCCCTAGGCCTGGTTCTGACCCCCCCCCCCCCTTGCCAAAAGTGTGTTTTCCCATCGAGGATAATCCGAAGCCTGGCCGCAAACATCAGAGAGTACTGGTATCCATCCTCATGGAGAGCCCTTTTAACTTCCAGAAAGGGTGCTCGCTGCGCCTTTACTCGAACCCGAAAATCTGGGAACATAGATACTTTGGCATTATCAACTACAAATGGGCCTTCTGATCTAGCCCTCTGTAGTATAGTGTCTCTGTCCTTACAATATAGTAGCCTGGCCACCACTGGGCATGGGAGACGACCAAGCGCCAGCGGCCACACCGGCACCCTGTGCGCACTCCAGAGCGAAAAAAGGGGTCAGGTGGTTCTGTGCCACCCCCGTCCACAGCCAGTATTCCAAGGAGGGTACCATATCCAAGCCTTCCACTCCCTTGGGGAGACCCGCCACTCTTATATTATTGCAGCAGTTATTGCCTTCCGCATCTTCCGCCTATTGGTCCAGGGTGCTCACTCTGTCTGACAGGTTGACCACCTTGTGGGCTAGAGTTTTTTGTTCGGGGTGTATTTTAGTTAGAAAAGTTTCAACCTCTCCCAATCGGTCCACGGGGTTGCGGTGTTCCGCACGCAGAAGCCCCAGGCCCACTGATACTGTACTTATTTAATGCTGGAGGGTAAGCTTTGTGCCTGCAATAGCAGCCAGGACTTTATCAACATGTGCCTGCGTAGAAGGTTCTGGGATGTCTAGGCCTCCCACCTCTTTGGGTTCCTCCAATCCAGTCTGTGCTGCCATTTGTTTGGCTTTGGCTTGCCCATTGTAGTGCAATTGCTGCTCCCTGTATTAGCTCTCAGATCTGGTGAGCAGGCCCGCCTCTGGCCTAGCGTTCCCCATTTTTAGGTTGTTGATGGTGCTTATGCTGTGTCCCTTCAACACCGGGATGTATGGCCCCACTGTGTCCAAGCCCAAGGCAGGTCCAATGTGCAACTGACCACCAGAACTCCAATCTCAGGCCCCTCCTCCCTAGCACGTCGCAGCCCCAAAGTCGGGGTGTACACCTCACTGTACAGGTATTTCTCCAGAGAAAATCCCTCTTCCGCTGGTGCCTGCTGTCTCTGTTTGTTGGGGAAGGGGGTGGATCAGGGCTCCTCAATGTCGCTACTTTTTCATCCCACAGCCCAAGAATGTTTAGTGCAGTCTGCAGGGTCATTTGCCCTCCGGCAGAAACGGGCTTTCTTTAAATTGTGCCAAGTCAAGTGGATCTCCTCACCTTTTGCGGACCAGGCCTCAGGGAACATTCAGTCATCTCTTCCCCCACCAAGGCTGGTACGGGTCTCAGCCCCCGGTTCTCACACTGGGTCTGTGTGTCAGTCTTTTGGGCCTCATGTACCTTGCAGCAGTTGCCTCTGTTCCTCAGCCAATGAGCTTCATGCCTGTTCTTAAGCTCAACAAAACGGGATGATGGACGGAGCGCTTGAGCAAATCAAACACTCACCCCCAGTCAACTGATCTGGGTTTAATCCATCACCATTCTTTAGCTCACTCAGCCACCCCAGTCCATCATCCCCTTTTGTTTTGCTTTGTTCGCCCTAAGTTGGCAGGTTATGCTCAGACGTGAGTCCCTTGCTCACTTGGCCACTGGATTCAAGATAGCCTGTCTGATGAGGATTATGAATCCGAAACCGGTCCCAGGAAGCCTGTTTTCGGTCCAGGGAAGACATGGCTTGGCAGTTCGGGCTGGACTGTTCCCATGAGGCACAGGGTCAGACTGATTTGCATATGGCCATGTCTGAACTGGGGTGGCTGAGTGAGCTAAAGAATGGTGATGGATTAAACACAGATCAGTTGACTGGGGGTGAGTGTTTGATTTGCTCAAGCGCTCCGTCCATCATCCTCTTTTGTTGAGCTTAAGAACAGAGCGCCAATAAAGGACTCAAGACACGGAGTGGGCGAGGGGGGAGTTACTTTTTGATATGACTGGCACAGAAGTTATTAAAATTGTGTCACACTGAGAATCTGAATCCTGTTAAGAAAAATTGTAGAACCATTTTTAAACCAATAAAACACAGTATTGGATTAATCAGTGAAATGCCAATAAAGATGGTTTTAAAAAAAAAGTTGGCCGCTGCCATGGCTACCCAAGATTCAGAGCAACTCCAACTTATATGGTTCCTCAGTCATAAGGATGCTGCTAAGTACTGCTTGAGTGCACAGATTTAACAGATCTCTTTCTTTTCCCCCTTTATTCCACTATTGATGAACATTGCCATTACCGCAGCCCTTGATACGTGGGTCTGTTTAATATTGAATGAGGATGAATGTCTGACCTTAAGAGAACTGTTTTCGAATAAACACATGAAAACATTTGAGCAGGTAAAAGAGAATTTAGTGGTGGTTGGAGCTGGGGAGAGATTCCAATAATTGCATTAAAATACTTGGATGGATGCATGGAAAGGCCCAGGCTCCACCCATGTAATGCCTCTTCGAGCAAGATTTTACTTTGCAGCTGCTCCATATTAGAGACACAACCCCATTGCAAAATCTTTCTATATCTGGGCTACAGTTTATAAAGTATATCTGCCGGTTGCAATTCATTAGAGGCATTTACAGTAGAATAATATTTTAAGATTTTATTATTTCATAGCGTAATTCTAACTCATCTATACTACTATAATAAAGGAAGAACTTTGCAGCTTTGAGGCGGGTAAACTCGGGAACCACAGCGCCAATCCACACACCCGATACATCATTGTAATCGTCAGGGTGTGCAGATGGACATAGGCTATATAAATAAAAAAAATATACGTTATTTAAAAAAATTGATGAAAAAAAAAAGTAGTCCCTTGCAAGTAGCGCCGGCCGCGACCTGCGTGGTGACATCAGGAGCGCGGGGAGGAGCGGTGTGCAGGATCGGAAGAGGAGCGGTGGACATGGCGCGGGGAGGAGCAGTGACGAACGGCGGAATGGCAGTGAGGACCGGCGGACAGGCGGGAGGAGCGATATGCGGCGAGGAGCGGCGGCTGAAGTAAGGCTCCGGGCAGGCGGGGGTCGGGGCAGGCAGTGGACGGGGCGGGCAGGGGCCCGAGCTGCTTGACAATGTCAGGGCGGGTGGGGGCCCGGGAAGCCTGATTGCTCCCGGACAAGGTTGGGACGGGCTGCTAGTATTGTATACATATATTGTCGCTCCAATCTACCAAGAAACACACAGCACTCCGGAGCGGGGCCTGCCTTTGGGCGTGGTGGAGGGACCACAATTTCTATTCAGCTCAAATTTCTTCACAGGAAGAGACAGCACTCTCGTGGGAGGAAAATAATTCTGTTTAATTAGACGAGTTACAGGTACAACGGATGCGTTTCGGGTTGTGCCTTCATCAACAGACCCCACCGAACTCAAGAATTACCGCCCAATCTCGCTCCTCCCGTTTCCAGCAAAAGTCATCGAGAAGTCCATCAACAAACAGCTGGCTGCCTTCCTCGAGACGAACGGATCCCTCGACCCCTCGCAGTCCGGCTTCCGAGCCAACCACAGCACCGAGACCGCCCTCATCGCCGCCACCGACGACATTAGAGCCCTGATGGACAACGGAGAAACAGCGGCCCTCATCCTCCTAGACCTCTCCGCGGCCTTCGACACTGTCTGCCACCGCACCCTAGTGCAGCGCCTCAGCAACGTCGGAATCCAGGAGAAGGCACTGGAATGGATCGTCTCCTTCCTCGACGGAAGAACACAGAGAGTCCGCCTACCACCGTACAAGTCAGAAGCCACCGAAGTCATCTGCGGCGTCCCTCAAGGATCCTCGCTAAGCCCTACCCTCTTCAACGTCTACATGAGCCCCCTCGCGGCCATCGCACGCCAACACAACCTCAACATAATCTCCTACGCCGACGACACCCAGATGATCCTCTCCCTGACCAACGACCCCGCCGCCGCCAGAGCCAACCTGCACGAAGGGATGAAGGAGGTAGCCGAGTGGATGACGACCAGCCGCCTGAAACTGAACTCAGACAAGACGGAGGTCCTCATCCTGGGCTCCACGCCCACCGCCTGGGACGACTCCTGGTGGCCCCCCGCCCTGGCCACCGCACCCAAACCGACTAACCACGCACGCAACCTGGGCTTCATTCTGGACTCCTCCCTCTCCATGACCAAGCAAGTCAACGCCGTCTCCTCAGCATGCTTCAACACCCTGCGCATGCTACGGAAGATCTTCTGGTGGATCCCCACGGAGACCAGGAAGACCGTCACCCAGGCCCTCGTCACCAGCCGACTGGACTACGGCAACGCCCTCTACGCCGAAACCACCGCCAAGCTCCAGAAGAGACTTCAGCGGATCCAGAACGCCTCAGCCAGACTCATCCTCGACATCCCACGTAACAGCCACATCTCTGGACACCTGAGAGACCTGCACTGGCTCCCCGTCAACAAAAGAATCACCTTCCGTCTCCTCACCCACGCACACAAAGCCCTGCACGATCAAGGCCCGAGCTACCTCAACAACCGAATCAACTTCTACGCTCCCAAACGCCACCTCCGATCAGCCAGCCACGCCCTTGCCGCCGTCCCACGCATCCGTAGAGCGACAACAGGAGGAAGGTCCTTCTCCTACTTGGCCGCCAAGACCTGGAACTCCCTCCCTCCCGACCTGCGTCTGACCCAAGACCACCTCTCCTTCAGGAAGAAGCTCAAGACCTGGCTGTTGGAGCAGTAACGGCACCCCCCCCCCCCTCAGCGCCCTGAGACCCGACGGGTAAGTGGTGCGCTCTATAAATGTCTTTGATAGATTGATTGATTGAACATTCAGCTTGCATGAAGCATTTCTGTGCATTGTAAGCATGCGATTACCTACAACTTCCAGTGTCATCAAAAATCTCATTGACACTGACATAGGACAAGAATGGCTTGCATACCCCACATTACATTTCTTTTTTTTTTTTGAAAACCTTTATTTCACAATATAGTCAAACAAGTACGGGCCTACAACCTACCGGCCGGCCTCAACATCATTTGAAGCACAATGGCAAGCAGTTGGGCGACTCAGTAGCATATCAAAGCAAGCACGATCAATCTGAGTTACACTGTAAGTAGTTGCGCTACCAAGAAGTAGGAGAAGTGAAGGTTTAATTTTAAAGTTTTTAAAGTATGTCCAAAATAGTAGAAACTAAGAAGGATCTGAGTCCAAACAATCCGTCTAGGACATAAGTGGGCAACGTTCCTCAAAGAAAGTCAGCGAGCATTATGTGCCAAACAAATGGCTGCAGGCGAGTAGCACAGGAGAGATAACGAGCAAACAGTGTGATACGCCCCAGCCAAATGGTAAGCGGTCATCCAAGAAAAAGCAATGCACGACAGCAATTCTTGAAGGGCAGACGGCCAAAACCGTAGCTGCAACTCCAGGATAGGGCAGAAAGACCCGCCATGAGGCCACGAAGCAGTCGTGAGGCGAGGCGTCTGGACACAAACCTCCAGCCGTCTCCAAGGTCCAAGATCCCCGCCCGTCTCCACAACAGTAATGGGTAGCGCGGCAGCAACCATATCTCTCGTCCCCAGCGCTTCCACGTACATCTGGGCAGGCTGGTAATCACAGTCGAACACAGGGTGTGGCGAGGTGCACAGCACATGAGGAGCAGCACGGCCACCCGAGGGCTCTGCAAGCGCAGCGGTATCCAGTCGGCTTTCCAGGTCTTGGGCCGTGTCACGTATAGCTACACGAAGATCACTCAGGGCGCCCAGAATATCAGCAATCCTAAGGGACGCCTCAGGATGAGAGGGCGCTGCCGTCTCGCACACCCTGGGCGCGTAGTCACACCGTAGCCCTCGAGGCTGTTCGCCGACGGCCATCGTGAAGGCAGCCCACAAGTAGCCGGCCCACAAAGCACTTCCACTCCGGGGGGTACAATAACAGGACGGTCCCCTTCGCCTGCCACCCGGCTGCAGTGCAGCGCCAACCGCAATAGACACCCCAGATAGTCTCCGGGGGTCGAGAGTCCCAGGTGCCAAGCACTCAGTTCAAGATGGCACCCATCGCAGCGCTGAAGAACAAGAAGACGATCAAAGCCGTCCACAAGCCGGAAAGAGTGATACAATGTAGCACCGGCGGTGATGATAGAATGCAGGCGTGGGAGCGTGCGGGGCAGGGCGGCTCGCTGTATCGAAGAAGTCAATGCAGTAATCGCTCTCCTTCAGCCAACCCCGCCCTGCTACAATGTCCGCTGTTGTTGCAATCCTGGACGGCCGCCTCCGGAGAACAAAGACCCGTCCTCCGCCATGCAACACTGAAGCGAAGACTGGGACACCTTGCCGCTTCTGCCGCGGGGATCGCGCCGGGGAGCACACCGTCGGACACAGGAGCGCCACCCGGTTCCAGGACGCCGACAGGTTAGCAGGATAGCTTGCAGGATCAGCGGCGTTTCGGAAGGGGAACGAGAAGGTCGGCGGAGCCGAGGGATCAGGCGGCCATCATGGTCGCGGGCTAGGCTCCTCCCCCCCCACATTACATTTCTTGAGCGCCATATTGGAACATGTCTAATTCCCATTGAAATTCAATCTATCGCGATTAAATATTGCTGTATTATCCTTCACAGTCAATAATTCTCTTACTGATATCGGGGGTATCACTATCAATTATTACATTTCCTAATTGTATCACATTGTTTTGTAATGCTAGGACATCATATATAAAAACATTTTGATAAAACAAGTATTGAAATGATAGTGGTCTGTATGAGCAGTTTGTTGAGTAATTCATTACCTGAATAGATTACATGAATTGTTAGTTCTAAAAAATGACTCAATTAACAGTTTTAAGAAAAAACACATGTAATTAAAATCTAGCTCTGTATGAGCCTATGTTTCTCTAAGAGTTACTTTAGACATTGTTGAATACTCATTCTGACTGCATGATGTCTTTTTACATATGGTATGATTCCTATTTAGCTCTGAATGAGCCTATATCATATCCCCTTTTGTATTGCTTTGTTCGCCCTAAGTTGGCAGGGTATGCTCAGACGTGAGTCCCTTGCTCACTTGGCCACTGGATTCAAGATAGCTTGGTTGATGAGGATTATGAATCCGAAACCAGTCCCAGGATGCTTGTTTCCGGTCCAGGGAAGACATGGCTTGGCAGTTCGGGCTGGACTGTTCCCATGAGGCACAGGGTCAGACTGATTTGCATATGGCTATGTCTGAACTGGGGTGGCTGAGTGAGCTAAAGAATGGTGATGGATTAAACCAAGATCAGTTGACTGGGGGTGAGTATTTGATTTGCTCAAGCGCTGCGTCCATCATCCCCTTTTGTATCGCGCTGTTCTTAAGCTCAGTAACCATCATCCTGAATGCAGTACATTTTATTCTACTTCAGAACTTCCCACCTCCACCCCTTTATTACCTGGGTTTTGATGTGTATTATCCCCCTCTACTATCTACTCACTTGGAGGGTCTCTCAGGTCTGCAATCATCGCGGGCCACGCCTGTATATCATCTTCGAGTTTTTCGTTGTTTCTTATTTTTTTCATTCGAATAAATTCAGCTGTCACCCATTGATTCAATTACTTATAAGTGGTGGAGTCGGACTTAGCCATGAGATTGTCACTCTTCTTTTTGCTAGTACCAGCCCCAGGAGTAAAAAATTTCTGCTGAGCTTTTTCTGTTTAGGACTGGGATTTAGATCCAGCATGACTGAACGTATTGTTCTAGGAATGGACGATCCAGTAGCTTTATGTATTTTCTCTAGTAATCCTTCGCAGAAGTGACCCACGCTCCGGCACCCCAACACCATATGGACGTAGTGAGCCATCAATTCACCACATCTAGGGCAAGCATCCGATTCTTCCAGCTAAATTTTACTTAATGTGCACGGGGTTACATATACTTGCTTGGTGTACTATGTTATATTGAATTAATTTAAAATGTACTTTGGAATTCACTTTTTGTACTCCCTCATGTACTCTTACATAGTCCCGTTCCGATATGAGCTCCTCGGAGTCCCCCTCCCACATTGTCTGTACCAGAAGGGTTGTGACTGCCATATTGTCTCAAAGGGCTCTATAGATATGGGAGACTAAGCGGCGCCCTCCCGCCATAGACAATAGGGTCATGAGCAACACTGTCATATGGGGCTCCTCCGGGAAGGAGGTCCATACCTCCCGGGCCACAGCTGCAATTTTTCCATACTACAGGAATTGTCCTGTCCCCATTTCAAAAGTAGTCATTGCCTCCTCCTGTGTCACAAATCTGCCATTACTATACAGATCCCCCATTGTATGGCATCCACCGTCCTTCCAACGTTGGACCCACATTGTTATTGTTATTGTTATTGTTATTTTAATTTTATACCGCGCCTAATCACCTGCAGGCCTCTAAGCGCCAGGAAAAGATGGTACAGGACAACAACATAACGAAGTCAGAGCAAAGAGCAGCATTCCGGTTATGCTATGCTCAGGCTTCTCCTAAACAATAGTGTTTTTAAGCTCTTTCGGAATCTTAGGAGGTTTCCTTCTTCGCGCAACCCTCCAGGCAGACTGTTCCACAACTGGGGAACCAGTACTGAAAAAGCTCTCCCTCCCTTCGTCGCCAGCCTATAGCGAGAGCAGGTCAGCAGCTGCGAGTCCGAGGACCGAAGTGATCTCGTCGGACAGTACAGCTGCAGGCGCTCCTTGATATAGGCTGGGGCCTTACCGTAAATTGCCTTATGAGCTGTACACAAACTCTTCTTAAAGGGTCTTATAACCCATAATGGCATATCTGGGGAGTAGGGAGTCCTCTCCTAATTGTATCCTCCCACACTCTCGCCACATGTCTGATTATGTAAGGGTATTCTTTCGGGATCGCATCTCCCATCATAAGCAACTCAGGTAGGGGGTTTCTCCCATGTATGCCCGCCAGTAGACTCTTTTCCCAGTTGGTATTGTCCTCCAATCCACGGACCACGTGTTGCAATTGTGCTACTATTTAATAAAGGTTCCTATACGGGATCTCCAATCCTCCGTCCGCCCATTTCCGTTGGAGGGTTCCTAGCTTCACCCGCTTACATTTGTTGCCCCAGAGCAGTTCTACTATTAAGCTGTCTACAAGAGTAAAATAGGACTTTGGAATTTCATAAAAGGAATGTTGTAGGGTGTAAAGGCATCGGGGTAATATTATCATTTTTATGATTGCCACTTTTCTCATCAAGGAAAGGGGCATGGACTTCAAGTATGTCACTGAGGCTCAGATACCTTCTACAATTCTCCCTGTATTATGCTCCAGGAATTGTGGGGGTGAGTGCCACAATTGAACTCCCAAATACTGTATTCCCTCTATTTTCCATGGCAGACCTACTTCTGGACGGGCCACTATGGCAGCACCCAACTTGCACTTGCTCTCATTATGTGGTTGATCATGCACCATCTTTTTGTTGTCTGTCAACAGTTCCAGTCATAGAGATAGTTTAAGAGCAGAGGTTGGAGATATTTTGACACGTCTGTAACCCCATTAGGCATGTATGCATTAGCTAAGTCCCAACCTCACCCTCTTTCTCTGAAAATTGAAATCTAAATTTTATCTCTGAAGCTCCACCAGCAATTCCCTCTGGAAGCTCAGTGGCACCAGCTGAAAAATGTGGAGGATCTTGGGCAAAAAGTACATTTTAAATGTTTCTGTTTTTCTCTCCCAGGGCAGTGTTTGATGCCTCCAACTAACCTGATCTGCTTTGACAATATTTTGAAATATCTTAGCATTAACAGCCTTTGTGCATTCCAACATGGGTGATACTCCAGATATTTAGTTGTTTCTGCAGACAATCTGAAACGGGTAGATCTTGTGAGTGAATATAATGCTTTGGGTCCTAGTGTTATATTGAGTCTTTCAGATTTAATTATGTTTATCTTAAAGCCAGACACTCGCTGGTAATGAGTGTTGGACTGCACCCTCACAAATATTACCCATGAATGGTGGCTAAGCAAAATATCGTTGCTTACTAGGTTCTGTTCCATTTTCATCAGTTGTAAAACTAACCACAGTTTCGTTAACGTCTCTCCTTATTTCCAGTTAACATCTATGACAAGATACTGAAGGTTTCTCCAGGGTTCATGTTCCTACTTCCGGCATTTTGTCCATCCTCCTAGCAGTAGCAGCTGTATGTGGAGCCACTTCTTGGAGGACGTGATCTTTCTATAATAGAGAGTCTCTGCACCTTTCCTATTGCTGTTTTGCGGTAAAAGGGGCAGATCACAACCTGGATGTTGTTCTGTTTTTGTAGTCCCTGCGCCCTGTCTCCGTTGTGGCACTTTTCTTTATTTTGCCTGATTTTTAACAGGCTCCCTTTTCTTCAGTATATATTGCAGTGTGCCACTATGCCGCTGCCGCTGCCGCTCACTTAGTTTTTTTAATTTTTTGTATTCCCGCTTGTCCCTGCAACACTGTATATTCCAGCTGTGCAGGCAGGGAAATAAACATCATGGTGCTCTATGAAGGAAACAAACGTGCCTACCCTGACCGTCATGTCCAGTATTCTGCACATTGCGTTGTGTGGAGGGTCTGATGGGTGGAGGTGGGCAGGGTGTTTTCTGATCAGACATACTCCTACCTTTCAGAGATCTTGTCTCCCCAATCCATAATTGATGGAATGAGAGAGAAAGGCCAGCCTCCAGTAATGCCTTTACTTTTTCTTGTCCATTACTGAAAGATCAGGAGAGTCTTTGTTTAAGACCTTCTATTGGCCGTGAGGAGCCAAGTCTCTTGTTTTTCAAATAAGGGAACAACAAAAGGGTGAAAAGCTTACGAGAGGTAACAGCTATATCTTGAGAGGTAAGTTGACAGCTATATCTTGAGAGGTAAGTTGACAGCTATATCTTGCTTGTCGACAGAGACTTACAGCCAGATTCATCAAAGGAAATTTGGCTCGCAAAGGGCCAGATTGTGAGAATCTGGCCTTTTGCGAGCGCTATTTTTGCATTTGGGATTCATCATCCCAAATGCGAAAATCGCAATTATAGAAATCGCTAAATTGCGATGAATTGCATTTAAGGAATCTCAATTTGAGATTTCTTAAATGCAATTCATGAACCATTTAAAAATTGCGAATTCGCAATCTGGGGCCGCTATTTACCGCGAAGTCTAACTACGTGGTAAATAGCGAAAACTTAGAAAAATGCACTTTAGTGCATTTTTCTAAGTTGTATGTTACACACACACATGTCCTTTGGACATGTGTGTGCGCAACACCAGTGTACATTACCATTTCAGGGGTGCTACAGAGTGTCCTTTGGACACCCTGGCACCCTTGCAATCGCATTTTTTTATTTGCGAATAGCTATTTGCTCATCGCAAATAAGGAATGACTCCCAGTTCATTCCTATGGGCCTTTAGGTCCATTGGAATGAATGGGGAGTCATTCCTTATTTGCGATTAGCAATTAGCGAATCGCAAATAAGGAAGCTGTAGAAATCACAATCAATATTGCGATTTCTACATGAATCCCGTTTTGCGAGTCTTTAATAGCGATTCCTTAATAATCGCTATTAAGGACTCGCAAAACATGACAATGATGAATCTGGGGGATAGTCTGAAGACACAGTCCTAATAGATCAATTAGATTTTCCCTTCTCGCTAAAATCCCCACCCTTGGTTTTGAATCTCTGAGACTATCTCTAGCCTTTCACAGTAGACATAGGAGAAAACATGAGATTACACAATAATATGAATTATTAGCGCATACTAGTGACTTGCTGCCTTTCGTAGCGTGAATATTTGACAAATATGCCCCTGCATATTGTACCAACAACAGGTCGTCCTACAGAGCTATCCTGTTATTGTTTTAATACAAATGTTGTATTTATTTCATGCTTTTATTTTTTAGAGAATAAGTAATTGGCTTGATAATACCTAGAAGGAAGCTGCAATGCGAGCATCCATTTAAGGGTGTTTCATTTTAGCATCCTGAATGTAAGTGTTTATTATTGCCTAACAATGTGATTTTTTTTTTAAAACAGGGATGACATTGACAGATCAACATTAATGGCGAAGTGAGATTACACATGAGCTGAAGGGCAGACGAGGAGTTTCCTCACGAAGATGAGTGCAGCTGACCTCGTCTGGCTTGTGCGGTGTGAAAATAGGACAGCTCTGCAGATACAAAGAAGAATAGTATTTAGATCGGAGCGACAACAAAGTATGCAGAGTTTAGGCCACTGGAGATGAAAAAGTATCCCTGTCCGAGCCTCCGCTGACCGCTGGACACGGACTCTTCAACTTGAATGAACACCGTGCTGTCCCAAAACGAAGGGAGATTGAAGCCGACGGGAAGCAACTCTCGAATATTCTTTAGATCTTTGACACTACTAATTGCTCTGTGATGCTGAGTCACAGATGCGACGAAAGGCAGGATTAAAACAACACCCATCAGACATATTTTGTAAGACCTTGGAGTTATTACACTGATTTCAACATGTTTATGTGGTTAAAGAGAAAATCCTTGGCTGTTATTAGGTTTTTTATAGAAAGAATTGAACATGTGCCTTATTGTGATTATCAGTAATTACCACAATGCCTTATATGACGAGATGCTGTGTATTTTTCTTAAGCAACCTACTTACTCACATTTGTATTCAGAACATTTATGAATGTTTCGGTGTTTTCAAATTAAACTGTTTGCAGTACCTTGCAAACCTTGCCTTCTTATGAAATAAGATTACATGCTAACATTAGTGACTCGATTTTTTAAACAACATTGAAAAAACATAAATTCATAAAGATGCAACATGATAGCCATATATTTTCTGGTGTTATATAAATACACATACCTGTACGAATAAAAGCTCAGGTAGTGGATATGTTTCACATTCCAAAATTATGGAGTAGGACAGTGTTGTTACAATTGTGACCTACATGAGGAGCCAGGAGGTAAACTACTTCTTTCCATGCAGAAGATCACAGTGCAGGCGTCTCCTGAAGAATTCTCCGGTATCCTGTGATGCAAAGTGATGCAAATGGCAGCCGCAATCAACTTTCATGCTCAAAAAAGGTGTGCCCTGGGGCCCTGCTATGCTAAGTGATGCAAACAACAGCAGCAATTAACTTTCAGTTTCAAAAGTATTTTTGTACTAAAAGTTGACACGAGTGCAATGGAAAGTCTTATTGTTAACCTGATAATTAATGCAAAGTATACATAAGGAGATGGGGACAACATAAACACCCTAATGTTCCACACAAAACCAACAAAAATGACCCAAAGTGTTGTCTGGAATCTTGGCTACAGAAAAAGAAGCATAAGCATGGGGAGTAGTTATCAGTGGTGCAGTAGGTGCAGTGCTACTGGGCACATTGATACTGGATTCTTGATGTATCCATCACCTCATTATCCATATTAACTGATTTATGCCTGAGTGACTGTGTACAAGGTGTTATTTGTACTGGAGAGTGTTACTTTCAGTAGAAAACTCAAGCAAGACACTGCTCCCACACCTCTGTGCTCTGACGCAACACTAATTCGTGTTTAGCATCATGCAGGCAGCATTATTAGGGTGTGCATGGTCGATGTGAAATTATAGCATTCATAACAACACATAACTTCTCAAATGTCATTATTTGTCACAATACAGCGCATGGTAGAGTGGTGAGTTATAGTTAGAGTTGTCTGGTTAGCGAGCTGAAAAGTGGGTAACGAGGACCACTACTAATCATTTGAAGGTGGTGGATACATTATAAATGATAGCTATCACTATAAATTTAGAATTTTTTTAATTTGTGCAGTTTAAACTTGGTTTGTATAGGGAAAATATGTTTTCCTAACTATAAGCTTTAACCTTTGCTTTTTTTCATTGAATTTCAATGTTTTAAAAAATGTTTAATAAAAATGTGTTTCAAATCATAGAGTCCATTGTCGCAAGTGAAGAGTTGTTATGTAGAGTGTCGTACAGTACAGAGGAAGAGAGTGTTGTAAAGTCTATTTTCATAGTCTGGAGTATCGCACATCGTAATCAAGTAGAGTGTAGTAGCGTATCGTACAGTGTAGTAAAGTGTTATAGTGTAGTGGCATGGTGTCTCATATAGTGGAGTCAAGTATCATAGACTGGAGAAACAAGTTGTAAAGTGGAATGGTTTGTCGAAGAGTAGAGTAGGGTTTCATAGACTGTCAGAGTGGAGTAGAGTGTTTTAGAGTGGAGTAGGTTGAAGTAGAGTTTAGTGTTGTCAAGTGGAATGCCATAGAGTACAGTGAAGGAGAGTGTCATAGTGGAGTGGTATATCGTAGAGAAAATCTGAGTGGTGTGGAGTGTTATACAGTATAGTGCAGTGTTGTAGAGTGGAATTGCATACAGTGGAGTAGAGTGTCAGACAGTGGAGTGGAGTAGAGCAGGATATAGTACAGTGGGATTAAGTGTAGGAGAGTGGAGTGGAGTACACTGGAGTAGGTAGTGTAGAGGGGAGTAAAGTGTCAGAGTGGAATGGCTTGTCGTAGACTGTAGTGGCGTGGAGTGCAGTAGAGTGGAGTGGCATAGCATGCTGTCAAGTAAAGTGTCATATATCCGAGTACCTTGTTGCCTAGTAGAGTGAGGTGGGTGTCATGCAGGACTGGAAAGTGATGTGGACTACAGTAGAGTGGCATACAGTGTAGTTGGTTTTTGTAGAGTGGAGTGGTTTACAGTACAGTGTTGTAGAGTGTGTTACAGTGGATTGGCATACAGTGTTATAGAGTACAATGGCGAAGTAGAGTAGAGTGGAGTAAAGTGGAGTGTAGTGGCATACAAAGAGCTGTGTGCAGTGTTGTATAGTGGACTAGAGTATTGTAGGGTATAGAGTGTTGTACAGTGGCATACAATAGTACAGTGTTGTACTGTGGTGAGTGGTAGAACTTTTTTAAAGTTAAGTTATATACAGTGGAGGAGAGTGCCCTACAATGGAGCGGCAGAAAGAGCAGTGGGGTACACTGGAGTAGCATAGACTGGATTACCGTAAAGTGGAGAAGCATTCAGTGGAATACTGTATAGTGGAGTGGAATAGTGGAGAAGGGTACAGTGGATCAGTGTAGAGTGGGGTGGCATACATTGAAGTGGCAAGGCTTACAGTCAAGGAAACTTTTATAAATTGTAGTAACGGACAGTGTTGGAAACTTTTGTAGAGTGTTATACAGTGGAGTGTATGGGCATAGAGTTGAGTGCAAATTCGGACAGTGGAGTGTACAGGGATAGAGTGGAGGAGAGTCTAGTAGAGTGGCGTAGCGTTTTGTTATGTGTATTTAAATAGAGTGGAGGAGTGAACACTGAAATGGCGTAGCGTGGAGTAGCGTACAGTGAAGTGTCATAAAGTGGATTAGCATGAGTAAAGTATCGTAGAGTAAAGGAGCGTAGACGTCAGTGCTGTAGTTTGTAATAGCGTATAGTCTAACAGAGTACAGTAAAGTGGCGTAAATTGTAATAGCGTATAGTGGAGAAGCTTGAAGTGGCATACAGTGAAGTCGTGTAGACTGGACTGACTTACAATGGAATGGAGTACAGTCTAATAGCATAAAGTGGAGTGGTGTCCAATGGGAGTAGAGTGGAGTGGCATTCAGTGGAATGGCGTATACTGGAGTAGCATATAGCTCAGTGGCAAAGAACAGAGTGTTTTACAGTGGGGAGGCGTAGAGTGCAAACTGTCACCTAATGATCTCTCTAACAAATTAGGTGAATTCCATCTTAACCCTAAAAACCCGGACATAAATTCAGCCTATGCTGCCTTTCATGAGTGGATCAATACAGGCCTTGACTCCCTCATTCCAGCAAAGTGGACCAAAACCCGTAGCACCCCCTCTAACCCTTGGTATAATGAAAACCTAAAAGCTCTACGGAAAGACTGCAAAAGAGCTGAACGCCATTGGCGGAAAGAGTACAAAGACACGGATAAAACTATATACCTGGTAAAGTTAAAGTCGTACCACAAGGCAATACGCACTACCCGTGCATCCTTTTATGCGGAAGAAATCAGCGCAAGTACAAACCCCTCCAAAACCATCTTTAAGCTTGTACAAAAACTTCAAAACAGCTCCAATCCTGCCCCATGTATCACTTCCTCACAACAATGTGACGACCTCGCCTCTTTCTTTATAGAAAAAGTAAAAAAAATCTACGATACCTTTCCTCAGGACCCCCTGGAACTTCCCAAAACTCATAAACTCTTGCCTGACCACCCGAGCTTACCCTCTATACCGAGTATCACCCTTGACGATCTAGCCAAACTATGCACTAAGGTTAAGTCCGGATCACCTACCGACCCCATGAGTCCAGCCAAATTTTTAGAATCCCTCGATTTCTTTCTCCCCTCCATAGCTACTCTACTGAACCTCTCCTTTTCCTCGGCGATAGTTCCTACATGCTGGAAGCAGGCCAGGGTTTCTCCGATTATTAAAAAACCTACTTTAGACCCCTCAAAGCCAGAAAATTTTAGGCCCATCTCGCTGCTTCCATGGGTTTCCAAACTGGCAGAAGCCCATGTGAACAAAGTACTGTCTAGCTACATGACGCAACATCAAATACTTGACCCCTCTCAGAACGGTTTCAGGCCAGGATTCAGTACTGAGTCCGCTTACTGACCACTACCGAACACCTCCGGGACATCCTGGATGCCGGTCAAAGTGCTGCGCTGATTTTACTTGATCTCAGCGCGGCCTTTGATACGGTGTCCCACCCCCTTCTGATAAAACGTCTCAAGGCCATAGGGATCACCGACTTAGCCCTTGAGTGGTTTCGCTCGTTCCTGAAGGAGAGATCCTTCCGGGTCTTTGCCACCCCATTTATCTCTCAGTCTCACCCCATAGAACAGGGAGTCCCGCAGGGGTCGGCGCTCAGCCCTTCCCTTTTTAATCTTTACGTTCAGCCTCTTGCTGAAGTAGCAAAAGAATGGGACCTCACGCTGGTGTCGTACGCTGACGACACCCAGCTAGTCATCTCTTTATCTGAAGGCCCCTCGTTATCAGCTGTTAAATTTAAAAATGGCCTAGAGGCAGTCGCACGATGGATGTCACATAACTGCCTACAGCTGAACGCTGGTAAAACAGAGGTACTGCTCCTGGGTAAAAATCCTTGCTACTGGAGTGAACACTGGTGGCCGTCCCTACTTGGCCCAATCCCCCCCCAAAAAAATGTGGTGAAAAATCTAGGTGTCTGGGTGGACTCCTCCCTCAACTTCCAGACACACACTAAAAAATTGGCTGCTACTTGTGTGGGCCTGCTGAGGTGCCTCCACCCGATACTTGGCTTTTTTGACCCCAGTACGCGCCAACTGATAGTCCAATCTATCATTCTGGCCCGACTGGACTATGCCAATGTCCTCTTTCTTGGCATCAACAAAGCAGAGATGGCTCGGCTGCAACGGATACAAAACTCTGCAGCCAGGGCAGTCGTAGGCCTTCCTCGCAGGTGCTCTGCCAGAAATACCATTCAGAACCTTCATTGGCTACGAATTGAAGCCCGTGTTCACTTCAAGGCTCTCACCACTGCTTTTAAAATTCTTAGATCGGACTGTCCTGGGCTTCTATGCCCACTTTTAGTGCCTTACATCCCCCAACGTGCCCTACGCTCGGTTGGACAGCACTTGGTTGTTGTCCCGCGAATCAGACTAAGCAGGATGGGTGGCCGTTCTTTCAGAGTTTTAGGTGCCAAACTTTGGAACTCGCTGCCTCTCCACATTCGCTCTCTGACAAACCTGCTGGCCTTTCGCAAGGCAATTAAAACTTTTCTGTTTACCCTAACATAATTTTTTCCCTGTAAATCCCTTCCCCTTTCCCCCTTCCCTTCAGGTTTCTGTTATGGTTCAGCGCCGGGACGCCTCGTTGCTGGGGCAGCTGTTTGCGCTTAATAAAATATTAACATAACATATAGTGGAGTAGCGTACACTGGGGTGGCATTTAATGGAGTGGTGTACAGTGGCATGAGGGAGTGTAATAGCATACAGTGGAGTTGGGTACATTGGAATTCGGTCCAATCAAATATCTTAGAATGAAGTGTGCAAAGTGGAGTGCCATACATTAGAGTTGAGTAGCGTACAGTGGAATAGACTAGAGTAAAGTGGCGTACAGTAGAATGCTTAAGGGTGGAATAGCATACATTGGATTGGCGTATAGCAAAGTGGCATACAGTGGAGTGGCGCACACTGAAGAGGCGTAGAGTGTTATGTTATGTTATGTTAGTGCTATTTGTATTGCGCACGGCTGCTCCAGCGAAGGAGCGTCCCGGCGCACCGACAAGGTGGCGAACACAACACAACTGGGGAACAGAAATAATTATTAAGAAATTGGGGAGTGAAGGATTTAACAGAGCTCAGAAAATAAATGAGTTTTAGCGGCCTTGCGGAAGGAGAGCAGGTCACCAAAGGTCCGGAGTTTCAAAGGGAGAGCGTTCCAGAGTGCGGCTGCCCGCACCTTAAAAGAGCGACCCCCCACCCGACTGAGTTTGAACCGAGGGGCTACCGCTAATTCTTGGTCTAGCAAGCGCAGAGTGCGGCCCGGGATGTAAGGGCGCAAAAGTTGGTGCAGTAAGGGAGGTGATAGGCCCTTCAGAATTTTGAAGGAAAGGCACAAAACTTTAAAGTGGATCCGCTGCCTAACGGGTAACCAATGCAAGGCTCGCAAAGATGGACCGGCCGAGCAAAACCTAGGAAGACCTACGATCGCTCTGGCCGCAGCGTTCTGCACTCTTTGAAGTCGGGTTAACTCAGCCTGGTTTAATCCTATAAAAAGGGAGCTGGCATAGTCCAACCGCGCCAAAACCGTTGCTTGCACCACCAATTGACGAGTTGCGGCATCAAAGTATTTAAGGGCAGGGCGCAGATTGCGCAGGATGCCGAAGCAGCAAGCCGCCATCCTTTTGGTGTGGCCAACGAAGTTGAGGGAAGGGTCCAGCCAAACACCAAGGTTTTTGATCTCCGCAACCGGAGTGGGGGTCGGCCCCAGCTCAGAGGGCCACCAAGTATCTCCCCATAGGTCCGTCCGCTTCCCAAAAATCATCACCTCCGTTTTTTTGGCGTTTAGTTGGAGACAGTTGGACGTCATCCAACCAGCCACCGCCCTGAGTCCTTCTCTGAATCTTGGGGCATCCACCCCAGAGTCCCCGCTGATCGTGACCGCTAGCTGGGTGTCATCTGCGTACGACACCATGGTCATACCACAGAGCTTCACAACCTCAGCCAGCGGCCTCACGTAGATGTTAAACAACGTGGGGCTCAGTGAGGAACCCTGTGGGACCCCAAGAGACAGAGGATGACATTTGGACTGGTAGGGCGGGGACGCCACACAGAAGGAATGATCCCTGAGAAACGAACGGAACCACTGGTGTGCAGTGCCGATCACCCCTATCTCCTCAAGACGTTGCAGGAGAATGTCATGGGAGACCGTGTCAAAGGCGGCGCTTAGGTCTAACAAAACAAGCGCCGCCGTTTGACCTGCATCCAGAACTACCCGAAGGTGCTCGACCATAGATAACAGTGCTGTCTCCGTACTGTGGCCAGCCCGAAAACCATTCTGGGTGTCGTCCAGAATGTTGGCACGCGACAGATGACCAGTGAGGGCGGTGTTGACATGCGCCTCCGCGAGTTTGGCTGGCCACGGGAGAAGCGAAATCGGGCGGTAGTTCTCCGATTTTGTAGGGTCGAGAGATGGTTTTTTCAAAATGGGCATTACTACCGCATGCTTCCATTTCAAAGGCACCTGGCCTGATGATAGCGACGTGTTGATTAAGTCGCAAACCGGGCGAGCAAGAACCTGGTCTCTGAACATAGGTGGCTTGAGCGGGTCGTCCGGCGACCCCGACTTAACTCGGAGAGCCAAGGCCGTGTAAGACTCCAAAGAGAGAGAGGGGAGAGAGTCTAGCACCACCTGATCCAACCGGGTGGGAGGCCCCATACTGGTTTGTGCAGTGGAGGAGGGGAAGGCCCTATATATGGTCTGGACCTTCTCCAGGAAGAAAGCCGCCAGCGCTTCACAATGAGTATTGGAGCTGATGGAGTTACCGGCCGGCTTCCTTGCCACAAGGTCTTTAAGGGCCTTAAAGATGGTTTTAACAGGATTCCCACTATTGCGAAACTCCAGAGCGTAGTATTCAGCCCGGGTTCTACAAACCGCGCGGTGATAAAACTTGACCGCAGCCATATACAGGGTTTTTTTGCTGCTGTCATACCTCTTCCTCCAGTCTCTCTCTGCACGTCTGCAGACACTTTTCAGAGCCCTCAGATTGCCATCATACCAGGGACTGGGGGCGCAGGAGCCACACTTACTGGAAACCATCGGGATAAGGGAGTCGAGGGCCCTGGTTACCCATCCGCAGAAATGGTCATAACCAGACTCCACGTTCTCCACTGCACCCAGTGGGTCGTCAGTGAGAAGGCGGTGGAGATCTTCCGCCTTTAATTTGCTCCAGCGCCGTCTGGGCATGGCTCGCAGTGGCACCTTAAGTGGGGCTTCATCAAGAGGACAGTGAATGGTCACGAGTGAGTGGTCTGACCAGGTCAGGGGGAGGGGGGGCCACTGTAACCCCTTCTAAGTTAGAAAAAAAGGGGTCCAGAGTGTGGCCACCACTATGAGTGGGGTCCGAGACCAGCTGGAACAATTGAAGGGCCTCAAGGTCAGCCACCATCCCTCCCACAGAAGAAAGACACAAAGTGTCAAAATGGAGATTCAAGTCACCAATGATAGAAAAATTGGCAGACCCTACTGCTAGTGAACTAACCGCCTCAGGGAGAGCCTCTCGAAATGCCACTGAGCTACCAGGTGGACGGTAAATCAGCAATCCTGACAAGGTAAAATGCGGAGTAACCGCAACCTTGAACAGGGCGCTTTCGCAGCCCGTGATGTTCTGCACACTCCAGGCGCAAGAATAGCACGATTTAACAGCAAGACCGACGCCACCCCCTCTCGAAGAGCGGTTGAGCGTGTAGATGGAATACTCAACGGGGAACGCCAGATTCAATACCGTAGAATCGGTGTCTTGCAGCCATGTCTCTGTCAGACAAAAGATGTCAGGGGGGTCATTGTCCACAAGATCAGCAATATCCTGATAATGCTTGACCGCCGATCTGACGTTTAAATTCCAGATGGTGAGATGTCGCGAAGAGACCTTACTGCTTATGGCAGGCTGCACTATACAAGACCCCAAACAGGAAGGGGCTTCGAGTAGCCAGCCGCCACAAGCACAGCGATGGGGGCCACACAAAGGGTCAACGCGGACTTCGGCGCAGGGAGGCAGACAGGTGTTAAATGCCAGGAGACTATCCCTGGTATACATAAGCATGGTTAGAGATGCACCTGATGTAAATATCGCCGCGAAGCCAGCGCAACCGAGCGCGGACGGGCGCAGACGGGCAGGACTCTGGCACGACTCTGGCCACGCGAGGACACGCCCGCTGCGCGATCCCGCTGCGCTAGGGGAGGAGCCTTAAATAGGTGTTCCCAGGCGTCACATGTGCATTCAAGCGCTGTCAGCTGGAAAAGCCTCACTCCACTCACTCCACTCCAAGATGTCCGCCAAAAACGAACCAGGCACCCACCCCAGGACCAGACCCGCCAAAACGGCGGTGAAGGGGCACAATTTATGGTGCAGGTAAGGGGCAATTTAAAAAAGGGTCACAATGACCAAAACAAACAAAAAGAATATATAACGTTTTTAAAACAGCAGTTTTACTGCAAAAACGCGCGAGCGCTCTCGCAGCAGCAGCTACCTTGTCAGGGGCTGAAAGCAGGAGGGACTCGCCCTAAATAGGTGTTCCCAGGCGTCACATGTGCATTCAAGCGCTGTCAGCTGGAAAAGCCTCACTCCACTCACCCCACTCCAAGATGTCCGCCAAAAACGAACCAGGCACCCACCCCAGGACCAGACCCGCCAAAACGGCGGTGAAGGGGCACAATTTATGGTGCAGGTAAGGGGCAATTTAAAAAAGGGTCACAATGACCAAAACAAACAAAAAGAATATATAACGTTTTTAAAACAGCAGTTTTACTGCAAAAACGCGCGAGCGCTCTCGCAGCAGCAGCAGCAGCAGCTACCTTGTCAGGGGCTGAAAGCAGGAGGGACTCGCCCTAAATAGGTGTTCCCAGGCGTCACATGTGCATTCAAGCGCTGTCAGCTGGAAAAGCCTCACTCCACTCACCCCACTCCAAGATGTCCGCCAAAAACGAACCAGGCACCCACCCCAGGACCAGACCCGCCAAAACGGCGGTGAAGGGGCACAATTTATGGTGCAGGTAAGGGGCAATTTAAAAAAGGGTCACAATGACCAAAACAAACAAAAAGAATATATAACGTTTTTAAAACAGCAGTTTTACTGCAAAAACGCGCAAGCGCTCTCGCAGCAGCAGCTACCTTGTCAGGGGCTGAAAGCAGGAGGGACTCGCCCTAAATAGGTGTTCCCAGGCGTCACATGTGCATTCAAGCGCTGTCAGCTGGAAAAGCCTCACTCCACTCACCCCACTCCAAGATGTCCGCCAAAAACGAACCAGGCACCCACCCCAGGACCAGACCCGCCAAAACAGCGGTGAAGGGGCACAATTTATGGTGCAGGTAAGGGGCAATTTAAAAAAGGGTCACAATGACCAAAACAAACAAAAAGAATATATAACGTTTTTAAAACAGCAGTTTTAAAAACGTGGAGTTGCATACAGTATAATAGTGTAGAGTTAAGTTGTGTACAGTGTAATAGCGTAGAGTGGAGTGTTCTACAGTGGAGTGGTGTAGAGTGTAATAGCGTATAGTGGAGTGGTGTAGACTGGGGTGGCGTACCGTGCCATGGGGTAGAGTGTAATAGCATACAGTGGAGTGGCGTAGATTGGAGTGGGGTACAATCTAATAGCATAGAATAAAGTGCCATACACTCTAGTGGCGTAGAGTGGAGTAGTGTACAATAGAGGGGTATACAGTGGACTAGAGTGGCGTGGTGTACAATAGAGTGGGATAGTGTACACTTGCGTGACGTAGACTGGATTGGCATACAGTAGCACTGCGTACACTGTAGAGTGAAATCGCATACAGGGAAGATGAGTGGAGTGGCGTCGAGTGGAAAAGCATATAGTGGTGTGGCTACAGTGGCGAGGCATATGTATGAATGTTAAATTTAGCAGCAATGTTTCCACACATGGTGGCCTTGCGTTCCTTTATAAATCTGACGTAAGTCGTACATTGCCTATGCGACGCCATGAGTGACCAAGAGTACCGCAATCCAATAATATAGTTCTAGTTTGGGCTTTGGTATAACATGATAACTTTTCAGTATACCATAGTACATGGCGATGACAAGCCAGTATATATTTCGATAATGGCTGTTTTTAGAGAATGAAAAGACAACCATATTGTTTTTATCACACTTAGGCAGTGTTCAGTGTTCAGGCCTTAGATACAAGTAAGAAGTAGGTCCCTACTTGTTACTACTTTATTAAAGTGGTAATAGGTAGGCAAATACATTTTTTCTAATGGATTTTTAAATACATTTTCGCCCATGTACTGCAGTAGTTTCACAAAATGTTGTGAAATTCTGCTAAAGTACCACAGTGACAGATATCATGAAGTTTAAATTCTGTATAACGTAAAGAATACTTACCCTACTTACCTACAGGACCCAAAAAGTATCATTTCTATACCCTAATGCATAACCCTGACACATTTTATTCAGCCAATTTCGCGTTACGTCAAATACAATAGTCTATGGAAAATGCATTGGTGAAAAAACGAGTTTCGGGACCCCCCCTTTATCTTTGCACCGCTTAAAGATTCAACACCTAAGTTTTCATCATCTCAAAATGTAAAAAATGTTATTGGTCTGGAAAGTGTTGTAATTCGTCAAATGGGTGGACAGTCATTAGGGAGCTAATATCAGAGGAATTCCTATCTTTAGAAATACTAACTATAAATATTGTTTTTATCTATTGTATTTGTTATGTATTTGTTTATTGATTTACATAATTATGTCACCATAAATGTTTCTTTTAGTTTTTCGTGTAGTAATTCTGAAACTTTACACATGCATTCTAGTTTATTTTTTGGGCTTTGTTGCTACTTTTAGTGGGATTGTGCTACATATGAAGCCCAAAGTGAAGGAAAGCCAGTCATTGTTGTTGTAAAGTTATAGAATATCAGTCAGTCAGTCAAGAGGTCTTTATTCGATTCACATCATAAAAGACAAATACATATATATTTAAAAACAATTCATTTTGCATATAAGATAATAAATACATTACATTTAAAAACAAGTTAAGAAAAGTATTAAATTTTTAAACATTGATGAACGAGAAGACCCCTTGCTACATAATAACAGTGCTACTTTAAACAAATAGTCATAAAAACTATATAATAAAAAACGTCATTTGCCAAGGTTACGGGTTCGGATTGACCACGCCCAACTCACAAATTTTGCTACACCAATAACGATGGAGGGGGAAGTATCAGTTTTAAGAATCCTAAACGCTGCAAGAGCAGAGCTGGTGCCTAGTAACCGACAGACTGGTAAAAGCCAAACTTTCCTGGGTATAGAATATTAATTTTTCTCCAAATGGCCAGTTATCATATCTTCCATATAGTAGTTTGTGTAGCTTACTGCCTGGTCATTTTTCTATTTTGTTGCACAGAAGTAAATGAGGAAGTTGTCTTTTGTTTGACTGGTTGGCCACAGTTTTATTTTGTGAGTCAGAACGCATGCAAAGAAAACTTATGTAGATTAAGATATATTCTATCTGCTATGTATTTGTTTATAAGTTTCCATTAGCATGTGACCATAAATGGATCTTTCAGTTTGTCATATCATAGTAAATCTGGAACTTTACATATGCAGTCTAGTTTATTCTTTGGGCTTCCTTGCTACTTTTAGTAGGATTGTGCTACATATGAAGGTCAAAGTGAATAACAGGCAATCATTCTACGTCGGGAACGGAGGCTTTGGAATAATGTTACAGTGATTTGTAAAGCTGAATGTTCCAAGGCGCTAGCAACTGTGGGAGAGCAAATATGGCCCTTAAAGGAGTTACTTGGTGAAAAGCCAAGTTTTTTAATTCTTTCTTGAACTGGAGGAGGTTGGGGATAGATCAAATTGGGCAGCGGATGTAGCGTTGGGGCTAGAGCAGTTAACCTCGAAGCTGAGGAACCGGGTACAAGTCTCGGCAACGACCCTCAACATCCTTTGATTCTGGGCAAATCACTTAATCTCTCCGTGCCTAACAAAAATGAATGTGTCCATCTGTAACTAAATGGTGCTTGTGTAAAGCGCTCTTAAACCTGATATCTTCGGGTCTAGTTCGCGCTATACAAAATTCTAAATAAAAATATATAAAGAGGAAGTAGTATCTATTCAGTGGATGTGGTGTTCATAAAGCTCCTTCCTCCCCAATTGGTTTGTTTAAACCTTCCGACCACCAGTTTCCTAGCTCCCGAAGATCTCAAATTTCTCTTTGGACTATACCATTTAAAAGATTGTTTAAGGAACTGTGGGCCAGTTCCATAAAGAGCCTTATGGGCAAGGCAAAAAACCTTAAACCTAATGCGGTGCCTGATACGTAGCCATTGAAGACGTTTGATGACTAGCAGTGCACATTTGTGTTTGGGAATGCCATTTAACATTCTGTCCATGTATTTTGTATAACTTAGTATTTGTTGAGGTGTTGATGCTGCATGTTAGAAAATAAGACATTGCAGTAATCTAATTTTGCTAGCACTAGTGTTGTGATCACAGTTTTTTTGTGCATTGATAGAGATGAAAGGAAAAGCCTTTCTGAGCATCCTGAAGACCGGGATAGGGGAGGACGTGACTGCCTTAAACTGTAGTCCAACGGTTAAATGATTGTCTATACCCACCCCCAGTTTTCTGACCTTAGTAACAAGGGTGGGTCGGGCACCCAACTCCTCTGGCCACCAGGATGGGGCCATAAAGAAGGATTATTTCCAAACAGGGTGACCTCTGTTTTACTTGAATAAAGTTTTAAATAATTGCGGTTGATCCAATTGGTGCCATGAAGTCATGAAAATGTACACCCATTTGGTTGTTGGGGGAAGACATGGCTACAACCAATTGGGTGTCATCGGCATATGAAGTAAGTTCCAGCCCAACCGATCTTATAAGGGTGACCAGGGGTTTAACCTACACGTTAAACAATGTGGAACTGCATGAGGACTCCTGCAGGACTCGACATGGCAGACCAGACGGCTTAGACACAAATGAATCCAGAGCCACCACTTTTTCCTGTCCATTAAAAAGGATTCCAATAGTTTCAGAGCTGACCCCTCAAAACCGACAGCCTGGAGACGGTCCACCAAAGTTTTGTGATTGACCGTATCAAAGGCTGCTGATAAATTGAGGACTAAAAGGGCCACACCACCACCATTGTCCACTATTGCTCTAATCTCTTCTGTTGTTTTAACAAGAGCAGTTTTGGTACCGTTACCGCTTCTGAATCCAAATTGGGTGATATCTAACAGTTGGTGGTCTGATAGAAATTTAGGCTACTTGCCGGTTCAAGACTTTTTTTAATTATCTTAGCTTGGAAGGGTAGGCAAGAAATGGACCGATAGTTGTTTGGGTCACTGGAATTTGATTTAGACTTTTTTAACAGTGGAAGTATGGGCGCCTCCTTCAAAGTGGTAGGGAAATATTCTGATTTCAACATAAACATAAAGATGTTGGTCAGGCAGATGGCAACAGTTTCCCCAGCTAAATTAATGATAGTCGGTGGACAGGGATCCATAGGTGATCCTGATTTGACAGTTGTGATCAGAGTCATCACCTGTGATAGTGATAGTGATAGTGATAGTGATAGCGGTGAAAAATCTGTAAATTTAGGGCACTTCTCCTGTACCGTCAGATGCATGGGGTCTTTCCCGTTTTCTACCAATTTTTGATCAAACTTACTTGAACAACTTTATTCTTAAATAAATTAGCCAAGGTATCAACAAAGTTGTGACTGTTAATGGCCAGAGTTCTCTTAGGGGGTGCAGCCAGTGACACTGTCTGGAAAAGCCCCTTTGATGATTTCTTAGCTCCAGTTATTTATTGTGTGAAGTAGAATGATGTTTCCTTAATCGTTAGTGCTTTATACTTCCTTAAACATGATTTATATATCTATTTTTGTGTCCAGTCGTATTTTTTCCACCATTGTCTCTCTTGACGCCTGCAAGCTTGTTTCTGAAGTCTAAGGTTCTCAGTGAACCGAAGAGCAGAGGGTTTCCTTCTCTGTGAATTACAGGTTCTTAAGAGATGTGGAAATGGTGCAGCTGAATGAATCCATTCAGTATAGGTAAGAGAGGAATTTTTCCAGGTTATTAGATGGGGGGGCATTGAATCCTTTGAAGTATTAATGAAAACATCTGCCTGTATTTTATTCCATGCACTGGATTTAATCTCCAGTCTAATAGGTTTATCCAGAATGGTTTTCAGTTGAAGCTTCATAACAAACTTCACTGGGAAGTGGTTGAACCAGATTAAAGAGATCAGTGCTTTCGTGGTCACTTTGGCATTAAATGAAAACACTCCATCTAGTGTGTGGACTGCTCTGTAGGATAATTTTGTACCTAATTGAGACAACCCGAACCCTCAAGAGTTTCCATGAGAGTAATTGTGTCGCTGTCTTCGGACTTTTCCAAATGAAAGTTAAAATCTCCAAGCAAAGTGATGTCTTTAGCCGCCAAACCTTTCTCCAAGAGAGAACCCACTTTTTTTATAAACATGTTTCTAGGTCCTAGGTGGTAAACTAACATGCCCGTAAAGGATTGTATGTTAGAAAGTGCCACATTAAACTTAAAGGCTTCCCATTTGGATATGGGCAATTGTTCAATATTAAATTATTCTTCTCTTTCTTTAAAATAAAGCAGCCAATTAAATGTTTGAAAACTTTAAACTACATATATCATAAGCCCATTGTCTGATCCAATCATAGGACCATGTCGCCCTATATATGTCTTTGCCACCAAAGTCTGTCGTCTTTCTTTGCTGCTGCAGTAGCCAGAGATAAGTGCTTTTTTTGTTTCCTTGATTGAGCCCGCGCTATGTGAAGCTTATTGAGCTATTGTACTGGTGTTTTTTAGCGACCGAGCGGTTTCTGCTTGGCAGATTCATTGATTGCCCCATTTTGCGTTGGCCAGAAATGGAGCGGGACCGAGTATTTTGTCCTCTTTCACTTTCTTTCTTCGAACATGAACGCTAACCTGATCCAGGCATATTTCACTGCCTGATCGGTTTTGCACGGAGGGGAAATATGCTCTATCTTCAATGAAATGCCCAACAGGGCAGAATAAATGATTATTCAGGGCTTTGCCTTAGGAAGGTTGCAGGTGCCTCCCTCCATGTCATAATTGATCTGGCATAGGCAGTTCACTGCCTCCCTTTATCTCGACAGAGACTGGTTGATACCTGCTTTCTGGGGCTGTTTTCCCCCTGAACCTCTTCCATTCCTCGTAAGACCTCAACTGTTTCCCCAGCTAAATCATCAGAGTGGCATACTACACTAAGGAGGATAAAGCATATCAAGAATTTTCTGAGGTGCCATATGAGCACAAAATGGAAGAGAGGTTGCTGAAGGAACTGGATACCCGCATGCAGGATTCCGGTGATCTGATTAGAGCTCTGAGGCCATTTACACAGCCATTGGTCTGATATGGCTGGTATGACTTTGTTGAGCCCTCTGGTGACACCTTACCTCATGATTTTACAGCCAATGATCCAGGCTCCGCCCAGAGAGCCTCTTCGGGGGATTCTTTCTTGACGGGAGTCTCAACGCACATTGCTGCCTTGGTCCTCCGTGACCATGAGTATGGGAGCACTACTCCTCAAGGCCCTTCGGGGGTTCTCTACGATCTCAACGCTGCACATAGCAGACTTGTCTTCTGCGTCCTCCCCTCCCTCATCTGATTTGGACACCTCTTGAGGGAAGCCTCAACCAGCAGCAAAAAAGAAGCGTAAAGCTCGCCCTTCCATAACCAAAGTAACAGGGCTAATCAATAGAAACTTAGTGTTTGACCCAGAGAATATCATTCACCCATGCTCCACAGGTGGGTCTCATGCTGGAACTGGCACATTATGTCCAGGACAGGCTACGCAAAGGGTTTGAAATACAAGATGCGTAACACCTTGAGATCAGAATGCCTCTCTCCTGGGTTCTCTCATTATAGCGACTTTACTTAAAACATTCGCAAAAGACCCAAAAAAAGCCTGGATCGGGCATGGCAAGGACGCCAAGATAAGCTCTTGGACCTATCTGGTCCCCTTACTAAAATTCTTGAATTGGCCTTTCAAGCAAACAAGGTGATTTCCCAGATGGATCCGGAGGCAGTTTATAAATGAGCCCAGAGGGTGTTGTGTCTTCTTGCCAACGCTAATTGCGCAATATCAACTGAACGCCGCTAGTCTTTCCTCATGTGGATTGTCCCGAAACTTGAGGAATTGGCCTTTACGGAGGCAAGCACTATGGTGAACGGCTTATAGTTTAAAGATACATTTGTCAAAAAAATCGGCAAGTACGTTGCCGCTTTCTGGGCAGTAGACAAAGCCCAAACGTCCATGAAGAAAGTGTCTAACACTGGCGTTTTTACGAGTACTGGGCACTTCCGAAGTCGGGTGTCAAGCCGTGGATTCATCCTAGAATTCCGAGGTTGCCCACAAAGGGGCAAAGGTGCTTCCTACAACTCCTCCAACTTCTATCCAACTTGCAACAGAGGAGGTTGTGGCTGTGCCCACCGAGGTTGATGTCGTTGAGGGAACAACGCCTTATACAGATACAAATTATTCCCTCCTCAGAAGCTAATGTGGGGAGAAGGATAAGGTTTTGCCTAGACCTTTGGGTGTTTCAGATGGTTCAGACTCGAGTTTTAGTTATACAGTCGGCGGTCAGCAATAGGCAAAATGGCACTGTAAGGTCTATCACAAGTACAAATCAGTTAAGGCAGGTAATCTGGCACGGTGCATAAGGTAGAGAAAAACCACCAGATCCCCACGTGTGTGGCCAGCAGACTTCAAAAGTAAGTAAATTTACATAAAATATCACAATGATGCTTGTCTTTATATTTTCAGATGTCTTTAATTCAAGATCTTTAAGCCTTCTTAGCCAACACGTGTTTCGTCGCTGTTACAGGGGATTACCCCATGACTTCTTCAGGGCTCAGGTCAGTTTCAAGTAGTTTCTTAATTCCGGTGATAATTCCAAGCTGGAAGGGGTTCCTATAAATTCTGCTCTGGGGAGGAGACCAATTAGTCTTGTGTCCGGAAAGCTAAATATGCTTCCAAATGTAAGGGAGTTTCTTTTATAAGAGCTTCCCCATCCGGCAGTATTAGGTAGAACCCTTCGGATCTCCAGGCCATGGCGTGTTCGCCGTGCAAATCAGCAGTCTCCAGGAGCAGAACTTATATGATCTCTCAGGTGTGACGCCGGTCCTAGTGACCCCTTGTTGGATTGCCCAGTCTTGGTTTCCGGTAGCGATGTCTGTCTTGCGACCCACCAGTTCGTGTTCACTCTTTTCTGGATCTTCTCTCCGATCCAATGGATCTTCCTCATACGTTGGTGAGTCAGAGCGGTTGTCCCTCATGGCATAGAGACTTTCCAGTGACGTTGGCAAGTGCCAGGTGCTTCAGACAATGCCATGCGCTTCTTGTCATAGTCTTGGGCTCCTACTAGTTATAAATGATATGAAGAGGCCTGGAGCCGATGGGTTTGTTGGAGTATTGAATGGAGTATTAATTCCTTACGGGCGGGAATTCCTAAAATTGTGGATTTTTTATCGGACCTAGCTCATCAGGGTTTACCTTATACGACGATTAACAACTTATATTCTGCTATTTATGCAGGACACCCACATCTGAATGGTAAGCCAGTGGGTGAACATCCTTTATAGTGTAAACTCCTTATGGGTACCAAAGTACTCCGTGTAATGGGATGTTGGCGTAGTTTTGCGATTTCTCAGGGCTTTGTCGCAAATAAAGATATCTCTCGCAAGAATTGTCAGTGAAGCCGATGCCTCTTCTGTGTCTCATGTCATGCAGATGTTCTTTCTGATGTGAATGCGTTGCATATAACAGGTAGAGTATTTACTCTGGAGTGTCATTCTGTATTTCGAAGTGTACTAAAACTGTGTTGCGCTGCATTACTTATCTCGGTTTTCCTCATATTCAAAGGTTATGTGTGGTCCAATGTCTTAAGGCTTGGAGGGATGGCTACGAGCTTCAAGATGGCGGTCGTACTCTGAGAGTGCTCTGGAAACCCCATCATCTGCTCACATACTCGCTGATTTCAAGGACAGTGGAAACGGCTGACCGCTCCTAGGTCTGCCAGTGACTGCTTTGCAGCAATCTTGCCTGCTTCCCACGAATGAGGCCGTCCGAGGCCTGCTGACCCACCACCTGCACTGCGGCACCGGCCCCGAGTGCCTGCATCTAGCGGAAAACCCTGAGGGCGGCCGGCAAGAGGGGCGCGGCCTGGTGAGCAGACAGGTGAGCAGACAGGGCCCCACCAGTGCGACAAGCTATGCAAATCCAGAGGGGCAGTGTGGGTTTGAAGTGGAGGATATCGCCCCCCCCTTCTCTGGAACAAACCTGTTGGCAGAGCCTGAACCCCCACAGGACCTGCGATCAAGTCTGCCTGTGGGGGAGGAGCTCAACTGGGGAGGCCTTTGCGCCCCGATCCTGCCTGGTTTTGTGACGGGCATGCTGGTGGCAGCTCCCAGTACTCATCCTCTGAAACAACATATGCCCAGGTGAGGATGCTATGGAGGAGAGCAGACAGTGGTGTGGGACTCATAGGAGAAGAGGTTGCCCCCACCAAGAATCTTCCATCCCGATTAGGAGAGCAACTGCTGGGTGTGCCCCGGATTGAACAGTCAGCAGCAGAGCGCCCAATTAAGGGCCCTCCCGGCCCTTTCACGCTTGTAATACAGGAGCCACTACCCAGATATACCCTGTGGACATTGAGACAGTGATTGCACTGACTGCCTTGCTGCTGCCCTACCTAGCAAGGTGCCCCCTGAGGAACACTGGGTCCTATGGGCTTGACAGGCTGCCCTGGGCTGGCTAGGGACCTGAGACTGCAGCAGGTACATGGAGAGCCCTAGAGAGAGAGACTGAACCTGCTCCTGGGAGACCTTCGAGTGGCTGGTGCCTCCCCCATATGAAGAAGCAGGGGAGAGAGTAAGTGACAGAATCAGGCCCGGGAAGAGGACAGCACACTGAAAGAGACCGTCAGGCAAGGTTCAGCAGAACTGAGGTGCTCCTGATCCTGAAGCCATTGAAGAGCCCCAACACCGGAGTCTGTGGACCCTGCAGGCCCCTCAGAACTGTCTCCAGAGATGTCTATAGAACTAGCAGGAGGAGCATCTGTGAAGAGGGCTCGTCAGTGAGAGTAGATCCAGCTGGCTAAGAGAGACGCCACAGCTACTGAACTGTGGGAGATATTGAGAGAGAAAGAGTATTGTCTTGAGAGCGCTCCCTTCGAGTCTCCCCCCTCCCCTCCCCCCCCCCAAGGACCTGCAACAGCAATAGCTGTTACCACCCCCCTCTTCTTCCATGGAAACAGTGTAGGTTCCCTGTGTGTGTCAACTGGAATCAGTGCTCTGGGTGCCGTACCCGACCACAGCGATAGCACCACCACTGAAGCAAGAAAAATACAGACCTCCCAGAGTACATATCAGTGCTCTGCACTGATTGGAGAACCTGTGAAACTGATACAGCTGAGCGAGGGGGGCGCTCGGGCAGTGGGGCAGGACTGAGACCCAGAGACTGAGACCTGGTTCCTACCTGCCAAAGTGCCCCGCCTGCTGGCTGGGTACTAGAGGGAGGACTCTGGTAGCACATCCATAGGGGCCAGAGAAATAGAGTGAGCACTGAGTCTGGCCATCTCTGGATCTCAGGCCGTCGTCAACCCTGAGTGGACCAGTACCCCACCCCTGAGGACGAGAGAGGGGAATGGGTACACAATCATGGGCAATTACAGAGTGACAAAGCCATCTCCCTCCCAAACTCGCATGGAGCAATACACTACAGGTATTGCAGGCACCAACGACGTGGCCCAGCCCAAAACGTCTCTGCAGGAGGGAGATCTTGCGACCACCCTTCAGGCAATATGCACTACACACGACTCCGTTGAAACCAAGATCAGGGAGGTGCGCGTGGACCTCATTATGCTGGATCTCTGCAATGCCACAGCTAGGATCTCAGAGGCTGAGTCGCGTTGCTCACTGTTGAAGATGAGGTAGTGTAGTGACCGTGTTTTTGGCTCGATTTCTGAGTGATGGTGACTTTAAGCTAGCTACCATCCTGGATCCCTATTCTTAGCTTGTTTTGGTCCTTATAGGCCTCTTTTCAGACCTAGAACCATAAACTAGAGGATAGCTGCTTTATGTAAATGTAAATGTACATGTATTTATATAGCGCAAATTACCCACATCGCAGGCATCTAAGCGCTTGCTTAGGGAACCCGTCCTGGTATTCCCCTGTGAGATAACCCCGGCAGGGTATCCACAAGGTGAAAGCCAGGCATCCCGCCGCGAGGGGCCGTTGTGGAGATTAAGCAAGCTATTGCCCAGAGTCGCAGAGTGTGAACCAGTGAGTCGAGTAGGCACCGGAGCGAGAATTATCGAGTCCGTGGAATTATTGAGCCCAAGCCCCGTCGAGGCAGGGAATTGAATCCTGGTCCAGGGCCGATCTCAGCTTCCGGGTCTGCCGCCTCTAACCCCTGAGCCACACTTCTCATATGATGATAGATCCCTTATTCTTGACTCTAATCCATCTATTGCCTATTGGCTTTGACATAATTATGTGTCCTTTCATCATCCTACCTATAGTAGAGGGTGGATCCTGTAGTCCTGACTTTATATTATGATTTGTGTATGTATTCTGATTGAGTTAAGTCCTTTTCGGGCCTACAAGGCCCAGAACTAGAGAGACTCCATTTTGCTTCCTGTCCCTGCAAATTGAGATGCTTGCAGGGTAAAGGTGATGTTTATAGTTAATCCTGTTATGTGCTAGGGGAAAACCAGCGGAGACTGGATCTTATCGAAAAGAATGTGTTTGTCTCTGGGCCCAGACGTAACATGCAGATGGCCACTGCGTTTGCGCGGAGAGCCTTGGAGCTGGCACAGGAATTCGTTGGGAGGTAGTTTCTGCTGGAACTTTCCACTAGAGGAGAGCATTCTATATCAGCGAAGTGCAGAAGAGGAGGAGTGTCAGTCGGTTCTTGGAGAGAGAGAAGTCAGATGGTTTTTGGAGCTGAAGAGAACAGTTCAGTTCAGTTGGTTTTCTGGAATGGAGAGAGAAGGCAGATGATTGCTGGAGCTGGAGAGAGCAGTCAGATGAATCTTGGAATGAAGTTGGAACTGTCAGCTGGAGCTGCCAGTTTATCAGGATGCATTAAAGCAGTTACCAGTCAGATGGAGGAGTTGAAGCTGCCAGCTGGAGCAGTTGAGCCAGAGGAGTGAAGCTGTGGTGACGGAGGGAGAGAGAGAGCCCTGATTCCTCCAGAGAGAGAGAGAAACATTCCTTTCTAATAGGGTGAGGTATTCTAAACTAGTTTGCTTTACACTTAAACATTAATCTTGTCCTTTATTTCCTAGGCTAGATTCCCCTACTGTATTGTTAATCCTTTTTCTTTCAGCGGTGTGCAGTATAATCCATTCCCTCTTTAGCTATCTACAGTCCCTGTCAGTTATATGTTTATAGTAATAAAGCTTTCCATTATAATAAAGAGACCCCGCAGATCTGTGTATGTGTCTATTCCCCTTTTACTTTTCAGGCTATGTGTTATAGTGCAGTATTATATTGTTGATATTGTTATAATAAAGGAACCCCAGTTCTTAGTGAACCAGTGTGTATGTTTTATTGTTTTATGATAAGGTTAACCTTTCTTCTAGTCAGATGCTGTTATATGTACGGATGCGACTCCCGTCCAGGTAAATGGTAACTGAATAATGAGGGGGAGAGGAGAACTTGTATTAGATAATAAGTCATACACCGTGTAATTTGGCCATCCTTGTGTACCACATAAAATATATGAGACATTCCCAGTAGGTATTAGATATATGAGAGAAACTTCCCAACAGAGAGAGAGAGAGCTGAAGGTATTCATAGGAAAGTGATCGTCGTTGTAAGGCGGCGTTAATGAGAGCACCAGGGGGGAAACTGGTGTGTATACCCACAGGATTGTGGCTAGCGTAATAGTGAGAGCACCAGGGAGGAAACTGGTGTTTATACCCTCAGGATTGTGGCTTGCGAGAGCACTGGTTGTAGCCAGTGTGTAATGGTAAGTAATCAGAACTGCCCCAGGGTAGATTAGTCTGGGCCCATGTGGTCGCGAGACTATATTGTATGAGTGTGGTGTAGAGCATGGACATCCTTAGTAATCAGTGAGTATTCCTAGTAACCCTATAGATTTAGTGGTGTTTCTGATGATATGAGCTTGTATATTGCTAATTCCCCATCCTCAGGTAGGTACCCAGGTGCCTGGATAAATGGGTCCTGAGGAGGGAGGTGGTTACGTTTCGGCTGGGTTGGTGGTGTCTTGGTGAGCTGATCCTATCTGGTCCGAAAATCCGGTCTTTACAGGTAGCGACAATGAAGGGCCAGGTATCGCTGCTACTGTCCCACACGGCCAAACTCCACAGAAGATTGGAAGACGCTGAACATTGTTCCCGTCAGAACAACCTTAGTTTTCTGGGCATCCCGGAGGGGACTGGACCCGCTCAGGCTGCTTCCTTCATAGAGAATTGGATCAAGACATGGATGTCCCCAGAACACCTTTCATCATTGTTCGTAGTGGAGATGGCTCACTGAGCACTAGCACCACAGCAGCAACTTGGAGCCCTACACAGACTGATCATAGCATGCGTCCTCAACTTTAAGGACAGAGATGCCATAGTACAGGAGGCCGGCACCCATCCTCACCTCTCCTGCTAAGGGAATAAAGCGATAATATTCCTGGACCATACGAAAAAAGTACAAGCGCAGCGATGATCCTACAACGCGGTCAAGCAGAAACTGCGGGCGCTTAACCTTTACTTCTGTCTCCTGTTCCCAGCCCGTCTCAGAGTAATCCTCAACAACATAAGCCACTTTTTTGACTCCCCAGAGGCGGCATGGATGTGGGCCACAAAAGAGCACCCCCTTACCCTACACAACACGACCACTGTGCCCCCCACGCATGAACATACCAACACCGCACTGGGTTAAGCACCAAAACCCCTGTGGCTGTGCACCCTGTCTTGAAGAAGGCGCAAACACCCGACAAAAATCATCCTCATCACTAGGTCTGGCGTCTGGATCTCCTGTGGAGGGGAGACTGCACAGACTTTAGCAGGAGATGGAACCAGGCGAGGAAACATCCCAGAGAGATCCCCCGACCCCACTGTTGGACGGATCTGGAGACACTGTCCACTCCTGCAGTCCAGCAATATAAAGCAAGGCACCCGATGCACAATCAAGGCCTTACAACAGCCTCAAGGAATACAGAGATGCCCGACTCTCGAGACACTTTAAATCCTGCAACTTGGAGGGGTCAACCACTCCATTCTCAAACCGTAATGGTTACACCTATTCAAATTGTTATTATTAGGGCGATAGATGCGTCAAGATGGATAGGAGAGTGGTTGGGGAATTATCGTCATGTTTTTGTCCTTTGTCCAGTGCTTCACGACACCAGACACGCCATGTTCATATTACTCTCATTCATCGGCAAAACATTAAAGAGAAGTTATTACTCTCCACCCACAGATCTAACACACATGGGCCCACGGGCGCCTAGAACAAGCAATCACTACCCCTCCAGTAGTAACACCGATGGCGTCATCCCACACTGACCCGGAGTCCTCACGCATCCTCTCCTGGAATATCAATGGACTCCTGGACATGGTGAAGTGCACCGCGGTCTTGAAGTTTTCGCAGCGGTCCACTCCAACTGCCCTCATGCTTCAGGAAATACACCTCCTTCTAGGCAATCACTGCCTGTTCCTAGCCCAGTGGGGATACAATAGGGTGAACCATGCAGAATTCACCTGGGGTTCCAGCGGGGTAGCTATTCTTCTCTGCCATTTCTTTCCTTTTATAGTCACCCAGGAAATCCAGGTTCCCCAGAGACGCTTCCGGGCCCTCAACGGGAAGATGGGGTGACACACCCTAAACTTGCTTACGGGCTACATACCCCCAACACTGCTTGAGACATCCAGTCATGAACCCGACTAGCGATGCTACCTGTGTCCCCTCCTATAATTGGCGCTCAGGTGTCAAGCCGCCAGGGCCGGCCCTAGGCATGTGCAAAGTGTGCACCTGCACAGGGCCGCCAAACTCCAGGGGCCGCCACAACGAGGATCGGGAGGATCAATGATACATCGTGGCACTGTGTGAAATTGCCTCCTATCTATCAGCAAAGCACCATGGTCCCAGGCCTCGAAAACATCAAAGGAATTGAAATAATGTAATCATTGTGCCTTAAAACGAGAGATTGCACTTTTTGAACAACTCTTTTTCATACGCAGTGATTGATAACATGCTCTAAAATTCAAGACCGAATTTGACGTGTAACAGAAAAAAGTAGTGCAATGCGACTGCTGGGACGGCAGGATACAGGGCAACATCCATTGGGTATGGGGGAACAGCACGTGTTAGGGAGGGGGGAAATGGACAGCGTCTTTCGGTCGACAAGCGTTGGAGAGGACCGAAAATGTGAGTCTATTTATTGTTTTTTTTATTTCGTTCTTCGGTCATTATATTCTCAGCAGCATTTCGAATGAAATAATAAGACTATATTGTGTGATTGTAAAATTAAAAGATGCACACTTTAACAGCAGTAAGGAAACGACTCCAACTGCAAACCTTTTTGCAAAACTGGAGGGGGCTATTATTCAGTACACATAAAAGTGGAGATCAGCTTTTGTTATTTGCCTGTAATTTCTGCCTCGGCCAGCACATGCTAGGGCACTCGAACCTTTGAATATGAGAAGGTAGGTTGGTAATTTGTGTGCAGGCAGAGACATTTTATTTGCTTGATGAACTTTGACACAGAGTTTAGTTAATGGCTGTTCCCATATAAGTTAGGCTGTGTCGATCACATTGTTACTGCTTTAGGGTGACTGGGATGTGTATTCTTGATCATTTTGCTGTTTACCCTGGCATCAGGGAGTCAATTGGCAGTATGAATTCATTTCCTGTTAGTAGGCCTTAGTGCCATCTTGGCGTCCATCTTTACAGACTCCACGCTGGTTCTCAAACAAAAGGCGCCTTTGTGTAATTCATTGTATTGGAAGAGCTGGTCAGATTCACAAGTGAATACCCAGGGGCGCAGCCAGTGGAGCACCGGTACCATCTAGTTTTGCTAGCAGTTGTGTGATAGTATGATAGCTCACCTCTCCACGCCTTTCCGTGGACTGTCCTACGAGGCTTCTCATAGCAAGACTTGCGGGTTTAGGTGCAGCGACACTGAAGGCACCACCATCCAGTGTCCCTGCACCTAAAACCTCTCATTATAATTTTAAGAGGTCAGAATAGGCAATAAGACCTAGTATGTTTGTGAATATTTTCAAACTCAGCCTCATTAATAGGCCATTCTCAACTAGAATCTAATACCTGTTAGAAGCAGGCGATCAATGGAACCAGAGAAATCTGTGCAGGTTTAGGTGGCGGGGAGAGCACCTATGGTTACTCCAGGGGAAGGAACTCGCTGCTATCTCTCTCTCTAGCAGTCCTGCTGTCCGTTACTGGGACTCACCCAACTCTACCAGAGCACCTCACTCCTCAGCTGGGGCGTCCCATAGACACATGTGAGATACATAGAGAGGGAGGGAGGTTAAAGGTACAAGGAGAAGTAGAACTAGAGTCAGGTTAAGAGAGAGGGTGAAGTGAAGTAAGGAAATTAGGAAATCCCATAGAGTATTTTTTAAATTTAATTGCCACCAACTGCCGGAGAGTGCTAGGGTTAAGGCTAGATTGGGTACGCCAGGCATGCACACCAAAGGGCAGATTTTCTTTATCGCAATGCAGCACAGCAACAAAAGTTAACTTACTGACCTGCACAAGAGTGAGATTAAAGCAGCACAGAGCCGTATATATTAGATATGGCCTGCTGCTGCTCACTACTCGCTCATCACATTACTTGTCCTGAACTGCGTCCCCAGGGCAGCAGTGGGCGTGGCAAACACAGGGAGGTCAAAATTACTATTCTAACTCCACGTTTTTCATTTGCCTGCATATCCTACAGTCAGTTTTTGCATACATTGCTATGTATCATTTTAGGACCCTAGTGTAATTTTCCCGATTAATGCCCTTTGCCCTTATATAGGTATAGATCTCCATATCCGTATTATTAAAACACCTTCCTGAGCTCCGTCCCGTCCAGACCCCCTCTTCCGGGGCCCCCACCTACGCTCCCTGCACAGGGCCACCATGAGCCTAGAGCCGGCCCTGAAGCCGCTCTCGGAATGGGCCTCCCTGCTTGGGATCTGTGATGTTTGAGGAACATGAAATCCCCAGCGCCGCCAATACACTCATATTTCCGCCACCCACCACACCCACTTCCGCATTGACCTGGTGTTTATGCCCTCCCCTGACTGTCGCTTGGTGGCAATCATCCAAACACTTGCCCGCGGATTTCATATCATTCGCCCTTACTTCCTTGTCCCAGTGGCACACTCTGCTCCATCTGGCATCTTAACTCCTGGTTCCTCCAACGCAAAGATTGCAAAAAATCACTGTGCAAGGAACTTAGGCGGTTTTTGAATATATTGCAACTGCTGCAAAATGCAGCAGCCAGGCTGATTACTGGTACTCCCAAATATTACTCCATTTCTAAGGAAATTAAAAAACTGCACTAGTTGCCGGTCAGGAAACCGGTGCTCTTTAAGGCATTGTATAGTGTGTACGAGGCACTTCATGGTATAAGCCCAGACATCTTAAAATGGCAAATGCAGTGGTGTATACACAGAAGAACCCTGCGCTCAGGAGGAGCCAAGTTGGTGATAGTTCCACCCATTAAAAAATCCTCTTGGGGAGGGAGAAGCTTTACGGTGTGTGCAGCTAAGGCCTGAAATGATCTTCCCTTGAATCTGAGAAAGGCCCTGGACCTCCTCACTTTCCGGAGAGGATTGAAAACCTGGCTCTTTATGCTTTAATCCTGTTCTCCTATCTTAATTCCTCAGAGAGTTAGTGGTCAGCGCCAGGACACCTTCGGGTAATTGCCGCGCTTTAGAAGTAGTGATAACATAACATAACAATACTTCCAACGTAATGATTTGCCCTAAACTCCACTGGCATCGCCACGAGCAACGTCGCTATCTTTTTAAAACCTTTTTAACTAATTGTTGAATATTTGTGTGTTAGATACTCTGTGCAGTACTTAAAGCCTACCTAAATCAGTCCGGGCAGCGTTTCTAAGCACCGGCTGCATCGATTCTTGACACGCCACTCCAGGCGAGACCTCGGACACGCCCACTAATTAGGCCACGGCCACCGAGCATCACATTTAAGCACGAGAACTCAGCGCTCACACAGATTTGCCCTAAACTCCACTGGCATCGCCACGAGCAACGTCGCTATCTTTTTAAAACCTTTTTTAACTAATTGTTGAATATTTGTGTGTTAGATACTCTGTGCAGTACTTAAAGCCTACCTAAATCAGTCCGGGCAGCGTTTCAAAGCGCCGGCTGCATCGCTTCTTGACACGCCACTCCAGGCGAGACCTCGGCCACGCCCACTAATTAGGCCACGCCCCCCTACTACGCCTACATCATGTGTTGCCACCGGAAGCGCAGCGGACGAGCGCAGCGGGAGCGCCTAAGGCAAGCCCGTCTGCGCCCGTCCGAGCCAGGACAGAGCCCAGGGCCCGACCCCCTGCCCAAAAAGACACAGAGACCGAACCTAGGAAATACTCATCACAGGAGATTCTGACATTAAGACATAGCGCAACATGCCCACCAATAGACCTAAAGGAAGAAGGTAAGCAATGTCCCTGCTGCCCTCATACTTTTGAATTCACATCAATAAAAAATATCAACAAAGCTCAAACACAATGTAACATAGAGAATATCAAGAACCTTACGATCAAGGCAGGGCTAATAAATGCTAGATCAATGGTTAAACACAGTACCCATATTGCATACATGATCGAAAATCGAGAAATTGATGTACTATTTATAACTGAAACCTGGGCAGACGAGGCATCAGACGCCGACATATCTTTGGCAATACCTGAAAGATACTCGTTTTTCAGAGCAGACAGAAAAATTAAACGGGGAGGAGGATTAGCGATTATAGCTAAAGAAAATTTCAGAGTCAAGAGCTCTGAAAAGGGAAGTCATCCTGACTGTGAGACTATGACATTCCAAATCCAGATCACTAACAACTACACTTTTAATGGACTACTAATTTATAGACCTCCAAATGCCAAAAGACCGCTCATTGAATCATTAAGCCCGTTCCTAGAATCTAGTGTAACGAACCCAGACTATACAATTCTGGGAGATTTCAACCTACATCTTGAGAAAGCCTCAGACCCCAAGGTAAATGCCTTTAAAGATGCAATGGCCAATTTTGACCTAGATCAAAAAGTCCATCTAGACACGCATGTAGCTGGACATACACTAGATGGTATTTTTACTTCATGTCAAAAATTAATGAAGGTGGAAGTCCACCCAATCGCCTGGACAGATCATAAATTGGTCTCTTTCCAACTAGAAATTACAGAGGAGCTGAGAAAACCAAACGAAAGTCAAAAAAGAGCCACCTACCCTGACTGGTCTAAAGTCAACTCCCACATGCTGGTAGAGACATTGAAGTCTTCATACCCAATTCTGGATAGCGACTGTAACACAGCCTGTACGCAATTTAATGACTGGCTTAAAACAGCAATCCAGACTTCAGTACCTCAAAAAAGAGTGACATTTAAAAGAAAATCCCCTTCGCAACCCTGGTACTCAGACGCCTTGAAGACACAAAAACAGACCTGCAGAAGAGCAGAGAAAAAGTGGAGAACGCATTATGACCCCAAACTAAGAAAAGACTATAAAAATGAACTGGCTACTTACAAAAATATGACTATGGCAGAAAAAAGCAAATTCTTTGTACAGAAAATAAATGCATCAAAAAACTCAAGCAAAGACCTATTTGCAGTAGTCAAAAAACTTGCTAAAATTGAAAATAATAACCCTGAGGATATATCATCCGACTTCTGCAACACACTAGGCCACTTCTTTGTAAGTAAAGTGTCATCAGTCTATGAGCTGTTTAAAAATAATCAAGCAGAAAAAACTACTCAAGACCCCATTATTGCTGTAAAACCAACCAATCCATCCATCTGCCCACCATCTTTTCATTGGGCCCTACCAACAGTGGAACAAATTAGCAAAGAAATAATGGTAACTAACTCGGGCAGCCCCTTAGACCCTTGTCCACCTAAGGTGATGCAAAGCTGTTCAGAGCAAATAGGACTGGTACTACAAAAACTGTTTGCTATAATTTTAGACACTAACACATTTCCAAACGATTGGAAAACTATATCGATCAGACCACTCCTGAAGAAACCCAACTTGGATTGTGAGGTCCCTAGCAACTATAGACCCATATCTAGGATCCCTTTTGCCGCAAAAGTATTAGAGAAACTACTAAATAAACAGCTATCACGATATCTATTGGACAATAATTGGCTTGACCATTCCCAATTCGGATTCCGTGAAGGGCACGGCACAGAGACAGCTCTCCTCACGGCAGTTGAAGAACTTAGGAAAGTACTGGACAATGGGGAGAAGGCCGCCTTGGTATTGTTGGATCTCTCGGCGGCCTTCGACACGGTCAGCCACGAGATTCTAATAAACCGCATTAGAGAAGCTAGAGCAAGCGAATCTACATGCAATCTCATCACATCATACCTGAAGGATAGAAAGTTTACAGTGGAACTAGGAAACTCAAAATCAGACTCCTTTGAGGTACCATGTGGTGTCCCGCAGGGCTCATCATTAAGCCCAACGCTTAACTTGTACGTGGCCCCCCTTGCAGAAGTAATAAGGGAAAATGGCTTTACGCCAATCTCGTACGCAGACGATACCCAAATCGTCATATCCATAGATAAAGACACAAAGGTAACAGCCGACAAATTCCAACACTGAATGTTAAAAGTTAGTCATTGGATGCAACAAAATTGCCTTAAACTCAATGGAGAAAAGAGTGAGGTGATGTTTTTGGGAGGTAATGCAGACATCTGGTCCCCAGACTGGTGGCCTGACAAGCTAGGAACATGCCCAGACCCTTCGGAGAAGGTGAAAGATTTAGGATTCATGATAGACACCAAGCTAGCATACAAAGCCCAAGTAAACAAACTGGCATCTTCTTTTTGGCTAATACTAAAAATGATAAAAAAAATATTACCATATTTGCCCCAAGATGCACGTAAAACGGTAGTCACAGCTCTAGCATTATCCCGCCAGGACTACGGAAATGCACTGTATGCAGGAGCCAGAATAAAAATCATAGATAAGATGCAGCGCCTTCAAAATGCTGCAGCAAGACTGATCCTGGACATACCAAAGTTTCAGTCCGTCAGCCATAAATTAGCATCACTTCATTGGCTTCCAGTCGCCAAAAGAGTCAAATTTAAATCACTATGTTTGACCTATAAGGCCCTGCAGGGCAAAGGACCTCTTTTCATAAAGACGCAGTTGAGGAAATACGAACCATCCAGACTACTTAGATCTGGCGAACAAAAACTGATAGCAATACCCAAGTTCAAACGAGCGAACTGGGGGGGAAGAAGTTTCTTCGTCCACGCAGCAAGGACATGGAATCAACTACCATTAGATATAAAAAACAGCCCATCTTTGGACTTGTTCAGAAAGCAAATTAAAACATGGTTGTTCACTGCATAAACCTAAGACCAGTTCAGGACTACGGACATGTCATAGCGCCAAGACGCCTCCGGGCATTCGTGCGCTTTAGAAATAGATAAATCAAATCAAATCAAATCAATGAGGGTACGGTTGAGTCACCCAGTGCATTATGGGTGGCCGGCAAGGCCACCCTTAGAGGCTTCACCAAGGGATATATCAAAGCGATTCACTGATCCTGGGAGGAGCACCTCTCCCACCTGGAAGCCAGCACGCTCGGACTGGATCACACCATGGGCGTATCGTAAAGAGACACTGAGTCCAGCCAACTCGAGGTCATAGGCGAAGAAATTTGCCATGTCTCCCTAGAATTGGTCAAGCAAATGTGGAGATCTTCCACGGCGCGTGTCTACCGGTGGGGTGATAAAAATGGCAAGCTCCTATACTGGTTAGCATCTCGCCCCTTAGCTAATCGGATAACTCCCAAAGTTGTGGATACAGAGGGGTGCACTTAGCGGGCATCTAAAGTGATAGCTCAGACATTTGCTGCATATTACAAGTGCCTCTATTCCACAGCCCTGGCCCCAGACACAGGGGTTGGTTCTAACTTCCTGTGAGACGCCCCACTCCCACGGATGTCGGAAGCTGACACCTGGATGCTGGACCAACCCATCTTGTGAGAAGAAATAGACCAGGCCATATTAGCGATAGCAACAGGCAAAACCCTGGGCCTGGATAGCTCGCCAGCAGAGTACTATTTCTTATTCAGGAAGATCCTTGCACCACAACTACAGTCCCCTACGTGGAGGCGTTGGAGTGAAGAGGTTCCCTATGAGACATCAATGTGGACACGATCGTGGGCATACCCAAAGCGAACCCACCTTCCACATCCTGCTCGGACTACCGTCTGATCTCACTCATTAACACTGCAGTAATAATCTATGCCATTAACCTCCCCACCTGCCTCAAACACGTACTCGCCACCTTAATACATCCTGTCCAGTGCAGATTCATGCCCTGCCGCTGTACAAGGCATTGCCTAAGACGCCTACACGTGGCACAGGCACATCTGCATCTCCTTCCACCTTATCTTGCTCTCCTATTGATAGACTTTGAGAAGGCTTTTGATACAGTGGACTGGCGTTACATGGAGGCTGTGCTAGTCTGAGCATTTTAGGGGGCTGGTACGAGTACTTCAACCCGCCAGCCAGAGTCTTGATCAACAGGGTTTGTTTTCTCACAGGACTCCCCTTTCTGTCGGGGAACGAGACATGGCTGGCCCATGTCTCCCCTGCTTTTCGATCTGGTGATAGAGCCGCTAGCCTGACTCAAATGCGATGCCCAAGTCCAGGGATGACTCTGGAGCACCTCCCACGAAGAGCATATCGCCTTCTATGCGGACGATGGTCTCTTATCCATGGCCGACCCTGTTCGTAAGGGCCATCGCAGTCTACGGATCTTAGAACTCTTCAGGGAAGCGTCTGGTCTGAGACTCAACACAGCAAAGCCAGTTCTAGTTCCCCTACACACTTCATGGGAATGCATAGAGTGGCAAATAAACATTCCCATTAGACACCTCAGTTTCCTGTACCTGGGGATCTGGGTAGCCATCTACCCGGAACTGACTTGGTCCCTCAACCTGACCCCATTACTAAAGAAGACCAAAGATGATATGCAGAAGTGGCAGACCCTCCCACTGAACCTGATGGGGAAAACTGCCTTGTAAAAAATGATGATACTCCCTTGCTTCCTGTATGCACTGCAGAATCTTCTGCTCCATCTTCCACGCCAATGGTTGCACACCCTAGACAAACTAACAACAGTGTTCCTCTGTGGTGCCTCTAGACAGAGGGTAGCACTGACCCACTGTCAAAAAGCTCCATATGACGGTGGGATCGGAATGACAAACTTCTTCCTCTACTACATTGCAACGCACCTCCTGGTGATTAACAACTTGTTCTCTGGGGGATGGTCGGACCTGGCCTATCAACTAGAACTGGAAAGCCTGGGGTTCTCGCAGATCCAATCAATGCCTTATAGGTCACCAATCCCTCACACTTCTGCTACTTTTTAACCTGTATATTTAACCTCTAGCGCATCAGATTAGAACAGATACCACCATAACCCTCTTCAAGTCAGCTGGGCTGGAGGTTAAACTAGCTTTTTATGCAGACAGTATGGTGGTATATACAACTAATCTACAGACGGCAATACCCAGTCTGATTGCGAGGGTGGAGAGCTTTGGTGAGATATCAGGATATAAGGTAAATGTGGATAAAAGTGAAGTAATGGATTGGAACCAGGGTAAGATCAGCCGGCGGGCAAAATCCCAAATGAAATATTTGGGCATCTTAATAACTCAAAGGCTGGATGATATTCAAAGAGTTAACTGGAAGAAAGTGAGCCGAGAGGTGGGGAGACTTCTGGTAAGATGGGCTAATTAAACAACTATGGTAGAGTTACCTTATTAAGATGATTTCTCTTCCAAAAATCACTTTTCTCTTTAACTCTATACCGTTTCTGAGGGAGGATATAGCTGAGTTACAGGGCAAAATTGGTAGTTTTATTTGGGCGGCGAAGGGACCTAGGATTGCCTGGAAAAAACTGAGGAGAAAGCTTGGGGTGGGAGGACTAGCTCTCCTGGACATGCTGATATATTATTATTCTTTCCACTTTAAGAATTTTCATATCTTAGCAAATAGGCCAGATAGTTCATCAGTGGGAAGATTATATGGGGCAATGCTCAGTGATTTGGGACAGAGTCACTTCTTGTTTAATTATTGTGACCCGAAATACTTTAAAAAGGTCAGGTTGAAGGTTTTGAAAATGGCCTTAAGAACATGGCTATATGGGAGGTTTGGTATACCTATTTTACATCTTCAGCTCCAATTTGGAATTCCCTGAGCACCTCAGATTGCTTACCAGCCAGCGTAGTCAACCTTTAAAATCAATAGGTTTAAGCTACTGGGTAGATCTTAGAGCAGGATTGTGCTTGGTGGATCAGGAGGCGTTAAAGAATTGCAGTAAGGGTCAGCTAACGAGATTCAAATATTATTAGGTGCGATCATGGTGGGCTTCTCAAGAGTGGTCTGAAGAAGATGACGAGCTTTGGCTTGAACAGGTGATGAAAGTTGGCTCCCTTAAGAAGGAACTTTCAATCTGGTACTGGGCTTTTTTGCAGGCAGAAGATAAGAGCTTGCCAGATATGACCAACATATGGGAAGAGGGAGATTTGGAGGGGAAACTTAAAGCAAATATGGCAAGTATCCTCTTTTTTATGTGCAGTAGTGAAACCTGCCTCACTTTAGAGAAATTGCCTGTTTACTACACATAGGGTATATTGGTCACCAGCCAAGCTTTCATGAGTCACTGGTAAATAATTTAGATGCCCAAAGTGTATGTTCTCATCAGCGGATGATGTACATATGTTCATGCAGTGTCCAAGGATTGCCCCCTTTTGGATATCAATATGTAACTTCATCAGGGAGGGGATCGGACAGCAGACAGAGGTAAGCTCTCAACTTATATTTTTTGGGCTACATCCAGAAGCAAGCTCCCCAATAACGAAATTAGTCATTTATGTGTTCTTGTTGGCGAGACGGGAGATATGTAGGCTTTGGAAATCTGAAAATCCCCCACTTATAGTGGATTGCCTTACAAGCATTCAGTACACGAGCCAGGTTGATATTTCCAGTGAGTCGAAAAGCCGGGAGAAGATCTGGGCACTTTAGGTAAACTGGCAACAAACAAGTGGGTCCAATGATTAAGCCACATATGCTGAAAGTCCCGGTTTTTCTCCTCCTGTATATATGAGGGAGATTAATGTGGAAATAGCATTATCTTTGCGCGGTCAGGCTTACCCTCTCTCACAGTTGAAATGGGAGCTGTACCAGCAAGAAAAATGGCAGGGTGAGGAAAAAATAAAACAATCCCTCACACTATCCTGACTGTGTCTAGAACGGTCCTCCTAGCTTGGCGTTCAGCGCTGTGCTACACCCCGGAGATGTGAGGGTGTTAGAAGGGTTCTGAAAATGGGACCTTATTAGTTATCTCAAATATAGGAAATGTTTGGGTGACCTGCAGGGCCTGTACTCCCTTAACGCCACTCAATTTTATAATACCTACAGCTACGACATGCGATCACTCCGCTCATCCCCGCAGGTACCACTCTTCCTGAATTCAGCCCCTTAGAGGCAAACTTCTCATGGGGGACTTGGAGGGGGGAGGGGTGTCTCAAATCTAACGGTCCCTAATTTGTATTTTTTTTTTTCTAGCGTGAACTAGACCCGAGACATCGGGTATCAGAGCGCTTTACATAGTTTCGTTACAGAAGGACACATTCATTTTTGTTAGGCCCGGGGAGATTAAGTGATTTGCCCAGAATCACCGGATGTTTAGCGTCGCTGCTGAGATTTGAACCCGGTTCCCCAGCTTCGAGGTCGACCGCTCTAGCCGTAAGGCGCCACATCCTCTCCCCAATTAATAACTTCCCCACCACACTAGATCAGTTGCGGACCCGGTGGGAAACGTGGTTGGGTCCACTGAAAGATGAAGATTGGCGGGACGCCCTCATGGCTTCTCATGTGATTACTATCTCAGCTAGGTTGAAGTTGATCCAGCTCTACTATCTCCACTGTGCATATCTCACCCCACCCAGGCTTTACTGAATGGGGTACCTACAGAATCCAAGTTGTCCATGGTGTGCAGAGACGCCTGCAGACATTTATCACATGACCTGGTCCTGCACGGTCATAACGAGATACTGGACAGAGGTGGTTGGGGAATTGAGTGGGGTCCTGGGCTGGGAGGTCCCACTTACTCCCCAAGCCTTGCTTCTGGGGGTGATGGAAGGCATGGGAAGCTCCAGAGCTGACAAGGCATTCTTGGGCACTAACTCCATGGTGGCAAAAAGGGAAATAGCGACCAGATGGAAGAACCATACCCCCCACACACAATTTCCCAGTGGCGCAAAGGACTGGACTGGTGCGCCGCACAAGTTCAGCTGGTGTATGAGGATCGGGGGGTGTCCAACTAAATACAAAAGAGTATGGGGCAAATGGCGGGGCCTATTGGGTTAACACACAAGAGAAATGTGTTCTGGTCTACTTCCTGTTTTAAGGTTCTTGATGTATGGACACTGAAAAGCAGGGGAGAACGGACCAATCCAGGTATCCTATACTATGTATGTCATGCTTTGCAGAATTTAATGCTATGATCTGTTGTGTCTTCTGGTTTTTCTCCTTTGTTGAAACCAAATAAAATTTAGTATGAAAAAAAAAGAATGTCTTAAGGCTAATGAGGAGTGTACCCGTGGATTTCGAAGAGATGCAGTGGGTCAACTACTCATTTCTCTACAGAGACCTTTCCGCCGAGTTTCTTTGACAACTTTGGCCCGTTGGGTTAAATGGTTGTTGGCAGTAGATGGCTGGAATTGAAGTTTCCCTTTTTGAGATGCATTCTGTGTGTGGGGCCATGGCCTCTAAGGCTTTTTCTACTGGTCTCAGAGGTGAGGATTATCCCACCCTCAAAAACAACGTGTGTTTAAGTTCTTATATGTAAATCCAAGATGTTATTGGTGTTGGTTTCATACAATGATTACATTATGTTGATCCCATTTGAAATTGCCAACCCGGTTAGTTTATGATGACTTTTGGTGATCCGTTATTATTCTTGAATTTTTTCTTTTTTTCACAAAAATGGGAGTTTGTCTTCGTCTGCTGAGTTTGAATTTGCCCATTAAGGTGGGCATGATGTTTCCCATTGTACTTAGGTTGTTGAAGCTTAATAGTTGATGTTCGCAAAGAAAGAGGATAGACTATTGTGGCAAGGACATATATAGGGAGACATGGCCCTATGATGGGATGAGACATTAGGCTGTTGGCTTATGGTATATACAGTTTAAAGTTTTAAAACATTTAATTGGCTGCTGTGTTTTTACTCAGGAAACAAATAGAAGCATCATCCTCGCATCTGTGTCCTTAATAGAATTGACAATTCTTGACATGTCAGTTAGAATTTGTTTTATTGTTATAAAAATTGAGATATTTTTTTTCTAGTGGACAATTATCACTGCAAGGTCTCTTCCATTTTGTTGTACAGGGGTACATAAGGAAGATGTTTTTTGTTTGCCTTGTTGAGCACAGTTGTATTTTGTGAGCCAGAGCGCATGCAAAGAACCTATGTAGATTTAGATGTATTCTATTTGTAATGTATTTTTTTTATAGGCTTCCATTAGCATGTGACCATAAATGGGTCTTTAGTTGTTAATCTAGTAAAATCTGAAACTTAACATATGCAGTCCAGTTTATTCTTTGGGCTTCTTTGCTACTGTTAGTCGGATTGTGCTACATTTGAAAGGTCACAGTGAATGAAAGGCAATCATTGTTATTGTTATAAAAATATAGATTATTGTTTTTTCCTAGTGGTCAATTATGTCCTCCAAACAGTAGTTTGTGTGGCTCACTACTAGGGCAATTTTTCATTCAATTGCATGGGGTACATAAGAAAGATGGTTTTTGTTTGACTTGTTGGGCTACTTCTATTTTGTGAGCCAGAGAGCATGCAAAGGTAATTTATGTAGATTAAGATGTATTCTATTTGGTATGCATCGGTTTATAGGTTTCAATTAGCATGTGACCATAAAAGGATCTTTCTGTTGTTCGTGTAGTAAATCTGGAACCTTACATGTGCAGTTTATTCTTTGGGCTTCCTTGCTACTTTTAGCATTTTACTACGAGATACATTGAAAAACCTATATCTTAAAAAATACCTACTCTACTTACCTATGCTACCCTACAGAATCATCTGCACCCTCAGATAATACTGTCAAATTTCATAAAAATCAAGCTGTTTTCACGCTACACACAATATAAAAGTCTAAGGAAAATGCATTGGATTTCAACCCTCGTTTTGGAACCTCTGTTTTCTCTTTGCACCCCCTTTGACCACACACACCAAAACTTTCAGTCCTTCAAAAAGGAGACACAGCATGTCTGGAAAGTTTCACGCATCTTCATCAAATGGAGGCAAAGTTACTAATGGACAAAAATCCGAAACATCCCTATCTCTAGTCTCCCTAACTATAAAGTGGCTACCATCACTTATATTTTTATATAGATATATAGATATATATCGCTAAAACTCATAATAAAAGAAAAAAAGGCTAAAGAAACAAGAAGATACCATCAAAACAAGGAAAGCTTATACATTCGCTGGGGACAAAGTGGATTATGACACTGGACAAATCTTTACTTTTTCAAGAAAATTCAACTCCATTAAACACCAGAGACTTACAAATTCCAACATAGCGGGGCAAAATGAGAACATTAACAATCGTAGAGATGAGACAATATTGACGTCTACATCAGACCTCAGTTCAATAGTCAGCAACAAGGACTCTGAGGATGGCAGCTTGGCTTCTAAAAATGGGAGAAGCTTGACTTTTTAAGGTGGGAAAGCCAACAAACACTAAGACCGCGGAATCTAAAAAACATACCAGACAAAAGAGAAATCAAAGACGATGGGCCCGGAGGAAACTCAGGAAACACAAAGAACAGGAAACAACAAGGCAAGTTATGGCGGAGAAAGTAAAAACGAGGACAATACAGTCATCAATCTATCAGACACCGTGTTAAATCAAGCAGAAATCCAACATTTATCACTGGGGCTAACATTCTGCCCAAAGAGCAAATTTAACTATGGCCAAACAAGAATTGATATTTTTAAATTCAACAGAAAACTGAAACTCACAAAATACTTTAAGATCAAACAAGGAGTTGCCCACAATACTCAGGATGTTTCCCACAATGTGGAGAATTATGATGGTCTGCAAGTGTCTGATGCACCTACACTTCTAACCTTGTATGACTTGGCCAATGAAGCAAATAAAAGTTATGGACAAACTTCTACACAAACAGTATTACATGACATTGGCATCAGTCCTTCTACAGCAGTGATCAGTCCATTTAAACCTGTCTCTAAATTTATGCCAATGATGCCGCAGTTTGCAGTTGATATTTGTCACAATCGTGTTGTAGAAGAAATAAAAAAATTACATCACAAAACCCGGCATACATTCGGAAAATTTTAATTGCAAGAAAAGCAATATGCCAGTCTGATGAAAAAATTACAGTATAATAATGAAATAGTGATCAATAAATCAGACAAATTAGGGAATATTGTTCTCTGGCCCACAAAAGATTACCTCCAAGAGGCTTACAAACAACTTAACAACATCAGGTGTTATAAAACATCTAGGGGCAGATTTATGTTAACTGGCGCATCCCGAGGGATGCGCCAGTTAACGTGCGCCACAGTGCACCACAGCTACGACACCCATGGTGCGCCGCATTTCTAATGTGGCGCACCATGGTGCAAAAACGGCACAGATGTGTGACGCATCTGTGCCGGAAATGTGGCGCATTGCTGGAGTTGCGTCGCAAGCGCGACGCAGCTCCAGCAAGGCTCGGGGGTGCCCCATCTACACAATGCTGCATCAAGACCTACGCCTGCTTCAAGCAGGCGCAGGGTTTTGACGCAGCATTGGCCAGAAAGTGACTGAGTGAAATCTCATAGATTTCACTCAGCCACTTTCAGGAGGCGTTCCTGCGCAGGAACGCCCCCCCCCCTGCGCAGGAACGCCTCCTTATGGCGCAGGGCTTTACAACGTGACGCATCTCCTAGATGCGTCACGTTGTAAATAGGGCGCATTGTTTGCGCCGCAGTTGCGTCAAATAAAGTGACCCAATTGTGGCGCAAGGGCATCATAAATCTGCCCCCTAGTATTCAACAATTTTAATCCATCAGAGAGGCACTCAAACACGATTTGATTAAATGGAAACATGAGGGCCTCATCTCTAAAGACGAATTCCAGTTTTTACACAATGAATTCCCTCTGTTGCCTTTTATTTATTTTATCCCAAAAATCCACAAAGGAGTGTCACCAGTTCCTGGTAGATCGATTATATCAGCGAAGAATGGCCTCTTTGAAAAAATCTCCCAATATGTGGATTTTTTTCTTCAAGAGCTTGTTCAAAGGTTGCCTTCTTACAGCAAGGACACTGGTGACTTTTTAACAAAATTAAACAATGTGCCCTGGTCAGAAGATTACATCCTTATGACTTTAGACATAACCTCCCTACTCACCATTATTGACCATGAAGATGGTTTAGTGGCGGTGAAAAATTTTCTAAGAAGAAGAGCAATATAAATGTATAGCCATAACAAAATGCTTTTAGAGTTGATAAGATGGTGTTTAAATAATAACTTTTTATTTGGTAAGGAGGTGTTTCAACAAATGAGAGGAGCCTGTTTCTCCCCCATCTATGCGTGTTTACATGTAGGCTGGTGGAAGTAACAGGTTCTCAGGGTGACCCATCAAAAGGGGTGTGAATTACATATTATCAGGTGGCTGAGGTACATTGACAATTTATTTATCGTGTAGATAGGCTCTAAAGCTAGTGCAGAAGCCTTTGTTGATAACATCAATAATAACAAACTGAATTTAGAGTTCACTGCACACATAGATGAGCATTCTACTGATTTTTTGGATGTACACATTTATGTTGCTGGAAACAAACTGGAGTCTACTTTCCACTGCAAAACCACAGCAGGCACACACTGCATGCGTTCAGTTTCCATCCTAGGCATTTGATCAATAGTATCCCTTATGGTGATTTTTTTAAGACTGCGTAAGATCTGCAGTTCTGATAGTGATCTAGAATCTTGTCAAAGAGAAGCTAAGGAAAGATTTTTGGAGCGGGTATATAATAATAAGGTCATTGAGCAGGTCATTTCTAAAGTAAATCAGATATCTAGGGAGAACATGCTGTTGCCAGCTCATTCTTGCTCTGACGCCAATCGAAAGACTAGCACAACCAGTAAAGGCGAGGAATCCAAGATCAGGCTTATTACCAACTATAGCCGGCAGGAGAGGAAGATAAGGTCCATTATGAATAACGAATGGCCTATCATTTTAACAGATGCGGTATTACCCAATAAGCCAACCCTTACCTTCTAGCGAGCTCCATCCATGAAAAGTATACTAGTTAAGAGCGCCCTGAACTTAGTGCCACGACTACTTGGCTTACACCTAAGAAGAGGTTTTATAAATGCAGCTCTTGCAGGGCGTGCAAGTTTGGTATCAGTACTTCTCAATATACAACATATTTCAGTCCTGAACTAGTGGATTTGAAGGGAGTCTACAACTGCTGAACTGAGTTTGCAGTGTATGTCCTTGAATGCACCTGTGGGCTGTGCGATGTCGGTAGGACAAAGCTGCAGGTGCACTTGAGAATTTTAGAACACTTGAGGCAATAGTGAATTCAGACCCCACATACCCAGTTGCAAGACATATCAAATTTAAACACAGCAATTACCTCAATTGCCTTAAATAATATGTTGTGAGAAGAGATGGCAATAGAGAAAAAATCCTCCACCAAACTGAGTCACATTTTATTCTAGAGTTTGAGTCCAAGTCACCTTATGGCAGACTTCTTCAATCTGTGGGGCGCGCCCCCCTGGGGGGGCGCGCCGTCATCTCAGGGGGGGCGTGCACTTCACTTGAAACCTCACCTTTGTTTTCGAATGTACCACGTCGACTCGACTGTATGTATGTTTACTTCCTGCATTTCTTCCCCATTTCAAATGGGGATTTTAGATTGGCTAACTCCTGCACCGCAGCCAATCAGCACTTAGTAACGCCATCACTGATCAAGTTACACAAATGAAGAGGACAGCATTTTAGAAGGCAGGAAGTGCCGCGAGACCAGGAGCATAAATCTCATGAATTCTTTAACTTTTTGGGTAGTGTGGAGATTCTTCACTCCTCCGTTTGCTGACTTTTACTTCCTTAGGTTGCTGTATTCTTTGGATGCAAACATTCTTTCGATGTTTTTTAAGTCAGGGCAGAGGTGGATGGGGGAGGAGGCTGGGGTGGGGTTGGGGAAAGAGGGAAATTGAAGACACACGATGTTAGTTTTAACTATTGCACTGGGACACGACGTGCTCATACTTTTGAAATGTAAAGAAACCTCCCTGGGGGTTTCAGCAAGGCCTGTCAGGAACAGAGGCTTGCTTCCTCTCTGGGAGGCTTGCAAATGTCTTTTCTGTATCCCGTTTTTTCTAGGTATTGTGAGCAGAAACTGCAATATTTGTCTGTTTCTGTACACATGTTATTTTTTTCTCGATGGAGTAGGATGCATCAAGTAAAATTGATGTGAGGGGAGGGAAGCTTGGAGCGAATGTCTGCCCACGTTAGTAAGGTTACCAGGAAACTCTAGTGCTCCTGTCTTCAGCAGTTCATTTTTTATCAAATCTATTTAGGTAAGGCCTGTGGCACTCCAGACCTCCTCCATTCCTCGCTCTCACACACGTCTTCCATGGACTTTTCTTTTACAAATCAGCAATGTGTTATCTTCAGTTGGAACAACTAATCCGGACCCAGTCTGCACTACAGCTCCCAGAATACATCATGCGGGTAATTAAAGTGAGCTGAGCAGCGCTGGTCACACCGAGTCACCTGGCAGGAAATATTGAAATGCTTCTTGTTAAGGCCTAACTATAGTAATTTGATTTATCCAGCCTCAGTGTATTGTGCAGTGCCCTTTCTACCCGAGTGTGTTTGTGTTAATTAGCAAATGCCTTCTTGGCAGCGCACGATCAGGCAACTGCTTACAGTCCGTGGGTGCCAGGTGTAAAGTGTGTCACATTACAGCACATTCAGTTACTCAATGTGCTAAGGGGACACAGAACAGACCTCCATTGCCCCGGTGCAGGAACAGAGTGTAAATCATGATCTACTGTTACATTGACTTGCTATGCTATAAAAATATGCTTTTGCTGGCAGTCATGTTGCTCAAATGGGTGCAATTCCAGATATTTATGTTTCCCTCATCTTCATTGCTTGAGTTTGCTCGTGAGAAAGTGTCACTCATAGTCATTGAAATGTCACTCACAATTACACTGAAATTATAAAAATGTCACATATAGCAATCTGAAACCTTTGCACACCTATTGAGAGCAAGGTAATTTAAAGAAAATTGCAATTGGGGCATGACGTGCCCATACTTCTGTAGTGTAAAGAAACATGTTTGGGGGTTTCGGCAAGGCCCGTAGGAACTGAGCAAAGGAGAAAGAAACTCTGTGTGCCCAAATATAGACAACAAAAACCAGGAGCACGGCGCCTTCTCCTGTTCAAAGAGATTTTCATTTTATCATTATTACAAAAACTCATATCCAAATGGGAATCACCAATTCCCTCTCGGACAGCCACTTATTACCAGACAAAAGAACAACACAAGAGAGCAAAGACATTTTATTTTTAGGAAGTAAAGAAAGAGAGCCTCATCCTCACGGAATCTGTACGCACAGCACAATTGCTATCAAAACTCTCTTGCCTTTTAGCTCTTCATATTTATGTGAGATTGGGTTCTCGGCGCTTGCGATATTAAAAACTAAGTACAGTTCAAGACTGGATGTGGAGCACAACCTGAGGATGGCTGTCTCGAAAATCCATCCACAGACTGACCGTCTCTGTGGCAAAAAACAGGCACACCCGTCACATTAATGTTGATGGTGTTATAATCAATCTATGTCGTGTAAAACGAAGCATCCTAGTAAAAACTATTTCCGCATATTTTATCTTGGAAAATTGTGTTTTGAGCTGTGTAATAAGCCTTTGTCATTTAACCACACCCACTAAACACTCTTATTGTGCTGAACATTACTTGCCGATATGGCCGGGATATGCGGGTGGCGGTCGAATATGTAGTGTACCACATTCCCGAAATTTCTGTCAGGTGGTGGGGGAGCCCGACATTTAAAAAAATTCAGCTGGGGGGGCTCAACCTACAAAAGTTTGAAGACCTCTGCCTTATGGCCTGAACAATAGAGAAGATTTGCACAATTTCCTATGATTTTTTTAGAAATATTTTTATGAATTTGTATGTATGATTACTATCATATGTGTAATGGTCATGTTTATCAATATAACATTTTATATTGATGGGTCAATGCAATGTCCAGGATTCCGTTGACAAGATACTGAATGCTATTAAGAACAATAGAATATAATGATTGCGTTATAGTAGTTAATTTTTTCTGAAATATTAAAATGAATAAATTCTCTCTGCTGCTTGATGCCTTCCCTTAGTTTAGTATGTACTGTATTCACACTTAGCACTTTGCTAGCACATTACACTTTTTCATATTTAGCACTCTATACGTGTACGAAGGCTTTTATGATATGAACCCTTGTGAGTTAGTAACGTTAAGGTGTTTCTTTATCACCATTTATAATTTGCATTACGTCAAGCTTTGGTGCTTTGCAGTAATTTATTATATTGTGTGTATGCAAATTCAAATATGAATCCAATTTTGTGATTTCATAACTACATGATTATTTTACATGGACAGACTTACGCAATCAAAATGGAATTTATTTATAGCCTGATGGTTTAATTGAACAATGGTCATTTTTCTGTAGTTCGAGCATTTAGGCTCTCTATATAATTTTTAAACATGTCTATTGGTACTTATTGTCATATATTCTGTCATTTTACCAGGTCTGTAATGTACGCATTTGAACTAAGCCACAAGTCTTTCTTCATCAAAGATAAGGTTCTTTTGACAATCTGTTCTCAATGCTGGTCGTTTGGTGAATCAAGTGGTAACAAGATAGGTTTTTAAATGTTAAAAATGCTGCAGCGCATTCATGTGTGATCAAGGCCACTTTAGGTGGCCGAAATGCGTCATAGACATGGTTTGAGCAATAAAATTTGAAGCACCAGCTCTTTGGAGTCCGTGCCCATTTCTAGTTTGGATTTACGATTACATTTGGGATCATATCACTTTAAAGATCAGTCAACTCTCACCAGATGATACAAAGCAGACAGCGATGCAGGATCGTGTTGATATTTTAGTTTATTTGCCTTCCGCCGTAACGCCTTTTGGCCGCACAGTGGCCTTGGTCACATGGCATGTATGCGTCATGTTGTTAATTTTACGTTCCACAGTTCATGAATAGCGAACCAAGACTTTGCACATAGCAAATTCATAGTGGTGAGATATATATATATTTTTATCAATCGTGGCAACGGCGAAAGACAGGCACCAACTCCGTGTGATGATGACAAAGAAAATTTTAATCCAACAACGGCCTAGAAGTGTTTCGACGGCGAACCGCATTGATCACTACATCAGGTACATTTAGATATTCTATATTTATGCTAAACACTCACTGTTGGGTGTCACAGCAACCTGTGGCTGGGCAACAGACATTGAAGTCTCTTATTTATGCACTTGCTTGACAGTGCAATTGTACTCGTATACAAAGAAATTTAAGGATAAATGGAAAATAAAATATCATTGTTAACAGATCATTCCTACAATAGTACAACAGTACGTAAAACAATATTAAGGGTTTAAACACATCATGAAATTAAAAAGTGAAAATTGTCCCTGTGAAACAGATAGACATATAAGAAGTAATATTGCGTGTTTTGAGCTTATTAATGTCCAAATGCACAAGCGGTTTATTTGTGTCATTTAACTCTCATGGTTGAGTCTGTGTTCCTTGGGTGGGTATTATGGCCAAACGAATGTGTGGTGCAGCGCGTGCATTATTAAACTAAAGGAAGTCCTCTAGTGTAAAGCGCAAGTCAGACACAACTCATCTAATCTAAGTCTGACATTTACCATAGCATTGAGTATGTGGGACCAAATGGGGACAAGAAGCAAAGAAGATACAAGGGTCAAACCCAAGTGGGCAGAGTGTTCCAGACTCTATTTGAGCCGGTTCTTGAGTGCAAAGCCACTATAACATTAACTATAAAAAAGGTGCCACAGACTATCTCTATGTTAAAAAGTGTACATTGTGGAAAGATCTATAGTGAGGGAAAATCGTTAAAATAAGCAAAAAGAAAATGAAAGTGAATGTGACTTAACATTACAGAGGCTGGACAGGGGCGGGACAAGCAGCTAAGACAAATTACAAATTCACATTTAGTACTTCATCCGCATTCATCCCGTTGGGGATTTTTGAATTAAGGAGGATGATGTATCTTGATTCTAATCTTCTAAGTGTCAACTGTCTGTTCACTCCTCTTGGGCTTTTGGGAACTGTGTCAATCACATAGAAGAAGAGATCTTGGGCCTTACCTCCATGAAATGTGTTTATGTGTCTTCAACAGGATAGGTTTGGTCACTATTAGAAATGGCCCTAAGGTGTTGCAATGTGTTGACATGTACGGGGTGGATTATACATGTGGGGCCTATGACTGGATCGTTTTGCACTGTACACCAGTGTCTGTGTAGTATTCTGCGCATGTTCGCGTGGTACGCATTAAAACCTGTGGTAAGGCTGGTGGTGTCTATTTTGTTGGAGTTTTGCTTAACCTCTGCCTTCTCTTTTGTCCTGAAAAGCCGATCCTCCCTCATTATGTTTGTTCTTTTATCTTTGACTAGTGTGTCTGTGCTGTACCCTCTATGTTCTAATCTATTGCACAGGTCGTAAGTGGACTGTTCTAATCCTTTGCTTGTGCTACAGTTACGCTTCATGCGCAGGCATTCTGCATATGGAAAACTCTCTTTGAGAGAGGTGGGGTGGAGGCTTTCTATATGTTCTTAACCGTAATTTGTTATCCTCCACAAATATTTCTAGGTCTAAGAATTGTATACACTCAGTACTGGTGTTGCACGTAAATCTGAGATTTAGGTAATTGTTATTTATTTCATCTGAGAAGATTTTAGCACTTTCTAGGATACCGTGCCACAGGTTGAATATGTCATCTATATATCTTGCATATACGATGACATTTTCAGCCAGTTGTTCTTCATGTGTTTTCATGAGTACTTGCTCCTCCCACCAGCACATATGCAAATTAGCATAGCTGGGGGCGAAGCAAGTACCCATGGCTGTGCCCTGTTGATGTTTGTATGTGAGTTTATCAAAGATGGAACTGTTGTTGTCTAGACACATTTCTGCCATCTGTAATAGCAGCATGGTATGTTTGTGCAAATTCATAGGTCTCTTGCCAAGGTAATAGCCAAGAGCATTGAGTCCGCCTTTATGTCTAATACTAGTATACAGTGTGTTCATATCCAGTGTCATCAGTATATAGTTTGTTTTCAAAGATATATCATAAATCTTTGTCAAAAAATCCCCAGTGTCTCTTATGTAGGCAGGAAGTTCACATACAGCCAATTGTAAAAAATAGTCTATGAATATATATATATATCACCAAAGTTGCCCTTGAAATGAAGACACCCTCACTTGCAGATGAGCTTTAAAAAATCTCTTTAATTTTCATGGCAGAAAATAGACATTCCTACTGAGATTCTCAACATGACTGATGCTTTTCATACCCTCCTGGTCCTTGTTCACAGGTTTTGCAGAGAAACTTTAGAAGCACCCTTATTCACTTAAACATTCACACAAAAACAAGTGGAATTCGGTCTTCCATCTCATCAATCCCTAAAATATGACCAGCTCAAGCAATGTTTAGAAAGATAATTAGGTTCACATTCTCCAGTGCTGTTAAATTCACAGATAGTATCATACCTAAATACTTAGGGAAAACATAAAGGAGTGATATCTGGTTTACACAGAGTTTTTACATCACATCTTTTTTCTCAACCCCTAACACAGACATTACAATTTAAATGGCAGTCACGACTTTCAATTTCTAACACTACTGATGCATGGGAGACAATAATGAAGAATCTAGATATAGGAACCTGTGAAGCTCGACTTAAATTTTGCCTATTTAAGCCATCCCAATTGCTGGAGATGTGATAACACTAACTGTGACTCAGCACACATTATATGTGACTGTCCGTTGATTAAACCCTTCTGGGCATATGTGGTAAAAATCTTATCTTCTACTATGCCTTTACATCTTCCATCCACTCCTGATGTTATTATCCTTCATGACCTTCAGTTATCTCCAAAACTCACCAAACCCCAATGTCGTCTTTTTCACACAGCAATGGCCACAGCAAACGTGTATTTTACGCCATTGAAAATCTCCATCTCCTGCCTCGCAAGAAGAATAGCTGACAACTATGTTCCAAACAGCGTCAAATGAGAGAATAATTTATAATCTTCAAAATCAAACTTACATATATCTTTGTGTTTGGTCACCTTTCTTGAACCTCAATATTGGCATGAATATTGATGAGAACACTCCAGGAGTGGATACTAATACCCCTTGATCTGACATTTGACAACATACTTTCTTTCTTTCTTTTCTCCCTCCCCTCCCTCTTCCACCCAAGGTTTTTCATGCTTTCCTATTATTATATTAACTTATAGTGTTGTTGTATTATTATTTCATTATTCTATTATCTTATTATTCTATCTTTTATAATTTTCTTCTTTTCTTTTACTTTTACTATACCTTATTGACATCTCATTTCTCTTTTCTCTTCAAATAACTTCTATTGGTATGCTTTGTTAATTCTTATATCAACTGTTTTTCTATTTTCTGTACAATACACCTTTCTTGATATATTTTACAATTTTCGATTTTACAAATGAATTACTCCTCGAGGGCTGAGATTTGTCATGTTACTATTTTCTATATTTTTAGTTATATATAATGTTTAATTTATATATCTATTGATTTAACCTATGATTGATTCTTTAAGACTTTTATATCTTTTTTATAATTTGCTTGCATTATTTAAATATTTAACGTTTCTCACATCATATTTATTCAATACTATACCTAACTATTTATCTTTATAGTTGTAAGTGTTATTTATTGGTGCATGGTATTTATCATATATGCATTCTCTTGTTTTCTTTTCCATATATTCCGTATATTTATTCATATTATTCAAATTGTAAATTATTAATAAATTTATTGTACTTATGATGCAATTTTCTCAAAATGTCAATCAAAAAATTAGAACACAAAAAAACAAGAAGCACCCTAATGTCTGCATGCTGATTACTCCAAATCGTGCCGTCCAGTGGGACTCTCAGGTGAGTGGATTCAACTTGCATGCTGGAACTGTCGGGATCTAGCCCGACGCGCCTGCATAGAACTACAATTACCGGCGGTCCTGGGCGCGGAACTACATTACCCAGAGTTCCCGGCGGCTTCCGGATATCTGCCGGTCGCCCAGGAACGCCGGTGTCAGTGATTCTTTGTTGGTTACGAGGACGCGGCTGCTCCTCGAATTCTGCTCCTGTTCGTGGCTTGGGGTTGTCGTCTGACCGGCTGTTCATTGCACAGGTTAGGCGGGTGCCAATTTCAGCGCGCTGGCTAGCGTGCGGCGCATTACAGATACTTAGAGGGTTTCTCGTTTTCACGGAAACCGTGTTTGTTGATTGTGGAATCTATCCTCGCGGCTGCGAGGGAAAACTTTGTTGTGGTCAAGCGCTACGCTCTCCGGGAACAATCTTCTTTGGAGGGAGAGCAGAGGAATATAGGGTACATCCCTTCCAGTGGCGGAGTGCAGGGGGGGATTGAAGGACCTCCGCACTGCCGTCACGAACCTAAGACATAGGGTTCAAGTACATTGTGTATTCTACGAAAAGGCAAATACCAAAGCGGAGTGTGGTAGTGATGGAACTACACACTGCCGTATTTGGGTAGTTAAAGCTATTCAGTCTTTCAAGTAGCGGAGTGTAGGGGGGTATTGTTGGACCTCCGCACTGCCGTTACGAACTCAAGGCATATGGTTCAGTGGCATGTAGTAACTGTTTGACATGGCAAATACCAAAGCGGAGTGTAGTAGTGAGTAAACTACACACTGCCGTGTTTGGGTACTCTGTGGGGATTTGGCATATATTGGAGGAACTTATAAGTTGCTGTGTAATACGAATAACAGTATTAAGTTACAGCATTTATTCAAGCACAGGAAGTGACTTTTCATTTCACGTTTTTGGGTCCTTGTTCCAAGCTCATACGTTATCACCGGGGGTATGTGTATGTCTGTTATATTTAGGCTTTACGCTTCCCCAATATAGGCTTGACTGTAACTCTGTTCTTTTGTGTTGATCAGGGAGGAAGACGGGAGTTACAGCAAAAGGGAGGTTTAGTGTCAATCACATTCAGGTGAATACATGTTGGTGTGGTGTTATTAAGAATTTATGAGAATAGGGTTTAGCAGTGTACTAACCTGTGTATTTTTGTCTTTCAGTTTCTTTATCCCTGCTGCCCCTTCCTTCTCCTCTTTATTCTTTTGGGTTTTTTCCCCTTTTGGGGTTTTTCCCTCGCCGTATCGTCTGAACACCCTGTGTTTATACTTCAGGGTGTTCGGAGGGTCCGGAGGTGGAGCATTGTTGCTGCACGTGAATCCTGCGGAGTGCCAAGCCTTACAGAATCACTGACCCAAGAAATACACTCTGCCCGATTCATATGTAGCAACAATGGCGTCCATGGAGGATGTGTTACAAGCCTTGGTTTTGGTACAACAGGAGCTGGCCTCCTCCAAGGCTGAGACCGCAGCTTTGCGTGAGAAGGTGGAGCGTTTGAGTGGTAACCCGTTCAACGCTTCCGCATCTTCTTCTAACGTTCAGGTTACTGTACCCCCACCCATTCCATTGGCTACTCCTGAACGGTTTTCAGGGGATCCACGTAAGGTGCATGTGTTTATGACACAGGTGCTCATGCATTTTTCCTGTAAACCGTCCTCGTTCCCCACAAATCATTCAAGGGTGGCATTTTTAATTTCTTATTTAATTGGGGATGCAGCTGATTGGGTGGTACCATTGGTGAAACGTGATGATGCTCTTTTATCTAATTGGGCAGAGTTCAAAAAGGAATTTGAAAGGGTCTTTGACCGAAGAGCCACCACTTTCTGTGCTGATCGTGAGTTGTTGACATTAAGACAAGGTAGAGGAGAGTTGATAACATACCTAACGGCCTTCAATAGGCTGGTGGTAGAAGCATCATGGCCAGAGGAGAAAAAACTATCTTTGTTTTATCAGGGGTTACATGATGATTTAAAGGATGTAGTAGCGCAGGTGGATCCTCAGCCCAATACCTTTGAGGACATGGTAAACCTGGTGTTAAGGTTAGACAGTAGATTAACGGACAGGGGTAGTAATAGGAGACGGTGGGAAAGAGGAGCGTACTTTGTTGAAAGAAACCCCAAGAAAGCATCCGGGGGTACGGACGCTACGTCTGAACCAATGGAAATAGGGGCTCTTAGAGCACCATTGTCTAGAGAAGAGAGAGAAGCCAGAAGGGTACAGGGCTTGTGCATGTACTGTGGTAAGAAGGGGCATTACGTCCGGGAATGTCCTTCTAAACCAAAAGCATCAGGGACTTTCAGTAGATTTAAGAAGGTTGCGGTGTCTAAAACTATATCAGATAACGAGCAGAAGGAGGACCGCATAGCGGGAGTAGATGGAGAACAAGCATGGAAACTTACCTCCCTGTCCTCTTCGGGTGATGAGGAAACAGAGCCTCACCTGGTGGTGGTGATGACTCTAGAATACGAGCTAGAGAGGTGTCCGGTAATGGTGATGGTGGATTCAGGAGCGACTGGTAATTTTGTAGAGGAAGGTCTGGTAAGACGTCTAGAATTGCCTCGAGTTCCTAGGGAGACGCCGGAAGATGTGTTGGCAGTGGATGGGCAGCCTTTAACCTCAGGTCAGATAACGGAGAGAACTGGTGATTTGGGGCTGTCAATGGTGACGCATGGGTGTGTGCATTCTGAGGTGTTAACATTAAATATCATAGATGCTCCTCAGTACGAGATTATTTTGGGCATGCCATGGCTGCATAAACATAACCCTGTGGTGAATTGGCAGGAAAAAACTATTACGTTCGAACCAGAGACCTGTAGGGACCATTTAACTCCTTGTATGTCTGCTAATGTCACCGTGTTAGCCACACCGTTTTTGGCTGCCACTGCTGCGGAAAAGGATGTCAAGCTACCATTAGTATACGCTTCTTACAGTGATGTGTTCAGTGAGGTGAAGGCAGAAACACTGCCCCCTCATCGAGAATATGATTGTCGAATTGATTTAGTAGAGGGGGCATCATTACCATCATGTAGGGTGTATGCTTTGTCTGTGCCGGAGACCTCCCATTTGAAGCAGTACATTGAACATTATTCTCGATTGGGCTTTATCCGCCCCTCTCGCTCTCCCGCAGCTTCCCCTCTTTTCTTTATATCAAAAGCCAACGGGGACTTGAGAGCGTGTGTGGACTACAGAGCATTGAATAAGAACACCATTCGTAATCGATACCCTCTTCCGCTCATTTCAGTCTTGCTCGACCAGGTGAGAGAGGCCAGGATTTACACCCGTTTAGATTTACGTGGGGCCTATCACCTGGTTAGAGTAAGAGAAGGGGATGAGTGGAAGACGGCGTTCAAAACACGGTTTGGGTTATATGAATACCTAGTGATGCCTTTTGGGCTTTGTAACGCCCCTGCAGCTTTTCAGTTTTTTATAAACGATGTGCTAAAGGAATAAGTGGATCAATTCGTGGTGATGTATATAGACGACATCTTGATCTACTCTCAGGATGTTTCATGCCACAACAACCATGTCTGCAAGGTTCTGGATAAATTGAGAGAACACCATCTATATGTAAAGCTGAGTAAATGTGAGTTCGGGGTGCATGAAGTAGAATTTTTGGGTGTGAACCTAAGTCCTGAAGGATTACAGATGTCAGAGAGGAAAGTACAGGTGGTGAGGGATTGGCCAGCCCCCAAGAATGTAAAAGAGGTACAGAGCTTTTTGGGGTTTGCCAACTATTACCGCAGGTTTATCGTACATTTTTCCCAAACCGCTGTCCCTATCACTAGGCTATTACGGAAAGGGAGGTCTTTTGAGTGGACAGTGGAGGCTGAGCACGCTTTCCAGGCATTAAAAAGGGCTTTTACTACTGCTCCTGTGTTGGCACATCCGGTTTTGGAACATCCATTCATTGTTGAAGCAGACGCCTCGGATGAAGCCATAGGGGCAATACTGTCCCAGAGAGATGTACAAACAGGTCAGCTTCATCCTGTGGCCTACTTGTCGAAAAAACTGAGTCCTGCTGAGGTCAACTATTCAATCGCAGAAAAAGAGCTCTAGGCAATAAAAAAGGCTTTCCAGGAGTGGAGGCCGTATCTGTGGGGAGCAAGACAGGCAGTAACTGTGTACACAGATCACAGGAATCTCCAGTACATGTCCGCAGCTAGGCACCTTACACAACGGCAGATGCGGTGGATGCTGTTCTTTTCCGAGTATAACTTTGTTGTGACATTTCGTCCTGGCTCGGAGAATCGAAAAGCGGATGCTCTTTCTAGACAGGGAATCCCCACCAAACAAAATGCAGAGGAACAGTCCATACTCCCTTCCACGAAGGTGGTTTGTGTAGTGAGAGCCGAGAGGTTTCTGGAGGACATCAAAGACTCTAGGTCCATGGAATGTTGGGTTCGTTGGGCTTCCGCCAAACCAGACAGGAAGATTAGGCAGGGTTTACCCTTCCAGGGAGAGTGCTTGTTTCTGCCTAATATGGAGATTAGGAAGAAGGCATTCAGTTGGTGTCATGAAGCGCCTGCGGCTGGACATCCAGGGATCACAAAGACTGTGGATTTGCTTAGAAGGCATTTCTGGTGGGAAACTCTAGTGAAGGACACCACTCAATGGGTAGGCAGCTGCGAAGTCTGTGCTAGAAGCAAGGGGGAAACATCAAAAAAGAAAGGGTTGTTAATGCCAATGCCCACGCCTGATCGCCCATGGTCAAACATTAGTTTGGATTTCATCACGGGCCTCCCAAAAGATCAAGGGAACACCGCAGCGCTGGTGGTTGTGGACAACTCGACAAAAATGGGCCATTTCGTACCTTGTGTGAACCTCCCCACAGCTAGTCAAACAGCACAGATAATGGCGTCACAAATTTTTCGTTTACATGGCATTCCAAGAGTCATTGTGTCCGATAGGGGGCCACAATTCATTGCTCGTTTTTGGAGAGCATGGTGTAGTGCCTTGGGCATAGAAGCAGCACTATCTACTAGCTTCCACCCACAAACCGATGGACAGACAGAACGTCTAAATCAGACTCTAAAGAAGTACTTGCGGTGTTACTCGAAGGACACATGAATGGCAACTGTGACTTTGGAATATGCCAGCGAACAAGGATACGAAGATATCCGAAACACGTATGGCTATGAATTATTGAATGGAAGGAATGATCTTATGCCACTTCAGCCTGCAATTAAATATTGAAGACAAACTCTCCTGTGTGGGCGCCTTCATGCGGGGCAACCTGTTTACGTTGGAATTTATAGCGGTCGGTCCAGCCCCGAGGGAGCCCCGCTGCTAAGAAGCGGCTCAACGGAGTTGGAAACCCAGCGCCGCATGAAAGGAGAGCTCATGATTGTGGGATTAAATAATGGCAGTGCGCTGTAGTTATTTGCCTTTCCATCGACCCACTTGGGACTAAATCAGTGTTTTTAATTTTTTTCAGGCACGGCAGCACCAACTTGGGTTTTATTTTGCAAGGACTTCAAGTTCCATGAGGCATTGAGCATATGCCCACTGGGGCGGGACTTGGGGGTTTAAATATGAACACATGAATGGCAACTGTGACTTTGGAATATGCCAGCGAACAAGGATACGAAGATATCCGAAACACGTATGGCTATGAATTATTGAATGGAAGGAATGATCTTATGCCACTTCAGCCTGCAATTAAATATTGAAGACAAACTCTCCTGTGTGGGCGCCTTCATGCGGGGCAACCTGTTTACGTTGGAATTTATAGCGGTCGGTCCGGCCGCGAGGGTGCCCCGCTGCTTAGAAGCGGTTCAACGGCGTTGGAAACCCAGCGCCGCATGAAAGGAGAGCTCATGATTGTGGGATTAAATAATGGCAGTGCGCTGTATTTCTTTGCCTTTCCATCTACCCACTTGGGACTAAATCAGTGTTTTTAATTTTTTCCAGGCACGGCAGCACCCACTTGGATTTTATTTTGCAAGGACTTCAAGTTCCATGAGGCATTGAGCAGATGCCCACTGGGGCGGGACTTGGGGGTTTAAATACAGACACATGAATGGCAACTGTGACTTTGGAATATGCCAGTGAACAAGGATACGAAGATATCCGAAAGCGTATGGCTATGAATTATTGAATGGAAGGAATGATCTGATGCCACTTCAGCCTGCAATTAAATATTGAAGACAAACTCTCCTGTGTGGGTGCCTTCATGCGGGGCAACCTGTTCACGTTGGAGTTTATAGCGGTCAGTCCGGCCGCAAGGGGGCCCGCTGCTTAGAAGCGGCTCAACAGCGTTGGAAACCCAGCGCCACATGAAAGGAGAGCGCATGATTGTGGGATTAAATAATGGCAGTGCGCTGTAGTTCTTTGCCTTTCCATCGACCCACTTGGGACTAAATCAGTGTTTGTAATTTTTTCAAGGCACTTCAGCACCCACTTGGATTTTATTTTGCAAGAACTTCAAGTTCCATGAGGCATTGAGCATACGCCCACTGGGGTGGGACTTGGTGGTTTAAATACGAACACATGAATGGCAACTGTGACTTTGGAATATGCCAGTGAACAAGGATATGAAGATATACGAAACGCGTATGGCTATGAATTATTGAACGGAAGGAATGATCTGATGCCACTTCAGCCTGCAATTAAATATTGAAGACAAACTCTCCTGTGTGGGCGCCTTCATGCGGGGCAACCTGTTTACGTTGGAATTGATAGCGGTAGGTCCGGCCGCGAGGGCGCCTCGCTGCTTAGAAGCGGCTCAACAGCGTTGGAAACCCAGCGCCGCATGAAAGGGGAGCTCATGCTTGTGGAGTTAAATAATGGCAGTGCGCTGTAGTTCTTTGCCTTTCCATTACCCACTTGGGACTAAATCAGTGTTTTTAATTTTTTCCAGGCACGGCAGCACCCACTTGAGTTTTATTTTGCAAGGACTTCAAGTTCCATGAGGCATTAAGCATCCGCCCACTGGGGCGGGACTTGGGGGTTTAAATACGAACACATGAATGGCAACTGTGACTTTGGAATATGCCAGTGAACAAGGATACGAAGATATCCGAAACGCGTATGGCTATGAATTATTGAATAGAAGGAATGATCTTATGCCACTTCAGCCTGCAATTAAATATTGAAGACAAACTCTCCTGTGTGGGCACCTTCATGCGGGGCAACCTGTTTACGTTGGAATATATATATATATATATATAAGAGCAGGGCGGCACCGTGATCAAGATCTCAGTGGGAGATCGAAACGCGTTGGTGTTTGGAATGCTTTGGAGTTATGTTTGAAAAATAAATGCTTTAAAACTTTGTTAAAAGGTTTTGTGGTGCGATCCAGCTTCTTTTCCTTGAGTAGAGAGATTATTACATACATACATACATATATATATATATATATATATATATATATATATATTCAATGAAAAAACCATTGGTTATAGAACATATATAGTTAGGAATTTGCATTTACAAAACCTTATTTTACTCGCATAAAACCATTGAAATTCCATATATAGTTAGATGCGCTAACTATATATCGCGCACCCGCAATCCACTGCTGATGATGTCACATATTACATCATTCATGACATGGTCAGTGACATCACTGATGACATCACTGATGACATCTCAAATGACATCACTGATGACATCACTGATGACAACATCCAGTGACTGTATGTTTCTGTAAAGTTAAAATATGTCTTACATATTGAAGAATGAGTGGATGTATAAGTGTCTGGATGAAGGATTTAGTAGGTGCATGACTGACTGTATGAGTGAGTGATTAAATGTGTCTCACTGAGTGCATGGGTTAGTGACTAAACTGTCTTAATTTGTGCATCATTATGTCTGTTGTTCTGTAAACTGTTGCATGTGTTGATAAGTAGCTATATGAGTAACTATATGGATTATTGATTGGTTGCCCAAGTATTTGTATGGGAGACTGGGTGTGTGTGTGGGTGGCTGGGAGGTGTATGACTCTGTGCATAGATGTGTGAGCAGTTGATTCACTAGATGTATGGTTTCAAAAGTGCAAGTGGAAACAGCTGTATGGGCGGTTGACTGTGCATGAGAGTATTAGTGAGTGAATGGATATCTCAGTGCTACATGTCAAAGTATGTACATATGTAAAACACAGTACATGTGAGAGTTGACATATATAAATAACTGTACATAAGAGCCAGTGAATGTGTGAGTGGCTGTATGGATCATTGTGAATAAGTATCAGGGATTGTATAAGAGAGTAAATATGTGTTATTATATGTTTGAATTAGTAAGGTGTGTATAACTGTATAGTTGAGAAAATGGAGGTGTGATTGATTTTTTGCATAACTGACTAGGTGTGTGAGTAACTCCATGGATGAGTGACAGTCTGTGACTGTCTGTTTACACTGATTGTATCTAAGGTTATATTAGAGTCTGAAGAGGTTCGTGGTATTATCACATGAATGATATCATCAGAGATATGATCAGTCATGTCAAATGAGATGAGTGATGTCATCAGTGATGTCACTGACCATGTCATGAATGATGTAATATGTGACATCATCAGCAGTGGATTGCGGGTGCGCGATATATAGTTAGCGCATCTAACTATATATGGAATTTCAATGGTTTTATGCGAGTAAAATAAGGTTTTGTAAATGCAAATTCCTAACTATATATGTTCTATAACCAATGGTTTTTTCATTGAATTTTCAAGGTTTTGTAAATGCAAATTCCTAACTATATATGGACTATAACCTATGGTTTTTTCATTGAATTTCAATGGTTTTTTGAAAGCTAATATCTGTAGCTGTAAAATCTATTCTTTTTTAAATCTTTAAATATATTTTACATGTTTTTAATACATGTTTTTAAAAAATATTTTTTTGTTCCGCTCCCAGTTCGCGAACCGGTCTGCTTTCCGTTAGCTCACTTTAAAGCCGCTCCTAGTCCGCGAACCGGTAAACGTTCTTTCAGCGTAACTGTTACGTTAGAATGACGTTTTGCGTTGTCGCGTAATACGTCATCGGACGCGCCAAGTTAGCGGACCCGGAAGCGGACTGAAAGCGGCGCAAAGCGCGAAACGTAAACACAGCAGGTCATGTGACTCGGTAATAACACTTTTCATTGGTTCATTTCACTTTTGGTTTCCTAATGATGTAATAGGTTTTTTTTCCGCACATATAAGCCTCCTCAGCCACGCTCAGAAAACCTAGGGGGTCAAGATAAGTCTACCATGACCCCTTCTACCCATTCTAAACATTATTTGCCCTCCATCTTGTATCTTAATGCGACCGAAACACAAAATGGTGGACTCCCGTGACGCTTAAGGTTCGCTAACCGGGCCGCTTTCCGGAAAGCGGTCCTAAAAAAAGGTGGGAAAGTAATTTACAGAAAAACGACTAGAGACACTCTCACCAAATATAGATTAGCTCATACTACATAACAATCCCTTTCATTTTCACAAATTTGATTGAAATTCCATTTAGCCATTAAGCCTGTAGACCTCTCTAAGTACCGTGAGGTAAATTACTTCACAAAACACATCTGAAGTGTTGGAATTGACAACCAATGAAAATGTTACTTTCATTTTCAATTTTTTTTTCCTGACATTTGATTGGTTATGTACCTGAATATATATAAAGGAAGAGAAGGAAACACAGCCATTTTGACTACTACTTCCTGAACTACATTTCAAGAGCCTTTTCACCTCCCTGAAAATTAAATTGATAATTTGTAAGTGGCACTTTAAATTAATTTGTAAAAACGTTTTTGATAATTATTTACTGTCCCCCTGCTATAGTTATAGATACAGATAGACTCCTCTGTTATATTTATTGATTGACTTACACTTCTCTGCTATAATTATGAATTAACTTACTTTAAGTTCACTGTTAAAAAAACAGAACTACCTGTCTGAACTTAAACCCAACAGTGCCCTAACTCTTCTAATTTAATTATTTTTTTTATGCAATTTACAGCAAAAAAATGGAAGGGGAGCAAGAAAAAAGTAATGTTTCCTTCGAGATTACATCCGAAGACATTGTAAATGAAGAAAATGTGGATGAAGATTTTATGGATCAATCTTTTGACGAACAATTTATTCAAACCTTACAAGAGACAGAAACATCCATGTTCGACGAGATACCAGATGATATAATGCTGGAAGTTTTAATGAACTATGAAAATAATAAATAATTTTTTTTAAAATCAAAATAAATAAATAAATAAAAAAACGAACAAAAACAACAAATAATTAACATACAGTATTACAAAAGTCTATCATTCTTTTATCCTTAAAGTTCGCTGCCCAGAACGCTTTCCGGTTCGCGAACTTGGCGCTTACCACGCAAAAAAAAAATTTTTTTTTTGGGACCCTCCTAGGCCCTTTTAAAACCTCCACATAAAACCTAGGGGGTCAACGAGGATCTACTATGCCCCCTTATGGTAATTTCACCCTTTGTTTTGGCCTCCTCTTGTCTCTCGATCCTACCGAGAGACAAGATGGCGGCCGCTCCGGACTGTTTAGAATGTTGACAGACACCGAAGAGCCAATCAGCTTCGCATCGCAAAGTTCCGATACGCGAAAGGTTCGCTAACCGGATCGCTGCCCGGAGCGCTGTTACAGATATATATCTTGATTTAAACGTTAATTTCTCAAAATCCACTGAAGCACATATATTGAGACCTAGCAAAGGCACATCGGGCTAACAGTCCCTACAATTTTGCCAAGTTTCGTGCAAATCCATTCAGCCGTTCGGGCTAAAAGTGAGTCCAACCGCCCTATGGAAATTAACATGGAAAAAACGCGTTTTGGGACCCCCCTTTTTTCTCGGCCCCCCCTCCACAAAACCCCCCCAAATTTTCAAGTGCTGCACAGAAACAAAATGTGCCATTTTCCTGAAAATTTCAGCCAATTCCGTCCACAAACGCCAAAGTTATTAGGCATAGAATTTTCAGAAATCCCATAGGGAAAAAATCCTAACTATATATACCTACTGGCGAACGCCAGTAGGTAATATATATATATATATATATATATATATATATATATATATATATATATCCAACCAACAGTTCGCCTGGAAAGAGCAAGCCCACAACGATGTAAGTAATCACCCCTTCTTTTATGGAAGCACGGCACACAGTAACACCATCTAGTGCTTTGCAGAATTGTCCTGTAGTTAAGTCCAACGCTTTTCGTGCAAGGTAACACTTCGTCAGGGGTAACAGGCATCGCTCAGAGTTCAGGTCGCAGCAAAATTCATCCACAAGTTGTAATTCACATCCCCGCCCAGATGGGCGTGGCTGCAATGGCATTCTGGATCTTAGGGTTCTGTATTAACTCAAGTGAGTAGCCGTCTCCCGACTCCAGCTTTCAATAAAAAATAAATCCCAAGTGGGTGGCAAATTTCACCAGATGCTGCCATGCATGCTCACAGTGTTGTTCCATGGGGCACAACCTTCCCTAAGTCGAAGCGTTGCTTGGCGCCTCAACGGGGCTGCACCGGAATGCAGCGGGACTTTGCTCGCGGTTCAGGCTGCGCCGCACATCTCCAACCAACAGTTCGCCTGGAAAGAGCAAGCCCACAAAGATGTAAGTAATGACCACTTCTTTAATGGAAGCACGGCACACAGTAACACAAAGTGCTTTGCAGAATTGTCCCGTAGTTAAGCCCAACGTGTTTCGTGCAAGGTATCACTTTTGTCAGGGGCAACAGGCATCGTTCAGAGTTCAGGTCGCGGCAAAAGTTATCCACAAGTTGTAATTCACATTCCCGCCCAGATGGGCGTGGCCGCAATGGCATTCTGGATCTTGTGGTTCTGTATTAACTCAAGAGAGTAGCCGTCTCCCGACTCCAGCTTTCAATAAAAAATAAATCCCAAGTGGGTGGCAAATTTCACCAGATGCTGCCATGCATGCTCACAGTGTTGTTCCATGGGGCACATCCTTCCCTAAGTCGAAGCGTCGCTTGGCGCCTTAACGGGGCTGCACCAGAATGCAGCGGGACTTTGCTCGCGGCTCAGGCTGCGCCGCACATCTCCACCCAACAGTTCGCCTGGAAAGAGCAAGCCCACAAAGATGTAAGTAATCGCCACTTCTTTAATGGAAGCACGGCACACAGTAACACCATCAAGTGCTTTGCAGAATTGTCCCGTAGTTAAGCCCAACGCGTTTCGTGCAAGGTAACACTTCGTCAGGGGCAACAGGCATCGCTTAGAGTTCATGTCGCGGCAAAATGTATCCACAAGTTGTAATTCACATCCCCACCCAGATGGGCGTGGCCTCAATGGCATTCTGGATCTTGTGGTTCTGTTTTAACTCAAGTGAGTAGCCGTCTCCCGACTCCAGCTTTCAATAAAAACATAAATCCCAAGTGGGTGGCAACTTTCACCAGATACTGCCATGGCATGCATGCTCACAGTGTTGTTTCATGGGGCACATCCTTCCCTAAGTCGAAGCGTCGCTTGGCGCCTCAAAGGGGCTGCACCGGAATGCAGCGGGACTTTGCTCGCGGCTCAGGCTGCGCCGCACATCTCCAACCAACAGTTCACCTGGAAAGAGCAAGCCCACAAAGATGTAAGTAATCACCACTTCTTTAATGGAAGCACGGCACACAGTATAGTGATTTATTTTTTATTGAAAGCTGGAGTCGGGAGACGGCTACTCACTTGAGTTAATACAGAACCACAAGATCCAGAATGCCATTGCGGCCACGCCCATCTGGGCGGGGATGTGAATTACAACTTGTGGATACATTTTGCCACGACCTGAACTCTGAGCGATGCCTGTTGCCCCTGACGAAGTGTTACCTTGCACAAAACGCGTTGGGCTCAACTACGGGACAATTCTGCAAAGCACTTGATGGTGTTACTGTGTGCCGTGCTTCCATTAAAGAAGTGGTGATTATTTACATCTTTGTGGGCTTGCTCTTTCCAGGCAAACTGTTGGTTGGATATATATATATATATATATATATATATATATATATATATATATATATATATATATATATATATATATATATTTAGTCATGTGATCAAGGCTTGGAGAAGGCTTGGAGAAGCCGAAACGCGTCATGTCGGACTGGTGTTGGGTCTCGTAATAAATTGAAAATCTGCACTATCCATGGGTCCTGCCTCGTCATTCAAGATTCAGATTTGTTTCTGACGACTGTGCTTACCGAATATATATATATATATATATATATATATATATATATATATATGTATATATATATTTATGAATATATATAAATATATCAAAGCTTGAAGGTGTCCACCTTTGAGTAGCACGCGAACAGCAGCTTGGTTTATGTATAGGTGAGGACGGGGATCCACTCGTAGACGCTGCTCTGTTCGGGATCTGCCCGACGCGTTTCGAAGCTCCATCTGCTTCTCTTCAGGGGCTTTAACGGAAGCGGTGTGCGCAACCGCCGACCCACTTCCCCATTTTATGTATAACACACCCACCGATGGGAGGCTCAAATGAGACTGTGCATTCTGGGAAGTGTGGTCCGGGAAGCACACAATCAAGTCCTGTATGGACTCCACAAGTGGGCCCGTCCTCGATTCCAAGTACGACTGCTGCTTCACTGTAGTGACCCCCAGGGTACCGGGGTGGTGCATACTCCGCGGCTGGACGGCCGCGTATAAATCAAAGCTCGAAGGTGTCCACCTTTGAGTAGCATGCGAACAGCAGCTTGGTTTACACACATACCTACATACATATACTTGGACCAAATATGGGAGTACTCCAATCTTTTTATATAATCCTATGAGGCCTCCCTTGAAGCTTTCATCTTTTATGTGGATAACCTCTATTATCGTTATTATAATACATGTCATTTACATACACATCATCCAAATCCTGGTCATTCCTTACATGAAAAGGACTTTTAGTTGCACCTCCACTTGAGAGGCTAGAGATTGCAACCTTAAATTGTTGTCTAAATGAGGATTATAACTACTTACATTATTGGGAAAGTCATGGGAGGAAACCAAATGCTTAGAATTCCTGCAACTCTTCCCCAGCTCATAGTGTGCCCCCTAACCAGCATCTAAATTTGGGGTTCACAGGTTCTGAGCAGGGGTTTGCATTTTGCTACCACCTGGAGGTTGGGTCAGATAATCTAATATTGCTTTGGCCACAGAAGTGCCTAAATCTGCAGCCATACGCTTAAAAGGATGAAGAAAAAGCTTTCTGTATGGAGTTAGCTACAGAAGAATACAGAAAATTGCAAAGATGGATTTTTAACTTACCATCTTTCTCCATTTGAGCACCCCTACCTATCTCCGAGGTATTTCCCTTCATTTATGTAAATTATACAACAATTTGAAGTAAATGCCATAACAAAAACGAATTTCACAATTTAAAGTTCCAGCGTGGGAATTGAACTGTTGACTTAAGTCATGTAAGGAGCACCACACACTTCACAAAGTCGTTTGCCCATAATATTACCTTAACACAAAGGAGCAGCCAGAAAATCCCCCGCTTTGAACCGAAGCTCTTATCGCATCAAGCAAGCAAATCAAGTCATCGCAACCCTCCCCAAAAGAGCTTTCTTGACTCTTCCATGGTAGCGTCTATCCATTCATCCTTTCATCCTTCTATCCATCTGCTGAAATCCACCATTTCACATTTACATTCTGTCATATACAAACGTATCCATCCATCTCCAAACCTATTCATCAAACCCATCCAGTTCATCCATCCCTCCACCCCCTCTTTCACTCATTCACCAATCCTTCTGCTCACCCATCCATCCACCCTTTCACTCCTACTACCCTCCTTTTCACTCATCTATCCATTCTTTCACTCAGTCATCCATCATGTCATTTATGCATCACCCATCTTGCTTTCACTTATCCCTTCATCCTTTCACTTATCCATCCAGCCTTTCATTTATCCATTCACCCTTTCACTCATCCATCGATCCACCCTTTTATCCAACCATCCAGCCACCCTCCCTTTCACTCCTCCATTCAGTTCACTCATACAGTTTTACATTCATCATTTCACTGATCCATTCTTTTATTCATCCATCCATCTTTCTCCCTTTTACTCATTCATCCAACCTTTCACTCAGCCATACATCCTTTCATAACCATCCATGTATCCATCCATTCTTTCACCCACCCATCATCATTTTCACTCTTCCATCCCTGTTTTCACCCACTCATCATACATTCATCCTTTTACTCATTCATCCACCCTTACAATTTACACATCCATCGTTTCACAGACACACTCACCCAACCTGTCATATTATTATGAGCCTTTACCTGCCGAGTTGCAGACAGAAGAGGCCCATCAAGAACCCCACCCCGCTGCAGCTGCTAAAGCGGAGGCTTCAGGACACTTCTGCCTTAGCAGAACAGGAACACAAAATGAAAGAGTGCTCCACACATATAAGTGTAAGGAAGCAGGCCTTATTATTGCACTTTAGGGTAGTTTTTATTCTGCAAGCTTTGATTTATTTTTAACCTGTGGCTATTACCTGTTTTATTGGTCCAATCGGGCAGACTGCTCTCGTCGTTTCTCTGCTTCTCAACTGGGGAACTCCTCTCCTCTCACTCATTTCTGCCAGCTCCCTGGTCCGCTGTGGGCTTCCTTTTCAGCAGAGAGAGTCGCTGCCTTTCTTTGCTATCTTTGTTCCTTTGCTGGCCGCCATCTTGTGAGGGTGAGGGTCCAGGTTTTCTCCCACTTCCACTTCTCGAGGCTTCAAAAACAGATGCAGGTACGAGCGCGCAGAGGATGCTTGCAGCGAGCGCGCCTAAGGCATGCCCTTCTGTGCCCGTCTGTGCCCGGACCACACTCAGCTCCAGCCCCCCTGGTAATCTGGCCTTAGATATCGAAAGCCACATTACCTATTCCATGGATACCCTGTTAACCATTATTGCCTCACATGATCTTTGCACAGGGTCTCAATTAGACCCTCACTCTGGCAATGATGGCATTACGTGCCCAATCTGTAACTTCTCTCTAACTACTCTGCACTTTATGTCTCTCACGCCTACATATTCAGCAAAATTATCTCCAAAAACAAGGAAAACTAGCCGCAGTTGCACTAACGCCAGATCACTCGTTAAGCATGCACTGGAGTTCTCAGACTTCATAGACAGAACATTGACCTAGCTTTTATCACTGAGACCTGGACAGTCTCAACATCTGACCCAGACTAGTAGCATTACCTGCAGGTTTCAGGATATTCAGAGTCATGCAATTATATTTAGAGACATTTTAAAACCATTCTAACAGTCTTTCTAATGTGCTTCTTTGCAAAGCTATTTATTTTAAAATTGAAATAAACAGCCACTATTCTTTTAACGGACCTCTCATCTATCGGCCACCCGGTTCCAGATCAGCCTTCACCCAATCTATTGGAAAGCTTATAGAATATAAAGTAGACACTACAGACTTCACTTGTCTAGGCGATTTTAATGTTCATATGGAACATTCTCTGGATTCAGATTGAATCTACTGGATCATATGGTCGGTGCAGGTCTAAAACAAATTGTCCAGGGTCCCTCACACACAGCTGGTCCCTTTTCTAGATAGCATTTTCACGGCCAATCCTCCGCTCCACTGGCTATCATCTCTCAATCTGACATGGTCTGACCATAAGGCATTCATGTTTGAGTTAAATGGGATACCTAAGACAGAATCAGTTTGCCCACAAATTGAGAGCATTACGAAGTGTCCACGGAGTATCATTGATGCTAGGCAGCTTAATGCTTCCCTTATCCAATCAACTCCAACGGTCTGGCCAGATTTGGACATAGCTGTTCGCAACTACAATCAATGGCTGGATTCATCATTAACTCAGTTATTCCCAGCAAGTCTCATCCCTCCGTAACTTGGTTCAACGATTACCTTAGATAGCTAAAACAGGAATGCAGAAGAGCTGAACGTAAATGGAGACTTCAGTACAAATCGGTTGATAGAGTTTTATAAAATCAAGTTGCTGACTTATATAAAGATGATATTTACAGCGAAAAAGGACTACTTTGTAGCTAAAATAGAAGGAGCTATGATTTCCTCTAAGGAACTTTTCACCACAGTTAAGAAATTATCAAAACTCCCAGATTCTAAGAATCCAAACACAAACCAACAACTTTGTAATAAGTTAGCACTTCACTTTCAAGATAAAGCCAAATCTGTCTTTGATTCTCTCCTAGACATCAATCAAACCAATTACATAAATAGAAGATTTCCTAAGGGCGCTCTCAATGTCACCACATTATCCCACATTGAGATGTTGACGGCGGAACAGACGCAAATGACACTGACAAAGATCAAATCAGGCACTCTACTGGACCCTTGTCCTGCCAGAATTATTAATTTGGTCCCTAGGTGATAGCTACTCATCTCACGGCCCTTTTTAATAACCTATTCGAAGTAGGATATTATCCAAAAGACTGGAAGGTAGGCTATATTTTGCCATTATAAAAAAAGATGAATCTAGATATGGATGACCCTAAAGATTATTGCCTAATCATTCACTTACTATTTCCTGCTAAACTGGTCGAAAGAAATGGTTAATAATTAATTTAGCACTTTCCTAGACAAATCTAAGTGGACTCCACGCAGTTCTTTTTTTGTAATCACAATAGTACTGAGTTGGCACTGATCACAGCTACGGAAGAAATCAGGCAAACCATACATAGTGGAGGCAATGCAGCTTTGATCCTTTAGGATCTTTCTGCCGCATTTGATACCATCAACCACGCTCTCCTAATTGATCGCCTTGAAACAATAGGGATCAAAAGTAACGCTCTTAAATTAGTTTCTTCTTTTTTGGAAGACCGCATCTAGACGGTCTCTCTTGGTGATTTTACCTCACCACCCTTTTCATTGCCCTGTTGGGTCCCCCAGGGCGCATCCTTGAGCACTACTCTGTTCAACATTTATGTGTCTCCACTTGCAGCCCTAATTAGATCACTTGGCTACTCCTTAGTCTCTCATGCAGATGACACGCAGATTGTTGTATCTATCACTGACAACCCTGGGGACACTGCAGCTCAGTTTGACTATTGCATGCTCCGTATCGGGAAGTGGATGAGCAGGTATTGTCTGAAACTAAACTCCTCAAAGACTGAGGTTATGCTATTTGGCAAAAATCCCTCTTTTTGGTTCAACAAATGGTGGCCACAGGAACTAGGGATTTTGCCCACCCCCAGTGACAAAGCAAAAAACCTTGGGATAATTATTGACACCAATTTACTCTTTGAAGGAAAAATAAATCATATCAACTCCTCATGCTTCTTTATCTTGAAAACTCTAGGGAAAGTGTTGCCTTATATTCCGGCAAGCCTGCAGAAGAGGGTAGTTACAACTCTTATCTCCTTCAAAGTAGACTATGGTAACGCCCTCTTCATCAATATCCAAAAGCATTTTCTTCAAGGGTTACAAACACTACAGAATGCCTCGGCATGGCTACTACAGGGCATTCCGAAATATAAATTAGCTTCCCAAGCACTGATCCAACTACACTGGCTCCCTACTGATAAATGTGTTAAGTTTAAGGCACTTTGTATTGCCTTAAGGGCTCAACAAGCTGTCGGCCCGACTATTTGATTTGCAATTTTCAACACTACATTCCTTCTCATCCTCTACGCTCATCCAGAAGCGGTAATTTTACAATTCCCAGATTTAAAAAAGCTAACGGGGTGGGAAAGGCTTCATTGTATGCACCTCGAGGCTGTAGAACTCTCTTCCAACAGAACTTACAATTAAGACAAATATTGTTAGATTTCAGGAAACACTTAAAAACCTGGCTGTTCCGCAAATAACTGTTTCATCTTCTGGATCCTCCTAGTTGTATTGTCCGCCTTGCGCCTAAATACGCCCGGGTAATTGTCGCGCTTTATAAAATTTATTTTCATTTAATTTCATTGGAGAATAAGAGCGGGATAGGCCCAAGGCAAATAAATCAAGGGCTTTATTTATTGTGGTGTAAATGTGCCTGCATAGCACGCAGGCTGTTTTTGTGCACAAATACAATCCTTTGTCGCTTTTTCCTCTAAGAGACCTTTCGGACGAAAATCTAAAGAAACCACCAAGAATAAAAATTAAAGGCAAGCCCAGCACCAGAATATTTAAGCATATTAAGCAGCAGAGACGCCTCCATGCCGACAGGATTAGGACTTACCAGGTAATAAAAACGCTACAACGGCCATCACTGCGACTGAAAAAAAACCTGCAACTGAGAGAAACAGCCTACATGGGAACAAAAATAAATACCACAGGGATCAATCAAAAGAATCATATGGAGAAGAGTAAAAAGAAGTACAAGGGGAAATGAGAGCACAATAGGCTCTAGGATCCCAAAAGGCCAAGAAACGGTAAGAATATGATAACATCAACACTATAAAAGACATCCAGGCAAGGGATGACTCCCATCAAATTAAGAGGCAGTAGAAATACACGTTAGAAAAGCAGTTAGAGGTATGATTAAATCCCTGCACATGCTCCTCTTAGCAAAACAAACACCAAAGACAAACCCTTAAAAACGAAAGGAAGCCTTCAGTTATGACTAACACCTATCAATATGCCATAAGAACATTTTAAGAATAAGTAAATGCATCCAAGGGAATGGTAGGACACACTTTTTAACTACTCCTGAAATTTACAGAATACAAAAGATGAAAACAGCAACAAGGAATAAGAAAAATGCAGGAAAACAATCAACAACAAACATTGGCAATAACAATAGATTTTGCTTATGTACAAAAGTGCCTTTTGTGTCACTGATGGGTGTAGACCCTCAATAAGTCGTCTTAAACACCCAGTCACTCATCTTTGCACTAATGCATCAATTTATCAATCCACTGACTCATATTTCTATTTACTCTCTGACACAAGCGTAATAAAACACACACAAGCTCAACAAAATATGCAAGATAATTTAAGAGAATGCAAAAAGAAAAAAAGAAAACACCCTGCCGCAGCAGGCCTAACTTTGCAGGAACAAACCTAAACATAGCAGCGTGTGTCGGTCTTGCAGAGGTATCATTGCTTTATTGTTCAAGCATGGCCAACACATTTAGAAACGACGTGTTGACCATCTTAGAATGGTAAATCAGTGATACACTATGGGGAACAGCATTCCACAATGATCTCCTGGTACAGAGGAACAGCTGTGTGGAATATGGAGCACTGTAGATGAAAGAAGCGGCAAGTAAGAAACTCATTAGCACTGGCTGGAGAGCTGTAGTTTTTATCCTCTTAAGAAACATTACAATAAAAAGAGGATAAGCAAATAAATTAAAGAGGAATAATAAAAGGAGAACATTCAAAACTAAAGAACTGACCGACTAGCCCCAGTACTAATGCATACCCGCTTTCATGTGGATGTACATACAATGAGAAAATGCCATAATTCATAGGGCAAAAGAGCCAATGACTGATGCAGACGGAACCATTGCCTTATGCAGTTCGCTGTCATGGTTGGAACCTGAGTGTAAATGATAGACAGATCAATGTCAGATGAGAGTGGGCTCACCGGGCCTCTGTGTATATATTGATGTATGTATTATTTCATTATTTGTTTCATTCCTAGATCCTGGAAGACAGCTAAGAAGACAATTTTAAAATAATTACTACAGTGCAAATCTTCTCCCGCAGAGGGTTTGTCAGAGGGATTAACCAACACCAAAATCATTTCCTTCAAAGGTAATCTCACATTTTGTGTAACACAACACTTATCTGTATGCTTTAATGCAGAAATATAACAATTTCACCCTTAAATAAATGCCTGTTGATTTTAATATATGCTTTTCACACTCAATAAGTTAAGCCTAAAAGGTTTGTCATAACTTTTTATAATATACAGATCAGACCTATGGCAACAGAAATATATTTTCCTAGTGAACCAATCAGGCCTGTAGTTGTTATCAATGGCTTATCACTTTAACCAACAGAGGCATTCTCTACCGAGTATCAGTTTTCCCACAATGTAACCATCAGGCCTACAGTCATAAAATTCCATAGAATTCAAAATTACAGCTGTTAAAGTAAAATATTATATTATCTCTTCTAAGAGGATCCAACAAGGAGTCAAACAGTACAAATCTTCAACTACCATGTTTTATCATGGGGGAAACCAGCACCAAAATGCTTCCCTACCATGGAAATCTGTGAGATTCATGTAACAAAAAACCTATTTGTAGGCTTTAATTCAGACTAGTAACAATTCATCCTTAAATGCCTGCTGACTTTTAACATATGCTTTTCACAATCAATATGTAGAGCCTCTTGCCTTTATCGTAACTTTAATATAATAAACACTCAGGCATATAGCCTTTATGATTGGCTTGTCACCATAACCAACTTAAGCCCATTGTAATTAGTGTACACTTTCCACAAGGCCCCCATTCGGCATACATTTATAAAAGTGCAAATGTATACAGAATTACTGTAGACAAAGCAAAATACTATATCTCGTAACAGAGCCTAGCAAACATTATTGTAGTGCATATCTTCTATCCCTACATTTGTTCGGGTAGATCACCAACACCAAAGTGCTTGCCTACTACAGTAATCTGTTAAATTCCACGTAACAAAGTACCTGCCTACAGGCTTTAGCCCAGTGTAATAACAATCTAACCATAAAAGCCTATGGTCTTTAAAACATGTTTTTCACAATAAGTAGGTCAGGTCTACTTGCTTTGCATAATGTTTCATAATAAACAGATCAAAGCTATGAAATCTGGCATGCTTTTCCCAATGAAATCAAGAAGCCTTTACCCTTTAACATTGGCTTTAGACTTTATCCAACACCGACCTATTCAAGTTTATATAAACTGGCTCCATCATGCATACAGTTGTAAAATTGCAAATATGTTGTAAAATACAGCTTGCAAAACAACATAAATCCCCTATGAACAGGGCATACCAAAAATAATCCCAGTGAAACACCCTTAGGTTTGTCAGAGTGGGTGGCCAATGACAAAACCCTTGTCTGCTACAGTAATCTGTGAGATTCCATGCAACAACATACCTATCTGTTGGCTTTAATATAGAGTAATGACAATCCACACATAAATGCCTATCAACTTTAACATAGGGTTCTCACAATACATATTAGGCCTACTGACTTCATCATAACATTTCATAATTAACATATCAGGGCTATAGTCATGGTCATTGGATTGCCTCCACAGCAAACTCATCCCTTCTGCGTAGAGTATAAAGATTGTCACAAGCCAAAAAGTGCAATAAATGTAGTCTTTTTAGTGGAAGCACTAAAATATAGCCCAAAGAAATCCTGTACTCAGGGGGACAAATATATGAGTTGAGTCTAAGCACATATCTCAATAGGATTCTGAAAGTTATTTTTCGTTGATCATGTAAGGTGAGGTAACAGTTGCATTGTCAAGACAGACCTAAAAATCCATGTGGGTTAAATGACTGCCCTCCTCCCACCTGTGCTGCTGCCAGAGAAAAACACTGTAAATGATAAAGGGCCAGATGTAGGTGGCCAAATACCGGTCGGTAACAGCCGATTTCGGCCGTTACCGACCGGTATTTGAAGTTTCAGATGTAGGGGGCCTTAAAATTACCGATTCGATAAATTTACAGATTCTGTAAATTTACCGATTCTGTAAATTACTGAATCTGTAAATTTACCGAATCGGTAATTTGTGATGTAGGTGGCACTGAAAACAGTGCCACAGACCCTTCAGAATTTGTTATTTACCATCAAATACTATTTGATGGTAAATAACGAATTCCTGTGTACATGCACATCTGTGCATGTACACCTGTGCCATGTGGCACACATACATGCCCTAAGGGCACACAAGCCTGAATCAGGGGTGCAACAGGGTGTCAAAGTGGCACCCTGTCCGCCTTGTCAATTCGGGAATTTTACCTCAAGGCCCATAGGAATCAATGGCAATTACCGAATCGGTAAATACCGATTCGGTAATTACCGAATGTTACAGATTTGTTAAATAATTCGGTAAAAAAACCTACATAGCATTTACCGATTTGTAAATACTGAATCGGTAAAATTCGGTATTTACGAATCGGTAAATACTAATTACCTACATCGGGCCCCTAGTTATCTAACACTTTAATAGCATTAAAATGTCATGTGTGTCCCACTGAGAATTTAAGCTCAGGCTGCTGAATAAATAAACAAAATGATCCCAGCTGTGTGGAGGGCACATTTCTTTATCAAAAAATGTTTTCTCAAAAGTACAAAAACAGTGAATAACTTCCATATATCGAAACGGAAGAGAATGAAATGAAGGATGGAGAAAAAAAGAAGCTGATGTATATATTACTTTATTTCTTAGTTCTTTTGTCTGAATAGGTAAGCAATTTTCTGCGGAAGCACACAACTTCTGACCAATCAAAACATTGTACTCCTGGCTCCCAAAATGTGGGCAGAGCTAAAGCTCCTCTCCTAGTGTTTCTCTCACAATAGTCTGGCAACGGCTGTGCTGTCAACAAGCCCATAAAAGCAAAATACTAAGTAAAGGTTGACCCAAGACAGACATCATACATTCTTTGCATGAGATGCACCCCCAGTAGAGAAACCAAGGAAAAGTGTAGGACATATAGAATCCCATAGTTTGCCGTTAGGAATACAAAATAAGGATGTAGGGAAACATGTCCTCTGCTCACAGTAGACCTAAAGTATTAACTGTGAAGTTGATACCAGTCACAAGACTGCTTAACTCTATGATGATGCTAAGATGAAGATAACAGATGTGGGATTAAGGTTCATAGAAACGACTGATAAGACAGAAAAAAAACAGGAAAGACACTGATGCCGATAGTGAGGGCCAATAGAATGGCCTCTTCCAATCAAGAGCAATATGCCATCCAACATAAACTATCTAGAGCCCTGTCTGACAGGTAGGAAATCTGAAATTCAAGAGCTATTAATTTCAGCCTCCTTAAAAAGATCTTCCTAATGCTGAAGTTCCTACCTTAGCAGGATGAAAGTACAAGAACTGCACCGATACAAAAATTGCACATATTGATGCAATTGAAGCACCCGGAGAATGAGCAGACCTTCCATCAGAAACATCACAATTACCATAATGCCGAAAGACAGACCTTAACCACTAGGCACTAATGGCATTCCGCTTGAAAAACTTTGTAAGTAAAAAGACCTTTAAGCAGTCTGTGAACCCTGTTCACCTTGAATCCTTAGCTCCTCAATTGAAAGCCATAAACCTAAACATCGGGGCGTGGCTAAGCCGTAAAGCGCGATGGCCGCAGCTTGGCGGAGCTCTGCTACCCCGTTTCATCCCCGCGTTTATCCTGCACATATATCCTGGATAAAGTGTGCAGTCCACATATCGGAGGGCTCCCGGACCACCACCCTGCGGTAGAAGTGCCCCTCTATCAATTCAGGGCTGTGTACTTGCTGCGATTCGAGAGAGGCCGGCCCAAGAAGCTGAAGCCGGGGCCCTGGAGTGGGGTGGCCGCGGTGCGCACTCGCCCCTATTCTGCTAAAGATGCATCCGAGGCTCCTCGACCGGAGGGCGCCTGGAGTGCTTCCTTGAAGCTCGGATCCGGAGCGTAAGTAGGAGAACCGTGGATGCGGACTCATTGGAGGCTTGAGTGGTGCGCAGAGACTCGGGGACTTGCCTGGAATCGGAGGGGAGGCACCGCTTGCTCTGAGCTTCTGTACAGATTGACCTGCGTCCGCTGCCGCCTTTTGATAGCCCGGGAGCCGCCTAGGGTGATTATCTCCCCGAGTCCCCCCTCATCTCGTCACAGGACTGTGGCAAACCCTGTGAGGTGTGGCAAAGTGGCGGCTATCGGCCGAGGCCATTTGGAGAGCCATTACCCTGTGAGGAGCGGAGGTGCGGTGTGGGGGCCTCTGCCTGCGCTCTGGCCTTGAGACCCTCGCCCTGATCATTATCCGGGAAGTTACGCCCGCCGAAGTTCGCAGCGGAGTGCAGAGATCAGGGTAGGTGGACGCGGGTGCACCACGCAGAACTGACAACGTCAATGGCGCTCACCGCGCTATAATACCAGCTGCAAGAAGGCGTGCGGTGGGGTCTGCCGTTGGGTTTTCCACCGCTGCATCTTAGTAGTGCATATACAGTGCTGGGACTGCTGTGGCTCCCACGGGAGCAGATCTGATCTACTGTTCCACCGGCACCGGAAGTGAGGGAGGTGTACTGCCCAATTTTACCCAGGAAGTACCGCCAACCACCCTGTCGCGCAGCTGGCATCGTTACTCCCCCTCGTTGCACCGCATAACTAACTATAGTACCTCTGGCTCCATCATGCCGGAGTACTAACCAGCTCATCCAGATCATGGCCTCGGGGTGGGTCGCATTCCATGACTGCCCGGGCCCACCTCCCTGTGGAAAATAACGAAATTAATGTACATAAGCGGCGTTCATTGTCCTTTCCCATTCCCTTCCCTGTACGTTAACCGCACCACTCCGCCAGTAAAGGCCCGTGCCCACATGTACCTGACAGCCATTTCAGGCACCATGGCCTCTTTGCCCGCTCGTTGGAATCCCCGGCTTCCCTCCTGCGCGATCCTGCTCTGAAAGGTAACCCTCCTGCTTGACCCATGCACCCCCCCCCCATCTTTCTCTCGAAGAAGCATCCTTCGCCTCAGCTGACATAACCCCCCAGCTGTATCTGACTGCCCCCGTCCTCTCATGTACGGGTCGTAAGACCTCTCTCTCTGTGCGGCTCTGTCCCTGTGCGCACCCTGGCTCCCCCTCTCCTCCCTCACATGGATAAGTCATAAACCTTCTTCTTCTTCAAAAACCCTGTCCTTGGGAGTCACGGCCGCGCCTGACCAACACCTCCTTTCCTTTCATGAATAACCCCTCTGTTAGTAAACCCTCCCTCCGCGATGGACTGTCCACACATGTCCGAGGCCATCGCCTAAGCTGGAAGATACTGTTTATTGCCCCTTATTGTATAAAGTCACTCATCTTCAAAGAACCCACTATTGATCCTGGCTTCCCCACCCCTTGGGATACGATCAGGCGCACACATCCTAATAATCAGCGGAACACTCAGCTGCGTGATTGTCCCTTCTCTTATCGACAGTTCAAGGGTCTCTATTGTGGATACATGTGGGGTGGGATTGACACGAGGATAACGGGAATGTCTTTTCCTTGTTTCACAATGTCATTATTGTAATAAGGAGTGTTTGTAAGGTATAAAAGGCGATGTCTCAGAACACTTGTTAGAGCACCTCCCGAAAGACACTGTGTTTCGTGTCCGAAATGACAGGCTCTCCTCATGAGTAATAAATCCTGTTCTTGTGATTCCTGCTTCCAGCGCCCGTCTCTTTATTTGGTAACTATTCAGAATGAGAACTAAGAGGCGACTTGCGCCAGCAGCCCGGGCATCGATACTAATATGGGCTCACCTTTCACAATTGGCGTCCCAACGCGGGGTCCATCAGTGACATAAGGTCCAGTAAGAGAGATCCAGACGAAGAGGTGAACATCTAAATGATCGGAGTATACCTGCCTTGAGAGGGCCCTCGTCCGGCTGCCGATTGAATGAACTTCACCGATTCTGAACGGACCTCTCTCGAGTGACCTACTGTCCTGACTGGAATCCCACAGGAATGCGGCATAGAGTAAGAGAACGATCGGGCGCTGGAGGAGGAAGACGAAGAACTGTCCGTATGGTCCGGTCCGGGTAAGATTAAGTAGGGTGTTTTTACGCCTGATTGGTAGGGTGGTTTTATCCATCTGATTGATTGATTGATTGTATTGGAATCGGTATTTGAATACTGATATTGTTGTTATTGGTTCATTTAGCTTTGGATGCTACTTGAAATATTGGTTCTCTTCTTGAGAACGAGACATTCTCTGTTTGCAAACAGCGGCGAATAGGAACGTTCGTCTCTCTTTGCAGATAGAGAAGGGTAGGTAATGCAGACTTTTGTCCCCGTTGTAATCCGTCATGCCTACCTTTCTCCCCACTGATTGTTTGATATCGATTAATAATCGATTGTTGCTCTTTGAGATCTTCCCTGTCCACAAACAGAGACGAATAGAAATATTCTGTCTCCCTTTGCAGATAGCGAAGGGCAGGTAATGCAGACGTTTGTCCCCGTTGTAATCCGTCATGCCTGTTTTTCTCCCCACTGATTGATTGATTGACTGGACATTGTTGTCCAAGGAATTGTTCGTTTGAGGTATTTTCTGTTTGCAAATAACGTGGAATAGCAATATTCTGTCTAGTCTTTGCAAGTAGTAAAGGGTAGGTTATGCCCCCTTATGATTCGTCAGTCCTACCCACTCCCCACTGATTGACTATTTATTGGGGGTAGCTCATTTGGTCCGTCCAGGATGATACCCTAATGAAGGGACATGTGTTCCCCTCTGATTGATAATCTAGTTCCACCCCGGACCATTTATTGGACGTAACTCATCTGGTCCGTCCAGGAGTACCCCTAATGAAAAGGACATATAAAAATATGAAGTGATCACCGTACCCTATTAACAGAAACTTTAGCTCGAAACACGCTGAGGAAAAGAAGGAGAAATAAAAAGGAATCGGGCTAAGTCAGTAACCCCCTGATGAGCTTTCGACTTCACTAAAAATAAGAAACATTAGAAACAGTTCGTAATAAGAAATATAAAAAGGCGAAAAGTTTGACAGCAAGACAGCCACGAGGTAGCTAGGTTCCGCTGCCTACTCCTGCTCCAAACATGTCTGCCTCATTGCCCACCACGCCCAAATAACGGTCACATGAAATAGATACAAATCAATAGGTACCTACCCCCATTCCGGAAGCTCCCGAAGTGCAACAGGTCCGCGGGTACGCCCATCTGGAAGGCGAGGCCTCGATGCGTGCAGGGCACGGCTGGCCGCAGTCGGAAGGGGAGGCTGTAGGGCGGACGGCCCGAAAAATCGTAAAGGTCTCTCCTTTTCCCCTCTTCTGCTGCCCTGCAGGCCACGGGGGGGGGGATGTCTTGCCTCAGCCACCGACCACACCCCCCTCTCTCGCCTGATCTGGCTCTCATCGAAGGCCGAAGCCAAGGCGAGGACGGCGGCGCTCCTTTCCGGGACGGGCACACGCCCTGTACTCCTCAACCTTGAAGATTCTAAAAGAGCCGGGGGGGCCGACCTCTCCACGAGGTGCCCCCCGCCCTGTCCTCCGATGGAGCCACGAGACGTCGGTGCACTCCTGCCGGCGCCAGCCTCAGTTTGGAAATGACTAAAATCCCGCAAGGATACAGATTTGTTCAGTTCCGGTGGAACACCAGAATGACCCGGTAGGAAAGATTGTTGCCGCCCTCCCCACTTTTTGACTGATGGTTCATATTGCTAGTCTGTTACCCCATTGCGAGAAACTTTTTGAACTGCCAAAAGAAGTTCTGGTCCAACCACGAGTCATTGGAGACATTCTGACTATACTGGGACCTGCCTGACCTCGCCCAAAATGGCGCCGATACAAAATGAAACTTTCAAACTCCCTGTTCACCCTGATTGCTCAAACCTTGATGCTCCGAGATGTGTATGCAGTTTTGGACAATGAAAGTAGATAAGATGGATATTGATTATGTGTTTGGAAAAGAAAGCGATATAAGATGGATAATGATTATGTATTGGGACAATGAACTGATTTAGGGTGGGTACTAATTATGATTGGAAGCAATGAATTGGTGTAAAGTAGGCACTGAGTGAACATTTGGATAATGAATTGATAATATTGAAAGCCTGAATTCTTGGCCTGCATTATACTCGCCCCGTAAGAAAGTTCGATACGATTTTATTGCACTGCTGCACTTTATGAAACGAATGGTCACCGACTTCGTTCCTCTTATGCCCAGTTCCAGTCTGCTCCGTAGCCGGCCCACTGGGTTGTAGGCCCGTATTTGTGCGCCAACATTTCTAATTAAAGGTATTTTGAAGAGGAAAAGCATAATTGTAGTGGTTGCATTAATGAGGTTTGAATGTGTGACTGCTGTCTCCAATATGAGCGAAAAATAAGCATGATTAAGGTTGAAGGTTAAGAGGGCCCGATACTTAGCGGCTACATTATGTGTCACAGGCAGCCGGAAAAGTGTTTTAGACGCCCTTAAAACGATACCAAAGAAATGCCACTTGACCACCACCCTTGCACATGACCTAAAAGGCCACGATCAAGTGATTCATGTAGATACGCAGACCATCTATGATTATCTATCTAACACTACTGGTCCCTCTGGGCTTAAACACCGAGATGGTAGAGAATGCACCCCGTGGAGATAGGTCGAGTATGTGGTAGGTAAAAACATTTTCGGATCTATGCTCGTTGATGTATTTTGAATGCTGCCCCCACCCCTTCTTCTCCTCCCTTCTGCAGGTCGCGTCGGAACGTCGGCTGAAGTATGGAAGAGCGATGATCGAACGACCGACGATAAGGGAAGGAGGGGATTTGAGCATAGTACTTATGCTAGACTTAGATATGACTGTTCCTCCTTAGAACGTAGCGACTGGGAGGATGGACTGACATAGAAACTTGACGGGTACTGTATGACGGAAATTGACTCGAAATTAGCACGTTAGATAATGCAACTATGACGTTTAACTAGATAGGGAAAGGACAAGGAAAAGTCCCGGGGTAAGGGTTACCCAGGCACCACCCGTCTGGGAAGGTAGAAATGTTGTTGATGTTCGAAATGTACCACCTCCTTCTCACACTCTTATAGATATAACCAAGCTGTCCGACTGTTCTCCTGATCAATACCCTCTGTTGCCTCAACCTGGAGAACTTCCCACCAAAAGAAGAAACTAAAAAGTGGTTTAAGATCCAACCGTGAGCAAAAGCCCGACCAGGTTAATTCCTGACCGGCTGACCGAGGTGTAAGTATTGACAATTGAGAACGCTCGCAAAAATAGCAAGCAAGAGGAAAAAGGAGGGAAAGGTAAAAAGAGCTCAGCCCGTAGGTAAATAGGATATTAAAGATGCGCAGCATGCAGAAAAAGATCTTTATGGCCAATAACTGTTCTATGTTTTGTCGTGAATCTTTCTTTTTATGTAAAACACGTACTGTCCCCCCTTGTTTGAGTTTGTGTATGTGTAGTGTAGGGATTTATGTCTTCCCTCTGTTTGTGTTTCCGTGTTACCTGACCCCTACCGTCCTGTGTTATGAATGCACTAAATGACCTATTGCCGTACACGTCTCTCTCTCTCTCTCTCTCTCTCTCTCTCTCTCTCTCTCCCTCTCTATCCCCCTGTCTCTCTCTCTCTCTCTCTCTCTCTCTACATGTCATACGTGTACCGAATGGCTCGTTTAGGTGCGGGCGACTCTCACTCTCTACGAGAGTCCCCCTGTTCCATCTTCCTTTTTTTATGGTAAAATTGTGCCTCGCTGGCACCGGTCTGATTGGATACTTATCGAACACGAAGGTGTTCAGCGAAATTGACAGAAACTAAAATGATTGTAATCTGCCATATTACTACCTCTCCTTTCTGCGAAATGAATGAACTCGAATTGGCTAAGAAAGAAAGGACAGGTGAGACGACTAAGGTCCCCTAATCTGGCCTTTTATAAGGGAACCATATGTCAATGGCACCCTATTTTTCGGTTCGTTAGAGACAAGCGCCAAGGTCCGGATTGACCTCCAATGCCCAGATTGCCCCACCACTATGTATTCAAGCGCGAATGTCCAAAGCGTCCCCGCTTCTCCCTATTGACCCCTGCTCCATATCAGCTGTCCTTGAAGTATAACTAATGACCGTGATTAACTGTCGTTCCTCGAGAAAAGCCTGTTTGCCCACCCCCTCTCTCAATGATAGCACCCCCGCCCTGTTTGAAAGGGTTAACCAGCTCTGAAGGGAAATGTTAGACTGTTAAGGCTCGGATTAGAAGACGAGTCACCACTGAATGTTCCGCCATGTTGAGTTTAATGAAATGCACAGTTGATAGGAGACTGATTTCTCTCCATATGTGTCATGAATAGACGATGGACAAACTTGGCATGAACACAGTAGGAATACCGGCATATACATTTCATGGTAATAGGCTTCTAACTGTGACCGATGAACGTATCACCCAAGTGCGTAGGAATGAAGGAGGAATTCTAATGCATAAATGTCTTCTTCTGCCAGTTCTCTAAAACTTGTTTTTACCCATTCAAAGATATACGACCATCGGAGGAGAAGGGTCGGACGTGACACACAGCCTGGCTGCAGATCATGGGACACATGCGACCTCGACCAAAGGTGGAGCCACAGCACAACAGGAATACGGGACGAGGCAGCACTCTCCAATGCGGTAAACGAAAGGATGAAAGGCTGTCCTGAAGCCCTTTTGTCCGCCTACCCACGCGTGCCTGGAGCCTCCGTCCCCCTTTTCAAGCCCGATTGATGGGCCTGCTTGCTTGTTATCCTTTGCTCCCTTGGTCCCTTTGGTGTGTCCCAGGAAATCTGGCCCCACTCCGCTCTCTCTCTCCCATCGACTACTAAACCATACCCCCTTTTCCACGTGACTTTTTGCCGAAAGGAAGAACAGCATTTAGATGGAAATGGGGTTACGCCACAAGAATATAGGTGCCGAACATAAGGCGCCACTAAAAGGATTGTTTAGGGAACAGGACTGTGGTCTAACAGCAGAGGACTGACCGCACCCTGCAACGCGTAAGGATGGATCCGAGCTGGACCTATAGCTCCACCGCCGGTGCTCAACAGCGCCAACGAAAGGACACGGACTAGAGCCTACCAGTGATGGCTCACTGCTAAAAAGACACTGTGACGAAGAGATAATATTGGACTGAATTCCTCCCTCAACCACTGTGGAAAATAACGAAATTAATGTACATAAGCGGCGTTCATTGTCCTTTCCCATTCCCTTCCCTGTACGTTAACCGCACCACTCCGCCAGTAAAGGCCCGTGCCCACATGTACCTGACAGCCATTTCAGGCACCATGGCCTCTTTGCCCGCTCGTTGGAATCCCCGGCTTCCCTCCTGCGCGATCCTGCTCTGAAAGGTAACCCTCCTGCTTGACCCATGCACCCCCCCCCATCTTTCTCTCGAAGAAGCATCCTTCGCCTCAGCTGACATAACCCCCCAGCTGTATCTGACTGCCCCCGTCCTCTCATGTACGGGTCGTAAGACCTCTCTCTCTGTGCGGCTCTGTCCCTGTGCGCACCCTGGCTCCCCCCCTCCTCCCTCACATGGATAAGTCATAAACCTTCTTCTTCTGCAAAAACCCTGTCCTTGGGAGTCACGGCCGCGCCTGACCAACACCTCCTTTCCTTTCATGAATAACCCCTCTGTTAGTAAACCCTTCCCCCGCGATGGACTGTCCACACATGTCCGAAGCCATCGCCTAAGCCGGAAGATACTGTTTATTGCCCCTTATTGTATGGAGTCACTCCTCTTCAAAGAACCCACTATTGATCCTGGCTTCCCCACCCCTTGGGATACGATCAGGCGCACACATCCTAATAATCAGCGGAACACTCAGCTGCGTGATTGCCCCTTCTCTTATCGACAGTTCAAGGGTCTCTATTGTGGATACATGTGGGGTGGGATTGACACGAGGATAACGGGAATGTCTTTTCCTTGTTTCACAATGTCATTATTGTAATAAGGAGTGTTTGTAAGGTATAAAAGGCGATGTCTCAGAACACTTGTTAGAGCACCTCCCGAAAGACACTGTGTTTCGTGTCCGAAATGACAGGCTCTCCTCATGAGTAATAAATCCTGTTCTTGTAATTCCTGCTTCCAGCGCCCGTCTCTTTATTTGGTAACTATTCAGAATGAGAACTAAGAGGCGACTTGCGCCAGCAGCCCGGGCATCGATACTAATATGGGCTCACCTTTTACATCCCCTCCTTCTGACTGTGAGACCGTATCCAGGTAGGTAGCCGGCGGGACTAGGTGAAGGGGCAAGTCTGCATTCAGTGCTGGGCATCGTCCGGTAGTCCTGTCGCTGAGGAGTTCTATCGTCAAAGGGCATGGGGCACCAACCAAAGCGCAATGTTGTCTAGTTGAGGCAGCAAACCTGGGCAGCAGACCAGATTGGATAAGCACACATTACCCAAATCATCTATACCTGAACCTTCCCCCACGAGCAAGGGCGGAGGAGCGGCAGGAGAGGTGGACCCGGATCCCACGCTTAAGGACGTCCTAGAAGCAATCGCCGGAATCAAATCTTCACTGGAGCACGGTAGAGGTCAACCTAATCCGGGTGGACTTAAACAAAAATAACTAACGGATCAAACAAGTGGAACTCGCCACCATAAGTCTGGTAGAAGATGCCTCCCAGCTGCAGACGGATGTCAAAGAATTACAACAGTTCCAGAAATTTGCTGGAACCAAGGGCGCCTTCGATGCAGCAACGTGTGAATCTTTGAAATCGTGGAAAAGTCTTAGAGGCAGGACGCGGGTCTCTTCCTAGAGGATCTTATCCTAAAACACCTGCAGCCCAGGGGGCTCGGAAAGTTATAGCTCTAGATCCTAGCCAGAGTTCTCAATTTCCGTTAACGAGATGTGATACTCCAGCATGCCCGAACGGGACCAACCCTGAAATACGAAAATGCAGAGATAACTTTCTTTCCAGACTTCACCCAGTTGGTGCAGAGGCAAAGATGCTCCTTTTTGGGGATTAAGAAGGCACTGAGGGACAAAGGATACAAATACGCCATGCTGTTCCCAGCCAGGCTTCGGGTGGAAGTGGACGTAAAGGCCTTGTTTTTCGAGAATCCAGAGGTGGCGGACTGGCTGGAGAATCTTTGATCGTCACTTCATGGGACACTGGGGTATTGTGGTTTGGAGTGGGGAGGAGGGACGGACTTGTGATGGGGTTACAATTGATGTGGGAAAATATGACACTTTGACTTTAACAAGGAATCGGGACACCGGCGGGGTGGGTTGATGATCATTTCTGTGGATGTTAGGAGCCTTCCTTTGGAGTAACTTTGTTTGGCAAAAAAGAATCATAAGTGAGGGATTGCACAACTTTATTGCTAATGGTTGGGGTTGGGGATGGGGGGGCACCACATGCCCCACTTTTCTACTTTTAGTAATTTTTGAGGGCGACAGGCACTCGGCAGGTTGCATCATCGGCAGTTTGAAGCCCAGAGTGCAGCGGGGCATGGAGGGGGGAGGTTGGGAGGGTAAGTTTACATTGTTGAGGTTTGAAATGTATGTAGAGTTTGTTTTTTCGACGCCACCAGCATGTGATACGGAGCAGGAGCGTCTTTATGCACCAGTACAGATGGATACACAGAGGCACATAGGGGTTACAGTCCTCAGCTGGAATGTAAATGGACTTGGGGACAAGATTAAACGTGGCATTGTCCTCCACTACATTGCGTCAGGCCCCAGACATTGTCCTCCTATAGGAAATACATCTTATTGTGAACACATGCCAGGCAATGAACAATGGAGGATATAGATTGGTGGCACACGCAGGCTTTACCACCGGGTCACGGGGAGTGGGCATACTAATCAAAATATCGTTCCCCTTCACTGTGCAATCCTCATGGTCTGACAACCGGGGCAGATATATAGGTGTCTCGGGTTTGTGGGAGGGTAAGACGGCTACATTCATCTCAGTGTACCTTCCCTCCGGCCTCCCGAGTGATGCATTCAAGACCTAGGTGCCATACTCTTGTCAATCCCATTAGTCCTCCTAATGATTGGAGGGGACTTCAACGCAGTGGTGTCCAGAGTGCTTGATCATTCTCCACCGCGGGACATTACATCCACGCAGAGGTGGTTGCCAGAATTCCTTGAGTCTATGGGACTGGTGGACGGATGTATGGCATGTAATCCAGATAGGACCCAATATACCTTCCTGTCAGGAGCCCATCATAGTCTATCTCGTATTGATTATATCCTAGTCCCGGCGGCACAGGCATTCAATATCTGGGAGATCCGCCCCCTGGGTAGAGGCATCTCAAATCACTTCCCGGTATGGATGAAGATGGTCCTTGACCAAATGAGTACAGGGAGAGTAGCTCCCATTAACTCATGGTACCTACAAGACCCGGAAACTCAAAAGAAATTAGCACAAGCCACAGAAAATGACTTTCAAGACAACAAGGGGACTGTGGACTCAGCACAGACAATATGGGAAGCCTACAAGTCAGTTATCCGCGGAGAAGCCCTTTCCCTGATTGCGGGCAAGAAAAAAACAAACAGAAGGACTTAGAGCGAGCAGAAGATGAACTACTCAGAGTAGAAGAAGACTTAGAGCAGGCTGTGACACCTGAAAAATGACATCTCCTTAATTTAAACCAAGAGGTCTGCAAAAGCATAGCGACGGACAGAGCCAGCGCGCAGAGTAGGGACACGCAGATCAGAATTTACAAACTGGGAGACAAGGCAGGGTAGCTAATCGCATGGCTGGATAGGAAGGAATGGGCTGCCCGACAGGTGCCCGAGTTACAAGTCGAGGGCACCGACCCTATAACCGACCAACAGGAAATAGCCGACCACTTTGCCGATTACTACCAGATGATTTACCGCACGACTGGGAAGTACACAGAAGTAGACAATAAAGCACTGCTCTGTGACATCAGGCTACCCACCCTCTCGGACGACAATAGTGAGTATCTCGAGTCCACCGGTACGGATGACAGGGTGGCTCAGGCAATATGGGGGGTGCAATCCAGGAAGGCATCGGGTTCCAATGGCATACCAATTGAATTGTACAAATTTAGACCGGACAAGATAGCCCCATACCTCCGTTCGATGTTCATAGATAGCAGAGATACGGGGATGCTTCCCCTTGATCAAAGGATTGCAAAATTGTGGTCATCCATAAGGAGGGTAAACCCAAAACCAGCTGTTCATCCTATAGACCAATATTGCTGCTCAACGCAGAGCCCAAGATCCTGGCAAAACTATTGGCAACACGCCTAATAAAAGTGATCGACGCCCTAGTGCACCCCGACCAGTCAGGTTTGATGCCTCATTGAATACTGCCCAAATTTACGTAGATTACATGGAATTCTGGGCGGAGCAACAACCATTCTAGATTCCGCCGTGTTGGTGTCCCTAGACACCGCCATGGCATTTGATATGGTAGAATGGCCATCTCTATTCTCTGTGCTCGACAAATTGGGATTCGGTCCCTCCTTCAAGAGCTGGGTCCAACTGCTATACTCCAGTCCCATGGCTCAGGTTGTTGTCAACAACTGCAAGTCCTCGGTTTTCCAACTAAGCTGAGGCACACGCCAGGGGTGTTCTCTATCTCCGCTTCTTTTTGCCTTAGCCCTGGAGCCACTGCCGGCCAGTGATTCGTGGTATCTGCTGGTCCCTGAGTTTGGAAGATAAGATATCATTATACGCAGATGATATTCTGCTATATCTGACCTCCCCGAGGGCCTCTCTGATCAGCCTCCTATATATACTCGCAGTGTTTGTGAGGTATTTCGGTTTTACCATAAACTGGTCTAAGTCCTTGGTTTATGTCCTAAAGGGAGAGTCACCCATCCTTCGGAGGGACTGCCCGATACATATTGCGCCAGACGGTTTCCGCTACCTCGGCATATTGATCACGCTGAGCTCTGTTTTGCTCGAGACCTATTACCACCAATACAGAGACTGAAAAGCGTCGTCAAACGCTGAAAGTCTCTGCCCCTTTCATTACTGGGTAAAGCTGTCCTGTTTAAAATGATGGCACTGCCCCGCTTCCAATACGTCCTCCAGAATTCAATGGATCTGGTTCCCAAATCCTATTTCAAAGAAATTAAGAGGCTCTGAAGAGACCTCTTATGGGATGGTAAGCCTTGATTAGTCCTAACCAAGTTGACTCTCAATTGGTACGATCGGGGGAATTAGTCTCCCAGATATTAAAAAGTACTATTGGGCGACCCATTTGGCGGCCATCAACCAGGGGGTATATGGTCATCAGGATGATCCCAGGTATGCCATGGACAGATGGCTCCTCCCAGGGGGGCGATTACAGTTGAGCGCTCTATGCTAGTCCCCGTAGATACCCCCTTACTGAACTGACCACACATTGAGCCCATGTATGGCACGCGGCTAACAAACAGCTAGGATGGGACCGTAGACTCACCCTGGCAACTCTGTTGTGTAACTCCGAGAGGCTGGAAGTCTGTGGTGATCCAGGGGCTTTGGTAAGTGAGACCTTATCGGTATCTCCCAGATCAGAGATCTCTGGGTAGTGGCGAAATTCTCCCTTTTGCCTCCCTCTAACGGCAGTATCATCTGGCCGCTACTGAGTATCATCGGTATCTCCAAATTTGGCATGCCTGCACACTATCACTAGCAAGTACCCACTTCCGGAAGCCTCCCCCTTGGAGGATAGGCTACTCGACGGACACATTCCCGAAAAAACCATCCCCCTGATTTACAAAAAACTAATAAACAATATGTAGTATCCGCTACAATCGCTTAGGGAGAAATGGGTAAGAGACGGCCTAGAACTGGATGAGGAAGACTGGCGAGAGACAGTCTCCTCTACGAGAGGGGTGGTGGCGGTCCAGGCTAGACTTCGATTAGTCCAGCTCAAAATTCTACATAGGATTTACACCACAGGACCGGGCCTGGTCCGCATGGGCAGAGCAGATAGCAGGGAGTGCAGACGTGGGTGTTGGGAGGTTGGTACTTTCATACATATCTTGTGGGATTGTGTACACATACAGTCTTATTGACAAGCCATACATTGCACTTTATGGGAGGTACTTACCATCGACCTGCAACCTGAAGCGTGCAGATGACTCCTAAACGTCTGTGAATCCACGGACCTCACCTCTTACACCAAGCAGTGGGCAACTCTGGCACTAATGATTGCAAAAAGGAACATTGCACAGCACTAGTGGGCCCATCAAATGCCCACACTAGGAAAATGGAAGACTTAGATTGGTGCATGTTTTGGGAGAAATCAGTTTATGTTGCAAGAGGGTGCTCCAGGAAGTGAAACAGGGTGTGGGGGCATTGGAACCAATATAGAGGGAATATCTGTACTCCACCGACACCCTTGCATGACACTGAGACTCGTGATACCCCCCGATTGTTATATATTGTACAGTACAACCTGATTCTCTGTGACCTAATGTCAGAAATCCGAAATATGCCTTGTCTCTTGCTCTTGAATTAATATGGTGAATTTTTGTCGAAGATGTTAATAAAAAGATTTAAAAAGAAAAAAAAGAAACTCAGACATCATTGCAACCTTTAGTTTAAACTGTTCAAAAAAGAATAACTACTTTTCTTTTTTTGAAGATCCTTGAAAAAAACTTTTCAATTAATAGTTAGAGGTACGTACCAACCTGAAAAGGAACCAAAAAACCTAAAACTTAACACTAAAAGTCTGATACGCCAAAGTCGTATATTTGTATTCTTTTTGCACCTGCAGAAACAGCAAAGCTATTGACTTTTACAAACTGAAGAGAACTTTGAAACACCTTGAGGTATATTAACTAACATTTTGTACCAGGTTTATTTGGCATTTACTTTACAAAACAAAACTTTATTTGCCATGGAAAATAGCCCTAAAATAAAGCAAAGTTGCAGTAGTACAGCTTTCCCTTCCTTTGCATCATGGGGTGTTATATTCTCTAGTTAGGCTAATGTAGCGAAGCAGCTTATTTCTTACACTGTCCTAATTTTCAGTAATAACCTTTTGCACATATTTGCATGCGCAACAATGTTGGATTAGTTTACCTGAAGCTAAACTTGTTTATAACAACATTATCACAATGCTCTGAACATCATGTACAAGGTCTCGTTTTGCACTATGTACAAATGTCATCTTTATCCACGGAGAGACAGGGCTACCTAAATATCCATAACATCCCGAATCTATACGCACATCGCAAGTCTGCTTTCTATTATAAAAGATGAGCATCCCGACAGATTGGCAGAAGAAGCACATCAGCTGACACAAGAGGTCCTTGCATGCTGCGAATTCACCACGCAGCGTTCTGACATCTCTTGAGGGGTGTCCAGTTTGTGAACAAGGCGGGGTCCTTCATTCTCTCCCACCAGGTTATGGGGTGGATCATCCTTTGAGGGGGGATTCTTGGTTCTACACCTACACACACTCTAGGTATACTTAGAAGAGGGTTTTCAACGTTTGAGTACACTCAATAACTGCCTTGTTTTATATGCCTGCATATATACATTGTTTTAGCACCATGGTAGAACGATATCAACTATTCATGCTTTGGTTCTTGAAGTCACTTTTATCTGCTTCTGTCTATTAATCATTGCAGTGCATGTATTCTATACGAGAATAATGCTGGTTCAATATATATATTGAAAACATGTCATTGTGTATTCTCTGTATATTTCTCTGAGAATAAGAGAGCACGAGTGGCTGAGCGAAAGTTTCTGTACTGTTTCCACGATCTCCAACGTGTCAAATTCGTCATGTTAAGTGGTTGCCAGAAATCATTCGCTACCTGGTAAGTTAGTGGGTTATGGTGTCACTGTGAGCTAGCTGGTCTATAGGCCAACATATTCTGAAGGGGGTGTCCGGGATCAGTCTTGGCAACAAGCCCCTTGTTTATGTTGGTCAAACAATGCACAGATCCTACGGATTAGTAGGAACTACACGACATGGCACCACCAACAAAGGTTGGGTTATTATTTAACAGCAAATATGAGTAGTTCCGTAGTGCTTGCTCAGAGACTTCTACTCATATTTAAACAGGAGAAGTCCAAACCTACTCATATTTAAACAGGAGAAGTTTGAAGTGGGAAGGGAAACACCTCGGCTGAGTAGGTATGCTATATGTATTGGCTGTAGGTTATTCAAGCTTGAGGATTAGGAGTTCCCACATTGTGCAAACAGAATATCCATAAATTAATTCAAATAAAATAACTTTTCTCTTCACATAATGTCCATAAACGGAGAAGCAGGTGAGGATGTTGAAGAGCAGGTAGCGGTTCTTAATATTAAAGAAAAATGCACAGACAGGCAGTTACTATGAAACTTTTACAACATGGCCTCCTGCAATGGGTGAAGATGTTACCATTGTGGTTGCCGCACACAAAGCATTCAGGTCAGAGGTATTCTACTCTTGGGTTCAATTCCCGGCTGCAGATGAACACACACAGTTGTTTCACATATACATTGAAGTTGAACCACCTGATGAGTATTTCACATATGTGGACTTAGAAGTCCCATTAACTTACCAAGAGCATATTATTTGGTTTAAAGGTGCCCTATCTCGTACCACAGAACACATGAGACTCAGTCCGCTCAGCAGAGAAGGAGCAAGATGGCTGGTCTTAGCTCCTTATACACAGCATCCAGACATTGCTGCTTTATCAGCAGAAGGAATTCGTACACTTTGCAGAGATTTAGTAAAAATTTACAGAAATGTTACACAATACATAATGAGGAAAATGACAGTCCAACCTGCGAGGGCTGCTGAGACTACACAGTCTCAATTAGCTACCACAGGTATTAGCCCCCAAACGCTGAAAGATTCCCACTAGCCAGGAGAAAATCCCATTCTGGATAGCACAGGAAACAGCACAGATTGAAGCAGTTTTTCCCCATACGACCCACAGAAGAAACATAGAATACTAACAATGTGCTTGCCAATAGAGATGGCACCCCTGATAGAAGATTGTGTCACTTGGGGTACAATCTGCGCTGCCGCTTACACCAGAACACATAGTACCCTTCAATAGCAGTTATACCAGACATACTGACACACATACAAAATAAGTACGGGGTAGAGCCTGCCCTAGATCTGGGAATAAAATTGATGGGCAATTTTGCCCAGGTTTCCGCAATTATGTTAAGTAACATAAAAGGGGAGGCAGCAGCGATGGCTATACGCCAATGCCTGGGGGAATTCACTGCTGCACTGCAGGAGTGAGAATTGCCTAAGGTTCTCGAAGAGACATATGCTTCACTAGATAGAGATAATCTGGGAGCCAGACCTGGGAAACCAATGATTAAGAGCAATTCTGAAAAGGACAATTCTAAGCAAGCACCAGATTCTTCAAAGAAGAAACAGGATAATAAACAAAAAAATAAACTAAACAAACAGTCACAGGGTGGGGCTCCTTTAACAGGAGCACACCGAGAGGCAATACAATTTGAGAAACTGTGACAGTATTAGGAAGCCTGAATGGTATCAGGATACTGATACACATTCATCTCATTCATTTAATGAGACATTCAAAAAGTGTTCGGAGAGAGAGAGAGAGACAGACGGTCAGAGCAAAGATTGTAAGAGCAAGTCAAGCTGAAAAGGGAGAGACGTCGCTCTTGGGACTACATCATTAACCCCTTGGATGCTGCCGCGATTCTGCGCCTGTGCGGCACATTCCGATTGCGGGTGCGGTCCGATTGTGGGTGCGGTCATGACGGCCAGGAGCCGTCATCAGCCGCGATTCTGCACCTGTGCGGCACATTCCGATTGCGGGTGCGGTCATGACAGCCGGGAGCCGTCATCAGCACACGAGCACTGTGTGCCATGACGGCTCCCGGCCGTCATCAGCATGCAAGGAGTTAAATAGGAAGACAAACAAAACACTTCTAAACCACAATTTAAAAAGAAGAAGGTAGCACGTATTAAAATTAGAAATGCCCAGGCTAAGGAGGACTCTGCTTCTGAATGGGGAATGGGCAGTGACGATGCTGGATAGCGCGGCAGAAATCACAATTGCTCACCAGAACCTGATTAATTATTTGGGAGTATTAGCGACGAGTTAGCTTATCACACTGGAAACACCTGATACAAGATAATAATAATAATAATGCTCCAAATGGACGGGGGGACATACCCAGGCAAGTAAAGGGTCTCTTTTGGCAGATCCTGAACTATGGTTAGGACATTCTTTTGGCCGAAAAAGATTGGCCACCTGATTTCGTAGTGGATTGCCCAATGGAGGAAGAAGTTATTTTACCTGCTTTCTCCGACTTCGTACTAGAATTAGTTAAAAATGATTACGCGCAGGAGAGGGTGTTCGCACTAGCTCTTGCACTTTACCGCCATCGTGTTGTGTGGGATGATGCGTCACCTCATCACGAAATCCCATTAAAATCGATTTTTCAACCACTGAGACAAAACCCAATAAAGCATGAAGCAAAGTACAAAGTCAGGGAGATTCTAGATCAACTTGAGTAAAAGGGTGTGATAAATAATTACACCTCACCTATGAATAATCCCTTGTTTCTGCTAATGAAACCAGATAATTCATAAAGTCTAGTCTTAAATTACTGACATTTAAACGCATCCACATGTATATTTGCAGTACAAAATGCCCATCGTGCCGCACTAATGAATAATATTGCATGGAAATAATACAAGACAACACTAGACATCTCAAATTGATTTTTCTGCCAAAATATAGTGCTTGGGAGCAGGTATTTGACAGAATTGTCAACACCAGGTTCTCTATCCCAATTTTGTCGATTACCCCAGGGGTATAAGAATAGCCCCAGGCTGTTTTCATCTAGGGTAACTTCAAAATTTTGATGCGGAGCCATGTCCTAGGTAGATGACATCTGATGAACAACTAATTAATGGAACACTTGTCTAGAGTGAACAACATAATACTTGGGTTTGTTCACCTGGGTTACAAATTCAATTTTAAAAAGTCAAACATTGCCCATCTCAGTGTCCTATTTCTAGGGTACGAGTTATCAAGTGAAGGAAAAAGCCTGTCAGCACAGTTTTTGGAAAAATGTGCACTGCCCAAACCGCCAACGACTCTGAAGTGATTACAATCCATTTTAGGACTTTTTAATTTTGACAGGACATACATTTTGGATTACGCAGAAAAGGTGAAACCTTTCTTTGATCTAATTAGACCAGATTTGTTAGTGCATCATTGAACACAGGAACATACAGATATTTTACATTCTGTACAAGCTGACATGGTAGCTTCTAAATATTTACACACGTGTTAACACGACTAACCAGGTAATATGTGATGTCGCTGGATCAACTGAGTCCACCTATATCACTTCCAATGAGGCGATACAGTCCCTATTGCATACAAATCACATTTGTACATTAACGCTGAAACTTCAGTACCAACCCTAGAGGCCGTTACAAAAGCAAGCATCCCAAATGCTAAAGCATTGCATCCACAATGGATTCAATGGGCTAACTCCCTCACTGCAACAGATGTAGATTACAGATTCGATTCTACATTACAAACACAAGCATTTCTGCAGTAGGAACAAGAATATCCTCTGTTGACTGAAATTGGGCCTCTAGATTGATATGCAATTGTAAAAGAACGCATGCATGATGGAAGATTCATTTTACTGTGTTCAATCCTATAACAAATATTTACATTATTGGGGACCTAATGGATTTAGGGATTCCAAGGTTGCACAGCAAAGCACAAGATGCTTTGGGAACAAGTGGCGAAGCTGAAAGAAGGCATGCCACGGGCTCATGTTATTCATACATTGAGTAATCAACGTGTTGGTGTTCACGTTGAAGGGAATTATATGGCAAATGAAGCCGCCAAGGCAACAGCTCGTAGTGCTCCCTTGCTGCAATAACTCATTCCAGTACTAAGATAAATGGACAGCAATGATAGCCACGAACAACAACGCAGCCTTGCCAAAAGGCTTTCCACTCAAGTACTCCTACAAGTTAGATTACAAAACATTCTGTATGCTCAGATTCCAGGAGTGGGGGATGTAGTAATACCAAACTCTGATTGCAGATTGGGATTGATACTAGCTTCACACGAGGTTCAGGGGTCAGCTTAACAAGCATTACTGCTACAGTTTCACCACTAAAGCAGTGCTATTGGCACCGGCGTAGCTAGGGGGGTCGAGGGGGTCGAGGTCGAGGGGGGGTCGAGGGGGGGCGGTCCGCCCCAGGCAGCACTATTTTGGGGGCGGCCTGTTGTGGTGGCCTTTATCATTTATTTGGGGCACTCCTACTGTCAGTCATTACGGAGGAGTGCCCCAAATAAATTATAAAGCCCACTACAACAGGCCCCGTGTGACGTGCAAGCGCACCAACAAGGTTTAAAGGCTGCCTGCAGTGTTGCACGCACCACCACCTAGCATACTGGTGGTGGTGCGCAGCGTGACGTACCTCGTTTGTGGCCGTGGGTCCCCTCCCAGGGCCGTCAATCTTGAAGCACGCGAAAGCGCTACCAATGACGGCCCTGGGAATGTTTGGCCAGCCCTCGCGCTGAATTCGCAGTTACAAGGGCGTCATTCTGCCCCCACCTGCTACTAGCGCTAATTGTACTACCGAGGTGAGAGTTGAAGAGGTAACATAACCGCCCGCAGCTCCCACCGCACCGCCCTCTCCCCAGCCCACAGGGCCGCCACACCTCCCACATCAAGTACGAAGTAAGTGATTTTCATTAAAGCACTTCTGGCATGATGTAATGGCAGAGTTTTTGGCTTTATTTAGCAGTGATATAGATCATTAATCTTGCTCACATCTAGTATAGGTATTCTTAGCCTGTGTTGGCCCTTTTAAGCCCTTTTTCCAGACCTAGAAGAGGATAGCTGCTTAATATGCCTTTATTCTTGACTTTAACCTGTCTATTGCCTATTGGCTTTGACATATTAGACACATTGGTATGGTTTATGTAGGTATTCTGACAGAGCTAAGGAGCATTTCACCACTTTCAGGCCTACAGGCCTAGAGCTAGAGGGACTCCATCTTGATGAAGCTGAGAGGCTTTTCAGGGCAAAGGCAAAGTTTATAGTTATAACTGTTGTTCGCCCTAAGCGGACCGGAGAGAACCGGCCAGGGCTGAATCTAATCAGGAATTGTTCCCGGGCTCAGGTCTCTAGACGAAACAAGCAGACTGGTCACTGTGGGAGCGTCTAGCGCAAGGAGCCTGGTGCATGGGATTGGTGGGAGGAAGCTGCTGGCTGGAACTTTCCATGAGGAAACAGCATTCTATATCAGTGAAGTGCAGAGGCGGAGTCAGAAAGTCGAGCAGAGTGAGAGTCGAGTAGAGTTGCAGTGGAGTGAAGGTGGCGAAGCCAGAGGGTCGTGTTAAGGTGGAGGAGTGGAAAGCAGTGAAGTGGAGTTGGCAGAGAGAGAGGGTTCAAGCTGGAGAAGAGCTGAGTTGAATAGTGAGCTGGAACTGAAGGAAGCAGTCAGAAGCAGTTGCTTATCAGGAGGAGGTGTGAATAGCTGGAGTCTGAAGTAATGCCTTTTAGAAGAGACGGAGGAGAGATCGTGGACTAACCTATGGGAGCAGATGGAGTTAATTGGACATTGGCGCAGAGACAGAGTGAATAAGCTAGTGGAATGAACGTGATCAGAGCGGCAGGAACCATTAAGATTGAAGCTGGAAGGTGGAGACAGTTCGTGGGGGAGAGGAGTCCAGAGACAGAGTGATCAGCGCAGAGGTGTACCCAAGAGTGCAGGAGAGAGAGGGAGTCTGAGATGAGCCAAGGCACAGACGAGAGAGGAACCCAGATGACAGCTAGAACAAGACTTCACACTAATCAGGTGATATTGTTCTCATCACATTAGTTTACTTTACACTTGCATCTTAATCTTGTCCTTATTCCCTAAGCCATTGTATGTTTAAATCTTTTCTCTTTCAGCGGAGTGTTCCTGTTATGTTTAATCCTTCTCTTTCAGCGGTGTGTTAAAGTTACTGCTAGTTATAGAGACCCCCCATAGTTTTGTATATGTATGTTTTATTATTGATAAAATAAATGACCCCATTAATTAGTGAATTAGTGTGCATGAGTTTGTTTTATGATAAAGCTATCCTGGCTTCTAGCCAGTTGCTGTTGAGCCACTGATGGATCAGAAGGGAGTAGGAGCGCTTAAATCAAGAAATAACTCAATCACATAGTGTGTATATCTTTGTCCCCATACAGTGAGGGTAATCTTTCCTGGTAGGTATTACTGTTTGAACAGATGCTACCCCTGATCAGGTAAGTAATAGTGAGGGAGAGAGGAGACTTGCAACTAAGGGACTAAGTTAGTACACCATCCCATAATATTATTGTAGTAGCAGACCTTTAGTGAAGAGACTTCCCAATATATATATATATATATATAGGTGTTCATAGGAATGTGGTCGTCGTTGATATACGGCGTTAGTGAGAACACTGGGGAGGATTACCAGTGCCGATACGAAGAGCGTTGCTGCCCACGGGCACGCATCAGACTGTGGAGGGGCGCCCATTGACGGGCCGGAATTTATTGGTGTGGCAGGCGGCCTCAAAGGGCCTGAGCGGGGGCGACGGACGGTAGAGCTCTACTGCAAATAGCCCCTATTCGGCCTGCACACGGCACTACTCGGGGGCGCATGTCCGATTCCCCTACAGTCAGGAGACTTGTGTGAGTCGGAACACAGGCCTGGGGCAGACCGCCCGAGCCAGGAGAAAATGTGGCAGGAAAGACAGGAAGTCCTGGAGGCGGTGACGAAACCGGGCGTGGTGCCTATCAGCAATGACCTGAGCCACAGTCAGCAAGGCGGCGCGCAGGCCAGCGGGCCGTCGTCGCCATCCACGGAGATGTCGGACGACAATGCTATGCCTGTGGTTACACCTCAGACAGCGGACTTCATAGTGTGACTGAAGCCGGCCTTGGGACACTCTGATATGCAGACTGGATTGAGCCAACTGCATACTGTATCCTTTCATTGATTGCCTGTTGTACTGTTATGGTGGATAGCAGGCTTGGTGCCTAGCGCGCAACACGCTGCAGCCACGTACCTGCGGCCAGAGTGGGGAAGGGGCGGGGCGCCAGGGTGATTCACTACACCCCAAGCAGCGGACTTCATAATATGAGCGGTGACGGACTGGGGTCAACCAGCTTTATTGTCTGAACTGTGCACAGTGCATATTGTATCCTTTTCTTGACTGCCAAATGTATTGCTAGCGCGGGTGGGGGGCCTTGGCGCCGAGCGTGCATCACGCCTTGGGCACACGGCTGCGCCTGGCATTGGGGCGAGGAGGGATGCCCCGCGTGTACGGCGCTTCATGGACCGGCCCCGGGCACTCCGGCGTGCACCGCCGATTAAGCACTTCCTAACCACCGCCACAAACCTGAGGGCCCTAATTGAGGGACTAACACAATACGCTACTGACTGCGCGTTACCCCACACGCACTCTAACAGCGGACACGTTGCCTTGAAGAGTACTTGCATTATCAGGTTTGGACGTTTGCCCCGTTGGGTAATCGCCCGTCAAGTTACAATGCTACTGTTAGTTTACATATTCCTGGAGCGACACTTAGCGAACACCCCGAAACAGTCCTACCTCTGGTCTAGAGGAACGACCCCCCCCCCCAACCCCCCAGCTGACGGCATTCCACCACACGCCATGGCGAGTACCGCTATTATGACATGGAACATCCGCGGCATGCATACCCCGTCGCGCAGGTACTCAATATTTGCCTACATGCAGCGACACAGGGTGGGGATAGCACTCCTCCAGGAAACGCACATGTCACAGATGGAGCTGGACAGGCTCCGCAGGAGATGGAGGGGGCAGATATATGGTACCACTTACTCTTCACATGCACGCGGCGCACTGGTGTGGGTGAGAGCTGGTGTCCCCTTTGTATGTATAAGCGCGCAAGTGGATACTGACGCCCTTGTCCGGGGGAGGCTTAATGGGCAGGAGATGCTGCTTCCGTTTATGCCCCCAACACAGACCAGCCCGCCGTCCTGGCGTCCCTAAACCCCATCCTCCAGAGCTACATGGGCCTCCCCTGGTTGCTGGGTGGGGACTACAACATGGTCCTGGACAGGCACCTGGACCGTTCCTTCCCACCCCTGCGCGCAGCGGCGGCGGCATCACCAGCACAGGCCTTTAGGAACTGGTTGCTGCACTGGGACATACACGATCTTTGGCGCACGCAACACCCTGCGGACAAAATATACTCATATTACTCAGCTGTGCATGGCCTTCACGTCCGCCTAGACCGTGTGGTAGGTTCCCAGTCCCTCCTCCCGCTACTGTCCAGGACAGAGTAATTAGGTGGGACCCATTCAGATCACAATCCTCTCTGCTCCCACCTCAGTTGGGGGGCGGAAAGACCCCCGGTGCCCAGCTGGCGATTACAGCCTGCAGCGCTAGAAGACGCTGAATTACGGTCATCTCTGGGCGCAGCTATCCTTTCTTACTTTGAAGAGAATGAGGGCACAGCGAGCGACCCGGGGGTGGAATGGGATGCTCACAAGGTGACCATGCGTGGGCATTGCGTGGGCGCCACCTGGAATATCCGCACGCAGGTGTCTGAATCTCTAACCCGTATTGAGTCAGAACTCCTACGCTACGAAAGGGAGGGGGAAGGAACAGGGGAGCACACATGTCAATTGGGGGAGCTCCGCGGGGAGCACGCAGCTCTGCTTGAACGGCTGAGGTGCCACAATTATGCGACACACATGGCCAGGACACACTCTAAAGCGGACCGGGCTGGCCGCCTGCTAGCCTGGCTAGTCCGAAACACTGAACGCCTGGCCCGATTGGCGCGCTCCGCTCTACTAACGGGTCGGTGGTGTACACGCAGCGCCAAATCCACCGAACACTGACGGATCACTACCGGGAACTCTATAGGTCGCGAAGCGCTGGTCGCACGCCCCAGCTGGCGGAGTTTCTGGAGTCGGTTACACTGCCTCTGGTTGAGGACAGCCAAAACGAGGAGCTCGGTGCGCCGCTGACATTGGAGGAGGAGGGGATGCAATCCGCGCGCTGGCGTCCGGGAAGACCCCGGGGCCAGATGGTCTGCCGGCTGAGTATTACAAAGCAAACAGCGATATCTTGGCGCCTAAGTTCTTACGTGTGTATACGGCATTGATTGACGCCGGCCGGCTCCCGCCTTCCCTGAGGGAAGCGTTTTTAGTGTCCTTACCTAAACCTGACAGGGACCCAATGTCCTTAGGTTCCTACCGCCCGCTGGCGATGCTGAACACCGATTACAAGGTGTTCGCCAACCTCCTTGCAGAGCGCCTGGCGCCGGTGGTCCCCCGCTTAGTGCACCCGGATCAGAACGGTTTTGTGCCAGCAAGGTCTACATCCCTGAACCTTAGCAGGTACTTCCGGGTAGCGGCGGAAGCACCATCAACCTGGCCCAGGGCGGGATGCCTTGCGCTCGACCTGGAAAAGGCTTTTGACTGCCTGGAGTCGGGATACCTGTCGGCAGTGTTAGAGGCGTATGGCTTGGACGACAATTTTCTGCAGATCCTGGGGCTTCTGTACAACAACCCCGTGGTCCGTGTCCGGATGGGGCCATATGTCTCGGAGGCGGTGGCGATCGGTAGAGGTACTCTGCAGGGTTGCCCCCTATCGCCGCTCCTTTTTAGGTCGAAGCCTCCATTGCAGGGCATGGCCCTGCTGGAGGCAAAGATCTATTGTGAACAGGAGAATTTCAGTACTGCGTGAAACCACGCCCCCTTTTTCCATTGGCAGGCCTCTCGAAATGGAGGCCTGCCATTGGAAAAAGCTCCTGGTCAGCAGATTTGTCTGCTCTGGATCCCACCTCTCGAGGACTCCATGACCTGCCTTACGGTAGCACGACAATATTTTCAGAAATATTGCCTTGGCAACCATGAGGCAGGGCAGGGAGTCCTGGAGGGGCGGGATTCAGTATTCTGTTCCCGCCCGTTTTTTTTTTGTTTGTTTTGTTTGTGCTGTCATTCATGTGAGTTCCTGGGCGGTGGAGGAGGTAGGTGAGAGGCGGTGCTGGTTATGTTTGTTGCTGGATGCCTTTTTAAAAAAAATGCAGATGATCCTTTCACGGCCGTGCAGCTTTGCTGCTGCGCGGCCAATGCTTGTTTCAAGTCTGCAAGAAATTCCAAACTGGAAATTCATTTCACGTTCCGAATTAACTAATTGACGATATAGTTGTGATAAATATTTTTTTTATTATTTAAGTATATTTACAAGTAATCCACTGCTGAGCTGAAATCACATCGTGGTTTGGAACTTAAGTTTATTTTGTTTAAACCATTCGAGACGCAGCCAGTTAAGGCAGATGCGTCACACATGGAGCAGAACACGAGGGCGGCGCAGAGCTGCACACACAGCCCCAGGGGAGCCGGTTCTGCCGCCAGCAGGTCGCTTCAAGGGAAACAAATACAAACTGAAACCGGCCGCTCCCAGCTAAACACACTGACGCCGGAGTCCAGACAGCCTGTGGCGTAACATACAGAACTGCCGACTCGGGAACCGGGGTCCAGTCTGTGTTGGTTTCCCATGCCTACAAAAAGCCTCATTAAAATGGATGACTAGCATGAACAAAATAAACCGATGATGCAATGGAAACGAAATGCAGAAAGAAGCACGTTTATGAACAGTATGGCAAACTAACTCCTGTCAGGTGAACGTGACTTTTTTTTTTAAAGCACTGGCAAAACCAAATTAGAAAAATTGTGGAAAAGAGAAATTCTCTTAGGGAACGTGTATGTAGACCACGCCCTTGAATTAAACCCCTCGGCTCTAAGGTTAAAATTGGGATTGCGCCGCTGAGCTGGGGCGGTGGGGTGGATGTAATCAGATGCACACTGCGTGCAGGGCACACACGGTGGCGCCCGGGCAGCAGGCCGTGTGCAGAGCGCACACAGCCCCCTCTGCGCCGGCGCGGCCCGGTGCGCTGCACCTTCCGCACAGTGCCGGCAGCTGAGCTGCTGCTGTGTGCCGTGTACACAACCCTCTCGTGTTTGCTCAGCATCAGCTGCATTCTTGCGCATGAAGAGGCGGCCATGCTCCGAGCGCACACGGCGCTCTCTGCGCCGGCGCGGCCCGGTGCCCTGCACCCGCCGCACAGGGCCGGCAGCTGAGCTGCTGCTGTGTGCCGTGTACACAACCCTCTCGTGTTTGCTCTCAGCATCAGCTGCATTCCTGCGCGTGAAGAGGCCATGCTCCGGCCCACGGAGTTTCTCAAGTTGTTTGTTTAGTTTCCTCTTTCGACAAAATCCGCGTTCCCCGGCGCGCCTGCAAGAGGGGAAGAACATGCTCGCTCTGTCTTCTAAATCCAGGCCATTTTGTCACCTGATGCCGGAAGTATAATCGTGCCAATATAGGCAACTCCCCCAACATGAAGAACACAGCATGTACATCAATAAATAAACACACAAGACACGTTTGGGAAACATTTTGCTGCAGGTTTATTTCATACAAGAAATGTGCCAACGTCATACATGCCAACATTTCAGGAGAGCAAAGTGGGAGATTTAAAAAAATTAATCGGGAGAATGTGGCTTTGAATCGGGTTACTGGCATGTATGGGCTTTGGAAGTGTGCTGATGCAGGATCGGACATTTGAAACGTAAATGCACGTTTTTAGGGCTCGCCTGCTGTGCGCATGCGCATAGCTGGCGAAGCTCTATAGGGGTTAAACAGCGTTTAACCAAGCACGATTCCACTGGCGATTCCACGCAGTGCATGTGCTTTTAGGTCCTTGCGCAAGCCCTAAAAAGCGCGTACACAATGCCACCAGCCGCCTGCCTGCCTTTCATTACCACATCAAAGGCAGCCCAGCCTCCCTCCCACAAGCTTATCAGCGTGCGCTCATCCCCTAATTATTCACGGCCGGCCGGCCGTACTTTCAGTTTCACGGCCGCCGGCCGTGTCTCCTTTTATGCATCTACTTTGGTTTGCATTTCTCTTATCGTGTTTCCCTTTGCTCCCCTTCCCACGGAGCCTTGTCCCTCTCCTCATTTCCACCTCGTCTCTCCTTTCCTCCCGCTGGTCTGGGTGAACATTCAACGTTACTATCATTAACTCCCTCTGTACCTCTCCTTGCATCCTCCTCTTTACTTCGAATCCTGCTGTTTTCTCTCTTCTCCAGCTGTTTGCTTTGCTTCCTTGTTAGGACTTGTGCCCTGTGTGTAACGTAATCGGTGCTTATGTAAAGTGTTCCAAAACCTTTGGGTCGAGTTCACGCTATATAAAATCTGCAACAAAAACAAGATGAGCACCTGGTCACTGGTGTCAAGGTCCCGAGTTGCGGTGATGCACCGTCATGTTTCCGACTTGCAGGATCGGAATAGTTGCAGAGGGCAGTCACGGATCAATGTGAGATTACAGCAGCCTTGTGTTAAACTAATTGCGGACACATGTTGTAATTAGCACGCAGTACTTTCAAAGCGCTTCATTTCCTTAAGCAGGTGACACACGCTTTTGACTCACAATTAGAGCGGCGGCTCGATTTATCGACCTCGGTAGAATAAACACTCGCAGTGACTTCATATCCGTCCACAAGACTGACTGTCAGGCGCTACTGCCACACGCACCCTGGTAAAATCTCAGTCACTTCCTAAACCAGTCGTTTCTTATACTGTTGTGAAGTCTCACCCATTACCTATCACTCACCTCAAACTCCTCAAGAGTGTCACTGGTTCCCCATCGTTGTGTACATGTGGTTCAAGTGAGCAAACTCCATAGCTTCGTCAAAACTGCTGAGGAGTCCCACCCAAATCCACGTCAGAGGTGTCACGCTTCAATGGAGTCTCGCTAGTTATACGTCACTCACATCATTGGAGTCTCCCTCTCACGCGCCCCATCACTCACCTCAGGCAGTGCGCGTCTCTCTGTCATTATCAAACACCTCCTATAGTTCAATGGGGTCTCGGTCTTATTCCATCACCTACGTCATAGACGCCAGAGTGTCCCTCTCTCCTCGTACAGATCCATGGTTGAATGCAGTCTCCCCCTTAAACCACCTCTCTCCTCTGACTGTAACTAGTCTCTCAGTCCCTACCGTAGGTCTCATGGGGACCACAGGAGTCTCGCGGTGTAAATTTCACTTGTTGCATACCCGTAAACGGGAGTCCCACTCACTCTCCAAAGGAGTGGTCCCTTACGCGGCACCTGTTGCACTCATTGTCCGTCGTTCAATTAAAATAGCTCAGCTGGGTCTCTCTCTCTCCACAGCGGTGGTCTCTTGCAGCGCTATTTTTTCACTTACTCTCGCTCGCTCACCTCAAATACTTGTGTCCCTCATTCGCACTGCAATAGTCTCATACAAAGTGTCACTCATTTCCCTTCAATAGCCTAAATGTCAGTGGGGTGTTCCTCGTTTCCTCACTTAACTGCCGGAGTGAGTTACTATCTTCGATGCAACATTAAATATTACATTTATTGCATCTCTATTCAAGCATTTTCTGGTATTTGTAGAAAGAAGGCTTGCACATATATATTTTAGTAATGGAATAATCAATTTACTTGATGTTCACCAGCAATCCTGTGAGATTCTCTATTTGAGGGTGCTTAATTAGAAAGTAAATGAGCCGCTGGCTTTCACACCCCCTCACCCTCACATCCCCACACCCTCACGCCCCCTCACCCTCACACCCCCCTCATTCCCCGTCTCACCCCCACACCCCTTCACCCTCACACCCCCTCACACCCCTTCACCCTCACACCCCCTCACCCTCACGCTCATCCTCACACACCCCCTCTCATCCTCACACACCCTCACTCACCCTCACATGCCCTCACACCCCCACACACACCCTCACACACCCACACACACCCCTCACACCCCCTCACACACCTCACACCCTCACACACCCTCACACACCCTCACTCACCCTCACTCTCACACACCCTCACTCTCACACACCCTCACTCTCACACACCCTCACTCTCACACACCCTCACTCTCACACACCCTCACTCTCACACACCCTCACTCTCACACACCCTCACACACCCTCACTCTCTCACACCCTCACACACCCTCACACACCCTCACCCTCACCAGCATAGAAGAGCAAAACAAAGCATAGGATAACAAAACCAAGCATAGGACAGCAAAACAAAACATAGCATAACAAAACAAAACATAGGACAGCAAAACAAAACATAGCATAACAAAACAGAGGACAGCAAAACAAAACATAGCATAACAAAACATAGGACAGCAAAACAAAACACAACCTAGCATAACATAACAAAACATAGCATAACAAAACATAGCATAACAAAACATAGCATAACAAAACATAGCATAACATAACAAAACATAGCATAACAAAACAAAACATAGCATAACATAACAAAACATAGCATAACATAACAAAGCATAGCATAACATAACACAACATAGCATAACATATCAAAGCATAGCATAACATATCAAAGCATAGCATAACATATCAAAGCATAGCATAACAAATCAAAGCATAGCATAACATAGCATAGCATAACAAAGCATAGCATAGCATAACAAAACATAACAGCAAAACAAAGCATAGCATAGTAAAACACAAGATAGCATAGAATAGCAAAACATAGCATAACAAAGCATAGCATAGCATAACAAAACACAGTATAGCATAACAAATGAAAAGCATAGGATAGCAAAACATAGTATAGCATAACAAAACAAAACATAGGAAAGCAAAACAAAACGTAGCATAGCATACAGCATCACTCAGGGGCACCACAGCATCACTCAGGGGCACCACAGCATCACTCAGGGGCACCACAGCATCACTCAGGGGCACCACAACATCACTGAACGCCACAGCATCACTGAACGCTACAGCATCACTGAACGCCACAGCATCACTGAAAGCCACAGCATCACTGAACGCCACAGCATCACTGAACGCCACAGCATCACTGAACGCCACAGCATCACTGAGCGCTACCACAGCATCACTGAGCGCTACCACAGCATCACTGAGCGCTACCACAGCATCACTGAGCGCTACCACAGCATCACTGAGCGCTACCACAGCATCACTGAGCGCTACCACAGCATCACTGAGCGCTACCACAGCATCACTGAACGCCACAGCATCCCTCGTTCGCCATCACAACATCACTCAGCGCCACCACAGCATCAATCTGTGCAACTATTCAACAACAACTGGTTCAAATATGTTCTCTCAATGTTTCAAGCTTTATTACAAATGTAACAAAAAGATGTTAATATTTCACTTCTGTTCTTGGATTTTCGTCACAATAAAATACACTGAACATAATCTTAACAAAAGTTATTTACAAAAGTTTAAGCTATTGCCATTAGAAATTACAATAACTTTTATTTAAGAATTAATTAAAAGCCATTGTTTGTAAGATCTATACATGTAAGTCACGTAAATACAACACATATTGCATTACAAATGCTATTGGTGTCACATTTGCGAAAGTTATAACTATTGGCATTGTAAATGACAAAGCTATTAATTTAGCTATTTTCAAAACCAACACAAATAAAAAAATTGTCATTTACAAGACAAACAACTCAAACTTTCCTAATGCGAGACCTATTGCATTTCCAATGCTTGTTTCTCTGGCGATGGAGCCCTTGGCTGCGGCCATGAGACAGCTTCTGGCCGATGGCATCCCCCTCGGTGACGGGGTCCACCAGGTGTCATTGTACACCGACGATTTATTGGTCTTCGTCCGTGACGTGAGTCGCATACCGGACCTATTGGCCCCGTTGCTGAGTCGCTTCGCTGATCTCTAGGGGCTCCAAGTCAACGCGGGCAAGTCGTGCCTGTACACGTTGGGAGAGGGGGTGGCAGACCCAGAGTATAGCCTCGACGGCACAAGAGTCCAATGGCAGGCGGCCACATTCAAATACCTGGGAATCCAGATTTATCGCCGGCAGACGGATCTACTGGACGGGAACCTGGGAAGAGCGGTGACGGCGCTCAGAGCTCAAATAGGCTTCTGGTCCACGCTCCCGTTGTCGCCCGCAGGCAGAGTGGCCCTCACTAAAATGGTGATGCTCCCCCGCCTCCTCTATTATTTTGCGAACTTACCAATCTTCCTGCCTGCGTCTTTCTTCTCTAGCTTCAATAGGATCTTGAGAGACTTTATCTGGGGTGCGTCTCGGCATCGCCTGGCACTTGGGAAACTATTTCTGCCCACGGACAGGGGTGGGCTGGCCGTCCCCTGCTTTGAACACTATTACCTGGCGGCGCAGCTCAAATGGGCGCCCGTTGGCTGGTGGACAGGGGCAGGGAGGATACTGCTGCGGCAGACCCTCCGTACACACTGGAGCAGATTACTGCCCTTTTCCATCCGCTGGCGGCATCGACACGACCCGCTCCTCCACTGTTGGCGGTGGCGTTCAAATGCTTTCGCAGGGCCCTGTACCTCACGAGAGGGGTGCGCCCGTATGCGCCGGCAGTGCCCCTGGAGGGCTCGCCCGGAGGCGGGGGGACGATTACCCACTCCATGCTGGAACAATGGCATGAGGCGGATGTCCAGACGCTGGGCGATCTCTAACAGGATGAAGTATTAATACCCTATGAGACGCTGGTCGCGGACACTGGGCTTCCTTCAGGGGGCTTCCTGATACATAGGTCCCTAACGGCGCATATGGTGGCTTGGTGGGGCGATATCGCAGAAGAGCCGGCGCAGCATTTGACGGTACAGTTCCTGCATGTTATGGGCAGCGGCAGACATTTAGTTAAATGGTTTGCTGCGTCTCTGCGGACGCATACGGAGCAGGACTTAGCCCCGCTACGGGTGAAATGGGAGAGAGACATGGGGCGAGCGTTAGCAGATGGAGAATGGGGAAAGCTCCTCAAAAGTCCGGTCCGTATCCCCAGAAATATGAGGTTCCGCCAAATCCAGGTGTATATAGTGCACAGGGCCTATCTAACCCCCGACTTAATAAATAAATACTTTCGCAGAATGGACACGTCCTGCCCCAGATGCGGAGAAGCGAATGCAGATCTCCTCCACATTCTGTGGCATTGTCCGAGCCTCAGCACCTATTGGAGGGACATTCATGCACTGCTCGCACAGAGCACTGGCCACGTTATCCCTTGTAATTGGCCCGAGTATCTCCTGCACCTATTTAAGAGGCCGCCTAAGGACAAAGCGTTGTCTAGATTCCTTGACTTGGGGACGGTGACGGCAGTTCGACTCCTCACCAGAAGATGGAAGGCTAGGGACCCACCCGACACGAGGGCATGGATCCTGTCGCTCTCGTCCTGGGCTTGTGCGGAATGGACAGCCATCAGGAGGGAGGAAGTCATGGGACTCCGTAAGGAACCTATGGCGGAGAGGTGGGAACACATGCTGAACACCCTACAGGAGGCAGGAGCCGCTATGGCGGAGGGGGAGGTGAGGTGCTCAGCTGGCGCGTCAGGCGAGAGGGTCGAGGACGCAGGGAGCGCCACACCAGACACACTCTCCTGAGCACTGCGCGACACTGCGGCGAGGTAACACCTGGTGAGTAGCCATGTATGTTTACTGGTGGGAACAATGGTAAGGGGGGACGTGGGCTAGGGGGGTCGAGAATGGGGGCAAACGATGCTAATTTGCTTTGGTGACAGTGTCGCAGTTAGTTGTTTTGTTCTGTTGCACGTGCTTCTTATCTAGGGTTGGGCTGGGAAGGCAAACCGTGTCCCCTTCCTTGTTGGGGGGGGAAGCGTATTAATTCTTGTTCCTAACCAGAGGACACACCTGGGCGTTTGTATCCTATATACGGACTGATTACGTGCTCCATCATTACGCCCTTGTTGACCGAACTGTTGATGTAGTGCCACCCAGGAACACTCGCAAAGTCATTTTGATTGTAGTGCATTGCCTTTTGTGTTGTTGAATTTTAAAAATGCCAATAAACAGATTTCACACAAAAAAAATAAAGGATGTGCAAGTCTTTATCGGGACATACGCAGTTGGCACAATTCATTCGGACCAGGGTCCTGCGTTTAGCCCTCGGGCTTACAAAGAAGCCGCCTGAAGTTTGGGTGTAGCCTTGCGGTACTCCTCCCCCTAACATCCGGAGGGAAATTCGGTCGTTGAGAGGACGAATCGTGACTTAAAGTAATCCTTAACAGTGATGGTATTAGGTTTGGGTGGCAGTTGGGTCAATCACCTATATGGGGTCCAGAAAGCACTTAATAGCATGCCAAGACAATCCCTGGGGGGATGGGGGGTAGTACACTTTATGAACTCCTGTTTGAGATGAGAATGTGGATACCTGACCTCAATAATGTCAGCACGGTGGCAGCTGAAACCCCATTTGACATCAATAATCATTTGGATGTTTTATAGGACCTTGAAGAATACCGAGCTTTACAATGTAACGTCCAAGTAAAACGCACCTCCGGGGAAGTGAAAGCAGTACTGGCAAGACCTGCCGGGGGCCCAAAGATTAGAGGCCTGGTCAGAGAAACAATTGTGGACAGAGGAATTTGGGCCATCTTACTGTCCTGGCTGTCGAAGGTACCGGGACTGTACTTCTTCCGCAGATTGCCGTTTGCAGAGGCAAAAGGTAAGTCTCAGTTGAGCTGATCAAACCACACTAAGTGTGCGATTCTCAATAGTAGGCCACTTGGGCTCCTGGGTAGCCACTGCACTCCACTCACTACTGTACAGGAAGTTCAAATGAAAGCTTTAATAACTACTGCAGACTCCCCTCTCCAAAGAGAAGCTGTAAACAACAACGTAATTATACTTCTCCCTGTTAAAACAAATACAACTGTACAATCAACAAGTACAGAAATTTTGATTTGAAAAATTGACGATGTGTATCTAAACATGCCAAAGATCGAGTCATCTACCAATTCTACAAAACCTGCTGAGCTGTATGAATAGTACAGTGAGAAAATGATCCCAGTGCGCCAGTTCCTAGGAACACTCACAATTTAAATCAAATTAAACAAAATAACACTAATACAGTAAAGTATTATTTGTTGAATGTTATTTAATCACATTGAACGTTTTGAGTGCTGGTCAATCAGCATATAATTCAGAAAGCTTGCCATGATTGGAAATACAGTATCACAGTTATAAATCACTGTTGATAGAGACTGGCATAGTCGAAGTAGTCGACGTTTCGACCCCCAATCATGGAAATGTTAACAATTATCATAATAGTTTGCGGCTGATACAAGCCATTTCCACTGAAATTAATTTTGTGATGATTACGATGTAACCACCTTTCCCTTACACCTTTAAAACCCTCACTTGATGCACTTAACCTTCCCCTTTCTTTCTCCCACTGTTGTGGTGCACTTGTTGCGTAAAGCTTTAAAAGTATATGCTGATTGACCAGCACTCAAAATATTCAATGTGATTAAATAACATTGAACAAATACTCCTTTACTGTATTTGTGTTATTTTGTTTATTTGTTTCTCACTGTACTGTTTCATACCCAGGTCCCAGTGACTTATTTGGGTCTACTCTTCATTTATAACTACACCTGAGCTGTAAGAATAGACCAGACAGCGTCTGGCTACTTCATACATTATGACAATTTCTCATTGGATCCAAGTGAACCGGAGATACTGTCGCCGTCTCTCCCTTTCAAGCTACGAATGTATGCTCTCCAACATTGGCTGAAAAATATTTACCATGTTGTTCCCTGTATACATCTCTGGATTACAATTGGGTTATTTTACCTGGTACTTTGGATTGGTATAGTAACTGTCTTTTACCTACTTCTGAATGGACACTTTCTCCCAGAACGTTCCACAGTGCAATTCGTGAACTTGGGGGCATATTATCAAGAACGGCGATAAAATTATCGCTGCTTTAGCAGCAGGAAACTGCCGCTAAAGTGGCGATAATGGGCTTGATAATATGCTCTTGTGAATTCCCATAGCAGCCCAGGTTCTGGTGTTAACCTGGGCTGCTATGGGAATTCACAAGGGCATATTATGAAGCCCACTATCGCGCTTTAGCTGCAGTTTCCTGTCGCTAAAGCGGCAATAATTTTATCGCCATTCTTGATAACATGCCCCTAGGTTCTTAAACCTCATGCATCATCACACTGTGAACTGAGGGACCTGTCCCTGGGGAACATTACAGCAGTTCAAGTTCCACAAAGAATTGTATGGGATAGGTTACTGTATGATGTGTATAGTCCTACTGAAACTTTCCAAATTCCTTATTTGTTCAGAATTTCTTTAAATGACATCACCTCTAGTACTTTCTTTGATGATTGGGACATTGGATCTGCATAATTTGCTTGCAGATCAAGATCAATCCGCTGCATTTTCTAATGAAGAATTATATGATGGTAAAAGTAATTATGGAGAGTTGTTCTGTTCTCATCATTATGATCACCATTTCTTACACAAAGCTAGTGTCCTGCTTGCTGTTTATAATGACACACAATGAGAACACTGCCCAACACCACCGAAAAGTAGTTGTAAGACTTTTGCACAAAAGTTTGCTTATTTTTCAGGTTTTGATACATCATACCCAGCCACATATTATTATAGGCTTGCACCTACACCTGCACAGAAGAATATGCTTACAAACACCAAGCTGATATACTCTGCTTCCTTTATTTCCCAACTGTCTACACATGGTTTTGACTTTTGGAAAGACACCATGGACACAAAATCTGTCTGTGGGACAAAAGATTGGCAGGTTCAGGGAACAGATGCTTTATTTAGGGCATGCCTCATACCACATCAAATGATTTTCCTGAACAAAACAGTGCAACAATCTTTTTGTCTGGGTATAGCAAAAATGAAGGTTTTGAGAGTACTGCATATTCCCAGATTCTCATGCTATGAGAGTTGGCAGCACTTAGCATAATTCAGTAAGGATACATTAGATACTTAATGGTTCTTTCAATTTATAAGACCCCAATTGGAAGGTGTAAATCTTGATGCTAGAGTAACACCGAACATTCGATATGATGACGTCATATAGTGTTGGGAAGTTATGCCTAGATTGGCTAAAGACTTCAACACTTTCTTAGGTAAAGCAACAATTGTCCCTTCTTTCTGATGACCTGGAGTTCAGGGATTTTTTATTAGGTCCCCAGAACCCACGTCAAAAGTGCCTTTGTATGGTATATACAATGAGCTGTGGAAGTTTTCAACAGGAAGCTGCTGAGAGATTGTGCGAGATCGAAAGGGTTAATTTAGAAAATGCTTTGGCTGTGATTGAAAACAGTATGACCAGATTATCATCCAGAATTTATTCACTGGGCAACATGGTGTCTTCCGCTATTGACGTAATATAGCAAGACATGTCTATTTTACAACATGGACAGTCACAATTGCAGTCAATCATAATACTAAACTGGACATTACAAACGTCACATTCTGGCCGTGTGGCATGGCGTTACGTCAACAGGACAATCTGTAATTGGCATACAATCTAACAGAAAGACAGAATACAATGGCACGCAGAGATGCAAAATATACCATGTTAAACAACATTTTTACCAATTACCTTTCACCGTTGCAGAGACACCATCCACTGACTGGATAATCCATGGTTATTTCACCCTACCAATCACAACGTTTCAATTCCAATACAGTCTCCAATACCAAAAGGTAGCCAGATACGAAGCGCTAGGGAAGGTTATGTGCATGAGCAATGGGAATTACCATTCAGGTTTAGATGCAGGAATGGGGACACTGAGGTTGTCCTTAGCGGTTATGATTGTGAGGATACTTGAAGCAGTTCCTTAGTCTGCAAGGACATTTCTCTCCACGGGCATGCAATGCTTCAGTGGTGAACTTGTCTTGTTATCAGAAGGGTTCTTCAGCTGCTGTGATTCATCCAGTGTTCAGGCTGCTCCCGAATGGGAGCTATTTGATGCTGAATGATCAAGGTTGCTGTGGAATGGAACAGGGAATTGCTTATCTAGTGACGGTTAATTCCAAAGTGACTTGTTGTACACTAGTACGATTTACACCTGCCAGCACAGTTAGGAAGCCAGCGCTATGGCCTTCAATAAATGTTTCCAACCTACAGTTTGATTCTTTTAGCAGACTCAAAGCCATGCTTTTTCAGAAGGATGTGGCCTCAACTTCAGCCAGGGGAGATGTTTGATCTCCAGGTTGCAAGGTCCTCGTCTGAGATACAGACACTGCACCACACTAACTTCCGGCTGCATTTTGGGGAGCTTGCCCACCGTATATTTTGACATGTCTGATATGAAGGGAGTAGTACACTTTTTCAAATGCATCAGCTCTGGTCTGGTTAGCACCTTTCAGACGATTTTCGGAGTTCTACCATCTTTCATACACCCGTGTTGGGAAGTGTTTTTGGAGGCTCTCGCTAGTCTTGCTACTTGTGGCAGGAATTCCGATTTGAATTTTTCTGCTCCACAATGGACGTCCCAGTTTAACCCGGAATGGAGTCAGCACTACTGGTGCTGCATTGCTGTGAGCGCATGGTATACTGCTTCAGCACACCTCTGCTTCCAGAACTGAACGAGCATGGTTCTTATCCTTCAGTCATGTCTGACTTTACTGCATACAATCTGGCTTCTGCTGTCTGCTTTGCAGCCAAAAATGCGTCCTGGATATAGGTCTCAGATCAGAATTGGTTGCACCACCGGATATTGAAGTACTGATGGACCCCTTGAAAGTCCATGTGTATTACTGTCCCCAGCATATTCCATTGATGATGAATGCATTCTTGAAGCCACCCTTGGATGCTTCAGCTCCTGGTGATCTGAACAACAGCTCTGCTGGAAACATGGGATACAACGCTTCCCTCAGCGGCTGCTGTGGGAACTGGATGGAATCACCTTAGCTCCATAAACAGGCTACGAGGTGCGCCTCTTGGAATGCCTGTGGTTTGGGCAACAGTAATGTTGCGTCTACCACTCGGAATACATAAACAGTTTGCCTTTTCCGTGTGGGAACAATTAGGTCTCTTTTTAAATAAAATGAATCAAAACAGCTTTCATTTTTTTCTAGGCACCATGGCTTTCTGAGTGCTTGGGATTTCAGACAGTATATTGCTAAGGCTTTTTAGGAGATACTTTGAAAGGGAGCTTGCTTTTAGATAATTTTATATCAGCTTTATGTTTTTTTAGCTTACATATTATCATGGCTTGCAGATTTCTTAGAATGATTCTAGATAGCTTTTAGATGTTTAAAAGAGTAGTTTAAAAAAATGCTTTAAACATTCCGTTGGCTTTATAGATAGCTTTTAAGCATCAACCTTTGGTATGAGGAGTGGGTGTTATATTCCCGAGTTAGGCCATGTAGCGAAGCAGCTCATTTCATACATTGTCCTATTTTTCAGCAGTAACCATTTGCACATATTTTCTTACGCTCCAATGTTGGATTAGTTTCCCTAAAACTAAACTTGTTTGCAGATCTTAAAACAGTGTGCGAAGCTTCGCACACTGTCTTAATGCCCTGAACATCATGTACAAGGTCTCATTTCGCACTAGGTACAAATGTCATCTCTATTTCCATCCACTGGGCGACAGGACATAGCCATAACATCCCTAATCTAAACGCACATCGCAAGGCTGCTTTCTATTATAAAAGATGACCATCCCAACAGACTAGCACAGGAGGCACTCTAGCGGACACCAGAGGTCCTTGCATGCTGAGAATTCACCTTGCAGCGGTCTGACTTCTTGTGATAAAGAAAAAAGAGTTCCTTCATTTTCTCCGACCAGGTAATGGGGAAACGATCATCCCTGGGGGGAGGGGGGATTTTTGACTCTACACCTACACACACTCTAGGTACATATAGAGTAGGGCTCATATAGTAGGAGTAGGCTTGATTACTGCCTTGTTTTATATGCCTGCACATATATATATATATATATATATATATGTGTGCAATGTTTTAGCACCATGGTAAACCTATATCTACTATTCACGCTTTAGGTGCTTGTAATCACTTTTATCTGCCTCTATTAACCATTGCAAAGGCACACAAAAGTGATGCGGCGGAATAGATAAAAAAAAACTGAATTCTCACCCAGACGGAAACCTAAATTATTCCATCTGTAAAAATAACTTTTTTGAAGAAGCCAATTATTTTATTTACAATGGCACTCACGCTGGTTTTCTAGATCAGATGCATATCACTCTACATCTATTTTTACTTTTTACAAACAGTATATCTATCTTTAGAAACATCTCGATTAGAAACATTTACATCAAAAACAAATATAAACAACAAAAATTAAACAAGCCAAATAAATACATATTGATTCAGCAAATTGAATCCTTACTGCCCTAATATTTGCATAGCTGCAGGTTACCTCTTATGGCAAAAACCACTATAATTCGCAGCATGTATAGAAAGATAGCCCTCTCAGATACACTAGCTAGGGGATACCTAAGGGTCAACCCTATTTATATGTAAGGCTAGTGTAAGTAATTCTTTTATATAAATCCAAGTCACAATGATATGGGCTTCTTTTCAATGAACAGTGGACGCATTTCAGCCCGTTTCGTCTGGGCCTCATCAGGACTAGGGATTTAAGGAAACCTAAAACACAAAATAAACCCTCTTATTCACATACAAACATATATAAAAATACATACCCGTATATACAACTTTTAAACAAGAGGCAGCACTACCTTGCTGTTTGAAAACTAAGCGAGTATCTTACGTACTATTGTTCTTTGGACAACAATCGAGCTAAAAGTCAAGCCAAAGGGAAAAAATAAAGAAAAAGGAGAAAAAGGGAGCTTGCTCTTTCTCTACTTAAGAGAGTCTCTGTAGTCTCACCCAGACTGTAAATCAAAATGTGACCAATAACACAAACAAACTATTATTAAAAGACAAAGGTCTCATTACTGTTAAATTCTAAAGGCTACCATCATGAAAGGGACTCACTCAAAGGAAGAAAAGATAACAAGAGTCATGCTCTGCTGAAATGGAACACCAGCACCCGTGACCTAATAAAAATATCTTCTCGTATGTTCAGTCCATTTCTACCAAAAATCAAACCTCGCCAGTACAACTGTTTCAATCCAGGAACGAGTAACTCTGGGCTGCACCTCTACTTGCATGTAGACCGACAGCCTGAAACAACATGTCCCAACGGGTTGTATAAATATGTGGGCATCTTTCTATTTTGCGGATCTCAAAAGCATGCACGAGTAGAAAAAAGAAATGGTTACGAAAAACTCCCTAAAATAACGAAACAGGGAACTCACAGAAGAATGGAAAAGGATTAACAGTTCATTGAATATTTAACAAAATCGTGGCTTCTGATCGAGTCATGAATTGCACATAAGAAACAAGCACTGGCAAAGCAGTTAGGTTTGGTATTGGCTGTCGGCCCTTTGTCTTCATCAATGCTTGTTTGATTTTATCATGGTTTTTGTAAAACCTTATTATTGGTGGAGCTCCTTTACCCCTTGATTATAAAAAAAGAAAAACAGTGCCTAAAAGTAAAAATAATTTTGTCTCAAAAAGACACACTGTCCTAGCAGTCCCTGGCATTGGAAATAACTACTTTGTGTACGGCTATGCTGCTTGTAACAAATGTGAATGTAAATGTACAGGAATTTATATAGCGCAAATCACCGAGCGGTTTCTAAGCGCTTGCTTAGGGAACCCGTCCTGGTACTCCCCTGTGAGATAAACCCGGCAGGGTATCCGCAAGGTGAAAGCCAGGCATCCCGCCGCGAGGGGCCGTTGTGGAGATTAAGAAAGCTATTGCCCAGAGTTGCAGAGTGTGAACCCGGGAATCGAGTAGGCACCGGAGCGAGAATTGTCGAGTCCATGGACATTTTAGGACTTAATACCCCGCCGAGCCGGGAATTGGACCCTGGTCCCGGGCTGACCTCTGCTTCCAGGTCTGCCTCCTCTTGGACTGGACTGTTCCCATGGGGCACAGGGTCAGAGCTGATTTGCATATCGCCATTGTCTAAACCAGGGTGGTGTGGAGTGCAAAAAAACGATGGATTTGGGCCCAGATCTTTGGACTGGGTTGAGTGTGTGACATTGATCCACATTCGGTCCATCACCTGTTGTGTTTGCATATTCCGCCCTATGTGCGCTGGGGATGCCCAGACGTGGGTCCCAGGCACTCCACACCACTGGAGTCAAGCTAACCGGGCTGATGAGAGGTGTTACCTCGAAACCGGTCCGGTCCTCGGATGCTTGATTCCGTTCTGGGAAGGACATGGCTTTTGTAGTTTGGACTGGACTGTTCCCATGGGGCACAGGGTCAGAGCTGATTTGCATATCGCCATTGTCTAACCCAGGGTGGTGTGGAGTGCAAACAAACGATGGATTTGGGCCCAGATCTTTGGACTGGGTTGAGTGTGTGACATTGATCCACATTCGGTCCATCACCTGTTGTGTTTGCATATTCCGCCCTAAGTGAGCTGGGGATGCCCAAATGTGGGTCCCAGGCACTCCACACCACTGGAGTCAAGCTAGCCGGGCTGATGAGAGGTGTTACCTCGAAACCGGTCTGGTCCTCGGATGCTTGATTCCGTTCTGGGAAGGACATGGCTTTTGTAGTTTGGACTGGACTGTTCCCATGGGGCACAGGGTCAGAGCTGATTTGCATATCGCCATTGTCTAACCCAGGGTGGTGTGGAGTGCAAAAAAACGATGGATTTGGGCCCAGATCTTTGGACTGGGTTGAGTGTGTGACATTGATCCACATTCGGTCCATCACCTGTTGTGTTTGCATATTCCGCCCTAAGTGCGCTGGGGATGCCCAGACGTGGGTCCCAGGCACTCCACACCACTGGAGTCAAGCTAGCCGGGCTGATGAGAGGTGTTACCTCGAAACCGGTCCGGTCCTCGGATGCTTGATTCCGTTCTGGGAAGGACATGGCTTTTGTAGTTTGGACTGGACTGTTCCCATGGGGCACAGGGTCAGAGCTGATTTGCATATCGCCATTGTCTAACCCAGGGTGGTGTGGAGTGCAAAAAAACGATGGATTTGGGCCCAGATCTTTGGACTGGGTTGAGTGTGTGACATTGATCCACATTCGGTCCATCACCTGTTGTGTTTGCATCCTCTAACCAGTGAGCCACACTTCTCCACAAAGCATAATGCTGTCACTTACTAAGAAATTAACCTATGGCTGAAGTGGGTTGAACCATCTCACCATGCTTTATGTAGTAATGTGAATGACTTAACAAACCAGTGGATAAGGAGGGGTTGTTGAAAGCCCCTACAACTATCATATACATGGCATTTTGATCAAATCAAAAGGTATTATTAGTTAACCCGGGACCTAAAGCAAGACAAGTACGACAGAGGTCAGTGATGCCCACTGTCATTGACAATGCAACAACTATCTGTCGGGCCCCAGCGTGGATTCAGATACATTCAAGTGACGTGAAACACTTTGCAACACTATAACCAATACCACACTTAACCTGTAGCTGTTGCAGTGGTCTGAAAAAGTGTTTTAAGTACTGGTCCACATTAGCTTGTTGTCTTGCTAACACATCAACACAATAATGTTCGGTGAATGTGTGTGGTGTAGACCATGTTGCAGCCTTACAAATGTCAGCGAATGGGAATATTTTCCTAAGAAAGCCATAGTAGTCCCTATTTTGAGAGTGGAATGCCCTTTAGGGGGTATTGTTAAAGTACTCTTTGCTTTTGCATAACAAGTCTGAATACATTATTATGCAAAAGCAAAAAGAACATTAACAATACCCCCTAAAGTCTGAATACATTGATTCATTGAGGCAAGATGGCGATCTGACACGGATCGCAGTGCTCACGCATCAGGACTCCTGGCCAGTCATGCAGAGAGAGCTCCGAGCACGCTACCATGATGATCGGATGATCAGAAGATCAGGGATGATCAAGTGACCAGGATAAGCAGTATCAAAAACACGCTTCCCAAGAAGACGATTGGATGATCGGAGGTTCGGAGGATCGAGGGATCGAATGTCTGAGCGGTCAGGACAAGTACGGCAGGACAAGCACCGCAGCCTAGTGCAGCAGAATGGATATACACCCCTCCACGCGCAACACAATCAGTGTATTTTATTCATATATCGGTTGGGCTGTGGTAACATTTATTTTACGAAACCCACTGACACTCATTCAAACCGGATTGCAGTACCTGCAGTACTCACCACACAAGGTCCACAGATATCGTCAAGGCAGGAATGAAGCAACAACAGAGATGGCCCCAAAGATCACCGCTCCTCCTCCTCCTCCTCTATCGGCCGCTGCTCGTGCTAGGGACGCGAGGCAGGCTCAGCGAGAGGCAGCAGAACGCCGGGGGGCAGAGAGACTGATGGCATCACAAGAGAAGGAGGATAAATCAGCACGAGCCAAGAAGACCGACGCGGCGCCTACCGCACCAGAATCCCCAAAGCCGGGAGCTGTAACCCGGAAGAATGACCCGAGGAAGGACGCCTCTGGTCCGACCGTAGTGGATCTCATGCGGAGAGGCTCCAGTACACTTCCGGGGCAGGAGAGGAAGCGTCAGGTCCCACTCACAGACAGCCTGAACAGTCCAAACAGCCTCACAACCACCCCAGACACGCGAACAACGGCAGCTGGAAACAAAACCACAGAAGGACTCCTCGAGGGCGCAGGAGACACCGCTAATGCCGCAGGCTCCTCAATCGCACCACTGGGACCAGCTACCCCTGAGGTGAGCACAGTCACAAATCTCAGCACAAATAGCAATATTGTTGCAAATTATGACATTGTGATGCCACATACAATAGAGGGAGAGTCTGGCTTAAGTGTGATAGCTGATGCGGGAGAAAGGGGAGGTTTAATCAATGATCAAACACTTTAGCAGGGTCTTCTGAGAACTGATGATCATGACATTTGCAAGCAGCCTGAGCCCACAACCAATAACTTTAGCCAAGGAACAAACAATGACGGGAATTCGATCAATGCTGGGGGTGCCGGAGAAGATGATACATCAACTAATAATCCTGAGAATCCATCCGGATAATCCGGACAGAACCAACCCTGTGCATATTGACCCTGAGAAAGAGGCCAGTGACTTTTTTTTCCTTTCCGATGAGGCAGAGTTGGAAGCTGAGTGGGGCGACACTTCGGCCTCATACTTAACTGATGAATCCGACAGTTTGACCGACGGTGTAGTTGAACCGGGGAACGTCGTTTACGACGCAACTTTTAGCACGCAGTGCTATTACAACGCGTTTTTTAAATCGCATTCTATTACAACGCATGACTCTGGGGGGCGCTCAAGGATAGGGAATACTTTTAATTTACTTTCCAACACCTTCCCTAGTGTCAACGGGGACTGGTGTTGGAATAGTAAATTAAAATATTCACTATCCAACACCCCTTTCTGTTATGCGTTGTAAAAGAATGCGTTATAAAAACCGCGTTGTTACAGCATGCGTGCTAAAAGCATGCGTTGTAACAACATACATCCAGTTGAACCCCTTACTGTTAAACCAAAACAAAAAACGGCTAACAAGCGGGGCAAGAAGTCTCATGGAGCAGGCCTGGATTGGGACCATACCCATACTGAACAACTAACTCACCCCAACCCTCCTGTAGATCTTTCCTTGCAACCAACCCAGCGCACCTTAGCAACTCCAGCAATTCCAGCTCCTGCATCTATCAATGCAGTCTTAAAGGCGATAGCTGCGCACCGCGAAGAGACCTTGCAAGATGGGCGTAGGGCACAAACAGCACTTCGCAAAGTACAAGGAGTAGTCTGGAAGCTGGTAAAAACGTGTAGCTCTTTCGGAGATCGCCTGACTGAGGTGGATGCCAGAACTCTTGCTAATGAGGCTGAAATTGTCGCTAACCAAGAACGGGTCGAGACAAACGAAGCGCAGCTAGCAGATATTAGATGGAAATTGGAGGACTTTGAAAACCACCAACGCAGAAACAACTTGCGCATTTTGGGGGCTCCTGAAAATACCGAGGGGGAGGACGCCCGTACCTTTATGAGTAACCTCTTCCGTGACTCCCTGCCCGAACTCTCCTCTTGGAACTGGGACGTTGAAGTCCAACGGGCCCACTGCATGCCATTTACTCTAAAAACCCCAGCAAAACCGGGAGCATACCCAAGGGCTATTCTTGTTTACTTTGGTATTTTTTTGCTTAGACAGGCGGTTTTCGAGAAAGCCAGACCTGAAGCTAAACGCACCTCCAAAGGTATCTCATACTTCTCACGCCCTGATTTCTGCCATACAACCGTGGAAAGAAGATGGAGGCAACGCCAACTTATAAAACAGTTTCAGGACAAGAAGGCAATAGTGTATCTTAACAACCCAGCACGGCTCAAGGTTATCTACTGGGGGCAGACAAAGTTCTTTGTTTCTGAGATTGTTGCAAAAGAATACCTGGATGGCCTAAAATAATCAAACTACCTCGGAATGGTGAAATGGTCACTCTAATCACGGATTATAAGGCCCATACCCTAAGCAATCCATAAAGAAAAAGTAAAGAGGGGGGGAAAAAAAGAAAAGTGTGTACAATGGCAAAAAAGAGTACCTTTCTAAACTGAAAGACAAGCGAAGTGATGTAACTTCAATTTAACTGCTTTGTAATTGTCCGTTAGTACCGTTGTTGTGTTAGGGTTGGATGGTCGCTTAACTTGGGGCATTACACAAGGTGCTGGTCACTCACACATAGATGGCGTGATAGGTTCTTAGAACGGTAGTTTTTTATCATTGCTTATGGCACTTAACTCCACGAATGGGCTCTCATTTCTTTTTCCTATATCCTTTTTTTCCTTTCTTTTTTTACATATTGGTCAGGACTTCATAGCGTGTTGCACCCCCAGTCTTTTTGCCTTTATTTGGGAGCAGGGGGGGAGGGAAAGGTTGGGTAGAGCAAGTGGGGGAGGTGGGGTGTGTGGGAAAGGGAACCAAACACTGAAAACGCAAACAACTCCATACCAAAAAATTAGGAATGTGATAATATTTAATCTGAAAAACGAAAACAATACACTTTTAAATACAAGTACAAGTACAAGTTTAATGGGCAGAGAAATTCCATTGAATGAAATATATATATGCATGGGCCGACTAACGGGATCACACTACTTAGTGTCGTGGGGAGGATAACTATCTGTAGTTGGAACGTAGCAGGGCTACATGACAGACAAGTGGGGGCGGTTGATCGAGATAATTAAGGGAAATTCTTCTGACATTATATGTCTTCAGGGAACCCACCTACCATGGGAGAAGAGAAATTTACTTAAAATTCAGGGGTACAGTGTTCTAGCAACCACAACCCAAACAACAAATACCCGGGGGGTAGCCATACTAGGTAAAAACTACTTAGTGAAACCTATACGCCAAGCCACAGATCAACAGGGTAGATGGGCTATAGTAGAGCTCACTCTCGGACTAACCCTGTGTTCAGTATAGGGCTCAGGACCACTTACATTTACCGGAGATTTTAATATTGCACTTGGCTTCACCTGTAACGATCTAACCAAACATAAGTATACCGGTCGAAAACCTAGAGTATTTAAGGCAATTAGCTCAATCACAACCAGTCACAACCTAGTGGATATTTGGTCCCTTAAGCTTCAGGGGGATCCAGGCTATACATTTTTTTCACACCCCCACAACAAATATACCAGAATTGATTACATATTTACATCTCAAGACATTTCGGGTCTAGCAACTATCATCAAACATCCTAAGCTAATCTCTGACCATAACGCCCTGGCTCTCACTATTGACATAAACTGCACTACCAGAAAGCTGTCTACTTGGACATTTGACAGGAAATTGTTGGTTGTTGGATTACATTAACTTTATTAGGAAGCGGGCTCACGGTTACTTTGATACGAACCGATATAGTGCACCCAGAAATGTTGTATGGGACTGCTTTAAAGTTGCTCTTAGAGGGGAAACTCTCAGTTATGTAGCCAGAACTAAGAAACAACATACTTCTGAGTATATCAGAAAAGTAGGGGAACTAGCTAGATTAGAAGCGGCACACACAACACTAATTGCACAAAGGGCAGATGGGACGAATTTACTGCGTCAGATATTAATTCTCAAAACTGATCTAAACAAGGAACTAACCCAGAAGTCTGCTGAAACTTTTAGAGCACATCAAAGAAACCTGTATGAAAATGGAGAAAGGGTGGGTAAACAATTAGCCCTACACACGAGGCAGAAGGCCTCCAGCAATACAATCGCCTCCATAAAGGTAAACGGCCAAGAACACACACAAATAGAAGATATAGTGGATGTGTTTAAACACTATTATCAAAACCCCCCCTCCCACTGCCAAGTACACTCTACAAAACATGAGTACCAGCCGGAAGCGCAGCGGACGAGCGCAGCGGGCGCGACGAATGCGCGCCGAAGGCGCGCTTAAGGCAAGCTCGTCTGCGCTCGTCCGCGCCTCGGCAGCGCCCGGTGTGCCATCCGCGGCCCCGCTCTCCTCGCTCACCAGTAGCTCTCCGCACTTAACGCGGGAGGCTTTACTCCTCCTTAGAGACTACGCCCACGAAGGCCAACTGTCCTTCCAAGACACCGCTTATCCTCTGCACGACTTTGCGCGCAAAGGCTTATTTACTGGTGGCCTGCTGAATGTCAGGTCCCTGCCCAAACACGCCCACGAAATCGCTCAGCTCATAGACAATCACCATCTTGATGCCTTATTCCTGACGGAAACATGGACCCACTCTGACTGCAATATAGAATTGGATTGGGCCTGTCCACAAGACTTCAAAATCCTGCACCTCCCACGACCTAAGGGGCGGGGCGGCGGAGTCGGCTTAATCCATAGAGCGTCCTGGTCAGTAAAAACTATTGCTATGGACCCAGTGGTCGGGACCGAAATACTTGGCCTTGCCATCGACTGTCATCTCGGAATTACCTTTACGGCTGTGATTTGCTACCGCCCGCCGGGAGCCTTCAACTCCACTCAGCAGCAGTCGCTCCTCACCACCCTTACTAATATGGCCACTTCACACAACAATCTGATTGTCTTGGGCGATTTCAACCTCTGGCCCAACGGCAGCCTAGATTCTGCACTTAACAATCTCCTACTTTCCTGTGAAGGAATAGGACTGTGCCAGCTAGTGAACAAACCCACACACGTAGCAGGGCACCAGCTCGACTTAATCTTCTCCTCCCCCCAGTTAGCACATCTGAGCGATATTTTGCCGATGTGCTGGACCGACCACGCACTCATTAAATTTTATATAGCAGGCAGCAGGTCTTGTAGACCGGCACTCCACGGCCCTGTACCCCCGTACAGAGATTGGAAGGCTCTGGAAAAACTCAGACGAAATGGCCCAGTATTTGAAGTGGCAGACAGCTTTTCCATTACTCATCCAGTGGAGGCTAACTATCTATCCCTTTGCACCAGGATTTCCAACACTTCGGACCGCCTCGTCCCTCTGAAAAAGGGTAAATCCCAGAGACGGGCACCGGCCCCATGGTTTGATGACTCTTTAAGAGCTCTCAAACTAGCATGCAGACAAGCAGAGAGAAAATGGAGGCAGGGTTACTCTGACACCTACAAAATTCTTTGGAAAGAAAACCTCCGGGAGTACAAAACGGCTATCGCCCAAAATAAGGCTAAACATTACTGCTCCATCATTTCCAACGCCACTAACAGCTCAAAAAGTATCTTCCAGATACTCAAAAATCTAACTAATCCGGACTGTGTCACTTCTACACAGCCTCCCACCCAAGCCCTCTGTGACAATCTTGCAGTGTTTTTTATCAACAAAATCAACACTATTATTCACAACCTGAAAACACCCCCAGCCTCAGGCATTTCCAATATGCAGGGACCAGACACCAGTTCTCGAAACTCGTCGCTTCCTGGCCCTGTCCTTTTGGCTAGACTTCAGGAATTCCCCCCGATTCCGGTCTTCGAGTTTGAAAGACTGGCGCTTGGTATCACCTCGGGTTCTCCACTCGACCCCCTACCACCAAAAGTCTGGAAAAATTTTGGAAATGAGCTCTTTGACACCATGCGCCTTATATGTAATCAGTCTCTGCACAGTGGCTTTGTCCCAACTCCCTGGAAACAGGCACTGATTACCCCTCTCTTGAAGAAACCTTCCCTGAGCTCGGACTGTCTGTCAAATTACCGACCCATCTCCCTGCTGCCTTTCCCAGCGAAGATCGCCGAACGATGGGTCAGCTCGTGCCTGTCTGCCCACTTAGAACAAAACAACCTTCTTGATGATCACCAGTTCGGGTTCCGTCCTGCCCACGGCACCGAAACAGCAGTCCTGACAGCCATGGAGGATCTTCGCATGCGTGCAGACAGGGGTCAGCCAGTGGCGCTGATACTACTGGACCTGTCTGCCGCATTCGATACGGTCAATCATGGTATGCTGCTGCAGAGACTTGGTGAGGTGGGAGTGGAGGGCACTGCATTGCTCTGGTTTCACTCCTACCTTCGGGACAGAAGACAGGCTGTCTCTCTCCCCCCATTCCAATCCACCTTTGCACCAGTACCTCAGGGAGTCCCTCAGGGCTCCTCCATCAGCCCCATCCTTTTTAATGTGTATCTCATCCCGCTAATCAAACTAATCCAATCCTTTGGGATCAAAACAATAAACTACGCGGATGATACACAGCTCATCCTCTCTTGGGAGGGTGAAGATGCCACTCCTTTCTCGACCTTCCACGACTGCTTAAGAGCGACGGCTGGATGGCTTCACATAAACTCCCTCCAGTTTAACTCCGCAAAAACGGAGGTCCTGTTCTGTTCAGGCACCAAGATACCCCGTCAGTTTCCGACTGATTTCTGGCCCCCAGAGTTTAGTGACAAACCTCTGCCAGTTCCCTCGGTTCGCAACCTGGGAGCCATGCTTGACAACAAATTAAGTATGGAAACCCAGGTGACGAAGACTGTGGGGATCTGCACAGCCCTGCTTCGCTCACTGCGGAAAATCATGCCTCTCCTCCCGGCACAAGCCAGGGCGTCGATAGTCAGGTGCACGATACTCAGTCGCCTTGACTATTGTAACGCCCTGCTCCTGGAGTCTCCAGTCACGCTGATGGATCGTCTACAGCGAATCCAATCTGCCGCCGCCAAGCTGGCTCTTGGCTGGACGAGGAGGGCTTCGGCCACAGCAGCTCTGTCTGAGCTACACTGGCTACCTCTAAAACAACGAGTGGCCTTCAAGTCCCTCTGCATTGTCTTTAAGGCTCTGCATGGACTTGGACCTAAACCTTTGCAAGCCCTGTTTATGTGGTACACTCCTGCCAGAGATCTACGCTCCTCCTCGGCTTGTTTGGTAAAGGTACCCAGATTTAATAAAGCCAGAACAGGGGGAAGATCCTTTAGTGTTGCAGCGGCCAAGCTGTGGAACAGCTTGCCCACTGACATACGTCAGATGTCCCAGCTTCTTCCGTTTAGGAGACGTATCAAGACCTGGCTTTTCCCTCAATAACTGTCCGTTTGATTGTTCCCCCGGTTATTCGCTAACAGAGTACTCTACAGCGCCAGGAAGCCTGTAAGGTATCAGTCGCGCTCTACAAATCCCCAAAATAAATAAAACCTATATCAGAATGATATTCGCTCCCAACTGCGAAGAGATGAAGACATTTTTGAACGACTTTTCATCCTGTACAGATAATAGCCTTGATAATACCACTAAGGACGATCTTGAGAAAGAGATCTCACCAGCAGAGATTGAACTTGCACTTGCAGAATTCGCATCGGGTAAAGCAGCTGGCCCGATAAAATCCCGCTGGAACTATACAAAATTCTTGGTAAATCTATACTGCCACTTTTACTAGATTTATTTCTAGGGATTCAGTTGAATGGTATTACACCTGAATCTTGGAAAGACACTAACATCATTATTTTTCCCAAAAAGGGCAAACCCACTGATTCCCCATCATCGTACCGCCCAATCTCACTCATAAATTCCGACTCTAAATTATACGCAAAAATCATGGCCAATCGGCTTATGGGGGGTCGTTGCACATCTGGTTAGCCCGTGGCAACACAGCTTTATTCTGGGGAAGGGCACCACGGATCATACCCGCAGAGCAATTTCATTATTTGATTTTATGTCTGTGACGGGTGGCCAGATGTCAATGATCCTCCTAGATGCCGAGAAGGCATTCGACTGAATATCGTGGGAATTCATGTAGGCTATTTTAGAACACTATAACTTTGGGCATAGATTTAACTTCTTTAAATCAGTTAAAGCAATGTATATAGACCCAAAGGCTAAACTACAAATTATGGGATTCGAATCGGGCACTATTCGAATCAAGAGGAACCAGGCAGGGCTGCCCGTGTTCCCGAATCTTGTTTGCCCTCTACATCAATCCTTTGATATTAAAACTCCTAGACAACACCAGAATTAAACCAGTGGTGACAGGATTAATTAAAACTAAAGTCTTAGCTTACGCTGATGACGTCGCAATTCTATCACCTGACCCCGATGAGGCTATTACGGAGATCGAGGCGATCACGCATTTATTCGGGTCCCATTCGGGATACTCCCTCAATAAAGGGAAAACTGTTATATTATGCACAGATAACGTACACTGTATGGACATCAGAAGAACCAAAAAAGCCACATATTTAGAGGTTTGCATAACCGTGGAGGTTCAAAATATTACTAAAATACATTTGGAGCCCCTAATTAACTTAATCAAACAGGACTTAACTAGAGTAAACAGTCTTCATCTGTCTATCATAGGGAGGGGGAATTACGTAAAAATGAATGTTCTTCCTAAGGTACTTTATCTATTCCGGGCCATCCCTCTGTTAGTCAAGGACAACCTTATTAATGTCCTTGATTCCCAGATTTCGAAATTTGTTTGGCAATACGGCAAGATTAGAAGATCGCTTAAACTCTTATCCCTACCACAGAATAGAGGGGGACTTGCAATCCCGCAGATACTCCTATATTTCTGGGCAGCTTTTCTGCAACAACTCACACCACTGTTAACCCCTTATACAATGTAGGCGAACCGGGCATACCATCAATATATGAATTAGCCCTTGGTAAGAAAGCTAAAGGACTGCTCGTAAGACAATTAGAACCCAGTTATTTAAAAAAAATCACATTTAAAGTTATCATCAGTGCATGGAAAGTCTGGTTAAAAACTGCAAAACTTATGCAAATCCCTAAATTCTGCCGCTATACTCCACTCTGGCATTCTTCTCTGCTTCCGCAAAATGTCAATGATATGATTTCTGCTAACTGGGAAGGACGGGGAATTATCTCCCTTCTCGATTTCTTAGGTACAGATATGAAGGCAAGTTTTACTAGCCTCCAAAATCAGTTTAATATACCTGTGACTGACTATTTTAAATTCTTTCAAATAAAAACTATTGTTAACCCCAAGATGTCCAGTAGAAGTTGGGATAGAGTACCCCTTATCGAAAGTATCATCAGGCCCTCCACCAGAATTGGTACAATATATACCTCCCTCCTGGAAAAATCACCAGATGACACAGAATACACCAAAATTTTATGGGCAAATAAACTTGAGATTCCAGACGTCGACATTGATGACATCTTGGCATTGACTTCACAACTGCTACTCTCTTCCAATCCTAAAGCACAACTCTACAAAACAATATACAATCTTTACTATACTCCAGCAAAACTGCACGCATGGGGGGAAAAGAGCTAATGATCAATGCCCTAGGTGTAACTCTGGCCCAGCCACGCTACTGCATATGTTTGATCAGTGCGACAAGCTGGCACTATTTAAGAAAATGATATGGGAATTTTGGGTGGAGGTTTTTGGGCGGGAACTGCCTGAGTCCCCCACTATTTACATGCTTGAGTACGATAGCACACTAAAACTAAACCCTAATGAGGAAGCTATTCTTTTTATTGGAACCGCAGTATACAGAATTATACTTGCCGTACGATGGAAAGAATGCGACCCCCCCAGCTTTCAAATGTGGCTAACCCGCTTCCTGGGCGTATATAATCATGAGACAGCAATTTATGCCACTAGGGGTTTGAAGGCTAAAAGACGAGGCGAAAAGATCTGGTCCCCTGTCACAGCATGGAGTGTCGCAGTAATGCCAAATTGAGTGTCTAAAACTCTACGAACCATTTTATTGTATTTCATGTCTGATAGTATATGATACCTTTTATTTATTTGTCTTGTTTCTCATATTCCTAAAGTATCTACTCTACTGCTGATTTCTGTGCCTTTTTCTTTTCTTTTTTTTCTCTTAGTGTATAAGCAATATTATATTATCTGTTTCTTGCATTGACTCTTTTTTTCTTTATTATAGTGTTTTATTTTTTGTTGTATTGGAGTTGTTTAATAAAAAAAATAAAAAAAATAATATGAAGTACAATTGTTTTAAAAGAAAATAAATAAAATATATCAATAAAAAAGTAAGGAAAAAAACCAATTCAGAATACATTTAACAATCCATCTGGCAATACCTGACTTGGATATAGGATTGCCCTTGAGCGGTGGAGCAAAAGCAACAAAAAGTTGTTTAGTCTTACAAAATGACTTTTTTCTTTCTTTGTACTATAAGAGGGCTCTTCTAACATCTAAAGTGTATAGAGCTCGTTCTGCCACTGAATCCGGTTGAGGAAAGAACACAGGTAACTCAACCGATTGATTGATGTGAAAGGCAGAAACTACCATAGGTAGAAACTTTGGGGTGGTACGAAGAACCACTTTGTCTTTGTGAAGCTGGAAAAGAGGTTCTTGTATGGTTAGTGCCTGTAGCTCACCCACTCTCCTCAGTGAAGTAATTGCAATGAGGAAAGACGTTTTCCACGAGAGAAATTGCAGCTCACATTTATGCATGGGTTCAAACAGTGGGGCCATAATCGTGTGAGGACTATGTTAAGATTCCACACTGGGGCAGGTGGAAGTCTTGGTGGCATAACTCTTTTAAGTCCTTCCAACAAAGCTCTGTTAACTGGCACTTTAAAGAGAGATAAGTGTTGCCTATTTTGTAGATACGCAGTTATCGCCACAAGATGTAGGCGGATAGAAGTGAAAGCTAACTCTGACCGCTGCAAGTGTAACAAATAAATGATATTTTGTAAATGGAAGCATCAAGAGGATTGAGATTATTACAATAGATAACAAAACGCTTCCATTTAGCTGAATAACAAGTTCTTGTAGTAGGCCTTCTGGCCTCTCTAATGATATTCATACAGTCTGGTGGAAGATTCAAATAACCACACTCTATGACTTTGGGAGCCAGATCGCTAGGTTGAGTTCTTTGGGATTTGGGTGTCTGATTTCTCCATGTTGCTGTGTAAGGAGACTGGATGTGACATGCAGCTTTTGCTGTGGAACTAGTGATAGCTCGAACAGGGTCATGACCAAGGTTGACGGCCCATGTGACAGCTACTAGAATCCGTGTGAGGGATGTTTTCCTGAGTTTCTGAACCACTAATGGAACAAGTGGGAGAGGCGGAAAAGCGTAGGCAAATATCCCTGACCACTTCATCCATAGTGCATTGCCTTTGGAGAGCGGGAGTGGATACCTGGAGGCAAAGCTTGGGCATTTTGCGTTTTGGTGTGTGGCAAAAAGATCTATTTGAGGAAACACCCAACTTCGAAAGTATGGGAGTAGAACTTGAGGGATAAGTTCCCACTTATGGATTTGCTGCTTCTGTCTGCTGAGAAGGTCAGCAATCTGATTGGTTAATCCTGGGAGGTGTTCTGCTAGGAGATAGATTTTGTGGTGAATGGCCCACTTCCAAATGGCTTGAGCCAGGTGTGACAGTTGGAGAGAGTGTCCCCTTCTCAGCCCCCATTTTTGTCTGTAATACATAGCTGTCATGTTGTCGGTGCGAACCAGGACAGCTTTTCCTACAAGGTGAGCCTGAAAGGCTTCGAGCGCTAGAAACACTGCTAGCAACTCTAGATGATTTATGTGGAGAGCTTTTTGCTTTTGACTCCATAAGCCTTGAACTGTATGATCTTAGAGATGAGCTCCCCAACCAGTGAGCTACGTGTCTGATGTTAGCATGGTCTATCGAACTGGGTCTATAAAGGGCCGTCCTTTTGATACATTTTGTGGGTTCCACCACTGCAGAGAGTGATGAGTACTGCCGTTTACCATACTAGATCGGTTAAAAGACCCTGCAACTGGTTCCATTGATTTGCTAAGCATTCGTGAAGGAGACGCATTGGGAACAATCATGATGTAAGAGGCCATCATTCCCAGCATCTGGTAGTGAGTGAGTGGGCTGAAACTGCTGAATATTGAAAATTCTGGCTGCATTGGGGAAGGCCAGAGCTCTGAGTATCTAAAGTGGCTCCTAGATAGTCTTGAGTGTTGGAAGGTTGAAAATGCGATTTCAACACATTGACTGTAAACCCCAGTCGGTGCAGTAACTGCAGTATTATGTGAGTTTGCTGGAGACGCTTTAGTTACGTACTGGCTTTGATGAGCCAGTCGTCCAAATACGGGAAGACAAGAATGTGTTGTCTTCATAGGTGAGCATTGACTACTGCCAGACATTTTGTAAAGACTCTGGGATCAGTGGTGACTCCAAATGGGAGTACTTTGAACTGGTAATGATGGCCGGCTACCACAAATCTGAGAAATTTGCGATGAGTGTGATGTATTGGAATGTGGAAATAGGCATCCTTTATGCGTTGGGTAGACAAAGCTGCCCTTTTGTAAAAGTGGGAGCACTTGAAGCCTCACCATGTGAAAATTATCTGATTGTATGTAAAGATTCAATTCTCTGTGGTCGAAGATAGGTCTGAGAGAACCGTCTTTTTTGGGTATGAGAAAGTAAAGGGAGTATACACCCAACCCCTGATATTGTAGGGGTACGGGCTCTATGGCCCCCTTGAAGAGGAGAGACTGAACCTCTAGTTTGAGGAGTTGTAAATGGTCTGGTGACATTTTGTTTGCACATGGAGGAATGTTTGGAGTATTGTTGGTAAGCTCCAGGCAAGAACGAGAAAGGATAATTCCAAGCACCCATTTGTCTGTAGTGATTGATTGCCAGACAGGTAGGAATTGAGAAAGACGCCCCCGACAGGTATTAAATGATCGGGGGAGTGTAGGCAAGTCACTGTTTGGTATTGGATGGGGAGGTGCGAGTGTTGGAACCTCTACCTCTGCCATTGTTGCCTCTGTAGCCCTCTATGAAGAAACCCTTGGAAGCAGAGGGCTGATTGTTGCCCTTGTACGGTGTCTGAGGAGGTATTCTTGGACCCTTCATGATAGAAGGAGCGCAGAAGGGGACTATAGGGCTCCCAGAGATTTTGCCATGTCTGTGTCCTTTTTTAGGTCTCGGCTAAAGACGCGCGGAAGCGCGTCTCCGCCGAGATCTTATGTCACCGAGCGTGCTTCCCAGGAGACACTCCTGGCCGCGCGCAGGTGATTCTAAACTGGCACGCGCATTAGTACGAGCGCTGCGCGAGGCTCCCACACAACACACGCATACATAGAAACAGAAGCGCTCACGCACGCACATACATACAGAACCCCCCCACTCATACACATACATACACATACACACACACACACACACACACACACACACACACACACACACACACACACGCGCGCGCGCACCGCCCCCCCCCTCTCCCCTTTAACTTACTGTGGCAATCTGGGGGACTCCGCTCTCCGCACCGGCAGGGAGAGTTGACGCTGCGGCTCCTATCCCGGGACTCCCTCTTGGTCAAGGGAGCCCCGCAACACGCGTGCAACGTCCTGTTGTCGGCCCCGGGGGCTCTCCACGCTCGCAGGAGCCCCGGGCCGCTCCACGCATTTCCTCCGCCTGCCTCCTCTTCCGGTCCGGACGCGGCTCCGCCCCCCGTCACAGGCGACCTTGCCTGACTTCCGGTGCGGCCGCGGCGGAATTCCGGGGGCAGTAAGAGTTATTGTATATTTGGCTGCTAAATGAAAGCGTGTCCATCTGCCACTGACATTTAAATTTACTAAAAATATGTGAATATGCCCTAAATCCAAATGTAAATTTAATTTAGCTAAAAACTATTATTATTTTAAGTGAAATTAATGTTTTCATGTAAATCAGAACCCATGCTGAACAGTTTGTTTCGGCATTACTGTTTGCATGTCATATTTTTATCTTTTTGAAGGAAATGTACTACTTTTGAGTAGAGAAGTAGTCTAAAGCGTGATTTAACACATGCTGCTCGAAATGTGAACTTGGCGTGGTACAGACAGCTTCAGTGTGTTTCCTTGTTTTCTCTGTTTTGACATTATGCACTAGTTCTAGCTGTGGAAGGAAGCTGTAGTGAGTGCAGTGTAGTGAGTGTGAGTAGTGAGTGTGAGTAGTGAGTGCAGAGTAGTGAGTGCAGAGTAGTGAGTGCAGAGTAGTGAGTGCAGAGTAGTGAGTGCAGAGTAGTGAATGCAGAGTAGTGAGTGCAGAGTGCAGAGTAGTGAGTGCAGAGTAGTGAGTGCAGAGTAGTGAATGCAGAGTAGTGAGTGCAGAGTAGTGAATGCAGAGTAGTGAGTGCAGAGTGCAGAGTAGTGAGTGCAGAGTAGTGAGTGCAGAGTAGTGAGTGCAGAGTAGTGAGTGCAGAGTAGTGAGTGCAGAGTAGTGAGTGCAGAGTAGTGAGTGCAGAGTAGTGAGTGCAGAGTAGTGAGTGCAGAGTAGTGAGTAGTGAGTGCAGAGTAGTGAGTGCAGAGTAGTGAATGCAGAGTAGTGAGTGCAGAGTGCAGAGTAGTGAGTGCAGAGTAGTGAGTGCAGAGTAGTGAGTGCAGAGTAGTGAGTGCAGAGTAGTGAGTGCAGAGTGCAGAGTAGTGAGTGCAGAGTAGTGAGTGCAGAGTAGTGAGTGCAGAGTAGTGAGTGCAGAGTAGTGAGTGCAGAGTAGTGAGTGCAGAGTAGTGAGTGCAGAGTAGTGAGTGCAGAGTAGTGAGTAGTGAGTGCAGAGTAGTGAGTGCAGAGTAGTGAGTGCAGAGTAGTGAGTAGTGAGTGCAGAGTAGTGAGTGCAGAGTAGTGAGTGCAGAGTAGTGAGTGCAGAGTAGTGAGTGCAGAGTAGTGAGTGCAGAGTAGTGAATGCAGAGTAGTGAGTGCAGAGTGCAGAGTAGTGAGTGCAGAGTAGTGAGTGCAGAGTAGTGAGTGCAGAGTAGTGAGTGCAGAGTGCAGAGTAGTGAGTGCAGAGTGCAGAGTAGTGAGTGCAGAGTAGTGAGTGCAGAGTAGTGAGTGCAGAGTAGTGAGTGCAGAGTAGTGAGTGCAGAGTAGTGAGTGCAGAGTAGTGAGTGCAGAGTAGTGAGTGCAGAGTAGTGAGTGCAGAGTGCAGAGTAGTGAGTGCAGAGTGCAGAGTAGTGAGTGCAGAGTGCAGAGTAGTGAGTGCAGAGTGCAGAGTAGTGAGTGCAGAGTGCAGAGTAGTGAGTGCAGAGTGCAGAGTAGTGAGTGCAGAGTGCAGAGTAGTGAGTGCAGAGTAGTGAGTGCAGAGTAGTGAGTGCAGAGTAGTGAGTGCAGAGTAGTGAGTGCAGAGTAGTGAGTGCAGAGTAGTGAATGCAGAGTAGTGAGTGCAGAGTGCAGAGTAGTGAGTGCAGAGTAGTGAGTGCAGAGTAGTGAGTGCAGAGTAGTGAGTGCAGAGTAGTGAGTGCAGAGTGCAGAGTAGTGAGTGCAGAGTAGTGAGTGCAGAGTAGTGAGTGCAGAGTAGTGAGTGCAGAGTAGTGAGTGCAGAGTAGTGAGTGCAGAGTAGTGAGTGCAGAGTAGTGAGTGCAGAGTAGTGAGTAGTGAGTGCAGAGTAGTGAGTGCAGAGTAGTGAGTGCAGAGTAGTGAGTAGTGAGTGCAGAGTAGTGAGTGCAGAGTAGTGAGTGCAGAGTAGTGAGTGCAGAGTAGTGAGTGCAGAGTAGTGAGTGCAGAGTAGTGAATGCAGAGTAGTGAGTGCAGAGTGCAGAGTAGTGAGTGCAGAGTAGTGAGTGCAGAGTAGTGAGTGCAGAGTAGTGAGTGCAGAGTGCAGAGTAGTGAGTGCAGAGTGCAGAGTAGTGAGTGCAGAGTAGTGAGTGCAGAGTAGTGAGTGCAGAGTAGTGAGTGCAGAGTAGTGAGTGCAGAGTAGTGAGTGCAGAGTAGTGAGTGCAGAGTAGTGAGTGCAGAGTAGTGAGTGCAGAGTGCAGAGTAGTGAGTGCAGAGTGCAGAGTAGTGAGTGCAGAGTGCAGAGTAGTGAGTGCAGAGTGCAGAGTAGTGAGTGCAGAGTGCAGAGTAGTGAGTGCAGAGTGCAGAGTAGTGAGTGCAGAGTGCAGAGTAGTGAGTGCAGAGTAGTGAGTGCAGAGTAGTGAGTGCAGAGTAGTGAGTGCAGAGTAGTGAGTGCAGAGTAGTGAGTGCAGAGTAGTGAGTGCAGAGTAGTGAGTGCAGAGTGCAGAGTAGTGAGTGCAGAGTAGTGAGTGCAGAGTAGTGAGTGCAGAGTAGTGAGTGCAGAGTAGTGAGTGCAGAGTAGTGAGTGCAGAGTAGTGAGTGCAGAGTAGTGAGTGCAGAGTAGTGAGTGCAGAGTGCAGAGTAGTGAGTGCAGAGTAGTGAGTGCAGAGTGCAGAGTAGTGAGTGCAGAGTAGTGAGTGCAGAGTGCAGAGTAGTGAGTGCAGAGTAGTGAGTGCAGAGTGCAGAGTAGTGAGTGCAGAGTAGTGAGTGCAGAGTAGTGAGTGCAGAGTAGTGAGTGCAGAGTGCAGAGTAGTGAGTGCAGAGTAGTGAGTGCAGAGTGCAGAGTAGTGAGTGCAGAGTGCAGAGTAGTGAGTGCAGAGTGCAGAGTAGTGAGTGCAGAGTGCAGAGTAGTGAGTGCAGAGTAGTGAGTGCAGAGTGCAGAGTAGTGAGTGCAGAGTGCAGAGTAGTGAGTGCAGAGTAGTGAGTGCAGAGTAGTGAGTGCAGAGTAGTGAGTGCAGAGTAGTGAGTGCAGAGTAGTGAGTGCAGAGTAGTGAGTGCAGAGTAGTGAATGCAGAGTAGTGAGTGCAGAGTGCAGAGTAGTGAGTGCAGAGTGCAGAGTAGTGAGTGCAGAGTAGTGAGTGCAGAGTAGTGAGTGCAGAGTAGTGAGTGCAGAGTAGTGAGTGCAGAGTAGTGAGTGCAGAGTAGTGAATGCAGAGTAGTGAGTGCAGAGTGCAGAGTAGTGAGTGCAGAGTAGTGAGTGCAGAGTAGTGAGTGCAGAGTAGTGAGTGCAGAGTAGTGAGTGCAGAGTAGTGAGTGCAGAGTAGTGAGTGCAGAGTAGTGAGTGCAGAGTAGTGAATGCAGAGTAGTGAGTGCAGAGTGCAGAGTAGTGAGTGCAGAGTAGTGAGTGCAGAGTAGTGAGTGCAGAGTAGTGAGTGCAGAGTAGTGAGTGCAGAGTAGTGAGTGCAGAGTAGTGAGTGCAGAGTAGTGAGTGCAGAGTAGTGAGTAGTGAGTGCAGAGTAGTGAATGCAGAGTAGTGAGTGCAGAGTGCAGAGTAGTGAGTGCAGAGTAGTGAGTGCAGAGTAGTGAATGCAGAGTAGTGAGTGCAGAGTGCAGAGTAGTGAGTGCAGAGTAGTGAGTGCAGAGTAGTGAATGCAGAGTAGTGAATGCAGAGTAGTGAGTGCAGAGTGCAGAGTAGTGAGTGCAGAGTAGTGAGTGCAGAGTAGTGAGTGCAGAGTAGTGAGTGCAGAGTAGTGAGTGCAGAGTAGTGAGTGCAGAGTAGTGAGTGCAGAGTAGTGAGTAGTGAGTGCAGAGTAGTGAGTGCAGAGTAGTGAGTAGTGAGTGCAGAGTAGTGAGTGCAGAGTAGTGAGTAGTGAGTGCAGAGTAGTGAGTGCAGAGTAGTGAGTGCAGAGTAGTGAATGCAGAGTAGTGAGTGCAGAGTGCAGAGTAGTGAGTGCAGAGTAGTGAGTGCAGAGTGCAGAGTAGTGAGTGCAGAGTAGTGAGTGCAGAGTGCAGAGTAGTGAGTGCAGAGTGCAGAGTAGTGAGTGCAGAGTAGTGAGTGCAGAGTAGTGAGTGCAGAGTAGTGAGTGCAGAGTGCAGAGTAGTGAGTGCAGAGTGCAGAGTAGTGAGTGCAGAGTAGTGAGTGCAGAGTAGTGAGTGCAGAGTAGTGAGTGCAGAGTAGTGAGTGCAGAGTAGTGAGTGCAGAGTAGTGAGTGCAGAGTAGTGAGTGCAGAGTAGTGAGTGCAGAGTAGTGAGTGCAGAGTAGTGAGTGCAGAGTAGTGAGTGCAGAGTGCAGAGTAGTGAGTGCAGAGTAGTGAGTGCAGAGTAGTGAGTGCAGAGTAGTGAGTGCAGAGTAGTGAGTGCAGAGTAGTGAGTGCAGAGTGCAGAGTAGTGAGTGCAGAGTAGTGAGTGCAGAGTAGTGAGTGCAGAGTGCAGAGTAGTGAGTGCAGAGTGCAGAGTAGTGAGTGCAGAGTGCAGAGTAGTGAGTGCAGAGTGCAGAGTAGTGAGTGCAGAGTGCAGAGTAGTGAGTGCAGAGTAATGAGTGCAGAGTGCAGAGTAGTGAGTGCAGAGTGCAGAGTAGTGAGTGCAGAGTAGTGAGTGCAGAGTAGTGAGTGCAGAGTAGTGAGTGCAGAGTGCAGAGTAGTGAGTGCAGAGTGCAGAGTAGTGAGTGCAGAGTGCAGAGTAGTGAGTGCAGAGTGCAGAGTAGTGAGTGCAGAGTGCAGAGTAGTGAGTGCAGAGTAGTGAGTGCAGAGTAGTGAGTGCAGAGTAGTGAGTGCAGAGTAGTGAGTGCAGAGTAGTGAGTGCAGAGTAGTGAGTGCAGAGTAGTGAGTGCAGAGTAGTGAGTGCAGAGTAGTGAGTGCAGAGTAGTGAGTGCAGAGTAGTGAGTGCAGAGTAGTGAGTGCAGAGTAGTGAGTGCAGAGTGCAGAGTAGTGAGTGCAGAGTAGTGAGTGCAGAGTAGTGAGTGCAGAGTGCAGAGTAGTGAGTGCAGAGTAGTGAGTGCAGAGTGCAGAGTAGTGAGTGCAGAGTAGTGAGTGCAGAGTAGTGAGTGCAGAGTGCAGAGTAGTGAGTGCAGAGTAGTGAGTGCAGAGTAGTGAGTGCAGAGTAGTGAGTGCAGAGTGCAGAGTAGTGAGTGCAGAGTAGTGAGTGCAGAGTGCAGAGTAGTGAGTGCAGAGTAGTGAGTGCAGAGTGCAGAGTGCAGAGTAGTGAGTGCAGAGTGCAGAGTAGTGAGTGCAGAGTGCAGAGTAGTGAGTGCAGAGTAGTGAGTGCAGAGTAGTGAGTGCAGAGTGCAGAGTAGTGAGTGCAGAGTAATGAGTGCAGAGTGCAGAGTGCAGAGTAGTGAGTGCAGAGTGCAGAGTAGTGAGTGCAGAGTGCAGAGTAGTGAGTGCAGAGTGCAGAGTAGTGAGTGCAGAGTGCAGAGTAGTGAGTGCAGAGTAGTGAGTGCAGAGTGCAGAGTAGTGAGTGCAGAGTGCAGAGTAGTGAGTGCAGAGTAGTGAGTGCAGAGTAGTGAGTGCAGAGTGCAGAGTAGTGAGTGCAGAGTAGTGAGTGCAGAGTGCAGAGTAGTGAGTGCAGAGTGCAGAGTAGTGAGTGCAGAGTGCAGAGTAGTGAGTGCAGAGTGCAGAGTAGTGAGTGCAGAGTGCAGAGTAGTGAGTGCAGAGTAGTGAGTGCAGAGTGCAGAGTGCAGAGTAGTGAGTGCAGAGTGCAGAGTAGTGAGTGCAGAGTGCAGAGTGCAGAGTAGTGAGTGCAGAGTGCAGAGTAGTGAGTGCAGAGTGCAGAGTAGTGAGTGCAGAGTGCAGAGTAGTGAGTGCAGAGTGCAGAGTAGTGAGTGCAGAGTGCAGAGTAGTGAGTGCAGAGTAATGAGTGCAGAGTGCAGAGTAGTGAGTGCAGAGTGCAGAGTAGTGAGTGCAGAGTAGTGAGTGCAGAGTGCAGAGTGCAGAGTAGTGAGTGCAGAGTGCAGAGTAGTGAGTGCAGAGTGCAGAGTAGTGAGTGCAGAGTGCAGAGTAGTGAGTGCAGAGTGCAGAGTAGTGAGTGCAGAGTGCAGAGTAGTGAGTGCAGAGTGCAGAGTAGTGAGTGCAGAGTGCAGAGTAGTGAGTGCAGAGTGCAGAGTAGTGAGTGCAGAGTGCAGAGTAGTGAGTGCACAGTAGTGAGTGCAGAGTAGTGAGTGTGCAGAGCAGTGAGTGTGCAGAGCAGTGAGTGTGCAGAGCAGTGAGTGTGCAGAGCAGTGAGTGTGCAGAGCAGTGAGTGTGCAGAGCAGTGAGTGTGCAGAGCAGTGAGTGTGCAGAGCAGTGAGTGTGCAGAGTAGTGAGTGTGCAGAGTAGTGAGTGTGCAGAGTGAGTGTGCAGAGTGAGTGTGCAGAGCAGTGAGTGCAGGTGCAGAGTGGTGTGTGCTGTTTAGTGCAGAGTGCTGTGTATTGGCAATGTAAATGACAATGCCATTTATTTATGATTTAAAGAAAAAAAAAGAAATGTCATGAGCAATGCCAATTGCTCTACCTTTAATGATGCCGAGACCATTGCATTGCAAATGCTTGTTATTTTTTTCTAAGGACGTGACTACTACAGGACCAAAGAGGTGTTGTTTATCAAATAGCGTGTTAAAAATAGAAGCTTGAACTTCTGGTTTAAACCCAGAAATTCGTAACCATGCATGTCTTCTTAGCACGCTGGTGTAGACGGCTCTGTGTTAGCCGTATCTAACGCGCACCTAATGGTATCTTAGAGATGAGCTTTCTCTCTTGCATTAAGTCTTGAGCTTTGGACTTGTGCTCAGCAGGCAGGAATTGGAGCAATTGCTCCATTTCATCCCAATGCCCCCTATCATACCTGGCTGAAAGTGCTTGGGTGTTAGAAATGCGCAAGAAATTTGCAGCTTGGGAGGCTACTCTTTTCCCAGAGGCATTTATCAATTTAGATTCTTTCTCCATGTGGAGCATCCCACGATGCTTGAGAATTGGCAGGTTTACAGGCATTAGAAACCACTAAAGAATCTAAGGGCAACTGGCCTTTGATATAAACCTGATCTGAATATTTTTTGTAAACACATTTTATTGATTTGCAATAAAAAAAAAAGTGAAAAACAACCCACAGGGCGTTGAGGAAGCATGACGTTCATCTCAACATTCAACATAATGGGATATAAAAGAGCAAAATAGTCCTTCAGGTGCAATTTCCAGTCCACCTGTCGGGGAAATATGGTAATGCACACCAGCGGGGTCCAGTTCATGAGGAACGCTATAGGTACCAAGCGGGTGCCTGGCATCGAAGGCGGTGTGCCATTTTGCCATTACCCCCCTCCCGAGACCCATGGTGTGATGAATGATTACACCCTATAATAAACTTGGTTCCTCTCAACGCGAGGAATACTTGATTATCAAGTTTAAAAAAAAAAATTCACACTTATAACCTCTGGTTAGGGTGGGCCTAAGTGCGTCCATACCGCTGAGGTTCTCCTCTTTGGTCCTGACGAATGCCTGGTTAATCACCATTCATAGGCAGAAACATATTGACCATACACTAAGGGATATAACTGAACAATTTATTCAGTTTACACATCCCACACTTTGTTTTTTTCATGTCTGATTAGCTAATTAATAAAAATTATTTTTTTGACACAATCTAGACATTTTAACTCACCTTCACTGATCACAATCCACAATAAAACCAGCTCCGCAGTAATTCTGGCATTGAAGCACACCTGGGTGGAATTCGGCCTCTTCTGGTGAATGAGGGCTTTCTAAAGAACCTAGTCTGATTCTACATGCATGCTCTTCTTTTCAGTAAGGCTCACTCTTTTGTTGTTGTGAATCATGCACATCTTAAGCCAAAGTCCGCCCGCAGCGCGGGATACTGTATTGCTTAATAGTGCACTTTGTGTCCTAAACCCCACTTGATAACCCTGTGGGAATAACAACCAAAAGCCCCTCTGGCCCCCGCCCTCCCAACTCCCTCTAAAACTCCCTCCAAAACCCCTCTCTCCCCTCCCCCAGGCATGTCGCTAATACTTCAAATAATCTGTACTCAGACCTTGGTCAATTCAGTCATGTATTAGGGGCGCTGTGTCCTATGTTTCCGGTTATGGGCGGCAGTGGATGGCATGATTACCATGTCAACGAGGCCCAGAGAGGCCGGCAAGGCACCAAAGCAACCCCTGGATCATTCCTTTGCTGCAAGGTCCCCCGCCCAGGGTCAGAGACAGCGTCAACAGTCGGATGTTTCAACAGGTCCACCAATGCCACCCACGCCCATAATATCTCCAGCATTCTCTCATTACCAGTGCGGTTGGCCATCTGCAGTTGGAAGGTCCCTTCACAGTCCACCCACTTCACCATCTCCCTAGTCCAGCATGCCATACTTGGGCAGTTTTTCAATGACTAGTGAGTTCCCTTTTAGCCAACACCAACCCCAGATGTATGAATTACTAGTAACTTTATTCCTAGCATTGTGGGGGAAACTAGAGCAGCAAACAACAGCCTGGTGACACTGCTACGTCCCTCTCAGTTACAGCTGCCAGCCCAGTTGTCACCGCCCTCCAGAACTCTCCCAAATGTGGACAATCCCAGAACATTTGTAGAACCCCGCTCCCTCTAGATTGCATCTCGGGCACGCAGTCCTGGCCCCGACTCATTAATCTTGCCCGGGGTAAGATACGCCCTGTGCAGGACATGGAAGTGAATCAACTGGAAGCGTGCATTCCTAGAGCTCTTCCGGGCCCTTTTCACAAGTTTCCCTCATGGTTTCTCATCAATGGACTCATCATCTACTGACAGTGAAAGACAAACTGCCCCCACAGGGCGAACTCGTAGCACTTAACCTCCAGTTGTGAAAATTACCTTACCAACAACGGTGCCTTTTTTAGAAGAAGGCCCCACAGAAGAGGAAGACCCCGGAGGGGAGGTAGAAAAAAACAGAGAAAAGGGACCACCACAAACGAGAACCACAACCAAGAAAGACAAGCCGAAGAAACATCAACAGACATAAAGAATTTGGTAATTAACATATCAGACGACAGGCTAAACAAAGCTCAAATGGAAACACTTCAAAAAGGAATGTCATACGTACCCACAGCGCATACCAACAAATTGGAACTAGATGTAAGTTTATTTAAACTCACTCGAAAAATGAGACTTCGACATTTTTTTGACAACGTGGCAACAGACGTCAGACCCAAACCCCAAGATGAATTAAGAGGTTTAAAAACAAGTAGCACCTACATGCCACAAAACCATTGATTTGTTTGAAGAACTATGCAAACGGGATATTAACAAAATCAACTTTCACAAGAAAAGCAGAAAGAAAAACATGACTAACAAAGAATATGGCATCATTGGAGCCATAGCCAACAATGAGAAAATCCTGTGTCAAAAGGCAGACAAGGGAGGGGCCCTGGTTATATTGAACACATCTTATTATGAAACAGCGGTCAAAGAACACATAGAGGATAAACAGCTATACATGGAGATTGACTTCAACCCCACAGAAGAAATCCGGAAGACTTTACAAACTATCCTTCAAAGAGCTCAGGAAAAAGGTACCATCACTGAAAAAACTTGAAAATACCTCACACAAGACAATCCGAGTAGCCCTACCTTATACATGGTACTAAAGGTACATAAGGATTTACACAAACCACCCTGTCGTCCCATCGTGTCCACAAAGAAAAGCCTCCACGAACCAGTGGGTAAAGTCCTAGATAAATACATGCAACCTTTAGTATTGAAATCGCTATCATACATCAGAGACTCCACAGACTTTTTGATCAAACTCCATCATATAAAAACCCAAGAGGATATAGGGATGGCAACAATAGATGTTAAGGCGTTGTATATGTCGATACCTCACAAAGAGGGACTAGAAGCGATTGAGCAAGCTTTACTGAACAGTATGTACTCACAGGATCTACAAATCTTCTTAATGGAACTAATGGAGTTTACACTCATGAACAGTTAGAGCGACCATTCCCCACAAGAGATTACAATGAGGAAAAACATCGAAGAGAAAACGCAATTAGAATTTCTTACCGCGATTCCAGAGATATACAAATTGAAGAAAATCAAAAGCAAAGGCAATATAAAAAAAGAAATTATGGACTCGGTACTGGAACACGTAAATTTCACGAACGCCATAATAAACCAATCACCCATAACAAATTGGGAGAATTTACATAAATTTGTACTAGGAAAATTCGCGGTAAAATCTCCGGCTATTTATGGATACAAAGTAAACAAAGAAGATTGCAGAAAAGCAAAAACATCTTACATAGAGGAAATCTGGATAGAACTGTTAAGAACAAGCAAACTACCTAACAGTGGAGAATTTTGGAAAATCATAAATAAATTATCTAAAGGAGCTGGTGATCAACATAATATAGGAATAAGTGAAGATACATGGGCTGCATATATCGATAATTTGTATAACTTCCAGAGCCCCCCAATTAACACAGTAACATCTAATTACCCAAAAAAGGTCAAGAACAAAAAGAAAAAACCCTGGGACAGTGGAAAAAGTACCAGCCCGAAGGCACTGCCTTAGAGGATCAAACGCCCTTGACAACTGCCAAACAGCTAACCAGCCTAATAAGGAAATTAAAAGTTGAGGGAGCAGCTGGCCCAAATGGAATGCCTAATGCCTTATTCAGATATGATATCGACTTCTGGGCAACTTACCTGACTCCATTATTTAACCACATTTATAAGGAAAAAAAGATTCCTGAATCTTGGCAAGGAAACATTTTCCACCCTCTCCTTAAAAGTGGATGCAGAACGGACCCTGGTAACTACAGACTAATAGCCCTAATCGATGTGGAGGCTAAGCTTTTTTCTTCTTGCATATTGTCTCTACTACGACAATGGATAAAAGATCACAATATAATACCCAACTTTCAAACCGGTTTTAGGGAAGGCATGGGCTGCTTAACCAATCTGTCAGCCCTGTCCTTACTAATCGAAGGAGCAAGGAAAAAGAAGATCGGTCTAATAGCCTGCTATATAGACCTGAAATCCGCCTTCGATCGAGTTCCCAGAAAACGACTATGGGAACAACTGGATCTCATGGGTCTCCCACCGGCACTAACGGAAACATTAATGGCTTTATATAGCAGAACATGGGCCAAGGTAAAATTGGGTGATGGAAGAAGAATATCTGCTGAACAAAAAATAACTAATGGCCTTAAACAAGGCTGTGTGCTCTCCCCAAGCCTTTTCAATATATATCTGGCCGATTTGAAAGACCATCTCAAGAATGTTAACGGACACCCGCCCAAACTGGCCAATGAAAGCATCCAGTGCCTCCAATATGCGGATGACATTGTAGTTTTAAGCCAAACTCCAATAGGCCTACAAAGAGTAATATCGGAACTAACTGACTATTTCGAGAGAGAAGGTTTGGAAATAAACATCAAAAAAACAAAGGTGGTGAGATTGACGGGCACCGGTGGAAAATCCTTCAATTGGCAAACAAAAGGAAAACCCATTGAGGAAACAACTGCTTATAAATATCTGGGGGTTACAATAAGTAAAAACATGTCCCTCACAGATCATAATAGAACAATTACCGCAAAGGCCCAAGCACTGAGCTTTGCTTACAAGGTTTTGCAAAAGAAATTGCAATGTCCATCATATGACCACCTGTTAAAAGTAATGACAGCCCAAGTCTTACCATCCCTCTCATATGGACTGGAAATATGGCATGGGAAAGAAGCAGCTATCCTAAACGCACTCCAGACGAGAATATACAAAACTGTCTTTCACATATACAAAGGAGCAGCCCCTGCCCAAATAAGGCTAGAATTTGGTCCACAAAATCAAATCTACCAGAGGAGAGCAGCTCTAGTGAAATGGTGCTGGAAATTGAGATTATCGGAAACTGGATCTTTAAACAACTTATGTTGGCAAGAAATTAAAAAACAATATGACCAACAGGAACCTGACTCATGGGGCTATGACCTGAGAGCATCACTAGATACCCTAAAAATAGTGGAGATCTGGAATAACCCACAGGAAACGTCCTTTAAAAAAATTTGCAATCTAAACGCAAAAGCCTTATCTCTTGTAGAGGATAAAAAGACTTTGGCCAAACGTCGACACGCATGGACCATTCTAAATTTGTATAAACGACTAAAACCTCAACCTTATCTCACTGCGCACTTCCGGCTATCACTAAAAACAAAATTCATGGACTTCAGAATGGGCAACCATATCTCAAAAGACTTGATTCCGTCATGGAAGGTCACTCACCAGGAACGAAGATGTAGATTATGTGATTATCACAGAGAGACCTTGTGTCACCTCCTGTGCACGTGTGAGTCTTCTAAAGAAGAAAGGAAAATGTTACTGAAACCAATTTTTAATATGCTACAGATCCGTACCTGCAGGCAAGCTGTGACCAGCTGGATGGGAGCAGGTTCAAACATTTTGATATGCCGCGGGGTAAAGTTTATGAATTCTGTAGAGACCAAGCTTCAAAAAGCAGAATCAGACCTTCGATAATGACTGGGTTAGTTTGTAAATGAAAAAACGAGAAAAGACATTTTTAACTAAAAGGAACTTTTAATGTGTTTGTTACTTTTAAATTGTTCTTGGATATGTATACTTTATGGTTGTGAAATACCAAATAAAGTAATCTTTTAGACTTAGACACTCATGAACAGTTATTTCACATACAACAACAGATGGTTCATTCAACGAAGTGGAACTTCAATGGGCAATTGCGCCGCTCCGGCGTATGCAAATCTGTACATGACATCATTCGAGGAACAATACATTTATCACAACCAAGCATGGGCAACTCAACTCCTCATGTATGTGAGATTCATAGATGACATTTTCATGATATGGAAAGGTGATGTGGAATCTTTAGCTACTCAACTGGAAGTACTGAATCAAAGAAACGACCGCATTAATTTCACGTGGCAAATCAATCATAAGTGCATACAATTTCTTGATGTGGAAATAACCCGAGAGGAAAATCTATATCGCACGAATTTGTACCGTAAGACAACTGACAGGAACAATCTTCTCAAATACGAAAGCCATCATCCTCAACCCCTCAAAACTCACTTACCCTACTCTCAGTTTCTCGGGCTCAGGAGAGTGGTCTCAGACACACAAGAATGCAAAAACAAATGAAATTCATGGAGCGTAGATTTCTGGATAGGGGATATCCAGCTACCATCATCAAAACAGCGTTTACGAGGGCTCTACAAAAACCAAGAGAAGAACTACTTATCGATAAGCACAAACCAGCAGAGAATAGAATTACTTGCGTCAGTAAATTTTCTAACGTGAGCCCAACGTTCACCAAAATCATAAAGAGACACTGGCAAATGTTAAAATTGGACACAGATGTCAAAGGAGTATTCAATAAGAAACCACTATTCGCCCATACCAGGGGCCGGAATTTGGGAGAAATGTTAAAACACAGAAATGAACCATCCGTTATGAACACATTCAGAGGAACCATACCATGTATGAACTGTAGTAACTGTCATCTATACTACTATTATAAAGAGAGAACTGTGTCCTTTGGGCAAGATAAACTCGAAAAGTACACCACCAATCGCAACACCCAATACAGCGTTGGAAAGGGGGGGTCCAGTAGATGGACATAGGCTATAAAAGAAATAAAAATAACCGTTATTTAAAAAATAAACAATAAAAAAAAGTAGTCCCTAAGAAGTAGTGCCGGCCGTGTGTGCTAACAGCGTGCGTGCTGACCTCATCGGAGGACAGGAACCCGAGGAGGAGCTGACAACAGCGCGGGGAGGAGCGGAAAACTTAGCCAGACTGGAGAGAATGAGGTACGTGAACCGCCGGGAAGAGCGGTGAAGTAAGGCGGACTGGAGCGGAATGGAGGACAACAGCGCATGGAGGAGCGAAGAACGTAGCAAGACTGCAGCGCCATGAGGTATATGAAACACGGGGAGGAGCGGTGAAGTACGCGGGGCGGAGCGGTAAGTGAGGCGGAATGGAGCGGGATAGCGGACTGCAGCGGGGCGTGTAGACTGGCTTGGTGTAGTGGGGGGCGGTGAAGTGAGGCGGACTGGAGCGGGGGCCTGGGTTTGTGCGACTGGGAGCAAGCGCTGAGGTAAGGTGCACGCTAGCCTGAAATGCTGCCCCCAGTCCCCTTCTGCCCCAGGCAACGCTGGGTGGGCTGCTAGTAACATAATAAAGGGCAACACAATCTCCCACCCCATGAAGGGACACAAAATTCCTATAAAAGTGAACGTAACATGTGACACCATGAACTCAATATACATGTTGAAGTGCCCATGCGGGTCAGTCTACGTGGGACACACCGAAAGAAAATTTAAAACAAGATTAACAGAACACAAGAGCAACATAAGAACCAGTTCGCAGAAATCAACAGTGGCCACACATTTTCTTGAAAAACGTCACCACATCAACCAATTGTGAGCTTGCATATTGGAAGTAGTTCCCAAAGTAGAGGGTCCGCTAAACAAGAAGAACTTACTAAAGCATGAGAATTACTGGATTTATCATCTGAACAGTCATAAGGCAAATGGACTTAATGATCGCGTTGAATTTCTATGTTACTTATAACAGACTGATTGTCAGCATTGAACTGTACTCAATATGTTATTTGTTATTTTTGGCTTTTACAAGACTATTAATACTCGTTGTTGATATGGTAACTGGCGGCAGCACGCGTTGAACGAATTACACCGTTCATTTAACACACAGAGACAGAGAATCGGTAGTCAATAAAGTTAGATAAAAAAAAGAGCCACTCCCAAGTCCCACGTGCGTAACGTGCTTAGCGTAAATGCCCGGCTCAAACTGGTTTTTGTAACACTAACCCCACAAGCAGTTCGAGGAGGAAAGACGCCGCGTTAGAACTAGTTGCAAGGTAAGACGAACTACGTTTACATAAAGTGCATTCAACAGTAGCAATTTAGCAAGCAAACAGGCGGCGCATCTGATTTACAGGGTAATAATCATCACGAAAGCTGTTTGACTATAGTGAGAGAACATCGGTAAAACAAACAGGTTATAGAGCACTAGAACCAAGTGTTAAACTTCTGATAGTAGGAGGGTTGCATACGAACTAATCTAGAAAGCTAGAATGCATAGCTACAGATGAAATTAGCATGCGCGCAAACAGTTTATTTTGATTTAAACAAGGATATACAGAGTATTCGGTATTAAGTATGCTTATTTGTATGTTCTAGATTTTCCCTGACGAAGGTGCAAGGGGCACCGAAATGCATTGGAACAACAAGGAATGTTTGTAAACGGATTATAATATGTGATTGAAAACATATGTGGAAGAAAACATGAAATCGAATCGCACGATAAAAACATGAATTGCACAAAGAAATTTTTTCACGTTAATTCTTGCTGAATATTGTTCAGCACCAATTGCTGTGCCGAGGGTGAGAGGCCTATGGATCAGTAGGTCTGCTACATTTAGAAGTTCTCATCAATGGTCTTACCCAGGTCCTCCTCCCATTTGAGGAGCAGTGCTGTTAGGGGCCGACCTGACCCTGTGTGATACGCCTGTAGAGGCAAGTGAACGCCTTGATAGTTCCCGCCGCCATCATCACATATTGACAGGCCAGGAAGGTCTGTGGTTCCACCATCCCCTCTCGCCAATGTTTTTTGATTGCTGTGGTCAGAGCGGCATGTAGGAGAAAATCACCTCTAGGGAGGTCGTACCGCTCCTGAAGATCATTAAATGGGAGCAAGGTGTTGTCTTCGAATAAGTCTCCTAGAGTGGGGATCTCAACCTCACTCCATAGGCGCAACCTGCTCCAGTCCCCTCCATGGGGCAATGCCTCGCAAACAACGGGATCTCAGGCGCATATGGGGTCCGCACCTGCACTCGTCTAGCCAATCTGTTCCAACACTGGCGGACCGCATGTAAGTCTGAGGGGGATCACCCCCATGGGCAGACGCAGCAGCACCCGGGAGAGGAGGTTCAGGCCTGGGACCTGACCACCAAGGTCTTCCGTAATTTTTAACCGTCCAGCCATCCATTTTGTGTACCACTGTAGCTACGCTGCATGATAGTAGGCCTCAAAATCCGGCACCGCTAAACCTTCATCAGCCCTGGGTCTCATCATAGTGGTGAGAGCCACTCTCCGCCTCCCCGAATCCCAGATGAAACCTGTGAGCATTGTATTTAGTTGCGCAAAAATGTTGGGTGGGATCAGGAGTGGGAGTGTCCCAAAGAAAGAGAAGCCTGGGTAATTTGACCATTTTTACCAACGCCATCTGGCCCGCCACAGATAATGTGAGGGTCCCCCAGAACTCAAAGTTGCCCTTTGTGCTACGCACTGTGCGCCCTTTGTTACCCTCCAGCGGATGGCCAGGGTCAGGGTAGATCCGAGTGCCCAGGTAGGGTAAGCATCTAGTTTCCCAAGACACACCCTCAGCTGCCGTAGAGCCCTCTCTACCCCATCTTGAGGGGAAAAGACACAGCTTGCCCCAGTTCACCATAGGCCCCGCAACTCACCCCAGGACACCTAGCAGCTCCTTGGTGCCACTTAGGGCCTCCCCAGAGTTGGCCAGAAACAGTAGGTTGTCATCCGCATATAGCGCAATGTGCTGTATCTGTCCCTCTACCACCAGCAACTGATAATAACGGCCTGACCTGGCCTGCACAGCCATGGGTTCGATTGCGAACAAATAAAGGTGATAGCGGACACCCCTGTCTCATACCTCTGCCCACTATGCAGGCCTCCGAAATCAACCCCCCTGTCCAGACTCTGGCAGAGGAAATTTTGTACAGGAGCGTCATCGATTCTACGAAACGGTCCCCCAGGCCAAATGCTCTCAGAACCCTAAAGAGATCCAATCGAGGAAAAAAAGGGGGACCCCCTCTAAAACACTTACTTTCTGGGCCAGGGAGAAGACGGGAAAATAACACACAGACCTATAGAAACGTTGCATGTTTCTCTACCCAGGTACGGATGTGAATTGTTAGAAGTTTTATGTGTAAATAATTTTGTAATGTTGTAAACTGTGGAAAGGAATTGTATTTGATTCGTAAAAAATTGTTTTTTGTAAGAAAAGTTTTAAAAAAGGGAAAAAAAAGAAAATAAGAGTGTATAAGAATCATAAAGGACTATACAAAGATGAATAAATAAAATGAAATAAGAAAGTAAAAAGAAAGAATTGATCTTTTTCGTGATTTGTAGTTCCCTAGATGGAATCCTTTACATAGATCCTTGCAATAAATGGGGTGTGAGGGAGTTTCTATAAGCCCTAAAGAGATACAGGCACTCTAGGCTGTCAAAAGCCTTCTCAATGTCACCCGTACAAATGCACGCTTCCTCCTTGCAATAGTTATCTGCCCCCAGTATGCACAGCATCCTACCGCCATTCATCGCCGCGTTTCTGGATGGGATGAAGCCTGCCTGGTCTACGTAGATAAATGTAGCAGCGCAGCCTCTCCACTTCCGTAGTGTGGACTTCTCGAGCTGCGAGAAGATCAGCCTGCCTATCTATGCGCTCTGGTCTGTTTCTCCAGCTCCTGGAGCATGCACTCCGCAGTTTGCACCTCCCCTAGCAGCCATCTCTGCACTCCAACCACTTCTCCAATGCAGCGGCCCTTAACAACAGTTTCAAAGGCGTCCAAATTCAATTCAATAAAAGGAGCTGTCCCGGAATTATCTACAAATTAATCATACATAACTGAACCTATTGTATCCGGAAACACTGGGTCTTCCAATGCCGCAGGGCGCAAACGCCATATAGGTATGTTAGGTCTAAGCCATAGCCAGTTTAAGGACAACAACGGGTTATGATCAAAAATCGTTCTAGCCAAATATTCACCGAGTGTGACCCCACCATGTACGTCTGGGGAACATAGGATTGAGTCCAACCGAACGTGCAGTTTGTGCAATGCAGAATAGTACGAATAATCTCTTACGTCCAGGCGACGGGCCCTCCAGGTGTCTGTCAACCCCGAGTGTTGCTGCCTGTCATGTCTGATTGCTGCAAGCCTATGTATGGGAGCGTTTGGAAGTGGTGGGTGAGATCGGTCCAGGTCAACGTCAGTAATACTGTTAAAAGTCCCCTCCCAACAGTATCGATCCTGTCAGCATGGTCGCCAGCGACCTTGAGAGATGTGCAAACCATGTAGATTGGTCCACGTTGGGGGCATATAGACTCCCTATCGCTATATCCCTGCCGACTAACCGCCCGATACCACCAAATACCTGCCTTCAGGATCCACCAGTTGCCTTGTACTCTGAAAAGGTACTCCTGCCCGCACCCAGATTAATATGCCTCTGACATAGGCCGCATACGTAGTGCAAAATACCTGCCCCCTCTTTTCTGCAATGCGATCCATTCCTTCTGCGTCAAATGAGTTTCCTGTATCAGGGCAATCTGCACCCCCCTCCGCACTAGGTACACGTGTATTTTAGGACGACGCAACATCGTGTGCATCCTCCAGACATTCCAGGAGATGCACTTAATGCCTACAGGAGATCCCATTGCTCAAACTGTGCCAGTCCTCCTTTGGACCTCCCCAGAGCGACATGCCTGGCCCCAAACAAAACCCCCCTCAACAACTAAACCCTCCTCCCAACTCTCCTTCCCCAGGACAGGTTCCAACCAACAAGTCCCCATCCATACTAGTGTGGTGAACTACAAGTCAAGAAAAAGTGGAGAGATGTAGGCTGGCCCTGTGGAACCCAGAACCACCCTGCCTAGCCCCCCACCCTGTAATGTAGAAGGTGGCCCCATCAGTTGCTTTGGTGCCAGTAAGCTGTTGCCACCTCATGGTAGCTTCTTCAACAGTCAGCCGCCAGCGTCACAATGACCATTCCTCTGGCAGCTCGGCATGCAACTGTCAGACAATCCCATCTGCTGTTTGGGGTGTGCCATCCGGAAATTCCATCTCAGAGTCTCCGTTCGTGCTACTAGGACCGGAGCTTTCTGATCTGTCCAAGCCATGCTCGCTGTTCGTCGAGTTTGGACTAGCCTCCCCCTGGCTAACCTCCGCAACCGCCTGCACGGCCCTGTGCCTCTCGAGTTGGCGACCCATCGGAGTAGGAGACCTCCGAGATCGTGGCGGAGTGCCCGATGCCACACGTGTGTGCTGCATCGCTCGCCAGTGCCAGGCTTCTTGCAGGGGCAATGAAGAAGTGAGTCTCTGTGTTGTCAACCACCCGGAGACATGCCAGGAATATCATGGCATAGGGAATTTGGACCTGGCACAGCTTCCGCTTGAAAGTCAGGAAGGACGCACTTTGCCTCTGTACCTCCCTAGTGCAGTCCGGAAAGATCATCACCCTGGCATTCTCAATCTGCAAATTCAGTTTCTCTCTGGCTTGCTGCAAGATGTGATCCTATCGTGGTAATAAAGGAGCCGCACCACCGTCGGCTGAGGAGGGGCCCCAGGGTTGGGTGGTCTATTCGGGACCCTGTGGGCTTGCTCGAGTGCATAGAAGGAGGAGAGCCCCTCCGGAGCCACTACCATTTTAATCCAGTTTTCCATGAACTGCACTGCATCTTCCCCTTCCTCTTGCTCCGGGATCCCCACAATGCGCAGATTGTTCAGGCGGGAGAGCCCTTCTCTGTCCTCCGCTCTCACTTCCAGCACCCAGACCTTGGCCTCCACTAGCTTCAGCGAACGCTGTAGTGCTGTGGGTCTGCTCTCCTTCAATCGTTCCTGTGCGAATCTGGTTCATTACCAGAGGTGAGAACCCTCAATTATCATGTCCATCAGAACTGCTTGGAGATCCCTAAGAGGCCATAGACCTCATTTAGGTATGGTGCTGAAAGTGCTACACTAGTACACATTGCTCAACGCCAGCAGTCGTGTACAAGCCAGAACGTATTAAACATTTAGCTAGGGGTAGCTGCACATCTAAGAATTCTGCCACCCTTCACATAACTGCGAAGGAGACCCTTTCCTCAGAAGTAGGACCACAGAGGAACAAAAGGCCAGCATCTGCATATGTACCCAGACCACTAGCATCTTGAAATTCCTCATATTGGTTGCCCTCATCATATTATGGGACAACCCTATCATAATTGTTTGTGCAGTTTGGGCCCTATTACATGGTATGGGCAAAGTTTCAGAATCAGGACCAATTGTTGATTGCATGCCGGTAGGAGCGGAGAGCAGGCGGTAGATTGTACTACGAGTGAAATGGCACAATGAGATGCAAATCCACTTCTGGCATTGATACAAAGGAAACTGGTATAGAGACTGGTGCTGGAACCAAAGACTGCACAGGAGCTGGTCAACCTGAAGTGGGTACAAGGGTTAAAGATGGCACTGTAGGCAGACCTGCAAGCAGAAGTCCAACTATTGGTCCCTGGGGATCCTCGAAGGCAAACCAGACGGGACCAATAAAGTGGCAAAAATATGCAGCATGGCCTCTCAAAATGTCACAGAATTCTGTCTGCACCAGTCTCTACATGAACACTTGTCTTAAGGGGTGACATTTGCCCAGCATACTGGTAAACAAATTTTATGAGAAATGGGTCTTGAAGACAAAGGAGAATTTCCAGATCAGTGTCTGAAGATGCAGAAATGAACTGACATCAGTACATATGGGTTGCGCTTATATGCAGCCCAGCATACTGGTAAACAAATTTTATGAGAAATGGGTCTTGAAGACAAAGGAGAATTTCCAGATCAGTGTCTGAAGATGCAGAAATGAACTGACGTCAGTACATATGGGTTGCCCTTATATGCAGCTCTACTCATCACGTTCACAGTGGAATGATATCAGAGTGAAGCCACACAATGCCACCTACCAGCAAGCAAGAGTACTGCTTTGTTACCGGAACCAGTTTGATGCCTGGGAAAATTTGGCAAAGCAAGGAAGCTGGGGTTGGAAGTATGCCTCAGAACCAGTTTTGAGAGAATTCTTCACAAGTATTATGTTCATAACAAAAAGACAAATGGTTGGTAGGCTTTACAATATTTCAGTGTGGATCCTAAACGTGTGTTTAGTGACTGCCACCTAAACTCTAATGAGGGTCAGAAAGGAGAAATTGGAAAAAGCTGGCAGAACCAGTGACAGAGCTACTGAGGATCAAACAAATCAATTATTCCTGCTTCATACTGAAGTAAAGTATCCAAACAATAGCATTTCAATATCCTGAGAAATTACAATATTTGTATACTAAATTTCACCAACAGATTGATTGCTATAAAAGTAGTAACACATACATTAACAATGAGCAGCAGGGCCATTGCCAAAACATGCATATCCTGAATAAATAAAAACTTCATATTAATCCAGAACATTCAAGAATAAAAAATGTTTTTAAAAAAACACCCACTCTCTGAATTTTGACATCATCTCAACCATGTTCTCATTGTTAAGTCAGCTGTCCCACTGTGCCCGGCACATAAACAGGTGTTAAAGGGGAGTCGGCGGAGGGAATGGGAGAAAAATAGGGACCCCAATAAAGACATGATTTTCACGCTGCAACAAAATTGGTGTCTCACGCCTACTGTACAGCACAATAATGTGTTAAATAAAAGTAAATTCTACCAACCCTTAAGTGGATAAATTATCAGACTGGGCTCACCAATCCTTAAGTAAAATGGCTCCTAGCTCAACTTGGGTGTTGTTCCCTGCATTGAATTCTGCCCTGGAGTATTTTTTCCTCCAGAAAATAGTACATCATACTCAGAAATTCACTCGGTCCTGAATTGCGAACTAGAGGGTTGCCTCTACTCTCAGGAATGCATTTCCTTTTTAGCCCATAAGATCCAGTTGACTTATTAAGTTAGAACGGCTCAAGCTAGAGCACATATTTTAGTGTTATCCACCTTAAGATTTCTTCACTTTACTGCCAATATAATGATCCAGACACGCTGTCTAGGGTCGCCCAGGTCAGAAAAGAAAACAAGTTACTTACCTGTAACTTTGGTTCTCCAGTATTGGTAACTTTCATAGATTCCCATAGCTTGCATCATTCCCAGTCGTCAGATTGGGAGTCTCAGTAAACAAAAGAACCCCTGTCCTTTAAAAACTTTAAAGGCTTGTAGAGATGCTGTCCTACCCCCTCTTTTAGATGTCATGCACAGGGCAGTCACCGAGGGGCTTTTCCCTGGGTCATGGAAAACTGCAGTTGTTAAGCCTCTTCTAAAAAAGGCTTCTTTGAACCCAGTAGTCGCCTTGCTCTCCTCCAGGCTTGACTATTGTAACGCTCTTTACGGTGGCATTAATAAGAAATCTCTCCTTCGCCTCCAGATGGTTCAAAATGCTGCAGCCAGGATGGTCCTTAACCATCCGAGGCTCTCATCTGCAACTCTGGCCAGGAAAGATCTTCACTGGTTACCAATACAGGCCAGGATCTCTTTCAAGCTTATCTGCCTGGCCCACAGGGCAGTGTTTGGAGCTGGACCCTAAGGAATTAGGACCTTTGTCAGCCCCTACACTCCCAATAGAACCCTCCGCTCAGCTTCTAGAAATCTGCTTTGTGTGCCCAGATTCAAAAAGGCGAAGTGGGGAGGAAGAGTCTTTTCTTCCTTGGCCCCTAAATTATGGAACTCTCTCCCCTCCGAACTTTCCAGTCAACCCTCATTGGAGATCTTTCGCAAACTCTTAAAGACCTGGCTCTTTTCTCAGTCCTATAAATCCTGAACTATCTTCCTTTTCTGACTCTCTATGTTTTCTGTTTGCTGCGCCTTGACGCCTCTGGGCTAAGTTTGCGCAATACAAGACCCCCATTCATTCATTCATTCAAAAGAGAAAGAAAAAGGTCTAGGCCTCATTACCTTTTGTAGCATATCCACCTCTTTTTGCAAAAGAGACTGAAGTAAAGCAACAACCAATCAGATTAGCCTCACCACATAGAACCCTCCTGAGAGAACCTCAGATTTTCGTAGCCGTTGTGTAACTATATAACCAAAACTTGCTGAGGGCTGAGCTTTACCAGGGGAGGAGGGGGGGCGCATGGGAATCTATGACAGTTACCAATACTGGAGAACCAAAGTTACAGGTAACTTATTTTCTTACTTCAGTATTGGAACTTTCATTGATTCCCATAGCTTGTATCAGAGTAGCTAGTAGTCAGAAAGCACATTTTGCTCCCTCATTGACATTTCTTCCTCCATTACTACTTTTTATTTTTTTTAAATAAAACCTTAATCAACAGTGCCATCACATAAAGAACACATAGAAAAATGTGCAATTAACAGTAAGAAAAGGAAGGAAGAAGAAAGGAAAGCTCACCACTCAATGGAAGAGGTTCCTCAGGACTGCCTGGCCTACAGCTGTGTCTTCTTGTGCCGAGGTCTTCAGGAAGTAATGTCTTGTGAAGGTGTGCGTGCTGCTGGAAGTTGCAGCCATGCAAATGTCTTTAATCTGAACTCCTGCAAAGAGAGCCGTAGAGGAAGCAATGGACCTTGTCGAGTGTGCTTTAACTCTGCCTTCTAGAGGCTTGCCAGCTGACAGTACTGTATGGCACTGGAGATTCATCGAGCAATACCCTGCTTAGACAGGTGTAAGCCTTTGTGGGGAGCACTAAATGCGATTAACAATTGAGAAGATTTTCAAAATTCTTTAGTGCGGTCCAGATAAAATTTCAAGCACAGCTGCACATCCAGTGAATGAAGTGTCCTTTTCGCCGGCATAGAAGGCGGAGGAAAGAAAGCCTTAAGAATCACTGGCCAATTTAAATGAAAGTCCGAAGGCACCTTTGGTATGAACTTTGGATTAGTCCTTAGAATTACTGTATTTCTTTTGAATTGGAGAACAGGTTCCTGTATTGTGAGAGCTTGCAATTCTCCAATACGTCTCGCCGAAGTGAGAGCAAGAAGGAGCAAGAACAAGCGATGAATTGGTTCAAAGGGATGTTTTATTAGCTGGGTGAGAACAAAGTTCAAATGCCATGTGGGGGGCGGAGGCCTCACTGGAGGAAAAACTCAAAATAGGCCTCTGAGAAATTGCTTGACAATTCTGGATGACCAGAGAGAAGGTCCAGATGCAGTGTGTCTGTAGCAAGAAACTGTAGCCAAGTGAACTTTTATGGATGAATGAGCCAGCCCTGCCTTAGCCAAGGACAGGAAATAAGGAGGAATCTGGTGAGGTTGAGACGAGAAAGGGTTAACACCTTTCTGCTGGCACCAGATGCAAATAGTTTCCATTTCAAACGGTAAGTTTCATTAGTGGAAGGAGCTCCTGCCTGAGAGAGAACATCTCTTATTCCTTCCGAGAGATGAAGGTCTAAGAACTCTCGCTGCTCAGGAGCCATGCTGACGGGTGTAAGGAACGAGGATCTGGATGCCAGATCTGGCCATGGCGAAAGCATCCCCTGACGCACAGCCGTTAAATCCTCATAACAGAAATTGTGTCACAAAACATATATAAAATAAACTGGTACATATTCTTCAATACTGTAATGCTGCTAAAAGTGACTTATTGTGAAACACACCCCAGTGCACAACCAGCTTTTGTGTCATGGTGACATTTTTTCATAAAAAACGCCCGTACGGGCACTTACAATTGTAGTGCTTGCCAACGTCTCGCGTACTACACTTATGGTCGCATAAATGAAACTGTCAAGGAAAATGTGTGAATGAGTTCAATATAAAACCTTTTTTCGTAATTATGAATAGTCAAAAAAGAACTTAAATTCGGTGCATCATTAGCGTGTTATTCACTCACTTTCTCGACGCATTAACCAGCGTCTCCTCTCTCCTGCTCTTAGTTAGGCAACGCGGTCAGCAGTCTTCCGGCATCGACTAGACGCCGGTCCAATCATAATCTATGTAGCTCTCACTGCGTTAGTCGTAGTTGACACAGTTACTGTGATTGGACGATCCCCGGTCATGTGATTGGGGTAACGTCCAATCCTAATCTGTTTATAGTACAAATAGCTGTCAAAGAGGCATTTCAAAACGTAAATATACAACTGGCACTGTGTAAATTCATCAGTCGATGAATGTTATAATGATGCGTGAGCAATGTAAAATAAACAGTGGAAAAGACGATAAAAAAGCAACATTCATAATAATTGTCAAAAGTATAACTTAGAAATGGATGGCTACTGCATCCACCAGTATGGATAAGGCAGAGCACAAGATGTGCTTATTTTTACATCTTCTGCATGTTCATAAATAGCACATGAATTCTACCCGATCATTAAGTCCAAAGGGCTTGTGGGTATTCAACAGATACATCCAACTATTCTCCCTCTGGAGGAGAAATCTGTTATTATCACGACCTTCTCTTTTCTCAATTACTTCCAGGATCGTGAACTGGAGTTGAGAAACATTATGCTTAGCTTCGTTGAAATGCAACGCTATTGTGGACTTCACATTAGCCGTTCTTATGTTTGATTTATGTTCGTTTAGTCGTGTTTTAATTTTTCTGATTGTTTTTCCTACATATGCCTTTCCGCAAGGGCATTTCAGCATGTAGATGGCGTTAGCCGTATCACAGGTAGCATTGACATGTAACTTTATGTTGTGTCCCTTCATGGGATGTGTGATCGTGTTTCCTCTTATGATGTTATTACAGTGACCACACTGCAAACATGGTCTTGTTCCTCGGTACATCTCATCTTTAGAACTTTTTTGTTTCAACAGTTCTCATAAATTTTTGCTTCGGGTGAAAGCGAAGATTGGTTGTTGTTCAAAGCTGGGTTTAAAGTCAATTTCCGCTCTGAGAATACTCCAATATGTCCGTATGATTTTTTTAAATTTGTGACTCATGGTTGAGTATTTTGATACCACTGTCATTCTTTCCTGTTTGTTCTTAGTTCGTGTTTTCAATAGTTCTGTCCTTGGTATCTTCTTCACTTTCTCAATAGATTGGTCAACCAGAATATTAGGATATCCTCTCTTTAGGAATCTGTCACCCATCGCTCTCAGGGTATGGTCAACTTTACTCTCCTCTGAGGTGATTCTTTTTGCTCTCATCATCTGTGATATCGGTAAATTCTTTTTTAGTGAGTCTTGATGGAAGCTTTGAAAATGAACGGTATTGTTCCTATCTGTCGATTTTCTGTGCATTTCCGTTTGGATTTTTCTTTCTTTTAAATTTACTCGCACATCCAAAAATGTTATCGTGGATTTGGAAATTTCCCATGTCAGTTGGATTCTGTCGTTTCTCCGGTTCAATTCCATTAATGCCTGTTGTAACGTATCTTCCGTGTTCTTCCATATTAAGAAGATGCCGTCAATGTATCGGACAATTATTTTCAAATTATTCGTCCATGTTGGGTTGTTCAGTATGTGTTCTTCTTCATATGCCTTCATGTATAGATTTGCATATACAGGGGCTGCGCAATTGCCCATCGATGTACCGACCAGTTGTTGGTACCATTCATCGTTGGCCTTAAAGTAGCTATGTATAGCGTAAAAATTGTCAGTTCCATAAGGAAGATTTGCATGGATTTATCGTAATCAGTTGCTAGGATAGCTTGTTCCATTGCTTCGATGCCACTTCCGTGGGGTATCGAAGTATATAAGGACATCACATCCGCTGTGCAGAGAATCAGTTCCTCATCTTCTTCAAATTCCAGCTGATTTAACTTTGTCAAAAAATCGGTGGAATCTCTAATGTATGTCGTCATGTTTTGAACTGAAGGTTGCATGTATTTGTCTATGAATTGGCCTGTGGTTTCATGTATACTGTTTTTAGTAGATACAATGGGACGCAGTGGAGGGTCCCATAAGTTCTTGTGCACCTTCGGCATCATATAGAACGTTGGGCTGCTGGGATTTTCTTTCAACAGGAATTTTTTGGTTTTATCGTTTATCGTACCATTTTCCCTTGCTTTGTTAATTATTTCAGTCAACTTTTTGGTGTATTCTTTAGTTGGGTTTAGATTCAATTTCGAATAAGTGTTGGAGTCAGCTAGATGTTCTTTGACTTTTTGTAGGTACATGGTAGCATTCATCATAACAAGGGCTCCGCCTTTATCAGCCTTGGTGCATATTATCTCTTTGTTCTCAGCAAGTTTTTTCAAGGTATCCAAGTCTTTATTGGTCAGGTTTTTACGTGTTTTTTTTTCAAACTTTATTTTGTTCAGATCTTGTTTGACCATGGTCTCAAATAAGTCAAGGGTTTTGTGACTTGAAGGTGCCATAAAAGTGCTTCTGGCTCGTAATCCTTTTAGTTGATCCTGTTCAGTTGCCAAGGGTTTATCTACTACATGATCAAAGAAATATCTCAACCTTAGTTTACGCATGAGTTTGAAAAAACTGATTTCCAGTTCCAATGGGTTCGTCAAGGTGGTGGGAACAAAGGAAGTACCCTTTTCCAATACTGTGAGTTCTTGGTCTGTCAATTTGTAGTTAGATATATTGATCACTAGGTGGGTTTTGGTGTTGTCTTCTTTTTCTCTTTCTCCTTTATTTTTGTTGTCATGCTTCTTGTATTTGGAGGTTCGTTTTCTCCTCCAGGATCTCCTTGTGGGTCTGGGCCTTCGACTAAAAAATGATCCTCAGTGGTACCACTCGCTGCTGAAGTCGTTGGTTCTTCTGTTGGCTTTTCTGTTCCCGTCGTTCCCTTTTTGGTGGTCCTTTCTTCGTTGGATTGTGCATTCTGTGTTGTTTTTTTGGGCGGATAGTTTCTGTTCGAAGGTGGTTTGTTGGTGCTGAAGAGATCGCATCCACAACATGCAGTGGGGTATCAGAGGGATGCATGAAGAAATCACTCCTAGAAGGGATTTGTAACAGAATACTGAAAGGTACTTTCTTCTTCTCAACAGATGAGCCATGGACCACAGTTTTTCTTGCCTTTCGAAGGATGGAGAAGCCTTGCTGAGAGATGTGTCCAGGATAGCCCCCGGGAATCGTGCTTTCTTGGAAGGGTAGAGAGACGACTTCTCTCTGTTGAGAGTCAGGCCCAGATTGCTGAACAGTCGTACATGCCTTGACTGTCTCCGCCACTGCCCGCCTGGACAGGGCCTTCAGCCGTCCAGGTATGGGAAGACTTGAAAATTCTGTTTCCTTAGGAAAGCTGCCACCAGTGCTAGCACCTTGGTAAAGATCCTCGGGGCAGAGCGAAATCCAAAGGGTAAAACTTTGAATTGGAAGTGGCTCTTGGCTACTGTGAATCGAAGAAACCTCATATGGGCTGGATGAATGGTTATGTGAAAATACGTATCATCGAGATCGAGAGTGGCCATGAAGTCTTCCAGGTTGAGGAGACGCAAGATATCCTGGGGAGACACCATCCGAAAGGATGGACTTATCAGATAGGTGTTTAGCTCCTTGAGATCTAAAATGGGGCCCTATTTCTCCAGCGTCGTCTTGACCTGTAAAAACCTGGAATAGAAACCTTCCCCTTTTTGAAAAAGGGGGGCCGGCTCTACAGCTCCCTTGAGGAGCATCTGATGAACTTCGAGCCGCAAGAGACGCAGATGTTTTGAATGCATGGCGGCAGGGGGCTTGGAAGGTGGCCTATGAGTAAACTCCAGCATATGGCCATCTTGAATGATGTGGAGCACACAACGTTCTGATGTTATCCGTTTCCAGTTGTGGTGGTATTGAGACACCCTGCCTCCCACAGATGTTGATGGGGAGGTGGGTACAGCAGGCAGATCCAGAACGCCGCTATTGCCATTTGGAAGTGTCACGTCCCTAGCGATTCCGTGTTCCTCTAGTGCTGGACCTAGAGTAAGAAGAGGTCTGGCCTTGTCATTGTTGGCCGATAAGACTGAGGCGTTGAACCATAAGAGGAGTACCGTTGTTGTTTGAACGAACCTCTGTAGGATGTGGTACTCTTCCCTCTGGAGGAACCTTCCGATACTGAAGAGTACCGAGAGATCTTGCCGTATCCATATCCTTTTTAATTTCCTGGGGGGCATAGTCGATAGGTTTGCCAAATAATGCCTCACCATCAAACGGAAGGTCCAGGATTTTGTTCTGGACGTGGCCGGAACCATGTCGCCCTGAGCCAGCCTTGGCGACTAAGAACAGCTGCGCCTACCAGCAAACGGAAAGCAGTTGTGGCAATATCCATGGCGCAGTCAATCACTTCTGCTGTAGGATTTTCTTGGCCTTCACCTTGGACTCCTGAGGGAGCTGGTCCTAATATGGTGAGAGATCGCACCACATTTGGCGATCGTAACTGCGAAGGATCGCCAACGCATTCACTGCCCGTACCAAAAGACTTGCCATAGAGAAAAACCTTTTCCCGCATTATCAAGGCACCTGCCCTCTTTATCAGGAGGAGTTGTAAGGGATGCAGAAGGATTGCGAGACTTTCTCTGCGCCGCCTGCGATATTACAGAATCCGTCTTCGGCTGACCAATCAAGGACGCTGGACTATCCTCAGGGGCCTTTTACTTCTTCTCCAGGCGTGGCAAAACTGGAATGACTGTAGGCGGGTTTTTCATTGCCTTTAAACCCTCTTCCCAGACATGGCTGACAATGGCAATGGACCGGACCACTTTCCTGTAGGGCTCCTTAAAATCATAAAGGAAGCATTCCGTTTGAACAGAAGGTATAGGAAGTTTAAATCTACTGGAGGCTTTTTCCATCAGTTTGTGAAATCCCCCAATGTCTGCCGGGGGAGAGTCCACTGGATCCAGAGTAGGTGAAGCTGGGTCCGGGTTCACAATCATACCACTCTATACCCTGGTTAGACCTGTTGCCATCATCCTGATCCTCGTCCAAGGAATCATCTTTTACATTTTGGACCACTGGAGGTATACCTGGGCCGGGTACCTGCGGCAGTGAAACCATCTGGGATGGTTCTCCCGGAGAAACCACTGCAGAAGCTGATGGTGCAGGCACAGCATGTACTGCAGAGAAAGACGAAGGAGGAGGAGTATCTTGAAAAAACCTCTTATAATCCTGCAACATGCCCTTAAGAACTGCCAGGAGGGAAGAAGGGGTAAACCATCTCCTGGCCTGCGCCTTCCTGTCGACGATAGGATTGCTGGTATGAGCACTCATGAAGGTATGAGCCCTCAGAATCAGTGTCTTGGCATTTTACCAACAATTGTGAGGGGCCATGGGCATAGCCAAAAGAATCCTGATCATCCCCGTCAGAACCCTCTTCTTCTTCGAGTAACGGTGCGTGAGGCAAGGGGGTAACCCTCCTTGGAGACGTCATATCAGGCTTTATCCTCCTTAAGGAAATAGTGATCCTCTCCAACGAAGATGTCGTCGACTGTACCGTCGGCGATGGGGTTGCAAGAGAAACCATCGTCAACGTAAGATCCACCGTCGACGGTTGAATAGTAGACAACGAGATGGACATCGTCGACAAGACCGTCGACACTCCTGCCGTCTTCATCGTTGTTCTCGTCGCCGCTACCGTCGTCGACTCTCTCGTCATCGCGGTAACCGTTGTCGATGCTCCAGTCGACGCCGACATTGATATGTGAAGACTAGACGGTACCGTCGACAAGCCCGTCGACTGTGCAACTTTTTTCACCTGGGATTTGGAAGTCTTCGTCGACTGAGTCTTCTGCAGCAGCGTCGTCGACAATCTGGAATCTTTCTCTGACTTCTCAGATGTCAGAGAAGAGGGCTTTTTAAAAGCTTTAGCAGACTCCACCACTGCTGTAAATGAAGATAGTCCTTCCCACTCTTTTGCACCATGGTGAGGTTTGCCTGTCCTCCACATACAGCCTCTTCTTGCCACAGGTGGAACAAGCCTTCAAAAGGGGCTTTCTTCTCCTTGTCAGACATTTCCAGATGAAATACCAAACAATTCTGAAGAAAATGCTGAAAAAATAGTCAGCTAGAGCTGAAGTGAGCAGAACTCAAAGGAGACTCCCTTAGCACAACATGCGGTAGAAAATCTGAGGTTCTCTCAGCAGGGTTCTATGGGGTGAGGCTAATCTGATTGGTTGTTGCTTTACTTTGGTCCCTTTTGCAAAAAGAGGTGGATATGCTACAAAAGGGAATGAGGCCTAGGCCTTTTTAGGTCGAGCCTAGCATTTGCGTAAGCAATCGCTATGAGATATAGAGGGGCTCCAGAAAATGCTGCCAAAGACCTTTGGAATGCGGTTTATGGCCAGTGCATGTGAGGCATTCAAGCATGAAGCTGGCATCGGACTTGAAAGCAGCAGACTGGTTTCGCCAGCACGCGTTCGGCCTCACTTCCTGCTCCCCATCTTACAGAAATTAACTTTCGTTATCGCTCACACCCCATACACTCGTTCCCTCCCACCCTTCCTTTGATGTCCACTTTTCTTGTTGTTTGGATGTCTTGTATGCTTTTACTGTTAGGGAACTATTTTGTTTTTCTTTCAGCAGTCCTTGAGTGTATGTGTTTTCCAGCTCCCGCCATTGTGTCTTAGTGTGCTGTTTCCCTCTCAACACTCACTGACTCCTGCGCTTGAAGGACTGGGTTCTTTAAGACCCAGCGGTGCCATGGCACAACACCTGAAACCTTCGTGGGTAACCTGCTCCGGCGTACGAATGACAGAGACACGGGACACTTCCTTCGGCGTCAAAGATTCAAGGTTTATTTACTGCAGGGAACACAGAAGTCACGACAAGTACAACACGTGCAACTTGGGGAGACTGCTTCAAATTGGTTCTGTGGATCGCTCCTTTTATACAGAATTTACCCATAGGACAACATGATACACAAAGGTTTACAACCCGGTTCCCACAATTATCCCCCAGAGGGGTCGCTTTGGTCACTTTGATACACACAAGGTCCGGAACATAAGTGCGGAAACATTTGGCGGTTCCCAACTGTAAAAACCCATCTTCCCAACATTAGTGCATTCCAATCGGCAGTAAAACAGATCGAAATAGGAACAAAGACAGGTGCAGAGGAAGACGGAGACAGTGGGGAGACCGGAAAGGGTGTAAAAGGGGAGGTATCGGGAAACACGAGATACAGGCATCAAAGGGACGTGCCTAATGAGATGCACGGCTGAGACAATAAACCGGCACGGCAAGATGAGCCTCGAGCGGGGCCATCTGCCTTACAGTATCATCCCCCTTGTCATAAAGACACTTACAAAGAACATGTGTCTTCCGCAAATATCTTAGGAGTCCCAGGGTCGCGAAGCGGACATCGTCCGTTCGCTGGCTACTTGAGGGCAAGAGACAAAATGGATGCCGTATCTAAGATGGAACCCGTGGGTACAGACGAAAAACCCACATAACAAACGAACGGTTTAAGTTAGCACAGCGAAACTGCGCACACTTACTAAACTCGTCATTTGCGGTTCATAGATACCAGACTCGACCATATTCGTGCGAGTCGAAAACACCACTTACAATTGTCACGGAACCTCAGACGCTCCTTTTGCCCTCATGTAGGCAAGCACTAGTCGGAATCATATTCGATATTCATCAGACCATCTTGTTGCTGTAGCATAGCTCTGTCCAATCGAGTCCCCTTGGTAACAGGTGGCTGTCTCATACACGTGGTAGCACAGAGGCCACATAAGGCAGGACCGCACTGCACACAAAGGCAACACGTGAACAGGAACACCACAACGACTCCGATGATCATCAGAATCTTCCAACCCCAAGTCGACATTAGGCCCCAAAACCACCCAAGTAGCGTCCAATCCCCTACATCCACGTGTATGGATTCAGAGATCTTATGCAACTTCGAGATGGCTTGATAGACAGTCGGAGCATTATCAGGAATGAAAATACAGCAGCTCGAATGGATCACCTTACATACCCCACCTCGATCTGCTAAGATCACGTCTAAAACCATACGGTTTTGTAACGTCATAAGTCTATCCGCCTGAAGTTCAGTGGTGATGTTACCAAGGGCACTGGCAGTAATATTAGCTGTCGATTCTACCACTCGAGTCAGCTGTCTCAGGTTCCTACTATTAACCATAGGTCCCCAAAACGGGAGGAAACCCTTGAAAAAGTCTCCTGCCTCTTGACCGGCAGTATCCTCTTCGCTAATTACGCCCCTCACAACTCTAGTCTTGTGATAATCTGCATCTACAGTGAACGTCGGAGGCAACAAGTTTGCGATGAAGCATGAGCCCATGAAGTCAGAGGGCAACCATGCATATGCACGATCATGACAGATAAAGTAGGTACCCTTGGCAGCCAGGAACACAGGGGACGAGACCATCGGCAGAATGTAATTTTCAGTGCAAGCACTCTCTCCAAGTCGGGCTTTCGATCTTCGGCCGCGACCTATTAGACAAAAATTACCAATGTGGGGGTACGACCCATATCGGAGGCGAGCTTTTAAGCTGTTTTTCACTAGTGAACACACTATATTCGCCTCTACTTAGGACCCTATAGGCTTGTACCTCTTCTTCAGGAATAAGCGAGGGATCATAGATATCGCTATCTAAATCCTCTATTGCTATAGACAAAGGTTTTTGGTACGAGGTAGGACCAGAGTAGGGGGAACGTGGTTCTCGAATGGGGTGGAAACCCAGTGCGCTACGAAACATTGTTTGAAATGCTCGAGCAGACCCTTGGGAACTATACGGTAACACCAGGTATGGAATTCCCTTATCCGTAGTATGTGGCATCAACCCACACACCCAACAATTAGTAGTGTTAACCACTAACTGATGCTGATGAAGGAGCTGAATAAAGGAATTGTTGCGGAATTCTGCACGTCTAGCCTGCTCGTGTTCAGGTAAGATATGAAAAGAATGAGGAGAAGCAGTGGAGGTAAGTTTAGGGTCAGGGGTAGGAGTAGGTGTAGCAGAAGGTAAAAAGTAAAACATCGTGTAATACACCCCACCCGCCAATAATGCAGAAACAGTCAAAAACAACACGAATATTTGGAATATAAAACATTTGGTACGACTGAGTTGCTGCAGCTTGAATCTTTGTGCTTGAGCTCCTTCCAAATCCGTCAGCTTCGAAAATGCCATTCCCTATGACCGTCCGCAACGTTTCTTGACGCACTTCGTTCTGTGTAGCAACAGTCAATCCCTAGGAGTTCCCAGGAACCGACGGTCTTTAACCTAGCGTCAAGACCTACTAACCAGAAGGAAGTACGCGCGCGGCCCTACGGCTTTTACTTCACAAGTGTGTATATATGCGAAAACAATGTTTCTCAGCTGTGGAAGCAAAAAGTGTAAGGAACGAAGCTCAATGAATATGTACAAAACAATTACAATGATACGAATGTTCAGACTGATCGTGGAAAACAGGATAATGCAATTATCAAGGGACAGAACAGGATCTTTTATTAGTCTTTAGTGCTGGATCGCAAAAAGTATCGGGTTTTCCCAGGACGTGTCTGTTCGTCAAACAAAGGATCCGTTGAAGGGGCAACGTCCTGTTGATCAGCTGAATGTTCTGGTCTTGAGTCTTTTGCTGACAAATGTTCAACAGTGTCTCTCTGCTGCACTGAGGATTCTCCGACAGGTTGTGCGTCACTGAAAGGTACAAACGCCGGCAATCCTTCGGTTTCAGTTGATGCAATGCCTTTCCTCACCCACGAGTCTGCTGGCAACGGGATAGGGACTTTCTTGGTATGGGTGGCGTGCACCCAATTCTTCCGCCCCTCAAGACGAACTGCAGTTCTCGTGGCAAGGAGGACCTGGTAGGGTCCAGTGAACCTGGGATCCAAATTGTTCTTGCGCGAGAAGTTGCGCGTCACCACCCAATCTCCGGGCTGGAGTTGGTGGCCTGGACCCTCCGTCTGCGTCGGCAATGCTTCGTGAACCTGTTGGTGAATTAACCTCAGTTTAGCAGTCAAGTCATGAAGATAATCGATCAACATTGGATACTCAAGATCACAGAAAGTACCCGGTCTAGGGACCCCCCAAACATTGGCAGGACGACCGAACACTATTTCATAGGGACTGAGCCCTACTCGGGAGTGTACAGTTGCCCTTGTTGACAGTAATGCTAAGGGTAAAGCGTCAGGCCACGAGAGACCAGTCGTAGCCTGAATCTTCGCTAACTTTAGTTTAAGGGTACCGTTATACCCTTCAACCAAACCAGCTGACTGGGGATGGTTGGCGCTATGGAATTTCTGATTAATTCCAAGGCCCTTGCATACACTCTTCATCACACTCCCCACAAACTCACTTCCGTTATCTGACCACACGACTCTAGGCATTCCGTACCGAGGAAAGTATTCCTTCAGTAGGATTTTCGCAGTAGACAAAGCAGTATTTTCTTTGAGAGGATAGGCCTCGATCCATCGGGAGAATGCGCAAACCACAACTAAAACGTATTTCAGGTTATTGCATCGCTCCATATGGATGAAGTCCAATTGAATCACCTCAAAGGGACATGAAGGGGGAGCAAAACTGCCAGGAGGAGTTGGGGTTCCCTTGCCAGGATTGTACATCATACACACCATACAGTTCTTAACCAAGCGTTCAGCACATTTCGTAATACCATCATTCTTCCACACAGGAGACAGCAACTTACAAATACCTTTCGCGCTATGTGCTAACCCATGCGCCATTGTCACAACGGCCAGCACATACGCATCCGGTAACATCCATCTTTTCTGTTCCGACAAATCAATCCAACAACCATTCGCATCCAACTTTCCCGTGCTTTCTTTCCACTTCTCCTTTTCAGTCTCGGTGGCCTCATTCTGAATTGCCTTTACACTCTCGATAGTGTCCTCACACATACTCGATTCTGTAGGCCACCTAACCGAACTCGTCACATACATTCGAGTGCTAAGGTTCCGGGCAGTCTCCTTAGCAGTCTCATCCGCAAACGCATTACCTCGACCAACATCATCCGTCACCTTACGATGCGCACTACATTTGACAATCGCCACTTGCTTAGGCAACGTAAGTGCATCCAAAAGATCATTCACAAGCTGACCATGCTGAATCTTCGTACCATGCGATGTTAAAAAACCTCTCTCTCTCCACAACCGTCCAAAACTATGTGCGACGCCAAATGCATATTGGCTGTCGGTAAACACATTCACACGTTTCCCTTTCGCTAACACACACGCTCTAGTGAGAGCGATCAGCTCTGCAGCTTGGGCAGAATTCTGATTTAATCTTGCAGTCTCAACAACAGTATTCAACGTTACAACAGCATAAGCAGTAGTCACATCACCATTCGGCAACTTGAAACATGAACCATCCACATACAGTGTACCATCTGGGTCTTCCAATGGGGTGTTTTTAAGGTCCACTCGACCTTTCGTTTCCTCCTCTGTCCTCAAATAACAATCGTGTTCTGTTATTTCATCTGACTCTGAGCTAATTGGTAGCAAAGTTGCCGGGTTCAGAACATTACAACGTTTTATTTGAATGTGGCTTGCCAACAGCGTCAACTCGTACCCAGACAACCTCGCACTCGTCAAGTGCTGAGTTTTCGTACGATTCAAAAGAGTATCGACTGCATGCGGAACCATCACCGTAAGCATATTATCCATGACCAATCCTGCTGATTGTCGGATGGAGACCGCGGTCTGCCGCTGTTGCTCTTAAACAACTCGGCAATGCTCTAGCTACCGGGTCCAAGGTCGAGGAAAAATATGCACATGGACGTTGCTTACCACCAAAAGGTTGCGTTAAGACACTCAACGCACAACCTTCTCTCTCGTGAACATATAATGTAAACGGCTTGCTATAGTCAGGAGTACCTAACACAGGAGCCGAACACAATGAATCACGTAATTCAGAAAAACTTTTCTGACATTCCTCCGTCCATGGTAAAGGAGTTGAAACATCCTTGCACGTAAGAGCCACTAATGGTTTCGCTAGCAATGAAAAATTAGGAATCCATTGCCTGCAGTACGACGTAATACCTAAAAAGGCACGCACATCTCTTTGGGTTGTTGGCACAGCCATTCGCGCAATTGCTGCAATTCTCTCTGGGGTCAACCGCCTTCCCTCCTTTGACAATAAGTGACCTAGATAGGTTACTTCTTGGCAACAATATTGGAGTTTAGAAGGTGACACCTTGTGATTTAACTCGCAGAGATGTTGCAGCAGCGATACTGTAGCAATTTTGCAAATGTCCTGAGTATCAGCAGCCACCAATAGGTCATCGACGTATTGGATTAAGGCCGCACCAGCCGGCAACCTAAACGCATCCAGTTGACCCTTCAAGGCTTGGCTGTAAATTGATGGACTTTCACAGTAGCCCTGAGGAGCGCGTTTAAACCGGAAGCTGCGTCCACCAAGAGAGAAACCGAAAAGGTCTCTGCTCTCTTCTGCAATCGGGATGCTGAAGAACGCATTCTTCAAATCAATCACCGAAAACCATGCTGCAGAAGCTGGAATCAGAGTCAGTAGTGCCGTGATGTCAGGCACAACGGGGAACTGAGGAATCACAATTTTATTCACCTCCCGTAAATCGATAACAAAGCGATAAACAGGCGGTTTTGAAGGATCAGTACGTTTTAGAATGGGTAGTACAGGGCTGTTGCACACGTTTCCCCGTGTTTCCTCAATAACATCTTTCTCGATCAAATCATAGATGATTGCTAACAATGCTCGTTCCCCATCAAGGGAGATACGATATTGGAGAATACGTGACAATCGCACATTGGATTTCAACTGAACAACATAAGGTGAGATATCAAGTAGGCCCACATCATTGGGACCTGTTGCCCACAAAGACGCAGGAAGAGAACTCAATTCCGGTGGAAGCTTATCGAGAGACAAGTACATGGGAGAGACAACCCTCTCTCCCAACGTAAGCTTTACACCCGCAGGAGAACAATACAAAGTTGCATACAAACGTTTAAGCAGATCCAGGCCCAAAAGATTTTCACCACAACCCGTGGTTAAAATCAACGGAGCTTTTAGCTCACGAGGCCCAATTGTAAGGGGCAAAGGGCACGAAACTGGATTGCTAACGGGGGCGCCAGAGAATCCAACGGAAACATTTGTTAAGCCAGACAAAGGTGCGCCAGGGAGTTTCGAATGCTTAATGGAACTTTTCGCTGCACCAGTGTCCAACAGAAAAGGCTCAACGACGCCCGATGTAGCAACTGCGACGTAAGGCCCTCTCTGATCAACCGGAACTGATACCACTCCCTCTCCTTGTCTATGGCTGTCCTAGTAATTACTGTCGTCAGTTCCCTGATCGACGTAATAATCGTCTACATTGTACTGCGCAGATCGTCCCTGCGACGATCCACGTTGATCAAAACAATTATCGGAATTTAATGAGTTATCTGAACGATCATTCTGAGCACCACGACCTCTACCACGTGGTGCCTGCTGTGAACCACCACGACCTCCTCTAGATGAGTTACCACTATTACGTTCGTTTAGAACAGGACAATTGAATTTGATATGACCCTCCTGTCTACAATAGGCACATTGATTGTATCCCAACGAGGATCTTTGGGAAGAGGAGTCATTACGAGATTGTGATCTATTCGATTGCGGCTGCGATCTATTTTGTTGCGAAGTATTCCGATTCGAACGTGGAGGATACGCTTGTTGCAGCAGCACTTTAGTTTTTAGCTCTTTCGTCTTTTTATCAGCACGGTCGTTCTCCTCTTTCTCTCTATTCTCATAATATTGCGCTGTAGCCAATATCTGAGCTGAGGTAGAAACGGCCCATGCACTTTCCGAATTCTTTAATTTGTTGCTCAAATCGGGCAATAAGTTCGAAACAAATTTATCCACAAACAATCGTTGACCACCCTCGGTACCCATATCCTGTCCACTATGGTCGATGAATGCCTCCTCGAACCTCGTAAAGAAGTCGGAGACACTCTCGTCCTTTTTCTGTTTACAAGCTGACAATTTGTCCCAATTTACCCTCATAGCTGGCATTAGAGTTTTCATTAACGTGATTATTCTTTGAGGGAGAGCAGTAATCAACTGGTCGGGTTTAGCACCACCAGTTTGCAGCCCATCCGCCGCTATAATGGCCGCCCAATCACCACCTAATTCATTTGCATGATTTTCCTGACGAATCTTAGCCCATACCGGTTGCGGTACAACATTACCAAACAGCATATCGATATCAGCAAGATTCATTATCGTAGCGTCTACGAGCTGCGATAATTCCTTATAATACCCCGCAGGATTTTTACGAGGGTCAGGCAAAGATTGCTTCACCTGTAACACTTCCGATCTTTTCCATGGGAGATGTATCCATACTCTCTGGAAGAACGGCGGGATCGGGGGGTTTGCCCCAGGATTACCTGGCATCCACACTGGTGGAACTTCGCGCATAGGAAATTGACCAGACTCATCTGGCTGTCTTTCAATATCCTCAACAAACAAGGCTTGAGGTATAGGAGAGGGACGAAAAGATAGCAACCGTTCAACAGCACGTCGAACATTGGTATCCACTATCAGTCCAGCCGAAAACTGAAGTTGTAGATCAGACAAAGCGGTCAGCACCTCGTCAGGTGCGTCGGCCGATATCTGATCACGAAGGACCTTACACATTTCCTCGAACACAAATCTTTGGGTTGGAATATTGAACTGACAAAACGTGTCGAGTACAATACGTGGTGGATTTCTAAGGGGGTGCGTCATCCAACCCATCGCCATATTATATAGCGAAGCACGTTCCCTGTTACCAGGAAGCTGACTACGTCTCTGAGGACCATCTGAACCAGCGGACCCAAGAACAGGCCCGAGCGAATGAAAGAAACTAGCCGCAAGAGGAGAATTACGACTACGAGTAGAGGGAGAAGTATAGGACACAGGACTAACAAGTGAAGGAGTAGAGACAGAAACAACAGCAGGGGTTAACAGAGCAGGAGCAGTAGCGTGAGCAGGAGTATGTGGAAGCGGAGGAGCAGTAGGAATAGCAACAGCCAAAGGAGCAGGAACAGTCGGAAGAACGGGTGCAGGTTGAGGAACAGGCAAAGGAAGAATAGGTGCGGGAACAGGTACAGGGGGAATCACAGGGGCTGTGGTACCCTGTACGTACGGAGGTGGCGATTTCATAAGATAGGACATTAAAGGATCCTCAACTGACTCATCCTTCTTGTCCGACTCCGTAGGCAAAGCAGGATAGCACTTATCTATAGTCATACGCTGCAATCTGTCAAACACTTCCTTTTCCTTAACCTCCTTATCATGCTGAAATTGCTCTGCTTTCTTTACGATGGTAGCAACATTATCTCTCTGATTTCGTTTAGTCTGTCTGATTTCTTTCTGTCGGGCTTCTTTACGCCACAACCGAAAGGCATCAAACATGGCCGGCCTTGACTTTCTTTCGAACAATTTAACCTCTAGATTATCTAAGATCGGGGCCTCGAAGCTACCATGTGGTGGCCAGCGAAGGTCACCGTCCTTCTTCGTGTATTTGATCCAGTATTCATTAAAAGTAATCGGGCCTAGCCCATGTTTACTGTACAGTTCATAAGTCGGAGTTCCAACCGGAGGTATCGGACACGAGTCCTCCAGTCGGGAATCCACACCACAAGGTCTGAAACAACTGAACAAAGTACTACGACCAGGCATCTTGCACACTAGCCGAGTTTCACAAACTTCAAGGGTTACGGGATTTACCAAGTCCCAGCAAAGAGCAAAAACCCTCTGTTTTTGGCGGCTGCAGTCGTCAAATAACACAACAAAGTACGCTAGCAAAGTGTCACCGACAAAAACACTCACACAGCGTCAACAACAAAAACACTCGCTAAAGTGTCAACAACCAAGAACTCTGGGAGCGACCCACAAATACTTAACTCAAAGATCGATGGCGTCACTAGGAAGGCCCGTCAGTCGTCTCGCTCTACCAAGGTCTACGCCAGGCGCCAAAACAGGTCTACAGTCAGGGCAGCAGTCCGTCGCAGCCGTCAGGAGGCGGGAATCTTCGCGGGAAAAGTCTTCGGGCCACTTGTTTCGACAACAGGATCGATGAAGCGGAGTGCACCTTCCCTCGGAGATTTCACACGAAGTTCCTCACGATCGTCGGGCTTGGACCGGTACCACTGAAGCAGCCCCACGTTGGGCGCCAACTGAAGGACTGGGTTCTTTAAGACCCAGCGGTGCCAGGGCATAACACCTGAAACCTTCGTGGGTAACCTGCTCCGGCGTACGAATGACAGACACGGGACACTTCCTTCGGCGTCAAAGATTCAAGGTTTATTTACTGCAGGGAACACAGAAGTCACGACAAGTACAACACGTGCAACTTGGGGAGACTGCTTCAAATTGGTTCTGTGGATCGCTCCTTTTATACAGAATTTACCCATAGGACAACATGATACACAAAGGTTTACAACCCGGTTCCCACAATTATCCCCCAGAGGGGTCGCTTTGGTCACTTTGATACACACAAGGTCCGGAACATAAGTGCGGAAACATTTGGCGGTTCCCAACTGTAAAAACCCATCTTCCCAACATTAGTGCATTCCAATCGGCAGTAAAACAGATCGAAATAGGAACAAAGACAGGTGCAGAGGAAGACGGAGACAGTGGGGAGATCGGAAAGGGTGTAAAAGGGGAGGTATCGGGAAACACGAGATACAGGCATCAAAGGGACGTGCCTAATGAGATGCACGGCTGAGACAATAAACCGGCACGGCAAGATGAGCCTCGAGCGGGGCCATCTGCCTTACAGTATCATCCCCCTTGTCATAAAGACACTTACAAAGAACATGTGTCTTCCGCAAATATCTTAGGAGTCCCAGGGTCGCGAAGCGGACATCGTCCGTTCGCTGGCTACTTGAGGGCAAGAGACAAAATGGATGCCGTATCTAAGATGGAACCCGTGGGTACAGACGAAAAACCCACATAACAAACGAACGGTTTAAGTTAGCACAGCGTGCGCACACTTACTAAACTCGTCATTTGCGGTTCATAGATACCAGACTCGACCATATTCGTGCGAGTCGAAAACACAACTTACAATTGTCACGGAACCTCACGCTCTTGGTGCTCTTTGTCCCACTCACTTCACCCACGACTTTATTTTCATTTTATATTCCCTCCTCCCTTCAAACCCATTCCCCTTTGCTGTCCTACCCTCACAATCATATGTTTTTCCCCACTTTTTTATTTGGAAGGTCCAACAGCTGCCACTACATCAATAACTATATTGCTGGCTTTGCAGAAGTACATGACGTCTGCCATCTAAGACCAATCAGTTAAAAGAAAATGGTATATGGCGCCTGTGTCATGCCGTGATTAGCAACAGCAGCTGCATCATCAGACCTTTGCTTTTTTATTTTTGCAGATGCAATGCACCGTCACTGTAAAGCATTTTGCTGATGCTTAACAGCATCTGCAACCATCATTAGCAAAGCCAGTGGATGCAAAAGGCAAGCCCTATTGGTCTTACCAATGCTTTTTTATTGAAGGTTGCCGAAAGGCTGTTTTTGCATAGTGGTATTTTCTTTCAGATAATCGCACGCCCCCACCTTTTGATAACCGCACATCCCCCCAATGGCTTGCTGTTACAACCTAGGCCCATTTGTACTCAAGTCAAGAACAAACAACCTACAGAAGAGAGCTCTCTCAAAGTTTGCATTAGAAGTTATGGGGATCTTTTCAGAAGAGCTGATGTGAGATGGTCACAAGTGCCAGAATTGACCAGTGCATAACTAACAGGTGGGTCCTTCCCTGCTAGGTCTTGCTGCTTCATTTTTGGCCAGGATCTTCTTTACTGACTACCCACTCCATCCAGAAGGTCAGGACTGGCAGAGCCCTCTGTGACGTTGAACTCTTCATGCTGAAATTAACCTGGCCAGCAGGCAGAGGTGCCCCTTGTAGGAGAGTAGCGTCTGCTACCTATGGTCACCCCCACTTTTTGCTTTTGCCTTACTGGTTTTCGACTTAGATGAGGCTGTGGGCCTGCTAATCAGAACCACAGCCCAGATGAACTCTCTCTAAATTCAAGCAATGTACTCTAGGTACATAGACAATTGGGAATTAAGTCACCTTGTCAGCCCCTGTAAAAGTGTACCCTAGGTACTCAGGGTATAGGTGTAACCAAGGCCTACCAGGGGCTACAGCATGTATTGTGCCACCCCTGGCTGGCCACTCAAATAGACACAACTGGCTGATCACTCAGCTGGGGCGAGGTCGTGTAATCACCCCTTGCTTAGGTGTAGTATTCCTATACCTACTTACATATAGACACATAGTAACCTATAAGTCACTCCTATGTCAGGCCTTAACAATCCTGAAGGCAGAGTGCTTGGTTATGTGTGAGATGGTGCTCTAGCATGAGCTGATCCTGTCTGCAGCTTTCAGAACCATGTCCTTATAGCTGGTCTATGATACTGCCATACCATATACTCTTAAGTGCATTATAATCCTCGCGGTTAATGCTAACTTTGGTTTGGCTTTATCAAAACATGTTGTGTAAGGTGTCATACACTTTGGAATACTACCCCCTCGCCAATTCTGGTGACGGGAGTAGCATTCCACCCTTCTAGAGGGAGAAGATATGTTCGTTCTGACTATCCCGGGTAAAGTTAACCAGAGCCCCAGCATCACAAAATGGATGCTGCTGCCACAGACACAAGTCTGACCTCCTGCTGCTGGGAGTCCTTCCAGTCACGGAGGTTTGGACAATAGGTTTCCTGCTTGGGGAGGTGAGAGCACCACCCCAGACAGGAGGATGTGTATTGGGACAGGGAGGGCTGAATAGAATCAGACACTGCCTGGAGCACTCTAGGTGCTCCATGCATACACCAGTTCAAACCGGTTGTTGGGGCACTCCAGCCCCAGCTCGGGCACGAAACTGTACAAAGGAAAGGGGGTGTAACCACCCCCCTTCCTGGTCCCACCCATAGGAGGGACCTAGTGACCACACTAGCCCCCTTTAGTTATATAAAGGTAGGAGCTGACCCAGGAGACTTTAGATTAATCCTGGAATCGAACTGAAGACGAAACTCTGGACCCTTCGGCATTCAACTGAACACTGAAGAAATCTCCCTTGTGGCCGAGTGACCACCCTGGGCAACCGGGCACCATCCAGCAACTAGTCGGCTTGCTTTGTCCCCGTTCCCGCCGGAACCAGAGCACAGAGCCTGACAAGACCTAGACTCCCGGATCCCTCTGACCCCACTGCACGACTCCAGCACAGCTGAGCCCCGTTGAAGGCGTCGGGACTGGTGGAAGCAGGTAACTTGGAAAGTCTTCAACTTGCCAGCAGCGCAGCTCCTGAGGCCTCCTCGAAGCTGTGCACTGGGGACTGAGACACCCAGACACCGAGCTCCACCTGCACCGAAGACCAGCCCCCCACACTCCACGAGATCTGCGTGGGGCCCTTCTGCTTGTGTCCTGCTCGACATGTTGTCCGGTTGCTGGCCCGTTGGCTAGTAGCCCCTGGCGACGATCCATTTTGAAACTCCATCGCTGGTCTGGTTGCTCCAGATAGGCCCTTGCTTCCCTGAAAAGGTGAAGTACCTCAGACCCTCCTGGTCTGCACCAGAAGCCTTCTGTGTATCCTGCGTGGGTTGCCTTTGCTTAGGCTTGTTAGCTCTGATCTTGAAGCCAACCCCTCCATCTGTGAGAACTCTTGTGGGACAGCTCCTCTCCAGCACCTGGTCGTCCTCGACGCCTCCTGGTCCGCATGGCTGCAACTACAAGTTTCACCTCAGCACCTGATTGCTCCTCGACGACTTCCTGGTTCCACCCGGTCACTGTCTAGTGACCTAGACTCTGACCCCTCTGCTTTCAGGTCTTCAACTCTGATCCACCCTTGGATCCACCCGGACATCTCCCTCTTGGTCGCCTGCAGCATCTTTCTTCACAGGCTCCATAGACTTCAACGGCGAAACCCGACACACCTTCACACCTGTGCACCCGCTTCCTGTGGGTGAGGTAACGCGAGTACTTTGGTGCTCTCAAGGGTATTGACTATCCAAGTGTCTAGGTTTTTAGTTGTATCCTTCTAGCTAGACCGGAAGTGTCCTAAATCTCCATTTACTTGCCTTCTAAGTTCCCATTGACTTTCTATTGAATCTCGCGTGAGTGTACTGACACTGCACGCGCCGCCTGTGGGCCTCCTACTCCTAACCTAAGGGACAGATAGTGTAGCCCCAGTGATTCCCTAGGCCTCTTCCTTTCCCAAGTCGTGGTTCTTATACCACTTACTTAGTATATGGTTTTACGTGCCCCTAGAGCCCAACTGTAAATTGTGCTATTTAAAGTATTTCTAAGTGTAACTTGTTATGTGCTTTTGCCTCTGATCTCATAAAGAGTTCAGAGGAGTGTGTTAGGAAATAAATACATATATATTTTATATATATCCTGTGTGGTGTCCTTTCATTTGATATTCAAGGGGTTTCATATGGTAAAACAGCTGGCTTTACACACCCTCAAGAGTCTTTTAGCCTAAGACTGTTCTGTCCACGCTACCTCTAGGATAGCTGGTCTATAAGGTTGACTTGACAACCATCACCATAAGGGTTGTTTGGACTGGTGCAAGGTGTTCACTAGAATAGTGAACATCATATATCAGGCCAACTTCTCACACCCCTGACCAGAGATCCTACTCTGTGGGTACTCTGTCACCCGCCCTCCCTCACTCACTCACTCTGTCTCTCTCTCGCCCTCCCTCACTCTGTCTCTCTCTCGCCCGCCCTCACTCTGTCTCTCTCTCGCCCTCCCTCACTCTGTCTCTCTCTCGCCCTCCCTCACTCTGTCTCTCTCTCGCCCTCACTCTGTCTCTCTCTCGCCCTCACTCTGTCTCTCTCTCGCCCGCTCTCACTCTGTCTCTCTCTCGCCCGCTCTCACTCTGTCTCTCTCTCGCCCTCACTCTGTCTCTCTCTCGCCCTCACTCTCTCTCTCTCTCGCCCTCACTCTCTCTCTCTCTCTCTCTCGCCCTCACTCTCTCTCTCTCTCTCTCTCGCCCTCACTCTCTCTCTCTCTCTCTCTCGCCCTCACTCTGTCTCTCTCTCGCCCTCACTCTGTCTCTCTCTCGCCCTCACTCTGTCTCTCTCTCGCCCTCACTCTGTCTCTCTCTCGCCCTCACTCTGTCTCTCTCTCGCTCTCACTCTCTCTCTCTCGCCCTCACTCTGTCTCTCTCTCGCTCTCACTCTCTCTCTCTCGCCCTCACTCTCTCTCTCTCGCCCTCACTCTCTCTCTCTCGCCCTCACTCTCGCCCTCACTCTCTCTCTCTCTCGCCCTCACTCTCTCTCTCTCTCGCCCTCACTCTCTCTCTCTCTCTCGCCCTCACTCTCTCTCTCTCTCGCCCTCACTCTCTCTCTCTCTCTCGCTCTCTCTCTCTCGCCCTCACTCTCTCTCGCCCTCACTCTCTCTCGCCCTCACTCTCTCTCGCCCTCACTCTCTCTCGCCCTCACTCTCTCTCGCCCTCACTCTCTCTCGCCCTCACTCTCTCTCGCCCTCACTCTCTCTCGCCCTCACTCTCTCTCGCCCTCACTCTCTCTCGCCCTCACTCTCTCTCGCCCTCACTCTCTCTCGCCCTCACTCTCTCTCGCCCTCACTCTCTCTCGCCCTCACTCTCTCGCCCTCACTCTCTCTCTCTCTCTCTCTCGCCCTCACTCTCTCTCTCTCTCTCTCTCGCCCTCACTCTGTCTCTCTCTCGCCCTCACTCTGTCTCTCTCTCGCCCTCACTCTGTCTCTCTCTCGCTCTCACTCTCTCTCTCTCGCCCTCACTCTCTCTCTCTCGCCCTCACTCTCTCTCTCTCGCCCTCACTCTCTCTCTCTCTCGCCCTCACTCTCTCTCTCTCTCGCCCTCACTCTCTCTCTCTCTCGCCCTCACTCTCTCTCTCTCTCTCGCCCTCACTCTCTCTCTCTCTCTCGCCCTCACTCTCTCTCGCCCTCACTCTCTCTCGCCCTCACTCTCTCTCGCCCTCACTCTCTCTCGCCCTCACTCTCTCTCGCCCTCACTCTCTGTCGGACTATCGCTCTCTCGCCCTCACTCTGTCGGACTATCGCCCTCACTCTGTCGGACTATCGCCCTCACTCTGTCGGACTATCGCCCTCACTCTGTCGGACTATCGCCCTCACTCTGTCGGACTATCGCCCTCACTCTGTCGGACTATCGCCCTCACTCTGTCGGACTATCGCCCTCACTCTGTCGGACTATCGCCCTCACTCTGTCGGACTATCGCCCTCACTCTGTCGGACTATCGCCCTCACTCTGTCGGACTATCGCCCTCACTCTGTCGGACTATCGCCCTCACTCTGTCGGACTATCGCCCTCACTCTGTCTATCTATCGCCCGCCCTCACTCTATCTATCGCCCTCCCTCACTCTATCTATCGCCCTCCCTCACTCTATCTATCGCCCTCCCTCACTCTATCTATCGCCCTCCCTCACTCTATCTATCGCCCTCACTCTATCTATCGCCCTCACTCTATCTATCGCCCTCACTCTATCTATCGCCCTCACTCTATCTATCGCCCTCACTCTATCTATCGCCCTCACTCTATCTATCGCCCTCACTCTATCTATCTATCTATCGCCCTCACTCTGTCTATCTATCTATCGCCCTCACTCTGTCTATCTATCTATCGCCCTCACTCTATCCATCTATCGCCCTCACTCTCTCTCTCTCGCCCTCACTCTCTCTCTCGCCCTCACTCTGTCGGACTATCGCCCTCACTCTGTCGGACTATCGCCCTCACTCTGTCGGACTATCGCCCTCACTCTGTCTACCTATCTATCGCCCTCACTCTGTCTACCTATCTATCGCCCTCACTCTGTCTATCTATCGCCCTCACTCTGTCTATCTATCGCCCTCACTCTCTCTCTCGCCCTCACTCTGTCTATCTATCGCCCCCACTCTGTCTATCTATCGCCCCCACTCTATCTATCGCCCCCACTCTGTCTATCTATCGCCCCCACTCTGTCTATCTATCGCCCTCACTCTGTCTACCTATCTATCGCCCTCACTCTGTCTATCTATCTATCTATCGCCCTCACTCTGTCTATCTATCTATCTATCGCCCTCACTCTGTCTATCTATCTATCTATCGCCCTCACTCTGTCTATCTATCTATCGCCCTCACTCTGTCTATCTATCTATCGCCCTCACTCTGTCTATCTATCTATCGCCCTCACTCTGTCTATCTATCTATCGCCCTCACTCTGTCTATCTATCTATCGCCCTCACTCTATCCATCTATCGCCCCCACTCTGTCTATCTATCGCCCCCACTCTGTCTATCTATCGCCCCCACTCTGTCTATCTATCGCCCCCACTCTGTCTATCTATCGCCCCCACTCTGTCTATCTATCGCCCCCACTCTGTCTATCTATCGCCCCCACTCTGTCTATCTATCGCCCCCACTCTGTCTATCTATCGCCCCCACTCTGTCTATCTATCGCCCCCACTCTGTCTATCTATCGCCCTCACTCTGTCTATCTATCGCCCTCACTCTGTCTATCTATCTATCGCCCTCACTCTGTCTATCTATCTATCGCCCTCACTCTATCCATCTATCGCCCTCACTCTGTCCATCTATCGCCCTCACTCTGTCCATCTATCGCCCTCACTCTGTCTATCTATCGCCCTCACTCTCTCTCTCTCGCCCTCACTCTCTCTCTCGCCCTCACTCTGTCGGACTATCGCCCTCACTCTGTCGGACTATCGCCCTCACTCTGTCGGACTATCGCCCTCACTCTGTCTATCTATCGCCCTCACTCTGTCTATCTATCGCCCTCACTCTGTCTATCTATCGCCCTCACTCTGTCTATCTATCGCCCTCACTCTGTCTATCTATCGCCCTCACTCTGTCTATCTATCGCCCTCACTCTGTCTATCTATCGCCCTCACTCTGTCTATCTATCGCCCTCACTCTGTCTATCTATCGCCCTCACTCTGTCTATCTATCGCCCTCACTCTGTCTATCTATCGCCCTCACTCTGTCTATCTATCGCCCTCACTCTCTCTCTCGCCCTCACTCTGTCTATCTATCGCCCCCACTCTGTCTATCTATCGCCCCCACTCTATCTATCGCCCCCACTCTATCTATCGCCCCCACTCTGTCTATCTATCGCCCCCACTCTGTCTATCTATCGCCCCCACTCTGTCTATCTATCGCCCCCACTCTGTCTATCTATCGCCCTCACTCTGTCTATCTATCTATCGCCCCCACTCTGTCTATCTATCGCCCCCACTCTGTCTATCTATCGCCCCCACTCTGTCTATCTATCGCCCCCACTCTGTCTATCTATCGCCCCCACTCTGTCTATCTATCGCCCCCACTCTGTCTATCTATCGCCCCCACTCTGTCTATCTATCGCCCCCACTCTGTCTATCTATCTATCGCCCTCACTCTGTCTATCTATCTATCGCCCTCACTCTGTCTATCTATCTATCGCCCTCACTCTGTCGGACTATCGCCCTCACTCTGTCTACCTATCTATCGCCCTCACTCTGTCTACCTATCTATCGCCCTCACTCTCTCTCTCTCGCCCTCACTCTGTCTATCTATCTATCGCCCTCACTCTATCTATCACCCTCACTCTGTCTATCTATCACCCTCACTCTGTCTATCTATCTATCGCCCTCACTCTATCTATCGCCCCCACTCTGTCTATCTATCGCCCTCACTCTGTCTATCTATCGCCCTCACTCTGTCTATCTATCTATCGCCCTCACTCTGTCTGTCGGACTATCGCCCTCACTCTGTCTACCTATCTATCGCCCTCACTCTCTCTCTCTCGCCCTCACTCTCTCTCTCGCCCTCACTCTGTCTATCTATCGCCCTCACTCTGTCTATCTATCTATCGCCCTCACTCTGTCTATCTATCTATCGCCCTCACTCTGTCTATCTATCTATCGCCCTCACTCTGTCTATCTATCTATCGCCCTCACTCTATCTATCTATCTATCGCCCTCACTCTGTCTATCTATCTATCTATCGCCCTCACTCTGTCTATCTATCTATCTATCGCCCTCACTCTGTCTATCTATCTATCTATCGCCCTCACTCTGTCTATCTATCTATCGCCCTCACTCTGTCTATCTATCTATCGCCCTCACTCTGTCGGACTATCGCCCTCACTCTGTCGGACTATCGCCCTCACTCTGTCGGACTATCGCCCTCACTCTGTCGGACTATCGCCCTCACTCTGTCGGACTATCGCCCTCACTCTGTCGGACTATCGCCCTCACTCTGTCGGACTATCGCCCTCACTCTGTCGGACTATCGCCCTCACTCTGTCGGACTATCGCCCTCACTCTGTCTATCTATCTATCGCCCCCACTCTGTCTATCTATCTATCGCCCCCACTCTGTCTATCTATCTATCGCCCCCACTCTGTCTATCTATCTATCGCCCCCACTCTGTCTATCTATCTATCGCCCTCACTCTGTCTATCTATCTATCGCCCCCACTCTGTCTATCTATCTATCGCCCTCACTCTGTCTATCTATCTATCGCCCTCACTCTGTCTATCTATCTATCGTCCCCACTCTGTCTATCTATCTATCGCCCTCACTCTGTCTATCTATCGCCCTCACTCTGTCGGACTATCGCCCTCACTCTGTCGGACTATCGCCCTCACTCTGTCGGACTATCGCCCTCACTCTGTCGGACTATCGCCCTCACTCTGTCGGACTATCGCCCTCACTCTGTCGGACTATCGCCCTCACTCTGTCGGTCTATCGCCCTCACTCTGTCGGTCTATCGCCCTCACTCTGTCGGTCTATCGCCCTCACTCTATCGCCATCATTCTATATCGATCGCCCTCACTCGGTCTATCTTTCGCCGTCAGTCTATTTATCCATCTGTCTATCGCCCTCCCTCTATCGCACCACCACAGCATCACTCAGGGGCACCACAGCATCACTCAGTGGAGTGGTGTGGCTCACTGTTTAGAGGCGGCAGACCCGGGAGCTGAAGTCGGCCCGGGACCAGGGTTCAATTCCCGGCGCGGCAGGGTCGTAGACCAGGGTCAGCGGACTCGATAATTCTCGCCTCGGTGCCTACTCTAACCAGGGTCCCACCCGGCAACACTGGGCATTAGTTTGCCTAATCTCTACAACGGCCCCATCAACGCCGGGGATGCCTGGCTCCACCATGCGGATTCCCAGTAGGGACCATCCCACAGGGAAAGCCAGGACGGGTTCCCCAGCGGTATACAGCGCCAGGACGCCGGCTGGCAACAGTGCGCTTTACAAGTAATACATTACATTACTCAGGGGCACCACAACATCACTATGCGCTACCACAGCATCACTGAGCGCCATAGCATCACTGGTCGCCACCACAACATCACTACGCGCCACCTCAGCATCAATCTGTACAACCATTCAACAACTGGTTCAAATATGTTCTCTCAATGTTTTCAAGCTTTATTACAAAATGTCACAAAAAGATGTTAATATTTCATTTCTGTTCTTGGATTTTCGTCACAATAAAATACACTGAACATAATCTTCACAAAAGTTATTTACAAAAGTTTAAGCTATTGCTATTATAAATTACAATAACTTATTTAAGTATTAAATATTAAAAAAATTAAAAGCCATTGTTATTTGTAATATCAATACATCTAAGTCACGTAAATACAAAACATGTTGCATTACAAATGCTATAGGTGTCACATTTGAAAAAGTTAAAAGTATTGGCATTGTAAATGACAAAGCTATTAATTTCGCTATTTTCAAAACCAACACAAATAAAATTTTTGCCATTTACAAGACCAATAGCTCAAACTTTTCTAATGCGAGACCTTTTGCATTGCAAATGCTTGTTCTTTCTGTTTTGTACCTACTGCTATGTTCTTTTGTTTACCGAGACTCCCATTCCGACGACTGGGAATGATTTAAGCTATGGGAATCTATGAAAGTTCCAATACTGGAGTAACCATGTACTCAGGCTCTTACCCTTTTCCATTCAGTCTCATTTGACAACTGTGCTAATTACTAAACCAGGACACGGATTTGCAACCCCTCAGAAATCCATGTGCGTGGAAGTCAGTGCAACTCTGCTTTCAGGTTTCGTTCTGCTGTCAGGACATCAGCCCCAGGATTCTACTCTTACTTGTAATGGTTTCTTTTTCAAGGATCTCGATTTTCATTTCTAGGTTAACCAACGGAGAGTATGCACACTGTACAAACGGTGGGCTTTGGGTGCCCAAACAACTTTGCACCAGATGGTCTATTTCAGCCTTCAGTGGTCTAGACACGTCACTACATACTCATAGTTTGCCATTCCGGTCAATCTAGATTGATTCCTCCAGCAGGAACAAAGTTAGCTTCCATTAGCTATGGCATGCCCTGCAGATCACAATGTGAATATAATAAGGGTCTCAATCTGGGTCAGAGTCACCCTCTTAGTGGCTTCTCAGCGGATGTTGAAGATTTTGAGATTAATAACATTAACTCTTGCACGTCTCCACTTACATTCCTTAGAGGGAATTGTACACGTTGGCCCTATGCAACCACTTTCTCGCCTTTCAACCAGATGATTGTCAGTCAGCAAGTGCCAGACACATCACCTGGCCTCACTGTTGCACGCCACCCCTCTATGGCTTCCCTCTCCCTACACCACACAACTGCTTCTGCCAGGAGAATCAGCTTCTAGGAAGTCCAGTGTGCACCGCCTACGCTAGTCAAAAGTGCTGCATTAATGCTGTTCAGTGCTCAAGGTGTCCAAGGCCTACAAGACTTCTGACAAATATTTTGGTTTCACCCACATTGTTGTAAGAAATACCTCTCAACCTGTATACATAGTAAATAAATGAAAGAATATCTGCAGTAGCTAACAAAGTTACCCAGAGACATTCAATACACATGGGACTTGATAAATGTGCGCAGTGGACCAGAGGTCAAAACCTTCCGAAAGTACTGTGAGGAATGCACTGTAAGAACGGATGTGCATAAAAAAAATAAAAAATAAAAAAAATCAGAAAAGTAATGTTATGATACCCAATACCACACTGTAGAAATTACATGCCTAAAATGTAAAAAAAAAAAAAAAAAAAGCTTCAAACGGTACAGTAAAGTAGTAAGCTGTTCTTACTAAAGTGACAAAGTATCTTTTTAAAACTTACATTAGGAGCAAAAGACATCTGCTAGTCTTTAAGAGATGTAGTTAATCCACTGATCAGTCCAGGTTCTTTCAACACCCTCCTCCCCAGAGAGGGGAAGAAAGTCTTCCATTGTTTATAAAAAGTAAAGCAGAATATACGTTCAAAGGGTATTAATTAATGTTCTACAGTTAGTACATCTATATCCTATGAACCCCAACCAAAAGACAAACTGCTCAATTTGAACCATAAATCCAGAAATACATTGTCGATCTTTAAAGATATCTTACTGCAGCCTAGAAGAAGAGAATAATCTGTTTAATGTAATTTTGAAGTAACACATACGTAAAACTGCTTTTGTGAAATTTTAATCTCACGTTTTCCTAATAGACATATTCCTTTTAGCGAAGATGGTGATCAAATGATTGTTTAGCAGCAATTTTACAGAAATGTAAATCATTTTATTAACAGGCATCATAAACAGATAATACTCTTATTTAAAAACCATGAGTGCCACACTGTTGAATATACGACCCATTAATAACTTAATGTATTTCCCATTTTAAAAGGCAATGTACGTAGCATACAAAAACTATACTAAACAAATAAGCTATAATAAGAATACATGATTGAAGTGTCTAAAATGATATATACAGTACATTGTAATTATTGTTAATCATGTGTTCAGTGCAGTGTTTCTGTGCCAGGATTCCTATCATGCTTCACTTTCCCCAGCAACTGAATTCTGCACCTCTTCTTCCAAAATTGGTACAATCAGGTTATCCTTGGACATCAAGTTATATTTCATCACAAATTTGGTGAATCGATGACACAAAAAGGTCTCATTCTGTGTACGAAAGGAAAGAATTCTAAGTCATTTTAACGGCAGTACAGTACACATCAGCATGGATTCATTTCACTGTTAAATTAAATCAATCTTTCATAGGGTATGTTAAAATTCCAGCATGCACAAGTATATTTTAACTCAACAAGCAGTCACTGAAAATTCTTAGCAAAGGTCAGGAAGTCATTTGTAGTTCTTTTCGTAAGTCAACCCCAAAGAGGTCTCTTGAAGACCGATATTAAAATCTATTCTGTCAGGATTAAAAAAACAAAAAAACAAACAAACAAAAAGTCTACAATGCAGACAAACACCGCAGGTTTCCAACTCCACTTTTACCTTCACAGGTACCAGCTACAGTAGTTTCAAGTGCAGGGGAAGTGAACCATCAAGAGATTACGCCTGTCCCTAATGTGCCCAATAAATTGGCTTCTGCATGCTGGAACGGGGAGCGGGGGGAGAGGCACTGGTAAGCAAAGCCTCACACCGTAAAAAGATAAATGTACAAAAAAGGTGATGGGAGGAATGCTTATAAATAGTCTAAACCAGTGGCAATCACTCTGGGTAGCATTCATATTTGGCCTTTTGAGCACCGTAGACAGAGTCCTGCCTTGGCAAATCAGTACTGACCCTGCATCGCATGGGAACAGTCCATCACAAACTGTCAGGCAGGACTCTGTATAGAGTTGTAAAGTGTGCAAAAAAATGAAAGTGGATTAGAATACTACACAGAGCAATTGCCAATGATTTCGACTATTTGCCCCCATCATCTTTTCTGTGCCAGAAGTAATGTCAAAGACAGCTCCCCTACAGTGCCACAGGATCCAGGCTATACCTCACTAACAAGGCTGAAACCGGTCTGGGATTACTTGTGCTGCCCTGCTGCTGGAGGAGTTTTGCAAGCAGTTCAGGCTGGACTGTTACTACAAGAAGCAAGGTTTGCACTGATCACCATGAAGCTGACCCATCTCGAGTGGCACAGTAGGTGAAACGCAATGAGCTGGGATGCTACCCTGCGCGGCTGTTTAGACCAGTGGTTAACATTTTGACCTCTGTGGACCCCCACCTTATTACTGAACAGAGGACCCCCACTGAATCGTGCCTGGAATCCAGGGATCCAGAGTGAGTCATTACTGGAAGCAGGCTAACCCGGCCTAAGAATGATGATTTGAATCATAAAACAATACACAAAAAAAGCCAGAAACAAGCATTCATCAAAAAGATGAAATATTTCATTTAATTCAAAACGTATATTGAAACGTTTAATCAGAATGTTGGAGCATGTCTAAATTCAATTGAGGCCATTCATGGTCTGTATATATTCCGTTTGAGGCACTTGCACTTCTCCCACAAATCATTCTGAAGATGCCAACTTAACTTTTAGCCATCAATCTCAAATTCTTCTCATTTGCAGAACAATTTTACATGTTGTTTCTTTTTCTTTATACAAAGATACATGTATGCCATATCGACTTGTAGTGTTTAGGGTCTCCCCCTGATACACAGACTGCACTGGCAGTGTGTATGCGTCAGGGGAGGAGTCTGAGGGTGGCAAAATATATGCTTCAGCCCTCAGAGACTTTCTCTGGCGACAAGGCCCCTGGCACCTTTTACATGGGACTCATGTAGACCAGAAGAGTGCCAATGTGGGAGCAAAGATTGTTTTGGGGAAAGAACAATGGCCCTGGGTACCCGATTATCAGGAACCCAGGGCACACTTAGTCAAGAGGCCACAAACATGAGGCAAAAAGTGGTGGGCCACCATGCAAACAAGCATTTGCAATGCAATAGGTCTCGCAGCATTAAAGTTTGAGTTACTGGCATTGTAAATGACAATGCTTTGCATGATTTTTTTTTCTTTAATTTGCAATTGGTATATAAACATTGTTTGTGAATGGTTAGCTGTTGCTTATGCGAGTTAGTTTTTACTGTTTTCTGACTCTAGAGCAAGCTGTGATGGCGTACCCATTACCGTGCGCTGTCACTGTGCCCCTGTTCCATCCTCCCTGTACGTATATCAGGGTGTCTTTGCGTCTGCCAGAGCATGTCGGTATATCAATACGAGTGTCCGTTAGCGTCTCCTGTGTCGCTATCTACGGTCTCTGAATGAGCCTATCTCTTCCTGCCCCAGTACAATTTCAGTGTTGCCTGTTAATACTTTGTCACACTGTCCTGTGCTCGTGCCTGTTAAACGCCCTGTGACAGTGTCTCCTTCAGACAGTGCTGTCCTTGATACCCGTCATTGCACTGTCAGTGTCTCATTGCCCAGTTTCAGCTCGTTAGGACAAAAAGCATGAAATAGTCACAGCAGGGTCTCCCTGTAGTGTGCTGTCTCCCTATAGTGTGCTGTCTCCCTATAGTGTGCTGTCTCCCTATAGTGTGCTGTCTCCCTATAGTGTGCTGTCTCCCTATAGTGTGCTGTCTCCCTATAGTGTGCTGTCTCCCTATAGTGTGCTGTCTCCCTATAGTGTGCTGTCTCCCTATAGTTGTGCTGCAGCGACGGCTCGTGGAGGGAGTTACGGTGGGGCAGGAGGGTGGGGAGGGGGAGGGGCAGGGTGGAGGTTGCTAAAAACCGGCATATGGATAATTGCAGGTAAGTAAACAATTTAATTAATAAAACGAATATCGTAGTGCGCCTTGCATCGCTAAATGCAATGCAGTGCGAGCTACGAAATTCGTTTTATTAATTAAATTGTTTACTTACCTGCAATTATCCATATGCCGGTTTTTAGCAACCTCCACCCTGCCCCTCCCCCTCCCCACCCTCCTGCCCCACCGTAACTCCCTCCACGAGCCGTCGCTGTTGTGCTGTCTCCCTATAGTGTGCTGTCTCCCTATAGTGTGCTGTCTCCCTATAGTGTGCTGTCTCCCTATAGTGTGCTGTCTCCCTATAGTGTGCTGTCTCCTCTCCTAGAGTGTAGTCAGTCTTCCGTGCCCAAGTGTAAGTGAATGTCGGCCACTTGACTCAATGCCTTGCCATCCTAATGCACATAAGTGTCTCCCTAATTGAACATGTCAGTGTCTCATCTCCATTCTGTCCGTTTCCAATGTCCCAGTGTACTGCATGCGACTCCTGTCCTAGCGGTCACCGTCTCTTGCTCCAGTGTACAATGATGTCTTATTCTCCAATGCTCGCACGAGACCTTAAAAAGGAGGCATTTTAATTTTCTGAACAGGAAGTGTTTGTGTTCCGGGCTCCCAATAACGTAGTGTTTGCATCTTTTCAGGAAGGTAGACAAAGAGGAAAGGTACCTGTTATTTAAATCCATAAGTAATGTAATATTTATTTTAATTTTTTTTCATAAACAGCACAAACATCTTTTTGGCGTAACAAATGCCCTCAACCCTTAGCCAGCCAGATTGCAAGCACGAAAAACATCACTTCTTCTTTGAAACATTTGCTTTAGTTATGGGCATAGTTACGTGAAATCCATACTGCAATCAGAAAGTACATGGTGTTCTTCACAAGGCAACACATTCACTTGTAAGGAAATACTTATGGCCCATTAGTCATCCAATGGCTTGCACTGCAAAATGTTCTCCTGCTTTACTGTGTTCCACCCGTGGCATTTATAGGGAAGAGTGTATCAATAGTACCTTAAGTCGCTGAAGCCCTTCAGCAAGTGTAGGTCTCACTAGCTGACACAAAAGGTCACCCCATATCATACAATCATCCTGTACTTTCTTGTCTGTATGCTCTTCACTCATATGCCTTTCCTCGGCTAGCACCCATACATCTGTATCTCTGACCCAGGCCTACACAGAGGGTCTAGTATTTGCAAACTGCTGTATGGCTATCCGCCTCATGGGAAGCAGAAACCCCAACAACACAAAACGGCTCCTCTTCCTTTTATTTTGGGGGGAGAAGGACCACTCATAGGAGACCATGCTTAATCCCTATCTCTGCTCGGATCCCTGATACCAGCCTTAATCCGTCGGTGACCTCCCTCCAGTATTTTACTATCCCGACACAAGTCAGACCATATGGCAAACATCTGCACCCACTTCCATCTGTTAGAAATGGTAATAACAACAATACAGCACCATAAATCAATATGCTGCCTTGCTAAATGTGAATGAGTTCAGAACTATATTTTACACATGTGCTTGCGGCGGTACCGCTATTTCTGGTTACCCAGACCGTTTTAAGATCTGGAGTTAGCCAAGACGGTTTGATTTTAATCAAACAATGGATATATTTACCCCTTTGATCTATCTGACGGACATTCACATTTTTGTTTCACCCACCCCAAAATGCAGCATGGGGCACAAGTCAACCGCTCAGCCACTGGCTTACTTCAGTGAGTGATCATTCTGCTCTTGCTCAATGTGCACTTACACACAAGCCCCCTTGAACAGTTTCATAAAACCAAAAAACAAACGTTGCCAGCCAACACCATGCCGAACATAAGGAAATGATGTCATGAACCTAGGTCACCCACCCCACGCTGTTAACATTCAGTGCTGGAACTTGTGATCCTCGGTTGCTCCCCTCTTTCATAGCAATGGCGGGACCTCAGTTACTTATTTACCTTAAATACTTTTCTCCTTGCAGTTCGGTGCAGTGTGTCACACTTCAGCTAAAAACAAATCGAAACTTTCCGTGGGGCGGGACTTCCGGCTTCGGAAGCCTGCGCATGTGCCCACGGAGAGAAGCCGCGCCCACGGAGAGAAGCAGTGCTGGTGACGCGGGGCTCCCATGCCCTAGAGAGAGCCCCGCGGTGGCGGCTGAATTCCGGAGTGGCGGTAAGTGGGCAGGCGCTCGTGCACTTGTGTGTGTGTGTGCGCGTGTGTGTGTGTATGCGACGGCGGGGGTGGGTTCTCTGTATGTGTTGGTGCGTGCATGGGTGTGTGTGTGTGTGTGTGTGTGTGTGTGTCTCTGTTTCTGCGCATGCGTGTGTGGTGTTGGTGCTTCCCAGGAGACAGCAGCTGAGCGTGTTCGCGAGCGCGTGGCCCGCTGAAATCGCCTCCTTGAAGAGGCAATGCGCGCGGCCAGGTGCTGTCTCCTGGGAAGCACAGTCAGTAACAAAAGATCTCGGCGAGACAGCGCTTACGCGCCGTTATCGCTACGAGACCTAAAAAGGGGCACTTTCCTACAAAAAGTCAGTATAAAACACTGGTGCTAAGTCTGCTATGTGCCTGTAGCCTCCCAGTGGGAGTATATGAATTTAAAGCAGAGCAGACCCCGCCCCTCCTCCCCCTTGGAGTTGGAGACTCAATCAAAAGTGGTCTCCAACATCAGATGTGCAACAAACAGGATAATCTTAATACTGGCACGCCGTCCCGAAAGAGTAGACGGGACTAAAAGGGTATGGCTGACCCGATACTGAGGATTGAGAGAGGAAAAAATAAAGTGACAAGACTAAGGAAGAGAAAGACCTAAACATCATAAATAGAGAAACCTGGCCTCTATGTAGAGGGCGCTTTTATACCCTTTGAGGCTCTGGCAGAGGATTACGACCAGGTCAATTCCTACTACATAACTCCATCACAAGATCACTTTCACCGGCATGGGGCGACACCGCCTCCGAACCGAAGATGCATCTACTGATACAATACTTACATGTCAACTGAGATTTCTTCAACAATACCTTGAAGCAACTGATCACATGTAAATTGGTAGGCCAAGTCCCAGAAGTGGGGTTGCATTTTCATCGGGACAAGTGGGGTGGGGGTGGGGGGGGGGGAGGGGGAGTGGGGAAAGCTTGGTAGTAGGAATTTTGTGGATTCCTGCTGATTCCGGAAGTTTGTCACAGAAATGCAAGGTAAACGTGCCATATTAGGCAAACTTTGATGTTTGCACGACTTTGTGAAAAGAAATCTATATGGGATCCATGCAAAGCATACCACCCTGGACTACTCCGGATGTCTAGTGGTCTTTCTGCCCTCGCTGAGGGCAGATTGGATGAAATTGCCTCCTATCTGCCCCATTTGGGGGGCAGAATGATTGCTGGAGGTTGGGAGGGAGGGAGGGAGGCAGGATGCCTGGGAGAACCGGCCTTACCCATTTGGGCTTTAAAAAAAGAAAAAGAGAATCCCTGGTGTTCAGTGGAGTTTCTGCCACCCCGCCACCTTCCCCAGGAAAGACTGTTGGGCTGAGGGGAGGAACTCTAGGCCATTGCTGAGAGGACTGCTCCCCCTTCCATATAAAATCCCTGGCGGTCTAGTGGGCTGTGATTAGTGGCGAGATCCTCCAAAACGTCTTTTGTCCCAGGAGTGAGCATTTGCCCATTGCCAGGGGGTCCGCTTCCCCTCCATCCCCCACCCCCATTATAAATAGTCTTTGGGGGTCTAGTGGGTGGACTCTGCTTCGGGATCACCCTCCTGCAGCGATCCCCAAGCAGTGATCCAATTGGTAAAAAGTACCATTGGAAAGGGGAGATTCTCCAGACTGCTTATCTGCTCGAGGGCAGAGCACCGAAGCAGGGAAAGTGAAGTGAGTTAACCAGCTCATTTCTTTTTCACTTTCTCAGAAAATGACGGCAGCATGCCACATGCGCCAATCATTTGAGAAAAAAAATTGCCTCAGGGGCTAGGGAAGCTCTTTCCCAGCTCCGGAGGCTAAATTAAAGGAAATCCCTCTGTTGCTTGCACCAGAAGAATTTCCTGCCGAGGGTGCAAGTACTCAGCACACGAACACTGGTGCTGAATTACCATTCTCAGCCACACCTTCACAATAGTGATTAAATTGCACAGTGGGAAAATGTAACTTCTTTTCGCGCTATACTATAGTGCAAATAGCAACACATGCCAGCAACTGCATACCACCCATCACAAAATGAAATGGTACAGTTCAAGATATAACAGCATTTTATGTATTATGCCTCAAGTCCTATAAATGGTGTCGGATATATCCAACTTTTACTTTAAGTTTGAGCTGTATTAAAGTATTTTCAAGGCTTCACAATTACAAAAGTTATTGTGTATGCATGTGGAATTTGTATAGTGCAAACGTAGCCGAATGTCAGCAGCATGTTGTCCAGGGTCAAAGGACAGAATAAGTCAATGAATAATTGACAGGGATGCGTTTAAAAAAAAAAAATGTTTTTTAGCAGAAGTGAACTGTTACTCCTTCATGATATAGGATGTAGCTCTTTCCTAAACTGGAGGCGACGTGGAATGATCCTGATGAATAAGGAGCTTTTATTCGAGATTCTGGGAGCCCAAATCAAGATGGTCTCTTGCCTGTTTCCTTCCCCATCACTCTCTGGTCTGATGGTTTCCTGGTTGTAGGTGTGTAAGAGAGTCTTTGTTTGATTAATTAAAACCTTACAATATATGCAGTAATTCTTAATTATAAAATCTGTTATAAAACCAGTTCTATAAAAATGATAAACTTCCAGTTTGTTACACTATTTACATGTTAAATACTTCCTAAATTAGAGGTGGTGAATTTGTCAACCAGAAAGGCGGGGTGCTGGTTGTGAGGACATTGTAGAGGATGCTACTGGTTTCGTGAATGATAATAAAACATATCCCATCACATTTTGGAATTTGTTGCCATTACAGCTTTATATACTAATTAAATTTTTGTCAGAAAACACACTACATCAATTCAGCTTTTGATCGAACCTTCACTAGCATTTCCAATGCAATGACTAATAGCAAGAACATAAAGCTGCCATGGAAAAGCAAAAGGGTTATCATAAAATAAAACATTCTATTCTAAACTGAACTTGGCTAAAATTAATCACAATAAATGAATACCCTTGAGTAGACAATTACGGATTCATGTAATGTGAATGGAAGTAATGCAAAGGAATGTAATGCTTACCTCATATTCATCAAATATCTGTCGATGATGAAAGTAGGCATGTGAAAATATTCTGTAAATTCTACGGCATACGGATCCTAGTTTAGCTACTGAAGATTCTTTTATGCTAACCCTGGAAGAATAATTGTAAGATCTTTAAGTGCTAAAATATATATATATTGCATTAATTAGAAGCTACAGTACACAGACAACAGTAACATTTTAAAATGGAATAGGATGGTCACATTAAGATACAAGTATGCAATATCTCTACACCTATTCATACAGTTAACCACTGGAGGACCATCTGATAGTTTGGATTCCATCAGCTTTTCTTTTAAATGTATTTTAAGTATATCATCTTTAGGCAGACAAGATGAATGTAGTCAGTGACAAAGGGATTACCCATGTTGGGACAGAGAAGAGTTAATTTATAAAATGAAACCAGTCATGCTATCTTCAACTACATAATTCAAATAGGTATTTCTCATTTTTCATACAGTATAGCACAGAAAACAAATACTTATTTGTAACAGTCAATGCTTTTATTTGGTGCAACCTATGTACATACCTGGTCGCTGAAATAAGATGCAAGGAAACGGACTGGTTTTCAACTTTAAAGTAAGGTAGAACAAGTCTAAATTAAATAACTGCTTAAACAGATTTCTCTTTTCATTAACGAAAAAAGGTACTCATACCTTTGTATAAATTATCTTTCCTTTTGTTGGGTGTAGGGAGAGCGACAAACAGTAAGTAAGAGAACAAAAAAAGGAGAACGTGAGAGAGAAAGAACACACTTGTGAGTTATAGAAATATGACCAGTCCTCGAATCCACCTTGCCGTCTCCATTACAACACCCGCGAGTCGCAGCGAATAAAGCATGCCAAGGATTCTATGGATAATGCAAATAATAGTGGGGAGACTAAGCAGCCCTGGCGTATACCATGCTGGATTCAGAAAGGGTCCGACCAGATAACATTCACTTGGATGCAGTCCACCGGGTCTTTGTAGAGGAGACGGACTAACCCACGAAAAGCCTCTCCTAGGCTCCCCTGCCGCAAGACCGCATCCATGAAATCCCATGAGACTGTATCAAAGGCCTTGAACAAATCTATCAGGAGCAATGCAAGGGTGAAGTCTAGGACCTGCATCTGAGAAAGAGACAAGTTGGGGAAGAGCACGGGCCAGTCAGGTCTCTAAGGAGACATGTCGCAATTCTGTGCGTGCTATTCCCAGGAGGAGACGTCTCTTCTTCGTATCATAACGAGTTACCAATTTGAGTATCTGAGCCTCAAGGTCAGTCACTTGTGTCTGTTGGAGAGACTGGCGACGATGTTGTACATAACCCTTCAAGATCCCCCTCAGGGAGGGTGCTCTGGACGGTAAGCCCTGAGCCCTAGTAGAGTTTAAAAAAGGTTTTGAGCTCCTCCTCAATGAACACAATGCATGCAGGGTCAGGTGCCAAGCACTGAAGTGCCACATAGGGTGTAGAGACTGGGAACGAGTACCGCATTCTATCAGTAAGGGAGCATGGTCTGAGATGTCCCGTGGAAGAATCCGAATGGACTGAAGGGGGAGGAGATCTGCAGCTGGTACCTATATCAAGTCAATGCATGATTAAGTGCATTGGATACCAAGAACGCCACACGTCGCATAAACTCCAGAGTCGGCGCAGGTGGATAAGCAGGTCGAGCGGGTGCGCTGGCCTGGACAGGGAGTGGTCGAGGTACCTGGTGTAAGGTACAGGGGAGAGGAGTGGGGGGGTGGCAGATCAGGGATCGGAGCACTTGTAGAGCAGCCTGCAGCAGCAGAGGGGGAGGACTACAGCAGGAAACAAGATGATAGTGTCTAGCGGATCCCCGTACAGAACCAGAGAGAAACAGTCCTAGTCGAAGCTGCCCACGAAGGAACATAGAGAACCTAATAAATGTGTCACCTGCAGGATAACAACAGCCTCTTAATATAGGGTAACAACAAGGACCTCTTAATCCGGTCCACAAGGCCACTGGTGTTCGACAAGAGCGGGTATGTTCGACATGCTAGACAGAGAGAACAGCACGTAGAGCAATCGAGAGAGCTGAGCGGCGGCCCGACTCCAGGATCACCTTACAAAGCTGTAAGCTGTAAGCCACAGCCCCGATGAGTGTTCCAGGCTGCGTCCGAACCCGCTTACATCGGCCCCAGGCGTGACAGAGCCGCAGCAGCATGGCTACCAACCTCTCAGAGAGTTGGCTCCAGGTAGCCACAAGTAAAACGGACATGGGGCACTGCTGAGGGCTCCAGCTCATATGGGGGGAGGTGCAGAGTCTACCCCCCCACGGGGAGGGTCGGCATAGATGGGAAGGATGCCGCTGTCAGGATGTCGATGGATGTAGCGTGGCCACCAGGAGCTTCCTCAGAGCCAGACCGCCATCTTGGCTGCCTTGGCCACACACCCCAGAGTTATGAAATTAAGAGCTTTAAAGATGTGCTCCTCCTTACCTGAGGCTTATGGATGACGGGGTGGTGGTAAAACCTGATCCATCCTTTGCGATTGGTCATAGGTCTCAGGAGGTCATCCTGCCTTCTTTCTTTCCTACTCCTAATTCAGAGGAACAGTTATTAAGTAGTCTTGAAACTAGCTCTTGATTTATCTTGATGGGTAACCTCAATACAGAAAGCCTGATTGCATGTTTGTGACTTTTGGACACTCTAGAAGGGGTAAAAGAACATTTATCAACACTCTCAGCAGCAGATGGTGCAAATCTACTATTCTTTTGACACTGCAGGATCTAGATAAAAATCTTCATATCCAGGAAAGATCCACCAGGGGTAAAGCCACTTCTTGAGCAGAATTTCAGAGAGGATTGTTCAAGAAATTTGGGGAGCAGCCACTTGGGCTTCAGAGCACATTTTTGTGAGACAGTCTTAATTCGGTTTTAAATAGTCAGTTAAATTTGAGCACTGCTGTCTTGAATGCAGATTTAGGAGTACATAATGTATTTTGGGGCTGTACTCTATATTGGATTTATTCGGTTATTTCCTTTTAATGATTCTGTGTGCTGCATTATCAAGGCTTTGGTTCTTTTGGAGTCAAAGAGCTTCAGATGTGGTATACCTCACTTAAAATGACTAGTATTAGGACGAGGAATGTAGGAGAAAAACCTGGTTACTTACCGGTAACCTTTACTGCGCTTAGTCCATCTCGCCCTTGTCGCAGTCATTACATGACACCCACCCTCCCTACTTTCACCCCTTTGACAAAGGGGCTTAGGTATTTACAGGAGGAGGCAGAGTGCCAGCCCTCTTTATGAGACCCAGGGTGGGTGTGGCTGGCTTCAGGATCCTCTTGCCTGGATTCCTTGTGTGAGGTAACATCACCTCCCTTGTAATGACCGTGACAAGGAAAAGAGGGACTTGCAGGTAAGTAACCAGGGCACTATCCTAATCATTGAATAGTCAGTAGTTCATGCACAAACAAACAGTGCAAAGGCAATCAAGGCACTGGGAAATATGTGGCAAACAGTAGTCAAGTTGCCAGAAAGGATCCAAATAGCCAATGACGCTTCAAGGTATGAGAGAAAGGGCTGACAATAACCATGTCCATCCTCATTAGCATTCTGAATGTGTCAAAGAGGATATGGGTATTTTCAATGCCTAGATATTCACAAAGTATATCCTGGACAATGAGGTACTTTTCAGTGATATCATCTATGCAACCATTATCACTGGTGCGCTCATGAACATATGGCTAGTTGTCGATGGGCTCAGCTTTGTGTTCACAAAGAGGATGCTTTTCCACAAGCTTAGGATATTAAATAATGGCATATTCAGTAGGGAAAAAAGAAAATTTCACAAACCATAGTGGGAAATGTAGGCGCATGAATGAAGCCAGCATAGAAATCCACTTAGAAGCAGAAAGTCTCTTGCTTTCAAGGGGGTCATTCAGGGAATATTCTTTAGCCAAGGTTCAACAATGACGACAATGACTCCCTCTTCTTCAAAAGAGAATTGTCAAAATTATTTTTGGGACTTCCCGCTGCATTGGCGCGACGAACCCCTAGATATCTCTGTGTCCTACTACATTGCACAGCCTATGAAGTCCTCCGTATTAATAATTATGGCCCCAGTCATGGACCGCTTATCAACACAAATTGACCGCTGGATAATGCTTCCCTTGTCAATTGCTGGCCGGATAGCTATTGTTGCTTGCTTTATTTATTCTTAAATATTCCCATTCCACTTACCACTTAATTTTTTGCTACACTTAGGGGCTTGTGGACACGGCTGGTCTGGGACGGGGGCGGGTGGGATGACAGACACTGACAATGCCTTTTTCCAGGGAGGTTTTATTTGTATTATCTCGTAGCGCAGGCACACTATGCTGATTTCTGGTACCATCCTGACGAGCGACTACAGTACTCAGGCCCGAGCAATTGCAAGCTTGCACCCGCTCTGCTATTTTACCTCAGGGTCTCACGAGAACACTAGTGGAAATTTACACATTACAAACCATTTGCTGGACCTGGGATAGACTGTCAATATTTGAAGGCTGACAGTCTAAACTTCCCGCACCTACCTACTATGGGGGCTCCCGACCACTGAAAGTTTAACACAGCACGCACTCTCCTGCTGCAGACTTCAGGTGGTGGGAGATGCGTTTAAGGATGGTCAGGTGTGATCGGTCGCAGACATAGTGGAGAATCCAGACATATCCACACTGGACAAATTTCTTATACACAGAACTAGGGCCTCTCTGATTGCTGCAATAAGCCCTTCACTGCTGAAGCCGCATGACCTCCCTCCCTTATCCACAATGATTACATCGCCTGATAGCACACATTTGGTCTCCCGGCTTCTACCACCTAGCTCAGGCTCTTTGCCAGGGGGTGGGCGGGCAGCACAGGTAACTTATGAGGTGGATCTGGGGAACTCATTGACAGACAAGATGTGGGCAATTTGCTGCGAGCAAACTCGCTATATCTCTAACAACTTCAAGCACACATTTCTGCACTTTAAATATATACAAAGGGCTTATGTCACCCAGCACTTCTTGTTAAAATGGATCCCACTAGGTCTGACACCTGCCGGAAATGTGAGGCGCCACATGCTGATTTTATCCACCTATGCTGGAATTACCCCCCGGTCCTGGGGTTCTGGAAAGTGATCTTTGGTCATCTGACGTTAATGGTGGACTCAGAATTATCGCCCTCCTCACTGCTGGCGTTGTTGGGCTATGTCCGCCCACTCGGGTCAGGGATACATTGCTTTACTGCTATCACCTTATTGCCGGCCAAAAGGCAGGTTTCCTTGTCCCCCGGACTGTGAAGGCATGGCTGAGAGACCTGATGTACTGCAATACCATCAGCGATGTTTATGAAACCTCAATACCCCTCGCCTTCCGATCCAAAAACATTTAGCAACTACTCCGTTCCCATCTGCTGTTAAATCCTGAACTCACAGATTAAAATGTTTTCGCACTATTCTTACAAAATATACCAGCTGGTAAATATTGTAACCCATCACACCTGGATTTTTCGCTCATGTAACCCTGCATTGCTGTTTTTTAGAGCTTGTTAGCGAATTTGCCATAGATATGTCGCATGCTTTCTGCCGAAGTGACAAGGAAGCAGGTATACACTGTAGGCCATTTTATTTCCTATGTCTTATTTATTCTTAATTAAGTAGACTATCAGTAAAGATTACAGTCTATATTTCTCTAAAAAGTGCAACATTTAAAATGAAGATTTTAAACATCATAAAAGGTTGGTGTATTATACAGCAAACAAACAGGAAAGATGATCAGATTTATTTTAAGCTTTACCTGCTCGGGAAATATTTATTGCTATTCAGAAGACAAGCAGCCCCATCAAGCGTGTGCCTAGTATAGTCTATTGCAGGACACTATTAGAGAAAAGAGAAGATTCATTTGAATACATCTAAACCTTCTTTGTCACATACATATTATTTCCTAAACAAATAAGGCTTTGCTAGAAAATCGAACATTATTTTTTTTGCCTTTCATATTCAAAGCAAAATGTTCTTTCCAGTATATTAGTGGCTGTCGTAGCAAACATCGGCTATGTGCACAGCCTATCAGGTTCAAAACACAGTACACATTTGTCAATTAAAAATCTGAGGATTGCACTGAAGTAATAACCTGTTTCTGCGGATTCACATCCGTAAGAGATCTTATGAGAGATTGTATGGCTCCTGGTGGAGGCACCTTTCACCTGCAAAAACTGGCAAGGATAGTAGGGTTGGAAAAATGATCCACTCAATTGTTCTAGGTCTATTCCATTACATCAGACACTCACTCCCAGATCTGGGTTGATTACATCATCGTTCTTCAGCTCACTATGCCACCTCAGTTCAGACCCAGCTATATGCAAATCAGCCTTGACCCTGTGCCTCATGGGAACAGTCCAGCCTGAACAGCCAAGCAAGGTCTTCCCTGAACTGGAATCAAGCATCCTGGGACTGGTTCAGGGTAACACCCCTCATCAGCAAGGCTAGCTTGAATCCAGTGGCAAAGTGAGCAAGGGACCCACGTCTGGGCATACCCTGCCAACGTAAGGCGAACAAAGCAAACACCAGGATATGATGGACAGAGTGTCGAAACACTTTAGACACTTAATCCCAGTCACAGATCTGGGTTGAATCCATCATCGTTCTTCAGCTCACTTCACCACTTCAGTTCAGATCCAGCTATATGCAAATCAGTCTTGACCCTGTGCCTCGGGGGACATCTTTAGGACGCACACCTTCAAGATTACAGAATTAAAACACTAGCCGATCAGTTTGGAGTACAAGTTGTGAATTTCTGGGTTGCATTCAGCCGAGACAGGCACTTTTAAAATTACAATTACGACACAAGTATGGGGAATTCCAATTGCGCAATGTCTAGGTCATATTGTTTTTGATAAAGGACAACAAGTCTTTAGGTTATTTGGTCCACTGGACAAGTAGGCACAATCCCCTACAGAATATGCCTTTTACCATCCAATATACAGCAAGATAGATCTGAGAGAGAGGACGATCTTCAACTAAAGCAAGATTTGTATCCTTATGTACAAGTAATTCCATCGTGTATACATCATTCATTATTGCAAAGGATTTACTAGGAGGTTGAGCACTCTAAAGAAATGTTTTGAGCTCAGCCTGCATTACTGACAAACAAGTTACTTACCTTCTGTAATGCCTTACCTGGTAGAGACTATCTAGCTGCAGATTTCTAACCTTAAATTTATCCCCAGGAATCAGACTGGATCTGGAAATTTTTCTTGAGCAGAAACTGCACAACGGTAGCAGGCGTCATTTGGCTCAGCATAGGATTGTCTGCACCGAAGAGATGCACGAGGTGCCTAGATAGCCACTACCCCAGCATGTGGACGTCAGTTACTTTCACGACTTTACACACAAGAAGCATGGAGCCATGAAGTACATTGACCAGTGGTGTGGAAAACTGAGGCCCCGAAAGGGGAAATCCATTCGCAGAGCTGGGAGGATGGGTGGGTCAGTAAGGAAGCACAAGTTACTACTAGTGTACTGATATATCTGTAAGAGACATTAGTTAGAGATTCCTTACCTTAGAATATCCCCAGGCGTCAGACTGGATCCGGAAATGTTTGCGTAGCAGTACCCTTGCGCGTCGGTATGCGTCGTCTCCGGCTCCGTGTCCGTCGTCGTGGGTGCCGTGATGATGTCGGAGTACTTAGACGCCGCCTCCGCGTGCTGACGTCAGTTCTTAGACACAACTTTTCCGCGCCAGAAACGCAGAGCTATGCCAAAAACCAACACTGATGCCTTGAAACTAGGGCCCTGAAAGGGGGATGACCTTAACCCTAGATATCGGTTCGCAGAACGGGGAGGATGAGTGGGTCGGTAAGGAATCTATCACTAACTAATATCTCTTACAGATATATTGTTACACAAGTAGTAACTTGTGCATCTGAAAGAGACACGTTAGTGATAGATTCCTTACCTTAAAATAGATACCTCAGCAATACCAACCCCGGTGGTGGGTCTGCGAACCAATAATCACACCAGAAAGTCCTGGAGGACGGAACGGCCAAAGAAGCCATCCCTCCGGACTTGGCTGTCCAGGCAATAATGTCTTGCAAACGTGTGCAGCGAGGCCCACGTAGCTGCCTGGCGAATGTCCTGCAAGGGCACTCCTCGGCCCAAGGCAGTAGTAGTAGCCGTGGCTCGAGTGGAATGAGCCCTCAGCCCAACAGGGGTTCCTTCTTAGACAAGGAGAAGCACGCCTGGATACACAATATGATCCACCGCGAGATGGTCCGTTTGTGTACCGCTTTTCCCTTCTTAGCGCCCACGTAACCAACAAAGAGTGGTCATCCACCTGGAACTGGCGTGTGCGATCCAGATAGAAAGAGAGCGCACGTTTTGGATCCAGACGGTGGAGCCTCTCTTCCTCTCTTGAGGGATGCGGAGGCGGAAAGAAGGTGGGCAAGGTGATGGATTGCCCGATGTGGAAGGCTGTGACTACCTTGGGCAGGAAAGAGGGCCTTGTCCGCAACACAACCTTGTCCGGATGGACCGAAAGGAAAGGAGGTTTACAGGATAGAGCCTGGAGCTCACTCACTCTCCTGGCAGAGGGGAAGGCAGTCTTCAAAGTAAGAAGGCAGAGAGGACAGTTGAAGTGGCTCGAAGGGAGCGCACATAAGAAAAGTAAGAACCAAGTTCAAGTCCCACTGAGGTATCGCAAAGGGAACAGGAGGGTACGTATGTGTGATGCCCTTCAAGAATCGATTAACAATAGGGGACTTGAACAAAGAAGGTTGATCAGGCAGCCTCAAAAAGGCTGAAAGAGCAGAAAGGTAGCCCTTGATAGTGCCCAGAGCAGAGCCCTGCTGGGCAAGAGAAAGAAGGAAGAGAAGAACCTCAGAAAGAGGGGCAGAAAGAGGATCCACAGCCTTTGCTGTGCACCATGCCACAAATCTGTTCCACCTGCAGGCGTATACCGACTTTGTGGAGGGACACATGGCTGCCAGAATGATGTTACAGACTTCAGGAGGCAAGTCAAATGGCCTCAACTGTCGCCGCTCATTCTTCAAGCATGGAGGTGGAGACTGGACAGGTTCGGGTGGAGGACCGTCCCCTACAGCTGCGACAGAAGGACCTCCTGAAGAGGCAGACGAACCGGGGGATCGACTGACATACTGAGTAGCTCGGGATACCAGTACCTTCGTGCCCAGTCCGGAGCCACAAAGATGACTTGTGCCCGGTCACGCTTGATCTTCTTCAGCACTCTGGCCAGAAGTGGTATAGGCGGAAAGGCGTACAACAGACTACAACTCCACTCGCGACGAAAAGCGTCTCAGAGCGAGTGCCGCCTTAGAAATTCCAACACGCAGAACTGATGACGTTGCGCGTTCTCTTCGGTGGCGAATAGTTCTAACCAAGGCTCCCCCCACTGCAGAAAGACCTTGCGCCACGTCCGAGTTCAGACGCCATTCGTGATCCATCATGCACCAGCGGCTGAATTCGACCGGCCTGGCGTTCAGCGAACCTGCCAGGTGTTGAACCACCAGGGTCACGCCCTGATGTTCCAGCCATTGCCAGAGGCGCAGAGCCTCCTGGCAGAGGGTCCACGACCCCACCCCGCCCTGTTTGTTGCAGTACCACATGTCGGTGGTGTTGTCCGTGAACACCTGCACTACACTCCCCCGGACAGAGGGGAGGAATGCCTTCAGTGCTAGACGAATCGCCTGCAGCTCCAAAAGGTTGATATGGAGCCAGGACTCCTCCGGAGACCAGAGGCCTCTGATCTCCGCCTCTCCCATATGGCCTCCCCAGCCCTGGAGGGACGCGTCAGTCTTAACTACGTGCTCCGGTTGGGGAAGGGAGAGGGATCTGCCTCCGACCCAATCGCGGTCCGTGAGCCACCACTGCAGCGGTCTTGCAGTGCCCTCCGAGACCAGGACATGGTCGGACAGGTTGCCCTGATGCTGGGCCCACTGAAACTTCAGGTCCACTGCAGAGCCCGCATCCGCCAACGGGCGTGATGCACCAGAAGGATGCAGGAAGCCATCAGCCCCAGAAGCCGCAGTGTCAACCTGACCGAAACTCGGGATAAAGGCTGAAAGAGTGGAATCAGAGTCTGTAATCCCGAACCCGCTGTTCGGGTGGGTAATCCCAAAACTTCGCAGAGTCGAGAACAGCTCTGATGAAAAGGAGCTTCTGAGAGGGGTACAGGTGCGACTTCGGCACACTGATGGAGAACCCCAGCTGGTGCAAGAGGTCTGCCATCGTCTGGAGGTGGCTGAAGACTGTCTAGGGCGAGCACCCCTTCAACAACCAGTCGTCTAGGTAGGGGAAGACTGAAACCCCCAACCTGCGCAGATGAGCTGCGACCACCGCCATCACTTTCGTGAACACCAGTGGGGCGCTGGTAAGGCCGAAGGGGAGCACGGTAAACTGAAAGTGCTTGTGGCCTACCGTAACCCGCAGGTAGCGCCGGTGGGCCGGCAGGACGGGGATGTGGAAATAGGCGTCCTGCAAGTCCAACGCTACCATCCAGTCTCCTGGGTCCAGGGCAGCTAAGACCTGAGCCAGAGCCAGCATTTTGAACTTCTCCTTCCGGAGGAAGCCGTTGACGTTCCGTAGGTCCAAGATAGGGCGTAGGCCCACTTTGCCCTTCTTGGTTACCAGAAAGTAGTGGGAGTAGCAACCAAGTCCTACTTCTGGCCCCGGAACGCACTCGATGGCACCCTTGGCCAAGAGGGCCATATCTTCCTCCTGCAGAAGCCGCAAATGATCCCCCGATACGCGGTGGTGTTGCGGTGGCATGGCTTGAGGAGTCGTCTCGAAGGGGAGGGAGTAGCCCCTTCGGACGATCTGCAGCACCCACCTGTCCGAAGTGACAGTGCGCCAGTGCCGAACCCTGCCCCCCACTGGCGTCACATGGGCCGAAAAGCACGGACTAGGAGGGTTTAGAGGCAGATGCTGCGGGGGAGGGTGTGGACTGGCCTCGCCGTTGTCACCGAACGCCTCCACGGCGATTTCCACGGCCGCCACCCCGCTGGATGTTAGTCTGGGGCGTGTGGCTGGCGGCACGTTTGGGGTCGCCCCTTCCTTGGCCACGAAAGGAGCGAAAGGCACCCGTTTGCTGGCGCGGGGCCGAGAGGCCCAAGGACTTGGCCGTAGCCCTGGAGTCCTTAAAGCGCTCAATCGCACGGTCTGCCTTGTCGCCAAAAAGGCGACGGCCATCAAACGGCATGTCCATCAGTGTGTTTTTTGGACATCGGCCGAAAAGTTGGCGGACCTCAACCAGGCGTGGCGTCTAATCGCCACCGTCGTTGCCATCGCTCTACCTAGTGAGTCAGTGGTATCCAGCCCACACCGGATAGAATATTTGGCGGCATCCCGGCCCTCCACAAGGGCTTGGCCGAGTTTGGCCCGTACCTCCAACGGACACTCTGGCAGCACGTCCGCAACCGTATCCCACAGAGAGTGGGTGTAGCGGCCCAAGAGGCATGCGGTGTTGGAAGACCGCAGTCCCAGACTAAGGGAGGAGAAGATCTTTTTACCATACTGCTCGTACCTCTTGGATTCCCTGTCCGGCGGAGCAGACAGGCATGCGGTCTGGGAAGTGGATGCCTGGATGACCAGGCTCTCGGGGGTGGGATGGGTGGACAGGAAAACTGGGTCGCCCGGTAGCGTCCAGCCACGTTCCTATCTACGGGCGAACCCGTAGCGGGCCTGGACCAAGTGCCCAAAAGAACGTCGGACAAGGCCTCATTAAACGGCAGCAGAGGCTCTGTGGGGCATGACTGCAGTTTAAGGACCTCAGTGAGGAGGTTAGTCCTCAGGGCCGCGACGGGGAGCTCAAGGCCTTGGCAGCCCTCATCAACACCACACTGTAGGTTGCCCCCTCCTCCGGAGACAAAACCAGTGTCTGGTGAGGTGTCCAGACCACTGGCATCCCCAAGTCCACCTGTCCAGTCCTCTTGAGACCGATACTCCCTGGTCAGAGGGTCCTCAGACACCTCCCAATACTCCTCGTCACCCATCCCCTGATAGTCAGGGTGATCAAACGATGAGGCCGGTTCATAAAAGGTAAACTCCCCAAGCGGCGACAAAAGCGGCACCCAGCGCCGGAGGGGATCTTAAGGTCCACCGGCGAAGACCCAGATCCCGAAGCGGGTCTAGTGGGGTCCTGCGGCGCCGGGCCCGAAGGCGCCCGGACCGTAGAGCCCTGCGCCGCCGGGCCCTGCCGCTCCGGCGGCGTCTGGGCCGAAGCACTCTACGGCGTCGAAGCCCCCGACCCGCTAGGGGCCCCAGACTGGTCAGCTGGGCCCGAAGGCGCCGCGGAACCCGTTGGGGAAGAGAGGTTCCTCATGGCCAGAGACCGGAGGGTGTGGAGCAGGCCGCGACTCCGACGGAGTCGCGTGGGCGGTGGCACCCGAACCCGTGTTGCGGGGGGGGGGGGGGGGGGTTTGGAGTCAGAAGAGCGATGACGCCTCTTTGACTTCTTGTGTTTTTTACCCGACGACGACTTCGACCCGGGGGAGTGGTGGAGTGGTGCCGACTCCCAGCTAGCTTTCGAAGACAGGGCCCGGCAGTCGGTGCAGGTCTTGTTGTCGTGGTTGATGCCAAGACAGTAGACACCGACGGTGAGGATCCATGACCGACATCGTGCGGTCGCAATCCTCGCAGCGCTTAAATCCAGGCATCCCTATGGCACCGATCGGAGTTTTTGAAAAGATTATCAAAAAGATCCAAAAAGTTAGTCAAAAAGTGACTAAAAGTACTGCTTTTTCCAGATCTGCGCTTGCTGGTGCGGAAAAAAGAAGAACTGACGTCAGCACGCGGAGGCGGCGTCTAAGTACTCCGACGACTTCATCAGGTGCCCACGACGCCGACGACGGACGCGGAGCCGCATACGACGCCTACCGACGCGCAAGGGTACTGCTACACAAAAATTTCCGGATCCAGTCTGACGCCTGGAGATATTCTAAGGTAAGGAATCTATCACTAACATGTCTCTTTCAGATTATGCAGCTAGACAGATAAGGCGTTAACAAAAGTAACATGTTCATCTGATAGAGACTTCTAGCCGGAGATTCCTTAGCTTAGAAAATATACCCAAGCAAAACCTCCCTGCAAGTGCGTCAGTAGACCAATTTTCACATGAAAAAGTTCTGCAGGACCAATTTGGCAAAGTGCCCATCTCTACAGACCCGACTGTCCGGAAAGTAGTGTTTGGTAAATGTGTTCAGGGAAGCCGAGGTTGCTGTCTGGCAGATGGCTAGGACCGGGACTCTGCAAGCCAACGCAGTGGTTGCAGCTTTAACTCTGTTTGAATGAGCAAGTAATAAATTGCTCAGGGAGCCGATTCCTAGCCAATGCGTAATAGATTTTAATACAGAGCATGATCCATTGTGAGATGGTCCTCTATTGTACAGCCTGTCCTTTCTTCGCTCCAACGGTCATCCATCCAGAACTCTTGTGTGCATGCAGTCAAGGTACAAAACCAATGCTTTTATTGGGTCCAGCTGGTGAATTTTGCTCCTCTGCTTTGGAGGGATGAGACGAAGCGTAAAAAGTAAGCAGAGGGAAGGATGGGCCTACGTGAAATGGAGTGACCAATTTTGGGAGAAAGAGTGCTCTCATACAAAACACCAGTTTGTCTCCTTAGATGTTCAGATAAGGAGGCTTGGATGACAAGGACTGAAGCTCACTGACCCTTTGGGTAGATGTTCTAGCCACAGAAAAGGCAATCTTAATGGTAAGGAGCCTGAGCAGACAATTGTGCAGGAGCTCAACGCACATAAGGGAAGTGAGATTGAGATTGAGGTCCCACTGGGGCATAATACAGGGAGAAGGTGGAACTAAAAGTTGTAAACCTTTCAGAAACGTATTTACAATAGGGGATTTGAAGAGGTGTGGCAGATTAGGCAACTGCAGAAAAGCTGAAATGGCAGAAAGAGTGCCCAGAGCACAGTCATGTTGGGCAAGCAAAAGGATGAAAATGAGAAACTGAGAAAGTGGCACAGAAAGGGGATCACTTTGTCTTTCTGTACACCATACTACAAATTTTCCTCAACTGAAGGCGTACACAAACTTAGTAGAGGGGCACCTGGCTGCCAAGATAACATTACAGACTTCTGGAGGAAGGTTGAGAGTGGTCAACAGTCACCGCTCAATTCCCATGCAAGAAAGTAGAGCGTTCACAGGTTCGGGTGGAGAACCCTCACCTGCTGCTGTGACAGAAGATCCTCCTGAAGGGACAGTCTGATCGGAGAACTGATGCCCATGCTCAAGAGCTCGGGATACCAGACTTCAAGTGCCCAATCCAGAGCTACAAGGATGACTTGGGCCCGGTTGTTCCTGATCTTCTTTAGAACTCTGGGTAGGAGTTTTCTGGGCAGGAAGGAGTACAGGAGGCCTGAGCTCCTCTAGAGACAAAAAGCATCCCTGAGCAAGAGCAGCTTTGGAAACTCCAGCATACAGAACTGCTGACATTGCACTGTTTCATCGGTGGCTAGCAGATCTAACCAAGGCTCTCCCCACTACTGAAAGAGACCTTGCAACACCTCCAGATGAAGACGTAGTGCATAATCCATGAGGGATCTGCAGCTGAGTTTGTCTGTTCAGGTGTTCAGGCAGCTTGCCAGATGTTGAACCCCAAAGGAATCGCCATACTGTTCCAGATATACCCAAAGACGCAGAGCCTCTTGACAATGGTCAAAGACACCACCCGACCGGTTTGTTGCAGTACCATATGGCTGTAGAGTTGTCTGTGAACACTTGCCCTAGCCTTCCCCTGGATTGTGGGTAGAAAAGCTTTCAATGCCAATCATTTCACTCAGAACTCCAATAGGTTGATGTGGAGTCCTGATTCTGCTGGAAACCAGAGTCTTCGGATCTCGAGCTCTCCCATCTAGCCGCCGCCCCATCCCAGGAGTGACGCATCTGTCACTACTCTCAAATCAGGTTGGGTGAGGGAGAGGAGTCTGCCACTGCCTCAATCACGGTTCGTAAGTCACCAATGCAGGTCCTTTGCATTTCCTGCCAAGATTTGGACCAGGTCGAAGAGATTTGCCTAAAGCTGCACCCACTGAAACTTCAGGTCCCACTGCAGAGCTCGCATATGCCAATGTGCCTGCATCACTAGCAGGAAGGCCATGAGGCCTAGCAGCCTGCAAGTCAGTCTCACCAAAATCCAGGATAGAGGCTGAAACATCGTTATCATAGTCTGAATATCCTGGACTCGCCGTTCAGGAGGATAGGCCCAAAACTGGACTGTGTCCAGAACAGCTCCGATGAAAGGAAGAGTCAGAGAGGGAGTCAGCCGTTAAGACAATCTGCAATATCCACCGGTCTGATGTTTTGGACTGGCAATAGAACAGGTGAAGCAAATCATGCCATTCACTAGGTGTCCATGATGGTAAATGGGCAGACTAGGAGAGTTCGGAGGCTGATGTGGAGGTGGTGGACTGACTAGATTGGTGGCTACCTGACCCACAGGGCCAAGCAGAGGTTGGAAAGCTTGTGTGCTGTGGTGGCTGGGCAGGTAAGGATGTCGCTGTACATCCCTTCAGTGACCAGGAAAGGAGTAAAAGGAGGATTGAGGGTGTAGATGGTCCATAGAAAGGCTGAAAGATCTGGCTGTAGCCCTCCTGACCTTAAAGCGCTCAAGTGCCAAATCCACCTCGTCTCTGAAGAGAACTGAACCATCAATGAGCAAGTTCATGAGTGTTATCTGGACATCCCCCAGAAAAGCCACTAGTACTCAACCAGGCAGGACGCTGCAGGGCCACTGTCGACAAAACCACTCTGCCTAGTGAGTCGGTGGTGTCTAGTCCACATCTAATGATTTACTTAGCTGCATCCTCCACTGTCGGTTACAGCCTGGGAGAGGATGGCCCGGGCCTCCTCCGGGATCATAGGCAGCACCTGCACAACTGTATTCCACAGAGTGGAAACAGCAGCACCACAAGCTAAGGTCCAGGACTTCAGCCACCCTTCGCACCACCGCTGCAAATGAAGATCCCTCCTTCGTAGGCAAGGTAGGGGGAGAGAGCATGCCACTATCTTTGGAAGTGTCCAGTTAACTAGCTTTACCAAATCCAGTCCAAGGAGTCATAAGGATGGTGTTCTTCATGGTTTTCATGGTCCAGTAACACCTCCCATTCCTCTCCGAGTACTAGCCAATAGGAATAGGGCTTAGGCCTGGAAGGCATGGCTCGAGTCGGTGCAAGAGTAAGTGTGGTTGATGCCCTTCGGCTCATGTCAGAGGCAGGATGGCACCGCCGGGAGCATCGTCCTTGGCACCCGGGCAAGGAAGGTCGACATTGCATGACTGACAACGATTCAGATCCATCTGTGGATCCCTGGGGCCTGACTGGCATCCAGGCCGGAGCAGCCGGCCTCTCTATAGAAGGGGCCCCTCCCAAAGGTGCACCGTAGGGAATAGGCCGCTCCAGTATAAGGTACATTGCCTCGTAAAACTCTCCCAACTAGGCAGGGGTCGCCACAGCTCCCGGAAACTCTGGGAGGCGTGGAGCCGGTCCAGGCGCTGCCTCAACCACAGAGCCAGGCTTGGAGTGATGCTCCCTTGTCCTGTCGGATGACAGATAAGGTGAAGTTGAAGCAAGCTTGGACGTCTTCTTGTGGCTGAACTTACCCAAATGACCAGACTACTTTGAGTGCGAAGAGCTCCTCAGACTCGGCAATTGCTGCTGGGGCCTTCCGCTCGATCTGGATCATTGCACGCCGAGCAGTCAGGAGAATCAGGGACCGCTCATGCAAGGCCTCTGGGTGCATGGCTCACCAATGTAGTAGGTCTTCGGGTCGTGCTCGAGGCACTAGAGGCATATAAGGTGCGGGTCCATCACTGACATACTGACAGAGTAGTGACAGACACCTCAGGGATTTAAGCCGGCATTCTTGAATAACATATCCTGCAACACCAGGAGGAAAAAACCTCAAAGCACAAAATGTTGAAAAAAGGTAGTAAAAAAATTGCTTTGGGGTAACTTTCCAGATTTGTGCTACCTGGTGCAGAAATAAAGAATGCTAGGGTGGTGCCTATATAGGCCCCACGCACATCATTTCTGACACTGCCAACACCACAGGGAGCCGAATGATAACACCTACAGGCGTGCACGCACATCATTTCTGACACTGCAACACCACATGGAGCCGAATGATAACACCTACAGGCGTGCAGGCGTACTGCTCAGGAAAAATTACCGGATCCAGTCTGATGCTTGGGGATAATTTTAAGGTAAGGAATCTGCGGCTAGACGTCTCCATCAGATAGAAGCTTCAGTATAAATATGTGAACTCACGTTTGCAAAATGTAACAATTTGGAGATACTTCTAATGCTTCCAGAATACTACCTCACTTTACACAACTACATACAGAATCCTGAAAACGGGGTTGGTGAATGTTTGCTATCAATATGTAAATGTGTCCAAAATAAAGTTTTGCTAAAATACTGTGCAACTTTAGATGCAGTTTCTTAGCTACATAATTAAGTAAAACGTTTTAAGGATGCCAGTATTAAAAAAAAAAAAAATTGTAAAATCATTACGGCAACAAAGTAGTAAATTGGGGGCCCAATTCTTACAGAAAGTCTGAAAGGTTCAACCGCAGGTATATGTACTTGATTTAGGACTTTTAGTAAGTCTAAAAAATGTACAGAGGTAGCCCTGGAAACAATACTCTTAGCAGACTTTAGTGACTTCTATTTTTACATCAGCCTTCAAGTGAGGGAAGAGATTTGGTCTAAGATTGAACTTAAGACAATGTAAGTTTGTTTATTTATGCGCACAGACTCCTATGGCGTTCCACCCCTAGAACTACCTTCACGCTACTTCCAGGCAGGCGGCGTAGTTTTGCTAAATGGTGGCAAAACCGAGCCATGCTAGAAGCCAAACCAGGATGTATAAATTACGAGCTCCGACATAATTTGGAAGGCTATTTTCAGAGCTCTGAAGTCACCTCACTGCATGGACCCAAAAAGGAGAAGTGGTGCATCCCATCCCATCCCATGAACAAGTGTATACTTTATAAAGGGCCACATCCCTGTGACATATACTACACAGGAGCAGCAGGTGTCGATGAAAAGAGGTGGGGAGGTGGGCTCAGAGAATGGGAGACCACAGAGACAAAAGAAAAAGTAATTAAATGACTTACCTGCACCCTCCATGATTGCGCCACGTGGATAAGTTACTTACCTGTAATCCTAGTTCTCTTCCAGGGGTATCCTCATCAAAGTCATAAGCACTGAATATTCCCGCCCATGTGCGGGACCCCGGAAACAATATAAAAATATATATGTAAAAACACATATCTCGCTCCACATATATGTATGTACATATATTATTTTTCTCACACCAATGCAGCCCCAAAACTGAGGCTAAACAATGTAAACACAAGTACATGTACTGCAATTAGTAAGGAAACAATAAACACATTAGGTCAAATATACCTTGAACTTTGCGTTTTAATGAGTAAAACCACTCATAAATCCTGAAAATTGCTAATAAATAGACATTGTTAGCCCTCAGGCTGCATTGTAAAAACAATAGCATAGAAAATGAAACCATTTTCAACAAAAACTGGCACCGTGCCTTTAAGGCAGCCATGACCCCAGGCTTCCCATCATGCCTTAGGGGTGACAGTTAGGTCGGTTGTTCTTTGCATAACCCTGAAGACAGGGCTCAACCATAACATTGTAATAGTACCGAATCTCATTTACCTGGGAGGCGGGTGGGTTGCTTATGACTTTGATGAGGATACCCCTGGAAGAGAACTAGGATTACAGGTAAGTAACTTATCCTTCTCTTCCAGGGGATCCTCATCAATAGTCATAAGCACTGAATAGAATAACAAGCCCATCAACCACCTGCAGGTAAATGAGAAGTACATGACCCACCCACTTCATAACAGCCAATAACTCAGCTGTTAAACAGATTCCTCAGGGAGGCCTGACCCACCTGGGTATCTGCTCTTGTGGCAGAATCTAGACAGTAATGTCTGGTAAATGTATTGAGAGACCTCCAGGTCGCCGCTTTACAAATCTCAGACATGGGCACATTATGCAGGAAAGCCGCCGTTGCAGCTCTACCTCTAGTGGAATGCGTTTAGGGGTAAACCCCAGAAGTTTTTTGCGCCAATGCAAGTTTGATACACGAAATGATCCATCTGGAAATGGAACGTTTTGACGCTGCGTGACCAGTTCTGATCAATCCATAGTTAATAAATAACGGATCAGATTGTCGCATAGACTTGGACCGGTCTAGATAGAATTTTAAAACTCTTTTCAAGTCCAAAGAGTGTAACGCCCTCTCAGCTCAAGTAGAAGGATTGGGGAAAAAAGTGGGTAGAGAAATCAATTGATTAACAAGAAAATCTGATACCACTTTCGGCAGGAAAGAAGGGTGCCTTCTCAGAACCACTCTATTCAAATGAAACAATGTATATGGTTCCTGGTTACAGAGAGCTTGAATCTCGCTCACCCTACGGGCTGATGTAATCGCTACCAAAAAAGCCGCTTTCCAGGAAATATGCTGTAAAGTAGCTTTATGAATGGGCTCAAAAGGAGGGCCCATCAACTTTGATAGTATTAGGTTCAGCTCTCAGGGAGGAGAAGGAGGACGTACTGGAGGGTACATCTTTTTCAGACCCTACAGGAAATCCTTTTCTGCTGGCAACTGGAAAAAAGAGGTTTGTGAAGGTGATCGCCTATAAGCAGTTATAGCGGCTAAATGCACCTTAATGGAATTAAACTTCAACCATGCTTTAGCCAGGTACAACAAGTAGGGAAGAACTGCTTCTTCCTGACCCTTCACCGGATTATGACCATTCTGCATGCACCACATATAGAACCGCTTCCACTTGCATGCGTAAGAGTGTCTTGTGGAAGGACGTCGTGCTTCTCTCAGAATGGACATGCAGTCTTGTGGCAGTCCTAGATGGCTGTACTGAATGACCTCAGGAGCCATACTGCCAAGTTCAGTGACGGAAGGTTGGGATGGTGAATCCTCCCGTTCATCTTCGATAACAGGTCCGGCCTGCATGGAAGCCTCTTGTGAGGAGACAATGACAGGTGAAGTAGGTCCGTGTACCACCATTGTCTCGGCCAGTCGGGGGCAATCAGGATCATTGTTGTGCACAAGTGGTTCAGCTTGCTCACCACCTTCGGGATCAGCGGAAGGGGTGGAAAGGCACACACAAATTCCCCTGACCAGTCGATCAAAAGAGCATTCTCTCTCGTTCCTGGTCGGTAGAACCTTGAGGCGAAGCTTGGGCATTTGCTGTTTACGTCGTCCGCGAAGAGGTCTATGGAAGGACGACCCCAAGACTGGAAAATATCTTCTAGCACTTCGTCGTTTAGAACCCAGTCCTCTCTGTCTTCGAAGTGCTGACTTAGTGCGTCCGCCCTCATATTCTGTTCTCCTGGGAGGTGGACTGCTTGAACAGACAACTGGCGAGCCAGAAGCCAATGCCAGATGCGCTGAGCATCCAGTGATAGAGTCCTTGAGCGTGTTCCTCCCTGCTTGTTCAAATAGTACATCGTGGTGGTGTTGTGGTGTTGTTCGTTTGTACTAGAACCGTTGCCTCTTGAAGCGAGGGAAGGAACGCTTTGAGGGCCAGGTGGACTGCTCTCAATTCCAGCAAGTTGATGTGGTAGGTGCTTTCTTTGGAAGACCACAGACCCTGCACTTGGAGAGGCCCCATGTGAGCTCCCCAGCCTTGTAAAGACGCATCTGTGATTATCGTTTGTGCAGGAGGAGGTTGATGGAAGAGAACTCCCACCTGCATGTTCTGCTTCTTTGTCCACCACGGAATGGAAGCTCGAGCTACCTCTGACAAAGTGATCTGATCGTTCCAGCGAGCTGATTGCTGGTCCCATTTGTCCTCCAGATCCTGCTGAAGAGGACGCATCCGAAGTCTGGCGTTCGGTACTAAGAATTTAATTTAATTTAATTTGCGTGTTTATATAGCGCTAGAATCACTCCCGGGGGAGTATCTCCGCGCTTCGACCGCTGCGAAACCCTTCCTGGCTTCCCTGAGAGATGGTCCCTTAATGGGTATCTCCAGGGTAAGACCAGGCATCCCCGGCGGTCTGGTGGGGCCGTTAGTGAAGATGAGGCAAGCTAATGCCCAGAGTTGCCGAGTGTGATCGCTGATCAGAGTGGGCACCGAGGCGAGAGATTTATCGAGTCCGCTGACCCTGGTCCAGAAACCTGCCGCGCCGGGAATCGAACCCTGGTCCCGGGCCGTCCTCTGCTCTCGGGTCTGCCGCCTCTAACCAGTGAGCCACACTACCTCGTAGATGCATGAAGCCATCTACCCTAAGAGGGAGGCTATTTTTCACACTTTGAGTCCTGCTGCGAAGAACTTGCTGGCACTTGAGCGTTATAGAAAACTGTCTCTCCTCCGAAGGAAACACTTTTCCTACTTCGGAGTCTAGCAGAGCTCCTGGGAAGTGAATCTTCTGAGTGGGTTGGGAGACAGACTTGCTGTAGTTGACATGTAGGCCTAGCCGCTGACAGAGTTCTATGCAGGTCTGGAATGGATTCCTTACGTTGTCTGGAGAAGGACCTTTCAACAGCCAATCGTCTAGGTATGGGTATACGAAGACCCCCCTGCGGCGTAGAGCTGCCGCCACCACTGAGACACACTTCGTGAACACCCTGGGGGGCCGACTTCAACCCAAACTGTAGGACTTTGAACTGGTAGTGGGAGGTCCCCACCCGGAACCGAAGGAATCTCCTGTGATCGAGCCGTATCAGGACATGAAAGTATGCATCTTGAAGGTGCAGCGAACACATCCAATCCCCCTTCCTGAGATGTGGATATATTTGATGAAGCGCCAACATGCAAAACTTTTCTTTTCTGACATGTAGATTGAGTGTTCTCAGGTCCAGAATGGGCCTGTATTCCGCCTTCTGGCCCGTTTTTCTGACTAGAAAATACCTCGAATAGACTCCTTTCCCCCTTTGAGCCACCGGCACCCTCTCGATGGCTGATTTTTCGAGGAGTGTCGCTACTTCTTTCTTTAGCAGTTGTAGCTGGTGGCTTGACGTTGGCATTGGAGGAACGAGTGGAGGTAGACTATGAAAACGAAGACAGTACCCATTCTGCAGCGTAGACAACACCCATTGATCTTTTGTAATGGCCTGCCACTCTGTCCTGTGATGTGCAATGCTTCCTCCCACTGGAGTGGACAACGGCGCTGGGGGAAGTGAAGACTCATTGCTTCTGCTGAGGCTTATTGAAGTTGCTGCATTGGCGCTGATTTCCACTTCCTCCGCTTGTCTTTATATTGCGATTTTTTTTGGCCTTACTGGTTCTGGCCCTTCTGCTAGTGAGGGGTTTGAACCCTCTGCTTCGGAGAGCCCTTGTTGTCAGAACGGAACTTCTTCTGGAATTCCCACGGCTTTAAGGGTGTCTAACTCAGTTTTCATCTGTTGCATCTCTTCATCAGCACTCGCCCCAAAGAGAGATGTGCCCGAAAAAGGAAGGTTTAGGATTCTGGCTTAAGCCTCAGGTTTTAATGCTGTTAGGCGCAACCATGAAGATCTCCTCGCTGTGATTCCATGCGCATATCCATGCGCAGCCAGAGTAGCTCCATCTGCCGCCACCCCTATAACCTGATTGGAGACTTGACTGCCCTCCATCAGAATCTCTTCAAAGTCCTTTCTATCCTCCTGAGGAAGTTTTGCCGAAAACCTCTGAAGCAAGTCCCACAGAGATCTATCGTATCTGCCCAGCAGAGCTTCCGCATTGGCGACCTTGAGGAAAGAGGCTGAGTTGTTACACACCCTTCTCCCCCATGAGTCTTGTAACTTGTTGTCCTTATCCGGTGGTACCGTGGATGAGGAGGCCACCGCATTGGATTTTTTAGCCACCGCAATGATTACTGAATCTGGTGGTGGGTCGGACTGGAGGAACAGGAGATCCTCTTCAGGAGAACGATATTTCTTAAGAATCCTCGCTGGGACTGACTTCACCGTAGCCGGAGTCAGGAAGACCTCATTCACCGGATCCATGATACCCGGGGTCAACGGCAGTAAAGGTTTGGGTGCCGATCTGATGCAGGGTTTCAAAGATGACCGTCGTCTTGATCTGCGGAGCTGTCATAGGCACTCCTAGCTTCAGGGCTCCCCTGCCCAAGATGTCTTGGAACGAGAAAATATCCTCAGTTGGAGATATTCTCGATTGCGGGCTGTCTGTTAAAGTCGGAGAGTAATCCCTGTGAGAGCGTGACCTCAAAGAACTTTAAGATCTATGAGTCCGCCTTCTGCTCCTGGACCTAGATCTTCTCCTACTTGAGCGCGCTCTAGAACGAGATCGCTCCCTGTGGCTAGATCTTCTCTTACTTGAGCGCACTCTAGAGCGAGACCACTCTTTGTGGCGGGAGGCTTGTTCTCGATAAGCCCTCAAACGATCTGCCGTCTCCTTGTCCTTGGCCCAGTGGTGAAGAGGTCTGTACCACCTTGGGGAAAGATGAACAGAAGGAGACTTCTGGGTGCGATCCCTCACTGGCGAACGTGTCGGAGGAGGTTGATTGTTTGTTCCTGCTGCGACCTTGCAGGAGACTTGGACCTCTCCCTGTCCGAAGAGCTGACTTCTCCATCCGAAGATCTGTCACTGCGAGATGCCGAGGAGGATGAGGACAGGCTCACCAGAGACCGTCTAGAGGAAGACCTCGACCGACCTCTCTCATCCGAGACCCTTCTCCTTTTGATGGGAGTTTCCTATATCGGGGATTGTTCCACCTCCGCAGCAGATGCTGATCTTGGGGAAACCTGCTGAGACATCAGGGCCTGAGGCTGGTCCAATGATTGACTCTATCTCTTGCACCACCTGCCTCAAGGGTGACCTTTCCTGTGTTCTTGTAGGGGAGACATTCCCTGAATTAGAGTTTCCCCGTTCCCTGGATCCCCGCTGACCGGTCGACGGTGGCTGCTTCGACGTCGAACGCCGAGCAGATGGACGCCCTCTCGACGTTGACCGTGATCTCCTCGACGCCGATCTCCTGTGTGACGGTGGAGGATGCTCCTACGTCTAGCGCCGCTGCTCCGACGTCGAATGTTCCCTCAACCTCGAATGTCGAGGACTGTCCCTCGACATAGAACGTCTCGCCGTTGAAGGTTGTCTGCCAGATGACAACGGAGGCTGCTTCGACGTTGAACGTCGATGATCTGGCGACGACTGAGGAAGCCTCGACGTCGAATGCTGCTGGGCTGACTGCGACGGAGGCTGCCTTGACATTGAACGCCGTTGACTGGGCGTCTACGTGGGCTGCTTCGACGTCGATCGACGATGCCTGAATGTCGACAGAGGCTCCCTCGATGTCGAACGACCACGACTAGTCGTTGACTGAGGTTGTCTCGACATCGAACGCCGGTGGCCAGGCGTCGACGGAGAATGCCTCGACGTCACAGCATGACGATGCGGTTTCGACGCCGGTTGGCTCGCCGTCGAGCTCCTCTGCTTCAACGGCGACCTACCCCTCAACGCTGTCTGTAGCGGAGGTACCTTGCCTTTCGACGCTGAAGACGTCTTCATCGTCGCCATCGACTGCTTTTTCTACGCCGAAGAATGAGAGTCTGGTAGGCACAGGATACATACTGGATAAGTGTCAGTCTTGGCCATTTTCCTTCCACATGAAGGGCATTTGTCAAAGAGGGAAGGCATTTTGACAGAAAAATTACCTTTTTTAAGCCTAAAAAAGGTAGTAGTAACACCCTAAGTCCAAAAGACGTCGAGTGAAAGCAAAAATTGTAGATAAACTGGTATATCTTTTGACAGAAAGTCAAAAAGAAAGGGAGCTGTTTCACCAGGGTCCTGACTGAAGGAGCCGGAAAGAACTGACCTAACTGTCACCCCTGAGGCATGATGGGAAGCCTGGGGTCATGGCTGCCTTAAAGGCACAGTGCCAGTTTTTGTTGAAAATGGTTTCATTTTCTATGCTATTGTTTTTACAATGCAGCCTGAGGGCTAACAATGTCTATTTATTGGCAATTTTTAGGATTTATGAGTGGTTTTACTCATTAAAACGCAAAGTTCAAGGTATATTTGACCCAATGTGTTTTTTGTATCCTTACTAATTGCAGTACATGTACTTGTGTTTACATTGTTTAGCCTCAGTTTTGGGGCTGCATTGGTGTGAGAAAAATAATATATGTACGTACATATATGTGGAGCGAGATATATGTGTTTTTACATATATATTTTTATATTGTTTCCGGGGTCCCGCACATGGGCGGGAATATTCAGTGCTTATGACTATAGATGAGGATTCCCTGGAAAAGAACATGCTCTTTTGTCGACCTCTCCTTTCCACTGCCAGGAAGCACAAGCTTCCAGCCTGCCCTCCGGCCAATCCTGAAGCTGGTATTTTGAGAGCGGCTTCAGGATTGGAATGAGCGCCGACGATTTGCACTCAAGGACAGACTGGGAGCCTGTACCGGCTCTCTCCAACCCCGGCAATGCAGCTACTCTGAATTTACTTGGATGTAGGAATACGAGTTTCTGGTGTGGGCTATATGGGAAGTGCTTCAAGTTATAAACTTGTGCTTTTGTTCCTGCAATATGAAGTTTATAAAAACAAAATGAGTGCTTAACAGGACACCTAAGCATATACAGCATTAGTGTGTTGGTGGAAGAATGATTGTAAATGCAATACGGTTATGTACAAAGTGGTGCGTACTGTGCAAGTATGGCAGAGGCTGCTCTTTGTATGTTGTTTTGGAGAATGTGCAGCATGTGTGTGTACAATGAAATAAAGGATAGTAAGCGAAAGCTGGGCATGTCTTGTGTTCACAATCTGAGGGAGATTTCCTCAAATTTGTGACAAGTACCATCCTCAGTTGGTTCTTGGCATCTTAGCAATACTGACTGGTTTTGTCTCAAGGTTGTGTGTTGTGTTATCACTGATTTAAAAAGAGAAGTCTACAAGTTTTTTTTCCAATTCCAACAGATCTGGGATGTTTGTCTTTGCAAATCTGCCTAAGTTTGCTGCCTGTCTAATGAAAAGCAAAAACAAGGAGATGATGGACTGAGTGCTGAAACTTTTCAGACACTCACCCCCAGTCACAGATCTGGGTTGAATCCATCATCGTTCTTTAGCTCACTTCGCCACCCCAGTTCAGATCCTGCCATATGCAAATCAGTCTTGACCCTGGTCCTCATGGAATAGTCCAACCCAAACTGCAATACCGGGTCTTCCCTGGACCTGGGATCAGTTCCAGGCTAACAACCCTCATCAACATCAGCCATGTTAGCTTAAATCCAGTGAGCAAGGGATCCACGTCTGGGCATACCCTGCCAACTTAGGGCGAACAAAGCAAACACAATGAGATGATGCACGGAGCGCTGAAACTTTTCAGACACTCACCCCCAGTCTAGAGAAGACCATTACACCAATGCTTTTCTTCTTGTATGAAGAGGGGGTCAACCGAGACGTGCCATCATGGCCAGAGAGGTTTATTCTATGAACGTCTGCACAGCTTTTCTAGGATGACGGATGACTCCTTGCAATAAATTACACTTTGGTGCATGCAGAGTCTTGAAAGCTGTGCATCTGGCCACTGGGTCAGGGAACTGCTTAACAAATAAGATATGGTGCCATAGACAGAAGTTTAGTAGTGGTCTTGCAGATACATTTTGTATTCTCACATTAGTCAGGTGTCCAGGTAGAATCCATTTGCAAAGCCAAAATGAGACATGCCAAGGGGGACTGTAGCCTGGATCTTTTGAGGGGTACCTAGAAGTGACAAAATACACCAAAGACATTGCACGGAGAAGGCTAATCTTGTCACATGGTTCATTTAGAGAATCAGGACAGGTGGAAACCATATCACTCCAGGGTGGTCATGTTCACAGTTATCTCTGGTGGTGCAGATCGTTGCAAGCTGATAGTTCTTCATTATAGACATGGTTGGTATCACTGTTTTGAACGTGTTGCGTTTAAGGCAGCAGTAAAGCATCCATTAATCAATGGCTCAGATAAAGTTACCTATTCTACACAGCTTTATGCGGTTTGTAAATGCTAGCTATAGGAGGATCAGAGTGTCCATAGCTAAGATGTAAGTTACAAACACAGTAGTCCCAGCCAGGCAGTGTGATTTTAATAATATTTCAGTTCGCAATGAAGGATAGAGTGGGACACAATCTTGCATCCAACGCAATATATAAAAAACAAAAACACAAGTAACAAATGCTCAGGCAGGACAAACGGTGTGTATGTTATACAAAAACTAAACAAGCTAAGTGTACATTAGGTAGATGGTGTTTCGATTCGCTATAACCAATACTGGGATCATCAGGACGTAAAGTTACATGCCGGAGAAAGATTTGCTGTGCGTGGTTGCACAGGGGCAAGCCGTCTGGATAGGACAGTCATCTGGTGGGGCATACAATTGGCGCGCAAGGAAGGTACAATCACTTTGCATGGACTCAAGTTCGCCAATTGGCTGAACTAAGCGAGGTCACACCCAGATGATTGTAAACCCAAGTTGAATAATGCAATTAGTGAGCCGCATTGGCGAGTCCACTGCGGGACCAGTGGCGCTAGGGGAAGGCGCAATGACCAGTGATGTGGATCAGTTCAAAACTGATCCAAGTAGAAAATTGAAAATACCGAACTGCGTTGGCTTGTCCAGTGCAGGACCAGCAGCACTGGAGGAAAGGCACAGTGATCTGAATATCCAAAGGTGTCCGGGTTAGCTTGATGAAGGAAACGTGTAGTATCATATTTTGAAGTGTTGGACTAAGCCCGCTTGGTGCTGATTGGGGCACTAAAGAGGAATGGTGTGATGATAGAGTCAAGTTACTCAAGAATAGGCACAAACATGGAGGGAATGTAGCAGCACAACCAGATGTTCTTGGATTTGACTAGGAAATAGAAGATCAACTAAAGAATGATTTTTCATTTCAAATTTTCTCTAGCTTCAGTGTTGTGGAGAGATGATTGACTGTTTAAAGAAGCAGAGGGCAGATCTAATAGCAGACGATTTGCAAATCCATTTCAATGTATTCAGATTGTCGTAAAAGAAAATAGGAGAGCATTCTGGCCTCTCTTTGGCAGAACCTAGTTTGAGGGTCTGAAAAGGCTTTGCTTTCCCATTTAAGTAGCAGATTTTAATGACAACTGATCTTTTGATTAGTTTCCCTAAGAGGATAATCAAAATGTGTTTGTAGGTTTGCAGGATAGGTTCTTTTATTTAAGGGAGTAGTTGGAGGACTATGGTCCTCGAGAGGAGAGCTACTTGAAGGTTTGTGCAGGGCTTATGCTTGATGCCTGTCGATGTCAGTTTCTTAATCTGGTTAGCGGTGGGCTAGATGTCAGAAGTCTTGTATGCATTTTTTATTATAAACAGTTTGTAATTGGATTACAGAAAGCCTGAGAATGGTAAATCTTTGAAATGGTATTCTTGGGATGCAGAATTCTGCGAGTTCCTAGTAAGGCAATGGAGATAAGGCAGGGACAGTGGTGCCTTTCTGCCTCCTTGATGGACTCTTAGTGGATACTGTTAAGTTTTTGGAAACTGAATTTGTCATGCCAACTGTATGATTTGATCGGTTATGAAGCGTAATGATTTAGGTGTCTTTTGCACTCATTGCTATTAAGTATATAGGGTAGTTGTGTGGATGGCTTGCAATGAATGGTTATCCTAAAGCCTTTGATGAGCCAGTTGTAGAGCCGATTCACTGGTGTTACTTGGTCAGGAAATCGGATTATATTTAAAGAAGTCACATAGGGAGAAGTTGAAATTGCTCCACCGTCAACAGGATGACTGGTTGATCCTCATTGCAAAAGTGGCAGTTCTCGTGGGGACGGTAATTAATAAAACAGAGATTACATTTGCTTTAAATGACAGAGAGGTTTCTCGGTACGGTGTCAAAAAGACTACAAGTGGAGTCTGGCTAGCAGTGTGTGGAGGCACAGAAAAACTTGAAGAGTTTTTGTGGTGGATTTTGAAAGCCATTCCTCAAGATTTAATGTATACGGAATAGTGTTTAATAAATGCGTTTCTAGAGGAAAATCATGCAGCAGAACAAAGATCTTTAATGGGGACATTGTCAACATATGCCATAGTTGCTCCCTTTTGTCAAACGGAGTATGCTATAGCTTCATTTCTGAAGTTGAAACAGCTAAGACGTAGCACAGATTATTTGTACAATCAACCTTTTTACAGCTCCTTTTATAGCTGCAGATCCTCTGAAAAGTGTTGTATGTCCGACAAAAAACTCTTGCTTTCACTTTACCGACTTTATGTCCTTTATGTAATCAATAAGCAACCTCCTGATATGTGAGGACTTTTCATGTGGTGTACTTGGAAGCTGCAAAAAATTAAACGGCGCGATGCATTTGCAAATTTCAAAATGTTTAAATTGGTTTAGTTTACATTTGACTAACTCTACACAAAGTTATTTAATTTTCAGTTTTTAAAGTTAAGGGTTTCATAAGGATTAGTTGTAAGTGAAAATTAATGAAACCTCCCAGGACAACAATGTTTAAAATATAGTCTGGTGTACAGGTGTATGTGAGGAACACATTTTGACTGCTCTTTCAAAAAAACCTCTTCATAACTGGTAGTAAAGACTTGTTACCCAGGCACCATTCATGTGTAAAAAGGCAAAAGTAAATAAAGGAATCGTTATAGATGTTTAACTAGGATTACAAATGTGCAAGTTATTTAATAATAACTAATATTGTGTTTTGGTGAATATTTACACACACCATCTATTTTGCCAGATAATACTTCCATGGCGCAGGCCTTTTGCATCTTTTATATTCATGTGACATACATTTTCAGTTCGAACAATGATTTTTAGTTCTAGATGACACATGGATGCACTATAAATTATGTGTACCTCTTCAAAACAAACAAGTATGATCGTAAGGATGGACTAGTTAGTTGCCCGAGTGTGGTTACGCTCGAGTGAAAGAATGTATATATAAAACAATTATTTAATTATTAAAGGTTTTAATCAAAATATGTTTTTTTTTAAATCAGTTCCATCCCTTTGAAAGTCCCTATAGCCACAAAGCCAGACGGTGGACAAAGGAAGTTTTTGAATAAATGTATTATGCATTTCGAAACAAAACGAAGAAAGCATCTCGACCTCAAAGATATTTTCTTATGGACTCTTGTTTATTTTAGTAAAATTATTTTCCCTAAAATAACCATGCTGCTAGATTGAAGCATTTGGAATCTGCATCACATTTACCTTTGTGCCGTAGTAAGCATATATGAAAACACTGTTAGTCTTGCACATGCACTACTTGGACATGTCGAAGTTATTGAGCACCATGGCTGTTGAACAGTGTGGCATCAGAAGTATCATGGTCAAATGTGAAACTTTGGACAGATCCAGTGAGCTTGGATCTGAGTCACTGCAAAATCGAGGAGGCTTTATTAGGTTTATTTCTCTGGACGACAATGTCCGGAAGGAGCTGCGGCATGATAACATCTCTCATGGCACTTAAGTCTGACGCTAAGAAATGAATTAGAACTCTTCATGTAACTATCTCTGGTAAACCTGAAATTCAAACAAAATTTTGTCTACAACACCAAATGTAACCTAAATTATGCAAGCAGTCCGAGAACCACTCTCCCCTCAAGAATACAAAAAAGTGCACAAATTGTGGGAAGAGCTCCCTTCCAGTGTCCCATGCACTGTTACAAAGGAAATCTGCAAGAAAGATCTTAGGTCTGCGGCTGAAGATATGAGTCTCTAAGAAGCATGTGGAAGGGTGCCAAAAGGCAATGTGTAAGTCATAGTCCCCCCCCAACGCCCCCCCCCCCCCCCAACAAACTCCTTTTCGGAATATGGCATAGGCGCCATAGTGGTTACCAACTTCGCTTTACACCTTGCAACAAGATTTGGATCCAAGGAACACCATTGCTTTTATTTCGATTTTCAGTGCCAGTACATCCTTCTTGAATTTCAGTACATTGATAGATAAATCATAATCTGTTATGATGCACCCTTCTCATGCAATTTAATGCCCATCTTATAAGCCCAAGCAAAACACAAACACCACTGCGGCTATAGGCTGTATTCTAGTCCATTGTCAAAAATGTGACAAAGAGTACATGAAATGCAAAACGTCTTGAATGACAATACTGCTCAGTCAATGGATTCATTCTCAAGAGGATGCAAGAGCTCATTCATAAATCTAGATGCTATGCTTAATCATCGACCTGCTCCTCCGTCACCTTTCATCAAGTTGAAGAGTTAAGGAGCTCCAAAGTGGAGCCCTTAGTGGAGAGCTTAAACTCCCCACCCGTTCCTAAAAGAGCAGTATTGATTACAGACAATACAGGGATATAATCTAAAAAAATAAGGCCTTCCTTTCCTCAAACTCCTGAACGCCCAACACTGCATACTGCAGTGAGCATTTTGAGCAGCAATCACCTAATTGTGGCAGTGTCCCAGACCTTAAAACCAGAGATTGTTAAGCAGCATCGGTAGGTGGCATTCATGTGTAAACAGCCACATGAAATTAAACAAACGCATGGTGCTATCATACAGAACATATTGATAGCGATTTTCCCTGAGTGTCACTAGAACATGGTCTGCTGAGTAATATCGCATTGTCTAGTTTGAATTAATAGAACTAGATTAGTGTAACACAAGACGACAGCAAACACTAAATATATAATCAATCACGTAATTTAGCTTCAAAATAATTTTTCTTTACTTGTGACTACTATCAGTGTTGCATGAAATACATATATCATTTCCACTTATAAACATTTTATAATACATACGTCTTTACCTCCTTTGGAGTTTTGTGAGCTGCACAAAGGAAAATCCACTGTTCAGTTGCAGTCATCTGAGTGCATGTGTCTGGATGACATTCACTCTGCAAAGACAAATGTACAAATTGCACTAGGTAACTTAGATGTCTCAAAACAAATTAGATTCGAGAAAACAAATGTTAAACTCCCCAGTGAATTTCTATATTCCAAAGCCAGTCTCACATTTTTTTGTCTTATGCATGAACATTTATGAGAAAGTCGCTATTAAGTCATTAATACAAGGGAGCTGCCCACAGAAAATTTTTTTTTGAAAAGGGCCAATCCAAGTCCTTCTATTTTGAACTGAATGAGAACAGCATCACTTCTTGACCAGCGACCGGACACATGCCTAAACAGTAGGCAGTGATGACAGGAACATTTGCATGTCTTTCACGCTATCCATTACCTTATCTGTCCTGTGTAAGCTCCCACCTCAGCACTTTGTAGAAAATAATGAAAAAAAAATGCAAACTCTTGAGGATTTCCAAATGCCTGCAGTGTCATGCGTTACCATTACCAAAATATAGGTTACAAGAATACAACAATTTTAGGATATTGTCCAGAGTACCTTGGCACAATCATTACACAATTGCTGCAGAGTTACTGGACTCAATCTGTTTTGCGCCAGACAGAATAGTTTGAGTTGTTCAAACAGGATTGCCTCCTTCTCGTAGTTGCGAGTCATTAAAACGGAACCATCTTCTTTTATGGCACATTTTAAATATTTATTGGTGCAATCCATGCATTACTATGGGTTTGCCTGCTAAAAGTGGAATGGAAAAGTTAAGATTTTTTTGTTCAGTAGATGCTCAGCGTTTCGATATATTTTTTTTAAGAAATAGGCTGAACACGAGAAAGTAATACATTTTACTGAATGTCCAGAGTCCGAAAAAAAAAAAAAAACGAAGTTTTTAAAGGGGCACTTGTCTACAGAGGGAATTGTTTTAATATTTAGGCACATAAAAGTGCAGCAGTGGTTCAGGTAGAATAATAAATACAGATAACAGCCAAAGGAGCACCATTGAAACTATACATTTATGCATGCACTAAAATATATTAGCGAGAACCATCTTTTGCTGATAAGCTTGCCAGTAGAGTTTTCAGAAAAAGGGCAAATTGTTCATTTTTGGGGATTCTTTTCTTGGAGCTCATTAACACGGACAGGTCTCTGGAGGCCAATGACTCATCTCCGATCCCCTGAAACTCCTCATTGGTGGATGTCAGGCATATAATGGGTTTTCAAAACGAAGTCTAGCAGAAACTAAAGCTTGGGGTAGATCTAATCCCATGGACAGAACAAAAACGCGTCACTATCATATTTTCAAATCCTGCTCCCATTAAGGAATCTGCTGGTGGATGGCAAACCTCCCTCTGCCAAATAGGTATGTCAGGAGACAGTATGGAAAATATCAATTTTCAGAAAATTAACATACTTTCCAAAAATTAGTTCTCTTCTGTCGCTCTCAGATAGGATCAACCAAAAACACGTATCCTTTGTTTTTTTCGAGAACAGATAAAGTAAATGTTTTCAATGTGTTTGGCTCTGCCCACAGAAGCTAATGACAGTGCAGGTGACAGAACTAAGGACATCCGGCAGAAGTGCTGGCTGAGGCATCTGTGCTTGAGAAACAAGGGTCAAGCCTTGGCTTATATGTAAAAAAAATCAACAAATGTGTCGACTGCACGTTTTTAAGGAATTACAGTTAGGTTTTAGACTTTCCTCGTGGTGAATGGCAGGCTGCTAGTTTTTGCAAATATTACAGAATTTAGAAATTTTGCTAAATTTACCAATTTTCGTTCTAGCTTTTATAGTAGCATGCCTATGGAAAAGTGCTACCCACATGTATTCTAACCTGGTTTTCTTGACTGAAAATAACAGACGGGTACGCAGAGGGGTTCTGGTCTCTTCATGCAAATCAACAATGCTTCACAGTAATATACTCTTGGACACTTCGCAAGCCATTGGCATTCATTTATACACAAAGACTTTTGCAAAATCGACAACATTTTCAACATCTACATACATGAATTATTTGATTTATATTTAACAAATTGCATTGCTGAACAAAAGGCTGACCAGGAAACCATATTTAAAAAAGTAGTCCCTTTCTATTGAACACAAAATTCTGAAAGCCTGTGGTTTAATAGGCATACGTCATAGAGCAAAAAGGCTAATTGGACTGGTATTTTTCATCCTCTGGAGTCTTTCAGGGGTACAGGAATGCCCAACATACAAACGTGCTCAGGATTCCTTGTGCACATAAACAAAGTCTCTCATTATTACACCTGTAGTATTTTTAGAAACATGTGGGCCTTTGAATTACACCAGGTAGTTAGTGGCCTAACGTACATGGATAGAAAAACATTTATCCTAAAACTCATGCACAACATAGGAACATTAAATGTGAGGGAGGATCGTCCTTGCCATTTTGGTACAGGTCTGCCACGAAGGGGCTAATGTTCTTTCTTTAAAAACATATTTTTTTTAAATTAATTTGTATTCAAATACTTCAACAGAAAATAATTTCGAATTCAAAATCAAACAGATAAATCTGGACACCCATTTGCCTGCTTCATGAGATACAAGAGGGTTTGGTTCAATAAACATTCCGTCATTGTGTAACCCTCTTGAATGGTCTGATGTGACAGAGCATCCATGAACTAATTCATGTTTCAACAACAGACAAAATCTTCTAGTGCATCGAAAAAACTTAGAAGAAAGTATCTTAGACTCTGAGGTATGCTTGTGCAGCCCCACAATAAAAAGAAAAACAATAATTGGAAAGGCAGCACTAGCGAGCAAAGGAGTACAATCATAGTCAATCAGGAGCTTTAGCAGAACATCCAGTTTTATTTACTTAAATATTATTTATTCTCAAACAGGTGAAAAGATATTTATACCATTACTTATTTTTTAATTCTCTCTTCTGCAGCAGTATGGATAAAGTGTACAATGCATCAGGCCATTTTCCAACTAACGTGCCAGTATGTACCAACAGCAATGGCAGAGTTGCTTTAATTGGTTATCGATCAAATGTAAAATTGACCAACACAACCATATCACCAACTGATGGTGAATTTTATTCAGAGTCAAATGTGTACACCAACCATTAAGTAGTCTTTGTATAAACGTTTGCTAAATTGCTGCATCGTCGAGTTCTTAATAAGTATATACTGCCGGACATTTAGTACCCAACATCAAAATAATAACATGAAAAGCATTACCTGGAGTTTGACTGCAAGTCCATTAAGTTCAAGACAGAACTGCCTGAAATGTTAAATATACGATTGTCAATGCCACTGAAAAACACTTGGAAATGTGTAAACACACAATATGTGAAATCGCTAACAAGGAAAAAAAAGCAATTCAAACTGTTTCTTTACAAGAAATGAAATAAGGGAAAATATACATACCGGAAACAATTTTCCCCAGCAGTTTGAGAATGGGCTTGTAGGTCAAAATACAATTTACTTTTTGAACTTGATACTTTAGCAGGACACTCCTTTAACAATGATGAGCTATGATCAGAAGACAAACTTACTCAAGGCCACAATTTAAATGCAACCATTCTATTCCATTTAGATGAACCAACTTTTGAAAACACTGTATCAAGAGGATAACCAAATTAGGGTAATCCTTTTCCCTTTTTAGGTCGAGCCTAGCGCTGCACACATTCGCTGCTCTAAGAAAATGAATTCTTGGAATCGCTCTGGACTTTCTGGACACTCGTGAGTTTTTTTTCCAGTCTTTTATTTGTCTTTGCATGCGTCTTTCTAAAAAAGACCAAAACACAACAAAAATGCCCACACCTTCCTTATTTACAATATCTTTGTTATTTCTATTGAGACCAAACGGAACTTCATTACATCTGGTCAGGTACTTTTATTTATACCAGTCATTTCTATTTTCATATCTTTCTTTTCAGGCAGAAAAGTGATACATATTTACAAACACTTATATCACTTTTTACACACATATATATATATATATATATATATATATTCCAAAGTTACGAGACAATTCCGGTGCTCTCAGATCACAAACAACGCGACTCCAACTGCAACTCCAAGGGTGTTTATTCACCTAACAACATGTTTCGGCTGCGGACAGCCTTGATCACGTTAGGATGTGAGTCAGTTTCAAACCTACATAAAGGCATCAAGTGAACATGGAAATGGGACTTCCACATGCATTACAAATCATGAGACAAATCGCACAGAAACCAATGAAAATTGAAATCAAATGCAAACAGAATGTCTAGCAGGCTACCATATGGTATTGTGCAAATAATAAGGTAAACAATACATGAATGCCGAATTTGCGAACATTTTGAAAATAGACAAAATTACGTGTCTAAAATTTGATGTGTATCCACAGTACAACAACAACTCAAGAAATATCGAGTTAACAGGGGAATACAAGGCTTAATATGCGGAGCAGCAGTGTGGTCGGCGCCATGTTTGTAGTTTTTTACGCGTTAGCTGTACAGCACTCAGGAGCATAATAGAGCGCTGGAATTCTGCGATCAACATATGGCATTCAGTCATGCAATATGAAGCGTCAGATAGACACCGTGGGGTATGGTCGACACCATAGTCGCCATTGCTTACGCGCCGGCAGAGGGACACCAAAGAGCTACATGGCACTGAAAATTGTGCACATCATTTGCAAAGCAGCATTAATATGTGCAACATGACAGTGAAATACGCGTAAAGTAAATTGGGGGCAACAGAGACAGCATTACATCATGGTATGTCCTGATGAGAGCAACATAGCGCTTGAATTGTGCAACAAGCAGCATTAGTTCATGCACATCATTCACAAAGCAACATTGATATGTGCAACATGACAGTAAAATACACGTGAAGTAAAATCATAAATTGGAGGCAACAGAGACAGCATTACGTCATAGTATATCCTGAAAAGAGCAACAAAGCGCTTGAAATGTGCAACAAGCCATGCAGTCCTGCGCAAAAGTGAAAAAGTGACTGACTTAGCCATGTAACTGGGTGGATGTTAAATACATTGCCACTGCGTTCTAAAAACCTGGTAAAGAGTGACCCAGGGTGGCACAAAAAGGGCCTGCTAAAGACACATCATATCTGGAAGTCCAAAGGAGACAAAACCCCATATGAGGGCTTACTGTGCTCATAATGAAACTGACGTGCTGACGGGGGAGTGAGTGGCGGTGCTCGTGAATGAAGTCAATAGTATCCAAGTGACTGGAAAAACCTCAAATTAGTGCAGTGGTGACGAGATCCGGTACATAGTGCCAATCTATAAAAAACATGAGAGAACAAGGTCAGAACTCCACATGTTACATAAAAACTCACTTCGAGCATCAAAACGAGAATAAACAGTGCATTACATGATGAGAACACAGAGGAAAAACATCCTGTATAAGTCAGTTTGCAACCAGTTACACAGAGTACTAGCAGGGCACAAAGAGTGCCACGGAATGGGTCAATCTCTAAGATGTACTGCCAATTCCTCATCCTGGTTCAAACCTCCCGGGGCCTTGCTTTGAAATTCTATGATATACTTAGACTCTTTTTGTCTAAGTTTCAAAGTCCTATCTCCTCCCCTGGGGTTTCTTTCAATTTGCTCAAGGACATGAAAACTCATCTGGGCAGGGTTGGAGAAATGTCGTTCTGCGAAGTGTCTGGCTACTGGGTATTTGTCATTTTTATTGACAACTGCCCGGTAGTGTTCGAGAACACGATTTTTGGCCTGTTTGGTACTGCTGCCTATGTACCAAAGGGGAGAAGAGGCAAGGCAAAAAGCAACGCGGAGAACATGGTAACACGCTCCAAAAAAGGCCAATAATGGACGAGGAAATGGTAAATAAAACTATTATCAATCTTTCCAAAAGACATATGTCCATTGTAGAAAAGTCCACTTTAAGCTTGGGCCTTTCTTTTTGCCCTTCGATGTCATTTGGGTTTAGTGAAACCAGAATTGACATTTTTAAGTTTGTACGGAAATTAAAACTAAAGAAATGGCACAAACTTAAAAGACTTGGTGGTAACCAACACAAAGGTAGGACTACTAATACGATTCCTGAAGATAACTTTTGCATTGGGGATGTTGACAACATCATTAACATCATAGAGTTAGATCGTACTACATCTGACAATGATGAAGAACCGGAGACTAGCTCGGCCACACAATTGCTTAGAGATGCGGCTTTTGTTACGGACTGCAGCTCACTCTCTGGTTTCAAACCCAAATCCACGTTCATTCCTATTATGCCACACGACAATATTGACACCTTCCACGAATGTGTCAACAAACAGATTTGCTCCAAATACAAGAACAGGGGAAGGGGAGGCCCCAGAGAACAAAATCTAACCCAACAACAAAGAAAGGCACTTACCTCTTTGATGGAGGACGAGTCAGTGGTTGTACGTCCCGCTGACAAGGGAGGTAACATTGTTATCATGGACCGTGAGGCTTATACCAAAGAAGCCTTAAGACAATTAAGTGATGGCAAATACTATACCACCACTACCTACGATCTCTACAACAGTAGTATCTTGTACATTTGGGATAAACTCATCTTATGGAAGGATCAGGGCATTTTAGAGTGGGAGGAATTTAGGTATCTCAAGAACGATCACCCCACACTCCCGGTGCTATACCTACTCCCCAAGCTCCATAAAAATGCAGTAGATCCACCGGGCAGACCCATCGTCTCGTCCAGAGGATGTGTCTCTGAACACATATCTAAATATGTAGACTTTTTCCTACGGGACTGGGTACACAACCTTCCCAGTTACGTGAAGGACACGAAAGACTTTCTCAAAAAACTCTCCAATGTACAATGGGAAGACAAGAATCTTCTCATTACTTTGGATGTACAATCCTTGTACACCATCATTGACCATAACCAGGGTTTGGCAGCATGCGAGAGCTTTTTGGCAGGGCGTCCCCTCCGTTTTAGAGACCACAGCAAAATGCTGACAGACATGATGACATTCTGTCTCCATAACAACTTTTTTCTCTTTGACGGGGTCCTGTACAGACAAACCACTGGGACGGCGATGGGTTCTTGCTTTGCTCCCAGTTTCGCGAATCTCTTTTTGGGACACTGGGAGCAAGGCATCCGCTCTGACCCCAATCTCACAGTGTATTGGCAACACGTTAGTACATGGTGGCGTTACATCGACGACCTCTTTGTAATCTGGAAAGGCTCTGCTGACATGGCACAAGAATTTGTCAGCAAGCTTAATAACAACGACTTGAATATTGTACTTTCCAGTCATATTAGCAGTACTTTCGCAGAATATCTTGATGTGAAAGTAGAAGTGACAAGAGGGCAACTCCAAACCAGCCTGTTTAGGAAGTCTACTGCAGGAAACCGTGTCCTGCATGCTATGAGCAGCCATCCTGAGACGTTGAAATGGAGCATCCCCTACGGGGAACTACTCAGGGCCAAAAGGAACTGTAGTACCAATGAAGGTTATGAGAAAGTCAGCTCAGAAATGATGGTCAGATTCAAGGACAGAGGCTATCCTGCTTGGGTAATAAGAAAGGCCAAAACCCGGGCGGATGGGATTCCTAGATTAGAAACTCTAGAAGACAAGACCCCCGGTGAATCATGTGAGGATGAACATACCCGTCTCATCCTCACATACAATACTGAATTCAAACAGATACGGAAGGTGATATCCCAGAATTGGAACATTCTCACGTCTGACAGTGTCATAGGCAAAGAGATTTCCAATCGACCCTTGATAACCTACAGGAAGGGTAGATCCATTAGGGATATGGTAGTGAAAAGTGATATCACACACCACCCTAAAGCTCAGAATCTAGGACTGTTTGGTTTCTTTCCCTGTGGCCACTGCAAGGCGTGCAGATACAGTACTCACAAAAAATCGGTTGTGTACAATGGGGTCAAAAAAGAACTCAAACAATTCTTAACTTGCAGTACAACTCATGCTGTCTATGTCATTGAATGTCCATGTGGCCTTTGGTACATAGGCAGCAGTACCAAACAGGCCAAAAATCGTGTTCTCGAACACTACCGGGCAGTTGTCAATAAAAATGACAAATACCCAGTAGCCAGACACTTCGCAGAACGACATTTCTCCAACCCTGCCCAGATGAGTTTTCATGTCCTTGAGCAAATTGAAAGAAACCCCAGGGGAGGAGATAGGACTTTGAAACTTAGACAAAAAGAGTCTAAGTATATCATAGAATTTCAAAGCAAGGCCCCGGGAGGTTTGAACCAGGATGAGGAATTGGCAGTACATCTTAGAGATTGACCCATTCCGTGGCACTCTTTGTGCCCTGCTAGTACTCTGTGTAACTGGTTGCAAACTGACTTATACAGGATGTTTTTCCTCTGTGTTCTCATCATGTAATGCACTGTTTATTCTCGTTTTGATGCTCGAAGTGAGTTTTTATGTAACATGTGGAGTTCTGACCTTGTTCTCTCATGTTTTTTATAGATTGGCACTATGTACCGGATCTCGTCACCACTGCACTAATTTGAGGTTTTTCCAGTCACTTGGATACTATTGACTTCATTCACGAGCACCGCCACTCACTCCCCCGTCAGCACGTCAGTTTCATTATGAGCACAGTAAGCCCTCATATGGGGTTTTGTCTCCTTTGGACTTCCAGATATGATGTGTCTTTAGCAGGCCCTTTTTGTGCCACCCTGGGTCACTCTTTACCAGGTTTTTAGAACGCAGTGGCAATGTATTTAACATCCACCCAGTTACATGGCTAAGTCAGTCACTTTTTCACTTTTGCGCAGGACTGCATGGCTTGTTGCACATTTCAAGCGCTTTGTTGCTCTTTTCAGGATATACTATGACGTAATGCTGTCTCTGTTGCCTCCAATTTATGATTTTACTTCACGTGTATTTTACTGTCATGTTGCACATATCAATGTTGCTTTGTGAATGATGTGCATGAACTAATGCTGCTTGTTGCACAATTCAAGCGCTATGTTGCTCTCATCAGGACATACCATGATGTAATGCTGTCTCTGTTGCCCCCAATTTACTTTACGCGTATTTCACTGTCATGTTGCACATATTAATGCTGCTTTGCAAATGATGTGCACAATTTTCAGTGCCATGTAGCTCTTTGGTGTCCCTCTGCCGGCGCGTAAGCAATGGCGTCTATGGTGTCGACCATACCCCACGGTGTCTATCTGACGCTTCATATTGCATGACTGAATGCCATATGTTGATCGCAGAATTCCAGCGCTCTATTATGCTCCTGAGTGCTGTACAGCTAACGCGTAAAAAACTACAAACATGGCGCCGACCACACTGCTGCTCCGCATATTAAGCCTTGTATTCCCCTGTTAACTCGATATTTCTTGAGTTGTTGTTGTACTGTGGATACACATCAAATTTTAGACACGTAATTTTGTCTATTTTCAAAATGTTCGCAAATTCGGCATTCATGTATTGTTTACCTTATTATTTGCACAATACCATATGGTAGCCTGCTAGACATTCTGTTTGCATTTGATTTCAATTTTCATTGGTTTCTGTGCGATTTGTCTCATGATTTGTAATGCATGTGGAAGTCCCATTTCCATGTTCACTTGATGCCTTTATGTAGGTTTGAAACTGACTCACATCCTAACGTGATCAAGGCTGTCCGCAGCCGAAACATGTTGTTAGGTGAATAAACACCCTTGGAGTTGCAGTTGGAGTCGCGTTGTTTGTGATCTGAGAGCACCGGAATTGTCTCGTAACTTTGGAACTACTATTACCGGCGTGCTCGGCCGGCATTGGTGCCACCTCCCTCGGGGCCCCAGGTAGCACATCTGAGCGGACTTGGAAAACATATATATATATACATATACATATATATACATATATATATATACACACACACATTTTATACAACACAAAAAATTATATATTCACAGTTCAAAACATCCAAATAACAATAGACATTTCAGTTATCGTTTTCTCTACCAAAATTCTTAATTCAAGATTATGCAAGACAACGTCAAATGACAGGAACATATAGGTGTGTGCCTATTTTCATTATACACTTAATGTACTGGTTTGTTCCTTAATGTACTGGTTTGTTCCAACAGGAACAAACCAGTACATTAAGTGCATAATGAAAAGCTGGAAGATCTAATACCTGGTTAACATTAACAATAGTTCTATCTCCACGCTTGGTTGGGATCAGAGTAGGTGGAGGTTAGGGGGATAGGGAGGCAAACACTGAGCCATCAGCATGGGGCTTTTATGAATTGGTTTGTAGGACTAGAGGGCATAGAGAGGAGAACTTTTGTCAATTTGCGGTAGTGAGCACCAAAATATGCTCTAAAAATAATACTGGCTGCATAACCAGAGAAACATCATATTCAAACCTACCTTAAGGTCCCATACTTTCATGAATTGCATGTTTTAATGTTTGGGGTTAAAGTGCATATGGTACAGGTTAAAAATGACTTCCGTGAATACAGAAAAGCTCAACATCTATGATACAGCTAGGTGATCAGTTGGGTTTTATAGCTAGTTGAAGGTTTGTCAAAACATCACTTTTAGATAGCCATTTATTTTACATTTTGAACATTTTGCTTTGCAGAGAATTTGCAGTGCTGACAGATTGGTCTCTATGCATTTGCTTGCATTTGAGATAGCTAGGTTGTACCAAGTGAGATATTCAGGTTCTTTGACTTGAAACAGACTGTTAATGTGTTTGAGATGGCCGAAGCAGAATTTGTGCATTATATTCAAAACTGCTCAAAGTTCAGTGTCAGTTGGCTTTGATGATGTATTTACCCCCCTCTCGCCACCCCCATCCAAAATGTACTATGGGTAGTGCATTTTAAATGCAAACTACTAGTCAACTGCAAGCAAAGGCAAATACTGAAGTGGTAGGTGTGTTTAGTTCTACATTTTAAATCTAATATTTGCTTGCTTATTCTGTTTTCAACAGCATACAGCCAACCATTTGATTTTGAGGCATATCTGTGTATAAACCATTTCAGATTCTTAAATGTCTCAGGGCACAGACAAGTTTGAAGTGTTAGTTCACTGATATTCCTTAATAGGAGAAGACATTTTCTCAACAGGAGATGGTGCCACTGATTTAGCTGTCTGGAACCAGGGTAACATCAAAGCCTATCCTAAGCTTGGCTACCTACTTGGATCTTGACTTGAAGCAGAGAACATTTGAGTGATAGTTCTAATTTAGCCCAAATACAACCATCGGCATACATCAGGGGTGTGAAATCTAGACCTTTGTGGTACAGAGGAGGAAAGTGACTTTTAACATTTTCGGACCAAAAGAACCTAGCATAAGCCTTTTCAGGTCTCATGTCAAATTGTTCTTGCCTCGCTGTGAAGAACACTCACTGCCTGTCCTTTATTCTCAAGTAAGACATCTTGGCAAACGTCAGAATCCTTAATGGCGTCAGTGATGGACTAGAAGTTAAAAGCTGAAATTGAAAATGTATTCATACCAGCCATGCATTATTATAAGAGCGTAGTGAGTAAGTCTGATTTTCCCAAGGAGGACCTGAGAGCAAATCATATACAAAAAAACGGGACTTGCTCCCTCAAGGCAGTTTGGCAGACTGGATAGTTACTGACACATCGGCCATCACCCCAATAAGCAAGCTCATGGTCCTCAGCCTGCTCCTAGTTTTTCTTTTATTCTACATAGCCACTTCATCCTTGTTGAAATACCATGACAGACCATGCACACTTTGTGGCCATCTTCATTAAACATGTTCTAGCACAGGAATGACAGTGACTGTGAAAGATGGTGACTGAAAGGGCAGGTTAGGATTCCCGAAGAAATTGTACAAAAGCATTAAAAAAAATTAAATCACTAGCTACGTTGTAAGAAAGGCAGACGTGTTAGAATCCCTTTATAGCAACCAGAAAAAATAAACAGCCCGACTGACTGACTCCTGGATTGTGTTATCCTTAGTCGCCATGAGCAATGTTCAAGGTAAACATAGAAAAATGGCAGGTGGTGGGGTATAGACTGCGCAATGAGATGTACCAGGATGTATCAACACAATTATTTCCGTTCACTCATGCATGAGAGTGCTCAAAAGGGCATTGAACAACGACCACCCAACATTGTTAGATGAGTGCAGATACTGTCTACACGCATTTGACATATACAACAACAAGCATTTACAATGCAACGGTTTCGCCTTTGGAAAAGTTAGAGCTATTGGCATTGTAAATGACAAAATTTGTATTTATGTGTTGGTTTTGAAAACCGGTAAATAAATGGAATTGCCATTTACATTGCCAATAGCTTAATCTCTCGCAATTGTGAGACCTATTGTACCCTACGGACGAGCTCAGCAGACAGCATTTACTACCACACACACACACACCCAGAGCCAGCCACACACACACACACCCAGAGCCACACACACACACACACACACACCCCCAGAGCCAGCAACACACCCAGAGCCAGCCCCACACACTCAGAGCCAGCTCCACACACCCAGAGCCAGCCCCACACACCCAGTTCAGGTGAGTGTGTGCAAGAAAATGGAGGGAACGTGGGAATCTACACAGAAATATGTTAATCCGCATTAAGGTTCATTTCTGATCTTTTAAGTAAAGGAAGAGATTTTCAAATCTTGTGTATTTAGTTTGCTCATGTGACGTCCTTGTTCAGGGCTGCTTTGGATTTCCAGCCGAGCCCTGAGCTAAATAATCTCGTCCTTAAAGTCCGGGTTGGGTTGTCAGGATATACAGCTCACAGTCTGTTTCAAAAGAGCTCTTCGTGCAGAAGCATCAAGTGAGTGAATGCTAAAAGCCTGCCTTATCGGCAAGGAAGAGAGCACACGCAAATGTGGAACTTTTCTTTACTTCAGTTAATTCTTTAAGAGCAACCAAAAAAAAAACAAGCTGTAATAAGGAGGCACATGTATGTATGTGGTATTTCTATAGCACAAACCCAGCCACCAGGCACTGAAGTGCTGTACAGGGCCAGAGGCAAGCATACAGTCAACAAGTGACAGGAGAGATACTGAATTCTGGAGCAGAGGGTATGTATGCCTGTACGAAGCACAGACGTGAATACAAGAATGACGAATTGATGCCTAACATTATAAAAATGGTACCTCTCACCCACTACGCATCATTAATTTACTATAATTAATCCAAAATACAGCATCTGAAGCTGCAACGTGAAGAACGTGGAACCTAATACACAAAAAAAGGGTGCAATAGAACATCATGTGAACAGAAGGAAAGCCTTATTTATCTCAGTCACAAGATGTTTGCGAGAAAAAATATTTCAACAATACTGTTTGATGAGAAATTTAATAAAGACGTAGCCACCAGCCATTGAGCCAAAACATCAAGAAAAAGCCTGTACGTATGGAGGATGGAGCCCTGCTATTGGATGGGCAAGAAGTAAGGGTTGGTACTTGGAATGAGTTGAAGTCCAAGGTACAGAGATGGTATCGTACTGAATAACTCCTGGAGCCCCTTGGAAATTGTCGAGGTGTGCACTCCCCATTTTATGACGTGCATGTCTGGTTACTCTGTGGCTACAATCTCAAATAAAAATTCAGAAGAAACAACTCCTTTTTAAATATCTGAAAGTATTCACCCACTAGTGGTCTGTATGCATGGATATCCCTGTTTTCTTTATTTAAAATGTAAATACGTGTTTCAAATGCAAGGGGTATTAGAGAATGGTTATTGAGCTGAGACAGCTTGGTCCACCATTTACAGATGAAGAGTCATTCTACAGGCAGTACATAAACATGTAGCAGCAATAAGACAGATACAATAGGGGCACGGGTGTGGGGCTGCTGTGTCCAGCCCCACTGTCTGACCAAACGCACAACACTGGAAACCACGTTGCACTTAAAAGAACAGAACATGGAAAGGCAACATTGCATGACATGCAATAATCACTGGAAATGCTTGCATGACGATGGTGCCAAATGTACATAGATCAAACGTGTATTCAAATATACAGGCTAAATACAAGTCTTTCTTCAAAGTCGGTTTATATGTTCATTTTGAACACATCTTACTAGCACCTTCATGGAGAAATGTAACAGATTATATGCCGCAAATGTTTCGCCTGCTCTGTCTCGGTCATTACTTGTTCTTCACTTGATAGTCGATATTATTAAACTACTTCAAAATAACTTCAGACAGACATATTAGAGCAAAACAGTGACAAGGCAAGATAAAGCAAGAACCCGTTGATTGTTTGTAAACAGCTATAAGAAACTCACTAAAGGGGATGGTGTATCACAGCCCTTTGTTGTTAAATTCCATTCCTCTACAGAAAAGCGGCCTAAAAGTTTCCGTATGTCAGAAAGATTTTTTTTAAATACTTCGGTGCCGTGCCTCTATATCGCGCTTGAGAAAACTGTGCAACAACATTTTTACTTTACAGAAAAGGACCCCGCAGCAGCACCGAGCTGGCGCTTCAGCATCGCGGCGCCATTGATGTGAGACATTTAATTTCACCTGCAACATTTATGACCAGAGGCAGACCTCTGCTGTAATTACCACTGTTGCTTAACGAAAAGCAGTAACGGCGAGGTGAAAGCAATGAGCAGCACCGAGAAATCGCGTGCAATCAAAGGACAGTTTAAAATGAACTCACATTATGCCTCTAGTCAGATGCGAACCACACAGCCGTAAAAGTAAAGCCACGCGGCCGCGAAATGAAAAAAAAACACAACAGCCGAGTCAGGACAACCCGTGCGAAAAAGGAAACTTTTGTCTTCAACGTGTCTAAGTCCACACTGGGAGAATTATTGACGGAGGAATCTACGCTGTCGATGATGACGCCCTTTATGAGCACATCCGAGACTACAGGAAACCGAGACCAGCAGACCCCCAAAGCCCGGCTCCTGCCTGCACGTCAGCCACGAACAAATGATCAAAACATGCCGTCCCCAAAAAAAAAACATCCGCCCACCGCCAGAATGACGTTTACAAAGGGGCGGAAAGGGGAAAAAATGTACGGAACGTCCACGAATCGCCTCGGATAATGACAGACATCTCTTTCAATGGCTAGCCTCCATTTATGGAGCTAGCCAATGGAAGAGAGGCCGGACAAGCCACATACTGCTTCTCAAAAGATTTCGCCTGCGCGAACGCTGCTGCGCAGCGGATGCCAGGCGAAACCTAAAAACTATGTCCGGAACAATGCTCATATATTAACGTCAACAATAAATCCACACAGTAGCAAAATGTACAATGGTCACAAAACACTATCACCCAAGATAGTGATTTTAAGCACATAAAGAAAAGGCCAACTGAAAGTGAACCATACTTATAAACTCAGTGTGGTCCCAAAAACGTTTGCATAAACATCATGTTTTTGGAAACATACTGAGTTTATAACTATTGTTCTTTCAGGTGGCCTTTTCTTTCTTTGCTTAAAATCACTATCTTGGGAGATAGTGTTTTGTGACCATTTTACAATTTGCTTTACTGTGATATAATGAAGTGTTTGTATCAATTTATTATAGCCCTGAAGAAGTCTTGGGTGAATGCCCACTAAGACAATACACGTGTTGGCTTTGTGGCTATCTGTTGTTGAAAAGAAAATAATAACTGAAGTATACAACTAACAAGATCTGGCATAACAAAAGCACCAAGAAGAATAAGGGAGAAGACTACTGCGTGGATTTATTGTCGGCGTTAATATATGAGCTTTGCTCAGGACATGGTTTCTGTTGTCAATGTTTAAGGCACTTTGTATCACCCACCCAGCCTCCAAAGGAAAAGCACTGCTATACTTACAAGTTAAATGAAAGTAACAGACAAAATTGGACACTGCGCTCCAGGCTTGCAACACAGATCACCACACTGCCTTACTCCCAGATAGGGGGCATCGGTTTTTCAGTATAAACTACCAAGCTCTGGAACTTACTAGCAGCCAATATTCAAAGCATTCAGGAGCATTCACCCTTGATAGCGAAGTGAAACATTGCTATTTTCAAGATTACATCATCCACCCCAGGGATAGAACCCTGAACAAATCTCTCCTTCAAGTACTAGCCACAGATATGGAACAGTCTAACAAGCAACCAAACTTTTATGCCCAGGTACGTTATATTGTTGTGAACGTATCTAGGACCCTAATTAAATATTCCCGATTCATGCCCTTATGTGGTTATAACAAATCATATCCTTATAAAGGCATAAGAATCATATCCATATTTAGTCAAAGCCAATGCAGTCCAAATACGGCAAGGCTACTTCCCTAGACTCCTAGAAAGTACAACATGTTCTTTAAACAAGCCAAGCCTCCAGCAGCCCGGGAATTCCCCCCTGCTTCTGTTTTGATTTGTCCTAGAACTCCTGAAAGAACTGAAAGTTCTTAGTGACGTCTTATGTCCAACCTTACGTCAAACTCGGCACCTTCCAGGTATAAATATACCAGCATTTGCCTTAAGCAAGCACACGGTGGTTTGGAGCAGAGCGGCTATCTACTTACCCAAAGCCCAGCTGATGCGAGTGCCAAAGGAAGCCGACCCTCCCATTTGACGCACTGAGAGAGACGCTGTCTTTTCTCCTGCCGAGAAATCCAGCTCCAGTGTTTCCAGTCACCCTTGCGGGTTTCTGGAAGATAGAGTCCTGAGAAAGAGATACAAGACCTCCTTCATTCTAAAACCAAGGTACGGAGCTGATTAAATCCTTAGAGAATTCTTGATTCAGATTCTTGGCAAAACTAACTTAACTTAAACTGCAGCTCACTTACTCCTTCCCACGTACTAGGCTTAGGTTAGGTACACCGGGGTAGGCGTATTTTGGAAGCACCAGTTGAGTACGTTTAGTCAACTTTTATCATTGTATGTATTGTATATATTTTATCCGTTTTAAGTATCATATGGCTCAGAAACCATATAAATGCTTTTACAGTATTTCATAATACTCCTTTCACTGTACGCACTTTACTTTATGACAAGTATTGCAATTGTGGCAATTCACTTCTCTTGCAAGAGAAAGAAAACTGCTCAATAAATAACAACTTTTATTGAAAACGCCCGTCTCCCTATTTCTCTGCACTTTGGTGAAACTAAGCATGCACGATTGAATGAGTGAAATAGCTATCTATTGTTTTCACACAACTCTGGAGATATACTCCTTATTCTGGAGGGAGCAAAGTTGTCATGTTTATGCGGTTGTCAGAAACAAATCCCTTCTTGTCTATTCAGGAAAGTTAACTCCTTCTGTTCACTCGAGAAAGTTTCTAGTGACATCTGAGCTAGCTGGCATTCATAATTAAGTCTAACATTCAATAGAGACCTAGTCGACCTCAGTCCTACGTCTAAACTATTGTTTATGTTATTCCAATGCGCAGAGCCTATTGGGAATATAGAAACTACACTACAATGTAGGGATGACTTCTGGCATTATTATTTGCGGGGGCCAAGAGGATTATCTTTGAGTTCACATACCTATATAGTGGTCGGACTAGACACTCAGCAGTTGGGCACCAGATTGTAGTTAAAGTAGTCTGCATAATAACTCTTTAACTGCTTGACCTGCAAACACTTTAGCAAGACAGAATCCCTCTGGGTCAAATCTCTCACCAGCACTGTGCCAGCCCACAGCAATAAACCACCCATCACCAACAGGCATGGAATAACTGACTAGATCTGCCTCATACCTCTGGCCATTGGAGGACCACCACTGAAGGTCCCAACTAGCACTGCTTGTAACAACTGTAAACTCTTGTAACTGCATTTCTGCCACTTTTTTGTGGAATTATGCTTACTAACGGGTTGATATTTGTGTACCTTTTTAGCTTTTGGTAAGTTTGAACTTGATCATTTGCACTAAATGAGGGAGCATGTTAACAGAATTTGTGACCAGACATTCGATTAACCAGGGATAAAATGTGAAGTCCAGAGAATTAGTTATACGTATGGCACCAGTTTTGAGTCATTCTGCTGTGCAGGTCAGCTGCAAGATAACTTTAACGGCAAAGGTCTTCACCTAGCATTATTTAGAATAGTGTTTTGTCTGCATCTGAGGTTTTCCGCATCCGGTGCTGAGAAGTAGCAGGTGAGCAACAGTGAGCAGGTGAGCTAGGTATGCTCTGGTGAGCCGCGGAGCTGCACCGATAGAGGTTGCGAAAGCGAGAACTGGCGAAAACGAGAGGCAATTAGGCATGTGAAAGAAGTTCGGCTTCGGGGTGGTGTCGTGCGGGTGGGGGGGTCAGAAAAGTCGGTGACTGCAGCCAGATCAGCTGAGAAGCCCTGCAGTGTCACAGAGTCCACAGCGCCCAAAGTGCCCACCCCACAGCGTCTGAAGGGCAGAGTCCACGCGGATCACTGCCTGAATGTACGAGTAGCCTCGCAGCAGCCTCACAGCCCCATAAGCCTATTGCCTAACTGCCACCTGCCCCACAGTCTCTGAAGAGCAGAGCGAAACAGAGGGCATGCTATTTGGCTCCGCGGTGAGGACCGGGAGGACACTGACATAATTAAACAAAGAGGACAACAGCGGAGAGCGGTGCTGTGGGGAGTAGGGTGAATCTTGATTACATCATATTACCCTGCAGCCACCTTGTATGATCTTCTTTGGGGCTGGAGTAATTGCACTTGAGGGCTGTGGTTTGGGATCGGCTAAGATTCAGGGACACAGGTTTCTCTGTTTCTGCTGGGGAGTGAAGCCACCACTATTCGATCACCAAGTTGACCCCACTAGCTCTAAGGGCATCTGGGTCCTCTAACTCAGTCTTCGCCTTGCACTTTGACCCACGTGCGGCAACAAGCTCAACTGGTTCTTGCTTCAATACCAGTAAATGGTTCCAACTCCAATACCAGCAAATCATCATCGCAAACCATCTTTTGCCTACATGGTGCTCAATTGGTGCAATTGGCACAACTGACCAATTTGACCCAAATGGTATAAATCGGAAAGTTCCCCCCATGAGAACTTAAATACATTAAAATATAAAATCTGAATCAAGGATCGTAATATTTGAAAGTGGACTATGACCACACATTCTTACAAAGGGAGCAGGCGCTCGGGGAAGGAAAGAGCCTCTGGTCCTCTCGTAAGGAGAGCAAGGAAACTACAGGAGTCGAAAGCGTCAAGCCAATTGCACGCATGTCTGAAAAATCTATGAAAATAGCCAATTCGAATTTATGAAAGATACGCTTGGAGTTATGCAGTCAACCCAATCTGCGACAGAAGCTACCAATCTCCAATTAAACCGGTCCATAAGATGCAAGTCACCTGCCAGGATCTAGGACCACAAACTTTGACTAACTGGGATTATATTGGGGAAAAATGAAAATGAGGGCATGTTGGAGGGTCACATCACTGACCAAGAGATGCTAAATATAGCACCATCATTGCAAGGGGAACAAGATGATACTGACACACCAGAAATTCTGCAGAAAATATTGATAACAGGGGCTCCTCTAACCCTACAGGTTAAATTGGAAATTAGAAAGAAAAACATTGAGACGGATTCTACACCTCAATTGCCTGAGGCCATCAAGGTAATGCAATATTTATTATTAGTAGATACACGAAATTCTGTTGGAAGAGAATACTAGCAGTAAATCCTCCCTGGGATCAAATCGACAGATAAGGACTGGATATGGTGATCAGTATACCCGTTAAGGATTGCTCAAGTGAAATAGAAGCTAAACATAAAATAGAAGCTAAACATGAAATAAAAGGAGAACTGGGAATAAAAGATAATAACATACAGCTCTGTAGTACATCGAGCATCAATTTTATCAGAAGAGGAAAAAAATTCCCTAGCAATACAAAAAAAGATAAAGAAGAGCAATTAAATCCCCTAATGGATTCTGTCAATTCATCACAATGTGAATACCAGCAATCTCAGAACTTGCCACCCTCAGGCAAACAGGACCTAGGGTCAATATGGGACATGTTCTATCAACCTTTATCCTTCATACTAGAAGCTCCGGCACATCAGATGAATAAAATGGACTTACTCAATGTCATGGCAAAAGCAGTGGCTGGAATAGACCAGAAATTGGCTAAACTAAATAGTCAGATAATCAGGAGCACAAACGCAAGCTGCTAATTCATATGTCGAATGCACATGTGCCTCAATAATTAATAAATTGGTAACAATAGCGGATGCAATTAATACAATGCAGGAGGACGTAAAACTGAGTCTTCAAATCAGAAAACATAATGAACAAGGGGAAAATAAAGGAGGTTGGACCAAATAAAAATAAAAACCTACAAAGTGACTCTGACCAAATGGACTCATTGGAGCAAAATTCAAATATGGATAACTTAACAGCAATAGGTTAGTATCAACAACAGGAAAGAAGGATGCTAAAAGGTGCTCAAATATCTATTGGTCTTCCCACAGAAAAATCTATTGGTCTGCCAGTGCCTACAGAAATATCCATTGAAGACCAGGAGGCTAATTAAGCCCTCTCCACCCTATAGCCTGACCCTTTAGCCTGACAAAAAAACCATAAGAAAAAATTACGAAAGCCAAGAAATAAGGTTAAACGTAATTCAAGACACTGAGCCAAAGATGACTGGTGTTGATAGCACAAAACAATACAATGAGAAATCAGGATATAGAAATACATGAAAAACAACGCACTACAACTAATGAAAAAATTAAGAAGTATTTTGCTTTATTCAACCAAGGAAAAAGTGAAAAATACCAAAAAGATAAAATATTAAGCCATTTTATTGAAAGAGTACTTCTAGTAAGACAAAATCAATAGGAGAAAACCTATACGAATCGGATATAGACGGGACTAATATTACTTTGTTTGAATGCAATAGAGATTTCAATTATCGCAACAATTCAGAATCCTTATGTGTAAAAGCACTCCTTTGGTCTGTACTGATCATTCTGCTCTAGATTTTGTCCTTACTTGGGCCCTCTGACCACAACCTTCATTTCAACTAGGACACATTTCAGCAGAAAGAGGACCATACTATCAGTTTAGAAAGTGGCCTAGGCCCTTACTGATGCTCCACCTCTTCGCCTACAGTAACACCTCCTTTCAAGTGCATCACAACCACTCTAGGCACTTCCACTCTGATGAAATTTACCAGGTATTATTAATCACACCTCTCTGCACCTTCAAGTCTTTGGGAAACTAAAGTACCTTGCAAATGTATCAAATGCAAGTAGAGATGGCAATATCTGCCACAAGACTTTTTATTTAAAGGCATGGAGTGATTGTAGAAAAATATACGTAATAGGAGAATAAACAGTAATCTCATCATTCTGCTCCCAATAAAATCAAGTTAGTTTTCAACATATTCGATAGTCTTAGTTAGCCAAAAGGAAGTCATTCCTCCTGTGTGCCATCACAGACCTTCTCCAATGACTTGTCCCTGTTTTTTTCAGAGAAAAAAAATCTTACGGAATTGTGATCTGAACTTTACCCCCCTGCTACGTCCCCAAACTGTCCCATATGCTTTCAACTCCCAATGAAGAGAACTTTGGGCTTACCAAAACCAATGCTGTAACTTTTTGATAACCGCTTGATTCTTGCCCTGCTACAACTCAAACAAAAGGCCTCAACTCTTAATAACCCGATTACTGGTGTATATAACTAATTGCTGATTTTTAGATGTTACCAAGCTATGGAAACAAGCACTGGTCCTTCCATTACTCAAAAAGCCTTTCGCAGATCCAATGAATCTTTCTAACTATAGACCCATTTAACTTGCGTCAGTTAAGACTAAAATCATTAAGACGTTTGGAAATATGCAACTATCATCTCGCGGCCACTATGATTTGCATCCCCCTAATCAGGATTATGTTCTAGTTTTGGTGCTGGTCAGAGTGCTCAATGAACTACATATGTGCTTGGACTCAGAGAAAGCAGCCACTTGGATTACAATGGACCTTTCCATGGCCTTTGATGGTATCTACCACCCGGTTCTTGCTCTTCACTTGAGGGAAGATGATGTGGGGTCCACTACTTTTGACTGGTTAGTCTCATTTTGTCAGACTGATCACAAGCGGTCTTCCTGCAGTCTTTTCCATCTAGCTACAAACATATTCAGTGCATGATAGCTGAAGGCTATATGCTTTTCTATCCTGGTCACTCTATAATCATCCATCCAATGTATTTTATAATTGTATCGTGAAGTGTCGTCCATCCAATCCAGATTTAAGACTATTTCTTCCACATAGTGGTGAATTAATAATAATTTGTTATGGCTAAACTATTGGAAAACTGACATTTTGATGTTCGGCAAACCTCCTATCTGGAGTTTGAGTTGGTGGCCAGCAGAGCAGGCACATGCATCTCTTCCTGTTTCCTCTCCTAATAACTTGGGGCTTATCTTGGATATGAGCATTGCTGTACAAGAGCACATTTTGAAAATCATTTCCACTAACTTCTTTCTCCTTTACATTTTAAGAAATTTGTTGCTATTCATACTCCCAGAGTATATGATACAATATTTCAGGCCACCATTGCAGCTAGTATAGATTGTTTTAACAGTTTTCTTAGGCTCTCTCAAAAAGCAGGCCCAGCATGTTCAAATAAAAAAAGTGATGGGGCTGAGGCGGCGGAACCACGCTGGTGTCCAAGATGGCAGCGAAGCTCCAGAGCCTGACCAGCCAATTCCTGCCACAGAGTAATCCTCCACCATCCTGCTCATGGATGAGTGCAACAGCCCTCCTAACCCTTGAGGAGCTCAGCGGGACCCATGGACCGTGTGGAGGATCTGTCAAAACCCACCTGGGCGTGCTGCACAGAGGATAGCAATGCACTTCAGACACCTGGCAGCAACAGGGGCCGCTGGTGAGCCTGAGGCCACGGTGGCAGGCTTCACGGTGTGTCAGTAGGTTGTGGTCTACTGGTGATGGGACTGGTGCCCACTGGCTGAGCATGCTCTCGTGGAGCGTTGGGTCCCATGGCTGGGCCCGTGAGGTCATTCGCCCCTAAGGAAAGCCTGTACTGCGATGGCCTCTCAGTTAATTCACCGCGCAGTACAGGTAGCAGGAGCCCCTCGTTGTCTACCTTAGGGCCTCTGGGTGCGATCTTGCGCCGTGTCCTCAACCTGTACTGTGTTTCATTAAAGTGAAATATCGCTGTTGGGATCATATTTCTAATGCCTGCGCAATATCCTGACTGCCTCTTGACAAGCCTTCGGAGATGACACTGGCCTTCTACCCAAGCACATGCTGAGGCTCCTTACAATTGAGGATCTGCCAACTTGTAAATCCCCCAGTGAACTTACCACCTGCCTACCTACCACAAACCCCTTTCAGTGGCAGAATTCTTCCTCATCATGGGGAAGGGGGCCATACTACAATTTGGAACCAAGAGGGATGCATGGAGAGCTACACTAGGCTCAAACAATGAGGACAAATCTACCTAAACCAGGGAAGGACCCAACCCTCTGTGCCTCTTACAGACCATCATCTGTGATCAACCTCCATAATAAGATTATTGGCGAAGGTGCTTGCCACCAGACCTATCCTATTAATTGAACACCTCATTGCCTCTGCTCAATCTGAATGTGTGCCCCACTCACCCAAATCTTATAACCTTTGCACAATATTCGCAGAGCTCAATCAGATAGTCCCGCCTCTGCCGGCCGCTGCAGTCCTTCTCAATGAGGATAAGGCATTTGACCCTTTAGAGTGTCCCTTTCTTTTTTAAATATTAGCTTAGGTGGGCATCCCCACCCACCCCCTCAGCTTCACTGTGCTCAAAAATGAATATATAGTGGCACAAGACAGGGATGCCAGCTCTCATCCGTTAATTGTGGTAGTCATTGAACCCCATTCTCTTCACCATCCTCTCGCCCAGCCTTCTGCAGGAGCGACACTCACATAGAGGCCTGGTGTTCTCTGTGCAACATCTCCTCTTATCTATGCATGCAGATGCAGATATTTTGCTATTCGTGAAAGACCCCAAGGCCAACCTCTCTGCCATGATCCATGACACAATAAGATTCGGATGCCACTCCGGCCTGGTCATTAATTGGTCCAAAACGAAAATCCTCCCCCTCCCCGACTGCACAACACTGGCACTAGAGTTCCATTTCGGCTAGGTTACAGGCTCAAGAGAGATACCTAAGCATAATCCTTAACCACAAGAATGATACTCTACTACAACAAAACAACAGCCCAGTCATGGAGCGAGTGGAGACACGGGTGGATAGCTGGATAAAGCTTCCTGTATCGTTTGCGGGTAGGTATGCTGTTATTAGGATGGTGGTCCTCTACTGTTTTTTTTTTTTTCACCTCTTCATGGATATTCCTATTCCACTTCCTTCGACGTTTTGTCACACTCTGCAGCGCCCCGATTAAAAACACACTTCGGCTGGTAAGCAACCCCTCATCTGCGGGAACATATTAACAATTGTGGCTCACGGGCCCAGGAGCTGTGACCATACCTGACCTGGTCGGCCCTGTCGCTCCTCCTGCCGCGTGGCCACCCAGAGTGTGCCTGCTCTCCTCCCGCTGCTGCCGCCGCTGCCAAGCTCAAGACTGCCCCTGTCTTGGCTGGCCCCTGCTCAGTTAGTTTCTGTGCTTGTGATATTCGTGATTCTGTAACTGTATTTCTTGCTACCTGTCGTTTTTCGTTGCGTTAATGTTCTTCTTGCCGCCGTTATCGTGTGTGCCCTTTAGTTTCCCCTCGTTGCTGCCTGCCTGCCCCACCCCGCTCCCTGCCGCTGCTCCCCTGCGGCCCCACCCCCGCTCCCTGCGGCATCCCCGCACGCTCCCCCCCCCCACTCACCACCCCGCTCCCGCCTCCCAGCTGCTCCTCCCTCGCCCCTCCCCTCCCCACTCTCCATTTATGGCAGAGTGCACGCGTACGCGCAGCATCAACGAGCAGCGGGTGCGCCGAAGGCGCGCCAAAGGCAAGCCCGTCTGCGCCCGTCCGCGTCTGGACCGCGCCCAGTGCCAGGACCACTGGCCCCTACCGATGCAAAATGACCCGACAGTCCTACGACACCGCCGCCCTCAACGCACTCAATGCCAGCCGGAACTCCGCCTGCTGCCGGGCTGCCCCGAAACGCATTCACGGACCCTTCACCTGCAGAACCTGCAAGTTCACCTGCCTCCGAACCTGCACCGCACTCGCCAAGCCAAACACCAGCAGCAACCTCAAGTGCATCCTGCTCAACACCCGCTCCGTCCACAGACACGCTGTGGAACTCTGGAACCTGCTCGACACAACATCACCAGATGTCGCCTTCCTCGCGGAAACATGGATGAACGCCTCCTCGGCCCCTGACATCGCCATCGCCATCCCGGACGGGTACAAGATCATCAGGAGGGACCGCGTCAACCAGACCGGAGGAGGCATCGCCATCATCCACAAGAACACCATCCGCATCACGACCGACTCCAACGACACCTTCGCCGCCGCCGAGCACCTCCACTTCCAAATTGACACCGATCCAAAGACGACCCTCAGAGGCACCCTCTTCTACATACCCCCGGGACCACGCACACAATTCAGCGAATACTTCACGGACTTCATCAGCCCACACGCCCTCCCCTCCGCCGACTACATCCTCCTAGGGGACCTCAATTTCCACCTGGAGAACAACAAGGACCGCAACACCGCTGCCTTGCTGGACAACCTCGCCAACCTCGGACCCAAGCAACTGGTCAACACCCCCACCCACTACGCCGGCCACACGCTTGATCCAGTCTTCTCATCCAGCAAGCGCATCACCGTCAGCCACTCCACCGGACTCCACTGGACCAACCACAGCTGCGTCAACTTCAGCTTCAGAAGAAGCACAACCCACCACCACCCGCAACAGGTTCCTCACAGAAGCTGGAGCAAGATCACCGCCGACCAGCTCACCACCTCCCTCAGCCAGAACCCACCCACCAGCACAACGGACCCCAACGAAGCAGCCCTCAACTTCACCCAGTGGCTGACCGCCTGCGCCGACGAACTTGCACCACTGAAGAACCCTCCGAGCAGACCCAGAAGCAAGACGGCCTCCTGGTTCACCGACAAACTCAAGGACTCCAAGAAGACCTGCCGCTCTCTCGAGAAAGCCTGGCTCCTCGACCAGACCACTGACAACATGACCGCCCTCAAACACGCCACCCGCAAGCACCACCAGCTCATCCGCACTACCAAGAAGAAATCACTGAAGGAACGACTGGACAACACCGCCCACGACAGCAAGGAACTCTTCACCATCGTCAAGGAGTTCTCCAACCCCAGCACCGGCAACAATGACATCACTCCCTCACAAGATCTCTGCGACTCTCGCCTCGTTCTTCCACCGCAAGATTGCCGACATCCACAACCGCTTCGGCGCACCACCCACGCACCCAACCGTCGAACCAACGCCCCCCACCGCCACCCTCCGCACCTGGACCACGGTGACCACCGAAGACACAGCCCGCACGATGAACACCATCCACTCCGGATCTCCGACCGACCCCTGCCCCCACCACATCTTCAAGAAGGCCAACTCCACCATCGCACCCCAACTCCGAGACGTCATCAACACCTCCTTCGACACCGCCACCTTCCCGGAGAGCTGGAAGCATGCCGAGCTCAGCGCCGACCTGAAGAAATCAACAGCAGACCCCACCGACCTCAAAAACTTCCGCCCCATCTCGCTCCTTCCTTTTCCTGCCAAAGTCATCGAGAAGATAGTCAACAGACAGCTTGCCGCCTTCCTCGATACGAACGGATCCCTCGACCCCTCGTAGTCCGGTTTCAGAGCCAACCACAGCACCGAGACCGCCCTCATCGCAGCAACCGACGACATCCGAGCCCTGCTTGACAACGCGGAAACAGAGGCACTCATCCTCCTGGACCTCTCTGCAGCATCCGACACGGTCTGCCACCGCACCCTAATACAGAGCCTCAGCAACATCGGCATCCAAGAGAAGGCACTGGAGTGGATCGTCTCGTTCCTCGCCGGAAGAACACAGAGTCCGCCTCCCCCCGTTTCGATCAGAGGCCACCGAAGTCATTTGCGGCGTTCCGCAAGGATCATCACTCAGCCCCACCCTCTTCAACGTCTACATGAGACCTCTTGCTGCCATCGCACACCAACACAACCTCAACATCATCTCCTACACCGACAACACCCAGCTGATCATCTCCCTCACCAAAGACCCCGACACCGCCAGAACCAGCCTACACGAAGGGATGAAAGACGTCGCTGAGTGGATGAAGAACAGCCGCCTCAAACTGAACTCAGGCAAGACGGAAGTGCTCATCCTAGGACCATCGCCCTCCGCCTGGGACGACTCCTGGTGGCCCCCAGCCCTGGGCACTGCTCCCAAACCAACAGACCACGCACACAACCTGGGCTTCATCCTGGACTCCTCCCTCTCGATGACCAGACAAGTCAACGCCGTCTCCTCATCATGCTTTCACACCCTACGCATGCTTCGCAAGATCTTCCGATGGATCCCAACCGAAACCAGGAAGACGGTCACCCAGGCCCTCGTCACCAGCCGATTGGACTACGGAAACACCCTCTAAGCCGGAACCACAGCCAAGCTACAGAAAAGACTCCAACGCATCCAGAACGCCTCCCCCGACTCATCCTGGACATCCCCCGACGCAGCCACATCTCCGACCACCTGAGGGACCTGCACTGGCTCCCCGTCAACAAGAGGATCCCGTTCAGGCTCCTCACCCACGCACACAAGTCTCTCCACGACCTGGGCCCCAAGTACCTCAACGACCGCCTGACCTTCTACACACCCACCCGCCAGCTACGGTCTACTAGCCTCGCCCTCGCCGCACCACGCATCCGAAGAGCAACTGCCGGAGGCAGATCCTTCTCCTACCTGGCGGCCAAGACATGGAACTCCCTCCCCATCCACCTTCGGCTGACCCAGGACCACCTCGCCTTCAGGAGACAACTCAAGACCTGGCTGTTCGAGCAGTAGCGGACCCCCTCCCCCAAGCGCCTTGAGACCCTGCCGGGTGAGTAGCGCGCTATACAAATGTTATGATTGATTGAACAATGCCATATGATTGATTGAACAATGCCATATGATAAGGGTGGAATGGAGGTGTCAGATTTGGAACTTTATCATCTGGAAGTATAATGCCACTATGTACGACACAAGTACCATCCTGAAGCTCTACTACAGTTTTTGAATAATGCCATATGATTGATTGAACAATGCCATATGATAAGGGTGGAATGGAGGTGTCAGATTTGGAACTTTATCATCTGGAAGTATAATGCCACTATGTACGACACAAGTACCATCCTGAAGCTCTACTACAGTTTTTGAATAATGCCATATGATTGATTGAACAATGCCATATGATAAGGGTGGAATGGAGGTGTCAGATTTGGAACTTTATCATCTGGAAGTATAATGCCACTATGTACGACACAAGTACCATCCTGAAGCTCTACTACAGTTTTTATTTCCTGAACATGACAAAGCGGGGGATACACCACTCAAAACCCTGCTTCCAGTTGGCTTGCCTGGGCATCCACTCGATATAAAAACTACTGCAACAACATATTCGGCCAAGCAGAAACTTAGCCACCAGATAGATTATTCTAAACTCTATTCACCAGCCCGACACCTTTCAGACAACCTGTTGCTGCCACCCACTATGGACAAATTAGTGCAGCACACCCTGACACAGTGGGCGGCAGTGAAGGTGAGAGACCTGTAACCGCAACACAAGTTTGCGACATTGAGACAGCTCAAGCATGGCAACACTTCCTGTCCTCTAGAACAGTTCTTACATTTGAGGCTCCAACATGCTGGTCGGGCCCGCCTCCCTGGATATCCAAACAAACCTTAAGAATTCACAGTAATCTGGGTCAAACGAGAGCAGTGGAGTTTGCTGGGTTGATGTCCAGACTGTATAGGGCATGCCCTCTACACCCACTGATATCTGGGAATGCATGGTTCAGAGTTATAGGCACAGAAATCACTGCATCTTAATGGACGTGCTGTTGTATGCAAATCCAACTGGTTTTAATTCATCGTAAACGTATTAATTTCAAGTTTTTACACCGGCTCTACTCCACACCTGCTCAACGAGCAAGAATAGACTCATCCTGAGCACACAGATGCACTAAATGATTCAAGAACAAGCAGATTTCATACACTTGGTCTAAAATGCCCGGACATACAGTCCTTTTGGGAACAGGTGGCTGACATACTTGGCGAGTTGACCGAGGTACAGTTTGATCTCACTCTGCTCATAGCCCTTCTCTGCTTTGTATAATCATTACCGAAAGGGGTGCGCATGTCAGCAGTGACTGCTCTATTACTAGCTAAAAGAAGCTTTGCGCTGGGGAAGTGCCAATGCTCCACGCACACAGGATACCATACAAGACCTTACACACTGCAATACTCCAAGCCTGATCTATGCCAGCTGGGAACCCAAGACTTCTAAACCTAAAGATATCTGGGGACCTCCGATGACAATTAGCCCAGACTGCAGACCATGCTGCACTCTCAGACACACACAACTCGGAAACCATTGTCTCCGCAGCGGGTTATGTAGCAAAGCAGTTCTCTGGCTCAAGGATGCATACCGCAAAGCCCATCTCGAGACCCTAGGCCACCCTTTATTACGCCAAGACACTAAACTCTAATTATCATATTCTTGGCTTCTGTTTTGTATACTCCCTGTAACATATGTTCCCCGTATATCAAGGGACTCTACAAGCTGGGCATATGTACCCATGTTGCCAGAACGAAGTTTGATGCATGCCACATATCACAATGTAATAATGTATAGTGCTTGTTTATATCAAGCAAAGATTTATAAAGCAAATGTGATGGAAAAAGCCATTCTAAGGATTAGAAATTTCTGCCATATGTTGAATCAGCTGATTTACATAAAAAAAGTGGTATGTTCAAAGTTATTTGCCATCATGTGATTTGGCCGTAGGCCTGAGTTACATCCGAAGGTTTAAGTGGTACAGGCTAGCAAGTGTACTTCGGTCTACCTAGACTACTTTGAGGACTCCTCTAAAGAGGAAAGTGAGACTAGGAGATGTTCTTTCTGTTATCTAACAGCCAAAGCATTAAACCATCCAACAGCCAAGGCATAGAACATTGGACGACCCCGCCAATGCAAGTTTTCTTCTCATTCTATTTTTAGAAAACCAATAATCCTACTTTGAGCTGTCGACGATCCAGATACTCGTTTTGCCATTTGCCGCGAGTAAGGAGGGAGCATGGAGACGCCGAAACCGCAGCGATCGTGCTCACAGCTCACGCCCGGCTCCAGCCCCACTTTTCGCCCCAGCATCGGGCTCCTTCACCAGGGGCATCTGGATTGCGGCCCGGTCCAGTCCGCAGCTATACCCAGCCAGCGGACTGAACACAATTGAGCACAGTTAAGAGTGTTCTGGCCGCTCCGGGCGTTTGGACGCTCAGCTCCTGCTCCCACCTTTGATCCCGCCACCTGTGTCATCAGCCGAGGATCCCGGTCCCGGGTGCAGGTGAGCTTGCCACAAAACTTCACCGTGTTGTGTAGCACCCGCAGCTGCGGCGCCTCGGAATTTGAGGAGTTTTCAGCAGCCACAATGAGGGCAACGAGGGTCCTCGCGGCAGCAGCAGTACCCCAGTCAGCTGTCCACCGCCCCACTCTGCATAGTGAACCGAGGTGGGCGAGGACAGGGGCAACTGGGGGTACAGGAGTGAACAAACGGCAGACGGGAAACCTTTGCCTCTATTCTGGCCTGCACCCTTGGAGAGTGATGCTGTGAGGAGCTGTGAGGCAGCCTTCCCTAGCCATTTTGCTCCGCCATCTTGCTCCCCCTGCCAGGGGGGTACAACCATTAGGTATCAAGGCAGTCAGACAGGCAGTCTGAAAGACTAATTTTTAGTTTTCCTATCAGAGCTCCAACCAGGACACCCTAAGGGATAATTCTAAGTGTTGAGGTGTGTGGTGAGGTGAGCACTGGACATTCCCAATCTTACTCAGGAAAACCTTTCATCAGCTCTTCAAAGAACTGAGTTAGTGGAGCCGAACGCAGACGGGAGCGGAGCAGACCTGAATGCAAACTCCCACCGCCACTGTATCTCGCAGAGAGCCGCTGCGAGAGGAGAGCACGGCCCAGGGCAGGGCTGCGACCGGCTGCGTTCAGCGCGTATGCTACCTCTTAACGGGGGTGGAGTTGGAAGAGCAGAAGGGGGGGGGGGGTCGAGAAGAGGGGTTGAGCAGGGCCCAGTGCATAGGTCAGTCCTCCCTCGCTCCCCCGCCCTGGATACCCTTATATTAACAAACCAAAAAACAGAGTGGAGTCCGGCAGGTGCCACTGAGGGCAAAAACCTGCAATCTATAAGAGCCTCGGTGAGACCCCCTACTCCACAAGGAAGCCCAAAAAAACTTTAAAAAAGGGCATCCAGCCACCCTACGTTTCAGTCACATCACAATGCGGCTTGGCTTGGAAGGCTTAAAAAAGAAACAACAAAAACCGGCAAGAAGATGAACAAAGACCTCATAGAACCGCGGGGAACAGGTGATTGTGTAATCAGCCCCCCAGGCGCCATCAACACCTTCACAGCATCATGACTACGAACTCAGCCCCTCAGGCCATACTATCAAGGCAGAAATAACAATATCGACACTGCCCTCCACCAAACATCATAATATGCAGGACGAAACAACTAATGACGCAAAAGAGAAGACCCTCAGAGATTATTTTAAGAAATATGGATCCAAAGTCCAAACCTCAACCAACCCCAACGAAGCATTGTCCTCATTAGCTCAGTCATCTCAAACTCCCCCCATCATTGACCTAGTTCAGATTAAAGTGCAGGCCCCGATTCATGAACAGCTTCATAACCAGGTTACCATCACACCCCTAAACAGTCATCTCTCAAGGGACGAACCCCGTACGCCAGAAAAAAGGGGCTAAGATTACCAACTCAGACTGGAGATATATCCCTCACTTTCCAACAAGTTCACCAACCAACTAAGGATCAATGTTCATCGCCAATATCAATCTACTAGAATACCCTTGCAGCAGGAAATCAACCCTCATGTAGATAACTCCATCTTTCCGGGAAATAAAATACAATTTACCCCACAAGCAGCACAGTGGACCAGGACCACTCCGGGTACTATCAAACCGTTAACGTCAACGACGCCACCAGTCTTGGCCCATCAGGAATCACCTGAAGCAGAGCAAGGAGAACCTAATGATTGCTCCCTTTTTTTTTTAAACGGAATCAAACAAAACAAAAATTGAGACTGAAGGTCACGACTCTACAGTGTTTGAATCCACTAACATCTGGCCCCAGCTCTTACAATATACAGTATTAGCATTAAACTACCATTCAGATAAACTTGACTTACACGTTTACCTTCTAAATACGCTAGCTGTAAACACAGGAGGGATTGACAACAAACTGGAAGGCTTGAATGCCCTAATTACAAAAGCACAATCTAAAGTCAATCTGACCCAAGCGATAGGCTGCTGCTCACCAATTATCGATAGCCTGTCAACACTTCCCCCAGTTCCTTACCCTGGTTCTGACAGAAATAAGGAAATTACCATCAGGTTCACGACACCTCACATCATAAATGCTCGCCCACAAATAATGTAAATACTTAGAAAGATAATGATCAAAGCATAAACCTAAACAAAACAAACAATGGTAACAAGGCCTTACCAGCAAAAACAGACACCCAACCGACAGATGTCCCAGCAGCAGTAACGTCCTCAGATAAGCAAGTGGCTCCTAAGGAGTTCAGTATTTTTCAAACCACCAAATTAAATAATAAAAACAATATCACGCTAAAAACAGAAATATCGTTTACGACCAAGATAAAGCAAGATACGGATACCCAAGACACGGCCCAGAGGTAGAGACCAAAGATTAAACCCCCTAAAAACCAACATTTAAGTAAAAGAGAAAGGATGAGGCTAAGGAAAAACGCAATAAACGCAGCACAGTGGTCCTAAATAGGACTAGTGTCCCCCCCCCCCCTATGTCGAAAAGGACATTTCACGACGTAGTTCATCAACTCTGCGAGTTCGGATAGCATTTCCCCACCATCACAAAATTCATCACCACAAGTAACCAAAGAGTCAATCAATAAGACGCTATCGTCACCGGACCACAGTAAAAACCATAAGGATTCATCTGCGGCTAGGGCGAGGTCTTAGTAAAGTCCCCATACCACCCGACTCTAGATGGTCCAGGAAGAGCTATTAAGTCAGAAACATTGTGGAGATGTTACATTAATTTTTCTAGTTGGTCGTAGTGAGCCCTGTCATAGCGTGAGAGTAAGGCTTGTGTGTTTGCTATGCGCCATATGTCTGCTGCTTGTGCAGCAATCCTTTTTCCAGACGCATCAATAATTTTTGATTCTTTGTCAGGCGGAGGAGTGTCAACAGAAGTTTGGAGTTTGCTCTTTTACGTGCATTTGACACTGCCAAAGAGTCTAGTGGCAGATGTCCCTTAATATAGACCGGATCAGCTGGTGCTGGTCTATACTTTTTTTCTATTCTGGGATTTAGCACCCTACATCTTACTGGATCTTTAAAAATGTCCGGAGCATGTTTAATGACTCCTTTGATCATAGGTAATACTTGAGTAGACCTTTGCGACTGCTCAAAAGTGTCTAGTAAGAAATCCTCCTCAATGGCATCAGAGTGCATTGACACTCCATGGTAAAGGGCAGCTCTGTTCAATAAATGATTAAACCCAATACTATCTTCTGTAGGGGAAGGTTTTGTTGGGTAGTACTGAGGCTCAGGGATGTCTGGTGCATTGTTTGGTGTAAAACCATAAGCCTCGTCCTCCTTGGGATATTGGAGGTTGACATCCTCATCTAAAGAGTATGTTACGTCATTGCCCCCACCTAAATCATACATACGCTTAGTCAGTGTGGTGTGATGCAGGAGATTGAACTGGAGAGGTCATAGGTTCAATGTAAGGATTAAGAGAGGAAGAAGGTGAAGGAGAGGAAGGGTGCATTGGAGAAGTTGCACAGTCCTTTTTGGCAGGAACCACAGGTGGAAGTGGTGTGTCTGCTGGTCTTTTGTTATATGGAATTGCCTCCCAGTTTATGGATTAATATAGACATTTTTCTGTTTAGGATCTGGTCCTATAATCTTCTTTGGCGTCGATTTTTTCGGTGCCGATAGAGGTTGATTAGTGTTCTTTGCCTTAGGAGGAGTGATTGAATCCTGTGGCAATTTTTTCGGTGCCGAAGGTGGTCTAGGCTTGTCTGCATCATGCCTTGGAGTCTTTGTTACCGATATTGTAGATTTTGGCGTGGTTTTCGGCGTGGAGACAGGTTTTGTTGGGCCTGCGGCGCCGGAATCTGGCTTCCCTTCTTTATTTTTGGAACCGGAGGGTTTTGGAGTCGAAGCTTTCGGGTCCGGTACGGTTCTTGGCTTCGGCACCGATGTGTCTTTTGGTTCCGGTGCCGAAGGGTCTTTGTGCACCGAAGGGCGTTTTGGCTTCAGTGTCGAAGAATCCTTCGGTGTCTAAGGATGTTTCGGTGCCAATGGAGGAGGTGGAATTGGCACATGATGTTTTTTCGGTGCCGAGGCACCGGAAGGCGTAGTCTTTTTCTTCGGAGCCAAGCCCGAAGGCGGGGCGTCTGAGGTTAAATTTCGGTCTCGACTGGGCCCCATGGGCGGAGTGCCGAACGCTGCCTTTGTCTTGGGTAGTGTATGTTGTGTGGGAGCAGTGGTACTCACGGGTTGTCGAGATGGAATCGAATCGTCCGAGTCCTCTGCCCCCGATATGATCTGGAGATCAGGAGAGTCTTCCTCGGCGACAAGTGGAGCCTCGTCGTCGGAGACATCTTCGATTGGATCTTCGTCCTCGGAGAAGTCTTCTTCGACGATCTCCTCCTCAAAGATGGCCTCCAGTGATGGCGCTGATCTCCTCATTTCGTGTCGGCGGGCCCTCCGTTCCCGAATTGTTTTCTTCGATCGGAAGGAGGCATAGCCTGCACAGGTCGACTCGTCATGTTCTGGCGAGAGACAGAGGTTGCAGACCTCGTGATAGTCGCTATGAGGGAATTTTGCTTGACATACCGGGCATCTCTTGAATGGAGTTCTGTCCATGAGGCGTAGGCCGCACGGCGCCGATAGGCCCAACGGCCCGCGTTGACCCACCGGAATGTAGCTGGTGACGTCGAAAAGTCTATTCGATGTCGAAATAAGTTTTTCTGCAATTTCGAAGCGAGAAACTTTAGATAAAGTCTTTTCCAGCCAGAGAGGAAAACTTTCATCCGAACCCAGTGGCGGAAAAAAACTATCTAAGGATGGAGTCGATGACCATGCGCAGTATTGTCCAAGGGAGGAGTCACCTATCTCGTGACTACAAAGACTTCTTCCAAGAAGACAACAACCTGCAATCCGAGCCCAACACCAGTTGGAGATCTATTGCTAAGTGTAGGATCTGCAGCTCATATGCCTCGAACACATTGTCTCATATGGTTAAGATTAGACCAGGAGACCCAATTGCTTCAACAAATATGGCCAATTTACCAAGGGAAATGATAGACCAGAACGAGGACGAGCACAGGTTAAGACGCAAGGAGAACTTCCAAATAACACTATTCAAGAGCTTGAACACAATACAAACAGGACAACATCCCTCCAGGATGGAGTCCCCTCAATCCCAAGAAGAACAAGCGGGACATAAGCTACAGTCACTGCACACTCAAAGGAGAATCGATTTACCCCAGACAACAGATAAAAAGAATCATAAGACCCCCGGCCAGGTCTTCACAACAATAAACCCAAAAATCAAATTGTTATTTATCCCTGAATATCACACCCAAGGACCAAATGACATCCTGAATAGCGGGAATATTTAAAAACTCTGTAAAAAATCCCTTAACTTGGCCATATCGAATCCAATGACATAATCTCGATCGAATTCAAACCTATTGGAAGCAACCAATTCACCGAACCAATGTTAATCACTTTTTCAACTGTAGTAATCAAGGAGCAAGTTTTACAAATGTCTGATTTACTTAACAAATGGGGAATTAAAATAGTCCAACAAGTTGAACCACGTTACCCATCAGTTCTCGCAAAACCCCTGGCCTTATTAGATTAACCAGGCCCATCATCGCTTTCAATATTAAGATCTGTCAAAAGCCGATCTCCAGGAAAGGCCACGTGCCCTGAAACAGAGGAGGTTAAAATTACGACGTCTGACTGGGCTTGGCTGCTAGCGGCCCTGGACGGGGGAAATCAAAATTAAACCGGTATTCAACCCGGCCTTTCAGTATACTCATGGATCAACAGCCTTACCCCGAAGCTACAAACCATCGATGTGATAAAGTTCTTTAAAAACCATGAGATCATACTACTGCAGGAAACATGGTCCCTGTTCAGTCTCCCAATAGAAGGATACCTGGAATACAGAGTCCCAGCTCAGAAGTTGTATAAATCTGGCCGACCCAGCAGCGGTCTTTCAATCTATATTTCAGTCAAGCTTAACGTCAACATTCCAAAACTGACATTTAAGGAAGATTGGATATCTGGCATAATGATAGATAATCCCAAACACATCGACCAACTGATCTTGATCAACGTTTACATCTCACCAAGTACCAGGGAGAAAAAACTGAAGTTCAACCATCTAATTCAGACCCCGTGTAATTTAGAAAGTAATTACAACAGACCAGCCTGTCTAGTAACACAAATCTTTTTCAAGAACTCCTTGAAGAATATGTGGCCCCGTGGCCAAACATTCTCGAACAAACAAAACCCATCGGCACAAAATACAGCAAAATTGATTGATTGATTTTAAAACTTATATAGCGCTTACTGTCACCCTGTCACGGGGATCCTGGCGCTTCAAAATTGGTGAATACATGGTGCTTCAATTGAGTGCCCTGGGCTACACAATCTTGAATGGTCGTTTCTCCAAGGATAACCCACCGAACTGGACAAGGTCAAACGGTAATTCATTACTTTCTAGACCACACCATTTGTAACAAGGAAATCCTCCCTCTGATCGAGAATTACACCATAGCTGCTCGAGGTGACAGCGATCACCGTCCTCAAGTGATTACCATGTCATCTAACTTAGAGCATCATGCCGTGACAAGTCAAACCTCAGGAGGAGACTATACCGAAAACCTCAAAAGGTTGAAATGGTCCGATCCAATCATACCAGCAATAATGAGTAAATGCAGAGTCTTGCAAGACCAAAGGAGCACCAATGAATCATCGCCAGTTACGGCATGGGACTGCTTTTCTCGGGAACTGCTTAAAAACGTTTCCCGTAACTCAAGAAATACCGAAAAATGCAACCAAGAAATTAAAATCAATACGTAATAGTATGTTAAGACAAGTCCGCAGGCACCCATGGGAAGATCATAAATTCAATAAATACAAGGTTGCCCAGAAAGCACGTCGACAAGCAATATTTCATGAAAAAAATAAACACTCTGAACAGTTTTGGTTAAAACTGATACATGCAAATAGAAGTCACAACCCAAAAGCGCTTTGGTCACTTGTCAACTCCAAAATGCACAAGCAAGGAGGACAAAGTAGCGCTAATATCTCTGAAGCAGAATGGGTACTTTATCTAACAACTCACTTTGAGAAACAAGAAAAAGAAGCCGGTCCATCTGTCAATCCTTCGGCAATGGCCCAACAACCCAACTGCTGCCAAACACTGGGCACAACGGATGTAGGCTCAAAGAAAAAAGTTGAATTGAACACAAGGACGCCACTGGCAACTAATACTAAATCCTTACTCCAGCCCTCAGAACCACCACAACATGCATTTACAAACTTGGGAATTACCATGGATAAAACAGTTCGAACCATAACTGAGGGTCGCTCAGATATAGCCCCAGGGCCGAATGGCCTACCACAGGCGTTGTTTAAACAAGACACAGAATTATGGGCCCATCAATTGGCACACCTCTTTTCCTAATGCTGGACTAACCCGGAATTACCAGAATCATGGCGTGGCGCCATCATACATCCAATCTATAAAGGAGGAAAGAGATCAGACCCGAAAAACTATAGGATGATCACTCTACTGGATGTAGAATCGAAATACTACACAAAACTGCTCCTTTATGATCTGGCGTCCTGGGCAACAAAATGTCATCTAATACCTTTTAACCAGACAGGATTTGTGCAAAAATCAGGCACCATGACAAACTTGTTGCAATATCTGTCCTGTTGGACAAAGCGGCTTCCTCAGGATTGTTTATGCATGGCTATTTTGTGGATTTTAAGGCCGCCTTTGACTGAGTGCCTCGAAGACTATTATGGCTCAAATTGCGGAAATGGGGTATTCCACCAATGCTTCTACGAGCTATAAATGCATATACCAACACTTTGATCCGCATAAAACTTGGAGACAGATCACATACCTCAAGGAAAATACAAACATCACGCGGAGTGAAACAAGGCTGTGTGTTAGCTCCCCTTCTTTTCAACCTCTTCATCTCCGATTTTTCAGTCACTCGACGAAGTTAATTCTCATCCACCAAAACTCACCAGGGTAAGAGTTAGTAACCTATTGTATGCGGACGATTTAGTACTGCTAAGCCACACCAGGGTTGGCTTGCAGAGACTCCTTGATCAATTGTCCATTTACACCATCAGAAACAAATTAGAATTGAACCTAACAAAGACAAGGGCAATCACCTTCGGGTCAAGGAAATACGGAGGCGGCGGTTGGTTGTACAACGGTAAAAGTGTAGATAAAGCCATCTTTTACAAGTACCTGGGAGTCCACATGGACAGAAGGGGCTCTTTCTCTAAACAGAGATATGAGGGAGAAGCCAAAGCTCTGACAATCCAGGTGGCTTTTAAGACCCTCGCCAGACAACTTTCCGGGCCATGCCTGACCCCGCTCATAACTGTCATGAATGCAAAAATTACCAACTTTCTCACCTATAGCCAGGAGATCATGCAAGGGAAGGACAACATTCTTATGAATAAAATAACAACAAGAATATTCAAACAAGTGTTGAGCCTTCCGAATTTTTCATCCCCTGCTCAAATACGGCTGGAGTTTGGCCTTAAAGATCATAAAGCAGTAGGGGCTGAAGCATTCATCAGGCTGTGTAATAAGTTGCGTAGCTCCAGAAAAGGAAGCCTGGAGGCCCTCCTGTGGCAGGAAATCTCAGTCTGTCAACTTGGCAGATCATATTGGCGCTACCTACAAGACTCCCTAAAACTCCTGGATTCAGAAGAAATCTGGAACTTGAACCCATTGCAGCAGGCACTCAAAATTCACATCAAAAGGAACGTCCGCCTCTGGTCCTTTCATTTGGACAGAGCCCAACTGGCCCAAAGTAAGCATGCCTGGACAATTGTATTGTGGTTCAAGCCAGGGATTATGGCCGCATACCTGTCATGTACCTACTCCGTGCTGTGGAAAAATAGATTCATGGCCCTCAGAATGGGAGAATGGCCATTCCTGTATCACATGCCGAGCTGACAACGCACAAATACCAACGTAATGTGCAGGGGGTGTGGGAGTAGCAAGGAATCGATTGAGCATGTGGCATGTCTTTGCCCCACACTACTCGACGACCAAAATATCATGTTAAAGAGCGAATGGAATAAACTCAGCATTCACACGTGCAGACAAGCCATCCTTACATCAATGAATCTGGACAACCCAATGCTCAATATCCGGTTCACCAAGTTCATGACAAGAGCAGCAAGAAGATTCATAATCAGAAAGAGCCAGCAAGTAAACAACGGTCAACAATAAAAGGGAGGACCAACCCCTCTGTTGCATCAAATTGCAGATGACCATGGCCTCTTTCTTTACACAGACAATCTCTCTGCCTCGTGTGTCCCAGGTCCATTAAACCATCATTCGTAGGATCTCCACCATAATAATGGACCCGCTCCCCGAGTAGTATCAACCATTTTTTCTCAATGACTATTGTTTTGTTCTGTGACCTTACCAGATGTTAAACCACAAGGGACAACCACGGCCCCCAACTGTTTTTCTAAGTATTCATTATGAAGTTGTACAACTTAGACAAAGTTAATTTTTTTTGCTAACGAAAAGAGATTGCTAGGTTCTTTAATTATTTAGAGCTGAACTTTATTATTTAATTCACTACGATGATACAAACTGACTAAAACTGACATTTATAGGAAGATTTTTGAAGGAAAATAATTTTTTGAGAATAGACACGTATTTGTTGTACCATGTGTAAATACTTTAGTAATACTGATACACGTTATTATCACTGATGCGTGTTTACCATTGTAATGATTTTTTATTAATCAAACAATAAAGTTCTTCTTCCTAATTAATCCTCCATCTATGAATGCTCTAAATCTGGCTGCTGTTTTCTGAAAGTTGTCACCAACCTTTTCTGATCTTAGCACCAGAACAACATCATCAGGTAGAAGTGCACTTTATAAATAGTAAAACAATGGTCTAAAATCAGAATTCTTAGTGAGAAAAAATAAATACCTCAAATGCAATTCTATTCTCAAAACTACCTACTTAGACTGTGGTAAAACAAAAACAACAACAAAATATAAACTCATAAGACATAGTAGAAATAGGACAAATCAGTTTAATGATGGGAGACCTCCTGATTGCGCCACAAAGATGCCATGGGATACCACATTTCTTTCGATGCAGTTAGTGGTTGTTGGAGCTATTAAATACGTGCTAACCCATATCAGGGAGCTGTAGCATGGGAACCAGGTAGTCAGCATTGTGCTTCAAGCGGAGATTTCTAGGCAGTTTACTTGAGAGAAAAATAAAGCAGGAGCCCAAAGGATTTTTGGGTGCAAGCTTAGAAAAAAAATAAGCTATGATTTTAAGTACTACTACAACATGTTAATTCCATTGATGATTTACAATTTGATGTTATCTGGCAAATATTTAAAAAGGTAAGTACATGCATGGACAATCAAATGATATTCATCATTAAATAATGTTTTCTTTTAGGCACTTAAGAACATGAATAGAACTCTTAGGAGATAAGCTACAAATTAAGCATCCACTAAATTCTGGTACGCAGGACCAGTCATACCACTGTTAATGCCTCAAGAACAAGTTAGGAGCAACATAATTCGATATAGTAAGAAACTAACAAGAGTTAGATAAAATGCAACAATAAATTCAGCCTGGCCAATAGTACAAACTCATGACTCGGCTAACGGACCACCCCAAGAAGGAAGATAAAAAAAGTTACAATTATTACCATACCACAAACATCTTTTAAAACAGACCTTTACCTGAGATGCTCATATTTCCAAACACCTTCGTCCTGGCCTTCTGGGGGTTCAAGAATTTTATCAATGTTAGCACAGTCCGCTCTTATGTTTTGCTGTATATACTGCAATAGTAAAAAGAATAGGTCACAAATAACAATTTAGGATTTTTCAAAACATTTTCTCAAAGCTATCAGTCATATAAACGAGAAATGTTTAAGCAGAACACCGAATATAGATAAACATCAAAACAAGAACAGGTTGTTAGAAGTACTTCCATTCTGACAACACTCCTTAGTGATAAAGTCAAATTTCTCTCGCTAATTTACTTTATTAACCTTGCCCGTGATTTTAACCACATTTTCACCATATATACTCACCTTTCGCCATTCTCTAATTGCCCTTCTTAACTTATTCCTATCTCACTGCCCAATTTGGACGTTCCAACCTATCACACGGTTCGGAATCCAGACACTGTTTCTCCCCCACTTTCTTGCTCGCCGTAGCAATCCAATTGGCTTGGGATTTGCACTTATTTTCACACTGCCATTTCACTTTAGTCAATAGCCATTAAGGAGTATTATGACTCACCACCCACGGGCACCCACTGCACTATTGTATGCAATTCATTATTTTCGTGTTAACTTAGTAAAAATTGTCTTTCTCCTCATTTTCCTTCTAGGCTACAAAGGTGTAAATTGTTTAGGCATTATTAATGTCCTGATGATGATCCCCATGATTAGATAGTGGGATCGAAACGCAGTCGACTTCTTTGTACACCATATACTTATAACGTATACCAAGTATTATATATTTGTAATGGTGTGACTGGAATTTCTGTTGCATTATCTACAAGAATCTGAAGTTTTTGCCTAAAAGCCTTGTGTTTTCTGTTTGCGACATTCTTCACCATGCCAATCTGTATGTGTTAGGGTACAGGCTTGTGCCCCACTACATAGAATTGTTGAAGGAAATTCTTATTGATTTTTTTGTGATAAGTAAAAAGATTGAGACCTACGTCTGGCTGGACATGTCCAAAACCAATATAGTAGCCATTGTGTCTATATTGACTACTGTCTGAATTTTGATTATGCATGGGACCATTGTTGTTTTCATAAAAATTAGTGATAAAGTCAGCACTCCTGCTTGCACAAAGAACCAAGCACCACAACTGACAAATACATCTTCCCACCATTAAAATCTTTGACATAAGTCAGTTTAAACAATACTTATTTTTGGCAATAATATTGATTTGTTTTTAGTCTTGCACAAACTCAGTATTGGAGAAGACCTACCACGAACAACTTGAAAACTAAATAATACATTCTTGCTCCTTCATGGATGGTTGGATACACTACTTTCAGTAGTAAACACAGCGAAAAGCTCCTCTCAAAAGGTGTTCTGACTTGAGCATTCCACTGATGTCACCAATATCCACTTTCTAGTTCCCTTAGTTTTTATCCCCCAGCTACTGTGGCCTAGCATAAGACAGATGGATGGCAGAATAGGGGCTAGGAAGAAGGAAAATAGAATAAAAGAACCTTTATTACTCAGACAGCCACAATCTCCTTCCCTGCAAGTTGAGCAAAATGAATAAGATTTCTAAAAAGGCACACTCACAAAGCTGCGGAATGGAATTCTGCAATAGACATGCCACTAAAAAGCCACTGAATCGGGTGCTATAATATTGATATGAACTGGAAGCTGTCCTCCAAGCATTGGCGGCCCTAGGAGTAGTTTGATCAAAATTAATACCACCGTGCTTTTAACAATAACGAGAGCAGAGCTACTAACATTTTTTTTTTCAAAGTTAGTCTTTTGGCCTCTTGCCACATACAATGATAAAGACAAATTGGAGCAGGGAGAGTTTACAGTTGAAGCATAAGAATAAACATTTTCTGATGTAGATGACAATAGAGAAAGCATTTGTAATAGCAGAAGGTATGGTCTTAAGAACCCGCCTGACTTTGTGAGAAATAGTTCGAGTCTCACATGCTGATAGAGATTTAGAGTACTGCAGGTGGTCTAGTCAATGCTCCAAAGAATGTAGTCCTTCAGGAAAGAAGATTCACACCTCACAACGCCTTGCACTTGAATGATTTGCACATTGACGCTGTACGTGTCCCGACAAGACGGGCATAGCCCTGTCAGCACAGATCTGGACAATGTTTCCTGCAAGGGATGGCAGAGGTTCATTCAGATGCACGAATACAGGTTTCAACTAAAGTGTTTCATGTGCAGAGATGGTCTGCCCGAGGACATAAGCCATGAACCTTTTAGCTTTGCGATAGCATTTTGCGAGGAAAAGCGCATGCTGTCTTGAGCCTGCCAAACTAAGAGTCAACTGCTCGATCCAAATAAAGGGAGAGCAGAGTCTGACGTTTCAGTCTCAATTTAACAAATATTTATCAGGATGCAAGAAGCCATCATTGGTACAAAGCTCCCAAACCAAAATTAAGTGGTTTCAACTTGCTAGTACTGTAGAAGCACTTATCTGTCAAATTACCAGCCATACATTTTTTTTTTTTTTTTGGAAAACCTTTATTTGACATTTCAACCAAGTACAAACACGGGCCTACGACCCCCAGGGCCGGCCGCTAAGCAGTTGCAACACAATAAAACAATCAAATCCCGGGGAGCAGATTCGCCACGTCCACCATACGTACTGGTTGTAAAACATATCAAGTTGGTAACAGGATAAAAAGGTTCCATTTTATAATATAAGATAGAAGGATCAAGTGCCATACAATATCTCAAGTTGCGGAAAAAAAAAAGGGGGGGAGGGCGAAATAGCAATATGTCCACAGTTAAATCATCTTCGTGTAAGTCAGCGGCGTTAAAACATACTATTCAGGATTAAGCGTACAAATACAGTTCGCTCCAGCTGAATGTCCGCCCAGTAGCACTGAAACATCGCGAGAATTGAGGCACATATGAAACAGCAGAAATGGCCATAAAAATGAACCCATTACACTGACCCGGAAAGGAAGAAAAGAAAAGGGCAAAGAAAGATAAGAAGAAAAAAGGCCATAGAAATAAAACGAAAAACAAAAACACCCATCCCCCAACCCCCCACCCTGCACCCCTGCAGATGACTACGGCCTACCCCCCTAGCAGCGTGCCTGTCGCCCAAGAACTGAGACCCGAAATATAGAAAGACCCAGAGAAAGACAGAAAGAAATTAAACCCCACCCAAAAAGGGGAAATGGAGGAGGGCTATCTTCTACGTGCTCCCGGTCTCTCCCCCCCCGCCCTAACAAAGGGGTCCCCCCGAAACTGTCACATCTGAATAGTCCAAACTGAGAAAACATCCCGGGGGGAACCACCAACCCTGCCCCGGACTCCGTTAAGCCAATGAAGCAGACCCGTTACCGATAAAACCACAATGAACAACCCAAACAACAGTCTCAGCCTTGGCCCCGTCGATCGAATTCGCAGACTCCCTCAGACGAATAAAGCCCCATCATCAAATTGTCAAAAGATACACAGAAGTGGTCGGAACATAGTTCAGTAGATGAAAAAAGAACAGTAGATCCCAAAGTAAGCAGCTGGTACCGACGATGTCCCTCCCCGTCTCCGAAGCCAGGCATTATCACATCCGCCATCTTGATATACCGACTGGGGAGGGGGTTCGACACAATCCAAAACAGTTCACAGTACCAATTAAAAGGTTCCAGGATAGGGACAGCAGTTGAATGTTCCGACAGCTGCAAAACCGGGGATTCCAAAAAATGTGTTAAGTCACCGATCACAGCCCATTCAAGTAGATCCACTTTTGTAGGGGCAGACACAGCTTCCAGCACCGGGTCTAATTGCGCCACTGGGGCGTTGATCAAAAGGCAAGCTGGCTGCCGGGTCTCGGGCATCGAGTCAGGATCCGGTCTCAATCCTTCAAGTCCATCTGCCGCCGACAACAGGCCGCAGGTCTGAGCTGCCACAGTTGCCTGAAGTGCCTCTAGGGCCGCCAGCACCTCCCGCAATGACGGGCCACTTTGGGCCTGCTCCGCCCGGTTCCATATTTCTTCAGGCATAATGATCCCCACGGAGAGGCGCCTTCTCCGGGGTAAGATCAGCCGGAGCAGGATTGAGCCGTGAGGGACCAACCGTCAGCATGCATTAGTGCGCAATGAGACTCCAACCCAAGGTGCGCCGGCGATGCAAGTGCCGGGCCTCTGGGTCAGGGACCCCTGCAACACAGCACCGTGCGTCACTAGTCTCCTCACCTCCAACACAACACCAGGCTGCAGATGGTAGCAACGCAATCCAAAAATTTCGAAAGTTCCAGAGACCGGACCCTGCCGCCCTCAACAGTCCGCTGTTGTTCAACTCAGACCCGGATAAGCCAGCACTCGAGACCCCGGCTTCCAGACTGGGTTAGGCCACAAATAGGTCCTCGACGTTACTCAGCTCCACAGTATCAGAAAAACCCCGGGATCACACCATCGGAGTGCAGATCAGTTCACACACACGGATCCGGGGCAGGAAATCAGGATAAGTGACAGGATCTTGGATGCGTAAGACGGAGGTCAGCGGAGCCGGGAGACTATGCGGCCATCTTGCTTGCGGTCGTAGCTCCTCCCCAGCCATACATTCTGATATATTTTATTCAACTGCAAATTTCACACTTCAGCTCCTGCTCTACAAACAATGTAGTCCCAGATGCTCAGTATTTGACAATATTCATCACAGTTAAAACCATGGCTGGCTGGATAGTAAGGCTTAACAACCACAGAGCCAGCCTTAGAAGACTTGTATTAACGGCTAAGGCTTTAGGAAAATACCAGATGACAGAAATGCTTCTTTCCAGGTTTCATGAGAAAATTTCAAACTGATGGTTCCAGGCTTAACTTCTGGAAGAATCTTTAAAAAACAAATAAATCCTTTCATCGGGACGGGCTCCGTGGTGTCAGAAAGTTTTACTATTGAGAGGGATACTAGACGGGGATGCCCCCTGTTGCCTCTCCTTTTAGATTTCACCATGGAACCACTGGCAATACGCCTTTGTCGCATCAAGGCCAACTGGGGGGTTGAAGTGAAGGGCATCATCAATGTTGTCTCACTCAACAGGGACGACACGCTTGCGTAAGTTACCCACCCGGAGCAGTCTGTGAGGACCCTGCTGCCAATCACGCAAATCATGATGCAGTGGCGTCCGGCCTCTGCATCAGAAACAGAAGACAGTGCTGGCTGCTCTGGCAAGCCGGTCTCCCAGTGACTGAGCTTCAATGGGAAAGGGACCACTTGGTATCTGAGAATCCAGAGCGCTTTACTTGAGCACCAGTTTTGTTACAGAAGGGCACATTCATTTATTTTTGTTAAGCAGGTTGCATCGAGCAAGATGGTTTTTTCGCACCACTGCCTCTATGCCCTTCAAAGGGCAATCTATGAAGTTCCATCTTCTACCTTCAAAAGACTTAATAATCTCCTAGTGGGGAGGTGGAGAGGTGGGAAGGGGGGGGAAGTGCAGCAGAGTGAAACTGGATCTTCTGAAGTTAGACTCGGACCTGGGTGGGCTAGGACTGCCAGACTGGAGACTGTAGTACTTCACAAGCCTTTTGCAATATACTGCACAGTGCTGTTCTGATGGTCCTAATGTTTTTTAAAAACCTACTTGGCATGAAGGGTGATGCGGTAGACCTCCCACATTGTCTTATGTAGGGGGCGGGGGGGGGGCAGTGAACTACCCCTTTGTCGTTTGACAGGTGGCTGTGGCCTAGGAACATGCGGAAACATGGTGCTGCGTCGGGCCCCCTCTGCTACACTTTTTCCTCTACGCTGGTCGAAGCCCATACGTGCAATACAATCAGTGATGGACTTGACACTATGGTTTGGGGGCGGCTTTAAAGTTCTGGGGATCAGTTTTCTATGTGTTCCTCACAATGTCAAACTCGATATGTGTTTGGCCTCCACCGGGGCCAGTTCCTACAATATGCCAAAGATTCCAGCACAATCTGTGAGATCTGGCCAACCTTTTGCACCGAGCCTGTAGAGTCTCAGACTATGCAGATATACTAGACGCTGGGTGAACCCGAAGCCTGATCTCGCACTTTTCAAAGGCCCTTAAAGAGGATTGCCACAGTGGTTTGGGACAGGTGGGAGGGGGCCAGGAAGAGAGCATTTGCCCAGGTTAAGGAAGTGGCAAGCAATGAGAGGATCAAACTCACACAGTTTTACTACTTGCACCAAGCATACATGACCCCACTGCGTTGGCACAAGATTAACAGGGCTCGCTTCGAGGCCTCCCCTTGCTGCGTGTCAACCCTGGCAACTTTCCTTTGTATGACTTGGGACTGTACCAAATTACTAGGGTAGTGGGGGTAGGTGTTCAGGACATTACGGGGACTCACTCAGGTGTTGGTGAAGTCCTCCATTTAACAGGGTTTGCTGGGAGTGCTCCCGACGCCCAATCGTGGGGCCCAAACACGCCATAAGTTTGCTCTATTGGGACTGGTGTTGGCCAAACAGACTGACCAAACACTGGGTGATGCCCATGGCCACCACAGGTGGTAAACTGCTGGCAGATATGCAGGAATGGGGCGTGGCAGTGGAAAGGCGTCTGAGAGATGTGCGTGATCTGGAAATATGGGTGGATATGTTGAATGCCTGTCCGAGGTAGATGTTCTGGCATGTACCCACTTATCTCCAGTTCTGGGAATCGGTAATGGGAGACATCCTGCGTGGTAGATTTGTGTCCGATTTAGAGCCTGGATGTAAAGCTTTAGTGTAATTCTGAGTGACTGATGGTGTGTCAGGGATGATGGGGCCATGATTCTGTCCCCCACCTCCGGGTTCCTTCTAACCCCAGCCCACCCCCCTGTGCATTTGATGCCCTCCTACCCCTCCCGTTGTCTACACAGCCCATTTTTACATTGATCTTCCATCTTTGCACGCTGTGTCCAGGTGTGAAGTGGGGGGAATTCACCCCCTCCTCCCCCAGTTGTGAACTGTCAACTCTTTTTTGTTATGCTGCTGTTTCTTCAATGTTTAATTTACAGTTATCTATTGTACTTTTTCACAATTGTTCATGACATGTAATTGATTGATCATTCAGTGGCCAAGCTAGAAGATGTTTCAGGCACGTTGCTGACCGGTGTGGTTACATGTTGCCAGAGTTATTCCCATATGCCTTATTTTTGTGCCAAATGCTAATACAGACATGTTAAAAATAAAATTCTCTCATCAGAAGCAGACCCATAATAACAGTTTGCGTTGATTTCCATTACTTATGCACTGTGAAACTCATGGAAAAAATTAAAAAGTAAGTTACAAAGAAAAAAAACAAATCATTGTGTCACGTCTTGGTGGGTAAGGACAGGAAATATCAGGAGGTTGAGGTGCACTGATAATACTGACAGGACAGACTTCTAAGTCACAACCTGTTAAACGGAAGGCACTTCCAGCAAAGAATCAGAACTTGGTATAATATATTAGCTAGGTCCGGTCACCCAGTTAAATTATGGACAAAGGAACCTCTTGGTAATATATTCAAAGAATAGTCTGACAAATGCAGAAGAATTACTCTGAACTATGAGCTTGGGGGCGTGGCCTAGCCCAGCAGCAAGATGGCTGCTCACTAAGAGGGTTCTGCCAGCTAACAAGCAAATTCTTAAATTATCTGCAGTGCCCTGTGGCGATCACCGTCGTCAAAAGCTAAAAAGTGAGAAATAACCAACAGCACCCAGAATCAGGCCAGAGAACCCTTGCCTACCTGGATTGTGGCGCCCGCTGGCATGATAAACCTTCTGCGAGGCGGAGGGGCCGCTGGGTCTCGACAGGCAGAGCAGGGCCTGTTGAGCGCCTGGTACAGCGGTGAAGAGAGAGTACTGTGGGGGCACTGAAAGTCCGTTGGCGGAGGACGGCTGAAGCCTGCAGCGCAGTGAGCTGCACAACTGCCGCGGCGCGGGCTGGCCCTACGCAGTGCGAGTAAGGGGTGTGGCCGGTTTGAGGCCCAGATCAATAGGTGCGACCAGGGGTTCCCAGGTACTGCAGAGGCTGCATCCACCTGCGGGGGACTAGACAGAGAATTTGCTACCCCTATGGCACAGAGACTCATACGCTAATGTGCCTACACTACACCTTTACACAAGTGAGGTGCGCCGACGACTGCGCACAATACCTCTACCCCTTGCTAGAAGCCCACAGAAACAAAGCGGCTACTCCACCAAATACTGCAGCCCGTTGCAGACAATCCACGGGCACAGCGGTGTAAAAAACAAGTCAGAAATCACACAAAGGCACTCCGCAGCGGGCTTTTCCTTCTCCGAACCAGGGGCAAGGAAGTCAAATTAAAAATGGAAACAGCAGATGCGAAGCAGACCAAACTTAACTTTGGCACCAAAGGTAGAGCAGACACACAGAGGCAGAGACACAACAGGACTTCAACACAAAATGAAGAGAGGAAGCTGGCCGGACAGACACAGACCTTTGAACCATACTATTGGACGTGCAGTCTAGCCTTAGGACCACTGATGGGAAACTAGATGCCTTAATTGCCCACCTGGATCAAGAAAGAAAAAAAAAAAAAAAAAGGAGCGCGCACCCCCCCCCCCCCCCCCCCACCCACCCCCTCCCCATTGAAGCTTGCTCTCACCGTAATAGCCGGAAACAACCACCATGTTGACAATAGAAAAATATGTGGAAACCCTACTAAAAGACTTATTCTACATAGATTTACCTGCAGTGTTCATAGTGGAGAGAGCCCACCTGTGGGGGCCACACCTAGGCCTATTATAGCGTGAATATTAAATTACAGGGACCAGGACAGGATCTTGAGCTGGCTCGAGGTACCATCCAACATCAAGGAAACACGCTAGTCTTCTACCTTGACTTCTACCAGGCGAGCAGTCGGCTCGAAGAGAATTTCTTCGGGTGAAGTGCTTGCAGCAGAAGTTCCCTACGTACTTCTCTACCTGGCAAAACTGCATTTGACTCATGAAGGAAAGCAACACTTCTTTGTGGACGTGAAGTTGGCGCTGAAATTTGCTAAACAACCCACATGCCCAAAACATACAGGCTCATCACCATCCAGAGGGAGAGAAAGGGACACTCTGTGTCACAATGATTAACCAACGAGAGCAGACCCCTACAGTCATACATGCTTCAGGTCCCAGATTAGACTGAATAGAGTCACTGGTACAGTTCAATATGGACCCTGTTGTACTCCCTACCAAATCATCACGCAACAGCAGTTCCTCTTTTCACTATTATTGCAGGACTATGGACCTGGTGGGAGTCCACAGAGCACTAAACTGATTGCCCTTCTCAAGGTTCCCAGTGAGGGCATCCGTGCCTTGTCCCACGGGGAGTCAATTCCTGCTTTCTTATGCACAAATATGTCAGTAGGTTGGGGGGGGAGGGGTTGTGGGAAGGGCTTAGGACCACAACCTGATAGGGGAGGTTGGTGTTTTTTTTTAAGGGGGGGCGGGGATTGTTAAAGTTGAGTTGGTGGGTTGACAAACTTTGCTATACTAGGGTAGAACCGAACTTCTGCGCGAGTCCAGACCAGCCCTTGGGTAGATTTGCTATGAGATGGGTGACAGGGAAGATTAAACCAGCCATAATAAAGCCTTCAAGCTTAACAATAAGCATAGATTCACTGGAAGGTACATTGCAAGCTTGGACAAAATGGCAATAACGTTCCTGACATGGAAAATTTCGGGTTAAATGACCACAGAAAAGCACGCCTAGTGCAATCCTATTGGCCTAGACACAAAATAGATGTGTTTCATGCAGGCGACTCACCTCACAACTGCATAACTAAGTAAGCTACACTCGAAGACATGGGAACACAAATGTGCAGAAAACATACTCAAACTACTCAAGGGGAGTAGCGATTCTCATCCGTAAGGAACTATGGCGGATCACTAGGACTACCTGAACAGACCCTGAAGACAGATACATAATAGTAGACGAACATATCAGAGGACAGAATATCACAATGGTGGCAGTGTATGGCCCGAATACCAATGACCCGGAATTCTACTGTATGGTGTGGTCGGAAGTGTTAAAAAACAATGGGCAAAACTGTAATTTGCGGGGGCTAGTAGTCTTGGACAATACAAAAGACTGTATGGGTGCGGCCTGCAGCCTACATCCTAAGGTCAAGGCCCAAATAAAGTCCATTATGGGAGATGATTATCTGGTTGACATTTGGAGACGGGTACAACCGGATACACAGGTCTATGCCCCACAAAGCATGGTCCAGACTGGATTACGGTCTACTGACAAAAGATGCTGCTTCTTGGACAATAGATTTTAAAATACATGCCGCACTCTGTCAGACCATGCACCAGTATTACTCCAAATACTGCTCCTGCACACAGTCTCAAGAACTTTCACGTGGCGACTCCCACCAGAGGCACTGCTGGATACAGTCTTTCAAGAAGAAAATGGGATGTGGATGAATTTGGAGCTGAATGAACAGTCTGTATAGACCCCGGCAATAGGTTGGGAAGCTTTTAATCCAGTAATATGGGGAGCCTGCATAGCCAAACAGGCGAGAGTCCTAAAATCCATCAGACATACACTAGGAACCATTGAAGCAGAAATGAAAGGCACTGAAAATACATACTACCATACAGATGACCTGGATCTGCTAATCAAAATTAGGGAAAAGATTACGTCCTACAATGAAGAGGCTGAGAGAGAGGTGAGATTCCTGGAAAATACACTTTGGACTGCAGCTATAGAAAGGGGGCCAGACTCTAGGAAACTACCGTATCTACCATACTGAAAAAACTCCACTCCTCTGCTTACATAGCAGAACTCCACAACGATACTAAATTGACACGCGACCCGGCCACTATCCCAGAGGTCATCACAAAGTTCTACAAGGAACGATACATATATCAACCTCCACAAGATACAAATGCATTGAATGACTACTGGGATACAATAGAGCTCATCTGGCTGCACAATGCGCTTAGGGAATACCTGGCTGCTCCATCCATGGTGAAAGACATTGTACAAATAATCCAGAGTATGCCTGGAGATAAAGCCTCAGGATCAAATGGCCTCACATTCTCATTTTACAAAACATGCCTCATTACCAGCACCACATCTGTTTAACACCTTGGCTGCTAGTGGGTTTCCCTTCCTGCGATGACATTCCTTGAATCTCTCTATTCATGACGAGCTCAGCTCGTCATAAGCACAGCTCAACTGTGCCTCATGACGAGCTGAGCTCGTCATGAGCATGGAAGGGGTTAAAGTACACAAAGAGGCTCTAGTAACAGGCACCCTTCCTACATCCATGCGAGAGGCATTAATCATCACAATCCCTAATCCGGGAAAACTGGTGAAAAACTGCAACTCATACCTGCTGCTGTTGTTAATGAATGTAGATAATAAAATATATGCTAAAATGTTGGCCTCCGGCCTGCAGCTACACCTGCCAGTGGTGGTTCGCCTGGGCCAATCTGGTTTTATACCAGGCAGATCTACCTCACACAACCTTCGCACTCTCTGCCCACTCTTGCATTACCCACACCCACAAGAACATGCTGTAACAGCCCTACAAGACGCCACTAAGGCGTTCGACACCCTGGAGTGGCCCTATTTGTTTGCTCTCCTTGCCCGCATCTGACTCAGCATACAATTCATAAGACAAATACGGCTGCTTTACACAAATCCCATGGCGCGCATTAGAGTCAATGGTGTAGTGACTAGGCCATTTGCGATCTCCCGGGGCACACGGCAGGGGTGCCCACTGTCGCCCCAGCTGTTTGCCAAAGCAACAGAACCATTGGCTGCAAGACTGAGGCAACATCATGCAGGGGACTCCGATACAAGTCAAGAGGACTAGTGGCCTCCCTATACGCAGATGATATCACGTTGTGTATACGCAATCCACTAGACAACTATAACCCTATGATATGTGAACTGATGATATATGGACATCATTCTGGGGTCCGTATAAACCAGTCAAAGTACATAATACTGCCTCTAAGTGAGGGCACACATATTTACACTTGACTTGCCGCTACAGTTGGCGGACTGGCCAGTGAAATACCTTGGGGTGTGGAGAAGTAGGGATATGAATGAGCTATGGGAGACAGACAATGGACAGAACATGTCATAGATTGAGGAGTGAATCTCAACTGGACAAAAATGGACTCTCTCACCGGCAGGGCGTATACCAATAGTTAAAATGATGATGCTGCTCAAACTACTTTATTTGCGAATCTACCCATATCCCTAACTGAAGCCTTCTTTAGGAGACTTAGATCTAACATGATCACTCTAATCTGGGCGGATAAACAGCCCAGAATTGCTTGGGAGACCCTGACATTGCCACTGAACCATGGGGCGCTGGGAGCACCGGATTTTAAACTCTATGCGTACTATGCACAGGCCCAATTTCTACATTTTTGGATTTACTCAGTTCAGTTTTAGCAAACGAAATACACAGCCAAGACTCTAAGATGCCATTATAATAAATGGGGTAACCCAGTAGAGTCAAAGGACCTGGGTGACGATCGGTATAGAAAACAGTGGTCCTAGAAAATCGAGATAAAATCTATAACATTCAATAAGTATAGACGTACTATTAGGCACATAAAGAAAAATAGTGGCCACTTCAAAAGGACTTGTATTCGTCAATGTATTCAGTCATGCTTAAGATATTAAAACATGTCAACAGCTTCAAAGGCAAAATATACAATTCGTAATGTCCAAACGGTTATCATCAACAAGAAAGAGGTGTGGAAATGAGTGCTCAAGTGAAAAATAGAAAGAAAAGAAAATGAGTTGTCATCAAGAGGATAATTCAAAATAGTTAATGTATAAGGGATCCAACTTAGAATCAGAAACACTGTCTCCATTCAAAATTCTGGCCTACCCTTGTACACAGTCAAATTCAGTGCATTTCAATCTGTTTCTTCACAGTGTGATCTCATCTGTGATTCGGGTATTGGTGGTCATGGTAGGGTGTAGGCCTATTCAGGAGTTGTCAAGGTTTCGACCCTAGTGCAAAAGGGTGGTTGGTGTCCTCTGCTGCTACACCCTAACATGACCCCCCAATACCCGAATCACAGATGAGATCACACTGTGAAGAAACTGATTGAAATGTACTGAATTAGACTATGTGTACAGTGGTAGGCTGAATTTTGAAGGGAGACTGTTTCTGATTCTAAGTCGGATCCCTTATACATTAACGAATTTGAATTATCCTCTTGATGACAACTATTTTTTTTTCTTTCTATTATTCACTTGAGCACTCATTTCCACACCTTCTTGTTGAGGATAACCGTATGGACATTACGAATTGTATATTTTGCCTTTGAAGCAGTTGACATGTTTTAATACTTTAAGCATGATTGAATAAATTGACGAATACAAGTCCTTTTGAAGTGACCAATATTGTTCTTTATTTGCCTAATAGTACGTTAAGACTCTAAGATGGGCTTGGAATGGCCTGAGGAAAAGAGCAGCCCATTCAGATCTATTTGCCCCCTCTATAACACTGTCCAGAAATCCTAACTTTTCAATGCTGCACGACACGGGTGCATCAAAGAGGGCAAAGAATTTAAGGCTTACCACCCTCGCAGAACTATAACCAGAAAATAAGTTCATTGCCCCCCCCCCCCGCAGGCAGTAGACTGAGTGACACCATATTATATTACCATTTGAGAGCCATCTGCAGGAAAGTGAACAGCACATTTCCGGCCCGCCGCCCACTCTCGCCCCTTTGGAACACACATTAAATAATGAGTCACTATGCAAACTAATCACCGGATTATACACCTCCTTGCAGCGTGAACATCCAGTGACAAAGCCACGCACAACAGAATTATGGAACTAGGAGATGGGAAACTCACTCACAGAGGCACAGTGGCAATATTGCTGCTGCCGACTGGAATCACTGTCTTCCAATTATAGATTACGATTGCTACACTAAGTTCTTACATCAGCTTTATAGAACTCCCCGACAGGTACAAAAAAACGGGACTAAGATAAGATGGCCAATGCTGGAAATATAAACTACCAGACGCCATGTTCCTCCACCTGGCATGGTACTGTACGCTGAAGGCAGACTATTGGGACAAAGTATTCACCACAACACAAGACATTACCAGGGTAGACATGTGCTGCACACTGTTGTTAGACCTACTGGGGTATGTCAGGGAGGTCTTATTGGCTGTGCAACAACTAACAGGGATGTTGCTATTACTAGCCAAACACGAAATAGCCATACACTGGGGAAGACGTAATAGTCCATCCATAGGCTCTTGGATCAAGAGTTTTACATACTGCCAGGAACCACTATCCACTTACTAGGAACTTATGCCTCTGGCCGCAAGACCCAAAGACATCTGGGATCCATTTGAAGAGTGGCTTAGACGGAGGAGACACCCAACCTAGGTCTACAAACGCCCAACGGGGATCAAGTCGCCCAACTACCCCCAACCAACACACAGCTAAATAAACAATCTAAAGCACTGTCATCACTGCCCAGCGAGATAGTTCAGGTAGGCAAGTGTGCTGCTCCAACATTACGTGCTGCTTGCGATGTTGCTGAATGTTAGCTATGATGCCTAGGTATAGAACTGTGCTGTGATATCTCGGTCAACAAGTAAACAGAAGAATGGATGGAGTTGACAAAAAAGGACGCAATTAGTATCGCTCCCACATGTTGCTTGTGTATGTTGTTTCTGTTAAGTTATGCAAAGGTTACATATTAGTGGAATATACTGTGCTACCTATTTGCATAACAATATCCTTTAATAAAAAAAACTTTAAAAAACAATGGACTTCCCATTATCAGCTTTTGGAGGACCAAGCTCACTCGTAAAACTTAGGGCTACCACAACACCCAATGGACGGCAGTACTGCAAAGTCAAATTCAACTGCATCGAAGTATTTAACTGTCGAAAAATAACAGCTGAGACATTGGATTATGAACGCTACTTCCAATTAGAGATATTTAAGATCCAAGAACAAATGCTGCGATGGAGGAGCCAGGCAAAAAAAAGATGTTCCAAGAAGGAGAATATTTTACTTCTCGTGTCTGAGGAGAGGCTGGTGAAAAAGAGCATGTTCTTACCATCCTATTTATGGGTTGATTCATGAAATTCTGAAATATTTATTAGTATACGCGTATTGCGCTGGATCCCAGAACACCTAAGACAAATGTATTGTTTTCCAAAATAAACATTAATAAGGAGTTAAAAACTACCAAACTATTAAACCCTCTTTTAGTCTTGCATTTAATATAAGAAAGAAAACAGGATCAGAAAGGTAGCACTAGATTGTAAATTAGCATTCATGTCAGGGTACAGGCCTTCAGAGCCCAAAAACTCTCTACTGGTGACAATAAGCCATCAGTTCGTGACAAATGCTACATCAGAAAAGGGGTCTTAGTCACCATTTCCACTTTCTTTCTCCTGACTTAGCACGAAGGTGGTAAAGTTGTGTATGAGTATAATGAAGATACCAATGATCAAGAACTAGGACTAGCATGTAATGAATATAAAAATGATGAAGAACTAGCATAACAAGTACATTTTCTTTCTTCATCATGGAATACTTATTGATGAGCATTAGAACAGCAAGTTTACACTAGGCACATCAGAGAGGGGTGAGAAAACAAGTGGGACAAACAAGAATACATTATATTATATGCACACACTACTTTGCTAGCAACGTAGTTCTCCCGCACAGAGGAATGGCCCATTTAAGTGCCCCACTCTGGAATTAGAGTTCAGATAGCAGATTCTAACATAGGTAAATGTAAATGTAAATGTGTAAATGTAAAGGCATTTATATAGCGCACTACTTACCCGTAGGGTCCCAAGGCGCTTCGACCGCTGCGAAACCCTTCCTGGCTTCCCTGAGAGGTGGTCCCTTAATGGGTATCTCCAGGGTGAGACCAGGCATCCCCGGCAGTCTGGTGGGGCCGTTAGTGAAGATGAGGCAAGCTAATGCCCAGAGTTGCCGAGTGTGATCGCTGATCAGAGTGGGCACCGAGGCGAGAGAATTATCGAGTCCGCTGACCCTGGTCCAGAAACCTGCCGCGCCGGGAATCGAACCCTGGTCCCGGGCCGTCCTCTGCTCTCGGGTCTGCCGCCTCTAACCAGTGAGCCAGTGAGCCACACTACTTCACTAGTGGCAGGATCTCCATGTGACTGCTCTGTAAATCTCATTTAACTGTGATTTTCCTGAAAAGGTTACCTGTAGATATTGTCCATTTCTTTGAATGTACTCCAGGCCTCCTCTGAAGGGGTCTTCTGGCCTTCTGAAGCCATTCAAGAACACAAAATATACTTCTGGCTACAAAAGACATAGTTCTAACCAAACCTTGTGTATAGCAGAATAGTTAACAGAGACACTAAGTTTTCCTGATCTCTTTGGTTCTGCAACTGTATTAATGAAGTGTGCAGTGATAATTCCAGGATATTCGCAAAAGAAACAATTGGAAAACATATATTTTAAAGAAAATACAGAAAGAAAAAGATGTTGCATACTCCGGGGGAACATAGCAGGAGGTACATGAGAGCACAGTGCAACTTATCAGTGCCTCTTCTAGTACGAGAGCTCTTTCTATGAAAGATGCTCAAAGGCAGACTGTTCATGCCTGCAAACTCAGGACTCCAAGAGGAAAATTGTAATTTCAGTTGAGGATTGACTTGAAAACCTTTCATTGGGATAGTGAAAAAAGAGGTTTTGATTGACATTTTTAGGTCTAGCCTAGGCAGCACTTGCGCTATCTCTTGGAAACATTCTATATTCAGAATATGGGTATGTAGTTCCATCAACTTCACCCCATCTTTTTAATTGGCTTTAGTCACTGTCCTCTGTAAATGGTGGCTTTTCATTGGTCAACAGGCTTAGTAGTCCCTCCTTTATACCGCCTTTTCCCTTCTTGCAACTTCCCATAAGGACACCACGTTACATGTGTTGTTACTCGGTACCTTTCAATCAGAGCCTGGAGCGCAATTTTATTTTACAGAGCTTTCCTGCTGTTAGACACGCTCGGCTGTGCTGCACACCAAGTTTAATATTCATGGTGGTGCGCCTTTCGCCTCAATGTCGCATTTGAACTTTAATAATGGCGGCCGTGTGACTTCTAAAGCGTGGCTCACACAAATCCCTTTTGATTTATATTTTAATTAAATTTTTTATGCAAAGCGCATACGGCAGGCTGCAAGACTTTCTCATAGTGCACCGCCAAAATCCTTTTATGTATTTATATGTTTTGTTTATAAAGTGTGACATGCCAAGCTTCATATTCATGGCGGCCACACGCCTTTCTCCCAGATGCCGCGTTTCAGTTTTAATAATGGCGATCACGGGACTATACTCCTGCCTGCTGTTATAGGCAGAACACGTGTGGCGCCAAGCTGGATATTCACGCTGTATTGTATTCCCGGCAGCTCCGCTGCCATAGCCGCAGCTCTTCCCCTTCTTCCCCAGCTCAGCGCCCTAAACAGCGGCTCGTTCACTCCTGCCCTGGACTCAGCGGAGATAGAGGCGGGGACAGACCGGATAAAAAGTAAATGCTTAAGAGACCGCAAAGAAGGGTTCACAATGGATTTCAATACTATCAGCAGACCACCTCAAACATATGAGATAGCCGAGATTATGTATTGCAGGCCCAGACTGCTCTGGAATTAATTATGGTGTGGGGTTACTGCTAAACATGACTGCACCAAAGTGGAGTTCAGTTGATGTTTAAAATTAAATTTGAGCAGAAGACACATATCATAAAGAACAAGGATGGCCAGCGGGGGTGTAGAGAATCAGCCATGTTGAGTCCTGAATAAAAAAAATTGTCTATTTACCTACGCTTGTTACTGGCTGAGAGACAGCGGATAGTGGGTTAAGGAGTAAAGCTAATGACGTGCAGGGACTGGGGCCATGGACACAATTTATTTGGCATTACAATCTAGGGTGTGTATGAACTTTCCTAGCCCAGCATGGGCCACGTGTTCGAGAAAAGAAAGCATTAACAACGACCCGCTAGCGACCTCATGATTGGCACCCAGTTACCACGTGACATGCGTTTAAGACGTTGAGGGAGCGATGCCACCAACACTATGCGTTTGGTGATCTCATTGAGGACAGCAGCGGCAGAGCAGGCTGCAAGGGGAAGGGGTGATGCCCAGGCATAGGGGTGGTGCCCAGGCACAGAGGTTGCAGACAGGTCAGCTCCGGGGTTCCAGTGAGTCTCCCGACTTCTACACTCGGTGGAGCCAGGCGTGCTGTGCCTCGCAGGCTGCTTCCTTCTTGCTGCCCCACGGATGTTACAGGAAGGCTCCCCCGGTGGCATCAGTAGCCCGCGGCTCACCGACAGCATGGCAGAATCTACTGAGCTAATCGGAGCTTCATAATTTATTAAAAGTGAGGCTTTTCATTCCTCGGATCTCATTCGGACATCCTGGGCTCTTCCCTCCTAGCTTCAGCTACTCTAGCTCTGCAACTGCCAGCTCTCCACTCCTACGTCTGTCCACAGTCCGCTGACTTCTACTGCACATTCATTCCCATGGGCTTCAACCTATGCTTTGCACATATAGCCTGTGCCCCCTGTAGCCTGCCCCTCGTCACCAAAGTCTATTCCAGTCTCTGGGTTTATTCTGGCCTCTTATGCTGCCCCAAGCAGCTGCTCTCCATTGACCTAGTTTTCCCATGGTTCATCACCAGGTACTGTCCCACAGCATCCAGTTTCATCTATGATTTGATCCCACACTGTTTAAATTACTTGTTTATGATTCTGTTCTCAAATTTCAGATCTGGCTTTTAACACACTGTTCTTCCTTCTCAGTCTTTGCATTCCAGCTTTTACAGTTTGTTTTACTCCACTGCTTCCAAGGTCCCTAAGCTACAGCCACTTTTCCATGACCTCTGCTAACAACTTAACCCCTCCTTCACTTCCCCACTCGCTGGTCCGGTCTTTCACTTTTCTCCAGTGATCTCCCACTTAAACCCCATGGGTCTGCCGGTCGTTTCTGTCTCCAATAATCTATGCCGCAAATTCTGAGCCCTCTAACTTCTGTCCAATCGCCTCCGGCGGCCCCTAATGCAAGCATGAGAAAAAAATACTATGACCGAATGTTAAACATCTGGCATATTTTGGGTGGTGTGGCTACTTCTCACATTTGGGGTTTTAGTAGTTCATGGTTGGATCCGACCTGTAGCGCGTGTGGACTGTTCCATTGGAGCAGGACTAAGGCCTATGACTGGTTCCGGCTTCAATTGGCATAGTGGGCAAACATTCCAGTTTTATGTTTGATGTGTATGCCAATGAGTTTATTCCACGTTTGCTGGGCCACTGGACTCTAGCTGTACCTCACTATTGAGGTCCAACTAGGCTGCAATGGGTCTAAAGTTGCTTTTGTTCCCATTCAGAGAGGACCTTGCCTAGCAGTTCGGGCTGAACTGTTTCTTTTGAAGATGCAACAATTCTCATTTTCAAGTGTCTTAGTGGACAAAAACACGGACCAAGACTTCTTGCTCAGTGGCTGAAACTTCTGCAAGCAATCACATTTGGGATTCCGTGGCACTATTGCACCTTTGTAGGCTTAATTACCAGTCCTATCTCAGGATGTGTCAGGTAGGTAATCTAAGGTATGGATAGAGGAGAAGCTCAAGATGTGAAGCTCCAAGCAATACGCCGGGTCGGACCAGCCGCCATTAAACCAGTCGTGAATCGTGAGGAGACGAGTCGCTAAGTAGTAGAGGTAGAGGTTGATCATTCCGAGGCCTCCGTAAAAAGGTGGGATTCGGCATTGGCCCAGGGCAAGCCTGGACCTCTGTTCCCCCCAAAGGAACAGAGTGGCCATGCCATCCATTTCCCGGAACCAAGATCTGGCAAAGGAGAGGGGAATATTCGTGAGCATGTACAAAAAACGGGGCACGATCATCATTTTGTACAGGGCAATCCTGCCCAGAGGGTTTAAAGGCAGCATGCGCCATTTAAGGAGGTCGGCGCGGACCCGCTTAATCAGCGGGGTGACATTAAGTTCCAATGCAAGGTCAGGGAGAAGGGAAACCCAGATCCCCAAGTACTTGAAAGACAGCTGCCAAAGAGGAATCGACGACAGCCAGTCAAAGCACTTGCGTGATAAGTGTAAGGGGACAAGGACGGACTTGGCCGGGTTAGGCCTAAGGCCGGAAACTCTTTCAAAAATAGCCAGTGCCCGAAGGCCAAGAGGTCCCGACCTGGCTCGGTCCGCCAGGAACAGCAACACATCATCAGCGTATAGCGCGATTTTATCCTCCACTAGGCCGGGCCACCTCCAGCCAGTAAAGGAATGGTCACTGCGGACAAGGCAAGCGAACGGCTCCATTGCCAGAGCAAAGAGGATCGGGGAGAGGGGGTATCCCTACCTCGTACCCCGTCCAATGGGGGAGGGGCGGGATAGAGTGCAGTTGACGAGGACCTGTGCCCGGGGTCGGTGATAGAGTAGTCTCACCAAGTTACGGAAAGAAGAGCCAAAGCCCACCTGTTCCAACACTGCATCCAAGTAGCTCCAGTCAACGGAGTCAAAAGCCTTCTCAAAATCAATAAGGAGAAGGAACAGGTATGGAGTAAGCAGATGCCGGTTCTCAAGGGCGAGGTTAAGGCGTCGGAGACAGTGTCTAGTCCCTCGGAGAGGCGTGAAGCCGCATTGGTCAGGATGGACAAGCTGGGCTAAATACGGCCATATGCGATTGACCAATACGGAAGCGAAGATCTTGAGTTCCGTCTTGATGAGTGAAATGGGACGATAGTCCGAGAGCCACTCCGAGGGGGGCTGGGACTTAGGCATCACCACGATGGTAGCGAGATCCGTCTCTGGCCGAAATGAACCACAATCCGCAGCTTCCTTGTACATCGCCACGAGAGGTAGAAGCAGGGCATCGCGATAAGACGAATAAAACTCCTGGGGGAGTCCATCCGACCCAGCAGTCCTACTAGCCGCCAGGCGAGAAATGGCATCTGCCACCTCCACAGGGGTGAGCGGAAGGTCCAGCGCGGCCGCATCAGAGTCGTTAAGACGTGGAAGAGAGCTCCTCCCGTTGTAGGAGATCAGGCGAATGCACTGAGTAGAGGGTAGCGTAGTAGGAGGCAAAGCATTGGGCAACTGCTACCGGGGCACGGTGGAGCACTCCATCTGAGTCTGTCATCTCAGGTATTATACGGTTGGCCATAGGCTAGGTGGCGAGGCGGTGGAGGAGCTTCCCATTTTTGTCTCCCCAGACGTACACTCGGGCCACGGACGAACGCCAAAGAAGCTTGGCCGCTTCCAGAGAGGTCAGACTCATCTGGTCTCGTAGGAAAGCCAGTCTCCGTTCCTGGGCGTCAGATCTATCGTCCGGGTTCAGCGCCTCAATCAGGGTGGCCTGTGCCTCCAGCCGTGTGAGCTGCGAGTCAAGCCGCGCAAGCGAGTTTCAACTGGCACTTGGCGAACCCCCCAATAGTAGCCTTACCAGCCTCCCAAAGGGTGCGAGAGGAGGATACCGAGCCTTGAAATAGGTAGCAAGTTCAGTACCAATGCTGTCCTTGAACTCCTCGTCCTGGAGTAACCAGGCGTCGAGTCGCCAGATCGGTCGGGAGGCTGTGGGAAGGGCCCCTATTTGAAGTAGCACTGGGGAATGGTCCGATAGGACCCTCGGGAGGATAGATATGGCCTGCAGCGATCAGTAGTCCTGAACCGGCAGGAAAGCATAGTCGAGGCATGCATGGGTGTGGTGAGAGGCAGAAGTGGGGGTGTATTGCCTAGTAGTCGGATGCCAGTCTCCAGCCCCAAGCTGGCTGCCCATGAGGAGAGAAGACCAGACTGGACAGTCCTGGAAGTAGAGGGAGGGGACGCAATGTCGAGACCAGGGTCCATAATGGCGTTGAAGTCGCTCCCCACCAAGGTCAGTCAAGCGACATAGCCATAGCAGGCACGGAAAAGACAGCGTTGGCCTAATAGATGGGTTTCCTGACGCATGAGTATGTCTATCGCCTGGAGCTGGGGGTATAGCAGGACGGCTGCACGTTTGATTTTGTCCAGCAGGCCGTTAACATTCCAGGACATTAGATGGAACGATGAGAGCGCGCTAGACTCACCAAGGAGGGGGAGGAGGCCATGGGGGTGCCGGGTCACGAGGCAGCTTAGCTGGGATAAGAGAGGTGCGGTAACTACCAGAGCCCGTGGATAGAGTAGCGTAGCAGTGTATGAAATGTGTTCTCCCAAATATGGTGGTGCAAAAGACAGCAAAATTGAAAAACAAAACAGACAGGACAGAGGCTCCAACCCCTCCCACTCCACACTTCAGTAACAGAAGCATCTGTCGCTCAAACAGTAACAGAACTCTGAAACACCAAGCTAAAACATTTGGAAACGGGGAAAGTCGTGGAGGACCCCTCCTCATACTAGGATGTTCGGGTCTTATACCCTAGGTGGACAGTTAGTGACCAAATGGAATACTAGTCTCAGACTCAGCCACTGGTCTCGGAAGACCCCAACCAGGAACCCAAACATCATATGAAAGGCTAACATCGCTGTGATGTGGTCAGGCCCGCCCGGTGAAAAGAGTCGGGCTGCGGGAGAGATCAGTGTCCGGAAGATCTATTAAGGACAGTCGAGGCGAAGCCGAACTGGGGTCGGGGTGGCCTAAGGACGTGCAGCATGTCTGGAGAGGTCTCCCCGGAAGGCCCATGCATGTGGCCCTGCAAGGGGCCCGTCGGAGAAGCAGAGCGCGCACGTTGCCGGCCCCTGGGCCTCCCCGAGCATCTGCGGCACGGGCGGAGCACAGGCACATCCTACCTCCTGTGGCAGCGGGCGTTCTTCGCGGCCCTGGGCAGGCATCCGCAGCGGGCGTTCTTCTGTTGCCCATGTCCACGCCTCCTCTGGAGTCTCAAAGAAAATGGATTTGTCCTGAAAGACCACATGCAGCCGTGCATTTAACAGGCAATTTAGATTATATATGCGGTTGATACTGAAAAGCAAGGCTTTAGAGTAACTTTTTGTCACAACAGCCGTTGGCCCTTATTTTTTAAACAGCAAGCACTAAATCGGATCAATTTTAGATAAGAACATTTTATTAAAAAACAACAAGCACAAACAAGAACGTGCCAACAACTGAAATCTGAATAGATACATTTAGAAGACCAATTCACAATGAAACCCCCATTATGCTGATAGTGTCCTTACCTGCTGGACAGCAAGTGTGCTGTCCATTTCTTCAAAAGATTCATCAGGCCAATTATAAAAGTCCTGTAGAGGTTTAAAAAAAAAGCTTTAAAAACTAAACATTTATTGATTAAACTGTCATTATTATTTTTCCAAATATTAGTGGAACACTTTGTACACAAGGAGTATGTTTTAGGATAAAATATTCACATGTATTAAATTGTTGGTTTATATAAATACCATTGGCTACAATTATCTAGTCAGCAAGGAAATAAAGTAAAAAAATTCCAGTTAAACATAACTTTGATACTCCACCAACACCATAGATTTCTGGCTCAATGGCATTCTAAATCGCTCTAGAGCAATTACTACTTACAAAAGAAACAGAAGTTTCCGTTGGTCCAAGTAAATGAGCAAGACCGTTTTTCCCCATCACATTCTAGAGTGGAGCTAAAGGATACCTGTGGGAATCCAAGCACTTTCACAGAAAGTGACATGGACGGTAATCTCAAGTCCAATGATAAATCAAGAAAGGGAACAAATGTGTCAAATGACTTGAAGTTATGCTCTACTGACAAGGGCATGATTTTCTATTGCTAAATCTTACCAAGTTCAAGTTTACCAATCCCGCCAGAAAGGCACTATTAATTTTCCACAGAACACTAGTAGTGATCAAATTGCTGCCACAAGCACATACGTTTCTCTTTGTGACTTGGTGATCTAGTAAATTGGAATCCCAGAACAACCACTCCCAAGTGTTGTGGAACCAGTATTTCAAAATAGTATTCACTGCTCTCAAAATATCATCCCAGTACGTGCCTAGTTTCGAGCAAAGCCACAGTAAGTGTAGCACAGATCCAGTTGCACCACACCCTCTCCTGCAATTTTCTAAGAGTTTGGTACAATTGAACAAAAGAAGCCCACAATTCAGATTAATCTGTAATTGGTTACATTTTACCGTATAATCTAAAGAGAGGTGACACAAAACATGGAGATGTGTGAAAACTACCAAAGTATGTCACGGTTCAGGAACGAAATACAAGATCAGATTATCTTTGAGGTAAATGCCATTAAGTTTGCTGAAACTGATGTGCTGTGCCAAACCTAAGGCATCAATAACGGGCAGCCATTGATTTGTGGACCATTGTAAGAAAACTATCGAAGGTGCTAGTGACAGGTTATAAGCAGAGTGAAAGCACGTCCAAGCACAGTACCACAGACTCACAGCTGAAAGAGCAAATCAGAAGCTAAAGATAACAATACAATGTTACAAACAAAAGTTAATAAATTCAACTATTTACTGGCATATAAACTCAAACACAGAAGAAATAAAAAAATGTATCTAGGCAATCAAACATGCAGGATGGGACCCACAGATTTAATAATTAAACCCCAGCAATTTAGAGACCTGACAAAAAGTAAATACTCAGAAGCCAGCCAGGGGGGCTCAAAATGGGCGCCAACAAAATCAGCAGACCGCCCCAAACATATGAGAGAGCAGAGATTAAGTATTGAAGTCCCAGATGGTTCTGGAAGCTCTTATATAAGAAATTCATTAGTGTGTCTGGCTACTGCTAAACTTGACTGCACCAAAGTGGAGTTCAGTTGGCCTTTAAAGTAAAATTTGAGCAGAACACAAGTATCGTAAAGAACGAAGCTGGCCAGGGGGTGGGTGGGTGACTTGTGAGAGGGAAGGAACGGAAAAGCAGCAGCGAGGGAAGGTACATTTAAGCATTTCTTTATAGATGTGCACATGCTGTCAACATACCACACACTGAATTACCAACTCTTAATCCAGTGACTGAAGATAGACAAGGTCCATGCTTAGTGTATAATCACAATTGCCCACAGTCCCTTAGCTAAAACTTCAACCCATAAAACAAAGCGCAGGATGTGTGTGAATGTTTAATATGGAGGTACTTTGGAATAAAGGCCCCCTATATCAGTGCGGCTTCAAACGCAGCTTTGTCCAATAAAGACATTTATTACCCTTGGGTTGGGGTTACTGAATCAAAACTGGTGTAATTAAATTCAAATGTGCATATCCACTACTACTAGTACTACCTGTGCATTCTGGGTCCAGAATGCTTTGTCAGATAGTCGTCGTGCTGTTTAAGAACGATTATAGGGAATATTTCCTATCTACATCAACATAGAACTTTTTTTTTTAATTGCTATGTTTTTTTTTTCCATAAGAACAAAAATGCGTAAACTGCTCTTTGGTGATTCTGTTGGGCACACAAAAAATACTTAAAAGTTATTAGTTACCACAAGTATGAAACAATTACGCTCAACTAATCACAGATGCACTTAACATCTTTCACTTAGTATGAAGCAGCCCAGATTAGATAATGCAGGATAAAGACAGTTTAAAACTTCCAGCAGTGAACTAATACTAGTCATTCATCTTCTAGCCTTGCCTAACTAGACAAAGAAATTTCCATTAGAAAGTTACATAGTACTGTAAATGATTTCCAAAGTAATATGAGAGAAGGGGGATGCAAAACATTAGATAGAGAGGTATATGTATGCATGGTCTCTATGTGTAGGTCTGCACTATGCCAGGCCTTGCATAATTAAGTCAAGCATTACAGAGGTCAAGCCTTGGAGAGTTAATCTATTGATGGTCGCTGTTGAATTGAAATGAGCATGAGGCTCTGTGCGACTTCATTACAGTGGAAGGTGTGCTGAACCTGCGGGACTAGACCCCATGCTGTACATTTACACTACCAGACGGTGGCACCTGTAAAGTGATTTCCCGGAAGGTCGGGAATTAATGACTATGTTAAGAAACACTGGGTACCCTTGTTACTAATTCATTGGGCGGAGGGGTGATAATGTCACAATAGCAGGTCACATTAATTTTGTCCATGACGTGGAGATGTACATTGTTTTCAATCATATAATATAAACGTGTGGCCCCTGTTAGGGCATGTGCAGCCCATTTCTGGGCTTCTAAAGGGGGGTTGGACAACAACCAGGTAGCGTTCTATTGGTTACCTAGAGGCTACTCCTTAAGGGCCATGTGGACGAGCAGCGGGTGCGCCTAAGGCAAACCTGTGAGCGGCCGGTGCCCGAAATCCCTGGTCTGGTTAATGTGAAGCAGGCATCAGTTACCAGATACTCCTTATTTAACTTACAAGCTAAGTGGATGGGGACTGGCTATAATGACAACAACAATGAACATTTAAAGAGGGTCAAAGGGGATTTAAAGACCACACTCTGATATGGCCCCAACAGTACTAAAAGACAAGAAGTGTCAGAGGGTCTAGGATAACAAGAACAAGAACGCCAGATGAGCGACTACAGAGGACTCCAATACCATGCTGTGTATAAACTATAAAGACAGAGGTCACCCTTATATTAAGCCCAACAAGTGATCATATAAGGATGCCCATCAGTCACCACACGGAACCGCCCTTCATCATTTGGGTTCCTTTTGAGAACACTGATGGTGTTATCCATTATCTTTCTCATGGAGGGCTAAGATTGTAAAAACCCTCTCATGGTCAGATAGATTAACGTGGTCTTACTTCTCAACTGAGATGATGTTAAAGAAGGGGACTGATGTCGTAGTGCAAAAAATAGTGAAAAAACAAGAAAAAAATGTGTGTGAAATAAAATTGGATGAGGGGGTGCTGAAAGTGACTTTATTCTGTTGCTACCCACTCTACCAATATTAAAAAGTAGACAGGGACAACCCAATTAATCTTGGATCATCTAGATGTGTTTAAGGGTCAACATGTTTCAGCAATTCTTGACACAGGTTGTCATTGCTTTCGTCAGGACCACAGTAATCTGTTTGCTACTACGAACTAGTGTTTATAAAAGACAAAAGTGCTCAAAATTATAAATACATTTCAAACCCGATACTCAGATCACCTGTATCCACTAGATGTCTGTATCGGTGACTTCACCTTTCCAAGTTGGGGATTGCTAGGAATAGTGAAAACATGGAGATAATTAGCTGGAGTCTTGTTGAAAACAACGCATTCTTGTAATTGTATGAACATACTAGGTTACAACTATTCAATCCTAGTAGAAAATGACGTGTTCAGGCACAATCATAGACACATCTTACATAGTGCTAAAGTCTCAACATTGGATAGAATTGTCAAAGTAACCAAAGGAGATTGACATCTTACCCCACTTGGAAGATGTATGGACCTCACCCCACCAGGCCACGGCTCAGGGTAAAGGGGAAGCACCGCTCTGAAAAGGGGGCAAAGAACAGCAAAGCTGTAAGTGCCACTTGTATCACGTGTATTCAGACTGTCAAATATAAGTGCCAGAAAGCGCCATCCAATATTCCACTCAAACTATGTAGCTAAATTTACTTAAATCCAACTGTTGTACTGGAGTAAGTAGCCACCAATTGACGATGTCTCTCTCGGCGCTGCATGTTTGTAAAACGCGCCACAAGACTATGTAGATCTAAAAGCTTATTGTCAGCGCTATTAAACACCAAGTGCCACACTCACAGTATAAGTTATAACGCTGGAACCGATTTTGCGCAGGCATTTAAAAGCACCGGTTCCTACAAGGGCGTCTTTCAACTAATAATCGTAGACACAACCTCAAACTGCTAGTTGGTCTAAGCGGAACGCCCTACCTTTCCATCGATACTTCGTGTCAGCATCCGAGCCGATCGGGGAGGTAAGGGAGCCCGCCTAAGCCTCTGTATATGACACGAAGCGTCATTCGTTGGGCGTGGGTCACGTGGGGTTAGTGCGCTAAGCGCCATTGGTTAGATGCTCGGCCAATCGGAGCAAAGGACTAATATTGTCCGAAGATGTAAACAAACCGGGATATTGATTGTATGTTTATACAAACCGGCATCTAAACAAATTCTCCTTGCGCACATGAATTATTCAGTATGTATATAGAGGCGCAACGCTTAGTGTTAAATGTATTGCCACACGTGTTATGAACAATGAGGAGGGCGAGTGACAGGGGCTAAGGAATTTTTTGCCAGGTAATGATGAGAGCTAATTAATCAATTGATGGGTAATAAAACAATGCCCTGTATGGTATCAAGGGTACAGTTGTGTGCTGCAAATTCAGAAAGGTGTTACAAAACCCATGTGTCTCAAATTGAGGATGGCATGAGTGTCTCAAATTGAGGATGGCATGAGTGTCTCAAATTGAGGATGGCATGAGTGTCTCAAATTGAGGATGGCATGAGTGGAAATGATGTATGTAATGTATGCAGTATATATACAGAATCAAACCAGTCGCGGCCAGAGTATTATTAAATGAACATTTTTTAGTTGGCATGAGACATCATAATGGAGATCATAGGCTGCCCCATGGTATGTCATCATTAAGCCCAACCCAATTTGTGCCCAATTTGAACACCCACTTTTGTTCTTTTAATAGGAGGAATCTGCCTATATCAGTGATATGTGCCGGAATGTTGGGTTGTTCGATCACTGTCCACTGGAAAGCAGTAGATGGATGGCGTGCCTCCAGGAAATGATTCGTTAGTTTGGTGGCTTGCCTCTTGCACCTAATGGTGCTCTTGTGTTCAGATATTCTCACTCGAATCTTACGAGTGGTCATCCCCACGTATTTGAGGCCACAGGGACATGTAATCAGGTATATTAGATTATCACTATTACAGTTCGTGAATTTATTTTGGATCCACGGTCGTGTTGTGCCTATGTCTATTTCTGTGGATTTCTTTGTTTGCGGGCAGGAATGACATGACCCGCATGGATGGTGACCTGTTAGTGGGGGGGGGGGGGGGGGGGGGGGGGGGGGGGGGAAGGTCCCATAACGTACCCAGAGCCCTGGGTTCTTTCATGCGTGGTCTAGTATGGACCAGACGATCTCTAAGATTAGGACCTCTTTTAAAAGAAAAAAGAGGCGTCTGTATTGTGGACTGATCTGAATTAAGAATGGACCATTTTGAATTGATGGTTCTAGCAGTGCCGAGCGGTTATTGTTCCTCGCTCTTTTAAGCGATCGCTGTACTAATATCCTTGGGTATTTTCTGGAAATTAGTTGTTCCTTGAGACTCATTGAGTGGTTTTGAAAGGCCCCAACACTGGAACAGTTCCTATGAACTCTAAGAAACTGTCCATATGGCAAGTTCTCCCGAAGAGATTTGGGGTGATAACTGTCAAAGCATAACAGGGAATTTTCCCCCAGTGGTTTTCTATAGAGTTCTGAGTGTAACCCCTCTGGAGTGGATGTGATGAGTAAATCCAAGAAAGCCAGTCTGTCTTTCCCTATCTCGATGGTGAAGCGAAGGAATTCATTCCTGCTGTTAAGCCATCCCAAAAACTCTAGGCAACTCTCACTAGTGCCCCGCCATACCACAAGTACATCGATGTACCTTTTCCAGGTTCTGATACATCGAAGAAAAGGGTTGGTGTTAGCCAGCTCATGCTGCTGTTCAAATGAATGAACATAGAGATTTGCCAGGCTGGGAGCGTAAACGCTCCCCATGCTGGTACCCGATACTTGGAGGTATATCGTGTCCTCGAATTTGAAAAAATTGCGTTTAAGGGCCAGAGTTGCACAAGCCATAATGAAACTAACAGGAGTTATACTTTCAAGTGTCCTAGATTGGAAAAGATGCTCGATAACTTCCAGAGTTTCATCTTGGGGTATTGATGTGTAGAGGGCCTCTACATCAAATGAGACCATGCCCGTGTCCTTTAAATAAGAAATGCCAACGTATTTAAAGGACACGGGTGATGTACTACGCCTTTTACCTGGAATAGAGTTTGACCTCACAATGGATCTCCTGGTCTCATTTGATGTAGAGGCCCTCTACACATCAATACCCCAAGATGAAACTCTGGAAGTTATCGAGCATCTTTTACAATCTAGGACACTTGAAAGTATAACTCCTGTTAGTTTCATTATGGCTTGTGCAACTCTGGCCCTTAAATGCAATTTTTTCAAATTCGAGGACACGATATACCTCCAAGTATCGGGTACCAGCATGGGGAGCGTTTACACTCCCAGCCTGGCAAATCTCTATGTTCATTAATTTGAACAGCAGCATGTGCTGGCTAACACCAACCCTTTTCTTCGATGTATCAGAACCTGGAAAAGGTACATCGATGATGTCCTTGTGTTATGGCGGGGCAATAGTGAGAGTTGCCTAGAGTTTTTGGGATGGCTTAACAGCAGGAATGAATTCCTTCGCTTCACCATTGAGATAGGGAAAGACAGACTGGCTTTCTTGGATTTACTCATCACATCCACTCCAGAGGGGTTACACTCAGAACTCTATAGAAAACCACTGGCGAAGAATTCCCTGTTATGCTTTGACAGTTATCACCCCAAATCTCTTCGGGAGAACTTGCCATATGGACAGTTTCTTAGAGTTCATAGGAACTGTTTCAGTGTTGGGGCCTTTCAAAACCACTCAATGGCTCTCAAGGAACAACTAATTTCCAGAAAATACCCAAGGAGATTAGTACAGCGATCGCTTAAAAGAGCGAGGAACAATAACCGCTCGGCAATGCTAGAACCATCAATTCTGAAGCCCCCCCTTGAGAGGTTAACGTTTGTCACCACATTTGGGACTTTATCTAACAAGATATAGAAATTGGTCAAGTGGGTGTTCAAATTGGGCACCAATCGGGTTGGGCTTAATGATGACATACCATGGGGCAGCCTATGATCTCCATTATGATGTGTCTCATGCCAACTAAAAAATGTTAATTTAATAATACTCTGGCCGTGACTGGTTTGATTCTGTATATATACTGCATACATTACATACATCATTTCCACTCATGCCATCCTCAATTTGAGACACTCATGCCATCCTCAATTTGAGACACATGGGTTTTGTAACACCTTTCTGAATTTGCAGCACACAACTGTTCCCTTGATACCATACAGGGCATTGTTTTATTACCCATCAATTGATTAATTAGCTCTCTCATCATTACCTGGCAAAAAATTCCTTTGCCCCTGTCACTCGCCCTCCTCATTGTTCATAACACGTGTGGCAATACATTTAACATCATACATTTAACACTAAGCGTTGCGCCTCTATATACATACTGAATAATTCATGTGCGCAAGGAGAATTTGTTTAGATGCTGGTTTGTATAAACATACAATCAATATCCCGGTTTGTGTACATCTTCGGACAATATTAGTCCTTTGCTCCGATTGGCCAAGCATCTAACCAATGGCGCTTAGCGCACTAACCCCACGTGACCCACGCCCAACGAATGACGCTTCGCGTCATATACAGAGGCTTAGGCGGGCTACCTTACCTCCCCGATCGGCTCGGATGCCGACACGAAGTATCGACGGAAAGGTAGGGCGTTCCGCTTAGACCAACTAGCAGTTTGAGGTTGCGTCTACGATTATTAGTTGAAAGACGCCCCTGTAGGAACCGGTGCTTTTAAATGCCTGCGCGAAATCGGTTCCAGCGCTATAACTTATACTGTGAGTGTGGCACTTGGTGTTTAACAGCACTGACAATAAGCTTTTATATCTATATAGTCTTGTGGCGCGTTTTACAAACATGCAGCGCCGAGAGAGACATCGTCAATTGGTGGCTACTTACTCCAGTACAACAGTTGGATTTAAGTAAATTTAGCTACATAGTTTGAGTGGAACATTGGATGGCGCTTTCTGGCACTTATATTTGACAGTCTGAATACACGTGATACAAGTGGCACTTACAGCTTTGCTGTTCTTTGCCCCCTTTTCAGAGCGGTGCTTCCCCTTTACCCTGAGCCGTGGCCAGGTGGGGTGAGGTCCATACATCTTCCAAGTGGGGTAAGATGTTAATCTCCTTTGGTTACTTTGACAATTCTATCCAATGTTGAGACTTTAGCACTATGTAAGATGTGTCTATGATAGTGCCTGAACACGTCATTTTCTACTAGGATTGAATAGTTGTAACCTAGTATGTTCATACAATTACAAGAATGCGTTGTTTTCAACAAGACTCCAGCTAATTATCTCCATGTTTTCACTATTCCTAGCAATCCCCAACTTTGAAAGGTGAAGTCACCGATACAGACATCTAGTGGATACAGGTGATCTGAGTATCGGGTTTGAAATGTATTTATAATTTTGAGCACTTTTGTCTTTTATAAACACTAGTTCGTAGTAGCAAACAGATTACTGTGGTCCTGACGAAAGCAATGACAACCTGTGTCAAGAATTGCTGAAACATGTTGACCCTTAAACACATCTAGATGATCCAAGATTAATTGGGTTGTCCCCGTCTACTTTTTAATATTGGTAGAGTGGGTAGCAACAGAATAAAGTCACTTTCAGCACCCCCTCATCCAATTTTATTTCACACACATTTTTTCTTGTTTTTTTCACTATTTTTTGCACTACGACATCAGTCCCCTTCTTTAACATCATCTCAGTTGAGAAGTAAGACCACGTTAATCTATCTGACCATGTCAGGGTTTTTACAATCTTAGCCCTCCATGAGAAAGAGAATAGATAACACCATCCGTGGTCTCAAAAGGAACCAAAATGATGAAGGTCGGTTCCGTGTGGTGACTGATGGGCATCCTTATATGATCACTTGTTGGGCTTAATATAAGGGTGACCTCTGTCTTTATAGTTTATACACAGCATGGTATAGGAGTCCTCTGTAGTCGCTCATCTGGCGTTCTTGTTATCCTAGACCCTCTGACACTTCTTGACTGGCTATAATGTTCAAAACGCAATACATAGGTCTGGTGTAGTCTGGGTTTGAGCTAAAGACTTGTGAAGCCCTGCACTTTATGTTTATACTTTGAGCCACCAGCTCCTTTGGAGGCCTGTTCACATATAGACCACAAGGACCCTGGCTCCCTTTTGTAAACGAGCTAAGATACTTTACTGAACCTTTTATGACGAATAGGTGTTAAACCATCCTGGGCTATTTCAATTTCCATCTAGAAGAGAACAACCACCAAGACTCTCTAGCACTTACCGAAACCTTTTCCAGTCTAGGAATTCATCAACTGGTGTTTGCCCCTACACACGATGCAGGTCACACCCTAAATGGCATATTTTCGAATTATGTCAGGGTGTTCAATCAAACAGTTATTCCCCTCAGCTGGATAGGAGTATCAACCAACAGGCCCTGGCTCTTCTAACCTCCTTCCTTAGTGATTGCTCACAGAGAGCGATGTTAGAGCAGTTCTATTCGGAGGTATTCTGCCTGCTGTGTGGAGTACCACAGGGTTCACCATTAAGCCCCACGCTCTTTAAATTTTGCATCTCCACCTGTGGCCATAATTAGGGCTTTTAGGATGTATGCGATATATGCGGACGACACACAGATCATGGAGTCAATTCCCAAGAAACCTGCTGCCACTGCAAATAATTTCTCTCAATGCATTTCGGCAGTTGCAGACTGGATGAGACGGAATTTTCTGAAATTAAATGCTGATAACACTGAGGTTTTGCTCTTTGGCCCCCGCTCTCTGAGCTGGAATAGAAATTGTTGGCCAGACACCTTAGGTATATGTCCCATCCCAGTACAGAAGGCCAAAAATCTGAGAGTAACCTTAGACACTGAACTTACACTTGACAATCAGGCTAACAGCACTGTGGCAACCTGCTTCTGGCTCATAAAGAAGCTTAGGAAAATTATTCCTTTTATCCACAGGCCAGCACGAAAGCAGGTCGCACTAGCCCTGGTCATGTCCAGATTGGACTAATGCAACTCCCTCCATCTGGACTCCAATACTTACACTCAGCACAAACTGCAAGTAGTACAGAATGCGCTTGCTAGAACAGCTCTTGATATTCCCAGGCATCAATCGGCTGCTGTGGGGTTCGGGGCCTTACACTGGCTCCCCATCAGAAAGCACATTATGTTTAAAGCATTATACACGGTTCATAAGGCCCTTTTTCTCCCGAGTCCAGCGGGGATTAAAGATATGTTTTACTGGCATATTCCAGGTAAAAAACTTTGATCGGCACACTGCAACCAGCTCACTATGCTGGGGACCCGAAAGAAGAAATGGGGAGATAAGCCTCTCGCAACTGCTGCAAGCAACCACTAGACTTCGCTTCCACAAAGCCTGAGGGCTATCCCAAAGCGGTTGCCTTTCAGAAAAGGCACTCAAAACTTAGCTCTATACTCTTTAAGTAGCATTTCTTTTTTTTTGGTGGGCTTATAGATAGGATTTAGCTCTGGATAGCCGGCTAAAGCACCCTGATGCCATCGGGTAATTGTTGCACTCCATAAAATCAAATCATGTCCTAAAGTGTGCAATCTTGAGGGACGTTTCCTGTTGGTGGTTAAACTGGATGGTCAGGACACGAGCCCGATGAACGTGTATGCCCACAGCAGCACTGATTTAACATTTCCACCCAAAATGGAAGATGCAGTAGTTTCATGACTTGACACTCCCATGTTGTGGTTTGATGACTTTAAGATCTGGACCTACTCTTGGGAGGCATCTGTTCTATGTATACGACATAATACATTTAGACTCGATCTACAACTGACTGAATTGGGAAACAAGCTTAACAATTTGGACATCTGGAGAGAACACTACAGTGGGGAACACGCATGGATATTCACTCCAAGCACTACACATACATGTGTTTATGACGAGCCTACATGAGCATGTGCTCTTGTATGCAAGACTTTTGTGTTCAATAATGGGTTTGGAACCTGCCCATTGCTAATCATTGTTGGCATCAGGATCGCTAGTGTTCACTGCCTGCTAATTGGGAGGTGCTTGACATGCGTCACTTCCTTGTCTTTGTGTGGCGCATGGACTGAGCACAGATTGCGTTTAGTTAGTCTCCCTCTGCTGTTTGCGTGATGATTAAAGTACTATTTTTCTTCTTGAAAAAAAATTAAATTATGCCATGATCAATGCTGGCTATGTCATAGTGTTTTTTTTTTTACCTTCTCCCCACCCTGTACTGGTTTCTTCTTCCCTCACTTCCCACGTGCTTCCACATCATGTTTCTTCTCTGCCCCCCCCCCCCGCCCGTTTCTTCTCCCCCTCCCATGCAGACCCATCCCTCCAACTGACAGACGAAAATTAAAATGCTAGACAGCAGCTAGTGCTGGCACCTTCACAGAGTTTTTTTTTTAAACTATCTCTTCATCCATCCACCCAAACACACACACACATCCTTAGGTGAAACCTATTGGCTTTGCCAATTCTTGTTAGTAGTGTGCTTTGCAGATGGTTGCACAGATGTACAATACCTGAGAAGGACAATGTCCCTGAAAAGCCAATTTACCAAACATACACACAATATGGCATCAGGCCCGAGCACCCCAAAATGGAGGTCAAGATACCTCAGGACAAACTTCTGAGTGGAGCCTTGTGTCCACCACAGATAACTGGCATGCTACATTTCAGAGATAAGGGCGGTGGAGGCCTATTGGATGTGCGAGCATTGATATCACTGTAATAATAATAATAATAATAATAATAATAATAATAATAATAATGTAAATTATAAAGCAACTTGTGTGTCCCCACCTACAGAAACAGCTATGTGCGAAGTTAGATAGTGCGGCGAGGCTTATGTCTAGTAAAGCCAGGTGTTGAGGCCTCTACTGAAGACATTTTCAGATTTTTCTGTGCGCAGCGAAGGTGGAAGTGTGTTCCAATGTTTGGCTGCCAGATAGCCAAATGAGTGCATATCCATCCACGCCCTTTTGATTTTTGGGACTTTAAGCAGGTGGGCTCCTTTTGATCTCAGCTGCCGAGTGGGATTGTAAGGGATCAGGAGATCATGCAAGTAGCTGGGTCCTTTCCCCTGTAGACTCCGATGACAAACACACAAGGCTTTGAAAATAATTCTCTTACTAACCGGCAGTCAGTGAAGAGTGTCAAGGGCTTTCGTAGCTGAAGCTCGCTTAGGTAGATTGAGAATTAGGCATGCTGCTGCATTCTGAATGTGTTGCAGCCGTTGCAAGGTTTCTTTAGATGCTCCCAAATAAAGGACATTACCATAGTCCAGCTGAGAGGTCAAAAGAGTGTGAGCTAGGGTTTTCCTCGCTGAGGCGGGAAGGATATCCAAGGTTTTCTTTAGCATTTTAAGGATACCAAAGAATCTCCCTGCAACTTTCATTGTGTGGGTCTCGAAGGAGAGTTTTGGATCGAGCTACACTCCTACATTTTTCACTTCTGTTTTTGGATTGGGCAGAGGCCCCAGACTCTGGGGTCACCTGGCTGGCACCATTGGCATTTTTGATAGGTGTGGGTGATGTGCAACCTGGAAGCTACCGGTCCTGTAGGAAGGACCGCATCCACTTTAGTGCTTCTCCATCCACCCAGCAACCCTGCAGCCACTGTAGTGTAAGTTTGTGGGATACGGGGGTCATAGGCTGCACTTGGGTCCAGGGAAGTCGTCTGACAGGCGTCCACGCGTTTCCGCAGAGACTCCGTAGCAAAGAGGAGTGCTGACTCCATTGAATATGTGGCTCACCACCTTCTCTGCTATTTCAGAGATGTAAGGAAGCAGAGAGATGGGTCGCAGATTTTCCAGCAGCTCTGGATCAGCCAAGGGTTTTTTCTTCAAAGGCAGAACAATTGCGTGTTTCCACGTCCTCTGGACTACCCCACATTTAAAGGATAGTTCCAGTAGGTTGGCGATCCAGATTTAATACTTAGGGCTACCCCCTTCAGATCTATCAAGGGGGGGGGCGAGAAGAATTTCCAGAGAGGGTGGTCCCTGGCTCAATAGATCTCTCGGGTTGCAAGATAGGACCGTTGCGGGCTTCCTCAGGGAAAGTACTGTATATATTAGAAGGAAGAAGTCAGCAATCCGATTACACCACTGTGAGGAGCTGGTGAGTGTAATCAGTGTCCTCTCTAGGGAGGATATATTTTTGAGGGTAGGAAATAGTTCCTTAGAGGAATTATTTGCTGTTTCTATTTTCTCCTTATAGTAAGTGGCGTGCTTTTTTTCATCAAGGAGTGGTAGTTTTTTGTGCTATCTTGTAAGCATCCTTGGTGTCTTTCGAGAGATCTATCCTGCATTTACGCTCATGGCGTTTACAGTCTTGTTTAACGGCTCTACGCTCTTCGTTATACCACGGTGCAGATTTGGACCATCTCTGATGAGTCTTCGTAGTCCTCAGAGTGCTTCTGTGATCCACTTCTCCACTGCTGAGTTAGCCATTTTAATCTAGTTACTCAGTAGTGGAGGATTTTTCTATAAGGGGCAGGTAAAACTCATTATAGAAACTGGCCCGGTTTCTGCGTGGAAAAGCAGGGGCCAATTTTTGCGTGTGTCGATGTTTGACTAGTGGAATATGGAAAGCTACGAGATGGTGGCCGGACCAAGAGATGGGCGTCAGGGGCTCAACCACTAGCTCAGGATGATTCAAGAAGATGGAGTCTAACACATGGCCCGACCGATGTGTCGGAACCATGGACTTGAGTTCTAACTGTAAGGTAGCCAACTCTTTGCAAAGCGCTTTAGTCTCATTCTTCATGTGATACTCCACATGTTTAATTAAATCACCCAGCACCGTAAGGTTGTTAAGATGGAGTGCTAATTGAGTTGCTATTTCTGCCAGATTGGGCGTGAAGCCAGTAGCTGGCCCCGCTAGGCGGTAAATCAGGAGACCACTCAGAGTAAAATGACTAGCCCTTTTTAGAGTGAAGTGCGCTGCTTCTGCATTTTCTACATGAACTTTGTCCAAAGTGCAATTTAATGACAGGTGAAAAATGATGGCTATCCCTCCTCAGGGCGTGATAGGGCGTCCTGTCTAAGGATGCCATAGCCATACGGGAGGGCTTCTTGTATGTCCGGGGCAGAGTCCGCATTTAGCCAGGTTTCTGTAAGAAACATGGCGTCAGGCTGGTTGTCTGTGATGTAGTCGCTGATTTCAATTTTATGTTTAGAGAGTGACCTGCAGTTCACAGGAGATAACTTCAAATTGTCATCTTGCCTAAATATTGTCTTATCTGGATCAAATACAAAAGAACATTGGGTGCAGCGTAGAGCCTCTGCATTTACCTGCAGCGAATGATAGCACAAAACGGGTAGAGGTCTCTCCAGCTCCTTTATATCTTTCCTTGGTACCTCGGGCTGGTCTGGCTTCAAACGGGCATGGTGGGTGGCCTCTGGCACTAGCAGGATGCGGACAGGCGCAGATGGGCTTGCCATTGGCATGTCGTCATTGCGCGTGTTTGCTGCGTGTCCAGCCCTGCATGCTCCACTTATAGTGCCAGGAGCCCAAAAGACTAGCCCGACGCCCCGCTGGAAGAGAATGCTGTCCCAGAGGGAAGGAGGAGGAGCTACGTCCTTTAGCTCAATCAGCACTCACTGCCGTGGCGGACCGAGGACGTAGAGGGGGGAGAAAGTGCAAGTATGCAGAGCAAATGTGCAGAGCTAAAATCAACACAGGTAAACAAACAATATTGTACAACTGTACAACTTGGCATAAATATTTTTTTAAAACATAAACCGTAATTGCCCTATTGGGTAGGAGGGTGGGGGTCGAAGCACAGGTTCCGGGTGCAAGACCCACTGGACAAGTATTCCTTCATATCCTTCAGACAAACTACATAGAGAGGGTGACAAGTCGGGGAAAATTGGACCTGGCTCCAACACTGATAAACCCCTACAGCCCGGACAGTGAGAACAGTCACTGAGTTAAACACACGCCTCGCCACTCAAAACTACTTTTTTTTTAATGGATTGTACATTTGGCACAAAGTAGAGGACCACAGTCGAATTCAGGGTTATATTGTGAGGTTCACACTCTAGGTGGTCAGCTTGATGTGACCCTGATAAGGGAATTAAGATCTATGCTGAAGGAAATTCAGTGAGGTAAGACTCTTGGGAGACAGGGCCTTCACATGAATTCTATAAATGTACCTTGAAAGCACTATTGGGCAAACTGCTGGAAGTGTGGGAGAAGGCACTAGAGTGTGGACAACTCTCAGACTTGATGTAAGAGGCACCATAACAATAGGGCTTAAGCCTGGTAAAGACTAGCCAGTAATAAGTCATGCAGGCCGCTGTTAAAAGTCCAACACCAACATTGAGCTGAATAGTAAAGTCAGAGTGGGTATCCTTTTGATAGTGATCCTCAGACTGCTCCCAGTGGACCAATCAAGTTATATTGCGGGGCAGAAGCACAAAACAGATTTGAAGAGTATGGCTCATGCCAAACACTACATAAAACTATTAGTGGTAAATATGAGGTGCCATCTCTCAATATCGAAAAGACGTTTGGGTTGTATCTTCCCTTCAGAGAGGAGACTGTGATTCAGCAACACAACAAAAATGGTCTGCTCTAGGCTTGTGTACCTGTCCCAACCTGTGAGGGGTGAGGCGTCCAGCACAGCTTCAACCTACTAATGGAGTTTTATGAAACATCAGGACTGGGCACAAACGTGACCAAGTTCTGCCTTTTTCCATTGGGCACGGTAAAGGTGTGGGGACGATGCCTCACTTGAAGTGTGGGGAGGTGGGGTGGAGGAGAGGGAGTGGAGGTGACACTGCAGCCTGAAAACTTGATCCCTTGAGACTCAGCTATTTGTAGGGATAGATATAAAAGGCAGATATTGTTGGAAAGGGTCCAGACTTATTGGATTTGCCACAAACGTCATTACCATAGTTCAGATGCAATTTCCAGTTGACAAAATCACAGAAACCAGATTTTCCAAACAATTGCGCTATAGGATTGCCAAATTACCCTATTGAAAGTATATTTTGACTCATGAAGGTTTTGGTTGCCTAAGCTTGTCTTTTCTGCATGCTACATCAGTCAAGTTTGTTATAAGAGAAATGGCCAGCAAGGGTTTTTTTGGTTTTTATATTTCTCAGCACTGTTAGGACTTGTTGTAGATAATCAGAGTACCTAAAGCTGAATTTAATCAGTGGCTGTCCTATGTTGTTTAACTATTTCGAAAAAGAATCAAAACAAACAGTGTTACCACACTAACACAATATATACATTTTTTGATAAAAATGCAAGAAACCAGGGTTTTTGTGTTGTCTGAAAGTTATTATTTGATTTCAAGACCAAAACATATATTTTTATACAGAAAAGATAAACATTCATCTAAAAATAGGGTTCATACATAGATACAAAGTGGATATTCAAGGTATCGGTTGTTACCTGCTTTGATCTATCCAAATTATAAGTCCAGACTGCTTTAAACACAATAATACATTGATTTCAACTCAATAATCAGAAGAAAATCAAAGATGACAAAGTTCAAAAATGCAGAGTTGGACTGAATAGTCGACGTTTCGGTCTTTTTGGAGTTTTTCATAAGACCATCATCAGGACAAAAATAATTCTATATACAATAGATGACCCTCTGTAAAGAAAACATATTACAATATATACATATATATACAAACACCTGGTTATAAATCTATACACAATTTTTATTAGAAAAAAATCTACATTTATTTACATTCTTAAATGCCTATTCTAGGTTGCTTAAAAAAGTCGGTGTGGCGACTAGAAAACAGAAAAAACGAATTTTAGAAAAAATATGGTCAAAGATCCAAAATATTCAATCAGTGGTATTTTTAACTCACTTTTGTTTAGTTAGAGACATGTCACTATTATATTCAGGACGGCAGCAGCGCTTTCAATTGTGGCGTTGATGCGAGGCAAAGAGATAAATCTTTTTATGCCAAAGTTTTACTGCAAGAGATGGGGGCAAACTGTAAGCTATCTTCCCACCACAGTTTAAAAAAACATTTGCATGGACTGTCAAACGAAACAGGGGGGTGGGGGGGGCTTATTGATTTACCTCATATTATATACAGGAGTGCTGTCAACAGTTTTCTGACAGGGAGTCCAAATTCGATCAATTCCAGAACACTTGTATATTTCTAGTTGGATAAAGAAATATATATACGAGTTTTTTAGATTCACATTATGTTATTGTTGGTTTACAACTATATTGCACATCTCTATTCTAGCTAGAAAAGGCCTTTATCTATTCATGAGCAACCTGAGCGTAGTTAACTAGTAGTTGTCAGTTAATAATACTAGTTCACAAAAGATGTTAGAACTGCTATTGGCAGCAAGTTGGAACGTTTATTAGGTTTTACTTGTGGCTTTTCAAGTAGCTGTAAGCGCCTTCTTCTCTAGACAATTTAAAAAGACATCAGGGACGTCAGGGTAAAAGTAAGGTTCCCTGAAAATTTATGTATAAGTGTGCTACTCGGGGGACCGAGGTATTCTAGCTTAAGTAGTGGAACAACTAAGCATTAGAATCTTCGCAAATCGCTTTAGTCAAAATTACGATAAGGGAGATCTTCTTTTTGTATCACTTACTTCGAATCTCGATCGTAACCGCGCCAAAACTCCAAACGAATCAGGTTAGGGCTTACAACAATGTTTGCGTATTGGTGCTTGTTTATAAAGCGTCACACTTATCAACGGGTCGCGTGTTATCGCGAGATTACACAATGGGAGCAGTTACTATGTTTAACGTGTAACGAAGGCGGCCATTTTAACCTATGCAATTCACCTATGGTGAACCAATATTTTATCTGCGATGTAGTTACTCGATTGCCCTTCAACAAGTAGACATTGGTTACTAGAGTTTGAATCGAATGTAATTTCAAATATTACGTAATTAATTTACAAAAAAGTTTTCAAAAAAGAAGAAGATGTAGTCAAGCAATAAAGCATATTATGACAGTATTGGTCCTGTCGCCAAAGAGGCGCGCACATTCTGAAACTTCACATCATAGAATAAGCGCTCATAGTCAAAGCAGTAGTTATACAAATTTATCTAGATAAAGATATTCACACAGCATTATAATCTACACTTATCTTGTCTAGAGTAATTTGTTTTAAATGTGTATAGGCACTGATTTTTATTTAAGCCAAGATCTGACTATACTATTCCAGAAAGTTCCGACAAGTTTAGGTCAGGCAGGCAAGAGTATGCCATTCAGTGCTAGAGTTCAGTCCATTTTTCACACTATTGGCAATTTCAATCCAGCGATTTTCTTTAATAATCAAGCTTTTATCACAGTTTTTTTGTCTGATTGATGGTTTCACAACATCAATTACCCACCAAGTAATTTCTTTCTCAGAATGTTTTGCAGAAGAGTAGTGTTCTACTAATGGGGCATTTTCCACTTTGCAGCGGATCCGTGACTGATGTTGAAGGATTCGCTGCTTGATCATCTGTGTGGTTTTCCCTATATACAGTTGACCACATGGGCACTGTATGCAGTAAATTACATTACTGGTTCTGCAGTTAGAGAAATTTTTGATGGTAAATTTACGTTCATTGATCTCAAAAGTTTTGATGTTCTTGGTGGTGTTGCAGGCCATACAGTTATTACATTTATAATGTCCTTGTAATGGAGATAGTTGTTTCATGTTGTCAACAGTGTTTACATCTTGTCGTTCGTACGCATGTACTAGGCGGTCTCTCAGATTTGGCCCGCGTTTGAATGAAAACATTGGTTTCTCTCTCAGTTCAGGTAATTCTTTCAGAAGAGACCAGTTTTTTGTTACAATCTTTTTGAGTTGTTGGCTGAATGTGCCAAAGGTAGTCACACATACTAATGGTGCCTGGTTGTTTTTAGGTTTATTCTGGAGCAAGGCTTCTCGGTTATTATACCATGCACGTTTCATGGAGTTCTTAAGGAGCTTATTGGGGTACCCTCTCTCATGTAGTTTGATTGTAAGAATTTTCGCCTCATGAAAATAGTCAGACCGTTTATAACAGTTTCTACGTAATCGTAGAAATTGTCCGAAAGGTAACCCGTCACGTAAAGATTTCGGATGGTGACTGTTATATTTCAACAAAGTGTTGCGTGAGGTGGGTTTCGTATACAAAGTTGTATAGATGGTGTTTTCCTCACTAACTCTAAAGGTTAGGTCAAGAAAGTTCATTTCGTGTGCATGGTAATCTAAGGTAAACTGTAGGTGTGGATTTCTTTTGTTTAGCCACTCATGGAATTGTTTTAATAGTTCCTGGTTGCCTTTCCATATGAGAAAAACATCATCTATATATCTTAGCCAGCATGATATGTTGGCTAAGAGCGGATTTAAATTGTTGTAGATGAATTCTTTTTCAAAATAGTTGACATAAATGTTGGCTATATTGGGGGCGTAAACTGCCCCCATTGCCACGCCTTTAAGTTGTTGATAAAACTTTTTTTCAAAGAGAAAAAAGTTTTGGCACATAGAAATCCTGATGCATTCCACTATGAATTCACTGGGGACAGTGTGTGGTCTCTCCCGACTGTCTAACAGATCTTTAATGAGTGCAAGAACTTCTTCTTGTGGAATGTTCGTATATAGACTATTGATGTCCATAGTCAAAAGATATTCCTGTTCTGGATTATACTCATGGTTTTCAAGTTTAGTTATCACAGTGGTCGTGTCCCTAATGTATGTGTCTGCTTAAGTTACGAATGGTCTAATGAAAAAATCTGAGTATTGGGCAAGTGGCTTTAGGATAGAATTGCAGCCAGCAACAATTGGTCTCCCTGGTGGTTGCGTGGCATGCTTGTGGATTTTCGGGAGGATGTAAATTAGTGCTTAGCCATCCTCCTTCAAGTCCTTGGTCACTTAGTGTTTTTATTTCTTTTTCTAGTGCAGGGGTGGGATCTGTTCTTAGTAGTTTATAGTTGTCAGTTACAGATAGTTGTCCCAACATTTCTTGTCTGTATGCCTCGCGGTCCCATAATACTAGACCACCCCCCTTATCGGCAGGTTTAATTACCGTGTCTTTTAAAGTTTCAAGGTTTTTCAATGCCAAATGTTCCTCTTTGTTAAGATTGTTCCTGCAGAAAATCTGTTGTGTGAACAGTGTTTCAGTTTCAATCAAAACAGCGTTTTCAAAAGTTAGGATGTTTTTTGAAACCATGTTATTTTGGGGGAAGAACGTTGAGGGTGGATGGAGACCTGTCACATTTCTTTCTTGGATATCATCTCTAGAAGCAAAAAAGTTTTTAAGTCTTATTGTACTGACAACTATAAACTACTAAGAACAGATCCCACCCCTGCACTAGAAAAAGAAATAAAAACACTAAGTGACCAAGGACTTGAAGGAGGATGGCTAAGCACTAAAGAGGCTGCTTTTCTCATTAACAAATCACCAACTGTGCCAGCCATTTACATCCTCCCGAAAATCCACAAGCATGCCACGCAACCACCAGGGAGACCAATTGTTGCTGGCTGCAATTCTATCCTAAAGCCACTTGCCCAATACTCAGATTTTTTCATTAGACCATTCGTAACTCAAGCAGACACCTACATTAGGGACACGACCACTGTGATAACTAAACTTGAAAACCAAGAGTATAATCCAGAACAGGAATATCTAGTGACTATGGACATCAATAGTCTATATACGAACATTCCACAAGAAGAAGTTCTTGCACTCATTAAAGATCTGTTAGACAGTCGGGAGAGCCCACACACTGTCCCCATTGAATTCATCGTGGAATGCATCAGGATTTCTATGTGCCAAAACTTTTTTCTCTTTGAAAAAAAGTTTTATCAACAACTTAAAGGCGTGGCAATGGGGGCAGTTTACGCCCCCAATATAGCCAACATTTATGTCAACAATTTTGAAAAAGAATTCATCTACAACAATTTAAATCCGTTCTTAGCCAACATATCATGCTGGCTAAGATATATAGATGATGTTTTTCTCAAATGGAAAGGCAACCAGGAACTATTAAAACAATTCCATGAGTGGCTAAACAAAAGAAATCCACACCTACAGTTTACCTTAGATTACCATGCACACGAAATGAACTTTCTTGACCTAACCATTAGAGTTAGTGAGGAGAACACCATCTATACAACTTTGTATACGAAACCCACCACACGCAACACTTTGTTGAAATATAACAGTCACCATCCGAAATCTTTACGTGACGGGTTACCCTTCGGACAATTTCTACGATTACGTAGAAACTGTTACAAACGGTCTGACTATTTTCATGAGGCGAAAATTCTTAAAATCAAACTACATGAGAGAGGGTACCCCAATAAGCTCCTTAAGAATTCCATGAAACGTGCATGGTATAATAACCGAGAAGCCTTGCTCCAGAATAAACCTAAAAACAACCAGGCACCATTAGTATGTGTGACTACCTTTGGCACATTCAGCCAACAACTCAAAAAGATTATAACAAAAAACTGGTCTCTTCTGAAAGAATTACCTGAACTGAGAGAGAAACCAATGTTTTCATTATAACGCGGGCCAAATCTGAGAGACCGCCTAGTACATGCGTACGAACGACAAGATGTAAACACTGTTGACAACATGAAACAACTATCTCCATTACAAGGCCATTATAAATGTAATAACTGTATGGCCTGCAACACCACCAAGAACATCAAAACTTTTGAGATCAATGAACGTAAATTTACCATCAAAAATTTCTCTAACTGCAGAACCAGTAATGTAATTTACTGCATACAGTGCCCATGTGGTCAACTGTACATAGGGAAAACAACACAGATGATCAAGCAGCGAATCCGTCAACATCAGTCACGGATCCGCTGCAAAGTGGAAAATGCCCCATTAGTAGAACACTACTCTTCTGCAAAACATTCTGAGAAAGAAATGACTTGGTGGGTAATTGATGTTGTGAAACCATCAATCAGACAAAAAAACTGTGATAAAAGCTTGATTATTAAAGAAAATCGCTGGATTGAAATTGCCAATAGTGTGAAAAATGGACTGAACTCTTGCACTGAATGGCATACTTGCCTGCCTGACCTAAACTTGTCGGAACTTTCTGGAATAGTATAGTCAGATCTTGGCTTAAATCTAAAATCAGTGTCTATACACATTTAAAACAAATTACTCTAGACAAGATAAGTGTAGATTATAATGCTGTGTGAATATCTTTATCTAGATAAATTTGTATAACTACTGCTTTGACTATGAGCGCTTATTCTATGATGTGAAGTTTCAGAATGTGCGCGCCTCTTTGGCGACAGGACCAATACTGTCATAATATGTCTTATTGCTTGACTACATCTTTTTTGAAAACTTTTTTGTAAATTAATTACGTAATATTTGAGATTACATTCGATTCAAACTCTAGTAACCAATGTCTACTTGTTGAAGGGCAATCGAGTAACTACATCGCAGATAAAATATTGGTTCACCATAGGTGAATTGCATAGGTTAAAATGGCCGCCTTCGTTACACGTTAAACATAGTAACTGCTCCCATTGTGTAATCTCGCGATAACACGCGACCCGTTGATAAGTGTGACGCTTTATAAACAAGCACCAATACGCAAACATTGTTGTAAGCCCTAACCTGATTCGTTTGGAGTTTTGGCGCGGTTACGATCGAGATTCGAAGTAAGTGATTCAAAAAGAAGATCTCCCTTATCGTAATTTTGGCTAAAGCGATTTGCGAAGATTCTAATGCTTAGTTGTTCCACTACTTAAGCTAGAATACCTCGGTCCCCCGAGTAGCACACTTATACATAAATTTTCAGGGAACCTTACTTTTACCCTGACGTCCCTGATGTCTTTTTTAATTGTCTAGAGAAGAAGGCGCTTACAGCTACTTGAAAAGCCACAAGTAAAACCCAATAAACGTTGCAACTTGCTGCCAATAGCAGTTCTAACATCTTTTGTGAACTAGTATTATTAACTGACAACTACTAGTTAACTACGCTCAGGTTGCTCATGAATAGATAAAGGCCTTTTCTAGCTAGAATAGAGATGTGCAATATAGTTGTAAACCAACAATAACATAATGTGAATCTAAAAAACTCGTATATATATTTCTTTATCCAACTAGAAATATACAAGTGTTCTGGAATTGATCGAATTTGGACACCCTGTCAGAAAACTGTTGACAGCACTCCTGTATATAATATGAGGTAAATCAATAAGCCCCCCCCCCCCCCCCCCGTTTCGTTTGACAGTCCATGCAAATGTTTTTTTAAACTGTGGTGGGAAGATAGCTTACCGTTTGCCCCCATCTCTTGCAGTAAAACTTTGGCATGAAAAGATTTCTCTCTTTGCCTCGCATCAACGCCACAATTGAAAGCGCTGCTGCCGTCCTGAATATAATAGTGACGTGTCTCTAACTAAACAAAAGTGAGTTAAAAATACCACTGATTGAATATTTTGGATCTTTGACCATATTTTTTCTAAAATTCGTTTTTTCTGTTTTCTAGTCGCCACACCGACTTTTTTAAGCAACCTAGTAATAGGCATTTAAGAATGTAAATAAATTTAGATTTTTTTCTAATAAAAATTGTGTATAGATTTGTAACCAGGTGTTTGTATATATATGTATATATTGTAATATAATGTTGTTTTCTTTACAGAGGGTCATCTATTGTATATAGAATTATTTTTGTCCTGATGATGGTCTTATGAAAAACTCCAAAAAGACCGAAACGTCGACTATTCAGTCCAACTCTGCATTTTTGAATTTTATGTCATCTTTGATTTTCTTCTGATTATTGAGTTGAAATCAATGTATTATTGTGTTTAAAGCAGTCTGGACTTATAATTTGGATAGATCAAAGGAGGTAACAACCGATACCTTGAATATCCACTTTGTATCTATGTATGTACCCTATTTTTAGATGAATGTTTATCTTTTCTGTATAAAAATATATGTTTTGGTCTTGAAATCAAATAATAACTTTCAGACAACACAAAAACCCTGGTTTCTTGCATTTTTATCAAAAAATGTATATATTGTGTTAGTGTGGTAACACTGTTTTGATTCTTTTTCGAAATAGTTAAACATAGGACAGCCACTGATTAAATTCAGCTTTAGGTACTCTGATTATCTACAACAAGTCCTAACAGTGCTGAGAAATATAAAAACCAAAAAAACCCTTGCTGGCCATTTCTCTTATAACAAGTTCTGCCCGAGCCCGCAAGGGTATATTGGGTTGCTCACCTATATACTTAGCACATCAGTCAAGCAGCATTAGTCAGAACAGCAGTTAACAAGCTCAGCAGGTCTATGTGTAGGTATACATCTGTATTGAGGAGATCAAAAATCTTTGTGATTTTTGTTCAGCCACTTTGGCATTGCTCTTTTCCCTATACATTGAGCAGAGAAGTGAGCTGGAGGCTAGATCCACATTCTTGTTTTTATTGGTTACAAAATGTAAATCTGATTCGCGAAAAACAAATGTTGATGCCAAGATCTTGTCCACAGTCAGACATATCCAAGTGCTTCCCTGCATTGTAAAGTAACCATAATTAATGGATATATCAAACTTTCCCTCCCATTTTGAAAGAAATTATTGACGGTCTACAATTCGTGCAATGAAACTGGCATCCTAGGCATCAGTGAAGAGCAGCTCACTCCAAGAGACAGAAATCAAGCGTACTCACAGACACACTCTGATCGTTGGTCTGTGTTTGATGCCAACACTCTTAAAATCATCCTCAACTGCCTTGTGTCACGTTAGTAGTTAGGGGCATAGACTTCACATGGTTGACCTCTTTCTTGGCCATCAAGTAAAGTTCTTTTTACTCCCCCTTTCTTGTCAACATCTATTATGTGCATGGTTCCTCAAGGTTCTGCACTCTCCCAATCCTTTCGGTGTTTACCTGACCACTGTGGCATACACCATGGATGTTCCCAAAGTAGACTACTGGATGTCTGCAGAGGATATGCAGTTACTCAACAAAATAGAAGAAAGGCTGACGGTTCACCTTAAAGTATCTAAGTGCTGGGAAAGAAAATGCCAGACTGGGTGCACCATAACTGACTTTGCATAACCTATCATAAGTCTGAAGTATGTTAGTCGGCGCAGCTGATCATTTACTCATCCTTTTCTCTTGGCCAGATTCCCAGTGCCCGCCTTCAACAGCAGACGAAAACGTTAAAAACATAGGTGCTTTCCTTTAGAGTAATTTAACTTTTAGTTCTCTCGTGAATTCAATTAACCTAAGTGCATCCTAGCATGTTTGCATGCTTCAATCCATTCTCCTTTGCCACTAATCCCTCTAAAAGATTTAACTAATCATCACCATGGTGTTCTCATGTCTGGCTTTCTGCCACAGCATTATGACAGCCCTTCCCAAAAAATGGTAAATGAACTGCAAACAGCTAGGCCCATTTGTGCCCTAAAACATAATTGTCGCAATACCACCGATGTCAGTTACTACACTGGCATCTTATCAAAGAGAGAGTCCATTACAAAACTTCAAAACACAATCCACTGTACACAAGGCTGTTCACAGCCAAGCACCAGGCTAACTGACAAGACTCATAGCTTTAGTAGCCATCCAGACACCCTAGATTAGAGGTCTTCAACCTTTTCTGTAATAAGAGCGAATTATGTTCAATGAATATCATGCTGAGCTGCTAATATTATTAGTGTTGTATACATAACTTTACGTTAGCAACCACCCTATGCAAGACTACCACGGTGATTACCTCAGAGCATCAGCCAGTGTTGCCAGTTATAATGAAAGGTTTTATCAACTTGGAATGAACACATATTTTGGAAATTCAACCATTTTTCTCCAATTAATGAGCTCTGAAAGTACACACGTTTTCACATTGAAAGCACAATTTTCAATTCTGTAATACGTATGTTAATTTATCCAAACTATAGCCTCGAATTTAGTAGAATGGGCTGCATACAGGAGATCTACTTACAGGTAGGTAGAGAGCTACCAGGAGCTGCCTACCCCAGATCCTCTTTAGAAAACGTACTGACCATTCAGCCTACCGAGCTTAAAGGATTTGGAAGTAGAACTCACCAGGTGTATGGCTCGTTTCACTTAAGCTACCTTCCTCAGACACAGAGAATGGATCAAGACTTCCTCAGTATCTTTGTCGCTAGCCTTACAGCTATAACTCTGCAATCAAACAGGCCTTCTGCATTAGTTCCCAAGTGACCATTTTACAACTCCTTGCCAGTCAAATGCCCCAGACTGGAACTTAATTAGTAAAGCCCCTCGCCTTCAAAGTTTTCCACGCCGGGAGACAATTACAGATCCACATATGTTCATGGGCATTTTAATAAGCCCCACTGCCTGCCTATTCTCCATATTGTGCTCCGACATGGCGATCAGTTGATTGAATACTATGAAAAAAATACATTACACAATAATAAAATATGGGGAGTGCATTTCTCAGTAACTTAGTTTCGGAATCACTTACATCATTCACCAGATACGTACGTATTTACATAATTCACCAGATCCATCCTACGGTTGGAAGGTGGGGATAACAAGAAATAGTGATTACGTAGATGGCAAATCTAAGTATTATAAGTTTGTTAGATGCTAGAATAGAGGGAAATTTTGATATTTATGAGCATTTGTAAAGCGCAAGCGTTCGCTCCCAGGGGAGCATCATGGCGCTGAAATCTGTAGAGTCTTAAAAAAGCAGCAGGATAGTTCTAATAACTAATATCTTGTTATTTCACTGCAGTACCTTGGGGCACCATAACAAAAAAAGAATTTAAAAAAACATACTTAAAGATCATCCTAGGCCAAAAGAAAAACATCAGATTCAGAAATGATGAATGCATGCCCAAAAGGGCTTACCATACCATGCATAGAATGCCAAATTGGAAATGTTTTTTCCTGCAGGTAGTCAGTACACTGTATTCGGTGCTGGCATAACGAGTCCTCTTCAAAACAAATGCAGAAGTAATCAGCTGTGCTTGTATAATGTGGACTTTGCAGCACATGTGCAGCAGCCAACAAACAATCTATAGGAATTCTCTGGCAAATTCGAACATACTTTCGGCGCCCTTAACGGTGGGGGAAACCCGGAAAAAATAAGATACTACTTCAAGTTCAAACATTTTTCTTAAGAAAAGGGTAGTTTGATCCCCGGTAAGCAAACAAATAATTTACGCAGTGCACCAAAGCACATTGGATAAGTGCTTTATATAGCGGCCACAGTATTACTAATTCTCCTTTCTCCTTTGTTTCTCTTTAGATAGGTTTACCCTAAAAAGCAACAGTACCCGGCTCAAAAGACAAAAACAGTACCACAACACAGAAGTGTTGTGTTTTCATAGTAAGCACTCCTGATGTCTACGTTCCGTGGATCTCGAGTGAACGATATACTGTGTGGAGTTCTCTGCAATACAACCAAGATCAGACCTCTCACGACATTCTCAATGTTAATTGACAGCAAGTGACAGTTCTACCTAGAAAAGCAGATCTTTTAACTAGAACTCTAATCCCTTGGCTCGGAAGCAAATAGCTAGGCCACCGACGTCATCAATTGGGATGGCAACTATAATTGTGTAAAACAACGCATTGAGAAAGACCGTGGGTGGTCAATGCTTGCGAAGTCTGCTCCCATTAATAGCCGTGACAGGCCACAGCGGGTGGGATGACTCTCTGAGAAGGTCCCAGTGGACATACAGCGAGCCCTTGACGAGGATAGCCGTGCTATCCCTGCACTTTGCCTGGTACCACTGACAGATCTTCTTCACATCATTGGAGCTCAGTGACTCCAAATTAGAACAGTCCAGGCCCAGTCCTGCCCTCCCCCGCGACCACCAGCCTGTTCTGAGTCAGAAAAAGCATCCAAGAAGGGTCAGAAAGCTCGTCGCCTCCATTACCCCGCCTCCAACGTGTCTGCTGCCCACAGGAGACCTGTTTCCGCTGATAATATGCGTTTCTGTACCTGAGCCGTTGTGCCGGGCCGGTTCCTCCGCAGCACTGCCGTCCCCTCCGCCATGACCATAGTGACAGAGTGAGACGGCAAGACCCGGATGCTTCGGAGGCGGGGATGCGTAAGGCAGCAGAGCAGCCTGGTAGGAGTGCGTCACCAGCGTCATGACGCAAGACAAATCACTTCCGTGTTACGTTCTATGTTGCCGGTGTTCTGAGAATCATTGGGTCCCCGTGAGTGGCTGCCCCCCCTACGTCACAGGGTACAATGATTCTCAGAACCAAGCTATTATCCGTCGCTCCCCCATGGCGGTTTGCCCCCCCTACGTCACAGGGGCGGAGCCGTCTGTGGAAGGCTCGGTGCACGAGGCTTCATGGCGGAGCCAGACAAGTCCAGGCGTGAGTCCTCATATTTCAAGCACGCTTCAGTAGCTCAGTTGGGAGAGCGTTTGACTGCAGAGTTGGAGGACCCGGGTTCAATCCCGGGTTCGGCATAGTTGCAATTTCGGCTTTTATTTTTATTTTATTTATGTATGTATTTATTTATTTATGCGATTTTATATAGCGCGGACTTTACCCGAAGGTGTCAGAGCGCTTCACTTTAGGACCAGTAATGATACAAGAGGAAACAATTGCAAATTAACAAATTACAAAAGCAAACGTTAAGTTACATGATAAAAAATGACAATAGTGAGCAACCAAAATACATGAGGTAGCAATCGGTACATTACAGGAGAAACAAGCACTGGCGTTGCCAATAGGTTTCGCCTTTGGAAAGTTGGAGCTATTGGTTTTGTAAATGACATTTTATATTTATATATTGTTATTGACCATGCCAATAACGATATATAAATATAAAATGTCATTTACAAAACCAATAGTTCCAAATGCGAAACCTATTGGCAACGCCAGCGCTTGTTTTAAATGACGCGGCATGGCACAGCTAAATTGGCCGCAACACCCCGCTGCGCCATTTCCTTGTAATTATAGCCCCCTGTTCCTTCCTTCCCTCCCAGGTGATGATCGTCCCCTGCTGATCCTGGCGAGTGCGCGGGGTCAAAGGTTGCGTTTCACTCAGTGAAAGGCAGTAAATAAACTGAAACAGCCTCTAAATCAGCTCCCACCAAGAGGTGAGTGACGGGGGGAGGGGCTCAGAAGGAGGGGGCCAGCCCCGGCAGGGGGCCCACGGAGCGCTGCAGGACAGGCCTTCCGGATGGAGGCCGGAGCCAGGTGAGCAGGGCGAAGATCGTGGTGTCAAGGTGCATTATGGTATATTTAGTGGATTGCATTGTTTGGTTCATATTTTGTAAACGGCCCGTGAGATCCCCGGGGCCAGTGTGGCGGGAGGAAGCCAGGCAGGACTTGCAGTTAAAGTTCACCATCAGGCATCCGATCTCTAAACAGAAACAGCAGGAAAGCCCGTTGGCATAGCTCAGTGGGTTAATGCGCCTGAAAGTGAGATGTATCTGCAACCTGCAGCTTACACGCTGGAGGAGCCACTTGGGCCTTTCATCCTTCTGAGGCTAATAAAATGCTGCACTCCAAGTTTGTATTATAAGATGACTCGCTCTTTGCAGCATTTCAAAGATAAAACTTGTAGCTGCGAGCACTACATACAAAACCTTCCATGCTGCACCCAATTACCCCACAGAGGCCAATGTACAAGCAACAGGCTACGAATCCTGCACCACGAAAAGCGCCCAGGGGGTCAGTGAAAACGGTAGCGCTTCCGTGACCAGGACAGGGCCAGGAAGCGCTAGACATACACAGAGTAGCCACTTAAGAAGTGAGGAAGCGCTTCAGGCCACAAGGGGGTACGGGTAGCGCTATGTAAATAATATTAAAAATGCATCTGATGCTCTGACGAACGGGGCAGACTTGGGGGGCAGGTGGGGGATGACTCCGCCTCCTTAACGTGGCACTGGGGGCAGTCGGTAGGTAGGCGCCAAGGGATGTGCTGAGAGCCTCCCGGGCACTGTGGCCCTCACGTGGGCACCGGCTGCTGCATGGTGTTCGGGCACAACAGAACGGAAGCCATGCCAGTGCAGAGTCGACTCTAGTCTATTGTAGGCAGAAGGGGAGACTGGCCCTGCAGAGGGGGAGTGGGGGTACAGACAGGAGGATGCTCATGTACCGGCATGATGGGGGCGGGGTAAGAAGAGGGGTGACGGGCACGAGAGATGCAGGATAATCAAAATCAAAAGGAGCACCGCCAGCTGGACACAGGAGGAGAGGGTGACAACACCCGCAGACAGACAGCGGGACAGCCAGAGATAGGTGGGGTGAGAAGGGCACAGAGTAAAGCAGAGGGGTGAGAGGCACGGGCGCCCTCAGGGACCCAATCACTCACCACGTAGGAGGACCCGCCCTCCCCGCTGTGGGTCTCGGTCTCTGGGATGGAGAAGTGCATGTCCCCCGGTCTCGCGCACCACGCTCCTCTCTCCAGGCACGGCACGTGCCGTCTCGTGCCTGCCCCTCCCACACACCTTCCCCTCTCCTCACAGCATCACAGACAGTGGGTGGGAGGGCGGGAGGTGGCACGGAGAGTGGGTGGGCGGGGGGTGGCACGGACAGCGGGCGGGAGGGAGAAGGCAGGACAACGGGAGGGAGGGGGATTTTATTTATGAAGGCATCGGAAACGGACAGTGGGCGGGCGGGAGGGAGGAGGCACGGACAGTGGGCGGGCGGGAGGGAGAAGGCAGGACAACGGGAGGGAGGGGGATTTTATTTATTTCTTTTATTTATGAAGGCATCGAACACGGACAGTGGGCGGGCGGGAGGGAGGAGGCACGGACAGTGGGCGGGCGGGAGAGAGACGGCTAAAAAAACAAGGCCAAGGGAGAGAGGAAAATCCCTGAACATCGTGAAAGAAACAGGAGCCAGTAGTTGATGTATCTAGGATGTTTCTGTTTTGCATGTACTACACTAAGGGGATACTCTCATCCATCACTCTGCCAGGTTTGTAGGAGGATATTGGGTGGTGGTGTATAAAACAACTGAGAGGGATAGGGAAGGTTCAAGGTTCTATAGATGAGTTATAGGGCCGAAGGGAATGGGATAATATGACTGGGAAACTACACAAAAAGTGCCTTTGAAAAATCATGTGCTGACTGGCTCAAAGTAGCGGGCAGAGCGGAGCAACAACGTGAGTGTGTACAGGAAACAATTCTCCAAAACGTAGTGTGCTGGCCGGCTCAGCTTGAGTACGTGAGCGGAGCAGCAAAACATACGATAAAAAGAAATGATGGGAACTCTGAGGAGTGACACCTATGACACGGCGTGCTGACCGGCTCAGGAATTAGGAGCGTAGCAGCAATGCGCGTGCAGGCAGAGCTCACGAGCAAAGAAATATGAGGCTGGGGGGGGTCGCGTGCTGGCCGGCTCCAAGTTCACAGGAGCGGAGCAGCAACTCGAATAAAGGCGAAAGGGAGATGCCAAAATTAAAGGTGTGGTGCACTGACCGGCTTAGAAGCGGGCGGAGCGGAACAGCGACGTGCACGCCAACAGGAATGTACCTCTCTTGAAAGGGGGCCAAGGAGGTCCGCAGGAGTCCGGGGCCAAGGCTAGATAAACCCATAATTAAAGACGGGACGGAGAGCTGGACAATACACCAAACGCGCAGCAACCAGGAACCAAAATGAAACAAGGGGGGCGTGGTCACGTGTCAAGAACAGTAAGCCAAGCAATGGCTTACGTATGAGATGGCCTGTTACGAGCCTCAGGGACCATCTCAAAAGTACTCGCATCAGTGGATTTCACAATCCCTGGCCATGCATTAATGTTCTACCAGTTTGTAGTCCTCTGGAGGCATGGCGCTAAACCTAGTTCCTAACACACTAGAGATGTGTCATAAGTGTAAGGTGGTCCTGCTTTGGTGAGGGGGCGAGATAATAAAACAAGTCAGGTCCCGGGCCGTGCTGTGATTGGCTGACGTCACGGGGGTGTCCCGGACCGGCAGCCAATCACAGCGCGGCCCGTGAAATGATGTCACGGGGGTGTACCGGGCCGGCAGCCAATCACAGCGCGGCCCGGGACAAAGGGGCGGGACTTAAAAAAAGCCCGAGAAACGCCCCCGAATCGCGTTTTCCCGAGAAAGCGTGATTGACAGCCTCTGTCTCCCAATGGCTAGCCTCCATTTATGGAGCTAGCCAATGGGAAACAGAGGCGGTCCGAACATCCCTACTGTAGACAAAAGTTTTCGATCTGGGAGGGGCACTGTGTGCCCCTCGCCAGGTCGAAACCTAAAAAGTGATATGTGTGCAGGCTACAAAAGCATACAAAGTACAAGTAGAGGTATAATACTGCAATAAATGGCAGACACTCCAGCACAAGAACAAACGTTACGTAGGCAATGGTGGCACTTGTGCAAGTATCTAAAGCAAACAAAATGTGAGAGGTAGCAAACAGTGTGTTACAAGAGAAAAGTGACATGTGCAAGTTACAAAAGGGTACCATACACCGGTACAAGGATAATACTGGAAAAAATGGTAAACATTCAAACTACCAGAACACACTCGGAAGGAACTTCCATAGTCCAGGACAATAGACTTTTCGATAATGGGAGGTCTTCCTTCAGAAGATAGCGAGGGTGTGAATTAGATTTGGAGGTGTCTTTGGAGGAGCAGTCAGTCTTAAGTCAAAATCAAAATCAAATTAAGATCAAAATACGGCGGTCTATCCTCAACGCGGGTGGCCTTATTAGACTTAGTTTTTATACCCGTTTTACACCCCTTTTACAATAAAGGCCTGACGGATCTCTGTTATATGTGTTCATATGTATTTCCACCTGTAATAGAAGGGACCTTGCAGCTTTTCTGTGTTATTTACTGTCCCTTGGTTTCTCACGCTTACTAAGTGTTCCCGACAGGAATTGTTTTCGCCCACGGGCGGGATACTTGAAATGTTCCTTGACCGGTGGAGTTTTACCAATGTGCGCTTCTAGTTGCAATGCCTGTGCAATTTGCATTATAAGCTTCATGCCTCAACTGCCTAGACGATGTCTTTGTGTCATAACACGAAATGGTTAACACTTCCAGTCACGCAGCCTTAAGACGCTCACGTTGGTGTGGAGATGGCGTGCTCTCATGTTATAGATTGACTCTACATACGATGGCCCAACTGGACGCTAAATCCAGACGGGGCTGGGAGAGCTTGGCCCCGCTCTGGGGTTCCAGCGTTACTACTACACCACTGTCGGGTGATGGTAAGGTATCTTACTAATGCCAAGGGTTACGTATTCAGTGCAGGTAGGTACTATATATTGTCCCAAACTAGTACCTTCACAATGTACTTCCATGAGTACATCGGGGACTACTTCCTATCATGGCGCAGTTTCTCGCGTATCCGCGACAGGCCTTCCCAAGTGGCTGAGTGCGGATTAGAGACGATTACGAGCCGGGGGGCGTAACCCAATCAGGTTCCACTTATACCAGTTTGGATTACGCCCTTCGCTCGTGTTCCCAAATTGCTCCTAGGCTCCTAATGCTTCAAGTTCAGACGGAGCAATTTTTTGACTTACGCCTTACCGGCTGTAACAACAGGAGGGCCCTCGGAGTGCGCACACGCTCCTTATAACTAGACATGGCTCTTACGCCCTTGTGGGCTGCAATGATTTCGACTACAGCTCTGCTGAGGAGCCGGTTATATTATTAATTTCACTTCTGGTGTGCAAAGGGTTGGCTCCCCCTCTTACTCCTCCGTGATTGGTGCCTTGCACTACAATATTACATTCTGACACCCTAACACGGGCGTGATTGGTGCTTGGCACTACAATATTACATTCGGACACCCTTACAAGGCTGGGTGAGTTACAAGGAGGATGAAACGTACATTAAAGGAGCATTCACCCCAGAATGCACTTGGTGCCAATCGGGATTTTTCCATCCCAGTGTCGGTCACCAGGGCCCCAGGTATACAGTCCTCAACACGGTGTGGTAAGCCCTATGACCGCCCATCATTATTATTTACGCATATCCTTTGGGCGTTGTTGTTTTGTCTTGTTTCTTATCCTTTTTCTTTTTTCCTATTTCATTTCTCCTACCGCCAAGGTCGGTCTTCTTCCTACCATTGACATCCACTCCCGCCTGATTCTAGATCTTAAATACGATGGATTTATCCAGCACTGTCGTACTAGATAGTTCGGTCTCTCTGGGGACTCCGCGGGTTGCAGGGTCCACGATACGGTTTTGGGTACGTTTTTCACCCCTTCTCCTCCAAGAGATGTAAATCCCTTTTCTGGGAAATGGATGATTTATCCATGCCACATGGGGGGTCGTTCACCATTAACTTTGTGGCAAGGTATCTGGAGTTTTTGGGGCAAGTTTAGCCTTCCCCTAGACCCCCGGGGATACGTCATAATAACGGTCCTTTACGTTTGCACCTTCTTATCGCCATTTTCGCCTATAACCCCTTATGCTTCAGGGTTTCTGCTTCCGGTCCCTTTTCGGGAATACACAATATCAGGGCCGGTTCCAGCTGCACTTCCGTTCCCCTATGCCTCAGGGGGTTCATCCATTATCTCGTTCTCTGGCATTGTCTGAGGGTGCAATTTTTCACATACTTCCCCTTGAAGCTCACTCTGGAGCTCTCCGTGCAAGGGTTCCTTCAGGCGCTTTGGTGTGCTGGTATTATTACCTTCGTTCCCATTAGCCTCTTTGGCTCTTTCCAATATATTGTAAACGGAGCTACCGCCAACTTAGGAGGTTCCTGTTCCTCCTACTAAAGGAGGGGTTGACTCCTTTTCCCTTAGACACCCTTCTAAGGCCTTCTATTGGAAAGGGGTGTGGCGTTAAGGCGACTGACGCTGGAATCTGGGGATCACGGTTCGATCCTCGGCGCCATATTAGCCTGGCACCATGTGACTCTGGCAATAGCTTGCTTAATCTTCCTGACGACCCCTACAGTGGAGGGGTGGAGTGGAGAAGCGAGGCTCAGTGGTTAGAGGCAGCAGACCCAGAAGCTGAAATCAGCCGTGGACCAGGGTTCGATTCCCCGCCTCGGCGGGTCTCGGGCTCAAAAAAAAAATTCCACGGGGTCGACAATTCTCGCTCTGGTGCCTACTCGACTCACGGGGTCACACTCTGCGACTCTGGGCAATAGCTTGCTTAATCTCCACTACGGCCCCTCGCGGCGGGATGCCTGGCTTTCACCTTGTGGATACCCGGCCGGGGTATCTCACAGGGGAATACCAGGACGGGTTCCCTAAGCAAGCGCCTTGAGGCCCCTGGGTTAAAGTGCGCTATATAAATCGAAACACATTTACATTTACATTTACAGCTCGAGACCCTTACGGGTGATCGTTTGTGCTTTGCCAATGTGAATTATTATTACACCTTCACTGTCAGCAGAAACAGATCCTATAATTTCTGATGTATGAAGACCTCCATGCCGACTTCAACACCCATGGCCAAGGGTTGTGTCCTGATTACCAAGGTTTCTTGCATGTCCGCCGTCAAGTAAGCAATCACCTTTTTTGGGTTCAGGGTTTCCGATAAAAACTGAAAATTGTCAGGCGCTTAACTGCGTGCTGGCGCTCCCCTATAACTCCAGGTTCTTCAGTCCCTTGCGATTCATTCAACGTGGGAGTGCCAGGTTAGCTGGTGGATATATGACACAGGACTCTGCTGTGGGGTTAATTTTCCCCACATGGCGGGCGCTCATATACCAAATGTGTGCATATTGATTTTTCGCTCGGTTTTTCCAATGGACCGGGTTTTAGACTATTATTTTCCAACAGAGGGTGAATGGATAGGCTTGAGCCAATATTTCTCGTTAGGTATTCCGTTCACTCCCTCCCAAATCAGAATATTCCTCAGGGGAAGGGTTTTTCTCTACTTTCCCTTATTGATAATGGCCTTTTCATACATACTATCCAGTGATGATAGGCCTAATCTACTTTGCCAGGGTGCGTTGTGTACGGTTTGGCTGGTGTGGATGGGGAGCAGGTAGTATTTCTGCTCCCCGTGGTTTTGTGTACCCCCTAACTCAAAAGGGAGCTTATACAGGCCTAATCTACTTTGCCAGTGTGTGTTGTCTAGGGTTTGGCTGGCGTAGTATTTCTGCTCACTGTTGTTTCCTGTACCCCCTAACTCAAAAGGGAGCTTATACAGGCCTGTTCTAGTTTGCCAGTGTGCGTTGACTAGGGTTTTGCTGGCGTTGATGGGTAGCAGGTAGTATTTCTGCTCCCCGTTGTTTTGTGTACTCCCTAAGTCAAAAGGGAACTTATACAGGCGTAATCTTGGTTGACAGTGTGTTTTGACTAGGGTGATGGTGTTTGTATACCCTCTTTGCAGCTCCTTAATCATTCTAACATATAATTTCTGCACTATCTTTTCAGTTTTGGACAGAAGAGTGTTACCCCAGTGTCTTCTCATCAGGTACGATATCTTTTTCACCTTTTTAGGGCTTGCAAGCGAAGCGAGCGAAAAGCACTTTTACTAGGGTTTCAAAAATGGACCTTGAAATTCCACATAGGTCGTGCATGTGCATTTCAAGGTCCATTGTGATTGGGCTTTGCATGCGTGCTGTTATATAACAAAACACGCAATAGGCCATAGGCGGTCGCTTAACTCCGCCTACGGCCTATTGGTGTTTGTTATGCGCACCAAAGCCCATGTGTCTTCAATTATGGCAGCCAGACACGGCACCACTCAGGAGCTTATTTTTTTTGTTTGGGATCCATTTCACTGTCGAAGCAACTAAACGCTGGATGGTGCCTGGTTGCCCAGGGTGGTCACTCCTTGGCCACAAGGGAGATTCTTCAGTCTTCAGCTCAGGTGAATGTCGAAGGGCAAGGGACTGTGGGAAGTAGTGCTGTCAGAACCATTCGGGAACATGAAATGCCCCGTGTAGATAATCCAACCCTCTACAGTGCGTGGGCACAAGATAACATTTTACCTGGTAGTACTCATGCCCACGCTCTGATACCCACAGATCAGCCTGATCCGTTTTCAATATCTTCTGCCTCACATAATCAGGAACTAACACAATCACAAGGCTCCTCTGTTGCGCAAGTGGTCACTCATCACGCTAAAATTAGGTCATTGGCCTCCAAATCTAAAACTCTACTCGTAATTTTGAAGGTTCTGTCCTGGAACGTTGCGGGCATTGCCAACAAAATATATACTGATGACTGGGATGTCCTAGTAGCTAATAGTGATGTTTGTCTCTTTCAAGAGACTTGGGCTAGGGAACCCCTGTACAGAATGGGATATGCTACCTTTGAAATCAAGGCCAGTTGGAGTGGCAAGGGGAGACCCTCGGGCGGCTTGGCGGTGTGGGTAGCCAGCCACATTGGATGCACTGTGGAGAATGCAGTTACGTCCTCCCAGGACATACAGTGTGTCTTGCTCGAATGGCCCAATGCCCCTAAGTTAGCAATCATAAATGTGTACTTTCGTCCAGTTGGTCCCACCATGGAGTCACCTACACTTGATGATCTCTCGTCCTTTCTGGGCCAACTACCCAAAGACTGTAAGATACTGATGGGTGGAGACTTCAATAGTCACTTCGAACCACTGGAAGGGTTGAGGGAAGGCGCACTCACAGCAGAAGATGACTTTTGGGGTGTTCCGGTGTGTCAATCTCCACATCCCAAATCTTGGTCTCCTCTTGCAGTGCAAATTATGTCTTTGACACTTAATTTTGCTCTAAGGGCTTGCAATGGGCGAGCAATCTCAGACACCCCTTCAATATGTACTTTTAACAGGAAGGATCAGGAATCGCGGCTGGACTACATTTTCGTAGATATTAGCCTGTGGTCCAAGGTTAAAGATTTTAAAGTAGTTGCACGAACGGACAGTGACCACAATTCACTTTTATTAGACATGGTGTATCCTGTAGCTGCAGTGGGACCGCAGCCCGCTGAGACCAGGGAGGACCTAAGTAACCTGGTTCTCACCTTCAACAGGCGTAGGGTAAAATGGGAGAAACTGGTAAATTTGCAAGAAAGCATTAGGAAATTGTATGAGCTAGCACTCCCCAAGTTAGAGGACTTGGATAATTTAATTAACCAACCCAGACTTCAAAACTTTAATAATAAATTAGCTTTAATCCACGAAGAGTTAGTGGGCGTTCTGGGTGAGGTTCTTTTCCCGGAAGTAGTGCAGCGCAAGCAAAAGACTCGAACCTCTACCTGGTATAACTCAGACTGTAAAAAGTCCAAGTCTGAGTTAATAACAGCAATAAAAGCTGGAACAGACAGGGGCAAGGTCGCTGAGCTTAGGCGGGAATATAAGGACATGATGGCGCAGGCAAGGTCAGAGTGGGACTGGGACAGATGGCAGGATCTCTCTCTCGCCCTAGAGACGAGGGATTCTAGGAGATTCTGGTCTTTGGTAAACATTGGTACCGGCGAACCAAAAACTGCAGTGGAGCCCAACATTGCAGCCTCTGTGTGGGAAGACCACTTTGGTAAGCTCTACGAAGATATCTTCGAAGGTTCCAATGATGTGGCTTCTGCCGTCCTATCCCAATCTGGCGACGGATTGGAATTTAGCCTTGGGGAGGTGGTCAGCGCAATAGAGAGACTGGCACTGGGTAAAGCACTGGGGCTGGATAGATTGCCTGGTGACCTCTTTAGGTCCCATCCTGAGATCTGGGCCCCGTATCTTTGGAGGGGTGTTTGTGGTGCTACAGCCCCCTAATAAATGCTTTTTCTGGTAAATAGTTGGGTACAGATGCTTTAAGTCGGGTATGGTGAGGTGTCGGTCGGATTTCACCAGGAATGTTTGCATACATGCAGACAAAAAATACACTGTCTCCTCTCTGTTTTAAAAGTCTTCATAAATGTTGGTTATTTTACAAAATATTGTGTTTTCTCTCACTTAGTACCGCTACCCATCCTCATTTGTCTCCCTTTCCACTGCCACTTTAGCCCCTCTCATGCACCCTGCTTGTTGTATAATGTATTATAACATTAAATGCCAGCGCAATTGTTGGGAAATCTGAAGCTCACACCCCCAATCTTACTGACCAAACTACACCTCTGTGACTGCAAACCCGTATCCCCTGTGCTTCAGCAGCATGCTGTCTCACAGCTTCAAGGAACTATAAACAGCCAGGTTTGAAGGCTTTCACAATTTGAGGTGGATGTCAATTCTTCTTGCAAGAATTGAGTTTCAGAGGTGCCGCCCTGGACTGAGGAGCTTGCAGCAGTGCAGGACATCCTGAAGGAAGTCATCCTGTGTGAAGTTTATACATTTGTGGGTGGGGGGGCGCGAACTAGACCTGAAGGCATCAGAGCGCTTTACATGAGCACCAGTTGTGTTAGAGACGAACACATTAATTGTTAGGTCTCGCTAAACCAATGCGTAAGCATTGTTCGGCGAGATTATAGTAAGGCTTCCGAAAAGTCTCCCCAAACTGCGGATTCAATTCAGTTCATGGGAGCCAGGCGCGTGCACATCGCCAGCCACATCCCACACCATGCCTCGGCATCAGACTTGAAAGGAAGCCGCTCCCCCGCCCCACTCCGCGCAATGCCAGAGCTAGTTTTTCTCGCTTTTTTTTGGTGCTTCATTCCACCTACCACTTTACACTGACTTGTTCACTTTCCTCCCATTTCTATCTCCTTCTCTCAGTCTCCTCCTTCATGTATTTCTCTGTCAATCTCCCTGTCTCCCATTCTTCATCTTCGATGCATCTTTTATTTTCTTACATGCTTTGGTGTACTTTCTCCTTTCTTCCCCTTCCTCCATATTTTCTACAACTTCATCACCTGTATTCTCATATCTTCTTTATTACTGCCTTCCTTATTTGATTTCCTCTTCTTCATTCCACCTTCCTTGTTCTCGCTCCGGTTTTCTCTTTCTTACCTCATTCCTCGTTCTTTCCAACATTGCCGCATCCTCTTCAGTCTCTTTCTCTGTCCGTCTGCCTTTCTCCGTCTCTACTTCTGCTCATTATTTCTTCTGTCCCCAATGTGCAGCTTCCAGTCTTTATTCCTTCCATTCTCTTCTTTCTATCCTGTTGATCTTTCCCCTCTACTCCTTCCACCCTGCATGCCCGCCTCTACTGCTTCCTTCGTTTTCGCGCTTTACTTCCGTAGTCTTTATTCTGTAATCCACTTCTGTTCTCCTCCCTCATAACCAATGTTCCCTCTAATTTTTTTCCTCTGTGTGCGGCAGTGGAGGGTCTATGTGCGCTGCAACCATGGCTATGTGCGCCAGGAACCGAACCTCGCTTGTCTGCGGCGCCAAATGCCACTCATTTTTGGTGCTCTCCTGCCCTCTGTCCCACTCTTTTTTGGTGCCCTCCTGCCCTCTGCCCCACTCGTTTTTGGTGCCCTTCTGCCCTCTGTCCCACTCGTTTTTTGTGGCCTAATGCCCTCTGTCCCACTCGTTTTTTGTGCCCTTCTGCCCTCTGTCCCATCGTTTTTGGTGCCCTTCTGCCCTCTGCCCCACTCGTTTTTAGTGCCCTTCTGACCTCTGTCCCACTCGTTTTTGGTGCCCTTCTGCCCTCTGTCCCACTCGTTGTTGTGCCTTTATGACCTCTTGCCCTCTGTCCTATCGTTTTTGGTTCCCTTCTGCCCTCTGCCCCTCGTTTTTGGTGCCTTTCTGCTCCCTGCTCCCTGGTGTCCGTCCCTCCTCCCTAGTGTCCGTCCCTGCTCCAATGTGTCTGTCCCTGCTCCATGGTGTCTGTCCCTGCTCGCTGGTGTCTGTCCCTGCTCCCTGGTGTCTGTCCCTGCTCGCTGGTGTCTGTCCCTGCTCGCTGGTGTCTGTCCCTGCTCGCTGGTGTCTGTCCCTGCTCCCTGTTGTCTGTCCCTGCTCGCTGGTGTCTGTCCCTGCTCCCTGTTGTCTGTCCCTGCTCCCCGGTGTCTGTCCCTGCTCCCCGGTGTCTGTCCCTGCTCCCCGGTGTCTGTCCCTGCTCCCCGGTGTCTGTCCCTGCTCCCCGGTGTCTGTCCCTGCTCCCCGGTGTCTGTCCCTGCTTCCTGGTGTCTGTCCCTGTTCCCTGATATCTGTTCCTGCTCCCTGATGTCTGTTCCCGCCCTGGTGTCTCTCCCTGCTCCCTGGTGTCCGTCCCTGGTGTCTGTCCCTACTCCCCGGTGTCTGTCCCTGCTCCCTGGTGTCCGTCCCTGGTGTCTATCCCTACTCCCTGGTGTCTGTCCCTGCTCCCCGGTGTCTGTCCCTGCTCCCCGGTGTCTGTCCCTGCTTCCCGGTGTCTGTCCCTGCTTCCCGGTGTCTGTCCCTGCTTCCCGGTGTCTGTCCCTGCTCCCTGGTGTCTGTCCCTGCTCCCTGATGTCTGTTCCTGCTCCCCGGTGTCTGTCCCTGCTCCCTGGTGTCTGTCCCTGTCCCTGGTGTCTGTCCCTGCTCCACAGTGTCTGTTCCTGCTTCCCGGTGTCTGTCCCTGCTTCCCGGTGTCTGTCCCTGCTCCCTGGTGTCTGTCCCTGCTCCCTGATGTCTGTTCCTGCTCCCTGATTTCTGTCCCTGCTCCCTGGTGTCCGTCCCTGGTGTCCGTCCCTGCTCACTGGTGTCTGTCCCTGCTCCCTGATGTCTGTCCCTGCTCCCCGGTGTCTGTCCCTGCTCCCTGGTGTCTGTCCCTGTCCCTGGTGTCTGTCCCTGCTCCACAGTGTCTGTCCCTGCTCCCTGATGTCTGTTCCTGCTCCCTGATTTCTGTCCCTGCTCCCTGGTGTCCGTCCCTGCTCACTGGTGTCTGTCCCTGCTCCCTGATGTCTGTTCCTGCTCCCCGGTGTCTGTCCCTGCTCCCTGGTGTCTGTCCCTGTCCCTGGTGTCTGTCCCTGCTCCACAGTGTCTGTTCCTGCTCCCTGATGTCTGTTCCTGCCCTGGTGTCTGTCCCTGCTCCCTGGTGTCCGTCCCTGGTGTCTGTCCCTACTCCCCGGTGTCTGTCCCTGCTTCCCGGTGTCCGTCCCTGGTGTCTATCCCTACTCCCTGGTGTCTGTCCCTGCTCCCCGGTGTCTGTCCCTGCTCCCCGGTGTCTGTCCCTGCTTCCCGGTGTCTGTCCCTGCTCCCTGGTGTCTGTCCCTGCTCCCTGATGTCTGTTCCTGCTCCCTGATTTCTGTCCCTGCTCCCTGGTGTCCGTCCCTGGTGTCCGTCCCTGCTCACTGGTGTCTGTCCCTGCTCCCTGATGTCTGTTCCTGCTCCCCGGTGTCTGTCCCTGCTCCCTGGTGTCTGTCCCTGTCCCTGGTGTCTGTCCCTGCTCCACAGTGTCTGTTCCTGCTCCCTGATGTCTGTTCCTGCCCTGGTGTCTGTCCCTGCTCCCTGGTGTCCGTCCCTGGTGTCTGTCCCTACTCCCCGGTGTCTGTCCCTGCTTCCCGGTGTCCGTCCCTACTCCCTGGTGTCTGTCCCTACTCCCTGGTGTCTGTCCCTGCTCCCCGGTGTCTGTCCCTGCTTCCCGGTGTCTGTCCCTGCTTCCCGGTGTCTGTCCCTGCTCCCTGGTGTCTGTCCCTGCTCCCTGATGTCTGTTCCTGCTCCCTGATTTCTGTCCCTGCTCCCTGGTGTCCGTCCCTGGTGTCCGTCCCTGCTCACTGGTGTCTGTCCCTGCTCCCTGATGTCTGTTCCTGCTCCCCGGTGTCTGTCCCTGCTCCCTGGTGTCTGTCCCTGTCCCTGGTGTCTGTCCCTGGTGTCTGTTCCTGTGTCTGGTGTCTGTCCCTGCTCGCTGGTGTCTGTCCCTGCTCCACAGTGTCTGTCCCTGCTCCCTGGTGTCCGTCCCTGGTGTCTGTCCCTGCTCCCTGGTGTCTGTCCCTGCTCCCCGGTGTCTGTCCCTGCTCCCCGGTGTCTGTCCCTGCTCCCCGGTGTCTGTCCCTGCTCCCTGATGTCTGTTCCTGCTCCCTGGTGTCCGTCCCTGGTGTCCGTCCCTGCTCACTGGTGTCTGTCCCTGCTCCCTGATGTCTGTTCCTGCTCCCCGGTGTCTGTCCCTGCTCCCTGGTGTCTGTCCCTGCTCCCTGGTGTCTGTCCCTGCTCCCTGGTGTCTGTCCCTGCTCCCTGGTGTCTGTCCCTGCTCCCTGGTGTCTGTTCCTGTGTCTGGTGTCTGTCCCTGCTCCCTGGTGTCTGTCCCTGGTTTTAGTTAGGTTGTTAACCGAGGCCTTTCCATTTTTACTAAAATGATATATATATATATATATATATATATATATATATACTATTTTTATAAGGACTTTCAACCTGCTCTCTTCACAATGGCCTGTTATGTTTGTCATTCGCATTTTATTACGCACACTATCCTGTAAAACATGGATCAATGTGGGTCAGCACGTTTTACCATTTCAAAAATATTTTTGAAGGCCCAGGTGTTTCTCCAGCAATAACTTTTTCAAAAATCTTGTTAATTTTTACTGTCCGTGTGAGTTACATTCAGTCGTCTGTGTTTTCGTCTATACTAATGGTCTTGATGATCGTTCCTCTCCCTTACAGGACAGGAGAGCTGGAGGAAGGCAACGCAACAAAAAGGATCACAAACAGCCCCTCAGTAGTGCACAATGACGATTCTTACAAGGCACAGCTGCGGGGCTGATTGTAGGTCCTTTGCATTTGTATTCGTGTTAATTGCAGTGCACGGGGGGGGGGGCTACAATTAACATTAATACAAAAGGTTCACAATCAGCACGCAGCTGTGCAGTGTTAGAAAAGGAATGCAGAGGAATGGTGAGTGTCAAACACAGCGTGTGCTAAAGCACACGCTGTGTTTGAGACTGCTTTTTTTTTTTTCAAACTCCCGCAACGAGGAAATGGCACTTTTTCGCGCCGCTCGCATTTTAAAAGCGGCGCCGCTAACGGTGTTGCTGGAGTGCGCGGTAAATTCAGCAACCTGCGCGCTCAGGGTGACTTCTCTGCGCGCGCGCTCACCCGCGCAGCTTGTTGGGAACAGTGCTCATAACCCCCTCCTCCGTTTATCCCTGTCTTCGCCCCTCTTCCTTCTTCCTTATCATATTATTTTCTTCCTCCTCTCCTTTCCTCCCTCGTCTTCCCCGCTCTTTCTTGCTTCCTTGGTTCCTCCGTTCCTGTGTGTCCAGCCCCCTCTCCCTGGCACCTCTGACCTTTCCTGCTGCTTCCCGACCACCCTGACAGTCGGGAGCTGGTGCCTGTGGGTGCAGAGTCTGGCTCGGCGTGATTTATGCCATTGGTATAACAGCAGACACACTGCAGTCCATCACTGCAGTCCCCCCCTGATTAAAATTCAGCTCCGGCCCCGACTGCAGCACTCCACAAATGGAATATTCTACATAATTTCCGAAAATGCTTGTTTTTCTTGTTTAAAAAGTGACCTTGTGTGATGTAACTAGTGTTTATTTAAAGCGCTGCAATACCTTCCGATAGAGTTCGCGCTAAATAAAAGTGCAGAAAAAACACAAAACTAATCGAACGCTTTAAAGCAAGAAAGGAACACCTCGGTGGGTGAATCACCCAGCTGGTGTCACAAGGCCCCCATAGGCAGAGCGGATGTTTCTTTCCATCCTCACCTCTGCTGATTATGTAGAGGCTACCAGGCCTTACAGTGACACCTCGTCACCCAGAATACCCTCGGCACCCTCTCCAATCTCACACCTCAGCAAAGAGCCTTTGATCAGCATTAAACAGGCGAGTGCTCCCCCCTGGGGCGCTACCTCCGGGCATAAAACACCACCTTGAGTGTACCCCTTCTTTGAGGTAGACAGTACCACATAGGAGAGGTGCAAAATAAGTGTATAATCTTGTTGTAAGCCTTTATTACTGCAAGACATAATCAGGGTTTCTTTGCTACAACAGCTTGAATGATATACAACACTACATTGGGCGCTAAAAACTGGAAAAATTCACATTGGAATGTTTAGAACTCCAACTGCTCAAAATTACTCAAAACATAACCATGAACAAATCAATTTACACTGGAAGAATACTGAAGCATTTCCTGTGCGTAATATACTAAAAAAACAAAACATAAAACCGGTTTGCCCATAGGCAATTAAAACAGAAGTGGAATGCATGCAGGGTGAACGAACTGCTCAACTTTGCGGAAAATTGTTCTTTAAGTCCACCAATGCAGTGTGCTAAAGTGTTTGGTCTTTCAGGGCAGTTTCTCAACTAGTTTTCATCAGTGGTGGTTAAGTCCCCAGAGTAATCATTTGGGTCAGCAGCATCATCCGCATCTGCACTTTCTGCCTCCACATTATCTGCTCCTCATTTTCATCGTTTTCACCATCAATGTCCTCCTTTTCGTTTTGCTCATTGTCTTCATCATTCGCATCAGTTGTTTCCTCAACTACCGATTCTCCTGTTTGTTCAACGATTTCAAAGGGATTCTCACCCTAAAAGTAAACACAAGTTTTAAACCATCTTTAGCAAAATTTTGCAGAACAAATGCACACTAACTAGTACAAAAGTAACAGCAAAAGTCTTGTGTACAGTGCAAGTAAAGAACTCAGATTTCAGATCACAAAAAAGCAGAAAGAATGTATTATTAGAAAAGGCATCTTACAACGGGGAGAACATATGCAGGACTTCTAAATTTTAGAGTATGTCCAGACAGGCCATAGGATGGAAAAATCCATGCCATGTCTATGAACGCCCATGAGCTCTGAGGAGTCCTTGTACAGAGGGGGCGGTGACTGGAATATTGAGGGTGGGCATCACATTTCCAAGAAATTAATTTCCTGCGAAACTACAATTTTGTTGGGTGAAACTCAGTACGGAAGAAGTGTTATTTGCAAAGCTGAGGAAGGAGTAAACAGATCTGAACATTCAATATGCAGTGTGAGCCCTGGAGGCAGGAAGGGTGGAAGTGCATCCACAGCATTACAGGCTGCAAGCTAATTGTTGATGGTCATTAACTTATCAGTTTGCAGCATGTGTACCTGTTTGATTTAATTAATGATTTTATTTAATTTGTATAGCTCTTGAATCACCCCCAGGGGGGTATCTCAGCGCTTGGAAGCACAGCATAGGTCATGGGTACTCACAAACGTTCTCTCAGGGGCCAAATTTACACTGTGGTTTGTGTCCGAGGGCCGCACCAGTGGGGGCGGGGTCAGTGGGGGAGGTGGCAGGGCTAGAGCAACAAAAAAATACACAACTGACCATGAGGTTGATCACTGGTCCCTAAAAACCAGAAGCTGTCTATCTAGAAACATACCTTTTTTTGACCGCATTGCCATTTGATCCAGGTTTTCTCAATTTAGGTTTTTTGCCGACAAACGCCCCTCCAACAGGTTTATTAAGCGATTGCATCATCTTTCTTTTCATCCATCTTCCAGCAGGCCCACCAAATACCGCCATAATCCTGCAAATTGATAACATAAAATTAGCAGAGAGTATGCAGATAAGGCAAGTTACATGGTGTGCAAAAATGTGTTAACAGTTTTATAATAATGGCAGGCATAATCCAAGAACCAATGTTGGGTGGTCAAGGAATTCGTAGGCTAAGCAGCAGTTGTTGCCATTCTGGTAGGTGTAGATACTTCTTGGGTACAATTATGAAAACTGCAGCAAGGACACTGCTGTACAGGTTTTCATTTGCATTAGTGAGTTGAGAAATAAAGAAGATAAAATGCTTATAAACATGTGTGTGGTTGGGTCTGGTTGTGCGTGTGGTTTGGTTGTGTGTGGTGTGGTTGTGTGTGAGAGAACAGGGAGTTAGAGAAGGAGGCGGGGTGAAAGAACAGCAGATCAGCACAGTAAAAGAACAGGGAGTTAAAGAAGGAGGTGGGGTGGAAGAGAGCAGCAGATCAGCACGTGAGAAGAGAAGAGAACAGGGCGATAAATAGAGGGAGGGCGATAGATAGAGTGAGGGCGATAGATAAGATAGGGAAGGAGGGCGATAGAGTAAGGGAGGACTTTATTTTTCTGACACCGAATCCGACATTGAATTTCCTGCCACCCCTGGGGACGGGAGCGATTAAGGTACACATGAAAACACCCAGCGAGCGGACCGTTCTGTTCCTTCATCCAGACCTGCAGGCGCAAGGCGCAGACTACCTGTCGTTCCAACCCATGACGGGGCGAGACCGGTGGACATTAGCAGGACCGGCAGACTGTTAGGACCGCCAGCTAAACTTAAGGACTACATTTGTGGATAGTGGAACCTTATGTTCTCTATCTGTTTCTACTGTTCCCATCACCCCCAAAGGAGGGGGATGTGTTGTGTTTATAATACTTGTGTCCCTCCTAGGACACCTTACTAGACGTGCTTCCCAGTGTCCCTGCGAGGACACCGTTTAGCAGTGAGGTCACCAGCTGATAACTGTCACATATGACAGTTACCAGCTGATCGCCGAGCTGACTGCCGCTTCGCTCCATGTTAGGAGCAAACGTGTTGGTCGGAATAAAGAAGTTAAGAACACTCAATAGTTTTGTATTCTTAACACACTTTGCCAGGGCCGGTTCTGGTTCCCAGTCCGGCCCTGCAAGAGCATCGCCAATACCTGCTTAAAATATGCACTAGATGCAGTGGAAACATCAGACCGACATTATGATAGGAATCACTGAGAGAGCTATGCCTCGTTAAGAATTTCAGGTTTTAAGTTCTTAGGCGCTAGGTGGTACACTGGTGAATGGCCGCCATTAAGTTAGGCTCTCACCGTCCGGAGATCTAAATCCAGCATTTATCCTTTCAAATCGGAGTATGCTTGCTTTGTCATGGGCAGGAGAGCATCAGAGCAGTACCACCGTTGAGGAGTATGTATCCTCCTGGGAGCGAGAATGTCTGGGCAATAGTACTATCGAAGAGTATGCAGCCTGCTAGTGGGAGAACATCTGGTACTACTGCTATTGACGAGTGTGCAATTTAATGGGCAGGGGCATGTTCTCGCAGTACCACCATTGAAGAGTATACATCTGTTAAGGTGGGACAGCATCTGAGCAGTATAAATCCTCATGGACACGAGAGCAGTAACAGGGTACCACGGGTGGTTATGCGTGTGTCCCTCCCCAATCCCACTTGCATCGCTACTATTTTCTGGAATGTCTCCCCAATTCCTAGGTATTATAAGTTGAGAGCAGTAGAGGTGGGATCAAATGCCTCCTTTAAAAAACAGAGCAAATGCTCATTAACCACATCAGATGAGACTTGCCTTTTTAATATGCAAATCTTTACCCATGTGGACAGCAGACTCCTTAATCCAAGTATATGCAGGGACAGATGGACAGTGACCTGGACATGACCTGGTAGATGGACCAAGGGCTGAGTGGAGCATTATCGGGGAGTGTTTATATCAGGGAGGGATGTAAGAAATGGCGACAGGCTCAGTGGTTCTCGCAAGGTACTAAAATGGACGGCCTTGCAACCGACCGAGCAAAGAGACTTATGATTGACTGAGGAGCAGAGTGTGGACCCTAATACCCTGGTCTTCATTGCTTGAATTTGCTCGCGAGAAAGAGTGGCCGAATCGTGTCACTCATAATTACACTGAAATTAAAAAAAATTCACACATAAGCATTCTGAAACTTGGCATCTATCTGATGTAAATATTATTTCTCTCTGGTCTCACAGTCGTCCCTGGCATCCCAAATTCGAAGGCGAATTGCGACGCGATATCACAGAGAAGAAGGTGGTGGCCTCTGTCTGATGTCGTCGTAGGTATTGTGTTTCACCACTGCGGCGCACGCACGGTCTCCGCGACCTCAGTCCACTCCCTGGAGGGCGCGTGACCGCGCTGTGATGAGTCAGAGAGCAGGTGCCTTTCTCTTGAGCTTCAATTGCAACACCGTTCACCGCTCAGATTCCATATCATTTACCGCCCGCCTTGTAGCAGTAGCTCTTCGTTTATAGAAGATCTCAAAGACTTCATCAGCGACCAATACTCTCAAAGTGACAATCAGACCATCGTGGGTGACTTCAATCTCCACTGGGGCGCACCACAAGACTCCTCTGCGAACTCACTGGCCACCTTCCTCTCGGCAAATGATCTTATCCAACACTGCACTGAACCAACCCACTCTAAGGGCGCAATCCTGGACCTTCTTATTTCTAAAGCAGGCATGCTTTCTACTACTACCTCTATTCATGTAGATTGGTCTGACCACCACCTCATCCCATTCTCTCTTCAACTTTCACACTCTATAACTCTTGGCCAACCCAAGAGGGCCATCTCCTGGTTCTGTGATGCCAAAAACATTGATGTCGGTCCCCTCTGTGAATCAGCTTTGCTTTCACTTCCAAGGCTAGACCCGAACATAGCTGTTGACGATCTCACCTCCCAATGCCTCACAGTTCTTGAAGCTGAAATTAATAACGTCGCTCCACTCAAAAGCAAAAGGATAAGGCCCACTCCCTCAGCACCTTGGTTCAACAAATCCCTTTATGAGGAAAGGAAGCAGCTAAGATTCCTGGAGAAGCAATGGAGGCAATTGCCTTCCACTGACAATTTAGCCTTGCTTCGCACAGCAAGATCCAAATACCACAAGCACATCTTCCTTGAGAAAGCGACGCACTTCAAAACCCTCCTTGATTCCGCCAAAAATAGACCCAAAAAACTATTCGATCTCATCAAGACTCCGAGCTGCTCTCCCCCAACCTCCAAGGTGGAGGATTCTACAAAGAGAGCAGCGGATTTCGCTACTTTCTTCGATGGAAAGGTGAAATCACTTGTGGATCAGGTTGCTCATCCTACACCTCCAGAGGAGCGCAAATCCTTAGCCATTTGGCAGAGCTTTGACCCCATATCTGAAGATGCCCTTCTCAAATGCATACGCGAAACAAAGCCCTCCAACCACTCGCTTGACCCTATCCCCAGTGCCATTGCCTTTGACTTCTATGCCCATTCCCTCCCCTGTTGGACCACTCTGATCAACCTCTCCCTCTGGCAAGGCTCCCTTCCTGTCCCCTTCAAAACTGGGCAGGTCACCCCTCTGCTGAAAAAGCCCACTGCTGATGCGAATGACCTCAATAACTACCGCCCCATCACTAACCTTCCCTTTCTTGCAAAGATAGCGGAAAGATGTGTAGCCAAACAACTCTCTCGTCATATCAAGGACAATGATCTTCTTGACAATTGTCAGTCCGGCTTCATCCAAAACTGCAGCACTGAAACAGCCCTACTGCAAGTGGTTGATGATGCGCTGAGGATACTCGAGTCAGGGGGGTCCTGTCTGCTAATTCTCCTTGACCTCTCCGCAGCCTTCGACACTGTTAATCACAACACCCTCCTCAATATTCTTCAACAGAGAATGGGCATGGAGGGCACTGTGCTTAAATGGTTTGCATCCTTCCTCTCTGACAGATCTCAAATGATCAAAATAGCGAACAATCTTTCGTCTCCTGTGGCGGTGGGTCAAGGTGTTCCCCAAGGCTCTATACTTGCACCCACACTGTTCAATCTCTACTTAGAACCACTGGGAAACCTCCTAAGCAAATCCGGGATTCACTATCATCTCTATGCAGATGACACTCAACTCTACCTCAAGGTTGCCTCCACTCATGATCTCTCCATCCTAAAATCTACTCTTGACTCCATTCAAAACTGGATGTCATCTCATCAATTAATTCTGAATCCCTCCAAAACTGAATTCCTCCTCTTCTCCTCCTCACTCTCTCCTCCCCCGGTTCAATCATGGATGGATCAGATGAATCTACTAAACAACAAACCCATCATTGTCGACAGCGCAAAATCTCTTGGTGTCATTCTAGACAAAAAACTCAATCTAACTCCCCACATCAATTCTATTGCAAAATCTGCTCGCTACCAACTGCGCCTTCTTTGGGGAATCCGTCGCTTCTTCCCGGAGCAGGACCTTATAACCCTGGTGCAATCGCTGGTCCTCTCCAGACTAGACTACTGCAATTCTCTTGTTACTGGCCTCCCCAAATCTCACCTGTCCCCACTTAAGTCTGTCTTCCATTCAGCAGCTCGTTTCATCTATGGGGCCAAAAGAAGCGATCACATCACACCGTTGTTATCCACCCTCCGCTGGCTTCCCTTCGAGGCTAGAGCTATCTACAAGACCGCTTGTATCACCCACAAAGCCTTGCACTCCTCCTCTCCCCGCTACCTGGTGAATAAACTGAAACTCTCTGGAGGCTGTAGACCTTCACGCAATGCCGAGAATCTACTGCTTGAACCTCCCACTTTCAAGAAGGAAAGAACAATGGCCCAATCCTATTCAGGCAACGCAGTGAGAATCTGGAACTCGTTTCCGCCTGAGCTCCGGACCACCGCCTCCTCCCAGGCCTTCAAAAGGGACCTCAAAGTTCTCCTCCTCCAGAGACACCTCCAAAAGTAATTCACGTCCTCTTGCTATTCGGAGGAAGACTTCCCACTACTGATATTTTTTACTTTCCATGACCATGGGAGTGCCTTCCCAGTGTTTTCCTGTGGTGGGAGTGTCTGCCTTTTTGCAGTATTCTCCATGTACTTGTGTTCGGTGCCCTTTTGTAACATGCACACAACACTTTGCCCTTGTAACCCACGGTTGCTACCTCTCACATGTTTTTACCTTTGATACTTGCACAAGTGCCACCTTGCCTACGTAACGCCTGTTCTTGTGCCTAGCACTTATTGCAGTATTATACCTCAAATTATACTCTGTTTTCTCTTATAACTGCCCACTTGTCACTTTTCCTCTTGTGCACTTTTGACTACCTCGTGTATTTTTGGTTGCTCACAATTTTTACTACCTCAAGTATTTTGTTTGCTCACAATTGTCACTATTACCTTTACTACCTCATGTATTTTTGGTTGCTCACAATTTTTACTACCTCAAGTATTTTGTTTGCTCACAATTGTCATTATTACCTTTACTACCTCATGTATTTTTGGTTGCTCACAATTTTTACTACCTCATGTTTTTTGTTTGCTCACAATTGTCACTATTACCTTATGTAAGTAACGTATGTTTTAGTAATCTGCTCTTCTGTAATGTTTCTCATTATGTTTCATTTCTGTTCCCAATGTGAAGCGCTCTGACGCCTCCGGGTAAAGTCCGCGCTATGTAAAAATGCATAAATAAATGTAGGACATCTAAGTAACTAGCTCCGCACCCCCGCACCACCCTAGTGACGCCACTGTGGCGTCTTCCCACGGAGCGCGACCTGCGAGCCTGTCGGATCTGCCACCCACGAGAGGCACCCCCGCACCACCCTAGTGACGCCACTGTGGCGTCTTCCCACGGAGCGCGACCTGCGAGCCTGTTGGATCTGCCACCCACGAGAGGCCGCGGCACTGCCTAGGGAAACGGGCCGCATAAGTACAAGGCCTGGAGGGGAGACCATCCTTACCTAGGCTGCCGCATTCACGGAGGAGCGTCCACCTCCTGGCAACGTAGAAAATGAATGTGCGCATGCGCATGTGCGCACAAACCTTAATGTGCGCATGCGCATGTGCGCACAAACCGGGGGTGCAGTCCCTGATGGGCGGGGTATTGAAACGTCATAAAAATTAATGTGCGCATGCGCACCATTGGTGCGCATGCGCACAATGACAGGGGGGGCGCTCAATCATGGGAGCAGCGGATTATAGAACACCGGTGTGAAAGTTTTCTATTCCACTGCTGGTTTGTAATTCCGTAATTTTTTCGTTGCAGACCGAAATTGTGGCACGTGGAGTGTATACCGATTTCAAGGACAGCTCTGTGTTCACTGCGGTTCTCGCCAGTTCCCAGTGAAATACCTCATTGTCATAGCTGCCAATAGAGGTGGCTAATCCAGCAAATGTGTAGGGAGAAGATTTTAGAGCCAGAGCACGTACCCAGCACTGAAGTTGTTTGCTATTTAAAGTCATACGACCAGCCACGTAAATTATGATCAAGTCTCTTTAAAATTAAAAAAAGTTTACTGCTTTCGCATGTTGAAGGAAGCGTTGAAATTAATACGTCACATGATAGCTCTGTTAAGATAAGTACTAATTAAGTATAATAGTTTTTAAGGATGAACTAAAAAGGCAAGGCAGTTGTCATGTAAACCGTGTACCTGGCCAGGATTATTATAGAGCAACGTTGTCGTCTAATACATTAAACAGTAGGTTTTTGTACAACTGGTATTCAGAACTCACATATTTGAAAAAGCTTTCATACGTGATACTGAAGAAAAAGTTTTTGTGAAATAAAATATTTATCTAATATCACACAATTTAAGTGGGCAAGCCACGATTTATGAAGGTTTTTCTAGTTTCACTTTGTGCATATGTAAGATTCCTTACATTAAGGCTTTGGTTTTTACCTCTGTGCATTGTTCTGCAGTTTTCATCCAGCACAAACTCAACTGGAGATATTGGATTGCTTTACATGAGCACCAGTTACATTACATAAACTCACAAATCATTGTATATGGGGATGGAAATGATGTAAGTGATTTGTCCGGAATCACAGGATGTTGAGCTGACGCTAAGACTGTCTGGAACGCCAGATCCAGGATACAGGTAAGGAGGCAGGCAGAACTTGAAGCCACAAGAAAGCTTGGCTCGCAGCGACGGCTCGTGGAGGGAGTTACGGTGGGGCAGGAGGGTGGGGAGGGGGAGGGGCAGGGTGGAGGTTGCTAAAAACCGGCATATGGATAATTGCAGGTAAGTAAACAATTTAATTAATAAAACGAATATCGTAGTGCGCCTTGCATCGCTAAATGCAATGCAGTGCGAGCTACGAAATTCGTTTTATTAATTAAATTGTTTACTTACCTGCAATTATCCATATGCCGGTTTTTAGCAACCTCCACCCTGCCCCTCCCCCTCCCCACCCTCCTGCCCCACCGTAACTCCCTCCACGAGCCGTCGCTGTTGGCTCGTTATGTAATCAATGTTTCAACAGGATCTCAAGCGAGCCAGTGCCAGACATCAGGCTTGGGCCTGGCTCTAGCTTTCAGTGGCTCGCTCATCTCTAGGTTTTAAATTACTTATGTGTGACATTTCTGTAGTTTCACTGTGCATATGAGTCACATTTACTAACAAAGACATTTTTCACCAGTAACTAGTGGTTGAGTGCTTTTATGTGAGTTTTCTATTATTGTAAGTAGATATATCAGCAAAAATGAGCATACACCTAAAAGAAGCCAGACCCATTAGTGTTGCCACTGCTTGTTAAGAGTATCAGCTAAACGAGTGATAACAGTTTTGTTCTAATTAATTCAAATTGAAAAATTTTCAAGTTTGGATTGATGCGACTGTGAATTCTTTTCTAAGATCTGTTGAAGGGCTAGTGGTCATTAGAGTTTCTCAATGTTATCACTCTTGTTCTCCCCATCTTCAGAATGTTTTAATCTACAGTATCTCACTCTTATCTACGTACACCCTGTTTTTTTATGCATATTTCTGGTCCTCCATCTGCATATTTGACATCATCTCCTTCCTCTTCATCACTGTCTTTTCACTTAGTCCTGCATGTACTTTTTTGCCCAGTCGCCGCAACCCCACCCAATGCATTTTCGGTTTGTTCTGTCAATATTTCAACAGATTAACACACTTTTATATAAAATTACAGTTGTCACATATCGGAACATCGCTCTGCGCGCTCTGCAGAGAGGCCAAGTGTTGGATGAGCTCTACAGAGAGGGCAATAGTTGGATGTTCTCAGCCACACAGCTCCTAATCCCAGCGACGGCTCGTGGAGGGAGTTACGGTGGGGCAGGAGGGTGGGGAGGGGGAGGGGCAGGGTGGAGGTTGCTAAAAACCGGCATATGGATAATTGCAGGTAAGTAAACAATTTAATTAATAAAACGAATATCGTAGTGCGCCTTGCATCGCTAAATGCAATGCAGTGCGAGCTACGAAATTCGTTTTATTAATTAAATTGTTTACTTACCTGCAATTATCCATATGCCGGTTTTTAGCAACCTCCACCCTGCCCCTCCCCCTCCCCACCCTCCTGCCCCACCGTAACTCCCTCCACGAGCCGTCGCTGCCTAATCCTGCCACATATTAAGCACATACACGTAAACTTTCTTTCAATTCTCTAGACACATATAGCTGACTCAGCTCATAGTATGTACTCCACAAGAGTTGTTAAGTTTCATAAAAATACTACAGAAAAAACTTCATGTGGAAAATACAATTATTCTTAGGGAATGTATGATAAAGTCAAATGTTTTTCAAACGGTTTGGGTACCTTCTTGCTCAGGGATGGCACTCATATTTAGTTCAGAAAAAGCTGGCAAGTTCAAAGCATGTTCACTTTTAAGTGCCACCAAATCCAATGCCCACAGGTGGGAGTGGCATGGGCTACCTCAAACGAGGTGTGTCAGCCCAGAGCCCACATCTCAGGCCTCACTTCTGTCTTTGCCCACGGCAAACCCAGTCCCTTGCTTTGACCTGGACCTTTGCACAGCAGCTTTAGTGGACTGGCATAGGTGATAAGACTGTTTTTCCTGGAGATAGTGCAGACCCAGCCACACAAAAGTACCAAGATAGGGCATGTGATGCGAGCATGAACATTATGAAAATACTATTAAAACAACATAATCTGGAAAATGCAAATACTTTTGGGAATGAAAGATAAAGAAACACTTGATGGTATTGCTGAAATAGATGCCTTGAGGCTGCTGCTGCTTTTAAGTTGCAGCTCCTGAAGTCGGGTGCAAACACATGACCATCATGTGTTTGCACCCTGTGATCCTGAATCCACAGGATGCTGAGACCACACTGACCAACAATCGAGGTATTATAATTGAGCAAAATAGTGCACTATGGAGAAATAAGCAAGCAATAGCAAAATAAATTGTTCTCGCCTAAGCGAGATCTATTGGCTTGAAGTCAAGAAAAAAAGTTATGATGCAGCCAACGATGATCATGTCGTAGCACTTTTTCTAACCCATGTTGCACAGAAGCCCATGCTGTTACGCAATAGATTAAAAAAAAAAGCAGGAGCCAGTGAGGAAAGTAACATGAGGAGGTGCAGGGGAAGAAGCTGGCAGCAACATCAGTGGGAGAAGAGAAATGCAACATGATGAAGGTGCGGGGGAGGAGGGAGCACCAGAAAGGGGCAGCAACAAAGAGAGAGGGCGGTGGGAGGAGAAAGAAGAAATAGTACTTGAAGCGGACAGGCACTAATTAAGTTGACTCAGTTTGTGCTCGATCCACGCTCCACAGAAAGGAATGGAAGTGCCGCTCGGACTACACTGGCCAATTAGGAGGCAGCAAAGAAGAGTGACTCTGAAGCCAATAAATGGTAAGCAATGGGAGGGTTACAAGCCCTTTATTTTAAACAATCATTCTTGCAGTTGAGAGCAAATGCAGGGCATGTGCTGTCACAGGCTTGACCTATGTACGTTTCTGCATATTAGCTTCACTTTCCTACTGGGATATTCTGATGGCTGTATCTTGAAATCTTTTGTTATCTTCACGTTCTGTACTTGATGGATGTGTAAGTAAATTATATGGGAAGGTATTATACAAGTATAATCTTCTGTATTTTATTACTTATAATGGCCACATTCTGAAACCCGTAATAAGAAAATGATGTCAGTATTCACATATTATAGTTTATTATCTCCCTCACAAACTCATAAGAAAGGTAATTTGTAATTTGTAAGGGTATTTATAGAGCGCAACAGTCGCTCCGGAAGGAGCATCTTGGCGCTGATTTCCTGGTAGGATAACAGATTACTTCCTGAAGGCTGAAAAATTAGATGGCTGCCATGATGTAGTCATCGGGAAGATTGAAGATCCAGGTTTTTAGTAATTTCCTGAAAAGTTTTTCTTGGGTTAGGGACCTCAAGTTTTTGGGCATGAGGTTCCAGGCTTTTGTGGCAAGGTAGTTTAAGGTTTTGCCACCTTTGGTTTTCAGATTGAACCTTGCAGGAAGGATTAGATTGTCATTGGAGGAGCGCAGGGATCTGCTGGGGTTGTAGTGAGGGAAACGCTTGATGAGATATTTCGGGCCGGAGTTATTAAATGCCCGGAAAGCAACAATGAGAATCTTGAAGAATATTCTTTTGTGAAGTGGGAGCCAGTGTAAAGATTTTAAAGCAGCGGATATTGAAGATTTTCTGGGTAGCTTTAAAACTAATCTGGCTGCCGAGTGGAGTACACTTTGGAGTTTTTTAAGTGTAGCTTTCTTGGCTCCAGCCAGAAGACCGTTGCAGTAGTCCAGGCGTGCGAGAACTAGGGCCACTGCCACGGTCTTTCTTGAGTCAACTGGTAAAAAGTCAAAAATTTTTTTTAGAGATTTGATGATTCCGAAACATCGGCCAGCCACAGTCCTCACGTGTTGGTCGAAAGACAAATCGATGTCGAACAGGACTCCGAGATTCCTAGTAGTTGTTACAGTCTGGGGGGGAGCAGCTGAATCTTCAGGCCACCTTAGGCCTGGACAGAAATTGGTATTTTTTCCCATTGGGAGGATCTCTGTCTTGCTGGAATTGCATTTAAGATGGTTTATATCCATCCAATGAAAAACAGCCTTCAGACAGCTTTTAAGGTTTTGCTCCGCCTCAGTTGAGTGTTCCTCTAGGGGCACAATGAGTTGCGTATCATCGGCATACGATGTTACGAGTATGCCGAATGACTCGATCAGGGATATGAGTGGAATAAGGTAAATATTGAAGAGGAGAGGGCTCAGGATGGAGCCCCGAGGGACTCCAGATGAGACCCTTTTCACTTTGGAGAGGAAAGGACCTAGGGCGATCGTTTGCGATCTGTCAGTTAAAAAGGACGTTATCCACGCTAGGACCACCTCAGAGATACAGATATCTTTCAGTCTGCTAATCAGAATGGAATGCAAGATGGTATCAAACGCCGCTGTGAGGTCTAGGAGAATGAGGACAGCACTCTTCTTCTGATCCTGCAGCAGTTTTATAGAGTCAGTTAATTCAATCAGTGCAGTTTCTGTAGAGTGATGGGGGCGAAAGCCTGATTGTTGGGGGTGGAGTACGTTGTGTACTTCGAGATGTCTTTTAAGTTCTCTATAAACCATTTGTTCGGTAATCTTTCCTAGAGCAGGGAGGAGCGATATTGTGCGGAGATTAGTAAGCTCGGAAGGGGATTTGTTGGATTTTTTCATCAGGGTTTTACTATTCCCTGTTTCCATAAGCGAGGCACAATTCCAGTGCTAAGAGAGGAATTAACAATCTTGTTAATGATTGGGTTCACCACGTCAATGAGTTGATGGAGAATTCTGGGGGGGGCAGGGATAACTTCTCTAGTTTGATCTAGATTGACTGGTGTGAAGTTTTTAAGACTTCCAACTGGAATTGCTTTCTGGGCGGATGTGCTTGAGGTCTGGGTTACTTGGGGCGGAGGGAAATTCTTTTGGATGGCGTCGATTTTCTCCTCAAAGAAGTCGGCAATTTGGTTCCAAAACTCTTGAGATGGGGGGGATTTCAGGTTGTAACGCTCTGGGCTGGGTGAACGTCTTCACTATCGAAAACAATGTTTTTTGTTTCTGTTTGGACTCTTTAATGGCGTTCATATAAAAGACTTTTTTAGCTGTTTTGATGTTGGAATGATATATTTTCCTCAAGAAGGTGTGAACCCCTCTGTTGTCTCAGACAGGGTAGTTCCACAGTCCTAACTAAACACATGGAAGAATCAGGTAGAACTGATCTGCAGACGAGAGCAGCTCAGTTCCTATTCAGTCTGCACCAGCTTCCTGCCTTAAAGAGAATACGTGATTAACGAGTAACATATTAGTATGACATCACTTGCAACGGATAAAATCTCTCACAAAAAAAGATAATCTGTATTGGTAGGGTGTGCATTTGGAAGAAATGTTGTTTCAGCGTATGCTCAGACCAATGAAGATTATGTTTTTGGTTTAGAAATTATGTAACTACCAAGTGGCCCGATAATATCAGAGTTTCCTCACTTTTTAGACTAATTTAGGAATGAAATACCCACAAGCATAGAATAAAGGGACCTTGGCTTTCTATAAATTTATAAAGACACTCACCCTTCCATCTTATTGCTCTTTATCATCCTTAGGCGAATTCCAGTATAATTAAATTGTACAATTTTGAGATCTTTAATTAAATATATATAAGACATGAAAGCCCGCAGTTCCTGTACAAAAACCCTCTATTTTTTCACTACTGGCCTTTAATAAGAATGGCATCACTAATATACTGTAATAATTTATTACAGCTGAGTTGTGACATCCCAATTCAGAACCAGCATACACTGGGAAAGACAATCAAATAAACACAATTACAAAATATGTTTAAAAAAAGGAATTACTTGTTTTGAGCTATTTTTTCTGAATTCGCAATCATTAGAGGACACTGAGATATTGATGACAGCATGATTTATCGTACTGCTGGGTTTCCTCACAAAAAAGTGCAGAAAGCTCTCTGGTGTTTTTATTACACATTATGACCTACATCCGCTTTTGAAAGGGATTTACATTAAAACGCTTATTCTATATACCTGAAACTGTCTGGTGTTTTTATTACACATTATGACCTACAGCCGCTTTTGAAAGGGATTTACATTAAAACGCTTATTCTATATACCTGAAACTGGAGTACCCTTTTATACGGGGGAGCTAGAGTTTAAGGCCTTATATTGTATAAGTATGTTGCAAGTCATCTCAGAGCTCCGTAAACTTATAAAGACACTCGGCCTTCAACCTTTATCCTCTGCATGGTTACATAACTTCTCTGTGACCCACAATTTCTATATAAAGTATGTTTGTGGGAACTTCATCCCATATACACATAAAGTGCCAACTAAGCCACAAAGCAACAGAGGGCTGTACAGATAGAAGATATAGAGGAAAGATATAACGCCCTCAACAGAGGTGTATAGCCGGGGTGGAAGGTGGCAATCTTTGTCTTGTACATGGAGAGACGTAAGTAGTCTGTCTGTGCCACTAACCACGTCTTGTAGAGTTTTCTCTAACTTTATATTTCATGATATTTAGATTATTCTGTATAAACATGAAAACATCCTGGAAAAACAACAGTTTTGGTTCCATTGATGCAGAACAAGTGCAGTTACCAGGAGGGTGTATTTCAGCCGGAGCACCTGTGTCTTCTGGGAATCCCACATGTTATCCATCTGTGGGAAAAGGCTGATGAAAAGATGATGAGGGGGTTGGGGAAAGCAATGGACAAACAATGGTTTCAACTGAAAAAAGCAACTTCATGGAGTCTGCAGCATGTCTGAGAGCTTCAGCCTTCACAAGGCGTGGTAGGCGGCAGCTGTCACTGATTAACGTGGGTTTAGAAGGGCCACTGAAATATGAAAAACATCAGAAAATAAACAGCAGAAGGTACAAAGTTTCTCGGAGAATAGACAAGAAAGTGTGTATGTTGTACAGAGGGAGCGCAAAGGCAGGGAACAAGATGTTCCCTTGTTGGAACTAGAAGGCCTCACACTAGCTAGATGTCATGCTTCATCATAACCCCAGAGAGGCACTACTGGAGACACACCCGAAAGAACCTGACAACCTGATTACTTGTGTGACTTGTTTCACAAAAAACTCTGCGTTTATAAAACAAACCGTGAATAAACATTGGGGGTTATTGAACACAGGGGACCTAGATATCCCACGTCACCGCTTTGCCTTCAAGCGCACGTCTAATCTTAAAGATGCCCTTATCCACACACGCCCCAAAAAACAAACTACCGCTAGCCAAAGTACCTTGTGGAGGCTTCCACCAGTAGTTGGCCACTACCAGTGCGGAGGTTGCGTTGTATGTCCACAGACAGTACAGTGTAAAGAAATTAAACTGTCTGATACATTCACATGGCATTTGAATAAACATATGAAGAAGAAGAAGAAGAAGAAAGTGGATTTTTAGAGCGCGAATTGCTGCCCTGAGGCGTCCAAGCGCTAGAAGAATCTGTTGGAAGGTGAGTGAGGTTACAGAGCCGGGGGAGGGAAGGAGAGCAGGATTATTGCGAAGAATTGAACAGGTGTGTTTTTAGTTGTTTGCGGAAAGAGAGTAGGTCGGGGTTGGATCTCAAATGCAAAGGAAGGGAGTTCCAGATCTTGGCGGCATTAAAGGCAAACGTTCTTCCACCCGATCTTGTCCTTTTGATTCTAGGGACTGTTGCCATAAAAGCTTGGCTAGATCGCAGGTCTCTGCCTGGACGATACTGGCTTACTAGGCTTCGAGTAATTTGGGGTCCTGAATCCCAAAAGGCCTGGTGCGCAATACACATTGCCTTAAAAGTGACTCTCTTCCGCACTGGGAGCAAGTGCAGGCTGTTCAGTGCCGTTCTAACTGGCATTCTGCGTGGGATCTGCAATAGAGTGCGGGCGGCGCAGTTTTGGACTAGCTGCAGTCTCCTTAGTGTGTACTCTGGAGCACCCAGATAGAGGGCATTGTTGGAGTCCAATCGGGACTGTATGATGCCCTGTATGGCTATCTGCTTTGCCTCCATTGGGAGCAAAGGAAGAACTTTCTTCAGTGTCCCGAGTAGTCCAAAGCAGGTGGCTGAGAGCTTTGTGGCCTGGGTGTTGAGTGAGAGACTCCTGTCCAACCACACCCCTAGGCTTTTGATGTTTTCTTTCGGAACCGGGGGGGGGGGCCTAGGCAGGTGGGCCATAGTGAGTTGAAACATAGTGAGTTGAAAAAGGTCGGGTCGGCAGGGCCCAGGAGCATAAGCTCCGTTTTGTCACCATTGAGCTTTAGCGATGACAGAGTCATCCAAGCCTTCACTTCCTCCAAGCATTTTGTTAATCCACCTGAGAGTGGTTGTTGAGCCTCCTGCGCTAATGAGACCACCAGCTGGGTGTCGTCCGCATAGGAAATGATCTTAACTCCATGCGGACGAACTACCTCAGCCAATGGCCTCATATAGATGTTAAACAGCGCGGGGCTTAAAGAGGAGCCCTGGGGGACTCCACACTTCAGGGGTATGCTGGAGGACACTGTCTGACCGTCAAACACTTGGAATGACCTGTTACTTAGGAAAAACTTTAACCAGAGCCAGGCCTTGTCCACAATGCCGACATTCGAAAGACGGTTCAGTAGGGTGTTATGACTGACCGTGTCGAATGCCGCGCTGAGGTCAAGGAGGATCACTGCCACTGATCCTCCCTGATCAAGAATTTTCCTGGACTCCTCGATGACCATTAGGAGGGCGGACTCTGTTCCGTGCTTAGGCCTGAACCCTGTCTGGGTGGTATCTAGCAGCTGGTTTTCTTCAAGAAAGCTAACCAGCTGGAGATTAACGTATTTCTCCACGATTTTACCTACCCAGGGTAGCAGGGAGATAGGACGATAGTTAGCAAATTCCAATGGGTCCAGGTTTGGCTTTTTTATCAGAGCTCGGACCATCGCCTGTTTCCAGGCAGGAGGGACGATGCCGGAAGTGATGGAGGCGTTCAGAAGATTTTTGATGATCGGTAGGACAATCTGAGATGCCAGCAACATGGTTTCAGGGGGTGCCGGGTCAGTAGGAGTTCCGGATTTTACTTTCCGAGCGATGGACTCTAATACTTCGAGATCCATGCAAGGGAAGTGGTCAAGCGTGGGTGAGGGGGCTAGAACGGGCTCTGTCCCCCTGGTTTTATCCTGGACTGTCGGAGGAGTAGTAGTGCCTGGGAAGGAAGTGTATATTTTGTTTACTTTGGCCGAAAAAAATTCCGCCAAGTCGTTGCATTGGGAAACAGATTTTTCCTCATATACACTGGGGGGGGGGAGGTTTAGTAAGTTTTTGTAGAGTTAGAAAGATTTCCCTGGGTTTAGATTTTGCTGCTAGGATTTTGTCAGAAAAGTATGCCGCTTGGGCAGCTTTTACTTCTTTCTTGTAAGCTTTTATTTCCTCTCGGTATTGAGTTTTGTCCTCCATAGAGTAGTCTAAACGCCATTTTCTTTCAGTTTTGCGGCATTGGCGTTTTTTGTTCCTGAGGGCCTCCGAGTACCAAGGTGCAGTTTTATAGGAGCGTTTTACTGTTGATTTCTTAAGGGGGAGGATGGTTTCGAGAGAGTGCAGGATCCAGTTTTCATATGCCTGGTATGCCAGGCATGGATCTTCATTATTGAGAGGAAGTTCTTTCGTAAGTTTGTTTTTCCATTTGTCTACTGGGATTCGCGCCCAGGATCTGGCATGTCTTATCATAGGTGATACCGGGATGGGTTTCTGGGTAGACCAGGTGAAGGGCACCAAAAAGTGGTCAGTCCATGGGAGGGGGAGTGGAGACCCAACCACAAAATCCACACAGTTACTGAACACTGGATCTAAAAGGTGTCCTTTCACATGGGTTGATGTTTTTACTCGTTGGATAAGTTGGAGCGCGGCGAGGTCATCGGCTAGAGTAGTAGCCGTGGAATCCAATGGTGAGTCAAAACGAAAATTGAGATCACCTAGCACAGTATAGTTGGCGGCAGCTCTGATGCGTGGCGCCACTATTGTTGCCATTAAATCAATGGGGTGTCACCCATTAAATCAAAGGACCTGGGTATAAATCAGTTCAGAAAACAGTGGTCCTTGACTATCAATCAGGAAACAAACTTTACATGAAAAACATTTTAAATTCTGAGAATGCAAATTAAATCAGCATGCCTTGACTCAAGCTAGATAAGGGAGATATACGTCTTATCTGAATTGACTCTTCATTAAATGAAAATGAACAAATACCCTGGCGTATTAACAAAAGCAATAAATTGTTACCACACTCTGAGGATGTACTTCTCAAGAATTTACATATTTATTTACAGTTTTTATAAAACAATAGTAAACAAAAAACGGCGCAAGGACTATTAAGTATAGCCGGTGAGAGAGTAAAGGGTGCTCAAGTGTTTAGAAAAGGAAAGGAAAGAAATTGAGTATACAGTTCTAATATTTACAGTAGAACAAAGCGGGCAACCTTGTGCTGTTAATGTGTGCCTGTCCACACACTTAGTTTGATGGGATAAGAGGAGGGTGGGGGCGTTTTGGGTACAGGCACATTGGTTATAAAAGCGTCGACGTTTCGACCCTGATGCTCATGGGATGTTGGGACCTCGGCGGCGGGTCTTCCTCAGGATGGGGGAGGGAAGAGGGGAGGGGTAGAAAGCTGACTTGGCCGTAGTCCAATGAATGGTCTGGATCGGGCACCTAGAGTGTAAAGGGGGAGGTTGCTATTAGAATCTTCATGGATTAAGATTTACAAGAGTGTGGTCTAAATATATGCTGAAGGGTACATTACCAGTGAAGCTGGTCAACTGGGAATTCAATTCAAGCTTGCAGGGTATGAATCACCTGTGAAATATAGAAGATATTGGAACAATATCAGTTCCCATCTCCCAAGGGCAACTGACATTCATTATCGTAAAAGCACAGTAAAGATTGGGGTCTGAACATGTGCTCCCCCCAACAGGTATTATAACTAAGAACAGATTGACCCACTCAGTGAATCATTACCCAAGACAGTAGGTGAGTCTAGCATTTTACTCCACCATAGATATGATAATGAATGTCAGTTGCCCTTGGGAGATGGGAACTGATATTGTTCCAATATCTTCTATATTTCACAGGTGATTCATACCCTGCAAGCTTGAATTGAATTCCCAGTTGACCAGCTTCACTGGTAATGTACCCTTCAGCATATATTTAGACCACACCCTTGTAAATCTTAATCCATGAAGATTCTAATAGCAACCTCCCCCTTTACACTCTAGGTGCCCGATCCAGACCATTCATTGGACTACGGCCAAGTCAGCTTTCTACCCCTCCCCTCTTCCCTCCCCCGTCCTGAGGAAGACCCGCCGCCGAGGTCCCAACATCCCATGAGCATCAGGGTCGAAACGTCGACGCTTTTATAACCAATGTGCCTGTACCCAAAACGCCCCCACCCTCCTCTTATCCCATCAAACTAAGTGTGTGGACAGGCACACATTAACAGGGGAAGGTTGCCCGCTTTGTTCTACTGTAAATATTAGAACTGTATACTCAATTTCTTTCCTTTCCTTTTCTAAACACTTGAGCACCCTTTACTCTCTCACCGACTATACTTAATAGTCCTTGCGCCGTTTTTTGATTACTATTGTTTTATAAAAACTGTAAATAAATATGTAAATTCTTGAGAAGTACATCCTCAGAGTGTGGTAAAAATGTATTGCTTTTGTTAATACGCCAGGGTATTTGTTCATTTTCATTTAATGAAGAGTCAATTCAGATAAGACGTATATCTCCCTTATCTAGCTTGAGTCAAGGCATGCTGATTTAATTTGCATTCTCAGAATTTAAAATGTTTTTCATGTAAAGTTTGTTTCCTGATTGATAGTCAAGGACCACTGTTTTTTGAACTCAGCCACTATTGTTGGTAGGAGATTGTGAAATTGTTTAGGGGGGCCAGGCGGGCGGTATATCAGAGTGCCCGAAAAACAGTGGTTGGGGGAGAGTTCCAGCGAGAAGGCTAGGCTTTCACAGTCTGGGATGTTTTCCGGGATGAGTCTACAACGATATTGTTCTTTAAATATAATTTCTAGCCCTCCCCCTCTACCCTCCGGACGGTCTTGTCGGATGATTTGAAAACCAGAGGGGAGGGATGTTACAACATCTGGGTCGGAGTCTAACGCCAGCCATGTTTCGGTGAGAAACACTGCGTCCGGCATACGCTCTTCCAGTAGGAAGGAGATTTCTACCTTATGTTTTGGCAGGGATCTGCAGTTTAATAGGAACATGCAGTATTCATACTTCAGGGTTGTGGTCTGCCGAATGTTGAAAGGGGCGTTGCATTTTGGACAGGTGCCTGGAAGAGACATTGCCTCAAGGAAATGCCTTTCACACTCCTGTCCCAAGTGTCTCATGCCGAGTAGAGCGTCAGCGCTGTAGGCTATGGTTTGTTTAGCCTGAGATGTAGGGGATGTGGCCCCTGGCCCGGACTCAGTGCGGACGAACGCAGACGAGCTTGCCTTATGCGCGCCTTCGGCGCGCATTCGTCGCGCCCGCTGCGCTCGTCAGCTGCGCTTCCTGTATAGACACATACTTTATAGGAGGCAGGAGAAGAGGAAAAGGGGCGTGGCCAATCCAGGAGGGCGTGGCCTGTGTCCCGGTCAATGGCGGCAGGGGGCGAAAAACACTCGCCGGTGGCAGCGTATTAGTCAGCTGTCATCGGTGTACGTGCCAGGATAAGTGCTCAGGCGGTGAGTGCAGTGAATTTAAAAAGTACAGCAGTTCAAAGTACAATTTTAAAAAGACACGCGATTTCGCGCTACTCCCGGCTCAAGCCTCAGGAGGTTCCACAGATATCAACAGACAGCGCTTGCAGTCAGCGCGCTTAAATACCACGTGGAGGGGAAAAGGGGCGTGGCCAATCCAGGAGGGCGTGGCCTGTGTCCTGGTAATTGGCGGCAGGGGGCGAAAAACACTCGTCGGTGGCAGCGTATTAGTCAGCTGTCATCGGTGTACGTGCCAGGATAAGTGCTCAGGCGGTGAGTGCAGTGAATTTAAAAAGTACAGCAGTTCAAAGTACAATTTTAAAAAGACAAGCGATTTCGCGCTATTCCCGGCTCAAGCCTCAGGAGGTTCCACAGATATCAACAGCCTCAGATGTATCTACATGCTGATCTGCCCATGCGGTAAAAATTACATCGGCATGACAATGAGGCAGGTAAAGTTAAGGATAATGGAGCATAAGAGCAACATCCGATGCTCCAGAACACACACACGACTTTATGAACACTACATCCAACACGGCCACCAGGCGGATAGCATCAAGTGGCTAGTACTTGAATCTCACCCATCAATCACACAACAAGCTCTGTTCAGGATTGAACAGCGATGGGTTCATCGCTTCCAATTGGACACTCTGGGCCTTAATGACTCCGTCCCATGGTCATCTCTGTCTAGATGATCCCCCTTTGAGCAAGTAAGCACCCTTCCACCACCTGCTAAGACAACTAGCTGTATTAATTACACTTGCCCCCATCTTCTGTGGGGGTGTATGTTTTCCCAACCCGCTATCTGTGACTATCACATGGTCACCGATGTAACTATGTGTGTCAGTACAAGCAGTGTTCCTCCTTTATATATATATTTCGTAGTTGCACAGAGCACTGAGGTGACACAACCATACTAATATTTTTACATAATGCACTGTCCTCCAGTATATTTACAGAGGCATTGGGGTTTTACAAACACTTGAAAGACCCCACTTTAAGATGGCTGCTTCGTTTACATGGTATGACACTAGCAGCTTCACACGAGACCAACATACCTCTTAGACGCATGCCCGGACATGTTAGCTTGAGGCCACGCCCACTTGCAGAGTCCCTGACGCGGAAGCGCGGACAGCCCTTAAACCCTGTTGTATCGGGAAACCGGCACCAGTTGTTCCGCGCTACCGTAGGAGCGCCATGCGTGTGGGTAGGTTTACAAGCCCTGGCTGCACGTACTAGAGGTAAGTAATGTGTCCGTGTCTTGTGTGCTGGGTCTGATTGATATGCAGGCTCTTGGTGCATTGTCGGTGGCGGTACTCGACCACGATGTTCAATGGCCCACTCGAGTCAGTTACATGGCTTCTCCAGACCTTTCCATGATTGGTGGGCTGTGTACGTGACCTCCCATGGGTGTTGTTGTTCGGGCCTAAAGGGAATTTTTAATGAACTCTGATGGCTGCCTCACATCATTTCGCCATTCGACGGGGGCGTTATCAACAGGGCTCCTGCCTTGTTTTGAGATGAGCATGCCATGTGTGATGCCCTGTTTGTCCGCTTGTCAGCAACGTGGGGTGTCACTGCACGCTAGCCAGACGGGAGGTACTGGGGGCTTGTTTCGGCTCGCTGTGATCCGGATATCGGGTGCTAGTACTACTACGATCATGCTTAGACACCTGATATCATGGCATCTTTATATCCATTACCTTTCGAGTGCCCCCCTTACTTTTATAAATCTGGCACCCGGTGCGTGTGTACATTTCTGTCTTCCCAGGTACCGTACCTTACCGTGCTGCCCCACGGGAACAGACTACGGGGCCCATTAGGGACACCCTTAGGGTAAGAATGAGCCTTCACATCTTATACCTTGTGACATCTTCATCCGATTTCTGTTTGTAAATCGTTTTTATGTACTTGTGTGTCCACGGGCATACACTGCTGATATGCCCTATTTTTGTGTTTCCTTGTGTGTGTGAAATTATTTTGGAGAGCGGTGGTGTGGTGATCGTTTATTGATGAGATAATGCCATTATAAATGTTTGGCTTATTTGCATACATTTCTTCTAGGTCACCACACTACTGCAGGACCTCTTGGCATGCCCACTTACAGACCCAGAGAGGTTGTATCTTCCTTTTTCTTTATTGTTCTTTTATCACTGTGTAGTACTGAGCACTTGAGGTCCTGAGGAATTGCCATTTGGGCAAGAAACATGTCGACCTGACCAGAGGGTTCAAGGTAGTCCGCTGTGCCCCTTACAGTCTCTATCTCCCCTCCCACCTTTTTAATCAAGGGAGTTAGCCACGCGAAAAAATGTACTTGTGAACTGACTTACCTTTTTTAATCACAATCCCCTCACGACTACACCTTCACTTGACCCCTCACACGCACTCAACCATTGGCTGGAACAAAAGAACTCCAACAAAGAGCGCCTGTTAGGCGCCCGTCAGACATTGCAGCGCCAGTCTGACGAGGAGCAGGAGGCCAATGATGAAGCATGACATCTAGCTCACTGGGTCTGTGAGGCCTTCTAGTTCCAACAAGGGAACGTCTTGTTCCCTGCCTTTGCTCTCCCTCTGTACAACATACACACTTTCTTGTCAATTCTCCGGGGAACTTTGTACCTTCTGCTGTTTACGGTTGATTGGACATGTACACTGGACCCCGCTAAATAACGTCCAGAATTGGTTCCCTTTTTTGTATTAAACATCAGAAAATAGCCACTGAGGTCTGCAAGATGCTCTGCAGCCGGGGCTGTGGGTGGGGGGGGGGGGGTCTGAAATATGTAGCCCAGACATTAAAACAAACACTTCTCCTGTTTACAGATCTCACTGAAAAGCGAATACTTGTGAGGATAGGAATACTCAAAGCCAGTGACACAGTGGCTTGAGATGGAGAAGGGAGTCCACAGCGTGTGCCACTTGGGGTTGTAACTCTGATCAGGGCAGCATAAGACCCCTTTAGAACATACACAAACTTGTATCAGAAAACAGCACTGTGTTGAAAATGTCTTTTGCTGTTTTAAATGCATGTTTGAAGGAGAGAGGGCTTTTGCTGCTCGACTTTGCCATTGCAATCGTGCAATTTTTTTCGTAAATGTTGTGTTATTTTTGTGAGCCTTCTGCATGGTGAATGAATTACGCTAGGGTGGTTCTCTGCAAGAAAACTGTGTGTGACATTTGACTGAAATTCAAGATGGAGGGACATGCTTTCGCCCCTAAGTATCCTGCCCTGCTGTCGTTGAATGCATAGCCATCCTTATGCCGACAGACGCCTTTGGAAAACAGTGTTTGACATTTGATCTCTGTCTTTGAATGCATAGCAATTGTGAAGAGATAAGAACAAGATTTACAGGCCTGGTTACAGCAATGGAGAGTGGCGCAAATGAAACCACAAGCACTTGTGTGAAGTGCTCTTTAACAAAGAAAAAAGTAGTTACTATAATAGTTCCTAAAATGAGAGTAGTGGATGGGTAGTAGTAATTGGTCCATGCTCTCGGGGAGGGCTAAACACAGGAAGAGACATGACGCATGCATGCCATGGACAAATCGGAGAATGATTAGGAAAATGACAATGGAGCAAGCAAATCAGAAGCCAATGGGCAGCTTGAAGCCCGCAAAGTATATACTACATGTCTCTTCGAGACAGCGCATGTACCGTCCTGAGCCGAGACCTAAAAACAACTACCCTAATCTTTCTACAATCCAGGGCCGGGGTTCTTTCACAGCGCGATGGATCATGTGAGATGAGAGTCCGGAGGTATCCTACTCTGCGTTATTTTTTAATTAACTGGGCAGAAGCTCCAGGCACTGAAACAAACAAGCTGTGCCCCTGGCTGAGATGGCGTGGCATCTAAGGCAACCAACCAGTCACTTCTCCTCGACCTTCGTCCAATTCACACTCTAGCTGCTTACACACAAGCACAATGCCAACCATATCCTCTCTGAGTTCTTTGCGTAATTTGAGGTGTTCCATTAGGTGTGACGTAGTATTTTAGTGGGATGATGCAGACACCATCAAACAAATACGTTACACTAACCAGTGATATGTGTCACTTCGAAGGCTGCTCACCTCATGCAACACAAGGGGGCTCAAAATAAATTAGGAATCTATGGGGTATATTCACAAGAACGTGTGAAAACTACAGCAAGAGTAGCGTAACAAAACTTTCACCATCGCACCATATCGAGGGAAAATGACCCTGTATTAACATAGAATTCACAACACGGCGGTAGCATGCGATAGACTGCCGAAACCGTGAACAACGTTCGCGATACAACCACCTTAATGGCGACAAAAACACAAATCACAACACCAAAAAACCTGCGATGGGCCAAAGCGCGATAAGGAAAACATCGGTAAGCAGCCTGCAAGACACACCTGGCAGGTGGGAAAAATCCCCATAAAAGTAGAAAAAAAACCACAAACTGACCAACACCCTAGCACCCTGGAGGCTGCCGGAGCAGGTGCAGAGGACGAGTGCCCGGGACCTCGGGGACAGGGAAGGGAAAGGACAAGAAGAAGAAGAAGACGAAGTTCAGTCCGCAGGGAAACAGGATCATAGTCACGGAGGTGATGGAACACCATCAACAACTGTTCGTCACCTCCAACGTGTCATTGGGCACCAAAAATGGAATATGGCGGAACATCGTGGACAAGGTGAATGCCGTCGGGGAGCACAAGAGGACAATGGACGAGGTCAAGAGGCGATGGAATGACATCAAGCGGCGGACCAAGGAGAAACTCTCCGCCAACCGGAAGGCAGCATCGCAGACTGGAGGTGGGGGCCCAGCGCCACAGCTCAAGCTGGATGACATGGAGGAGCTGGTGTCGACAGTCATCAGTGTGGAGACTGTTGCCGGAGTCGGGGATCGGGCACTGCTCGACAGGACATAACACAACTGTAACAGGGTGAGTGTCCACCAGCTACTGGGGGGACGGGTGGAGATGGGCACAATGGCACACATGCACAACCAAGCACAGCAGAGTGCACACCCACAATGACTCTGGGTCCTCGCCCAGATCTACAGACTGTCACAATGTACAATGCCATGCTGTCTGAATGTCAACATGTACCATGCGGCGACATACATGTGGACACATTGTAATACACCAACTTTCCTTCACATCGCATGGGCACCGTCAACACCTCCTGCAGAGCAGACCCAGCCACCCTTCACTGATGAAGAGGAGGACACCACCAGCATCGACACCCAAGCCATCCAAGACATCATTGACCTCATCCAAAACTCACCTCCAGGATCAGGGCAGGCCAGCTGCATCGAGGATACCCCACCCATTACCCAAAGCACCCAGCAGGAGGCACCCACAGACCCGGCACCTCCCCCAACACCCCCAGGAACAACACATGGCCTTCCAACTCCGTGTTCTGGCAGGCCAGAGGGAGACTGCAGAGCAGGTGCGGGTGGGGTTCCACCTCATGGCTACCAAACTTGACCCCATCCTTGGGTGTGTACCCCTGCTCCATGTTCTCCAACGAGCCCTGACTGACATCGCTGGAGTCATGACGCGGAGAGAATAACACATGTCTGCTCAGAGTGGCTCCAGCGATACCTGCCGTGAGCTGGCACATATGCGGAGGCTCATGGAGGACAGGGTACGGATGGCGTCGGAAAGTATGGCAGCCACCGCTGAACATCAGCCGAATGTAGCAGGGATCTACCATGCCCTGCAGATCCTCGCCATGGCATTGCTGCCACAAGGCGTGGGGTTGTTGAATGCTGCTTCCCTCACACCATCCACTTCCGGCACCTGAGGTGACAGTGCCACACAGTGTGGCAGATAGACCACCTCTGGTACCTGAGGTGTCAGTGCCACAGTGTGGTAGGTAGACCACCTCTGGCACCTGAGGCGACAGTGCCGGAACCTGTGCAGCAACACCCACAGGTGGGGCAGGGCACATATCTGGGGACGAGGACGTGGATGGGCCTGTGATCAGAAGGGCTCAGTTGCATTCATTCCAGCCACCTGGCCTGTTTCTGCCTGGTCCCGCACATGGCCTCATGACCTTCCACTGACCCCCAATTCACTCAGATTTACTCACCTTGGACAGCGACATGGACCGCCACATCCTGTTTGATGAACAATGACACGGCTACCAGACTGCAGACTGCACCCCTCCTCTTGTGCAGTACTTGTCATCCACGGATGGACTCTTGCTGGCCCTCCACGGGTCCATATAGTATGGTGTATTCGGCAATGCCCTGTACCGCTCCAGCTTAGGAAGAGCACTGGATATGCAATAAACATCCAGTGACGCACTGCTGTGTCATGTCTTTTATCATTCATGTATGTATGTGTGGATGAATGTAGGGACAGTGATTTCCCTCGCGTCAATGATGCTCATCCTGAGGGATGCCAGTCAGAGGGTGCTACATGTCAAATTGGGTCACGGGTCCCGTGGACACCACAACAGGGACACACGCACCAGCCACTTTCTTGTCCGGACATGGACTGATCCACGCTCATTGCCCACAAGTCATTTTTGCAAGCCCTGTCGTGTTCCGGTGTACGGCAGGCCAGACCACTCCGCTCACGCTCCAGGGGGGGGGGGCCTCATTTCTACCCGTCGCAGGCGTACTCGCTGGTGCTGTGCAGGTCACTGGTCTAGTTATCAGCATGTTACAGCCACTCCCTGAGGGCAGGTTTGCACGCACAGCACACCAACCTGGCACTGGCGTCACAGTCCATGTGACTCCGCAGATATGAGGGGCCAAAGACGTCACATACCCCTCTGCCGCTGGGGACTGGATGATGGACCCGATGCCTTGAGGGCGGCACGGGCCTACCGCCATGGGATGCTGACTAGTGTTGGACAGGGTTTGTGGCACATGAGACCTTGAGGTCGGCACAGGCCTGCCAAGGGACTCTGACTGGGGTTGGACAGGGTTTGTGGCAGACGCTGCATTGCGGCCAGCATAGGCACCCCGCCACGGGATAGTGATTTAGGGTGCACTGAGTCATTGGCACCTATCGCTATGTGGCCCCGCTTTTGTGGTCACAGAGTTAGTGGCACCCATTGGGCTGAGCGGCTGTGCAGGCTGCGATGTTGCCGGGTGCCCTGGGATGTCCTATGTCATTTTGTGATCAAGTCTCTGCACCAGACGTGTGACCTGGTTGCCTGCGCAACGTAGATGCATGGTGTGGAGGGTGACATGTCTGTGGGCCCCGGGCTTTTGGCTTGCAGGGGCACGTGGTGGGACCTACAGTCTACACGCCTGTTGCGAAAGGTGAGCAGTGTTGTCTGGGTATGCATGAGCGGGCATGCTCCGATGGGCAGTGGGAGGGACTGGGATGCCTTTGGCTGTGTGTGCATGGGCGGGCAAGCGACATTGTCATGTGCAAGTGTGTGTAATGTGCCACAAAAATAGTGGAGCGGTGCACTCCCAAGATACTATAAGACTTAATAATGAAGCTTGATCAGTTCCTTCGTGGAAAATGTCTTTATTTAAGTCAATCCAATTGTAATAACATGTACATCAGCCAACGCGTTTCGTTCTTGGAAAGAACTTTGTCAGGGCTGTAAAAGAACATAAATGACATACATAAGTGCTGGGGAAGGTACATTGAGGAGACCCACATTCCATCACTTGCATTTAAAGCATCTTTAGACATATGACAAAGGGTGATAGGTACATGACCAGAACCAAACATCACAGGTGTACAACCTCAATTATATACATGACATAAAAAGACCTAACATAAAACACACACATTAAAAACCGTTAGGGCAGTCACCCTGGGGGCAGTAACGGCCCGGGTGATCCAGAAGATGCAAAGAAAACATGATCGTGTGAAGGCCTAGGTGTATGTGTGGTGGGAAAAAGGCCACTATAAATACATAGCTGCTAATGTAAGCGGTTGCAAGATTAAAAGGGCCCCCAATCGTGCCAGTGACACAGGGTGCCACATACTGACCCTAGAACTAATCATGCGTAAAACAAATTCTCTTTGAGAAAAATACAGGATAAAAGTCAGAATGCAGACCCCCTGGCCGGGCTGGGAAAGGGGCCGCCTAGGCCCAGGTAAATATATGAGGACCAGTGGTCCCTGGGTGATCAATTCATGGGGGAACACATAGACGGTGGCTACAACAGGTACAAACCATGAAGTGTGTACAGTGAGATGATATCAGTTGGTATATTCCAGGAAGTCAGGATGGCGTCACACAGTGAGTTTACCTTGATGCTGCAAAAGCCGCCATGATAAGGGCCCGCAGTAGAAATCTTGAAAGAAAACAGAGAAGAGGTGCATAAGACATCATATAATAAAGGAGCCTAGGGTATCACAGCAAATCTCATAGCGAGGCCTGTGATGAGAATACCAGGGGCAGGCGGTGTGAAGAGTGGTCCGTGGGAAGTGCTGTACCAGCTATCTCTAAAACTGCTATGGTAATGGTATACTGCAGAGTATGCAGCTGGCGGAGCACATGAGGAACAATCATTTACAATGCAATGGTCTCGGCATTATTAAAGGTAGAGCTATTGGCATTGCTCATTACTTTTTTCTTTTTTTGTTTTTTTAAAACATAAATAAATGGTATTGTCATTTACAATGGCAATAGGTGAGCATTAGAGAGTAGTAGAGAGTAGTAGAGAGTATTCGCGGACACAGAGCCACACACACACACACAGAGCCCTGCACACACACAGACAGAGCCGCGCACACACACACAGACAGAGCCGCGCACGCACACACACACAGACAGAGCCACGCGCACACACAGAGCCACGCACACACACACAGACAGAGACACACACACACACAGACAGCCACACACACACACAGACAGAGCCACACACACACACAGACAGAGCCACACACACAGAGCCACACACACACACAGACAGAGCCACGCACACACACACACAGACAGAGCCACGCACACACACACACACAGACAGAGCCACACACACAGGCTGAGCCGCGCACACACACAGGCAAAGCCGCACACACACACACAAACAGAGCCGCGCACACACACACAAACAGAGCCGCGCACACACACACAAAGACAGAGCCACACACACACCAGCATCACCACTGCAGAGTTCTCCTATGTTTTCTTCTCCCATTTCATCATCACAACATCTTCCTCCAAAACCTCCTCCATTCATTACCATTGCACCTCCCCCACGTAACACCACTGCATGATTCCCCTACTACAACGGCCAACACTGCTCCTGCCATCAGCACACCTCCGCAGTAGCAGTTCAGAAATAACCACCTGCATATATATTGACTCCGAATAATAGCAACAGAGGTAGCCATCCACACGGCAGTGAAAAAGAATATGAAGAAAGTTTTAAGAACTTTGTTCTAATAAACAAATCCAGGTACAAACTAGTGCATATTGCCCCCCTCCGGTGCACACAGAGAGGGTGAAACTAGGGATGGTACCTGGCTAGGTTTGACCCACGATGTTTTGTTTGAGGTGATCTAGTCAAGTCAAGCGTAATAGATGTCCCATTTTGTATTCTTGAGTGTTTTCGGTTGGAGAAGGGTTAATTTGTAGTTGCTCAATTGTGGCTAAATTTTGACGCATACATGCACCAACGTGTGCACATACAACATACATAAATGAGGTGGACACACACAAAGAGCCACATCCCAGCACAGAGAAGCCACACAAAAACGTGTTAACACAAATGCAAGAGCCATCCATCCACATTAGCACAGAAAGGAGCTTGGCACACACATACTCATAATTACCAGGGCAAAGCATGACACACATATACAGTCATGCATTAGACAGGCAAATTTGAAAGACACACAAGCACACTGAAACATCTGTTCATACACAAGACTAATACCTATTCAAGAGCACACATATACACACTTAACAGAAAAAAACACCAAAAGAAGAGTCATTCTCAAAAGTAAACTCAAGAGCCAGACACACTAACGCAAACACACACAGCCCAAAACCACAAATATCAACACAAACAATAGATACACACAACACAAGAACCACATACAAGAACCACCAACCCACAATGAATCATGCATGTATAGCCACAAACACCAGAACACAATAGAGCTACACATACTAGCAAACGTAGGTCCCACACAAAGTAAATTCTGTCAACCTGGGGTTTGGAAATTACCAGGTGAGTAAGTAATGCCGACAAGTGCCTCCACCTCAAAAATAGGGATAGCGATGTAGATTTTAGAGCTAACTGGTATTTATCAGCCATTTCCCCGCAGTAAATTACGGCATGTTTGACCTGTCCAAATTGACCTGGTGAAAATTACAGAGGTATGCTGTTTCCTACATTTGGTTAACGCTTCAAGAGGGGGGGGGGGGAGTGTCCCCATGACTCGGAATTCTGATATTTAAGGTAACTTGGGTTCCTGCACATACCAGATTTCAAAGCTAGACACGTCATTACCCTAATAAGAGTCATACACCCTATTACACAAATACACTAGGGTTACAATACACATCATATTACGAGGACACCGCATTGCAATCTTGGGCTTTCTGAGAATTGTAGTCTCAATGTTGTTCAACTGAACCCACTGGGCTACCAGACCTAAAAACAGTGTTCTGCTCATCCGTAGGACTAGAATATGTGTGTAGCCCATCACTCCTCCACCCCAGAGCTCAGGTTAGCTCCATCAATTGAAGACTTATAACAGGTATGAAACGCCTGCTAATCAATAAACATTTTGTTGCCATCTCCCAAAACAAGCATCTCTCATGTAAAGACTGGTTGTCATGAGTAACACCTGGAAGGCGAGATGATACATCAAGAAGCCACAAGCATCAGTCAGAGAGTTTATACTCTATGAGTGCAGCCAGAGTCCACTCTGTAAATTGTGTAGAATTGGTAACAATACGTTATGAGCTAAATGTCCAGTCAAGCCAGACCTAATCATACTTCCAAGTCAACTCATTTTCCCCTTTCTAAGGACATCTTAATTTTATAAGACAGTCAGTCACCTGCGTAATACGGAACAATCGTATCATGACTGGTTTAGAATTGATTCACCCGCAAAATAAAATACATCTTTACATATTCTTATTAAATTTGAGTAGCACAGGAAAAACTGTAAGGGGACAGCTTAGAATGAAATAAAATGGAAATTGCGTTGATCAATACAAATAAGCTTTTCTCCTGCGTTGTACTAATTGGCCGAAAAAGGAGCTTTACAAATACGATTATAAATAAAAGATTATCATGCAGCTATCCGCCAGCAACCCGGCTTACCGCACCGGCGGAAGCTCCGCAGTGTCAGCATCCAGGAGCAGATCATTAAAGCTGGATTCGCCACAGCCGCCACGAAATGTGACTTGTGGTGGGGAAGAGAAAACGAGCATGAAAAGGAGAGCGCCGCCCCTCCCCCGCAACCCTTGCATCCCGCGTCACAACGCCGCTGCCATCCCTGCATCCGCACTTCCATGGAGTCGCTGCACCTCCATTCCACGCCAATTAGCCCCCGCCACCCCCTAACCAAGTGCATCTCTCCGTCACGCCGCACCTATCCACTCCACACCGCCCCCCCTGGCACCTATTATTGGGCACCCCCACTCCACGCCCTTTACAATTTGCACCCCTTCTTCACGCCGCACCTACCCTTCCCCGCACCCCTTACATCCCCACTTCACGCAAAGCCCCCCCAACCAATTGCATCTCCCCTCCAAGCCGCCCCTCCCCTCCGACACCCACTCGCATCCCCTCCCCGGTTGCCAGGGGCTGTGTACATGGTATTTAAAGGAATTTAATTTCTGGTAATCTTCGTTAAAAGCATCATCTCGCCGGGAGAAAGAATAGCAGCTTCAATGCGATTTCCACAGCATTATTCAGTCAAGTGCAGGCACGCGAGACCACCGCTCGGCTTTTATAACTATCAATTATCGCCATGTCACGAGGATGACATGTAAGCCCATGCATAGCACCCAAAATCCAAATCCCAGCATGCATTCTGCTGCTAGATGAAAACCCAGAACAGCTACCTGGAATAGAATAATAAATCCTGTTTCCCCACAGTCACTGTCCACCCACCATGTTTACACAAATGTGAAACATGAGGGAACACGTGTATGTGATATATACTTTTTGTTGGTTACCATTTATTGTTTACTGTTAACACAATGCCTGTAGAAGAGATGACAAAACAGTGGCGACCAGCGAAGAGCACAGAAGAAAGTGACGATCTGCGAAGACCGCAGTACAAATGTGAAGATCTGCCAAGGCACACTAAGCCACACTGCTGCAAGAGGAAGCCCTCTACATTTTTGCAACTTTACAACGTTGCGATGTTGAAAGGCGGTGCTTTGTGGACAGCACACGCACAGCTATAACGTGAGCTTTTGGAGGAAAGAACCGGTTGCATGTAAGGAGTAAGAAGCGTTACCTAAATGGAATTGCAGTTCAGTACACAAACCTCTTCCTGTGCTTGGCCATCAGATTTAGACTTGAGTTAACATTACAACTCTTTCGCCTCTTCTTGTTTGGCAGCATGTGACAGTCACGACTGCGGGCGGGGCAGAGACGCCTCTGTGGGCGGAGAGAGGGCTGCAGCCATCTTCAAAGTCTAAGAAAGAGATGTGACGCGTCCTCTTTCATCTCACGGTTCCAAGGGGGCGGGGCTGCCGAATTCTTGGCTAAATGGTGCTTTAATCAGCATTTAAGTGGAACAGTTCCACATTCTATCAATTGTAAACAAATACGTTTCTTTTTAATGAGGAGTAAGGGAGTTTGTAAGCATCCAATTTCCATTTGTAAGAATTCAAAGTTTGTTAGTTAAGGGAATCGCACGTCTTGTTTTCCTATTACAAGTAGTACCACTTGTTACTTATTTATGTATTTATAAAAGTTCAGAGAGTACTTATGTACTGCACAGCGCGTCCACCTGTATTCTGATGTTGACGGGTCTATTGGGACTTTACTCGAAGTTCGAGTACTCCAATGTGCCCTACGTCATTGTACATCTATACACGTAGTTCGAGTACATCCAATGTGCACTACTACATACGGGGCAAAAAAAATGAAGGGTTGCACTGGAGCAAACCTGGTGGTGCCTGTTGGCACTGATTTTCACAGATCGATACGGCCCTCATTTTATCTACTTAACATTTTTTGCACCGGACACCTCTGAAGTTGGTTAGAGCACACACCCTAAATAAACTCGCAAATCCTTCCGCCCATGCAGCTTAAAGATGCACTGAGATTTTAAGATATGTGCATCCCCCTCAGTGTAAAAGGCTGTAATTTCTGGTAATCTTCGTTAAAAGCATCATCTCGCCGGGAGAAAGATTAGCAGCTTCAATGCGATTTCCACAGCACTTACTTTTGGGAGCTGTGGGCAGGAGGGTTGTCAATAACTGGCACACGCTGCTTTATGATGTTCATTTTGGATGTGTACAGGGCTCCAGCCGTTTTAGGCCCAGCCTCACCAAGAACGCTGCCAAGATGGAGGCCCAATATCCAGTCAGACCACCACGCAGCTATTACTAAGCGCAGCGGGGTTAAGAGTCCCGGGAATCAAGTATGCTTAAATGTCAGCGTAGACACGGGAGAAATTGATGTTTTATCGCAGCACACACGACGGACACATGAGGGGATTGCGGACCGGTAAGTGTGCACTGCTCAGTCAGAAAGTTATCTGGTTTCATGTCTGTACACTCTTGTTAACATCAAAACAGTCAACGGATGGTCAACATGTTTACACAGTATATATAGCGCTCTGCTCCAACTCTCAGTCAACCAAGCGCAGCATCTAAATACGGCAGATACTTTGACCTCGAATGAGGTTCAAGCCAGACACAGGAGTGCACAGTTCGAACTCACAGGAACTGTTGCAGGGCGAGGACCTCACTCTGTTCGGGAGCCCTGGCTGAAGCAGAGGAGAGCTCATAAGGGGCAGTTTGGGGAAGCTGCGGAGATTAGCGGCTGCGAGCACCACGGGAGCTGGAAGCACTACCCCGTTAAGTATCACAGCACTACTGTCACACAAACTCAGCCATGATAACTAGAGATAGGTAACAGGAGGCATGACCCTTACGCACAAGAAAAGTACGGTAAGCTCCGGCGAACCCGCAAGGGTGGGGGCCCGTCATTCCCACCCAGGCGGCTGGCGGTCTTTGGCAGAGTCCTGACCCGGGCAGGGACAGAGCAGGCAAAGGGGGCGCGTCACCACTCGAGCGGGGAGGGAGGGAGGCAGAGAGAACTAGGATTAAACATCGGAGGGAGAGAGCAGGGGCAGGGAAACGGTCTGTCGCGTCAGGTGGTCGGCAGAAATGGCGGCCGCAAAGCTCAGCAAATTTCGGATTTGGGGGCGTGTTTGGCCGTCCCCAAAAGGGGCGGGGCTTAAAAGTGGAAAGAACAGCACCAATACGCCCCCGAAAGAGACGGGGCTTCTTTCAAGGGACGCCTCTCTCCTCCAATGGCTGGCCTCCGTTTAGGAAGCCAGCCAATGGAGGAGAGAGGCGGGTTCAAGCCCCCTTACTGAAAGTCATAAAATCTCCGACTTCCGGCTAGCAAACCCAGCCGTCGGTCCGAGACCTAAAAAACGAGCACCACGGAATACTGCTACATGTGCAGCTAATAGAGCGCATGATGTGAAACGAGCGCCAACGTGGTCGTCTAATACGATACAGGGAGCTGCGACCTGTGAGGGGTGAATAGTCCTATGCACAGCGGGGAGGCTGGTGAAGCTAAAGCAGAGTCTGTATGTAAGTGGACAGGGTACAGGTAAGGGCAAAGCGCTGGCAGCGTGTCTTAAAAAGCTCCTGTGGCAGAGATGACTGTTAAGTTACTGCAGGGTTGGCGGTCTAATCCCTGGTGCTGCAGGGGAACAAAGGGGGTGCAGGTGTTAGCGTGAAATACAACAAAAAAACATAGCGTCTCGAGCTTACCTCAGAAAGTCGTAGCTGCGTTTGCGGCAAAAAGCGAAGTGAGGCTGGGGATGCCACAACTCCTTATATATTGGAAAAGTATAAGTAAAGCACGCGAAAGCATCATGAGAGTTAGAAGGATGGTGAAGACAGACTCAGTTGGCAAGAAGCCAAAACCAGAGTGCGGGTTGTGGAAGCCATGTTTGTTGCTTGGCAACCCGAACGCATCGTAGTATGGCCTCTTGGAAGTCATGTAACCAGAGGCAACACAGCCAAATGTGTAAAAGAGGCCTGTGATGTAACGTAACAATAAGAAAAAAAAGGAAAAAAGGGAAGGAGGGAGAAAGGGTGATACATACCCTGCACCTAGAAAAAGTCAGAGAAAACAGAAGAAGAGGCCAAAACTATTTATGATAAGTGAGTAGTCGGTCACCAAACCTGCCACCAAACCTGCCACAAATCGAGTGGGACACAGGCCTGCCGGACTAGGCTGGAATGTGAAACCAAGGTTCGGGGTAACGCAGCCGTAATTGTAATAAGCCCAATGGCTTATTCTCGCTGTGGGGAATGCGGGCCTGCGTCAGCGTAGGAGAGTTGCTCGCGAGTGTGACAAAACTCCCAATATAGAAGAAATGGGTGAGGGCGAAGGAAGGGCGTGCGTTGCCGATGGGCCCTCAGGGTTGGAAAAATAAAATGTACATAAGGCGAAAGAGGAGAAGTGACAAATAGAAAGAAATCATGGAAGGTAAATGACCGAATAGTTAAAACAACTGGGTGAAAGCGAACACTTTGACAATGATCAGACTGGGAAGAAAGCTAAGCACCCATAGACGTTGCGTAGTCCTAGGCAGTACACAGAGAAGTGTCATAGGTCATAGGGAGGAATTATAGGTTCGGCATTGCAGTGAGCATGCAGAACTCAAAGAAGGCAATTGGACCTTAGGTATTGGATCCATAGAGGGTGGCCACAGGGCGATAAAGTATCGGGCACCAAGTCTACACAATGATAATAAAAAACCTTAAAAGCCAGGACCAAAGTTAAACTGCATGAGGTGGAAAAGTGGCGAAGATAGAGACTCCGCAATGGGGGGAAAAGGAGCATCAAGTCTGGATAGTCGTCGTGCACTTAGACCCCAGGGTCAGAGTTAAAGTGGACAGTTAGAAGATGGCGGGGTGGGGTTCAGCATTACGGGGAAAAAAGGGGGCGGATGCTACAGGATCAGAGCCAATCGGAATAAGAGGTTGGTGTACCTCCGTATCTTCCAGGGGTGAGCCAAAGGGTTAGGCCCTAGGGTTGGTTAGTTCAGGAAGTAATGGAAATCATGGTCAGTGTTGTGACCCTTGGTGACCGCCTGGAGTCTACAAATCCATTTGGATTCCATCTGGCGCAATGCCAGCTCTCTGTTGCCACCCTGTGTGTTGACCGGTACATGGTCATTGCCACAGAACCTGAAGGTGTTATTCCCAGTGTGTATGGTGCTGTAATGTTCCGTCTTGGGATATCTGGTATCTCCATTGAGCAAATCTCTGCGGTGTTCCTGTATTCTTTTCTTGAGGTTACGTGTACACCAATCCACATGGGCATTCTAGCGTATACACTACATACTGGGCAGACCCCCCAGGATTTTGCGGCATGGATTAGCAAATTTAGTGGCATAAATATGGAAATTTAGCGGCACAAATATAGAAATTTAGCAGCATTTTTGCAGCACTTTATTTTACTCATAAACATTCATTTTCAGCCTGAAATTAATGGAAGCTGTTTTAGCAGAGTATTCCACTTTGAAATAGGCATGTTTAAAGTGTCTGCAGCTCTACGGAAGCACAGCTCCAGTCCTAACCTTGTGGGAGGGAGTTGCATTTATCCCTGGGATGTTCTAGTGCCATGTATGCACCCCTTTTGGGGCACCGCTGCCTAGGGATCCGAGAGGCAGGACACCTTTTCCTTAGGCACCCTCTTTTGCCAATTGATGCCCTGCAACAATGGTTGCAATATAATATTTCTTTTTTTAAATTTGCTGTAAAGATATTGGTAACAGATGACAAATGTGACAGTAAATCTGTTCTAGGTTACTCAATTGGTTACATAGAGGCTACATTTTAAAATATCTTACAGAGTTCAGATATCTTTTGTAGAGACCATTGTGTGCCCTGCAATTTCGAGGGGACAGAGAAAAACGTAATTACGATACTAACAAGGTACTACACATGTTTTAATAAAATAATGTTCAGGGCTTGAGTAACAGTTCTGTGGGTGCTAGTGAGGGTTGAAGGTCCTCTGTGGCCTCCTCCTGGTGTAGAAGCAGGTAAACCTCTGACCCTGTCTCGTGCACAGTCTTTGGATGAAGGGAAACTCTCTAAAACTAAATTCAGATAAAATAGAGGTGGTGTACGGGCCATTTGGTATTTCAGAGCCGTCTAATTTATTCCTGACTGCTTAGTGCGATATGCGATAATAAGGCAAACAGAGGCATCGTTTCTATGGTAAAAAGGAATACAGAGGATTTCACATACACATGTTTTAGGTGCCCGCTCCTGCCCTTCCAGTACCTCCAGACAGGATCAAATGGCTGCTTTATTTCCCGTAGAAACCTGCTAGTGAAAGCAGCCGCGTTTTTTTTTGATTTCTGTAATTTTTTATTGTATATAAAAAAATATATATTTACATGGAGCATACATGAGTGGCGGAAAGAAAAGAGGAGAAAGAAGAAAGGAGAGAAAAAGGAGGCGCCGGGGGGGGGGGGGGTATCGTAATATTGTCCTGCAATAGTTCGTTCCTTGCCATGGAGCGTGGGGTCGGGTAGATCTACTAGTCCAAGAAGGAAGAAGAAGTCCGTTATCCGAGTCTTGCTTGGCGTTGTCTTCTTTCCCCCCTTTGATCTGCCTGGTGGGTATAGCACCCCGGACGATAGAGAGGATAGAGAGTGATAGAGGTAGGTGATAGGAGAGTGTACTTCCTAGCCGGTTTCTCTTGTTGTAGTGTCGGTCCCTGTACTGTGTCCCTTGGTGGCTGTCTAGTGTCTGGTGTCTGCGCCTAGGGGGGTTTGTGTGATGAAAGGTAGAGGTCTAAGGGCCTCCACATGTTTGATTGCCTGTGAGTTTTCGGTGTATATTTCGCTGTAATGTTATCTGCCCCTCTTAGGAAAGTGACCCAGTTGAGCCATGCCTGTGGTGTCGCTTTTGTGGTGTCTTTCCAGTTGCTTAGGATTATTTTGACTGCGGCAGTCAACAGTAGGTCAATGAGGTCGCGGTCTTCTGTCGTTGTGATGGACGGGGATGCAAAGCCCAGGACTAGACTTGGGAAATCTATGTGTATGGCTACCCCAGTGATGTCTTTGATAAGCTTCCCCGTTCTTTCCCAGAAATCCTTGATCTGAGGGCAACTGTGTAAGAGATGCTCTAAATCCCCCCTTCCTTCGTTACAGTTCCAGCATGTGTCGCTCTCACGGATCCCCAGGGTGGATAGGCGGGCCGGTGTCCAGTATGCCTTGTGTATTAACCAGTATTTGGTCTGATTTAGTGAGGCAGTTATCTTTTTCCTAGTGGTCGATCTCCACAGTTCGGCCTTTTCTGTTTCGCTTAGTTCCTTCCCCGCTGCAGTCCCCCAGAAGTTTGTGACCTTGTCATTGAGTTTGGTGTGTTTGGGGCGTAGGGCTCTGTAGAGGTGTGCTATTTGGTGTCCTGTTTTGTTGAGGTTAGCTGCAAGCTGTAAGAGCGAAGGTGTCAGGCTTGTGAGGTTTGCCTTCCTAATAGCTACTTTTATTTTCAGGAAGCTGTACAGTTCTATGTTTTGTAGGTTGTGCGCATCCTTGAGTGTGTCAAACGTTGTGTTCTCGCCTTGTCTTAGAAGGTCATGGGCCGTGGATATGCCTTGTGCGTACCACCCAGGCATGTCTAGAACCTTATCTCTGTATTTGATGGCAGGGTTGTGCCAGAGGGATTCAAATTGGCCTCCCCTGATGCTTGTTGACAGTGTTTTGTCGACGCTCAGTAGAGCTGTCTTTGTGTTCCTGAGGACTTGGTTTTCCCTCACTGCTGGGTGTCGTGTGGCTGTCAGGAGTGTTATGGGGTTCATGCCCTTTAGTAGGCCGCGCTCGAAAGATAGCCATGCTGGGGTGTATTCCTTTCTTGGGTCTAGCCAATGTAGTCCCTGTCTAGCTATGCATGCCGTCTGGAATCGCTTGAAATTCGTTATGTTCAGGCCACCCTGTTCTTTAGATAGCCTTAGCTTGTGTAGGCTTATTCTTGGTTTTTTCCCCCGCCAAAGGAAGCTGTTAAGTAACTTGTCAAGTGTCTTGTGGAAGCTCTCTGTGTTAGTCAGTGGGAGCATTGTTAGCAGATAGTTGACCATTGGTGAGAGCATCATTTTGATAGCCTCAATCCTTCCCCACCATGTTGTGAACCTGGGGGACCACCCTTCTACCTTGTCTTTGATTTTCTGTATCGTTGCGTGCTCGTTGTGTTCCAGTGTCATTCTTAGGTCTCTCTCGAAGAGGATACCCAGATATTTTATAGGTTTTGGTTGCCATGTTAGTCCTGATGTTCCTAATACTGTTCTTGTTGCGTGGATGTTTAGAGGTTTGCACTCAGATTTGTCCCTGTTAAGTTTGTACCCCGAGACCCTGGCGTATTTGTCAATGGTGGCAGTTAGTGCTTTTATGGATCTCTCTGGGTCTTCCGTGACTATTAGCACGTCATCTGCATACGCAGCTAGCTTGAAAGTCTCTCCCCCTATTGGTATCCCCACAATGTCCACATTGGATCTGATCATCGTGAGGAGCGGTTCTATGGCGAGGAGGAATAGGGCTGGTGACAGGGGGCATCCTTGTCTGGTTCCCCTTTCCAAGTTGAGTATGTTTGATGTGCCTCCGTTGACCACCACCCTTGCTTTGGGGTTCTCATATAGGGCCATCACCATCTTCCTATAGTTTGGACCCAGCCTGAATTTCCCCATGCACTGATCCAAGAAGGGCCATGAGACTCTATCAAAGGCTTTCTCAGCATCTAGGGCTATCATGACTGCTGCGTTTTCGCTGCGTGAGGAGTGATTAATTACGTGGCATAGGAGTCTTGTGTTGTCATGTGACATCCGGTTTTTGAGATAGCCTACTTGCGAGTTGTGTATGAGTTTCGGAAGATATGCGTTGAGTCTATTGGCTAGTATTTTTGCATAGATTTTGCAGTCTACATTGATGAGGGAGATCGGTCTAAAGTTCTTCGCCTCTGTTGTGTCTTTCCCTTCCTTTGGGATCACGATTATATTTGCCTCCGCCATTGAGGGTGTCATGTGTCCGCTCTGGGCACAAGCTGTGTATACCTCCCTCATTGTGGGTTTGAGTATGTTCAGGTATTGCTTATAGAAGCCAGCTGTGAACCCATCTGGCCCAGGTGCCTTGTTATCTTTGAGGCTTTGCGTGGCTCTCTCTATCTCATCAGTCGTTATGGACATTTCCAGGATGTCTCGTTCCTGGTCCGTCAGTGTGGGTGTGGATATGTTCGCTAGTAGTTCTTTCCCCCCGTCATCTTGCAGTGTATCATCCTTTGTGTACAGTCCCTCATAGAAATCCCTGAAGACTTCTAGTATGTCTTTGTTCGAGGTCTTGGATATGCCGTGTTTGTCTTTGATGGCTCCTATCGTGTGGTGTCTCTGCTTTCCCCTCAGGTAGGATGCTAGGTTTTTGCCCGCTTTGTTTGCGGTACATAGATTAATTGATTTATATTTATTGATCCAGGTCCCCGCCCTCTCGCTCAGTATCCTGTTTAGCTCGTACTTTAATTTAGTTAGGTTTGTGAGCGTGTTCCTGTCCTCTATTCTAGCTATGTGGCTGTTCTCGAGTTTTTTGATTTCCTTCTCTAGGTCCGCAACTTTCTTGTTCCTGTCCTTGTTCATCCTACCCTTGACTGTCATGACTGTTCCCCGAATGGTGGCCTTCAGGGCGTCCCATAGGACTTCCCTGCTAGTGTTTGGTTTGTCGTTTAGTAGTAGGTATTCTTTTATTGCCTCCTCTATTTTGGCTCTCGCTGGGGCGTTTTGGAGCAGACTGTCATCGAATCGCCATCTGCGGGTCGGCTCGTCGTTGTGTCTGCCTGATAGTGTTAGGCTTATGTGTGAGTGGTCTGATATAGTTCTGGGTCCTATTTCCGTGTGGTCTATGAGGTGGGTATGTGTTTCTGACATCAGAATGTAGTCTATTCGGCTATATGAGTTGTGTGGGTTGGAGTAGAAAGTGTACTCCCTGGCATCTGGGTTGCTTATGCGCCAAGGGTCTCTTAGGCTTAGTTTGGAACAGAGATTTTTAAGGATGTGGGGATTGTTTGTTGATTGGCTTGGTCTGTATGGATGCTTATCAATTGCTGGGTCTAGAACTTGGTTCATATCCCCCGCGACGATCAGCAGGTCTCCTAGAGGTAGTGAATATAGTTGTGCACCCACCCCCTCCCAAAATGTTCTGTCGTCACTGTTGGGCCCGTATATGTTCGCCACATGGAATGTCTCCCCAGCCCTTCTGAGTGTCGTCGTAAGCATTCTTCCTTGTGTGTCTGCCTGAGAGCCTACCACTTCTATTTTGGAGTGTTTGCTTATAATTGTTACTACCCCATTCTTCTTATTCTGTGCTGGTGAGCCCTGCACCTCACCTATCCAGTAGGCCCCTATGCGGCTGATGTCTTCTGCTTGCAATCTTGTTTCTTGGAGTACATATATGTCGCTCTTAAGTTTCCTAAGATGTTCAAGTACTTTCCTCCTCTTCACCGGGCTATTCAGACCCTTGACGTTTAGGGACACTATCTTAATGTCGGACGCAATGCTACTCTTGTTGCTGTTCATCATTTACAATGCTTTAGTTTCGCATTTGCAGTGGCCTTTCTCTGCGTCCTTTCCATCTTTGGTTTGTGTGTGGGACCGCCCCCCTCCTCCTGCGTGTACTTCTCTTCCATGTGAGTGTATGGAGAAAGATAGATAGATAGATAGAAAGATAGAGTATAGATAGGACAGATGATAGTGAGTAGACCCATGTATGTGCTCCCCGCTCCCCCCCGTTCTCCCGCCCCCTCCCTCCCCGACTGTCCCTCCCCCCCTCCCTTACTTGCTGAGTGGGTGTGCGACGACAAAGTTCCTTTGCTCCGCGTCTTACCCCTGAGGTAGTGTCTGTTTACTTCCTTGATGTGGCTTGGCTGTGGTGGTGATGGTGTCAAGGACAGAGCCCGGCACCCTGCTCTGCTGCGGCTTGATTGTCTCGTTTAGATAGTGCCATGGTTGACCTTGGATATGATGTGCTGGCTGTAGCTCTTCATTCTAATTATTGTACTTTTTATTTCCCGCTGTGGGTTTAATGAGGTAGATATGTTCATTGTGCATTGGTTGTTTTAGTCCTTTTCTTTTCATTTCACTGCGGCTTTTATCGCATTCACTTATTCTGATTGTCCATTCTCATCCGGTGAGGCGCTTCTTTTCGCTGCTCCTGGGCTTCTGTTATCCTCCATCTCTTCCACGGGTGGGCCTTGCAGGTAGCTCTTTAGTTCCTCCGGGCTTTCAAAAATCATTGTCTTCCACTTGTCCATTACTTTGAATCTGGCAGGACCAACGAAGCTGAAGGTGGCTCCTCTTCTGCGTAGTGTTTCTCTGAGGGCCAGGAATCCTTTTCTTGACTCTACCGTGGGTTTGGAGTAGTCTTGGGTTAAAATGATCTTGCTGCCTTCCCACTTCGGGTTCTGGTTTTTCCTAGCGAAGGCGAAGATGGCGTCTGTTTGGCTTAGTCTGAGCGGGCTGCATATTATTGCTCTCGGCCCTCTTCCTGTTGTGGGCTTTCCTGCCGGTATCCTGTATGCCTTCTGCACCTCGAACCTTCTGTCGAATGTGATGCCGGTGAGCTTGGGGATCAACTCCTCTAGCATAGCTGCACATGATCCCGCTGTGTCTTCTGTCCCCTCCGGCACTCCCAGGATCCTTACGTTGCCTCTTCTTGCTCTGTCGTCCTTCTCAGCAAGCTGTTTTTGTATGGCTTTCGTGGTTTTCTGCAGCTCGGCTATGGCCTTGGTGTTGTCCCTTGTCTCATCCTCCACTGCACTTATTCTACCTTCTGTCATCTCAATTCTTGTCGTAGCTTTGTGGAGGTCCGCTCTTATAGCCGCCATCTCGAGCTGCATGTTCTCCACCTTGAGTTTTGTATCTTTCCCCACTTCGATCCCTTCATTTACTCTCCGCAGGATCGCTTCGAGGGTGGCCGTCTCGCTCCTATTGTTTTTCAGAGGCGATCCTTGGTTGTCAATCTTGGGCTTTTTTTGCTCTCCAGCCGCCTTGCCCTCATTGCCTGCCATTGTTGCAATACCCCTCCTTGACAGGACGTTTCCTAGTCGCCCTTCCGCTAGGGACGTCTTTGGTAGGCCCGTTGTCTTTGACGCTGGTGTCGCGATGCCCTGCAGTCTGTATCTGCTAGGCTCTCGGATGTGCCTCGTTCTGGTCTTTGCCTTAAGACCTGCCAGCGTGTGCCTTGTCCCGTTCACGTTTGGCCAGCTCGGGTTCACTGCCTAGCGTCTAGTGTTCTGGGGAGTAGGCTGGTGTTTGGAGCAATGCTTGTTATCTGATCCGCCTGCTACCTCACCACTCTCTCACGCACTTGCTGTGTGTGTTTTATTGTTCTTCGAGCTTGACCTTGGCTTTGTTGTGGCGCTTACCAGCCTCTGACCTCTTCACAGCTTTAGGCTAGTTGCCTATCTGCCTTGTCGTTGCTACGTTGTGGCCTTAGGGGGTCTTACTCTTTGGCGAGCTCTCTGCGTGTTTCTGGCTTTGCTCGCTTCCTTGTTGGTCTGACTTGGTCTACTGACCGTTGCAGGGCAGGCTGTTGCAGGCTGTTGCTGAGCTTGTTTGCTCGTTCGTGACTTTGCTCCTTAAAACGCCTCCCCACGCTTGGTGCAGCGCTCGCCCTACACTCGCGCTGTCTTCCCAGTGTTGCATCGTTTGTTTGCGTGTTTTTTCTTATTCCTTATTGCACCTTCGTTTTCGTTTCCCGCTTTCTTCGCTTGCCCCCGTCAGTAGCCGCCCTCCGCCGCGCGTGTGCGGCGCTTGGTAATGCGCTGTCAGGCGTTAGCGGACCTCTCCGCTTCTCCTCACTTCAGGGCTGTAGCGCGACTCACCACTCCGCTGTTTCTTTTCCGGCGCTCGGGGACTGACGTGCATCCGCTTCCGGTCTCGGACTTCCGTCTGGACCGGAGAAGACTTCCTGTAATGGCGCCTTCTCTCCTGCCACTTCCGGTGCCTGTCCTCCTGTCTCTTTTTCGAGTCGCTCAAGGGGTCGCTGGTCTGGCGGGCTTACCTTGTTACACCGCCTTGAGAGTTCGCCTTGTCTCCGGAGGTGGGAGAGTCCGTGCCGCTTCTCTGGTGAGTGCACTCGGCTTAAGCGCTTTCTGTGCCCCCCCGGTTTGCTTCCTGCTTTTCCGCGATTTTCGTGTTTCCTTTCTTCCCTCCGCAGCTCTCCGCTTGCTGGCAAGTTGCTCTGTTGTGCTCTGTTCGCTGCTTGGATGTTGTCACAGCAGACAAACACGGGGCGCCATTTTGAACTTTCGCCGTTATGGTCCCTGGCAGAGTTTCTTAGAGCTGTTTTCACATGCGATTGGCGATGTCCTAGCTTCATTGCGTTATGACGCACTATTTTGAATGTAGCACTTGTTCTGCTAAACCTTGTAGAGTGGGCGAATTACCTTTTTGTTCCCAAATACATGTTGCTGCATCATTTTGTGACATATAATATGACGCGCCTCTGTCTAGCCCCCTCCCTCCCCCCACCTCTTTTGTCTGCTCCCCCACAGGATGCTCAGGCTATCCGAAATCTCGCTTTTCCGGCATCTACCGTACATTCACGGGGGGGGGGGTTGGGGGAGGGGTGGGTTACTTCTAGGAGTGAAGTCACCCCCCCTCTTCCCCACGAGGGCGACGTGCAGGAATAGACAAGTGGGGGCCGACATTCCAGCAGGTCAGGCAAGTTCGAGTTCTACTAAAAAGAGACCTTCATTAGCTCCTGAAAGATTAGAAGTCATATCTCTGATACAGAAGTATGTACTTCTCAGCCACTAGAGCAGAGCTGTACAGTCAACACAGACCTAAAAGGAGCCTCCTTCCAAGAGCTGACCGACCGTCCAAAGTTCGCGGGCAGTTTTGTAAAAATCGCGGCATTTTTACAAAACTGCCGATTTTGCGATTTTTTTGCAAATCGCGAAATCATGGAGGGTCTGACTGGGTGTTACAGTTTATGAAGTGCTTGAACTTATGTGTCCCGGTGGTGTTATAACGGAAATCCTTACATTTGTTCTGGCCCAATATACAAACATTACAGTTGGTACAAGTATAAAACCCCTTTGGTGCAGAAGGTAGCCAGGTGGTGTGGGGTTTCGTTGTAACATAGCTGGGGCATAAATTTCTCCTTAATGTCCGACCTCGTCTGTAGGCAAGAGATGGTTTCTCATTGATGAAGGGACACAGTTTGGGGATATCCCAGAGCAAGTGCCAATGCTTTCTAAAGGCCTGTAAGATTTTGTTACTGTGTGCCGTGAAGTTGGTAAAGAAAGATACTTTGTTTCTAGCAGTGCCCGTGGTGGGGGTACCCCTTCTGGTTCGGGTTGCAGAGGATTGGAGGGTGTCAGATCTGGATAACCTTAGTATCCTCTGTTCTGTGCCAATCATGTCCCTGGACTCTGTTTCCCATGATGGCATGGTCTCAGATGTGTGTCCTGGTGTGCTGCTATACGTACCGACAAGTGGTTGGAGACACACCAGTGTCAGCAGGTGAGAAATGTAGCCTGGGTGCGCTGGGTCCTCTCTCTCTCCCCCTCTCTTCTTCTCGCTCTCTCTCGCTCTCCCCCTATCTCCTTCTCTCTCTTTCTCCCCCTCTCTTCTTCTCTTTCTTGCTCTCCTCCTCTCTTCTTCTCTCGCTCTCTCTCTCTCTCAGTCTCTCTTTATTTCTCTCTCCCCTCTCTTCTTCTCTCTCTCTCCCCCTCTCTTCTTCTCTCTCTCTCCTTCGCTCTCTCTCTGTCCTTTAATGTGTGCAGGACACACATTTTCATCCTGTTTTTTGTCTTTTAGACTGTGACCTACGGATTGTGTTGAGGGGAGCTGCCATGTGTCTTCATTTAATTTCTATGCTGTTTCAATAAAGCTTCATTGTTTGCTTCAAAAGTGAATGTGTGATGCTCATTTCTGTGACAACACATGCATGTCACCAGTTGTGATTTCGCAACATCAGGCAGATTCTTTCGTACATGTTTAGGTTTAGCTGATGTGGCATGTCTTTGCCGGGGGGGGGGCCTGGGGGGTGGTCCTCGGGGGGAAAGAAAGCATAGGCAGTTAACATGTGCACTTTCAGGGTATAACTGAATAACTTTCCTTTAAAAAACAAAGAAAGTAAAAACACTTACTCTTAAATATTAGCTATCTTATTTTTACATTACAAAGTGTCAATATTTCTGGGAAGGTGGAAGTTGGCGTCTCAAGGAATACTTTAAGAATTTGTTTCTAATACTGGGTTTGCTTGTCAGACTGAGGGGCTCCGATACACCAGACATAGTGCATGATTCAGAGTTTGCAGACAGGTTACTCCGTCACAACGTGACATATCTCGTTCACCTTATTATAAGTGCCATAGAATATAATGCACTTGTAATAAGGCAAACAGGATATATTTGTGATGGAGCAACCTGTCCACCAAACTATAAATCAGGCCCATAGTTACCAGTGACACAGCGAAGGTACTGCCTGTCTGTCACTCATAGGACTTGAAGGAGACAAGAAACTGGATTGAAGTTCAACCTTAGTCACCTGTAGTGTCAGCTGCAACTTCTGCAAGTCTCAGTACTTTTTAGAAGAGTGATACAGTTATTTTGCAGTGACTGTGTTTACACATTGTTATGATTTCTTGGCTGCCACCTGACATGAGTAGTATTGTATTGTTGATATCTCTTCCAAGCAGCATATTAAAACATGGGGAGTATTTTTATATTCCCTCAACCTGAAGCTCAGCCATTACACATTGTACGGATCCATCTGCACAGTAAGTACAATTGTATTGATTCTCCCTGAAGTGTTCAACCACTCCATTTGCCTGGGGCCACCTTGTGGTTATTTTCCAGGGATGATGTGGAGTAAGGCAAGATATTCAGCAAAAGTAGTCCATTGGAAAGGGGCACTGTTATATGTTCTCACTTTATTTAGGATGCCATGGGATATTTTCAGTGATCGTCAATAACAACGAATAGGTGATGGTCACCAGGTAGGGTCCTAAAATTGCACTCAGACAAGAACAGGATGTTGGAAGTAGTGGCGGCTCCTCCGTTAAGGCGAAAGAGCATCGCCCAAATATTCAAAAGGAAAAATAAAATGATAATACCTGAGAAAACGCACCTCTTGTCCACTTTACTTTAAAATGAGTACAGGAAGTCAGAGGTAAAGCATTTGGTTTATTCATGCTTGAACAGATGCAAGACCCACAAGGAAAAAGTTATTCAGCGTATGTAATGAATGACCACACAGAATTCTCCTTTCATATTTATACTATACTTAAAACAAGTCTGCCTACACCCCTTCACATCCCTCCCCCGAATCCATTGGAAAATTCCTTCCAGCTGTACATACGAAAAGAATAGCAACCACTCTACATTTTCAAGATAAGGTATCACAAGCCATTGCTTAATTGCAAATTAAATGGAAAAAGCCCAGCGTGACTTTCCATCTCAGAGAAACACAAATGATTAACAAAATGTATTTATTCTAACACCCACTCTGTTCTTTTCCCAGGACACGGAGAGAGAAAAAATAAAAGAATGTACAATGTCAGAAGTGCATGGGAAATTCCTTAAACAATTGTTGTACAAAGTCAGGTTGATTTAAAAAATGTCTGCACTTATGTTCATATGTGTGGGCTTTCGGTTGGGCTGTCGAATAAATTCACTGACAAGGGGATGCTAGACAATGAGGGTTTTATTGTTTTATATTGCCTCCTCTTTTGTACGGGCACTCGATAGATAGGTAAGGGGTTATCAACGTCCTCCTTTGTTTGTTTCACTGTTCCCAATCTCCAACTCTCCCGGTGCCTTCTGGGCGTTGTAGGTCTTGCCTCCGCCGTCTTGTCTCTCGTTCGAGATGTCACCCAAAATAGAAAGAAACCACTATTAGATCTAGGTTTCGGATATTTTATCGGGGTTGGGAAGTGAGGGACCACACGTGCTCGTTGCTCTCAAAGTGCCGGTGAAGTGAAGGGAAGGTACTGGTGCAGAGAGGGTCGGTAGCTCGTGTTACGGTGGTTTACCCCACTTACGTCCCGCCCACCCCGTGAACCTTGACCGTACCTGCTCGAGCCACACTTCGTGTGAAGTGTGGCTGGGCGATGCGCCTCCTCGTTGGCCTCCCGGCTTGTCGTGGTCGTCTCGGGTCCGTCCTCCCTCGGTTTCCCAGGTCCGTGGTCCGCTGTCTCCGTTGCCGCCTGCCTCCGTCCTCCGATGCTCGTCTACCGCCTCCTCTCTCCGTTGGTCCGTTCTCCGCTCTTCTCCCGATCTCCTCCTCTGCTCACCCGCCTCCTCCTGCCGCTGTTCCTCGCTTGATTCGTCTCCCGTCCTCCTCCACAGCTCACACGCCTCCTCCAGCCGATGTTCCTTGCTTGCTTCGCCTCCCGTCCTCCTCCACTGCTCACACGCCTCCTCCAGCCGATGTTCCTTGCTTGCTTCGCCTCCCGTCCTCCTCCACTGCTCACACGCCTCCTCCTCGATCGCAATCTTCGGTTCTTCGTCTTCCGTTCTCCTCCACTCCGCTCCTCTCTCACGCCACCACTCTCCACTCCCTCCGGGTGTAATACACACCTGTGTCCTGTCCGGGCGTGCCTTTACCTCCAGATGGTGGGCGGGTTCCGGGTCCAACTCCGCCCAGTTAAAGAAACACGGCTCCTCCGGTTCTTGGGACGGATGCCGCCAGTCTGTCGTAGGTTTCCAGGTTTCTGTATGCTGTGCGAGAAGAGGGGACACAGATAAAGGTAAGCCAGGAGGGCCCGGGTCCGGGTCCTCCTCGTCACATCCCTCCCCCCTACGATTCTCCCGATCGGGGAGAGGATAACGGGATAAGTAGTCCACGTTGGTGTTGTCCTTCCCCTTACGGTGACAGACCTGGAACCGGAATGGTTGCAGGGCCAGGAACCACCGCAGGACTCGCGGGTTGTTCGAGATGTTCCGGCTCATCCACGTTAGCGGGGTGTGATCAGTATAGAGGATGAATGTATGCCCCTCCAGGTAATATCTCAATTTATCTATTGCCCACCTGATCGCTAAACATTCTTTCTCTATGGTTGGATATTTCACCTCCCTTGGGAATAGTTTGCGGCTGATGTACAGTATGGGGCGCTCAATGCCAGTTTCCGTTTCCTGTGACACCACCGCCCCGATACCGAAATCAGATGCGTCAGTGTGTAGGAGAAAAGGCTTGTTGAAATCCGGGGAGGTAAGGATGGGGCTAGTTGTGATGGCACGCTTCAGAGTTTGAAAGGCGTTCCACATAGCGGCGGTTGGATTGTGTAGAACCTGGCTTTTGGTGTGGTTCTTCAATGTGTCTGTTAAGGGGGCAGCAATATCCGAGAAGGAAGGGATAAACCTCCTATAGTAGCCTACGAGACCAAGGAAGGCCCTCATCTCCTTCTGACTGGAGGGGAAAGGGGTGTCTGCGATTGCCCTGACCTTCTCTATTTGTGGCTCGATGACCCCATGCCCCAGGACATACCCTAGATATTTGACCTTTCGAAAGCCCACTCTGGATTTTTTTGAATTGATGTGAAGCCCTGCTTCCATCAGTTGCTGCAGTACGTTATGTAGATGCCTCAGGTGTTCTTCCCAAGAAGGACTGAATATAATGATGTCGTCCAGGTAGGCCGAGCTATAATCTTGATGCATTCTTAGGACCTCGTTCATGAGTCTCTGGAAGGTGGCCGGAGCACCGTGGAGGCCAAATGGAAGGACGTTGAACTCATAGAGTCCGTCCGGGGTGGCGAAGGCCGTCTTCTTCCGATCTTCCTCTCTCAGAGGGACCTGCCAGTACCCTTTTGTTAAATCAAGGGTACTAATGTATTTTGCATTTCCCAGTTTCTCGATCAGCTCATCGATACGGGGTATTGGGTAGGCGTCAAATGATGACACTGCATTCAAGGCCCTAAAGTCCATGCAGAACCTGCTACTACCATCTGGTTTGGGCACCATTACGATGGGTGATGACCATTCACTGCGCGAGGGGCGGATGACTCCCAATCTCAACATCTCTTTTACTTCATTGCTTATTGCGTTCCTCTTGGCTGCTGGTATTCTATATGGTCTTTGTTTTACTGTGACGCCCTCGGGGGTTTCTATCCGGTGTTCTGTTAGTGTAGTCGCCCCTGGGAGGTTAGAGAAGATCGGCTTGAAGGGACGTAGGGTTTTCTGAAGGCCGTCTCGTTCTGTCTCATATAATTCATCGCTTATCACTAGTTCATCCAGTGTGGTACCTTGATTGTTGCCTTCCGTGATGGTTGCCATTGATACCAGAGGGGTTTGTCCCAACCACGTTTTAAGGAGATTGATATGGAAAACCTGGGTTTTCTTCCTACTCATTTGTAGCCGATATGTGGTTTTCCCAATAGTCTCAATGACCCGAAAGGGCCCTTGCCATTCATTTTGGAATCTTTTTGACATAGAAGGTAACAACACCAAAGCCCAGTCATCGACCACTAGGTGTCGCCACTTCTTACCTTTGTTATAATGGGCCTGTTGTCTCTGTTGACTGGTTTCTAGCTGGGTAAAGGCCAGCTCTCGTATTTTCCCTAGTTTATTTTTCAAATTCTGACTGTATTCCAGCAAGGATCTTGTGTCACCGTCACTCTCATTCTCCCATACTTCTTTGGTCATCTCCAGAAGGCTGCGGGGTTGGCGCCCATATAACATCTCAAAAGAAGAACAGCCTAAACTGCTCTGAGTTTGGCCTCGGATGACGTATAACGCCAATGGCAGCAAGAGGTCCCATTCACTCCCGTTAACAGTGAGCATTTTCTTCAACAGGGTTTTCAGGGTCCCATTGTACCTCTCCACCAGTCCGTCTGTCTGGGGGTGATACACAGACGTCCGGATCTGGTGGAGGTTCAGAAGTTGACAGACTTCCTTCATGACTCGGGACATGAATGGGGTGCCCTGGTCCGTTAGGACTTCTTTAGGAAACCCCACCCTGGAGAACAATTCTAGAAACTTCTCAGCGATGTTTTTCGAGGTGGGGGCTTTCAGGGGAAATGCCTCTGGAAATCGCGTGGCATAGTCCACAATCACCAGAGCGTATTGATGTCCTTTCCGGGTCTTGGGTAGTGGTCCGATAAGGTCCATCCCGACCCTCTCAAAAGGGGTTCCTATGATGGGGAAGGGTTGTAGGGGTACGGCGGCTGGTCTGTGGGTGTTTTTCCGCTGACATATGTCACAAGTCTGGCAGTGGATCTTTATGTCTTGATATACACCCGGCCAGTAGAAGTTACGGAGCACATTTTGGGTTGTTTTCTCACTGCCGGTGTGTCCTGCCAGTAAGTGAGTATGAGCATAGAACATTATTTGCTCGCGAAAGCAAGTTTGTACCAGAAGCTGTATCGGGTCTTCTGCTTTAGCTTGCCGATACAAGAGGTCGTCTTTTATAAGGAATCTGGGGTATCTCACAGGGAGGCTATCTTGTTCCGCATGGGCCTTTTCCCACGCATTGAACAGATTGGAATCGTTCGCTTGGGCGAACTTGAAGCTCCTGTCACTTTCCCATGGATCAGGGGACAGCAAGGCCGGGACAGGGGATTTACTCGGGGATTTGTTCTTCCGTAATTGGCCTTCGAACAGATCTAGGAAATGGGGATTATCGGTACCCAGTATGAGCGGTTCCGGCAGGGAACCCATCACCCTCACTTTCACTACCAAAGAACCCCTATCTTCTAGGTCAATGGGGACGTATGCCACCGGATACCCCTTCACATCCCCATGGACACATTTTATGTACACTTGGTCGTTGGGCATCACCTGGGGAGGCATGACATACACATCCGGCATTACCGACTGTTTACACCCGGAATCCAACAGGGCCTGGATTACGGTCCCATTTACTGTCACACTCACGTGATATGCGCCTCCCAGTTCGGCGGAGTACAGGACTGCTTTCGGCATGTATCCCACTTCCATCGGTTCTTCCTGATTGCGTTTCTGTGGGCAGAAGCGAGCGATGTGGCCCCAGGTCCCGCAATCAAAACATTGAGGTCCCCGGAACGGGGGAGCATCAGGATTCGTGAAACGGGGGTGTGGCAATCCGGGTGGTGCTCTTGGTCTGCGTTCCGGTCTAGGGGGTGCCTTGTGGGTTTTTTCGGGTTCACTGGGATGTAGGCGGGGCTGGGCCCTAACGAAGGTGGTGGCCATCTCCATGGCTTGCTGGGTTGTCAGGTTGGAGTGCTGTCGCAACCAGCGCTGTGTCCCGTATGGCAGTGCCTCTAGGAACTGCTCTAGATATATTTTGTCCATAATGTCCTCTTTGGAGCTGGTTGTGGGGGTCAACCATTTATCTGCTGCTGCTTTCAAGCGGAAGAATAGGGTTTTAGGGTTGTCCCCCGCCTGCCCCCTTTCCTTACGAAACCGCACTCGGTATGCTTCCGCATCTAAACCAAGGTGGTCCAATATTATAGCTTTGATTTGTCTATATGGTGTCTGTCCACTGCTATTGGCCACCTGATAGGCGGCCTGGGCTTCTCCTGTCAATAGGGGTGCCAAAAAGAAAGGCCACTTCTCTAATGGCCATCCGCATGCCAGCGCCACCCTCTCAAAATTCAATAGAAAGGCGTCCGGATCCTCTCCAGTGATGTATTTTTGTAGGGAGATGCCGGCCGGTGTGGGAGGTAGTCTGGCTTCACGCACCGGGTTACTAGCGGGGTCAGTGGTTTGCTGCAGCCCCTCTCGTTGTGTCACTACTGTGGAACGGAACGTATCCCGGTCCAATTGGGCGGAGGCGAGCTGTTGCTCCACAGCCCACCCCAGCTGTTCCTGTCCTTTTACCAAGGCTTGAAGTATGGCTTCCATCTTTGTGTCCTGGATGGTTTCGTCTATGCCCGCATTCTCCACCACTTGTGGGCTTTCGGTTGGGCTGTCGAATAAATTCACTGACAAGGGGATGCTAGGCAATGAGGGTTTTATTGTTTTATATTGCCTCCTCTTTTGTACGGGCACTCGATAGAAAGGTAAGGGGTTATCAACATCCTCCTTTGTTTGTTTCACTGTTCCCAATCTCCAACTCTCCCGGTGCCTTCTGGGCGTTGTAGGTCTTGCCTCCGCCGTCTTGTCTCTCGTTCGAGATGTCACCCAAAATAGAAAGAAACCACTATTAGTTCTAGGTTTCGGATATTTTATCGGGGTTGGGAAGTGAGGGACCACACGTGCTCGTTGCTCTCAAAGTGCCGGTGAAGTGAAGGGAAGGTACTGGTGCAGAGAGGGTCGGTTGCTCGTGTTACGGTGGTTTACCCCACTTACGTCCCGCCCACCCCGTGAACCTTGACCGTACCTGCTCGAGCAACACTTCGTGTGAAGTGTGGCTGGGCGATGGGCCTCCTCGTTGGCCTCCCGGCTTGTCGTGGTCGTCTCGGGTCCGTCCTCCCTCGGTTTCCCAGGTCTGTGGTCCGCTGTCTCCGTTGCCGCCTGCCTCCGTCCTCCGATGCTCGTCTACCGCCTCCTCTCTCCGTTGGTCCGTTCTCCGCTCTTCTCCCGATCTCCTCCTCTGCTCACCCGCCTCCTCCTGCCGCTGTTCCTCGCTTGATTCGTCTCCCGTCCTCCTCCAAAGCTCACACGCCTCCTCCAGCCGATGTTCCTTGCTTGCTTCGCCTCCCGTCCTCCTCCACTGCTCACACGCCTCCTCCAGCCGATGTTCCTTGCTTGCTTCGCCTCCCGTCCTCCTCCACTGCTCACACGCCTCCTCCTCGATCGCAATCTTCGGTTCTTCGTCTTCCGTTCTCCTCCACTCCGCTCCTCTCTCACGCCACCACTCTCCACTCCCTCCGGGTGTAATACACACCTGTGTCCTGTCCGGGCGTGCCTTTACCTCCAGATGGTGGGCGGGTTCCGGGTCCAACTCCGCCCAGTTAAAGAAACACGGCTCCTCCGGTTCTTGGGACGGATGCCGCCAGTCTGTCGTAGGTTTCCAGGTTTCTGTATGCTGTGCGAGAAGAGGGGACACAGATAAAGGTAAGCCAGGAGGGCCCGGGTCCGGGTCCTCCTCGTCACAATATGATATAAACTTTCTTTAATAACGTTTAGTTGTTATCATTTTAGTTTTCCTGTTGAAGTCAGTGGCTCTCGGGATGGGGCGAGGCTTGCCAGAGCAGGCATGAGTGGTTTGCACTCCTTAAGTGTGCACAACTGCTTGGTGGACCCTATTGGGCCGGCCAAAAAGTTATGCACACTTTGCATGTTCCCTACAGGCAGCATTACATAGCCTGGTGAGGAACATGCAAAGGCTCTTTGTCCCCGTCTGAGCGCCAAACCATGGCGCTCAGACCAATCACAATGCTGCATTGTAGAATTGTGATTGGCTTAGAGGAGTTTGGGAACCCGGGTGCTTCCTCCTGCTTCCTGCTGCTAGTCCGGAGTCAGGAAGAAAAGGACGGAGGAGAGGCGGGGCTGGCCGTCACAGGTAAGTGAATTTTAAAAAACTTCTTTTTCGTCCCCACCCACCACCCGAGTACGGTAGCAGCCTCTACTTTTTGGAAGACTCTTTTTCAATGACCAGTGCAGGAGGTCCACTGGGACGTTAGCTTGGCAGTGTAGAAAACTGCCACTGTATACACTATACCAGTGTAAAACACAGAAGGTACGATTGCTGGGACAGTTGGAGCATTCTACCACAAAATCAAATACAAGTCTCAAAGTCTTATAATCTTAGGTGTCCAAAATTTGTTTCTCTGGTGTTCAGGAGGAGGAAGAACTATCCATTCTTCAACTCGACTGGAAAGGTCTAGAAATTAGCAACAAAGTTCTCCAGGCACACAGAAATCAGAGTTGAGATCGTGGTTTCAATAGTTCTTTGTGGTCATAAACACCCTTTGCCAACGCGTGTTTCGTCTCTGGCTGTTCCAGTTACAGCAGACTTCATCAGGGCTTAGCATCTATATCAAAGTCATGGTCCAATTTTAGGAGGAGTATATACAATAGATATGGAACCCAGCACCTGGGTCAGGTGACCCTAGAAAAGCCACAGGTAGTCAGGAAATGTATAGCCTGATAAGATTGGTGTGCAAGTGGGGAAATGTGTACTGTTAGCCACCACATGTAATGTTATGGAATTATCCTGAACAGTGTATATTCTATCATGATTGTTCCCTTAGTGCCCAAAGTCAAGGTTTGCCAAAGTGATACTACTAAACAAATAAGAAATGTTATAGAATTACTCACTTAGGGGCCATTAGGATGGCAGGCGGACTTCAGTCCGCCCGCTATCCTCACATTGCTGGGACCGGCCGCCAGAAGTGCGGCGGTCCCGCACAGCTGATTAGGATGCGACATGCCACCCTGGCGATCACATTCCGCATATTTGACATTGCGGCGGGTGCTGCTCCAAGCAGCACCCGCCGCAATGCCAAAATAACATGTTATGAATTCCCATGCACAACTTGGCAGGCACCGCGCAGTGCCTGCCACCTTGTGCATTTAACTGCCCAAGTGTACCCCTCACCCCCCCACCCTCCGCCCCCAAAGCACATCCCCGCCAGCCCATGCCGCCATGGAAAGGCTTTTGGAACCATGCATCATAATATGGATGGTGTAGCCTTCCAGGTACCGCCACCATATTGTGCCCCAGCTCTGCCCGGCCAGCAATCGGAACGATTGCCTACCAGCGTGAAAGTGGCGGACGCACTTTGCGTCCGCCGCGATACCCGAACCATAATAATATGGCTGGGGTAAATCATGTTGGGATGGCGGGCGGATCGCCATCACTGGGCCGGCGGTGGTGATGCGCCCACCATCCTAATGACCCCTAAATATCAATAATTATTCATGAGAAGTATAGGCGAGGCATTAACCAGTCAGTTCTGATGTGTATCTGAAAGACACACAAGCTCCAATGACACCCTATTTGAATATAAATATAAGTACGTTGCCACCTTTTGTGGTCCCAGTTCAGTATATGGGGCTCTAATAAGCAATTGTAGATAGTAAATCTATAAGTAAGAATATGTGCAATACGGTTAGGCTCAAGTCTAAACCTAAAGTCATAGGTAATATAGTCAAATAATTCCGATTAGATGTGCAGTAAAAGTTATTATTCATGACCATTAACTTTAAATCAGTAACTCATATAATCTAACCTGGTAGTTGTCCAAAAGAAGAGACAATCAAACACACAGATGAGATACTGGCAGATTTGGGAAGTGATCACCTACAAAAAGGGATGAAAGTAGGGGCGGAGTTAACTGATAGTCAGGATATAACTACAGCTAGCGTGGTGATGAAAATCATGTGAATTGGCACAGGAGATATTGAGCCAGTAAGAGAATTAAGTAATTCTCATATATTTGACAGAGCGATCACTACATAGTGAAATAACGTGAATTAAAACTGTTGCGGGAGTTACAGAACATTCTGTGACTCACGCAACAGTTTAAATTCACGTTAATTAATTATTATTATTTGTTTATAAAACTTTTTATAGATTTTCAACAATGGTGTATCGGTACAAATCATAAAACAAATATATCCTGAGCTCAAATCCATACACATAAATGTTCTTGTTAAATCAGAACACAATAGGCAATCTTTTTTTCATTCCTTCTTTTATTCTTCAAGATTCCAAACTTGGTCCCAGCCAACACGTGATTTGTCTCTCTTAATGTCAACCATAGACTTGGTCAGGGCTAGAATGTTTATAAAACAAGTAAAAATTACTTCAAGTTAAAACAAGAGTTTAAACTTGAATACATAGTCAAAAAGCCACCAATCCAAAACTGACACCCTGCTAGTAGTGGGTGGAGTTATACAGTGGAGACAGATAAAATAAACACGAAAAAAGAGGAAATGAAGTGACAGATATGAATAAAAATAAGCATCCGAGTGTGAAAATTGTATATAATTTGATATAAAGACACACATAGACTGCAATACCACCTATGTTGTGTATGCAGTGATTTGCAAATGTAATAAAGTGTACATAGGGAGCACGATTAGGAAATTAAAAATACGTATTGCTGAACACTTCAGGGCTCTGAAGAATAGGGACATGAGATACCCAATAGCGGTACATGCTTCTGAATGCGACTCACAAGGAACACACTTGTCTTTCTCCTTTCATGGAATTGAAAATATTCTACCTGACGTGAGAGGAGGCAATCGTGAGCTTAGATTGAGACAAAAAGAGGCACGCTGGAATATGGAAGTACATGCGGTAGACAAGGGACTTAACATTGATAATGAACTTCAGTACTTTCTAGGCAAATGATTGGACAATAGATGGAGTTTGTCCAAACCTCTTGATGCTACGACAAGATCTAGTGTAAGAGTCTTAGGGCCAGATGTAGGTAGGCATTTACCGGTCGGTAACGGCCGAATTCGGCCGTTACCGACCGGTAAATGCAATTTGAGATGTAGGGCCCTGTATTTTACAGAATCGGTAAATTTACCGATCGGTAAATTTACCGATTCTGTAAAATACCGAATTGGTATTTTTTCCGATTCGGTAAAATTGATATGTAGGTGGGACTCTTCTGAGTCCCACAAGCATTACAGAATCGGTATTTTACCATCAAATACTATTTGATGGTAAAATACCGATTCTGGTGTGCATGCACATGTGTGCATGCACACCTGTGCCATATGACAGGCAGACCTGCCCTTAGGGCAGGTATGCCTGCCACATGGCCCCCGAACCTTTTTTGGGGGTGCTAGAGGGTGTCAAAGTGACACCCCCTGCACCCTTGTCAGAATCGGTATTTACCGATTCGGTAAATACCGACCGGTAATGCCCCATTCATTCCTATGGGCTTCAAAGCCCATAGGAATGAATGGGGCATTACCGGTCGGTATTTACCGAATCGGTAAATACCGATATTTACCGATTCGGTAAAAGGAACATCTGGATGTTCCTACATATCCACCCCTCAGATTTACCGATTTTTAATTACCGAATCGGTAAAATTCGGTAATTAAAAATCGGTAAATCTCATTTACCTACATCTGGCCCTGTATCATAATTGCTTGACCTGGCTGTCTGTACAGAATCTCAATTGTCATTTTCTTCTTGCTCCCTTTTTCTGTCAGCACGACATTGCTTTAATGCTAAGATAAGAAGAGAACCCTGACCTAGGTGACAGTATATAAAACACTCTCCTCCTACTCCTCATGTTTCTTGACTTCATACGACAAATGATGAACCTTTATAACAAGAGAGTTCCTTTTTAGGTCGAGCGACCTATCTCAATGTGCATGCGCATTGAGAGCGGGAGCTCGATATAAAGTGGCTTAAACAGAGCTTACCGAGATCAGGCGATTCTCAGGCGATTTCTTGCAGTGCCCGTGAAAGCTCGCTCAATGCGCATGCGCATTGCCATAAAAAGCGCGTGCACAGACACCAGCCCCCCTCCCACAGTCATCCCCCAGCGTGCGCTGTGCCAACAAGCCTTTGAAGTCACTTCAAAGGTATCCGCTACCCCCGCCCCCTGCTTCACACGTTTCTCGCATTTCTCCTCCCTCCCTCGCCCCCCTCGCCCTCAGCGTGCCCTGTTCACCCTGCTCCCTTTCTTCCTTCGTTCTTTCCTTTCCTTCTTTTGGCCCGTCAGCCTCCATCCTTTCTTTCCCTCTTCCTTGTTCTGTCTGTTTACCAGTGCTTATTGCCAGTCATTGCACAGGTTAGTCTCTCCATTGGCCGTGTCTCTCGTTTCTCCTCCCCCTTCCCCCCTCCCCACAGCAAGACTGGTGCCCACATGTATTTCTTTAGTTCACGGCGTGGCTGTGGTGATGGTTGTATTTTTAATTTAACTTTTTTACTTAATTAACTTGGAGAGGCGAACGATATTCTGTTTTAATTTCTGTTAATTGACTGTGCATCGAGTGCAAATGAGCAGCTTTCCGACCACTGCACATGTGCTTTTGAAGTGTAAAACATCTGAGAATAATTTCTCAGTGCAGCATCCGTGTGCGTCTTGTTTGTTTCTGTCTATTTCAGGCTCCGCCGGTGCGAAGCACACACCCCGGGTCCCACTCATCTCAGCGCCATGTCTGGTTCCCCACTGAAATGCTCACGATGTGGGACGGAAAGGCAAAATGTTAGCAGATATGGTGGGTGTACACGATCATTCAGTCCTACTGGCCGTTCAAAGTCTTGTTTAGTTTAAGGAAGTCTCTCGTTAGCATTTAGAGTCTACTGCTTAACTTGTTTTATTGTTGCAGATCTCGCTTTCACAGCCGCGCGGCTTTACTGCCACGCGGCCAATGCTTGTTTTATTGGCAGATAGATCTAAATACGGTGTGGGCTGGAATATCACGGAGACTGGGCTTTACGTGCCAGTTCATCAATGACCTGATTGAAAACTGCAGGAACAGCACAGTTTTTTTTTTGCAGTACGATGTCATCAAAATCAATGACCTGATTGAAAACTGCAGGAACAGCGCAGTTTTTTTTTTATTTGCAGTACGATGTCATCAAAGACTTTTCTTTCATGTTGCACCAATAAACAGTAAGAGCAGATTTAATGCTGTTTTAGGGGTGTAACATTACGGAGACTTGGCTTTACTTGCCTAGGTTTTCTGCTAATTTGCCTTTTGCTTTATACGTTAACTTGCAAGCATGCTGCTCCGCAATATTTAAAACAATGGCAGAAGATCTAATACGGTGTGGGCTGGAATATCACGGAGACTGGGCTTTACGTGCCAGTTTTACCGTGTGCAATTAGAAAATAGAGATTATACGCTAACTTGCAAGTATGCTGCTACGTAACATTAAAATCCGTAGCAGAAGATGTATTGACGGTGTGGGAGTGTATTATCACGGAGACTGTGCTTCTTTGCCAGTTTTACCGTATTTAATTAAAGAATAGAGATTACAGTGTCTTACGTTATAAACATTTGTTAACGAAGGAACAAACTGACTTTTTGAATAGTAGCTTTACTGAGACTGGGCATTTGATTTCAAGCTCACGCCACGGGACCATGTGGCCTGGAATTATCGCCACATGAGAGGTTTTTGAATGTTTGATTTTGTGATTACCATTTAACTTTCAGTGGGATTAAGAGGAACTTATGGAGATACAATTATATTTTGTATTGGCAGAATTTATTAATGGGAGTACGTACAGGTCAGTGTATGGATTTTGTACTATCGGATTTTTATGCCTGTTCACTTGACATGGTGACTAAGAATAGGGATTTTAAGGATCTGTTTCACTTTTTGCAGAATGTTTTATTACTGGGTGACTTATTTTTGTCTCTGGTGATATGATAGGTAGGAAGACACATATGGTTATTTCCTTACACATAACCAACCAGAAACTCACGAGCACCTTTTGGGCACCATCACCACATCCACCGCATCCACCACCACTGCATCCACCACCACATCCACCATCACCACCACATCCACCATCACATCCACCACCACCACATCCACCACCACCACATCCACCATCACCTCCACATCCACCATGACATCCACCACCACCACATCCACCACCACCGCATCCACCACCACCGCATCCACCACCACCACATCCACCACCACCACCACACCCACCACCACTACATCCACCACCACATCCACTACAACCACCACCCCATCCACCACTACCACTGCATCCACCACATCCACCGCATCTACCACCACATCCACAGCATACACCACCACATCCACCATCACATCCACCACCACCGCATCCACCACCACCACCACCACACCCACCACCACTACATCCACCACCACATCCACCACAACCACCACCCCATCCACCACCACTACCTCATCCACCACCACATCCACCATCACCTCCACATCCATCATGACATCCACCGCCACATCCACCACCCCATTTACCACATCCACCACCATCACATCCACCACCATCACATCCACCACCGCCACATCCACCACCACCACATCCACCACCACCACATCCACCACCACTTTCACCACCACCGCATCCACCACCGCATCCACCACCACCACCACCCCCACCACCACTACATCCACCACCACAACCACCACCCCATCCACCAGCACCACCGCATCCACCACCACTTCCACCACCACATCCACCACCACTTCCACCACCACCGCATCCACCACCACCGCATCCACCACCACCACATCCACCGCATCCACCACCACATCCACCACCGCATCCACCACCACCGCATCCACCACCACTTCCACCACCACATCCACCACCATTTCCACCACCACCGCATCCACCACCACCTCATCCACCACCACCACATCCACCGCATCCACCACCACATCCACCACCGCATCCACATCCACCACTTCCACTGCATCCACCACTTCCACCGCATCCACCACTTCCACCGCATCCACCACCACCACATCCACCAGTTCCACCGCATCCACCACCACCACATCCACCATACCCACCACCATCACTTCCACCACCACATCCACCACCACATCCACCACCACTTTCACCACATCCACAACCACCACATCCACAACCACCACATCCACCACCACATCCACCACATCCACCACCTCCACCACATCCACCCCCACATCCACCACCATCACCACCACATCCACCATCACCACCACCACCACATCCACTACCACCACATCCACCACCACCATATGCCCCAGATCCACCACCACCACATCTATATGTGTGTGGCTCTGTGTGTGTGTAGGTGCAAATGCAATGTTCTTGAATTTTCGTCACAATAAAATACACTGAACATAATCTTCACAAAAGTTATTTACAAACGTTTAAGCTATTGCCATTATAAATTACAAAAACTTTTATTTAAGTATTAATTATTTACAAAATGAAAAGCCATTGTTATTTGTAATATCAATACATCTAAGTCACGTAAATACAACACACATTGAATTACAAATGCTATAGGTGTCACATTTGCAAAAGTTAAAACTATTGACATTATAACTGACAAAGCTATTAATTTTGCTACTTTCAAAACCAACACATAAATAAAAAAAGGGTCATTTACCATACCAATAGCTCAAACTTTCCTAATGCGAGACCTATTGCATTTCCAATGCTTGTTTCTCTTTGTCTCCAATGAGTCTGATAAGTTCCTGTAGATAAATGGATTCAATGGGCATTCTGCCTGATTGCACTTATGTTTTTGTCCCGTCTGCATAGTAAAGTAACAAGTGCCCTTACATTGAGATGTAGAAACATAGTATTTATGCTTGTTTCTAATGTGGGATCTATGCTAGTGTTATACCTAGCGATCTTTTTTGACCAATTTTTCCTTTGTGTACTGTTTGTGCATTTTGTAAACCAAATCCAAATAAGGACACAATGAGATTTAAATGATATTTGTGCATGCTCTAATCGCGTAGCTTCTTCTCTAATTGTCATGTTATACACATTGATCGATTATTGTTTTTATTCTTTTCTCTTTTTTCATTCCTGGACTGATCTTCTAGAATGTAGATGGGGCGTTTCACATGACCTGTAGATTCTTTGATACTCGACAATATGTTGTCTTTTTAGGCTGAGGAGTTTGTTCTTTCGGACTATAATCTTTACCAATATGGTGGATGCTTTGGTTTTCAACCTATAGTCCTTTCTATAAGCGAGCGTATTACATCTAGATGAGGCAAGCATTTTTATGTTGTTTGCGCATCAAGATTTGATACTATGGATGGTTATGATTATTCTGGACTTAATATGGTTCATTTTCTGATTTTGATACAAGATTAATTTATACAATTCTTTGTGATTTTAAAACCTGTCGTGGTACTTACTATTAGTATTTTTATCTTATATTGAGTTTATTCTCTATGGACATATGAAGGTACTTTGTTACACGTATATTCTAGTTTCTAGCCATTTTTATGGTCATATACTCTTGCTTTCAGTTTTGCAACTTGTTATAAGGCGCCCGTTTCCTACACACGGAGTAAGTCCTCTTTCTAAGTGGTGCGCAACACTCGCTATAAAAAGATGTTAAAAGATGGCGCCGGTGCAAGACGCCAGTTTTTCCGATGAGAGAACATCGACAAAGATATAGGTGAGTGTTGGAGTACAATCTCCATAGACAATATTGTGCTCTTTTAATCTCGCGACTTATGATGCAGAATAGATATGATGAGAGTATACTCTCAATTTAGTACTTTTGGTGGCATTAGACTTACATCCTAATATTCGATTAAGACTGACGCTTCGGGACGTCTTCTGAACATGCTTTGACTAATATGGACGATTCAGAAAAGGGGGTGGTGATGAACAGAGTGTCTGAATTAAGCAGACCACTCTTACCCAGTCCAAAGATCAGGGCTTGATCCATCCCCATTATTTAACTCACTGCCCCATCCCAGTTTAGAACCTGGCTATATGCAAATCAGTCTGTCCCTGGCCCAGTGCATCATGGGAACAGGGCAGACCAAACTACCAAGCCAATTCTTCACCAGAAAGGAGACAAGCTTCCGGGGACCGGTTTCTGGCATTTCAGCCGTCGTCGGCCCGGCTTGCTTGAATCCTGATGGAGCAGTGAGTAAGGGACTCATGTCTGAGTATACCCTGCCACACCTATAGTGGCCAAAAACGATTCAGAAAAGGGGGTGGTGATGAACAGAGTGTCTGAATTAAGCAGACCACTCTTACCCAGTCCAAAGATCAAGGCTTGATCCATCACCGTTATTTAACTCACTGCCCCATCCCAGTTTAGAACCTGGCTATATGCAAATCAGTCTGTCCCTGGCCCAGTGCATCATGGGAACAGGGCAGACCAAACTACCAAGCCAATTCTTCACCAGAAAGGAGACAAGCTTCCGGGGACCGGTTTCTGGCATTTCAGCCGCCGTCGGCCCGGCTTGCTTGAATCCTGATGGAGCAGTGAGTAAGGGACTCATGTCTGAGTATACCCTGCCACACCTATAGTGGCCAAAAACGATTCAGAAAAGGGGGTGGTGATGAACAGAGTGTCTGAATTAAGCAGACCACTCTTACCCAGTCCAAAGATCAGGGCTTGATCCATCCCCATTATTTAACTCACTGCCCCATCCCAGTTTAGAACCTGGCTATATGCAAATCAGTCTGTCCCTGGCCCAGTGCATCATGGGAACAGGGCAGACCAAACTACCAAGCCAATTCTTCACCAGAAAGGAGACAAGCTTCCGGGGACCGGTTTCTGGCATTTCAGCCGTCGTCGGCCCGGCTTGCTTGAATCCTGATGGAGCAGTGAGTAAGGGACTCATGTCTGAGTATACCCTGCCACACCTATAGTGGCCAAAAACGATTCAGAAAAGGGGGTGGTGATGAACAGTGTGTCTGAATTAAGCAGACCACTCTTACCCAGTCCAAAGATCAAGGCTTGATCCATCACCGTTATTTAACTCACTGCCCCATCCCAGTTTAGAACCTGGCTATATGCAAATCAGTCTGTCCCTGGCCCAGTGCATCATGGGAACAGGGCAGACCAAACTACCAAGCCAATTCTTCACCAGAAAGGAGACAAGCTTCCGGGGACCGGTTTCTGGCATTTCAGCCGCCGTCGGCCCGGCTTGCTTGAATCCTGATGGAGCAGTGAGTAAGGGACTCATGTCTGAGTATACCCTGCCACACCTATAGTGGCCAAAAACGATTCAGAAAAGGGGGTGGTGATGAACAGAGTGTCTGAATTAAGCAGACCACTCTTACCCAGTCCAAAGATCAGGGCTTGATCCATCACCGTTATTTAACTCACTGCCCCATCCCAGTTTAGAACCTGGCTATATGCAAATCAGTCTGTCCCTGGCCCAGTGCATCATGTGAACAGGGCAGACCAAACTACCAAGCCAATTCTTCACCAGAAAGGAGACAAGCTTCCGGGGACCGGTTTCTGGCATTTCAGCCGTCGTCGGCCCGGCTTGCTTGAATCCTGATGGAGCAGTGAGTAAGGGACTCATGTCTGAGTATACCCTGCCACACCTATAGTGGCCAAAAACGATTCAGAAAAGGGGTGGTGATGAACAGAGTGTCTGAATTAAGCAGACCACTCTTACCCAGTCCAAAGATTAGGGCTTGATCCATCACCGTTATTTAACTCACTGCCCCATCCCAGTTTAGAACCTGGCTATATGCAAATCAGTCTGTCCCTGGCCCAGTGCATCATGGGAACAGGGCAGACCAAACTACCAAGCCAATTCTTCACCAGAAAGGAAACAAGCTTCCGGGGACCGGTTTCTGGCATTTCAGCCGTCGTCGGCCCGGCTTGCTTAAATCCTGATGGAGCAGTGAGTAAGGGACTCATGTCTGAGTAAACCCTGCCCTGGACAGGGACAGACTAATTTGCATGTAGCCAGGTTCTGAGCTGGGATGGTGCAGTGAGCTAAAAAACGGTGATGGATCAAGCCCTGATCTGTTGACTGGGTAGGAGTATTCTGCTTAATTCAGAAACTCTGTCCATCACCACCCCCTTTTCTGAATCGTTTTGTCCACCATAAGCGTGGAAGGGTATACTCAGATGTGAGTCCCTTGCTCATTGCACCATCAGGATTCAAGCAAGCCGGGCCGATGACGGCTGTAATGCCAGAAACCGGTCCCCGGAAGCTTGTTTACTTCCCAGTGAAAGAATTGGCTTGGTAGTTTGGTTTGCCCTGTTCCCATGATGCACTGGGACAGGGACAGACTAATTTGCATGTAGCCAGGTTCTGAGCTGGGATGGTGCAGTGAGCTAAAAAATGGTGATGGATCAAGGACTGGGTAGGAGTATTCTGCTTAATTCAGAAACTCTGTCCATCACCACCCCCTTTTCTGAATTGACTAATATGGAATGAGGGACGTTGTGTCCACAGGGGTTTTTTAGTGTTGTGATCTTGAATGTCTACTTTTGAATTACTGTTTAAATATAAACAATGATTTTAGACTTTAAGTGTAAATGAGTTAAGTATACTATGACATGTCGACACATTTGAGGCTCTCGTTTGAGGGCAACCACAATGTGGTTTATTAATGATTTTATACGAGACTCCTTTCAGGAGTGATGACTTAGTATTTCTTTTTTACAATTTGAGTTTGCACATGACCACACATTCATGTTTTTTCTAAATACTGCTATCTGTTTATTCTGTACAGACTGATTACAGAGGATTTTGGTATTGAAGATAACAATGGAGAGGTCATACTTTGCTTCACGAATACTATGCTTCTACAAGTGAATTATAAGACTGCACTAATCTGGTCTCTTTACACAGTCCATTCGCTGTAGAGAGGATATAATATTGCTGACCATCTGACTGTTACTTTTTGACAGATACGTTGACTTAGGATACGTCTACACCGTTTTTTACAATTTGCTCATTTCTGTGAGAAACATAGTACTATATCTTGGTAGGTGAGTGTATTTGGTTTCAGTAGCCTTTCTTTCAATTACATTTGTAATCCATCTGGTTTTTGGTGCTCACTGTTTTACTAGTTCTCTTTCTCCCTTAATATCTCATACACTTATTTATATTCTTACTTGAGTTATCAATGCAGTAGGATTTCCTGGTGGTGTATTACTATACAATTTTCACACTCGGATGCTTATTTTTATTCATATCTGTCACTTCATTTCCTCTTTTTTCGTGTTTATTTGATCTGTTTCCACTCTTTGTATAGCTCCACCCACTACTAGCAGGGTGTCAGTTTTGGATTTGGTGGCTTTTTGACTATGTATTTAAGTTTAAACTCTTGTTTGAACTTGAAGTAATTTTTACTTGTTTTATAAACATTCTAGCCCTGACGAAGTCTATGGTTGACACCAAGAAAGACGAAACATGTGTTGGCTAGGACCAAGTTTGGAATCTTGATTTAACAAGGACATTTATGTGTATGGATTTGAGCTCAGGATGTATTTGTTTTTTGTCTAAGGTAGAGAATTTTCCCTACTGGTTGGTTAATGGTGGATGACCATTAGCTTATACTTTGAGCTTTTCAGTTTGGAGTGCTATTTACTGTTCTTCAACTGTGCGCAATTCTCACCCAGTCATCTGGCCATTTTTGTATCGGTACAAATCATACATCTTCACCAAAATAGTTTCTCCAATACATTGTTTTCACTTTTACATCCACATATGAATTAAGCGGGGATCGTTACAGATCGCTACATCTGTACAATGTCTGACCAAGCACAAGATACCTGCTATCTGAACAGCTATAGATCATGGTACAACAAATGACAGAGGTCTGGAGGCAGCATATTTGCTAGTCAGGAGGGGGAGAAGACACCCCCTCTGCTGTCAACTGGGCCATATGTGTTCGTCTTTCTCTCGCCAGCTCCACCGTCGGGGAGATGCAAATGTCCCCTCTGTACTTATTTCATTTTTCCCATTTATGGTCCCACTTCTTGGGGCATCTTCGATCCTTGAACACTGTCTTTTCGGCAATCTTTGCGGTATCCATATCTTTTGCCCAATTACCCGAAAGCAGAACCACGTCAATATTGATTATTTTTAAGACATGCTGTGAGGGCACGCAGCACTTTATCATTTTAACAAACTGCTGCTATGTGTAGTTTTCCTCTTGTTAATATTTATTAATGTTTTTAATTGGATGAATTGTTTACTTGTATGTATACTACTTTTTATGGACGGAAATCCTTCCGAATAAAGTGTTTGAAACTGAACTACTCTTGAATTACTTTTCGGTTACTTTTAGGTCTTGAGATGATATGCCGAGATACCATTCACTGGCTGGTGTTATTTACAGGTAAGTACAACAATTCTGAAATTAAAGCACTGTTACTTTCTTTTCATACAAAAGTTCAACTTGACACTTAGAACATTTTTAGGAACAAAACATCACAACATTGGTTTCTATGGGGAAAAGAAGGTTATTGGTTTGGAAGTAAGTAAATTACCTGCAAGAATAGTTTTTGGGGGTTAGAACCAAGGTTCAGGTAGGCACTCACATTGCACCACCAGCGGCACTAAAGTGGCCGGCTGCAGAGTGCAGGGGCCTAATGTGAGCAAAAGGGGCTAAGGGGGCTTCGGTCAGGGACATCTTGCAAGCAGGCTACTTGGCTGTGGGAACAAAGCTTCTGGGGAAGAGCTCAGCACTGCAGGGGTCAACAATCAGCACAGGAGATGCACCACCATTGGCACAGGCGCGGCCAGGTGTAAAGTGCCAAAGAGGTGTTGGGCCCTCTGGATTCCAATGGAGATCTCCGGTTTGGCAAAGATGCATCAGGCTCGGGCCGGCGGAGAGTAATTTGGGTTTTTGGGGGATGCCTGGACACTGCTGGTTGGGTCACCCAAGGCCTTGGGGCATCAGGTGCAGGAGTGTCTTTTGGCATCGGGTTCTTCTTCCTAGCTCCGCTCGTGGTCGGGGGGACCCTTCAGGTTGAAGCTGCAGACGGCAGCTTGAAGCTTGAGGGAGGTCAAAGATCACCAGATGCTATGTCAGGTTCACTGCAGAAGCCTTGTGGTGTTGGGCCATTCAAATTCGGGTTGTGGGTGTCTGGAGCAGAGTGGTGCAAATTCGCGGAGCCGCCTTGCTCCGGATTCAGTGGGTGAGTCTGTGTTGAGCAAATCTGGTGCTTGCAGGAGACCGAGCCTTAAAGATGGTTGCAGGGCAGGCCCTCTGGGGGGGGGGGGAGCTGTTGGACAAGGCGGGGATTTGCAGTAATCAGGTCGGAGGCGGGACAGACCGGTAGGGCTAGGGCCAAAGCAGTTGGTGTCCTCTTCTTTCTGAGTTGCACAGCCCTTCGTTCCTTCTTCTTTCTTCCTCGAACCTGAGGAGGCAAGGTTCAAGGTTGCCCCATAATACTAAATTTAGGGGCGTTAAAGGGTTGTGCAGATTGGGACCAGTGGGTCCCTTTCTTGGGGTGGGTACACCCCCTATTATGCTACCTTCCAGTGGGGGGCATGAGCCCCTTCCTAATTGGCTGGGTCCCCTCATCTTCAAGATAGAGGGGACTGAGATGTGCGCTTCATCTCGCTTTCTCCACCTGAGGGGTGGGGTTGGCAAAGCTGGGCACACCTCTCCTCTTAGCTTGGTTTTCCCACCAATTCTCCCACCCAAAGTGGAAGCAGAACCAGTGAGAGCCAGTAGCTGGGTTCCGCAAAAGGCAGAGACAGCTTACAAAGGTGACAGGCCTTTGAAGCTTCCCCTTCATGAACTCAACCCATCCTAAGGGAGGCGGCATAACACCTATGCCCCCGATGGGCTTTTTTTCTGGACCCAGAGAACGGATGCTAAAGGGCATCCGTTCTCTGGGTCCAGAAACCTGTCTGGCGGTGGCAAATGGCAGGCAGCAATTCTGGAACCACACCAGGACTGGTAGTTGTTCAGGGTTGTGTGCATTTTACATTAAATCCAACATTGGCATCAGTGTGAGTTTAATGTGTTGAGACGTTTTCTACCAAACTCCCCAGTTTTTAGTTAAGCCATTATGGAGCTGTGAAGTTAGTAATGACCAACTCCCAATCCATATACTCTTTATGGCTTTACTACACTGACAATGTCTAAGAATGGAGTTAGACACTGGATCGGTACAGGGCTCATGCCACTGTACCCTCACCTGGGGGCTAGTGCACCCTGATTGAGGGGTGACTTAGCTTTGCCCCAGATAGTGGGTTGCAGGCATGGCACACAGGGATGTGTGCCAGGTCGACTCTTCACTTTTCTCTGCATCAAAACATGCAATCTGCAATGCAAATATGTGGGTGTTAATGTACAGGGCCTCTTAGGGTGGCACAATGGGCGCTACAGCCCTTAGAGGCCTTTCCTCGTCAAAGTGCCCTTGGTACCTATGGTAACCTTTACAAGGGGATTACCTGTGGCCAGAGATGGGCCAATTGGGGGTGCAAAGGTACAGGTTTGGGAAAGAACACAGGCCCTGGAAACCTGATTGGCAGGGACCCAGGGCACATCAAGTCAAGTTGCATCAGATGTCAGGCAAAAAGTGGGGGATAATCATGCAAAAAAGGGCACTTTCCTACAGATAGGGAATTAAATTGGCCACTAGACCCCCCACTTGTTACCATACCTTTTGGCAGATGTGCATTTTTGACTATAGAATTCCCTATTTTCCTGTATGCACCAGTTCTAATATGCATGTCGAAAATTAACAGAGACGAGCCCCACTTCCCTAATTGATAGGGCACCGTATTTGATTATTAAATCAAGAAAACAACTTTCCTTAGGGTCTGTTTATAAAATCCCTCACACCTTATGCACTCTTATTTAACTCACAATTTTAAATACGGGAGATATTCATTGATTCTGAAGAAGGTGGTTATGATCACTGGGACACACCGAAACACTTTGATGCACCTATAACACTAAATCAGATGGGCTGTGAAGAACACAGTGGATTTTATATGTTTGCAGATACCCTGTGTAATGAGCAATAACAAAAACAGATTAGTGACTCAATAAGACACGTGATTTTCTAGACTACTGTCACTGTTGTTTTTTGTCTCTGTTTTCACTTTATGTTTTTATGTAATGAATTGTTTCTAACTGTTAACTAGGACATGGAAAAATAACATCTCATAATTTTTTTTAACAAGGCTCTCCCATTAGCATAATATTATAGTCGTTTTTAAAGGAAACTTTTGGGCATTTGTGATGGTTATATGAAATGTTGTTTTAATGAGATCTGATGATTCTAAAATAAAGTGATAATAATATGTTATGTTATATACATGTGGTACTCAAACTCAAATGAAACATGATGATGAATGTATAATTTGGATTGTGTGTTGAATAAGAGTGTATAAGGTGTGAGTAATTTGATAAACAGACCCAAAAGGAAGTTGTTTTCTTGACTTAATAGTCAATTCAATTTCAAAGCTTTATTCGATTATTAAGAACAATCATAAAAGCATACAGTAATTAAAAATACAGAATAAAATACAGAACAGACGACTCAAGTTACAATAGACAAAGCAGCTTAATTAAAAACTGATATGTTGGGCAGGCAGTCAAATATTAACAGGGAAACCAGAGTTAAAACACCAGGCTTTTCCTATGGGACACAGCTTTAAGAATAAAGGTAGCGGTAAAAAAACAAGTGTCCAAGGTATCGAGTGCAAATAACAATTTCATGGCTTGGGCAGTAGTAAACACAGAATATTTCTTAAAAACAGGTTTAAGATAGTATAAGCGAAGGTGCAGATAAAGAGGGCAAATAAGCATAAAGTGCAGGGTGCTTTGCCTGGTTGTGCCGTCACAGGGACATGGTGTTGGGCTATAAATTTTCATCTTTGGGAAAGCCACCAAGTTATGGGCAATTCCTAATCTCAACCTGGTGAGAACAAACTGGTGACATTGTTTAGTAATACCTTTTAAATACATAGGCATGGCCAAATCAGCCAACATGTTAGAATGGTAAAAAACATGGGTTGAAAAGTGGCTACATTGGACACTACGCAAATTAGATTTGGTCCCCAGAAAGACATTTTTAAGCTCCTTTTTAGGTACAGTGACGGCGCTCAAAGGCTCATCAAAAATATCAAGATTAAAGATTTTATTAAAGGATGAAAAAACATAATTTAACCAGGGTATCTTACGGACATTGTCCAATCGAAGGCAGTCTAAAATGATTCGCCTTGTAAGTCCTGTCTCATTATTTCCCCAAATTGACCTCCAGGCCATAAGGGGTCTCAGGCCCGTTAGGTCTGTAAGATAGTCCAGGCCCACCTCTCTATGACTCAGTTCAGTGGATGCCGAGGAGGGGAGGCAAAGGAGTCTTTTAAGGAACTGGTTCTCTGTAACTTGCAGGTCCCTGTGGTTACAGTAGCCCCAGACACCCGAGCCGTATAGGGCAATAAATGCACATCTATGCCTATAGATGTTTAGCATATCAGAGATGCGACGGCTACCTAATTTAGATGCAAAGCGAAATACTCCAGAGGAGCTTTTGCCCATCTTAGCCTTTACATTTAAAATCTCTGAAGCCCAGGTCCCTCAGTTGTTAAAAGTTATGCCAAGGTAGCAAAATTTGTCCACTACCTCAATTCTATGGTTATTAAAATGAAATGGTTTAAAAAGTTTCATCTGTTTCCCGCAGGCCATAATAAAGGACTTAATAGTCTAATATGCATGTCACCCGTACAGCCAGAATGACTATTCTACACCCTCGGATAAGGACACCTTCTCCACCGATGAATAGTTCTTAGTGTACATTGATATATTGCAACTCAGCCAACATGTTAGAATGGTAAAAAACATGGGTTGAAAAGTGGATACATTGGACACTACGCAAATTAGATTTGGTCCCCAGAAAGACATTTTCAAGCTCCTTTTTAGGTACAGTGACGGCGCTCAAAGGCTCATCAAAAATATCAAGATTAAAGATTTTATTAAAGGATGAAAAAACATAATTTAACCAGGGGATCTTACGGACATTGTCCAATTGAAGGCAGTCTAAAATGATTCGCCTTGTAAATCCTGTCTCATCCTTTCCCCAAATTGACCTCCAGGCCATAAGGGGTCTCAGGCCCGTTAGGTCTGTAAGATAGTCCAGACCCACCTCTCTATGACTCAGTTCAGTGGATGCCGAGGAGGGGAGGCAAAGGAGTCTTTTAAGGAACTGGTTCTCTGTAACTTGCAGGTCCCTGTATTTACAGTGGCCCCATACACCTGAGCCGTATAGGGCAATAGATGCACATCTATGCCTATAGATGTTTAGCTTATCAGAGATGCGACGGCTACCTAATTTAGATGCAAAGCAAAATACTCCAGAGGAGCTTTTGCCCATCTTAGCCTTTACATTTAAAATTCCTGAAGCCCAGGTCCCTCTATTGTTAAAAGTTATGCCAAGGTAGCAAAATTTGTCCACTACCTCAATTCTATGGTTATTAAAATGAAATGGTTTAAAAAGTTTCATCTGTTTCCCGCAGGCCATAATAAAGGACTTAATAGTCTAATATGCATGTCACCAGTACAGCCAGAATGACTATTCTACACCCTCGGATAAGGACACCTTCTCCACCGATGAATAGTTCTTAGTGTACATTGATATATCGCCTGGAACCTTTTCCTCACTTCATCAGTATGCTCTGATTGCTTGATATCATTTGAGTACATTATACCAAAAAGGTCAAGCATTTAATGTAATGTTTTCCTTATAATGCTGTATATAAGTCTCATTTCGAATAGTGGTAAACTTTCAACATCACTTTCAGGGAAGCATATTATTGTCCACTCATAACCACAAAACTGCTGTGGTGGGGGGCATTTCATGTATGATCACTGATCACAGATTTTCTTGTGTGTGCTTTCCCCACAGTGTTCTCCTTCACACTTTTTAAGAGAATAAGAGCATGTAAATACGATTAAATAATCCCTTTGTCAGAACTCCTTTCAGAGGGCTGCGGAGAGCAAGCATGGTTTATTGGACCCAACTGTTGAGGTTGAGGCTTTTTACTCCTGATGTCCCAGGACCCGATCTATTGGCTCTGAGCAACTGGGTCAAGTACCCCTTCTGCACTTGACATCAGTAATAATGTGGTTGAGCAGTCCAAGGCTTCCTCGAGGGGGATAGAGGGAGGTATGGACACTGGGGAGTGAACACTGGTAACCAAATGAAAATGCGGACAGCAGTAGCAGTTATCATTGTCCACCCAAATACAAATTTTTATGAAACAAGATAAGTATTTTACTTTCTAACACTACCAACACAAAGGAAAAATACAACATTCCCAAACAACTACACAATCTCCCTGATGTTGGAGATCTAATGTATCTTAGACAGTTACCTGTCCCACTTTCTACTCGATTTAACAATAGTTTTTTTTTTGATTAATCAACTTTATTGAGTATATAAAACAGCAAGAGAAATTCATTGGCAGCAGCTCACAAATCAACATAGACAGCGGGTCAAAATCAACAAGACATATAGGCAGGGTCAGTCCACTCCAGTCCAGCATTTCATCCGTATGACAGTAATATCACATCTTAAAACAATCATTACAACTGGACTCATGGCGGGATCATGTTAAACTATTTCCCCCATATTTTGGGAAACAATTCTGGAGAACCTTGGGATTCGAATAGGGCCTCCTCCTGGGTGCCGCAACAATCTACCCCCCTCCTCCATCTCCCCACAGTGGGTGCAAAGGTTCGTGACCAGTGCCGCGCTATGTCCCTCTTGGCCACAGCCACCGTCGTTCCTAGCAGGCGCTTATCCATCCTGGACCCGTCCAGGCCATCAAAGATCCCTAGCATCATTCGCAGCGGGTCATGAGGAACCTCCCAACCCAGGGCCTGTGTGAGCTCCCGCTCCACTCCTCTCCAGAACCTCTCCAGCACCGGGCATAGCCACACCATGTGGTAAAAATCAGCAGGGGATAGTCCACATCTCGGGCAGTCTGAGGAAGGTCGCAATCGGGCCCGGAAGAGTCTCTCTGGGGTGAGGTAAGCCGCGTGTAGGTAGTATATCTGCACCAGGCGCAGCCTGAAAGACGTGGTCAGGGTACGTGGAGCCATTAGGGCGTCCCTCCAATCCGCCTCTTCTAGGTGGCTGACCCATCCCTCCCAACGGGTGTGCAGCCTGTCCAAGGACGCGGGGCCATTATTCACGAGGGAGCAATAGATGCGGGATACTCCTCCCCTGCCCAGATTCCCCATCATCACTTGAGCTTCTAGTGGGCTGAACTCATGGAGGGTGACTGGTGAGGGGAGGTGTGCATGGATGGCCTGGCGCAGCTGCAGGTATCTAAAGTGCTGGGCATGGGGAAGGGTGTGGCGTTGTTGTAGGTCTGCAAAGGCACGGATATGGTCCCCCACCCAGATGTCTCCAAGGACCGAGACGCCGATAAGATCCCATCAACGGAATCCGTTCAGGGACGATACCTCCCAGAGCCAGGTACCGTGCCAGAGTGGTGTCTGATGAGTACGTTTACGGTCCCATCCCGTGTGGCGCAGGGCGGCGAGCCACGTGATTGGCTCTAGTGATTGGCACCATGGTTTGTGGCACCGGGCATCCGTAGAGGAACGCTTGGATCTGTGAGAACCCCGTTCCTCTAGTTCCACGCGGTACGCGGCGTCGGACCAGCCGCCCGCGTACCAGTCGTGGATAACTATCAGTTTGGTGTCAAGGTAGTAGAGGTAGAGGTGAGTCACCCCCATGCCCCGTCAAAGGAGGGGATACGGCTGTGTGCTAGGGAGATCCGCGGTCATCCACCACCCCAAAGGAATCGGGATATGGTCCCGTCAAGCTATCGGAACCAGGTGCGAGAGAGGCGAATGGAGATATTTTGTAGGATGTAGAGGAAGCGGGGAAGGACCATCATTTTGAACAGAGCGCTTCGTCCCAGGGGGTTGAGGGGAAGGGTTTGCCATTTTTTAAGATCTAACCTCAATCGGGCCACCATGGGTGTGATGTTCAGTGCCCATTCTAGCTCCGGCAGGAGGGCCACCCATATCCCCAGGTATTTAACCGAGTGATGTCTGAGGGGAATGGATGACTGCCAGTCATAGCAGTCCTGTGAGGGATGCAGCGGGACCAGGGTGGATTTGGCCGCGTTGAGCCGAAGGCCAGAGACTCTCTCAAAGTCAACGAGGATTTGCAGGCATTTGGGGCCCGAAGTCGTCGGGTCCGCCAGGTATAGGAGCACATCATCTGCGTAAAGGGCTATTTTGTCTACGTGGCTCTCATTCCAGGTCCACCCCTGGACGAGGGGGTCCTGTCGGATGAGCGTTGCCAGGGGCTCCATCGCTAGCACGAACAGGAGTGGGGAGAGGGGACACCCCTGGCGCGTGCCTCTACAGATCAGGAATGCCTCCGAGAGCGACCCGTTGACCAACACTCGGGCCCTGGGGTTAGCGTACAGGATCCCAATGTAGCGGCGAAACAGCGGGCCAAAGCCCATCGCCTCCAGCACGTCTTGCAGTTATGCCCACCCCACCGTGTCAAAGGCCTTCTCAAAGTCGAGAAAGAGGAGGGCCAAATATAGGATCAGGCGGGCACGGTGGGCCAAGGCCAGGTGGAGACGGCGGATGCAGTGACGGGTGCCTCTGGCCGGCATAAAACAACATTGGTCCGGGAGGACCAGATCCTGTAGAAGGGGCTTGAGCCCGTGGGGAGCAGATCCAGAAGGCAGGCGTCCGGCGCGGTCCCGAGTGAAGCGGAGCAGGGGTCTCAGCAGTACATTACAGTCCACGGGCCCCGGTGCCGCGGTAAGTCCTCACACCACCAGGGCCTCGGGGGTGGTTCAGTGAGGGAAAGGCGCTCCTGGCCTCCAGGCCCGTAGGCCGCAGGTCCGGGAGGCAGATGCCCCGGGGGTTCCAATGCGGCAGGGGAAGGAGCCAGTGGCCGATTATTGAGCGGGCGGAGGGGGGTGGTCAGTGGTCGGGCGGGGGGGCTGTCTCCGTCTGCGTGTATCTAGGGCTCCCAGGCCTCCCAGCCCGGCCAAGCAGCTTGCCGGCGAGACCACTAGGGAGCCCCTCGCCCCGCCCCAGGCTTCTCCTCACCACTATGGGGCCAGGGCGGCCCCAGTCGCCTCAGGTCGTTGGCCAGGGTCCACCGATGCGGCGTTGTCGCGGCAGTTGCCGGGTCGGTCTCGCAGGGTCTCGCGGTGCCCCAATGGCCCAGAAGAGGTGTCCCCAGGGAGGGCCGCTACCGCGGGTGGTGCGTTCGGGCTCCCAGGCCTCCCAGCCCTCTTGTCCAGCACACCGGCAAGGCCAAGGGGAGCCCCACGCTTCAGGACAGGCTTCCCTCTTCGCCGTCAGGCCCGCAGTGGCCCCGGATCTCAGCAGGCTACAGGGGCAGGGCCGGACGGCACCGCGGCAATAGGATCCAGGGCTATCCTCACCAGGAGTCTACCTCTGGCTCGACAGTCCAGGCGGACGTCTGCTGGGCCGCCCCAAGCACCGCAGCTCCGGTATCCGTGTTGCGCCCCCGGGCCAGGCAGGGCGATGCAGCGGCTCCGGGAAGGCTCTGCTTCCGGTTGGGTAGACCTCAGCGGGTAGTGAAGCACTAGAAAAGCATGGAAATTATTCTTACATCAAGCTGGAGTTTCACTAGTCGTTACTAGATGTCCCTCACGAGTCAAATGCAAAACCATTGAAACCCTTCTATCAAGCATTTGCATTTGACTCGCGAGGGACATCTAGTAACGACTAGTTGAACTGCAGCTCTTTGTAGAATTATTGTGATATTGGATACTATAATATTCACTGCCCAATGCTAATCTCATCCCATAATGCTTTACAGGGCCTTTGGTTGGGATTGTTTTTTTGCCAATAACTGTGCTTGGGGTGGTCCCAAGAGGATGGGACCACCACCCAATCGTTCAAGAAGATGTGCTTTTTGTTTTCTCTATTAAATGTTTTTTTTTGTTGCTTTGCCATCACATTACAAATCAATTCATACATCTTTAGGTAGTACCCCCACACCCCTCCCTGGGTCCAAAAAAGTAGAAAAAACATATTATATTTACAAGCAAGTAAGGCACAAGTCCTTCAATGAATATGCAAGTTTCAGTAATATATGTACAGTTAGCAATGATAACAAGAATTTGCAATGCAATAGGTCTCGTATTCACACAAGTTTGAGCTATTGGCATTGTAAATTACAATGTCTTTTTTTTATGTTTTGTTTTGTGAAACAAAAATAAAAGGCATTGTCATTCACAATGCCAATAGCTCAAACTTGTGTGAATGCGAGACCTATTGCATTGCAAATGCTTGTTTTGTGCCTGGACTTTGGGGATGTGAAACCCACATGGCTGTGTGTGAGAAGAACCAGCATACAGCTCTGGATCACAGAAGGCTTTCCATAGTGAAAAAGCAGGATAAACTAATATGCTGACTGACAGTGCGCACGAAACATACTCATGCACATCTTTATTCCCCATCTCATTGTTTCTCTCACCACTCTGTGAGCAAATGGCAGGAGGCGTGTCTGGTTGCAGGAAGATGGCCTACTCCCCAGGCCAGGAAGCTCCTTGGCTGTAGAGTGCAGATGCCTCATGCCCAGGACTCAGGAGTCACTGTGCCTGTAGACATTTTAAAGTGAAACCAGCCTTTTTTCTCACTACATTTAATGCGGTTAATGGTGACAGAAAACTACTGCCTTATGAGGAAACCCTCTGCCTCACCTGGCCCACATTGACACACTAATGCCTTCCCTACACCCTCGTTCCTAAATCTACCAATCTCCGACACCCACTAGGATCTTGCCGCGTTCTACATAGCCACAAGACGAGATCAACCTACACTGCAACGGTACACAGGCCACATGTGATCATGGTTTGCATGACCTTTCGTTTCATCATCCTGAGTGGGCTGGCCTACCTCCACACAATCTCTGATCAAACATAGTGATGAAAGACCAAAGGAACGTATAGATCATTTTCATGCTAGCAGCAGCGTGGTGTGATTTGGAGGTTTTTCCTGTGCGATGACAGAAGAATGCTTCTAAAATCTTGGGTGGATAGGTGCGAGGTAAATAGTTTGATGTAGGCATGTTCATTCATAGATGCCACCCAATACATTTCTCTCTGTATTGTGACCTGCATCCTGTGGTATGCTGGCACCCTACATCCTGTACAACTGTCACCATCACAAGTGATCATGAGGTCTGGCCGAGAAAGAAAGACTTAATTTACCCCAAAGCCAAAAGCAACAACGAGAGGTAACGGTGGCGCCTCCTCCTGTAGACTTTCTTCCACCAGCTCCGGAGGCGCAGCGAGGCCGGCCCGGAGGTAGAGAGCGCAGAGCATCAAGAGGGGCATCCGGGACCCAGGCATGCTGACAGTTCCCATCACAATGGAGAACGAGAGGCGGCGGCGGGAGGGGGTGTCTGTATGTGTGCGCTCGTGCATGTAGTTGTACTCGTGTGTGTGCGTGCGTGTAGGTGTGCTCGTGTGTGTGCGTGTGTCTCTCTCTGTCTCTGTCTGTGTCTGTGTGCGCGTGCGTATGAGAAAGCAGGGGGAGGCTAGGGAGGCGTTCTTAGTGGCATGAGCAACTGGATGCTTCCAACAAGCGAAAGTGAAAACGGGAGAAGGGCACAGCAAGCCCGTGTTCAAGCGCGCGACCAAATCCTGCTGCGCGTGCCCATCTCTTGTCTCCACTTTCGCTCGTTGGAAGCCGAGGCCACGACTATAGTTCTCGGCGAGAACGCGCTTCGCGCGCTTCTAGCAGCCGAGACCTAAAAAAGGTAGAATTTTGTTGCACGTACAATAATGAATAGATTAATTAAGGGTCAGTCGTACGACTTGTTTTTAAACTATTAGATACTTCCCTATGCATAAATAAAAGTCACCACGTATACCCTTCTCTAAGTAATTTATGGCACCACACACTCAAAACACTCGCTCTTCCACAGGTACACCGACCCATGCCTTGCACTCTCGAAGGCAGAGGACCCCCGAGCCTTTAAAAATTGAGTGAGTACATCAACACATCTCACTCCTTTCTGCAACTGTTTAGTGCACTCAGTCTCTCTGATACACAGCTCTCTCATTTAATTTCAGACTGTCCCCCCCTTCACTAGCACTTGTCTTGATAAAGACCCGCCGTGACCACCCACTGGGGCACCATAGGTTCAAAACGTCGACGGTTGTCTTAGGTCCAGCATCACCAGGATTCCAACAAGAGAAATAGGGATCCTTGGCTATAAATCAGTAGCTGGCCGCTAACATTTGTGTATATGTATATATATGTAATTGATCTCACTGTATATATCTTGCAATTATTATTATTATTATTAATTTTTTTGTTGAGCACTACACACGAAAGTCACCCAATTACACTATAGCACTAATTGTGACGGTTTTCTCATGTATTGTATATATAATCATTGAATGACTTAATTCAGTTAAAGACAAACAATACAACATTGTGATCGTATGACGTATTTGTTGAAAACACTGTTTTCTTTCAGCTGTATATCCCAGAGAGTGTTTAACCCAGATTGCATTAATAGCAAAAGTAAAAGCAATTTTATTTTACCCAACAGAACCACCTCTTTGTTAAACCATTAATTACCCAGGTTCTGAGGGACACAGGGTCACCCCTTTTCTTTAACTACCCTGTTATTCAAATTAAAACAAGATTTCAGCTCTTCAAAAGACCGAATACAGCCAGGACTATGCAAGTCTCCTATCTTGCTAATGCCAGCAAAGTACCATTGTGGAAGATATATATTTTTGAATATTTCTGGGAGGTTATCATTATTCCTGATAGGGGTATAATGGTTCAGCTTGGCGATTCCAAAAACTTTTCGGATTTTGAGGAAGACCTGATGTGCGCTAATCAATGTCTTGAATCTGACTCGCTTGTAATAACTATATTCCAGATGGCGCCACAAACACCCCCTGACATTTTCTCCTAGAAGTAAGAAATAGGGAGAGGGCAAGCCTGACGGGCATAGAGTATGGTCCTCAAACATTAGTTTGCGGCAATTCTGTAGGGCGGCAGCCCAATAATATAGTTTTAGATTAGGGAGTTACCATCCTCCCCTCACCCTAGGTAGAGAGAGTAGATTAAAGGCCCTCCTTGGCTGTGCGTAAGCCCATATGACCTGAGAGAAGATTTGTTCAAACACTAATAGTACACGATTGTTACAAACAAGAGGAATTGCACGAAAAAAAGTAAAGAACTTTGGGTAGGTACGTAATTTTTACAACATTACACCTTCCTACAATGGTTAAATGCAAGTTGTCAATTTTCCTAAGTGATTTCTTCATGTCATTGGCTAGGGGCGACAGATTTTCCGTGACCAAAATATCTAGGTCCGAAACAATATTGACTTCTAAGTATTTTGCTTTATTAGTTATTCTGTTATCTATCCAGTTTACATTTTTATTAACAACAATCTGTGTTTTTTTGTACTATTCAGAGCGTAGCCCGAAATCAGGCCGAATTCATGGGCTTCTTGCTCGAGTGCGCTTATGGCTGACTCGGGTTCTGGGGTATTATAGCAAGGTCATCGGCATAAGCCATGATCTTTGTATCTATGCCAAACCTACTTGCTGGCAGAATTGAGGAATTAGCTTCAATTCTCCTTATCAAGGGGTCGATATAAAGGGCGAAGAGTAGGGGCGAACAGGGACACCTTTGCCTCGTACCTCTTGCTATCTTTATTTGTTCAGAGAGCTGACCCTTTATAACTATTCTGGCTGTTGGGTTTTTGATACAAAGATTTAAGGGCCTGGATTATTCTGGGACCAAAGCCGGCCTGCCGTATGACAACCCAGAGAAATTGCCAGGAGACCCGATCAAGCGCTTTTTCTGCGTCTAACAGAATTAGTGAGATAGAGTCTCCTGTCACTTCTGCGGCGTCAAAAAGTGTAATGGATCGGCGGATATGTTCGGCGGTGCCTTTTTTCGGTACAAATCTGTGCTGCAATCTGGACACTAATGGCTCTTTGTTGGAAGACATTCTAGTAGAGATAACTTTAGAAAAAATGTTAGAATCAGAATTAATTAGTGTTATAGGTCTATATGAGGACATCTCAAGGGGTGATTTGTCTTTTTTGGGGAAAACCACGATTTTGGGCGATGACCAAGAGTTTGGTGGAGAGGTCCCTTCAAAGATGGAACTTGCCACATTCAAGAAAATATCTTTTATCTGAACTGAACATTTTTTATAGAGTTCGACAGGGATACTGTCGAGCCCAGGGGCTTTACCATCCGGGAGACTAGCCAATGCAGCCGCGATTTCTTCCCAGTCTGGGGTTTTTTCCAGATCGTCGTGCGCGTCCCTGTTCAGTTTGAGTGTTGGTATTCCCACTAGGTAGTCTCTGATCTTAAAGCCTAAATCTTCGGGTGAGCCTCTGACTTCTACTAGGTAAAGCTTCTCATAAAAATTCCTACAAGATTCCTCTGTTTTCTTGGGGTCAGTGGTTATCCCTTCCATGTCTGTGTTAATTGAGGTGATGGTGTTCGCAGTTAGTTGTTGTCTGGTGGAAATGGCAAGCTGATGGCCAACACGTTCGCTCCACTCGTAGCATTTCTCTCTTGATGCTGCCCATTTAGTAGCTATTTTCTCTGCTAAGACAGTCCCCATCTCAGATTTGGAAACGGCCACTTTTAACTGTGCCTCTTCTATCCCTGTACCTGCCTGAACTGCTTGAACTAGTTTTATTTTCCGCTTCTATCATCTGACTTTGTAGCATGTTCGCTTGTGCTTTATCTATCCTGTTCTTTCTGATTGAGAAGCGTAATGTCCCCATTTGCTGTCGGACGGGCCGGATATGTTCCAGGATAGATGTGTGAATGGGGCCGGTTAGGACTCATGGGAATATGGAGGAAAGCTATGTAATCTTCAGTCAGAACATTTACAAATCTTTGGATGAACTGATCCCGCTGCGGAAAATTAGAGTTGGGGCTAGACCGGCTATGCCTTGGTTCACAAAAGAGCTTCTTCAGTTGAAACTCCAGTGCAAACGAGCAGAACGCACTTGGAGGAGACAATATCTTGAATCTGATAGGGTTCTCTTTAAGCAGGCACTACAGACCTATAAAACTCAGATCAAATGCGCCAAAGCCACTTTCCTGGAGGAAACCCTACTGACAGCGGCAAATAAATCTCAGGCCCTGTTTAAGATTGTTAGGGAATTATCGCACCCAGCATGTGCCTCCAAGGACATACCGGCCTCCCAACTGCTCTGTGATTTTCCGGCAAAGACCTTTGAGGATAAGATCACCCTTATTCTGAGCAACTTAGGGTCTTCGCCCGCGACGTCCCCTCATGCTACGTCTAACTTGGCAAGAGGGACCACCTCTGACATGTTGGAGACGGATGCTGGGAAGGCTTGGGTGAATAGTTTTCTATTCAGCCAAATCCTCTCCCGTCCTTTGAGGATTTTTGTACTGTGGTGAACGGAATCTCGTTGGCCTCGCCCTCGACCCACTGCCATCCAAATACTGGAAACTATTTCAAGAAGAGCTTTTTCCCCCTCTTCACGCTATCTGCTGCCAATCTTTTAGTACGGCTGAAGTCCCGGATTGTTGGAAGTTGGCTGTGCTTTCGCCACTTCTGAAAAAGGACACACTGGACCCGACCTGTCCAGCAAACTATAGGCCTATTTCTTTGCTTCCTCTGCCAATCAAGATCTTGGAAAAACTGGCGACAAAACATCTGTCCAGTTTCTTAGAAACTAACACCTGCCTGGACAAGGCTCAGTTTGGCTTCAGACCAGCCCATGACACTGAGTCTGCATTGGTGACCACTTTGGATGACCTTCGTTCGCGTGTCGACTCTGGTCGAGTAGCCTTTCTCGTGCTGCTCGACATGTCGGCCGCGTTCGATACGGTCAACAATGCCATCCTGATCAGGAGACTAGAGGAGAGTGGGGTAGTTGGCCGGGCCCTTGACTGGTTGGTCTCTTACCTTGGTAACAGACACCAAGTGGTAGCCTTGCCACCCTACCGTTCGGACATCAGGCGGGTGGGGCAGGGCGTACCGCAAGGGTCGGCCATTAGTCCCATCTTATGCAACCTATATCTCCGCCCCCTGGTCAGTTTAATTAAATCCTTTGGCATTGCGGTCATCAACTATGCGAACGACACGCAACTTATCTTCTCGTTTGAGGGTAGGGATCCTGTGTCTCATGAGACCTATCATCGCTGTATGTCAGCTACTGCAGAATGGCTGAGTCTGAATTCATTGCAATTTAATAGCGCAAAAACCGAGGTATTACACTGCTGCTCGGACTGTATCCCTCGCCCTTTGCCACCGGAATTTTGGCCTCCTTCATTCCAGGGTACAGGGGCAGCAGCAGTCTCCACTCGAAATCTGGGGGTGCTGTTTGAATCTAATCTACAGCTTGACGCGTTTGTCAATAAAACCGTGGTAACGTGTATGCAGCTGCTCCGAACATTGCGGAAGATTCTATCTTTCCTTCCGGCTCTTGCCCGACCAGAGGTAGTGCGTAGTATCATCTTAAGCAGGCTTGACTACTGCAACGCGCTACTTCTGGGCATGCCTGCTGCCCTAGTGGGTAAATTGCAGAGAGTGCAGAATATGGCGGCTAAGTTGGCTCTCTCCAGACGGCGTCTTGATTCATCTTCCCTGGCGCTCTTGGATCTCCACTGGCTGCCTATTTCCCGGCGCACTGATTTTAAGGCTTTATGTATTGTCTTCAGGGCCCTTCATGGCCAGGGACCTTCCTCTTTACAGAGGATGTTCTCCTGGTATGTCCCTACCAGATCTCTCCGTTCCTCCTTGGCATGCCTGGTGGTAATTCCCAAAATCCTAAGGACGCGGATGGGCGGACGCTCCTTTAGGTTTACTGCAGCCAAGTTATGGAATGGTCTACCCCTGTCCTTGAGAAGTAAAGAAGACCTCCCTTCCTTCAAAAAAGGTTTAAAAACACACCTCTTCCCCAGGTTGGTGTAAAGCTATAAGGCAGCACAAAGTTGTGTATGGCTGACCAAGTCAAGCGCCAGGATACCCTAGGGGTGACAGTTTAGCGCTATATAAATATGCCATACAATACAATACAATACAATGTCTCCCCCTTATGTCTGCTTTGAGAGTGTCCCAAACCACCATTACAGATGCCGTCCAAGTACTTATATTCAGAAATTCCTGTATCCAGCCAGCCATATGCTCGCGATAGTTACTATCGTACAACAAAGCCTTTTCAAATGTCCAATTCGGCCTTTGCCCCTGGTTGTCCCAGCCTTCTAAGTTAAGAGTAAGAGGGTTGTGGTCCGATAGCAGTCGGGGGGAGATATCAATGGAACAATCATGTATTAAAGCAGATGAGACAAAAAAATAATCCAATCTAGCTAGAGATAAGTGGGTAGCGGAGAAGAAAGTAAAGCCGTTCTGCTCAGGTTTGAAGTAGGCCCACACAGGGAACGGGCTGACAGGAGATGGCGGTGATGTGAGCTTTTTCCTTCCTGGCCGCCACACTGCCAGCCGCTCGAAGGTGATCGGAGTGACCTGACTGCTCCCTCTCCACAATCAGCTAGCTGGCCTTGAAGATCGTAAAGGGCATTTTCCCAGTTATGCTCGCAGCGGCCACGCTGTTAGCCGTTCCCGGGCTACGGACGCCCAGAATCTTGGCGTTTGGCCGGAGTGGAGCAAGAGGAGCAAAATCACGGGACTGGATTCTTTTGGAGCTGCTCCTACAATGCAGTAGGGATACCACCGCCGGTAAAGGACGATTGGCTGCCACTGCTCAGTTGGAGGGGGTCGAAGGTCGCGTGGACCGGTCCGGCTGTGGAAGCAGCCTTTGCCAGAGTTGGAGCCTGTCGAGGAGGAGCAGCAGAGAAATGACGACTCGTGGCCAGAAGACCCTTAAGTTGAAGGCCATACCCACCCCGAGGTAGCAGGGGACAAAGAAAAGGATGAAGCAGGAAAAAGAGGCAGAACCGACCCCCCCCACCCAAAGGTAAAAGGGATGCTGGGGTGAACAAAAAAAACATGGGATGGCTTGGAGGCGCAATATGTGCTAAAGAAAGTACAATGAGAAGTACTGGGAGCTCGCCGTCTATTGCCACACATTTCACTACCCTGAAAAGCACACCCACTCCCACCTTAGTTGAAATAAGCAGTCCAGCAACTGCTCTCTTAGACCAAGGGCCAATACAGTCTCCCTTACAATGCGCAACAAAGAAACCTGATGGAGAGGTTGTTAGGAGTGAGACATGCCTTGCATCAGAACTCGATACATGCGGGCAAAACTTGCTACCGCTTCCGATATCTTCGCTCCTGCTCCTTCTCCCTCTGCCACTGCCTCAGCCTCTGCCTCTGCTACAGCCACTGCTAAGATCACTGACCCTTCTGTTATTACTGCCCCTGATGGCAAGGCCGGGACTATGATTCACCCGACGAATAAAACAACTGAGGAGAATGGCCCCGAAAACTTGAATCCCTGGTCGATAGACCCTCTGACCCTGGACCCGACAAATGAAAATTTCTTCTCGGTTTCAGATGGATCTCCATCTGGGACTGACAATGACCCTTTGAGCTCCACCAGTAGATCGGTAGGGGAAATAGACAACTCTGCCCATGCAACCGTCAAGCAAAAAAAGCGCTGAAGCAAAAAGCACAGACATCTGAAGTTGGACCACTCTGACCTACACCAAGATCTACAAGGGTCCCTGCGGGAAGGGAGCCCCTACCTTCCGCAGAGCACACCTCCGCAGCTAACAAGTGTAAACCTGCCTGAGCCCTCTCTTGCATATATCTTGGCATCCATTCAGCAGTTTCAGGAGGAGGTTAGATCAGACAGCCTGGCTGCGAAGGGCGCCTCCAAAAAGCTCCCTGGGGGTATAAGGAAATTAAATAAAATCTGCATCAATATTGGTGATCGGGTTGCAATGGTTAAAGCGCGAACAGAGACCCTGGAAACCGAAGTCTTGCAAGTTAAAGAACAAGGTGCAACCCATGAGGCCTGTCTCACTGACATGATGACAAAGCTGGAGGAGCAGGAAAACAGGGTTCGGAGAAATAACCTGAGACTTCTAGGGATACCTGAAGGCGTGGAGGGAGACAACCCCAGAGGGTACATTGTAAAATTGCTTCGGTCAGCCTTTCCATCATAAACGACCTGGAATTGGTATCAAGAGATCCAAAGGGCGCACCGCTTTCCATTCAAACTGAAGCAAAAGCGAGAAAGCAGCAACTTTCTAAACGATAAACCTAGAGCTTTTTTGGTTTATTTGGGGAATTTTCTCTTAAGACAATTAATACATGACCAGGCCAGGCCTAATTCCCAAAAGGAGGCAGATGGAATCAAGTTTTTTGCCAAACCAGACTTCAGCCACGCAACAGTCGAACGACGATGGCGACTGCGACAAATGATTACCCCCTTACAACAACAAGGTGCTCAAGCTTTTCTGATGAACCCTGCAAGACTGAAAGTGATTTTTGAAGGATCAACTCAGGTTTTCCTATCTGAGATCAAAGCAGGAGAGTAATTAAAAGAAATTGTGGGGAGTAAAAGAAAATGAAGCCATAAGCTTACGACGCCGGGATGAACTCACCCCCCCCCAAAAAAAACCCTTCTGCTTTAATTTGCCACGGGGATTTGACTGGAGCTCTTTATTATTTTAAATGGGAAAAATCTAATTTTGCCGTTTACTTTTCTATTTCCCACATACACAACTAATTGTATCTTTCTCCTATTTCATGGGGGTAGCTACGCTAGCTAGATGTCTTAGTTTTAAAGGGCTAACTACAGAGTAGGATGGTGGCCGGGAGCCTCACATTAGGTGTTCATCATTCAAGGTTTCCCTGACTGTCCATTTTTGAGGGGGGCGGCGGTAGGGGAATTGTGTCCATGTTGAATTTTGTGGAATTAGAGATTGAGAGGCTAGCGCCTTCCTTCTTAAGTATTCCTTATGTTATATCTTAGGAAATATTTACATTTGCAATATAGGAGAGCGGGATGTGAGGTCATGTGGGGGGGTATTGGGGAGAGGGCTTGGGAGGTTTGGGATGTGGGGCTGGGAGGAGTGCTGAGGAGGTGCATTTATAGAATGTGGAGGGGGGGACCTGGCTATTTCGGTTTACATATATGCTACTATATAGGGTGCACTAAAACAAAATGAACACACAAAATAAACTTAGGATTGTTTCACTAAACATATGTGGGCTGAATGACTCATTGAAGAGACAGAAGCTTGCGCAGACACTTCGAATGATGGGGCAGATATAGTATGTCTACAGGAGACGCACATCGAAGGCGGTCAGAGATCTCTGCTAAATTCGTTGGGTTTCAAACTTATTGGAGCAACCTCGCAGGGCGCCCGGGTAAAGGGGGTGGGGATCCTGGTGCGGAAAACATTATCATTAGTAGTGAACCAGGTCAAATCAGATACACTAGGGAAGTGGGTTATGGCAAGGTGCTCTTTATCCTCTAATCTTATATTTACAATCTGCTCAATCTACGCTAGCAACATAGACAATCCAGGGGTGATAAATCATGTGAATGATGAATTAGCACACTGGCCACTACCAGTAATTTTATGTGGCGATCTAAAACTAAACCTGCCTTGCACCTGGGACTTGGGTAATTCTTGGCGTCATGAAGAAAGAAAGCCTAAAGTTTATCGGGCCATCCTTAATTTAATTAACACTCATGTGTTTTTTGTTTTCAAGGCATCTGCTTGGTTCTCTCTTTGGGTTAGGGAGGATCCCAAAATCATCACCTCTCTCACTGCTTGCTAATTTTTCAGTTTCACTTTTGTGAAAGTACTATATGCTCTTTAGGATATAAAGATAGAGATACTTATTTTATAATAACTGGCACTGTGCAAGATGCCATTTGCAATTGTTTCACATTGCAGACAAGTACACAGTGCCATCAGCTATGCTATGTAGTACTACGTGTAGTTCAAAATGGTATACAACGTTTAGCACGCATTTTTTACAACGCACTACCATTACAACGCAGGCATTACCACGCATACCATTACAACGCATTGCGCTGTGGGGCGCTCTAGGATAGGGAATAAGTTTAATTTTATATCCAACACCTTCCCTAGTGTCCACGGGGACTGGAGTTGGAATATAAAATAATACTTACCACTATCCAGCACCTCAAAGCGCTATGCGTTGTAACGGTATTCGTTGTAAATACCGCGTTGTAAAGGTATGCGTGGTAATAGTATGCGTGCTAGCGTCATACATCCGTTCAAAATATACTACATGCAGCTACGCGCAAACTACGCCCAGGGTTAGTCTTTACTAATAAATTGTTTGATAGCCCCGTGGACGCATTTTTAGTAGAATGGTCATACACTCCTATTTAGGAGGATCTGACACCCTAGAAAGCTTGGCTACACTAGTAACACACATAAGGTACTCCTTGCACATGACTTGCTAAGTGGTGAATAGGCATCACTATACGCATAGGAAGCACTCCTATGAAGAGAAGTGAAGCCAGTCGGTATTGCCATCCAACAGGCTTACAGTGAGGCATCTCCTACTTTTACCTCTTCTTGGCACAGCACCCAGTAGTGTTTGTTTCTGAAAGTATGCACACATATTATGAACCACAGAAGATACTAATCATAGCCCTTATAACTTATAATTTTGAAGGATGACAAAATTGGTGTCACCTGACTAGGTCGGCCCCGGGAAGAAACACTGCCCTTTTAGATATACAGGTTTCTTAAGTTGCCTTCTTGTCGACACAATGCCTTTTGACACACATTTGCTTGCATGACAGTGCTGGATTAATTTCACTGAAACCATATTGCTTACAATTCCACTTTGTAAGTACACTATTACGACACCTTGAATATTCAGTACAAGGCCTGAACACCTTTTGTGTGAATGTTGGTGTTTATTATTCGTTCATGAGGTGGCAGGGCTATCATAGAGGCAATAAACAATGTCAGCCCAGCTGAAGCCTCGACACAGAAGCATGGATGGTGATACAAATACACACACATTTCCGTGCTCAAATTAGAGGAGCACTCTGGTGTCATTGTGAGGTCATCGCTGTGTCGGAGACTCAGCCCAGCTGATTCCTGTTTGCCCTCTGTGAGGAGGGATGGGCAACTTGTGGCGAAGACGGAGACCTACATACCTTCCTTCAGTTAATGTGGATCTACAATATCCAGTAGGGGATTCTTGGCAGAACACCCACCCTAGACAACTAGCTTAGGGAGTGCCTAGTAGTAGTAAACTATACCCAGTACTTATATGCAATATATATATATACTGTTGTAGCACAATGGTGAAATCATTCATTCTTTTCACTGTCCTTATATTTCTGCTCACTTTTATCTGCTTCTGTCTATTAATCATTACCACACACATGTTTTAAACAAGAATCACAATGGTTCAATAAATATTGATAACGCCCCTCTTTGTATTTCTTGTGTATCTCTATGAATGAGCACGAGTGAAAAAGTTCAGAGGTTGTCCAAGCCATTTGTTACCTAGTCACGTTTAGCGGTAGTTATGGTGGCACTGTAAGCTAGCAGGTCTAAAGGCCAACATATCCTGAGGGGGGTGCATGGAATCAGCCTGCACCATCCCGTTTATGTTGTCTAACAAATGAACAGTTTGTACTGGGAAGTGGAAACCGTACAACATTGGGGTGCAGGAGTAAGGGGGCTTTTGTATCGTTGTATACTATTGAGTGGAGGGCACTCCTTTTCTCCTCTAATTTCTCCCTCAGCTTCTTTTTTATATATACAACTAGAACTCCACCAGAGCTCGTGACATATGTTGTTTAATTGCTTCACTTCAACTGTAGGTATTTTAGGAACCCACAAGGAGAGATTATTCATGTTAGTTTTCTTGCATTCTATATTACTAGGACTTTTTCTCAGCACTCAACTCTTTTATTATGTTCTTTACTTATCCTTAATCACCCTTTTTAGTTATTTTTGATGTAATTTTCTTATTCAGTGTTTTGTCAGAGAGAGAAGGAGAAGGCTCATTACAGAGAAAGTAAGTGAATTTATCAAAAATTACATTTCCATCAGCATATTTATTACAATTAGAAGTATATTCCTTGTTATCTAGAGCAGGCTGTTATGATTCTTAAAGACGGTCAGACTAACTAGTAGAGCAATATTGTCAATAAGATGCCTTTTTTATATTAGAACAGATATCTCTTATCACCTTAATAATTTCCTGCGGTGATTTGGCAGAATTCACTAACTATAAAAGTAGTAGCGAATGTTCCTCTACATGAAAACATTGTATCTCGTAGTGACTAACCAGTAAGGTTAGTATTAGGTCAATTACATCTAGTGTCACTGGAGACAAGAATTGTGTTGTATATTGTTTGAGACCTTGTGAGTCTGTATCTCCTTACTGCCTTCTCCATGGCTGTGGAGAGATACTTTCTACCATGGAAGTATTGGACTGCTGGATGTTCTGCTTCCCTAAGTGTTCAGAGAATGTTATGTATTGAATTGTTTAGTCAGTGTGTTGTAAATCAGTTGACTGTGGAGGTCTTCCTAGTTATCTCCACAACTGTGTAGTTCAAGAATAAAACTTCAACTTACCTTCGTTTCCTGAGTCATCACTACAATTTGTTGGCGATGATCGACTACACGGGAGAACCTTCGCTGTGCTGTTCCTGCCTTTTCAGTTGTCGCTGTGCTGTTTCGGCCCTTCAATTGTATTGACGAAGTTTCCAAACAAGCTTTTCAACTTGTACTGTATCGTATTTCAAATCTCCTGCATTGGGCACACACAAGTTATCTTTATTTTAAAGAAATCTTTGTCCTACAGCGTGACTGTTTTCAAGCACTTTTCTGCATTGCATGACTATTGATGAATCTGTTTTCCTCAAGTTCGTCTATTATCCCCATCGCCACATGCATCTTGAAGTTCACTTCTTTCCGTTGTTTCTTGTAGCACCTTAAGTTCTTCGTGCTCTGTTGGAGATCAGGTTTGGAGAGAGAGCGAGAGATATTAGCGCACTGAAAGTGTAAGGGTATTTTTTAAGAGTTTCTCACGTTGAAAGCTTGATTGACTTTAGTTGGAAGTCTCGCGCATGGGCAGTAAGCAAGGAAAAATCAAAGTTATTATTTTGTCAGATTTGCATGTCACTGCTGACATGCACAGCAATTTTGTCAAATTATTGTTTATTGGCTAAGCTCCATTGGGAACGCTGATACGCTCAGCATTGTTACTATTCAAGACTGTACATAAAGCAGAGGAAATTATACCTGCCTTATTTAATAGAGCAAGGCCCTAGGATAGGATCCTTACATTAATTCAATGTCACTGGATCAAATCAAGTGCAGAGATACACAGTCACCACATAATACTGTTTAACAGTTTCATTTATTTTTACATAGACATTTCATTATTTGGGGAATATAGAAAATGTCGTGGTATGGATAACATTCAAAACTTTTAATAAAACAACAGATCAAGTCCCACACTCAAACCACAATCACTCATTCAGGCATACACAGCATTCCTCATGATGACTCACACTTGCTCACACGCTTTCATCAGTTAAAAAAGATTTTTTTTGCACATAGTAGCCACATAATGGTTTGATGACAAGTTGAAATATCTCATCAAAGACGGGGAGGGGAAAATAGGTTGGAAACAATCCAGCTGCCCCCACACGAACAACGCCAACGTGCGTTTCGGTGTGCTGCCCCAGCCTGGGCTACACCTTCATCAGGGCAGAGATGGGTAAAAGACGGTGGGACAAGACACCTGTAATTATGAACAGATTAAACAAATGGTTCAAGATAGATATTACAGATAACAAACAAGATCATTCAATACATCCCTTACAGCCAATCATGTACTGTGTAGCTTGAATGGCTCCGAACATACATATCTGATCATAAACATAACGTCTGGAATAGAAAGCTAAGAGTAACACAACATATATTAATTTCTCCTAAAAACATGAAGGACATCACAACAACTAACTATCACCTACATTCCTCTCATCAGATAGATAGAAGAGAGGGCCGGAGAGGAGAATAAAGGAGGAGACACCAAATATTAAGGAAACCAATTCCAACATAGACCCATAGGTGTGCACATAACAGAAAAATAGTGACATGGCGAAAGCTCTCAGTCCTTGACATCTGGGTGGAACATCGACAGAATGAAATCTATGTGTCCCTGTACATCAAACCTACTGCGAGGAACACGCTATTGCAGTATGGTAGATTCCATCCCTGATGCCCAAGGGACAGTATCCCTTTTAGTCAGTTCCTTTGAATTCGGAGGAACTGTTCTGACATGAGGGACTTCCTCATCCAAGCTGAAATTCTGAAAGAAAAACTCATCCATTGTGGCTACCCCTACAAATTGATTAAAGACTCGTTCAAACGGGGGAGATACTTCAATCGGGAGGCCATGTTTACCCCTAGGGAGAAGGAAAATGCGATCAAATTGGTATACATAACCAGGCACTCCAATCTAAACCATAAATTGAGACAGGCCGTTAATTCCTGCTGGTTCCTCCTTAACTAGGGTAATGAGGAACATTGTTTGCCCAAGCCGATCTTCGCGTTTCGAAGAAACAAAAATCTGAAAAACTTCCTTGTTAGAGAAAAAATGCAGGGGCCCCCAGCATTAACGCAGAGAGCCATCAGTGGCACAAGCGTTATCAAGGGCAACCATCAATGCGGCAGCTGCCAAGCCTGCCCTAATGCCTTGGTTGGAAACAAGATTGAAACACCGGAACGCTCAGTGTCCCTAATTTCCATGACTAACTGCCACACGTCCAACATTGTATACATAATTTTTTGCCCATGCAACCAACTATATGTAGGAGAAACTGGACGTGAGTGTCGGACCAGGATCGGGGAACATAAGTCTAACATTCGAACCAACAAGACCTCAGCCACCCTTGTGGGCCACTGGACGGAAGCAAACCACTCTGTAGAAGACCTGAAGTGGTCCATTCTGGAAAGAATCCAGGTCCATCCTGGGCAAGACCCCTCTGCTGTACGCAAGAAAAGAGAAGTTTTTTTGATTTATTTTCTGAATGCGGTCAAGAGGGATCTTAATGAACACTGCCCTTGGGAAAATGCTATCATCTAATCGATTGACAGCCCTTGCCTACTGGCGCCATGTCGGAGTTTCCATCCATACATGATGTTTTCTGAGCCTGGAGAAAATACTGGAGGATACTCTCTATGTATGATTGCATGAAATTCTTACTTGAGGACTCTAGGACCAGTTCTGTACCTCACCTAATCGGTTTCTTTTTTCTTTCTTTATTTATTTGTGTAGTCTATGTTGTTCCATTCCTTCTTTGCCCTCTGTGGTTTTTCTATTTTAGCCATCGACATCATTTTCAGCCGGCGGATGAAAGTGTGGGTTAATAACCTCCTGTGGTCTTTTGCTATCAGGATCATCAGGCAGCGAACAATGTACCCCCTGCCAGGAAATCGATGTATTCCTGGGATCCACTAAGATGGCCGCCGTGTTAGGATCTCGTCTGAGGCATTTCGGGGTAGTCCTCTGTTAATGTACTTGTCCCTCACGCCGATGCACGGTACGCGGCGAACGCTGCTTTGCTTAAATGGCGGCACTAAGGGTAAAGCGGTAGTTGGCCGTCCGGAAGGTGCAGCGACTGGGGAGGCACGCCGTGGAGCCCCTGGTGTCAGGAGAGTAGCGAAGCTCTAACGGTAAGCGGTAAGTGGAGGGTTGAGCTGCATTAGGGGTAATCTATGGTGGTCCCCCAGTCCCCTTAGTGGGAGGCTGGGCTCCACTCCCCGCGGCTATCCTAGCAGGAGAGAAGTGTTGGGTTTTCCTTCTCCCTGAGCGGGTTTGAATAGGGATCATTTTCTAGAGGGAAGTAATCGTTTTTTCCCCCTTGTGTTTTCATCTAGGCCGTTTTGTTTCGGCAGCATACTTGTGCAGGACGGCCTCTGAAGCGGGCGGACCCCCCAGCTAGTTTTCATGTATCCCACGCATAGTGTGGAACTTTGCCATTATCCCCATGAGGTATTTAATTGGCCCCCTTCACTCCCTGATTTTAACGTTAGAGCCCACCCCGGGGGCTTAAAGGTGAATTGTGATGCCTTATTTACCTTCTTATCCACCACCTTTAGTCGTTTATCAACTTAGCTGACTCTCCTAGAGGCGACAGCCGGACACTACAAGGCCTGTGTATATTTTATGTTTTACAGATTGGGCCCAGGTGATGCCTTTTGGTCTGTTGGACCGGTGATCCTACTGGTGTTCCTGTACCTGACCTTGCCTGTTGAATCTTATATGTTGATACTTTTCAAAACGAATCTGTTGAAACCTCGATTGGAGGAACCAAATCCAGCATATCTGATAGGTGCCCTGTGGGATCCTGATGTATATGTGTGCTTCAGGGGGGCCTAAAAATTGGATTGCGTACCTGGGGTAGAAAATGTGCCTAGTTGTTATCTGTGTTAGACCTTATGCCATGTTTTTATTTCTTTCTTAACATTGTATGAAGGAGCCATCCTGTTCTAAGGGATTCTTTTTCTTAAATCTTCTTCCGACCGGAGAACCATTGAAAGCATTGAGTGCTTACGAATGCCAAGGGGTATGCTTCGGTTTGTCCTTATCACATTTTAACCTACCTTTAGCGGGACTGAGAGCTTTCGCCATGTCACTATTTTTCTGTTATGTGCACACCTATTGGATTATGTTGGAATTGGTTTCCTTAACATTTGGTGTCTCCTCCTTTATTCCCCTCTCCGGCCCACCCTTCTGTCTATCTGATAAGAGGAATGTAGGTGATAGTTAGTTGTTGTGATGTCCTTCATGTTTTTAGGAGAAATGAATATATGTTGTGTTACTCTTAGCTTTCTATTCCAGACGTTATGTTTATGATCAGATATCTTATGTATGTTCAGAGCCATTCAAGCTACACAGTATATGATTGGCTGTAAGGGATGTATTGAATGATCTTGTTTGTTATCTGTAATATCTATCTTGAACCATACTTGGCTTTGTAATTTATGTAACCTGTAACTCACTGATCCTCGTGTAAAGCGCTCTGATACCTCCGGGTCTAGTCAGCGCTATATAAAACTTTGCAAATAAATAAATTTGTTTCATTTGTTCACAATTACAGGTGTCTTGTCCCACCGTCTTTTGCCCTTCTCCGCCCTGATGAAGGTATAGCCCCGTATGGGGCAGCACACGGAAACGCGCGTTCGTGTGGGGGCAGCTGGATTGTTTCCAACCTATTTTCCCCTCCCCGTCTTTGATGAGATATTTCAACTTGTCATCAAACCATTATGTGGCTACTATGTGCAAAAAAAATCTTTTTTAACTGATGAAAGCGTGTGAGCAAGTGTGAGTTATCATGAGGAATGCTGTGTATGCCTGATTGAGTGATTGTGGTTTGAGTGTGGGACTTGATCTGTTGTTTTATTAAAAGTTTTGAATGTGATCCATACCACGAAATTTTCTATATTCCCCAAATAATGAAATGTCTATGTAAAAATAAATGAAACTGTTAAACAGTATTATGTGGTGACTGTGTATCTCTGTGCTTGATTTGCTCCAGTGGCATTGAATTAATGTAAGGATCCTATCCTAGGGCCTTGTTCTATTAAATAGGGCAGGTATAATTTCCTCTGCTTTATGTGCCTTTGACTTCCCCTGTATACCATGCCCCCTTCCACTCAGGGGTCCCCCTTCTTATATGTAGACTATTCAAGACTGTATCCTAGCAACGGAAAGCATTTGACATGCAAGGCCTACGCTATTGAGACGCACGGCCATTTTGTAAGCTCTATATTAACTCTGTTTCCTTGACGACGCTGATGCACACAGCTATCATAATTGAAGAGCGTATTTCGGCAAAAGCTTGTTTTTCAACGCCGATACGCACAGCATTTGTTTTCATCATTGAAGCATGTCGCAGCCCATTATTTTAATCACTAACACCGACCCGCACGGCACTTATCGATTTCTATTATTACTTTTCTTATACTTTCTATATTTCTTATTTATCAACGCAAATGTACTAAAAAAATCTAACATTGGAAGTTACAAACATTTTACGCCTTCAATAGCGTCTACATATTTGCAGCACATTTTCACTGAAACACACAGTTTTCTATGGTCAATACCATTTACCTGTTTAGACATACACTGCGTGACATATCTAAGTTTATTTTATTTTAGTTCATATATGGATCACGGTGATTCATACACCTAACAAAGAAAAAGTGGTTGTCATCATATTCTACTCACAATATATATTAGTTTGTTATCCTTTTGAAATTTATAATTTTCATATTTTAAAAGTTTTAATTCATCCAGGAACTTTTAAATAAATTGTTTATCTATTTTATACAATGTGTAGTATTCAATCTGTTAATCCACCACCTTCATTTTTAGACAATCCAGGGGAACCTCCATTGAGATGGGAGGTCTGGTTTGACACATTTGAGACTTGTTTAGGAGCTATAGGAGCAACAAGAGTTGGCGCAGAAAGGAAAAAAAAATTACTTTTGCACTCCTTAGGATATGAAGGAAGATCCATTTTTAAACATCTTCCTGATATTGTAAGAACTGAAGGAGATAATATAGATGAATACCAAGAAACACTTATCAAATTAAAACAACCAAGTATAGTTGTTTTACGTCACAAGTTTTTTAAGAGGAAGCAAAGTGAAAGAGAAGATGTTGACACTTATAATTCTGCATTAAGAAAACTTGCTGCAGTTTGTTTATTTGAAGGATTCACAGATCAATTAATTTGTGATCAGTTTGTGTGTCAATGTAAAGAAAAGCAAATAAGACATAAGCTATTGTCTATGTGTAATCCGTCATTAGATGATACCATAAAGGTGGCCAAAAGTATTGAAACCTCTATCATATCTTTAAAGGAGCTTGAAGACAAACCATCTGAGACTGTAGGTGCAGTTGCTGCTAACAAAATCAAACATAAAAATATTCGATCTAGCACCAAGACTGCTGTAAAAAAAGTAAAAATAGCAATTACGTTGTTGGTAACTTTGGTAATTGTATGTGATGTGGAAATCCTCCACACCCTAAAAGAGGAAAATGTCCCGCGAACAATGTTACATGTAACTACTGCAAAAAGATTGGTCATTTTGCTAAAGTCTGCTTGAAGCTTAAACATTCTATGAAATCTACGGTTTGTGTTGTTGAATCTGAAGAAGAATCAGATTATCAAATTGTTTCTATTGTCACTGATTCCCAAGAATGTATTAAAAAAGACATGGGATCCTTCTGAATGTATTGATCCTATTGCTGAAGTGTGTGTTGGAGGTAAATTTTTAAAACTGTTAGTTGATTCTGGAACTAGGATCACTATGATAACGAAAAAACTATTCGAATAGACCTGAGGTGACAGAAAATTAGAACCACCAGATAGATGTCCTGTATCATAAGAAGGATGTTGTATCGAATTACTTGGATATCTTGAGGATGTTATGGAATGTAAGGGGCGAAATATCAGAGGAAAAGTTTATTTTGGGGGTTAAAGGTCTCAACATTCTAGGGTGGTTTCACCAAGGATTATTTGGTATCATTTCGAAACCTGGTGCAGCTGAGCAAATTGTTATAGCCAACTGCGATGATAGTGGTTTACATTGGAAAAACAAATTTCCTTCAGTTTTTGGAGACAAGTTGGGAAAAATTAAAGGTTTTCAACACAACACAAAATTATTGTTAAAGGTTGTGCATCCCCAGTGAAGCATAAATTAAGGGGAGTCCCATTTAGTGTCAGAGATGATTTGGAAGTCGAATTGAAAAGCTTATGTGACAAGGGAATAATTGAACCAACAGCGTCATCATTATGGTTATCTCCTTTAGTTGTAGCTAGGAAACGCTATCCCTCCCTTGGGTACTTTCCAATACCGATGGATGCCTTTTGGTCTCACATCCGCCGTGCCTGTTTTTCAAAGGATCATACAAGAAATTGAAAAAGGAATTGAAGGAGTTTTAGTATTCCAGGATGATGTCTTAATTTATGCAAATGACGATGTCGCCCACAATGTTATTCTTTCCAAAGTTCTTGAAGTGTTTAAAAAAAAAAGGAGTGGTCCTTAAATCTGAGAAATTAAATTTTTTTGTACGGAAGTAGAATATTTAGGGCATCTTTTAACTCAAGAAGGCATTAAACCCAGACAAGGTTTAGTTGAAGCTATTGTGAATGCACCTGCACCTGCTAACAAAGCAGGAATAAAGTCGCTCTTGGGTTTATGCGAATACTATTCTCGTTGTATTCCCTATGTCGCAGCAATGGTTAGATCCATCAGCAATTTACTTAAGAAGGGTATGAAATTTTGTTGTTCTGAAGAATGTGATGCAGGGTTTGAACTTATTACGTCTCTTTTGAGCAAAGGTGATGCACTTAAACCTTTTGATTCTAGTCTCTCTTGTTGTATCACAGTTGATGCAAGTCAGGTGGGATTGGGAGCCATTTTGACTCAGAAGAATAGAAATTGTGAAGATTCTGTGACATTTGCTTCTAGGGTCTGAAGGGCTGCCGAAGAGCAATATTCGGTCATTGAGAAGGAACTCTAAGCTTGTCTTTGGGCTATTGAGAAATTTAGACCTTATATTTGGGGTAAGCATTTCAGTCTTCTTACAGACCATAAACCACTAGTATCTATTTTGAGTGCTGGGGTCAATAGGTGTTGTACAAAACTTTTACAATATCATTTTGATATTTCAGACATTGCAGGGGGGAAAATGTTCGTGCAGACTATTTGTCTCGTTTCCTCCACAAGAAAGATGAAAATGAAGAGGTTTGTTTTAGTGAACTTTGTGAAGAAGATTATGAAGATTGCTTTGGTACAGCTTTGGATTTACCTGAACTTGTTGTTTTCTCAGAGAAAAAATGGAGAAATGCTTTAGAAGATGACGATTTACTCCAGCAGGTTTTTGAATTTGTCAAGGAGGGTTGGCCTCATGAAAAGGCGTTGTCACCCCTTTTGCAACCTTTTTGGAAAGTTCAGGGAGAAATATCTATAGAGGATGTTATCCTGTTGAGAAGTGACAAGTTTATTAATCCTCATAAGTTACGTACTTACATTATTAAAAATGCTCATGAGGGACATTTGCTACTTGTTACTCTTACTAAAAGATGCATTAGGGAAAGTTTTTGGTGGCCAGATGGATGTAGAAGTGGAGGATATGGTCACCAATTGTTGTGTTTGTGGGGTTACTGATAAGAGTAAAGTAAAAGAAGCCAATGCTTCTAGTATAGTTTCATTTTTGAGTAAATATTCTTGTGAGAGGGGTTCCCAGAAACACTTGTCTCAGACAATGGAACACAATTTGTCAGTCTGGAACTTGAAATGTATTTGTTTTCATGTGGTATAAAACACTCTAAAAGTTCTCTTTATCAACCCCAGACAAATGGATTGGTTTTGAGGATGAACAGAGTGGCTGGTGACTGTATAAAGTGGGCTAAATCAGGAAATGTAAATGTAAATGTACAGGAATTTATATAGCGCAAATCACCGAGCGGTTTCTAAGCGCTTGCTTAGGGAACCCGTCCTGGTATTCCCCTGTGAGATAACCCCGGCAGGGTATCCGCAAGGTGAAAGCCAGGCATCCTATTGCGAGGGGCCGTTGTGGAGATTAAGCAAGCTATTGCCCAGAGTCGCAGAGTGTGAACCCGTGAATCGAGTAGGCACCGGAGCAAGATTTGTCGAGTCCATGGACATTTTAGGACTCAAGACCCCGCTGAGCCGGGAATTGAACCTGGTCCCGGGCTGACCTCTGCTTCCAGGTTTGCCTCCTCTAACCAGTGAGCCACACTTCTCCACCATCCACCAAATCATGATATAGTAAAATGTGTGAACAGTATGCTGTGGTTCTACAGAACTACTCCACATTTTTCGACCAAAGTAGTTCCATTTGAACTACTCAGGGGACGCAAAGCTAACACCAGTCTCACACCGGGTTGAATGAATAAATGGTTAAAAGTGGGATCTGATGTTAGGAAACAAATGGAATTTGCACGTACTAATCTTTCAGATTCTCAATTTATTTATTTATTTATGAAGTTTTATATAGCGCTGCTGGACCCAAGAGTATCAAAGCACTTTACAAGGTAGGTAGACATATTAAGAAATAATAAACAATTTACAAAAAGGTAAAACATTGAATTGAATGCTTGAGGGGGGCAGAGAAACAACGGGATAATAAGAGGGATACAAGGGAGTTGAAATTAGGGAGAGAAGGGGGTGTAGAGAAGGGGAGTGAGAGAATAGAAAGAGGAAGAGGGGATGGGTAAAATGTGAATCATAGTGGAGCGGTAATGAGCGGGGTCAGAGTAAAAAAAACCTTAGGAACCCCAGTGTTTGATGAGGAGAAGTACTTTGAGTCTTTTTTTGAAGAGGGGGTAAGAGGGGTTGCAGCAAAGGTCTTTGGGGAGAGAATTCCAAATAGTTGGAGCAGTACCAGAGAATGCACAAGATTGGGTCTTTTTACGTTTTAGTTAAGCAGGGATCAGCGTAAGGGAGTTAGTGCTCCTCAGGGACCTGGAGCATCCTGCTTTTTGTAGTTTGCTTGAAAGGTAAGAAGGGGTGTTTTTGTGAAGAGCTTTGTACGTGATATAAGCAATCTTATATGTGGATAGTCCTTCAACTGGAAGCCAGTTTAGGTTTTTGAGGACAGGGGAGATATAGTAAAAAATTTTACAATCAGAAATAAGTCTGGCGGCAAGGTTGAGAACAGATTTGATCGGTGCAAGGTGGACTTTAGGGGTGTCAGCAAGAGTGGCATTGCCATAGTCAATCTTGGAAAGGACAAGAGATTGTACAACAATTTTGAAATCATCAGCTGGAATAAAAGGTTTAATTTGTTGAGGTGGTGAAGGGTAAAAAGAGCACTTTTGGCTGCATTTTTAATGTGGGGATGAGATTAAGATTTTGGTTGATGCTGATGCCTAGTGATTTGACAGAAATAATTTGACTCAACACGGGAAACAGTGGAGAAGTGTGGCTCACGGTGTAGATCAGGCAGACCTGGAAGCTGAGGTCAGACCCGGGACCAGGGTTCAATTCCCGACGCAGCAGGGTCTTGAGCTCAAATGTCCATGGACTCGATAATTCTCGCTTCGGTGCCTGCTCTAATCATGGGTTCTCACTCTGCAACTCTGGGCATTAAGCTTGCTTAATCTCCACAAAGGCCCCCTGCGGCGGGATGCCTGGCTTTCACCTTGGGGATGCCCTGTAGGGGCTATCTCACAGGGAAAAGCCAGGACGGGTTCCCAAGGCAAGCGCCGGGAAACCTCCGGGTAGCTGTGCGCTCAATAAATGCAATAATAATAATAATAATAATAATAATAATTAGAGGTGGAGAGGGTGCAATTAAGAGCTTTGATATCGTTAATCCAGAGTTGAATGGGAAGGGGGGGTGTTTTGGGAGTGCACAGGATGATTTCTGTTTTTTTTAGGATTACGTTTGAGATGGTTGAGATGGAACCAGGTTTGGATTTTCATCAGAGTATCGTTGAGGTGAAGGATGCCATTGTGGGATTTGATCTTATAGTAAATGAGAATGAGGGTGAGTGGTTCCATGAAAAGATTGAATAGGGTTGGGGAAAGGATTGATCCTTGGGGTACACAGAGTGAAATAGGTTGAGGTTTGGAGAGGCAGTGACCAAGCTTAATTTGTTGAGATCTATTTTGGAGGAACGGGGGGAACCATTTGAGTACAGTGCCTTCAATTCCAAAGCGATCTTTGAGGGTATTAAGAAGGGTGGGATGGTGGACAGTATCAAATGCAGCCGAGAGATCACAGAGGATTAGTAGAGAGGATTCACCTTTTTCTAGAGAGTGATGAATGTCGTCAGTAATATTGAGCATAGCAGTTTCGGTACTGCATCCCTTTCTAAAGCCAGAGTGAAAAATGTCGAGGAGCTTGAAGTAGCTGATTTGGTAATCGAATTGGGGTAGGACACATTTTTCAAATGCTTTAGAGAGGAAGGGAAAGTTAGAGATAGGGCGCAGATTGTTAAGGTCATTAGGGTCAGCAGAGGGGTTTTTAAGAATGGGGGAGATTTGCCCTAGCTGAAGGGAGTCAGGAACACAGCCAGTGGAAAGTGAGGAGTTGATGATATCGATCCAAACTGGAGCTATGATCAGTTTGAGATCTTGAACTAAATGGGAGGGAAGAGGGTCTTTGGAGTGTGAGGATGGTTTGAGTTTAAAAATGATGTTAATGATAGTGGTTTCAGAAATTGGACTAAATTCACTCCATGAAGCCTTGTTTTTCAAAAGGTGTCCTGACCGAGATGAATCGAGATGGGGGAGGGCAGGGATGGGTTGAGAGGGGTCGAGATGTGGTGGAGGGGAGGATGAAAGAGAGTTAGGAATGTTAGGGAGGATGCATTGGTTAAGGGGAGGTTGGGGAGAAAGAGGGGAGAAGAGAAGGATAGTTCGATGTTGTTGATTTTATTCATAGAGAAGCTGGCGATTTCTTTGCATCTATCCACAGAGGCTGCTAATTTAGGAGGGCCGAAGGTAGTTTGTTTTTTAACAATATTAAAGAGCTCTCTGGGGCGGTTTCTAGCAGGGTCAAGTTGAGACCGGAGAAAGGAGGCCTTTCGTTGAAGATATGTTTTTTATATTGGGCTCTAGTAGTTCTCAGGAGAGCCAGGTTATCAGAGGTGGGATGACTCCTCCAGGCACGTTCAGATTGTCTGAGGGTCCGCCTTTCATAGTTAAGTTCGGCATTGAACCAGGACTTGGGAGGGATGTATTTTTGTTTTTTAAGTTTAAATGGGGCAATTAGGTCGAGGGCTTCACGAATGGAATTATTGTAATGGTCAGTAAGTGTATTGGTGTTAAGGGAGGGAGGGGGGAGAAGTAAGTGAGTTTTTATTGTAGATTCCAGTTCGCCAGGTGGAATAAGGTGAAGGCTGTGAGTAGTTTTCATAGGTAAAGTGATCACAGTGGAGGGGCGAGCAGTAGGACTATTCAGGGTGAGGAGGATAAGGTGGTGATCGGACCAGTCTACAGGGAGTATATTGGAGAGAGAGGCCGGATCCTTGCTTGTCAAAATCGCATCAAGGGGGGCACCTTTAGAGTGAGTCGGATCATGCCATAGTTGGGTCAAGTTAGTGATGTCTAGGGCTTCATTAAATAGGATGACAGCAGGGTCATCAGTTTTGTTCCAGTGAATGTTGTAATCGCAGAGGAAAAGATTTTTGGAATGGATGAGAGATGCTTGAATGATAAGATCAGTCATCTCTTCAGTAAAGGGGAGGCAATTTCCAGGAGGGTGGTAAATAGTGTGTAGCCGAGTTGTGGGAAAGCCAGGAAGAGTGAGGTCGGCGCAAAGGTCTTCAAAGGATGAGGGGTCTTGGAGCTGAACAAGTGAGATGCCAAGTTCATCTTTAAAGATTAGGGTCAGGCCTCCTCTTATTTGATCGATTCTATCTTTCTTAATGATAGAGTAGCCTGGTGGAATGAGAAAGTCGAGGATCGGGTCGGAGTGGACTTTGAGCCAGGTTTCAGTAAGGAATGCGATGTCTATGTTTTCGTTACGAATGGTTTCAGCAATCTCAGTTGCGCGGCAGGAGGCGGATCTGCAGTTTATCAATATGCAGCAGAGGGGAGAGGGGACAGGGGGGATAAGTTAAGGTAGTTGGGGGGGTCTAGGAGAGGTCGGAAGAGGTCAGAAGAGGGGGGGTCTGTTCGTTCCTAAGAGAACTGGGATAGTGGATTGACTAGTAGGGCGGATAGTGGATGAGGCAAAGGCGGGAGAGACAGGTCTAAGTAGTTGGGGGCGTCTAGGAGAGGTCAGAAGCAGGGGGAGTCTGTTCGTTCCTAAGAGAACTGGAATAGTGTATTGACTGATAGGGGGATAGTGGATGAGGCAGAGGCGGGAGCGACAGGGGGGTTCATAGACAAGTTAGCTCCCGAGGTTATAGAGAGGGGAGGTCGTATTGATCTTGCAGGGTGGGGCGCTTAAGGAGGGTTCAGTGTGATTAGATCTGATAGTGTAGTTTCCAGGGAGGGGGGGGAGTGTCGGTATTGGAGATACGGATAGGAGGTCTATAAGTGAGTGGATTGAGATGAGTGTCGATGAGTAGGGTGTGTTGTGAGGTGGTCAGTGTGTGGACAAGATCTGAGGAGAGGGATTTAACAAGGAGTGAGATATCGTTTCTGAGAGAAGAGAATTCTAAAATGAGGGATGAAAGGAGAAGTTCGACCTTAAGGAGTAATTGAGTAGGAATTGATGGGAAAAGTGTATCAGTAGTTTTCGGGAAGTTGGAAAGGTAAGGGTTATGTGCAACAGAGGATGAGGTGGAGTGGGAGTAAGAGGGAGGGAAGCGAATAGAAGAGAGAAAGTTATTAGAATGGGGGATATAAGGGGGTAAGTGGGGGAGGCAGGAGGCATCACTGGGGCATTGTATGGGGTGGAGGAAAGGGGGGGATTGTTCAGGAGGAGATCAACAGGAGGGGAGCGTGTATCCGAGCATAGGGAATACAGGGTTAAAGAGGTAGCCTGAGTAGGTGTGGGGGTAATAAGGGAGTTGTGCAGTTTGGATGAATCAATATGTGGGGTGGGAGAGTCATGGGTGGAGGGGAAAGAAAGAGGGACATGTACATTGTAGAACTGGGAGACATTAAGGGATTGGGAGACATTAGGGGACAGGGAGACAAGGGTGTCGTAATAAGTTATAATGTTGAGAGCGAGGGAGTTAAGTAGAGATTGAGAGTAATCAACTTGATTGGGGGAAGAGGAGTGTGAGATGGTGAGAAGGGATAAAGGTGGAAGAGGGTGAAGGGAATCAGTGTTTGTAAGGGAGATGGAGTCAGGGGATGTTAAACGCTGTTGGGTAAGGGTAACGATGTGGGGTGTACAAGAGGGGGTGGGTAAGTTAGGGAGAGGAGATAGGGGGTAGGGGAGATGATGAAGGGTGAAGAAGGAGCTGAGGGATGGGGTTAGTCTGAGGGAGGCGGCGGGGGGCAAGGGATAAGATGGAAGGAGTTGGGTTTAGTGGTTCAGGAGGAGAGATGGAAGGATTGAGGGTTTGTGTGAGGGATTGGGATAGGCAGCTGAAGTAGGATTCAAAGATGTGGAGGTGATTTTCAGATTCTTGGATGAGAATGTTTCCAGATTTGAAGATGGAGATATCAATTTCGCCCGGAAAGGAAGGGGAGGGAGTGGTGGAGATTTTTAGACCGTATGGGATATTGCGGGAATTCGTGATAGGGAGGTGTCGGAGGAATACGTTTTTCCATTTCGAAGTGCGTTTGGTGAAGAAGATGTAGTTGGTGAGTTAAGGCTATTATGGTGATCAGCAAATAAGGTTTCTGGGTGGAGACAGAGAAGTTTGTGCTTGAAGTTCTTCTTACCCTGTTTGGAGAGATGGGAGGGGTAGAGGATAGACCAAAAGTTAGGGCCGAGTTTAGAAATGAGTGAAGCTGAGATAGTGGGTGGAAGTGAGCGGGGAGGCATGATTAGGGGTATAGGGAGAGAAAGGAGGAGCAAAACAGGTTAGACGGTACAAACCCACTAAACAAAACTACAAAAAGCAGAATGGGGGGTAGGAAGAGTTATGTCAAAGCAGATTCAAATAGTGAGGGGCATGGGTGAGACCAGACAGAGGAACACCTTGCGGAGAGGTAGCGTATACAAAACTAATATACAAGGCAATCTCAAAAATGGGCAGCCAAGAAATAGAAGGAGAAGGAAGGAAAAGGGAGAATATAGTTATGTTTAGACAATGCAAAAATAGCAGCAAATGTGATCATTCAAAGGGATATAAGCTAAAACCTAAAATACAACATATAAAATAAAACATATAAAATGAACAAAGGGATGCATCGTACATTAAATGCAAAAAGCTAAAATATAAACGAGAAGAATATAAAGCAAATAATTAGAGACACGATGTGAGCTCATGGACGTGAATGAATGTCACTGGATTAAAATATATGCTGAAAATATAGAGCAATATAATATAAGTATGTAAAATCAAACAAAAAAGGGGAGATATGCAAAATTAAACCCCCATGATATAACAAAATAATAAAAAATGAATAATGTACAACAAAAAGAGGGGGGATATAAATATGTATAACCAATATGTAAAGACAAAAACGAAAGATTTAGATTAGAAGGGAAGAGTAGAATGGAGCAACAGTGAGATGGGTGGAAAGTTTAAGGAAGAAGGCAGGCGCAAGAAAAATGTAGGGTGAGTATGGCTAAAAAAAGATATGGAAGATAGAGGGAAATAGAATAGAGGGACTGTGTCTAAGAAAGATATAGAAGAGAGATAGGGAAATCAAGGAGAGAGAGGAATATACTTTGAGGGATGAGGTAGTATGCTGGTGTTACACAGTCAATTTGCAATCAGGGCTCTCTTTAAAAATGGCCACCGATTTTGAGGGGGAAGAGTGAATCCTTTCTTAGTGTCAATTAATCAGCAAGGCAGGATAACAACAACAAAATACAAAAGGCAAAATGGAGGCCTAATAAACATTACTTGTGACTTTAAGAGACGAGATGGTCACCACAAGTTTGAGACAGCAAATAAGCAAGGAGGAGAAACAAACAAATAAAAAATCCCAGAGGGTAACATCATAAAGCTTGCCATGCTGTAAATAGTCATCTCAGCTGCTTGCCGGGCTAAAGAGCGTCATAGCCGAGAACACAGGCAGCCTGTTGGGGCAGATTTGATCCTCGCAAAATCGGCAGGACTGGGGATCAACGTTCGAGGAGCTGCGGTGGCCGGGGAAGAGTGCTGTAAAATGCTTGAGGGGAGGGCGAGGTGGGGCGGTCGGTGAGTCAAGGAAGCAAAAACGGTCACAAACGTAGTAGTGCCTCAATGTGAACTTCACTTTCCCCTAGTGTGGCCACAATTCCTCTTTCCTTACATTTTAATCCCACTTCCTACCATTGCGTCTCCTCTAACACCTTGAAGCACTAATTGACTTCATCATTCACGTTGAAGACTCGTGGAAGGCTCCTCTCTTATATCATGCCTAGCAACTTAACTGCGGATCTCACCTTTGACCGCTCAGAGCTGTCGCTTAATGTGGAGAACAGCCCCGCAGCTTTGCAGCGCGCGGAGGAGAACCAAGGGGAGTCGTAGCAGAGCGTACTCCCACCCACCGCTGTGGGGTCAACAAGTGCCTTGACCGGCCCGATTTCTTTGCAGCTATAAGAGGGTCACTGTGGGGGTCGATTGTAGTGCCTCATGGAAGGCTCCTCACTTATATCATGCCTGGCGTTCAATTTGCGGAGCTCTCCCCTGCCCGCTCCAAGGCTGTCGCGTGTTGAAGAGAACAGCCCCGCAGCTTTGCAACTTACGGAGGAGAACCATGAGGGGTCAATGCAGGACTATTCCTTTGGCTGTTGGTGACATGGTTAGAATCAAAACTCCTATTCATGTTAACAAAGGAGAATGTAAATTTGGTTAACCTATTAAGGTTATTAAAATTGGTAATAATGCAGTTCAGGTCGTGGGAGGATATTGGTGGAATGTTTCAAAAATTGTCCAAATTAAGTTAAACAATAGACAAAATTCTGATTTTGATAATGAAGATCCTGTCAAAGTTAAAGAAGAAGTGCAAGTTCGTCTCAGAAGGAGCAGAAGGGTTCCTGTTATTCCTAAGAAGTTTTTGAATTCGTTTTTTTCCCATTTTTTTATTAAGAAGAAGGCAAGGTATATGTTGTATCTTATTTGAGATCTTGTGAGTCTGTATCTCTTTACCGCCTTCTCCATGGCTGTGGAGAGATACATTCTACCTAGGAACTATTGGATTGTTGGATGTTCTGCTTCCCTAAGAGTTCTGAGAATGTTATGTATTGATTTGTTTAGTCAGTTTGTTGTAAATCAGTTCACCGTGGAGGTCTTCCTAGTTATCTCCACAACCGTGTAGTTCAAGAATAAAACTTCAACTTACCTTCATTTCCTGAGTCATCACTACAGATTGTTTTCTTCTTCATGACACCAGAGATGGCTCAGTTTGCCCCTTACTTTTCAGAGTGTTTTGTAAGCCCTCTTGTTTGAATAATTGAAGGTTGTGGGCTACAATTAATAGAAAAAAACTTTTGAGTGCTCCAAGGGGGCTAGATCTCATCTCTGGTGGAGACCGGGTTAAATGATTTGCAGACCAACCAATATGATAAGAGTAAATAATTTATAACGAGCCTGGGCAGCGCATGCACTGCTCTGAGAGGCATGCTGTATTGGGGTATAGCATAGAATCTCCACTCATTACCCTCCCATCTTTTCAATTGGCTCTTGTTACTGTCCTTGCGAAATTGTTGCTTTTCATTTGTGAATAGGCTTAGTAATCCCTCCTTGGTACCATCTTGTCTGCATTTGTAACCGCCCATAACGACTGGACTTTTTACTTGTGTTGCTACTCGCTCTGCTTTATAAGTTGATGAGCGCTATTTTCTTTAATGATTTCTTCTTTCTGCCTTGGTGATTTAAACACCCTGCTGGGGTGCCGCGCCTGTGCTGGTTTGGTCACAGCTACTTTTGCTCTGTTCAGTTATTATCATTTCATGCTGTCCATGTTTCTTGGTGACCCTGGTGGCCAGAGACTGCAGTGGTTATTGATTAATAATGTATAACTGCCTTACTAGGTTTTGTATCGAGTGAGGAAAGCGAGGAAGAGTCCAGCAAGAGAGATACAGAATGACAGACAGACGGACACATGCAGTGTGTTTGTTTGGCATGAGTGCACGTGCTGCACTCATGCTGTGACTGACGTAAGTGTGCTGTCCCACCTTTGGCACTGCTGGGCTTGGGCAGGCCTCAGGGGCAGGGGATAGTAGAGAGGGGACGCCAAATCAGAACCTACTTGACACACACGCAGTTATTGGGAGATGAACCACTTGCGGTTCCTCCCCTTTTATTTAACCCCGCAGGCCACACTTGGCCTGCACATGACGTGTGTACAATATCCAGCCGACTGGCTGAAGCACAGGACCACTGGCCCACTACATCCCTACCCAACTTGGATCTTTGAGCACAGTCCTTGAAAACTGGTGCGCACCAGTGGTGTCTTGATGTCAGTCTGTGATAGTTCAACAGGCAAACTCCTGAAGGTGCTGGTTGGGTTGGGGATTAGGTTGGAGGCTGTAGCGATGTTGCTGATCTTGGATGGAGGGTCCACCTCGTTGCGGTGGAGTTGGCGGAGGATCTATATGCACCATTCCTGATGGTGAGAGTTCCGAGAAGCTGGTATCTTCTTCTTTTTGGCACGGGGTACTTCCTTCAGGGTGCGGCAGGTTCGGAGGGTCTGATTGGAGGATACGGAGGGAACCTCTTTGAACCAGGAGATGTTTCGAGATATTTCCTCGCTCCCTTTTGGGAGGTTACCATGGTGCCATTGTTGGCCTCTACTGTCCAGGTGCTCGGCTCATGGGCGGTTCGGAACTTTCCCCCGGGACGGCAATCCTTAAGTATGACGGTTGCACCTGGGCAAAGGGACATAGGTATGGAGCGGTACCACATGCTCGCTCAGTGGTTCTGCCGTTTCCGCCTCGCCTGGGTTTCCTGGACATTGTGAGGTGGGGGCACCCACCCTAGGCACGTTGGGATAAGGTCTCTCTGCGGCCCTCTGAGCATAAGGGTCCACGGAGTTTGGGGTGTCGTGCAGTGTGGGGTACTCCTGTATTCCCTGAGGAATTTGTGGAGTTGTTGTTCGGGGTCCGCTTGTTCCACATTGGCAATACGTAGCATTTTGTTCAATGTCCTCATAAACCGTTCCACATCCCCTTTGACCTGGGGCCATGGGGGGTGATCCGCCAGTGATGGATCCCCTGCTGATTCAGAAATGAAGTGAATTCAGTCCCCTGGAAAGGTGAGTCATTGTCTCTCCTGATCTCAGTAGGAAATCCAAAGGTGGCAAATATTTTCTCCAGGACGGGTGCCACATGGTACCACTTCTACTATGGAGTAATTGGAGTATGCGTCTACCAGGATAAGCGTGTTCTTTCCTCCGGGGAAACTCCCAAAATCTATGCTCACTTTCGACCATGGGGCGGTGCAGGCCTCGTCTGCGAGTACCAGGGCTGGCTGCTCGGGCGTGCTTGTCATCTGACCGGCATGACAGCGACTCACTAGGTCCTCAACCATTGTCTCAAGCTTTGGAAACCAGACTTTTGCTTTCATTCTCGCCTTCCTTTTGGTATCTCCTTGGTGACCCCTTTGGGCCAGTTTGGTTGCCCGTTGCCTCTGAGCTTGAGATATTACCAGCCTCGGACCTCGCAGGAGTACTCCATCTGATGTGGCGCTCAGCTCGCTCCTCACCCTCCATATCTTCATCAGTTCTATGCGGTCCTCTGGCGACCACGTGTTGGCCTGCTGAAGGTACGCTTTCCAGGACCCTTCCTGGACCGCTTGAAGAGTCCGGGTGCATATCGGGTCTTTTTCGGCAGCTTACCGAGCGTCATCACCTGGGGACATGTAGCAACAGAGATCATGCTGATGTATTGTTCTGAACCCTCGGTATCACCGGCCTCTTCTCCGGGGAAAGGGTGTCTGGATAAGAAGTCGGCGGTGTTATTTGCCTGTAAACTACATCCATCTGGAAAGGCTGGAGTTGAACGGCCCATCGCTCAATCCAGGAAAGTGGGTGAGGGACTGACCCTTTGAAGAGGGGAATCAGAGGTTGATGGTCGGTCACCACAGTGAATGGCAGGACCGTCAGGTACAGGTGGAAATGGTTGCAGGCCCATTTTATAGCGAGCGCCTTCCGCTTGATTTGAGCATACCTTGCTTCCGTGGGGGTCAGAGACTTGCTGGCGAAGGACAGAGCTTCCCATTGTCCTGGTTCCTGTTCCTGGGCGAGGACAGCTCCTAGCCCCACAGGACTGGCGTCCACCAGTAGTTATATGAGCTTCCCTGAATTGAAATAGGCGAGTGTGGCTTCTCTAAGCAGTGCATCCTTTTTTTTAAATTATATTTATCTATAATATTTTTCAAACATAGGAACAAACCATAGCATTATCATTAATCGGACATTGTACAGTACATGAAGGTATCAAAATAAAGTTACATGTATTGAAATCACATTGTTGAATCTGCCTGGTACATTTTCGTCCATATGACTCAGTGGGTTATCTAGCACCCCCTCCATAGCTCTCAGCCCGCCCAAGGCACTCGAGTATCTCTCTGGCATAGCTGTCCAGTGACTGGTACAACCTAGATGCAAATCAGATATATAAAATGCGCTCTGTAGATAAGTTACATACATTAAATTGCTAAATTATACTTCAGGGATGCCCCATAGTCAACCAGCGGAGGAGGCACACAGTTTCACTTACTATGTTCCCGAAGGTATGATACCAGTGGTTCCTAAATGCCTCTTGGGCGGGAGACGTCAGCAACAGTTCTGCATAGGTTGTGAGCTGGTCTTTACCAAAGACAAAGTCGCTGAGCCAGTCTTTGAATTTAGGGGCTCTCAACCTACCCCATCTGCAGGCCACCTTACATTTGGCTAGAAGCAAGCCCGTAGCATTGAATTTTCTGTGTGTTTTAGAAATGTCTGCTGTGTAGCCAAGCAACGCAAGTAGGGGGGAACAGGGGAGGGGGTTGCAATCCTCTCAGATAGTGCATCTAGTGCCTTCCGCCAGTAACCCTGGACCTTGTTACAATTCCATGCCAGGTATAAAAAGTCAGCACCCTCCTGGTGAAATCTCATGCAACAGTCGTCGTCTTGCAGCTTGTATTTGTGTAGCAATGTGGGTGTATATTAAGTTCTGTGTAGAAACTTAAAGTGTATTATTTACAGTCTGCTGCTAGCCATGATTTCTGCAGTCTGCGCGCAACAATAATTCCACTGGTTGTCCGTCACGGTAGATTCCAGGTCCTGATCCCATGCAGTTCTGGCATCTGGTGGCGCGTGTGGTCTTTCTAACAGCACAGCCCAGTATATACAACACACAACGTGTAACAGACCAGTCATTTTTAGCGTGGTGTGTAAAACCTCCAGTGGGGTAGGTTCCTGTGGGAAACTCGGGATGTTGGCCTGCATTTCATGTTTTAGCCTTATATAAAGGAACATCTCCAGGGGAGTAAAGCCTTCCCCGGTCAATTCTCCTTTAGATCTTTGAACCTTCCCCTATGATACAGATCACCTCAAGTGTGCAGATTCCTTTTGCGTAAAATTTCCCGACATACTGCTTCCTGTGTGACGGGGCGTATGGAAGGTGCAGTAGTTGTACAAGAAGGGAGTAGAGTAAGGTCTTACGCATTTCTTTAGTCAAGCACTTCCAGGCATTATTGGTACAGGGAACTGTATGAAGTGACACCCTCTCACCTGGGATTTGCGCCCTCATCAGGGAGTTTAGGGGTGTGGGTGACATATAGCCTTGCTCAATGGCTAGGTGTGGCATGACGGGTGGTGGATGGAGCCAATATATTGTGCAGTGGGCCTGAGCACTTAGGTAGTATCATTCCATTTCCGGTGCTTCACACCCCCCCACTCCCCCTGGAGATTGGCTGTGTCATAAGTTTCCAACCTATCCGGGGATTCCTCCCGCCCCAAGCTAATTGGAACAACAAAGAGTGTTAACAAAAAGTGCGCCCTGGGTAGTAAGGTATATTAATAAATAGGTAGAGGAGCTTGGGGAGGATATTCATCTTCATCAGGGCCACTCTGCCAGCCAATGAAAACGGAAGGGTAATTCAATGATCTATCCAAGTGCTGATTGTTTCCATCACAGCCCCATAGTTTGATCTAAGTGTCTCCTCAGGATTCCTGGTGATGATTACACCCAGATATTTTATTTCTTCATTACACCAGCTAAGCGGGTACTCAGGGACAAACCTTCGGGTGTTAGGGGTTAGCGGGAAGATCTGCGATATGTTCCAATTTAACTTTATCCCAGATAAATGGCCAAATTTAATAAATTCCCATAGGACGGTATTAAGACTTTTGCTGGGCTCTTGGAGGTAAAGGGTGATATCGTCTGCATACAGCGATATTGATATTTGGCGGGATGAGTAAATGATGGCATATTCTCTATGATGCTGCCTGATTTTGGCTGCTAAGGGCTTAATGGCCAAAGCAAAAAGTAACTGGGATAGTGGGCATCCTTGGTGAGTGGCTTGCTTAATGGGGATTAGATCCGAATATAACCCATTGATCTGGACCACTGACTCCGGCTAACAATAGAACAAATGGATCCAAGCTAAAGAAGGATGAGGGAGTCCAATTTGGCCCAGGATGGCAAGCATATTATCCCATTCCAGGGAATCAAAGGCCTTTGTGGCATCCAAAAATATCCCACCGGCTGAACTATTGGCCCCATTATTGCAGCTCGGATCTCATCCGCCTCAATATCAGCCGATAAGAACTCTCTACGGGAGTCGCTGATCCAGGCCAGGATGTATCTTCAAAATAAGTATCTATATCTGGGGGAGCCCGGCCACTAGTGCGGTAGAGTGTGGAGTAATATTTGGTGAAAGTGTTGAGTATCTCCCGTGAATCAATGTGTCTATTTCCCTCTTTATCTGGGATTTTCAGAATTTTATTGGAAAACCTGGAGACTCTGTTGGCTTCCACCAGGGCCCTTCAAGGGCGTTCCCCTTGCCATAGGACCTGGCAGTGTAGTATTTTCATCGGAATTTGGCCTTGCATTCTGCTTCCTCAGAGTACCTGGCTAGGAGCTCTTTAAGCCGAGCTTGTGGTAGTGTGTCAGGCGAAGATGCAGCTCTCGTCTCAGATTGTTTGATGTCTATTTCTAACCTGTGCAAAGAGCCCTTAATGGAGCGCAAAATCCCCCCACTCTTAGCTATGCATAGGCCTCTAATTATGACTTTAAAGCTTTCCCAGACACATGCGAGGGTGGAAAAGCTGTCAATGTTATATGGGAAGAAGTCTCCAATTTCCTGGTGCAGTTCCTCCCAAAAGGCACGGTCCAGCAGGGGTGTAGGTAGGAGTCTCCAGGACTGGTCATAAGGACCGGGGAGTGATCTGAGAGGGTGCAAGGTAATTGCGATACCTCCCAAAGCCATGTGTTTAGACCGGCAGATTATAGCCAGTAGTCCAGGCGGGACCAACTATTCTGCACATATAATAAAAGTAGCCTACTTCCAATATGTGCCCCCATAGCTGATTGAAATAGTTTGAGTCATCAATGTTGGGCGCGTAGCAGCTTCCAAAATAATCCTGTGTTCCGCTAATCTGCCATACATTATGCTGAATCTACTCTGAGGGTCTTGTAGAGAGCCCAGTGGGCAGCAGCCTAGGCTTGTCTTAACCAAAATTGCGGTGCCTCTGGCATAGGTGGAAAATGAGAAGAAGCAACTGTGCAGGCCCTTTCCTGACAAACGTGGGTAATACCCCGGGATCCAGTTGCATCTCTTACAGCATTGCCACCTGGACATGATGCCTATCTGGTTAGTGTAGGACCTGCCTATGTTTGCGGGGTCTCAAAGGTCATGTACATTCCACATTAAACAGTTAATGGTGGGTTTACGAGTCGGAGCCTCTCCAGTCATACAGTTCTTTGTGAGTGCGGAAGTGACAATTGCAGATCAAAATTTTCAAGGTAGGTATATTCTAAGTACAGTGCTTGCATTTACGTCTTATCCGGCTATGGGTGGTACCATGCAAAACTGAGTTGTATAACTTTTTGGTTAAACAGCCCCCCCCCCACGCACCCCTGTGGCCCAAACCCACAGGGAATAGATTCCCCTCCCAAACCCAAAAACCAACAGCGCAGACATTGTGAATAGTCCATTGTGGGATTATCACCTCGCAGCCCAGTCCTGACCCTTAGGAGTGAACAGGGCATAAAGGAGGCACAAGGTAAAGGTCTCTGCGCTAACAATATCGAAGAGATAACCATTAACATCTTATACAATGTGCAAAAAATTCTTAGGGGGAATTCCCTCTGGGGGCGCATTCTAGTGAGGTCATCAGTGCACTTCGCAGAGCGCGAAGAAGCCCGGGAGTAAAGTGTCACAAGATTTTCTACAGGGCTGAGTCGCCCGCCATGGGGGCTCAACAGCGCAGGTGTAAGTCAGAGCTCCTGGGACGGCTTAGGTTTGGTTTATTAGGAGGAGTAATCTTACCAGTTCACAGCGGCGTTGTTAGTCGTACCAAGACCGGTACTGGGGAACAGCGTTTACAACGCAACTTTTACCACGCAGTACCTTTACCATGCAACTTTTACAACGCAAGTCGTTACAACGACTTGCGCTGGGGGGCGCTGTAGGATAGGGAATAGTTTAATTTACTATCCAAAACCTTCCCTACTATCAACGGGGACTGGAGTTGGAATAGTAAATTAAACTATTCACTATCCAGCGCCCCCCAACGCAAGTCGTTGTAACGACTTGCGTTGAAAAACCTGCGTGGTAAAGGCATGCGTTGTAAAAGCATGCGTAGTAACGACATACATCCCCGGTACTACATCTCTTCATGTGCTGGCGAGGATCGACCAGAGCCAGGATCATCAGTCTGCAATGTGGGCGATCGCCCTATGCAGGTCTTCAGGAATTCCTGAGTGCGTTGAGGGCTGCTGAAGATGTGGCTCTTTCCTCTGCACTGGACTCATAGTCTCGCCGGGTAGAGCATGGCATATGGGATGCCAGCTTGTTGGAGTTTCTTTTTAACCGGGAGAAATTTCTTCTGCGCCTCCTGTACTGTCATGGTGAAATCCGGGTAGAGCGCAACTTTCACTCCTTCATAGGCTAAGTCTTGTATCTCCCTCGCGAGCCTCAGTGCAGTGTCACGATCCCTGTAGTTGAGAATGCGGGCCACGATAGGCCGCGGTGGCGCACAAGGTGGTGGTCTCACCATGAGTGATCTGTGGGCTCGCTCAATTATTGGTACCTTGGAGAAGGCTTCAGATACAATAGCATTCGCTCTACATAGTCCTCCATGCGACCAGTGGCTGTAGACTCCGGGACTCCCATGATGCGCAAGTTATTTCTGCGCGAGCGCACTTCTAAATCTTTGTTTTTCACCGCTATAACTTGAAGAAGTTTCTCCACACCTTGTAGTTTGGCGCTGCTAGCATTAGTGGTATCCTCAAGAGTAGATATACGTTGTTTGGCCTCCGATATTAGGCCATCATGTTTTTCAAATTTTTGTGCAAGGAAGTCTATGCGTAAGTTCATGGAGTCCATCTTGGACTCAATGGAGGCTAGGCTTTGGCGTATCGTAAGGAGTATTGCCTTGAAGTCTTCATCTTGTGTTGGGACAGAAGAAGGTTGATCGTCGTCTCTTTGCGGTTCTGCATCCTCACTAGGGGCTTGCTTCCGTGCTGGGAATTGCAATTTCGCCTGTTTGCCCTCAGTGCCGCCCATTGTGCACCTCTCCCCTTAGGGGTTCTCTCCTTGTCTCGCTCAGTATCCAAAGACAGACCCCAGTAGTGGTGGTTCTAAGATGGTGGGGACTCTCAGGAGAATTTAACGGGTCTGCACTGCTCCAAGGACGTCTTAGGATGAAACCAACTACTTTGCGGCTCTGAAATTCTGAAGCATCGAGGAACGCGAGCCCCGACTTGGTCAGGAGGCCTCGGCGTTTCACTCTACTAGAGGTCAATGTAACAATCCACCACGACCAGCCTTTGGCGGCGTTACTTGGGATTGCTCATACCCCTATTTATTTCTTCCTATATTTCGCTCGCTTGGAGCTACGGCCCAACAACACCATGAAGTGATTGAACCATGAAGCCTAATAATCCACGGATGCTCTCCCCTTTCCGCCTCTGTCCTGATGAAGACCCCAGCCTAGGGGTTCCAAACTTCCCTAGCACATCGGGGGTCGAATCGTCGACGAACTCTATTCCACCCTCTGTTTTCCACATTTTGATAATGATCAAAGTGGTTTATTTGTTATGAGGCTTTTATATATGTTGATCATCATTCATGTGCTAAATGTGGCTGAATATGAGAGCCAACATGTCTTGTATTTGGTTTAAATGAGTTGGGTCCTATTGACCAGTGTTAAATTACCATTGGTGTTCCCTGATCCTCACGTATCCTTCACCTTACCCCCTTTTCACTTTCCCTTTCCCCTGGGGCATTGTATGTTTGGTCTAATTTTGAAGAATATTGAACCTACCAATTAAAATGTAATTTTTATATGCATATTGTGCTTCTTGTGGATGCTATGGGAATAGTTAACATTGGAATCCGTCAATAACTCTTCTGAAATTATGTCATTCTGAATTGTAAAATTTGGCTTTTGTGTGTCCTTCTATGGTCCTACACTGGGATCACCTGTAATTGTATCACATAGAACCCAGGTCCCAGTGACTGTGTTGGGTATACCCTCATTCCTATACCACCCTATTCAGGCCTTGGCATCGGATTGTCACAGTCAGGCTGCCAGTAGCATGCAGACGCCCACTTTTTCACACTTCATACAGGATTTTGCATCCCCTTCTTCCTGGAGGGTCGCAGCTCCCACCTCAGCACATGCGTACCCCGAGGCTCCTCAGTGCAGTATGTAGGGGTCTAGAGTAGCCCTCCAGCAATATAGGCCTTCACCACCAACACAAGGCCATAGCACAGCAGACCGAGGTCCAGGACGGAAGTTCGGCTGCGCACTGTCTAATCAGCCGATCAAGTCCCCACAGCTCACAACGCGCTTCCAGGCCGGCCCGTCTCAGCAGCGGCTTCCCCGCAGCAGCTTAGATACTCAAGCCACGATCACTCGTGTATCAGCTAGGTGATATGGGCGCACCGGGCCCTCACCGTACATCACCTCGTCAGGCACCGTTGTGCGATGATCGCTGCAACTTGCAGTCAGGCTGCCAGTGGCATGCAGATGCCATTTCGTCCTCTCGTCTTACAGGATTGCGCAGCCCCTGCTTCTAGGGGGGTCACTGCATCTGCAACAGTACATGTATGCCCCTCAGGTGCCGCGGTGCAACCCATAGGGGTCCAGAGCAGCCCTCCGGCATGATAGGCCTTCACTGCCTACACAAGGCTGAAGCGTAGCAGGCCCAGGTCCAGGGCGGCAGCTTGGTCTCGCACACTCTGAACAGTCGACCAGGTACTCGCAGCACACATTGCACCTCCAGGATGTCTCGTCTCAGCTGCTACTCTCCTGCAGCAGCACAGTTCCTCAGGCCCCTCTCACCTGTGCATCAAGCTGCAGGAGCAGGTCAGTAGGGCCCCGGGTGCACATGCGTGATCTCCGTCACTCACCCGGGCTGGCGCCTTCGGCCGTATGCAACTAGGTGATATGGTCGCACCGGGCCCACACCGCACTTCACTTTATTGGGCACCGGTGTGTGACGAATGTAACCTCACTTCTCAGCTCCCGGGCGCCTCCATTTTGATACTCGCCTCGTGATGTCGGGCCGGAATCAGGAATGAGCCGCAATGGCATCAACATCGGCACAGCAGCTGCTCCAAAGCAGTTTCCCAGCTGCTCGCTGTGTTTACGAGCAGTTATCTTGGGCTCCAGAGCATGTAAGCACCCTTTGTGCACAGGATTATGTAGGATATTGCCCCCGGGCTGACAGAGCCTCCCTAAGGTGTAGCCATCTTGTTGAACGGCTCTCTGGCGCCCCAGCAGTGCGTCCTTGATGCTCTGAAACACCTCTTCTTCTGGCAACCCCTAGGCCCACTTGGCATCTGCTTACATGAGAGCCCTCAGCGGCTCGGCATGGGTTGCAAGGTCCGGGATGAAATGCCTGCAGTAGGTGACCATGCAAAGAAAACACCTCACTTTGGTGGGCGAAGCAGAAGCTGGGGTGTTTTGGATGGCCTGCAATTTCTTCAGCTCCACCTGGATGCCATTTTGATTGAAGACGTAGCCGAAGAATGCCAGAGATGGTTGGAAGAACAAACACTTTTCTCGGTGGAGCGTTGCGCCATGTTCGCTATGGCGACACAGGGTGTTTCTCAGATGTCTGTGGTGGTCAGCGGCAGTGGCAGAATGGATCAAGATGTCATCGCTGATGTCGAGTACTCCAGGCAATCCAGATAGCAGCTCACAGATGGTGTTCTGGAAATCCTCTTCGGCCGAAGAGATTCCAAAGTTTAGCCGTTTGTACCGTTGCAACCTCAGGTGGGTACTGAAAGTTGTAATATAACAGCTTTCGTCTGCCAAGGGCATTTGATGATATCAGGCATTGAGGTCTATTTTGGAAAACCACCTCGATCCGTTGACAGCTGCTATTATATTATTATCCATGGTGGGGGTTATGTGGCGTTCCCTCTTGATTGCCTGATTGGGTAGCCTCATATCAATGCAAAGTCGTATGGCCCCTAGCTGCTTGGGCTCTTCCGTGATGACCATCAGGGACACCCTGGGTGTTGGGCAAGAGACCTTCTTGATTACCCCTTGCCGTTTTAGCTTCTCCAGTTCTTTTTCCATCAGGGACCTCAGGAGGAAGGGGACTCGCCGATGTTGTAGTGCCACAGGAGTAACGGCCTTATGGATGTGCAGTTTGATGGGAGCACACTTAATGTGCCCTAGTCCTTGGAAGAGTCCCGGGAACTGGTCCAGTATCTCGTCCACTTGATGCGCTTGGACACTCCAGGCAAATGATACCAATCCTAGGTCTTCCGCTGTGTGACTGCTGATTAGAGTGTCTGCTTCACGATCTATTACATGGATGATAGTCATGACCTCATGGTCTTCTGATCTAACTGGTACGGAGATCTTTCTTTTAGCGGCAGTGGGGATTGGCTCCCATAGGCAAATATCTTGGTCTGGGACGGGGTGATCCTTGGGCGAGGTTGTAGGCAACAGTACTGCTGAAGGCCCATCACGTTCACTGAAGCCCTGTGTCGATGATTGCTCTCAACTTCGATCCTGCTATCCTAACTACGCACGTAGGTTGCGGCCTTCTGCAGCATTTGAGTTCTCGTGTGAAATAGATCAGGTAAGTTTCCACCTCATCTTCCTCCGTGGATGAGTTTTCTGGTCCTTAGTACTGTTGGCTGGGTCCGTGGGGCTCTTCTTGCTGTGCGCGTTCTGCTAAATACAGCTGCTGTACTGCTCATGAAGGTGGCTTTTGTCCTCTGGTGTCTCAGCCTCGGTTTCGTCTCCTGCAAACCGCTGTGAAATGGTTGGGAATTCCTCACTTTGCGCAGGGCTTGCCTTGTGTGGTGTAGTCCTTTACCGCATGTGGCTCGTGCCCACAGTATCCGCACCGTGCCTTGGACATCTCAGGCATTGTCTTCTTGGGTGCGTCACTCCTTGTCTTCGACTGGAGAGCTTCAGCACGCTCTGTTTTTATGGTCCCTGATTTATCCCGGGTCTACGTGAGGGCCTGGTCCATCTCACTTGCCATCGCAGTGGCAGGTCGTGGGTCCGCACCAATATGAGTATGTCTTCTAGGGCGATCTGTGGCTGGCACAAGATGAGGCCTCTCAGCGTCTTGTCCAGGCACCCTTGAATGATCTGGGACCTTATTTCCTTTTCCTGGTCATCTGCCATGCACGTGCTGGCCAGCTTGTGCAGGTGGGCACAGTGCGCGTTGATCGACTAACCGTCTCGTTGGCGTGCCTGAAGCAACTTGAATTGTTCAAAATCAGGGTTGAGTTGGTGGTCGAAATGGGCATCTAAGGCCACTACCGCAGCTTCGACATCCATGGCTATACCTGTGTTTGCCAGGTGTTTAAGAGCTTGAATATCTCATCTTCTGCATAGTGGAGGAGTAGCGACCTTTTCACCGCCCCGTCGGTCCCCCTTGTGGCTACAAAGTAGATGTTTAGTCGTTCTATCCAGATTTTTCGTCTCAGGGATGCTGTCGCTGAGTCTTCCATCTCACTGAAGGGAGGGTAGTACCCTGGTGAGGGAGTGTTGCACTGGGACTCTTTGCTGGGCCTGTGCCTGGTCTTCATCATCTATGCTTCTGGTGTGCTGTAACCCTTTCTTGTTCTACCTTGGGTTTTCTACTTGTCTGCGCCTTTCTCCACTTCTCTTCAGTTATATATTTTCTTATTTTCTTATTATTGTCTCTTCCTTCCCACCTTTTCAGGTGCACTTTGTGTTGTCCTTCACACCTTGCTGCTTTATCGTTCTTTCTCTCCAGATGTATTTCCCCGTTTGTTCTTTATTACTTTTCCTATCTATGCCTCTCACAGGTGCTCCACTGCCATGTGGTCACTGTATCACTTCCACTTTGCCCAGATTGACCTTCCGGGAACCGCTCGCGTAGAACAAGTGTGCGTGACTGTCCGCTGGCTTTCCACTCCTCCCCTGTGCATGTAGACAGTGTCCACCAGGTGGCGCGCCATCACACCCTTGAAGTGCCAGATGGGGATGGGGAAAGGTGCAGGGGTGATGCCGGGCGTCACTGCGAAGTAGCCGGGACGCTGGGGCTCTCAGTGAAAGGCAGCGACGGCTCGTGGAGGGAGTTACGGTGGGGCAGGAGGGTGGGGAGGGGGAGGGGCAGGGTGGAGGTTGCTAAAAACCGGCATATGGATAATTGCAGGTAAGTAAACAATTTAATTAATAAAACGAATATCGTAGTGCGCCTTGCATCGCTAAATGCAATGCAGTGCGAGCTACGAAATTCGTTTTATTAATTAAATTGTTTACTTACCTGCAGCGACGGCTCGTGGAGGGAGTTACGGTGGGGCAGGAGGGTGGGGAGGGGGAGGGGCAGGGTGGAGGTTGCTAAAAACCGGCATATGGATAATTGCAGGTAAGTAAACAATTTAATTAATAAAACGAATATCGTAGTGCGCCTTGCATCGCTAAATGCAATGCAGTGCGAGCTACGAAATTCGTTTTATTAATTAAATTGTTTACTTACCTGCAATTATCCATATGCCGGTTTTTAGCAACCTCCACCCTGCCCCTCCCCCTCCCCACCCTCCTGCCCCACCGTAACTCCCTCCACGAGCCGTCGCTGCTTACCTGCAATTATCCATATGCCGGTTTTTAGCAACCTCCACCCTGCCCCTCCCCCTCCCCACCCTCCTGCCCCACCGTAACTCCCTCCACGAGCCGTCGCTGGTGAAAGGCAGCACTCACCCCTGACGGCCGATGCGCGCACCGCTCTTCCGTCTCTGTGTGTGTCGCGGCGGGCCTCTTGAAGACCAGCGCGGCCGCTGTAGAAGGCAATGGCATCGGCCTGGAAGCAGGGCCAGTGGCACGGAGCGTAGATCTCGGACCCCGTCATCGCCAGTGTGCTGTCCCACCTTTGGAACTGCGAGGCTTGGGCAGGTAGGCCTCAGGGGCAGGGGATATTAGAGAGGGGGTAGCAAATCAGAACAGACTTGACGCACACACAGTTAGCTGATATCGGGAGATGAACCACGTGTGGTTCCTCACCTTTTATTTAACCCCGCAGGCTATGCCTGGCCTGCGGATGATGTGTGTACAATACCTGGCTGAAGTGCTGACTGGCCGGTTCTCATGACCACTGACCCACTACAGGAAGCACAGTGCTGACATTTGTGCAACAGGACAATTAGGTTTTGTGTACAGAGTGGTGGAAATCGAGTGTGTGGTGGCCCCTTGAGATGTTTGCTAGGCACATACCAGTGCCTCACGCTTTTGTTTCCTGAGGGGCTTTCAGGCACTTGGCTTGCACCGGCCACTATATGCGCCCCTCACTGGCAGGGCGACTCATCACTGCAGAAGCCCTGGAGTACCAGGTGGCCGGAGTGGTGCCGCCCTCCCCCATTGTCTCTGCGGTAGGGGGTGGCTCGGGTCAAGGCACAGAGGCGGGAGCAGGGCACGCACCTTAAGTGGGTGCAATTCTTGAGTCTCCTCAGTCGATAAATTGGCAGCAGGCTAGAGTTTCTCTGTCATCCAGAAGCAGAGGTAGGCGAGCCAACAGAATTCTAGGGACAGCGTGGAAAGGGTCTGGCTCGGATCTTAGAGCCTGTGCACGTGCCGAGCTCTGAAATTGTTAATTGTGCAAATCAAGCAACAACATTTGCGGAAAATGTGAATAACCCGCTTCAAAATTCAAGAAAGTGTATTTCTTTAACATGTGAACCTTTGACATTAATAAATCTCATTACAGCATTGCACTGAGGCATATTTATTAACTAATACTTTCTAAATATGAACTGTTAGTGGACTGATTGGCAAGACTATTGCGATTTATACACTGCAGGTGACCCAGATTATTATAGAGTAACATTACAGTCAAATAAAGCACAGTAGGTTTTTGTACAACTCGTATTCTGAACTCACATAGTTGAAAGGGCTTTCATACATAGCAACGAAGAATTTCTTTTGGGTGAAATTAAATATTTGCCTCAGATCATATCATTTAGTCTGGGAAGTTGTGATTCATCCAAGTTTCTGGCTTCACTTTGTACAAATCAACCAGTTTGAATTTCCGTAGGTTAAGGCTTTACTTTATTTTTACTTCCTTGTGCATGGTTATACATTTTTACATGGCGGGAAAGCTAGCCTTACATGAGAGTAAGTTACATTACACTTCCATGTTAATGTTCTATAGACAGAGGTTAGCTGATTTGCCCATCATTAGAGGGTGTTGAGCTGACACCCAGACTCAAATCTGGTGGGCAGCATTTTCAGTAACGCCCAGTGGCAGTTTCCCCGCTAAGGCTTTTTTGCAGTGAAAGAAAGAGAAAAGAAAATGATAATAACTCACATTATTACATTATTATTTTCTCCTACTTCCCCCCCCCCTCAGCTTTGTGTGAGGGAGAGGGGGAATTGGAGGAGTGGTTGCACCCTCGTAAAGTGCACCATGACTGCTCTGCTTAGACGGCCCTCTCGGGTCGCCCAAAACAGTCATGAGCCCTTCGCATGTTCTCTATGCGGGCTGCATCGCAGCCAACTTGGAGAACATGCCCAGGCTCCAGCCAGCGTCTGAGCGCTGAAAAACGGCGCTCAGACCAATCACAATGCTGCTAAGGCAGCGTTGTCATTGGCTGACTGGGAGCCTGGGTGTGCTTCTTGTGGCCGACTCCGGGCGAGGTGCTTCCCCCACATCCTTCCCGCTCCCTCCCCACCTCATGTGTCCTCCCCCCTCCTGCCCCAGCCCCTGTCCCCAACCCTCTGATCTGTGCCTGCTGCACCTGGTAACGCCACATCCTGGATGGAGGGAGGGAGGCAGACATAAGTCACATGAAAGCTCAGCTGGTTATGGGCTTGAGCTGAATCACAGCCAGGGTTCAGACTTAAGCCTGGCTCGAGCTAACTGGCTCGCCACCTCGACTCAGAAAGAAGACCCTCAGGCAGCGGTATAAAAGACCAGAGGTCCTCTGAGGGAACCCAGACACTAGAAGCAGCATAGAGAGATCACCCACCCCTGAGAATGAGGACCTTCAGGGAGGGAAGGAGACCTAAACCCCTCTGTAACACAGGGACAGAGGGAGGAGGCCAGAGCTGCTTTCCGGCAGGGAAAACAAGCATTTGCAATGCAATAGGTCTCGCACTTTCAAACCTTTGACCTGTTGGTATCGTAAATGACGATGTCTTTTATTATTGCAGGTTTTTTAAACACATAAATTGAAGGTATTGTCATTTTCAATGCCAATAGTTCAAAATCTCGCAAATGTGAGACCTATTGCATTGCAAATGCTTGTTACTGGTTATAGTGGCAGAAGGTGCCAAGAGAAGCAACCGGTGGCGTGGCTTATCCACAACTGCAGAAATTCAAGGAGAGTTAATTAAGCTATTTCTTATTTTTAAATAACGGATTTTTCCACAGACATTAAGCATTTTCTTGAGTACTGTTACGGAAGGGTAAAAATAGTGATACATTTTAAAATAACTCATTGTTTGAGTACGTGCTTGCACACGGGTTAAATAATCATTAGCAGAAAATAACGACAGTCCCCTGACATCTTAAGCAGGGTCTACAGTGCCTGATACTGTGTTTCGATATTGTTAATGCTCTTGATTAGTGATTACACTTTTGAATGAATTTAAATTAGCAAAGCATTAAAAAAAGGAATGATATAGCATGTGGGTCAAGTTTGTGAAATTAAATGGGAAGAAATATTAAAAAGCATTCGGGGCGTGGTCTAACTGGCAATGAAGTAGGACGCACGCTGGAGGAGCTCCGGCCGGCTGCCGCAAATTAAAGCTATTTAAGCAGAGCTGGGGGGCCGGCCGACGCCGATCCTGGGGGTGTCGGGGGACCGGCTGCTGAGGGGCTCATTTTACGGAGCCGGGGGCCCTTTTGCAGTGGCAATGGTGGTGGAGAGAGCGGCGCAGTACAGCGGCCTGCAGATCGGGCGCCCATCATTACCTGGCGCCCGGAGCGCGGACCTCCCGGTGAGGGGTAGGAGCGCTGTTTTGCTCCCGCCGGTGACATTAGGACGTGCATTGCACCCGGGCGGGCAGCAACTTGGCGGGGGTGTTTGCCCTGGAAAGATGAACCTGTAACTACCTGCTGGAGAGACTGAGTGGCGGGTGGTTCGTATAAGGAGTCTAGGGGCGCCATTTTGCGGACGGCGTCGGCGGTGCCTACCGGCGCAAGGCTACATAGGCTGACTCTTTTGCCCAAGGAGAGGTCAACCCGGAATCCGTGGACGCCAGCGGAGGGAAGGCGACTGGTGAGTGCCACCCTTGTGGAGCGGGAGTTTGCTGCCGGGAGGCGCAGAAAGGGACGAAATTGCCACGCACGGGCCGCCATATTCTAGTGCCTGGATGGGAGCATACCTGGGAAGCAACTGGGACAGCAGCTGAGCACTCCGGGGCCTTCAAATTCAAATTCCTACCCACCGTCGCACTGCTGACGAGCCCCTGCAATATCGACGTGCTTGGCGGAGCGTTGGGAGCGTCGGCTCCGAGAGGGGTGGTGTGGACGACTGTCCTGGGAAAGGCGCCAGGCCTGGGCACTGCATGCACGGCGCCATTTCCTGCGGCACCATTTCCTGATCAGCGCGCCGGGGGCAGCAGCCTGTGTAAGGTAACGCGGCCTGTCCCTAACGGCCCGGCGGGGCGCCCCTCTGTTCTGTTCGCATCTGGGGGCACAGGAGTGGCTGAAGTCGGGGAAGGCCCCATCAGTGATGGCAGGACATCGGGAGCCCGACGCAGCAGTAGCCGCCATCTTCCTTGGAGCAGAAGCGTGAGTAAACAACGCGGGGGCAGCTCGCTGCCTTGGAGGCATGCTGTGAACTTTGTGGTGGGCAACGTGGGGCGAGGCGAGTGGCACCTGGCGGGGTTCCTGGGGAGCGGACGTCCTACCTGCCCTGAGCGGCGCTGTACCCTGCTAGACTGGCATCATTGGCTTGGGGCCTGCTGGGACTGGTGGAACTGCCCGCAGTGGGGCGACTCTGTGGGGGTACTCGTCCCCCTGGACTGCAGTGGTGGGCCTGGGTGCAATAGAGTAGGAGAAACCTGAAGGGCGGGTCCTCTGGCTGCTGCGCTGCCCATCTGTGCCCCCGTCTTTGGACATTGATCTTTGCCACGCTTTGGACCCTATAGACTTTACCTCTGCTGCGGCTCAGGGCCAATGCGCTAGAGAAGCAGGTGCTGGGACATTGAGGGGCCCCTGGCGGCGGACGGATCGGCTGCTGGTGTTCTCCTGGGGAGCCCTGTTGGGATTGCTACCCGGCGATTGCCCCTGGGGCCTTTGTGTCATTGTCTATTCGTGGACAGCGGGGGGCAACTGCACTGTACTACATGCGCCGCCTAGCACTGGAACGGGGTCACGGACCGCAGGCACCTTTGGAACCAAGGTGGGGAATCCTCTGAGGCGACACGCCTTTCACATGGTCTTGGGACTCCCAGGTCAGTCCTCGCCACCACAGCTCACTGAACGCTGTACGGAGACGTGCAGCGAGTTTGGAGTGCCATCCTAGGAAGCTGATCTTCGACCACAGGATTGACCCTGCTGCATGGTCGCCTTCGAGGGACAACTTGCATAGATCCTCTTCGGGTGTCATCCTGAGGTTCCCCCAACTAGTGCTGACCACGACGCTCCGGAAGGTTGGCGACACCCACACTGAGACTGGACTGCACGGGCTGCTACAGGAGGCTGGGCGTGTGTCGCTCCGAGGGGCTGCTTCCTCTCACAGGAAGGTGCGCGGAGGAGGTGAGGGGAGGCTGTTTGGAGATTGGACGGACCCACAGGCTATCACACAGATCTTAACTCTCCGTCGACGGTGGCGTTCTAAAAGCTGCTTGCATTGCAACAATACCACTGTGACAGAGCTGTGGGGCAAGACTGGGCCTTCGGCCTCCTCGGGGGCGACCCCGCAGGCTGGGGGAGACTCACCCCCGGTGACACAGGCATTCATAGCATCCTTCATGTCCAAATTGAAAAACAAAATTGGCTCTTTGCGTACTGAGTACACTCTTCCATTTGAGAACTCCGGAAAGTGGTCACGGACCTGGGCGAGAGAGTGGATGGCCTGAAAAAGACGGTGAACGCCTGCACAGAAGATCAAGAGCAGCTGTGGCAGCGTCTGGCCACCCTGGAGGATCAACACATTGAGTTGCAGAAGAAGCAGGAGGATTTGCAAAACCGCAGCCGCCGGAACAGCCTCTGCATCCGGGGAGTCCCTATTGGTGCCGAAGGGAAAGACATCATAACGTATGTGGCACAGTTGCTACACGAGGTCTGGGGGGACGACCATGCCTCCCCGCCGGCTTTGGACCGAGCTCACCGTGTCTCTGGGCCCGCGGATCGGCCAGTTCTCCTCCCTGACATTTTAACCAGAGTCCACTTCTTTACAGAAAAAGAAGCTATTCTCCGGGCGGCGAGAGCGAAACAGGATCTTACACATGATGGGCATAAGATACAGATCTTCCAAGACCTTGCTCCTAACACCTTACGGCGCCGTCGTGCCTTCAAGCCTGTGACAGACAAGTTACGGAGCCTGGACATCTCCTATCAATGAGGCCATCCCTTCGCCCTTATCTTCACCTGGGAGTCAAAACGAAGAGTGGTAAGATCCTACCGCGAAGCGGCCCAACTACTTCGACTTCCCACATCACCCTCTTCCAGCCCCACCCGTCCCCCACCTCCTGCGCGAATACCTGCCAAGCCATCCTGGTCCACTGTGCGTAGGCACAGACGCTCACCGTCCCTGGATGCCCAAACAGCTTCACGGGCAAGACATTATTGACCATATCAAATCCTTGGAAGGGGATCAATCGGAAGTGCGTTCGGACCCTCCTACCCCTTGATAGGCAGCTGCAGGGCCTGCACCGCAAACTAAAGTGGCCCTTGGGAGATACAGTTCCCACTCGGTAGATCTCACTGTACATTGCTACCCCCTGGGCGTCACCCCAGCTTCTGACCTACAATGTGGTGGGGCCGGAGCCCTCCACCTGACTGAACTCGAGAGCAGCGAAATCCCTACCCCCATCTGTTCCTGAGAGAGTGACGTCTCTGGGCTCCCCAAACCCGAGGGTGTAGGCTGGCCCACAACAGAAACAGGACATTATGGCCCGGTTGGCCACTGTTGGTTGTTTACTTCCTCCTCTTCTTCCTTTTCTTCTGTCCTACTTGGCTGCTTCTTCCCTCCTTATATCTGTCACTCGGGCGGGAGGCAACAAGGTTATGGTGGATTTATATCCGCGGAGAAGGCCAGCACCGGAGACCTCCTTTTTTGGTTCCTGGTATGTATGCATGTGGATGTGGTGGCCTAATTTGTGATTGTAAATAGCCATGACTCTACCTGACCCCCTAAATGTAATATCCCTTAATGTTAAGGGGCTTAACTGCCCTAACAAGAGACATCAATTGTGGCGCTATTTATTACAACGCAGTCCAGACATAATTTTTCTTCAAGAAACTCACCTGGTGAAGGTGGACACTCCCCGCATGGGGCACTCTAAATATCCTCTCCAATTCTGGGCCACAGCTGACACCAAAACAGCAGGGGTGGCCATCTTATGCAGAAAAGGCATCCGGCAGGGGGTAGCGAAAGTCTTCTGCAGCTCTGACCGACGATTCATCGGGCGGGAGTGGAAGTTGGGAAACGCTCCTTCACATTGTGTAATGTCTACGTGCCAAATCCGTTGCAGGACTCCGTCCTCCGAACCTTACTACGGGAACAAGTACCACAGGGTGACACCTCTCTGATCCTGGAGGGAGACTTTAACCTGGTATTGGATCCAATGCTGGACCGTAGTAACGCTTCCTTGAACGGGTCTGGAGCCATGTCCTCTGCTCTCCGGAAGCAGATAGCGGATTTGGGCCTGATAGATTCTTGGCGGTATCATTCCCCTGCAGTGCGGGAGTACTCGTACTATTCGCATGTCCATCGCACGTATTCGCGCATAGATTATTTGTTTGTATCAAAAGCCCTTATAGGGGAAACGGTAGCGGCGTTTCTATCTGACATCTCATTGTCCGACCATGCCCATGTTGAACTTCTCATGCAGAACCCGGCCACCTGCCCCACTCGTATACCGCGGTGGCGCCTGCCACCACACATCCTGTGGGACCCGGCCAATGTGGAAACTCTTCGGACTGCCATTGACTCTTATTTTGCAAGCAATGATCAGCCAGTCACCCCTTTCCCGGTGGTGTTGGATGCCTTTAAGGCAACGATCCACGGCCACATCACATCGCTAGTGATCGCTCGGGCGCAGGAAGCCGTCATTTGGAGGATGATCTCTTCAAAGACATTAAGAGGCTGGAGAGGTAGGATCAGGAGCGTCCGACACTTACTTGTCGGCAGAAGCTTGCGAATCTCCGGGGTCAACTTCGGTCCCTGCGCACTAACAAGGCTGAGCGGACCTTGCTCGCCCCCAAACAACGGTATTTCGAAGGGGGGGATAAAGTGGGCAGACTACTGGCGAAAGGTCTGAGGGTGAGAACAGCGAAAGCCCACATACTGAACATTCAGTTAAGATGGGCCACCACGGAACAAGCTAAATGTGAGGCCTTTAGGTCCTACTACGGTACTCTCTACACTGCAGACGCACCCTCCCAAACGCATATTGACGAAGTCCTAAATGCGTGTCCCTGGACCCCGATACACCCACATCATGCCAAACCGTTGGACAGCCCTCTTCTGGCAGAAGAGCTGACGGCCGCATTGAGAGATCTCCCCTTAGGGAAAACGCCAGGCCCAGATGGCCTGCCGTTGGCCTTTTATTGCATGTTCACAGCACAACTTCAACCATACCTACTACGGTTATACAACTCCTTCTCGGATGCGGGTGGGCCATCGCCCGATATGGGAATGGCAGAAATAGTCCTAATTCCCAAGCCAGGAAAAGATCCCACATTGTGTGCGTCTTATCGCCCCATAGCGCTGCTAAACGCGGACCTCAAGATATACACCAAAATGCTGGCTAAACGCCTGGAGCCACACATGCCCGGTCTAGTGGGGCCTGATCAGGTTGGCTTCATTCGCAATCGGCAAGGGGCCGACGACGTGAGTAGAATTGCACACATGGTAGGGAAAATGCACCATTGGAATATACCGGCCTGCCTCTTATCGCTGGATGCGGAGAAGGCGTTCGATCGGGTCGATTGGAGCTTTCTCCGTGCGGTGTTGTGCAGGATCGGTTTGGGGCCCAATCTGATTTCTATGATCATGGCCCCCTACCACTCGCCGCAAGCGAGGGTTCGGGTAAACGGGCAGCTCACAGACTCCTTTTCTATACGTAGGGGTACACAGCAGGGATGCCCACTATCCCCTCTGCTATTTGCCCTGGTGGTAGAACCTCTAGCGGAGCTGATCAGACAGGACGCGGACATTCACAGCGTCGCCTTTGGGGGATGCTAGAACAAGGTGGCGTTATTTGCAGATGATCTTATCCTCACGCTTTCGCGCCCACACACGTCTCTCCCAGCACTTCACACACTGTTGCAATCATTCGAGAACGCCTCGGGCCTTAAAATTAATCATGGTAAATCTTGGGCTTTGAACCTCATGATTCCAAAAGAGGAGATACCGGCATTAAAAAAGCTGGCTCCTTACCAATGGGCCTCGGACCATATCCGATACCTGGGGTTATGTTGACTCCTTCATTAGACACGTGGACACAGGTAAACTGGCAGGAATTTAAAAACACTGTCCTGTAGGATCTACGACGGTGGAAATCCCTAACTATCTCTTGGCTGGGCAGGCTTAATGCTGTCAAAATGTCAATACTCCCTAAAATCTTATACTTATTCCAGTGCCTGCCCACCTCGATCCCACAACACCAGATACAGGGCCTCCAAAAGGACATCACTAAATTTATATGGGGAGGGCGTAGACCGCGTTTCTCCCATAAAATTTTTATGCTACCGCGGGACAGGGGAGTGTTGGCATGTCACAATCTTCTGGACTACTATTGGGCTTGGAATGGACAACCACTGAAAGCAAGAAGGTGTGGTTTCACATGGACCTGATGGTGACGGGTCGTACCATCTGGGACCTTACGTGGCTTCACCGTTCAGCGTGCTCCCGTAGTGCTTATATGGCGGTGCCCACTAGGACAGTCTTGTACATATGGGACAAGATAGCTGTGCGAAAGGGCCTACAACCTTTCCCTCCCCGCACACTCCCATTGCCAGCAACCCATTATTCCCTCCCGCCTTTCACTCCCAGGCATTTTCCGCATGGCTACAGGGGGATTGTAGAGTGATTAGTGATTTGTTTGAGATCGGCACCCTTAAGATATTCGCCCAGTGCAGGGAAGACTTCCGTCTTCAAATGGGAGCGGGATTGCAGTACGCTCAGCTACGCCACTGGGTATCTTCACCAGAAATGCAGCAGGCGGCCATCCGGCCATTCACCTCCTTTGAGCGGCTGGTCCGTTCATTTGACGATTTGAAAGGTCTTATATCGCGGACGTATCTAATCTTGCAACACCCTCCGAAGCAGTATACACATTATCAACGCCAGTGGCAGCTGGTGTCGGATATGGAAATCACGCCTGCGCAGTGGAACCGTCTGTGGCGAGATATACCTAGGGTTCATCGGGGCATCCCTCAGAGGGAAAATGCATACAGAATGATGAAGCAATGGTGTTACACGCCCGTTCGTCTGCACAAAATGTTTCCCGCCACGTCCCCCTTGTGTTGGAGGTGTCTGACTGCATATGGCGACTTCATTCCCATCTGGTGGAGCTGCCCACTCTTGACACTGCTCTGGAAAGAAGTCCTCAGACATATCAAAGAAGTACTGGGCTTCCCCCCTGCCTGAATCTGCAGCCACAATTTTGCTGGGCCTTAAACGGGAGAACCTCAAGGCGGTCACTCGCAGCGACTGGACCATAGCACTACACATGCTTGGGGCAGCTAAACAACTTAAATCACTCTACTGGAAAAAAACAGAACCACCCCCGATTGCTGCCTGGTTCATACGCTTGTGGCATGTGCTTACTATGGAACTCCTCACAGCGCGACTACAAGCACTAGACACCCACTTCAATGCTATCTGGCGCCCGTTAATTCATTACCTCTGTAAAATAGAGCATTCACGCCACTTACCTTCTAAGCTTAGGACACTGCGACTATTCGAGGACGCCATACTCCCATCAGACTCAAGCAGGCTCCTCACATAATTAGATCAGTCACTCCTGCCCCCATATCGGCAAAAGCACCAGGAACCCTTTCCACCATGATTGCCACTATCACATGCCACACCCTGTCCGCCCTCTCACCTATCTATGCAGCTCATCTCTCTTCTTCTGACTCTCGCCTTTTCCTTTTCTGATCTTGGCCTCTGCCTTTACTCCTACTTACATTATCTGGGCCTCTAGCCCATGTTCTGCGTGTTAAAACAGGTACTGGAAACCCCCACAAGTTCATGTAACTATATGTCATTGAACTCGCGGCCGGCCTAGCAAGGGTTGTAGGCGGCATGCTGTGTCTCTTCTTGCCTAAATACTGTGTCTCCCTGCGCTGGGAGGCACTTGACAATAACGCGGCCGGCCCCAAGTGGATTGTAGGCTTAACGCTGTGTTCATGTGGACCTGTGTTTATTTTCTTTCTAAAATAAAACAGACTTTGAACAAAAAAAACAAAAAAAGCATTCAGGGACAAATCAAATTAACAGAACCTTGCATCAGTACATGCGGAAACCAGAAGTTTGGCGGCAGGAGGCACATTGTATTGTATTGTAATTGCATTTATAGAGCACTTACTACCCCTGATGAGGCATCGAAGCGCTTTTTCGGTGAGTAGCACGCTACTCAGGGACCCATAGAGGATTAGTGTTGAATTAGAATAGTGAAACATGCAAGTACATTTTAAGTGGTGGATAGGTTAGTCATTGAGCTCTTCTCTCGACAACTCTGAACGTTAATAGAACAAATGACTTGTCAAATGTATTGTTTGTTGCAGTAGACGTCCCAGGTGTGACGGGTATGCTCATAAATGGGTGGTTCTCATGCTCAATGTGCTATGGGACCTCCGATGGCAGATGGCAAAACCCGAGCTAGCTCGCAGCACAGAGTGACTCCTAGATCTGAGACGATTAGCAATCTGGGATAGAGGAACCAGGGCCAGATGTAGGAACCCTAATACCGGTCGGTAACGGCCGAAATTACCGAATTTCGGCCGTTACCGACAGGTATTAGGCATGCGGGATGTAGGTGGCTACATTTCAGATTCGGTAATTTACCGAATCGGTATTTAAGAATTCGATAAATGTAGTTTACCTACATCTAGCCCCAGTCCCTTAAATGCATTTGAATAAAACAACTCGGCACCGGTATATTTTTTCTAGCCCCCATGGGGCAGCAGACAGCAAGATCAAAACTGGCTTGCGGCGCAGTTCTATCCAGCAGGGAACATGAGCACAGCAAGGTTTTTCCCCTGGTGACTGGAAAAGACGCAATACCTGACAAGCAAAGTAGCGATCTCAGAGCATGGAACAAACATTTGGCAGTGAATTTGAGGAAACAGTTATGTTGGGACATTAAGAAGTGAAGAGGTTATAGTGTGCTGCTTCCTTTGTTTTCCTCTGGTTTCTGTGGATGGTTGAGTTGCGGATGGGTGGTGGCTGGCATGTTTGTGTGTACAGGGTCTGATTAGGATCACAACAATTGGGCTGGGGCACTCCTGATCCTGCGTCACAATAGAAATTCTGTCTCACATACATCACCATTCACTACCTAATACTCACCATACTAATTAATACTAAGGCCCATACAACTAAGACAGAAAATCTTGGAGCTGAATCATGTGGCCTAATTAATCAAACTATCAAACTCATATGTACAATATTTACAACTGCAGTATAACATTTTATTCATAAGTAAAAAGTAATAACATTTAACTAGACCACTTTGGCCGATGGTTCTAACTAATGGTAACGACTAAAATAATCAAGACCAGCTTGACGTTTTAAGTCTTTTATTTAAAGATTCAACATTTTGTTTCAAAATCTTTATTAGCTCATTTATTAATTTCAAACATTTTTATTAAATCAGTTTTAATCATTAGATTATTGGCTCAAAGGTCTGGCACTTCAACATTGCACAAAATTAATGCATTAAATAAACTTCAACCCTATTTCCCTATGTCAAGCTTTCTGACCTGAAAAAGAAAAACATTTATTATGCATTCAAAATCCTTATGTGTCCAAAGGAAAATCGGACAGCACTTCGCCCTCAGGAACAGTCAGCCCCGCTCCCCTCAAAAGGCTAAGTTCTTATACTTTTTCTGACCCACTAATCTAACTAAAAATTATATTTTAGTAAAATCCAGCAACCCAATTGGTTATTGACCATCAGACCACCGAGAGGCCATCGCATCAGTTCTTGTGACATCATTATGCCATTGTCCATTGACACGAAGTGACACTGGCTTCTAGAGATCGCAATATTAAACTAAATGTTCGCAGCAATTTCCTCCAGGATTTTAGCCAAGCTGCCTCTACACGCTTCCTTGGTCTTGACGTATTTACTTTCGAAGCTAGTTGCACACAATGTCCATTGTTTGAGCTTCTGCACGTTTCCGAAGAAATATTTTATTAAAAGCATCAACACTGCTGTGCTCAGCTCCTTTCAGTCAGGCCAACCAACTTCCATTAGAACTAGGCCTCAAGCCTTTCTCTTGAGCTAGTATTTAAACAAACAAAAAAAAGTGATTAATTCAAGTAAAATAAACCCTTCTGTTACCCACCCTCCATTGCTAATATTTAATCCATTAATATATGTCACCTAGCAGAAGCGCACAAATAAAGCAGCACAATTAATATCTACCATTCTTCTTATAGTCCAGCTGAATTCTTCATATTTCTGAAAGAGTAAAAAGATAGACAAACAAAACATGGATAAACATTCACAACATAAACAAACACATAAGCACACATAATGAAAGCACATGCCACTAGATAGTCAGTCGCATTAATAGTGACAAAGACAATAGGACGAACAAGACAATATTAATTATGTGTTACAAAACAAACTCGCAAATGCAACATGAGCACATAAATATTAATCCCGCGTGTTTGTGAATGCAATTTTACTCTAGGTTGGTTTAGTAATTCAAATCATGCAACAATTCATTAATAAATTAGTTCATGTTACAGAGAATTAATTTCACGAGCCAGAATAAAATGATTTCTGAAACTCGCTCCATCAACTCCCTCATCTGGTGATTTAAAAATCACCAAACACCCAAAATTAGAAAAAATTTGAACCCAATTTAGAGACGTCACATTTTGAGTTCTTTCAGTATTAGTCTCCCTAAACCCCTGTTTCTGCTGTTTCCTCAACACTTTCAAACTGAGCCCTTCTCATCTCTTCTAACTCATATTCCTTCTCTTGTTCCTTTCTGAGTTTGTAAATCCTCCTCTTTTCTCTCTGATGCTTCTTTCTCTTGTGGATCATGCAACTAATTTTTAGCAGCAATATCACCACAATGATGACAATTACTGGATAGAGCACTTTGCCAATGATTGAGCCACCAATTTCTGAAAACCATTCTTTTATTGCCTCAATTCTTTTGCCTAATCGTTCAGTGAAACTTTCTTCCTCCAGGGGTTCTATTTCTTCATGAATTTCTGTAATATATATATTTTTTTTAAAAAGATTTTTATTTGGAAACCTCAGGATTACATTGCGTGCAAATCAAATAGAGGCCAAGAGGCCATTAAACAATAACATCCAGACATCTAATCATCGCGCAACAGAGGATAATGACACTGCGTTCTCCGGCGAGACCGGGTACATTAAATCAGGATCAACGAACAAAATTGTCAGCAGTGTTACAGGATGTGGGAGGAGTCCAGTTTAAAATAAAGTTGAAGGATCAGACTAAAGGCAATATTACGACATCATTCACCATGCAATTCTCGTGACAGGATAGTAGCCTTCAATTGAGTGCACCATTGGGAAAACAACAGGAGGATATAAGTCCGAAAGCAATCCACTGAGTCACAGTAACCCGCCCACGAAGCAAGCAATATTAACAGGATCTAGCAACATAAAGGACACAAGCAATAATCCTCCCGAGGAACCCAGACCCCCGACTCCAACTATAAAGAGATATTAAAGGAAGATATATTAGGAAGGAACAAGAAAAGAAGAAAGAAAAAGCGGGCCATAGAGACAAAGAGAAACAAAAAACACGCCCCACCCCCACCCCCCACCCTGCATGCAGCGGAAGGCCACTGCCCACCCCCCCCATAGGCATGCCTATCGCCCCAAAGAGCCCCGAAAAAGGGAAAACAGGAGGAGGGCCCTAGCTCCGGCCCCAGACACACCCCCCCCCACCCATCCTGAAAAACAAGTGAGCCCACCGTAATGGAGGGCAAACAGCAATGTATAGCCATCCCAGTCACTCCAAGACACAACCACAAGCCATGTCACAATCCGGCACCAAGAGCCACCAGCAGGTACTTAAAAAGTCCAGGTTCAGCCTTGTCCGGTCAGAGCCAAAGTAGAAATGCGCCGCACTTTGTGGGAAGGCAGGTTCGATGAATCCACAGTCACTGTTGGAGCCAATATAGCAGCGAGGAAAGGGAAAAAGTTTGATGCGATAGTGCAACTCCATAACTCGCTATCTGTAGCGAAAACAGGATAATGAAAGGCAGGAGCGGTAATAGCCGGCTGGGGGCTGAAAAAATCAGCAAACACAAAAGCTTGGCTGCAGGTCCCACCAAGTCCACAATCTAATTGCACGCAGTTCAGGGGTTCCTCAGCGTCGGCAAACCTGGAAAGGTCGGGCTCCGGATCAACAGTTTGTCCGCCAGCCATCGGATACATCACAGTCCAAAAAGTATATTTCAGATCCTGGACAATATCTTACATCCTGACTGCGTCAAAAACCCCATTCCCCCATCTCAGTCCCTTTGTGATAGTCTTGCTCAGTTTTTTACCGACAAAATTGAGACTATCATCAACAAACTGGCAATGCCCCCGTTACATACTCATTCCACCCTTCCCGAAGTCAGCCCCACCAACCCTGACTCTTTGAGGTCAGCCTGCCCTCCTACGAACAGGCTCCCGGCTTTCCCCCTTATCTCTCAAACTGAATTTGAAAAAGTTGCACAGGGCATCACCTCGGGATCCCCCCTTGACCCTCTGCCTCCGAAAATCTGGAAAGCATGTGGGCACGAACTGTTTCACACTCTCCGGATGATTTGTAATCAATCCCTCAGTTGCGGCTTCGTTCCCATCCCCTGGAAGCAAGCGCTTCTCACCCCGCTACTAAAGAAATCTACGCTGAACCCAGAATGTCTGTCCAACTTCCGCCCCATATCACTCCTGCCTTTTCCGGTGAAGGTGCTTGAACGTTGGGTCAGTAAATGCCTCTCAACCCACCTCGAGCAGCACCACATTCTGGACGAATTCCAATTTGGTTTTCGCCCAGCCCATGGCACTGAAACTGCTGTGCTCACTGCCATGGAGGAGCTTCGAATGCGCGCAGACAGGGGCCAAGCCGTGGCCTTAATTTTATTGGACCTGTCTGCCGCATTCGATACTGTCAATCATGGGATCCTGCTCGAGCGGTTGAGAGAGGCAGGGATCGACGGCACGGCCCTGATCTGGTTTCACTCTTACCTCAGCAACAGAAAACAGGCCGTATCCCTTCCGCCTTTCCAATCGGTCTTTTCCCCTGTCCCTCACGGTGTTCCCCAGGGTTCCTCTATCAGTCCGATTCTTTTTAATGTTTACTTGAAACCACTGGTCACGTTAATCAAATCACACAATATGACCACAGTAAACTATGCGGACGATACCCAGCTCCTTTTCTCTTGGGAAGGCGAAGACTCCATCTCCTTGCAAACCTTCCATGACTGTCTATGAGACACTGCGAGCTGGCTGCACCGGAACTCCCTTCAGTTCAACTCCTCGAAAACCGAGGTGCTGTTCTGTCCTGCGAGCCGCATACCCCGCCCTCTGCCTGCTGAGTTTTGGCCCCCGGAAAACTCTAACAACCCGCCACCTGTCACCAGTGTTCGCAACTTGGGCGTCATGCTAAATCACCAACTGAGCATGGAAACGCAGGTCTCTAGAACAGTCGCTACCTGCTCTGCCCTTATGCGCTCACTGCGCAAAGTCCTGCCTCTACTACCACCTTCCGCCAGAGCATTAGTAGTCAGGTGTACTATTCTTAGTCGCCTTGACTACTGTAATGCCCTGCTGTTTGAATCTCCTGCGACACTACTGGACAGACTCCAACGAGTTCAGTCGGCAGCAGCCAAACTGGCTCTTGGCTGGACCAGGAGATCCTCGGCCACCGCTGCACTGGCCGAGCTGCACTGGCTGCCTTTCAAGCAACGCATTGCCTTCAAGGCCCTCTGCCTGGTCTTTAAGGCACTTCACGGCGCAGGACCCAGACCTCTTCAACGTCTGTTCTCATGGTACACCCCCACCAGAACACTCAGGTCCACAACTGCCTGCCTTGTGAATGTGCCCAGATGTAAGAAGGCCAGGACGGGGGGAAGATCGTTCAGAGTGGCTGCAGCCAAGCTGTGGAACAGTCTGCCTCTCGATATCCGCCAAATCCCTCATCTCCTTCCCTTCAGGAAACGAATTAAAACATGGCTCTTTCCTCCACCCCTTTAAACCAGTCAGCCATAGTCCACCCCCCCCGTCAATAAACCCCAGGAGTAGCTACCAGCGCCAGGATACCTGCCAGGTGACAGATGCGCTCTATAAATATTTTAAATAAATAAATAAAATCACCGCCATCTGCAAGTCATCAACGGGCATCCAGCGACACCTCAATGCGGAGTGCAAATCTGTAAGGGCCAGTAAGACGTCCCGCAACGTGGGTTCCATCACCTCTGCTCGGGTCAACGTAGCGCGCCTCTCTTGTAGGGGACCCCAAAACAGGCAAAGGAACAAGCCCCACCGGTAGCCAGGAAGTTGATCGCCGTCCATAACACGCTAGCAAGGCGTAGCAGGCACATTAGGGATCAGAAACACCCACCGCATTGCAAAACACTCACTGAGCGCATCCGAGTGTTTCCTCAGGGCAGCATTGCAGGGAGATCCATCGGTCTCCGTCAATCCATGGGGTAGGGCGAAGCCTAGCCGTGTGTCGGTAGGTGTAGCCGAGCTGACGGTCAATGGCAAGCAACAGCGTTCTTTGTTGGGTTGCTCCGGGGTGCCAGCGCCAATCCCCGAGCCGCCGTCTCGGGCTGCGTCCATTCAACAGTCCCGGTCTGGATCACCGGGCGAAGATGGCCGCTCGGGGCCGATGTTGTTCAGCTGCGCGCCGGCTGCAGCGCCACTCGAGGTCCCGGCTCATTCAATGCAAGGGCCGGAAAGTTCGGAGTGATGGATCTCGGCCATCAGGGGCAGGTTTCATGCCGGAGTAACATCGCCGGGCTCCACGGACATTCAGCCATGCTTGGCCGCAGTCGGGATGCAGGATCGACGCCAGGATGGTGTGGGAGGTGAGGGCGAGCGGCGGAGCCGGGCGTCTATGCGGCCATTTTGGCCGCCGTCTTGGCTCCTCCTTCCTCTGTAATATTTTTAATAAGCGACTCTATATTCCGACTCTTATCAGGAATATAAGTACAACAATGCTGGACATGTAAGACCCCACAGACTCCTCCCTCTTTTGCAAGCAGAATGTCTAATGCAAGACGATTCTGCATAACCATGCTTCTGGTAGCAACAAGTTCTGTATTGACTAATTGGAAACCACTTGCTGTATCTGTAGACAATCTATCTACAATTGTAGAAACCTTTCTGATTTTGATTGAATTCATGGTAATTCCTACCATAGGAATGACAGCACCAAAGATGTCTCCCAGGACTTCTGTAAAACTTTCTCTTTTGTACCTATTCAGGTGTTCACCAAATTCAAAAGTACCCTTTTCATTTCTATCAACATGAAAAATGTTTGGAAAAACTAATCCAAGATAGCATGTCCCATACCAATGGTCTGGGAGGCTAAAATATGCCTTATTACCACAAATGAAATAAATTCCAGGAAAAATTGGATCCTTACCACCTTTAAATCCCCATCCCCCTATGATATGATAGGTATCCTCGCATTGACTAGCACCAACAAAAAAGTTATCATAAAGTGTGTTATCTCTTCTAATGCAAAATTTACCACTAACTGGTTCATCTATATGAACAGCTGCATTTGTGTTAACACCATTAAGTTTAGCATCTTCCATTTGCCACTATTTAGACTTAGCATGTTTAAGCATCTCATTTCTCTTGTAAACTGCCCTTCTCTCCTCAACCATATTCAGGAAAGTCTTTTCTTCTGCTCTCATTTTGCATGTTAAATTATTTCTATAAGCATATTCGTAATTAAGTTCATTAGTTACTAAAAGAATTCCCTCATCTGTTTTGCAGGCTTTACTTTGTTTAAGCTATTTACAACTTTGAGATTTGCAAAAACCTCATCAAAATCTGAGTAATAATACTCCAGACGACCAGTTTGATAAAACAGGCTAGCAATTACACTGCAAGTGATGCCATAAGTGAGAGGTAGCATATTATAAGTAACCCCCTCTAAGACAGAAGCAGGCAGCTTCACACAGACATAGCAATCTTTAACATTCATTACTTTAACATATTCAGACAGTAGCCTTGAAAATGAATTGCTAGAAAAATCTCCAACAGATCTATCTTGATGGATCTCTGGATTATGCTCAATAACTCTGCTAGACTTGCCAGCATGTTTCTCATGTTTAGTCTCTACCTTACTTGTTATATTAGTCTTAAGTTTCTGTTTGTCAATACCAAAAGGGTACACTACAGCTAATATTAACCAAACTAAAATTAATAAAACCACACAAATTGAAGACATTTTGCAACATCTTCTCAGGATTGAACACCTTGAAGTATCTGAACTAGGCATTTTAAAATGAAAAACAAACATTTTAAAATAATTTAAATAATGTAATGTAAAACTATAAAACTAATATTCCCCCCTTAAATTTTTTTTTTTAAAAGAACCCTAAAACAGCTTTTCTTCGACCTTGTGTCACATAAACATGTGCTTTTCAGCTAAACACAATTTCTTCGACCTAAAGTCACCTAACACATTTTCTTCAGCCTTATGCCAGGAATCCAAAACTAAACAGTATTATTCATTGTCACTAGCTTCTTCCAAATCTTCTTGACTACTGCTTCCTACCTCAACAATTGGCGGGATAATGATATAAGTCCACTCTGGTGACTTATACTTTTGATTTGGCTTTATTACTCTTTTTGTTTTACGAGTGATTACTTATTCTTCTCGTCTTTCTTATCAGAGTCACCTCCCTGACTAGATACTTCGTTGATCTGCTCTTTTGATTTCTTCACCAGTTTAAATTTCTTCTGGCCAAATATCTCCTTTCCTCAAGATTTTCTTCTTTGGCACGTTTTCGTTACATTCAGCTTTCCAAGCTCTTTTTCTGAATTTTCTTATTTCAGATTCTTCATCACTCCCATCCGTATCTGTATCTGAGACTTCAAATCTGTATCTAGGAACTTCTTTACTCGGCAGCTTCACTCCATTAGGAACATCATCCTTACAACTGGTACTTGGTAATTCTTCCTCTTCTTCTTCAGGGATCACCTTTAGCTTTTCAGTTTCAGGTTTCTTGTTCCTATTCACAGAGTTACTCCTTTGCCTTTCAATACTCTCCTGGATTAGATTTATGTCTTGCTCAGAATCTTCTGTTTCTGAATCTCCCTTTTCTTTTTGAGATTCTTTTTCCAACAGGTCTTCATCAACATCTTGATCTCCAGTTTCGATACCCAGATCTTCTTCATTCAAGTTCTGATTCTCATCTAGATTCTCCAGATGTTGATTTTCTTGCTGATCATCAGACTCTGGATCTTCAGGGTCTCCTTCTGAATCTGAATCAGTTGTTGTCTCACTTTCTTCATCAGAATTCTCAGGAGGTGGTACGCGAATGGTATGACTCGAATGCACCCACCTTTTCAGGCCTCTGCATTTAACTGCATTTGTTGTGACCAAAATGACTTGTCTTGCTTTTTGCCACCTTGGTACTAAACAATTTCTTCTTCGATGAACTTTAGTCCTCACCCAATCTCCAGGCAACAAATCATGAGCTTGTTCTTTCTCCTTTGTTATTACATCTGTTCCCACCTGATGAAATATAGAATTAACTACATCAGAACGATTCTGACAGTATTCAATGATTGCACTATCATTAATACTTAATAGCTTGCCAACTGGTTCAAATGCTTGCCTCATTACTCTACCCATTAGAATATCATGGGGACTAAGGCCTTTCTTTTTCTCTGGAGTACTTCTCAAAGACATTAAAACAAGTGGAAGAGCATCTGTCCACTTCACTCCTGTGGCTAGACACATTTTCGAAATCCTGTTTTTGATAGTTCCATTTATCTGTTCAATAACACCTGATGCTTCTGGTCTGTATGCACAATGCAGCTTTTGCTCAATGTTTAAAGCCTCACAAACTAATTTCAGCAATCTGTTTTCAAAATGCATTCCACGATCACTTTCAATAGTTACTGGAAATCCGTACCTAGGTATGATCTCTCTCAAAAGCAATTTTGCCACAGTGACTGAGTCATTATGACGAGTTGGGAAAGCTTCCACCCATCTTGAAAACAGACAAACAAACACAAGCACATATTTAAGCTTGTTGTGCTTCGGCATGTCAATGAAATCCATCTGTAATCTGGTAAATGGACCACCCTCCCGTCCTATGGTTCCCATGCTTACAACAGTTTTTCTATTTGGATTCATTTGTTGACAGGTCAAACATCTTTGGCAAAGTGACTCTGCTATGATTCTGAATTTTGGACTGAACCATGTTTCTCTGAATAGTCTGATCATTGAATCTCTTCCTAAATGCCCTGGACCATGGTACATCCGTGCCATGTCAGCAATCATGCAGTTTGGCATTACAGGCCTTCCATCTTTGTACACCCAAACTCCATCTTCCTCTCGCTGTCTGCACTCTGCTTTTAACCATGTGTTTTTCTTTTCTTCTTCTGCCTCATCTTGCAATTCTTTTACCCCCTGCCATGTTTCAACTACAGAAATTAGCATGAGAGAATTCAACATGTGACTTTTGTCTTTTTCCCGATTGATTGAATAATTGTTTTTAGCGCAGTACCTTGCAATCTCATCTGCGTATGCATTACCTTTAGTGATGTAATCTTCTCCCTTGTTGTGAGCTGCGCACTTGACGACAGCAATTTGTTCTGGTAACTGAATGCCATCGATCAATCGCTTGATGAAATTTGCATTTCTGATTGGCGTACCTGCAGAGGTCAAATAACCTCTTTGAGACCATAGCTGTCCATAGTCATGAACTACGCCATATCCATACTGACTATCAGTCACTATGGTTACCTTTTTACCAGCTGCTTTTTCACAAGCTCGAATTAAACCAATTAGCTCTGCAATCTGAGCAGAACGAATTCCATCAAGAGGTGAACCCTCTACAACATCTGAAACTGTGCATACTGAATATGCTGCTCTCAGAATTCCTTCATCAGTTCTTAAACAGGAACCATCAACAAAATATACCAGTTCAGATTCAGGTAAAGGAACATCTTTTATGTCCTGTCGAGGTTTTGTGCAGTAATCTACATCATCCAGGCATTCATGATCAATGTCATTTTCATTATTTACTTCAGTAACAACTCCATCTGGCAATAATGTGGAAGGATTTAGGTTCACACATCTTGCAATAGAAACATTATCTGATCCCAGAATTGTTTTCTCATATTTTGTCAGTCTGCTACTTGTTAAATGCTGAGTTTTGCTTCTGATAAGAAGAATTTCAACTGAATGAGGTACATATACTTTTACAGGAAATCCCATAATGATACCCTCACTTTGTTAAAGACTTACACTTGTTGCAGCCACTGCTTTTAAGCAACCTGGCAAAGCTTTTGCAACAGGATCCAAAACAGCTGAGAAATATGCAATTGGCTTTCTCAATTTTCCATGTCTCTGAATCAAAACAGACAATGCACATCCTTCCCTTTCGCTGCAGTACAACTCAAACTCTTTTTCATAATCTGGCATACCTAAAGCTGGAACTTCACACAAGCTTTTTTTTAATTTTTCAAAAGCCTCTAATTCAATTTTTCACAATCTGATTGGATCTTTTATGTCTGCTTTTGTTAGCCTTTGCAGTGGTTTCGCAATTACCGAAAATCCACTAATCCATTGTCGACAGTAACCAACCATTCCCAGAAACATTCTGACCTGTCTTTGTGTTGTCGGAGGCTGTATTGCTCGAATCATTTTAATTCTTTCAATTGTCACTTGTCTTATTCCTTTTGCAATTCTGTGACCAAGATACTTTACTTCTTGTTTACAAAACTGCAATTTTGCAGGTGACACTTTATGTCCCTCATCTGCTAATCGATTTAAAAGAGTAATGGTGTCAGTTACACAATTTTCTCGTGTCTTTGCTGCCACGAGCAAGTCATCAATATACTGAACCAATGTAGAATTTCCAGGCAAAATCAAATCTTCCAGGGATTTCTTTAACAACTAATTAAAGATAGATGGACTCTCAGTATACCCCTGTGGGATACAACACCATGCTAAAATGCGATTCTGGAACCTAAATGCAAAAATTTGCTGGCTTTCTGGATGCAATGGAACTGTAAAGAAGGCATTACACAGGTCAATGACCGTGTACCATTCTGCGTCATGTGGAATCTGATAAAGAATTACCGCAGGATTTGGAACAATTGGGCAACATGGAACAACAATTTGATTAATTTTCCTTAAATCCTGAACAATTCTATATGTTCCGTTTGGCTTTTTAATACCCATAATTGGTGAATTACATGGGCTGCTCTCAATTTCTTTTAGCACACCTTGACTTATGAATTTTGCAATCACTGGAATGACACCTTCAATTGTCTCAGCTTTCATTTTATATTGAGGAACATTTGGGAACTATATTCCTTGCTTTACAGTAATTTTTACTGGATCTACATTTTTCATAAGACCCATGTCATTTCCAGTTAGATCCCACATTTCTGGATTAACTGGCTTTTTGAGCTCTTCTGGCAAATCATTTTTGTCAAAAACAGGAAACAATAATTTCTTTTCTTCATCGACAATCAACATTGTCAATTTATAAAGCCCATCTTCTTCTGATGTCTGCATTTCAATGCCATCTGGTGAGCAATATATCTTGCAATTCATTTTACATAATATATCACGACCCAACAGATTCACGGGACTGCTGTCACAAACTAGAAACCTGTGTTTATCTTTGTAATTTCCAATCTCAACCTTTACTGGTTCTGTCAGACTTGTTTTAAATTGCTCATTAGCTACACCTACAACTTGGATGGACTCACCAGAGAGAGGAAGGTTTTCTATTTCTGTTGATCTAACAGTAGAGCGGGTAGCACCTGTATCCACAAGAAAAGTGATATCAACATCATTCACTTTACCATTTACAAATGGACCAGATTGATCTACCTCAAGAGTGGGTCCAAGCACACACTCTTCTTCCTCTCTCAGGCACCATCATGAATAATCTTCCGATGAATCACTCTCTTCCTTATTTTTCAGCCAAAACTGTTGGGAAGCATTTGACATGTTAACTCTTGACACATTATTTACCTGCTTACTTCCACAGAAACCTGTTTCGGGTGTAAACCTCTGAGCATTAGCACTATTTGGAAATGGTGCTTGTGGAATCTGGCTCTGCTGAATTTGGCTCTGCTGTATCTGGTTCTGCTGAATCTGGCTTAGCTGATTCGCTACCTGTCGCTGTAGCTGTCGCTGCTGACTTAACTCGTTTAACTGTTGCTGTAGCTGTTGCTGCTGTTGCTGATTTAACTCACACTGCACCTGTGGATTCAATGAATTATTTTTAAAATTTCTAGGCGGGTTTTTACACTCGCGTTTCCAGTGTCCAATTTCGCCGCAATTAAAACATGGGAGCTTTTGTTTTAGCTCTTCAACATTTACATTAAATTTAGGCTTATTATTATTATTAAAATTATTCTTAAATTTGCCTTGATTCTGCTGTATAGAAGCCAACTGCTGTTGCTGATGCTCTGCTAATTTCACTTGTGCCCACATTGCTTTTTCCTTCAGGTTCTTTTGCTTTGCATCTATCTCGTCATTGCAATATTTTGCCTTTCTCAGGATGTCATCAACTGAAAGTGATTGCAAGCACACAATTCCATTTTTAATCATTTCACCAATTTCAGGTCTCAGGCCATAAACAAATCTGTAAATAAAGTGACTCATGTCCTTTTCACTTAATTTTTCATAACCACTGTACTGTTTGAAAACTAACAGTAACCTTTCATAAAATGAATGTACTGATTCTTTTGGTTCCTGATTTGTTCTGTCAATTTTAACCCAGTCCACTTCTTTCGGGGGAATATTCCCTTTCAGCCAATACATTTCTTTATTATAAATGTCCATAACATCCTTTGATGGGGCACCTGTAATTGTGTCTCGGGCAGGTTCTTCTTTTGGCCAATCCACAGAAATGTTGCATTCTATCCAAAGATCTGATGGAACAACAATGTCAAAGAATCCATCCAGATCAATCCACAGAACTTTTGACACTTTTATAAATCTGTCTACTTGTCGATACTATTCAACTGGCTTCTCTCTCAAACGAGGGAAATCATTGGTAAACAGCAGAATATCCTGTCTAGACCAAGGAACATGCACATACCCTCCTCCTGCTATTTCCCTCATTGGAAATTCCGAGACCACTTCGTTTCTCACCCTTTTGTCCTGTTCTCTATTCTTTGACCATTTTATTCTCCATTTACCTAATTCACCTAGTTTTCTGAGAAAACGTATTAATTCTTTTATATGGGTCATCCTCCCAGCAACATTGAGATTGTCAATATCCTTCTCAGAGAAATCCACTCTGTAGTGTTTCTGTAAATGTTTCTGTTTACTTAAATCAATTTCTAATTCAGCAGCCATTTCTTCCAGTTGCTCATACCTGTTTTTCGTTTTCCACTGAATACTCTTACAAATGAAAAGAAGTTCATCATCCTGATACAATTTCAAACTGTCAGTACCAATTGTGCCAATAATTAATTCTTCTAAATCAGCCTTTAATTTTGCAACATCAAGCTTTTTATAATCAGGAGCTTCTGGAGACAATGCATTTTGTGTTAAATCTATTCTGTTTAAGCTTCTCTCTGACGGACCTGGATCTGATTCTGCAACAGATGGTGTCTGAGAACCTGACAGACTCCCATTTAAAGTTAAATTTGGCATCATAGATTTTTCTCTATGTATTTCTGAAAGTTCCGAATAAAATCTCTCCGCCACTTTTTGAATTTCTGCATTTAATGGAACTGTCAAAACAGAATGTCTATTTTCTCCTTGATCGAAAACTGGTACAACAGGACCAATAGTTACTGGTACTGTCACTGCTTCCATGCTTTTTGTTAATTGTTGAATTAAATCTTCCTTTGCTTTATTATAACTGGAAATTTCTGGCATGTCAGCAAGTATTCTTTCCTGACTTCTAGTAAAATTATTTTCCTGTTGAGGAATTCTATTTTCTCTAGGTGTACTACAATTATTTATTGACCCTACTCTTTCAGGTAATTTTAAAAATCTGGGAGAACCTTCCTCAGCTTCCCTAGGAGGTGCACTTGGAGAAGTTCCTGTAGAAACTCTCGGGGTAGATTGAGAATATATTTGATAAGGTGGAAGTTTGCGTTTAGTAGCATAAATGTCTTCTAAAACTGCATCATCTAATTCCTCATCAAGTCTCTTCTGAGCTTTCTTTTGTTCTAGATCATCAGTAATCATTATTCTCACTGGATACAGACCATCACACATGTCTGCTTTTCTCCAGCGTCTCACTTTGTCTTCATGTGTTTCTCTATTTAGAATGTACTTTGAATTTCTAGGTGCTAAACATTTGCTTTCACGTTCAAGTTCCATCATCTCAACTTCCCATTCAACCAATGCCTCAAATTGTGTAGGTCTAGGGTTCGGCACAAGATCCATCATTTTTCCTCCCAGATTTCTCAAAACTTTCATATTAAATGACCCATCTTCCGGCCAAGCTAATACGCCATCATTTTTTGTATAATGCATCCAATTGTCAAACCAAATTACGGTATGATAACCATATTCGCCTTCCATATAGGCTGCTGGTGTTTTATACTTATGAAGTAATTTACCACCACGCGTTTCAATTTTCTTGTCAGGTGTAAACACATTTTTCACTTTCTGAAACCATGAAGGCTTCTTTTTCTCACTATCGTAACAATAACTCATGTTTTAAATCAAAATCACGTATTCCGAAAGCTTTGAAATGTTCTCTTGGTGTTCCGCTATTCCAGCCAATCCGTGCGCGAATGACACCAACAAGCCAATCAGGTTAAGCTACGTCACCACCTTGCTCAACCAATAGAAATACAGTATTCAGAACTGACCAATCTGGTATCAGCTGGTCACTGTCACGTGAACCAATCAGTGCACTTGCTGTGACGTATGTTAGCCAATCACAGCGCGAACCAAAGTGACGTATACTGCCGCTGCAGCTTCACTGTGTGTTACTCCGTAAACTCACCCTTCCTTCACAAGAAATGTTCACAGCGCCATTTTAAACAATGCTTTTCCAATGAATTTTAATTAGCAACCACAAATAAAAAAAACACTTGTCTGTTTCGCTAATAAAATGATAGTTTTACAAACATTCAGAACTCTCTCCGCATAAAATAGACGACGCTATTTCTATACGATCATTCACACATTCAAACGAAAACCCTAATCATACACACAAGTAATCTTGGCAGGACTTGAACCAACCACAGAAAACGTCAAAAATTAAAAAGAATAGACGACTACATATAACAAGTGAACAAATCTAACAACATATTTTAGACGTGTATCCTATGTAATTAACATGTAACATGTCAGTTACCATAGCAACCGAACTCTGCTACCAAATGAATTGATCCAGCGTCACTATAGAAATTCTGTCTCACATACACCACCATTCACTACCTAATACTCACCATACTAATTAATACTAAGGCCCATACAACTAAGACAGAAAATCTTGGAGCTGAATCATGTGGCCTAATTAATCAAACTATCAAACTCATATGTACAATATTTACAACTGCAGTATAACATTTTATTCATAAGTAAAAAGTAATAACATTTAAGTAGACCAGTTTGGCCGATGGTTCTAACTAATGGTAACGACTAAAATAATCAAGACCAGCTTGACGTTTTAAGTTTTATTTAAAGATTCAAAATTTAGTTTCAAAATCTTAATTAGCTCATTTATTAATTTCAAACATTTTTATGAAATCAGTTTTAATCATTAGATTATTGGCTCAAAGGTCTGGCACTTCAACATTGCACAAAATTAATGAATTCAATAAACTTCAACCCTATTTCCCTATGTTAAGCTTTCTGACCTGAAAAAGAAAAACATTTATTATGCATTCAAAATCCTTACGTGTCCAAAGGAAAATCGGACAGCACTTCGCCCTCAGGAACAGTCAGCCCCGCTCCCCTCAAAAGGCTTTCAGCCTGATTCATCAAGCTGTTTGGCGCTCGCAAAGTGCCAGATTCTGACAATCTGGCCCTTTGCGAGTGCGATTTTTGCATTTGGGATTCATCATCCCAAATGCAAAAATCGCTAATTGCGATCTCGCAATTTTGCGAGGAATTTCATTTAAGGAATCTCTATTTGAGATTCCTTAAATGCAATTCACCATCCAATTTTGTTTTGCGAATTCGCAATTTCTGGCCGCAATTTACCGCGAGGTCAGACCTCGTGGTAAATTGCGAAAACTCAGAAAAATGCTTTTAAATGCATTTTTCTGAATTGCATGTTACACACACACATGTCCTTTGGACATGTGTGTGTGCAACACCTGTGTAAAATTTCATTTGAGGGGTGCTACAGGGTGTCCTTTGGACACCCCTGGCACCCTTCAAATCTATCTTATTTTTGGCCCATAGGAATGAATGGCGAGTTATTCCTTATTTGCGAGTAGCAATTTGCTAATCGCAAATAAGGATTATGTAGGAATCGCATTTCTTTATGCAATTTCTACATGAATCCCGTTTTGCGAGTCCTTAATAGCGATTCGCTATGAATCGCTATTGGGGGCTCGCAAAACGGGAGAATGATGAATCAGGCTGTAAGTTCTTATACTTTTTCTGACCCACTAATCTAACTAAAAATTATATTTTAGTAAAATCCAGCAACCCAATTGGTTGTTGACCATCAGACCACCGAGAGGCCATCGCATCAGTTCTTGTGACATCATTATGTCATTGTCCATTGACACGAAGCGACACTGGCTTCTAGAGATCGCAACATTAAACTAAATGTTCGCAGCAATTTCCTCCAGGATTTTAGCCAAGCTGCCTCTACACGATACCTTGGCCTTGACGTATTTACTTTCGAAGCTAGTTGCACACAATGTCCATTGTTTGAGCTTCTGCACGTTTCCGAAGAAATATTTTATTAAAAGCATCAACACTGCTGTGCTCAGCTCCTTTCAGTCAGGCTAACCAACTTCCATTAGAACTAGGCCTCAAGCCTTTCTCTCGAGCTAATATTTAAACAGACACAAAAAAGTGATTAATTCAAGTAAAATAAACCCTTCTGTTACCCACCCTCCATTGCTAATATTTAACCCATTAATATATGTCACCTAGCAGAAGCGCACACATAAAGCAGCACATTTAATATCTACCATTCTTCTTATAGTCCAGCTGAATTCTTCATATATCTGAAAGAGTAAAAAGATAGACGAACAAAACATGGATAAACAGTCACAACGTAAACAAACACATAAGCACATATAATGAAAGCACATGCCACTAGATAGTCAGCCGCATTAATAGTGACAAAGACAATAGGACGAACAAGACAATATTATTTATGTGTTACAAAACAAACTCGCAAATGCAACATGAGCACATAAATATTAATCCCGCGTGTTTGTGAATGCAATTTTACTCTAGGTTGGTTTAGTAATTCAAATCATGCAACAATTCATTAATAAATTAGTTCATGTTACAGAGAATTAATTTCACGAGCCAGAATAAAATGATTTCTGAAACTCGCTCCATCACTCCCAAAAAAGTGGGACATAATCCCAAATGGTTAGTATTTTTTTTGCAGCTTTACATAGCTTGAACGCGGTCCGAAGGCACTAGAGTAATTACCAAGAGCACCAGCTACATTGTACAAAATCAAATTCTATGTCAGGACCGGAAGCGAGGATAATGCATTACTTTCTTCACTTTTTATTAACAACACGTTCACAGATGAAATAAAAAACACTGCAATAGAATTACAACTCCCATAAACCATTGAGAGTAACCATAGCCACCAATAGTTCAATCAGTGAACAGTTAGTTAGTCTGTATAATCCAGATCATGCTGTAGTCCATACTTTCATCACTGATCCTCATCAGTTAAGTTGCTATCATTCCTTTACCTGACTGCTTGAGCTAAAAGGTTTATTGGCCTTTATCTGGAAAGTAGTTTTTGTGGGTACTTTTTGGAAACTGTTGTGCGAGCACTCTTTCAGAGCAGCAGCACCAGAATGTCATGCTTTATTACGCGCGATGGGCATTTTGCCCGAGCTTGTCTCCGAATACTGCAGAGGTGCGCTAGGTGGCGCACTGTCGCTCTTTTGAGCGCATTCCTTCATGCCGCAGAGCAGCTTGTCAGCGCTCCTGCGGTCACGTCCCGCTGAGGGGAATAGAGCGACGACTCCGCTAAGTGCCTGCTTCCCTCCCAACCCTCGCCTGATACCGCGGATGCGGTAAGAGTTGAAGGGTTAGCCCACTTCCATACAAATATAATAAAGAGAGAGCCCAAACCTTTGAGGCGGGTAATCTCAGGAACCACAGCACCAATCACAACACCCAATACAGCGTTGGAAAGGGAAGTTGCAGCAGAAGGACATTGGCTATGCAGACGCCCACCATATACATTTAAAAGGTAAAAGAACCGTGCCAGCAAAGTAGTCCCTTGTGGGCGTGCCTGTGTTGTGCTGTGGGCATGTGCTGGGGGTGTGACAAACGCTGGGGGCGTGTGGTACGTTCCGCCCTTCATGCCATGTCTCATATCATGTGCTAATCCCATCCTGCTCCCTTTAAATACCCCTGCACCCCATAATCATAACCCACCCTTACTCCTTAAAATACCCCAACACCCTTAGACACTAACCCATCTTAACCCTATAAATATACCCCGTACCCCAAAACCCACACCTATCCCTAAACCCTAAAAATACCCCTGTACCTCAAAAACCAAACATAGCCCTGAACCCTATAAGTACCCCTGTACCTCCAAACCCAAACCTAACCCTGAACCCTAAAAATACCCCTGTACCCCAAAACCCAAACCTAGCCCTGAACCCTAATAATACCACTCTACCACAAAACCCAAACCTACCCCTGAACCCTAAAATACCCCTGTACCCCAAAACCCAAACCTACCCCTGAACCCTAAAAATACCCCTGTACCCCAAAACCCAAACCTAGCTCCGAACCCCTGTAAATACCCTTGTACCCCAAAACCCAAACCTACCCCTGAACCCTAAAAATACCCCTGTACCCCAAAACCCATACCTATCCCTAAACCCTAAAACTACCCCTGTACCCCATAACCCAAAACTATATCTGAACCCTTAAAATACCCAAACACCCCAAAACATATACCTCAGTACCCTAAAACATATACCCCTATACCCATACTTACCTTATCCAAACATAAAAAAAAACACGCTTTTACCATTCATGCATTTACAACACATTTTGTTGTAAATGTATGCGTGGTAAAAGCATATAAAATGTAATGCCATGCGTTATAATGGCATTGCGGAGTCATGGTACTTTCGTAATGAAAGTATGCGGAGTCATGGTATGCGGAAAGAAAGTTGCAGAATAATGGGTGTTTACCCTCCCCAGTCAGTACATTGGTGGCACGGCGGCCCACATCTCCAGCAACATACTCATATTTTTTCACCACCCATTTGAAAAATGCACAGGTCTCTCTCATTGATGGCCAGCACCGACATACACTTTTAGACACACCTCCCGCCACAAGTTCTAGAATTGCGAACTTTAGAGCTGTGGAGCTACGTTCGAATCTTGGCATCAGCTCAACATCCTGTGATTCCAGGCAAATCGCTTTGTCTCCCCGTGCCTACCACAAATTAATGTGTTCTTCTGTAATGTAAATTGTGCTCATGCCATGTTGTCGAGTTCGCACTATATAATATTGCAAGGAAAAATAAAGTCGGGAAACTCGAGTTCACACACTACTGAACGCACACTCTTAATTGCATCAGTCGTGCACTGTGAATCGGAGTGTTTCACCACAGACTCTTTTAACACAGGTCAATGCTAGCATTTTTGCCACTTACTCTTTTAACACAGGGCAATGCTAGCATTGACCTGTGTTAAAAGAGTAAGTGGTGGTCTTTCTACAAACACATATTTTTCACTTTGGTGATGGTTGTATGACACGCTCAAGCACAACAGAAATGTATCATCCATACAAACTAGACGTGTACGCACTGGTCTAACCGGTAAAAGTTAAACAGAGCCCCAGCATCACAAAATGGATGCTGCTGCCACAGACACAAGTCTGACCTCCTGCTGCTGGACAAATCTCCGGCAGGGGAGGCTTGGACAATAGGTTTCCTCTCCAGGGAGGTGCCAGCACCACCCCAGACAGACTTTAGTGTATTGGGGCAGGGTGGGTGCATTCAAAGAATGCTTTTCAGACACTGCCCAGGGCACACAAGGTGTCCTCGTGCATTTTCCAGTTCAAACCAGTGCTGGGGCACCCAGCCCCCCAGCTTTGCCGCAAAACTGGACAAAGGAGAAGAGGTGTAATCACCCCCTCCCTAGGTCCTCCCATAGGTGAGACCTTAGAGTTAGTCCAACCTCTCCACTTGGTATAAGTATAGGAACCCAGTCATTAGGACTTTAGATTACCCTGGACTAAACTCTGCAGCATATATCTTGGACCTTTGACATTCTATTTCGACTAGAAGACTGAAGAAAACTCCCTTGGGGTCAAGGAGTGACTCCCCTGTTCAAACAGGCACCAAAGAAGCATCTTGTCGGTCTGCATTTTCAAGGCTCCCGATGGATCCCGAAGAATCTGTGACACAGGACATGGACTTCCAAACACCTCCGAGGTCGACACGAGATCTCAGCAGAGCTGAGACCTGTAGCCATCATGGGAGACGTGGGAGCGGAACTCCTGGACATTCAGCACATTTGCTAGTGCATAACCTTCCCAAGCTTTTCTGTAGTTATGCATTGGGCTACTTGTAGTCCAAGCCCTGAGCACCTCTTGCACCGAAACTTGAGGGCCTACACTCCGTGAGTGTCCCATGGACCCACTTCCTGCATTCCTGGTTGAGGCGCCTTTGCGATCCCTGGTCCATCAACTGTTGGGTCCACCCGAAGGAAACTACTTTGTTTCTTGGGCTTTCCTTGTTGCTCTAGATGTGCTCTGACTCCCCTCCATAGGGTGAGCCCTCAGACCTTGCTGGTCTGCACCGAAGCCAATCTTTCCATTCTGCGTGGGTCGCTGTTGACAAGGCTTGTTGGGTTCAATCCGGATATATACACTGCGCACTCGACATCCAATATGGGACAGCTTGAATCCAGCTCCTGGTTGTCGTCGACGCCTCCTGGTCCTCGTGGCTGAAGAGTTAAGCTTCACCTACATCACTTGAAATCACCCATCGGCTGGCATCTTCTTGTCGCCTTCCTGGTCACTGGCTATTGACCCAGACTCTGTCCCCTCTGCTTTCAGGTACTTCAGATCTCCGATCCACCCTTAGATCCATCCAGACACTTTTCAGCTGGTCGTCTGCAGCACTTCTTTGCAGCTCTCCATAGGAAACAACAATGAAACCAGACACGGCTTCCCTGGGTGAGGTAACACAAGTACTTCAGTGCTCCCATGGGTCTTGACTCTCGAAGTGTCCAGTACTGAAGGGGTTTGATCGTAGTCCACTCCCAAGTGTCCTTATTCTTTAAAAATCTAACAATATTTTTTCTCCATAGAAGTCAATGGTGATTCGCAGCTGAGTTTAGAAACTGCACGCGTCCCCCGTGGGTCTCCTGCGTCCCTACCTTGGGTGGTTCCGGGTTGCCCCAGCAGTTCTAAAGGCCCTAGGCCTTGTCTCTATGTTCATAGCGGTACTTATACCACTTTCTTAGTATATGGTGTGTGAGGTCCTGAGGGCAAAACGTATACTGTGCTAATTTACTGTGTGCTATTTAAGTTCTTGAATTGTACTTTTGCCTCTAGCCTCATAAAGAGACTAGAGGAATGTGTTTAGAATAAATACATATATTTTATATATATATACCTGGTGTGATTCTCTTTTCATTTGGTCATTCATGAGAATATAGACTGGTAAAACAAGCTGCTTTACATTCCTTCAAGACTTAGCCTGAAGGCTGCTCTCCACAGCTACTACTAGGAACGTCTGAGTATATTAAATACAACTAAAATCTTTTTTTTTTGTCCTCATCTCACCATAGCGTCTGCAAAACAATCTAGAAGCCTATCTTCCGGCCAATACAACTAAAATCTTGATAAATTCTCTTCCATATACATATATACCCTTTGTGTGCATGTGTATCTATATTTTTATTACTTTACTCCTACTGTAAAAAAAAAGAAAAGACTCTAATGCACTTACCCTATACCTGTCTCGCTGTGTCCTCTGCCTCCACTCTCTGACTCATTTCAAAAACCTTGTTCTGGTACTATGATCTCCAAACTGGCCCTTTCTGGACCCTTCCCTCCTCTGTCCCTCCTTGGATCACCCCAAGCCTCCTTTTGCTACTGTGAGCTCCCAAATGACCTTTTCAAATTCTTCCTTCAAGTGTCCCTCGTTTGACTCATCCCAAAATTCATTATACTCCATTTCTAGAGATTCTCATATCAAGCCTTATCTTGCTAATATTATCTCCCAATAAACACTGTCTAAACTCTTCCCTCTTCTATTCCTCCGTTATCCTTTTCAAGCCAACTAACAGACTCACATGTCCACCACTCAAATTGCCTCATATTTCCCTATGCCTTTTGGGTCCTGAGTAGCGTTCTACTCGCCAAAAAGCGATTCGAAGTCTTTTCAGGAGTGGTAAGCGCTATATAAATACAATTACAAGTGAAGTAGTGTGGCTCACTGGTTAGAGGCGGCAGACCCGAGAGCAGAGGACGGCCCGGGACCAGGGTTCGATTCCCGACGCGGCAGGTTTCTGGACCAGGGTCAGCAGACTCGATAATTCTCTCGCCTCGGTGCCCACTCTGATCAGCGATCACACTCGGCAACTCTGGGCACTAGCTTGCCTCATCTTCACTAACGGCCCCATCAGACCGCCGGGGATGCCTGGTCTCACCCTGGAGATACCCATTAAGGGACCATCTCTCAGGGAAGCCAGGAAGGGTTTCGCAGCGGTCGAAGCGCGGGGACACGCCGGTGCGCGTAAAAACCCAGCGCTATATAAATGCCCCTATTACTATTATTACAAGTACAACCACCCACTACATCCCATTATAGCCTTAGGGTATTACTTGGCAGTGGAAGGGGGTCAAAAAAAGCACCCGGCTGATGCAGCTACTCCAGAGGGGCTTAGGTGAGAATGGGCCCCCCGGTGAGGTCCCTGCATACTCCCAACCTCACTACACCCGCCCTGGCCTGAAAATGATGGCCCAGCAGGAGAATGACACTACTTCTGGGCCGTGCAGGTCACATCAGGCAGGTGGCCAAGGTGAGAATGCCCTAAGGGCCACAACACCTGGAGGTTCATTAGGATGGCGGACGGATGCATGACCGCAACGCTGGAGGCAGCGGAAAATGCACCTCACAGTCCGCCAGCAGCGGGCCTTCCGTCCGCCATATTAGGAAGGCGAACTGGGCACATTTACCATCCGCCGCAGAAAAACGTGAACCGCCGCGGAAACACACCAGACACCACGGCGGACGGAGCCAATCCAGCCTCACCGCCGTGTGGAATGACGTCCCGACCGTCCACCATATTACGTAGTCGCAAACAAACCAGAACAATGCAGCGGAAAAACCACCATCACATAGATGGCGGAAGCACCACAACGGAGAGGGAAAGCAGTGCCTCGAGACCCACCACACGGACCCGGCCACCATGGATACAGCCCTACACGCCCTGCCGGCCCTGTTCGTACTTCACTTCCAGCAAGTCATGCACCATCGTGGACGTAGCCGCAGGTACGCAAGTAGGCAATACGCCACAACATACATGTTCACACCAGCAGCGTAGGATTAGCAACGAGGGCACTAGGGCACTGGCCGAGGGGCTAGTGTCCAATCCCAGCTGAAGGCTGCTGTTGTGGGCAGCCGTGGTGGACCGATCTGGGCAGTCCCTGCATTTGTAAATGACCGCCAGTGACCCAGTGGGTGCCTGAGAGGCCATCCTGTAAGTAAATGTGCTTTCATTGCCACCATCCCATCAATGGCAGAGGTGTCACTCCCTTACTCTTTCTGGGCCGGACCAGTAATATATGTATATTGAGCGGTGCAGGGGACATGATCAAAACTCGCCTCACTAGTTGTCAGGTGCATCACCATTGTGAACTAATCCGTTGTAGACAGGGCATGTTGTAAACACAAGAAATCCACAATGCAAGTACACAACAAGCACGGACACTGAGAAAGTACACAGCATGAGTAACTGCCTTTATTAAACATCACAAAGATAGCACTCTGATGTACCCAGGAGCCAGGCCAGTGGCCAGTGCACATTGAAGAGCATGTCCATGAGAAGCTGCACAACCAAGGGGCAACAAGCAGCACAATTCCAGGCAGGCCAATGAGAGAGTGCAGAGCATATCCATGAGAAGCTGCACAACCAAGGGGCAACAAGCAGCACAGTTCAAGGCAGGCCAGTGGGAGAGTGCAGATCATGTCAATGAGAAGCTGCACAACCAAGGGGCAACAAGCAGCACAGTTCCAGGCAGGCCAATGAGAGAGTGCAGAGCAGGTCCATGAGAAGCTGCACAACCAAGGGGTAACAAGCAGCACAGTTACCATAGAGCCTGTGGCCAGAACAGAGCAGGTACATCAGAGGCAGCACAGGGGAGGGGCACATAGCATCACATTGCTAACAGGGCCAGTGGCCAGAAGAGAGCAGGTATATCTGAGGCAGCCCAAGTGAGGGGCAAAGTGCATCCACAGTCCATGGTACAGAACAGAGCAGGTACATCTGAGGCAGCACAAGTGAGGGGCACATAGCATCACATTGCTAACAGGGCCAGTGGCCAGAACAGAGTAGGTACATCTGAGGCAGCACAAGTGAGGGGCAAAGTGCATCAACAGTCCATGGTACAGAACAGAGCAGGTACATCTGAGGCAGCACAAGTGAGGGGCACATAGCATCACATTGCTAACAGGGCCAGTGGCCAGAACAGAGCAGGTACATCTGTGGCAGCACAAGTGAGGGGCAACGTGCATCAACAGTCCATGGTACAGAACAGAGCAGGTACATCTGAGGCAGCACAAGTGAGGGGCACATAGCATCACATTGCTAACAGGGCCAGTGGCCAGAGCAGAGCAGGTACATCTGAGGCAGCACAGTGAGGGGCAAACTGCATCAACAGTCCATGGTACAGAACAGAGCAGGTATATCTGAGGCAGCACATGTGAGGGGCACATAGCATCACATTGCTAACAGGGCCAGTGGCCAGAACAGAGCAGGTACATCTGTGGCAGCACAAGTGAGGGGCAAAGTGCATCAACAGTCCATGGTACAGAACAGAGCAGGTACATCTGAGGCAGCACAAGTGAGGGGCACATAGCATCACATTGCTAACAGGGCCAGTGGCCAGAGCAGAGCAGGTACATCTGAGGCAGCACAAGTGAGGGGCAAACTGCATCAACAGTCCATGGTACAGAACAGAGCAGGTATATCTGAGGCAGCACATGTGAGGGGCACATAGCATCACATTGCTAACAGGGCCAGTGGCCAGAACAGAGCAGGTACATCTGAGGCAGCACAAGTGAGGGGCAACGTGCATCAACAGTCCATGGTACAGAACAGAGCAGGTACATCAGAGACAGCACAAGTGAGGGTCAAACTGCATCAACAGTCCATGGTACAGAACAGAGCAGGTACATCAGTGGCAGCACAAGGACGTGTGTCAACCTGACAGTCCCATGGACAAGAATATTGCAAGGGTGGTTACAATGAACATTCCAGACATCAAGTACAATGAGATTTGAGTGATGGGAACTGCACCTCACAGCACAGAATCAGGTGGACTGTGGGACCTCGTAGCTTCTGACACAGTAGCAGGACTTGCTACAGGAGTGTGAGAAACAGCCACAGCTCCAGTGACTGACACATGAGCGACAGACCCTTACACACTGCCAGGACCTGATACAGGAGTGTGAGAAACAGCCACAGCTCCAGTGACTGACACATGAGCGACAGACCCTGACACACAGCCAGGACCTGATACAGGAGTGTGTGAAACAGCCACAGCTCTAGTGACTGACACATGAGCGACAGACCCTGACACACTGCCAGGACCTGTCCCTGGACACTGACCAACAAATACCATGCCAGCACCTGAGACATGAGATTGGCGGACACCCACAGTAGCAGTACCTGAAACAGGAGAGGGCACAACTGACACAGTGCTACTACATGAGGCATGACAGCGAACAACAGACACAGTGCCACTATCAGACACATGAGAGTGAACTGCAGCTGACCCATTAGGACCATTGAAATGATGAGCTACAGGGCTTTATGGGCCAGGAGGCTGGGTGGCACTGGGAGCTGGGGACAGCTGTAGTTGGGGTGGTCAGGTGTTACCGGTGTGTGTTTCCTTTTCTTGGGGAATTGGAAGGGCACCCTGGACATGACTGGACTGCTAAGTGGTGCGGCCTCATCTGAAACATCACCCATCAAGGTTGGATCATGTGCTGGTGGGGGTCTGCTCTCTGGGGACGTGCTGGAACCTGCTTGATGCTTGCTCTGGCCCTGCCTTCTGCCCTCTGCATCATCTGTAATGGGGGATGCAACAACAGTGTACTCCTTCCTCTGCTTCACCGGGGTGTGGATGGGAGTAGAGGTATGGGGGGCCTCCACCTCTGACACATGTGCTTTATGTTCCTTCACCAACACCAGCTTCAGGGGACGCATGGGTGCGGGATGTCTGTATTTGGTGGATGTCCTGTCCATGGGAGAAGCCTTGGCCCTGGGAGGTGCCTGCTCCCTGGGAGTAGCCTTGGCCATGGGAGACGCCTTAGGAGGTATCCTGTCTTTGGAATGCTCTGTCCCTAGGAGGTGCCCTGTCCTTGGGAGGTGCCTGGTCCTTGGGAGGTGTCCTGTCCTTGGGATGTGCCCTGTCCTTTGTAGGGGCCTGGTCCTTGGGAGGTGCCTGCTCCTTGTGAGGAGCCGTGTCCGTGGGTGTTTTCCTGTCCTTTGCGGATGCCCTGTCCTTGGTCTGTGCCTTGTCTATGAGATGTGCCATGCCCTTGTGGGTACCTTTTGAGGGGGATGCCTGTGTGTTCCGTGAATCTGTGGCCCCCATCACCCCTTGAGGGTCCTGTGTGTCATCTCCAGGGTAGCCGATGTCGTGTTCTGTGAAAGATTTCCCTTTCCCAGGGGATGTGTCTGTGGCCTCCGTTGCCTGCCTTGCTGCCTGTGGCTGTTTCTAGTGCAATACCCTGAAAATGATGCATGTTCTGAAGTGTCACTCTCCCCTGAGACTGTAAGTGGTGTGGATGGGGGAACTGAAGTAGAACCTTGTCCATGTGACTGTTGAATGGCTGCAGACACTGTGTTGGATAAGGACTGTACTGTCCTGTGGAGTCCAGCAACATCACCATGCCCCAACTTCCTATCGTGGTCCAGGAATACATTTATCATGTTTGTTTGCCCTACACACAGCTGTCGCAGCAGATCAACCGCCTCAGCACTAAGGGCAGTTTGTGTCACAGGGGCAGCGGTGTCTGCACCAAAGGCCACTCTGCTCCCCCTACTCTTGCGAGCACGAGCAGTACTTTTTGCAGTTGGTGGCAGTGTGGGCCCAGTGTGCCGTGTACCGACTGAAGGTGTAGATTGTCCACTCCCTGTGCCTACCAATAGTGCTGACTCACCACCGTTGTCTGAAGATGATGACGATGGTGTCTCCACATGTGAGTCCTCAGGGATAGTTCTGTCCCCCTCTCCGGGGCTGCTCTGTTCCATGTCAGTCTGTGTTTGTGTGGTCTCTGATCTGGATGCATTGCCACCAGTTCCCTCCGTCGTTTGTCTGTCAGTGCCTTCGTCTAAAGCTGAAAGAGAGAGATCAGAGGCATACCTAAGTGCCACACTCACTAACTGCAAATTACAAAATCAAAACTTCTGTGACTTCTGGACAACATGTCCAACCCATCCTGCACATGAACCACCCCTCCCAGACATCCTCATGTCAACGAATTAGTGGGCCCTGTGACACATGCACATTAAACAAACTGGGCAAGTGCATGCAGACCACCACACAAGTGATGCCATGGGACCGCAGACATGAATGACATGTCCTGGGCCCCTGCACTACAATGCAACTGGTATGTCCAGCTGGCTGACAAGGATGCTGACTCTCACTCCAATAATCCAACAACATGCAATAGCAGCACACCATATACACCATGGATGTCACTACTGTGTCTGACCAGCAATACATGCATGCAGTCCCAAGTCCCAAACACATGTCAGTGTGCTCACCGCTAGTTTGCTGCTGCTCCCCTCTCAGCCTTGCGGCCAGGTCAGGATGTGTCACAGCTATGATACGTAGCATTAGAGGGGTCATGGTATGTTGTGCAAGCCGGCCTGATCTTGGAATCTGCCCCAGTGTGATCTCCGCCACAATCTTGCTGAGCCTGGAGATGTCGTCCCACCGCTTGTGGCAGTGTGTGTGTCACCTGTTGCACACACTGCCCGTACATCATGTGCTATGGCCCTCTACACTGTGCTATAAACAACATGGGTTAACCCAAGAAGTCACTGGGACCTGGGCGAAATATTGATACAAACAAAGCGGTCCCAGATAGACACACAAATAACTGGATCTTAATAACAAATAGGTACATACAAGGATAATTATAACAGCATTGTTTTTATTCACAACGTGTATCTTAAAAGATTCATTCATAAAATTAAGTACATAGTCAATCGCATAGAATGCCCCTAAAAGAAAGAAAAGGGGAAGGGTGGTGCTGGGCTGGTGAAAGTATAGAAACTAGAACATTGGTCACTAAGACCGAGATATACCAGAAATTATACTAAATTGACACAATGGAAACAAATAATTCTTCAATTAATTCAGACAAACATGCCTCAAATAAAATCACAAATGATAAATGTGGAAGGAGGCTGAGTGCAAACAGGAAGGGTTGATGTTTCGACCCAAGTGGATGCAGGCGTGGTTTGAACCTTGCTAGAGGGTCTTCATCAGGACAAGGGGTTGCGGGAAAGGGGCAATGGATCTTACATAGATACTGTGATGTAGTGGGTCTGGATGAATGATGGTAGAGTCTTGAAGATACGAATGGTAGATTATATCTGTTCGTAAACTGGCCAATGACAGTCAGGGATTCAGCTGTAGCAATTGGCAAGGACGTACGCGGATCACCTCTGGATCGTATGGGGCTGTCCTTGTCAGTGGGAACAGGACACAATCTGCCAAAACAGAGATACAGCAAGGTGGAGGGTTCCGCTGTAATTTAAAAACCAGGGAGTACGTGGGTCACTGCTGTGGTGGCGGTCCGCTCCACTCGGCAGGATCTATTAAAGGCAATACTGCCACGAAGGGTCGGGGTTCAATTACGGTCGTGGCAGAACACTGAAGACCGCCGGTTTGTTATGCGGTCCGTTGTTCAAAGAGTTCAAGGGACACGGTCGTGTGGGTTGGAAAAATCGTAGACTCGTTGGAAGATCCTATTTGGAAGATCCTAGACGGCACTGCTCATCGCTGGGCTAGGACGGGAGTGGCCTTGCGATGGTGCTGCTTGACCTACTATAATGGGAGACAAGAGGGGGAAAGTCAGTGAACAGTTGGCCCTGTTACCGCGCCCACTCCGTCCGCGGCGGTCGTCTTTTTTCAATGGTTCCGTCCGCGGTCGGCGGTCTTTGTTGTCATCCCTCCGCCGCAGACGGGTTTTCTATGCTTCCGTCCGCGGTTGGCGGGCTTTGATGACATCCGTCCGCCGCAGTGGGGTTTTGCTGGAGGGGACTCATAATTGCACCGCTGGTTTCACGGGGCGGTCGGACGGTCAATTGCCACGGGACTGGCGGTCAGGACGCTTTCCGTCCGCAACCCTAATCGGCCCCCAGGTTCCAAGCCTTAGTTTGCCAGCATGGCAGGGGAGTGCCCATGATACTGGATTCACTTCACAGTGACCTTGCGGGGACATGGGTAGATAGTTAGTTTTTGTGGGGCGGATTACAGAGGCCCTAAAAAAGTCCCATAGATGACCCTGAGGCACCGGCCCATTGCCCAATGCCCAACTGCAACAGGTGCAGTGATACCAAGGGCCAGGGCTGTAAGCAGCCTTTTCCACCTCAATGATGGCTGTTTCTGTGTGGGGTATCTGAGAGTGTTTATGTATTTTAGTCTGTGTATGATGCAAGCAGTGATATACTGTAGGAAGGGGCATGCATTATACTATTCAGACAAAAACGGTGCAGGCCACATTGGATGAGCAGCCACAACAGAATCATAAATGTCTGCCCATTGCCTAAAGTTATTATGGAATTAAAATTCCTAGTAGGATAAAGGTTCTGATTCACAAAGGTAAACGTATAATTATTTTTAAGTTTACTACTTCTTTGGTATTCACAAAGTACAAGTTTTATTTTACTAACAGTAATTTTGCAGCAGCGGACGCTCCACAGTCGGAGCAGAGAACTTTGCACATAAAAATAAAGGACTGGCCTCCACAAATGGGGAGTTTCAGCACTCATAAATTTACTGTTAGTAAAATTAAACTTGTAGTTTGGGAATGCCCAATAATTAATACACTTAAACAAAAGTGTAAATTTACCTCTGAATCAGGACCTAAGTGTGTATGTCTGTTCACTGTCTGATGCTGTTGAAAAGTAAATAACTGTTGTAGGAGGCTGGGATAGTATATGGTGCACACTTATTTAAGTGATGCACCTTGCACTAATCCAGGCAACTCGTATGGTGATTTTAGTGATGTTTGATAACCATAGAAAGCTCTCGAAGTGGTAGCTATGGAGAGCAGCCTTCAGGTTTATCTTGAAGGAGTGTTAAGCAGCTTGATTTACCAGCTTAATCAGGAAATGTAGGTTAAACAAAGTAGAACCACACAGTATTTATATAAAAATACTTCTCATCATCATAAGACTTTATTTTCGATCATGGAAATCTTAAAAATAGTACAGTAAAAGACATAAGAATCATAAAATACAATATATACAATAAAAGTATAAGAGTAGGTCATACTCTGGGACGCCCTTAAAGCCGTTATCAGAGGTAAATATATGGCAATTGCCGCCCGACTTAATAAAGAGCGTGCTCTGAAGTGCGCTCAATTAGATGACACGGTTAAAGAACGGGAGGAAACATATCGACATACAGGCTCCCACAAAAATCGGTGACAAATGACCATAGCGCGTAAGCAGCTTGGGGCTCTGGACATGGCTAGTATTTTAAGCCAACCATTCTGGCCTTTTGTTAATAACCTGCACCACCGCTTTATTTTATCTAGGTTTAGATTTAATTGTATCCACTGGCTCCTAACCGTACCTAAAGGCTTTTCAAAGTTAGGCTCCTTGCAACCATTCGTATGTGATAACTTCTCCGAACAGGATATATTACACTTTATGTTCTTTTGTGGTTTTTATACTTAACTGAGAGTTAAATATATTCTACCACTTTTTAAAGATTCCCATTTTGCACAAGTTAGGCCAGCACTGACCTACCTACAAATGCTTTCTCCCCCTTCATTTGTTACGGGGTTGCAAGTTTCTTGTCAAGGGCCATCCGTAAACGAAATAATATGGTGGGTTTACAATCATGAGTTGGGTTGTCAGAATATGTCTGATAACTTTCTCTATTTTAGCCTACAGAGCAAATGTTTTTTTAATGTGAGATGTACTTTTATGGCTAATATATGGCCGAATAAAGTTTTAATTGATTGATTGATTGGCTGCAGAATATGCAATATTTAGAACGCGGCACTATGCCGGGGCAACAAATCAGGGACATTTCTGGCACACGGGTTGCGTGCACTGGTAAATGCAAGGCGTGTGTAAAGCCTTATGGACAGTAAAGGTGACCTCATCACAGGGGGCGAGGCGATAGCATGGGAATGTGGGCAATTTTATATGGACCTCTATGGGGCAGAAAGGAAACATTTAGAGGAATGCGTCCCTTATGTAACGCAAGCCCCTGTAACGCATTTGCAGGCCACTAGTGTTACTCTTTTGGAGAAGGACATATCTAAGTGGGAGGTGCAGGAGATGATTGGGAGACTCCAACCTGATAAGGCACCCGGACAAGATGAGTTTATACCTGCGTTTTACAAACAGTTCGCTTCCTTGTTGTTCGCTCTACTAACACAATTGTATAACTCCTTTAGTGAAACTGGTGAGCTCACTGAAACCATGCGTTTAGCCACGATAACAGTGCTCCCCAAACCGGGCAAGGATCCCCAACGCTGCGCCTCCTACCGTCTTATTTACCTACTGAATGTGGACGCAATGCTTTTTACGGAGATCCTGGCGGTACGGCTGGGGGTACACATGCCGGGACTGATTAATCCGGACGAGTCTGGCTTCATACCTGGTCGCACCTGTGCAGATAACTCTAAACGGCTTCTCCACTTGCTTGACAAGACACGGCGATCTCAAAACCCGACCCTATTCCTCTCCATTGACGCGGAGAAGGCCTTTGACCACTTTCATTGGCCTTTCCTGCAAATGCTGGAAGCGGTGGGTATCAGACCCTGATTCCGGCACTGGATTTGGCAGGGTAGGCTAGGCCTAAAGCGTTAGTTTGAGTGAACAATACGCAGACCCCGTGGTCTCACCAGGGATGCCCTCTTTCGCTGCTATTGTTCGCGCCCACTGGCGGTACGCATCCATCATCACCCGCAGATAAAAGGCGTCTGGATCGCACAAAATCGTCTTATATGCCAATGATGTTCTGTTGAGCATTACAAATCAATCCAAGCCACTCACTGCCCCCCATTCCTGGAGGAGCTCGAGGCCTTTGGGGAAGTCTTGGGTTTCAAGGTGAACACCTCTTAGACTCAGGCACTCAACATCACTATCCTACAGGAAGAGCGGCAGCGCCTGGAATCAGAGTTCCCCTTTCACTCGGCGCAGCAGGGCATCAAATACCTGGGTATTCAGATCTTTCCGACCATAGAGGGCACAGTGTCCCGCAACTATTCCGACCTCCTTAAGACAGTGCAGTCACTTATCCAATCATGGTTCGGAGGTCCCATTTCCTGGGTGGTGCCGCATAGGGGCGCTCATTTTTGCCTAAAATCCTGTGTCTTATGCAGGTAATGCCACTGGCGCCAGCTGCCACCACTCTAAAAAGCTGCAGTCAGCAATTGAGTCCTTCATCTGGGCTGGTAAGCGGGCTCAAATGGCCAGGGAGCGGGCTTATCGTTGGCCAAACGGGGCTTGGGTATTTCCAACTTGACGAAATATTACCAGGCAGCGCAGCTGCGCTACATGGTTGAGTGGCAATGTCCAATGACTGAGAAGCACTGGTGTTTCTTAGACCAGGCAGTGGCAGGTGTCCACATATGGAAGATCCCTTAGCTCCAATGCAAGTATCGGCCCCCGGGGTCTACATTTCGCCAGTCATTAGAGCCACAATGGGGGTTTGGGATGGGGTGTTTCCCACCAAGCAGCTCTCCACATCGATCTCCCCGCTCACACCAAATTTCGGAAACCCGGATTTCCCACAAGCCATACAAGAGAAGGCATTCAAGGGCTGGCAGGAGGCTAATTGCAAGCGTATTGGGGGTCTATTCGATGTGACAGGCCTGCTAGACTTTGGGGCAGTGTAACATGACTTCAGGCTCCCATACTCCGAACACTGGCATTATCTGGCGATTAGGCATTAGATGACTAGCGCAGATGTTAGGCTGTACATCAGCAGGTGCCTGAAACCCTTCGACCGCTGGCTTCTCTCTAGAAAGGACGACTCCTGCATTCTATCTGATATATACTCCTTCCTAAATGCACAGAGTGCCTCATTACAAATCCCGGCCGCTCGCATTCGAGTGCCGCTCGAATGCGAGCGGCACTTTACGGATAAAGAATGGACAGACATCTTACACCACGCCCAGACGTCTGCCACTAGTACCCCATGCTTGGAGATGCTGTTGAAGCTGATGCACTATTGGTATTACACCCGTGCACGTTTGGCCTGGTGGCATTTGGGACTGGAGGATACATGCTGGAGACACTGTGAGCAGTCAGGCACACTAACTCATCTGTTATGGCACTGCCCCAAGTTGCATAGGTATTGGGAGGAGGTGCTTACGGACATTGATCAGATGTTTGACACCAAAATACCGCGCTTCCGTAGCTACATCCTCCTGGGACTACCCAACGCGCCAAACTATCCTATACACTCCTATAAGGGAAAGGCCTTCACCTTGGCGTTATGTGTGGCAAAATAAGTCTAATTGTCCAGATGGGATTCCGCCGTTGTTCCAACTCACACGGACTGGCTTTACAAGCTTGTATAAAACATCTCTTGGGGGTATACCGGGAGCTCACGTGCCCCATGTATCTGCGTGTACTACAGATCACACCCACCTCCACCACTTCCGATATTGATGCAAGCACAGAGTGATGTCTCCTATAAACTGACATGTGCTTGTAATGGTTATTTTGTTTCATTGCTTTACCTCTCTTTCTTTTTTCTTTTCTTTCTTCAGACTCTCGCTACTTCGCCGGCCAATGGATGTAAGCAAATAATGTTGTATGGTTTCTTCTTAAAAATCAATAAAAATTGTTACAATCCTAAAACTCAAATCAAGAGACGTGGCCAAGATGGCAGAGTGAGCAGTCGGGCTTTGCGATAGCTCCCCTCCGAGCCCGTACATAAGCCCATAATAGCGGTGCCCCAAGGCTTGGAAGCGGGCCTGCATTGTTTACAGGGTGTCATGATGAGCCCTCATGTTGAGACATGTGGTAGCCTGAATACCGGGCGAGAGGGCCGATCCTGCGGCTCCATCACCACTCTGCAGCTGGTTCTTGAGAGTCTGGGCCACGGCGTCCACAGGCATTGACTCAGAGGCATCGAAGGACTGGGAAGAGGAGACCTCTCGAGACGCACGCAGTCATTGGAACTCGCGATGCGGGTTGCAGATTGACACAACCGGCAGTGCTTCTCTGCTAGATTCAAACAAATTTTGAGAAACTTTTAACAGCACTCCTGTGGGCTAGTAATTCTAATAATTAGGGCAGGAGTTATAAACCCTCAATATACCACACTCTACTAGTAATAGAGTATTCCAAAGGAAACAAATGACAAGGTTATATTCAATGGGGATTTTCAAAGGAAGTTTCAAAATATAGTCCACTTATTATGTTTTCTTGAGTCTTTATTTTTTCAATTCCATAAAACAGATATTCCCAGCAAAAATAGAGATCACCAACACGTGTTTCGTCCTACACAAGGACTTTTTCAAGGCATGAACACGGCGAACTGAGATATGTATTGAACATCACGTTTGAACAGAATAAGCCGTGATTTGGCAATGAAGCATAATATCCAAAATATAAATGGCAGGGTAAGAAGTTGAGCAAAATGCGAAATGAGGAATGAGGAAAGTCTTCCGGTCTGTAGCAACAGTCACGATAGTCAAGTATGACCCAGCTCATAAGCTAGCTATACGTTTATTCGATGAGTACATGCACGTCTGTTTGTATCAGGTTCATAGAAACGAACACTCGAGAGCAGGCCAGTGTTATTTAAAAGTAGAGTTTACAACCATGATAAGTTGGTGAGCAAAAGTCAGGCTATCGCATTTCCTCACCCAAACGGTCCCCTTCTCTGCTGGATTGCTTACTCTTGGGAGGGATGAGGAGGCAAGCCACACCGAGAACCATTTGTGTGTGTAAAAAGCCGCTTTATTGAAACAGGTGCATATCACAATTTTATTTAACTGGCACTTTGCCTTACAAAACTAAAACCTCTCTAAACATTGAATTACCTGACCCCTTGACTTTTCCTCCCCCGACCCCACGATCACCACATGATAAAAACCCCTCACCCTGCAACATACAATGCATAACTTCCAATAACATTGAATAATACTGAATCCTATCACATAACATTTAAAACTCCTACCCTCCCAAGACCTCCAATCCTATCTGCCTTCTTGTAACTGTAACTAACGGACCTCTAATGTATACTTCCAACCTGCTTAACCTTTCCCAGCTCCTGTTCACCAACTCCCCAAACTTTAATGATAAACTACCAAACTCCAGCCAAACTTGGCCAACTTCAAAAACAGCTCCGCCAGCACCTGTTCTGAGTGACAGCATAACAAACAGTCACCAAACTCCTATGCACGTGTTCCAAACACGGCCCTTGTTGAAAAAACCCTGCCCAAACAAACTCCCAGAAAACCCCCAAAAACCTAGGGAGGGCGGGTGGGGATCAAAAAACCTGCCTACAGCGCTCCCAGCCACCAGGTCACCAGAACCTAAAATGGTGGCTGGGCAATCGCAATACTACACTAAATAGCCTTGGGCTATTTTTCGAGATTGGCCTGCCTTTGGGCTACTCCCAAGCCAGCCCAAGGCACAAAATGGCTGCTCGCATCTAGCCCCTTCCCCCTCCCAATCTGCCTGGGGGGCTGACCTCGTGGTGCTCAGCTGCCCCCCAAATCCCCCTTGGGAGGGATGAGGGTGCAAGCCACACCAACAACCATTTGTGTGTGTAAAAGGCCGCTTTATTGAAACAGGTGCACATCACAATTTTATTTAACTGGCGCTTTGCCTTACAAAATTAAAACCTCTCTAAACATCGAATTACCTGACCCCTTGACTTTTCCTCCCCCCACCCCTACGATCCCCACATGATAAAACTCCCACCCTGCAACATACAATGCATAACTTCCAATAACATTAAATAATACTGAATCCTATCACATAACATTTAAAACTCCTACCCTCCCAAGACCTCCAATCCTATCTGCCTTCTTGTAACTGTAACTAACGAACCTCTAATGTAAACTTCCAACCTGCTTAACCTTTCCCCGCTCCTGTTCACCAACTTCTCAAACTTTAACGATAAACTACCAAACTCCAGCCAAACTTGGCCAACTTCAAAAACAACGCCGCCATCCAGGAAAAGGTGGGTTGGAAGGTGACTACAACGTCTCCCCCTTATCATGACTCCCCTTCACACTCCTCTCGGCTGAACCACAACTCTGTACCCCCGTCAGCCTCTGCGCACCTTCAGCAGCCTGAACAACACTTCTCGTAATTCTAGCAAATACAAGTCCATCCCCATGCGTGACAGGTGAACCCCGTCGCCACTGAACAACTCCGGTGCATCATACCTAATGTCCCTGTTCTATATTCTCGAGAAACCTAAATGCCGACAGAACCTAACCTTCTCAACATTGACCTTCTTCCTGGCCTTGTCCACTGCTTTAGGCTTCAATGCCTCTCGCCACACTCGGCGCGGAATAAACTCAGTCCAGACCACCGTACACCCCGACCACTGCCTATTATTCTCTCCCAAATCCCGCTTCATGGCCCTCATCATTACCAAGCCCGATTCCCTGACCATGTTATTTTTACCCAAATGAAGGTCCAAAACGTCAGGGCACCTCACTGCCACCAACAAACAGTTAAGCTTCTCCAACAAATCCCTCCAGAGCATACCCCCTTTCCCACTCCAACATACTTTAAACACATTAGGATTAAACCCCAGATTTTCTCCAAAATAACTGTCCCGGGCCTGCACCTTGGCCCATTTAACAAAAGAATGGCCCACGATCCACACGCCAAAAAAAACTTGAGAGACCGGTATTTGTGTCAAAATATTCGTCAAATAGCCCTAACATCAAGAAAATCCTTTTACACAATTGGTCTATGGTACAACTAGAACCGGACTTCCAGGGAATCTTCAACAGCACCCCCTTGTTTGCCTACCAAAGAGCAAAGAACTTAAAGAACATGTTAGAATACAATCCACCTCACAGAGTTGAAATCTTTTCTGGAACGAAACCATGCCACAACTGTGGTCACTGCCACAATATAATCAGGGGCAATTCCATCAATCATCCACGTACGGGCAAAGTTATACACCTTAAAACCAATGCTACATGTGACTCAATGAACTTAGTGTATTTACTAAAATGCCCATGTGGGTTACCATATGTTGGAAAGACTGAGAGGAAATTAAAGATCCGTTTAACGGAACATAAAAGTACCATCAGAACCCAAAATGCAAAATCCCCGCTGGCCGCACATTTCACATCTGCTTCACACAACATCAGTCAGCTGAGGTTCCTGGCACTGGAGGTTGTCCCCATGAGACCGGGAGTTGACAATCACAAGAGACTTTTACAACGTGAATTAATTTGGATGAAAATTCTGGACTCTTGTCAACCTTTTGGTCTCAATGACCGTACAGAATATAGTTGTTTCCTATAAATACTGTCTTTCTTAATACCTATCTAGCTCATCTTCACTTATCCTTTTTCTCTTACTTTTTCTCTTACTGTTTACATTCCTTTTCAGAACTTTCTTATTTTCAGTTTCCTCACATCGTATATATTTTGTTTAACCCACTTGTCTCTTACAGTATATATATATTATCCCACAATGTTTGTACCACATTACTTAAAATTATTGATTCAAGATTATGTTCATCTGCAAATTCACTCGACAGTGTTTTTATGTATAGTCCCTTGTTTGTGTTAGGCCCCCCAGCCTCCGCGAAAGATCCGATTTCCAATCTTCCACCACCTCACTTGCTATCTTTCTCCTGAGTCCGTTCTTTATGTCTCTGTTCAGTTTGCTCGTCCCTATCTCGTTAGTCCGTTTTTTACTTTATTATCCGCCCCTGCACGCCATCACTTGCACAGAACGCGGAAACGCTGGATCACTAACTACACGCCCGACCCTTTGGTGAGTCCCATTAGGCTTTTTATATTGGACTTTAGGGTCCGACAGAATTCGTTGCGCTCTGAGCACTTGGGTTTATTTACCATATCGGTTCCGATTCTGGGTTGGTTCTTGCACCCTCTATTATCCTTGTTTGTAACCTTGTTTTCACATTCACGATCACTGTGGCTTCCAACAGGGATTCCCGTTAGATTCCACCTGAGTTTCGTTTCACTCGGTTTCTAGATTTATGTAGCCTTTGTTCTTTTTAAGCTTCTAACTACCTGCATGTTTACACCACCTTGACTCGGGATGGACCATATAAAAAATAACTGGGTTTGGTCTACGACGCCACTACTTTCTCGCGGAACACTCACTTTCTTTTTTCTTCGATCACTCGGGTGTTAGATGAGCCCCATTCCTATGTCCGCCCTAATACGATGTTTATCTCCTCATTAGATCCCCTGATGAAGGGACTTCATGTCCCGAAATGCATTGGGATTAACTATGGGATTCATAAAGGATTGAAACGCAAATGTCGATTCCAATGACAAATCTACAATGGATTATATGATGTTCAAATATACTACAATGATGATATAATTGGAATAAAGATATATCCAGCTTCAAATTGAAGTAACGTTTGATAATTTAGAGGCCAAGGCCCATTGGTGCTCCTCAAGATTCAGCGTGGGATGTTCCTACGCCCCCCTTGATATTGTCCACGATCCACACTGCCATCTCCCTGGCGAGGAGACCCGCCACCGAACCTGAAACGAGAAACAAGCGTAAGAACAGGAGCACATAAACAACCACGCTATCACTGGCTAACCGCTCACCGCACGTAGCGCCTGTAACATTCAGACAACCACCTGCCCAAGCCCATGATGTTCCCTCGCCCCCCACCCTCTTCTGTGCGCCTCCGACGCCGCGCCGATCTGGAACCAATGGGTATCATAACTCCCGCATCCACGCCTAACAGGACTAACGCCTCCTTAATATGGCCAGCAGCTGCGAGCCCGTGACCTCCTGCCCGTCAGCATGCCTGAAGCCCGATCTGCCGTCGACGCCCCCTCCTGCAATCTCAACACCCACTGCACAGGGCATACCCCCTCCGAAAGCACCGCCGGTGAAGACCCCCACCTGCCCACGCACCTTTGATCCGTTTTAGACTTCCGTAGACACACCCCGACCTCGGTTACTCTAAAAGAGACTTCAGACCACAAAACCGCCACCCCTCATTTGTCTCCTAACAACTCAGACACCCGAAAAACCCCCGCAAACATCTACAACATTAACGTGGTGAACAGGCAGTATTCCCCTGCATCCCTGCAAACCCGCTCCAACAGTTCCAAAGACAAGGGTTGCCGAACCCGGCATATCCTCCCACACTCCCTGGCCCAACCCTCCAACATCCAAGAGCCGAGCTCACCCGCGATGGCGCATAATCCCAGAGAAGCGTGCCCATAAAGGCAATCCCAGCAAGCTTCCCCGCTATTGTGACCCGCGGGAGCCCCTTCTCAATCAATGACAGGATAAACTTAATAACATCCTCCTGTCTCCCCCTCTCCGAAAACCGCCAACGCGCCCACGACGCCAGGAATTTTTCCCATGCCGTCCTGTAAGTCGCTTTTGTCGATTGAGCCAATGACCCTAAAACCAGTTGCAACATCCTGTGTCGCCTACCTACCACAGTTGCGGCGGCATGCCGGTCGGATCCCGATCCGCGTCCTTGGCTAGTCCACGGAATCTCCCCCACTGCGAACGAGACAAAGCATCTGCTGTGTCATTATCGACTCCCTGCACGTGCACAGCGTGAAAAGCAATGTCATGTCGCAAGCAGCCCAGCACAAACACTCGCAGCAGCTTCAGCACCTGCGCATCCGTGGCCGACTGACGGTTCACCACTTCCACTACTGCCATATTGCCCACATGGAATGTCACCCGCCTGTGTGCCAGCAAATCTCCCCATAGTGATATCGCTACCACCAAAGGGAAAAGCTCCAGAAACGCAATGCTCCGCCCACCCCTGCCAGTACAAACCAAAGCTTTCGCTCCCCGCCACATCCGAAAAAAATTGGACATCCCATACCAAATTATCCCCCATTGCATGTGGATCCCGTTAAAGTTCTACCAAAAGAACTGCCACATCCTCAGGTCTTCGTGCACACCCGTAGACAGCTGCACATGATGATGCGGTGGCCTCTGCCCGGCCAACGCCCTGCCCAATCTCCTACAGAAAGTGCGTCCTACCCACACCACTCTGCAAGCAAAATTAAGGTGACCCAAAAACACCTGTATTTCCAAGACTGTGACTTTATGGGGTGCCAACATAGCCTCCAACAGCTCCAACATTTGCTGTTTCTTGTCCGCAGGCAGACGGGCTTCCATTGCCCCCGAATCCAGCTCAATTCCCAAAAAGGACAGCGCCGTGCACGGCCCCACTGTCTTTACCGGTGCCAACGGCACACCCAACTCCCCAGTGATCTCCTGAAACCTGTCCAGCGCAACCTGGCAGTCCGTGGAGCCTGTGGTGCCAACCAAAAAGAAGTCATCCAGGTAGTGCCTTACTCCGTTGTGACCCGTCCGTTCCGAAAACAACCATTGCAGGAACGTACTGAAACATTCGAACAGTGAGCAAGACATCGAGCAACCCATTGGCAACGCTTTGTCCAACTACCAGCAGCCATTGAACTGGATCCCCAGCAGGCCCCAATCGTCTGGGTGAACTGGAAGCAGCCGGAAAGCCGACTTGATGTCCCACTTAGCCATCTCCGCTGTTGCGCATGCGGTCACCACCAAGGACATGGCTGTGTCAACAGAGGAATAAGACACAGCCGTCTACATCTCATCAATATAGTCATTCACGGAGCCCCCTTCGGGTCAAGACAAATTCTGAAAGAGGCGAAATTGCCCCTTCTCCTTTGTAGTGTAGTTCCTATTTTCCCAATAGGCCCTGCGCATTGGAATAACATAAACAGTAGTATCGACGTAGAAGTGCGGATCTTCCAGGCCTCTACTGACTATGCTAAACTTAATTGGGTTTGTTACCAACTAGCTCAGAGGTCACTGGAAACTTTCTTGACTGAATAGGAAGTGATCAGCTTCCCTGGTACAGACAAGAAGGGATTCAGTTTTCCAACAACCGTGCAACATGACAACTTTGCTCCTCAGATTAAGAGTCAATCTCTAGGGTCGTGTGAACAATAGACAGTTATTTTACTCAGTCAGTGGTTGTGCAGTTTACTTTCACAATATGTAGAGAATAGAGAGACGGGCGTTTTCAATAAAGGGTAACATTTATTGAACAGTCTTTCTTCTCGTACAAGAGAAATGAATTGCCACAATTGCAAGACTTGGTATTATAAAAAGTACGTACAGTAAGATGAGTATTGCGAAATAATACTGTAAAAGCATTGATATGGTTTCTTAGCCATACAATGGTTTAAAATGAATAAAACATATATACATTCATATATACATTAGGCTAAAATACTCAACTGGTGCTTCTAACTACGCCTACCCCAGTGTACCTGACCTAAGCCTAATACTTGGGAGGGGAGTAAGTAAGTAGCTTTAAGTTAAGTTGGTTTCGCCAAGGTTTGCTTCAAGAATTCTCTCTAAGGGTTTAGTCAACACCATACCTCTAGAATAGAATGATGGAGGTCTGGTATCTCCTTCAGGGGGTCGATATCCCAGTCACCCGCAAGGGTAGACTAGAAACGCCGGAGCTGGATTTCTCTGCAGGAGAAAAGACAGCGTCTCTCTCAGCGCGCCGAGGAGGAGGAGGAGGGGCAGCGTCCGCGGGCAGCTTGCATCTGCTGGGCTCTTGCAGGGGGACGGCTGTTCAGCTCCTAAGTTCACCACACCATTGTTCGCTAGTTAGCAGCGATAGCAGTAGCGATAGCAGCTATGGTATCATCAGCATAACAGCAACTTCAGCAGCAGCGAGACAGCGTTTGCTTAAGGCAACGTTGGTAATATTTATACCTGAAAGGTGCCTTGTTTGATGTAAGTTTTTGGACATAAGACGTCAATAAAGATTTCACTAGGAAGTGATCGTCTATTTTATTTATTTATTTATTTTATTTATTTATTTCAGACTCTTATATAGCGCATGGCTACTCAGGAGCATCCCAGCGCTTGTACGGAGCCCAGAGAGTACTCAGCGACGGGATCAAGAGCTATTTACATCACTGTATAAATCTAGCTTTATACTCTGCTGAAAAGCCAGGTCTTCAATGTCCTTCTAAAGATCAGCAGGTTGGGTTCATGTCGAAGCGGGGGGTAGCGAATTCCACTGCCTGGCTGCGTTCAGAGAAAAGAGACGACCCCCGGTCCTAGATCTACGGACTCTCGGGATCTCAGCTAAATTCTGATCATCTGAGCGCAGGTCTCTCCGGGACTTATAGGGCCTAATCAAGGTCCTCAGAATGGCCGGACCCTGTCCATGCATGACCCTATGTGTAATACATAAGGCCTTAAAAGAAATCCGTTCCCTCACTGGGAGCCAGTGGAGCTTCTTCAGGGCCGGTTTAGCCGACATCCTCGGGCCAGTGCCTGTCAGGATTTTAGCTGCAAAATTTTGTGCGATCTGGAGCCGCTGGATTACCCCTGCAGGGGCGCCCAGGTAGATGGCATTGCCATAATCTATCCTTGATAGAACCAGAGATTGGACAAGTGTCCTTTTTGCTGCCTCAGGTAACAGGGGGAGGATCTTACGGATCATCCTTAATAATCCAAAACAAGTGGCAGTGGTTTTCCTAGCCTGATAACGGAAGGAAAGCTCCGTGTCAAGCCAGAAACCAAGGCTCTTGATTTCTGGTTTCAGCAATGGTCCTAATCCCATACAGAGTGGCCAAGCCTCTGAGTTGTCGAGGGAGGCTCCCTTCCCCAGGAGCATCACCTCCGTTTTTCCTCCATTTAGCTTTAACTGAGACTGGTCCATCCATCCCGCGACCGCCTCAAGGCACATCCTCAGATTAACAGAGGAGGACCCGTTCCTGTTCAAGGAGACCACAAGCTGGGTGTCATCAGCGTAGCTCACAAGCTGGATCCCGAAGGGTGCCACTAGTCCCGCCAGGGGAGCCATGTACACATTAAACAGCGTGGGGCTCAGGGAGGATCCCTGCGGAACACCACACTGCAATGGTACCGGGCCCGAGGAGATGTTTTCCTCGAACACCTTGAAGGCCCTTCCCTCCAGGAAGGATTTGAGCTAACTCAAGGCGCTCCCCGTGACTCCCAAGTTGTTTAGGCGGGCCAGAAGGGTATCGTGGTTCACCGTATCGAACGCGGTGCTGAGGTCCAGGAGGATAATGGCCACGCTCCCACCAGTGTCCAGAATCCTCCTGGATTCCTCCACCACGCTCAGCAGCGCCGTCTCGGTACCCTGCCCTCTCCTGAATCCAGTCTGGGAGGAGTGAAGCAAGTTGTTGGTCTCCAAGAAGGAGGCCAGCTGATGGTTGATGTGCTTCTCAGTAAGCTTGCTAATGCCCGGGAGAAGAGAGATGGGTCTATAATTGGAAAAATCACTGGGGTCAAGTGAGGGCTTCTTTATTAAAGCTTTTACCATTGCCAATTTCCAATCCTTCGGAACGACTCCTGCCCTAATAGAGGAGTTCACGAGATTGGCAATGGGTGTGGATAGAGCAGGAAGCATTGATTTTATTACGCTCATAGGGGCGGGATCAAGTGGAGACCCGCTTTTAACAGAATTGATGAGAGCCGGGAGCGGTTCCTCCTTAAGGATGTCAAAGGCCTCGAGTCGTGGCCTGTCGTTCCCTCCCAATATATTGGAACAACCGGCTGGGCCAGCTAAGGAAACAGGGGGAATAGAAATCAAGATTTTTTTGATTTTAGTGTCGAAGAAAACCGCCAGATCTTCGCAGCGGGTGCCGACTTGATCAGGGGAGGAAGGGGGATCAGGAGTTTTTAACAGTGACCTAGCAATCTGAAAGAGCTCCCTCGGAGCATTTGAGGCTGTCTCAATTCTCTGGGCATAGTAAGATGCTTTGGCCCGAGTAAGCGCCGCTTTGTAGAATTTAATGGATGCTCTGTAGATGTTCTTCTCCTCAGAATCGAAACCTTTGCGCCATTGGCGCTCCTCTCTTTTGCACGTTTGTTTCAAGGTCTTAAGCTCGGCATTATACCATGGTTGGTGATGATTGATTTTTTTCTTGACCATAGTTTTTGCCGGAAGTACCTTATCCAATGATTGAACAAGCCACTGATTAAAGTCTGTATTAGCCCCATCCGGATCTGCATTAGGCGGGGGGGCCGTGCTCCTAAGGTTATTTGCCCACTCCTCTCTGTCCAGCTTGGACCAAACCCTGGTCGAGAAAGAGTGAAGAAGTGGGGTGGGGATGCTTAAAGGCAGCTTCCAAGAGAAGCATATGACTGAATGGTCGGACCAAGGGACTGGGAGGGGGTTACTTACTGAGAGCCCTATGGAGTTGGAAAACATTGGGTCCAGAAGATTGCCACCAACATGCGTGGGGCCAGTGACCCTTTGAGTCAGGTCCATGGCCTCCAGGTCCTTAAGCAGATTAGTGGCTGTGGTGTCTAATACCTGATTGAAGTGGATGTTCAAATCCCCTAGGACCAAGAAATTGGAGGTTCTACTTGCGAGATCCATTGAGGTCTCTATAAGCCCCTCGTGGAATCCGCCCAGGGAACCCGGCGGCCGGTAAATCAGCAGTCCGGATATGGACAAGACTGCGGATAGAGAGCAGAAGAAATGGAGGTTCTCGCAATCTGGGATGGGGGTATCATACACTCATATTTAACAAGGATTTAGAGAGCAAAGGGATTTAATCCACTTGGGTGGACGGAAGGGTACTCCCAATCCCCTGGTTAGGTAGCTATATAACAAATTTAAGGAGTACCACCAAAGATGAGGCTAGAAAGCCATTATTGGTGGAATGAGACACTAGTGTGAAAGAAGAAGTCCTCCTTTGTTTTTAAGGAACCCCTCACTCACCGACCTGGTCGGTGACATGCTTCATCATCGGGGCCACCTTGACAGCCGAGTGCCGTCAAGGTGTGCTGCGACACCTGAGATACAGTGGAGCGGGTATGTGAGTGATGAATGTGAAAAAAGAAAAAAAAGTCAGTGAGTTAAAAATTGTCCTGGTATGACTTATACAAATATTATTTATTCTAAGGCTACTGGACAATGTTAAAAACAGTGTATGTTGATATAATAAAGGCTTTAATAGGACCTAGTGTATCTGTGGTATGTGTTAGGTCTACATGTTTCAAACCAAAGTGGGAGTTACCGGTTTTTCTTCAGGACCAAAAAGATGTAAAAGGAGTTGGGTGGTCAGGGTACACTAACACCCTGCCATACCTGCAACCCTTTCAGGACCCTAAATAGCGAAATTGCTAAGTGGGTAAAAACAAATTGTAACCCAAATGTGGTTACAATAAAGCTGCAAAAACCTGTGAAAAAAGAGAGGATCATAAGTCACAAAGGTTGTTTACATGCCTGTAACGTAGTGAAGTGACGTAGTCCGCTCTATCTCTGAGTCATTCCACATTCAGTTAATGCGAATTATCCTTAGTGCGGTGTATCAGCATAATTTCTAAATAGGAACTAATTGTTCCTAAAAGGACACACCTATCAATATGGGTGTGAAGGTGAAAACGCACATATAATTCTATATATTAAACCAGTCTTACACAAGCTAGATTGTGCGTGCCTAAGTCATGAATCTGTATGACTAGTGCCAGGAATTACCGACGTGATAATATACCAACTTGATCCAAAGTCACATTAAATACAAGACAAACAACACACTACACACATATTGTCAGAATATTAAAAAACGCTCACTCCTCAATGGAGAAATGCTTGCTGCACGGGGATTGAGGGGAGAGGCAACAGAGCTCAAAACGTATTCTGTGGAGTTAAAGAGAAATGGGAATAGAGACAGTATTAAATACCGTATGTTCTCCTTCTATTTTGAAAAAAAGGGGTCCGGAAACGGAAGCGTTTCCATAAGTATAGGCTCTACTTACAGTTTTTCTGCTTAGAAATCGGCAAATAACCTAATCTGCCCCTCCGCGCACCCGTGTGGAAGAGAAATGCAGCGCCGAAGTTAAAGGCAGCCGCCATTGCGGGCGCGAAGGGCGTGGCTGGCTGGCGTCGCGTAATGATGTCACGTGATCACGTGATCGTCATACGAGCGCCAGGTTGCCAGGGGGATTCAATGTAAACAAAGCCTCCGTAAAACGGAGTGGAAACGAGCCGCTTATTTGTAAATTGAAAAGGTGCTCAATATGGGAAGTAAGAAGGATTATCATGTACTCCTCGGATAGAGGCGGAAATTCATTCATTTACTTAAAATGAAAGAATCATAGATACAGAAGGCTCCGTATTCGGAGTCAAAACGAGCCAGTAATAGAGATCGGACAGAGGGGTTCAAGCGCACTCCTAGGATTTAGTGAATATGTACAATTGGAAGGCAGGGTACTGAGGGCAATACATTCTTTCTCTTTAAATAAGAGGAGTCATAGTGGTTGAGCCAGTAATAGAGATCGGACAGAGGGGTTCAAGCGCATTCCTTGGATTTAGTGAATATGTACAATTGGAAGGCAGGGTACTGAGGGCAATACATTCTTTCTCTTTAAATAAGAGGAGTCATAGGGGTTGAGAGACCCATCGCCTAGCAGATACTGTGTGCCAGAAGCCTATCACAATGGGGTGGATCTTGTTTCGGAATGGATCAGGTATTCATGAAAGTACAGAGGCCCAAGGGATATTGTCATTCAGACCATGTTTGTTGGTGGACAGTCTATACACCCATCTTTGTTCTTTCTCATACAGGCGTTTTTGTATGTTTGGTCCTGGAGTGATTTGCTCGATGACAGTCCAGAACATGTCATTTGGAGTGTGGCCTTTTTCAAGGAAATGGTCTGTCAATCGGGTCGCATTTTTCTTGCAGCGTATGGTGCTGCGATGCTCACAGATTCTCTGTTTTACCTTCCGGGTCATCATCCCAATGTATCTTTTTTTGCAAGTACATTCGATCAGATAGACTACATTTTCGCTGTTGCAGTTAGTATGCGCAATTTGCGTCCAAGTTTTCCCAACTTCTAGATCTAAAGTCTTTGTATTTCTGATTAAATGGCACACACTGCAATCTCCGCAGCGAAAGTGTCCAGTCACATCAGGTAGGCCCCAGGCCCTGGTAATGGAAGGTGTGGTAGGAGTCTGCTTTGTCTGTGGTCTGGTATTTACAAGAGTGTCTTTCAAGCTTTGAGACTTCTTGAAGGAAAAAAGCGGTTTTTCCCAGTGTAGATTGCCAGTGTTTATGATATTCCAATGCCTGTTTATACTCTTGGTTACTTGATTTGATATTGAATTGAACGTGGTTACACAGGTCAGTGGTATTTCCGTATCAGTTCTGGTTTTTTCTTCAAGGAGTGCCTCTCTGGGCTGGTTTCTAGCCCTCTTTTGACATTTGTTCACTATCTTCTTAGGGTATCCACGATTGCCTAATTTTTTAGATAGGTCATCTGCTTGTGTCTTCTAGTCAGATAATTTGCTGCAATTTCTACGCAGTCTTAAAAATTGCCCGTAGGGTAGGTTTTCCCTAAGAGGTCGAGGGTGGAAACTTTCAAACCTTAAGAGATTGTTCTTTGAGGTTGGTTTGTAATGGGTTTTGGTTTCCAGATGATTGCCTTCCTTGTTTATTACTACATCGAGAAAAACAATTTCTTTTTTGTCGTAACAACTCGTGAACCTGAGGTTCATATCGCAGGTGTTAATCCAGGCGATGAATTGTTCAAGCAGTTCAGTTGGTCCTTGCCAAATGGCAAGGACGTCATCGATGTATCGCCTCCAGAAGGTCAGATGTTCACGATATGGATTACTGTCGTTCAGAATGAATTTATTCTCAAAGTCATACACGTACATACCAGCTATGCTGGGGGCAAAAACGCTGCCCATTGAAGTCCCCCCGGTCTGTAAGAAAAGTTTTCCCTCAAATTCGAAGTAATTGCGTTTGAGGGCCAGGGTGGCGCATTCCAGAATGAAGGCCCTGGGAGTATGGAAAGGCCAGTCTGCATTCTCTAGGGTGTTCCCCAGGACTCGGATGGTATCGTCCTGGGGTATGCTCGTGTATAGGCTTTCAATATCAAAGCTTAGTAGCACAGTGTTCTCATCCACTTCCACGTCTTGTAGTAGATTTAGTTAGCTCTTTGTGTCTTGCAGGTAAGTGGTTGACTTCTGTACAATGGTTTTGAGAAAAAAGTCGCAGAACCTGGAAAGAGGTTCTAGCAAGGAGCCAATGCCAGAAACTATTGGACGTCCTGGGGGGGGTAATCTCCCCTTATGCATCTTAGGTAAGATGTAAAAGTAAGGGATCTTCCCTTCGGTGGTGCATAAGTAGTCCGCTTCCTGTTTTGAAATTGCTCCATTGGTTTCTGCAATTTCAACCAGCTGACAAATTTCTGCTTTTAGATCACTTGTCGGATCAGTATCCAAAATTTGGTAGTTTTTTCTGTCACTTAGAAGTCGGATACATTCTTCGCGATAGGCAGTAGTGTCCATAATGACTAGTCCGCCGCCTTTGTCAGCAGGTTTTATAATAGTCGTTTCACAAGCACGTAGTTCTTTTAAGGCTGTTTTTTCCACGTTGCTTAGGTTCTGAAAATGGGAGGTTGTTTGCATCTTCTCAACATCATTGTAGACTGCTTGTTCAAATGTCACTAGTTCAACTGGTGTTGCGTGTTGAGGTGGCATAAAAGTTGATTTTAACCTCAATCCACTCTCATTTTCCACTTCACAATCTCTTGGTTGACCTTGTTTCTCAAAGAAAGCTTTTAGCCTTAGTTTCCTAAAAAAAACGGCCAACTCGCAGTGTAACTGGAATTTATCAAGTCGTGCTGTGGGGACATACCCAAGTCCTTTGTTAAGAACATTTTCCTCAACAGTTGTTAGTGGTCTTGAGGACAGATTAGTAACTAAGGTTTCGCACTGCTCGTGCCTGCCTTGCTCTTTGTTCTGTTGCTCACTGGGTCGTCCTCCTCCCAATGTACTTGGTTGGGTTGTCTGTTTTTTCCCCTTCCCCTTCTGCCCCTGTGAAAAAAAGGAGGGCGGAACTGATTTTGATGGAAAGGGGGAGGCTGAAAATGTGGTTGGAAAGGAGGTTGCCAGCAATACATCTGGAAATTTGCTGATTGGTTAAAAGGATCTTGGAACATGGGAGGGTGAAATCCAGGCCAGAAGTTTCCTTGCCCTCTTCTCCCTCCTCTTCCCCTTTGTTTATTAACACTGGTGTTAGACCCGTTGCTACTGCCTGATGAGACACTTGATGCGTCAGAGTCAGATGTGGGTTTATCAGGTGGTTTATAGTCAGGATCCGAGTAGGGGTATGTTTTAACAAATGAAAATCTTTTTAGGTCCTTTTGAAATTTCGTGACTTTTTGCTGGGTCAAATTGTCTTTGTATTCAGTTATCTCCTTATTGATTTCATCTAGTCTCCTTTTGTATCCTGTTATAGTGGTCTTTATATGCGCTTCTGTCTTTTGAATATCGATTTGGATGGTTTCTGACAGTCTTAGGGCTGTTTTCAATATTAAAACAATCCAATCATGCGTGCAATGCCAGGCTATTTGCGCCCAGTCCTTTCGAAACTGGGCATCATTTAGAAAAATCCGTGGGGCATTAAGAAGGGTCTTCTGGTTACAAATGCCCCACGAATTTTTCTAAATGATGCCCAGTTTCGAAAGGACTAGGCGCTAATAGCCTGGCATTGCACGCATGATTGGATTGTTTTAATATTGAAAACAGCCCTAAGACTGTCAGAAACCATCCAAATCGATATTCAAAAGACAGAAGCGCATATAAAGACCACTATAACTGGATACAAAAGGAGACTAGATGAAATCAATAAGGAGATAACTGAATACAAAGACAATTTGACCCAGCAAAAAGTCACAAAATTTCAAAAGGACCTAAAAAAGATTTTCATTTGTTAAAACATACCCCTACTCGGATCCTGACTATAAACCACCTGATAAACCCACATCTGACTCTGACACATCAAGTGTCTCATCAGGCAGTAGCAACGGGTCTAACACCAGTGTTAATAAACAAAGGGGAAGAGGAGGGAGAAGAGGGCAAGGAAACTTCTGGCCTGGATTCCACCCTCCCATGTTCCAAGATCCTTTTAACCAATCAGCACATTTCCAGCTGTATGGCTGGCAACCTCCTTTCCAACCACATTTTCAGCCTCCCCCTTTCCATCAAAATCAGTTCCGCCCTCCTTTTTTTCACAGGGGCAGAAGGGGAAGGGGAAAAAACAGACAACCCAACCAAGTACATTGGGAGGAGGACGACCCAGTGAGCAACAGAACAAAGAGCTAGGCAGGCACGAGCAGTGCGAAACCTTAGTTACTAATCTGTCCTCAAGACCACTAACAACTGTTGAGGAAAATGTTCTTAACAAAGGACTTGGGTATGTCCACACAGCACGACTTGATAAATTCCAGTTACACTGCGAGTTGGCCGTTTTTTTTAGGAAACTAAGGCTAAAAGCTTTCTTTGAGAAACAAGGTCAACCAAGAGATTGTGAAGTGGAAAATGAGAGTGGATTGAGGTTAAAATCAACTTTTATGCCACCTCAACACGCAACACCAGTTGAACTAGTGACATTTGAACAAGCAGTCTACAATGATGTTGAGAAGATGTAAAAAACCTCCCATTTTCAAAACCTATGCAACGTGGAAAAAACAGCCTTAAAAGAACTACGTGCTTGTGAAACGACTATTATAAAACCTGCTGACAAAGGCGGCGGACTAGTCATTATGGACACTACTGCCTATCGCGAAGAATGTATCCGACTTCTAAGTGACAGAAAAAACTACCAAATTTTGGATACTGATCCGACAAGTGATCTAAAAGCAGAAATTTGTCAGCTGGTTGAAATTGCAGAAACCAATGGAGCAATTTCAAAACAGGAAGCGGACTACTTATGCACCACCGAAGGGAAGATCCCTTACTTTTACATCTTACCTAAGATGCATAAGGGGAGATTACCCCCCCCAGGACGTCCAATAGTTTCTGGCATTGGCTCCTTGCTAGAACCTCTTTCCAGGTTCTGCGACTTTTTTCTCAAAACCATTGTACAGAAGACTACTTACCTGCAAGACACAAAGAGCTTACTAAATCTACTACAAGACGTGGAAGTGGATGAGAACACTGTGCTACTAAGCTTTGATATTGAAAGCCTATACACGAGCATACCCCAGGACGATACCATCCGAGTCCTGGGGAACACCCTAGAGAATGCAGACTGGCCTTTCCATACTCCCAGGGCCTTCATTCTGGAATGCGCCACCCTGGCCCTCAAACGCAATTACTTCGAATTTGAGGGAAAACTTTTCTTACAGACCGGGGGGACTTCAATGGGCAGCGTTTTTGCCCCCAGCATAGCTGGTATGTACGTGTATGACTTTGAGAATAAATTCATTCTGAACGACAGTAATCCATATCGTGAACATCTGACCTTCTGGAGGCGATACATCGATGACGTCCTTGCCATTTGGCAAGGACCAACTGAACTGCTTGAACAATTCATCGCCTGGATTAACACCTGCGATATGAACCTCAGGTTCACGAGTTGTTACGACAAAAAAGAAATTGTTTTTCTCGATGTAGTAATAAACAAGGAAGGCAATCATCTGGAAACCAAAACCCATTACAAACCAACCTCAAAGAACAATCTCTTAAGGTTTGAAAGTTTCCACCCTCGACCTCTTAGGGAAAACCTACCCTACGGGCAATTTTTAAGACTGCGTAGAAATTGCAGCAAATTATCTGACTAGAAGACACAAGCAGATGACCTATCTAAAAAATTAGGCAATCGTGGATACCCTAAGAAGATAGTGAACAAATGTCAAAAGAGGGCTAGAAACCAGCCCAGAGAGGCACTCCTTGAAGAAAAAACCAGAACTGATACGGAAATACCACTGACCTGTGTAACCACGTTCAATTCAATATCAAATCAAGTAACCAAGAGTATAAACAGGCATTGGAATATCATAAACACTGGTAATCTACACTGGGAAAAACCGCTTTTTTCCTTCAAGAAGTCTCAAAGCTTGAAAGACACTCTTGTAAATACCAGACCAAAGACAAAGCAGACTCCTACCACACCTTCCATTACCAGGGCCTGGGGCCTACCTGATGTGACTGGACACTTTCGCTGCGGAGATTGCAGTGTGTGCCATTTAACCAGAAATACAAAGACTTTAGATCTAGAAGTTGGGAAAACTTGGAGGCAAATTGCGCATACTAACTGCAACAGCGAAAATGTAGTCTATCTGATCGAATGTACTTGCAAAAAAAGATACATTGGGATGACGACCCGGAAGGTAAAACAGAGAATCTGTGAGCATCGCAGCACCATACGCTGCAAGAAAAATGCGACCCGATTGACAGACCATTTCCTTGAAAAAGGCCACACTCCAAATGACATGTTCTGGACTGTCATTGAGCAAATCACTCCAGGACCAAACATACAAAAACGCCTGTATGAGAAAGAACAAAGATGGGTGTATAGACTGTCCACCAACAAACATGGTCTGAATGACAATATCCCTTGGGCCTCTGTACTTTCATGAATACCTGATCCATTCCGAAACAAGATCCACCCCATTGTGATAGGCTTCTGGCACACAGTATCTGCTAGGCGATGGGTCTCTCAACCCCTATGACTCCTCTTATTTAAAGAGAAAGAATGTATTGCCCTCAGTAACCTGCCTTCCAATTGTACATATTCACTAAATCCAAGGAATGCGCTTGAACCCCTCTGTCCGATCTCTATTACTGGCTCAACCACTATGACTCCTCTTATTTAAAGACAAAGAATGTATTGCCCTCAGTACCCTGCCTTCCAATTGTACATATTCACTAAATCCTAGGAGTGTGCTTGAACCCCTCTGTCCGATCTCTATTACTGGCTCGTTTTGACTCCGAATACGGAGCCTTCTGTATCTATGATTCTTTCATTTTAAGTAAATGAATGAATTTCCGCCTCTATCCGAGGAGTACATGATAATCCTTCTTACTTCCCATATTGAGCACCTTTTCAATTTACAAATAAGCGGCTCGTTTCCACTCCGTTTTACGGAGGCTTTGTTTACATTGAATCCCCCTGGCAACCTGGCGCGCGTATGACGATCACGTGATCACGTGACGTCATTACGCGACGCCAGCCAGCCACGCCCTCCGCGCCCGCAATGGCGGCTGCCTTTAACTTCGGCGCTGCATTTCTCTTCCACACGGGTGCGCGGAGGGGTGGATTAGGTTATTTGCCGATTTCTAAGCAGAAAAACTGTAAGTAGAGCCTATACTTATGGAAACGCTTCCGTTTCCGGACCCCTTTTTTTCAAAATAGAAGGAGAACATACGGTATTTAATACTGTCTCTATTCCCATTTCTCTTTAACTCCACAGAATACGTTTTGAGCTCTGTTGCCTCTCCCCTCAATCCCCGTGCAGCAAGCATTTCTCCATTGAGGAGTGAGCGTTTTTTAATATTCTGACAATATGTGTGTAGTGTGTTGTTTGTCTTGTATTTAATGTGACTTTGGATCAAGTTGGTATATTATCACGTCGGTAATTCCTGGCACTAGTCATACAGATTCATGACTTAGGCACGCACAATCTAGCTTGTGTAAGACTGGTTTAATATATAGAATTATATGTGCGTTTTCACCTTCACACCCATATTGATAGGTGTGTCCTTTTAGGAACAATTAGTTCCCATTTAGAAATTATGCTGATACACCGCACTAAGGATAATTCGCATTAACTGAATGTGGAATGACTCAGAGATAGAGCGGACTACGTCACTTCACTACGTTACAGGCATGTAAACAACCTTTGTGACTTATGATCCTCTCTTTTTTCACAGGTTTTTGCAGCTTTATTGTAACCACATTTGGGTTACAATTTGTTTTTACCCACTTAGCAATTTTGCTATTTAGGGTCCTGAAAGGGTTGCAGGTATGGCAGGGTGTTAGTGTACCCTGACCACCCAACTCCTTTTACATCTTTTTGGTCCTGAAGAAAAACCGGTAACTCCCACTTTGGTTTGAAACATGTAGACCTAACACATACCACAGATACACTAGGTCCTATTAAAGCCTTTATTGTATCAACATACACTGTTTTTAACATTGTCCAATAGCCTTAGAATAAATAATATTTGGATAAGTCATACCAGGACAATTTTTAACTCACTGACTTTTTTTCTTTTTTCACATTCATCACTCACATACCCGCTCCACTGTATCTCAGGTGTCGCAGCACACCTTGACGGCACTCGGCTGTCAAGGTGGCCCCGATGATGAAGCATGTCACCGACCAGGTCGGTGAGTGAGGGGTTCCTTAAAAACAAAGAAGGACTTCTTCTTTCACACTAGTGTCTCATTCCACCAATATTGGCTTTCTAGCCTCATCTTTGGTGGTACTCCTTAAATTTGTTATATAGGTATCATACACTCGACAGGTTATGTATTCCTTGTGGAGTATAGCAATTCCACCTCCCCCTTTAGGTCCTCTATCCTTATGTTGGATCAGATAGCCTGGGGGCAAGGCCTGTACTATGTCTGGGGCTGATGCAGCTCCCAGCCAGGTTTCTGTTACAAACAGGATATCAATGTCCAGATCGCTAATTAAAAGGGAAAGGTTGGTGGCGTGTTTGGGCAGCGAACGACAGTTAATTAATGCCATCTTCAACTTTCCCTTAGCGTCTATCAGTGCTCATTAGAGTTCTATTACTAATCAAAACATAGCAAGCGGGATTTCCAGGTTGCTGAGTTTTTATCTTGTTGAAGAACTCGGAGTGTTAATCTAGGAATCTTAGATAGTAACTTCTGCTATGTCATTGCACTAATTGGTTGCAAAGGAAGTGGCAGAGAAAGCGATTCTGAAATGTGGCTCTGTTCGTGTGAGGCCAGAGACGAGTTTCTGAATATTGCATTTGATCGGTTATGCCAATATAGGGAATAAATGGATTTATAGCCGTATAAGGGCATAAGGTCACAGTATCGATCAGGGTCCTAGATTAGAACACTACACCTTCTTTGGCACTACCCTGCTCGTGGTAAAGACAGTCTTGCCCAACCCCGCCAGACCCATTGTGTGCTGTCACAAATCGGTGCCCAGCTCGCCACATTTTGCCTCGGGTCCCACGCCATGCGGGCCCTGAACTCCTCATCGTATTGCGCCCAAGCATAGCCTCCCCCCGTAATCTGGGCCTTCCTTATGACGTCCATATACTTAAACATAGACACCGACCGCTCTGGAAACTTCTTGCAATACACACTAGCAAAGATTAAAAAGGCCGCCGTCCAATTTTCAATTGTAAGCGGCACTTTTGGCTTATTCTGGAGTTCATACTCCTCCTCCTTTGACCCTTCCTTGGCCCGTACTTCCAGATTGAGAGGTTTTAAGATCTCCACATACTCCCCCTTCCAGATCCGCTCCTTGGTAGTTAGCATCAAATGTGCTCCCAACGGCTTTGTCACCCCCATATACAACAGCTGCTTGATCTTCAATTCTTTGATCTCGGTTTTACCCCCTCCTCCCCAGACGTGCCAGCCCCGCTCGCGGACCCGCTTACTGTCACCCCGTCGCTCCCTGACCCCGCAGGTCCTACATCCACATTCTTGGCGCCCCCCGCCGTAACCAATCCCCCCAACCCCCTCCTCCCCCTCCAGCCCCACCCCCACTGAGAGCATGCGCGCCGCTGCCATCGCTGCACGTTTACCTGAAGCCAAGGAGGCCGCATGCCGCTCACCGCGTCTCTGCTCCTGGGACGCTGAGCTCGGCTCCCATCGCAATGCCCAGGCCGTCCGTCCCAGCTGGCACCGTGGTACCTGTAACACTGCCCCCCACCGCCCTCACCATCCCTGAGCTCTCCTTCTTCCAAACTATCCTCATCTTCTATTTATTATTATTTTATTTATTTAAAGGTTTTGTAAAGCGCGTAGTAACCCAATGAGCATCCCAGCGCTATCCTGCATCTCCAGGGGTTTCAGCCGTCTAAAGAATTATGTTTGAGGGAAGAGGAGAGTCTTTAATGATTTCCTGAACTGGAGGTGATTCAATTCTGTCCTCAGTCTTCGTGGGAGGTGATTCCAGTATTTGGCCGTGTGGACCGAAAAGCGACGGCCACCGGTCTTGGCTTTTTTGACTCTGGGGACTGAGATGAAATTTTCTCCGCTGGACCGGAGATCCCTTTCCACCTTGTAGGGGATTAAGAGTTCCTTGAGAAGAGGGGGGCCGTTATTGTTGAGGGTTTTGTGGGCCAGACAGAGGACCTTGAAGGCGACCCTTTCTCTGACTGGAAGCCAGTGTAGAGATTTGAGAGCTGGCTTGGCAGGGATCTAGCCGGTGTGCCCGTAAGTAGGCGGGCAGCGGCGTTTTGGACTGGAGGTGATTCAATTCTGTCCTCAGTCTTCGTGGGAGGTGATTCCAGTATTTGGCCGTGTGGACCGAAAAGCGACGGCCACCGGTCTTGGCTTTTTTGACTCTGGGGACTGAGATGAAATTTTCTCCGCTGGACCGGAGATCCCTTTCCACCTTGTAGGGGATTAAGAGTTCCTTGAGAAGAGGGGGGCCGTTATTGTTGAGGGTTTTTTGGGCCAGACAGAGGACCTTGAAGGCGACCCTTTCTCTGACTGGAAGCCAGTGTAGAGATTTGAGAGCTGGCTTGGCAGGGATCTAGCCGGTGTGCCCGTAAGTAGGCGGGCAGCGGCGTTTTGGACTTTCTGCAACGTGTTAAGGGTGGCTTCAGGAGCTCCCAGGTAGATAGCGTTGCAGTAGTCCAATCTCGCCAGGATGAGGCCCTGAATGAGGAGCTTCCTTGCGTTAGCGGGGAGCAGGGGGAAGATCTTCCTACAGGCTCTGAGGAGACCGAAGCATGTCCCTGCCGTCTTTTTTGCCTGCGTTTTGAAGCTCAGGTCCTTCTCGATCCACACGCCTAGGCTTTTGACCTCGTCCTTGGGAGCGGGAGGGTCACCCAAGCAACTGGGCCAGAGGTGAGGTGGTAAGGAGGGCCCCTTATGACCCAGCATGAGTATCTCGGTCTTTGACCCGTTCAGCTTTAACGATGAGAGATTCATCCATCGGTGGACTTCCGAGAGGCAGCTGTGGAGATCAGAGGGGGCGTGATGGGGATGTGAGAGAGTTACCACCAACTGGGTGTCGTCGGCGTAGTTGATAATTGAAACGCCGAACGAACTAACCCTCTTCTCCAGTGGGGCCATGTACACGTTGAATAACGTAGGGCTCAAAGATGAGCCCTGCGGCACTCCACAGCGGAGGGGGATGATAGGTGAGTGGCTGTCGTTCTCCCAAACTTGGAAGGAACGGCCTGATAAGAAAGATTTTAGCCACTTCAGGGCCATACCCCTTAATCCAATTTCTCCCAGTCGTTGGATTAGGGTGGGATGGTCTACAGTGTCGAAGGCCGCACTGAGGTCCAGGAGGATCACTGCCACTGATCCTCCCGTATCCAAAATGCTTCTGGCCTTCTCCACTGCTGCCAGGAGGGCGATGTCAGTGCCCTGACCTGGACGGAACCCTATCTGGGAGACCCCTAATAGGTTATTGCTCTCCAGGAAAAGTGACAGTTGTTTGTTCACTAACTTCTCAGTGATCTTACTGTTTCCTGGGAGAAGGGAGATGGGCCTGTAATTGGAGAGGTCCTGAGGGTCTAGAGAGGGTTTTTTTAGTAGACCTTTAACTGCTGCTGCTTTCCAGCTGGGGGGAACTGTGCCCTCCGAAAGGGAGGAGTTAATCAGAGCCGTGAGGGGGGGGATGATGGTGCTAGACACTTTTTTCAGGAAGCAGAGGGGTGCGGGGTCGAGGGGGGAACCACTTTTGATTGAGGCCAGAGTTGCCCCTACCTCTTCCGTTGTCACTGGGCCAAAGACGTCCAGGGAGGGTCGGGGGCTATCAGACGGAAGGGAGGGGTTAGTGGTAGAGATGGTAAGATCCCGATCCGTGTGATCCGGTTCAGGGGGGGGTATAGCCAGGAGAATTTTTTGGATCTTCTCGTCAAAGAAGGTGGCGAGATTGGAGCATTTGCTTTCTGCTTCTTTAGAATCGAGAGGTTTGAGTGGGGGTTCTGGGGCGTGGAGGAGTTCTTTAAGAACGGAGTAGGTTTCGTGGGCCGAGCAGGCAGCGTTTTTGATTCTGCTTTCGTAGAAACCGATTTTGGTGTTGCGTAGCTCCTTTTTGTAAGACTTTACGGAGGTACGAAATGTTTCTTTTTTCTCCTCTGTTTTTTCCTTCCTCCAGAGGCGTTCATTCCTTTTGCAAACCTTACGCAAAAGGTTGAGTTCAGGGGTATACCAGGGTGAAGGGTTAACTCTCTTGGTGTGTTTCAGAGAGTTGGTTTTAGGCAGGATGGCGTCAAGCGATTGGGTGACCCAGGTGTTAAATTCCTTGTCCGCTGCTATGGTGTCTTGAGAGGGGTAGGGCACGTGTTCCCTTAGTTTGGCTGCCCATACGTCTGGTTCCAATTTCTGCCATCGTCTAGTATAAGTTCTGGTTTTGGGAGGTTGAGGGGGCGGAATGTTGATGTCCCATACGAAGGGGACCAGGAAGTGGTCAGTCCAGGGGAGGGGGATGTGGTCAAGGGATTTCATGTCTGGGATGTTTGAAAAGATGGGATCGAGCAGTTGCCCTCTTTCATGAGTGGCCTGTGGGTTTTTTAGGTCAAGGCCGATGGAGGTGATGTCCTGTAGCAGTTCGCTGACCTGCTTGTCGACCGGGTCCAAGAAGTGTACATTGAAGTCTCCCAGTAGTAGGTAGTTGGTGGAAGACGTACATTTAATGGAGGTCTACTCGATGATTTTGTTCGGAAAGTCTGCTAGATTGCCCGGGGGGCGATATACCAGCGTTCCAGACAGCGAGGTAACTGGGGAAATTTGAATAGCGAAGTGACAGCTTTCGTGTCCCTTGATGTTGCCGTCAGATATTCTGCAGGTAAAGCCGTCCTTGAGGATTATTGCTAATCCCCCTCCTCTACCCTCTGGTCTATTCAACGAGCACATAAGTTACCCGGGGGGGAGTGCGAGGACGATGTCGGGGCCACTGCTGGGGGTGAGCCAGGTTTCCGTGATAAACAAGATGTCTAAGGCTTGGTTTGTGATTAAAAGGTTAATTTCGTGCGAGTGCTTCACAAGCGACCTGCAGTTGAGTAGGCCTAGGTGCAGGCCATTGTGTGCCGGGTCTTGATCTGCGGGGTTGCAGATGGGGCATCTTGTGAATTGGTTGTCACCCTTCAGGATGCGCGTGCAGGAGGGATGTTTTTGGGTATTTAAGGCTAGAAGCTCAGCACGGGAGTAGGTCCGGTGGTTCCTGGCTAAAATGGGCAGAGTGGCTGGGCCTAGGGTCGGCTGGGCCCGGACGGGCCCAGACGGGCTTGCCTTCGGCGCGCTGACGGCGCGCCCGCTGCGCCCGTCCGCTGCGCCTCCTGTGTTGACACATGTTAAGGAGAGAGGAGGGGCGTGGCCTGAGGAGTGGGCGTGGCCTCAGTGCTCGCCGAAGGCTTCGTCAATTTCCCTTCCGTCAGCGCTAGGTCCGCTGCGTGGGAGTAATCAGGGGGGTGGCAGGTGAGTAAAATATGCACAAAGCACAAGATTGCAAGTTTTAAAAAAGCACAAACACACAAACAATCTCCCGGCTTCCGCCTCAGGAGTAGCAGTCTTCTGAGCGCGTATTGGTCAGCACGCCTTTTAAACTATGAGCGGGGGGCGTGGCTGGGTGGCCTGAGGCGTGGCCTGAGGAGTGGGCATGGCCTGAGGAGTGGGCGTGGCCTCAGTGCTCGCCGAAGGCGTCGTCAATTTCCCTCCGTCATGACCTGCACATCCCCATCACATAAACCCTTCCAGTCGGTGGCACCAACTGCCCCTTCCAAACACATTAAAAACATCCTGAGCGTCGCTCCTCCTCCGGTGTCGCTCCCCAAGCCCGTGCGGCCTTGTGAGTGTCGGGGTCAGCGAGCCCACCAAGGGCCTTCGTGGGCCGGTCGCGCCGGGCCCCTGCCGGTTCCGGGCATGCCGCAGGAGGCTCCGCCCTCCCTTAACCTTGGCGCTGATGGGCCGTCCCTAGCCCTGCCTAGTCAGGAGCCCGCGGCGCATCTCCTCCTGTAAAAGAAATGGCCGAACTGGTGTGCTGGGTCCCTCTCTCTGCACCCCGCATACCCCCCTTGCCACCCCAGAGCCACATGAGCACCTGCCACCCAGTCCCTACCTGCCTCACTGAGGTCACCCCCTCCTCCTCCTCGTCATCGCTCCACGCCAACTCTCCCACCCCGCCCCCTCCTCCTCCGAGTCGGCCCCCCTTTGCCCCAATCCTCCCTGCCCCTCATCTCCCTGTCCGCACCTCCTGCCACTCTCCCCCCCTGCCCCAAGGACCCCACCGCCTCATCCCTGGGCTGCGTCCACCCCGCTCCTGACCCTCCCTAAGACCCTCCACCCAGGAGTCAAACACATCGAAACCCTCCCAATCCCTGTTACTACCATCTGACAATAGCAGCGGGGACCAATCCCCCTATTCCTCCAGACCCAACCCCGTCCCCTCCACACCACCGCTGCTGTGCTGCCCCTCCCCTCCCTCAACGCCCCCCCAAGGTTGTCCTCTCCATGGCCCCTCCCATCCAACTATGCCCGGAAGCCCCAGCCCTCGGCCCCCCCCAACACTCTCTCCTTGCCCCCTTTCCTGGTCCTCGACCGGCCCCTACCTGCCCGGGCCCCAACTGGGGAGGGGCTCTCCACCCTCCTCCCCTGACCACTCCTTATTCATAGGATCTAGACGGCTGAGACGCCCCGACCTCCTCAGCCCCTCTGCCTTACTGAACCCCCCCCCACCTACCCCCAGAAACCGACTGCCAGGCAAAACCACCCGCCCCACCGGGCTGCACTCCTTGGCCTCCGCGCTCCCCCGCTCCCTTGAGAGGATCGTGGAGCCTGCGCCATCAAACCGGGCCCCACCCTCTCCGGCTGACGCGCCGCAACCGCCCCGAAGTACCTGGGTGGTCAAAATCACACAACGCGGCCCACAGAGAAGGCTCGCCAGGCCCCACTTCCGCACTCCGCATTGCCGCACCCACCCCTAAAGAGCCAGGGCAGGCAGAAATCTCCTTTGCGGCCGGCTGAGACCTACTCACCGCACCCCCCCGCCCCAACTTCTTACTGCCCGCCCCCCGCCCTCCTGAACCTCCAGCAATTGCACCACTCTCCCCCAGGGCCGCGCATTGAGCCCCAGCGCGGCCCTGTGAGCTCTCCTGCACTCTGGCGGACTTGGGTGGCGGCGAGAAGGCGAACACCGCCGCCCGCAACGCTCGCCGACGCTCGCCGCACGGGGCGTGACCCCCTCTGGGTGCCCACAAGCAAATCCATTTGGCCTGCTTTGCTAAGCAGGTGAATGACCTCAAGGACTCGCACGTCTTCCATGATAACCACTGCAGCAATCCTATAACGCAGCCAAAACCGCAAAAACACCGCAACGAAGAGCAGAAACACTACAAAGCCAGATCAGAAAACCTGCCTACAGTGCTCCCAGCCACCAGGTCACCAAAACCTAAAATGGTTGATGGGCAAGCGCAACACTACACTAACTAGCCTTGGGCTGTTTTTTGGAATTGGGCTGCCATTGGGCTACTCCCAAGGCAGCCAAAGCCACAAAATGGCTGCCCCCATCTAGCCCCCTCCCCCTCCCAATCTGCCCAGGGGGCAGACATCGCGGTGCTCAGGCTGCCCCCCAAACCCCACTTGGGCCTGCCGAGTGGAGACGAAATGAACAGACTGGAGGCCGTGGTTCGAGAGAGGCTGGCCTCCACCATAGGCTGCCAGTCGAGGAACGTGGGAGGCCCATACGGAGCGTCCCAAAGGTGGGACACAGAGGCGCGGCAGAGACGGCCTGGGGGGTACTTTCGGTCCCCCCCTCACGGTGAGAGAAGATTTCTGGGTCCACCCAGTGTAAACGCAGAGCGGCCAACTCCATGGTCCTTACAGCAGGCAGGCCGGCGGGTACCAGCCAGATACAGGGGCAGCTGGAAGGGACAGCACCCACTCCCACAATAGCACGAAGCTCGTAAGTGCATCTATCTCCCTCAAAGGTCCCATTATGCCTCAATGCAGCCCCCATGACAGCAGCCAGTCGCCCAATAGTGGCGCCCGATCCCTCTGGGCCTAAGAAGAGCTGAGAGGCCCTCCAGCCAGCCCTTTTAGGAGTGGGAGAAGCGGGTTGAGCTGAACCTTGGGCTGGAGGGAGTGACGGAACCTGGGATTGCTGACTCCCCATGTGGATCACCGGGCCTCATAACAGGGCTGGTTCTGAGGGCAGAAAATCCCTTGCAAAGGACAGTGTTTGGCAAGGCCTGAGCCACGATATGGAGGAGCAAAGAAGCCCCGGAGGAAGAGCAGCATAGGAGGGCACGACAGGGGATCACGCTCGGGCCCGGAGGATCTCCACAAAGAAGAGCGTTGATGTGGTGAGGAGGCCTGGTGGGTAGGAACTCGCGGGGAGATCCTTGCCGCTGCATTCGATCTATTCCCCCTCTGCCGTGGCCACACCAAATAGGCCTTCCCCGGAGCTCCACCTCAGGAGAGACATTCACTTTTGGCAGGCGGCTCACGGGCCCCGGAGACGCATCCTGCACTAGACTAGGTGGCGCAGCTGAGAACACCAAGCATATCTCCCCTGCCCCTAGTGCTAGTACAGCACCTATCCCCGGTGAAAGGAGGATGGCCACAGCCCGGGTAAAAAAAGACTGCATGCAGAAGGACATGCTGGTCAAGATCCCGCCCGGGACCGCCCTCACCCCCCAGCGGGCCCTGCACCCAGAGGAAGGAAACGAGGAGGAGGCCCCCGTCACCCGCTCCTACATGGAGTCCCTATTCTCTTCACTTAAAGAGGACCTACAACAGATTAAAGGAGAACTGGCCAGGGACCTGCAAGGAGTTAGGTGAGAAATCTCCGACATAGGTGACAGAGTTGACACGTTAGAAGCGAACCAAACAACCAGGGAAGAGAAGCCGGAGCAATTGCGCCAAGAAATAACACGCCTCTCAGACAGACAAATCGATCTCCAGGCTCATGCTGAGGACCTAGAGAACCGGTCAAGGTGAAATAATATTAGGATACGGAACGCACCCTCCTCGGAGGAAGCAGGAAATGTGGAGAAATTCGTCCAGGCCCTCAAATCTTAGGTGATACATCTGAGTCGGATATCTGTCTAGCCCGGGTCCACCATGTGGGACCTCTTAGAGCTCCAAACATGCCTCCTCTGGATACACTCACCTGTGTCTAAGCTTCTCCTTGAAAGAGCGCATCCTACACATTGTACGAGGAGCTTACGCTACACTTTTTAGCGGACACTCGTTGCAACTGTTCCAAGACCTGTCAGCAATCAGACTTCAAAAGAGACAAAAGTTTCACCCAGTGACTTCCTTTCTTATGAACCATGACATCTTGCATGCCTGGGGCCACCCCTTTCGCCTGATCTTTGAATGGGAATAGAAGACCCGCCAGATACGCTCTCTTGGTGAGGCATGTGATCTCCTATGGATTGAGCAACCAGAGGCCCAGTTTGGGAGTGCGGACGAGATGGGTGACGGAGCACGCCAGTGCGAGCGACAGCGATGGAGGCAGAGAGCCAGGAAACCCTTGAAACCAGATCCCGAGGCTATAGCACAGGAAAGAAAGACAGTGCTTGAGAGCCTCGCTGGGGCATGGCACCAGGGAAGACAGGTTGAGTAAATACAGCTTGACCCGATACCCACTGGGGTAGATGATGGACACTATGTGGTCCGAGAGAGGAGTGGTCTTCATGATTTCCTCAGGCCACAATGAACCCCACCAAGAAACTTTCTCGTCAGAAGGCAGGGTCACCTTTTGTGATACTATCCCCCCGGGAACTTTCTTCAAGACTGCAAGAAGTTCTGTTTTAGGGTGTTTGTCTTTTAAGTACCAATGCGTAATGCAAACAGGGGTAGTTGAGAAACCACCTTCAATGCTTCAGAAGTTTTTGCTCGGGCCGCCTTGGGGGTGTGGAGGGTGGACAGTGGGACAAGTCACTCCAACACAAGTCCTGACACTAATAATATGACCACAGGTGACACTCTAAAGCTCTAAACATTATTTTCCTGAATTCTAAAGATTATTTTCCTGAATGTTAAGGGGTTGAACAATCCTGGTAAACGTAAGGCAATTCTCTCCTATCTTGAACATACTGGAACAGACATCTGCCTCCTCCAGGAGACTCGTTTTTGGCTGGAGACACTAGGCGACTCAAATCTAGATCCTTTCTACAGCAGCTATTCTCTTCAATGGGGTGAAAAGCGGGAGGGGTGGCTATCTTATTTTCGCACACATTCCAAGGCACTGTCGGCCCAAAACTAGCTGAACTCAAAGGTCGCCTCCTTGTACATCAAATACAGCTGGGCACACAAACAATTACATTGGGCACCCTGTACGCGCTGAACGAGGGGCAGCAGGGCTTTATTCGGGAGGCACTAGATGAGACGCTCACATCGCTGGATCGTTTGGTCCTGGTAGGGGGCGACTTCAACACAGTCCTGGACAAAATTTAGATCGCTCAATACAGAGGGAGGGGTGGTCTGCGTTCCTATTGAGAGTGGGATGGCTGAGGGAGGTCGTGCTGGTGGATTTGTGGAGGGCCAAATACCAAAACTCTAGGAACTTCACGGTCTATTCTCACGCTAATAAGTCTTACGCCCAAATAGATTATTTCCTGGGCTCCCAGGACTTACACCGGCTCCTCCGCTCGGTCGAGATAGAGCCGAGAATTCTCTCAGACCACTCAGCCCTAGTTTTAGAGATACATTCTCCCCTGCAGCAACATGCCCGGCGCCAATGGCGTTTAATGGAGATCCCATTGCGGAATCCGGATGCGCAGGCTAAGATTAAGAAAGTTATCATTGATTACCTGGAAGCCAACGACAATGAGGAGGGATCCCTTCCGATAATCTGGGATGCGTTGAAGGCAGTGGCCAGGGCTGAGATCATATCCATCTGGGCTGCCAAAAACAAACAGAGGAAACTCAAAAGAGCTGAGCTCCATTGGGCGTAGGGTCAAGACTGATTTCCATATGGCTGGGTCCAAACTGGAATGGCATGGTGAACAAAAACGATGGATTTAGGCCCAGACCTCTGTACTAGGGGGAATGTATGACATTGTTCTGCATGCTGTCCATCCATTGTTCTTTTTGCATTTGTCACCCCGAGTGGGACGGGTATGCTCAGAAGTGAGTCCCCTGCTCTCCATGCCACTGGAGTTAATCTAGCCTGTTTGATGAGGGCTCAAAGCCCGAAACTGGTCCTAGGATGCTTGTTTCCAGATCAGGGAGGACCTGGCCTGCCAGTTCGGGCAGGACTGTTCCCATCGGGCGCAGGGTCAAGATTGGATTGACCCTGTTCTTGTCCTGTGCAGCTTCAGCCTCTGGGTTAACCACCCCCCCCCTTTCTTATAATGTTTGGATCCTCTAGCTAGGACCTCTATAAATCCCAGGCAGGGTGCCTTCTTTCATTTTCTATACAGTAGCCCATCGGGCGCAGGGTCAAGACTGATTTGCATATGGCTGGGTCCAAACTGGAATGGCATGGTGAACAAAAAAAACGATGGATTTAGGCCCAGATCTCTGTACTGGGGTGAATGTATGACATTGTTCTGCATTCTGTCCTTCAATTATTATTTTTGCATTTGTCACCCCGAGTGAGACGGGTATGCTCAGACGTGAGTCCCATGCTCTCCATGCCACTGGAGTCAAGCTATCCTGGATGATGAGGGCTGAAAGCCAGAAACCGGTCCTAGGATGCTTGTTTCCAGTTCAGGGAGGACCTGGCCTGGCAGTTCGGGCTAGACTGTTCACATTGGGCGCAGGGTCAAGATTTATTTGCAGGTGGCTGGGTCCAAACTGGAATGGCATGGTGAACAAAAAAACGATGGATTTAGGCCCAGATCTCTGTACTGGGGTAAATGTATGACATTGTTCTGCATGCTGCCCATTAATTGTTCTTTTTGCATTTGTCACCCCGAGTGGGACGGGTATGCTCAGATGTGAGTCCCATGCTCTCCATGCCACTGGAGTCAAGCTATCCTGGCTGGTGGGGGCTGAAAGCCAGAAACCGGTCCTAGGATGCTTGTTTCCAGTTCAGGGAGGACCTGGTCTGGCAGTTCGGGCTAGACTGTTCACATTGGGCGCAGGGTCAAGATTTATTTGCATATGGCTGGGTCCAAATTGGAATGGCATGGTGAACAGAAAAACGATGGATTTAGGCCCAAATCTCTGTACTGGGGTAAATGTATGACATTGTTCTGCATGCTGTCCATCAATTGTTCTCTTTTTCATTTGTCACCCCGAGTGGGACGTGTATTCTCAGACGTGAGTCCCGTGCTCTCCATGAAACTGGAGTCAAGCTAGCCTGGCTTATGAAGCCTGAAAGCCAGAAACCGGTCCCAGGATGCTTGTTTCCAGTTCAGGGTGGACCTGGCCTGGCAGTTCCGACTGGACTGATCCCATTGGTTGCAGAGTCAAGACTGATTTGCATATGGCTGGGATGCGTTTAAGGCAGTGGCCAGGGACGAGATCATATCCTTCTGGGCTGCCAAAAACAAACAGAGGAAACTCAAAAGAGCTGAGCTCCATTGGACGCAGGGTCAAGACTGATTTGCATATGGCTGGGTCTAAACTGGAATGGCATGGTGAGCAAAAAACATTGGATTTAGGCCCAGATCGCTGTACTGTGGTGAATGTATGACATTGTTCTGCAATCTATCCATCAATTGTTCTTTTTGCATTTGAGCTCCAGGAGAGGGTCATGGAGCTCGAGGGAATTCATCATCGTACTAGGGCCCCCAGGGTGTGGCGCCAGTTGGAGGTGGCCTGGAAACCACTAGCCATACTGGATTTAGACAGGGCAGAATTCGCCTTAATGCTCTTTAGCACTTGTATTATCTTAATGGCAACAAAAGCGGTAGACTCTTGGCCGCACGACTACGAGCCTAACGACAAGCTAATACCATTAGCGCTCTTCAGACGGAGTATGGGATAGATCTGACAGATGACACCTCTATAGCAGACCAGTTCAGGGACTTCTACGCAACCCTCTACTTAAGGCAATCGGCCCCTCCTGAAGACATAGCAGAATATCTGCGTGATACCCCCGTTGCCAAACTGACTGACTCTCAGGCATCCTCCCTAGATGAACCTATTAGGCTAGACGAGGTTATCTCGGCCATCTTGAGGCAGAAACCTCTGAAGTCCCCTGGACCGGATGGTTTCCCTTCCGAATTTTACAAGGCTTTTTGCCCGGAACTTGCCCTGATTCTCACATGACTCTTCAATTTGATAGCAGACTCGGGTTGTCTCCCAACTTCCATGTTAGACGCAACTATCACAGTTATCCCAAAGTCAGGTAAAGATCCAAAACTCAGTGCTAATTATTGCCCCATATCAATCCTTAATGCAGACTTGAAACTTTTTACGGGCATTCTGGCAGTGCGCCTAAACACCATGATGCAGGGACTTATTCACCCCGACCAATCAGGATTCGTCCCGCAGAGGCTCTGTGCCGATAACACTAATAAACTACTACATACTATAGATAAGGCTCACTGTCGGCAAAGGTCTAGCATGCTACTTTCTGTAGATGCCAGAAAGGCATTTGATCGGGTTTATTGGCCCTTTCTCAGAGAGACAATGGTACACTTCGGATTTGGAGAGCGATTCCTATCATGGGTGTTCAGCGGATACCAGAGCCCATGGGCGTCCGTGAGGGTCAATGGGGTGGGCTCAAAGTACTTCCCCATTTGCAGAGGCTGAAGACAGGGCTACCCGCTCTCCCCCCTACTGTTTGCCCTTTACATGGAGCCCTTTGCAGATCGGGTCCGTGACCATGGACTCATCAGAGGGATCCCCTTAGGGGGAGAAGAACACTGTCTGTATGCAGAATGTCATGGTGATGCTGAACAAACTAGTCAGGAGCTTGCCTTTCTTCCTGGCTGAGCTGGAGGGTTTGGGGCGGTGCCTGGGTTTCGCATGAATCTCCACAAGTCTCATACTCTCAAACTCACAGTACCCCCTCTAGAGCTCCAAGAGCTAAAGCATACCCATCCTATTTGCTGGCTGCTGACTCAGTCCCCTATCTGGGCATCCAACTATGTAGGACAATTGAACAAATTAATAATCTAAACTATGGGATGCTACTGACCCGTGTCCTAGACAGATGGCAACACTACCCGCTCTTCCCCATGGGCCGCGTGGCAGCAACAAAAATTACTATCCTACCCAGGGTCTTCTTCTTCTTTCAGGCGTTGCCGCTGTCTTTGCCAGCTGGTACAGTCATGGCCCTTCAGGCAGCACTGAGCCACTTTGTTTGGGCAGGCAAAAGGCCAAGAATGAGCAAGGAGTGGAGGAGTGGGTCCCCTGCCTCACCAGATATTATCGGGTGGCCCAGCGCCATTATTTTCTTGAATGGTCTAGATCCAAATCCGAAAAGAGGTGGCTGTTCAGAGAAAGAGCTCTGGCCGGTATGTCACTGGCGAAAGTTCAGTTTCTGCCCCAAACACATAGAGCCCCAACCTTATACATATCTCGAATCACAGACTCCTTGCTTTGAGTCTGGGATGGGTGTACCCACAAAGGAAAATTGACCTCCATAACCTCCCCCTTGGCCCCAATTGCAGATATCCCAGCATTTACTCGGGGCCTGGGAGCCTCCTTTTGGGTTTGGCGGGAGTCACCCTGCAGGGGGATAGGCCTTTCTTTGATCATGAAGGACCGGTGTCCTTTGCCACCCTGAGAGCGGGCTATTCCATCCCCGAGGCGGAGTGTTTCAGATATCTCCAGATTAGGCATTGGGTGACACACCAGTCAATTCGCCCAGGGGCCGAGTGGCCGCTGACACCATAAAAGAGGTGGCTCTTGGGTAAAAACACAGATAAGCGTCTTATCTCAGAGCTATACATCCTCCTGTAGCCTCCCCAGACTAGCGACAAATCCCCTTTGCAAAAACGCTGGGATTCTGAGCTTAGTCGCTCGCTCAACCTAAAGGAATGGCATGACATCTACCACAGGGCATGGCGTACCACACACAACATGGCAAGCACCCAAACAATGGTTACATTTACCAACTGTTGGTACTTAACACCGGTGCGATTACATAAGGGTAACCTGGCCCACAGCGATGCCTGCTGGCGACACTGTGGGGCTAAAGGCACGTTAACACACCTTCTCTGGGATTGCCCGGTATTAGAAGCATCCTGTCCTACAGTCTTGGATGACATTGATACCCACTTCTCCCCTCAGCTTCCTATATTCCCTTCATACACAATACTGGGGTTACCTAACCCAATCAATTTTCCACTCACTTCCCGTAGAGGCCACCAGGTCAGTATAGCTCTGGTGGCATCAGACCATCTTAGCGCTCTGTGGCTCTTCCTGTGCTCCGACCCATCTGGCATGGTTTAGACCTTGTGGGACACATTGGAGATGGAGAGGCTTAGGACTAACTTTAGGACTCCTAAACTGAGAAAAATCCTAATTTTAAGACTTTCGGTATTCACGGAAGGCATTTAGGAGTCCTAAAGTTAGGAGTCATAACTTTACTACTACTAAACTGAGAAATATCCTAATTTTAAGACTTTTGGTATTCACAGAGGCATTTAGGAGTCCTAAAGTTAGTAGTCCTGACTTTACTACTACTAAATTAAGAAAAATCCTAATTTTAAGACTTTCGGTATTCACAAAAGGCATTTGGGAGTCCTAAAGTTAGGAGTCCTGACTTTACTACTACTAAACTGAGGAAAATCCTAATTTTAAGACTTTCAGTATTCACAGAAGGCATTTAGGAGTCCTAAAGTTCGGAGTCCTAACTTTACTACTCCTAAACTGAGAAACATTGTTGGCTATTATTATCTATTGTTGGCTGCTGTGGGGCAGGGTACTGTTGGCCCAGTGGCGGCATCCCTGGTGTGTACCAGACCCAGGATCTCTGACCAGGTCCTTGAGCCATGGTGAGCCCTGGGGTGTGTGCCCCTAGCTTGACCTCTGTCTTCTGGCCTGCCGGACTGCCAAGGGCCCGGGATGGGGCCCATCAGACAAGGGAGGCTTCCCATGCTTGGCCTGGTTCAGAAGCTCTGAATGGGGCCCCCCATCCTTGGCTCAAGCCCCTGGGATGGACTACTGCAGGCCCAGGAAGGCCTCCTCTGCTCAGCCAGGTCCAGGAGCTGCATCCGGGCCCATGACGGACCCTTCCTGCTCTGAGCTCTGTCCTCCTGCCTGCTTCCTACCATCGGTCCGGGGAGGCTTCCCCTGCTTGGTCTGGTCCAGAAGTTCTGACCGGGGCTCAATAGGCCCCGGGGAGAGGAGCCCCCATCTTAGGCGCCATCCTCCAGCCCACCGCATGGCCAAGACCTTGAGATGGGCTCCCGAGGGCCCACGAGGCCTCCCGATGCAGCCAGGCCCAGTAGTTCGGACCAGGCCTCCCAGGTCCCAGTTCGGACACCCCTACGCAGGGCTCTGTCCTCCAGCCTGCCACACTTTCAAGGGCCTGGGACAGGGGTCCATCTGGCCCGGGGAGGCTTCCCTTGCTTGGCCTGGTACAGAAGCTCTGAGCAGGGCCCCAGGGTGGGGGCACCTCATCCTGGGCTCCATGTTCCGACCCACAGCATGGCCAAGCCCCTGGCATGGGCTCATCTAGACCCGGGGCGGCCTCCGAGGGCGGCCGGGCCCAGGACATCCGATTGGGACCCAGGGCAGGTCCATCTTCCCTGGGCTCTGTCATTCGGTCTTCCGCACTGCCAAGGGCCCAATGAGGCTTCCCCTGCTTGGCTGGTTTCAGAGGCTCTGGCCTGGGCCCCGACAGGCCCTGGGGTGAGGGTCCCTCATCTTGGGCTCTGTCTTCCGGCCCACCGCATGACCAAGCCCCTGGGACGGGCTCCTGTGGGCTCTGACTAGGCCCCGGAGACCCTTCGGGCACAGAAATGGACACCCCAGCCCTGGGCTCTGTCCTCCGGCCTGCCGCACTGCCAAGGGCCCGGGACAAGGGTACATTGAGCCCAGGGAGGCTTTTTCTGATCAGCTGAGCCAAGAAGCTCTCACCGGGCACTGGGGACTCACCGGGTACTGGGGGGGACACCATGCCCTGGACCCCCGTCTTGGCTCCGACCAGGCCCCGGGGCCCATGTCAGGCATGGGGGTGGGCCCATGCCAGGTTCTGGGGTGGGCCCTTTCACCCTGGGTTTCATTCTCTGGCCTGTCGCCCTACCAAGTGCCCGGGCTGTGGCTCCATCGCTGCGCCTGCATGTTAAGGTACCTGCGGGCCCCAGGTTGGAGCTCTGTCAGGGGCCCGCTTCACAGCTCCAGGCCGCAGAGTCACCGTCCCCTCCAGGGACAAGCATAAGCCCTTTCGTTGAGGCACAGCACAACCAGAAGGCCATTCATAGAGCCTGGCCATCTGGTTGGGTCGAGCCCCTTGGCCATCTGGTGACGCACAATGCTTTCTAAAGGCGCTACAAGATGGCCAGGCTGCCCTGGAAGTCCTGATTTGCTTCCTCAATCCCAGCCAGGAGATCAGGCGTTTTCTCCCAACCTGCCTTTCCCCGAGAGTAGGCAGGGACACAAAGTGGACATCCATGCTGCCCTGGAAGTCCCGATGAGGGCTCACTTTCTTCCTTAAACCCAAGCAGGGCTCTAGGAGGTTGAGTTCACTTGTGCTGGTGGTTCCCTCTGTCTCTCAGTGCGCACAAAACACAAGTAAAGGTGGTAGCCTTCCTCTGGATCATTAGGAACAGGGTACTCAAGACCCTCTTGTGGTCCAGCTGTTCTCAGCTGGGTGCTACCCGGTCCGCTGGAGCCCTCAGGGGCCTGGGTCAAAGCAGGCAGGGACATGAAGCTGTCATTCCAGCTGCCCTGGAAGTTCGGATGAGGGATCATCAGCTTCCTTAAGTCCAGGCAGGGCTCTAGGAGGTTGGGTATGTTTGTGCCGGTGGTCCCCTCTGTCCCTCAGTGTGCACGGATTACAAGTAAGGGTGGTAGCCTTGCTCTGGAATATTGGGGACATGGTACTCTGGAGTGGTTCTCAGCTAGGTGCTGCCCGTGCCGGCATGCCGTGTCCCCAAGGGGTCTGGGTTCACACCTGCCTCCCAGCCCTCCCTGATGAGCCTTTCCTCTGAGCTTGCCTTCCCTGAGAGCAGGTAGGGACATAAAGCCAACATCCTGGTGCAGGGCGACCTGCCTGGGGAGGATCTTTCCAATGCAGAATACTCTGATTGATTGGGCACGCTTGGTCTGTTTTGGGATGAACTGCTTGGCCAGCCTCAGCTGTTGTTTCAAGCAAAGTGCTTCCACCCTGCCAGAGACCATCTGACTCAAGGGTGTGCCATTTGTGGAGACCAACCCAGTCAGCATGTTCCACCCCCAGTAGTCTGATCAGAGTGCAAGGAGGATTGGCAGCGCTAAGTCCCGGATGCTGCTTGGAGAACCAAGACCTGTGCGCCACCCCAAGGCCCTCCTCTACCTTCTCTTCCGCATTCGACAATACACCTTTGAAACAAGAACGCCGGACTCGCGGCTGGGCAAAACACAAGGTCCAGGGACATTCGGACTTTCTTTGGGACACGCAAACACGGCTTCAGGAGATCCTCTCGCTCACATTAGAGCGGTCTTAAATAAAACTGACGATTGGATCATATCGATCATTTCTATTCTGCTCATGCGCCCCTAGATACGACAATTCTTTGATAATTACGGACCTTCAAAGATACGAGGGAAGAAGAGCTACAACTATTGAACGTACAAGATACCCTTACCGGGTTGGAATTATCACCGGTCAAGTGGAATTACAACATACGCCATCATTTCAAGAAAGCCCTGAAGAGTCAGAGCAATCTGTACTCTGACGAAACACGTGTCGGCTGGCGTAAAGTCTGTTGAGCAATAAATGACAAAAATTGCTCAAAAAGAAGAAGTGAAATATTATTTTCTAGGACTAAACTTAATAGATGCCTGTTCATAATACTTTGTACCTAAATTGATATGTTGTGTGCATAGGAAATTGTTTGCCCCTCCTCTCCCTAGCGCATTTCAGCAGCACCTCAGAACAACCATTCCTTGGGGTGTCCTTAGCCACCCAGGTCGTCACCCCTGTCTTGCTCAGGCTGCACCTCGGCCCACCTCTCCATCGGAGATTGCTGGCCCTCTCGATGCCAGTGCAACTGCACCTCCTGTCCTCCCAGCAAGCCCCCCAAATGGGTGCACTACACCAGCAGGCTCCCGAGGGATGTGAAGATCGGTCGGGGGACGGGCATGCGGCCCCAACAACCGTCCAGCAGGCATATTTACCCCGTTGATCCTACTAGTAGCATATGTGATGAAAAGACGAAATCTTCATGAGGTAAGGTAAACTCTTTATTCCCGGTCTCCTATCTCCAACAACAGTCAGGAACTCCTCACCTGAACATTCTAAGGTACCCTCCAGAGGACAGCGGAAGATACCATTTGATATAGCAGGGGGGGGGAATGTACCATTATAAATAATGAGGAAGGAGTAGGGAATAACATAGTAAAGAAATACATAAGTTAACACATTGCAACACATCTTCCCCCTACATAATGAAAGAGGAAATATGAATAAAGTAAAGAAAGTTATTTGGACATGACGTAGTCTTTTTGCCAACTGGGTGCTTTGCGTGCTCTCTGCATCATAGGTATGTGTGGAGCCTGATTGTGAGGTTCTGTGGTGGAACTGAGATTGGATGGCTCACTATGTATGGGTTGAGATTTAGTCAATCTGTCCATGCTCCACATTTGATCATTGTCCAATATGGTTGCATTACTTTTGATCACTGTAATTTGCATTGGTTTGGAAAATTTGGAGTCAGGATTGTTAACTCTGGGGTTTTTAACACACACCCAGTCTCCAACTCCCTATTGTGGAATTTTGGTCGTACTGAGTTTTGTATTTGGTTTGGTGTGCGTGTATTTTGTCTTTAGAGGCCTAAATGTCATGTGTGGCGCTTTTTACACCTCCCAACCAGTTGGGAAAGAATTTGGTGCATGGTTTCCTTCCTTTCAAGGCAAAAAAATAGGAGATTTCTGTAACTTAGGTGGGGGTGGTGTGGTAAGCCCATAACTTCTCTTGTATTGTCTGTTCTATTGGAATTCCGTTACTACTAGCTAATTGTACATATACGGTTCATTCTTTCTACCAGGCCGTTGGCCCTGGGACAGTAGAGGGGTGTTTTCAAATGAGTTATATTCAATTTATTAGGACACTCCGTCATGGTGTGAGAGGTAAACTGGACCCCATTGTCCGTGATTATGGAGGATGGAATGCCTACCAGGACAAATGTGTCCTTGAGAAATTGAATGACAGAGTCAGTAGTGATTTGGTTGACCATCTTCACTACAGTCCAGCGTGAATTGTAGTCTATTAGGACCAGAGCAAATCGTTTTAGTATTCCTCTGAAATTGAAAGGACCAATTATGTCAAGGGCCAACTTCTCCCATGGTTTATCAGGTACAGATACAGGGGAGATGGGTGCTTTCCTAGTTATTCTAGATTTGTCACTACTGGCACAGGTTAAACAGTTCTTTACCTTTTCTTCCGCCATTGAGTCCATTCTGGGGAACCAGTAGCGTTCACGCAGTCTAGCTTTGGTTAAACTCGTGCCAAGGTGACCCTCATGTACGAGATGGATCACTGACATAATATAGAATGACAAAATATAGACTTACCAAAATATAGTCACCAAAATATAGAATGCCAAAATATCGAATTCCTATCTACAAACAGGTAAGTACAAAAATATCAAATCCAAAATATAGTCTGTAAAAAATATAGTCAGTCAAAATATCGAATTTTTTTAAATGTTTTAAAAGTAATTTAAAATTAATGAAATAATAAATATAATTAACTAAAACATACTTAAAAATACTCAAATAACCTTAAAATTAAGATATAATTAATTTAAGTTATTAATAAAAAATGTACAATATTTTACCGTAGGATAGCAGGAGGGTATAATATTACCACTCCAGTGAGTGCAACAGTAGGGAAAGCATTGGCTAGCATAGGGGTAAAAAATACTATTCCCACTCCAGTGAGTGCAACAGTAGGGAAAGCGTTGGATAACGTAGGGGTAAAAAATACTATTCCCACTCCAGAGTGCAACAGTAGGGAAAGCGTTGGATAGCGTAGGGGTAACAATTACTATTCTCACTCCAGAGAGTGCAACAGTAGGGAAAGCGTTGGATAGCGTAGGGGTAAAAAATACTATTCCAACTCCAGTGAGTGCAACAGTAGGGAAAGCGTTGGATAGCTTAAGGGTAAAAATTACTATTCCAACTCCAGAGCGTGCAACAGTAGGGAAAGCTTTGGATAGCGTAGGGGTAAGAATTACTATTCCCACTCCAGAGAGTGCAACAGTAGGGAAAGCGTTGGATATTGGAAGGGTACAAATTACTATTTCCACTCCAGAGAGTACAACAGTAGGGAAAGCATTGGATAGCGTAGGGGTAAAAATTACTATTCCCACTCCAGAGAGTGCAACAGTAGGGAAAGCGTTGGATAGCGTAGGGGTAAAAAATACTATTCCCACTCCAGAGAGTGCAACAGTAGGGAAAGTGTTGGATAGCGGGAGGGTGAAAATTACTATTCCCACTCCAGTGAGTTTAACAGTAGGGAAAGTAATGATTTAATATATTATTAAAAATAAATTAAATATCAATACCAATAAAACATTAATTGAAATTAATAACCAATTTAACATTATGTAATAATTAATTAGAAATACAACTACATATTAGTTATTAAAAATTAATAACCTATTCATAATTATTTAACAACTAATTAATTTTCAATAACAAAAACTAATTAATAATAAAAATGAATACCAATTAAAAATTAACAGTAAATTACTTATTAAAACACAAAAAGTATTTTTAATATGTAATTAATTCCAATTACATTACTTCCCACCCTATTCCCTTATAAACCCACATCCCACTAAGGAAAATACATTATTACAATTATCATAATTATCAAATATTTAATTAATACAAAATAATTACCAATTAATAAAAATTAATTGCCTATTATTAGAAATTAATTACCAATTAAAAATTAATTAACAATAAATTTAAAATCAATACCAATAAATGAAAAAAAATATTTACTTAATTACAATTAAATTACTTCCCACCCTATTCCCCTATAAACCCACAACCAGCTACAGAAAATAAATTTAGAAAATTAACATAATTAACAATTAATCAATTAATACAAATTAATTGGCAATTAATAAAAATTAATTACCAATTAAAAAATAACAATAAATTCAAAATGAATACCAATAAATAAATAAAAATATTTAATTAATTACAATTAAATTACTTCCCACCCTATTCCCCTATAAATCCACAACCCGCTACAGAATTAAATTATGCAAAAATTAAATAACATAAAATTCATTACTTAAAATACATTAAACATACATTACAAAAATTAATATACACTTTTCACACATATACTAACATACAAAACACTTTAAAAAAATTGATATTATTAAAAAATCGATATATTTAATGCCTATAGTGTATACTTCGATATTTTGACTTTTATATTTTGAAAATCGATATTACTTACCTTAAATTCGATATTTTTAACCACTATATTGTGTCCATTCGATATTTTGTCCATTCTATATTTTTACTTCGATATTATGTCCATTCTATATTTTGGAATCGATATTATGACTGTTTACCGTACGAGATCAATAATTCTGCATCTAAGTGGTTCAGGTGGTATTATTTTGTCTTCTCTAAACAGAACTCCCTGTTCAATGTTGAGTTCATGACGAACCTCCCAGAATTTATTGGTTTCTTCATTCATTAAGTCAGAGAAAGTGGGCCAATCCTGTACTGTGTAGGATATAAGTTGTGTCATAGTGGTGTCTTTACTCATGCAATCTAACCATTCTTGTGAAGTAATGGTGGTGAGATTGAGTTGCAGAATGGGGTGTTCGGGAGTGCCAAATTGTTCTTCTTTATCCAGGGGACTCCTTGAAAGGAAGTCAGCTGCAGAATTTTTGATGTCCGGAACGTATTCAACCTTAAAACTGAAACCCTCTAACCCTAGAATCCATTTGGCTATGCGGGGAGTGTTGCAAGAGTTATTTTTGGGATTGAACGTGAAAATTAGAGGTTTGTGGTCCATGCGTATACAGAATTGAATGCCCCAAAGAAAGAATTAGAAATGTTTTACAGCCCAGAAACAGGCTTAGGCTTCCCTTTTGACTACAGAGTAGTTCACTTCTGCTTTGGTAAGAGTACTTGAGGCAAAAGCAATAATTCTTTCTTTACCATTAATGACTTGGGAGAGGGTAGCACCGTAGCCATTGTTGCTTGCATCTGTCGTAAGGATAGTCTTACGGTTGTGTTCAAAATTGCATAAGTATGGAGCTGTGAGGATAGCATTTTTTACTTTTAAGAATGATGTTTGCTGTTCCACTGACCATTGGAAGTGAGTGTGATTCTTTGTGAGATCTCTGAGGTTGGAAGTTAAATCAGCGAAATGGTTGACATACTTTGCCATAAACTCTGCGAGACCTAAAAATGATTTCAGTTCATCTTTGTTGGTAGGCGCTGGAGCATCTCTCACTGCTTCTAATAAACAGTATTTTGGTTTAAATCCTCCATTTGAAATGCAGTGTCCCAAGTTCTCCACAGCTTCCACACCCAATTGGCACTTTTCTGTCTTTAAAGTAAGTCCTGCATTTTTGAATCTGGAAAAAAACTGCTTTAGGATTGTATTGTGTTCATCAATGTTAGCACCATAAATCAATACATCATCTTGAAAGCATATTGTCTTGGGAACTGTTAGAAAAGGGGGTCTCTAGTTGGCAGTGGCTTGCCACAGTCTAAGTAGGGACCCTTCTTCCTAGGTCAGAGTAAGGGGGCTACACCCTTTGGTAACCCCTGCTCAACCCTGTGGTAACGTTGCACGAGCAGTTAGGCTTATCTCAGAGGCAGTGTGTAAAGCATTTATGATCATACACAGTAACACAGGAAAGGACACTACAAAGGGACACCACACAAGTAGTTTTAAAAAATAAGTATCTTTATATATAGACTTAACACAAGGCCAATATCTGTAAAAAGCCACAATACTGAAAAAGGGGGTTACTCTTGAAAGGATGGAAAAAGAGTTCAAAGTGTTTAAATAGAGGTTCAGTTCAAAGCAGGGGTCTCTGCGACCCTGAAGTAATCAGGGTTCCCAAGGCCTACATGCTCCGAAGATAACCCACTTACACTCAAGAACTGTTGGCACGGAAACTGTAAAAGGCAAAGAACAAGTTTATTAAGACCCCATGGGGTGGTGGTACACTCAAACAGCACCCTTCGGTAATGCAAGAGGTATCACACCGAACACCGGTGTGACCCCGATTTATATACAGTTTTGGGGCAATAAAAGATAGGCGGCACAAGTTAGAACACATTTTAGGGACATATATGGTCATGTTTTGGAATACAGCCAGCTCATTGGAGGGGGTACAACTCCGCTGGTCAGTTTGACGCACATTCCTAAAGGCTCACTGGTCAGTCGGGACTGCGCATGTGCAAGCTTGACCAGTACTAAAAATAGCCTGTTGCTGGGCAGACTGAAGTGGTCAGTGAAACGGACAATGGACTAAAGGGCACGCCGGCCACGAGGCCGCTTATGGTCTAAGATGGCCGCCGCAACATTCAAAATGGCGTTTTCGTATATAGCCAAGTTAAGGAGGACAACGTGTAGTTTCAGCTAATCGCTAACGCGGCCATGCCAATTACGACAGACGACCCTTTTAGCGTTTAGCTGAATCTACCTCATAATGAACATAATCAGGATGTTCGTCCTCGATGTCTATTAACATTATTTGGGTTACTTCTTTATGAAGCATCATTTTGTCATGAGCAAGAGCTCGTCTTGATGGTATGCAAGCTGATAGGCACATAGAACATAAGGCCGGGCCACATTGAATACATAGGCATATAAAAAACATTGCTCCCACGATTATACATAGAATCGTCAACAGTTTCCAGCCCCAGGTAGCAAGCATGGACCAGAACCATCCTGAAAGTGTCCAAGTTCCATTGTCCGGATGTATCTCAGCTGCGATCTTGTGGAGCTTAGATATGGCATCATAAACAGATGGAGAATTGTCCGGTACGTATACACAACAGCTGCTTCCGATAATTCTGCATGCCCCCCCACGGTCAGCCAAAACTACATCCAGCACCATCCTATTTTGGAGCGTAACAATTCTAGAAATCTGTAGTTCCTCAGTGATGTTTCCCAGGGCAATGGCAGTGTCATTCGCTACAGCCTCGACAACACGTGTCAGTCGTCTTATCTTCCGACTGTTCAATGCAGCCCCCACGAAGGAAAATAGTCCCAAATTAAAGACCACATACTGTTGCAAGGCAGTGTCGGTCTGGTCTATGTCATCCAGAACAACAGTCCGCTTAACCCTGTTCAGAACAAAATCATGATACAAGGTATAATCATTGTGATACATTGGTGGGGCAATGAATACAGGAGGTAGCACAAACGATACATAGCACGTGCCCAACCATCCCAATGGAAGCTGATGGTAACCCTTCGTTCCACAAATGAAGTACGTGTTTCGTGATGCTACAAATGAGATGCCATTCGGGCTATCAAAAGTAAGAGTAGTATTACATTTGCTTTTCCCCACTGCAATCGAACCCTTATTCCTAATACACAAATCGGCTTTAGTAGCAAAGACATTAATGACATGTGCGCTGGATACATTAATATTTCTTTGATTGCTGTACACACGTGGGGCAGACACGTTGTCGGGCCTGTACTCCTCCCATTCAAATCGAGTACCCTCAGCCCGTGGAAACCCATCCTTGTCATGGGTGCATACTTTATTCAAACGGAAAAGCACCCCCCCTTTGGTTGGCCATCTCAAAGTAAAGAGGAGGGTGTACCAGGCGTTGCATGATCCATTGTGCGAAAACGGGAGTGGAATGAGTGGGGTGCCCCCTCTCTTCTGGTGCCCTGGCAACATCCCACACACCCAGCAATTTGAGGTATTGGTCATATTATGTGTGTGATGAAGGATCTGAATAAAACTGTTATTCAGATAGGTTTGCCGATGTCGTTCTTCGTGATAGGGTAATGTAAAGTGAAAATGTTCAGATGGAGCCGGGGTAGTCGGCAGCAAATGTTCACGTACAGGCACCACAAGTTCAACTACCCAGGCTATCACAGCTATTATCACAATAGTCAGAACAAAGAGAAAGGCACCCAATATTCGTTTATCTCGTGATGCCGTTGATGCCATAGTTCAGGAATGTTCGTGCAAAGCCTCAAATAACACAAATTGTTCACAGAGTCTCAGATACACGTGCGTGTATACCTAAAAAAAAAGAAAAATGCGGTGCTGAACTCTGAGGTAGCCGTTGTTTTCTTCTCCGGGCCAAGACGGGTGTCGCTACACTGGCAGAACTGATCCCCCCCCCCTTGGAATTCCAGGTTTCCGTTTCACAAACCTGGAGCGGTAACCAACCAGTCATTAAAAGAAACCCAAAAAAAATCTTCTTATCGAGGACGCAGGTTGTAGCGCTCTCGTCCGGCAGCAGCGTGGTCCGGGAAGGCTCCCTCAACTTCGGCCGACGTCACAGCTGGGCTCTTTTCTTTCTCCAAGATCTCTTTGTAGTCGGTCAGCACAGCAGGAGTCACCAGATCCGGAGAGACACGGCGGCAGTGTGTCGAATGCACCCACCGCTTCCTGTTGGTCACTCGTACAGCGGTTCGGGTTGCAAGGAGGACCTGTTCGGGGCCCTTCCACCTGGGCTCCAGACTGCTCGCTCTCTCAAACGACCGGATCATCACGTGGTCACCAGGGCGGAGATCATGGCCCTCTCCAGTAGAGTTGTCAGGGAGCGCTTCTCGAACCTGTTGATGAATAGAAAGCAAATCATTTGTTAATCGTGCCAAATAGTCGTTCATCATAACACAAGGCACATCATGTATTAATCGCGGCTTAGGCACCCCCCAGATATTCATGGGGCGCCCAAAAACCACCTCGTAGGGTGTAAGGCCAGTTCGAGAATGGGGTACTGATCTAAGAGAGAGCAGTGCTAGCGGCAAAGCGTCTGGCCACTTCAACGATGTAGACGCCACAATTTTGGCCAGCTTAAGTTTCAACGTAGCATTGTACCGCTCAACCAGACCTGCCGACTGAGGGTGGAAGACAGCGTGGAACTTCTGCTGAATCCCTAACCCCTTCAGTACATACTCCACAATCTTTCCAACAAAATGAGGCCCATTATCGCTCCACAGAAAGTTGCAAACTCCAAAGCGAGGAAAGAATTCCTTAAGCAACACCTTAGCTGTTGTCAAAGCCGTATTGTCTTTCGTGGGGAAGGCCTCAACCCATTTGCTAAAAGCACATACCACCACTAGGACATACTTCAGGTTGTTGCAGCGCTCGAGTTGGATGTAATCCATTTGGAGTACCTCAAATGGTGCAGAAGGTGGAACGAACCCTCCTTTCGGAGTATGGGTCCCCTTTCCAGGATTGTGTTGTAAACAAACCAGGCAGGTCTGCACTACTCTCTTCGCAGTATTAGCAATCTCAGGATGTTCCCAAACTCGTGTTAACAGCCGAGTGATTGCAAGAGCTCCGACATGCGCCAGTCCATGTGTCATCTGGACCATCGTCTGCAAGTAAGCCGCAGGCAATTTCCACTTCTCCATGTCTTTGCTTCTCCAACAACCTTCGTCATCTAGTACCCCATCTGCTGCCCATGCCGCAAGTTCAGATTCAGTAGCTGATTTTTGAATATCCAATATTTCTGCTCTAGCATCACTCCATCGCTCAGCCTGCGATTGTACCACATACATGGGGGAGCTAGTTCGGGACATAGCCGTTTGTCTCGCTATGCTGTCTGCAAAGGCATTTCCTTGGCCCACTTTATCCGTGATCTTTTTGTGAGCACTGCATTTTACTATCGCTACTTTCTTTGGGCCAAGCAACGCGTTTAGGAGATCACGCACTAGCTCTCCGTGCATAATGTGTTCTCCGTGAGATGTCAAAAACCCACGCTCTCTCCAGAGTAGCCCAAAGTCATGTGCTACTCCGAAGGCGTATCTGCTGTCTGTGTATATGTTCACACATAGGCCAACACTCAACTCGCAGGCTCTTGTTAAGGCTATCAGCTCTGCTGCCTGAGCCGATTTCTGTGGTATCCTAGCTGTTTCTACCACTGTCTTAAGTGTCGTGATCGCATAGGCTGCGGAAGTCGTACCATCTGGCAGCCTTAAACACGATCCATCAACCCACAGTTCCCCATCCACATCTGGAAGTGGCACATCCTGTAAGTCGACACGACCCTTTGTCTGTTCCTCGGTCAGGAAAACACAATCGTGATGTTTTTCTTCCTGACCCTCCTCGGCCGGATAGGGCAATAAAGTGGCAGGGTTCAAAGTAGCGCATCTTTTCAGTGTAATATGTGGCGCCAAAAGTGTCAGCTCATATCCTGTTAGCCGTGCACTTGTGAGGTATTGGGTCTTTGTTTGGTTTAGCAGAGCATCTACTGCGTGAGGAACTAACACCAGCAGTTTGTGCGATAACACTATTCCCTCACTCTGTCGTATGGCTACTGCCGTTGCTGCTACCGCTCGAAAACACCCAGGCAACCCTCGTGCTACAGGATCAAGAATGGCAGAGAAGTATGCACATGGTCTCTGCTTATCCCTGGAATGTTCATCGAAATCAGACAGTTCCTGGAGCGATGGGCCCTTATTTCGAACCGTTGCTCCAGGGACTGGATGATGCTGATTGTGGAAACAGCACGAACTGTGATGGAGATTCTTGAGAAAGAAATTAAGGAGTTGGAAGATAAGTTAAAGGAGGGAGACCCAGTAGATGAGGGAAAAAGGAAACTTGAAGAAATTCAATTTGAACTGGAATCCTTCTCAGATTACCTTCTAAAAAGGAAAACAGAAAAACTGAGGAAGGATGTCCGAATGTTCTCACAAGAACGGGCCTATCCTTACTTGGGGACTAATTTCTACACCAACCAAGAAGAAAATGCCCCCCGAGGACAGGCACCTAGGTGGGGACAGGGAAGAAAAGTTACTACCTTCTCTGAAACAACTGACTCTGAGGGGGACACCCCAGAGGAATATGACCCAAGCTATGAACAAGGACACAACCCTAATCAGGGACACAATTCCAACAGAGGGAACAGAAATGCAGGATATGACCGCAACTACCAACCTAACCGTTTTTTAGGGAATCGCCGGGGCAACACTCGTCCCCCGCCGAGAACCCCCCAAACGAGGAGTTACCATCAGGGTCGCGGGCAGCCGCAGATGTACGTGCAGACTCGCCAACAGCAGTATTGGAGAACATAAGGGGGCTCCCTATATTTAATCTATCCAATGAAACTGTAGACTCCGAGGCTACTCGACTTTTATCTAGAGGCCTCTCTTTTGTGCCATCCTCCAATTTCAACAAATTTGAACTTAATAAGGATCTACAATTATTCTTTAGGAAAATACGCCTCCAGAAGTTTTTCCTGGAAGCACCCCCCACCGGAAATGAAAACAACAAATCTGGGTGCAAACCTCCATCTTCATTTACACCCTCCTTGGAGATGGTTGGACCTGAGGTCAACATATTTGAAAAAACTGTCATGCAGAAGATCAATAAGGTGACCAAATATGTGCCCCTTCCTAAATCCAACCTCTCCATTAAAGAAAAGAAAGCTTTAAAGGATCTGGAGGCAAACAAAAATATCACAATTAAACCTTGTGATAAAGGTGGTGGGATAACAATCCTGGACACTACGGACTACAAAAGGAAGATGAATGATCTACTATCTTCCTCAGGCCACTACATACGTGTCATCAGAAACCCTGAGAATGCCCTTAAGAAACGGATATTGAGTATGGTCCAAAAAGCGGTCAACCAGGATCACATTTGTGAAGCTGAGGCAGAATATTTGACTCCATCTAACACCAAAATACCTATTATTTATGGTTTACCAAAAACACATAAAAACAGTGTAGATCCCCCCATGCGACCAATAGTCTCTACCATTGGCTCTGCCACCGAGCCCCTATCGAAGTATATCGATAAGTTTTTAAACCCTATGGTGACAGAGCTCAAATCATATGTAAGAGATACTGGGCACTTTATCCAACAAGTGGAAGGGATGCCATTTCTCGAAAACTCAGAAATAATGGTTACACTGGATGTGGAGTCTCTGTACTCAAACATACCACAACAAGGAGCATATGATGCAATTGAGACTATACTCTCCAGAAACAATGGTATAACCAACTCTGAATTCATACTGCAATGTTTGAAAGTGGTATTATTCGAAAACTACTTTGAATTCGAGAATACCATATACAGACAGGCATCCGGGGTCAGCATGGGAGCCAGCTGTGCCCCCAGCATTGCCTGTCTGTATATGGGGGAATTCGAAAGGATGAATATCTTCAATGAAATAGCCCCCTTCTTTGAGAACGTCATGAACTGGAAACGGTTCATTGACAACATCTTTTTTATCTGGAAGGGGGCAGAAGAACAACTGACGGAATTCATTGATTGGCTCAATTTGGCGGACTCCAACCTGAAATTTACCAGCCACACCAGTAGGTCTAGAATTGAATTTCTAGACATCTGGATTGAACATCGAAATAATGCCATCATAGTATCGCTGTATACGAAACCTACAGCACGAAACACGTTGCTCCAATATGGTAGCTTCCACCCGCGCAGCCAGAGGGACAGCATTCCCTACAGTCAGTTCCTTCGGATTAGAAGGAACTGTACGGACCTACAAGACTTTTTGACTCAAGCGGACATACTCCAAGAAAAACTACGATTCCGTGGATACCCCCCAAGATTGATCAGAGAGTCATTTAAAAGAGCCAGATATACTAACAGGGAAGCTATGTTTGTGGAAAACAAATCGGAGAAATTGAATCAACTGGTGTGCGTCACCCGCCACTCGGAATTAAATCACAAGATCAGGCAGGCAGTAAATTCGAGCTGGCATATCTTAAACTTGGAGGAAAACAAAACACACCTCCGACGACCCATCTTTGCCTTCAAGAAAAATCGGAATTTAAGAAGCCATTTAGTAAAAGGAAAAATACAGGAACCCCCCACAAACAAACAAACCTCCTTAACAGGAATGGAGCCTATATATGGCAACCATAAATGTGGAACATGCCACATTTGTCCACAGGCGATAGTGGGTGACACAGTCATCACCAACACACGGACCATCTCTGTCAGCAGGAATGCCACGTTAACCAATTGTCGCACTAACAACATCATTTACCTTATCTTGTGCCCTTGCAATCTCCCATATGTTGGAGAAACTGGTCGAGAATGCCGGGTACGCATAGGTGAGCATAAGTCAAATATAAGGAACAAAAAGACAGCAGCTCCTATTGTGACCCATTGGTTAGAGAAAAGCCATACAGACACGGAAATCCGCTGGTTTATCTTAGAAAAGATAAAGACCAACCCTGGAATCGACCCCATATGCCTCCGAAAGAAACGGGAGGTCTTTTGGATCTTCTATCTGGACTCTGTCAAAAAAGGCTTGAATGAGGAGTGCCCCTGGCATCAGGCATTTCTTTAATAAATTAAATGCAGATCAGCAGTTATAAAAAGTGTAGCCCCACCGATTTGACTAAACAACTGACCATCTTAGGTACCGCAATCTTTTTATTGTATGTACCTTCGATTGGGTCGAGGTGAAACTATATAACTGAAAACTAGCTCGGGTATACAACAGATCTAAGGAATACTGTCCCTCGTGCTGCCTTGATTGATTCCCAAATAAGATTCCTAAAACCACATGTAGTTATGATTGAATCCTTATGAAGTCTAACTGCGGGCGTGTCTTCGTCATATAATGTCACAAAAACGAGTAATAGCGCCGGTGATACTAAACAATACGCTAAGTGACCGCAGGGAATACTTGTACCCTCAGGAACTTAATAACATAATAACAGGCATTGCGGCTAAAAAGAATATCGGTCCTTAATTTGATGTCTGCCGCATTCCCTCTGATTGTGATTAATATGACATTCGTCGGTATACATCATATGCCGACTCATGAAAATAAGGCAGTGAGAGTAAAATAATAAATAAATTAAAATAATGTCATAAATAGCAAGAACACCGTGGATAATAAATACCACGAGAGTTATCACGAGGATTACTATTACGCTCAATAACATTAGGCATTGTAATAAGAGAAGATCGGTTTTACGTTGATGGCCGCCACATCTTCTTAGACTACTATTAATATGACCACCGTCAGGATACACAATATGGCGACTTAGGATACAATGATATCGAGAGTCCGTCCTTTGTTTCCATCGTGTTCAATCAGGGCCAGCTGAGAAGGGACGCCCATGAAGCGCGGAGATGCCGATACTTAAATAGGACGCCGAAAATGCGGGAAAACCGGCTTCTCTCAACTGGCCGACGGACTAAGTCGGCGGAACCCCTCCTTGAGGATACAGGCGTCCGGAAACGAGGTAAGTGTCTAGCAGAAGCCTCGCGTATTTTGAAATACCACCAGGGAGATTCCCTTCTTCTAAAAACTTTCCCCGCTATCCCCATGTAGGTACTGTAGCAGTCGGCGCTTGCTGAAAACGGCCGGGAAATGCGTGAAAGTCTTTTGTAAATAGCAGGGAAATTGAACAAAATCGAAACCAGTGTCAAGATGTTCTCCCGCTTACTAAAAGGTAAAAACGATAGCTATTACTACAAATTAGTGAAGAGGGGTAACGAGGGGTATTAGCTACCTCTAATCATTGTCCCTACTCGCAGGCATATAGGCACCGATTGGATCCGTGTATCCCTACGCTCCCGGAATCCACTGAAAGATAAATCATCCATATCCGAACATCAATGATGCCCAAGAGGTCTAACTCTGACCTGAAGTCTGAAAGGTAAATAGAACTATTCTAGTAGGTTAATAATAACAACCTAGAAAACATAAAGGAGGGGTGGATCAGGCCCTTGATCACCACGGACCTAGAATCAATAGGCTTAAAGCTTGTGCCCCAGCTAGGTTTCTGATTAGACCTTTTTACCATGGGGAGGGGCGTTGGAATGTGTGAACAATTTCGATCCAGGGGGGCCAGTACTATAAGCTGATACAACTGTCCTTTATTTTACAGGCCCTATTGCGGTCCAATTGTTGTCTTGAACTGCCTCTCAGCATACAGGTTGAACGCCAAAATAAATAAATAGGTGGGTGATTAGTACAATATGGTGTTCTTTCTAGAGTGTTAACAACAATGAATAGGTTAACCTAGAAAAGACCAAGGTTCTAGCTAAAAAACTTCCGAACTATGATCAAGTTTAGAAATAAAATAGGATCTCCATCTGCTTCTTACAGGAACCTAACTGTAAATATTCAGTAAACATTCAGTTCCGCGAAAGTATCTGAGCGTAGACGCCGATGTACCCGACGGGGTCCTTTGAAGCTTGCCTCCCTTAAACAGCATAACTGAATAAAAAAACAGGTAAAAAAAAAAAAAAAAATAAAAAAAAAAAAAATTGTAACTACCAACATTATATGGCAGAAGAAGTATAAAACAACTGTACATTTTCCACTAGGACCTTCTCTAACCTACCTGGGCAAGTTAACGATAGGATTTTCCGTGTCATGCGTGTACCCGAGATGAGAACGAAATAAACCTAAATACAAGTGAATGTGTGTGAACAGTTGTATGGAAGTGTAGATGTCCTGTTCTGTGCTAAAATGTGTTCCATGGTCCATACAGTTAAGGCCATCATTATGCCTTCCAGATTTCACTTATTTGGGAATCTGCATTAGGGAGTGTCTCAAGAGGGTTGACATAGCGTGGCAATCACTGGCCGAATGCAGGAGTTCTGGCTGCAAAACCATTTAAAATGAAAAATGTAATTGATGAAAGCATTATATTTATGTCTGCTTAAATACTTGAAAAGTACTACAATCATTGTGGATGAACTATTATTGTTGTTTTTTTAAAAAAGAGAGATCAGCTTTTTGAATATATACATAACTAAACAGAATAGTAAAAATGTATTTTGTTCTGCTCTCTATTACAGAGTTTTATACCCCTGTGCCCGCCCCAGTATACTGCCCCTTGCCCTGACGAAGGTGCGGCCCCTCTGGCCGGTCACCGAAACGCGCGTCGGCGTATGTCCCCTGGAATACAGCTATTACCCGCATAACAACAGGACCTGTAGCTAAAAACCAACTATCCGGATGAACATCCCGACTGTACCACCTATGTGCTAGAATTGCAAGGGAAAGTAGGATGAATGAGAGAGTGATTGGTGTATGTAACTAGGAGAGAGAGTGTAAGTAGGGATGAAATGAATGAGTATGTGCTTGTAAATTGAGGCTGTTACTGGGTAGGATGAATTGCTGTGACAGTTTTGCCTTCTAATCTATCTGTTTTTATATGCATCTGTGATATATCCTAACCAAATCTATTTTGTTCCACAAAAAGAGTATTTTTTGTATCATAAAATTAAAATAAAAATAAAAAATATATTTTCATAATATGAAGTTGTTTAGTCCCCTTGATTCGACCATGTGATTCTGCTATGTGCCGTCAACCCCTTGGTTAATCACCCCTCCATATGTATCAATTTGGACCCTATAGCTAGGGCCTATATATCCTGAGGCAGGGTTCTCTCCTTTTCTATAATTGGCTTCTTCCCCCACTTTACCTGCCCACATCATTAAGACACCCACGGGGAACCCCCTTCTCTGTTCAGTTTATTCCCAGCCTTGAGCTGTGGGGGTTTGTTTGGGTTCTTTAAACTGAATGGACCGGGAGAATTTATGAATGAAATCTGAGTGACTGTGTTTGTATGTTGGGATAGCTTGTCTGTGACTTCATAAGTGATACACGCATGACCTATGCCTTATACCATCTTAGGCCAAATAAATAGGAAAGAAAAATAAATTAACACCTGACTTAGAGGAGTGGTCTCTCCTGGACTGATCCCTACCAACTAGTCAAGCCCTTGTTAGCCCTATACCAACCTCTCCTCACTAAAAACCAGAATGGACACCATAAAAACGTTCGGTTTCACAGATGATGACTTTGCTAAAATGTTGGGCCTCCCAGTTGACGGCAACCAAGATTTTACTGTACCCAAGGGACTAAATGGAGATTGGAACAAACTATTAAATCTCCGGAAAAAATCGAAGAGAACAGAACTACATGCTAAGTTCATGTTAGACTATCTAAGAGCAGGCACCATCCCGATTGGGCTTAGAGTCCGGAACATCCCTGGAATGTTCATCGAAATCAGACAGTTCCTGGAGCGATGGGCCCTTATTTCGAACCGTTGCTCCAGGGACTGGATGATGCTGATTGTGGAAACAGCACGAACTGTGATGGAGATTCTTGAGAAAGAAATTAAGGAGTTGGAAGATAAGTTAAAGGAGGGAGACCCAGTAGATGAGGGAAAAAGGAAACTTGAAGAAATTCAATTTGAACTGGAATCCTTCTCAGATTACCTTCTAAAAAGGAAAACAGAAAAACTGAGGAAGGATGTCCGAATGTTCTCACAAGAACGGGCCTATCCTTACTTGGGGACTAATTTCTACACCAACCAAGAAGAAAATGCCCCCCGAGGACAGGCACCTAGGTGGGGACAGGGAAGAAAAGTTACTACCTTCTCTGAAACAACTGACTCTGAGGGGGACACCCCAGAGGAATATGACCCAAGCTATGAACAAGGACACAACCCTAATCAGGGACACAATTCCAACAGAGGGAACAGAAATGCAGGATATGACCGCAACTACCAACCTAACCGTTTTTTAGGGAATCGCCGGGGCAACACTCGTCCCCCGCCGAGAACCCCCCAAACGAGGAGTTACCATCAGGGTCGCGGGCAGCTGCAGATGTACGTGCAGACTCGCCAACAGCAGTATTGGAGAACATAAGGGGGCTCCCTATATTTAATCTATCCAATGAAACTGTAGACTCCGAGGCTACTCGACTTTTATCTAGAGGCCTCTCTTTTGTGCCATCCTCCAATTTCAACAAATTTGAACTTAATAAGGATCTACAATTATTCTTTAGGAAAATACGCCTCCAGAAGTTTTTCCTGGAAGCACCCCCCACCGGAAATGAAAACAACAAATCTGGGTGCAAACCTCCATCTTCATTTACACCCTCCTTGGAGATGGTTGGACCTGAGGTCAACATATTTGAAAAAACTGTCATGCAGAAGATCAATAAGGTGACCAAATATGTGCCCCTTCCTAAATCCAACCTCTCCATTAAAGAAAAGAAAGCTTTAAAGGATCTGGAGGCAAACAAAAATATCACAATTAAACCTTGTGATAAAGGTGGTGGGATAACAATCCTGGACACTACGGACTACAAAAGGAAGATGAATGATCTACTATCTTCCTCAGGCCACTACATACGTGTCATCAGAAACCCTGAGAATGCCCTTAAGAAACGGATATTGAGTATGGTCCAAAAAGCGGTCAACCAGGATCACATTTGTGAAGCTGAGGCAGAATATTTGACTCCATCTAACACCAAAATACCTATTATTTATGGTTTACCAAAAACACATAAAAACAGTGTAGATCCCCCCATGCGACCAATAGTCTCTACCATTGGCTCTGCCACCGAGCCCCTATCGAAGTATATCGATAAGTTTTTAAACCCTATGGTGACAGAGCTCAAATCATATGTAAGAGATACTGGGCACTTTATCCAACAAGTGGAAGGGATGCCATTTCTCGAAAACTCAGAAATAATGGTTACACTGGATGTGGAGTCTCTGTACTCAAACATACCACAACAAGGAGCATATGATGCAATTGAGACTATACTCTCCAGAAACAATGGTATAACCAACTCTGAATTCATACTGCAATGTTTGAAAGTGGTATTATTCGAAAACTACTTTGAATTCGAGAATACCATATACAGACAGGCATCCGGGGTCAGCATGGGAGCCAGCTGTGCCCCCAGCATTGCCTGTCTGTATATGGGGGAATTCGAAAGGATGAATATCTTCAATGAAATAGCCCCCTTCTTTGAGAACGTCATGAACTGGAAACGGTTCATTGACGACATCTTTTTTATCTGGAAGGGGGCAGAAGAACAACTGACGGAATTCATTGATTGGCTCAATTTGGCGGACTCCAACCTGAAATTTACCAGCCACACCAGTAGGTCTAGAATTGAATTTCTAGACATCTGGATTGAACATCGAAATAATGCCATCATAGTATCGCTGTATACGAAACCTACAGCACGAAACACGTTGCTCCAATATGGTAGCTTCCACCCGCGCAGCCAGAGGGACAGCATTCCCTACAGTCAGTTCCTTCGGATTAGAAGGAACTGTACGGACCTACAAGACTTTTTGACTCAAGCGGACATACTCCAAGAAAAACTACGATTCCGTGGATACCCCCCAAGATTGATCAGAGAGTCATTTAAAAGAGCCAGATATACTAACAGGGAAGCTATGTTTGTGGAAAACAAATCGGAGAAATTGAATCAACTGGTGTGCGTCACCCGCCACTCGGAATTAAATCACAAGATCAGGCAGGCAGTAAATTCGAGCTGGCATATCTTAAACTTGGAGGAAAACAAAACACACCTCCGACGACCCATCTTTGCCTTCAAGAAAAATCGGAATTTAAGAAGCCATTTAGTAAAAGGAAAAATACAGGAACCCCCCACAAACAAACAAACCTCCTTAACAGGAATGGAGCCTATATATGGCAACCATAAATGTGGAACATGCCACATTTGTCCACAGGCGATAGTGGGTGACACAGTCATCACCAACACACGGACCATCTCTGTCAGCAGGAATGCCACGTTAACCAATTGTCGCACTAACAACATCATTTACCTTATCTTGTGCCCTTGCAATCTCCCATATGTTGGAGAAACTGGTCGAGAATGCCGGGTACGCATAGGTGAGCATAAGTCAAATATAAGGAACAAAAAGACAGCAGCTCCTATTGTGACCCATTGGTTAGAGAAAAGCCATACAGACACGGAAATCCGCTGGTTTATCTTAGAAAAGATAAAGACCAACCCTGGAATCGACCCCATATGCCTCCGAAAGAAACGGGAGGTCTTTTGGATCTTCTATCTGGAGTCTGTCAAAAAAGGCTTGAATGAGGAGTGCCCCTGGCATCAGGCATTTCTTTAATAAATTAAATGCAGATCAGCAGTTATAAAAAGTGTAGCCCCACCGATTTGACTAAACAACTGACCATCTTAGGTACCGCAATCTTTTTATTGTATGTACCTTCGATTGGGTCGAGGTGAAACTATATAACTGAAAACTAGCTCGGGTATACAACAGATCTAAGGAATACTGTCCCTCGTGCTGCCTTGATTGATTCCCAAATAAGATTCCTAAAACCACATGTAGTTATGATTGAATCCTTATGAAGTCTAACTGCGGGCGTGTCTTCGTCATATAATGTCACAAAAACGAGTAATAGCGCCGGTGATACTAAACAATACGCTAAGTGACCGCAGGGAATACTTGTACCCTCAGGAACTTAATAACATAATAACAGGCATTGCGGCTAAAAAGAATATCGGTCCTTAATTTGATGTCTGCCGCATTCCCTCTGATTGTGATTAATATGACATTCGTCGGTATACATCATATGCCGACTCATGAAAATAAGGCAGTGAGAGTAAAATAATAAATAAATTAAAATAATGTCATAAATAGCAAGAACACCGTGGATAATAAATACCACGAGAGTTATCACGAGGATTACTATTACGCTCAATAACATTAGGCATTGTAATAAGAGAAGATCGGTTTTACGTTGATGGCCGCCACATCTTCTTAGACTACTATTAATATGACCACCGTCAGGATACACAATATGGCGACTTAGGATACAATGATATCGAGAGTCCGTCCTTTGTTTCCATCGTGTTCAATCAGGGCCAGCTGAGAAGGGACGCCCATGAAGCGCGGAGATGCCGATACTTAAATAGGACGCCGAAAATGCGGGAAAACCGGCTTCTCTCAACTGGCCGACGGACTAAGTCGGCGGAACCCCTCCTTGAGGATACAGGCGTCCGGAAACGAGGTAAGTGTCTAGCAGAAGCCTCGCGTATTTTGAAATACCACCAGGGAGATTCCCTTCTTCTAAAAACTTTCCCCGCTATCCCCATGTAGGTACTGTAGCAGTCGGCGCTTGCTGAAAACGGCCGGGAAATGCGTGAAAGTCTTTTGTAAATAGCAGGGAAATTGAACAAAATCGAAACCAGTGTCAAGATGTTCTCCCGCTTACTAAAAGGTAAAAACGATAGCTATTACTACAAATTAGTGAAGAGGGGTAACGAGGGGTATTAGCTACCTCTAATCATTGTCCCTACTCGCAGGCATATAGGCACCGATTGGATCCGTGTATCCCTACGCTCCCGGAATCCACTGAAAGATAAATCATCCATATCCGAACATCAATGATGCCCAAGAGGTCTAACTCTGACCTGAAGTCTGAAAGGTAAATAGAACTATTCTAGTAGGTTAATAATAACAACCTAGAAAACATAAAGGAGGGGTGGATCAGGCCCTTGATCACCACGGACCTAGAATCAATAGGCTTAAAGCTTGTGCCCCAGCTAGGTTTCTGATTAGACCTTTTTACCATGGGGAGGGGCGTTGGAATGTGTGAACAATTTCGATCCAGGGGGGCCAGTACTATAAGCTGATACAACTGTCCTTTATTTTACAGGCCCTATTGCGGTCCAATTGTTGTCTTGAACTGCCTCTCAGCATACAGGTTGAACGCCAAAATAAATAAATAGGTGGGTGATTAGTACAATATGGTGTTCTTTCTAGAGTGTTAACAACAATGAATAGGTTAACCTAGAAAAGACCAAGGTTCTAGCTAAAAAACTTCCGAACTATGATCAAGTTTAGAAATAAAATAGGATCTCCATCTGCTTCTTACAGGAACCTAACTGTAAATATTCAGTAAACATTCAGTTCCGCGAAAGTATCTGAGCGTAGACGCCGATGTACCCGACGGGGTCCTTTGAAGCTTGCCTCCCTTAAACAGCATAACTGAATAAAAAACCAGGTAAAAAAAAAAAAAAAAAAAAAAAAAATTGTAACTACCAACATTATATGGCAGAAGAAGTATAAAACAACTGTACATTTTCCACTAGAACCTTCTCTAACCTACCTGGGCAAGTTAACGATAGGATTTTCCGTGTCATGCGTGTACCCGAGATGAGAACGAAATAAACCTAAATACAAGTGAATGTGTGTGAACAGTTGTATGGAAGTGTAGATGTCCTGTTCTGTGCTAAAATGTGTTCCATGGTCCATACAGTTAAGGCCATCATTATGCCTTCCAGATTTCACTTATTTGGGAATCTGCATTAGGGAGTGTCTCAAGAGGGTTGACATAGCGTGGCAATCACTGGCCGAATGCAGGAGTTCTGGCTGCAAAACCATTTAAAATGAAAAATGTAATTGATGAAAGCATTATATTTATGTCTGCTTAAATACTTGAAAAGTACTACAATCATTGTGGATGAACTATTATTGTTGTTTTTTTAAAAAAGAGAGATCAGCTTTTTGAATATATACATAACTAAACAGAATAGTAAAAATGTATTTTGTTCTGCTCTCTATTACAGAGTTTTATACCCCTGTGCCCGCCCCAGTATACTGCCCCTTGCCCTGACGAAGGTGCGGCCCCTCTGGCCGGTCACCGAAACGCGCGTCGGCGTATGTCCCCTGGAATACAGCTATTACCCGCATAACAACAGGACCTGTAGCTAAAAACCAACTATCCGGATGAACATCCCGACTGTACCACCTATGTGCTAGAATTGCAAGGGAAAGTAGGATGAATGAGAGAGTGATTGGTGTATGTAACTAGGAGAGAGAGTGTAAGTAGGGATGAAATGAATGAGTATGTGCTTGTAAATTGAGGCTGTTACTGGGTAGGATGAATTGCTGTGACAGTTTTGCCTTCTAATCTATCTGTTTTTATATGCATCTGTGATATATCCTAACCAAATCTATTTTGTTCCACAAAAAGAGTATTTTTTGTATCATAAAATTAAAATTAAAATAAAAAATATATTTTCATAATATGAAGTTGTTTAGTCCCCTTGATTCGACCATGTGATTCTGCTATGTGCCGTCAACCCCTTGGTTAATCACCCCTCCATATGTATCAATTTGGACCCTATAGCTAGGGCCTATATATCCTGAGGCAGGGTTCTCTCCTTTTCTATAATCTGCTTATCCCCGTGTAGTTGCACTAACACTGACAACGCGCACCCATCATTCTCGTGCACGTACAATGTGAAAAGTTTCGTGTAGTCTTGTGTGCCTAACACGGGTGCGGAACAAAGGGCCTGCCTCAACTGTTCAAAAGCCTTCTGACATTCATCTGTCCATTCTTAGGGCATTGGTGTAGCTTTGGACAATAACGCTAGCAAGGGTTTTATGATGTGTGAAAAACCCATGATCCACTGTCTACAAAAGGACGTCAACCCTATGAAGGCACATACGTCTCTCTGCGTGCGGGGGACTGGTGTGTCTAAAATCGCTTGAATTCGATCAGATGTTAATGCACGCCCCTCCTTAGACAACAGATGACCGAGGTAGGTCACCTGAGGTCTACAGTATTGAAGCTTTTTCTTCGAAACCTTATGATTGTTCTGTGCCAAAAAGGAAAGCAACGCAAGTGTACTTTCTTCACATTGTGCATAAGAGTCAGCAGCAAGCAGAAGGTCATCCACGTACTGGATGAGAGCAACGCCAGACTGCAATTTAAAGGAATCTAGCTGCCTCTTCAAAGCCTGGCTGTAGATGCTAGGGCTTTCAGTATAACCTTGGGGAACACGACAAAATCTATACGATTTATTATTTAGCGTAAAGCCAAACAGGTATCTACTATCAGGATGAACAGGGATGGAAAAGAACGCATTCTTTAAATCAATTACGCTAAACGTGGTGGCCGTGGGTGGGACCAATGTAAGCAGGGTCGTAATATCAGACACCACCGGGTATTGGGGAATGACAATTTTGTTGATCTCTCGCAAGTCAATAAAAAAGCGATAGACTTTGTCGTCAGTATCTCTCTTAAGGATCGGAAGAATGGGACTGTTGCAAACTATATAAGGGACCTCCTCCACAACCCCTGCAGAAATTAAATCCTGAACAATATGTGTCAATGCAATTTCACCTTCCCTCGAAATCTTATACTGTGGCGCTCGTGGTAGAGGGGCCCCCTCCTTAACAGTAATGTGTATTGGTGGAATACGCATCTCTCCCACATCCGTATCTGAGGTCGCCCATAACGTATGCGGTAGAGAGGCCAAAGCTGGAATATCTAAAATAGCATAAAACCTGTCGGGGTCAGGATAATTGTCATTCAGGATAACCCGCACTCCCTCAGGGGCGCAACGTATCGTCGCTCGAAAATATTTAAGCAAATCAATACCCAGGATATTATCTGGCGTATGGGGTGATAACAAAAATTGACCAAAACTGAAATATTTGTCAAGACATAGTGCAAGGGGCTTTGACAATGGGCTAGGGGAGGGTGTGCCATCAAACCCTACACATGTAATCATTTCGCCAGACAGGGGAGCCCTCGGAACCAAGTTTTTCGACAAAGCGCTACGTGTAGCTCCTGTGTCGACTAGAAATTGATCAGTAGAACCCAGAATACCCGCTGTCACATATGGACCCTGCTGATCTACTGGCACTTCAACTGATTCCTTACCCCATCCTACGCAGTCCTATGCATACACATAATCCTGGTGCTCCACATTTTCACCCTCCGAAATCTGATATTGATTTCGTCTATCAAACGTGTTTCGCTCATCCTGGCCACGGCCCCTCTCCTCAACTCTTCCACGATCACTTCCGCCACCTCTCGCTCCCGTATAACCTCCTCTCGACCTACCACCTCCTCGACCACGCTGACTACGCTGCTCACGAAGTACCGGACAATCATCAGCCCAATGCCCAAACTCCTTACAATAAGCACACTGATCCTCCGCTATATCCGTACGACCATATGACGTATTCCCTCCACCTCGTCTACCTCTATCATTCCCTCTACCCTGTGTTCCCCGAACCTGCGCCAACATCACCTTCGTTTTCAATTCCTTCGCCTTTTTCTCAACACTTTCTTTAGCCTCCAATTCCTGCCGCTCATAATACTGAGCCATAGTTAACAGGACGCAGGGGTCGCCGTGGCCCAGGAACTTTCACTCGACTTCAATCGTTTTGCAATCTCCGGTAGGAGATTAGCCACATACTTATCTACAAACAGATGCCGACCCGTATCGTCTGTTAAAGATTGACCACTGTAATCATGGAATGCCTCCTCGAAACGTGTAAAGAAATCTGAAACCGTTTCATCGGGTTTCTGTTTGCACGAAGTTAGCATAGTCCAATCGATCTTTTTAGAGGGAACAAGCGTCTTTAATTTAATCAAGATAGCTGCCGGAAGATCTAGAATTAACTGACAAGGCTTACATGCCGGTTCCCTATCTAAATCGGCAGCATTTATTTCTTTCCATGTGCCCCCCAATATTGTTTCATCGTTATTTTTACGAATTTGTCTCCACATATCAGGTGGTAGAATTAGCCCAAAGAACAAATCTATATCAACAAGAGTCATCACACAAGACGAAATAGCCCCTTCCACCCCTTCATAAAATGCCGCCGGATTTTTCCGAAGATCAGGTAGAGAATTTTTCAATGCCATAACATCTGCTCTATTCCAAGGCGTGTATACCCAGTTATATACAAAATACCCTTTCGCATCCTTTGACGATTTATCATCATCTGTACCTTCCCCTTTAGGTGGAACATACAAGGGCGCGGCTTCACGCATAGGCATAACATGCAATGCAAAACTCTTATCTGAACCCCGGAGAGAACACTCCTTAATCTGCCCGTTATTCTCCGATTCGGACTCCTTTTGCCTCCTTTTCCGCTCCTCCCGCAATCTGGTTGTCTCGTCTCGCAGCCGGATCAGTTGATTGAATAGGTCGTCAACATCTGCAAGATCAAATACACCTTTAACCAAATTCTCACGATACACTGACAACGATTTAGGTTCTAACGTGTCTGAAAGTTCACGATACGCGGCAACAACTTCATCCGCCAAAGTAGACAGAAAATACATTAATTCAAGATCCGACCACGCCCTCTTCTCCGCAAGCAACTCATCCTGAGAAACACATTTCTTATTCACTTTACGAGCCCAACTGCGTAAATGTGCGGACCTCTCCGCAGTAAACCTGAGAGCAGATACCCCCTTCGGTTCCGACTTATCCTTTCCATCATCCTCTGAATCTGCAGCTGGTGCCGTCGGCGAAACGTACGGAGGCGGTGACCGATCTAACAATGAAAAATCATCAATTTCATTATTAAGGACAGGATAAAGCGGTCGGCGAATAGGAAATTGACCAGTCGTTTGCAATTTACGTTCCCGTTCCTCCCTCTCTTTCTTCTCCTGAGCCTCCTTCTCCTCAAGCTGTAAAGCCTTATCCCGAGCAGCCTTGCGCTGCTCTTTGTCCGCCAAGGCAACTTCACGCTTCATACGCTCACGCACCGCTTTCTCCCACATTCGCACACAATCAAACATGTTTTGTCTAGACCTGCGTTGAAACAAACATTGCTCCACAAACTGTACTTTTCGTAAATCGAACGACCCATGTAGAGGCCATTGCAATTCAGGATCGGCCTTTGTATACTTATGCCATAATTTGCTGTACATAATAGGGGGAAGGCCAAGTTTGATGTACATCTCGCGATTTGGTGTTCCTTCTGGGGGAGCCGGCTGTGCTTCCGCTAACCTAATTGTGGTACCATCTCCAAGACAGCACATCCCTCGGAGTGTGCTGAAAACAGGCATGTTCAAAAAGTATCACGAAAGCGTGACACCACACAAAATGGCACTTACAGTACTTCACACAAATGTGCCGCTCAAAGGAAAAAAACAAAGTTAGAGAAACATCTCTACATGCCTGCCTATGTGAAGTGCACTACACATATAAGTTCAAAGATCACAAAGTCACAATGTAAGCTAACTCAAATCAAAACGTAGATCGTAGGACTTCGGCAAGCGTCCGAGGACTACCTTACCGATCACAAATCATAGAACTTCAGTAAGCGTCCGAAGACTACCTTACCGAACACAAATCATAGAACTTCAGTAAGCGTCCGAAGACTACCTTACCGATCACAAATCATAGAACTTCAGTAAGCGTCCGAAGACTACCTTACCGAACACAAATCTTACCCAAATTCTCAAATGTCCAGATTCCAACTGCCAAGGTCTTATAATCAAATCAGCCAAACGGCACTTTCCCAGCAACACAGACACTCGAAAACTCAGTCGGAGACCGGCGCCACCTGGAAGGTCAGATCGGAAGGAAAGGAAGAAACACCGTGGGAGCCAAGACTCGGGTCACTCAGTGGCAGCGCGCGTCCATGGCGAGTTTCCAAGCCTTCGTCACGACCTCTCCTTCGGGCATCCGAGTCGCCGATGAGTCCCTTCGTGGTCGCCAATTTGAAGTAATCAGGGTTCCCAAGGCCTACATGCTCCGAAGATAACCCACTTACACTCAAGAACTGTTGGCACGGAAACTGTAAAAGGCAAAGAACAAGTTTATTAAGACCCCATGGGGTGGTGGTACACTCAAACAGCACCCTTCGGTAATGCAAGAGGTATCACACCGAACACCGGTGTGACCCCGATTTATATACAGTTTTGGGGCAATAAAAGATAGGCGGCACAAGTTAGAACACATTTTAGGGACATATATGGTCATGTTTTGGAATACAGCCAGCTCATTGGAGGGGGTACAACTCCGCTGGTCAGTTTGACGCACATTCCTAAAGGCTCACTGGTCAGTCGGGACTGCGCATGTGCAAGCTTGACCAGTACTAAAAATAGCCTGTTGCTGGGCAGACTGAAGTGGTCAGTGAAACGGACAATGGACTAAAGGGCACGCCGGCCACGAGGCCGCTTATGGTCTAAGATGGCCGCCGCAACATTCAAAATGGCGTTTTCGTATATAGCCAAGTTAAGGAGGACAACGTGTAGTTTCAGCTAATCGCTAACGCGGCCATGCCAATTACGACAACCCTTTTACTCAAAGTACAAAGTACAAAGTACCTGATTTTCGTAGCAAAACAAACAAAAGGTCGCAAAGGAGCTGTAGTGAAGATTTTCCCCACGCTAGGCCGCCGATGCGTTGAATCCTGGCCGCAAGGGAGGATGATGCGCCGAGCTGCGGGTGCCTGCAGGGCATAGAGACAGGTTTCTCACGCTAGGCCAGCGATGCGTTGAATCCTTGCCGCGAGGGAGGATGATGCGCTGCTCCTGTTGCATGTGCAATCTCGTTGCGATGCAAGAAAATGGCACTCCGCAAGGAAGCGCCGATCCGGGTGCGATGCGAGGAAAATGGCGGACGCATGGCCTCCGCGCTGCTATGATCTGGGGTCAGCGAGACTTCGAAAAGCCTGCAAACGTGCGATGCGATGAACTATGAGGTTAGCGGGCACTTTGGGGCCCGATGGCGTGTGATGCGACGATCTTTGGTTTGCGAGCACTCGGCGGCAGCGGCGCGTGGATTTTTCTTACGCTCTTCAGCTGCAGCAGCTCGCAAACGGCATTAGCGACGATTTTCAGCTCTCTTTTCTCTGTAGTAGAACTAGAGGCCCTGGAACTCACAGGGGCCTCACCTGCAGATAGAAATCCTCGCTGGGAGGAATCAGGAGGCTGGTTGGGGAGTCAGATGTGCCTGTGACTCCAGCAGGAGGCTAGCTTTCTTCTAGCCCTTGGGTGATTGCTTTAGCAAAAATAAAAGTCTCTCAAAAGTCATTTTCCCTCTTCTTCCAAGTCCAAGGGGAAGTACTGCAGGCCAATCCAAGAAACAGCACACAAGCACAAGGACAGTCCTCTCCTGCAGATTCCTTCAGTAACACGGACAGAGGTTCCTCTTAACATCCAGGAGCAATACAAATGGTAGGGGTTTGGGGACAGATATTTATACCCCAAACGTCTTTGTTCTCAGAAGTCTCTAGTCACTGAACCCAGCCAGAACCAGTTCTGCTCAGGCCTGGAGCACTTTGTTTACCAGGCTGCAGTCTTTCTTTCAGAAAGAGGGGGTCTGCCATCAGACGCACAGTAGGAGGTGGAGCCAGCATTCACCTTGCCAGGCACAGCCCTATTCAGGACAAGGATCTACCCCTCCCCAGTACTCAACACAGATCTCTCTATTCAACCCAGGTCTGACTCAGCCTGCCTTGCCCCTCTAAACCCAGACAGCCAATACACATAACAGCAGAGCACACTGGAGGCTTAGGCAAGAAAATACCTACTTTCTAAAAGTGGTATTTTCAAACACAGAATATTAAAACCAACTTCACTAAAAGATGCATTTTATTTTTCTGAGCTCAGGCATACTAAATTCGATTTTCCACCATGTTCCCTGAGTCAGATAGGACTATAGGATGTAATAGCCAGTCTGCCCATTCTAGCCTATGGAGAACAGGTAGCCTTGCAGCAGGGAAAACAAAATGGAGGGGGATTCACTATCAGGACATGCTACACACATCAAGCCATGTCCTACCTTACGCACACAATGCACCTACCATAGGGGCGACTGACATGAGGCTAAGGGAAGGGTCAGGGGCTGTGAAGTGTGGGCACTAAGCATGGGCGAATTTTGCGAATCTGGCGTTCGCGAATTTTGCAAATTTGCGAACTCGCAATTTTCAAAATCCGCGAATTCTCGCGAATTTGCAGATTATTTTTTTGTGTTCGCAAGGGTTTCTGCCAGTTCGCGAGGATTTTGTACCAGTTCGCGATTGCGAACTTACTTGTCGGCACGCAACGGTCGCGACTATGTTGTTTCTACGTCTTGTTCATCATCCTAGGTTCACAGCACCCTCTGTTTCAACACTGCCACCCTTTGTTTCACCCATGCCACCCTCTGGTACATCAATGCCACCCTCTGGTTCATCATCATCACTGTAGATTATGGGGGAAAAAGCAAGCACACCTGCCCTGCTTCAACTGACATGAATTAATTTGGGGTTGATTTATTAATGTGTCACTGTTTTAAAATTCCAGTCTGCACCTGCTTCCTTATCTGTAATTTTCTTTCTGTTGCAGTGCAATTTTTTTTTCCAGGACCTTTGTGGCCTACTTGTAGCTATTCTATGATCCGGCTGTGAGGGTCAGAGCAGGGTCATACAATTGTTGCAACTAGCAACTGAACTCTGGAGGGGCCCCAGTCAGGAAGCACTACAGGGAATGGTTACTAATGATGAATTTGAACTTTTGCACCTGCTGCTGAGTGCTTTCAGTTTAGCAATACTCGTTTTTCTGCAGAACAGCAAATGTAATGCCAACAAACTTACTTGTGAAAGTTTATTTCTAATCTAAAAGTGATCCAAAGAAAGTCAAAAGGCCTCAAATCCAAAAAAGGGCAGGCAAATGTCAACCTGAGGAGTTATTCTGATAAAAATCATAATTTTCAGAAGGTCTATGCTGCTTGCTAGTGGATTTCTTGTGCAGAATTGCAAATTTTGTAATTTCGCGAGTGCGAGATTGTTGCTGCCCGCCGCACCTACATGTTCGCAATTGCGAACCTACACCGCACGCCGCAAAATTGTATCACCAAGAAAAAAAAATCCGCTGCGTGCGAATTTGCGGATTTTCGGTAAATTCGCGAGCGTTTGCGGATTGCGAATTTACCGAAAATCCGCAAAATCCGCGAGCGGAACGGATTTTCCGCCCATGCTTAGTGGGCACTTCAAAGGCAAGATGGCAGTTCTGGACTGCGTGCAGACACTGCAGTGGCAGGTCTCAGGTACACTTTGCAAGCTACTTCTGTGGGTGGCGCAAACCAGCGCTGCAGGCCCACCAGCAGCCTTTGGGTTACCAGCCCTGGGCACACAGGACAAGCTACTAGGGACTAACAGGTAAACCAAATAAGCCAATCAGGGATCTACCAATTCGCAAGCATATTTACAGAGGGCGCATTTGGGCTGTGGCACTGAATGGCAGTGGCACAGCGCCCAGATCATCTAATACCAGCAAAAACAGAGGAGACAACAGCAAAAATGGAAGGGAGACTCACGCCAATGGTGCCAGGTCTCACAGGAACGTTATCCAAGACAAGTTGCATAATTTTTTTTAATACTGCCGCCGCGGAGGCCAATACGAAAGGCATGCGACGGAACATGAATGTACCCATAGGTGTGGTGAATGCAGTGAGTCTTCAAGAATCCAGATGAAGCGCCACCTAATGGTATGCCATGGAGAGATCCAGAACACTAAAACAAGTGGCCTCTCCCATGGTGCTTAGTATCTCATGGATGCGGGGTAATGGGTGTCTCTCCACCAATATGTTGTTATTAAGATCACGTAAGTCAATACACATTCTGATGTCTTGGCTGTGATTCTTTTTCGCGATAACAATGGGGGCAACCCGTTCAGAGCAATCAATGGATTGTATAATGTTCAGTTTTTCCAATCTACATAATTCCTTTCTCAAAGGTGGGGTATAGGCCTAGTTTTATGAATCACTGGTTTAGCATTCTGTTTTAATTGGATCTTGTGTTGAAAGTCTTTCATTAACCCTAATTCGTCTGAAAGAACTTCTGGAAATTTATTTGCAATGTGTTCACTGTTGGTTGAAGGATTTACCGCTAAAACTTGTTCTGAATTATTAGGGTCTAGTTTGATCCCTAGTTCTCTTTGATATTGCCATCCTAATAAGTTGGATCCATTTTCTACCACTTACACTTTTCCTACTGTAGAACGATCTTTAAAAGGGATAAGAGATTTGATCATGCCTTTTATTGGAATGGGGTCTCTATTATAACCATGTCACGAAGCCGAGCTCCCTGACTTGGATGAGCTCCCTGACTCGGACGGACGGGGTGTACCTGCTAACGTTTCTTCCTTTCCACCCCGTCCGCAGGATCCTTTGGACGTTTCCTGGGTTTCCCCGGCTCTGCCTCCAGTACATCCGTCACTGTATCCACCTTCTTTGACGCTGGGGGCGTGTTCTACGGCATCTCCAGCAGTCGACCAATCAGGTGACCGGACGTCATCTGCAACTGTCTAATCGGACGAGCTGGGGGCGTTTAAGGAAGCCCCGTCTTGGATTGCCAAGCACGAGGAGGACGCCACGGACGAAGAAGGAGGAAGTACCGTGGAACCGCTTCTGGGATCCCTGGAGCAGAGACTCGACAAGCCAGGAGGCCAACGTTACCACGAGCCGCCCCGCCACACTTCCAGGGGAGAAGTGTGTCTCCACAAGGTACAAGGGCGTTTTCAGGGATTGTTTAAATCACGGGGTGGGACGGGGTAGCCTGAGGGTGGTCACTGTCGCCGTACCTTGCCGTCCGTCTACACTTACAGACTGCTATAAATGGTGGTAGCACCCTGGTGATCCCTCACTACCCTACCCTCCTCTCACCTGTTGTACATATCGACCCCAGCCCCTAACTTGGCTGCTTTTCTTTTCCTTTTTCCCGAGCTTATCTCCGGACCAGCGACCCTCTCTGGTTGAGTCAAGACAGGAACCGAAGACCCCGGAAGTTCCCCAACGGAGAGATTCCAAGCTTGTGTTGTGTACCCTACTGGACATTGTGTTCTTGAACCCCCTTATGAGACTACCCTGATACTGTCAAACCGAATAAAAACGGTTAAAGATAGACTCCAATTCGTGGCGACTCTCATTCTCCCGACCCCGCTCCCCACAAACCACTAGGTGAAATGTCTGCTTTACATAGCTTATTTTGTTCCATACCTATGATGGACTCAAAGTCCGCAAAGTTCACTAGTGTAAATGGAGAGCAAGAATCTGCAAACATTTTAACATTCTTACCATCCGTAGGCACATTACATTCAGGATACCTTTGGTGGTTACTATTGTCGATCTCATTAATCTGTAGAACCCATTTCCCGCAATTTCCTTTGGAAAACATCCACAAACTCTTGCCAGGTGACCTTTTTTGTTACATTTCCTGCACCAGGCTGATTTGGCTTGACCAATTGGATTATTGACCAGAAGATTATTGCTCCGACAACGAAAGTATTTAAATGTGAAATTTTCTGAGTCTCTTGTTTGGTTGTGCCAATTATCATTTTTTACTTTGGGAGGATGGTTCTTCATTTTACAAACTTCTGATTCTGTTTCTACGTTGGTAATCTCAGCTGCATTATCATTCGAATCTGAAGAATTTATTTCTTTTATGCAAATTGCTGTGTGCTCTATAGATTTGGCCATTTTAATGGCCTCTTGGAGGTTATGTTGTTTTTCTAATAATTTCCTTTGTATTTCCTTATTGTTTGTACAACATACTAATTGGTCTCTGATCAATGAATCATTAAGGTCATGGAACTCACATAGTTTGCTGAGGCCTCTGAGTGCTGCAACATACGTGGAAACGCTTTCTTGCTTGCCTTGAGAACAACTGAAGAACTTGTGTCTTTCTAATACTATGTTTAATTTATCCCCAAAATGGATTCGTAGTTTTGCCAAGGTGGTAGTGTAGTTATCTTTATTATCTTCTTCATCCGTATCAACTTCATGTTCTGGTAATGTTTCAAATGTTTTCCTTCCATCTGGACCAAAATTGTGTAAAAGGATATGTTGTTTTCTTAGAGTGCTGAATTTTTCTCCTCCGATTGCTATGAGGTATGATTAAAAAATGTGCTCCCATTCTTCCCATGGAATGCTGGGTTCCCCAAATTCATTCAAGAATGGTGCAAGTTGGGACATGCTTGTGGCAGCCATCATGACAAAAATGAGTGGCGAAAGGTAAAATAAGAAGGAAGTCAGAACTGAAGACGTGCGAAATTCTGTACTCTAATAACTTTTGCTCAGTGAACAGTAACACGCTGGTGAAAATTCACTACTCCTCCAAGGTTTGAGTATCACCGTTAATATCAAAAAGAATGTGAGTAACGTCCCATCCTCGTCACCAGTGATGAAAAGACGAAATCTTGATGAGGTAAGGTAAACTCTTTATCCTCGGTCTCCTATCTCCACCAACAGTCAGGAACTCCTCACCTGAACATTCTAAGGTAGCCTCCAGAGGACAGCGGAAGATACCATATGATATAACAGGGCGGAGGGAAGGAATGTACCATTATAAATAATGAGGAAGGAGTAGGGAATAACATAGTAAATAAATACATAAGTTAACACGTTGTAGCACAATGCTTGTCTCAAGGTCAAGCCATGCACGTGTAAGTAAACACAGCCGGTACAGTGGAACTGTGAATGGCTCATTAAATCAGCTATGTTCCTTTGATCGCTTCATCTGTTACTTGGATAACTGTGGTAATTCTCGAGCTAATACATGCCGACGAGCGCTGACATCCCGGGATGTGTGCATTTATCCGACCAAGACCAATCTGGGCTCACCCAGCCACTTTGGTGACACTGCGAGGCACCAATGTGGCACTGAAGTGAGCACAATGCCTCCGCAGTGGATATGGGGATGCTGGGGTCCCAGGAGGACGCAGTAGAGCCCACAGACTACTCTTTTACCTCTCGTCTGGCGAGCTCAGAGCTGTTTACAGATGGGGTCTGCCCGCTCCACCAGGGGTCCGGAACGGTCTACGCCACCAATAGGCACTGCCGCCTCGGCTGGGTGACACAGTTGCTGTTGTGGAAGTCCCCACAGATGGGGCATGGTAAGCTGCACTTTGGCTTGAACAACACAGTCACCCCTGTGGTGGTCCCCTTGTATGGGGTGCAGTAGTCCACAAGGTAGACTACACTTTTGCCCAGTCCCAATGTGTGGCTTCGCAGGGGTCCCAGTGGGTCTCAGGAACCACCCATAACTCTCTGAGTCGGCTCAAGGGGGGCAGCGGATGTAAGCAGTGTCAGATGTGGCTAGGGCTGGAGGAGCATGGCAGATATCAAAGGAAGTCAGAGCACCACGCTATATTTTAGTAAGGTGAACTGTCATGTTTCTACTGAAGCCCTTGTTGGTTTAGACCATTGAAACTACAGACATTGGACCGTCGGTGTAGGTACTCCAGAATATCCACCCTATTTAGAGTGGGCATTGTGATGTTAATTTTGGGATTATGAGGCAGAGCCCGGCGGTCCCCAACAAAATAAAAAAAATAAAACCCCATATTCTTGGAGAAAAATTTCAAGGTGTCAGGGCTGTTAGATATTTTTTTCAATAAGATTCTCATGCCTTTGTTTTTTAAAAAGAAAAAAGTTTGCTTAACGGCTGCATGAAATAACAGGGTTCTCAGCAAAGGTACTTAGTTTTTTTTCTGCTGTGTGTCATCTTCTTTGAAGGTACAAAAATCACTGATTTAGATATAGTGTGCAGGATTAGGAGTACATTAATAACTTTAAAAAAATGTTTACGCCTTTGCATACTGCTCAGTTCTGTCAGGGAATTACAGCTTAGTCCTTTACTCAGGTAATAGACAATTTTGGGCTATGTTTATAATTCTTAATCTGCTGGCCAGCCGTCATCATGACTTCACAGGATTGTGCGCAAACAGGATGGATGGCTAAAAAATATTTGACAGTTAATTTCAGCGGACTGTGCGACTGGGAAGTCATGTGCTTTTGTTTGTTTGATATTATAAGCATGTGTCAGTATACATTTTTTTAAACAACCACATAATTACTATCTATTAAAAATGCTCATGTGATGTGCAATTTAGTAATATAATTTAAAATGTTTTACATCCACTCTGTAGGTCAGTGAATGTCAAGAAGAAGATGATCTGGTGGGCTAAAAGAGTGCACATTTAAGCGAGTCTACTTGCATCATAGCATTAGAGGCGAAGACCTTCTCTGGTGTATCTGGTTGACAGTCTTACATCATCTGGGGAGGTCAATCAAGCAGACAAAAAAGTGGCCATAGAAGAGCAGCAAAGGAATGAGCCTCAAACATGATAGAATTTGACATTATAAAAATGTGTTGTGTGTTGATGATGTCTAATCAAAAGGTCTTTCTTTATAGTTGATACACCGTCTGTGCTTGACAACTATGTTGTTCTGCTGGAATCTACGTATATATATTTTTAGTGTCCTTGCCTTTGATGCTCTATATTTTATTGGGGTGTTGTGAGGTGCAAAAGGGCCTACTCTTAGTCTCCATTTTAAATTAACGTTTTAGCTTCACATCTTTTTGTAATGGAGATTTTTTACTAGGTTTACACTTTACTTCTGATTGCAGTTTATTTCTTAGTGAACATTATTATCATGTTGCTTGTACACTCTGTCCAAGGTTGGGTACATGGAATGCAATGTCCTTGCAATTAATTTCCCGGTTGGAGACAGCTCTTTGGCTCCAGACACACCATGGCATCAGCTCTGCACCTTTAACACAGTGCTTTTATTATTTAAACAGCCTCTGCATTACATTCGTCTGATGAGAGCTTTTGTTGGGATTGTCGTGGAACGTGACTCTCTGTGGCTGAGGTGTAGTCCTGCTGATTCTGACCTCTATCCTGCATAGAATGATAGCCTGTTCTACACAGGTTGGCTTACGGATACATCACACTCAGGAATGGGGGACACACAGGCAAATTTCAAACTGTTGGGCCTTAGCTTACACCATATTTTCACAGCTTTGGGTATACCCTTTGCCTGTATGGCACCTCACTCAGAAAACCCAACAAGCCTTGGCAAAGCAAAATAGTTTGGGATTTAATCAATGTAGGTAAATAAAGGGATGTACATATGTGCACAAAATATTTGTGCCTTGTTCTGTGCTTGTTAGTCCTCTGGTGTATAGTTAGGTCACGTCATAATGCCAGTTTAAATATAACTAATTTAGCTAGCAGTGATACTCAAAGTATGGCCCGGGCCACACAGCCCTCCTGACCTTTACATGCAGCCCCCTGTTCAAAAGCAACCACTTGGCCGCTATCTTCATGACTCAGCATTAACATTGAAATAGAAGTTAAATAAGCAGGCAATATGTTATGTAAAGGTTAATTGAAGTTAAAGAAATGAAGTAACTAGGCTTTCCTGCTCTGTTTAACTTTAGAAACACCTTTATTAATAAAGACATCTTGCAACAAAAGTGTAAAAATATGACAGAATATCTTCAAAATTCTAAAAGTGTAGTTCATTAACATACAGAACCGTTTCACCTTACTGCATCACATTATATCAGTACATTGAGAAGTATTTTTTTTTAAGTGATAGTTTTCAAACATGAATTACTATTCATTCTCCCCCCAGTGTCAACAGTGAACTAAGATGCAGGTCAGTTGTTAAGTGCACTCTTTGGGCTGGGTTCCTATTATACACAAACAGCATTATAGTTTATTAGATCAAACATAGGAGAAGCTTTTATACATTGCGCATCCTGAAGTCATGTATTTCAACATCCTTTTTGTATGTGATAATGAAGAAAAAGGAGGGAAAGTGAAATCAAATAATTGCCTAGGATCACAAAATTTGGTAAAGTGCAGAAGCTGGGATTCATTTCAGGTTTTCTGGTTGCGCATTGTTCAATTCAGCTGATTTATATGCTTCACTTCCAGTACATCCACCTTACGGGCACTGTCCCCCGGAACCTCCTCCTCTGGACTGCCACGGTCCTGGCATCTGTGTGGCCCTCGGTCACATCAAAGACAAAACATTTTGGCCTCCGGCAAAATGTTTATGAGTACCCATAAGCTAGATGAACTTAGTGCAGACAAGCAAAGATTGACAAAGAATTTGTAATTTAACCTGGTACATAGGTTATTTATTATCTACCAAAAAATTAATAATTACCTTTCTCTCTGAAGATGATCGTGAAAATGTTAATAATTTAAAGGGAATGCTTTTGCAAGTTTTTGTTAAAGTTGGGAAGCTTTCCGAGCATTGCCTCTCGGTGAGACTGTGTCCACCACAGCCTGTTTGATCTCAGACATACAGTACACAAACATTGTTTCTTCAGTGCTTTGAACTTCAGGCGTCATGTGGAGAGAATTGTTTTTAATGTTTGACCCGCCAGGTGAGCGGCTTGTAGAAATATCAAAATGTTAGGTTACATGATGCTTCCATGAGAAATGTTCATTATGCAAGATCACACTTTCACCAAAGACCACAATATATTGTGAAAAAGGCCACTTTATTAAGACAGGTCTGCAGTACAATCAACTTCCTTAACATATGATACATAATAATTCTCCAAGCTTTACTGATACATAGTAAACAAGCTAACAATACATAGTAAACAACTTAACAATCCCTCTCCCCTAAAGGTTCCCTCCCAATATCACAAAATCATCTCCAAGAATACTCACATGTTCCCTTTCCTTTGCCATTTCACATCTTCACCCATTCTTGCTATAGACAACTCACCCAAGCATTAATTTCCCAGGCATCTCTAACAATCACCTACTACTAACTGTCTAGTGGATCAAGGGTCACCCAAAAGCCGTCCCTTAACCGTTCACCTAATTAATACTATCTAGCTAAATCTGCACTTCCTGCCTTAACTGGTCTATCTCAGTGGCCCATTACACTTGCCAGAACCCTCTATGGGGAGACCGGCCAACTGGCCTAGGCTTCTCCCTGGATCCCTCAATTAATAAAACCATGGAAGTTTGTGTAGGGGTTCCAAGACTATTATGGAAATACATAGTTGATAGAGCCTTATTTCTCTTGGTGATCTCTGCTCTGAAGTTGCCCATACATCAAGCATAAGACTTGAAGGGGCTATCTGAAGACAGATAAGGCCACAAAAGGTCTTCATTTTTTTCTAAAGACAGTGGTCCCCAGACAAAAAATAGTGAAAGACAATAAATATGGACCCAATCAGTACTATATTGTAGAAATCTGTCCAGCCGGACAGATATGTAATGTACAATCAATTCAATATTTACAAAGAATAAACAAGAAGCAGTTTTAAGTGGGACACAAGCCTGTATCCAACTTTAGCAAGAAAGACCTACAACATAAAGTGAGGGGTTCAGGCAAGGTAAAATGTTTATTTTCAGCACATTTCTCATAGAACAAACAGAATATACAGTAGACACCATTACACGAAAATTAGGACATTTTAAACAAGCGTATATGGTGTACAAGGTGTCAACGGCGATTCAATCCCTGAAGAAAATACTGGGATCATCTTCAGGACATTTTAATAAGCATGCCTGTTTATATATGACTTAATTGCCTGCGTCAATGACTATATAAGTAAAGGTCTGGGTGCAGGTATGAGGGGTGACGTACCGGAAGGCTGAGATCGGGTAGCAGGGTTTCAAGGTAACAATGGTTCATGTTGGAGCAAACCGCTTGTGCGGACTGCGAGTTAGATTCTTGTGCCAGTGCGGTTAAGGAAGATCCAGAATGTAAATTTAGCAATGTAAACCAAGCTGCAGATGCGGTCTCAAGTAGGGTTCCGGAACCAAGCCCCTCCAGTCTCCAGTCTATCACAACATGAGTGTTGCCGGTCATAGCAAACAGGGACACCTATCATAGGGGCAGATTTACAAGCCCCTTGCGCCACTTTTGCGTCAATTTTAATATGGGAAAAATTACGCAAAAGTGGCACAAGGGGCTTGTAAATCTGCCCCATAGTGTTTATGAAAAACTGTCCTGATCCAGTACCAAATTATTATGAACCCTTAAACGAGAAATAATTTATTAGACCTGTAGGAGAGAAATGGACAAAAAGCTTAATCTCTACAGAACAGAGTATAAAATAGAGGACATTTTGTTATGAAAAGGCTCACCCTGCCCAGTCCATTTTCAATATCACCTTGCAAATATTAGGGTTGCCACTTGGACAGAGTTAAAAATCTGGATACAATGGATGAAATTCTGGATGGATCATTGCAATACTTTGGCTAGGCCAAGAAGTCGAATGGCATCCAATGGCCTTTCCTAGAAGATGAGAATCCTCTACCTTCTCCTGGGCAGTAGAATGTCTTAACACCTTCGCTGCTAGGTGTTTTCCCCTCCTGTGCTGAAGAATGCAGGATGCCATTGTTTCATGACGAGCTCAGCTCGTCATCAGCACAGCTCAACCGTGCATCATGACGAGCTGAGCTCGTCATGAGCATGGAAAGGGTTAAACAGCTCCCTTATTGCCATGCACATATGCAGGATTGGGTGGGTACTCTGCTACCATATCCTTTCACCACTGTTAAGTTATAGTTAGGTCATACTTTCCATAGAAAGAGCGATTTTTTAAACATTGCTAATAACTTTGGCACCATTTGATGAATCTTCACAAAACTCTCCAAAAAAAGTTCACCTCACCTCCTTCCTGGAAAGTCTCAGGATGATCCATCAATCCAAGAAAGAAGGGTGTTCCCAAAACACAAGTTCACTATGCAAGAATATATTCGCTTGGGGTTGTTCTCTGGGCGTTTAATAAATTGAGATAAGTCAGTGATTGTCCCCCTAATGACGATTACTACACCCCCACAGATGAAATATCAGTTGATCTGGTCAACGGATCTGGTGAAATACTTAGGAGTGTGGGTATATCGCGACCCGGAAGTCGTCATAAGAGAGAGCTATGATATAGCATGCACGGCATTGGAATCTCAAGTGGACAGATGGTCCTCTCTCCCTCTTTCCCTAGCTGACCGCATCGCCATCATTAAAATGATCGTGTTACCACGGTTCCTCTATCTCTTCAATAATATCCCAATTAAATTACCAAAGCAGCTCTTTTGTGCTATACACACCCATTTACTCCGGCTTATTTGGAATGGCAAGCAGGCTAGGGTAAGCTGGCAAACACTAACGCCAGATTTCTATTTAGATTGTGCACAGGCACAGTATGCCTACTATTGGTACAATCCACATGCCTTTACACCACACGTTGCTTTTGAAGATGGGGATGCATAATCTACCCCCCTAGATGGGATACTCACACATACATGCAAAGGCACTCCCCCTGGATGGAAATAAACACTATAGACACCACTATTTCCTCTTGGCAAAATACTGGAAAAATGACAGCCAGGCTCCCACTATATGCCCCGGCGCTTCCGATTGCAAATCATGCTTCACTTTCCGTTACACAAGACTTGGGTGCGATCCGTTCACTTCAAGCAGTGGGTATCCGAGACATGCAGGATCTCTTTCTTACATCTGAGGGCCTTCACTACACTACTATTTCAGTTCACTATTCATCTACTGAAACTGACGCTCAAAGCACACTATAGGTTGTTCCCTGAGGAGCCCCCCACCTCACAATTTCTACAGCTTTTATTAGTGGCATCCTCAAAGCATAAGCTTGTAACTAAACTTTATAAAACTGTACATACTGAGTTAATCAGAGAGGGAGATGGTAGTTTGACTAGGTGGAATAGCAAATTAGATCCTCCACTGATGTGCTCATTTGTTTAAATTTGTATTAAATGAGCACATAAGTATTTTGAATCCTGAGTTAGTGTGTTCCCTTGGTGAGGTGGTTGACTGTGACATTAGTAGGATGTATTTGAATGAGATTGTGTGGTTGATCTACTGTCTCTAAAGGGATAACCTATTTTTGACTAATCATTTTGTTTTTTAAACTTTAATACATTTTTCTAATTTGGTCTTGGATTTTTGTTGTTTTGCATGTCAACTGTATTACTGATTTGGTACTGCATAAATACTTTACACATTGCCCTAAGTTAAACTTGTCTGCTCTGCGACATAGCTAACAGAGGGTTGAGCTCAGGTTAATTTAATGGCTTTAAGGGTTCACCCTGACAATGGTTGCAATTATTACTTGACTTGGGTAGTTACCCACCCCAAATAATCCAGTTTCTTATATTTGGCATATCCAAGGCAGAAATCATTGCACGATACTGCCACGTACCTGATGTGATACTTGACATGATTGCAGACTGGGAGTAGAAGCTCGATTCACCTAAGCCCCCTCCCAGACTATCCTGCTTATTTTCAAATACTGGCTTCACTCCATTTCAAGGACACTGGAGCATTCCAGATGGTCACCTCTGATAACATTGGCATCTCACAAACAAGCCAGTCTTGATGCTTCTATCAGGTACTGAGAAGCAGCAACAAAAGAGTGAACCAGTGTATCACCAAACCAAAATCACTGACAGAAAACAAGAGGTTGTCAAGGAAATGTCCTACCTTTGGCCACTTCGCACTTGTGGTATTTGCCATTGACTGCACCCAAGAGGCACTTCAGCCACCACACCACACAGAACACCTTTTCCACAACAGACACTGATTGCTCTTAATGTACAAGCTTTCTGCAATGCCAGGGACTGCCTAACTGATGTGTACACTGCCTTTCCTGCAAGCACATTCAAGAGCTACATCTCTCGTCATTGGCCTCTTGCACGTCACATGGTTGCTGGGTATTTCAGTAACATGTGGCTCATTGGTAATTAACAACACCTGACACTGGGACTACAAGTGAATCTGTGGGTGGTATCTCAATCAAAGCCACTAATCCCACCAACATAATACACACATTACCTTCACGACCTCTGCAGGAAATTAGGTTTAATGTATTACATTCAAAATAGATGCCTATTTTTTCACCTGTCCTTCTTGCAGGCGATACTGAGCATGTGCTCTCCACTCATCTCCCAACACCCAACAAATGTCCATCCACACTATCTCAACAGAGGTACAATAGGGCATACATACATCACTTTTTTTGACACACCGGCGGTGCATTTTACTGCCAGATATTTACATGGACAGGAAAAGCCACCCTGCGTGACTTTTCCTGTCCTTGTAAACATGACCCCTTTGCATGCATGCGTGTAAGGAATGTTGCATGGGTGTTGCAGTGGGTGTTCCCATGCAACACCCATGGAACCAGACACATTTCCAGATTTACAGGAAATCGTAAATCTGGAAATGCGTCTGAATGCAGCGCCTCCCCAGGGGAGGTGTCGGGAGGTGCAACGAGGAGAAATGTATTAATTTCTCCTGGTTCTTATCCTCTTTCTATGCATGATGCATTCTGTAGCACACATAGAAAGAGGAAATCACCTCTGGTGATTGTTCATGTACAGGAAAGTGTCCCTTCCTGCACATAAACAGTCAGTAAAACAATGACGTTTTGCAAGTTCTATGTGTGCTAATGCAGCACACGTAGAAGTTGAAAAACGCCATTTCTGATTGTTTATGTGCAGGAAGACAACCCTTCCTGCACATAAACAATCTCCTCACGACACAGACATCCTTGCACAATGGTGCAAGGGTGCCTGCACCAGTGTATGGAACAGTTTGTGCACCAGCGCAGGGAGAAGAACAGAGATGCGACATATTGTTGTAAATATGTCACATCCCTGTGCTTTGAAGTGACTCCGTGAAACTCAGCCAAATGACTTGCGGCATGCACTGAGTCACTTTCCTTGTAAATCTGCCCCACTAGTCTTTATGATCACACTTTTTGGATCCTTAAGTCGCGATTCATGCGTCTCAACGGTACACGTAGGTGCTGGTGTACTCGCAGATGTTGTGTGCAAGATTGTCATAGCCTGTTGGCTGTTGCACAACATTGCCATGCAATAGGGGTTATATTTTGATCTAGACTCACATCTAGGTTCATGAGGTGCAGTACAGAATAGAGGTCAGGTTACTCTGATGTGGGTTTGGCTGTTTAACTCATTTTTAGGTCTCACCTGCATTGCAGCGCATGTGCTGCTTCGCCTTGGCAAGATCAATTGTTGTTGCTTTTGTATCCGGCTTCTCTGGAAGAGGGGTTTTTGTGTCCGTCCTGTGTCCCTTAGGCCTCGCCCACCATGACTGGAGATTTAGCTCGTGCAGGTTCGCGCACGCTCATGCACGGCGTCTCTTCCAGACACGCGTACCGTAGGCTGCTTCTCCATGTTCACTTCTCGCTACAGCTGCCTGCTACGTAAAACAGATAACCGGGGGCTGCTTCTCCGTGTTTAAGAAAGGTTTACAGGGATGACACGGCAAGGGTAGAAATGCATTTATCTATCTCTCTCATATCTGGTGCTTTATGCTTCTTTCTCTGTGCATCGGCACGCTGCTCAAGGTCGCGCAGAGTTTCAGTTTCATTACAGCCTCTTGTTTAATTATCCACTGTAAAGCTGAGCGCGTGGTGAGCACATTCGGAGCCAGACGTCTCTTGGGGCGCGCTTTGCCCGGTTTGACCTCTGAAATGGCCGTCTTGCAATTATCTAAATATTGTTCTTAAATCTTGTGACTCCTTTCCCGCTTTCCACATTTGGGGCCAGAAAATCATGAACTGCACTTAAAACAGTGACCTTGTGCCAGAACCTCTGTCAGCCGCAGAGATTAGATATTTAACTGAAGAATATAGTGAGCTATTGATTACAAACCGTGTCGGGAGCGATATGGTTACAGTGTCGGCACACTCCTAAATAGGGAATCCTCCTCTTCCATTCCGAGAAGACCGGTATAGTCAGTCCTAGTTTTCAATCTACTGACAGTGCCATTGGTTATTTGAGCTAGTCCAAGACTACAAGGAAAGGCATGCATTGAGACAAAATGGCTTCCGGTTCTTTAGAATGCTTCGGGTTTTTAATGGCAGCAACGCAACTTTGAGTTTACCGTACATAATTCCTAGTTCAATTCTGTTAAATTATAACTTAAGGCCTGTAAGAAGCAGCAATACTGCGTCATATGTTTTTACAAGAAGTGGGATTGTGCACTGGCTGAAGAGTTTACCCATATGGAAGTGAATGGTTCTTATGTTTTTTGAACTGCTGTAATATTGATTCAATGTGAACAGTAATATGCATTGTGTGAAAGCCACTCCGCACAAATATTAGCGAAGTTCTGCACCAACGTGAAAATAATTTTGCATCACTCAATAATACATTTATGCCGCCCAAAAGCCCATTTGATGTTTTGGTCAGATACAGACACAAAATAAAGAGCTTGATACATATAGCCTTATTCCCAAACCAGGACGTACAATTTGCACACTGAATGTTTGCAAATGTGTATGCAAATTATGATGCAACCTATTTATTGACTAATCATATTTATTAAGCAGGTCGCAATTTGTGACCTATTGTGGACTAACTCAAAAGCTTGACTTGCTCCATGCCTTCACACAGGCAGGGCACAAATGCTGGATGCCAGGGAGGAGCCACTCTGAAGTGTTGCTTCTGGATCACTTTGCTCTCCTCTTCAGAATTTACGTAGTCTGTTCATCCTAAGCAAGTGATATCAAGGCACCCTTCCATCACCATAGTAATGCTAGGCAACCTAGAACCAAAGGACCCAGACACAAGCCATGGTGTCCAGCATAGAGGGCACAAGGAGACTCCATGGTCACCCATCTACAGCACTATCCCATGAGCTGAGTGTCCGTATCTCACCATATTAATTCTGGATTTTGGATATCTGTCCCAGCAGCCCAGCACTTTTTGTAAATATCCAGGATATGAAAGAGTCTTGGGTGTGGTTGCACATTATCCCCATGCTAATTCCCCCATTGATCCTCTCTCAAGCAAGATTACTTCTCAGGGTGACAGGGAAGTCTTTTGAAACAAAACTGGTATGTAATGGCACTAGCGGTGCTCTGCTATAACACCCATCAAATGCCCTGGATCACCCACTCTTTGCAGCCCTGCCTATGCCGGATTCCATCAGATTCTGAAGAAGGCCTGCCAAGATAAATATAGGTGTCCCTTCAGAGCATATATCAAAATAAGACCAGGGTCACTGGCATTAGGTGGCATGGGAGGATCAAATTATGTGGCAGGGTTGAATAGATTGTGCAGCAAGAAAAGGTCAAATATGCAGTGTAATGCGACACATTTTGTGACAGTAATACATAATTTTGCCATTTTTTGGTCGAGGCTACAGCGTGCAATACCTTTTGCTTCCTCGCCAGTGGCTCTTGCTCCTCCTGCTTGCCCAGTTCGTCTGCCATGTTTCCAAACATTCCGCGCACCACAATTAGGCCAAGACAGCACTTCTCTGCAAAATTCACAAAGTGCGCCAGCTACTCTCACACGTGTCTGGCAGCTTAGTTTGCGCAGCTTTTAGTTTGCATTCCAAACCTGTCCCAGGCTTCAGTCCCCACCTCTATTAATTTTTTTGACATTACACAGGGCCACATACCAAACCAGAGTACTAACTTCCACATTTAATATACCCGCACTAGGCGCCATGATGCTGGACAAAATAATACCGTAATCCTTCACTTTTATATTCAAAAAGGTAGAGAAGCAGGTAATGCTTAGTCTTTAAACATGTTTGCTTAGAGCACAAATTTACAGCAAAATATTTGTTCAAGATCGAGGATATTTTATCTCCTTGTAAATAGCGGCTCATTAAAAGCTATTTCGGTACTCTGCATATTTAATAGCACTACTCTCAACTGTACTGGGTTTATCACCGTAAGCAGGATAATAATCTGAGTGAGCCCTAGGATATTAAGTGATTTGCCCACAATAACAGGATATTCAGCAGATGCTGGGAATCAACCTGATTCTCAGTTCCAAATACGGCAGCTCTGGGAGTGAGGCCTATATTAATTCCTAATTTATCAGAACATGAGAGTTTACCTCTATTGTATATAATATAGGGCTGGCCACCCGGCCATTGCTTAGCTGTTTGTTGGAATATCTGTCATTCTGCTGCTAGTTTTTTACACATGTTGCTGCTTTCCTCTCCCACCCACAACTTTCCATGTTGCTGTACGCTACACCCCCACCCCTCCAGTCTTGCTTCTTTTGTTTTCATTGGGATAGTTGCACTGCACACAATTTAAAACCTACCATTCAAATCCAACCCACATAATTCCACTACACACCACCTACATCCCCTCTACACCAAACCGCATAAGAAAAACACATTGCCATTAACGATGCCAATAAGACTAAGTCTCACAAATGCGAGACCTATTGCATTGCAAATGCTTGTTTTCTTCAGATGCTAGTATGTTTGCTGCATGTATGCGGTTGGACAGTGTTGTCAAGAATGAATGGTGAACTACTACAACAGTGCACATAAATCATTCTGAGACAACTCTGTTTAATTAACATAATGCCATCAACAAACATGCTATGCTCTATTTTAAAATCATTCGCATCTTCACTTTCTATAACTTTCAAACACTTTCCATTAACACTTAAGTATAAACCATCACATGGTACACTCACGTTTTTGGACAAACATAGTAAAACCTTACTTTCCACATATACACTAGGTTCACAAACAATCCTTGTTATTAGTTTTGTAATCCTATCAATTGTGCTCTGTTTTCTCTACATTAAGTAGTCTTCCTCTTGAATACGGAGGGATCTCCTCCATATGCACAGGGTTCCCTCCTGCATGTAAAGTCTCTGCCCCACATGCAGAGATATCCACTCACTGCAAACTGACAGGGAACTACATACAGGAAGATAAGTCTGCCTTTTTATGGTAATTCTGAGCCATCCTCAACACAGCAACATCATCCTCTGCCATTTTGCTATTCTTTTCTTTATTCAAACCCCCAACATAGCTGAGGGACAAGTAAAGAGGGCCCCCCATTCATTGATGAGGTATTGCAGAATCTTTGTGAGAGGTCCTCCAAAGGTACCTCCAGCTTTATTGGGATCCTGAGACCTACCTGAACAATGAGTGTGGGCCCACCTTTGGTGGGCTATCACCAAGTGCTGCAGTGCGCGGGTGTCCACACTCGGCTGTGGAAGCTCTGTTGCAAGCGCTGAGAGGGTGTTTATCGCTGAGCATTCATAAAAGCCCAGGATCAGTGGTGGCTCCTCCACTATAGTGGAGGAGCATCGCCCCACTGCTTTCTCGCAGTGCAAGACGCAAAAACATAAAATGGTAATAACATTTCGTTATTTCCATTTCAAGTTTCCTTTTGCCAGCGGGTGGGTGGGTGGTGTTGCTTTGCTAACGGAGCAGGGTAGGAGTGGTTTGCCCACTCCAGAGTGTGCAATGACTCTTTGGTTGGCTCTCTCGGGCCGCTCAAACCAGTCATGCGCACTTTCCCCTTTCCATGCAGGCTGCATTGCAGCCTGCACGGAGAACATGCCCACCTATCCAGCCCCTGGCTGAGCGCCGTGTCACGGCGCTCAGACTAATCACAATGCTGCATTGCAGCATTGTGATTGGCTATGAGGAGGGAGCCTGGCTACCTACATCCTGTTCCTGTCGGAAGCAGGAGAGCAGAAGCTGAGAAGGCACGGGACCCGGCCTCGAGGTAAGTTTTTAAAAAAAGGTGAGTCCCCAACCTCCGATCCGCGAGCCATGCCAGCCTCAACTGCCCAGGATATAGGATCCCAACCACATTCTAGGCACCTCTGCATTTCACCACTGTACAGGATGGTCTTGAGAGCAGCCTGGATTGCCCTCCCCCATGCTCAACTAAAAGAGTCTGAGCAGCAGGCACACAGTAAATGTATTTTTGGTGTATTCACTTAGGAGCACATGTGTTTTGATAGTGGTGTGCAGTTTGAGCTTTGTTCTAACATTACATGTTGCATTTAACCTGTGTTAGTTGTGGAGTAAGAATGGAATGCAAGTTTACAATTACCAACATCAATGTATTGTGGTTGCTTTGGCTGAACTGACTAATCATATGTATGTGCTTTTAGAATTAAAAGTGCTATTTGTACGGAATGGGCTGTGAGAGTCCCAAAGGACAAGGGCCCCAGGTATAACTAGCAGTGGCTGCTGGCGTGGCTCGCGGGTGGCGGGGCGGGTCTTGATTACGAGAGAGAGCGCATAATAAAAATGTTTTTTACTTACATTGCAGCTGGGTTCCGCGTCTCTGCTCCTGCTCGCTTGGAGGAACAGGAAGCATAGCCAGGCCCCACTGACCAATCATAACGCTTCTTTGCAGAATTGAGATTGGTAGGCCCGTGGCTCCCCTGCTACAATGCAGCGTTGTGGTTGGTTTTGGGCATACTGGTTCGACACTCAGCCGGAGAATGGGGGCCTGGGCATGTTCTTCATGCAGGCTGTAATGCAAGAGTCAGACTCACTATCCTTCACATATGCTACCAGATCATTTATTAAAGAGTGAGAATAGAGTGGGTGCGAGAACGCACCCCGGCCTAACTTCCCTACTGACTGGGAATCGATTAGTCACTACCCCCATCTGCCCACATCTAACTGGGGCAAAGTTGCCATTATGGACTCTTATGACCAGGTTCAAGAGGTAAAGTAGGACCCCATATAAGCTAAAATGTGCTACAACTTAAGTTGAGGAACAAGATCGAATGCTGACCAAAGATCAACAAACACCAAATACAATGGCCCACCCCCTAGCTGGACAATCTTCCAATATAGTAAATGGAGGCAAAGAACTTGGTCACGCGTGCTAGTACACTCTCTAAAGCCTACTTGCAGAGGAGTCAGTACATCTGAGGTAGCCATCTAGCCCTGCCATCTACTCAGGATGACCCATGCAGAGAGCTTTTGGGCACTATCAATTAGGCTTATCAACCGGTAGTTAGATGGAAGATCTCAGGATCTCTTTGTAAAAATAAGAACGATCTTGGCACCGGCCCAAGTGGAGGGGATGGGAGCCCCTTTCAATTTGTCATTGATAAATATAGCAAAATAAGGGGTTCAGACATCGGTCTCGTCCGGAAAAAGATCCACAGGTGCCTGATCTAGCCCTGGAGCTTTGTGTCCCACAATTTTAATAATGGCTAGCCTAATTTCCTCAAGATTAAAATGTATATCTTCCTGTGAGCCACTTAGCAAAGAGGACAATCTTGGGATGCGTTCTGACCCATCAGAGGTGGCTAAATCTGTATCACTAGCATCCAGCTTAGAGTGTTCACACTGTTCCTCAGTGGAATATATGTTGGAGAAGTGGCCAACCCATTCTGTCATCGTGATATGGTTTTCAACTGGGAACCAGTGGAGATAATATTCCAAAATGTATGTGAGTCTCTTCTTTTGGCCGCTGCATGAAGACCCTCTCATTTCACAATTTCCTACTCTCTCTGCCCCTATGACATTATTATATGCTACTGTAGCTGCTTGAATCAATGATCAATAGTTTGGCTTGATGGCACCCATTAGTGCCCCACAAACCTCATTACATCATGAGTTATACCAGGAGGGGTCACTACACCTTCTAACTGATCAATTAGACGCTACTAAGAATAGATATCTCAATCTCTGGAACATTTGGTTGTGTGTTTTGCTGAAGTTAAGTAGGGACGCACCATGCTCCATGGGCATGTTTAGTAGTGCCATTAACTCCCCTATTGTATTGGCAGGGAATTTATAGACTACGGCCTCCGATTTCCTGGAGCGCGACAACATGCTCCATTTTACCCTTCTTCTATTAGGGGCCAGGGTTAACCTTCTGTCAAAGGGCTCAAAATTGTTCAGCTGGACTACAGAGCTAAAGCTCCTCAGTTCTAGGGTAAACCCATTGTAGTTGTTATACTGGCAGGGTAGGACTAGCACGTCTAATAGTTTAGGCCATAGTCGGGCATCAAAAGTGAGTTTGCCGGGGAGGAGCCTGGCCAGCGACCATGATGGCCGCCTGACTCCTCGGCTCCGCTTACCGCTGAACTGCTCTCCCGGTTTCCGCGACATCCTGCACGCACTTCTTGGATTAATCGGCGCTGGCGGAACCGGGAGGGCAGCCTGATCCTGCCGCTGTGCCTCGAAGTCGGCTCCCGGCAGTGGAAGCGCTGCAACGCCCTCACCTCCTCCGGACTCGGCGAGGCAGGCTCGGCGTCTTTGTTCTTGATGTGCGCCCTGCCCGTGTGCAACGACGATCGCCGGGGGCTGCTGCACGGGGCTGGCTGCCGTGTCTCGCAGCAGCTTCTTGATTCTGGAGCCCTGCTTGCCGCTCTCTCCGACCTGCGCGCAGAAGCCCCAGACGCAACATTGTAACACTCCCTGGGACCTGCATTGAATCCGCCGCTACTTTGTTTCGCTGCAGGGCTGGGACGAGCGCCATCTTGTCGCCTGCTTTCAATCCCCGAAGGTAAACACCCGGGACTGGGTCTGTTACAGCATTGCTGCGGGGGTGATAGTAACTATTGCCCTGCGCCCCCCCCGTCTGGGCTCACTTTATCATGAACCAGCTGGAGCTAATTGGGAATGCGGGCAAGGAGAGCTATCGACCGGCGGCGCGACACTGCACATATTTGCACCGACTGGAGGACAATGCTGCGCCCTCTCTCCCCTCGGCGCCATTGCGGCTAAGTGATATCCTGAGCGCCCTGTCCGCCTTGAGGGCTGACCTGCGCGCCGTCGCTGGGGAACTGGGGGGTCGGATGGACGCGATATTGTCCGCGGCCCCCCTGTCTGTTCGTGACGATCCGCAGCGTCTGGCCGCTACGCCACACCCGGTGAAGCGTCCTTGTGGCCCCTCTGCCCCGGTCCCCGCTGACATGGAGACGGCGCGGAACTCCGATCCTGCAAGCGTACTGGAGAGAACACCCCTGGGTAGACCCGGAATGTCTGCGGCTGTTTTCCGGCTGGCAAGACGGTATCGGGCGCCATTTTCTGAAGATCTCTCAATGGCGGCTAGCGGAATGCAATTCCCTTCCTTGGACTGGTGGCGAATGTTGGGACTGGCTGTACGGGGTGACCCCGCATCTTGCAACGCTTCTTGTGTCATTGACGTTTTCTCGGCAACGGACTGGATGAACGTGTGGGACCAATCTCCTATCCTGACGAGGCCTCTTCATCCCCTTATTTCACCTGTGTCGTTTTCGATCCAGTTGGACTGCGTCGCTGCATCCTACCGTACGGGGCAAGGTTGAGGGTGTCCCCTTTCCCTTCGGAACTGTCTTCCTTGTACTGCTGGGACACTGATGGACTGCCGGTGGATTTCATATGTTGGTACTGTATTGGTGGTGGAGTCGGGGTAAGGGTGGCCGGAATGATGTACTTTGACAGTTTTGGACATGTTCTTATGGCCCTCCCCCGGTCTTCTGTGATTTATGTTCCTTTATTTCTCTTTCCTAACGGAACTCTTCTCTCGGTAAACTGTGCTCTTTCATCTTTCTTCCCTTTTCCCTGTCTTTTCCTCCTTCTCAATTTTCTCTTTTCTCGCTATATTTCGGGTTATGGGGAGCCAAACACTCTGCTAGGGGGGGGGTAGGCCGTAGCCTCTGCATGTGTGTAGGGTGGGGGGGTAACTTTTAGTTCGTGTTTTTTTCTATGGTGCCTTTTTTGCTATTATATGCTTTTTTCTTTCCTCTTGGCCCGTGTTAGGCATATTGGGGGATGGGTGGTAGCGTGGTGTTAGTTGGGATGTTGCGTCCTCTCTAGGGGTGTGCATATTTTGTGGCCATCCTCTGGTTGGGTCCTGCATGCTGCGAACTGTGCTGATTGGTAAAGGTGTCTATAGTGAGTCCCACCTACTCGGACCTCGTTTCTTTTCTCTTAATTTTATTAGTACGGATAAATATGACCTGCTCTTAATGGTAGCGATGAAAACCTTTAAAATTAACCTTCACTGATTCTGAGACATGGTAATACGGTAACTACAGTGTAACCTTTTTACTGCTTGCTTCAATGAGAGATATTACTGTGTCGCCGTAACGTAGCATTGGTGCTTTACTGTTTCCGTGGCCGGCCGGTAGGTTGTAGGCCCGTATTTGTTCTGATTTTGATGCAAAATAAAGGTTTAAAAAAAAAAAAAAAAAAGTGAGTTTGCCTTCTTTGTCTGACCTTGTCCTACCATTACAGAATCTTAGGGGCCGATTACGATGGCGGGCGGACAAAGTCCAGCCACCATCGCATAGTCAAAAGGGACCGCCCGCCATAGGTGCGGCGGTCCCGCAATGCAAATTACGATGCGCCCGCCACACTGGCGGGCGCATCCCTTATTTTTACATTGTGGCGGGCGCCAGCACCCGCCACAATGAAAAAAGACATGTTTTGCATAAACGTGACAGGCACTGTGTGGTGCCTGCCACCTTGTACATGCATATGTAGGGGGGTACCATAGGTACCCCCCACATGCAGCACCCTACCCCCCAACTCTCCGGGGGCCTGCAACGGGCCCCCAAAGGCATTCACCGCCTGTCTTTTTTGGCGGCATTGACGCCAAAAAAGACAGGCATCCAAATGCCCATGGCGGTGCCTGCACGGCTCCACCGCCATAGCCCCATTGTGCCTTTTCCGCCCGCCTTGCGGGATCACGGCGGATGGTCTTTCTGTCTGCCGCTGTACCTTTCCCATTCCCACCGCCATCCTAATTTGGCGGTGGGAATATTCAGGGTGATGGCAGGAAGTTCGCCACCACGGGGCCGGCAGTCCTCACTGCCGGCCCAGCGGTGGCAGACTTCTCGCCATCGTAATAGGCCCCATAGTCCCCTGTTGAATGTTAGGGAATGGAGTTGAAGCACCAAAGGGGACCATCGGGGGGATGGTTAATGCAGGCATAAGCCACAATTGATCTTCGTCGGTTGATTGAAGCTCAATGTGAGCATCAAGGGGCTTAAACTGTTAATTAAAGTCGCCCCCTACGATCTTGAAATGAAATGAAATGAAATGAAAAAGATATTTAATAAAGCGCACTGCGGCCGAGCGGCTTCCTGGAGCTGGGGACCTGGTCAGGGCTCACAGAGGGGATCTGGGGAACCTAAGAAGCCTCGGTGAAAAGGAAGGTTTTGAGGGCCTTTCGGAAATGGGTGTAGATGGGGATTGAGCGGATGTGAAGTGGAAGACTGTTCGAGAATTGGGGGGCTAGAACAGAAAGACGAGTGCCACCAGTTCTGGATTTGCGGAAACGGGGAATGTGCAAAAGAGAGAGAGAAGAAGAGCGAAGGGAGCGGCTGGGGGCGTGGGATGAAATTAGGGAGGAAATGTACACAGGGGCAGAGAGGGATTGAGCTCGAAAGGCAAAGCAGGCTAGTTTAAAGAGAGATCTGAAGCGGATATGGAGCCAGTGAAGGGATTTAAGGACAGGAGTAATGTGAGAGGATTAGGGAAGGGAAAGGATGAGGCGAGCAGCTTGGTTTTGAATGGCCTGTAAACGTCGAGACTCGTAGGCAGAGATGCCCATGAACAGGCCATTCCCATAGTCAAGTCGAGAGATGACTGAAGCGAGGACTATGGTTTTGAGTGCGTCACTGGTGAAAAAACGCTAGATTTTCCGGATGAGGCGGAGGGATAAGAAGCAGGAGGACACAACAGAGCTAATCTGACTGTGCATTGTTAAGTCAGAACTAACTTTGATGCCGAGGGTGCCAACAGAGGGGGAAGGTGTGGGAGGGGGACCAAAAGAGAGGGGCCAGTGTGCTGGGGACCAAGGATTAGATGGGCCACCCGTGAGAACAAGTTCCGTCTTGTCGGGGTTGAGCTTAAGATGGTTAGCGCTCATCCACTCGGAAATGAAAATTAAGGTGGAACTGAACTTGGGGAGAGAATCAGGAGAGGAAGAAAGATCAAAGACGAGCTGAAGGTCATCTGCGTAGTTATACACCGAGACCCCCAGCTCAAGAAGAGAAGTGACAAGGGGACGGATGTAAAGATTAAAGAGAAGAGGGGAAAGAGAAGAGCCCTGGGGAACACCACAGGTGACCGGACAGGGGGGGCCGAAAAACCGGAGAGGTGAACCGCCTGGTACCTATCCCGAAGAAAGGACGCTAGCCAAGAGAAGGCTGCGCCCTGAATGCCCGCTGCGCTGACACGGTCGAGGAGAATGGAATGATCGACCGTGTCAAACGCAGCGGACAGATCAAGAAGGACCAGGGCTTGGGGGAGGTTGGAATCTGCCTTCCCCTTGAGTTCATCCAGAACCACGAGAACCACTGCCTCCGTAGAATGGCCTTGGCGGAAGCCCGCTTGGTGGGAAGCTAAAAGGCCATTGTCCTCGATATAGGAGGAGAGGCAAGAGGTGACATGGGTCTCGAGGATCTTAGCTAAATAGGGGAGGAGGGAGATGGGACAGAAATGAGCAGGGAGGGAAGGATCCAGATCGGGTTTTTTGAGAATGGGGAGAACAACGGCGGATTTAAATGATGAGGGAACAGAGCCAGAGGCCAAAGAAGAATTAAGCAAGGTGAGCGGGGGAGCAGAAGAGTTAGTGAAAAGGGTTTTAAGAATGCGCGCCGGTGCACAGTCCATAGGGGAGCCAGACTTAACTTTAAGCAGGTAGTTGTGAAATAGGTCAGGAGAAATGGGGGGAAAAGTGACAAAAGAGGAATGAGAGGGAGTAACAGAACAGGTAGGGATGGGTTGGGGCACCATCGGAATGTTAGCTTTAATCTTCACAATCTTGTCTATAAAAAAGTCATTGAGTGACAAGCAGAGGGACTGAGAGGGAACCAAACAGGGGGAAGAACGGTCGGAAGTGGCAAGATTGTGAACTAATGAAAAGATTTCGCAAGATTTGTTTGTGGAAAGAGCTACTCTCTCAGTGAAATAGGAGGTTTTGGCCGCAAGAATAGCTTTATTTTAATTGGTGAGGAGTAGTTTGTATTTGGCGCGCAGAGAGGGAGAGTACTGCCGTCTCCAGAGACGTTCCGACCGCCTGAGGTCGAGTTTTAGAGCTTTGAGCTCTGGAGAAAACCATCTGTGCGCATCGTGAGGGCGGACCGCCTTGATCTTTTTTAGCGGGGCCACTCGATCACATGAAGTGGAGAGCCATGTACTAATAGCATTGGCCTGAGACTCAAGAGGGAGGTTGGTAAGATCAGGAGCAGAAGAAGCCAGGGAAAGTGAGAGAGAGCCAAGGTCGGTCTGGTGCGGGCAAGGAGATTTTTGGGTAAAGAGAGCTTGTTGACCACACCCAAGTGAATAGAAAAGGAAATAATATGGTGATCCGACCAAACACAAGGGGAAATAGAGGTAGGTGAGGCAAGGGGGCAAGAAGACCAAATTTGATCAAGGATGTGACCTTGAGCATGAGTAGGGGCTGTGACATAGGGAGTGAGATTCAAGCAATGAAGAGTGGCAGAAAAATCTTTGGAGGGGAGATCTTCCTTGGTAACTCCCGGCCAGAAATTAAAATCTCCGAGAAGTAGAACAGAAGAATTATTAACCACCAAGGTGGCCAGAAGATCCTGGATGGAGGCTACGAAAGAGGGCATCGATTGGGGGGGACGGTAAACAAGAACAACAGTAAAAGGAGAGGGAAGATTAAGGGAACGGGCCACGAGGTAGTCCACGTTGGATATGGGGGAGTGAGGGAGAAGTTGAAATTTGAATGCCGACCGGATGATCATCGCCACCCCTCCACCAGCCCTACCATCTGAGCGATCAGCTCGGAGGGCGTAGTGGGTGTCGGGGAGGATGGCTAAAAGATCAGGGAGAGAGTCAGCAGAAAACCAAGTTTCGGTCAGAAATAAAAAGTCAGGGGAATCAGTGGTCAAGAGATCAAAGAGTGCTATCTGATGTTTAACTGCAGACCGGGTGTTAAGTAAGCAGGCAGAGGCCACAGTGAGAGCAGGGGGGGGACGAGCAACTGGAGGTGGTTTAATAGGAGAAGAATTGAGAGTGATCGGCGTCAGGTGTTGCGAAGGAGACGAAAGAATACCATATGTGTGTAGCAAATGTAGGGGAGGAAAGGAAGGGGAGGGAAAAGCAGAGAGTGCTATGAGTTGAGAGGGAGTATAGACCAAGTGAGGAGAAGGGTGTGTGGCTCCTGGTCTCGGCCCGTCGCGAACGGGCGCAGACGGGCTTAACTTAGGCGCAACTTCGGCGCGCCTTTGTCACGCCCGCTGTGCCCGCCCGCTGCGCCGCCGGAAGACAGGGGCTGTTATGTAGGGACGACACATGAGGAAGGAGGATCAAGGGGACGTGGCAGGGGGTGGAGGAGCCAAAGAGCTGCAGCGCCGCAGCCAGACCCGCCCACGATGGTGGAGCCGCCCGTCCCCCTCCGAGAGTCAGGCGAGGAGGGGGCGATCAGCGGTGGAGTTCTGGTCGCGTGCAGGAGAGGGGCAGCCAGGAAGGATCAGAGCGCCGGGTCCGAGGCGCTTCGCAGCAGTGCAGGTAGGTGGCGAGATAAAAGGTCTCAAGTCTTGAGAGATTTTAAAAGTAACGTTGCTCCTGGAGAAGCCTCGGGAGATCTGGCAGCAGGTCGAAGAGTGCAGGCAGGTGAGCGCCTTAAGTGATTAGCCAGGGGGGGAGGAGCCAAAGAGCTGCAGCGCCGCGGCCAGACCCGCCCACAATGGTGGAGCCGCCCGTCCCCCTCCGAGAGTCAGGCGAGGAGGGGGCGATCAGCGGTGGCGGTCTGGTCGCGTGCAGGAGAGGGGCAGCCAGGAAGGATCAGAGCGCCGGGTCCGAGGCGCTTTGCAGCAGTGCAGGTAGGTGGCGAGATAAAAGGTCTCAAGTCTAGAGAGATTTTTAAAGTAACGTTGCTCCCGGAGAAGCCTCGGGAGATCTGGCAGCAGGTCGAAGAGTGCAGGCAGGTGAGCGCCTTAAGTGATTAGCCAGGGGGGGAGGAGCCAAAGAGCTGCAGCGCCGCGGCCAGACCCGCCCACGATGGTGGAGCCGCCCGTGTCCCTCCGAGAGTCAGGTGAGGAGGGGGCGATCAGCGATGGCGGTCTGGTCGCGTGCAGGAGAGGGGCAGCCAGGAAGGATCAGAGCGCCGGGTCCGAGGCGCTTTGCAGCAGTGCAGGTAGGTGGCGAGATAAAAGGTCTCAAGTCTAGAGAGATTTTAAAAGTAACGTTGCTCCCGGAGAAGCCTCTGGAGATCTGGCAGCAGGTCGAAGAGTGCAGGCAGGTGAGCGCCTTAAGTGATTAGCCAGGGGGGGAGGAGCCAAAGAGCTGCAGCGCTGCGGCCAGACCCGCCCACGATGGTGGAGCCGCCCGTCCCCCTCCGAGAGTCAGGCGAGGAGGGGGCGATCAGCGGTGGCGGTCTGGTCGCGTGCAGGAGAGGGGCAGCCAGAAAGGATCAGAGCGCCGGGTCCGAGGCGCTTTGCAGCAGTGCAGGAAGGTGGCGAGATAAAAGGTCTCAAGTCTAGAGAGATTTTAAAAGTAACGTTGCTCCCGGAGAAGCCTCGGGAGATCTGGCAGCAGGTCGAAGAGTGCAGGCAGGTGAGCGCCTTAAGTGATTAGCCAGGGGGGGAGGAGCCAAAGAGCTGCAGCGCCGCGTCCAGACCCGCCCACGATGGTGGAGCCGCCCGTCCCCCTCCGAGAGTCAGGCGAGGAGGGGGCGATCAGCGGTGGCGGTCTGGTCGCGTGCAGGAGAGGGGCAGCCAGGAAGGATCAGAGCGTCGGGTCCGAGGCGCTTTGCAGCAGTGCAGGTAGGTGGCGAGATAAAAGGTCTCAAGTCTAGAGAGAGTTTAAAAGTAACGTTGCTCCCGGAGAAGCCTCGGGAGATCTGGCAGCAGGTCGAAGAGTGCAGGCAGGTGAGCGCCTTAAGTGATTAGCCGGGGGGGAGGAGCCAAAGAGCTGCAGCACCGCGGCCAGACCCGCCCACGAGGGTGGAGCCGCCCGTCCCCCTCCGAGAGTCAGGCGAGGAGGGGGCGATCAGCGGTGGCGGTCTGGTTGCGTGCAGGAGAGGGGCAGCCAGGAAGGATCAGAGCGCTGGGTCCGAGGCGCTTTGCAGCAGTGCAGGTAGGTGGCGAGATAAAAGGTCTCAAGTCTAGAGAGATTTTAAAAGTAACGTTGCTCCCGGAGAAGCCTCGGGAGATCTGGCAGCAGGTCGAAGAGTGCAGGCAGGTGAGCGCCTTAAGTGATTAGCCAAGGGGGGAGGAGCCAAAGAGCTGCAGAGCCGCGGCCAGACCCGCCCACGATGGTCGAGCCGCCCGTCCCCCTCCGAGAGTCAGGCGAGGAGGGGGCGATCAGCGGTGGCGGTCTGGTCGCGTGCAGGAGAGGGGCAGCCAGGAAGGATCAGAGCGCCGGGTCCGAGGCGCTTTGCAGCAGTGCAGGTAGGTGGCGAGATAAAAGGTCTCAAGTCTAGAGAGATTTGAAAAGTAACGTTGCTCCCGGAGAAGCCTCGGGAGATATGGCAGCAGGTCCAAGAGTGCAGGCAGGTGAGCGCCTTAAGTGATTAGCCAGGGGGGGAGGAGCCAAAGAGCTGCAGCGCCGCGGCCTGACCCGCCCACGATGGTGGAGCCGCCCGTCCCCCTCCGAGAGTCAGGCGAGGAGGGGGCGATCAGCGGTGGCGGTCTGGTCGCGTGCAGGAGAGGGGCAGCCAGGAAGGATCAGAGCGGCGGGTCCGAGGCGCTTTGCAGCAGTGCAGGTAGGTGGCGAGATAAAAGGTCTCAAGTCTAGAGAGATTTTAAAAGTAACGTTGTTCCCGGAGAAGCCTCGGGAGATCTGGCAGCAGGTCGAAGAGTGCAGGCAGGAGAGCGCCTTAAGTGATTAGCCAGGGGGGGGGGAGCCAAAGAGCTGCAGCGCCGCGGCCAGACCCGCCCACGATGGTGGAGCCGCCCGTCCCCCTCCGAGAGTCAGGCGAGGAGGGGGCGATCAGCGGTGGCGGTCTGGTCGCGTGCAGGAGAGGGGCAGCCAGGAAGGATCAGAGCGCCGGGTCCGAGGCGCTTTGCAGCAGTGCAGGTAGGTGGCGAGATAAAAGGTCTCAAGTCTAGAGAGATTTTAAAAGTAACGTTGCTCCCGGAGAAGCCTCGGGAGATCTGGCAGCAGGTCGAAGAGTGCAGGCAGGTGAGCGCCTTAAGTGATTAGCCAGGGGGGGAGGAGCCAAAGAGCTGCAGCGCCGCGGCCAGACCCGCCCACGATGGTGGAGCCGCCCGTCCCCCTCCGAGAGTCAGGCGAGGAGGGGGCGATCAGCGGTGGCGGTCTGGTCGCGTGCAGGAGAGGGGCAGCCAGGAAGGATCAGAGCGCCGGGTCCGAGGCGCTTTGCAGCAGTGCAGGTAGGTGGCGAGATAAAAGGTCTCAAGTCTAGAGAGATTTTAAAAGTAACGTTGCTCCCGGAGAAGCCTCGGGAGATCTGGCAGCAGGTCGAAGAGTGCAGGCAGGTGAGCGCCTTAAGTGATTAGCCAGGGGGGGAGGAGCCAAAGAGCTGCAGCGCCGCGGCCAGACCCGCCCACGATGGTGGAGCCGCCCGTCCCCCTCCGAGAGTCAGGTGAGGAGGGGGCGATCAGCGGTGGCGGTCTGGTCGCGTGCAGGAGAGGGGCAGCCAGGAAGGATCAGAGCGCCTGGTCCGAGGCGCTTTGCAGCAGTGCAGGTAGGTGGCGAGATAAAAGGTCTCAAGTCTAGAGAGATTTTAAAAGTAACGTTGCTCCCGGAGAAGCCTCTGGAGATCTGGCAGCAGGTCGAAGAGTGCAGGCAGGTGAGCGCCTTAAGTGATTAGCCAGGGGGGGAGGAGCCAAAGAGCTGCAGCGCCGCGGCCAGACCCGCCCACGATGGTGGAGCCGCCCGTCCCCCTCCGAGAGTCAGGCGAGGCGGGGGCGATCAGCGGTGGCGGTCTGGTCGCGTGCAGGAGAGAGGCAGCCAGGAAGGATCAGAGCGTCGGGTCCGAGGCGCTTTGCAGCAGTGCAGGTAGGTGGCGAGATAAAAGGTCTCAAGTCTAGAGAGATTTTAAAAGTAACGTTGCTCCCGGAGAAGCCTCGGGAGATCTGGCAGCAGGTCGAAGAGTGCAGGCAGGTGAGCGCCTTAAGTGATTAGCCAGGGGGGGAGGAGCCAAAGAGCTGCAGCGCCGCGGCCAGACCCGCCCACGATGGTGGAGCCGCCCGTCCCCCTCCGAGAGTCAGGCGAGGAGGGGGCGATCAGCGGTGGCGGTCTGGTCGCGTGCAGGAGAGGGGCAGCCAGGAAGGATCAGAGCGCTGGGTCCGAGGCGCTTTGCAGCAGTGCAGGTAGGTGGCGAGATAAAAGGTCTCAAGTCTAGAGAGATTTTAAAAGTAATGTTTCTCCCGGAGAAGCCTCGGGAGATCTGGCAGCAGGTCGAAGAGTGCAGGCAGGTGAGCGCCTTAAGTGATTAGCCAAGGGGGGAGGAGCCAAAGAGCTGCAGCGCCGCGGCCAGACCCGCCCACGATGGTCGAGCCGCCCGTCCCCCTCCGAGAGTCAGGCGAGGAGGGGGCGATCAGCGGTGGCGGTCTGGTCGCGTGCAGGAGAGGGGCAGCCAGGAAGGATCAGAGCGCCGGGTCCGAGGCGCTTTGCAGCAGTGCAGGTAGGTGGCGAGATAAAAGGTCTCAAGTCTAGAGAGATTTGAAAAGTAACAAATGCTCCCGGAGAAGCCTCGGGAGATATGGCAGCAGGTCCAAGAGTGCAGGCAGGTGAGCGCCTTAAGTGATTAGCCAGGGGGGGAGGAGCCAAAGAGCTGCAGCGCCGCGGCCAGACCCGCCCACGATGGTGGAGCCGCCCGTCCCCCTCCGAGAGTCAGGCGAGGAGGGGGCGATCAGCGGTGGCGGTCTGGTCACGTGCAGGAGAGGGGCAGCCAGGAAGGATCAGAGCGCCGGGTCCGAGGCGCTTTGCAGCAGTGCAGGTAGGTGGCGAGATAAAAGGTCTCAAGTCTAGAGAGATTTTAAAAGTAACGTTGCTCCCGGAGAAGCCTCGGGAGATCTGGCAGCAGGTCGAAGAGTGCAGGCAGGTGAGCGCCTTAAGTGATTAGCCAAGGGGGGAGGAGCCAAAGAGCTGCAGAGCCGCGGCCAGACCCGCCCACGATGGTCGAGCCGCCCGTCCCCCTCCGAGAGTCAGGCGAGGAGGGGGCGATCAGCGGTGGCGGTCTGGTCGCGTGCAGGAGAGGGGCAGCCAGGAAGGATCAGAGCGCCGGGTCCGAGGCGCTTTGCAGCAGTGCAGGTAGGTGGCGAGATAAAAGGTCTCAAGTCTAGAGAGATTTGAAAAGTAACGTTGCTCCCGGAGAAGCCTCGGGAGATATGGCAGCAGGTCCAAGAGTGCAGGCAGGTGAGCGCCTTAAGTGATTAGCCAGGGGGGGAGGAGCCAAAGAGCTGCAGCGCCGCGGCCTGACCCGCCCACGATGGTGGAGCCGCCCGTCCCCCTCCGAGAGTCAGGCGAGGAGGGGGCGATCAGCGGTGGCGGTCTGGTCGCGTGCAGGAGAGGGGCAGCCAGGAAGGATCAGAGCGCCGGGTCCGAGGCGCTTTGCAGCAGTGCAGGTAGGTGGCGAGATAAAAGGTCTCAAGTCTAGAGAGATTTTAAAAGTAACGTTGCTCCCGGAGAAGCCTCGGGATATCTGGCAGCAGGTCGAAGAGTGCAGGCAGGTGAGAGCCTTAAGTGATTAGCCGGGGGGGAGGAGCCAAAGAGCTGCAGCGCCGCGGCCAGACCCGCCCACGATGGTGGAGCCGCCCGTCCCCCTCCGAGAGTCAGGCGAGGAGGGGGCGATCAGCGGTGGCGGTCTGGTCGTGTGCAGGAGAGGGGCAGCCAGGAAGGATCAGAGCGCCTGGTCCGAGGCGCTTTGCAGCAGTGCAGGTAGGTGGCGAGATAAAAGGTCTCAAGTCTAGAGAGATTTTAAAAGTAACGTTGCTCCTGGAGAAGCCTCTGGAGATCTGGCAGCAGGTCGAAGAGTGCAGGCAGGTGAGCGCCTTAAGTGATTAGCCAAGGGGGGAGGAGCCAAAGTGCTGCAGCGCCGCGGCAAGACCAGCCCACGATGGTGGAGCCGCCCGTCCCCCTCCGAGAGTCAGGCGAGGAGGGGGCGATCAGCGGTGGCGGTCTGGTCGCGTGCAGGAGAGGGGCAGCCAGGAAGGATCAGAGCGGCGGGTCCGAGGCGCTTTGCAGCAGTGCAGGTAGGTGGCGAGATAAAAGGTCTCAAGTCTAGAGAGATTTTAAAAGTAACGTTGTTCCCGGAGAAGCCTCGGGAGATCTGGCAGCAGGTCGAAGAGTGCAGGCAGGAGAGCGCCTTAAGTGATTAGCCAGGGGGGGGGGAGCCAAAGAGCTGCAGCGCCGCGGCCAGACCCGCCCACGATGGTGGAGCCGCCCGTCCCCCTCCGAGAGTCAGGCGAGGAGGGGGCGATCAGCGGTGGCGGTCTGGTCGCGTGCAGGAGAGGGGCAGCCAGGAAGGATCAGAGCGCCGGGTCCGAGGCGCTTTGCAGCAGTGCAGGTAGGTGGCGAGATAAAAGGTCTCAAGTCTAGAGAGATTTTAAAAGTAACGTTGCTCCCGGAGAAGCCTCGGGAGATCTGGCAGCAGGTCGAAGAGTGCAGGCAGGTGAGCGCCTTAAGTGATTAGCCAGGGGGGGAGGAGCCAAAGAGCTGCAGCGCCGCGGCCAGACCCGCCCACGATGGTGGAGCCGCCCGTCCCCCTCCGAGAGTCAGGCGAGGAGGGGGCGATCAGCGGTGGCGGTCTGGTCGCGTGCAGGAGAGGGGCAGCCAGGAAGGATCAGAGCGCCGGGTCCGAGGCGCTTTGCAGCAGTGCAGGTAGGTGGCGAGATAAAAGGTCTCAAGTCTAGAGAGATTTTAAAAGTAACGTTGCTCCCGGAGAAGCCTCGGGAGATCTGGCAGCAGGTCGAAGAGTGCAGGCAGGTGAGCGCCTTAAGTGATTAGCCAGGGGGGGAGGAGCCAAAGAGCTGCAGCGCCGCGGCCAGACCCGCCCACGATGGTGGAGCCGCCCGTCCCCCTCCGAGAGTCAGGTGAGGAGGGGGCGATCAGCGGTGGCGGTCTGGTCGCGTGCAGGAGAGGGGCAGCCAGGAAGGATCAGAGCGCCTGGTCCGAGGCGCTTTGCAGCAGTGCAGGTAGGTGGCGAGATAAAAGGTCTCAAGTCTAGAGAGATTTTAAAAGTAACGTTGCTCCCGGAGAAGCCTCTGGAGATCTGGCAGCAGGTCGAAGAGTGCAGGCAGGTGAGCGCCTTAAGTGATTAGCCAGGGGGGGAGGAGCCAAAGAGCTGCAGCGCCGCGGCCAGACCCGCCCACGATGGTGGAGCCGCCCGTCCCCCTCCGAGAGTCAGGCGAGGCGGGGGCGATCAGCGGTGGCGGTCTGGTCGCGTGCAGGAGAGAGGCAGCCAGGAAGGATCAGAGCGTCGGGTCCGAGGCGCTTTGCAGCAGTGCAGGTAGGTGGCGAGATAAAAGGTCTCAAGTCTAGAGAGATTTTAAAAGTAACGTTGCTCCCGGAGAAGCCTCGGGAGATCTGGCAGCAGGTCGAAGAGTGCAGGCAGGTGAGCGCCTTAAGTGATTAGCCAGGGGGGGAGGAGCCAAAGAGCTGCAGCGCCGCGGCCAGACCCGCCCACGATGGTGGAGCCGCCCGTCCCCCTCCGAGAGTCAGGCGAGGAGGGGGCGATCAGCGGTGGCGGTCTGGTCGCGTGCAGGAGAGGGGCAGCCAGGAAGGATCAGAGCGCTGGGTCCGAGGCGCTTTGCAGCAGTGCAGGTAGGTGGCGAGATAAAAGGTCTCAAGTCTAGAGAGATTTTAAAAGTAATGTTTCTCCCGGAGAAGCCTCGGGAGATCTGGCAGCAGGTCGAAGAGTGCAGGCAGGTGAGCGCCTTAAGTGATTAGCCAAGGGGGGAGGAGCCAAAGAGCTGCAGCGCCGCGGCCAGACCCGCCCACGATGGTCGAGCCGCCCGTCCCCCTCCGAGAGTCAGGCGAGGAGGGGGCGATCAGCGGTGGCGGTCTGGTCGCGTGCAGGAGAGGGGCAGCCAGGAAGGATCAGAGCGCCGGGTCCGAGGCGCTTTGCAGCAGTGCAGGTAGATGGCGAGATAAAAGGTCTCAAGTCTAGAGAGATTTGAAAAGTAACAAATGCTCCCGGAGAAGCCTCGGGAGATATGGCAGCAGGTCCAAGAGTGCAGGCAGGTGAGCGCCTTAAGTGATTAGCCAGGGGGGGAGGAGCCAAAGAGCTGCAGCGCCGCGGCCAGACCCGCCCACGATGGTGGAGCCGCCCGTCCCCCTCCGAGAGTCAGGCGAGGAGGGGGCGATCAGCGGTGGCGGTCTGGTCACGTGCAGGAGAGGGGCAGCCAGGAAGGATCAGAGCGCCGGGTCCGAGGCGCTTTGCAGCAGTGCAGGTAGGTGGCGAGATAAAAGGTCTCAAGTCTAGAGAGATTTTAAAAGTAACGTTGCTCCCGGAGAAGCCTCGGGAGATCTGGCAGCAGGTCGAAGAGTGCAGGCAGGTGAGCGCCTTAAGTGATTAGCCAGGGGGGGAGGAGCCAAAGAGCTGCAGCGCCGCGGCCAGACCCGCGCACGATGGTGGAGCCGCCCGTCCCCCTCCGAGAGTCAGGCGAGGAGGGGACGATCAGCGGTGCGGTCTGGTCGCGTGCAGGAGAGGGGCAGCCAGGAAGGATCAGAGCGCCGGGTCCGAGGCGCTTTGCAGCAGTGCAGGTAGGTGGCGAGATAAAAGGTCTCAAGTCTAGAGAGATTTTAAAAGTAACGTTGCTCCCGGAGAAGCCTCTGGAGATCTGGCAGCAGGTCGAAGAGTGCAGGCAGGTGAGCGCCTTAAGTGATTAGCCAGGGGGGGAGGAGCCAAAGAGCTGCAGCGCCGCGGCCAGACCCGCCCACAATGGTAGAGCCGCCCGTCCCCCTCCGAGAGTCAGGCGAGGAGGGGGCGATCAGCGGTGGCGGTCTGGTCGCGTGCAGGAGAGGGGCAGCCAGGAAGGATCAGAGCGCCGGGTCCGAGGCGCTTTGCAGCAGTGCAGGTAGGTGGCGAGATAAAAGGTCTCAAGTCTAGAGAGATTTTAAAAGTAACGTTGCTCCCGGAGAAGCCTCGGGAGATCTGGCAGCAGGTCGAAGAGTGCAGGCAGGTGAGCGCCTTAAGTGATTAGCCAGGGGGGGAGGAGCCAAAGAGCTGCAGCGCCGCGGCCAGACCCGCCCACAATGGTGGAGCCGCCCGTCCCCCTCCGAGAGTCAGGCGAGGAGGGGGCGATCAGCGGTGGCGGTCTGGTCGCGTGCAGGAGAGGGGCAGCCAGGAAGGATCAGAGCGCCGGGTCCGAGGCGCTTTGCAGCAGTGCAGGTAGGTGGCGAGATAAAAGGTCTCAAGTCTAGAGAGATTTTTAAAGTAACGTTGCTCCCGGAGAAGCCTCGGGAGATCTGGCAGCAGGTCGAAGAGTGCAGGCAGGTGAGCGCCTTAAGTGATTAGCCAGGGGGGGAGGAGCCAAAGAGCTGCAGCGCCGCGGCCAGACCCGCCCACGATGGTGGAGCCGCCCGTGTCCCTCCGAGAGTCAGGTGAGGAGGGGGCGATCAGCGGTGGCGGTCTGGTCGCGTGCAGGAGAGGGGCAGCCAGGAAGGATCAGAGCGCCGGGTCCGAGGCGCTTTGCAGCAGTGCAGGTAGGTGGCGAGATAAAAGGTCTCAAGTCTAGAGAGATTTTAAAAGTAACGTTGCTCCCGGAGAAGCCTCGGGAGATCTGGCAGCAGGTCGAAGAGTGCAGGCAGGTGAGCGCCTTAAGTGATTAGCCAGGGGGGGAGGAGCCAAAGTGCTGCAGCGCCGCGGCAAGGCCAGCCCACGATGGTGGAGCCGCCCGTCCCCCTCCGAGAGTCTGGCGAGGAGGGGGCGATCAGCGGTGGCGGTCTGGTCGCGTGCAGGAGAGGGGCAGCCAGGAAGGATCAGAGCGGCGGGTCCGAGGCGCTTTGCAGCAGTGCAGGTAGGTGGCGAGATAAAAGGTCTCAAGTCTAGAGAGATTTTAAAAGTAACGTTGCTCCCGGAGAAGCCTCGGGAGATCTGGCAGCAGGTCGAAGAGTGCAGGCAGGAGAGCGCCTTAAGTGATTAGCCAGGCGGGGGAGGAGCCAAAGAGCTGCAGCGCCGCGGCCAGACCCGCCCACGATGGTGGAGCCGCCCGTCCCCCTCCGAGAGTCAGGCGAGGAGGGGGCGATCAGCGGTGGCGGTCTGGTCGCGTGCAGGAGAGGGGCAGCCAGGAAGGATCAGAGCGCCGGGTCCGAGGCGCTTTGCAGCAGTGCAGGTAGGTGGCGAGATAAAAGGTCTCAGGTCTAGAGAGATTTTAAAAGTAACGTTGCTCCCGGAGAAGACTCGGGAGATCTGGCAGCAGGTCGAAGAGTGCAGGCAGGTGAGCGCCTTAAGTGATTAGCCAGGGGGGGAGGAGCCAAAGAGCTGCAGCGCCGCGGCCAGACCCGCCCACGATGGTGGAGCCGCCCGTCCCCCTCCGAGAGTCAGGCGAGGAGGGGGCGATCAGCGGTGGCGGTCTGGTCGCGTGCAGGAGAGGGGCAGCCAGGAAGGATCAGAGCGCCGGGTCCGAGGCGCTTTGCAGCAGTGCAGGTAGGTGGCGAGATAAAAGGTCTCAAGTCTAGAGAGATTTTAAAAGTAACGTTGCTCCCGGAGAAGCCTCGGGAGATATGGCAGCAGGTCCAAGAGTGCAGGCAGGTGAGCGACTTAAGTGATTAGCCAGGGGGGGAGGAGCCAAAGAGCTGCAGCGCCGCGGCCAGACCCACCCACGATGGTGGAGCCGCCCGTCCCCCTCCGAGAGTCAGGCGAGGAGGGGGCGATCAGCGGTGGCGGTCTGGTCACGTGCAGGAGAGGGGCAGCCAGGAAGGATCAGAGCGCCGGGTCCGAGGCGCTTTGCAGCAGTGCAGGTAGGTGGCGAGATAAAAGGTCTCAAGTCTAGAGAGATTTTAAAAGTAACGTTGCTCCCGGAGAAGCCTCGGGAGATCTGGCAGCAGGTCGAAGAGTGCAGGCAGGTGAGCGCCTTAAGTGATTAGCCAGGGGGGGAGGAGCCAAAGAGCTGCAGCGCCGCGGCCAGACCCGCCCACGATGGTGGAGCCGCCCGTCCCCCTCCGAGAGTCAGGCGAGGAGGGGACGATCAGCGGTGGCGGTCTGGTCGCGTGCAGGAGAGGGGCAGCCAGGAAGGATCAGAGCGCCGGGTCCGAGGCGCTTTGCAGCAGTGCAGGTAGGTGGCGAGATAAAAGGTCTCAAGTCTAGAGAGATTTTAAAAGTAACGTTGCTCCCGGAGAAGCCTCTGGAGATCTGGCAGCAGGTCGAAGAGTGCAGGCAGGTGAGCGCCTTAAGTGATTAGCCAGGGGGGGAGGAGCCAAAGAGCTGCAGCGCCGCGGCCAGACCCGCCCACAATGGTGGAGCCGCCCGTCCCCCTCCGAGAGTCAGGCGAGGAGGGGGCGATCAGCGGTGGCGGTCTGGTCGCGTGCAGGAGAGGGGCAGCCAGGAAGGATCAGAGCGCCGGGTCCGAGGCGCTTTGCAGCAGTGCAGGTAGGTGGCGAGATAAAAGGTCTCAAGTCTAGAGAGATTTTAAAAGTAACGTTGCTCCCGGAGAAGCCTCTGGAGATCTGGCAGCAGGTCGAAGAGTGCAGGCAGGTGAGCACCTTAAGTGATTAGCCAGGGGGGGAGGAGCCAAAGAGCTGCAGCGCCGCGGCCAGACCCGCCCACAATGGTGGAGCCGCCCGTCCCCCTCCGAGAGTCAGGCGAGGAGGGGGCGATCAGCGGTGGCGGTCTGGTCGCGTGCAGGAGAGGGGCAGCCAGGAAGGATCAGAGCGCCGGGTCCGAGGCGCTTTGCAGCAGTACAGGTAGGTGGCGAGATAAAAGGTCTCAAGTCTAGAGAGATTTTAAAAGTAACGTTGCTCCTGGAGAAGCCTCGGGAGATCTGGCAGCAGGTCGAAGAGTGCAGGCAGGTGAGCGCCTTAAGTGATTAGCCAGGGGGGGAGGAGCCAAAGAGCTGCAGCGCCGCGGCCAGACCCGCCCACGATGGTGGAGCCGCCCGTCCCCCTCGGAGAGTCAGGCGAGGAGGGGGCGATCAGCGGTGGCGGTCTGGTCGCGTGCAGGAGAGGGGCAGCCAGGAAGGATCAGAGCGCCGGGTCCGAGGCGCTTTGCAGCAGTGCAGGTAGGTGGCGAGATAAAAGGTCTCAAGTCTAGAGAGATTTTAAAAGTAACGTTGCTCCCGGAGAAGCCTCGGGAGATCTGGCAGCAGGTCGAAGAGTGCAGGCAGGTGAGCGCCTTAAGTGATTAGCCAGGGGGGGAGGAGCCAAAGTGCTGCAGCGCCGCGGCCAGACCAGCCCACGATGGTGGAGCCGCCCGTCCCCCTCCGAGAGTCAGGCGAGGAGGGGGCGATCAGCGGTGGCGGTCTGGTCGCGTGCAGGAGAGGGGCAGCCAGGAAGGATCAGAGCGCCGGGTCCGAGGCGCTTTGCAGCAGTGCAGGTAGGTGGCGAGATAAAAGGTCTCAAGTCTAGAGAGATTTTAAAAGTAACGTTGCTCCCGGAGAAGCCTCGGGAGATCTGGCAGCAGGTCGAAGAGTGCAGGCAGGAGAGCGCCTTAAGTGATTAGCCAGGGGGGGAGGAGCCAAAGAGCTGCAGCGCCGCGGCCAGACCCGCCCACGATGGTGGAGCCGCCCGTCCCCCTCCGAGAGTCAGGCGAGGAGCGGGCGATCAGCGGTGGCGGTCTGGTGGCGTGCAGGAGAGGGGCAGCCAGGAAGGATCAGAGCGCCGGGTCCGAGGCGCTTTGCAGCAGTGCAGGTAGGTGGCGAGATAAAAGGTCTCAAGTCTAGAGAGATTTGAAAAGTAACGTTGCTCCCGGAGAAGCCTCGGGAGATCTGGCAGCAGGTCCAAGAGTGCAGGCAGGTGAGCGCCTTAAGTGATTAGCCAGGGGGGGAGGAGCCAAAGTGCTGCAGCGCCGCGGCCAGACCAGCCCACGATGGTGGAGCCGCCCGTCCCCCTCCGAGAGTCAGGCGAGGAGGGGGCGATCAGCGGTGGCGGTCTGGTCGCGTGCAGGAGAGGGGCAGCCAGGAAGGATCAGAGCGCCGGGTCCGAGGCGCTTTGCAGCAGTGCAGGTAGGTGGCGAGATAAAAGGTCTCAAGTCTAGAGAGATTTTAAAAGTAACGTTGCTCCCGGAGAAGCCTCGGGAGATCTGGCAGCAGGTCGAAGAGTGCAGGCAGGAGAGCGCCTTAAGTGATTAGCCAGGGGGGGAGGAGCCAAAGAGCTGCAGCGCCGCGGCCAGACCCGCCCACGATGGTGGAGCCGCCCGTCCCCCTCCGAGAGTCAGGCGAGGAGCGGGCGATCAGCGTTGGCGGTCTGGTCGCGTGCAGGAGAGGGGCAGCCAGGAAGGATCAGAGCGCCGGGTCCGAGGCGCTTTGCAGCAGTGCAGGTAGGTGGCGAGGTAAAAGGTCTCAAGTCTAGAGAGATTTTAAAAGTAACGTTGCTCCCGGAGAAGCCTCGGGAGATCTGGAAGCAGGTCGAAGAGTGCAGGCAGGTGAGCGCCTTAAGTGATTAGCCAGGGGGGGAGGAGCCAAAGAGCTGCAGCGCCGCGGCCAGACCCGCCCACGATGGTGGAGCCGCCCGTCCCCCTCCGAGAGTCAGGCGAGGAGGGGGCGATCAGCGGTGGCGGTCTGGTCGCGTGCAGGAGAGGGGCAGCCAGGAAGGATCAGAGCGCCGGGTCCGAGGCGCTTTGCAGCAGTGCAGGTAGGTAGCGAGATAAAAGGTCTCAAGTCTAGAGAGATTTTAAAAGTAACGTTGCTCTCGGAGAAGCCTCGGGAGATCTGGCAGCAGGTCGAAGAGTGCAGGCAGGTGAGCGCCTTAAGTGATTAGCCAGGGGGGGAGGAGCCAAAGAGCTGCAGCGCCGCGGCCTGACCCGCCCACGATGGTGGAGCCGCCCGTCCCCCTCCGAGAGTCAGGCGAGGAGGGGGCGATCAGCGGTGGCGGTCTGGTCGCGTGCAGGAGAGGGGCAGCCAGGAAGGATCAGAGCGCCGGGTCCGAGGCGCTTTGCAGCAGTGCAGGTAGGTGGCGAGATAAAAGGTTTCAAGTCTAGAGAGATTTTAAAAGTAAGGTTGCTCCCGGAGAAGCCTCGGGAGATCTGGCAGCAGGTCGAAGAGTGCAGGCAGGTGAGCGCCTTAAGTGATTAGCCAGGGGGGGAGGAGCCAAAGAGCTGCAGAGCCGCGGCCAGACCCGCCCACGATGGTGGAGCCGCCCGTCCCCCTCCGAGAGTCAGGCGAGGAGGGGGCGATCAGCGGTGGTGGTCTGGTCGCGTGCAGAAGAGGGGCAGCCAGGAAGGATGAGAGCGCCGGGTCCGAGGCGCTTTGCAGCAGTGCAGGTAGGTGGCGAGATAAAAGGTCTCAAGTCTAGAGAGATTTTAAAAGTAACGTTGCTCCCGGAGAAGCCTCGGGAGATCTGGCAGCAGGTCGAAGAGTGCAGGCAGCTGAGCGCCTTAAGTGATTAGCCAGGGGGTGAGGAGCCAAAGAGCTGCAGCGCCGCGGCCAGACCCGCCAACGATGGTGGAGCCGCCCGTCCCCTTCCGAGAGTCAGGCGAGGAGGGGGCGATCAGCGGTGGCGGTCTTGTCGCGTGCAGGTGAGGGGCAGCCAGGAAGGATCAGAGCGCCGGGTCCGAGGCGCTTTGCAGCAGTGCAGGTAGGTGGCGAGATAAAAGGTCTCAAGTCTAGAGAGATTTTAAAAGTAACGTTGCTCCCGGAGAAGCCTCGGGAGATCTGGCAGCAGGTCGAAGAGTGCAGGCAGGTGAGCGCCTTAAGTGATTAGCCAGGGGGGGAGGAGCCAAAGAGCTGCAGCGCTGCGGCCAGACCCGCCCACGATGGTGGAGCCGCCCGTCCCCCTCCGAGAGTCAGGCGAGGAGGGGGCGATCAGCGGTGGCGGTCTGGTCGCGTGCAGGAGAGGGGCAGCCAGGAAGGATCAGAGCGCCGGGTCCGAGGCGCTTTGCAGCAGTGCAGGTAGGTGGCGAGATAAAAGGTCTCAAGTCTAGAGAGATTTTAAAAGTAACGTTGCTCCCGGAGAAGCCTCGGGAGATCTGGCAGCAGGTCGAAGAGTGCAGGCAGGTGAGCGCCTTAAGTGATTAGCCAGGGGGGGAGGAGCCAAAGAGCTGCAGCGCCGCGGCCAGACCCGCCCACGATGGTAGAGCCGCCCGTCTCCCTCCGAGAGTCAGGCGAGGAGGGGGCGATCAGCGGTGGCGGTCTGGTCGCGTGCAGGAGAGGGGCAGCCAGGAAGGATGAGAGCGCCGGGTCCGAGGCGCTTTGCAGCAGTGCAGGTAGGTGGCGAGATAAAAGGTCTCAAGTCTAGAGAGATTTTAAAAGTAACGTTGCTCCCGGAGAAGCCTCGGAAGATCTGGCAGCAGGTCGAAGAGTGCAGGCAGGTGAGCGCCTTAAGTGATTAGCCAGGGGGGGAGGAGCCAAAGAGCTGCAGCGCCGCGGCTAGACCCGCCCAGGTTGGTGGAGCCGCCCGTCCCCCTCCGAGAGTCAGGCGAGGAGGGGGCGATCAGCTGTGGCGGTCTGGTCGCGTGCAGGAGAGGGGCAGCCAGGAAGGATCAGAGCGCCGGGTCCGAGGCACTTTGCAGCAGTGCAGGTAGGTGGCGAGATAAAAGGTCTCAAGTCTAGAGAGATTTTAAAAGTAACGTTGCTCCCGGAGAAGCCTCGGGAGATCTGGCAGCAGGTCTTAACAGCATCTGCCGGGAGTTCGGTCAGATGGGAGGATAACATTTGGATTACATCAGACTCAGATTTACTTGCCGATGGGCCTACAATAAATATTGTAAATATAATATGTAGCCATATCTGGGGTGATCAAATTAATAGATAACACGTTTGGAGAATTCAGCTTAATTTCCTTAATACTACACATTTAAGTTGTTTTGGTCTAAATTGTCACACCCCCTACAGACCTGCCTCTTCCAGTGAGATAGCCCCCTTATTGAATGAAATAGATCCTGAGTGATGCATATGAATAGTCGATCAAGTTTCTTGAAATAAACATATGTCGTATGCATCAATGAAAGAACTCCACTTGGGGCAAGACAGCTTGAACAGTAGCCCGGCTCCATTCCGCAATACCAATTTAATAGTTGGGGTAGAATGGGTCACGTGCTCTCACCATCAGCATTGTCAGGTGGATTGTGCTCATTCCAAGCCTCGTTCATGCACACATTTACCTTTTCACCAACGTGAGAGGGAGTAACCCGGCTTGGGACCCACTTTCACTTTCAGCATCATGGGGCGGGACAAGCCCATCCCATTAAGACATCCACACACGATTGACTGTTTGAGATGTGCCAGGCTACACCCATCAAGTCAGTCAGTGTTGGCCAATGCATCAAAGTGGTTGTGTTTCGATATCCCACTCTGCGAAACAGTATTCAATCTCGGGGTTCTGTTGTGCACCCATCTATTGTCCTCAGTAACACGTGAGCCAGGCTTGCAAAAGTGGCAGTAAGTCAATGCTACTATTATAATGGTTATTCATGTGCCCAAAAAACAATTGTTGTACCAGAAAGGGCGATGATAATACAGTCCCCTTGCCCAGGGCTTTAAGTGGGATGAAAAAACGAGGGGGGGGGGGGGGGGGGGTCTCCCAAAGGGGCGTTGTCAATGTAATTAGGGGTGCGGCTTAAAACATGTAAGCTAAAAATCTGTGCTTAGTACAGTGTGTGCTGCCCGACTTGTATTTTACTGTTTCTGTCATTCCATTCACATATATGATACAACAAGTAATATACCTTCAAGAAGTCAGGACTATTGGCTTTGCTAATGGTTGTCAGTTGCATACGATCATTAAGCAACAACTATGGCTTGTTGTATATAATATTGAAAAAGCTTCCACTTAAAGCCCTGGTGACACCACGACAATGTTGCTGCTCCTGAGTTTCAAAAAGAGAAGGGAAATTCAGAGAGAAAGTGACTCTCTTTAAAGGATTTCGCTTCCCCATCAACACTCACCTGGCATGACGTCATCCTGCCACTTCTCCACTAGTCAGAAGTGAGCAATGTGAGCACGCGCACATGGATGTGCCTGCTGTCACTGCAGTCTGGAAAAAAATGGACCGTCTGTGCCACGTCTGTGCCAGGGCGCAAAACAGATCCGATAGAGACCCGTTTTGAGGTCCTCTTTAAAAAACTGCCGGTGTTCGGCACCGGTAAGACCTGGCCCACTTAAAGCCCTGCCCTTGCCTATCCTTAGGTCCCACACCAAGATAACCCACCCTCCTTGTCAGGAGGATCTTACTTGCCTTGGCCGATGGAAAGTTTTGGTGGCGTCTTGTTGAATAGATCAGCCTGGGACTCTCTCTGGTCCAGTCTCAGTGGGGTACATCAGAGAGAATGACCTCATAAGGATACAAAGCTGGGAGTAAATTAACAAGTGGCTGATGTATCACTTTTTGAGTGCAGTTCCAGCCGTCACCATCCAAGCCTGGACTTTGTTGGTAGCGTCAGCCTTTGCTTGTGAATGAATACTGGGCTTGGAAATGCAGGAGTCCCTGCTTTGCTTGGAATTCATAGTATTCAACACCTGCTTAGTCAAGTCAGATAGAGCTCTAGGAGTTGGAGCACCGCTAGGCCAGGTTGGTGCCTTGTGGGGTTACTTTGATGTGCTACATGGCCCTCCAGCTTCCCTGAACTTGTGGTGGGGGGCCTACTAAGGCCCAGAGCGGAGGATCCCAATGTACTTTTCAAGTTCGCCAGGTGGACTCCATAGCATCCAGTCGTAGCAATATTGGAGATAAAACCGCCCACAATAGGGAATGACTTTATTAAAGCAACCCTTAAGCATGCTCCTTGCTCCCAGGGCTTCAGACAAGAAAGCTGACTGTCATGGATTAGTCTGAGCTGCTGTTTCCACTAGCCACAATTTAACTCGTTGCTTCTGGTGCTTAGCTGCTGCAGGTTGGAGCGGGCTATCAGGTGGACAAGACGTTGCAATTAAAAAAGATGGTCCTGGGTCATTTGAGGCTGAAAGCAATGAGCTACAACCTGGCATGCTTATGGGAAGGGCAAGTAAAGAAGAGGGGGCCGGCGAAATGCCAGCAGAACCTATCCCTGTCATGCAACCAGAGGAGTTGGCCTAACGGCTAGGGCGCTCGACCTCGGAGCTGGGGAACTGGGTTCGAGTCTCAGTAACTACGCTGAACATCCTGTGATTCTGGGCAAATCACTTAATCTCCGCGTGCCTAACAAAAATGAATGTGTGTCCTCATGTAATGTAACTGGTGCTATGTAAAGCGCTCTGATACTCGATTCTGTCGCAGGTTAAGTTTGTGCCATAAAAAAACACATTTTGAAAGGTTAATTTAATTGCTTATCACACTCACTGCTCGCTGGATCATTTTATCTAATGGAGTGGCTTTTGTTGATGGCGTACTAGTGACCAGACCTCCAACCAACTTGCTCTTCACCATTTTGGCTGTGTTGCAAGTCAGACATCAGTTGGCTTGTGCAAGCAAGTAAGTAAGAGCCAACAAGCATTGTTGCGGGGATTCTGCTCACACACAGAACTGTGCACAGAGACCCAGGACCTCAGTGAATTGTGGTGTACCAAAAAACTCACCTCAGTACCTAGAACCCCTAACCGACTAGCATCAGTGTCTCATTAGCTCTTCCTCCTATAGCAAAGATACCAATGATTAGACAACCCAGAACATGCGACTTAGGATACTCTCAGGAATGGTGGGAATTAAGAACACTCTTTCGTTTTTATTCTCATACCAGTCCACAACGTGAGTAAATAAAGACACAGAAAAGTTTAAAATGTTTATTTTAATGACATGCTCTAAGATGCAGTATTTTTGCCAACACAAGCAGGCATATGATTAAAAATAATACAATCAGCAGTGTTACAATTCCATAAAACACAAAAAGAGAAATCATATTATAATGATAGTAGAAACAGGTTCTATAGTGCCTCGTGTACCACCCTCCCTTGGTAGGAACTAGGTTTTATATAATCACAGAAGGTCTCTTAGGCTTGAATGGGGAACCCCATACCTCAAAGATCAATAGAGATGAATTACATCAGGATCAGCAAAAGCTCTCTCTCTCTCTGGAAACGGATTTTCTCCAAGTGCCCTAATCATGCATGCAGTGCAATATTAAAAGCGCTAGAATTTCAGTTAGCTGCAGCTGCGTGCATGTTATGTCTAGAGCGTGGGCCGATCAGCCCGAATAACAGCTAACATTGTTATGGTAACCTTGGAGGCTTCTGTACTCACTGTGCAGACTAAGGTCGCGATGTAAGTCTAGGGATGTTGAAAACAAGCCATTCGCATGTGAAGAAATTCATGCAGCCTAACTTACAACAACAGTTACATGTGGTGTCATGTCCAAAAGCAGCAAAAAGATAAACTAGCGTTCAAACTTCTAATAAGGCTATGCTAAGATAGCAATGTGTGCAAGCAGGACCCTGCCTTCACTACTGCATTTTCAATTCAATAGGTCTCGCATTTACAAGAGTTTGAGCTATTGGCAATGCAATAGCTTAAACTCTCGCAAATGCGAGACTTTGCATTGCAAATATTTGTTACTTTAATAGTGTCCATGCAGCACTTTCACATTCATGGAGGCCGCACCCCCATCTTTAGATAAGCCACGTCTAAAAAGAGGGGCATGGCCGGTATTAAAGTGAAACCGCTGCAATGGTAGCTTTGACAAAAAAAAGCATCTGTTGATGCCAAACAGATGTTTTTTTTTGTAAAAGCGCCCAAGCCGCTCTTTCACTTCATGGTTTAAATCTTTTATTGATTTTCAAACAGGAGACAAAAAGACCCCCAGCTCCCTGAGGACAGTGCAGTGAAGACAAGTGTCGCAATAAATAACATTACTAAAGTAAGATGAGCGGAGGGGGTCTACGGGAAGAGACAATAAGTAGGGGTGGGAAAAAACAGGACAAACATTTGAAACCCAACTTTACCTCCCTCCACCCCCCAACGTCCCCCCCTCGTCCACTAAAAAAAAGGGGGAAAGAAAGAAAAAAGAGAATGAGTGCTCTGGAAATCAGCCTGGCTGCTTGGGATTACGGAGGAGCTAGCTTGTGGGATTTGTGTATCAGCAAGGCGAAGAAGTCTGAGATATCGGGGGCATGTAAGTTCTCAGAATTTAGCGGTGAGCAAGGTCAGAAAGGGTCGCCACAGCTCTGGGAATTCAGACCCTTTGCCAGCTAAGGTGAGGGTGAGCTTTTCCATCCCCAATACCTGCCAAAGCCTCTGTAACCATCCGAAGTGTGTTGGGAGCTGGGCGGAGCGCCAGTGTGCAAGAATAGTCTGAGTGGCTGCGCCCAATGCGATTGCAATCAACCGGCCCCTCCTGGACTTTATGGGATATGTAATAGGATTGGGTAAGCCCAGGAGAATGTATGCAGGGAATAATGAGAGTTGTGTTTCAAAATGGCTGTCTACCTCATCAAGTATATGGGACCATTATGGTTGGATGCGTTCGCAGCCCCAGAGAAGACGCATGAGGGTGCCCACCTCCCCGCAGCCTCTCCAGCATAAGGCACTCTGTCAAGCATCGAAGCAATGAAGGCGTGCGTTCCGGCGTGAAATACCAATAGGTGGCTACCTTAGTCAGTGTCGCAGTGAGTCCTGTGTGGTATGCTGAGTGCCGCGCCCTATGGTATATGCCGTGCCACTCCTTACGGCTAAGCGTTTGCCCCAGTTCCCGCTCCCATCGCATTCAACCAGAATTGTAGGTGAGGGCAAAAGTTGTTAATAACTGTTTAAATAGGTCGGAGATAATTTTTTTATCGGAGGTGCGAGTGATGAGCCATTTTTCATAGGGGTCAAAACGCGCTGGGCGCCCGGTTTGATGTGCGGCTGAAGCTCCCAGTGCCTGAGCTGAAGGTAGGGTAGGCGTTCCGATTCAGGGATGCCATAGTGTGTCTTGAGTTGTGGAATGGAATAATCCCTTCCAGGTCGAAGTGGTGGCCAAGTGATTGACATGCGGTGGGACTCCAAGCTGCGAAGACCTTAGGGTCCATGCCAGGATGAAATTCTGGATTATTGAATAGGGGCGTTAGGGGGGAGGGTAAAGAGGTCAGGGCGTGGATGGTGTTAGTGCGATCCCAAGCCTCCATGATCGTGCCCGTGATGTATGACGCATAGAGACTGGATGGCCTATGTGTCTTACGAAGGAAGGGGATGCCCTGGAGGGACATAGATGTCACCGCCTGGTCTTGTAACAACCTGTGTTTCTCCAATTCAAGGTGATGCCATTCTACTAGATATCGAAGTTGTGAGGCATAAAAGTAGAGCTGTATGTCCGGAACCCCAACCCCCCCTTCTCTGGTGGAAGAGCTGTGACCGCATGCTTGAAACGGGGCTTACGGCCCTGCCAGATGAAGTTCGCTAAGTCAGCTTGTGCTTGTTGAGTCCAGCCTGAGGGAGGGTGAAGGGGAAGGGTCTGGAAGAGATACAGGATCTAGGGAAGTACGGTCATCTTAGTGGCTGCTATTCGGCCTAGCCATGATAGGGCGTAGTGCTTAGATTGCTCCAGTTCCTTGTGAATGTGTGCATGAAGTTTGAAATAGTTGATGTCAATAGTGGCTTGTATGGTAGGCCCTAGTTGAATTCCCAAATAGGGGATCGAGGAAGTTGATCATTGGAGAGTGTGTTCGTCCTGCAAGTGAGCTAAAGTGGTCGGGAGAGAGAAATGTTGAGAGCAATTGACTTATCCATGTTGACCTTAAAGCCGGAGGCCTGTGCAAAGCAGTCCAGCTCAATAAAAAGGGCAAGCATCGTGGAGATCGGGCTAGAGAGGGAGAGCAGGATGTCATCCACGTACAGGCTAATGGTATGGATATCCCCTCCAAAGTTAATTCCGGTAATGAGGGGGTGACGTCTGATCCGTAGAGCAAGCGGCTCCATATAGAGCGTAAATAGGAGGAGGGAAAAGAGGGCACCCCTGTCTAGTGCCTCTACCTATAGAGAAGTGTGAGGACGTCTTACCATTCACCCAAACTGTTGCTTTGGGTATGCGGTAACAATTGAGAATCCGAGTGCGCAATTTTTCACCAAGGCCGAAACTTTGCAGGACCTGCTCCAGATGGGGCCAATTTACCCTATCGAAGGCTTTTTCGGTGTCAATGGCTAGTAACAAGTAATTCCCTATTGTGCGTGATGCTTTCTAGATCAGGTGGAGGACTCTCTTAGTGTTATCGCTTGTTTGCCGTTGAGGGATAAAGCCCGCCTGATCCGGTTCTATAAATTGGGGCATATATGGTGCGAGACGAGTGGCGAGGATGCTAGTGTAGAGTTTAATATCTATATTCAGAAGGGAGATCGGTCTATACGCGCTGCAATACATTTTTCTTTCCCGGGTTTCGAGATGACTACAATTAATGCTTCCAGCATCTCTCCTGGGATGGCCCCAACCTGTGTAAAGGTGTTAAATAGGTCCCGCAATAGAGGAGCTACTTGGGTGCAAAAGGTTTTATAAAAGGCCGCTGTATAGCCATCTGGCCCAGGTGATTTGCCAAGCTTGAGGCGAGAAATAGCTGCTATAACCTCTTCCATATCTATGTCATGATTGTCGGCTTGTGCTTTGTTAAGAGCGGGTATTTGTGTTGTCGCTAAGTAGTCATAGCTGTAGTGTGCGTCTAGAGTGCCACCTGAGTAAAGCGTTGCGTAGAAGTCTAGGAAGGCTTCCGCACTAGCCGTGTCATCCTTAGTAAACTCGCCCACGGCAGTGCAAATGGTCTGTATGCCCTGTCGCTGCCTGGCTTCCAGCAGTTTGTGGACTAAGAAGCGACCACACTTGTCGCCCCCAGTGGGCGACAGGTGTGGAGTGGCGAAGTGGAGTGGCGAAGTTGGAGAGACATGTATTCAGCCCGATCCTGGTCAAGTGCAGCGAGTTGTTTCCGCTCCACGCACAGTTGGCGCCAGGCTCTGGTGGCTCCAGTGCGCTGGCGCATCTGCTCTAACTCAGCAACTCTCTGAGTGAGCTCAGCTCGTTTGCGATTAAGCTCTAGGTTATCGGCTGGGGATATGGCTATAAATTCCCCCGTAACACCACCGTGAGTGCTGTCCATTGTGTCGCCAAAGCTACAAAAAACTGATATGTGAGCAAATGACCCCTGATTAGGCATGGGCGGAAAATCCGTTCCGCTCGCGGATTTTGCGGATTTTCGGGAAATTCGCAATCCGCGAGATTCGCGAATCTCCCACAAAATCCGCAAATCCGCGAGCAGCGGATTTTGCTCGCACTGCTCGCACTGTTCGCGTGAGTTCGCGCCCCGCGAATAAGTGCAAAATTGCAGAAATACGATCTTAGCAAAACTGAAAGTAACTACTTACCAGGTTCAAAAGTTCAGGCTCATCATTAGTAGCCATTTCCTGTAGTGCTTCCTGAGGGGCCCCTCCAGAGTTCAGTTGCCAGTTGAAACTATTATGTGACCCTGCTCTGAACCTCAGAATAGTTACACATATGCCACAAAGGTCCTGAATTACAGCTAAGGGAGACAAGCAGGAGCCAGGCTGGAAGTTAAAATCCATTAATCAGCCCCTAATTCATTATTGTCAGTTGGGGCAGGGCAGGTGTTGTAACTAATTTTGCAACAATGAAAGCACTTAGCAAGTGCAAAAGATCACTAATCAGGGCGCACTAAGGAAGCAGGTGCCAGCTAAAAAAATATTCTGTGACACATTAATCAGCCCCAAATTAATTCAGGTCACTTGAGGCAGGGAAGGTGTGCTTTGCTTTGCCGAAAATAATGTACACTGGACAACCAGAGGGTGTGGTGATGAAACAGAGGGTGGCATGGGTGGGCCAGAGGGTGGCATGAGTAGTCAGAGAGTGGCAGTGGTGACAGAGAGTGGCAGTGATGAAGAAGAGTGTCCCAAACAGGCTGGACACGTAGAAACAACAAGTTCGCAAAACTTGCGACCCGACAGGTAAGTTCGCAAATTGCGAAATTGTAAAAACCCTCGCGAACTGGCAGAAACACGGGCGAACACAAAAAAAAAAAATCCGCAAATTCGCGGGAATTCGCGGATTTTGCGGATTGCGAATCCGCAAATCCGCAAAATTCGCGAACGCGAGATCCGCAAAATTCGCTCATGCTTACCCCTGATCTCTGCATCTTTCTGGAGCACCTTACCCTGAAAGGATCGGGAAACAAGAATTGGCAACCCCGGCTAACTTAGTAGGATTGGAGGAGAACACCTGTGTGGGAAAAGCGCGTGATTTCATCCTATGGTGGTCTTTGGGGATAAGATGTGTCTCTTGCAGAAGGCAAATGTCAACTTTGGAGTGTTCCAAATAGTGAAGGACTGCCCTGCGTTTAATTGGGTTTTTCAAGCCGCGTACATTAGGTGTTAGAATTCCAAGAGGTCTTTGTGGCATCTAGATTAAAACAAGCACTGGCGTTGCCAATAGGTCTCGCATTAGGAAAGTTTGAGCTATTGGTCTTGTAAATGACAATTTTTTTATTTATGTGTTGTTTTTGAAAATAGCTTAATTAATAGCTTTGCCATTTACAATGCCAATAGTTATAACTTTCGCAAATGTGACACCTATAGCATTTGTAATGGAACATGTTTTGTATTTACGTGACTTAGATGTATTGATATTACAAATAACAGTCGACAAAATGACATGGACGCTTTGCCACTGCTTGATTAAGCTTGTTTGTACAGTGCTCTTATGCCCAGAGTACAGCAAAAACACTTCACATATTGAAAAAATGTCCCATATGGATTGGACTTATAGACTGTATAAATCCATGTACTGACTATAAATGCAAATGTAAATATCCCTTACATGCCATGGGGTAGATAGATCTATGTATTTGTTTATTAATCCTCTGGGCTTTGCAGGGGTGTACTCGCTGAAGTTTTGCAAGCGACCAACACATTTCCCGCCTCGTGCAATAAGTGATGAAGACGATGGTGTAGGAAGCTGCCGGTTGTATGTATTGATCTAGCGCAATGTGTTTCCGGCGCACAGCTCAAGCCAGATCAGCGTTTCCAGAGGACTTTTGTTAAAAAAAAAAAAAAACTAACAGGTTAGTAAATGCGCACCCACAGACGACCTTCAGTACTTGTGGTAGAGGCGCTGGATGTCCGATCCCCATCATAAAGCCTCCATTCGGTATCAGTGCGAGTGCAGGCGCACAACATGGATCATAATTGAATCTTGTGACAGACCGCACAGTAACCGTTTGCTTTTATAGTTGCCGTCACCTACAGTGTATGTAAGCTTCTAAATTGTCCGCCTTTCAAAGTGTAGCTAGAGTTCTCGTAGTGTGAACTTTACATTGAAGTGCAGCGGGCTTGGCACACGTTGCGGAGACAGTTCACAGCAGGACATAGACCTGTGTGTTTTTTCCTAACTAAAATTGTCGATTCACGCCATGGTCAAAGCTATGGCCTCTGAGGCGTTACACAATGACTTTGAAGGGAACAACTGCAGTGGTCCTTGGTGTGGTATTTTACCTGGACTGTCCCTCCCAGTATATCCTTCAGTTTACTGTCCTTCCTTAATTATTCGGAATTCCCAAAGCCAACACGCCGCTCATTGTGCCGCTGATATCGCGTGCTACAAACACCCCCCCTCTTTGACCCGAATTGATGTGTTCCTCTGAATAGAAAAATAATGGTCTCGCGGGGGTGCCGTGCCTCCTGCTGCCGCCACGAGCATCTACAAAAACAAGGGAGGCTGGAATAAAACAGCGCACCGTGAAATAGCACTTGTAAAAGTGCGGGGCAGAGGCGCTTATTGCATCTCAGCAGGAAGCCCTGCTCTATTTACATCCCGGACCACCAGACATTCTGACAAAATGTCCGAGCCAGGGACATCGTGAGGGTCACATGCATTGTTAACCAGCGCCCTCCTTTTAGCCTGTAGCATTGCTAGCTTTTAAATATCCTGCGCAGATTGAACGGCAGGAGTATTTCCAATGACCGTGTACGTAACAGGAAATAATATCCTCATGTACACACACTGTTAAATGCATACTGGGTGCTCTCAGAAAACATAAAGACGTTAGATGCCACTTTAAATAAGTTCCCAGCAAGTTAGACCCTACATGCCTCTCCTTTTCTCCATTGGAATAGTTACCTTTGCTTCCGTGTGTTAACCTGGGCACGAACATGGTAGGTAACTGAATGTCCCTTCCCACAGGTCTGAACATATGGTTACCTTTTAGGTAAAATGATATAGAACGGAAACACCCTACATTTCAAACAAGGTTAGAACGATTTTTTGGGGGTATTATCATTAGGGTGCCAACAACGAGAACTGTTCACAAGCCAAACAACTTAAGTCCATAGGTACCTTAAATTACGAATCGAATGTGTACTTGTCAATTAGGAGCATCGTGCTTTTCCCCATTTGATAACGGTTTGAAGCATCAGGCTGATTGTCATTTTGTTTTCGTTATGTAGACATCTGCGGGCTTGGAGCAGCCGTCTGAATTATAGCGCACAGGTAGACAAACAATACAGCATATTATTTGATAAAGGATTAACTTTCGCACAATATGCCGTGGCACTTTTCTCGAATTTTGACACATATGGGCGTTTATAAAATAGCAAACCCAATGCTGTATGAAATGTTTAAGAAACTTAAGCTACTAAAACACAATGCAGGGCGGGTTCAAAACCCCTGCAACGCTAAAGAAGACAAGCAAATCGCGAAAGAAAGGTGAAATAAAGAAACATTAAATAAATGCACGCACGGAGACAAAGTGAAATAATGGAATTTGCAAGTGCCAAGTAGTACAAACAAGCGTTCTTTGTAAATCGTCACCAACACATACCTGATAATGCAGAGCGGCCGGGAAACTAAAAGTACGGCCGGCCACCGGCCAGCCATGAATAATTAGGGGAGGAGAAGCCGCACAGCACACGCTGGGAGAAGCCCTTTGATGTGCTGTGCGGCCGTGAAAAAATGCAATTAGGAGGGAGGGAGGGAGGCTGATGCGCGTGCTTGTTTGGTCACGTGATTCACGTGAACTCAAAGAAAACCGCACGAACGAAACCCTTGGTTTCACGAGTATTTTGAGCACTTGAATTCTCGCTCCGCTCAATGCGCTTGAGCGCATTGATAGGTCGCGAGACCTAAAGAAATGCAGGCTATGTCACGTTATGAGCTGTGATACGGGCTAAAGGATGGAAGACTATGAGAAGGCAATCCATATCAACTGTTAGCTGGTTCACATAGTGCAAAGGTGGTAGTTGGACGAGGGGACTCAACCCTCAAAAAAACAAAAACCCGTAAAAACAAAGCCCCAAAAACAACATCCAGATGGGGACAGTTCGAACAGTTAAGGTCAAGGAATATTGTCTGTCATCTCGAGATGACCGGTCAGACAAAAGAGGGGGGTCCATTGTGTGACCAACTGGGGGAGTACCTCTGAACCCGCCGTCCGCCTAGGCCCAGTAAGGGAGTATGCAGAAGGTCCCGAGACACTGAGGCTTTTATTGGTGCTTGTGTCCTCCCCTGTAAGGGCCTCTGATACAGAAGTAAGGGCTGCCTGCTGGCTCCTGACTATTTCTGATTTGTGTGGTTTCCTGGAACGCCTTCGTCTGTCTTGCTGCTGCCATCCCGACGGGGATATCTTGGGCCCCGACCCAGTGCTGTGTTCATTTTTCGTCTTCGCTCGGCAGGGCGAGGCCCAGCAGTTGGCACAAGTCTATAAGTGAACGAAGTTGGTGGAGTTTACCATTGTGGCGGAAGATAAGTCGGAATGGATGCCCCCAAGAGTACGGAGTCCCCAGCTATCGAAGGTGCTCGGTCACAGGGCGGAACTACCAGCCACGTCGAAGTGGGATCAAAGCTAAGTCCTAATACAGCACCGGGGAGTGCCCCTGGAAGGAGATGGGGTGAGGAGATCTCGCCCTAGTGAGGATGGCTTCCTTGGTCTTGAAGTCCTGAACACACACTAGGATGTCTGCCTGAGAGGCATTGGGTGCTCAGGCGGACCAACCCTGTGTGCTCTGTCTAGGATGATTTCAGCATCGCGGGAGTCGCCAAGTATATGATGAAAGAGGGCTTTGGTAAATGTGAAGAAATCTTTGGTGTCCTCAGCAGTTTTCACCAAGTCCTCCAGATGTGTTTGGATGTCCACATGCTGATCCTGTCATCTGGTTACTTCCTGTTAAAGCATGGTCAGCTCGGTTGTAGCAGTGTCACTATTCTCCTCTAAGGGTGGCTACCCGCTCTACAACGTCGTCCATGTCCCTCCGTATCTCCTTGATCTCCGCAGAGAATTCAGTTTTTACTGATTGTATATCTTCCCTGAGGGTGAGAAACAGCGACTCCACAAAGGCTTTCGTTATGGGTTCATCACCAGTGGTCGTAGAGGGTTTAGGGGACTCGGCCTCGGGGCTTTGGCAGCCATGTTGGGGATGGATTGTGAGCACCCAAAAATGTCCTTCAGAGGTTTCACCTTTTTTGTCAGTGATCATAGACGACTTCACCAAGTACCCAGAAGTGGAAATTGTTGACAGCCAGACTGCCGTAGAGGTCATCGCCAAGTTCGAAAAACCATAGCCCCGCATGGTATCTTTGAAGTGGTCAAAACGGACAACGATCCCCCCTTTCAGGTGCAGGAATTCGCTGACTACCTAAAGAGCTGGGGGATCCACCACCGGAAGATAACTCCCCGCTGGCCCTAAGCCAACGGGGAAGTGGAGAGATGTATGCGCACGCTGAATAAGACAATACGCATTGCACACGCCGATGAATCTCCAGTGGAGAAGGCCATATATAGTTTTCTGCGAGAATACCGGTTGACCCCGCATCTTAAAACCAAAGCCACACGAGGCCCAGCAACCATGGGCCGAGTAGTCAGAGACACCATCCCAAATCACCCAAACTGGATCCCGAACCACGTAGATGCGGAGAGAACCTTAGCCAACCGGGCCCGTTCCAACAACCAAGCCAGTCAACGGCGGGGAGCCAAGGAATCAGATATCCAAGCGAGAGACCGAGTATATGTCAAGGACTGCTATCCGGGAAGCAAATTCCGACTCCCATTTGAGCATAGGCCGTAGACTGTCCTCCCCGGAGCAGGCACCATGGTGACCGTGCAAAGAGGGTCTGAAACAGTCACCCGCAACATTTCCTTCTTCAAAAAGGCACACCCTGACACGATGCATCCTCAAGAGTCGGATACTGTGAGACTGACCCCCAATCAACCCAGTGACATGGAAGACTCTGAGTCGGGTGAGCAATACTTTCCGGAAGATGAAGACCTGGGGAGCCAAAGAAGCCCACCAACACCTGCGACTCCGGGACAAGTCTGCCAAACTCTCAGGACACCAGACAGGAGAACACCCCAACCCCGAGAAGAACTCCGCAGAGGGCCCCCTCCAGAGGTGAGCAGTCGGGGTACGACTTGCGGAGGAATCCAGCACCCTCCTCCCAGCTTGCAGACTTCGTGGTGTGATGATCTTTGGACACTGAACAAGAGACTGGTAACCAGCACATTTCTGTACTTGTGTGTTTTTGTTTCGTTTTGGTTAAAATAAAGGGTAGAAGGAATGTAGTGTCCTGAGGCGCCAGGTAGCGGTCTAGTCTGCCCGCGCCGACTAGGTGTGGCCGACAAAAGTTAGCCGGGACCACGCGGAACATCAGCGGAGTGTCCCCTGCCTTATTTATGCAATGGCGCTGCGAACAGTAGCGCGCCTGCAATTAGGCACATCACACAGCGCTCGTATCCGGGCCCTATGAATTCATGTTACCATTCTCGAGAAATGGCATGCAGTAGTTGAGGACGTCTGACTTGTCCCCAGAGGGCCGGACCTCCCGCCGGCAACCCGGGAAGCACGTCGGTGGCCCGGGCATAGCTGCTAGTATCACCACCGTTGGGTCCCTCAGAAAAGGGACTACCCCCAGGGCTGGGTCCAGGCTCACCTCTTCAGGCACTGATGTAGGGCGCCGGGTCGCTAAGTGGCACAGCGGTGGTGTAACGCCGCAAGCCGCTTCTTCTCCCAGGCCCCGCGGCTAGGCGCACAGCGGTGTCCTCACTCACCAGGAGTCCGTGAGGTGTGAGTCACTGCCGGTGTTAGGTCCACTTCCTAAGTGTGTCTATTGGCCGTCTGGTTCGTGATATCCTCTGCTGCTGAAGGAGCGTTGTGGGCCACTGCTGCTCATCCGATTTCATAAGCAGGCTCGTCAGCAACCTTTCCGCTCACCCGAGACCTAAGGGTCCCTCATGCACGTCGCCCCAGGCTCCCACACTCCTGGTGGGCAGCTCTAGAATGGAGGCCAAGGTTCCTGCGGCCTAATGATCCGCTCGCTGTGTTCTGCTCAGTCCCTAAGGGAGTGGCGGTCTCTCTCTCCGCAAGACACCGGAATCACACGCTGTAGCCCCTTGGAGTGTTCCAGCAGAGATGGGGGCAACTCCCTGGGTTGCTTTTGCCCCTGCAGGCCCAACACAGGTCCCAAGTAGTCACAGACAGTTGGGCGGCATTGTAGGAAACCTGTGTGTCATCCGGGTCGTCGATAGAGTGGTTGGGTGATAGGTAGCTTGCCCCTGTGGTCCGGGACTCCGGGCCACTGTGTTGTCGAGGCCGCTCCCAGGCATCTGTAAGGGGAGGGCTGCGTCACCTAACATGCGGTCCCAGTGAGGTTGCTGCTTCCGGCGTTTGTGGCGGGGCTACGAGGCCATTGTAGGGAGAACCTCGTCAGAGAGACCCTCCGGTGATATCTCTATTTCAGCGTCTCTTCAGACCACATGTCACTACCAGGCTGTACACTTTCTGATTATTTTTTTTAAAAGCAGCCCTTGTGGTGTAAAATGCTTGGATTAGCCTAATAATTGTGTGGCACCTTCATCAAATTCCATCATACCTTATAAATCACAACAAACAGGTGTGTGTCTATATATATATATATATTACCTACTGGCGTCTCGCCAGTAGGTATATATAGTTAGGATTTTTTGTCTATGGGATTTTTGAAAATTCTATGTCTAATAACTTTGGCGTTTGTGGACGGAATCGGCTGAAATTTTCAGGAAAATGGCACATTTTGTTTCTGAGCAGCCCCTGAAAATCTGGGGGGGTTTCGTCAAGGGGGGGCCGAGAAAAAAGGGGGGTCCCAAAACACGTTTTTCCCATGTTAATTTCCATAGGGCCTTTGGCCTCACTTTTAGCTCGAACGGCTGAATGGATTTGCACGAAACTTGGCAAAATTGTAGGGACTGTTAGCCCGATGTGCCTTTGCTAGGTCTCAATATATGTGCTCCAGTGGATTTTGAGAAATTAACGTTCAAAACAAGATATATATCTGTAACAGCGCTCCGGGCTGCGCTCCGGTCCGCTTACTTTTCGCGAAACGGAACTTTGCGATGCGAAGCTGATTGGCTCTCCGGTGTCTGTCAACATTCTAAACAGCGGCCGCCATCTTATCTCTCGGTAGGATCGAGAGAGAAGAAGAGTTGAAAAACGAAGGGGGAATTTAATGAAAGGGGGCTAGGTAGACCCCTCTTGACCCCCTAGGAATGATGTTGGGGTTATTAAAGGGTCCCGTGGGGAAAATAAAAAAAAAATTATTTTTCACGGTAGAAGCGCTTCACGGGCCGCGAACTGGGCCGCAAACTGGTAGCAAAACGGGAATTCGCCATTTTGTGCTTCGTTTTAATTAAATTACTAGGTATAAGGGGGTGCGGGAGACGTATCCTAATCCCTTATGTTTTCTGAGGGTGGCTGAGGAGGCTCATATATGTTGATACATGTCTTCCAGCGGCTGTGCGTGAGCTTTTTTTTTTTTTTGCTGCGTGACGTCTATTAACGTTCGATTCGATGGAAATCAGGAAGTGTTGACCGCCAATTTGTCAGTGCGATAAAATATTTTGTTATAAATGAATCCTTATTGATAAACATTGTCTGCGCCATCTTGCCTTTTTTCCAATGCCACAATTTTGTCGTGCACGGCAGCCATTTTAGATGCCAGGCCGGTCCCAGGCTATCACCTAGCCCTGCGGATGTAGTTTATGGCCCCAGCTGTAGAGAATCCAGACATGCCAACCCTCCCGATTCAGGCGTGAGACTACTGATTTCAGTGCTAGTCTCCCGCCTCCCGATTTCTGCAAGCAAAAACCCGGGGGCATATTACCAACAACTAGCGATAATTTTTGTCTCTAACTTGTTTAGAGACAAAAATTATCGCCGCACATCGGCGATTTTTATCGCAGATAAACCTTGCTATTAGCAAGGTTTATCGCAAATGCGAAAAAAAACGGCCGCAATGCATGAATATCGCTGAAAAGTCAGCGATATTCATGCATTATCGAGCAAATGCTCTTAGCCATGTTATCCACCTCCCATTGGATAACATGGCTAAGAACTGCTCAGGGCAGGCGTTAGCTTTTGGAGATATTCGCGCTTAGTGCGAATATCTCCAAAAGTTGGTAATAGGAGATAGCGATGTTAGCGACTGGAAACAGTCGCTAACATCTTGGCACGCCCACTTTGCATGTCATTAGTGATAAATATCACTGACATGCAAAGCGGGGCCCAAGATGGTCGCTATCTCCTTTTAGCTGTCACTAACTAGTGTTAGCGACAGCTTGGTAATAGGGAGATAATTTTATCTCCGCTTTCTTGGCTTTTAAAGCCAAAAAAGCAGAGATAAACCCCCTTGATAATATGCCCCACGATTCCTCGGGGGTTTCAGGTGACAGGGCTTGGTATTGTGTTACGTGGTAATTCTTCCAGGAAACGTCAGAGGGTCGATGCAGGGGTTCTAGAAGGGGTGATAAACCATTTAAGCCTCATGAACAAGCGCATGGTGTTTTAAAGATCTGTGAAGTACTCGGGGCGGCGGTGTGTGTGTGTCCTCTTTCAGGAGCGGGCGGGGGGGGGGGGGCACTGCCAGCAACTTGCCAGGCCAGGCAGTGTTCAACACTTGCATCACCCTTTCTCTGCCTGCTATTGCGCTCCATGCTTCGGAAAGGTAAGAAAAAGAACGTGCATTTGAGTTTGAAATGTCCGATCCTGTAGCAGTACACTTGCAAAGCCCACACATGACAATAACCCGATTCAAGGCCCCATTCACCCGATTTTTTAAAAATATATAGCACTCCAACAAAGTAGGATTATAAAACTTTATTAACTTTTAAATATAACGAACGGAACAAAAACTGTAATAAACATTTAAACATTTTTGACAAAAAAAAGCAACAATGGTCAGAAGCTGTCTTTTGTGCGAATAGTCCCAAGGCAGCACAACGTGCTGAGTTCTGGACGGCACCCAGGTGATGTCACCTGGGTGCCGCACTGGTTTTTGGGATCCTACAATGCAGCTCAGAAAAACAGCGTGGGGCGTCCCGGGTGGTGCGGGGGGAGGCCTCGTCAGTAGCGGTCTGTTGTGCGAATAGTCCCAAGGCAGCAGAACGCGCTGAGATGTGGATGGCACCCAGGTGATGTCCAGTAAACTGCCGCACTGGTTTTGGTATCCTACAATGCGGCTCCGAAAATTGGCATGGGGCGGCCCGGGGGGGGGGGGGCGTGGGGGAGGCGGCGTGAACGGGCCTCCCCAAGTGGCGGCCATCCAGCTGAGTTGCGCCCGCTCTTGCGGCTACAGCGTCTCGCTCACCATGTAGTTGACTTCCGCCCACTCTTGCAGTGCAGCGATAGGCGGCTGCCACAGGACTCTTAAAATGGCGGCCGGCTCTTCGGTTTTGGGCCTGGTCCACTAAAATGGCCCTGGGACACCTTGGAACTCGGACGCTTGCCTGCTAGGGCTTGGGCTCCATTCTCGAAAGCGTCCCCTCAGCCGTGAAGATTCTACAAAAGTCTTGGGGGCCCTCGACTCCTGCAGGCTTCCGGTGGGGAGCGGCTGCCATGATTGCTCGCGGAATGACCACGACGGAGCCACGAGATGGTGGTGCTCTCATGCTGACGCCAGCTTCAGTCTGAATCATCCAGAAACAAGGTGGGGCTTTCATCGTTTGGGAAAAAAAAATGTTCTAAACCAATGAAAAGTGTTATTTTTAGGTCATATGACCAAGCCTTCCATCTTTAGGAAACCAAAAGTAAAATGAACCAATGAAAAGTTTTATAAACAAGTCACAGGACCTGTTATGCGGCATAGGGCTACAAAAAGCGTAGAAAATCCGTTGGCACGTGAGGCGGCGTCAGTAGCGGACCGATGTGCGAATAGGCCGAAGGCAGCACAACGCGCAGAGATCCGGATGGCACCGAGGTGGTGTCCAGCAAATTGCCGTACTGGTGTGGCCATCCTACAATGCTGCGCCGAAAGACGGCGTGTCCAGCTGAGTTTCGGTCACTCTAGCGGTACAGTGACTCGAACGCGCCGAGATCCGGATGGCACCGAGGTTGTGTCCAGCAAGTTGCCGCACTGGTGTGGCCATCCTACAATGCTGCGCCGAAAGTCGGCGTGGGGTGCCCCGTTGGCTTATGAGGTGATGTCAGTAGTGGACCGATGTGGGAATAGGTCGGAACCAGCACAAGGCACCAAGATCCGAATGGCAAGTCCTGGATGTTGAGTGCCATAGTTGAGAGTTCTGAGCAGTGCTTGTAAGACTATCTGAAGCTTATTTGCACCTGCTGCAGCTTCACTATTGCCCGAGGTGGTGTCCAGCAAATTGCCGCACTGGTGTGGCCATCCTACAATGCTGCGCCGAAAGACGGCGTGTTCAGCTGAGTTCCGGTCACTCTTGCGGTACAGTGACTCGAACGCGGCGAGATCCGGATGGCACCGAGGTTGTGTCCAGCAAGTTGCCGCACTGGTGTGGCCATCCTACAATGCTGCGCCGAAAGTCGGCGTGGGGTGCCCCGTTGGCTTATGAGGTGATGTCAGTAGTGGACCGATGTGTGAATAGGTCGGAACCAGCACAAGGCGCCAAGATCCGGATGGCAAGTCCTGGATGTTGAGTGCCATCGTTGAGAGTTCTGAGCAGTGCTTGTAAGACTGTCTGAAGCTTATTTGCACCTGCTGCAGCTTCACTATTGCCCTGGTGTGGCCAAAGATCGCCCATGACATAGGCGGCCGGCTCCCGAGGTCCGGCGGAACTTTTTTCCTTTTCCTTTCTGCTTCTTGTCCCACAATCCGTTTCACCTGAAGACACGACCAGGTCCCTGAATGTGTGCAGGGGGACGCTATTGATTGAATGAAAATGGCGGCTTGACACAAAGCTGACTCAAGCGTTGCTGTTGATGCTATACAGACAAAAATTGGTTTTCAGTTTGTACATTCTTCAGGATTTTTTTTTCCATCCAAGGCTGATTGAGAGTTTGTAGAAAAATGGCTTCAGATTTTCCACATATTACTCTTCAACATTCTTCCTAAATGTAACAATGTGAGACTCACTAGGAGAACGGCTGTTTATCTTTCCTTTCAAAATGCTGCCAACAATATTTTCTGAATGGAAGACACCATCTTGTAGCATAAAGGGCCGAAAGGGGTTCTGGTCTGGCCGATGGTTGGTGGAGACATTTTGACTATATCTTGGACCTGCCCGGCCTCGCCCAAAATGGCGCCGGTATAAATGGGACTCGCAACTCCTTGTTGTGTACTGGTTGAACAACCTTGATATCACGAGATATGAATGCAGTTTTGATGCTCATGGCGGGCGGGGACGAGAATTGATTGAATATTTCGACATCCCTATTGATATTAAGTTCTGATGTGTTATTGATTACTGTACTATTGAAAGTTCGAATTAACGTCACCCATGGTACTTGCACGCAAATGTATATCTAGATAACTTTTTTGTAAGTGGCCCTGTCGTATTTTAATTACAAAATGTACGTCCACCGATTCCGCAACTGTTAGACACCTTACTTCTTGCAACCTAATGGCTCGTTCGTTACGTTCCTCTATAATGTAAATGTCTCCTCATCATATACGATTTCAGTTTGCTCCGTGGCCGGCCCACGTGGTTATAGGCCCGTATTTGTATACTGACATTTTCACAATAAAGGTTTTTAAAACAAAACATGGTAGTAGTATTTACATTGGTAAAGTTTTTACTTTTAGTCACTGTTTTCGAATCAGTAAAAGGCAAGTGAAATAAAGCAGTCCAATTACATGACCGATAAAAGGTATAATATGTAGGAATGCAGTAAAGATAAATGGTCAAGGGCAGTTGTGTTTTCCATTCCTGCAACATAAAGTGATCGATAAGAATCTGATAATCAGGCGTATCGGCGACTAAGACAGCAGGCCGAGTCTCTTTTACTCAACGGCTCCGTCATGGAACGAAGAAACGCCCTTTTTCTCGAAAAAGGAATATATTTTACTTGCAGGACAGTTGAAATTTTTCCGGGAAAGTACATTAGCCTGGAATATTATAACATATATGTTATAAAAAAAAAAGTTCGAAATCAATAAAAAGTGTATTTTTTAGGTCATATGACCAAGCTTTTCATTATTAAAATAACAAAAGTAAAATGAACCAATAAAAAGTTTTATTAACAAGTCACATGACCTGTTATGCTTACGTTACGCGCAGTGCGCCGCGCCCCGGATCACTTCCGGGTGCGCTAACGCGGCGTGTCATATAACGCATTACGCGACAACGTAGGTCAAGAATATAGTCAAAATGTCTCCACCAACCAGCGTTCGGAACACAACCCCTTTCAGCAGTCCAAAAAGTTCTGTAAAATGACAACAGAGGGGACAGGCAATAAGAACCATCAGTCAAAGAGGGGAGGGCAAGTTCTTCTCTACCGGGTCATGTTGGGGCGCTACCGGAACTGATCGAATTGGTAGTCTACAGTGTTTCTGGATGTTTCAGACTAAAGCTGGCGTCAGCATGAGAGCACTACCATCTCGTAGCTCCGTCGTGGCCATTCCACGAGCAGACATGGCAGCCGCTCCCCACCAGAAGCCTGCGGGAGTCGGGGGCCCCCAAGACTTTTGTAGAATCTTCACGGTTGAGGGGACGCTTTCGAGAATGGGACCCAAGCCCTATCAGGGAAGCGTCCGAGTTCCAAGGTGTCCCAGGGCCATTTTAGTGGACCACGCCCAAATCTGAAGAGCCGGCCGCCATTTTGAGAGTCCTGTGGCAGTCGCCTATCGTTGCATTGCAAGAGCGGGAGCAACTCAACTACATGGTGAGCGAGACGCTGTAGTCGCAAGAGCGGGCGGTAAACAGCTGAATGGCGGAAGAGGCACAGTGTAGCAAAAGCGGGCGGAATGGCAACTAAAACGGTAAAGGGGCGCCCCACTACAGCGTGTCTTCAGGTCAAACGGATTGTGGGACAAGGTCCAGAATAGAAGAGTCATCAAAAGGCAAAAAGTTCCGCCGGACCCCGGGAGCCGGCCGCCTATGTCGGGGGCGATCTCAGGCTAAACCGGTGCTATAAGACTTGGGGAGGGGGTCGGAGCCAAGCGTCTTCTCCGAGTCCATGCCATCACACCGCCCCTCGGGGGCCTCCGTCAAGCGGTTTAGGGAGGTACCATATCACATTGTTTTCAAATGCAGTCAGGTCCACAAACGACACTCACTTACTTTGAGAATGGTGAAGCTGCAGTAGGTGGAAATAAGCTTCAGACAGTGTTACAAGCGCTGCTCAGAACTCTGAACTATGGCACCCAACATCCAGAACTTATGCCATTTGAGAATGGCAGTGACATTGAAGCAACTCAGGGACCAAAACCATTAACGTACTTTCACGTATGAAAATCTTACTTGGGGAGGGGGCAGGAGCGAAGCGCCCCCTCCCAGTCCGCGCCACCACACCGTATGTTGAAAGTCTGAAGCCATCGTTCTTCAAACTCAACCAACCTTGGATGGAAAAATCTAGGAAAATGTACAAACTGAAAACCAGTTTTGGTCTGCATAGCATCAGTAGCAACGCTTGCTATCAGAGTGCATGAGTTTCATGCTCGATCGATTGAGCTAGCCGGATCGGGCAATAAAAAGTATAAAATAGTTATGTAAATAGTTATTTAATAAAACGTTTTACCCTGTTTCTTTGCTGGTGTGTTGTCTATATTTTTAATATATGCATAGGGTTTGTCGTTATTTTGGGCGGGGTGGGTGACGGAGCCGAGCTGTCTTGCAGCCCTCATGGTGTTGAGCTCAGTTCATCTCACTATTTTCGTATTTCTCATGAAGGGTTGTTCCTAATATTTCTATTTTAGCGAGGTCAAAAAGAGATCCAATTAGTGGCCTACTGATTTTGCTCGATTAATTTTATTTTTTTACACGATTTTTCACTATCTGCAAAGACTAAACAGAGTATTGCGACTTTGTGCTTGTTTGTAAATAGAGAATGAACCAAAGAGAATCAATTGTAAAACAGTAAATGCTTGGATAACAATCAATCAAATGGAGAGACAAGCAGGCACGACGGATTACAACGGGGGTAAAGGCCTGCGTTAACTACTCTTCACTATCTGCAAAGAGAGAGTACTACTAAGAGAAAAGAGGGGAGGGGGGCAGCGTTCAAAGCACATCAGCGTGCATAAACACGAAAAAGTTTTTACCTATCACGTACTTGACATTTTACAGCTTTTGATATTTGCTATTAAAAAACCAATGAAATTCACTGAAAAAACCATAGGTTATAGGCCATATATAGTTAGGAATTTGCATTTACAAAACCTTGAAAATTCACTGAAAAAACCATTGGTTATAGACCATATATAGTTAGGGATTAGCCTTTTCAAAACCTTATTTTACTCACACAAAACCATTGAAATTTCATATATAGTTAGTTTCACTAACTATATATCGCGCACCCGCAATCCACTGCTGATGATGTCACATATTACATCATTCATGACATGGTTAGTGACATCACTGATGACATCACTGATGACATCTCAAATGACATCACTGATGACATCTCAAATGACATCACTGATGACATCTCAAATGACATCACTGATAAAATCACTGATAACATCTCATTTGACATGACTGATCACATCACTTATGATATCATTCATGTGATAATACCATGAACCTCTTCAGACTCTAATATAACCTTAGATACAATCAGTGTAAACAGACAGTCACAGACTGTCACTCATCCATGGAGTTACTCACACACCTAGTCAGTTATGCAAAAAATCAATCACACCTCCATTTTCTCAACTATACAGTTATACACACCTTACTTTTCAAACATATACTAACACATATTTACTTTACTCTCTTATACAATCCCTGATACATGTTTACAATGATCCATACAGCCACTCACACATTCACTGGCTCTTAGGCACAGTTATTTATATATGTCAACTCTCACATGTACTGTGTTTTACATATGTACTTACTTTGACATGTAGCACTGAGATATCCATTCACTCACTAATACACTCATGCACAGTCAACCGCCCATACAGCTGTTTCCACATGCACTTTTGAACCCATACATATAGTGAATCAACTACTCACACATCTATGTACAGAGTCACACACCTCCCAGCCACCCATACACACACACTCAGTTTCCCATACAAATACTTGGACAACCAATGAATAACCCATACAGTTACTCATATAGCTACTGATCAACATATGCAGCAGTTTACAGAACAACAGACATAATGATGCACAAATTAAGACAGTTTAGTCACTAACCCATGCACTCAGTGAGACACATTTAATCACTCACTCATACAGTCAGTCATGCACCTACTAAATCCTTCATCCAGACACTTATACATCCACTCATTCTTCAATATGTAAGACATATTTTAACTTTACAGAAACATACAGTCACTGGATGTTGTCATCAGTGATGTCATCAGTGATGTCATTTGAGATGTCATCAGTGATGTCATCAGTGATGTCACTAACCATGTCATGAATGATGTAATATGTGACATCATCAGCAGTGGATTGCGGGTGCGCGATATATAGTTAGTGAAACTAACTATATATGAAATTTCAATGGTTTTGTGTGAGTAAAATAAGGTTTTGAAAAGGCTAATCCCTAACTATATATGGTCTATAACCAATGGTTTTTTCAGTGAATATATATATATATATATATATATATATATATATATATATATATATATATATATATATATATATATATATATATATATATATATATGAGATTTTCCATTTTAGCTTTTTGCCTGTTTGGGGGTGTTCTGCTTTTTGCGGGTGGGTTGGCGGGTCTTGTGGCATTGCTGGGAAGGTCTAATAACGGATAAAAGTGGTTTGGAGAAAATCCATGATGAAAAGCGTTTTGGCACTTTTTTAACTTTAGCATTTGAGAAAGACAGCAATGCCGAAACCGGTCATGCGAAGCTGGTCTTATTAAAGAATCCGTAAAAGATGCCCCGCCGTGTCCTGTCATTTCTTCCGAGCGGAGGAGTAGCTGTGACTTGATGTTATTTGTGTTGCCCACGACGCGCATGCAGAACCCTCTCAGAAAAGCGGCCAGTGAATCATTGGACAACTCTTCTGAATTTAACCGTGGTAACGGAACATTTTCCTGGCCCTCGACTGCATCCCCCGACAAGTTGCTGGTTGTGACTATTGAAAAAGGCTTCGGAGGTGTGTGGATGAGAGAAGGGGCAAATACATTTTTATGAAAACTGCGTTCCCGATCTGCACTGTACTAATGCGGCATCCTGCGGCATCATGGGACTGATAGTCCCCTTCTATTCGCAGGAGTCAGCACGAGGTACAGGGGAGCCAACCACCACAGGGCAAGGAGGAGCCATATAGAGTTTAAGATCGTGAAACGCAAAGCAGAGACTGCAAGCATTTGAGAAAGGCAGCAATGCCGAAACCGGTCATGCGAAGGTGGTCTTAATAAAGAATCCGTAAAAGATGCCCCGCCGTGTCCTGTCATTTCTTCCGAGCAGAGGAGTACCTGTGACTATATATATATATATATATATATATATATAAGTCAAAAAAAGGTTGCCCTTATGGAAGAGCCTTCCAGCACGTTGTACAGCACTTCTTTTAATGGAAATACAGATTCTTGCTTAAATAAATCAAACAGCAGCTTCCGCCAAACGCGTTTCAGTTTCCCTTCTTCAGTGGCCGATGGTGCTTGATACTTCGTGCCCCAGGGGCAGCTATTTTATCCAAGCGCAATGGAAAGAACTGTAAAAAGTATAGAATGGGTGCAGATAGGGTTAAACTGATTGGACACGCAATTAACTGCAACAGTGAGTATGCTGTCTACGTGTTGGAATGCCCCTGTGGCCTCCAATACGTAGGCAGCACAAAACTCCTATTGAAATTGCGAATATTGCAGCACTTACGTGCTATTAACATTTACATTTACATATTAACAAGGATCACAATTATCCTATGGACCGGCATTACGCTGAAACTCACAACAGTAACAACTGAGGTTACGTGGTTTTCGACTTCGTTTCGTATCCAGTCGCCATTTTGTATTTAACCTCCATTTTGTGTTGCCTCACTCAGGCAGCACGGCAGACGTGGTGAACGCGATGTTTTTGCTTTTGCAGCTGTTACGTGTCCCTCCCGTTAAAGAATAACTTCTGCCTATATTTATGAAACCGATGTCAGGGTCTCCCGAGATTTCGTAAATCCATGTCTAGACTGATTAATCCATGTCTTACTCCACTATTTGGGTCCCACCATTCTTCTTGACTTTATCTTGTTTAACTGGCCTTCGCTATTCTCTTCGTGTGTTCTCTCTTTACATAGACTGTCCTTTAAAGCATTCAACATGTTCTACCACCTACAAAATTGAATTACGGGCACTAGTGTTGATTAACCTGGAGGGAGGAAAGCACACAGGGTTTGAAAGGAGGGTGTGTTTTAGACATTCGATAACTTGTTTTCGAACTATTCTTATTCGTCAGTTGTGTATGTTTTGGGAGTTGGCATTGTAAACTTGTGTACTATAATAGTTTGTGCGCCACGGAATGAAGTGGCAGTCTCCTGATAACCTACCAGTTGGTGTACTTACAGGACCACTGTGCTTAGCTGCAGCTAATAAATCTGCTTTTTTACGCCTAACAGAGTGTCACGTGTCTCTGTCTGCCAAAGCAGGTGAACCCGGAGATCTTAGGCGCGCCCTTCGCCGCCTGGCCCGTAAGGTCAGGTTCTCCAATTGGCGGCCCAACGTGTGGGCGACTTCAGCGGTAGTAGTTTTGCCCGAAGGTCGTGAGGAGCTTCGCAAGAAAATTCCGGAGGATTTCGCGAACCACGTGAGCGACCCCTGTATGTCGAAGTGCACCGAAGGTCTTTTGAAGTGCGGCTACTCCTTCCCGATGGCTGCTGACGACTGCTGCCCTGACTGTCGCCCTGCTTTGGCCCCTGGTGATGACTAGTATCGCGAGACGTTAGACGGACATCTGTTGGTGTGAGAAAACATTTAGTTAAGTATTCGTGGGTAGCACCCACTCTTTTGTTTTTTTGGTTATTTGTAATTCGATTAGTGCACTAACCGAAGCCAAGGGGTAAGTACGTTTGTGCTGTGACTATATTGTCTGAAATCCCTTGACATTTGTAAGTAGTCCATTTCGTTACGAAATGCCTGGATTTAGTAAGTTTAGGAAATGTTGTTGTTTTGGTTATATTAGGGATTCCCGGCTAGAGGATTCTTGTCCGATTCCTCCGGTTGGAACTCCCACTTATGAGCTCTATTCAAAACATGGTTTAGGTCCTATTATTTTTAATGAAACATGGATTCGGTATACTAAAAAGGATGGTGTTGTACGGTGGCCACAAAATGGTACCTTTGAGCCCGCTATATTAGACAATTTGGAAACGATTTTATTTAAGAGAAAAGCCCGGCCGGCAATGTTTGACTCTTTCCGCCTCTGGCGTAAAGAATCTAAACAGAAAGAAATTAAGCAAATGAAGAAAGACAAGAAAGAGCAGGATATGATGATTTTACAGGCTGCCCAACAGTTTAAAGATGACAAGGGTAATCAGATGGTTGAGGTTTCGGAGAGACAGCATCGTATGGCAATAGACAGATGCTACCCAGTACTACCTACTGCTTCAAAGAGTAAGGGTCCTGACGAAGATTCCTTCGTGTCCCACCTCTTGACGTTACCTCCACCTTATTTGTTAGGCGCTAATGCACCTCCATTACAACCTGTTGTTAATCCAGATGTTCTGGTTCCTGCACAGTTGCCTCTTCCTGTGATTCCACCTCCACCCCCTTTGCCACCGACTTCTGTACCCCAAACTCTTGTGCCTCAGTTTCCTTTACCTTCTGTTGCTACTGGTTCTTCTCCCGCTGATACATTGTCTCCTGTTTTATTGTCAGATTCCCCTACAGCTCAACATTGTTTAGTTGAAACTGTTTCTGGTCTTTTGTCACCTTTTCTTGGATCTCTTTTATTTTTCCCTGCTTCATCTCGAAGACAATCTCGTAGTCAGATCCCAGATTTGGAAGAACGGACTAAGCTAGATTCTCTTGCTCGTAACTGGATCATGAGTAGTTTACAGTATAGCGTGCGTGATATTTTAGACACCTTTCTGCAATGGAATGCGCCTACGCAGAGGTATGTCTTTAATATTATGTGCAACACTCTTATCAAAGGGTGGGAAGATGTGGATTTGGATTCACCTCCTCAGGGTTTATTCGAGATACTGGATCAATTTGATAAGGGACTTATTGTAGGTCCTGATGTAGAATCTGCTGTCCAGAAGCTTGTTACTTTCCGATCTTCCTTCTTTTCTCAAAGTTCTCTTGAGCCTGATCCTGTGGTTCATCGTAAAATGGCACAGTATCCCATGCGGGAAGTTCCTCCAATATGAAGAGAGGCGGACGTAAACGCTAATCCAGCTGTCCCCTCTCATTTTCAGCGCATATGGGTACATGATCCTTGGAAAAGATCTGAAGTGTTGGCACTTAAGCAGTCCTTACCGGACCCTCGTAAGAATCCTGATGGGTATTATGAAGAATTGTCTCAGACTGTTAACGCGTGTATTATGAATTTGGCAGATATTGATTTGCTTATGGGAAATGTAGTCCCACAAGCTCTATGGGCTAAAATTCGTAGACAAGACCATGATCAAGCTTTAGGTGGTAATTGGGCTGCTATTACGGCCGCAGATATAGCACAAGTAGGTGGTGCCAAACCTGACGATTTGATTACGGAGTTGCCTGGTAGAATAAGAGATCTCATGAAAACGATGATGCCTGCTGTACGCGTTAACTGGGATAAGTTAGCAGCGTGCAAACAAAAAGTCGATGAAAGTGTCTCTGATTTCTTTACTCGTTTTGAAGAGACTTTCATCGACCATAGTGGTCAAGATATGAGTACTGAAGGTGGACAGCGGTTATTTGTAGATAAATTTGTTTTTAATTTGCTTCCAGAACTATTGCATAAATTGAAACAATCTGAGAGTGCATGGGCTGTTTCCTCAACTGCCCAGATATTGGCTACTGCTCAATATTATGAGAATAGGGATAAGGAAGGTAAGGAGAAAGCGGAGAAGAAAACTAAAGAATTAAAAACGAAGGTTCTTCTGCAACAGGCTTATCCTCCTCGTTCTGCTCAGCCCCAATTTCAACAGCCACCACAGTTTCAGAAGCTGTTGCAAAAACCTGAGTCTCCAGCTCCGCGATTTCCATTGGGTCCTAATCAATGTGCTTACTGTAAAGAGGAAGGTCATTTTAAGATTAGTTGCTCGATTCTGTTGCAACGTTATGGCGGATCACAGCCACGGGGTCGTGGAGATTCTCGGTCAGTGTCCAGAGGTAGAGGGCGTGGTGCGTCGTCTCAGGAACGACGTCCCTCTCCCCCTCAGGACTCTACAAATTATTTTGACCAGCAGAATTCTCAGTCTGCACAGTATTACAATGATCATTATTGCGCAGATGGTGAGAATGCTGATTTCCTCACTTGCTAGGACAGCCATAGACAGAATAAGGGAGTCGTATCAGTTCCAGTGGATCAGGCTGGACCTTATGTTAATGTTGAAGCATTGGGTGTTACAGAACCATTTCTTTTGGATACTGGTGCAATGAGAAGTTCTATTATGCACACTAAACTCCCTGGGGCACCTTTGTCTGGCTTAACAAATGTTTCGGTAGGATTCTCTGGCACCCCAGTTAGCAACCCTGTTTCTTGTCCTTTGCCTATTTCCATTGGCCCATACGATTTAGAAGCTCCACTTCTTTTGACGACGGGTTGCGGAGAGAATTTATTGGGTTTGGATTTATTGAAACGTCTGCATGCCACATTATATTGCTCACCATCTGGTGTACATCTAACTTTAGGTGCTAAATTGACTTCTCCGATGTACGTATCGAAAGACCAACTGCCGCTCAAACTACGTTCGCTCCCTGCTACGCTTTGGGCTATGGGTCCGAATGATGTTGGCTTGCTTCAAATTCTACCTTATGTGATCACTGTGAAGCCTGATGTTAAGTTACCTCGCATTCCACAATGTAAAATATCTAATGATGGTGAGAGAGCGCTGTTGGCTATTGTTCTTGACCTGGTTGAGAAGGGTGTGGTCGAGGAGACCAGAGGAAATGTTTGCAACAGTCCTGTTCTGCCTGTTTTAAAGCGTACTGATCCTTCTCAGCCACCTGTGTATCGTTTTGTGATAGACCTCCGGGAGGTCAACAAAATTGTTGTTCCTCAGTTTCCTGTTGTCCCAGATATCACTGCCTTGCTTACTATGATTCCTGCTTCAGGAGCTTGGTTTTCGGTCATTGATCTCAAAAATGCTTTCTTTAGCATTCCTATTGCTGAGGAAAGTAGGGATCTCTTTGGTTTCTCTCTTGGAGGCCGAAGTTTTCGATTTAAGTGTGCACCTCAGGGCTATTGTGAGAGTCCCTCCATCTATAGTCAGGCCTTGAAGTCTCAGCTTGACACCTTTTCTTTGCCGTCTGGTGCTACTCTTATCCAATATGTGGATGATCTATTAGTGGCTGCTGATTTGGAAGAAGTCTGTAAACATGCGACTGTGTCACTTTTGCGACATTTGTCCGATCTACATCACAAAGTGTCGCTTTCTAAGTTACAAGTTTGCCGACAAGAGGTTACTTATTTAGGTCATCTCTTGTCGAAGGAGGGAAGGCGATTGACCCCAGAACGTATTCAAGCAATTGCGCAAATGTCTGTACCATCCACACAAAGAGAGGTGCGTTCTTTCTTAGGCATTACCTCTTATTGTAGGCAATGAATTTCGAACTTCTCCCTACTAGCGAAACCTTTGTTTGTTACTTTCCGATCTTCCTTCTTTTCTCAAAGTTCTCTTGAGCCTGATCCTGTGGTTCATCGTAAAATGGCACAGTATCCCATGCGGGAAGTTCCTCCAATATGGAGAGAGGCGGACGTAAACGCTAATCCAGCTGTCCCCTCTCATTTTCAGCGCATATGGGTACATGATCCTTGGAAAAGATCTGAAGTGTTGGCACTTAAGCAGTCCTTACCGGACCCTCGTAAGAATCCTGATGGGTATTATGAAGAATTGTCTCAGACTGTTAACGCGTGTATTATGAATTTGGCAGATATTGATTTGCTTATGGGAAATGTAGTCCCACAAGCTCTATGGGCTAAAATTCGTAGACAAGACCATGATCAAGCTTTAGGTGGTAATTGGGCTGCTATTACGGCCGCAGATATAGCACAAGTAGGTGGTGCCAAACCTGACGATTTGATTACGGAGTTGCCTGGTAGAATAAGAGATCTCATGAAAACGATGATGCCTGCTGTACGCGTTAACTGGGATAAGTTAGCAGCGTGCAAACAAAAAGTCGATGAAAGTGTCTCTGATTTCTTTACTCGTTTTGAAGAGACTTTCATCGACCATAGTGGTCAAGATATGAGTACTGAAGGTGGACAGCGGTTATTTGTAGATAAATTTGTTTTTAATTTGCTTCCAGAACTATTGCATAAATTGAAACAATCTGAGAGTGCATGGGCTGTTTCCTCAACTGCCCAGATATTGGCTACTGCTCAATATTATGAGAATAGGGATAAGGAAGGTAAGGAGAAAGCGGAGAAGAAAACTAAAGAATTAAAAACGAAGGTTCTTCTGCAACAGGCTTATCCTCCTCGTTCTGCTCAGCCCCAATTTCAACAGCCACCACAGTTTCAGAAGCTGTTGCAAAAACCTGAGTCTCCAGCTCCGCGATTTCCATTGGGTCCTAATCAATGTGCTTACTGTAAAGAGGAAGGTCATTTTAAGATTAGTTGCTCGATTCTGTTGCAACGTTATGGCGGATCACAGCCACGGGGTCGTGGAGATTCTCGGTCAGTGTCCAGAGGTAGAGGGCGTGGTGCGTCGTCTCAGGAACGACGTCCCTCTCCCCCTCAGGACTCTACAAATTATTTTGACCAGCAGAATTCTCAGTCTGCACAGTATTACAATGATCATTATTGCGCAGATGGTGAGAATGCTGATTTCCTCACTTGCTAGGACAGCCATAGACAGAATAAGGGAGTCGTATCAGTTCCAGTGGATCAGGCTGGACCTTATGTTAATGTTGAAGCATTGGGTGTTACAGAACCATTTCTTTTGGATACTGGTGCAATGAGAAGTTCTATTATGCACACTAAACTCCCTGGGGCACCTTTGTCTGGCTTAACAAATGTTTCGGTAGGATTCTCTGGCACCCCAGTTAGCAACCCTGTTTCTTGTCCTTTGCCTATTTCCATTGGCCCATACGATTTAGAAGCTCCACTTCTTTTGACGACGGGTTGCGGAGAGAATTTATTGGGTTTGGATTTATTGAAACGTCTGCATGCCACATTATATTGCTCACCATCTGGTGTACATCTAACTTTAGGTGCTAAATTGACTTCTCCGATGTACGTATCGAAAGACCAACTGCCGCTCAAACTACGTTCGCTCCCTGCTACGCTTTGGGCTATGGGTCCGAATGATGTTGGCTTGCTTCAAATTCTACCTTATGTGATCACTGTGAAGCCTGATGTTAAGTTACCTCGCATTCCACAATGTAAAATATCTAATGATGGTGAGAGAGCGCTGTTGGCTATTGTTCTTGACCTGGTTGAGAAGGGTGTGGTCGAGGAGACCAGAGGAAATGTTTGCAACAGTCCTGTTCTGCCTGTTTTAAAGCGTACTGATCCTTCTCAGCCACCTGTGTATCGTTTTGTGATAGACCTCCGGGAGGTCAACAAAATTGTTGTTCCTCAGTTTCCTGTTGTCCCAGATATCACTGCCTTGCTTACTATGATTCCTGCTTCAGGAGCTTGGTTTTCGGTCATTGATCTCAAAAATGCTTTCTTTAGCATTCCTATTGCTGAGGAAAGTAGGGATCTCTTTGGTTTCTCTCTTGGAGGCCGAAGTTTTCGATTTAAGTGTGCACCTCAGGGCTATTGTGAGAGTCCCTCCATCTATAGTCAGGCCTTGAAGTCTCAGCTTGACACCTTTTCTTTGCCGTCTGGTGCTACTCTTATCCAATATGTGGATGATCTATTAGTGGCTGCTGATTTGGAAGAAGTCTGTAAACATGCGACTGTGTCACTTTTGCGACATTTGTCCGATCTACATCACAAAGTGTCGCTTTCTAAGTTACAAGTTTGCCGACAAGAGGTTACTTATTTAGGTCATCTCTTGTCGAAGGAGGGAAGGCGATTGACCCCAGAACGTATTCAAGCAATTGCGCAAATGTCTGTACCATCCACACAAAGAGAGGTGCGTTCTTTCTTTGGCATTACCTCTTATTGTAGACAATGAATTTCGAACTTCTCCCTACTAGCGAAACCTTTGTTGGCACTCACTCTGAAAGATACGCCCCAACCGTTTCCTTGGACTGATGATTGTCAGAAGAGTTTTTCTGATTTAAACACTGCTTTGTGTTCGGCTCCTGTGTTGGGTACTCCAGATTACAGTAAACCCTTTACACTTTATGTTCACGAGAAGGGAGGTTGTGCATTATCAGTTCTAACACAGAAATTCGGAGGGAAACAAAGGCCATGTGCCTATTTTTCAGCAACGTTAGATCCAGTTGCTAAAGCGTTACTTAGTTGTCTTAGAGCAACAGCGGCAGCAGCGATTTCTATTCGTCAATCTGCTGGATTGGTGTTCATACTCTTAATGTTATGGTGCCACACGCAGTAGATACTCTTTTGAATAGGACGAAAACCCAGCACTTAACGAGTGCTCGTTTGTCAGGATATGAGTTGACGTTGTTAGCAAGTCATATACATATCAGGAGATGTAATGTTCTGAATCCAGCAACATTATTGTCTATTTTGGATGAGAAAAATGTACAAGATCAGCATGATTGTTTTCTTCGTATGGAAGAAGAAACTAAAGGTCGAGTTGATTTGAAAGATACACCACTTACGGATCCGGATGGGATCTTGTGGGTAGATGGGTCTTGCTTTAAGCTTCCTAATGGCGAGACGACAGCTGCTTACGCTGTTACAACTTTACATACGATAGTGGATCCTGCACGCATTTCACAGAATTCCGCGCAAGCTGCAGAGTTGATTGCATTGACAAGAGCATGTGTGTTGGCGAAAGGGAAAAGAGTGACTGTTTACACAGACAGCCAATACGCGTTTGGCGTTGCCCATAGTTTCGGCCGTTTGTGGAGAGAAAGAGGATTCTTTACCTCCCACGGCACTGAAATACAGCATGGTCAGTTGGTGAGTGACCTTCTTGAATCACTTACCTTGCCCACTCAAATAGCGATTGTGAAGTGTAGTGCACATCAAAAGATTACTGATGTCGTGGGTCGGGGAAATGCATTTGCGGATGAAATAGCGAAAGAAACAGCACAGAATGTTGAGGGTCGAATGTATGTTGCAGGACCGGCAAATTGGGTCCCAGAGGCTGGTATGTGTGAGGATACAGTAGAAAGCGTGAAAATGATTCAGAAAGAAGCAACTGAGAAAGAAAGGGGATGTTGGATACGATGGGATGTTGGACAGAATTGTCAGAGCATTAGCGATGGTTGTTACCAGATGCGTATGTGTTACCTGTGGTCACTATGGCTCATTGACCAGTCCATATTAATGCAAGGGGTATATGCAAACTCCTAGCTCCAGTATGGCAAAATGAAAATATTCCTAAATTTGCAGAAAATGTAGTGAAGCATTGTATTGTTTGCTTGATGCATAATCCAGGAAAGGGAACTCCAACTCCAGAAGGTCACTTTGCTCCCCCTACGTATCCTTTTGAGGTACTACAAATAGACTACATCCATATGGAGCGTTTCAATAACCTTAAGTATGTCCTGGTGGTGGTTTGTGCCTTTTCCAGATGGATAGAGGCCTACCCCCTAAAGGACAATACTGCTTTGTCTACTGCCAAAATCCTCCTAAAAGAGTTTTTCCCGAGGTTTGGTTTGCCGCACATTGTCTGGAGTGACAATGGGAGTGAATTTGTAGGTCAAATCATGCAGAAAGTATGTGGGGTCTTGCTATTAGACAGAAATTTCATGCAGCAAACCATCCTCAGTCAGCAGGTTTGGTAGAGTGCTATAATGGCACTCTCAAACTTAAGTTAGCAAAGTTTCAGACTAGTACAGGCCTTTCCTGGCCTGACGCCTTGCCCTTGGCACTTCTCTCAACAAGAACGACTGTCCATTCTCGTTTGGGGCTTAGCCCATACAAGATTGTTTTCGGGCGCCCTGCTAATGTCTGGGGAGTCCCTCGCCCCAAAAAGTATTCAGACATTCCGTATCCTTTGTTGGTTGACTATTTGCATGACCTCACCACTAAATTGCGTGTTATTCATCAACAGGTCCAAAATGCTTTGCCGGAGGCCTCCTCAGATCCAGGACACTCCATCCAACCCGGTGACTGGGTGTGTCTGAAAAACTTCCAGAGGAAGAAAAATTTGGAACCTCGTTGGGGGCCGCCGAGACAAGTCCTACTCACCACCCGTACAGCAGTGAAGGTCGTCGGCAAACAAAACTGGATCCACGGTGAGCACTGTAAGCGGGTACCATTGCCTTTACCTTACGACCAGTGGGTCTGAGAAGGCGTTGGTGACAGTGAGTGTGAGAAGGTACCTAGATTCGTACCTTTCAGCAGTGCACATCTGGATTGGACTAGTTCAGAGAAAGAGGACGACGACGTTTTACAGGAAGCTGTACCTCCACACCTACGATTAAACACATCGGATCCAGAGACTTTGTTTAAAGACGAGAGGATACCTGGCAAGACACAATACAACCTGAGAGAAAGGTTGCCTAAGAACAATTAAAGTTGTGCTTTATAATTCTTGCCTTGTGTTAAAAAGTGAAAGATTTCTTTTCCACTATGCATCAAGTTGCAGGGTCACGGTAGGAGTCTTAGGCTGTGACCTGAATAGTGACTAGGTCAACAGGACTTGCAGTGTCATAGGACGGCTAACAACCACAGCCAAGTGATTAAGGAAGATTATCGTGAGCAACGCCTTTAGAGTAATGGATAGTGCAGGAAAAGAGAATGATGTCAAAATATGAAAAGAAATCATTATAAGAAATTATTAATCAGTCGTTGTGGCGTAGCATTATGTATTTCAGTATGTTTATGCAGTTTATTAGCATGTGTAGGATGGATTGTACACAGTATGCAGCCAACACCTGTTCCTACTTCTACTTCTTTGATTCCCTCTACTTCTATTTCTCCACATAAATTTTATGCACTCCCAGACCATGAGCAGATGAGAAGAACGGAGTATTTTAACAATTCATTTATCCAACTCTTGCATCATCATCAACTGGTAGTGAATACTACTGATTGTTGGGTTTGTGGGCTCATACCACATAATACAGAGAGAGGGATGCCGTATTTGGTTCTTCCATTTACGTATGAAGGTTCTGCCTGGGCTTATCTGGCTATGTTTTCTAATGCATACCAGAATCTACTCCGATATCCTCCCGGTGGGTCCTATAATGGTGGAGTGGATTTCAGTCATAGCTCTTTGATCAAGGGAATAGTGACCATGGCAAAATTGCTGATATTATCAAGATTCCCAAAGACGAAAAGAGAGCGTATGATGGATCGAACGTGACTCGGTACGTCACTAGTCTCACTGACAAGGTTAAACAGAAGAAATTTGCACCAATTTGGGTTTTACCCCAGAGAGGTAATCTGTGTTTACAAATAAATGGCCAGAATACCAAAGTTAAGCAAGAAAGGAGTAATTGTTCTCACATATACGTATATACACCCTTGACTCCTTCATCGTTAGTTCCATCACAAGGTGCATACTTTATCTGTCATGATAAAGCGTATACATGGCTTCCCACACATTTCTCAGGGACATGCTATATAGCTTTCCTTCTCCCTCCGACATATACTGCTCCTGCAGATCACCATAGAAAGAGATTGGGTAGAGGGGTTATTGATGCGGAAGACACGGCTGGACAAGAGGGAGGAGATTTCCTGAAAGGAATTCTTCCTTTTTGGGGTCCAATGGCAAATAGTAGAAACATCAGACGCCTAGTTCGTGTGGTCGATGCTACCATAAATATAACTTCTGGAGCATTGAATAATTTGACAGCTGAACCTCAGGCGGATCGCCTTATGACTTTGCAGAACCGAATGGTTCTAGACATTGTCTTGGCTGTTAGTGGCGGAGTCTGTAAACTGATTGGGTCCAGTTGCTGCGTTTATGTTCCAGATAATGCCCCTACAGTATACCAAGCCATCTCTAAGTTACATGTCATCTCCGAGTCCATTCATCAGGACACTGGAGATTGGTCTGTGATGGGATGGTTTGGGGGACTACTGTCCACATGGGGATGGAAGGTGTTAACTTTCCTTGGAGCGGTTCTGGCAATTATCTTTTCCTGTTGTCTCTGTTTACAGTGCGGTCCAGCTATTTGCGGACTTTGTGCCACTGTGTGTGTTTCTAAGCCAGTAAAACAGGAAACAGAGAACATCAGAATGATGTTGCAGCAACACCTCAATGACCTCATGACCATCTATATCGATTCAGACTAACATGAGTCTTTTGTGCTATGCCTGAGTATGGCAAAAGGAGGGTCTGAGGTTACGTGGTTTTCGACTTTGTTTCGTATCCAGTCGCCATTTTGTATTTAACCGCCATTTTGTGTTGCCTCACTCAGGCAGCACGGCGGACATGGTGAACGCAATGTTTTTGCTTTTGCAGCTGTTACGTGTCCCTCCCGTTAAAGAATAACTTCTGCCTATGTTTATGAAACCGATATCAGGGTCTCCAGAGATTTCGTAAATCCATGTCTAGACTGATTAATCCATGTCTTACTCCATTGTTTGGGTCCCACCATTCTTCTTGACTTTATCTTGTTTAACTGGCCTTCGTTATTCTCTTTGTGTGTTCTCTTGTTACATAGACTGTCCTTTAAAGCATTCAACATGTTCTACCACCTGCAAAATTGAATTACGGCCACTAGTGTTGATTAACCTGGAGGGAGGAGAGCACACAGGGTCTGAAAGGAGGGTGTGTTTTAGACATTCGATAACTTGTTTTTGAACTATTATTATTCGTCAGTTGTGTATGTTTTGGGAGTTGGCATTGTAAACTTGAGTACTATAATAGTTTGTGCGCCACGGAATGTAGTGGCAGTCTCCTGATAACCTACCAGTTGGTGTACTTACAGGACCACTATGCTTAGCTGCAGCTAATAAATCTGCTTTTCTACGCCTAACAGAGTGTCCCGTGTCTCTGTCTGCCAAAGAAGGTGAACCCGGAGATCTTAGGCGTGCCCTGCGCCGCCTGGCCCGTAAGGTCAGGTTCTCCACAACAACAGTCTGAGATTCTTTGGAATTGACAAAATCCCCAAACATATTCGGCGGGGGGGGGCGATCGAGAGAAACGCCTTAGAATCTTAGAGTCCAGGTACATTATCGAACTGGACTGCAAAGTCCCCAATGGATTGAATGGTGGGGAGGAGCTTGCTACGCACATAGGTCTGAATTAACCAAGAATGAATAGTTGATCCTCTGCATTTATCCATATAATTTTAACTTAGGTGGTGTAATAAGGAGTTTAGGTAAAAGGGTAATCACGTTTTTAATTAAGGAATGAGCGACTAGGGGAATAGGACCAAGCAATAGGACTCCAACTTTGGAATCAGAGTGGGCAGTAACCACAATTGTGGAGCCAGACTCAGCAACTCATGTGAGTTGCATTGCAGGAGAAGCCCCATGAGCACAAGATGGATGCCAACACTTCCTGGTTTGAAGTGTTGACAGCCAATGAGCATGCAGCTTTCTCAGGAAGGCATGCTGATTGGCTGCCACTGTCTGTCAACACTCCAAAACCAAAATTGTTGGCAGCCATCTTGTCCCTCGGTAGACGGAGACACAGGAAAGCAGAAAAACAAACGTGTAGAACTCACAAAGGGGGCAGGGTAGAAGCACCCTGACCCTCTAGGCCTGCTCAGGGGAACCCACAAGGACCCCCAAGGCCCCAACATTTTTTTTTTCCCGAAAAATCGCGGAGTGCTCGCACGGTGCGTGCACGGGTGCACGCATGGTGCGCGCTTATAGATATATACATTTTTTCACATTTGATTTTCTCAACAACTACTGGAGGGATTTACACCATTTAAACAAAAGGGCGATCTGCGAATTAGACTCTACCATTTTGCCAAATTTCTTGATCACATATATACAAACACTGAAAACTCCTTTCCAGACCTCACGGACCCAAGAAGAGTGGAACGCAATCCGGTGGAGTCAACCGGCATTATTAATTTCCATACACACTCGAATCAGCGTGCTCTCAGAAAAGGACCAACAGCAACTCGTGAGGGTGTCCTGGTGTTTATTCACAGCGCGTTTCACCTGCAAAAGGCTTGATCACGTGATATATATAAAGTTCCACACAACTGCCACAATGCCGTATGCCTGCCCTTCGGTGTTGGTGCCAGCAGTGGCGGCAGAAGCCAAAAATGTCCATGAAATCCAATCCTGAATTAGAGGAAGCGGTGCACCTATTCTATCCACAAGTAATGCATTTAGTACAAAACAAGGCGTTTCTGCCGAGGCGGCCTTTGTCAAGTTTGCAAACCAAAGCCAAAAGAGCCATTAAATACTCATGACTTCACAGTAAACATAGATGAAATCATTTGGGGTACATACTACCATTCTCAAAAGGAATCATAAAGTGCAAAGCTGTACAAATAATTCATTTAGTAAATAATAGAATCAGAAAAATATTGTTTTAAATATAACAGTCTTGTTTGCAAATTTATCAATTTGAACAACCTGAAATCGTCAGACTTCGCAATAATGTTTTTTTCATCGCGATCTTAGCCATACCTCAGACTAATTCTCTTGGAACGGGTTACTCCCGATTCGAAAAAAATGTAATTAGTTGATAGATAATGAAATCATGATATGCAAAGCTTAGTAATTCATTTAATACATCATTTTCATGACTTTCTTTTTCTTGTTTTTTCATACGAAGGAAAGGTCAGATGATTAGAATAAATTGTTAATCTCATACACGATCACCTCATATTAATGTTATAGAAACAAAATTAGGTTTCACACCAATACTGTCTTCTTGGTGTCCCTAATGTAAGATTATTGTAATAATATCATGGCTCGGAAATTCATAAGAACAAGATAAATTCCAAGTGCTATGGAAATGAGAATTATATGTTTTAAAACCACTAATGTATAGGATCCATGTGCAAAGTGAAGTGCCCTTATTTTTTAAGTACACGATTGCATATATTAAGTATGTTGACCGTTTCACATGTATGGATTAATGTGTAAAGTCCTCCAACCGTTTAAATTGGTGAAATCCAGGCAGGTGCCCCAATTATGTATGTAATACCCAGCAAATGCTAAATACAATAAAGGTCCTAAATCTCAGATCGTAACTATCCGTGGTTTTTCCTACGTTCCCCCAAGATAAAAATAATTACAATTAAAGTTGAAAAACCCTTTTATGAAAAAGGGGAAGGGGGATATATTACAAAAGATTTCTGTAGATATAAAGGTTTGCCAAACAGGAAGATAATTTCTTGTAAGCATTACTACATCATTAGTTTTAATCGTTCACCCCTGGAGATGGTACATACATGCCTTTTACCTTTTACCTTTTTCCTGATCTATACCGGTGTAAAGGTAGCAGATATCCAAAGAGATCATCAAGAAACCATGCTCCCATTTGATATCATGGATTCTTTTAAGGAAGTCAGTACTATCTTTACAGTATGATCTTAAATCAGTCACAAATGGTGCTAAGAAGTGATCCAAGAAGATAGATGTGTTCTCAGGAAGACCTCCGTTTAAGGAGACAGTTGGTCTCCCAGGTGATTTGGAGGGATGCTTGTGGACCTTAGGTAAAAGATGCAGGCACGGAACTCCTGGGCTGTTGTTTTTCAGAAACTTGTGTTCATCATCATCTATGAGATCCGCCTTCCATCAATCATTCAGCGAATCACTGACAGAACATCGACAGACAAAATATTGAGAAGACAAAATATCGAGGTCAAAATATCGACTGCAAAAATATCGACTTTCTATCTTCAAACACGTAAGTACAAAAATATCGACTCCAAAATATCAAGTGTAAAAAATATAGACTGTCAAAATATCCAATTTTTTAAATGTCTTAAAAGTAAATTAAAAGTAATATAATAATAAATTAAATTAATTTAAACATATTTAAAATACTTAAATAAATGTAAAATTGAGAAATAATGAATGTAACTTTAAAACAAAATATATTTTTAATACATATATATATATATATATATATTACCTACTGGCGGTCGCCAGTAGGTATATATAGTTAGGATTTTTTCCCTATGGGATTTCTGAAAATTCTATGTCTAATAACTTTGGCGTTTGTGGACGGAATCGGCTGAAATTTTCAGGAAAATGGCACATTTTGTTTCTGAGCAGCTCCTGGAAATTTGGGGGGGGGTTCGTCAAGGGGGGGCCGAGAAAAAAGGGGGGTCCCAAAACGCGTTTTTCCCATGTTAATTTCCATAGGGCGGTTGGACTCACTTTTAGCCCGAACGGCTGAATGGATTTCCACGAAACTTGGCAAAATTGTAGGGACTGTTAGCCCGATGTGCCTTTGCTAGGTCTCAATATATGTGCTTCAGTGGATTTTGAGAAATTAACGTTTAAATCAAGATATATATCTGTAACAGCGCTCCGGGCAGCGATCCGGTTAGCGAACTTTTCGCGTATCGGAACTTTGCGATGCGAAGCTGATTGGCCCTCCGGTGTCTGTCAACATTCTAAACAGTCCGGAGCGGCCGCCATCTTGTCTCTCGGTAGGATCGAGAGACAAGAGGAGGCCAAAACAAAGGGGGAAATGAAGGAAAGGGGGCAAGGTAGACCCCTTCTGACCCCCTAGGATTGATGAGGTGGATATTATAGAGCCACGCGGGGCCCCAAAAAAAAAAAAAAAAATCCGATTTTTTCGCCGTAGAGACGCGTCTTGGTAAGCGAACCGGGCAGCTAACCGGGCAGCTAACCGGGAAGCTAACCGGCAGTGTAACGGGAGTCTGAGGAGTAGCTGATTGGCTGTCAACATTGTAAACAGTCCGGAGCGGCCGCCATCTTGTCTCTCGGTAGGATCAAGAGACAAGAGGAGACCAAAACAAAGGGGAAAATGAAGGAAAGAGGGCAAGGTAGACCCCTTCTGACCCCATAGGATTGATGAGGGGGATATTATAAAACCACGCGGGGCCCAAAAAAAAAAATCCTGAGGAGTAGCTGATTGGCTGTCAACATTGTAAACAGTCCAGAGCGGCCGCCATCTTGTCTCTCGGTAGGATCGAGAGACAAGAGTGTAGGAGAGTAGGGTCTGCAATCCTATGATCACCCAGATTTTTTGCTTTTGTTTCACTGGTTTACGACTTTCTCTGGCTGTGGGCCTGCTAATCAGACCCACAGCCTGGCTGTTCTCTTTCTAAATTACGATATGTACCCTAGGTGCATTTACCAATTGGTACTGGGCCACCTTATCAGACCCCGTAACGCAGGGCATAGGTGTACCCAGGGCCGCCAGGGGCTGAAGCATGTATTATGCCACCCCTGGCTGGCCTCCTAAATTTGACACAACTGGCTGCACGACAGCTGGGGCGAAGCCGTGTAACCACCCTTCGCTTTAGGTATAGTAGCTCTATATCTAACCATACAATGGACACCCGAGTTCCTATCAGTCACTCCTATGGCAGGCCTTAACAATCCTGAAGGCAGAGTGCGTGGGCTCGTGTGAGCTAGGTTCAGGCCCGAGCCGAGCCCGGTTGCAGCTTGCGGAATCAAGACCCAATGGCTGTTCCATGATAACGCGTACCATAACGGTAACTCCGGTGTCGCGTTATCCAGGCATGTCGAGTAAGGTGTCATACGAATCGGGGTGCTGCCCTCTCACCAATTTTGGTGATGAGGTTAGCATCCCACCCTTCTAGAGGGACACGACATGCACGTAACCGTGAACCCCGGTTAAAGTTAACTGAAGCCTCAGCTCCACAAAATGGATGCTGCCACCACAGACACGAGTCTGACCTCCTGCTGCTGGGAGTCCTTCCAGCGAGGAGCACTTGGACAAAGGGTTTCCCGTCAAGGGCGGTGTTCGCACCGTCCCAGACAGGGTTTGTGTATTCTGGGTAGGTAGGGCTTTGGCGAGAAGGTGACTGCGGAGTGGCACCCCGGTGCTCACTACGCATCTGCCGGTTAGAACCAGTTCCAGGGGCGACAGCCCTGGCCTGGGGAAAGTCCGGCAGGGGAGAGGGGTGTAACTACCCCCCTTCCTGGTCCCACCCTTAGGGCAGGACCTAGTCATGTACCCACCCCTTTCTTTAGAATAAAGACCGGAGCGGGGACCCTTCCAAATTAGATCATCTTTGATTCAAGAACTACTTTCTACGAAAGGACATTCAAGACTCTTCTCAAGATTTCTCCCTTGTGACTAAGGAGTAGTCACCCTGCATCAGCGGGCACCAACTAAGAACTCTGCGGTTTGCTGTAAGTCCTTCCTCAAGGAATCCGACGGCCCAGCTCGACGAGAACCGGCTTCCCTGGCACCTCTGACCTCTACCCACGTCATCAGCTCAGCTGTGATCTGTGGGTGCGACGAGACCTCGAGGGACCGGCCATCATCAGAACCTGCACGCTCTTAACGCCAGCACGACCATCGAGGTAACTCTCTGGTGAGTGCTCTGGGGTCCGAGAAGCCCCGACCCTGAGCCGCTCCAGCACCGAAGTGCAGTCTCCCAGCATCTCCACGATCTGCGTGGGGCCCTTCTGCTCGCTGCTCAGCACGTTGTCTGGTCACTAGCCGCTGGCTTGTGCCCTTCTGTGACGACATCCGAGAATCATCACTGCTGGTCTGGTTGCTCCAGACTGGCCCTTGCTTCCATCTTTGCGAGAAGCACCCCGGACCCTCCTGGTCCACTCAAGACGCCATCTTAGGCCCACCACGTGGCCCTGAGATCTGCCAAGGCTTGTTGCCCCATCCTGGGCCCAGCGACGCCGACAGCATCATCCTTCGTGGGACAGCTCGCACCTCCGCCGTGGTCGCCGACAACGCCTCCTGGTCCGTGAGACTGCAGAGCCTAGCGTCGCCCACTCACCTGGTCGAGGTGACGGCCAACCGGTGCCTTCCTGGTACCCTCTGACTACTGGCTAGTAGTACGAACTTGGTCCCCTCTGCTTTCAGGTTTCTTCAATCTCCGATCCAGGCTTGGATCTCTACGAACTATTCAGCACTGGTCGTCGGCCAGCAACTCCTTTTCTTCCGGCTCCTGGCTCGTCAGCGAAGACCCCGACGCCTGTAAGACTTGTGCAGCCGCAGCCCTCGTGGCTAGGTAACTCGGCATTTCGGTGCCTGCATAGCCTCCTTACTCTAGGGTCCCGAGTCCCTCGCTTCCGACTTGCCTTATCGGGTCCGCCCGAGACCTTAATCTTTCCGTGTCCTCGGACACTTGTTTTAATTGTGCACTTGAAGTATTTGCTAAAGAGATTTGGTTTGTGCTTAGTACCCTGTCCTCATAAAGAGTACAGGGCTGTTGTGATTCTTAATAAATATACTGTTTATTTTCATAACACTTGTGTGGTGTCCTTTCACTGGGTGTTCAAGGGGTACATGTGTGGTAAACAGCTGGCTTAACACGCCCTCTCGAGTCTTTAGCCTTAGACTGCTCGTATCCACGCTACTAGGATAGCTGGTCTATAGGTTGACTTACAACCAAACACCATAAGGGTCGTTGGAACGATACATAGCGGTCGCTAGAATAGCGAACGTTGCATATCGGGCCAACTTCTCACATTGGTGAGCAGCGGTTGGGATTTGAGCTTGCTGTTGTTTTACCACACGTATCCTAAGAATATCTTGTTGAAAGATCGCACAAGTACTGTTAGTACATATAACTAAAAGCTTAGAATACTCTGAGTTCTACTGAACCAGCTGTTGTAGCTCCTCAAGGCTTAGCACACCTTGGCTACAACTCTTAGCGAGGGTACAGTAGGTAAACACGTAGTGTAGGTAGGTGCATCACTTACACCACACTAGAACCAGTATGTCGGACAAAGGAGGAAACTCTGGGTCTCCCCTTGTGTCAGTTGACCCTCCACAGGTCATCCCTTCAGGATATACTGTGCTGAGCTTCAAGGAGTTAAGACGACTGTGTCACTCCAGGAAGATTCAGCAGGGGTCTAACCCCACAACGTCCTTTCTGATTGGTCTCTTGGAGACTTATGATGCCAGGAGAGCTGAGAAACTTCGTAGCTCTTCTAATCCAGAAGGAGACATGCCTCCCCTCGAGGGAACCCGAGACGATCCTGACCTCATCCACCTCGCAACTGAGAACGGAGATGTGGAAGAGGATGAGGATGAGGATCTCTCTGGGGATGAGGCAGATAAGGGACAGGTAGAAATCGTCAGACTAAGCAGGTCCAACTTAAGCAAACATGATAGCGGTACTGGGGGACCCCTGGGGCCACTATCAGGTCAGCTTAACATTGGGAATGGACGAGCCCGATCTCTGTCAAGAGACTCTGGCGGATCCCTTCGAACCAATGGCTCTCACAACTCTTCTCAGAGAGGGATGACGTCCCCTCAGAGGAGAGTGTACGAAGCTAAGGAAAGGGCAGCTAATCTGAGGATCGAAAGGGAAGAACTTGCCCTGGCCAAAGAAAGGCTTGCCTTTGCTAGAGAGCAACAGTTAAGTGGGGTAGTCCCCACTGGTGGCAGCAATGTACCTAGTAATAGGGAAAAGAGTTTCGATACGAAACACCTTGGTAAGATAGTGCCCCCCTTTAAACAAGGGGACGACATCCACAAATGGATTACTGCTTTGGAGAGGGCCTGCACTGTGCAGGGTGTTCCCCAGAGTCAGTGGGCAGCTATCTTGTGGCTCTCCTTTGAAGGAAAAGGAAGAGACAAGCTCCTCACCACAAGGGTGGAGGATGCTAACAATTACCAAATCTTGAAAAATACACTCGTTGAAGGGTTCGGCCTAACCACTGAGCAGTACAGGGTGCTGTTCAGGGATACCCAGAAAACGCAGTCTCAAGATTGGTCTGATTTTGTCGATTGTGCCACTAAGGCTTTTGAGGGCTGGTTGCTGGGCAGTAAGGTTACTGATTATCAAGGATTGTATAATTTGATGATGAGAGAACAAATTTTAAACAATTGTCAGAACCAGTTGTTGCATCAGCATCTTGTCGACTCGGATCTGACCTCTCCCCAAGAATTGGGAAAGAAGGCAGACAGATGGGTTCGTACAAGAGTTAAACAGAACCAGGGCCAGAATCAAGGTGGTCAGAAGAAAGCAGACCAGAAGGGTAAAGATTCTAAAGGGGAACAAAATGACCAGAAGTCTTCGACAGGTCCCCAACAACCCAAAGAGGGTGGGGGTCAGGCTCCCCAAAAGAAGAAAGAAGGCCAATCCAAAAGATGGTGCCAGTACTGTAAAAGTAAGTCTCACTGGTTTAGTGAGTGCACCAAGAAAGGAGGAGGGCAGACTCCTGCCACTGCAGCCCCTAAGGCACCTGTGCCCCCTAGTACAGTCAGCAGTGGTAGTGCGCCTCCCAAGGGTTTAGTAGGGTTAACCCTGGGTTCTGAGGGGCGTGACAACTTAGTTGGCACACTCACTCAGGCTGTCCTTGTCAGTACAGGGGACGCAGACGTATCCCCTGACGTAAGCCCCAATACTTTGGGCAAATACCGACAGACGCCTTTCATAAATGGAAAGATGGCTCAGGCCTATAGGGACACTTGTGCCAGCGTCACCATGGTGACGCCTAACTTTGTGGACCCTGGACAGATCATGCCAGGTACAGAATTCCTGGTGACCAATGCAAGCAATGTCACTACCAATCACAGTATGGCAATTGTAGCTTTCTCCTGGGGAGGGGTAACTGGCCACAAGAAGGTTGTAGTTAGTCCAGACCTCCCAGTGGATTGTTTGTTGGGCAATGATTTGGAGTCATCACAATGGTCAGAAGTGGAGCACCGGACTCACATGGAAATGTTAGGTTTGCCAGCACATGTGTTCGCTGTGACTAGGTCACAGGTCAGGAAATGCCCCACTGAACAGGTGCTGGATCCTGGAACAACGGACCAGACACCTCCCAAGAAAAAGAGCAGTAGGGTTAAGGCTGCGCCTTCCCCCTTGCCCCAGGTCGAGGATCAAGTCTCAGAGGAGGCTGACCTACAGGAATTGAGGGAAACTGAGCCTAAGGAATTCGAACTTGATCAAGTTGAATCCTTGGGTTCAGGGGGACCCTCAAGGGAAGACCTGGGGAAGGACCAATTAGACTGCCCTTCTCTTGAACCCCTCAGACAGCAGGCTGCTGCTGAGGCTGCTGGGAACGCCACAGGTACCCACAAGGTATACTGGGAAGATGGACTCCTGTACACTGAGTCAAGAGACCCCAAGCCTGGCATGACCAGGAGGCTGGTTGTACCCTTGTCTCAGCGTGGTTTCCTACTTACCTTGGCCCACGAGATTCCCTTAGCAGGTCACTTAGGCCAGACGAAAACGTGGGACAGGCTTGTCTCACACTTTCACTGGCCTCACATGAACGAAGATACCAAGGAGTTTTGCCGCTCCTGTGTCACTTGCCAAGCCAGTGGTAAGTCAGGTGGCACGACAAAGGCCCCCCTTATACCAATGCCTGTGGTGGGGGTGCCCTTTGAACGGGTGGGGATCGACATCGTCGGTCCCATGGAACCACCTACAGCATCAGGGCACAAGTTTATACTGGTGGTAGTGGATCATGCCACCAGGTATCCTGAAGCTATTCCCCTTAGGACCACTACAGCACCTGTTGTGGCAAGAGCCCTAGTTGGAGTGTTCTCCAGAGTGGGCTTCCCTAAGGAGGTCGTCTCCGACAGAGGTGCAAACTTCATGTCGAGCTACTTAACTGCTATGTGGAAGGAATGTGGTGTTAACTACAAGTTCACTACACCCTATCATCCACAATGCAATGGGCTTGTTGAGAGATTCAACAGGACCCTAAAAGGGATGATTCATGGACTACCGGAAAAGCTTCGGCGTAGATGGGACGTCCTGATCCCCTGCCTCTTGTTCGCCTACAGAGAAGTCCCACAGAAGGGGGTTGGCTACAGCCCTTTTGAACTTCTGTACGGGCATCCTGTAAGGGGACCCCTGTGTTTGGTGAAGGAAGGATGGGAGAGACCTCTCAAAAAGCCTGCAGCCAACATAGTGGACTATGTGCTTGGCCTCCGCTCGCGGATGGCTGAATACATGGAAAAGGCATCTGAAAACCTTAAGGCCAGCCAAGAACTCCAAAAAGCTTGGCATGACCAAAAGGCTGTCTTGACTGTTTACCAGCCCGGACAGAAGGTGTGGGTGTTGGAGCCAGTGGCCCCAGCAGCACTCAAGGACAAATGGTCCGGGCCCTACACCATCCTGGAGAAAAAGGGAGAGGTCACCTACCTGGTCGACCTGGGAACTCCCCGGAGCCCCCACAGGGTGCTTCATGTCAACAGGCTAAAAGCATATGTCGACAGGAAGGACATGAGTTTGCTCATGGCCCTAGATGAGGGACAGGAAGAGGAAAGTGACCCTCTCCCCGACCTGCTCACTCAGAATCCTGATGATGGCTCGGTAGATGGTGTTGTCTTTTGTGGCAGCCTCTCCGAACATCAACAGAGCGACTGTAAACAGGTTCTTCAGTCGTTCAGACATATGTTTTCTCTAACACCCAGTCAGACCGATTGGTGCACCCATGAGGTTGACACTGGTGACAGCTTGCCCGTCAAGAGTAAAATCTACAGGCAGCCTGATCACGTTAGAGACTGCATCAAAAGTGAAGTGCAGAAAATGTTGGAGCTGGGAGTCATTGAACCCTCGGATAGCCCTTGGGCTAGTCCCGTAGTTCTAGTGCCGAAACCTCACACCCAGGGTGGTAAGAGAGAGATGAGGTTTTGCGTAGACTACAGGGGTCTCAATGCAGTCACTAAGACTGACGCCCACCCAATACCAAGGGCAGACGAGCTTATCGATAGATTGGCTTCGGCCAACTACTTAAGTACGTTTGACCTGACAGCTGGGTATTGGCAAATCAGGTTAGCTGAGGACGCCAAGCCTAAAACCGCATTTTCAACCCCTGGTGGGCATTATCAGTTCGTGGTAATGCCCTTTGGTCTGAAAAATGCACCTGCCACCTTCCAACGGTTGGTGAATCAAGTCCTTACTGGGCTGGATGACTTCTGTGCGGCGTATCTTGACGATATCGCTGTCTTTAGCTCCACCTGGGAGGATCACCTGGTCCACCTGCGGAAGACGTTAGAGGCACTGCAAGCAGCAGGTCTCACTATCAAGGCCACCAAGTGCCAGATAGGGCAGACACAGGTTGTATACCTGGGCCACCTTGTAGGTGGAGGTCAGGTTCAGCCACTGGAGAGCAAGATATAGTCAATCAGGGACTGGGCTCCTCCAACCACCCAGACTCAGGTTCGAGCTTTCTTGGGCCTGACTGGTTACTATAGGAAGTTTGTCAGGAACTATGGTTCCATGGTGACACCATTAAACGAACTGACAAGTAAGAAAATGCCAAAAAAGGTTCAGTGGACAGCGAGCTGTCAAAAAGCATTCGATGACCTAAAGCAGGCCATGTGCACGGCGCCTATCCTCAAGAGTCCGGACTACTCCAAACCATTCATTGTCCAAACAGATGCTTCTGAGTTGGGTGTGGGAGCTGTTCTTTCTCAACTGAATTTTGATGGTCAAGACCAGCCCATTGCTTTTATAAGCAGAAGGCTGACCCCTAGAGAGAAGAATTGGTCAGCTATTGAGAGGGAGGCCTTTGCTGTGGTTTGGGCCCTGAAGAAGCTGAGGCCATACTTGTTTGGCACTCACTTCAAGATTCAGACCGACCATAAGCCCCTCTTGTGGCTAAATCAGATGAAGGGTGAAAACCCCAAACTGCTTAGGTGGTCCATTTCCCTACAGGGGATGGACTTTACAGTGGAACATAGACCTGGTACTGATCATGGCAATGCCGATGGGCTCTCCAGATATTTCCACTTAGAACAAGAAGACTCACCTGGTCAAGGTTAGCTTATTGTTCCGACGTTTGGGGGGGGGGTCATGTAGGAGAGTAGGGTCTGCAATCCTATGATCACCCAGATTTTTTGCTTTTGTTTCACTGGTTTACGACTTTCTCTGGCTGTGGGCCTGCTAATCAGACCCACAGCCTGGCTGTTCTCTTTCTAAATTATGATATGTACCCTAGGTGCATTTACCAATTGGTACTGGGCCACCTTATCAGACCCCGTAACGCAGGGCATAGGTGTACCCAGGGCCGCCAGGGGCTGAAGCATGTATTATGCCACCCCTGGCTGGCCTCCTAAATTTGACACAACTGGCTGCACGACAGCTGGGGCGAAGCCGTGTAACCACCCTTCGCTTTAGGTATAGTAGCTCTATATCTAACCATACAATGGACACCCGAGTTCCTATCAGTCACTCCTATGGCAGGCCTTAACAATCCTGAAGGCAGAGTGCGTGGGCTCGTGTGAGCTAGGTTCAGGCCCGAGCCGAGCCCGGTTGCAGCTTGCGGAATCAAGACCCAATGGCTGTTCCATGATAACGCGTACCATAACGGTAACTCCGGTGTCGCGTTATCCAGGCATGTCGAGTAAGGTGTCATACGAATCGGGGTGCTGCCCTCTCACCAATTTTGGCGATGAGGTTAGCATCCCACCCTTCTAGAGGGACACGACATGCACGTAACCGTGAACCCCGGTTAAAGTTAACTGAAGCCTCAGCTCCACAAAATGGATGCTGCCACCACAGACACGAGTCTGACCTCCTGCTGCTGGGAGTCCTTCCAGCGAGGAGCACTTGGACAAAGGGTTTCCCGTCAAGGGCGGTGTTCGCACCGTCCCAGACAGGGTTTGTGTATTCTGGGTAGGTAGGGCTTTGGCGAGAAGGTGACTGCGGAGTGGCACCCCGGTGCTCACTACGCATCTGCCGGTTAGAACCAGTTCCAGGGGCGACAGCCCTGGCCTGGGGAAAGTCCGGCAGGGGAGAGGGGTGTAACTACCCCCCTTCCTGGTCCCACCCTTAGGGCAGGACCTAGTCATGTACCCACCCCTTTCTTTAGAATAAAGACCGGAGCGGGGACCCTTCCAAATTAGATCATCTTTGATTCAAGAACTACTTTCTACGAAAGGACATTCAAGACTCTTCTCAAGATTTCTCCCTTGTGACTAAGGAGTAGTCACCCTGCATCAGCGGGCACCAACTAAGAACTCTGCGGTTTGCTGTAAGTCCTTTCTCAAGGAATCCGACGGCCCAGCTCGACGAGAACCGGCTTCCCTGGCACCTCTGACCTCTACCCACGTCATCAGCTCAGCTGTGATCTGTGGGTGCGACGAGACCTCGAGGGACCGGCCATCATCAGAACCTGCACGCTCTTAACGCCAGCACGACCATCGAGGTAACTCTCTGGTGAGTGCTCTGGGGTCCGAGAAGCCCCGACCCTGAGCCGCTCCAGCACCGAAGTGCAGTCTCCCAGCATCTCCACGATCTGCGTGGGGCCCTTCTGCTCGCTGCTCAGCACGTTGTCTGGTCACTAGCCGCTGGCTTGTGCCCTTCTGTGACGACATCCGAGAATCATCACTGCTGGTCTGGTTGCTCCAGACTGGCCCTTGCTTCCATCTTTGCGAGAAGCACCCCGGACCCTCCTGGTCCACTCAAGACGCCATCTTAGGCCCACCACGTGGCCCTGAGATCTGCCAAGGCTTGTTGCCCCATCCTGGGCCCAGCGACGCCGACAGCATCATCCTTCGTGGGACAGCTCGCACCTCCGCCGTGGTCGCCGACAACGCCTCCTGGTCCGTGAGACTGCAGAGCCTAGCGTCGCCCGCTCACCTGGTCGAGGTGACGGCCAACCGGTGCCTTCCTGGTACCCTCTGACTACTGGCTAGTAGTACGAACTTGGTCCCCTCTGCTTTCAGGTTTCTTCAATCTCCGATCCAGGCTTGGATCTCTACGAACTATTCAGCACTGGTCGCCGGCCAGCAACTCCTTTTCTTCCGGCTCCTGGCTCGTCAGCGAAGACCCCGACGCCTGTAAGACTTGTGCAGCCGCAGCCCTCGTGGCTAGGTAACTCGGCATTTCGGTGCCTGCATAGCCTCCTTACTCTAGGGTCCCGAGTCCCTCGCTTCCGACTTGCCTTATCGGGTCCGCCCGAGACCTTAATCTTTCCGTGTCCTCGGACACTTGTTTTAATTGTGCACTTGAAGTATTTGCTAAAGAGATTTGGTTTGTGCTTAGTACCCTGTCCTCATAAAGAGTACAGGGCTGTTGTGATTCTTAATAAATATACTGTTTATTTTCATAACACTTGTGTGGTGTCCTTTCACTGGGTGTTCAAGGGGTACATGTGTGGTAAACAGCTGGCTTAACACGCCCTCTCGAGTCTTTAGCCTTAGACTGCTCGTATCCACGCTACTAGGATAGCTGGTCTATAGGTTGACTTACAACCAAACACCATAAGGGTCGTTGGAACGATACATAGCGGTCGCTAGAATAGCGAACGTTGCATATCGGGCCAACTTCTCACAAAGAGGTGGAAAAAAAAAGGTGTAAATGAATGAAAGGGGTAAGGCAGACCCCTCCTGAACCCCTAGGATTGATGAGGGGGCTATTAAAGTTCCCTGCGGGGCAAAAGAAAAAAAATTGCGATTTTTCGCGGTAAAGGTGCTTCCTGGTACGTTAACCGGGCAGCTAACCGGCAGCGTAACGGGAGTCCAACATATTGTGTTTTTTGAACGTTTGTGATATGTGCACGTGTGGATTTTGTCTAATTAAGGTTAAAAAAATATATATATATCTTTAAGCGTGTTCTGGCGCGCTTACGTTTTGGGTTTGGTTTGCGCTGCAGAGACGATACGTCACGGTTATGCGATGCATCATGAGGCGTCTCACGGGCTACGTGATACGTCACTTAATAAAGAATATATTTTATAGCTATAGATATTAGCTTTTAAAAAACCAATGAAATTCACAGAAAAAACCATAGGTTATAGACCATATATAGTTAGGAATTTGCATTTACAAAACCTTGAAAATTCACTGAAAAAACCATAGGTTATAGACCATATATAGTTAGGGATTAGCATTTAAAAAACCTTATTTTATTTGCACAAAACCATTGAAATTCCATATATAGTTAGTTGCACTAACTATATATCGCGGACCCGCAATCCACTGCTAATGATGTCACATATTACATCATTCATGACATGGTCAGTGACATCACTGATGACATCTCAAATGACATCACTGATGACATCACTGATGACATCTCAAATGACATCACTGATGACATCACTGACATCTCATTTGACATTACTGATTACATCACTGATGATATCATTTATGTGATAATACATCTTCAGACTCTAATATAACCTTAGATACACTCAGTGTAAACAGGCACTCACAGACTGTCACACATCCATGGAGTTACTCACACACCTAGTCAGTCATGCAAAGAATCAATCACATCTCCATTTCCTCAACTATACAGTTATACACACCTTACTTATTCAAACATATAGTAACACATATTTACTCTCTTATACAATCCTTGATACAAGTTCACAATGATTCATACAGCCACTCACACATTCACTGGCTCTTATGTTCAGTTATTTATATATGTCAACTCTCACATGGAGTGTGTTTTACATATGTATTTACTTTGACATGTAGCACTGAGATATCCATTCACTCACCAATATACTCATGCACACAGTCAACTGTCCATACAGCTGTTTCTACATGCACTTTTGAACCCATACACCTAGGGAATCAACTGCTCACACATCTATGCACAGAGTTATACACCTCCCAGCCACCCACACACATACTCAGTCTCCCATACAAATACTTGGGCAACCATTCAATAACCCATATAGTTACTGATATAGCTACTGATTTAAACATGCAGCAGTTTACAGAACAACATAAATAATGATTGCCAAATTAAGACACTTTAATCACTAACCCATACACTCAGTGAGACACATTTAATCATTCTCTCATACAGTCAGTCATGCACCTACTAAATCCTTCATCCAGACACTTATACATCCACTCATTCTTCAATATGTAAGACATATTTTAACTTTACAGAAACATACAGTCACTGGGTGTTGTCATCAGTGATGTAATCAGTGATGTCATCAGTGATGTCATTTGAGATGTCATCAGTGATGTCATCAGTGATGTCACTGACCATGTCATGAATGATGTAATATGTGACATCATTAGCAGTGGATTGCGGGTCCGCGATATATAGTTAGTGCAACTAACTATATATGGAATTTCAATGGTTTTGTGCAAATAAAATAAGGTTTTTTAAATGCTAATCCCTAACTATATATGGTCTATAACCTATGGTTTTTTCAGTGAATTTTCAAGGTTTTGTAAATGCAAATTCCTAACTATATATGGTCTATAACCTATGGTTTTTTCTGTGAATATATATATATATATATATATACATATTATTTACAAAACATATAGAATATTTTTACCGTAGGATAGCGAAAGGGTTACATTTACTGTAACGACTCCAGTGAGTGCAACAGTAGGGAAAGCATTGGATAGCGTAGGGGTAAAAATTACTATTCCCACTCCAGAGAGTACAACAGTAGGGAAAGCATTGGATAGCGTAGGGGTAAAAAATACTATTCCCACTCCAGAGAGTGCAACAGTAGGGAAAGCGTTGGATAGCGTAGGGGTAAAAATTACTATTCCCACTCCAGAGAGTGCAACAGTAGGTAAAGTGTTGGATAGCGTAGGTGTAAAAATTACTATTCCCACTCCAGAGAGTGCAACAGTGGGAAAGCGTTGGATAGCGTAGGGGTTAAAATTACTATTCCAACTCCAGTGAGTGCAACAGTAGGGAAAGCGTTGGATAGCGTAGGGGTAAAAATTACTATTCCAACTCCAGAGAGTGCAACAGTAGGGAAAGCGTTGGATAGCGTAGTGGTAAAAATTACTATTCTCACTCCAGAGAGTGCAACAGTAGGGAAAGCGTTGGATAGCATAGGGGTAAAATTTAGTATTCCCACTCCAGTGAGTGCAACAGTAGGGAAAGCAGGAAAGCATTGGATAGCGTAGAGGTAAAAATTACTATTCGCACTCCAGAGAGTGCAAAAGTAGGGAAAGCGGTGGATAGCGTAGGGGTAAAAATTACTATTCCCACTCCAGCGAGTGCAAAAGTAGGGAAAGTGTTGGATAGCGTAGGGGTAAAAATTACTATTCCCACTCCAGCGAGTGCAACAGTAGGGAAAATATTGGATAGCGTAGGGGTAAAAATTACTATTACCACTCCAGAGAGTGCAACAGTAGGGAAAGCGCTGGATAGCGTAGAGGTAAAAATTACTATTCCCACTCCAGTGAGTGCAACAGTAGGGAAAGCGTTGGATAGCGTAGGGGTAAAATTTAGTATTCCCACTCCAGTGAGTGCAACAGTAGGGAAAGCGTTGGATAGCGTAGGGGTAAAAATTACTATTCCCACTCCAGAGAGTGCAAAAGTAGGGAAAGCGTTGGATAGCGTAGGGGTAAAAATTACTATTCCCACTCCAGCGAGTGCAAAAGTAGGGAAAGTGTTGGATAGCGTAGGGGTAAAAATGACTATTCCCACTCCAGAGAGTGCAACAGTAGGTAAAGTGTTGGATAGCGTAGGTGTAAAAATTACTATTCCCACTCCAGAGAGTGCAACAGTGGGAAAGCGTTGGATAGCGTAGGGGTAAAAATTACTATTCCAACTCCAGAGAGTGCAACAGTAGGGAAAGCGTTGGATAGCGTAGTGGTAAAAATTACTATTCTCACTCCAGAGAGTGCAACAGTAGGGAAAGCGTTGGATAGCATAGGGGTAAAATTTAGTATTCCCACTCCAGTGAGTGCAACAGTAGGGAAAGCAGGAAAGCATTGGATAGCGTAGAGGTAAAAATTACTATTCGCACTCCAGAGAGTGCAAAAGTAGGGAAAGCGGTGGATAGCGTAGGGGTAAAAATTACTATTCCCACTCCAGCGAGTGCAAAAGTAGGGAAAGTGTTGGATAGCGTAGGGGTAAAAATTACTATTCCCACTCCAGCGAGTGCAACAGTAGGGAAAATATTGGATAGCGTAGGGGTAAAAATTACTATTACCACTCCAGAGAGTGCAACAGTAGGGAAAGCGCTGGATAGCGTAGAGGTAAAAATTACTATTCCCACTCCAGTGAGTGCAACAGTAGGGAAAGCGTTGGATAGCGTAGGGGTAAAATTTAGTATTCCCACTCCAGTGAGTGCAACAGTAGGGAAAGCGTTGGATAGCGTAGGGGTAAAAATTACTATTCCCACTCCAGAGAGTGCAAAAGTAGGGAAAGCGTTGGATAGCGTAGGGGTAAAAATTACTATTCCCACTCCAGCGAGTGCAAAAGTAGGGAAAGTGTTGGATAGCGTAGGGGTAAAAATTACTATTCCCACTCCAGCGAGTGCAACAGTAGGGAAAATATTGGATAGCGTAGGGGTAAAAATTACTATTACCACTCCAGAGAGTGCAACAGTAGGGAAAGCGTTGGATAGCGTAGTGGTAAAAATTACTATTCTCACTCCAGAGAGTGCAACAGTAGGGAAAGCGTTGGATAGCATAGGGGTAAAATTTAGTATTCCCACTCCAGTGAGTGCAACAGTAGGGAAAGCAGGAAAGCATTGGATAGCGTAGAGGTAAAAATTACTATTCGCACTCCAGAGAGTGCAAAAGTAGGGAAAGCGGTGGATAGCGTAGGGGTAAAAATTACTATTCCCACTCCAGCGAGTGCAAAAGTAGGGAAAGTGTTGGATAGCGTAGGGGTAAAAATTACTATTCCCACTCCAGCGAGTGCAACAGTAGGGAAAATATTGGATAGCGTAGGGGTAAAAATTACTATTACCACTCCAGAGAGTGCAACAGTAGGGAAAGCGCTGGATAGCGTAGAGGTAAAAATTACTATTCCCACTCCAGTGAGTGCAACAGTAGGGAAAGCGTTGGATAGCGTAGGGGTAAAATTTAGTATTCCCACTCCAGTGAGTGCAACAGTAGGGAAAGCGTTGGATAGCGTAGGGGTAAAAATTACTATTCCCACTCCAGAGAGTGCAAAAGTAGGGAAAGCGTTGGATAGCGTAGGGGTAAAAATTACTATTCCCACTCCAGCGAGTGCAAAAGTAGGGAAAGTGTTGGATAGCGTAGGGGTAAAAATTACTATTCCCACTCCAGCGAGTGCAACAGTAGGGAAAATATTGGATAGCGTAGGGGTAAAAATTACTATTACCACTCCAGAGAGTGCAACAGTAGGGAAAGCGTTGGATAGCGTAGAGGTAAAAATTACTATTCCCACTCCAGTGAGTGCAACAGTAGGGAAAGCGTTGGATAGCGTAGGGGTAAAATGTAGTATTCCCACTCCAGTGAGTGCAACAGTAGGGAAAGCTTTGGATAGCGTAGGGGTAAAAATTACTATTCCCACTCCAGTGAGTGCAACAGTAGGGAAAGCGTTGGATAGCGTAGGGGTAAAAATTACTATTCCAACTCCAGTGAGTCCAACAGTAGGGAAAGCATTGGATAGCGTAGGGGTAAAATTACTATTCCAACTACATTGAGTGCAATAGTAGGGCAAGTAAATACTTCTAATTTAAATATAAATAATATAAAGAGTAACACCAATTTCAAATTACTTAAAATATTTTACAATTGTTTAAAATATATTAAATATTCAATTTAAAATACAAATAAAAATAATCTAATAATGCAAATTACCTACTAATAGTAATTATTTACCTATTAAAAATAAAATAATGAACAATTTAAAAGTATTTTTAAAAATTAACTCAATACATTTTTTTATTAAAAAATGTTATTACTTACAATTAAATTACTTCACAAGATATTCCCCTAAAAACACACAACCCACTACAGAAATTAATTTAATAAAAGTAACATAATTATCAATTAATCAATTACAATACATTTAAAAATATATTTTAATTAATTACAAATTGATAATTAATTAACGATTAATTCTAAATAAATACCAATAATTAAAATAACATATTTAAATCATTATAATTAAATTACTTCCCACCCTATTCCCCTATAAACCCACAACCTGCTACAGAAAATAAATTACTAAAATTAACATATTTATCAATTAATCAAATAAATGTAATTACCAATTATATTTTAATTAATTGCCAATTAATAATTGATTAACAATTAATTCTAAATAAATACCCAGAAAATTAATGTACATATTTAAATAATTATAATAAAATTAATTCCCACCCTATTCCCCTATAAACCCACAACCCACTACATAAAATAAATTAATAACATTAACATATTTATCAATTAATCAATTAAAATTAATTAACAATTATATTTTAATTAATTGCCAATTTTCAATTAATTAAAAAATAATTCTAAATAAATACCAATAACTAAAATAACATATTTAATTTATTATAATTAAATTACTTCCCACCCTATTCCCCTATAAACCCACAACCCGCTACAGAAAATAAATTACAAAAAATTAAATATTAATCAATTAATCAATTACAATTCATTAGCAATTAAATTTAATTAATTACCAATTAATAATAATTTAACAATTAATTCTAACTAAATACCAATAAATTTAATAACATATTTAATTCATTATAATTAAATTACTTCCCACCCTATTCCCCTATAAACCCACAACCCGCTACAGAATTATATTACACAAAAATTAAACATTAATATTAACTTACCTTAAATTCGATATTATTGTTGTCTATATTCTGTCTAGTCGATATTATGTCCATTCTATATTTTTGATTTGATATTATTCCTATTCTAGTCGATATTAATTTTTTCTAGTCAATATTTTTGTAGTCTATATCATGTCTAGTCAATATTATGTATATTCTATATTTTTGACTCAATATTATGTCTAGTCGATATAAAAAACTCGATATTTTGACTAGTTACCCATTCAGCATCTCATAGTATTGGTACCCGAATTCTCATATGTTTCCTGATTGATGATATCATAGCAGCTTGAATCATTGAGTTGTCTGATAGCTTCTGCCTTGTAATCAATTATGTCCATCAAAACAAAGTTTCCCCCTTTATCAGAGGGTTTATCACTATACTTCAATCCTGTAAAAGACTGATCAATGCATCCCTTTGGCCTTTTGTTAGATTATCCTTGATGCGATATTTACGATTTTCCCTTAGTCGTACCAATTCATGGATCATAATTGAAGGGAATGCTTCGATGTTGTCGTGAGGAACATTAGGATTGAAACTTGATTTCATTTTTAGGCCACTACTGCACATTGAGTCAGCTGAAAAGCCCAAGGGTTTCATAGTGGCCCCCACACTGTCATTGTTGGTAACATCAACATTGTTATCTAGTTCATGAATCTCTAGAATAGAGTCTATATCTTTAAGAGTAACATTTTTAATTGTTTTCGTGGCCTGTTGAATTGTAGTTGCATGGTTCTGGAGTTCCTGGTATTTGGGCATTTTATGCAGTTTCATCAATTTGAGTTTTCTTACGAACTGAAAAAGGTCAATTTGCATATAAACGTAGTTTCAGTTGGTTGTTGGGCAGAAAGATAATCCCAATTTCAATAGGGATTCTTCATCTGGTGTTAGGCAACGTAATGAATAATTGATGATTGATTTATCCATTATATCATTCTCTGGTTTGTTTCCATACCAGAATATTTCCTACCTACTCTTCTTGTTAATCTTTGTTTTTTTTCGGTTTGCCCCCCTTCCTCTTGGCTTTCCCCAACCCCTTCCCGTTCCTTTTTTCTTTTAGGGGTGTTCGATCATGTGTGGGTTGCTCCTTCGATTGCTTCAACAGCGGGATTTCGTGCAGGAAAGTCAAGGGGGGCAATCCTAAAAGGACAGCAGGAGTTTGCTTCTCTGCATCTGAACTTAGGCCCGAACTGGAATCTGTGGAGATAACGTCTTGTTGTCTTTGTTGATGAATGAATTGGCGATTGCATTGAGCACAATTAAAGCGCTTTGCGTAAGTCAGAATTCTGCTCCCTGCGTAATCCCTCTTGTTGCATAAGAATTTGCACTGTTTTTTGGCTTTTATTGTGTCCTCATAGGCTTTTAGACGACCATTCAGAGTTTTTAGGAATTCATGGCTAGATGTAGGTGGTTTAATACCGGTCGGTAACACCGAAATTAGGTAAATTTCAGCGTTACTGAACGCTATTTAGCCATGTGCGATGTAGGTATTGCCAAACGCCATCGGTAATAAGAAATCAGTAAAAATAAGGGAAACCAGTTACTGATTCCTTATTTACCGATTGCCAGACAAAAATACTGAATCGGTAAATAAGGAATCAGTAAAAAATTGCAAATGCGATGTATCAAAATTCGGTAATACCGAATTAGCTAAAAATCGGTATTAAAGAATCTGTATTTAGCACTGACTCAAAGCAGGTGATAATCAGGTGCATTGCATATGAACAGCCCCAAAATGCAACAGTGTGAATACAAAGGCGGCCCTCTACGTGATAGCAAGGCATCTACGTTTGCCAGTAGCAGGACTGAGGATCTGGAGATGGGGGGAGCACGTGTACAGACTGCGCGTTACACTGTTCCAACTGACTGAGGCTGAAATCCATGTGAGGTACAGGCTACACCCAAAAACCATCCTGGACCTGATACGGGACCTGCACCCACTCCTGGAGCACCGGACACCAAGGGAGCACGCAATACCCACTCATGTACAGGTACTCTGTTGCCTGCACCTCCTGGCATCTGGCAGTTACCAACGTGTAATAGCTGTGGCAGGTGGAGTCTCACAGAGTTGCCTGTGACATTTTTTCCGAAAATTCCTGGATGCCATGTTGCAAAGGATGCCACACTACATCAAATTCCCCAGCACACAGGCAGAACTGCTGTAGACCAAGTTGGACTTTTATCAGAAGGCCTGAGTACATCTACCGCAATCGCAAATGCACACATTTGATTAATGTCCAGGTCATATGTGATGCGTCTTTCATCATCACCGACATAGTTGCAAAATTCCGAGGGAGCACTCATTATTCATACATACTCAGGAAAAGTAGGATCTATACTTGTCTCCTTGCAGGGGAATTTGGAGAAGGCTACTTGCTAGGTAAGTACATGTGACACCCCCTGAGGTATACACCTGTTGCTTTGACTGTAGACTGTGAATTACTTACTTACTTCTCACACACAGGTGCCAGTGCCTATGCGGTGCGCTCATTCATCTTGACTCCGTACCTGCACTCATCCACCCCAATTGAAAGGCGATACAATGTTGCACATAGATCGACACGCAATGTGGTTGAGCGAACATTTGGACTCCTCAAAAGCCGATCCGCTGCCTGCACAAAAGTGGAGGTGCACAGCAGTACCAGCCCCTGGTCTGCTGCAAACTCATAGCTGTATGTGCCATGCTGCATAACCTTGCCACAAAGAGGGGGACACCTATGGAAATGTGTGATTCTGAAGAGGAGAAAGAGGATGAGGAAGGTACACAGCCACAGCACAGCGTAGCTGCAGCAGATGGGAGACAGAGACGGTCAGAAATCACACAAAATTATTTCTGAGTAAGTAATTAGACAAAGCCTGTTAATGCATTAATGTCAAGGTGTTTAATAGACCTTACAGCAGGCAATTGTACTGCACACTGTAACACCAGCTATGTGTCCAAGGGGTTACATCACCCACAACAGATTGAAATTAGAGGCCGTGCCTATCTCCTGCGCCCCCGCACACCAGGGCTGGGTTCTGCATGCACACTGTCCTCACCAGTGTTGTGTCCTGCAGCAGACCCATGCCTCAAACTGTGCCTCCTGCTCTCTGGCAAGGGGGGAGTTACATTGCTGCGACTGCTTTCCTCCTCACTGTCGTCCACATCCCCGGTAGCAGTGACAGCAATCTGATTAGTCTGCATCACCTCTACGGCACTGGTGACTGTGACCAGGCCCTGTGTAACCTCATGGCTTCACTTCGCCATTTCAAGTTGCATGGCCAGAGATCTGCGACTGAGCACATGCGTTGCATTGCACAGCCTGTTCACAGACTTGGTGAAGCCTGCAAGTACCTGCCTGTCTCTCTGCCTTGCAGCGCGCTCACCATCCATCCTGCCACATAACTGCCTCACTGCCTCCGACACCTCCTTCAATACCTCTGCCACAGTATTGTTGAGGCAATAGATGGCCTCCTTCATGTCGTCCACCTTCCTGTTGTTATCCACCATCTGTTGTTGAATGGCCCTCATTCTCTTCCCCTGCAGGTGCTGCACATTGAATATCTGCCCCTCCAGTCCAGAGAAGACACTGGATCCATCAGCTTCAGGACTCTGAGCCCTCTGTCGCCGTCTATGGGCACCTGTGGTGGTTGTCTCCACGGGGTCTGTGCCCCAGATGGCTGGGTGTCATCACCTGTTGTGGTCTGCTGGGCTTCCTGCCTGTCCTCCTCTGTGGTATCTATCTCCTGGAGTGTGGCCACTGTGTACCTCTTTGATCGTTGTGGTGGTGGTGGGGATGTTGGTGTACAGTCTGGAGGGGACATGACTTCCTCCTCAATAGTGTTTTCCTCCCTGGAGGCCTCGCCAGTCTCCCCTCCTGCAGCCCGGGGGGCTGTTCCGCCTGTGAATACAGAATGTACTACTACTCACTTTTCTGCCAGCATCTGTCTGCAAATAAATTTCACAACTGACATTCTAGCTGTCTGTCCTCCGCTATCTCATCTATTGCTGTGTGTGGCATGCCTATGCTTATTGGGGACTGGCTTATTTGCTACCAGTTGATAGGGACTACATTTCCCATGATGCATTGCTGATCTTACACAAAACATGTACCGGAGTGAGATTCTAGCTGCGGGATTGGGGTTAGGGAGGGGAGACAGCATGCTGTGCATGCATCTTACCTTGTCTCTTGGATGCTGTTGCTGAGCTATCCACGTCCCCGACGCCACTGACGCTCTCTGGCTGGAGGGTGGACTCTACCAGTTGGTTTAGGGCAGTTGGTGCAGGCGCTGTGGAGCTTCCCCCACCTGTCTTCCCCGCTTGTTTCTGCCAGTCAGCCACCCTCTCCTTTGGCGTACCATCGCTTTTTTAAATCCTCAGTTGTGCGATGTGTGACACCAATTGCGTTGATCTTCTCCTGGATTGCCAGCCAAATGCTCCTTTTCTGGGACTCAGGGACATTCAGTGATCTCTTGCCAAAGAGCTGGTCGTGAGGACCTCCAACTCCCCCTCACTGAACTTGTGCTTCCTTTTCCTTCTGGCAGCATCTTTCCCCTTATCCTGTGAGGCCATGGTGCAGTTCCTCTGTTCCAGCTGAGTGGTGGCTGTGTAGCTCTTCTGCTCTTGCTCCTGCTCCCTGTCTCTCCAACAGCTACAGATTCAGTGCACCTGCATGAGTGTGGCCACTTCCTGGTTGGGAGGTCATGTGGATGCACAGGATTGGTTGATTCGACAATTACAGATTTATTAAATTACTGATTCGTTAATTACCGAATCGGTATTACAGAATCTGTAATACCGATTTGGTAATGGAGAATCAGTAAAAAATGTTACTGATTTATAGGTAATCGCAAATTTTTAGCGATTATGACCAAATTGGTATTATTTACCGAATTTTTACCTACATCGGAAATACCGAGTTCTTAATAGCGATTCGGTAAAAATCGCTATTAAGGACTCTGTATTTCAAACTTACCTACATCTGGCCCTCAGTTACCAAGCTGTCCTCCTTGTGTTTATCCAGCTCCAGTTGCAGAGTTGCCAGATCCTGTCTTGTTTTTTCTAGATCGATCTTAGCATATTTCACCAGGATTTCCAACATTTCTTTACCTATTTTTGCCATGTACAGTGCCCATTCCTTTAGAAGATCAGGGTTGGGATTTTCATAGGTTGGTATTTTTGAGATTTGTAATCCTCTCGTGACGCGACCGTCGTCAATGTAATTTGTCAGCGAGGTCACTTCCCACCATTTATTGAGTTCGCGTTTAGCGAGTTTCTCCAGTAAATTCAAATTTTGTTCTAGAGTTGGCTCAAGAATTCCATGCGAGGTTCCAGAAACTGGTGGTAATTGCTTAATGTCAGAGTTTTCATTGAAGAGGGAGAGTGTGACTGCCTGTCTCTCCCATGCATTCATCTCCAATTACTGAATCAAAAACTCTTACGTGCAATATTCCTAAATCATACAATCATGTTTTTCATTAATTATTGAATCATTTAGTTAAATTGCTAAAGTCAATACAATACAAATAGTTGTCTGCAATAACAATAATTGTACAATGTATGAGTGTCAATAATCACTTAGACGATCACAGTATTGTCAAAATATCACATGAAGAAAAATGACAAGACTTGACTGGCTTATTTACTAGATACATAATCTTGTAATAACGAAAAAAATAATATACTATATATGCATAATCTTTCATGATGCAATGTATCATAAAATCTCATTTATGGAACAAAACACATTGTAAATATTTGTAAATAAGACGGTCAAAACGACAAATCCCACAATGCCTCATAATTGGCTTATGTGTGAGAATATATAATGGTAAAGAAAAAAAGGCCTTGCCTAAACATGAACAAGCCCTTGTGGTGAAACGCGTTGGCATCCCATAGTTGCCCGAAGATGATCGCAGAAGACGTTGTGTTGTGTATGGACGAATTCTGGACCTGAGGTATGCTGGATCTATGGATTTTACTGCTTTATAAGTGATTGTTAATACCATAAACAAGATTATTTTGTGGATCGGTAACCAATGTAGTCTTTGGAGTGCTTCTCTAGAGGAAGATCCTCTTGGTAACCTAAGCACCAGCCTGCCGCTGCATTCTGTACTACCTGTAACCTCTTTATAGTCAATTTCTTTGCTCCTGCATATAAACTGTTGCAGTAGTCCAGACGCGAAAGAACTAAAGCTACTGCGACTGTTTTCCTAGCATTTAAGGGCAATAGGCCCAGAAACTTCCTCAGGATTTTTATTGTATGGAAGCACATGCCTGCTACTGCTAATGCTTGGCTGTGAAATGATAGGGAATGATCAAACTTAATTCCTAAGTTGCGTACAGTGTCTGCAGTGTTCGGCGGTGGAACCATGTTTTCAGGACACCATAGACTGGGCGTAAAGAGATTTGTTTTCCCGAACAGCATAATTTCGTTTTTTTGGCTGTTACATTTTAGATGATTAAGATTCATCCAGTTCATGACTGCTGTTAGGCAGTGCTAACATTTTTCTTCCGATATTGAGGAGTTTTTATCAAGGGTAAGGATAATCTGGGTATCATCAGCATAGGTGATAGCTTCAACATCAAATGAATCTATCAAGCTAAGCAGTGGGGTCATGTAAAGATTAAAAAGCTTTGGGCTTAGGGAGGAGCCCTGGGGGACCCTCGATAGGAGCTGTTTTTCTATGGATTTGTGTTGGCCATGGGTAACTATGTTGCGTCTGTTTTCTAAAAAAGAGAAAACCAGGCTAGCACCTTATTAGTAACACCACTGGTTAAAGTCTGTTGAGTAGAATGGCGGGTCAAATGAGGCCGACAGATCCAACAGAACCAGTACTGCATCCTTGCCCTGATCTAAGGCAAGCTTTAATGTTTCTGTAGTGTGAAGCAGCACTGATTCTGTTGAATGGCCGGGTCTGAAACCTGATTGTTTTGGGTGGAGGATATTTTCTTTCAACAGGAAATCATTGAGTTGTATGTTAGCCAGTTTTTCCACTAGTTTACTCAGTCATGGTAACAGTGAGATTGGTCTGAGGTTGGAAAGTGTGGCAGGATCCGCGATTTTCTTTTTTTGGAGGGGTTTTACTGCCGCAATCTTCCAGTTGTCTGGTAAGTTGGATGATTCAAAGGATGAATCCTATGAAAATCCATGAAATCCAATCCTGAATGAGAGGAAGCGGCACACCAATTCTATCCACAAGTAATTTATTTAGTGCAAAACAATGCGTTTCGGCCTTTATCAAGTAAGCAAACCAAAGCCAAAAGAGCAAACACCCATGACGTCATAGTAAACATAGAAGAAATCATTCGGGGTACATCATTACCACACGAAAAAAGGAATCATAAAGTGCAAAGCTGTACGAATAATTAATTTTGTAAATAATAGAATCAGGAAATATAACTGTTTCAAATATAACAACAGTCTTGTGTGCAAATGTATCAGTTTAAACACCCTGAGATCGTCAGACTTTGCAACATTGTTTTTTTCATTGCGACCTTAGCCGCACGTCATACTAGACATAGACAAAATCACTCGGAACTAGTTACTCCCAATTAGAATTTTTTATTCATTAAGTTGATAGATAATAAAATCATGATATGCAAAGCTTAGTAATTAATTTAGTACATAATTTTCATGACTTTCTTTTTCTTGTTTTTTCATACTTGAGAAAGTAAAGATGATTAGAATAAATCAGTAATCTCATTCATGATCACTTCACATTAATGTTGTAGAAACAAAGATAGGCTACACATCAATACTGTCTTCTTGGTGTCCCTAATGTAAGATTAATGTCATATCATGGCGCGGGAATTGGTAAGAACAAGATAAATTCCAAAGTGCTATAGAAATGAGAATTATATGTTTTAAAATCACAAATGTATAGATCCAAATGCAAAGTGAAGTGCCCTTATTTTTATTGAAGACCTCTGATCTACGGTAAGCAAGTACCAGTATCACTGCACTCAGTGCCAACGTTTTAATTTCCTTGATACAACTGATGCTTGTTGAACATCATTGTCTCCATAAGCCAGTCAAGTCTTGTCTTAACAATCTACAATGTGATTGTCTAAGTGACTTTTGACAGTCATGCAATGTACAATTCATTGTTATTGCAGACAAATATTTTTATTGTATTGACTTTAGCAATTTAAATGATTCCCTGGCGTCGTGGGCGTGAGTGTTTTCTCGGCTCCTTTCTCCATCACAAGCTAAGTACCTTTGAGGCTTCTCTAATAAGTTTGTCCCTTTGTTTGTTTGTTCCTCTTCCCTTGCAGGATGTGCCAAATACGCCATCACCCCCCTCCCGCAGTCTATGGGGTGAAACTTTTTCTCCTTTAAAGTGAGAACTACTACATCAGTACTCCGTTTTTTTGGGAATATTGGTCACTGGCCCTTGGCCCATTGATCCCTTAGTTCTTAACAATGAATGCGTTATAAATCAGGATTACCATCGTAACGCCCTTTCCCCATACCACGTATTTCCTTTGCGGCGCATGGAATTATAAATGCGCACCGGTGGGCATCTATTTTGTGTGCTCAGCGACACGGACACTACGTGAGAACGGCATGACACTGATAATGCTATCATGTATTACAATAATATACAGCCACAGGCAGAGCCACACACCTCTGCAAACTAGCCGTGTGTTGTGCACTTGCCAGTCCACATGAGCACAAGTCACCGTTTTTATATCTGCTGGTTTGCAGACAAAGAACTAATTGTTTGTCTGTCTTTCTGTGTTTGTCTGTACCCTTTTGCCTTCACAGGTGCATCTAATTTTTGTAGTCTCTGATCCTGAGACTAGAAGGGTTTGTGCCTACCGTTTTTTCCGGTGAAGCCCCCTTTACATTGCACTTCGACAGATATTTTTACTTTCACGTCCCTTGGTAGGGTGGGCCTTAGCGTGCCGGGGTTTAATCACACTAGGTCCTGACGAATGCCAGGTTAACTACACCAACATTGGCAGAAACATGTTGACCATTCACTATCACGTAATGTTATTGGAAACAGGCCATCCAATTTAGTTGACCTCGTTTACCAACACATTTTTTAATATGTCCTTGGTGATCAGCCATTAAATCAATATTTGATACATACAAGGCATTTTTAATTCACCACATCACTCTGTTCACGTAATTCGTCACCTAGCCTTCACACCTTCACATTACCCGCTCCGCAGTAATTCTGGCGTTGAAGCACACTGGGGTGACATTCGGTCACACCCAGTGGGGCCCGATGATGAAGCATGTCACCGACCAAGTCGGTGAGTGAGGGCTTTCTAAACAAACCTAATTGGTGTTGTTGACCCCTTGTGCTCATTTACTTTTGTGTTTCCAACCAAGTAACACTCTTTTGTTGTTATTTTTCCAGTTATAGTGGGGACTAAGAGTGTTACTTTTTCCCTACCTCTCTTTTTGTTGATTTGCCCTTTGTTTTTAGCCACACCTTGGATCACGCCCCAACTACTGACCTTTGGTTTGCTAAACATAGTTTAATTTATTTCCCCAATGTGTAAATGATTTGCTGGGGGAATTGGAGGCGTTCATGGTTGTCGATAGTTAGCAATAATGAGGAGGCTCAAGTTCTAGAAATTTTCGTCAGGAGGGGGTCCTTACGCCTAAATGTTTTTGACAGGGGGGTCTTGGTACCAGAAAGTTTGAAGACCTCTGCCGTAGATGGTAGTGAAGCCAGAATGTTATTACATTTTTTTTTTACTTTTTGAAATCATAGATGAATACAGCATCAGAAGCAAAGTCAAAGGCGCAGCTCCAGCAACTGGAACATTTTGTGAAGCATTAATTAATCTATCAACAAATGGTGAAATTGTCTGCACATTCTTTGCCAATATACCGAACGCTGCATAATAAATGTCGAAGACTGTTTGTTTATGTCTTGGGTGGGCCGCATATTGCATATTGTATTTCCCTGATGCTTTTATTGCCTGACTTGCAATGTCAATAATAAGACACTTGCACTTCAACGTCCCATAGTTGGAGCATTTTGCTTTTGCATTACGGTTGTGCTTGGCGCTGATTGGCTGACCTTGGCCAATCAGACATCAGCTGGGAGGAGCAGTTGTGCCCCCCAACTATTTGATGCACGCTGCAGCGCGGACATGTTGTTTCTTTGCCAATATACCTAACGCTTCATAATAACCGGCGGAGCCTGTTTGTTTAGGTCTGGAGGGATCGCATATTGCATATTGTATTTCCCTGATATTGTTAGTGCCTGACTTGTGATTTTAATAATTGGCACTTGCACTTTAACATCCCTTAGTTGAAGCATTTTGCTTCCGCATTACTGTTGTGCTTGGTGCCGATTGGCTCACCTTGGCCAATCAGACACCAGCTGGGCGGAGCCAGTTGTGCCCCCCAGCTATTTGATGCACGCCACAGCTCGAACGCGCTGTTTCTTTGTCAAGATACTGATCGATGCATAATACCTGCCAGAGGCTGTTTGTTTAGGTCTCGGGGGGGGGGCTAATTCTTGTACTGACCATGCCTGGGCCCCTATGGCTGGCCCTAGCATTTGTAAAAAATGTGGTTTTAAAATAAGGACAGGTGGTTTGATGACGGCAAAACATCAGCCCTCATCCTCCTGGACCTGGACCTGTCAGCCGCCTTCGACACGGTCTGCCATCGCACTCTAAAGACACGCCTCCTAGAAGCTGGAATCCAAGAGAAGGCTCTTGACTGGACCACGTCCTTCCTCTCCGGCAGAACCCAGAGCATCCGCCACCCACCCTTCCGATCCGAAGCCACCGGCATCATCTGCGGCATCCCCCAGGGCTCACCGCTCAGCCCAACGCTGTTCAATGTCTACATGGCCCCTCTTGCACAAGTGGCCCTCCATCACGATCTCAACATCATCTCCTAAGCTGATGACACCCAGCTCATCCTCTTCCTCACCAAGGACCCACACACCTCCAAAACCAACCTCCACGAGGGAATGAAGGCCGTCGCCGACAGGATGAGGAGCAGCCGTCTAAAGCTGAACTCGGACAAGATGGAGGTCCTCATCCTGGGACCCACCCCCTCAGCCTGGGACGACTCCTGGTGGCTGACCACACTGGGAACAGCACCAACACCCACCGACCATACACTCAATCTCATCCTCGACTCCTCCCTCTCCATGTCTAAGTAGGTCAACGCCGTCTCCTCCTTCTGCTACAACATCCTCCACATGCTCCGCAGGATCTACAAGTGGATCCAGATCGAAACAAGAAGAACGGTGACACAGGCCCTCGTCAGCAGCAGACTGGACTATGGCAACGCACGCTACGCATGAATCCCAGCCAAACACCTACGACGACTACAACGCATCCAAAACGCCTCCGTCCGACTGATCGTCAACGTCCACCGCCGCAGCCACATCACCCCCACCTGAGAGACCTACACTGGCTCCCCATCGACAAAAGGATCACCTTCAAGCTCCTCACTCACACACACAAAGCACTCCACAATGCCGGGCCAGCCTACCTGAACAGCAGACTCAGCTTCCACACCCCCACCCGCCAGCTCCGCTCCGCCATTCTCGCCCTCGCCGCTGTCCCCCACATCCAACGAACGACCTCCGGCGGCAGATCCTTCTCCTACCTCACCGCCAAGACCTGGAACACCCTCTCTTCCCACATACGGCAGACCCAAGACCTACTCGCCTTCAGAAGACTCCTCAAGACCTGGCTCTTAGAGCAGTAGCAGAACCACCCTCTCCCCTCAGCGCCTTGGGACCCTCACGGGTAAGTAGCGCGCTTTACAAGTACTCTGATTGATTGATTGATGAATGTGCTACCTCCTCATACCTCGAAGTTTAGGCTAGTTAGCCTACACTGCTGGTCGTTGGTCAAACACCACACAGAGGTGTTTGACATACTACATGAACATTCCCCGGATGCGTTTTTTCGAACTGAAATATGGTTGACACAGGACTCTGTATCTATGCCTTGGCTGGCTCTTCCCCAAGGATACATCATTAAACAACTAAACCATAGCGATTATTTTTAAAGAGTCTTATTCCTGCAGTTTTATGAGGGAAAATATCCCAGATTGCGAGTGTGCTCTTTTTAAAATCTCTTTTATTAACTGTAACCTCACAGTTTCTGGCCTACTAATTTATCGACCCCCAGGCCCATCCAAAACTTTCAAGGAAGCGCTGGTAAACTTGGTCACCATATTAGCTAGAAAATCTGCTAATTTCAATATCCTGTGAGCTTTAGGGCCATATGTATCATCAAACTATTTTGCATTTCCTAAATAGCGAATTTTAAGGAATCGCTATTTAGGAAATGCAAAATGGTATGTATGAACAAAATCGCTTTTTATTTGCGATTCCTTAAGCTTCCTTATTTGCGAATTCGCATTTTGCGAATTCGCAATTAAGGAATAATTCCCAATGCATTCCTATGGGCCAGGAGGCCCATAGGAATGAATGCAAAATAATTCTCAAATTGCGAATTCGCAATTTGCTAATCGCAATTTGAGAATTATTGCAGGGGTGCAGGGGTGTCTCAAAGACACCCTGCTGCACCCCTGAAAAGAACATGTGTGTGCATATGGCGCACATACATGCCCTATGGGCATGTGTCTGCATCATATGCCACCTTTAAAAATGCCAATTTGTGCATTTCTGGAAGAATTTGCAAGTTACCATCAACTGAAAGTTGGTGGTAATTTGCGAATTCTTAAACAAAATTTGCAAGCTAAAATTGCTACATACATAGCATTTAAGGAATCCCAAATTTGCGATTCCCTAAATGCTATGGAAAAATAAGGAATCGCACAAGTTTGCAATTCCTTATTTTGGGAATGTTTCATCCATTCCAAAACGTGCAAAACGGCCGTTTGCGAGTCGCGAAGGCCGAAATTCTGCGAATTTCGGGCTATGCGATTCAAAAACGGCTTGATACATATGGCCCTTAAATCTCCATTTGGAAGATGACCAAAAGAAGGAGACAGACTGTTTTTTAGCAGACCTAGGAGCATGCCAGCTGCTGCACACGTCCCTAGTGCCACACATTTAGCAGGACATTTGTTAGATCCTGTCTTTTCTAATCTACCTGTTTTAAAGATCCTTCCACTCCTCCCTTTTATATGGTCAGACCACTTTCTAATCACCATATCATTATGCTGGCAAGGCCACTCTAAACAGAGTGGCCTCAGCCCACACTAAAACGTCCATGGCATGAACTAGATGAAGGTCAGCTCTGTAACCTATTGCAGGCACAGAAACCTCCGCTGCTCTCGAACATAGCTGCAGCACTTGACATTTTCTGTGACTGGCTTACTCACTCCCTGAACAGCTGCATTCCAGCTAAGCTTAGCTATAGGGAAAGAACTTTGTCTAACCCATGGTTCAATGGGGAGCTGATCAATGCGAGAAACAATTGTAAACGGCTTGAACGGGCTTGGAGTCCTACATATGACCCAATAGCCAAAAGCCAATACTGTGCATCCACCAGGGACTACCACAAATTGATCCATATGGTCAGGGTGAATTAAGTGACTTCTAAAATTAAAGAGAGTAACAATCCTTCAAAAGTTATTTTCTCCCTTCTCAACGATATGAGGAATCGAAAGTTGTCAGGAGAACATACTATCAACTCTAAAACCCAGTGTGATATGTTGGCCAGCCCCTTTTTGGACTAGGTGGAGGATATTTATATAAAACTTCCCAGCCTTATGTGATAATATGAGTAAGTTGGAAGGGGAAAAGGGCAAGGTGAATGGTAAAGATGACACACTTCTCTCCATCCCTTCACTAACGCTCACAGAGGTTGAATCTCAATGCAATAAAAACCAATCAGGCTCTCCAGCAGACCCTATGAAAGCAGACCATTATCGTATATTTCACAAACAGACTTTACCGGTCAGTAGGGAGCTGATCAACCTATTCCTGTCCACAGTGACAGTGCGCTTGCATGGAAGCATGCCAAAGTTGCCCCATTATTGAAAAAGTCTTCTCTAGACACATCCAATATCCCGGTTCCCTTATTTGGCAAAAGCCACTGAATCCTATGTAATTGCCATCCTCACAAAGTACATAGAGACTAATGAGTTTTTGGATCCCTCACAAAACGGTTTTAGATCACGCCACAGCACCAAATCCGCCTTGTTGGCGGTGACGGAGCAACTACGTAGCACTTTGGATGAAGGAAACTCTGCGGCCTTGATTTTCCTTGACCTCAGCGCCGTTTTCGATACAGTATCTCACAAGATCTTACTATGTCGTTTTCAGGAGGTGGGGATAGGGAGCAAATCCCTGGCCTAGTTCAGATCTTTTCTGACGGGCAGGTAATTTCAAGTTTTCTTCACCTCCTTATTGTTCTTGGGAATACGCTGTGCACTACGGCATCCCACAGGGATCAATGTTGAGTCCTACACTCTTCAATATTTTTATTACAACCCCTGGCGACAGTCGCAAGAAATAGAGGGTTATCATTGTTGTCCTACGTAGATGACACCCAACTGGTTATCTCTTTCTCCAAAAATTGCAATCATAATCTCATCAAATTTAAAGAAGATATGATGGCAGTAGCAGATTGGATGACAGCCAAATTTTTACTGATGAATGCTAGCAAATCTGAGATCCTGCTGCTAGGGAACGATAGTCACCTGGGGTGGCCAGGAGTGTTGGGACCTGCACCCTCGCCCAAAGAAGTTGTGAAACATCTAGGTGTCTGGCTGGACAGCTATCTGTCCTTTGAAACCCAAACAAAAGCGGTTGCAGGGATCTGTTATGGACCTCTGCGTGGAATCAAGCCTTGTTAGGGGTCTTTGATTTATGACCCGCGAGAGCATTGTCCAAGCAACAATCCTATCTAGACTGGATTATTGCAACTTGCTCTATTTAGGTACAAATAAAGCTTGCACCCTTGTATATGTACGCCCAGGTCCCACCAGAGCTTTTTTGAAAGCTATTGATGAGGTAAGTATCCCTAAGGCATTACGTTTTTCTTACTTCCTACTCTTAGAAGATTTTAACATCCATTTGAACTGCATGATGGCAAATTATACTAGGGAATTATGGGCCAGATGTATCAAGATTCCGTTTTGCGAATCCTAAATAGTGATTTTTTGCGAATCGCTATTTAGAATTCGCAAAATGGAATATATGTACAAAATCGCTATTTTTTATGGATTCCTTATTATTCTTTATTTGCGAATTCGCATTTTGCGAATTCGCAAATTAAGAATAATTTCCAATGCATTCCTATGGGTCAGGAGGCCCATAGGAATGATAGTGCAATAATTCTCAAATTGCGAATTCGCAATTTGCTAATCGCAATTTGAGAATTATTTCAAGGGTGCAGGGGTGTCTCAAAGACACCCTGCTGCACCCCTGAAATCTACATGTGTGTGCATGTGGCACACATACATGCCCTATGGGCATGTATGTGTGTCACATGCCACCCTCACAAATGCCAAATAGGGCATTTTTAAAAGAAATCGCAAATTACCACCAACTACAAGTTGATATCCAGCTCCTCTTCACTTGGAGTGAAAATGATCTGTCCCGGGTTGCAGCTCAAAACTGTCTCTCTGCTGTTTTCAAATGGCTCGCATGGGTGCAGTTAAAGTGCAGCGAGGGCAATCGGAGGTCCTCCTGTATGGATCTTTCCCTCCAGCTTTTAGGGAGTCCCTGTGGCCTTCTGAGTATCCCCGGCCAAATTCAACTGGCGACTCTACTAAGAACATAGGAGTCTGGTTGGGGGAAGTCCTTAGGTTCTCCACGCAGATAAAGAGGCTTGCAGGGATCTGCTTCGGCATATTAAATTAATTCAGAAAGTTTCTCTCTTTGCTACCTAGACCAGCTAAAGAAATGGTTACTCACGCCCTCATTTTGTCTCGCATCGACTATGCCAATGGTCTGTACTTTGGTCTGCCAGGGTATCAGCTAAAAAATTTAAAACAATACAGAATGCGGCCGCAAATCCCAGGAAGATCGAACATGAAACAGCATCTGCGTGATCTCCATTGGTTCCCTGTGGCTCATCGAGTTCCGTTTAAAGCTCTCACTTTGGCTCATAGTGCCTTGCATGGCCTGGAATATCTTCAGACGTGTTTTACCTTCTATACCTCTCGCAGAAGTTTCCGTTCTGCTTCACAACGACTGGCAGTGGTTCCTCGCTTCCGCAGGACTCACCTGGGGGGCAACTCTCTTTCTGTTAAGGCAGCAGCGGCCTGGAATTCCCTTCCTTTGGACTTGCGGAATATCCAGGATCATACCCTATTTAAGAAATAATTAAAGACTTATCTTTTCATCTACCCACCTTATTCCTTACCCTTTCTGATGTCACGCTCTTCATTCGCGCCAGGGCACTCTTGAGTATCTGTACACACTACAAATACCGCAAAACATAACATAACACCCAGCGCCTACAGAGGGTATAAAATGCAGCAGCACGATCCCTTCTTGCTCTTCCCAAATTTTGGTCGGTATCAGAACATCTACCCAAATTACACTGGCTGCCAGTCATAAAGAGAATATATTTCAAGACACTATACCTAGCACATAATATTGTCACTAAGCAAGCCCCTCTATCCTTTCCGGCCTACTTATGTCATACTTACCACGATGCATGTTGCGATCAGCAGATCTGCACCTTGCATGCAGTCCCCGAGTCAATAGAGCACGAACTGGGGACCGCTCTTTCAAGGTGCTGGCAGCTACAATATGGAACTCATTACCTGTAGCCATCTGAATTATTGAGAACTACCTGGCCTATATAAACCAGGCTCTTCCTAAACTAATCTGACAGTCACTATGCTCAACATCCAGCAATCACTTGACCTGTATCTTGGATCTTTTTAGCACTGGGACGCACCCTGTCACTGGGGCAGCCATGCGCTGTCCAAATCCCCCTAACATAAAATTACACAGGTGTCACCACAAGTGAAGGTGCAAAGACAGCAGTTTTTGCAATGGTCAATTAGATTGCAATACACCTGATGATCTCTTATTGGTCGAGCCAGGTCCCAGCAATCAACATGAAGCACAGTTTGCTGTTCCAATTGAATAATCAAGAGGGTAGATTGAAAAAAGTTTGAAGTATTGAATCATAGATTATACTTGAGAAGGTTGAAGTTACAGTCCAGTGTGTATTTATCTTAGTAAGCAATTATCTTCAGATATAGAATGCAATAGCTTTGTGACATTGATATTCATTTGGATTGGGTGCTTTGCTATTCATGTTGATCTTAATCACCTACTCAGTTCTAAAATAAAAGCTGCACAACCCACGTTGAGACTAGTTGTTGATATACCACCTTGAAGGCAGTCAATAAGCCAGATATGATAGTTTAAAAATAAGTGTAATGGTTGGTGGGCAAGATGGCGTCGGAGTGAGACGTGCGGTGAAGTCCCTCCGGCGCCGACATCGGCTTAGCTTTATTTTAGCCCCCAGAGCAGTGAGCTATCAGCCCCCCTCCTGCCTGCTGTGAGTCCCGGGGCAGAGGGGCATGGTCCGGTAGCGGAGTTTTGACCCCCGGAGGCACGGAGACGGTGGTGTCTTGCCGCGTACACTGCGGCAGGGTGAGGCCCTGAGATCCCCGGCCTCGAGTGAGAAGAGGGGCCGGGCGTCCAGCGTTGCGGCACAAAGAGCGGGCGCCGGCAGGGGGCCGTGTGCAGAAGTGGCCCCGGCTCGACCGGCGCCGTGCTCACCTTCTTCCGGTGGTTGTCGCTGGGGCCCCCGGACATGTGGAGCATTGCCGGACGACAACATCGGAGCCTGCAGGGGGTGCCGGGTGCGACGGCCTACGGGGACGACCGAAGCCGCTGCCGCGCTGCCCCTCCCCCCCTCCTCGGTCAGTGAGCCAAATTAGCTGTCGGAGCTGCCTTGCTGCAGTGGGCTACCGAGACTTTGGTGGCTTGCTGGGGACGCCCCGGGGGTGCTACCACGCCGCCCTTCCCCCGTCCTCGTCTGGTGGGCCGCGCTGACGTGGTGAGCCGCCTCTGGAGTGCCCGGGCCTGTGATCGCCCGACGCGCCTGAGAGACGGCGAGAGACCCTTCCTGACACTGCGGATCTACGGTGAGCCCCCCGGCGCCGAGGAGGTCCCTTGGGGGCCTGTGCCTCGGGGTCGCCCTGCCTGTCGGGGAGCCCGGATTGGCGCAATCCTGAGGAGTGAAGGCCAAGGAGGTATCACCGGCGGCTGTTGGATCGTGGGCCCTGGCTGTGAGTGCTGGTAGCACGAGGTGAACCCGGATCCCTGGAGAATCTGGTTGGCAGGGTGGCTCCCATCGACTAGTCGCATCCTGGGTGGATCGCTCCCCGGATTCTCTCACGGTGCCATTTCAGGCTGGTTCCGATATAGAGGCCTGATAGCACATGTGGTGCGGTGGACTTGCGTAGGCGTTCGGATGGTGTGAGAGGTGACGGGCGACATATGCCACGTGGGGAGCACGATACCTACCAGAGGACCGCTGAAGCTTACTTCTTGCACCTGGGCCAGGAATTGGACAGTGACGGTGTAAAGTTCGGGCCCGTAGTGCAGCGGAGGTAGCAGACGGAGATCCCTCGCCCTGACTACCCGAGCAACCAGAAGCGACGCAATGTCCTCCACACAGCGTAAAGGGAAGCCCGGTAGGGATGCCCCTCCGAAGGGGTCCCAGCAGGCGGCGTCCCCTGGGCCTAGCGTATCACCTAAGCCGAAGGACGATGAGGCCCCCGCAACTAAAGCCTTTATGATGTAACTTTTCGCTTCCATTAAGGAGGACATCTCTGAACTCCGTTCTCAGCTGGCTTCGGACCTTCGCGAGGTGAGGAGTGACGTGGATGGTATCGGAGAGCGGGTAGCGACTCTGGAAGATCACGACCTGAGTGTGGCGAACGATGTGCACCAACTGCAGCATGATGTGATCCGGCTCACGGAACAGAAATTGGACCTCCAGACACATGCGGAGGATTTGGAGAAACGCTCCCGCAGGAACAACATCTGCATACGAGCAGTGCCCTGGGACGGGGATTTGCGGGGATATGTTGAAGCACTCTTCTTGCAGATCCTGGATGATGAGGACCTACACGAAATCAGGATGGACAGGATCCACAGGGTCGGACTGCCTAGACGTGGAGGGGGTCCTCCACCTGACATTTTGATCTGCGTCCACGACTTCCAACTGAAGGAGCGCATTCTTCAAAAAGGCACGGGAGGTCCCGTAGTTGCAGTTCCAAAATCACCACCCCCAATTATTCCAGGACTTGGCGGCATCAACACTCCAGAAGAGGCGTGAGTTTCGCCCTGTGACTACCTTTTTGCGAGAACACAATGTGTCCTACTCCTGGGGCCACCTCTTCCACCTCATTTTCAGGTGGCAGAATAGATTGGTACAGGTCTGATCTCTTCAAGTGGCGAGAGACCTCCTGGGCCTTGATGACACGGCCCCCTATCCGGGTGGCGGAAGCTCCCCGTCGCGGCGAAGACGGCGGTCCCCATCCTGGCAGAGAGTGGGTCGAGAGACGGATCGGAGAAGACCTGATCGTACGACCAGCCTACAGGAGAGGGGGGCAGCGGTTGCCTCTGTGGCCTCGGCGACAGTGGCGCCATCACAGCATAGCTCCGGGGCGCCCTGAGCCCTGAGAAGACGGTTGCTTGGCGCCAGAGGGAAATGTATCTTCAGGTACCGTGGGTAATTTTGTACTTTTTGGGAAGACACCCCGGGCCGGAACCTTGGGGGCACACCCTGTGGTGCCCCGCCCTCACCCCCTGGGGGAATCTGCAGATGTCCATGCACTGGGAATGTTAAGAACACTGTTTTTTCTTGTTTTTCTTTCTCTTCTTGCTGCTTCCTACAGTTCTGCTGATTTGGGGGTGGAACTCGAAGTCTTTTGGGAGGGTGGTATCAAAGTAATTCGTTGGGGGTAATGGGAGGGGGGATCGGGGGGTAGTGGTGGTGACAGGATTGTTTGGCTGGCTGTACTTTTTGATTCATGGAATGTAACTGGTGTGTCTTCGGAAGGTATACGTTGGGCTCTTGGGGCTCTAGGCGTTCCTCTTTGACTGTGTGGTTTTGGGGTGGCTATATGGAAGGACCTCAGTTGTGCGGGGAAGAGGGATGGAGTTTGGGGCTGCTTGGCTGGGGGTCCGGGTGCAATGGAGGAGTGCGGAGGGGTGGGCTGACCGGTGTCCTCCTGCCCTTGGGCATTTATGATTGTCTCTATTGTAATGCACCAACTCTGGTCGTCAATGGTGGATGTGGGGGGGAGGGGCAGGGTGGTGTGGAAGTAGCGGGAGTGGGGTTGTTGCCTAATGATGCCTCTTAGTATTGGGACGTGGAATGTGAAGGGCCTGAATTCCCCGCAAAAACGTCAGAAGGTGTGGAAGTATGTGAATGATCACCAGCTTGATGTTGTGGGTCTCCAGGAGACTCACTTGGCGCGCAAGGATGAGCTCTTCTCTTTCGTGCGACCCTTCACTTTCAGCCTATGGGTGTGCGCAGCGATAAGGAGGGCCGCTGGCTGATGGTGAAGGGTCTGGTCCATGGTAGACTGTGCACCTTCGCGGTGGTGTATGCCCCCAATGCGGGACAGAATAGCTTTCTTCAGGACCTGCTGCGGAAGGTGGGAGACTTTGTTGAGGGACACCTGTTTCTATTGGGGGACTTTAACTTGGTGTGGAGTAGAGAGATGGATAGCTCTGGTACTCAAAGGGCTGATGCAGGTCTGTTCTCTGCTGAGACACAGCGGCTTCTTGGTGAATTGGGCTTAGTCGATGGGTGGCGTACCATGCACCCCCTGTCCCGAGATTACACCTTTTTTTCCCATGTCCACCACTCCTAATCTCGCGTGGACCACATTTTCCTGAGTCAAGCCCTCAGAGGAGATGTCCGCGACGCTAGTATATTTCCGCTGTCTGTTTCTGACCATAGCCTACTCGTGATCGGCCTGCACTGGTCACCGATAGGTGACAGACAACGCAAGTGGTACTTCCCAGCTGCACTAGTCAGGGACGATGCTTCAAGCAAGGAATTACGGGAGGCTATTAGGGAATTTTTTGCTCTCAACCCGGTATCCGACACGTCGATATCCACCACCTGGGACGCCTTTAAGGCGTCAGTAAGGGGCACTTGCTTGGCTTGCAATGCTAACCTCAATAAGATGCGGCGAAAGGAACAAGAGAAGCTGGAGATAGAGCTTGCAGCCCTTGAGCAAGCACACAAACTAAATCCTTCAAGATTGACCCTTCGCCCCTTGATGGCGGTTAGGGGGAAACTAAGGGCCCATTACAACAATAGGATTTAGAAAAGGGGGTGGTGATGAACAGAGTGTCTGAGTTAAACAGACCACTCTTACCCAGTCCAAAGATCAGGGCTTGATCCATCACCGTTATTTATCTCACTGCCCCAACCCAGCTCAGAACCTGGCTATATGCAAATCAGTCTGTCCCTGGCCCAGTGCATCATGGGAACAGGGCAGACTAAACTACCAAGCCAATTCTTCACCAGAAAGGAGACAAGCTACCGGGGACCGGTTTCTGGCATTTCAGCCTTCTTCGGCCCGGCTTGCTTGAATCCTGATGGAGCAGTGAGAAAGGGACTCATGTCTGAGCATACCCTGCCACACCTATAGTGGCCAAAAACGATTTAGAAAAGGGGGTGGTGATGAACAGAGTGTCTGAGTTAAACAGACCACTCTTACCCAGTCCAAAGATCAGGGCTTGATCCATCACCGTTATTTATCTCACTGCCCCAACCCAGCTCAGAACCTGGCTATATGCAAATCAGTCTGTCCCTGGCCCAGTGCATCATGGGAACAGGGCAGACTAAACTACCAAGCCAATTCTTCACCAGAAAGGAGACAAGCTACCGGGGACCATTACAACAATAGAGCAGAGTTCACCTTGTTGAGGCTACTGCACCTCTCGTATTCCCAGGGGAATAAGGTGGGGAGACACCTGGCTCGTCAGCTTCGGGACAAGAGGGAAAGGGACTACATAGGAGGTATTCAGGACTCGATGGGGGATCTGCAGCACCGTGACAAGGTTAAGGCCGATCTCTTTGGCCGCTTCTATGCTGTGCTCTATGCGGGGGACACACTCAATTCTGAGGACCAGCGGGAGTATCTACGGGATCTACCCATACCGCAGGTCTCTACGGAATGGAACGATCTGCTCGCTGCCCCGTTCACTAGCAGCGAAGTGCTTGATGCCATTAAAAACCTGAAGCTTCATAAAGCTCCGGGACCAGATGGCTATACCGCCCTTTTTTACAAGACATATGCGACCGAAGTATGCGACTTTCTGGTCTCCCTTTTTAATGACATGGCTGAATCCGGCGCAACGTCGGGATCGCTGGCTGAGGCCGTAATTTCAATTATACCTAAATCGGGGAAGGACCCCACTCAATGCTCTTCGTATCGCCCGATAGCCCTCCTCAACATCGACGCCAAGCTGTACTCCTCGATCATTGCAAGTAGGCTCCAAGATCTGATGCCGGCACTCATACATCCGGACCAATCTGGTTTCATTAAGGGCTGTCAGACCCATGATAATACGAGGCGGGTTGTCCACTTGATAGAGAAGGCTAACAGATTCCAGATACCAGCAGTGCTACTAGGCTTCGAGGCTGAAAAGGCTTTCAACCGCGTGAACTGGGGCTTCCTGTTCCACACTTTAGCTGCCTTCGGCTTCTCGGATAAGTTCCTCTCGATGGTGAAAGCAAACTACAGCAACCCCTGCTCTAGAGTAGCGGTAAACGGCTACCTGTCTGCATTTTTCTCGCACTCCCGTGGCACCAGGCAGGGCTGTCCTCTTTCCCCCCTGCTCTTCGCCCTGAGCATTGAACCATTGGCGTTAGCAGTGCGGGAACATGAGGAAATACGGAGTCTTCCCTTTACCGGAGAGCAACACAACATTTCCCTATTTGCGGATGATGTTCTACTCTCTATTATGGACCCGGCACTTTCTCTACCACACTTCCAGAGGGTGTTATTGCGCTTCGAGGAGGTGGCCGGCTTCAAGGTCAATTACGAAAAAATCCTATGTTCTAAATCTCACGCTTTCACCTGCGGAGGTGGATCGAGTGCGGCCTCTCACTCCGTTAGCCTGGGCCCCCAGCTCCATCTTATACCTGGGGGTCCATTTGATATCCACGATTGGGAAGCTGTATTCCGCAAACTTCCCACCATTGCTGGCAAAGACCCGGGAGGACATGGATCGTTGGAAGCCAAAATATATATCGTGGCTGGGCAGAATTCACGCAATTAAAATGGTCCTCCTCCCCAAATACCTGTACCTCTTTCAGGCGCTCCCTATTAAACTGGACGTAGACTTCTTTCGACGCCTTAAAACCCAGATGCTCCGTTTCGTCTGGCAGGGGGGACGAGCGCGGTTCTCCTTCGCAACCTTGCGACGGCCACGGGGGGAGGGAGGTGTGGGCCTTCCTGATATGCATATGCATTACAAAGCTGCACAATTACGAGTAATGGTGGAATGATCCCAACAATCCTCAGAGAAACACTGGCTACATATGGACAGGAGTGTCGCAGGGAGATCAATCTGGGACCTGGCTTGGAAACCCAAGAAAGACAGACCCAAGAACGCCTACATTAGTACCCCCACCAGTACCACCCTGAGGGTCTGGGATACGTTGGCCACTGATGACCGTTGGACTACGTTCCCTTCCCCGTTCACACCTATACACTTTAACCCGGCCTTTCCACCGGCGTTGCGGGAAGGCCCTTTCAAGGTATGGAGGGAGGGGGGGCTGTAGGGCTTTAACCCACCTATTTCACGGCTATACTCCACTTTCCTTTGATAACTGTACGAGGGACTTCGGAGTCCCACCGTCAGAGCGATTCCACCACGTCCAGCTGCTCCATTGGGCCATGTCACCTGGGGTCCTCGATGCGGCTACAAGACCTCCCTCGCCCTTTGAGGCCTTCATCCTTTGGACCTCTGCCATGAAGGGTGTCGTTTCCTTTCTTTACCCCGCTATATGGGACAATGGGAGGAGCTCTTGGGGCAGGACATTTCAGACAGGGAATGGTCGGCCCTGTGGCGAGTTATTGCTACGCACAATCATTCGATGGACTTGAGGGAGGCCCACCTTAAGACGCTCATGGATTGGTACTTGTACCCAGCAAATCTCCACCGCATATTCCCGGCCTCTTCTGATAGATGCTGGAGGGGCTGTGGTCTGCTTGGGGATTTTCGCCACATTTGGTGGGACTGCCCAATTATCCGCCCATACTGGGAAGAGATTCTTTCCCATATTAAAGAAATCCTTGGTTACCCGGTAGCGGACTCTATGGCCCATGTACTACTGGGTCTCCAAGATCCCATTCTTGAACATCAGACGCGTGCGGACAAACAAATCCTGTGGCTCTGTCTCGGGGCTGCCAAACTTACTCTAGCGGCAGCCTGGAAAAAAACGGAGACCCCGGCGATCTCCCTGTGGCACGCAAAGCTATGGAAACTGCTGAGCATGGAACGAGTCGCGGACATCTTCCTGGGCAACTTCAAGATCTTTCAGTACCGCTGGGGCCCCTTGGTCCGCTTTCTCTCAAAAGGTTTACCATCTGCAGTTTGCCCATCCTCAGTACGAGCGCTCTACCTATTTCAGGTCTAGCAGAGGAGCTACAATGAATGACTGATGTGTGTTGTTGTCACCACCACTAAGGAGGGGTGGGAGGGGTGGGGGGGGGGGGGTAATGTACTTTGTTAATTACCTTTTTGAGGCACCCTCACAGATGAACGATGCCTTTCAAATCCAGACACGATAAACTATGTGTGTACATGCGGCTACTCCACCTTTGCTGCACTTTCCAACTGGGTGGGTTTCTGGTATTGAGCCCACGCCTTGAACTGCTCCATTGCCCTATGGCACTGCCCTTCTGCGCTGTCCGGTGGCAGCTTGCTATTACTTGATAACATTGCTATTTGACTCTACGTATGCCCCCTGCGTGGGAAGATGTGCGGGATTGTCGCTGTTTTCTCTCTCTGTTCTTTCTAATAAACTAAAAATAAAAATTAAAAAAAATAAAAATAAGTGTAATATCACTTTTGTTCAAGACAAGGAGCACAGTGTGTAACAGGTCGGCTAAATATGTTAGAAATTGAGAGCCTTACTACAAGAAAGAGATTCATCGCGGTGCCGCAAGCCATTTTGCTGCGCCGCACTGAGTAACTTTCAAAGCACAGGGATACGTCATATCTACAACGATATGACAGATCCTTGTGCTCCCCCTGCGTTGGCGCACAATTGGCTGCCATGCACCGAAGCAGTCAACCTTGCACCGAGGTGCAAGAGTGCATGCATTGCAGGGAGAGGTGTTTTCCTCTTTCTATGTGTGCTGCATAATGCAGCATGCATAGAAACAGAAAAATCGAGGAGAAATTAAAATATTTCTCCTCTGGCACATTCCCAGGTTTACGATTTCTCGTAAATCTGGGAATATGTCAGGTTCCATGGGTGTTGCGTGGAAACAACCACAGCAACATCCAAGGACTGCATTAAAATGGGCCGTATTTACAAGGACATGAAAAGCCATGCAGGGTGGCTTTAAGTGTCCTTTAAATATGGGGCACAAAAGTGCGCCGCCGGTGCTTCGCAATAAGTGCTGCACTGGTGGCGCACGGGGCTTGTAAATATCCCCGTGAGTTTTCAGTAGTTGTTGGATCTCAGAGGTAGAATGGGCTGTTTGAAGAGTAAATGTCTCTGCCACAGATGTCAATGGTACCTCTTCCTGAGTTAGGATTGCTATGAGCTTTTTAATTTATCACCGAGTATTCAACATGCCACTATGTGGAAAAGTAGTTCTTTAAAAGATCAGCAGCAGAAAAAGGCATGCTCTCTATCTGATCGACCGAGAAGCTATAGAATGCCTCTTCGATTTTCTTTTTAGAAATCGTTATCTGTCATGCAGTGAGATTGTAAGAAAGAAAAATAGATGCAAAGACGTGATCCCAAAAGAAAATCACTCAAATCCACATAAGATTTGTATGTTAAGCAGTGCACCCCCAGCCACAATTTTGTGTTAACAAGTCAGTAAAACCAGCCCACTTTTCCCCCCACTTCCCAAGCAACAGGGATATTCTACATCACAGGGTGCTCTGAGACAGCAGTAATCTGCTGTGTGCTGTTTACACTATATTTAATAGGGACTGTGCACTTTTTTTTGGCCAGGAGAGGGAGCAAAGTTGTATTCAAACAGTATTGTTAGAGGACAAGTTTGTTAGGTCCTTACCTGCAGAAGTCCAAAGTGTGGATTGAGCCGGTCTGTCTCCTCTGAGACTTCAGAAGAGAGCAGCAGCTTCCAACTCCCTGGCTAGCAAACCTTGTCTGAGGTAGCTGGAACCTTATATAGTCTGCTATTGTTTTGTACATGTATACACTGATTTGTGGTTGTATCTGGTGTTTCTATTGGATTAGGGTTTGTGTCCTCATTGATTGGGTATTTGAGGGCTCTGATTGGTTTCTGGGTTTGTGATTCAATCAATGTAGGGTTGGGACTAGGGCTAGGGTTAGGATTTCTGTTGGAAGTAGGGACTAGGTCTTCCTGTGTTATTGGTTATTGGGACTAGGGTGGGGCTAGGGTTAGGCCTTTAATTGGAAGTAGCGATTAGGGCTTTTGGTGTAATTGGTTGCTGAACTGGGTGTGGGACTAAGAGTAGGGTTAGGCTTTCTATTGGAAGTAGGGACTAAGGTTTCCTGTGCCATTGGTTGCTTGGACTTCGGTTGGGAGTACTAGTAGGGCTAGGGCCTCTATTGGACGTAAAGATCAGGGTTTTTCAACTGATTGGTTGCTTGGACTAGGGCTAAGATTGGCTGTAAGGTCCTGGTCTCCTACTGGTTCCAGATTTTAGGGGTAGTGTTGTGATTAGATAGTGTTACGGTTAGGGTTCCCATTGGCTGAAGGGGTCACCTGATTACTAGGGCTATAAAAGGCCAGGGTTAGGGCGTCTCAGCCCGGGTGTCGATGCTAAGGGCGGAGAGGACAAGGGCAGTTGCCAGTTTGAGCCTGTTAAGGGCGGAGAGGACAAAGGTAGTTGCCTGTTTGAGCCTGTTCGAGACTGGCCGGGACTAGGACCAAAAATGCTGGCCATGTTCACATACAGTAATACCCACCCCACACCATCCACATCCACAAACATAGTAACACACTCACGCCAAATGTTCACCACACACAACCCTATACACAAACCAATGTACCAGCATACACTACAAAACCAACAAAACCAAAACTAAACACCCTTCTATCCCAACTACCATACATACCCACCATCACCTACAAACAGTACACAACTCTACCCTATACCACTAACCAATCAACTCATCACTAACACAACTCCATTCAACACCAAACATAACTACATCCCATGCAGACACCCACTCCCTGCTCCAATTACTCCTAACAGATCACTTTTATCACTAACAAACATATAATCAGCCTTCCATCATTTGTCTTAACCAACACCCTCCTCTTCCTTCTACCATAATAACACTAACACACGACACATACACTGCACACCACCACACTTTTTAACTCTTTCAACAAACCAGTCGAAGACAAACACTCTTACCTCTATTTCATTGCCTCGAACACACAACATACACTCTACTCATAAACACATAAACACATAAACACATCACCACACCCTCTACCTTACAACCTCCTCTCACAAACAATACTATACAACCAAATCCAATGCATGAAACAAATACACCAGCACCCCTTTTTACTACTCCTCAAAAACAAAACATATCACGCACACCAACTCAAGATCCCCAAAGCGCAGCACCTCATTATACTTATCATCACCAAATAAAAAAAACATACAGGCACCTTTCAAACCACACAAAGGAACAAACTCCAATGCCAATCTTTCTCTCTTCCACCACACCTAACACAGATACAGCAACACAGCAACTATCTTCTAACTGCCTCTCATCCATTGGAAACTTTAGAACCTTACTACATGACCCACATTCTGCACCACCACCCTTGACTCATACATCTTCTGCCCTAAACACATGCAAACAATATAAACAACGTGCCGCACCTCACAACTTTGCTTCCCCATGTCTACTGCACAACAATGTAACACCACGAAAACAACACAGCACACCAACTCACTCTCAAACACCATCGCCACCACATACACACATAGATCCATCAAAATGCCTTCTTAGCATGCTGGATGAGGAAAATTATGCAGAACAGCTACACAATTGCTATCCTATTACAGCTAATGCCAGCACTAAAAAACAAACCTGCTACAAATCCACACAATACTGATCACTCTTCTACAAAACAAAGTCTCACTATCACCAAAGGCCATTCTCTAAACGGTCTACTAATAAACGCTTGATCCCTCTCTAAAAACAAACAACACTTCTACGACCTTCTCACCGATGCAAAACCAGACATACTATTCATAACTGAATCATGGTTGGGAGATAATATGGCTCCAGTCCTGCATGAAGCTGTTCCTCTTGGCTATCAAACGATCACACAAAATCGTATAGGCTAAAAAGGAGGTGGTCTAGCTGTTGTGTTCAGGCAAACATTACATATAACTAAAATTGATGACATCTCCATAAAGAAATGTGAAGCTCTTCTAACAAGATGCAATCCTACACCTCCATCCTAGACGCACTTCTAGTGTCAGTTTTTAAACCTGATAACAATACACTCCAACCTATGCGTTCTGGGTGACCTCAACATTTGGTTTGACAAAACCAATATGACCCATCCCAAAAAAATAATCACTGGCCTAGATGCACTGAACCTGCGTCAGATTGTCCACAAACCCACACACATCACTGGACATATCCTAGATGTAATTTTTGCTAATACTGAACGAGTAACCTTTCAAACTATAGGGTCGTGACTTGGGGCGCGGCAAGATGGCTGCGCTGTAGAGCAGCTTGGCCGACCGATGCCTAATATCCTGCATAATCCTACATCCCGCATGGCCATCGGGGCTCATACTGTGGTGGATTTGCCTCCCAGAGTCAGGGGGGAGCAGCTAACTGGCTTGTAGGGGCACTTCCGAGAGGTGAACGGCGAAGCCCCGTGGAGGGCCTGATGAACGATAACAGCACAAACTGGCGGTGAGCATTAAAACCCATTGCCCATGTGCCCGAGAGACCTGTGGAGACACACTTACCTAATTACACGGTTGGAGTGACAAGATGCAGGAAGGAGGGTACCTGCCTCTGTGGACGGGCTGCTGCGGGGCCACTGACGGTGGCGACTATTTCAACGGAGAGCAGACACGGCGATTTATCCCCGGTGGCATCCTGCTTGGCGACAGTGCGAGAGCCACTGTGAGTGAGGCCTGAGGAAGCTGAGAAGGCAGGTTGTGGGCGCTGGTTTTCCCATCAAGGTGGCGCACTCGATCTATACAGCCCATCACTGGCCTGGGAACACTAGTTGCACGGTGCAGGTATCGCCCACTCCCTAGCCAGGCTTCCATCCTGCTGCAGCGCCTCACCTGGGGACTATTCATTGCTGGGCACTGAGGCCTGCCCACACAGCATAACCAGTGAGGGAAGGGACTGTGCGAATTGCTCCAGTGTTGAGCCGGGCATAGTAAGACTCATTATAAATACACCACACAGAGTGTAAACGCTAACTCTACCATCTCAACAATGGGGAAACCTGATAAATCACAATCTTGGCTTACATTCGAGCAGAAGAAGCCTGGCAGATCCGGGTGGGGTGCCACCTTCGACTCAGAACTAGAAGCACCTACGGAACCTGCCTACACCATGGACAATGCGATAAGAACATGTGGTATCCCAACTGGTATTATTCAAAGGCAATTAGTAAGGATATGCATACACTATTATCCAGAAGGAAGCAAAGAGACTCTATTTGGTTATAGTATGTGCTCATGGCATAATTTATATAGATAATTGGCAAAAGGAAGCAATTAGCAGTTGTGACAGCACTGCAATATACAAATAAAACAAATGAAAACAACCCAAATTGCACTTGGTGCTCAAGGTGTGTGAGTGAAAACCACGGTAGCGACGCAGGTGACAAAGTGATCAGCGTGGACGGCGCATGGTGACTGGTGCATGCATATATACAGTGAATAGTTGACACAGTGTAGTTCCAGGTAGTTTTAGAGAGTTTGGTTCTGCTTTGGTTTGGTGTTTTGTTCGTGAACCACTTTGTGTAGAGCGCCTATGGTCGCGCTGAACGGTCGACGGCGTTTCGATCCACATAACTCGGGATCATCATCAGGACTGGGTTGGGTCAAAGGCAGTGTTGGAATAGAGGAAAAGAATGAGTGGATCCAGGGTCCTATTCTTCAGGAATGTGCAAGGAATCAGGTACATCGTGTGAATCACCGGATGTCAGGGAGCGGAATCCAAGGGATGTCGTCAAGAGCTGCGGGCAATTACGCCTCCATTGGGGGCCCAGGCGTGGATGCACTAGACACCGATCCGGCAGTGATCGGTATGGAGAGAATAAATAAAGATTTAATAAATACCAAGTGCAATTTGGGTTGTTTTCATTTGTTTTATTTGTATATTGCAGTGCTGTCACAACTGCTAATTGCTTCCTTTTGCCAATTATCTATATAAATGATGCCATGAGCACATACTATAACCAAATAGAGTCTCCTTGGTTCCTTTTGGATAATAGTGTATGCATATCCTTACTAATTGCCTTCGAATAATACCAGTTGGGATACCACATGTTCTTATCGCATTTCCTACCCCAGTCCCAACACGGTTGACGGGTTTTTGCTCCTGTTATTGACACAAAATCCACCATGGACAAGACATTGTTAGCTATACAAAATAGTCTTCAATGTATAGATGAGCAAATTGAAGCCCTTAATACCTGCATGGAGCACATGTCTGCCAAGATGGATAACCAAACCGTCAGAATCGGTGAAGCAGAACAACGCATATCAACTACGGAGCAGGGTCTTCAGCAGATGTCGTCTAAAGTACTGAACATCGACAAGGTTCTAGCAGTGATCCAAGCCAAGTACGAAGACCTCGCGGCTCGTTCGAGGCGCAATACTCTGCACATTACGGGCCTACCCGAGTCAACCAATGTGGGCCGCCTAGAGAAGTATGTAGAGAACATGCTTCGAGACACCTGTGGCGCTGAGAATCTATCGCAACTCTTAATTGTGGAAAGAGCCCATCGATCATTATCGAATTGACCGCTGCCCGGGGCTCCTCCCCGACCAATTATTGTGCGACTACTTAAAGTTAGAGACCGAGACTCAGTCCTTCGCATCACCCGACAGAAAGGCACTGTCAGGGCAACACATTGGCTTTTTTCCATGATTTCATGGCGGCCGTTCAAGCTGCCAGGAAGGAATATCAGACAGTGAAAAAGATGTTGATTGCAGAAAAGTTCCCATATGCCATGTGGTATCCCGCGCGGCTTCGCATTGGCACAGATGAAAAAGTCAAGATATTCACCTGTCCAAAGCAAGCCATGGACTTTGCTGAATCATTTCGACGTCAGAAGACGCATGTCCAGGATGACTCTGAAGAAGACATCTAAGATATACTGTTATAAACACTGTGTGTTACTGCATGTAAGGTAGTTTAGTTAGAGATGCTGGGATTCTTGTTTTATAGTTGACATGATTACTGCGGATTTATCCCACCTGACCGGTACTGATGGGTTGATCACGAGTTGGATTGCTCTTTCTATGTGTGCTATAATACAGATGCCCCCTTTGCTTCTAAGATTTGTTCAGCACTGCCACCTTGTTTATACGATGCTACTAATCGATGGTGGCGCGGGAGGAGTAAACTGAAAAGGTGGTCGTTCACCTCCCTTATCATCCGGGGACTGAGTAGCGCCACTGCGTTCCCCCTTGGGTGTCCCCCGCACTGTTCTGAAGTTATGTTTTCTCTAACTGGGAAATGTTTTTTTTAAAGGATGGCTTTAGCATGTTGGGTTTGCTGAAGTGGGTTAGGGTTGGGGGTTCAGACAGTTGGTAGATGGGTTTATTTTCATGTGCTTGTTTAGATCAGTGAATGGTAATGCTTTGACAATCACCTTGCTGGTTGGATAGAGGAAATACATGAATGTCTTTACTCAAAATGGCGATGGTAAATGACAAGTTTGCCTGTTTAACTTGGAATGTATGAGGGCTGAAATCTCCTAAGAAAATTAGACAGGTCTTTGCCTATTTAGACAGGCATACCATTCAAATAGCGCTTCTACAAGAAACGCATCTCACGAGGCAATCGGATGTGAAGATTGCGGCTTAATGGGCTGGGTATAAACATGCCTCGTCTTATGCGAGGGGGGTTCTTATTTTGATTAAACGTGGTCTACGGTTCACCCTACTTAACACCAATGTAGATGATGAGGGACGCTGTGCTATGGTGCACAGCACATTGGGTTTAACGTTGTTGATTGTTGTGAATATGTATGGTTCCATTGCTGATGACCCTGATTGTTTCACTAAAATGTTTAATGTACTGCAGGAATGGCAGGAAGCAGAGCTGTAATGGGGTGGGGACCTTAATACACATTTAGTCCCAGGAAAGGATAAATCTGGGCAGCAGGGTGCGTGTACCCCTAGAGTGGCAAAATGTATAATAGATGCAATGGTCGAAATTGGGCTGGTGGATGCATGGCGAAATCGACACTGCCAGACACGGAAGGGCATGCACGTTACACCAGCACATGGCAGTTGGTCTAGATTAGATTACTGGTTGCTGAGTGAAGGGGCAAATGCATGGGTCACTGAGATAGACTTTCTTCCCCGCACTCTATCAGATCATAATCCGAGTTGACTTGCTACCTCCATCCCCACTAACATGCATCGCCCATTTATTTGGAGATTCAGATCAGAGGCACTGTTGGATCTCGTGTATGCCGACACTGTCAGGAACGAAATTGTACAGTATTTTGACAAAAATGTGAGCACAGTAGACAGCACAGCTATGCTGTGGGAGGCCTTTAAGGTTACTATCAGGGAGGTGTGTATAGGCACTACAGCGGGCATTTTTAAAGATCTCAGAGGGCAGCTTACAGAAACCGAGCAGGAATTATCACGTCTGGAGCAGGAATATGCTGCAGCCCCCAGTACTAACACTCTTGCGTGTATCCACAAACATATAATGCAATATAGTACATTAGCTGAGACAGAAACAAGATATATCACCAGATGACACATTGCCCGCGCTTATGGTGAGGGGGGGAGGCCGGGGCGTAACCTTGCTGAGAAGCTTGGATTCCACTCACATCACCAGCACATCGCGAAAATTGTAGATGCGCAGGGGGAGGGAGTCTACATGCCTCAGGCCATTGCTGAACAATTTAGGGTATATTACGCTGATATGTACACTTCAAGGGGAACCAGAGGGGCAGCAGAACTCGCAGACTATTTATCGGAGATGGCCTGCGCATGGCTTGCAGATGGTCATCGTGAATACTTTAGTCAGCAGATAGAAGCAGCTAACATACAGGCAGCTATCAGCTCTCTACCAGATAAAAAAGCTCCAGGCTCGGATGGCCTCACAGCCGAATTTTACATGGTAAATGCAGATCTACTGACTCCTTACCTATTAGAGGTATATGGAGAGGCACACGAATCTGGTAGTTTGCCCCCATCGCTTTGACAGGCAAAGCTCATCGCTCTTCTTAAAAATTATAAGCCGCCTACTGAATGCGATTCATACTGCCCCCTCTCCATTATCAACTTTGATTCGAAAATATTAGCTAAAATACTGGCCACACGACTTCAGCCCCTGATGACTAGTCTGGTGTTGCCTGATCAATCTGGTTTCATACCGGAGCGCTCTACATCTCATAATTTGCGCACCATATTCTCTATGTTTCATGGGCTAGATCCCACATTGCATGCAGCGGCGGTCCTATTGGATGCTGCGAAAGCATTCGATTCCATTGAGTGGGGATACATGTTTAAGTTATTGCAGATTATGGGGTTCCCTGCTGTTTTAATGAACTGGATAAGGCTCCTCTACACTGACCCATCGGCGAGAGTGTGCATTGCTGGCAATACTTCCAAACTATTTACTATGGGTCGAGGCACACAGCAGAGTTGCCCCCTGTCGCCATTGCTGTTCGCTCTGGTGCTGGAGCCCCTACTCTGTATAATTCGGTAACAACATAGAGAAACAGCTTTAAACTTGCTGCATCGCCCAGTCGGTATCTCATTGTATGCCGATGACATGGTGTTGTTCATACGGGAGCCTCAACAATATCTATCTCAAATACTCTGGGAATATATTCGATTCGGTCTCTTTTCTGGGCTGTCTATTAACTGGGGGAAATCAGTGATAATTCCCCTATCAGCAGCGACCACGCTTCCATCCATGCAGTATCCTCTGATATGGTCTACTGATCCAGTTAAATACCTGGGAGTGTTGGTACATCGAGACCTGGAGATAGTGGTACGAGATAATTATGGGAAGGCAGGCACCTCACTGGAACAGAAGGTTGAGAGATGGGTGACATTACCCCTATCACTGGCAGATCGTATCGCTCTCATCAAAATGATAATTCTCCCTCATTTTTTATATTTTTTTAGTAATATCCCTATAAAACCTACCGCCCAGTTTTTTGCCACTATTCGCTTGCTTTTGTTGAAGTTGATTTGGGTCGGTAAACAAGCAAGGGTGAGCTGGGATACGTTAACACTAGACTATGCCGAGGGGGTTTTGCGCTCCAGATTTTTATATTTATTACCTCTGCGCCCAGGCACAATACGCGTACTATTGGTTTAGGCCACATGCTTTCACACCACAGGTAGCAGTAGAGGATGGGGATGCGCATCCTGTCCCACTTGCTGGCATTATCACACACTCAAAAAGAGGCCCACCACGACAAGAAATTAACTCAATTGAGACCACCGTCTCTGCGTGGCAAGACATTTGGAAACTAACAGTCGAGCACCCACTGCATGCCCCTGCACTGCAGCTGGCTCATCACGCGGAACTCTCAGTGACGCAAGAGGCGGGTCCTATGAGATCACTGAGGGAGGTGGGCATTGAGGTGATGCACGACATCTATCCAGAGGGGGAATTTATTAGACCAGAAGAGCTTCAATAAATATCCACTCCCACTATGATGTTTAACTTTGCGCTTCATAGACTAAAGAGAGCGATGAAGGCACATTACCCATGTTCCCCGCAGAGCATCCTGTTCTGCAGGCTCTGCAATTGCTATTAGTTGCACCCTCATGTCGCAAATTAGTAACAAAACTGTATAGAACAATACGGGAAGAGAAGACCTATGCTAGTGACAAAAGCCTCGCCCGGTGGAATGTTAGACTTCTTCCCCTACTCACACTGTCACAATGGGAACACATATGTAAACTCACAGGCTCCCTCTCACCCAACGGCAATTTAAGAATTATTCCCTTCAAATATATCCTCTAAATCTACCATACTCTTCTGAAGTTGCATAGACTGGGCCTATGCGACACAAGTCAATGTAAGAGGTGTGGTCAATGGGAGGCTGATTTCTGGCACTTAGCTTGGGACTACGCTGAGGTCTATAAATATTGGACTTCTGTTGTTCAACACATTCACACCATGACAGGGGTGTCCTTTCAATGCCTACTGCAAATTGGCCTATTGAGCTACGTGCCACAGTTGAAAGGGGTTATTGGAAAGTTTGTCCATATAGCACTTCTGATGGCAAAGCGGCGAGTGGCAATGACCTGGGAGAGCACGCTGGCACCACTGGTAGAACACTGGGTTAAAGATTTAGTATACTGTAGGGAAAACCTGGAGTTGTATGCGGAGGAACTCCCTACCTCCTCCAAACCGAAAGACATTTGGAAACCTCTACAACAATTCCTTATCTTGCAAACTCAGGATACTGTAAACACTGAGATGTTATTATATGTTTGTATGTACTGCTATCAACCAAAGATGTAGAAATAAGATAGGTAGTGTCTAGCTGAATGATTCAGGAACAACTGCACATATATATCATGTTTTCTTGTTGTAATTGGCGTTACCTCCACGTTGGAGGTGACGTGATGATATGTATTTAAAAAACATCAATAAAGAGATTTTTTTTTAAACAAAAACTTTCAAACTATAACTCCAGTCACATGGTCAGACCACCACTTGCTTGCTAAACAACGTAAAACAACACTAAGCGACTCACCTAAAACTACCTTTCGGCCTTGAAACAAACTCAATTTGGAACACTTAGAAACCAAACTAACATCCAGAACAAATCTGGGAACAATACATTTTGCTCAAAATCTATACGAGTTGCTACAGGAAGCTTTTGATATCCTGATACCACTCAAAACCATACAACAGAACAAAAGAAAATAAGCACCTTGCAGAAACAGGAATAAAAGACATAAAAAAACAAATTAGAAAGCTGCAACGTACCTGGCCAAACAAGACAAACTTCACCTACAGAAAATTAACAGATTATACAAGTCAGCTATCAAAAAAGCTAAGAAAAGGTACTATTCAGACAGAATACAAAATGCTAAATGTGCAAAGTAATAGACCCTTAGTAGTGAGGGTTATAATTCTAAGTAGACTGGACTACTGCAACTCGTTATTTTTGGGATCACCACAATCAGTGCTGCTGAAGTTGCAGAGGATTCAGTCTATAGCAGCCAAACTGTCATTAAATAGGCAGCATAGGTCTTCATCAATGGCAGTATTATAGGACCTCCATTGGTATGTCGTCAAGGAGAGATTTTTATTCAAATCTCTCTGTATTGTGTTTAAAGCAGTGCATGGTCTGGGCACAATATCCATGCGGGAGAAATTCACCTGGTATAAGCCCGGGAGAAATCTCAGTTTTTCCAACGTATGTTTGGTAACTACCGCCAGATTTAAGAAATCTAGGACGGGCGGTAGAGCTTTTGGGATAGCCGCCTCACGAATCTGGAATACTCTCCCCCAGCATATTAGACAGACTAAATTGTTGCTCCCATTTAGAAAGAGTTTAAAGACATGGCTCTAGGGTTGAGTAATTTGAGCTCGTGGAAACAGCGTATAGGATATCTGTTCTGCCTAGTGTCAACAGGGCAAGTTGCAGCGCCAGGATACCGGCAGGGTGACAGTTTTGCGCTATATAAATTCAGATACAATACAATACAAATAAAGAATTCTGTAAAATACTCAATGAGTTTCGCAAACCAAATTGCCTAGAAGGAACTCATCCTGTTACTCAACATTTCACAGACAAACTGGCAAATCAGTCCACGGACAAAGCAGACACATTGGACTCTTACTTAAAACAGAAACAAAGCACCAGCACTAACCCTTGTACAAAACAACAATCCAAGAATACTCTAACCCAGCCTCTCCGTTCCTTCCAACACATCTCACGCAATGAATTTATGGACCTGGTCAAAGCAAGCAGGCCTGCCGGCAACCCTTCTGACCTCTGTCCACCACAAACTTGCAAGACCATTCTTTTAACATCCTCTGCTGCCACTCCAGTAAGAAGAATCATCGATTATTCCTTAACTACCAGAATATTTCCAGAAGAACTTAAAAAGTCACACATACGCCCTTTACTGAAGAAAACAAACTTCTCCCTCGGTCCCGGTCTCGAGTTGGTTGGTAGTACCAACTCGAGACCGGGACCGAGGGAGAACGCACACGCAGTTCGTGATTGAAAACAAGATAATCACGGACACCACACAAATGGGTTGTAGATAATGAAAATAAACTTTCCTGATGGCCTATCGACTATGATGTATAGAAGGATTTGACTGCTGTCCTTTATAATAAGGCCATTCATGCCTCGTACACCTGAAGCCCTGAATATAAAAGTCTTGAGAGAAAGGATTTGACTACTGTCCTTTATAATAAGGCCACTAATGCCACGTACACCTGAAGCTCTGAATAAAAAAGTCTTGAGAGAAAACCATTTGACAAAACGTCCTCAATATCTTTGCCCTGAAGAAGTCCTTCGGACGAAACGCGTTGGCTATGTTTTTTACTTGAAGACTTTGAATAAAAGCAAGAAAGAAAACTTTAAGTCCTACTGAATTGTTTTTCTTGATTACTGTTTTGACTACTATTGTCAATTGTACACTGTGTGGGGTGCTGAACCATTGTGTTGGACTATATAAATGCAAACCTTTTTCCCTTTTCTACCCCTCCCCAACCCTTCTCAATCCAAATAACTGACTAACCTATCCACTACTCAAATTAATTTCATGTTTCACCATACTAATTCAACACTAATCCTTATGGGTTCCGGAATAGCGTGCTACTTGCAAAAAAAGCGCTTCAAAACACCATCGGGGTAGCAAGCGCTATATAAATACAAACCTCTTTCCCTCTTCTATCCCGTCACCTAACCTTCTCTATCCAAATAACTGAATAACATATCCACCACTCAATTTACTACATATTTCACTATACTAGTTTTCAACACTAATCCTTTATGGGTTGCGGAGTCGCGTGCTACTGGCCGGAAAAGCGCTTCAACACCCATCAGGGGTAACAGGTGCTACATGAATCCAAACCTTTCTTCCCCTTCTATCCCTCTGCTATCCTTCTCAATCCAAATAACTGACTAATATCCACCACTCAAATTACTTTCATATGTCACCATACTAATTCACCACTGATCCTGTATGGGTTTCCAGAGTAGCGTGCTTAAATACCCCATCATGGGCAACACATGGTATATAAATACAAACCTCTTTTCCTCATCTATCCTTCTGCTATCTTTCCGAATCCAAATAACTGACTAACCTATCCACCACTTAAAATGTACTTGCATGTTTCAATATACTAATTCAACACTAATCTTCTATGGGTCCCAGAGTAGCGTGCTACTCGCCAAAAAAAGTGATTTGACGCCTCAACAGGGGTAGTAAGAGCTATACAAATGCAATTACAATACAATACAATACATCACTTATTTTTCACATATTTATTTACCGCATTCACGCTAGATCATGTCAGCCAACTTGGACACAATTTTCCTACTCTACACTAAGTCACTGTCATAGGAGAATAAGTATTTTACCTGCCATCTGATCTGTTTGCTGCTGTACCTGTAGCTTTAGACAGGAACATTGACATACACACATATCAGTATCTTCTGGCCACAAGGCTATCCTATCCAAACCAAACAATATTAAATTGTAGGTTTCGTTCTGAATCATCTCATTTAATTCATTATCAGTAATGTTTTGTCTTCTTTTCCAATCTACACATTTTTTTAATTGATTTTCTGAAGTGATGGGTTTTTTAAATCTGAAAGGGAAAAAAATCATGCACATTGTTTGCTGAACAGTCATGTAAATGATCATTTCTCTAGGAATCATACATGCTCTAAACAATGTATCAGTGTCTGAATTGCTGCAAACTAGTTCTGCAACAATTTTCTCTTTCATTATTTATTTTGCAAATGGTGTGACCTCCGTCTAGAAACTAATCAATGAATTATGGTTAATAGAGAAATTTATTATGGGGAATCAAATCAATTTTAAAATTTTCAGTCTCTTGGAAATAATAAAATGCAAATGGGTCTGATTTGTCATCGCTTTTAAAATAGAACAATCTTTTATGAGGACTACTAGGAATGTTAACTGGAGGTGTCTCACAATGCTGCCACTTTGTGAAATTATATATTTCCCTCAGGCTGTTCAATCGATGAATGCAGTGGTGATCACAAAGGTAGGACCAAAACAGCTCCTGATGATTCTCTGAACAGAGATATGGATATTCATTGTCCAATGAAACATGCAAACTCAAGCCAGTCCAGCAGTTATTTAATAGCATTTATGTCCCATGTACTTGCAAAAGGACATGGAGTGACAATGTCATCCATTGTGATTCTCAAAACCTATGGAATCAGACTCATTTTTGTAGTGTATATCAAAAAAGAGGGAGGTAAGACAGTTGATCAATTGATCAACGGACACGATTTACCACACAGAGTGGTGGAAGGTCCAGTAACAGCTTGTGTCCGTATCTAGCACTAGGAATTCAATAGGGGGTTGCTGAACTGTTCCTATGGAGAGTTAGGGAAGAATCAACTGGCGTGACCAAAGGTGTTAGAGTAACACCCTGGGGCATCCATTTTGTTGGATGTAGTTGCCTCACACACCCAGAAGGGTGTCATGCTTCATCATCGGCGGTTGCTCCTCGTCGGGGAGGCGGTGCAATCCCCGACGGGCTCACCTCAAAGAGGGGCTCTTTGGCGGAGATCTTTTTATCCAACAGCCTTATGGTGAGGTGGGGGTGTGTGGGCAGGGCTAAGTGTAATGGTGTGAGGGATATTAAAATGTAGCAAGGGGTACCGGAATTCAGTTTATTCTGGGGGTCCCCTGGCTGCAATTAAAAAGAGGGGTTAGCTCACTAAGTGTCAGCAGGTTAGGTCGGGTGACCCTAGATGAGACTAAGAGTGAAGATGGTCGACATGTTTCTCGCTGTGGGTATAGTCACCCGCGATTCATCAGGACCTTAACAAAGTGAAGGGAAACATGCTAGTGTCATGTGTGTGATTACTGTTACCTGTTAACTGTACATCTACTCGAGCTCGGCGGAGAAGGGTAGGTCTAACAACGCGGACACAGGAGCATGGAGCTAAACCCTTGGGCTCATCCCTGATGTTTTGTCCCGCCGACCCCTCATGTGGCACATAGTCCTTGACCATTAGGCATAGGAGAACCCACAGAGGTAACAGTAATCACACACATGACACTAGCATGTTTCCCTTCACTTTGTTAAGTTCCTGATGAATCGCGGGTGACTATACCCACAGCGAGAAACATGTCGACCATCTTCACTCTTAGTCTCATCTAGGGTCACCCGACCTAACCTGCTGACACTTAGTGAGCTAACCCTTCTTTTTAATTGCAGCCAGGGGACCCCCAGAATAAACTGAATTCCGGTATCCCTTGCTACATTTTAATATCCCTCACACCATTACACTTAGCCCTGCCCACACACCCCCACCTCACCATAAGGCTGTTGGATAAAAAGATCTCCGCCAAAGAGCCCCTCTTTGAGGTGAGCCCGTCGGGGATTGCACCGCCTCCCCGACGAGGAGCAACCGCCGATGATGAAGCATGACACCCTTCTGGGTGTGTGAGGCAACTACATCCAACAAAATGGATGCCCCAGGGTGTTACTCTAACACCTTTGGTCACGCCAGTTGATTCTTCCCTAACTCTCCATAGGAACAGTTCAGCAACCCCCTATTGAATTCATTTTTGTAGTGTCCAGAATTTGAAAAGGCATATTTTCCTAGAGAACACCATCATATAGTACACAGTTATCTTGACAGCCTGGTAATCCCCTTTAGCTCTGTCAGATTAACATGGCGGCGATTCCTGAGCCAATGGTGGTAAGCTTTCAGGAAGATGGCACCATCAGTAAATTCAGCATAAGGCACAAAAATGACACTGCAGCAAAAATCCAAATTCAGCTGCGGACCATACATATGGGTGAAGGGGCTATGCTCCCTCACCCTTTTTTAGATAAGAAGAGTGTTTGTAAGGGTGAGCAAAGGTCAGCCTGACAGGCACTCTCCGTGTTCAGGTCAGGCAGCCAGGAGCTAGACATACGCTAAATACGCAGGCTCCTGGCTGCCTGAGCTGAACTTAACCAGGCTGTGGATTTCAAATCCCTGTGGGAGGGTCCACCTCAGCTTGGCAAAAGTGCCTCGAGGCCCTCCCCCATCGTGACGAGGGAGAGCATCATGATTGCCTCAGACCTGGGTCCTTTCAGGTTTAAGCCCTGAAGTGCCAAAAGTCAAGACTCAATCAGTGACACCTCGTCACAGAGTGGGGTGGGGTCAGCAGTCTCACTGACGCCTTCCCATTCTGTGACGAGTGAGGGCCTGCTGCCTTCCCTCCTTGGCCACCCAATGAGAGAAGGCAGCAGTTCCAAACCTCCTGGGACCTCCGAGGTTTTCCTCTCCCAGAGATGCAGGGCAGTTACATTTTATGTATCTGAATGTTTTAGCATGTGCATGTATGTATGTATGTATAAATTGTGTATTTGTTGTCAGTGTTGTTAATGTGAGTGCATATGTGTGCGTGTGTGGCCCACACGCCGTCCCCATCACTGCCAATTTATCAGCTGCCACTGTCCACATGTAGGAACAAAGGTGGGCAGTTGGAGTGGTGTGGCTCACTGGTTAGAGGTGGCAGACCCGGAAGCAGAGGACAGCCTGGGACCAGGGTTCAATTCCCGACGATGCAGGGATGTGGACCTGGGTCAGCGGACTCGATAATTCTCGCCTCGGTGCCTACTCTAACCAGGAATCACACTTGGCAACTCTGGGCATTAGCTTGCCACATCTCCACAACGGCCCCCCACATACGCCGGGGATGCCTGGTTTCACCTTGGAGATACCCAGTAGGGACAATCTCACAGGGACAGCCAGGACGGGTTCCCCAGCGTTCTACAGAGCGGAGATACCCCATGTGGGGTGATTCATGCGCTTTACAAGACATCATTACATTACATATCCTATCACAGCCCCGACAATAAGTAAGAATCCACCTGTAGCATCGACTTATTGCAGAAGTGGACGTTTCTGGTGCTTCTTGGAAAGATAGAAGAACAACAGCTCCTGTGTGTGTCAAGGTCTGAGCCAGGCTTGTTTCCAAATAGCACCATTTCTTGCACTGGTATCATTTCAGCCGATGTAGATTCTTTCTATGGTTCACATAAGATTGCAGTTGCAGGAGTAGCAACCTAGCTGAGGCTGCAGAAGATTCACTAGCTGAATATGATGCACGCACAACATCAGCACTTGATGATGGGGGAAAAACAGGAGATACAGTAGGCTCAACAGTCCCTGGAATGGGGCCAATTATTTCAACTAGGCTGTACTCTTGAGGCAATTACAGTATAGGGAGAGGATGTACTGGACTATTCAGGGGGTACTTCGGTGTCAGCAGTGGACCACTGAACAGAATCAGCCACATAGTTCTTTTTGATATTTTCAACAACGCATTTCACTTTTTCATTGCACTGGGAAGTAGAGACAGAATTTCAGTGTGTGTGCTTTTTACGGCCCAATAACTGGAACAGATGGTTTGTAAGATGGTCCAAAGACTTGCTTATCAGGGATGTGTTCCTGAACTAGCTCCCCCACTTTGGTGTTGGAGCAGTCCTTCTTGATTCTTTTTAGGGCTCGCCTATCCCATTCCGCAAGGAATGGATAGGGGAGAATTTTAGTGGGCAAAATAAGTTCTCAAACCATCGGGCGGATTTCCGACAGTTCGCGTGAACACAAGCAGGCGCTTTTCCCTCGCTCCCGAACCGCCTGCCTCAAGAGCTTCACTTCAAAGGGCTCCCCCGCCCACTGCTTCACACTTCACAGCCACCAGGCCGTGTCTCGCATTTCTTGTCCCCCCTCCCCACAGCAATGCCAAGAGCTTGTTTTATTTTCTTTTTCTATTTAGTCCAGTGCTTCACAGCTTTGGCAAACAGCACGGGCAAAGTCAATAGCTATGGTTGATCCAAATGTGAGACATACTGGATTTGAAAATGCTTTCTCTTTGTTTCTTCCTGTCTTTCCTTCTTTCACTTTCCCAACTTCCATTTCTGCTACCCATCCCCCCAAATTTTACCCGTCCCTCCCACACTACTCCCCTGTCGCTCCCCCTGCTTCGCCTCTTAAAAGTGACCCTCTTGCCAGTGGAGACGATGACTTCAAAGAATTCCTCGCTGGCATGTGCAGTAAAATAAGAAAGAAGTGAAGCATCTGGTGGTCGCAGCTGCTGTTCCGTGTTGTGAGTGGCAATACTGCCATTTTGCTGCAGAGGGCGCTGCTCCCATTCCGGGTTGAGGTATCCACGCACCTAGCAACAACAGCATATAACATAAACACATTCTTCCGGGCATAACTTTTCAACTGGAAGTAAAACTGGAACCTCGCGTATGAACTATGTTTAGGATACATCTAAAAAGTTTAAAAGAAACCGCACTACCCATCAAGGGTCACTCGAACCGTTTGCAAAATGAGCTTGCAGCAAGCGTCTCGGGACTGCTGGATCTGTAAAAGATTAACGTTCTGCACATGCTAACTACAGCGGTGTTTTACAATAATACATCATGCTAAATATACCAAAGGCCACCATTATTTGTTTATAATATGGATAGGAAGGTTAAGCGATTTGCCTAGAATCACAGAATGCTGAACAGCAGACGCCGAGCATCAAACCCGGCTATCTAGGTCCGAAGGCCGCAGCTTTGGTGCCAACGAAACACCCAGCCACGAGGATGAGGGAAGGAATGCTCAAGGCACTTGAAAGCTCGGCTCTCTCTGTGGCTCGAGGTTCCAACAGGACCTGGAGCTGAGCCAGAGAGATGGTTCACACAGATGTCTGAACAAGTTCCAAACTGCCGCTATTTTCAGAATGAGTCTTTTTGTTTTCGGCTATCTGCTTCGCTAAAGTGGCCAGGCGCACTTTTATTTTGCTGTACGGGCCTACTTTCAGTCTCAGGTCGACCTTGATGCCACAATTGGGAAAAGACAGCAAAAACATTTAGAAAACCGGGGGGACTTGATTTGCCTCTATACTGAGATTCTTCTCATGGGAAAAAGTGGCACAAAGCACTCTCTGGTAGCAGAGAACTGGGGTAAGAAAGAGACAAAAGGATTTTATATTTTGCATAGCGCTTCCCACACCCGACGACCTGACGAGGCATTGAAGCACTTCCGGTGGTGGGGTGCATGCTACTCCGTAAATTCTGAAGAGATGAGGGGAGAGAGGAATTAAAACAGCAGAGTTAAACACAATTAAACGGAAACGTGCTGTGAAGGGCTGAAGCGATAGCTCCTCGCGAGCGGGGGCGTCCATTGTTACATAACAGACAAAGCAGGATGTTTTCACAGAGAACGTGCATTCTGAACACCTGGTGCATCCATCTGTGCAGTTCCCGTCACTGTTCCCAGGGGCCTACCAATAGGAACCAAACTGTATGTGTTCGTCATCAGAATTGCTTTGATCCTTTCTCCACATGTGCTCTGGAAGATGGCCTGCCTATTCCTTGTTAACAATTTTGGCCATAAGAATTGTAGGCAGGCAAGGACGTTCACAATGCGCTTTACAAAAACGACCCGCTTTATGTGTTGAACTGAAACGTTAACAAAGCGCTTTATATTTTGAGTTGAAACAACGTTACAAAAGCGCTTTCTGTGTTGAGGTGAAAAACAGTTAAAAACAAACATGGATTACATTAATCTTTGGAACATAGCATTTCAACAGGAATATAATAGCAAACCTACAATTTTGAAATATTTTTTCTGCTCTAAAAAAACCCAGAGTAGATTATTCAAAACACAGGTTGTGATATCGCCCCCTGCTGCCTCCTCCTTTTTAGATTTTAGTATTACTTTTACTGTTAACACCCACCCCTCCCATCACCTCAAACAGCATAAATTTTCTTAAACACATATTGCGATTCCTGCAGAGCGATTGCAAGTGTCGCCTCCGACATTTACATATTCAAGTGGATGAAAGGGCGCAGCAATTCACTGGATCAACTGTCGCTGCCTTCCCCTCGCCTGCCGCCACATGCAACAGCCGCCCAGTGACTGGCACGTGCAGGTTTTGTGATCACGAAATCTGTACGAGGGAAGTGTGCAGTGCTGCGAGTCCCTTCACTTCACTATGTGTGTGGCCTCACTTAGCGCTCCTGCCAGCACTCACAGTTATTCCGGGGCTTTCTTTGTACTGGTGCCACACCATTTCAAATAAATGAAGACTCACATTTTTAAATCGGTACTTTAAATAAATGCATTGCCAAGAGAATTGGTAAATATTTGGATGTAAGGGGGTGGGGCCTTTTAGAAATACCTTTATAGATAAATCTTGAAATCACGCAACTGTTTATAATGTACAACATGTTAAAGTCGTCATGATCAGTCAATGCAGTAAAAAGTAAGTTTTATACAATTACAGACTGTGCTTGTATGTACAAATGTGCCCTTGTTTCTCCTTTTATCTGCATCGTTCTTCCTTTCTAATTCTCTTTTCTCAAGCAACAGACATCCACAAGCATCAGACATCCACAAGCATCAGACATCCACAAGCATCAGACATCCACAAGCATCAGACATCCACAAACATCAGACATCCACAAACATCAGACATCCACAAGCGTCAGACATCCACAAGCGTCAGACATCCACAAGCGTCAGGCATCCACAAGCAACAGACATCCACAAGCAACAGACATCCACAAGCATCAGACATCCACAAGCATCAGACATCCACAAACATCCGACATCCACAAACATCAGACATCCACAAGCATCAGGCATCCACAAGCATCAGGCATCCACAAGTGTCAGGCATCCACAAGCGTCAGGCATCCACAAGCGTCAGACATCCACAAGCGTCAGACATCCACAAGCATCAGACATCAGACAACCACAAAAGTCAGGAATCCACAAGCATCAGACATCGAAAGGCATCAGGTATCCTCAAGCATCAGACATCCAAATGCATCAGGCATCCTCAAACATCAGACATCCAAAGGCATCAGGCATCCTCAAGCGTCAGGCATCCACAAGCGTCAGGCATGCACAAGCGTCAAGCATTCACAAACGTCAGACATCCACAAGTGTCACACATCCACAAGCAACAGACATCCACAAGCAACAGACATCCACAAGCATTAGACATCCACAAGCATCAGACATCCACAAGCATCAGACATCCACAAGCATCAGGCATCCACAAGCATCAGACATCCACAAACATCAAACATCCAGAAGCATCAAACATCCACAAGCATCAGGGATCCACAAGCATCAGACATCCACAAGTGTCAGGCATCCACAAGCGTCAGGCATCCACAAGCGTCAGGTATGCACAAGCGTCAGGCATGCACAAGCGTCAGGCATGCACAAGCTTCAAGCATTCACAAACATCAGACATCCATAAGCCTCAGACATCCACAAGCGTCAGACATCCACAAGCATCAGGCATCAACAAGCAACAGACATCCACACGCAACAGACATCCACAAGCAAGCAACAGACATCCACATGTATCAGACATCCACAAGCGTCAGACATCCACAAGCGTCAGACATCCACAAACATCAGACATCCACAAGCATCAGACATCCACAAGCATCAGACATCCACAAGCATCAGACATCCACAAGCATCAGACATCCACAAACATCCACAAACATCAGACATCCACAAGCATCAGACATTCACAAGCGTTAGGCATCCACAAGCGTCAGGCATCCACAAGTGTCAGATATCCACAAGCGTCAGGCATCCACCAGCGTCAGGTATGCACAAGCGTCAGGCATGCACAAGCGTCAGGCATGCACAAGCTTCAAGCATTCACAAACATCAGACATCCATAAGCCTCAGACATCCACAAGCGTCAGACATCCACAAGCATCTACAAGCATCAGGCATCAACAAGCAACAGACATCCACAAGCAACAGACATCCACAAGCAACAGACATCCACATGTATCAGACATCCACAAGCGTCAGACATCCACAAGCAACAGACATCCACAAACATCGGACATCCACAAGCATCAGACATCCACAAGCATCAGACATCCACAAGCATCAGACATCCACAAGCATCAGACATCCACAAACATCCACAAACATCAGACATCCACAAGCATCAGGCATCAGACATTCACAAGCGTTAGGCATCCACAAGCGTCAGGCATCCACAAGTGTCAGACATCCACAAGCGTCAGGCATCCACCAGCGTCAGGTATGCACAAGCGTCAGGCATGCACAAGCGTCAGGCATGCCAAAGCTTCAAGCATTCACAAACATCAGACATCCATAAGCCTCAGACATCCACAAGCGTCAGACATCCACAAGCATCCACAAGCATCAGGCATCAACAAGCAACAGACATCCACAAGCAACAGACATCCACAAGCAACAGACATCCACATGTATCAGACATCCACAAGCGTCAGACATCCACAAGCAACAGACATCCACAAACATCGGACATCCACAAGCATCAGACATCCACAAGCATCAGACATCCACAAGCATCAGACATCCACAAGCATCAGACATCCACAAACATCCACAAACATCAGACATCCACAAGCATCAGGCATCAGACATTCACAAGCGTTAGGCATCCACAAGCGTCAGGCATCCACAAGTGTCAGACATCCACAAGCGTCAGGCATCCACAAGCGTCAGGTATGCACAAGCGTCAGGCATGCACAAGCGTCAGACATGCACAAGCTTCAAGCATTCACAAACATCAGACATCCATAAGCCTCAGACATCCACAAGTGTCAGACATCCACAAGCATCCACAAGCATCAGGCATCAACAAGCGACAGACATCCACAAGCAACAGACATCCACAAGCATCAGACATCCACAAGCTTCAGGCGTCCAAAAGCATCAAGCATCCACAAGCAACAGACATCCACAAGCATCAGACATCCACAAGCATCAGACATCCACAAGCATCAGACATCCACAAGCATCAGACATCCACAAACATCAGACATCCACAAGCATCAGGCATCAGACATCCACAAGCGTTAGGCATCCACAAGCGTCAGGCATCCACAAGCTTCAGGCATCCACAAGCGTCAGACATCCACAAGCGTCAGACATCCACAAACATCAGGCATCAGACATCCACAAACGTCAGGAATCCACAAGCATCGGACATCCAAAGGCATCAGGTATCCTCAAGCATCAGACATCCAAAGGAATCAGGCATCCTCAAGGGTCAGGCATCCACAAGCGTCAGGCATGCACAAGCGTCAAGCATTCACAAACGTCAGACATCCACAAGCGTCAGACATCCACAAGTGTCACACATCCACAAGCAACAGACATCCACAAGCATCAGACATCCACAAGCATCAGACATCCACAAGCATCAGGCATCCAGAAGCATCAGACATCCACAAACATCAAACATCCAGAAGCATCAAACATCCACAAGCATCAGACATCCACAAGCATCAGACATCCACAAGCGTCAGGCATCCACAAGCGTCAGGCATCCACAAGCGTCAGGCATCCACAAGCGTCAGGCATCCACAAGCGTCAGGTATGCACAAGCGTCAGGCATGCACAAGCGTCAGGCATGCACAAGCTTCAAGCATTCACAAACATCAGACATCCATAAGTGTCAGACATCCACAAGCGTCAGACATCCACAAGCATCCACAAGCATCAGGCATCACCAAGCGACAGACATCCACAAGCAACAGACATCCACAAGCAACAGACATCCACAAGCATCAGACATCCACAAGCGTCAGGCATCCAAAAGCATCAAGCATCCAAAAGCAACAGACATCCACAAGCATCAGACATCCACAAGCATCAGACATCCACAAGCATCAGACATCCACAAGCATCAGACATCCACAAACATCAGACATCCACAAACATCAGACATCCACAAGCATCAGGCATCAGGCATCAGACATCCACAAGCATCAGGCATCCACAAGCGTCAGGCATCCACAAGCGTCAGGCATCCACAAGTGTCAGACATCCACAAACATCAGGCATCAAACATCCACAAACGTCAGGAATCCACAAGCATCAGACATCCACAAGCGTCAGGCATGCACAAGCATCAAGAATTCACAAACGTCAGACATTCACAAGTGTCAGACATTCACAAGCGTCAGACATCCACAAGTGTCACACATCCACAAGCAACTGACATCCACAAGCAACAGACATCCACAAGCATTAGACATCCACAAGCATTAGACATCCACAAGCATCAGACATCCACAAGCATCAGGCATCCAGAAGTATCAGACATCCACAAACATCAAACATCCAGAAGCATCAGACATCCACAAGCGTCAGACATCCACAAGCGTCAGGCATCCACAAGCGTCAGGCATCCACAAGCGTCAGGCATCCAAAAGCGTCAGGTATGCACAAGCGTCAGGCATGCACAAGCGTCAGGCATGCACAAGCTTCAAGCATTCACAAACATCAGACATCCACAAGCATCAGACATCCACAAGCATCAGACATCCACAAGCATCAGACATCCACAAGCATCAGACATCCACAAACATCAGACTTCCACAAACATCAGACATCCACAAACATCAGACATCCACAAGCATCAGGCATCAACAAGCAACAGACATCCACAAGCAACAGACATCCACAAGCAACAGACATCCACAAGCAACAGACATCCACAAGCAACAGACATCCACAAGCAGCAGACATCCACAAGCATCAGACATCGACAAACATCAGACATCCACAAGCATCAGACATCCACAAGCATCAGACATCCACAAGCATCAGACATCCACAAACATCAGACTTCCACAAACATCAGACATCCACAAACATCAGACATCCACAAGCATCAGGCATCAGACATCCACAAGCGTCAGGCATCCACAAGCGTCAGGCATCCACAAGCGTCAGGCATCCACAAGCGTCAGACATCCACAAGCGTCAGACATCCACAAACATCAGGCATCAGACATCCACAAACGTAAGGCATCCACAAGCATCAGACATCCAAAGGCATCAGGCATCCTCAAGAGTCAGGCATCCACAAGCGTCAGGCATGCATAAGCGTCAAGCGTTCACAAACGTCAGACATCCATAAGCGTCAGACATCCACAAGTGTCACACATCCACACGCAACAGACATCCACAAGCAACAGACATCCACAAGCAACAGACATCCACAAGCATCAGGCATCAGACATCCAGAAGCATCAGACATCCACAAACATCCAGAAGCATCAGATGCCCACAAGCATCAGACATACACAAGCATCAGATGCCCACAAGCATCAGACATCAGACAACCAGGAGCATCAGACAACCAGGAGCATCAGACATCCACAAGCATCAGGCATCCACAAGCATCAGGCATCCACAAGCATCAGGCATCCACAAGCATCAGACATCCACAAGCATCAGACATCCACAAGCATCAGACATCCACAAGCAACAGACATCCACAAGCATCAGACATCCACAAGCATCAGACATCCACAAGCGTCAGGCATCCAAAAGAATCAAGCATCCACAAGCATCAAACATCCACAAGCAACAGACATCCACAAGCATCAGACATCCACAAGCATCAGACATCCACAAGCATCAGGCATCCACAAGCATCAGGCATTCAGAAGCATCAGACATCCAGAAGCATTAGACATTCACAAAGATCAAACATCCACAAGCATCAGACATCCACAAGCATCAGACATCCACAAGCATCAGGTATCCACAAGCATCAGGCATCCACAAGCATCAGGCATCCACAAGCATCACGCATCAGACATCCACAAGCATCAGGCATGCACAAGCATCACCCATCAGACATCCACAAGCGTCAGGCATCCAAAAAGGGTCTGGCATGCACAAGCATCAGGCATTCACAAGCTTCAGCCATCCACAAGCATCAGCCATCCACAGGCGTCAGCCATCCACAAGCGTCAGCCATCCACAAGCGTCAGCCATCCACAAGCGTCAGGCATCCACAAGCGTCAGGCATCCACAAACATCAGGCATTAGACATCCACAAGCGTCAGACATCCACAAGCATCAGACATAACAGCTTTTCTGCCGGGCCTTCCTTCCCTGTCCATTCTCGTCTCTGAGCCCACAGCAGAAGGCGTGCACTGTGTTTTATTTATTTTACTGTCCATTTCAAACTGACTTTGTTGGTCAAAAAAGGATAAGTGTCTAACTCGCCCGACTGGAATCAGACCCCAGATACTTCTTGTTGCACGCAGAAATATGTGGTGTAGTTAACTTGCTGAGGTGCCTTCACTTCATGGCTGGATAGAAAAAAAACTGTAAGGAGGCAGTCAAAACAATGAGCACACTGGTAGTCCGGCTTCTCAGCACTCACTGTGCCCGCCCGCTCAGAAAGCACAAAACTGTCAGATAAGACGCTTTGCCTATGTGCAGGAACTAAGATCTGAACTCAGGTTTTGTACCTTTGAAGCCAGAGGCCACATGTCCGCCTCCTTTTGTTTGCTTACAGTGATTAACATCTGCAAATTCATTTATATTAGTAGCATAACACAGGTGCTCGAGGGGACGCATTGAAACGTTGAATCAAAATTAAAATTGCACACAGTAAATTCCTCGAATACGGGATGTTTACTGTCACCCTCTATCTATCTATCTATCGCACTCACTCTGTCAATCTATCGCACCACCACAGCATCCCTCAGGGGCACCACAACATCACTATGCGCTACCACAGCATTACTGAACGCCACTGCATCACTCGTCGCCACCATAACATCACTCAGCGCCACCACAGCATCAATCTGAGCAATCATTCAACAACAACGGGTTCAAATATATCGTCTCAATGTTTCAAGCTTTATTACAAATGTCACAAAAAGATGTTAATATTTCACTTCTGTTCTTGGATTTTCGTCACAATAAAATACACTGAACATAATCTTCACAAAAGTTATTTAGAAAAGTTTAAGCTATTGCCATTATAAATTACGATAACTTTTAAGTATTAATTATTTTTAAAAATTAAAAGCCATTGTTATTTCTAATATCAATACATGTAAGTCATGTAAATACAACACATATTGCATTACAAATGCTATAGGCGTCACATTTTTTAGTGATGGCTGCTGCATTGGATGCACTACTCTGAGCTCCGACAGAGGTCCCTGACCCTGACAATCCAGCAAGTATCCTGCAGAGCTGACCGTCGCCTGCTGATACCTCTCTGTCCTCCCCCTGATGTGTTGGCTGTGTGAGGGGGGAATTGTAGGAGGGAATTGTGAGCCATGGTTACAAGTATGCTGCTTGCCCTTGTGAGAGGTGCAGCAGCAAGCTGAGGCGCTCAGCCTGGATTGCTGTGGCTGGCCAGCATGGTGTCTGTGTAAGTGCAGGTGCTGGCCTGATTTTTGTGGATTGCTTGGAGTCCACAGTTGCTGCCTGGGGCCCATGAGTAATGGCGGTGCTCATTGTCTTGACTAGGCTTGGATGCAGTCCTGGAGCTTGTAACACAATTGTGTCTCCCAGATCCTGCCACTGTATGGGAAGGGAGATTGCTGCTGGACCTTTACCAGATCCCTTGGTGGCACCCCTTTAAGGGAAGTGGCCTGCTGTTGAGCCAGCCAGGTGGTCTTTTGGACTTCTGCTGCCTGTGACACATCTAGGTCCCATTTGGACACAGCAAGTATGGACTCAGGGCAGCCCCCTCCTCCCTTTTGTAATACCCTCTTGTCTACCTTACCTATAGGCCAGCCCGGCCACAAACAATTTGAATTTTGACCCCCGCTGCCTGTTTTGTTATTGTGGGATATGACTGTGAGCTGGTGACCTTGATGAAGGCATTGGGCTCACACTGGTGCCCACTGAGGCGAGCCGGGATAAAGCAAATGTGTACCTAAGAACAACTGAACTGCTATTGGGCAGGCAACATGGGGTATAATAGCTGTCATCACTAATCCCGAGCCCAAAACAAATAAACCTCTACCTTCCATGGGCAAAGTGGAGAGGATTCTTGTTTGGATATTTGGATATTTGGAGGGGTATTTATAGAGCGCTGCGTTCGCTCCGGAAGGAGCATCATGGCGCTGAAGGTCCTTGAATCCAGGTCATGGAGTGGAAGGGGGGAGGTTAAATGGAAGCTTTGGTCCAATCATCGGGAAGGTTGAAAATCCATGTTTTAAGCATTTTTCTAAAAGGCTTCTCAAGTGTCTGAAGTCTTAGGTGTCTGGGCATACTATTCCAGGCTTTGATGGCCAGGGTGTTAAGGGTTTTACCGCCTTTGGATTTTAGGTTGAACTTGGTGGAGGTCATGAAATTTTCTTGGGATGATCGGAGGGAGCGACTCGGATTGTAATGAGGGAAGCGTCTTGTAAGATAAATGGGGCCTGTTTTGTTGAAGGCTCGAAAGGCAACAGTGAGGATCTTGAAGAGTATTCTCTTGTGCAGAGGAAGCCAATGTAAGGTCTTTAGGGCCGCGGAGATTGAAGATTTACGCGGTAATTTTAGGACAAGGCGGGCAGCAGTGTGTAGTACACTTTGGAGTTTGGAAAGGGTGGACTTCTTGGTGCCTGCCAGGAGGCCATTGCAGTAATCGACCCGCGAAAGAATGAGAGCTACAGTTACCGTCTTTCTAGAGTCTAGAGGGAGAAAGTTAAAGAACTTTCTCAGAGATTTGATAATGCCGAAGCATTTGCCGGCTACAGTCGTGGCATGATGATCAAAAGAGAGATCAGAGTCAAAAAGGACCCCAAGGTTTCTTGCAGTGGTGACAGTCTGTGGGGGGGCGGCAGAGTTGTCAGGCCACCAGAGGGCAGGACAGAAGGAGGCATTCTTTCCAATGGGGAGGATCTCAGTTTTGTTTGAGTTGCACCGGAGGTGATTTGAGTCCATCCATTGGAATACAGCAGTTAGGCAGTGTTTAAGGTTGAGCTCTGCCTTGTTGGACTTATCGTCTAGGGGGATGATCAACTGAGTATCATCGGCATAAGAGGTGACAGTTATGCCGAATGATTCTATCAGTGTCAAAAGAGGGATAAGGTAAATGTTAAAAAGGAGGGGACTGAGGATGGACCCCTGAGGGACTCCGGAAGAGACCGTTTTCTCAGTTGATTGAAAAGGGCCCAGAGTGACAGATTGGGACCTGTCACTAAGAAACGATCTGATCCATGATAGAACTGGGCCAGAGATGCCGATATCCTTTAATCTGTTGATCAGGATGGAGTGGGATATGGTATTGAAAGCTGCTGTGAGGTCAAGAAGGATCAAAATGGCCTTCTTCCTTTGGTCTTGTAACATTTTGATGGTATCTGTTAGTTCAATTAAGGCAGTTTCGGTTGAATGTTTAGGCCGGAAACCAGACTGTTGGGGATGAAGTATGTTGTGGGTTTCCAAAAAGGTTTTAAGTTCTTTATGAACTAGCTGTTCTGTTATTTTACCAAGGGCGGGGAGAAGGGTGATAGGACGGAGATTGGTCAAATCCACTGGGGATTTATTGATTTTTTTCATCAGTGGTTTGACAACACCTTTTTTCCATGAGCGAGGAACCGATCCAGAACTAAGAGACAGGTTGATAATGTCATTGACGATAGGATTAATCTCATCAATGATTGTGTGGAGAATCCTAGGGGGACAGGGGTCGGATGGGGAGCCGGATTTGCAAGAAAGAATTGCATCTTTGGTTTGAACCAGAGTAACCGGGGTGAAAAGTTTGAGACAATAGGTGGTTGAACTAGGTTGATCGGAATGGGGAAGTTTATGAGTAGTAGGGGGAGGGGGGAAGTTTTTCTGAATGGAGGTAATTTTTTCGTCGAAGTATTCTGAGATCTTATCACATAGCTCTTGGGATGGGGGGATTTCGGGTTGGAGAGCTTTGGGATGGGTGAAGGTTTTTACTAGCGTGAATAGAGTTTTTTGCTTTTGGCTGGCTTCTTCAATGGCCTTTACATAGAACGCTTTCTTGGCTACTTTGATGGCGGCGAGATAGTGTTTCCTCTGGAGTATATAGGCGCTGCAGTCGTCGTTATCGTAAGTTCGACACCATTTACGTTCAGCTTTCCTGCGGAGTAGGTGTGCGGTGGCTAGATCAGGTGTGAACCAGGGAGCATTGTTTTTAATTTTCTTCAAAATTCTATCTTGATGATTAGAAGGGCTCCGTTTTGCAATTTCTTGTGACAGCCAGTTGTGGAAGCGGTCAGCTTCTCTGTCGATGTTTCCAGATAAGGAGGGGGAGTAGGTTTGGGAGATGGGATTGAGAATGAGATTTTTCTCAACGATTTTCCAATTAGTAGCATGACCATGGTGGGGATTGCGTTTATTGCTGGTTGGGGGCGGCCGCTGGAGATGTGGAACGGAATCAGGCAATGATCGGTCCATATCTGGGGTAGGGGAGGCAGGGTGGTGAGAGGAGGGAAATTGGAACATACACCATCTAGGGTATGACCAAGTGAGTGGGTGGGTAGCGTGACACTTAGTTGTAGATTAAAACTTTCAAGTGTCTGAAGAAAGTTTCTTGTTTGAGAATCGGCGGAGGCCTCAAGGTGCAAATTAAAATCACCTAAAAGGGTAAAGTGTGGGTAACGAAGTAAGAAGTGTTGCTATTGCTCCTTTGCGTCATGCGGAATCCACTGTGAAGAAACACACAGGGAAATTTGATGCAAATCTACAGGCCATATTGGGAAACAAAAGCGCTCTGGAGACAAAAATAGATGCAGTGTCACTCAAAGTTAATTTACTCAGAGCTGACCCTAACAAATCAACAGAGCAAGTGGATGACACTGGATCCGCAATTACCTTGATGCGCCCCACTATGAAGGAGGTAGAAGCCTTTCTACAAACACTGAAATACGAAGTGCACAAGCTAAAGTTGAGGACTTCGAAGGATGCTTGAGTCGTAATTATATTAGGCTGGTGGGTTCCCGGAACGCTCCGAGGGTTGAAAGTGGAGTTGTTTGTTGAGGACTGGTTGAAGGAAATGGCGGAGATGGTCCAGACATTTTTCCTCAATTGAGGGAGCACATCAGGTCCCCCTCTGCCTGGGGCTGCCCCGCACCCTATCATTGTCAGATTGCTCAATTATAGAGACCGAGACCACAACTTGCAGTTATTAAGAACAAAAAGCCGATAGGTGTATAATAGCAACACTATACATGCCTACCCAGAATATACTGCAGAGGTCCAGAAGAGGCGCCATGTTTTGGACGTGAAACAACTGTGGTGCATGGGCATAAAGTATGCCCTCCTGTTTCCTGCGAAACTCAGAGTGGTCTAGGGCAATAAGACACACTTTTTCCTATCACCAAAGGAGGCCTAGTCATGGTTGCAGACGAACAGAGTGCTGATTTCGGCGATATCTGAAGGGGGCTAGCAGAAATGTTGGACTAGGGGGCATGAAGAAGGAGTGTGCGCTGCCACCCCGCAAAAGGACAAGCATCCATGGAACGGGTAGGCACAAGTGGTAGTTGATGTTCTACAGCAAAGTAAAAATGCATTTGCATCATAAAATGACACAGAGCTCAGGGCTCTGCTGATTTGGACATGAAATAGTTGTGGAGTCATAACCTCATGCCCATGGTGGCAGATATTATTTGACTCATGACTGCATTCAAGGTGAGGAAAGTCTGTGGCTTCAGGTAAAGTAGTTTCCCTAAACTCAATGTGTAGAGAATAGGGGGAACTGATCTACACTTCTGCCCGTCATACCGAGGCCTCACTAATTGGAGCATGGGGGCTCCAGAGTCATGATCCTCACAACCAGTTGAGGTACACAAATCATCACTTCAGTTGGTTTTTCTGTACTGTCTATAATGTATTGTTGAGCTTTATGATGAGTAATGTTAGTAGGACAAATGTAGTGTTTCTTACCCGGGTCTGAGAGTTGGAGATTTATCTGATAACTCAGTGGTTCTTCACTAGTGGTCCGAGACCCCCTGGGGGTCCTTGACTATCTTACAAAATGAAATATTATTAAAATGACTACATTAAAGTTAATACAGTATGTACAAATAAAGAAGCAAATTTAAAATGTGAAAGCTTTTTTCTATATTTGATTGTGAATTAAAGAAAATATTTCAATATTTGAGCATTTATTTGGTGTATACTTGTAATTGTATTTTTGTGTATTGTTTTGAAATGAACATCATAAAAAACATTTTAGGCCGGGGTCCCCAGCTTCTAATAATGACTCACTGTGGGTCCCCGGAAAGGCAAAAGGTCAAGAACCGCTGTTATAGTTTTTAAGAGTACATGTTGTATTGGAACATATGAAGCTGCTGGTACACAGGTGATGAAACATAATGGGCTCATGCACACACTGAGTAAGGAAGCCTTTATTACTGGGCTCCATGTTGGGGACTTGGGAAAATCACACATCAAATATGACCTAATTACCTGGAATGGGGGGGGGGGGAGAATCCCTTCAAGTAACATCAAATTTATACTTACTGTAGGCACAAATATAGTATTTCTTCAGGAAACATATTTATCTCTGTGGAAATGAAAAGGTTGACCAGACAATGGAGGAGGCAAGTTGTAGGTACAACTTACTTGCCATATTCTGGAGGTATTCTCATATGAATATTGCCAGACGTCTCATTTGTTGTCAATCACAAACAAATAGATATCAAAGCCACATATGTGATAAAGGAGGGGGCACTATATGCTCCCAACAGCAATCATTCCCTATTTTTAGATATAGTTATGTCTACTTTGAAGCGGGACTTCACAGCATCTGATATATGGAATAGGGACTTTAATTAAATGCTGTACTTGATACAGCCACCCCTCCCAGGTATACAAAGTGTCCAGACCTAGCGCATATTTAGGGATTGGATAATTAGCAGTTACATGAAGTGTGACGCCTCATGCACCCAACGAGTGCAGAATACTCACACTATTTCCCAGTGCATATTACATTAGATATTTCATTGCACTGAGGGGTTGGGTGACAAGATTGAGGATAAAGTACTTGGGAACAACACTTTAAGATCATAACCCATTAATGATGGTGTTAGCATGGGCAGACGACAGGACCAAATGGCAACTGCGCACATTGGCACTCTTACATGTACCATTTAGAGACACCATAGGTACGCATATTGATCAATACTTTCCGAGAATGAAGGGACAGCCACTGACTAAATACCAGCGTGGGATGCTTATACGGTTGCCCTGCAAGGGTAATGTATTACAAGACAGCGCTAAACACACATGTTATGTAGTACGCGCAGCATAGGAGAAGCAGAGTTACAGATAGGGTAACCACTGTCGAGGGATTGAATCTAGTAGGTCTGAGGAAAGAACACTTGTGACTTGGTGGATACGTTAAGAAAGCTGGACTATCGGGAATATTTTGCTTGGCAACACTCGGAGGAAGATAGAGCAGAACAAATGCTGGGCTAGTTCCTTCATGCAGAGATCTCTTGAATCCCTATTGGAGTGATACTAACACATAGGGGTGTCCTAATTAATACACAAGAGGGCATAAACAGAGCCTTCATAGATTATTACAAGACCTCATATGTGCCACTGCAATCGTGGATGAACCTATCTCTAATAATCAGATTGTATGAAATAAAATCCAAGGAACTAGCGGCTTCCCTACCAAGTTCTATACCACATATGTAATAAAGTTGGAACCGAAGCTCTTGCAAATGTATCAAGCTGCTAAAAATAATGGTAGACTGCTGGACTCAACAAGGGAGGCACTGATAATGGTGCTATCCAAGCCCGGCAGAGATACCCTTGATGTCCTATCATATAGGCCCCTACTGCAACTTAATTTGGATTATATCACAATTAAGCAAAATACTTGCAAATAGAAGAAACCTGATAATGCAACCTTTGATGCATTTGGATCAGAAAGGTTTTAATGTGGTAGGAATACATTCCTGAAATTGAGATGTCTGTTTCGACTGATGGAAGATACATCAGCTTTTCACAGATTGCAGTATTCCCTTGACATCAAAATAGCTTTCGATAAATTGAGATGGCCATATCTGATGAAGAATCTGGACCAGATGGGACTGGGGTGGAGTTCGTGAAATGGATCAGTTTACTATATATGGATCACTAGGGCTAGAGACCGCACAGGAGCACACATTTCTGGACAGTTTACTATAAATAGGGACACCAGACAGGTAGGCCCACTATCACCAAATATATTCACACTGCCTGTGGAGCTATTGGCGTGCCTGTTTAGAACACAGGGCCCAGACTCAGGTGTTCCTGCAAATTATAATTTGAGGTCATCTTGATGTATCAGGATGATGCATTGATTTACCTATGTGATTTACAGCACGATTCGCCATCAGCGATTACTTTGTTGGATGACTTTGGAGAATTGTCTGGGCTAAAAGTTAATTGGCTAAGATCAATCATATATCCCCTCCAACAGATGTTGGAAATAGAGCAAGCTGTGTTGCTGGAGTCAGGTATAGAGTGGAAATGACACTTTTAGATATCTATGGGGTTAATGAAGATCAAATTGCTGATGGCCTTATAGAAGATAATATGGGGAAAGTACTTACTAAAACGTGATGATCTATACACTTTTGAAAGTCCATTTCCTTCCCTGAGGGGTTAGGGTAGAGATGTGGGTGCTCCTGAGATTCATGTAATTTTTCTCACCATTTTCAGTGATGCTACCTGTGGGGTTCTTTAATGAACTCTGCACAATACTTTCTGAGTTTATATGAGATGCAAGTAGAAGGATGGTGGTCCTTTATAAATTGAAACTCTCAGGAGGTGGGGGATCTTGGAACCTACCAGTGCAAATTTCATTATGTGACTGCCCAATAGTTGATACAATGGTTGTCAGACTCATCAAAACTGGAGATAAAGGGAATCCTCAGTGGGCTTCAGGGTTGCTCATTGTTGGACTGGCCATTGGGATCCAAAGATGGGAAGAGAGTGAAGCTGGGTTTTAAAATCATAGTATAGAAGTTGGGATACTCACACTAATAGACATGCTGTTGTAATACTTTATTCGGTACTTGTATCATAAAAGTACAAACATAAAAAATACATACAAAAGTTTCGAGTATTACAGTTCCTCCTAAAAACATTGCATCATTACAAACAATTAAAAACTGAAAGGGAAATATCATAATTAGAGTTCATATTAAATGATGATCTGCCTAGGAACGGGACAACAGCTTTGACCGAATAATCCAGGCGCTAGACAAAAACTTGGCAACCCCACAAACAATAAACATACAGGTAGTGTTAGTTAAAATAATGCGGAGAGCTGATCTATGGTCCCTAACTCCTAGCATTCTACAGACTGGCTTCAGCCATTTATCTCTGGCCTGCTTATATGCTTTACATGCAAAAAGAAAATGGCCTAGAGATTCTTCCGGACATGAGCAACCTGGACATTTTAGATCCTCTTCCCTCCTGTCCTTCCACCCCGTCATAAAGTTTTTGAGTGGGAGAATGCCGTATCTTAGTTTCAAAAATAGGGTTCTGTCTCGAGGAGTTTGTATAAAATCCAAAAGTGGCTCTAACTTTACAAGAAGTTTGTGTTCAAAAAATGTGTCCGTTAATGGACCCCAATTTGGGTTAAGCAGAACCTTGGCCTCTACCCACTCCCAATATAGTTTTTTTACTGTTTGTTTAGGAGGGGGGATTGGGAGGCCCATGAGTCACTAAGGCCTAAAGATACCACAAGCTTCTTTAGATTGGTTAGCCACTTTATTTTGTTTGAAACGTTCAAGTTAATTAGCTCGTCCAGCACTAAGGCATATTTTGCTAACTCCGGGGTCCTTCTAAGTCGCACCCAGAATAGCAATGGTCGGAGTTGAACTATTTCAGAGATAGATCTTTTGCCCATATCAGAAAATAATGGTTTCAAAGGGGTCGAGAGAGGGAGTGAGACTAAGTCTCTCATAAACTTATTCTCTGCCACTGCCAGTGCTTTGGTGTTCTCAGCGCCCCATAATTCGGATCCGTAGACTGCAGAGGCTAACGCTTTCCCCTCATAGATTGCTAGAGCAGGGGCTATTGGTCTACTGATTAAAATTCGTTGATTCTTTAGTATTGCACCAGAGACCCTTTTAAGATTTAAAACCGTTTTACACAGATGGGAATCCCAGCTCATATTATTGCTGAGTCTAACCCCAAGATAATCAAATTCATCCACTACCTCTAGAGGGGACCCATTCAAAGAAAGATAAACCTTCCTATGATTCCTTTTTGCAGACATGACCATCAGCTTCGTTTTCGCAGTATTTACCGTTGGGGGTTTTGGACATCAGGAGGGTGTCGTCAGCAAAGAGGAGTGTAGGTGTTTTCTCCCCAGCAAGGACAGGGGCATCCGCTGGGTCTTCTCTCAAGTGGTCCACCACCCCGTTTATAAAAAGGGAAAACAGGGTCGGGCCATCACACATCCCTGCCGCACCCCTCTACTGACTGGGACCCTCCTGGTTAATTGCCCCTGGTTCCCCCATCGGATCGTTGCATAATTTCCTTCGTGAAGCTTAATAATAAACTGTAACAGGTAACTAGGGAACCCCATATCCAAGAGGACCTCCCAAAGTTTAACACGTGGGATAACGTCGAAAGCTGTTTTCAAGTCTATGAAAGCCAGATATAAACTACCCCTGGTAATAGACACTGACTTCCAATAGACTGCACAGAACCGAAAGACCTGGTCCATGGCGTCAACATTGCGCCTAAACCCCGCCTGGAAGTGGGTCAAGATGTCGTATTCCATTAGCCATATCTCTGTCCGGATTATGATCACCCTGCCAACTACTTTTTGGATGGTGTCAATTAGACTTATTGGTCTGTAGTTGCCAGGGTCCTCTCTATCACCTTTCTTAAATATGGTAATGACCTCTGCACCTTTCCATGATTCAGGTACAGGATGACCGGACTGGATTAGATTCATTAACATAGCTATAAGGTCTGCCCATAATTCGGGTTCATGCAATAATAGGTCCCCCGGCAGGCCATCAGGGCCAGCCACCTTTCCCGGGATTATTTTAAGGAGGGCGTCCTGAACTTCTCGGGGTGAAAAAGACTCCTCATTAGCGCTAGTCTCGCTCTCGATAGCCGTGAGTGGGGGTTCTGACTGACCCTCAACACTAACCTCGCAATACAGTTTTAAAAAGTGGGAGTACCATTGGTGTTCAGTTATATGATTTAAAATCTGCTCTGTTCCTCTTCTATCAAGAATATTAATCAATTTCCAAAAAAGAATGGACTTTTTCCCATAGGCTGCAACCTTAAGCTCCTGCCAATGCTCCTCCTCCCAATCCTTCTTAGCTGCTGTTATGCTTTTATGATAGTCTTGTCTAGCCATTCTCACTGCCAAAGGGTCCTTGCTTTTTATGGCCAGCGTAATGGCTTTCCTCTTGTTCCTGCAGTTTGACGTGTACCAGGGGTTGCCCTTATTAGGTTTTTGATGTGTGGATGACAACCCTGAAAGTTTTTTAGTAAAGAACTGTCCTATTTTCTCTGTTAAGTTCTTATACACAACAGGTAAAATTGATCCCGAAGGATGAGAGGCTGCTAAAGCAACAGAGGCCAAGCCACGAGTTTCAGCCATAACTAGCTCTTTAATAGTATTGAGTTTCCCCTCTTCGCACCTGACTGCATTCCACTTAAGCTTACGATTGCAGTTTGAAGGGAAAACCTCTTTAGTGATCATTTCTGGAGTTCCCCTTTTGCTGTTCCCGTTTTCCCAATGCATTTCCATGCATAAAGGATTGTGGTCACTATCTGTTGATTGCCTGACCTTCATATCCACAAGATTGACCCATGACTGAATGTCCAAAAGGATATAATCAATCCGAGATTGGCAGCCTAACCTATTAAAGGTCATCGCTCCATCGCGATCAGAGACAGTTCGCCCATTCAAGGCCCGTAGTTTATGTTCTAAAACTAGAGCATTTAACTGTATGGCTCTGGCAGTCCATTTTTTAATAGGGGTGAGGGCTAGGGGTGGTATAATCTGTCTCCAATCCTCGGAATTAAAACCTAATGACTCTTCATCGTCCAGGGGCTCAAAGGTACAGTTAAAATCCCCCCCCCCCCACTAATATTTTGGATCTCGAAGGGAGGGATGTTAACTTCCTATCTAGCAGCTCAAGTGTAGACGAAATTTGGCCACCCGGTAAACCTCTAGCGTATACACAGAAGAGTTCTAATATAATACTACCTGATGGGCTTTTTATGGAGATATGCAGAATGTTATTTGAGTTTGTATTGTGGGTAGTGGCAACACAGTTCAAATTTATCTTTACCCAGATATGTAGACCACCAGAGGGACGTCCTTTCCCAGTCGTAACTGCGGGAATATAGAAGGTTGAGTACCCATTTTTATATTGTGGCAAGGTACACTATGTTTCTTGGAACATGCATATATGGAAAGTATTTATAAAATCATTCCAATCGGGATTATCAAGATTTTTTTTTAAACCCGCTATGTTCCAGGACTGGATATTAATAGAGGTATGGGCTGCAGATGGATCCTTCGATGTATTAGGTATACTAGATTCGATTTCTACTTTGCCTGGGCTGGTGGTGACCATACTGGTTGGGCCATCCCTACTGATGTTAACTCGTACCCCCGAGGAAGTGGGCATCACTCTCTTTCCAGATTGTCCAGGGGACTGTGTTAAAGTCAGTCCACCCCTTCCAGTCCACTGTAACGATTATAGCAGGGAAATAAGGGATGATTAAGCTGTGGGCCCAACCAGTCCCCATTAAACTGTTGCTCACCCAAAATGGGTCTCCCTGCTCTTCTTCGTACTAAGTTCCAACCTTCCTCGTTATTCCCACCCCACTTAGGCAATGACTGATAGTTCGAATGCTCCCTCCTATTCCTCCCTCTCCCGATAAAGGGGGACCTCAGCCAGCTCCACCTGTTATCATGGTGTTCCGTATGCATATAAAAGTGTGACAGGGGTTTAGCCATGATCGTGGTGTTGTTGTCACATCGGGGGACAGAACAAATGTATTCCACCAATCGCGGGTCCTCAAATGTGACAACAACACAGTCTCCCTTTAAACTTTTCTTTTTCTCATCTACCCAGGGGGCTCGCTCCACCATGAGCATTTTATTATTTATTCCGGGAGGTGGAGGATCATTTCTGTCTAACCAATGACAAATTTTATTTTTAATAGCCCAGAATGGTTCATAGGTGGCAGTGGCAAGTTCAGGGACGCATGTCAAAACTATCACATACGGACAAGCGTCTGGTGGTAAACTGATGTTCCGGCGTGGGTTTAGCTTCTCACGGTGGGGTAAAGGGGATTTAGGGGCTGGGGTAATAGGGTCAGTTCCACTCTGAGAGTTAATGGAAGCAACAGAAATTGGCTGGTTAGTACTAACTTTGTTGCCCATAGGGATTGGTATTTTGGGCGGGCGGGTCTTGGGGGTGGGATTATCCCCTGCAGAGTGTTTCTTGGAGTTGGTCGGGAGGCTACGAGCAGGAGGTGGTGCAGTAGAGACCTTAAGGGCATGGTTAACTTCCTTGGGTTGCTGTGCCTGGAGAAGGGCCTCGAGCTGATGTTCTATGCCCTGCAATCTGGATTCCAAGGGCAAAAGTAGGGACTCGATAAGGTCAGATAAAGAGTTCAAGAAAGAGGCGTTCCTATCCATTAGATCCACTGAGGATTCGTCACAACTGCTGTCATCAGGGATGCTAACCAAGCTACTGTTGGAAATAGTATTGTCTGGAATACCCATTGGTAAAGGATGAGATACACGTTCGGCCCTATCACTCCCTGCATTGTCAATCGTACCTAATTGGTCCCTCCCTTCTTCGATGGTAACACTTGCACCTGTCTTACCATCGATATGTCCCAACGTCTCTTGCGAGACTGTGTTGATAGTATTAACCTTGTGAATTGTTGGTATTGTTTTGGGGATTGCACCTTCCAAACTGCCCCTTTGGGATCGATTGATCTCATGATGCACTATAACAGGTATCGATAATAGGTTGTTAACCAAAGGAGTAGTCGAGGTTGGTGCAGTCACAGGTAGAGAGTCGAGGGGAGATATTAGGGAAATAGTTGGAATATGAGGCCTAGCATCTGACTGGGTAGGTTGGGGATCAGAGCTATTTCAAGCTTTAGTCGGAGAGCGTGCTAGGTCTATATTGCCTAATGAGGACCTTTTAGCTTGAGCAAGGTCCATCGAAACCCTCCATTCCATAAGGATTATTCCCTGATCAATTAAGGAGTTGGTGCGAAGAATGAAGTTATCCAAACTACCTGTTAATTTTTTAGATTTTGCACTTGCCGCAGTCTGACTGCGGGTTTCACGGGCAGACATGATTTTTCCAAATGTGACAAATGATGGCAAAAAATTAAGTACAAATTGGTATCAAATTCAAATTAGAATAGCAGTGCCTAACATTGGTGGACATCACTAAATAACCAGGACTGAATACGCAAAAGGGATAATAGTGAAAGGATAGTACCAGTAGAAATCAATGGCGTTCAACTAGCACAACAGCGGGATGCAGGGGCGGATAAAAAGGAAACAGGAGTCCGGGCCCAGTCCAGGCTCTACAGGCCTCTGAGGGCCCGCCCTTTGTCCGGGCTTCGTCCCGGTCTTCGTCCCGCACACGCGTCCCGCTCACGCGCAGTAAGTCCACCTATAATACAGGCAACAAGCTGAAGGGGAGGAGACACGGGAAGAGGCGGCAGGTGTGCGGGATGTTGAAGACGCACTGCCTGGTGGGCCTCGCAGTCCCGGTCTCCAGCTAATGACCAAAGTTCCAAAGGCAGGTCTCCTCCAACACGATGGCAGCAAAGCAGCAGAATCCTAAAACCGACTGCGAGTGGCTCCCGCGGAGCAGGGGCTGCGAGTCGTGTTTTAAAGGGCCAGGTAGCAATGAGAGCAGAGGGGAGGAGACACGGGAAGAGGTGGCAGGTGTGCGGGATGTTGAAGACACACTGCCTGGTGGGCCTCGCAGTCCCGGTCTCCAGCTAATGACCAAAGTTCCAAAGGCAGGTCTCCTCCAACACGATGGCAGCAAAGCAGCAGAATCCTAAAACCGACTGCAAGCGGCACCCGCATAGACATGTATATATGCATCAAACCTGGTTAACATTTAAAGATATTCTTGATAACTTTGGGTTAGGCCTTGGACGTTTTCTAAAGTATTAGTAAACTCCCTAAGGCATACATGTGGGACAGACCAGGGTGGATCTCAGGTATGTGGTACTGCAGTTGCTATTAAACCATGGTAATGGGCACAAGGGGATCACAATGCTATCTAGTACATTAACACCACAATGGGAAGTCAACACGTAAGCTCAGTGATCAATGGACAGCAGCTCTTGGCCAGGAACTCAAAAACAACCAGTGATAAATCTCTGTGGAACAGATTTAGGTGGTAAGAAAGCCCAGACCAAAATTGACTCCGTTTAATTACCGGCATCGGACATACCTCATCCCCACTTAATAGTGTGATTTGTTCCCAGGTATGGAGACCAACTGCCTCAAGTACAAGGACAGAGAGGCAGCCTTTCACCAAAGCGTATAGTTATTCCCAGAGATCACAGTGTTCTGGCGCAAGGTGAAGGAAATATCTGATTTATCAAAGAAAGCGCTAGCGGTAGACCCAATCGCATGTCTGCTGAGGGTTATACCCAGAATACAACATAATAACTATGTAATGAAGTTTGTGGACTTGGTATATGTCCTAGGCAAGAGTAGCATATTCATGACATGGAAGTCGCCGAGGGTTACGGAGTGAAACATCTGCATGCAGGATTTGAAAACAAGGGTTGTTGCTGAAACAGACACATGGGCTGCTCTGCTTAAGCAGGGAGTAAATGAGCCTCCAGAGGGGATATGGGACACATATGGTGGACCATTCCTTTCCTGCGTCAATTACTATGATCTCACAGCCAAATATCTAGTGATGTATGCTATAAAAAGATATAGTCAGTATCCATGAATCCTGCTGGTAATAAGTGCTATGCTTGCAATACTATTGTAGCTTTTGCGAGAAAGGTATGATGCTTGAAAAAATTATGACATGACCCAAATGTTTAAACTTTGGATAAGTTGCACATGTTTTTGTTACATAAGAATAATATGGTAGGTCATCGATCATGGATCTATGTTTTTGTAAAACATGATGTGCCTACTCTGATCATGGTATAAAATTGAGGGATAAAACAAATATATACTGGGGGAAAAAGGCAGTCTCTCCAGCTTCTTGAATGTTCTGCAACAAATCCAGTCATGACACAGGGTCAGATGAATCAATTTTAGGCTCTTCCATTCTCCCAGGGAGATCAATGATCACATACCTACTTTGGAAAACCAAAGAATATGGTAAGCAGGTCGGCCACGTAATACTCTTTAGGCAATTTATTGAGTGCTTGCTGAATCCTACACAGCCAACACTCTACAGGCTTGGTCTACCACACTTCAATTCCAGAGAGAAAAGGTGCAGGAACAGAAGTCATACTCCCATGCTCCGGATGCTATAGACACAGCATCCGTCTTTTATGACTGCTCTTTTGTGGCCACATTCAGAAGAATCTACAGCAGGAATCAATCACAACCCAAAAATATTACCTACTGAAAATGGGCCAACATGATCAAAGAAAACAACAAAGGATTTATTGGATTTGCAGCAGAATGCTTCCTTTGTTGAGGAACTGCCCATACTTTGGATTCTTATGTAAGTAAGGTCACCAGTATCATTGTTGTAGCACTAATACTACAGCAGTGATGCCAGCATGAGCTGAATCTAAACCTTCATGAGCTGCACAAATCAGACCTGATCTCGTTTGCTCACTAAGTATTCGCTTATCCCAACACAATGCATGATAACAATAGCAAAAATTATTTTGGGTGAAGCTATAACAATATTTTTACGGGAAATCATGAAAAGACTTTTCTACTTTAATGCTTCTTGTATTGTCCCTAATATGCTGCAACAATCTTTGTCTGCGATGAGTCACATTAGCACTGCTATCTTCACAGCTAAGTCAACCGCACAGTTCTTTTTAGCGTGAATTCCTTTCCTTTAAAGGGCCATGATATGTTGTACATGATTCAAAGGGCGTTTATCCTCTAGTACAGTTACTTTTACCCAAAGCTTTTTTATCAATTTACCTTTTGAATCTCTGAATGCATTCAGATGCCGCGGACATATAGACTAGTAACGCTTTACCTTGTTTTTATTGCTTTTACAATGTGCCTCAGTTGTACGCTTTCATGATGTATTTGAGTTTTTAACGCCCAATGCTTTGAGCTGCACTTTACATTGTGTATTTTTTAAACTGCTTGGATCACGTTCCTGTACTTCCACCTCGCTCCCCGCTGCCTGTGCTTTATCGTGTTTTGCCCGCTCCTTGTTCCACTGTGGGTTTTCCCGTTTGAGTGGATAAAGCAGGCTATACTAATCAATCGTCGCTTCCAGCCGGGAGAGAAGCCACAGGGATTAGCACTCTAGCTGCTCCTTAGCTATTTAAACGGACGGCTCTCCCAGCGCGCCTAAGGGAAGCCCGTCTGCTCCCAGCCATCGCCAGGAGCTAGGACCCCTGCATCTTTCAGAACAGATACCGCTCCCTGTTTAGATATTTGGGCAAGGAACTCCTAAACATCAGAGGTCTGTACAGAACACATTGCGCAAATAGTTCCTGTGGTAGGTCAACAGTCCCTGGTAGTATGGGGTTTCTTTTTCCTGCAGATACTGCCAATTTCAAAGTGTTGAGCTAATGCAGAAATCAGGTACTCAGCCCATCCCTGACCTGACAGCTAGGAATTGTATTACTGACACCTCTTCCTCTTCTGACACTATACTATCCAGGTCTACTAAGATTTGGAAATGCTTTTGGAGTAATGTTAGAGCTTTGCCTAAACATGCTCTAGAAATTTGGGACTTACTCTCCTCAGAAACACCTGACCTTGGGTTCCTCACAGAGACGTGGCTCAAACCCAGCTCAACTCCCTCTATTACTGTGGTACTTGCTGAGAACTATCGCTTACAACGGATTGACAGGGCAAACCAAGTGGGTGGAGGTATTGCCATCATTCATAAAGACTCCATTAAGGATTCTTTACTTGAAAACTGTTCTAGTGACAAGATAGAGATCTGTGTCTTTAGAATTGATTTCTCGCCTCATCATTGCTGTAAAGGTGCCTTGCTGTACCGCCCCCTGGACCCCTCTGCAATTTTACATCCCATTTAATGGATCTGATTGCCCCCCACTCCATCTCCAGCAAAAACTTTCTTCTGTTAGATTTTAACATACATAGTGAAATGCCTCCAATGCGGATGTCTCTATATTCCTGGCTGATCTGGCTACTATAGGACGGGATAACCAGGCTGGCTTTAGGACCAGGACGATCGAGCAGGTGTTTAGGCTATTGCTTATATACTGGAAAGTCGTGGTGATTGGCAAGGGCAGTCTCTAACTTGCATTTAATGACCTAAAGACTGCCTTTGACCAGAAATAGGTTGTGGCAGATCCTTAAAGATATGGGCATGCCTCCTCTAATTCTCAAATATTGGTCCGGCTCCACGAGGGCAACTATGCTCAGGTGAGATGGGGGACCCAAGGTCAGCTAACGGAGCAGATACTCGTTGGCAGGGGAGTCTGCCAGGGCTGCGTTATGGCTCCCACCCAGTTCTCCTTATATGTAAATGGGGTGGTGTGCTTCCTTCAAGAAGATCCAGCTGATGTCCCAGCCCTGGCGGGCGACAAGGTACCGTCCCTCCTATTTGCCAACTACACCATGTTGGTGTCGAAGACCCCAGTTGGGTTACAAAAATTATTGAATAGATATAAATCTGTCTGTGACTCTCGGCGGTTAGTAATCAACACCTCTAAAACAAAGCTCAAGATATTCAACCCCCACAAATCCTTTAGGAACAACATTATGCTGAATGGTACCCTCCTGGAGAGAGTCATCAAATTTGATTATCATGGCATCCGACTCTCTGACAAAATGCTATGGAGGCCCAATATAGCCAAAATGCTTTTGAGCCATAAACGTGTGGTTGGGGCTCAAGGCAAAGAACATTGATCCTCGTACAGTAGGCCAGTCGTCCTGGCCCTCGTAGTTCATGATGCGAAGGCAGGTAGCTTAACCCTGTGTGGAGAAGCGTTTTTGAATTTTTTTTTATTATTTTCAATATAAAGCAAAATATATACTACTTATAGCAGAGTTTTGGGGGTTTGATAATGTAGATGACATCTGTAGATCCGAGCACAAGTTTCAAAGGATCTGGTGATGCTCCTCTGCAATGCCCCACTAACAACTCTAATGTATGACATGGGCAGGTGGTCGTTCAGAGGCATTGCTAAGCTGCGCACATTGCTCTTCTGGGCCCGTTTAAGGCGTACTCCTGAACTAACCAAATACGCCACAGCACTAAGTTGATGAGCTTAGATGTGGATCACAGAGTCAAATGGATTTTAAACGTTAGGCAAACCATGACACTACTGGGCCTCAAAGAATCATGGGATAGACAAAAACCCACAAAGAAGATAGAGCTTAAAAGCATATATTGGGATGGGATCGACAACCAAAGTCCAATGTGGGGAAACTAACAGAAGAATTCATTAACCACAAGCAGATCAGAAGCCTTGAGCCTTACCTGGATAGGATCCAGGTCCCATGTGACAGGGCATTATACATTCATTTGAGGCTTGGTACACTCCCAGTCCATGCATTAACATGAAGATGGGGTCTACCCAAACCCATAACAGAAGGCGGCCCTTGCTACAGGGCCTCGTTGGAGAGCGTTGCCTATCTTACGTTTGCCTGTTTAGCTAAGAACATCGCGAGGACCAAATGGCTGAAACCGATCTGCAGACAGATGGGCACCCACAACCATCTGGTTGCCCCGTGCATTTTGAAATCCGATTCAAGAGCTCTTTTTGTTTGTGGGGTGGCCACGTTTTAAAGCCATGCATGGTCAGTTAGGGAAAAAGCTTTGTGAGGGGTGCCTTCATTTTATGTTCTATTGAGAGGTCACCTCAACCCAACAAAGCTTAATTATATGCAAATGCACTGGCACTTTATACAAGCCCTCTGGTTTGTATCAACAAGTTTTTATACTTTTAATTATTCATATTTATATTATATACGATTTCAGCAAATAACTTGCAGAAAATTTTATTGTACAGCTTTGGCGATAATTATTTTATGTCTTGTGTTCAAATAACATGTTTAAATGCACCAAGTAAGCATCATTTTTAGATGAATCGTGTACCAATTGATTATTTGTACTTTCTTAATTCTCTACCTTTTGTATAGAAGTTGCATAATGTTTTTATGATGCAAGATTTCGAAGTAAAGCAATTGATGATGATTGGAATCTTTGGACAAGACTTTGCTATGGTTCTCCAACTTCCTATGCCATCGTACACAGACTATTAATCTTGGACCTTTTCGCTCTCGGACTATGAAGCTTAACAAGGGAGAGCCACAGTGATCCTGGTTTAGTCCCACTTTATTTAACATTTATGTGGCTCTGCTTGCTGAAATAATCAGAGAATTCGGATTCACTCCATTCTCATATGCTTATGACACTCAGCTTCTACTTTCATTTAACAAGTATACCCCGAATATCCAAGCTGGCAAAACCGAGAACAAGCTCTTTGGTGATGCCCTCTTGCTTTTGTCACCAGATTGGTGGCCTGCTGAGATGGGCATCGCCCCAGTAGTTAAGAACTGGGGCTTCCGTTTAGACCAGAAACTTACCATGAAGGACCAAGTGGTGGCCACCGCTGGTTCCGGTTTCCATATGCTGAGACTTTTACGCAGAATCTTTCTTCTCCTTTCTCTCTCTGTGAGTAAGACGCGTATCCAGGCACTAGTGATGAGTCGATTGGACTACCGCAATGCCCTTCAGACTGTGGCTAGAAACTCTTCTCTGAATAGGCTACAGGTAGTACAAAACACAGCTACCCGTCTTGTTAGAAATTTACCACCTAGAACTGCCTGCCTCCCTCTCCTGCGACAAATTCCCAGGTTATCAGTTTGCAAGAATCAAATTTAAGATATGTTGTATTGTACATAAAGCCTTCAATAGCAGAGGCCCTGGGTATTTAACTGAGAACCTTATTTCTTACTGGCCAAACAGATCCCTTTGTGTAGGAGATATATAACGGCTTGTTACTCCCCAGTGCAGGAAAGGTGGTAAAGCATTTTCCTATTAGGCCCCCTTTTTACTGGAATCAATTACTGACACATCTTTGAAAATGTTCAGAATATTTTTCTTTTAGAAGACTTCCTAAAACAAAACTCTTCTGAGTTATGGTTTTCTGGTCTGTATTGTCTGCTTTTACTTCCTATACCGCAGAGATATCCCTGTGGGGGTGAGACATGCACTTTATTATAACTCTTTTTATTAATAAAGAAGTGAAATTGGGTGGTCATCATGTACAAGAATCACAGATTATACAGAGTGTTCATCATATATACATTACAGGTAGATCGTGGCTAGACGAGATACCATCATATCAGAAGTCTTTACATTGTGATTAGATCGTCAATGGGTACAATAAGTGGGGTTCACATAAATTGCCACAATATTCATTCCAGGTTGACCATATGCCTACCCATTTCCGGGGGCAGACCGATCTACATAAACTGTCTTTTCTTGGCCCATGCACCAGTCCATATCCTTCTTCCAGGAGCGGCGCTTTGGAGGTGTTGCCGCTCCCCACAATCATGCTATGTTCATTTTAGCGACTGCAAACCCTAGTGTTGCCCATGTTTTACCCTTGAACGAGAGATCCGTGGGCTCCCAAATATTCAGAAGGCACCTCTTGGCTTCCGGGCGCAGTTCCACCTCCCACACACAATTGAGCACTCGCCTCCAGTAAGTTTGCAACACGGGGCATGCCCATATTATGTGAAAAAATGACCCCCTCTCCCCACATCCCCTCCTGCAAAGCCCATCTGCACTGCGACCCATCAGCATCATCCTGGTGCCAGAAATATACACTCGATGTAGTATTTTCAACTGTATCAATCTCAGTTTAGCTGAAATAACTATTTCTTTGGGGTATGAAAGTGCCTCTCTCCATTCTTCACCTTCGATTTAGAGTCCATCCGCCTCCCACTTCTCCCAAAGCGCCAGCATGGAGTCTGGGGTGTGATTAATCAGCTTCTTGTATGTAAGGGAAATAGCCCTTTCTGGGATGTGGTCATCCGAGGGGGGAGGATTCCGGGAGCTGTCTCCCCGGTGGGATGTTCACCCGAAGGGCATGCCTAACCTGCAGATATCGAAAGTGCTCCGTGTGCGCCAATTCGTAGGTGTGCTGGAGCGAAGCGAAGGGACCCACTCCATCAGGGCCCCAAAGGTCTTTTATGTGAGAAAGCCCTATTAGGTCCCAGTTATGAAAGCCTTTAGTGCGGTTCAGTGTACCCAGTCTTTCAGAAGCCCACAGCGGAGAGGCCAGTGTAAGCTGTCGGCCCATCCTAGTTTTCGGTTGGAGACATGCACGTTATAAATTTAAATAAAAATAAAAAAATGTGACAAGCTCACATTGTACACAGAATGCTGAATCGGACATGATTATTGTGGGAAGTGATGGGTCAGCCTTCTGAAGGGCATGAGGGCATTGATTTCTGTTATTTGTGCAATGAATTCCCCTCAAACTTGAATGTAACGCCTTGAAGTCGCTAACTCCAAAAACTCCCTATACTGTAGAACAAGCCGCTGAGTATTATTATTATTATTGCATTTATTGAGCGCACAGCTACCCGGAGGTTTCCCGGCGCTTGCCTTGGGAACCCGTCCTGGCTTTTCCCTGTGAGATAGCCCCTACAGGGCATCCCCAAGGTGAAAGCCAGGCATCCCGCCGCGGGGGGGGGGCGTTGTGGAGATTAAGCAAGCTTAATGCCCAGAGTTGCAGAGTGAGAACCCATGATTAGAGCAGGCACCGAAGCGAGAATTGTCGAGTCCGTGGACATTTGAGCTCAAGACCCTGCCGCGTCGGGAATTGAACCCTGGTCCCGGGTCTGACCTCAGCTTCCGGGTCTGCCTGCCCTACACCGTGAGCCACACTTCTCTTAGTGCCAATCCAGAGCAGCATAGAGCCGCAAGTATAAAACATGCTCTTGTACTCATATTTTGCTAAGATACCATAAGCAGGATTATTTATACAGTAGAAATATTTGTCACTAAAGTGTCAGATTGTAGTCTAACTTTACATCACTCACCTTTTGTGTCGCAGCCCACTGCACCCAATCTACGTGTAGTGCATGTGCATTTGGTATGCGTGCTTTACTAGCCTTCTCAAGCATATTAGAAATTCTCCAAACATGCATCACTAAGAGCATGGAAAAATTAAAACTGACATTACATGTGCCTGCCATGTATTATTTTTATATAGTATCTGTGACAATCAAGAAGCTGTGGAGACACCCTAACCGCAGTAAATGACGCAAGTGGAAAGAAGACACTTTACAAATTTTCAAGGTGCAGTTTTAGCATCTGGGAATATTCATATAAAGAATCTGAAGGAAGGAACATTGATTGGAAACAATAGTACATCCAGCTGAAACAGACAAGAGGCGAACACTGGAATGAATAGTGTCACTTGCATATATTTTTTCTAGTTTTACATAGCGCAAACGTAACCCAAAGGTATCGTGTATCAGAGCGCTTTACATTAGTACCGGTTGCGTTACACAAGGACACATTCATTTTTGTTAGGCACGGGGAGATACAGTGATTAGCCCAGAATCACAGGAGGTTGAGCATCATTGCTGAGACTTGAACCCAGTTCCCAGATTTGAGGTCAACCGTCCTAGCTGTTGGACCACATTCTCTCCCCATATATTGATTTGTACATTATATAAGGTTAACACATCAGGATGTTGGTCTCAATGTTAGGATCTAGGCAGGTGTCATTAGCAAAGGTATTTTAAATAAAAATAAAAAAAGAACAGCAAGTAGCTGCCCTTCACGTCTAGTACAGTAAATGCTCTTTCTTGAGTAGCTGGGGTGCTTTCCTCTACATTGAATGAGCATCTGCTCTGTCAGGCAATAACTTTTTTAGTATCTATTGATTTTTTTGTGTTTTATTTTTCAAACATATACAGAAGACAAATGTTCAGGATAGTGTTTGCCTGTAAACAAGCATGGTAAGGGCACTATTCGAAATACAGCACCGAATTCTGGCTACTAATTCACAGGCTGCAGGGATGAGTGCTGATTTCTTTATCTTGTGATGATAAATGCGGTTCTCTTTTAGTATCCAATGATGTTACTTATCTACTCACAATCGGTTTAGTGGAAACCAAGCCACTGCAACCAGCCCCATACAAGTCCTTAAAAACACATCATTAAGATGAAACAGATTCCTCCATAGACGCCCATTGAAGCTCACTAAACTCCTAGCTAATATTATGGTTGCAAGAAGACTCATTTTTTAGAAATGTTATAAATATGCACTGGTTTAAACATTTGGGTCGGACAATGTGTACATCTCGGGAAGTGGAAGGCATTATAAATAGGTTAAAAGGCTTTTAGGACCCTCCGGGAAATCTTTTATATAATTCAGTGCCTTTAGATGAATGTTTTCCTATGCAGTAAAGAAAGCCAAGCACACTTTAAGGGACATAAACAAAGGCAGATTTAACCAAATTATGGAGAGAAGGCAGTATTGCAACTTATCAACAGATACCCTGAACTACATGCTTCTGCAAGAAGCAGATTCAGAATATATTCCACTAAAGGATGCAAAGCTACAAGGATTTTTATTTTTGTAGTCATCTAGAAAGTTCAGATGGGATACTGCAGATAAGGAGCCATGTCTTCAAACTTGGTGACAAACAAATCTGTGTGGGCAATTGTGAAAGGCACTTATCACAAAGATATGTCCTGAACCACAGCCTCCTATGTGGTTGGGAGGTTAGATGGAGTGGGTCTAAACCCTTTGCTTGTGTCAGCCATTATGGACCACAAAGGAATCCATGGAAAAGAGGTACTGAAGGGGGCCACCTCCTCAGAGAGGCTGCAGATGTTGGCTCCTTATCATTTCATAAACGCATCGGTTACAAAGAACTGTACAGAGTTCTATGAAACTTCATGTCCTGGACCACGTGGTTCATCTCTGTTTTTCTTCTGCTTGACCCACAATGCATCGGATGGAGTAAAACAACAAACCAGGTCTACAAACCTATAATAGATAAGTGTCAGACCCCTTTAAGGATGGCAAACGACACAAAGTCAAGTCTTTATAGTGGCATCATAATGGTCTCACAAAAGCTGCAATAGCTTGCAGGCATAGCACTTGTTACCAATAGGCCTACAAAGGAGAAACATCTGACTTGGAGGATTATATTACTTACCCTGTAAGCATCTGTTTGTGGCATGTAGAGCTGTAGATTCAGATGCCGTGCATACTTCCACCATCTAGTATTGGGCTCGGACGTGAACAACCCATTTTTCTTCTAAGGAAGACTTTGTATCACAGTATCTAGTGACTATCCATTAGTGGTAATAAGCATGGGCATTTGCTCCACTGTTAAATTTTCCCTCAGCCTATGGACCACAAACAGTACAAGGGGAGAGGCAGAAAAGCACAGGAAAATATCCCAAAGTTCATCCATAGTGCCTAGATTTGGGCTGTGGTTGTCTGGTGACAAAGTTTAGTAGTTTGGGTGTGGCGAGCACGTCTATTTGCAGAACCACCTCCCCCCGCAACACAGGAAGTACAGGAGTAGGACCTTGGTGAGGGTTCCCATTTGTGGACTTGTTAATGTGTCCTGCTGAGCATGTCTGCCAGATCATGGTCTGGAATGTGTTGGATGAGACGATGTACTCTTGATTTATCGCCCACTGCCAGATGCTCTGGGCTACAGTTAACAACTGTAGCAAGTTGTGCCCCCTGGTCTTTGCAAATAAATCATGGCAGTTGTGTGGTTCTTTCTAAGACTGTTTTGTCCTGGGAGTGGATGGAAGGCCCTGAGAGCGGATTGAAGGCCCTGCGAGCGAGTTGATGATTGATGTGGAGGGATTGCTGGGCAGATGTCCACTTCCCCTGAGCGGTAAGGTAATTGATATGTGCTCCCAGTCTGTGAGCAAGCCATCCGTGGTGATCGTCTCTGCAGGACCAAGTCTAGGAAGTGCCACCCCTGCAACAGGTAGTTTGCAGTTCAACACTGTACTGAACGATGCATGCAACCCCAAACCAACACTAGATCCTTTAGACAACACTCCACTTGAAGCCATTATTCTGTTTGGCACTATTGCAACGGACATGTGCAGTCTGGCTTGAGGCACTAGGACTATGCAAGATGCCATCATTCTTAGCAGCAGCAATACAGTTCTGAATGTTATTTGGCTTAAATAGAGGTAGCAGGTTTTAAAACGCTTGCACTCAAGATGTACTGGTGTCCTGTGGCCTCAAGGAAGGGCTGCATTTGAAGGGGCCGCAGAAGGGATTTGGTCATAAAGCCTAGACTGTGCAAGGTCTAAAAGGTGTCTGGGTGTGTGCTAAACCTAGTTGCTGCATGGCGCCTATGATTAGCCAGTTGTCCAGGTAAGGAAGCATGTGGATGCTGTTCCTCCTAAGGTTACCTGCCACCATGGCCAGACATTTAGGAAAGACCCATGGGGCTGTGGTAACCTCAAAAAGAAACACTGAACTGGTAATGTTGTCCACTCAATACAAACCGCAGGTGTCTGATGCGCTGTGTGAATGGATATGTTGCAACAGGCGTCCTTCAGATCAAAGGCGATCATGAAGTTGCTTTGCTGCAGTAATGGTATGACATCTTGGAGTGTCACCACATGAAAGTGCTCCGACCGAATGCATTTCTTGAGAAGTCTGAGATCAAGGATGGGTCAGAGGGAGCCTTCCCATTTGGGGATGAGGAAGTACAAAAGATGCACCCCCTTTCTGCAGAAGCAGCTCTATACCCCCCGCAGCAAGGGCCTGTATCTCCTCTTTTTTTTTTTTAAACAATTCTTTATTGATAATTTTTTGATCATTCTTTCCCACCCAATTATAAAAACAACCCCACGCAAACAGGCAATGAATATAAACAGAAATATTTTAAATAAGGCGTTATGCAAACAATAAGAGAGACAAGCAATTAATCAGCATTACGAGTCTGATCTCCCGATCCATTGTGCAACGGGATACCATATTTCTAACCCTTTTTTTTCTTTTTAAGGCCCTTATGTTTGTATATGGCTATTTCCAAGCTATAGGTAGCAAGGTATCGTGCCCGCCATTGCTGGAATGTAGGAGGGTACGAGTCCAACCATGCAGATGTTAAGCAGATTCTAAGTACCGCCATTGAGATAAACAGTAATCCCTGCATGTTGGCGGATCTAACGTTCCTATCTACCCCCAGTATTATTTCCGCAGTGGTGATCTCAATATTACTCTCAAATATTCCTGACAGAAACGTTGATATATCTTGTCTGATAGTATTTAGGGTTTGACATGTAGCTAACATGTGTACCAGATCTGCTTCGGGCTTCGCACATCGAGGACATAATGTGCCTTTACCGGTACTCCATTTGGATATTCTAGCTGGTGTATAATAAAGTTGAAAAAACGTCTTGTAAAATTGGGCTTGAAGTTTGGTTGACATTAATAAGCAATTTGAGATTTCTAGAGCTTTTCGCGTAAGAGGTTCTGTTAATTCTAATTTGTTTTGCCAATGACCGATATGCTTGTCTAAATCATCTGGGAGACTTGCAACTAAATCTTTATACATTTCAACACTATTACTGCGCACCACTGTTTCGATTGCTGGAATTTTATTCATGGCCCTACTGCCACCCCCCTTTTTAGCAATAAAATCCCCAACTTGCAAATATTTAAAAAAGTCACGCGATTCTAGCCCAAATTTAGTTTTTAGGGATTCGAATGAGCGGAAGCCCGTACTGTCATATAACGAGCCAATCTGTGTGATTCCCGATCTTACCCATCGTGTCATACAATAATCTGTAAAGATCTCAGGGAGATTGGAATTTCTAACTAGGGTGGTATAGTGGGAGAACCTACCGAGCCCCAAGAGTTTTTGCACATGGTTCCAAACAATATAAATACCTATAAGTGTTTTAAAGCGGACCTTTTTGAAATGACAGTCATATGTTAACCTCCACAAATGATCACTTGTCTCTTTGCCTAGAATGAGTTCCTGTGGGGTTGGGACTAACATATCTATATTGGGCTCTTGCCTGGGGGTTAAGAGAGCTCTACTGTATTTAAGGATGGTTGCCCACCAATAGATTTTAAAGTTGGGAAGCGCCAGACCCCCTCTTTCCCTTGGTAGGATAATATATTTTTGAGCTCTACGTGTTCTTCCATATCCCCAGATAAAACAAGAGAATATATTATCCATATCTTTAAATATTGATGGGTCGAAATTTAAACAGATGGTCCGAAAAATGTACACGAATTTCGGAAAGAATAACATTTTAATAGGATTACATCTTCCTATGATAGATAAATATAAGTTATGCAGGCTGTTTAAACTTTTCTCAGTCTTTTTAAGAAGTGGGTTCAAATTGAGACTTACTAAATTGTTTAGATTGGAGGTGATATTGACACCAAGATATAGTGCATTCTCTACCACCCTGTCGAAAAATTGATTTGACTATTGGTTACAATCTGGGTTTTGGTTTCGTTCAATTTATACCCTGATATATCGCCAAACTTTTTCGCTTCTTCTTCCATTTGTTTTAGTGTTTCCTCTGGATCTGCAGTAACTATTGCGATGTCATCTGCAAAAGCCAAGGTCTTTGTTTCACCATTGGCTGTTTTCCTGGGTTGTATTAAGTGGTTTGATTCTAGCCTTGAAATAAATGGATCAATAAAGATGGCAAATAATAATGGGGAGCAGGGACAGCCCTGCCTCGTACCTCTAGTCACGTTGATGGCATCTGAAAAATCCCCATTAACCATTACCACTGCCTCGGGAGTGGTATACATCGCCTGAACAGCTTTAATAAACTGGTCACCAATCCCACTTTTCGACATGGCTGTCGATAGATACTGCCAGGAGACCCTATCGAATGCTTTTTCGGCATCTAGCAATATCAAGACCATAGGGTCTCCTGCCACTTCAGCCATGTCGAAAAGCGTGATCACCCTCTGAATATGATCTGTGGTTGATCTCCCTGGGGTGTTGTCTAATGGATACAATTTTATGGATTAAAGGTGACAATCTACAGGCTAATAATTTAGAGTATATTTTGGAATCATTGTTGATTAATGTGATGGTCGATATGCACCAAGTTCCATAGGATCCTTATTTTTTTTGGCAAAGACAATAATTTTCGCCCTGGCCCAGGATGCCGGAGGGAGTCCACCTTGAAAGATATGAATCATTAAGTTAGTAAGAATATCTTTCAGTTTGTTACTAAATCTGACATAGAATTCGGTAGGGATTCCATCAAGGCCTGTTGCTTTACCCGACGGAAGACTATTCATTGAGAGTACAATTTCTATCCAATCAGGAGTAACCAAGAGAATATCTTGATCCGATTGAGATAAACGGGGGCGTGTAGTCAATTCTAGATATTCATCAATACTGACCTGGCTATTACCTAGCTCAGTATAGAGATCCGAGTAATACCGCTTAAAAGCTTCTCTGATTTCTTTGGGATCATGAGTTACAGGACATTTAGTAAAGACCCATGGGGCTGTGGTAACCTCAAACAGAAACACTGAACAGGTAATGTTGTCCACTCAATACAAACCGCAGGTGTCTGATGCGCTGTGTGAATGGATATGTTGCAACAGGCGTCCTCCAGATCAAAGGCGATCACGAAGTTGCTTTGCTGCAGTAATGGTATGACATCTTGTAGTGTCACCACATGAAAGTGCTCCGACCGAATGCATTTCTTGAGAAGTCTGAGATCAAGGAAGGGTCAGAGGGAGCCTTCCCATTTGGGGATGAGGAAGTACAAAAGATGCACCCCCTTTCTGCAGTGTTTTTTTTTTTTAAAACCTTTATTGCAGCACTATAAAAGTACAAGTACGGGCCTACAACCTCAGGGGCAGGCCGCTAGTCAGAAATGTAACCAAACAACTCACAGTTCAACACAGCTCATCAGCCGACAACCCTGAGGTCCAGCAGCGATTCAGGATAACGTTTATCTTGGAGTGTACGAATAGAGTACAGAATATAATAAAGGTTTCATTTTATATTATAGAGATAGACTGATCAGGTGCCATACAATCAAGTTAAAGGAGACGGGGGACAGGTTAAGAGACAGGATATACGTAGAAACAACAATATGAGGGACCCTGGCGCCAATACCTATACAGCGAGATAAACAACAGTACGGGAAACAGTTCCATAAGCGCCAGTTCCCAGATCCTGCTCACACGGACTATCGGTTAACCTAGAAAGCACTAAATTCCAGAACACAATATACAGAATAGTTCACAGACGATACTGACCCGAAGAGAAAGAAAGGGAAGGGAGAAAAAAGGCCATAGAAAATAAAAAAGGCAAAATAAACCCCCCCCCGTCCAACCCCCCACCCTGCACCCCTGCCTATGGCTATAGCCTAACCCCACTAGCAGCGTGCTGTCGCCCTAAGAACTAAAACCCCTAAAAGAAGGAAAAGAAAGAGAAAGAACGGAGGAGGGCCTAGTAGTACTTGCCCCAGCCCCTTACTCCGCCCGCCAGAAACAGGCACCCCCTATCGCAAAGAAACGGATGTTACACAAGCCTTATAGAAGTAAATGGGGGGGAACCATGATACACCGCCCAGCCTCTGAACTCAAATCAGCATAAGTCGAACAGTCACAATAGCATTTCAATCCGCCCCGAATGAAGTAATCTCACTCCTGACCCTTCCGGACCAGCATACAAGCCCTCCCCAACGAGACCCAATGGCATATAAGCAAGTCATAGAGGAGAAGAAAGTCACTCCGTTACCACTTGCAGCGATTGAGTCCACAGGAACTTCATGTACAGAAAGCCTCCCTCTCCCAACAGGACAGTCTCGATGTTTCTTGCCCCGGGGTCGCAACATTTCCAAAATGGGAGGGGGGGGGGGCGGGGGAGACGATCACCAGATGGAAAAGGGTCCACAACACAAGTCTCCGGGGGTAGAAAGCCATTCAAGTCCTGGAAAGTCAATAACATTGGAAGGTGCAGAGGCACCCGCACTACCTCCAGGACCCCATCATCCAGGGCTACGTCCGGTGATTCCAATAATCGCGTCTCCAAGAGGTCCTCGCAGTGAGGCAAAATGGCCGCTGGTTGAATGGCTACCGGTGGTAGTACAAATAGTGGGGCAGGGTCCGGTACAATATGCAAAATCCCCGACAGGCTTGCATCCAGTTTATTCATGGAAATTGCCATTTGCGATCAAAGCACCCAGAGTTCCGCCAATAATGGCCTCAGCGATGGCTCGGACACATTTCGATCCATCCTTTCAGCAGTGTTGCTGCAGAAGCAGCTCTATGCCCCCCTGTGGCAAGGGCCTGTATCTCCTCCTGAAGGAGACGCAAATGGTAAGAGGACAGTTTGTGTGTTGGCTGGGCGAGGGGTGTTCAGTGGTCTATGTTTGAGTTCTAGTTAGTACCAATCCTGTATGATGCCCAGGAACCATCGGCTGGCGGTGATTTCGGTCCAACGGAGCAAAAATCCCTGCAACCCTCCCTTAACAGATGTTGTATGGTTGGAGGAAAGAGGAGCAGCCCCTATGCGCCTGTGCCCTTTCCTCAGACATGCCATGGTTATCCTTGTACTCTGCCCTTGGACAGGGATCCCTGCATCCACACACAGTAGCCCTGTGAAGGGGACGGCTGTGTGAGTCTTGAAAAGGAGTAAATGATTTCCAGGGTGGGATTTCTGGCTGCACTGTGGAATTGGGAGCAGCTAAATTAACCACTGGGAATGGGTGTCTGCAGAACACCCATAGTTTTGGAGGTGTCTATCTTTCACGATCTTTTCTAGCATCTTGTGGACCAGAGAGCCAAAAAGCTATTGGTGTCCATAGGGAACATTTAGAAGGTTCTCCTGGACCTCTGGGTTAAAGCCAGACACACATGGCGGCGCAAAAGAATACTCATGTTTATGCCATGAGCATCTGTGTCTGCCGCATCCAGCGCACACAGCTCATGTTGAAATGAGCCTGCCTCAGACACCAGCTCATGTCCCCTTTGCGGTACTGCTCTGGGAGATTCTGGACTATCTGATCGCAGTGGGCGTGGTAATACCAGGAGAGTAGACCTTTAGAGTTAGCGATACGCCAAGAAGTAGCATACTCCTCCACTACCATTTTGCCCCCAATATCAATTTCTTTTACTCTCCAGTTCCAGAGGGGGTGCATTTCCTGGGTTTCAGCTTGCTTTCTGCTGTATGAATGACAAGGGAGTCAGGTGGTAACTGGCCCCATATGTATGGCGAGTGAAGGGGGACGAGGGAGTGGAGGAGAAAGACTAAGAGAAGGCAATGGAGATGGGGGCCTGTGGTCTCGCTTAGGCTTCTTGGGAATGGGTGCCACAGGAATATGGAGAACGCCCTGAAACGTTTGCTTCCTCTTGTGAGGAACAGTCTAGCTCAGCACATGTAGACGCTTCGGCAAGATCCACAAAGTACCTGTCTGGATATGGACCCATTGCTGGTGTTTTTTTTTTTAAACCTTTATTGCACCTGTATAATACACAGCGGAATGCCTACAACCCTGTGGGCCGGCCGCTAACACAGTTAGGAATTCAAAATGCAGCATTTCAAAATAGTCATTGAAACCATCAGTCTTTGCATAAATCCAAATAAGGCCGCTGCGAAGGAAAGGTGCATCTCCGAGATCTGTATCGACGCTGGAAGAGGTTATGATTTTTCTTTTTTTTTTTGAAAAACAACAACATTCAACTTCAAACGTTAGGAATAGTATTACGATCTTGCTTGAATCAACACAGTGTGAGTTACAAGTACCTCTTGTGAGAGGCCTACTCGAGTCCCGTGCCCGTTTACTCGATCACTTCCCACCAATCTTACCATTACATCCACCCCCTGCCTACTCACTTAGTAATTCAAATAGGAGATCCAGTGCAGTAGCCTCGGCTTCTTTTCTCCCAGCAATTCTCACTTAGCTTTACCCCTCTTCCTCTTCCTCGTCAGAGACATCTTGATCATCTTCCAGCAAAGGGTCAAAAATGTCCCCCCTGTACATATTCCATTTCGTCCAAATCTTATTCCACTATCCCGGGCAGGCCCGGTTAGAATATACTGCCCTTTCCGTTATCACCCTGTCCATATTTAGACACCATTGTGACTTGGTCGGCACTTCTGCCACACCCCAGCGCTGTGCGATGTCTCGTTTTGCCACAATTAATCCTACTGTGACCCAGAGCTGTTCATATCTGGAGAGGTCAGTAGGCTCCCATACGTTTAGCAAGCACCTCCTTGGGTCAGGCAACAGCAACAGGTCCAACGTTTGCGAGATTGTGCGGAATATCTGTTTCCAGTATTCCCGAATCTTGGGGCATTCCCATATGGTGTGAAAAAATGTTCCTTCCTTCCCACACCCACGAAGGCAGTAAGGATGTGGTATCCTGTGGATATGGTGTAGGATGGTCCTAGTGTAGTAAACTCTGTGTAGTATCTTGAGTTGTACTAGCCGCAGTCGGGCCGAGATGCCTACTTCCTTAGGGGACCCAAGCGCCTCATTCCACTCATGCTCGTCCATTTCGTTAGTGTCACCCTCCCATTTCGCCTTTAATAGGAGTGTCGGGTCTGGGAAGTTATTGAGCAATTTCCGATACGTGAGTGATGTTGCCCTTTCCATCATAAAATCAGTGAGGAGGCGGTCCTCTAACGGCGAGGACTCGGCCAGTGTTGTGTCGGGGGGCAGGGCTGCGAGCAATGCATGTTGTATCTGGATGTACCTATAAAGTTCCCTTTCACCCAGGTCATATAATACTTTTAGCCAGTTGAAGGGTATCACCCCGTTCCTCTCCCAGAGATCACCCACCGTGGAAATCCCTATAGTGTCCCAGTATGCAAAGCCCTTACTGTTTCTCATGTTGCCCAACATCCGAGAATCCCATAGCGGGGTCATTTTGGTGATCTTCCCCTTCCAACCCAGCGCTGCTGTTGCTGTATGCCACATCTGTACCGTCAGTCTAGTGGGCCCCAGTAAGGCGCGAACTTTACGGTGATCATATAATGGACCCAACAGGCTGTTCGTGCCCAGTTGCGCCCTGTCAGACTGGAACGCTGGCTCAGTTTGAGGTGCGTGAATCCACTGGTTGATCGGCTTAAGATGTGCTGCCCAGTAGTACAGTCGTAAGTTGGGTAATGAGATGCCACCGTCGTACCAGCCTCTGTGCAGCTTGGATTGTGCAATGCGTGCAGGGAGGTTCCCCCATAGAAGGTTAGAAACCAGCGCTGCCACTTTTTGGAAAAACCTAGGGGCCACAGGATAGGGTGTATTTTCGAGGACATATAAAAAACATGGCAGCGCCATCATTTTATAGAGTGCAGCTCTACCCAGGAGTGTTAACGGAAGACCCGACCAGAACGTGACATATTGTTTAAGTCTATCCAGGTGAGGCTTCAATTCTTATCCATGAATTCCGTTGGGTCCCTAGTGACTTGAATGCCCAGATATTTGAACGACGAGCCCGCTATCGCTAGTGGGCACGCCTCGCCAAGGTTCGGGGCCTGTCCCTGCAATACATACAGTTCCGACTTATTCCAATTCAGCGTATATTCACGCTGCCGTGTGTGTCACAAATCTGCAATAAAGCCGGCACCCCGCATTCGGGGTCTGTTAGATAAATCAACATATCGTCTGCATATAAAGACAGTCGGTCCTCCCATCCCTCACTCCATGATATGCCTTTGAGAGGCGAGGTCCTTATGAGGGTCGCGAGGGGTTCCAAGGAGATAGCGAACAGCAGGGGTGACAAGGGACAACACTGCCGTGTGCCCCTCCCCAGCGGGAACGTGCGCGAGATATGTCCATTAGCTACCACGTGTGCCACCGGGTCAGTGTATAAGAGTTTGACCCACGCAATAAAACAAGGCCCGAAGCCCAATCGCTTCAGTGCCTCAAAAAGATACGCCCATTCCACCAGATCAAATGCCATCTTAGCATCAAGTGCTAAAATCACCGCTGGTGCGCTGATAGAATCTGCTCTAGCCAGCACACCGTGCAGCCTTCGCAGATTCAACGCTGTATTTCTGTGTGGCATAAATCCGGATTGATCCGGGTGTATAATCGACGACAGATGGGGTAGGATTCTGGTCGCTAGGAGTTTAGCCAAAATCTTAACTTCGGCATTTAGCAAGGATATGGGGCAATAAGAGGAACACTCATCAGGTGGTTTGCCCGGTTTAGGAATAGTTACAATGGTCGCCACTCGCTGGTACGGCAGAAGGGAACCCTTCTCTAGACATTCCCTAAACATTCCCAGTAGATGTTCACTGAGGGTTCCGGGCACTGCTTGGTACCACTCAATGGGTATGCCATTGGGTCCCATTGCTTTGCCCGGGTTTAGTGCCTGAATCGCCAGTTGGATTTCATCGGCGGTGATGTCCGCTTCCAGCTCATGTGATGCTTCCGGTGACAATGTTTGGACCTCGATCGGAGCTAGGATATCCTTGGCCATCTCAGGTATGATCACACGCTCCGGGGTGTACACCCGTTCAAAATAGGTCGCGAGTAGTTCCAAGATATGTCTTGGGTCTGTGTGTACCGCCCCTTGATCGTCTTTCAAGCGTTGGATCGTCCTGGAATTACCCTCACGTTTATCAAGCCATGCCAACATTTTCCCGGCTTTTTCACCCACCTCGTAGATTCTATTTCGAGTGTCGGTTATGTGCCGTTGTACTTGGATGCGCAGGTAATCGTTGTATAGTTGTTGTTGAAGGGTAAGTGCGTGAAGGGTTGATGGAGAGGGGTGTTTTTCATGGGCTGCGGTCCGTTCCTGTAAAGCCACCTCCAGATTAACTAACTCCTGTGACAACGGTCTTTTATGACCCGTGATGGAGTTAATGGCTTGTCCCCGCATGACCGTTTTATAGGCTTCCCAAAGTGTCTCGGGGGAATGCACTGAGTGTATGTTTTCCTGGAAGTATTGCTTTGTTGTTTTCTTAAGGGCCTTGCGAACCCGTGGAACCTTAAAGTAGGTAGCGTGAATGGGGTAAATGCGTGATCTGAGAAGAAAGTGTTAGCATGAGTGGCGAGTGGTCTGAAATCTCTCGAGGGTGAATTGCCATTGCGTCTATATGTTGGAGGCCTTCTCCCAGCGTCAGGAAGTGGTCAATGCGAGAGAGACTGCCGTGCACAGCGGAGTGAAAAGTGTACCGTTTCACACCAGGGTGCAGATGTCTCCAGATGTCAGTCAGTCCCATGGCCGTTACAAACCGCTGGAGGTAGGGGACCCCACCCGCATGAACCGGTGTAGGGTATCTATCAAGTTGTGTGTCCAGAACTGCATTAAAGTCCCCCCCCCAGGATGATCTCGCCCTCGGGGAGAGTCAGAAGGAAGTCACCTAATTTTGGGAGGTGAACCGAGTGCAATGCCGGTGGGATATATACTGAGACCAAATTAAAAAGTTTCCCTTCCCATTGCCCCTGCACGGCCGCGAAGCAGCCCTGGTCATCAGTCTTAGTCAGCAAGGGGATGAAACGTGTGTTTTTCTGTATCAGGATACCAGTCCCCCTGGAACCGGATGTGAACTCAGAGTGGACCAACATTTTATAGCCTCGTCTATCCAAGGCCTTGGTAGCCCCCCCTACCAGATGAGTTTCTTGCAGTAGTGCTATGGTGGGTTTTTGTCTTTTAATTGCAGTCAGCACCAACCCTCTTTTGACCTTGTCCCCAAGACCTCTCACGTTCCAAGACAGTAAACGTAAGGAGGGGCACTGTGACTCAGGGTCCACTACCCCCCTTACCGGGACAGAATTTTCAGCTATTAGGTACTATGGGATTCATGGTGAATTGGCCAAGAAGTGGATCAGGCATGATGGCTATGCCGGCGCATAGCGAAGGGCTGAGGGACATCATGGGGGTTTATGATCGTTGTCTATCCCACCCATCTTGCATTGACTCATACAGAAATTCAAACATTGTCCTCGACCGCATATATACATTCCTAACTGTACCAATACAACCCCCCCCCCTGCTACCCTGCCTAACGGACTTTCAACTGCCCACCCCCCCAACTGAACAGAGTGCTTAACCCATCCCGTAACCAGAGTACTTGCGTGTAGGGGGGAGAGCGTCTCCCCGAGCAGGCGGCATCCCTGCGTGCCGTTGGGGTGGTCGTGCCAGTGTCCAATTGCAGCTATAAAACAGTGTGTGAATGGTCAGCGATTGCCCTGTTCATAAGAATTGGAGTATGGGGTTCATTCTTCACCGCCGGCCCCCACGAAACCACGGGATGGAGATCCTTCCGCTCCTCCACACCCTGACGTCTGTGAGCCAGTTCTGCTGTTGCCTCTGCGATCCTGGTTAGACCTGTGTCGCCTCCGCTGCCGGTCCACAGTATGCCACCCCTCAAGCCAGTCCCGGGCCGCCTCAGGAGAATCGAAAAACCACACTTTTTTGTCGGCCACCACTCGCAGCCGGGCCGGAAAAAGCATCGAATACGGCAGTTCCTTTTCTCTCAAAGTTTTTTTTACCTCCAGGAATGTTCTGCGCTTCCTAGAGACCTCTGCCGTGTAGTTTGGGATGAAGGCAATTCTCGAGTTCTGTATTTGGATCGGCGGCGCCACCCTCGCGTCCTGCAAGATGGCGTCGCGGTCTCTGAAATTGAAAAGTCTTGCCAGTATAGGTCGAGGCTGACCACCTGTCTTTGGTTTTCCCCCTGGCACTCTGTGGGCCCGCTCCACTGAAAAAAAGTTTGAGAGGCCTTTGGGCTGAAGTCTGGTTTTAATTATTTCTTCCACATATAGGTCCATGGCACCCTTGTCTTCAGATTCCGGCACTCCTAAAATTCAAACGTTATTGCGCCGGGAGCGCCCTTCTTGGTTATCCAACTTTTCTCGGAGTTGTTTGTTATCAGTTTGTAGCCATTCCATCGCCGTTTGTAACTCGGACACGTCTTCGACTAATGATTTAGTGACAACCTCCACCTGTTTCACCCTTTCATTCATTCATTTTCTGGAGGTCTGCCCTTATCAGGGTGACCTCCGTGGCTGTCACTCCTACCGTTGCCTGCACCTGAGCCAGCGCCGCCAGAACGTCCTCTAGTGTGGCCTTCTTCGCCCCCTCGGACGTTTTCCCCGCATTCTTGTGCTGATCTTGGGGAGGAGTTTGTCTCTCGTAGGCGAATTTGTCCAATTTGGCCTGAGTAGTGCTATTCCTGGGGCCTCTGTTGGACATGGCTTTGATCTTGCGGTCTTCTCGGACCAGCGTTAGTCCGTGACCAAATCAAGGAGGGCCGGTGCTGCGTTGTCCTGCCGTCGTCTGTGGGTGGACACAGTAGTTGACCGTTTCAGTAATAGCCACCTGGGAGGTCTCCAAGACCACAGGTCTTTATCGCTCCGTCATGGCGGGCGGCTCCGCGGGGATGATTGCTGGAAGAGCCCGGGGCACGATGTGTAGCCAATGCCCAAGATGGCGGGTCTGGTTGCCCGAGACCCGGTACTGTCCACGGCGCCTCCAGGCGTGGTCACACGAGTATCTACCGCCACTGGCCGTCTCGGGGCCCCGCTTGTATCACCGGGCCGCCGGAGGATGTTTGCGGGTTGTTCTGGCAGTGCGTCCCGGACACCGGTACATCCGGCCAACCCCGCAGCCGAAAGTTTCCGGCCGGGTCCCAAGTATACGCAACTCCGCTGCCTCCAGGAGAGCGCTAGGCCCCACCTCTCGCCGATCTCTGCCAAGCGATGGCGCACTATTTCAGGGTCTTCGCCGCCGTGAAATTGGACCATCGGGTGCTGCACGGCCTCTGGGTCCGATCCACCCTTTTAAGCACCTCGAAAACCAGGATAAATATCACAGATTTCAGTGGGAAGCCGCCTCGTCACGGGAGCCTCTCTAAGCTGCGGCCGCCATCGTAGGCTGCTAGCCACGCACTCCCCCGACCCATTGCTGTTTAGCGTTGAGGTGTTCTTGTAGCAGCTGAAGAAATGGTTGTTCAAAATCCTCAAAAGCGGTGGAGGACGCAGCTGCAGATGGCGGTCTGGATGGAGCCCAAGAGGTTTGACATCCAGATGGTGCAGAGGTCAATTTCAGCTCTGAATGCCTCTGCACCTACTGCTTCAGGTCCACACATTTCTATTCAGATGGTGACTGAGCTTGCATCTTCAGATGCAGAGCTGAAGCGGGGGTAAATGTGGATGCTTCGAGGAGGACTTCAGCACAGTGTGTGGCATGTGTGTCAGGTCCAGCTTGGAATAGGGGTTGACCATGGCAGAAGGCAGTGGTACACCAGAGACCTCAGAGGTAGCCCAGCAGGTCGAGCTGGCACCACTTTGGTGAGTAGGGGAAGCGATGGCACTCACTGTGGTCTTCGGCACGCAATGGGTCCGCGGACGTTCTTCTGCAAAAACATACGCCTTGACTTCAGCTGCTTGAACATCCAACTATTCAACATCAGACTACTCTATTGCTGAAGAGTCCTGAGGTGTCTTCCACCTCCCTTTAAAGCGCACCATAGAAGCCGAAGCGATGTGACAAGCTCTTTGGTTCAGAAGGGTATTTTTGCTATGGAAGGCAAGACACACCGCACAGGAGTCTTCATGGTGTTCGGGGGACTAACACAGATTATAGACTTCGTTGAAGTCTATCCTTAAATACTTTGCGTGGCAAGCTGGGCAGAACCGAAATGGGGTCCTTTCCATCAAAGGGCCATCCTCAGTAGCATTCCAAGATGTCTAGAACTGAATCGAAGATCACCTGGTGGTGGAGACAGATGAGTTCGCATAATTGTTTCCACTAACAAAGAGGAACAGATTTGAAGACCTGGCGAGAACACCATATGGTGCCGAACTGGAGCGGACATGGACATGTCTGAACCCAATGGCAGAGGAAAAAACAATTTAATAATGAAGCCAATGCCCATGTGCATTTCCACTAATAGGTGGAGTCATTATCAAAAGACTTCCTTAGAAGAAAAGAAGTAGTACATGTCCAAGGCCAACATTAGATGGTGGAAGTATGTACAGCATGTGGATCTACAGCCACACATGCCACAAACACCGTGTCTGGTAAGTAATGAGACAATAGCTTCCCAGCTACAATGGGTTGCTAGTGGCGAAGTAATGTTCAAAGTTGGGCACCACTAGGCCACCCAGTTCGGTAGGCAGGTTTAGTTTCCCCATGGATACTCTATGGCGTGATGTTCCCCATATAAAGCCTATCACAACCCTTTCCCATTGCCTGAATGGGGGGGGGGGAGATAAGGGGTAGAGTGGCAAAATAGTAAAGAAGGTGGGAAAGAACTACGATTTTAATGAGCGCAATCTTCCCGGAAATTGCCAGAGAAAGTCTTCCAGAAACCCATTTGGGACCGAATCGCGGTGACGGCCCGCAGTACATTCCTGTCAAAAATGTCAGCTTTAATGCAGTTAACTCGCACCCCCAAATAGTGGAAAGGATCCGCACACCAGGTTACCGGGGTCCCCCCAGAACATATCCCGGATCAGGAGTCTCCGTCAAGAATGGTGAAAGTATAGATTTCGCAGCATTAACTTGAAGTCCCGAAGCACAAGCAAAATGACTGAGGGCCTGATTAAGTGTAGGGGGATGTTATGGAGGTCTTGGGCATATAACAGCAGGCCGTCCACGTATAACGAAATGGGGTGTGCGCAGTCTCCCAGCGCAATCCCCATGTCAACGCGAGTGCGAATATGAACCACCAGCGGCTCCACTGCTAACACAAACAAAAGCAGGGGGGGGGCGGGGGGATGGGGGAGCGAAGGGTTTAAGAAGTTTGTATTTTTTCTCAGATTTTTTTATGGATATAATAGAAACACAGTTAATTGACTCACGCTACATTGTTTTACCAGTTGGCCGATAACGAAATGGTTACTTACCAGTAGTAGTTTTGCAGCTTTAGGAGTTCCTGGATTCAAGTGAGACCTGTCCGCCTCCCCGGGATGAGCAACTTTTCAAAACATCTGAAGATGGCTACTGAGTATTCTAGAAGGTATGTCTGACGTCACTGAGGCTTAAAGCCAAATGGTTGACATTTATAAAAATAAAAAAAAGGAGGGGGTGAGGCAGGATTCTGAAAGTACAATAAAATGACCTCAAACTTTAACTCCATTGTTACTCTGTTTTGGTAATCCAGGGTGGAAGCGTCCCTTGAGATATTGGAAAGTAGATATCCAAACTGATGCGTGTTGGTTGCCAAGGATGTGCTACTGAGAAATTGGTGAACTCTTTACTCTGCAGCTCCCGAATAGGACTTCTCATACATTTAAACTATGAGCAATAAATGTTTCTTACATCACTTATTTTGTAGGTGTTCAGATCGGACATCTTTTGTAGTTCTAGAAGGAGCAAGATGGCAGGGGCAGGCACAGTAAGACAAGGCACAACAAGTGTTTGTACTGCTCTTGGAAAACTTGGCTTTTCAGGTTACAAAGAACTGCATAAAGTCTTCTAAAGCAGGGATGGGCTGAAGCTACTCAAGCTCAGGTTCTACATGATTTAAAGATAGTTGAAAAGTTACAATCCTCTTATACAACTTTGCTTTTGATTTTGGGTACGATCAGCTGATATCCAGGGAAGACCGAAGTCTTCCAGCACCTGTAGAGAATTCGCCAGGATCCACTAAGTGCCCAGCAAGATACTGATCTGTTGCTGCTTAGCATCGAGGTGTTCTTGTAGCAGCTGAAGGAATGTTTGTTTGAAATCCTCAGAAGGGGTGTAGAACGCAGCTGCAGGTGGCAGTCCGGGTGAAGCCAAAAATGTAGCACATCCAGACGGCGCAGCGGTCAATCTCCGCTCTGAATTCCTCAGCTCCAAATGCTTTGGGTCCATACGTTTGGCGTCGGATGGTAGCTGAGCCTGCGTCTTCAGATCCAGTGCCGGGATGGGATATCAAATCCCTGTGTGCATAGGAAAAAAAAGTAGGGTACAGTGACATCAAGAGGGAAGTATCGGAGTGCCTCAGTGTTAATTGTAAAAGAATCATTAGTGATCGAAGGAAAAACCTGGTGCTTTCAAGAAGATAATTGCAGAATGTGGGAAGATTTTTGCTCCCTTGCCCTTTTACAGGAGACTAAGAAGTGACCCACCTCAACAGGGTTTAGTTGTGTAGTCACACTTTTCCTCTGCGCCTCAGCCTTCTGAATCTCTACCTACATTGTGCACTCTTAATGAAAAGCTGAAAAAAAGACATACAAAATGGTGCCTCAAGATGATGTTTGGTGAAACAACAAAACATTTCAGTCAAATAACCTTAAACGAAACCTTTTTAATGAGGGTGAGACAGGGAGGGGGAAGGAAGGGAGGGCGGTAGAGAACACAAATTGTCTGTCTACCAATCGGGAATGAGTGGGCAGTCTTCGTTTTCATGCTCTGTTAACTATTGCATTTTTAAAAAAAGTCTGCATTATAAAAATATATATATGAAAAACAAATTTGAAAAAAATGTCTACAGACATGTTCTGTTCATTTGAAATAATAACAAAACGTGTTCTATTAACAACATATGTAGGTTATGCCATTATTTATGGACACTGGGAAGGAACCTTATGGCATGGAATCTCAGCTTACACTTAAACGATTTATTTATTTTATTTATTTATTTATTTGCTTGTATAGCGCAGGATTCGACCCCCGAAGGGGTATCTCCGCGCTTGTGTTCTTCCAGAGAGCCAGGCCAAAATCATGAAAGATGCAAAACTACGCTGTCAGAAACAGGTGTGTCTTTAAAGACTTCCTGAAGGCTTGGAGATTAGTATTTTGCCTAAGGGTGAAGGGCAACGTATTCCACAGAGTGGGACCCTTGTAGGACAATGCTCGACCGCCCTGCTTTACCCTCTTGACACGTGGGACCTGGAGCAGCAGTTGGTTACTAGAACGTAAGGAACGACAAGGTTTATAAAGATTGAATTTTTCTACCAAATATTTGGGACCTTAACCAAACAGGCATTTATGGATTATGCAGCAAACTTTAAACTTGACCTGCTGGCGAATGGGTAGCCAGTGGTGTTTGTCCAGAAGGGGGCGTGAGGAGGGGGGGGGGGCCTGGCTGGAGCATTAAGAACCAGTCTGGCCGCGGTATTCTGGGCCACCTGCAGTCTGCTAAGCTGTTCTTCATTGGCAGATATAAGAAGCCCGTTTTAGTAATCGAGTCTGCTAACCACAAGCGTCTGGACCAGCGTTTTCCTATAGTTGTCGGCCAGAAACGGGAATACGCGCCTCAGGAGTCCGATGACCCTAAAACAGGATCCAGTTACCTGATTTATGTGCACCTTTAGTAGCAACGACTGGTCAAGCCGTACCCCTAAGTTTTTCACTACCTGCTTAAGGGCAGGGAGCTGGTCCTTAATCCAGTGGCCACCATTCAGGTGACCACAGGAGAGGGGCCTCCCCAAAAAGCATGACCTCCGTTTTGCCCATGTTACATTGTAGGCAATTGGAGGCCATCCAATTGGACACTGCTCTCATACCTGCGGCAAATGCGAGTCTGGTTGCCGGTGTAAGAGTCTGTAAAGGAAACAAAAGCCGAGTATCATCAGCATATGATACTGGAGTGAACCCATATTCTCTCACAAGGTCAGCCACATTAAAGAGTTTGGGGCTTAAGCGTGAGCCTTGAGGGATCCCCTTGGTGAGCTCCCTAGAGATGGAATGATGGGAACCCAATCGAACACTTTTTGAGCGGCCAGAGAGAAAACTCTCAAGCCAGGACAGAGCCAAACTGCCTATGCCCACCTTCTGCAAACGACCGAGAAGTAGATCATGTGATATTGTGTCGAAGGCAGCGGACAAATCCAACAGCACCAGAATCATCGAGCCTCCTCTATCCTGTGCCATCCTGATGTTAAATCGGTCACGGAGAGGAGGGCTGATTCGGTGCTGTGATTAGGTCTGAACCCAGATTGCGAGTGGTCCAGACCTCCCACTGCCTCGATGAAATTAGACAGGTGGGTGTTCACATGCTTCTCGGTGATCTTACTTAAAGAAGGCAGAAGGGAGATGGGGCGGAGATTGGAAAGGTCTGACCATGGTAGGGCTGCGTTCTTCCGAATAGGGATCACCATTGCTTTTCCCCCATTCCTGAGGTACTTGCCCTTCCTTGAGGGAAAGATTGATCACAGTTTGAAAACCAGGTAATAGCAAATTACCTAGAGAAGCAATCATTTTCGCAGGCAGAGTCCGTAGGGGATCCTGTTTTAATTTGACTAAACAAAGAGGTGACATCAGATGGACTGACTTCTGGAAACGAAGTGAGTAGGGTTCTTTTATACATGGATGACAGAGGGGGAACTAATGGCATTGCTCCTGAGATTCGCGGCCTTTGTGATTTTTTCATAGATGAATTCTATTTTATTCTCGAAAAACAAGGAGATATCATCACACAGAGCTTGGGAAAAGTCATCAGGGCTCTCGCAGGCCACAGGTTTTACAAAGGACTGTACGATCTTGTAAAGTTCTCTGGAAGAGTTGCCAGCTTCAGCCAGCTGTAAGGCGAGACGGGCTTTGTTGAACTTGATTAGGCCAGACTCTACATTATCTATATCTAAGATGGTAGGTTCCTTCCATACCCTCTGTAGCTCATCCGGTGTTACTTTATGCCACTATCTACGCCATACGGCAGGGAGGAGTTTTTGGTGAGGCATGTCAAGGCCAAGAAGAGCGAATTCGACCAAATAATGGTCTGACCAACACACTTGAGTCGCTAACCGACTTAATTTTAGGACAATTAGAGAAGATAGGTCCAGGGTATGTCCGCCTATATGCGTAGGGCCACTGTTCTGTATTTCTAGCCCTAGCATAGAGAGGTCGGATAACAGGGATACCGTATCTGGATGCTGATCGACTTGGGTGTTGAAGTCTCCAAGAAGAATAAAATCTTCCTTGGCTTTCAAGTGTGGAGCCAGTAATTCCATTAAGGACAGTGAAAAACCTGCACTCTGCCCCGGGGGGCGGTAAACTAGTGCTCCTTTCCAATGAATCTTTGAAGTGGGGCTGATCTTAAAGATCATAATCTCCATCATAGAACTTCTTTGTTCAAGTAAGGAGACCTTCAGATCCTCTTTATAGACCACAGCAATACCGCCTCCAGTTTTAATTGGGCGGTCAAGTTTAAGAATCTTATATCCCATAAGGAGCCCTAGCATAGTGGCAGGAAGAGTATGGGGCTTCAACCAAGTTTCCGTAAGGAAGCAAATGTCTGGTTTTACAGTGTTTACCAAGTCCCAGAATTCAAGGTGGTGTTTAGGTAGGGAGGGAATGTTAAAGCTTTTTAACCCAAAAGGTGCTAGTTTCCCCAGTATTGCTACCAGTGATAGGAAGGGTAAGGGATGCCTGAAAGCGACAGCGAATGCAAGAAAAAGGGCCTTCAAGACACGGCCAAGAGCCTTGAGCACAACTTACCAAAGGTGCAGGCTGCAGATTTTTTAGTGACTGGGCCGAGTACTGGATAACATGTTTCCCATTGGAATCCGAATCCCTTAGGGTAAAGGCCATAGCCCCTAGCCCCGTCCTGTCACGGACAGGCGCAGACTGGCTTCTCTTCGGCTTGTCTTAGGCGCGTCCTGAGGCGCACCACAGCGCGCGACCGCTGCGCGCTCGGAATATTGGCAGGGCAAAATAGCTTTTTCTGAGGGAAGACTAGAACGCTCACCGCTAATGCAAGCGGAAGTGTCTGGCTCTTACCTGTTCGCCCTCCGCTCAACGGCTCCAATTGCCGAGTCGGACCAGGGCAGGCAGGCTGTACTATCGAGCGCAGACTTCCCTGTGCATGGATGGGCTCCTGTTACCCTTTGTGGCACCAGGAGGGCGGCGTGAGAAGCGTGAAAATTAATAAAACTGAGTGACAAGAGATTTAAAATTTATAATTGCAGCGAGATTTTTAAAATATATATTTTCTGACTTCAGGCAACCAAACGCATCAGTTCCTAAGTGTCTAGCACTCGAGAACAGCTTGCTGGCGTCAAGCGTGTCGGGGAGACTGCCACAGTCCTCTCTGCCACAGTCCTCCCTACCGCGGTCAGCCGGCAGTTCCTTGCTGTCTAAATAGCCCTTCCTGAGGGAAGACTAGAACGCTCACCGCTAATGCAAGCGGAAGTGTCTGGCTCTTACCCGTCTGCCCTCCGCTCAACAGCTCTAATTGCCGAGTCGGACCAGGGCGGGCAGGCTGCAATATCGAGCGTAGACTTCCCTGTGCATGGCTGGGCCCCTGTTACCCTTTGTGGCACCAGGAGGGCGGCGTGAGAAGCGTGAAAATTTATAAAACTGAGTGACAAGAGATTTAAAATTTACAATTGCAGCGAGATTTTTAAAATATATATTTCCTGACTTCAGGCAACCAAACGCATCAGTGAATAAGTGTCTAGCATTCGAGAACAACTTGCTGGCGTCAAGCGGGTCAGGGAGACTCGGCCACCGCCCTCTCTACCGCGGTCAGCAGGCAGTTCCTTGCTGTCTAAATAGCCCTTCCTGAGGGAAGACTAGAACGCTCACCGCTAATCCAAGCACATTCTCAGCACTGCTAGATTATTCATAGATCTCTTTTCCTTCTCTTCCACGTCTGGATTTCCTTTCTTCGATCAGCATACCCAACATATGAAACACATTTGAGATATATTGAATACAACTTTCACAATTGAGTGGCTTTACCTCAGAATTGGCTCCATGCCTAGCTTCACATTTTAGACTTCCATTTAACCCCTTCCATGCTGGTGACGAACCCCAGCCGTCATGCACTACGGTGCTCGTGTGCTGATGACGGCTGGGGTTCGTCATGGCCCGCCCGTGTTCGTCCGGCGGCCGCACACGGGAAAAATCGCGGCCGCACGGAAGGGGTTAAAGTATTTCCAACACCACTGGAAGTTCTTTTTACAGATATTGACATTACTGCTTTTTCAGAAAGAGATGCTATCAAGAGGTTAGGACAAGAAATGTATGTAATTTAACTAAACTGTCTGTTAATCTACAGCCAGCCCGAAGGTGCAGAGAGAGAGAGAGTGCACAATCCTCCAGAAAGACAGTATGTGGCACAGAACGTATGTGGAGAAAGATACAGCAGAAACCAGCAAACAAAATAATTCACTACAGGCATGGATGCCGACCAAGAAAAACAGCTACAAAGGCATGGAGTAGAATAATCTACCATCTGCTTGGAGGAGATATGAAATTTACATATTTTAAAGAAGAATTTAAAAAATCCAGAATAAGCAGCAAAAAATGATTCAAGCCAATTCAAAACCTTGCAGCACATGAGAATAGTTCAACAGATTGAAAAGCACCAGCATGGACACAAGTTACTGGAAATTGTTTTAACAAACAAAAATGTCCAATGTCAAATCACGGTGTATCTATACAGACACCACAGTTTAAGTTTTTAATTGACTCAGTCACTACAACAGATTGCATAAATGTGTTACATATTTATTGTTCTTGTCAAACAGATACCAAAAAGCACTGGTTTGTTTGACCAATCACAGCTATTTAAACACACATAATTTCAGCAGTCTGATGTTACCAACAATGATTTTTTTCCAAGAGCATTACGTGCTTATTAAACATGAAAAAATTGACATTATTATATACAAGAAATAACTATTTTAATAACATTCTGGAATGCACATCTTCATAGCTGCGGCAGTCCCATCGACATCACTCAGTGTATTTCCCAAGAATATCGGAGTCTCGAAATAGGAAATATTCCTGTAAAGGAAGATTCAGAAATCAGTTTTTCCAGGAAAACGTACACATTTAGTATTTTAAAAAAAAGGAGTAAAAAAGTAACATGCACAAACCTTGTCATCCAATACAACTTTGGTGCCTCCATATTCTGGCAGCAGAATCTTGTCACCGACTTTAACACTTACTGGTTGCATTTCCCCGCTCTAGATTGAATACAAGATTAACAATTAGCATTATGGTCCGTGCAAGAACCAAACATTTAACAAAACACATCAGACTTGCATACTGATGGTGAATAGCAATAAGAAAATTGGCAGTGTATATTTTCGTACAGCAAAACTCTTTTACCAATCCCCATCAATCCGATCAGTCGAGATAATAGTGGAAATGTCCCTAATATATCACTGAAGATTACAATGCCAGTTCAGTGATTCAATTCTACCATCATGGTTTTGCAAACGTCATCAGCGTTATTTTATGGTTCTGAGTCTGCGGATGTCCCTGAATGTTTTTACTCATTAATGCCTTCTCCATGCTCAATTTTACTTGGCTCACTGTTTACCAACACTAGACAGGTTTAACCCATCTATCCAGTTGTATAGAGAAAATAACTACGGTCAGGGTCACTGTATTTAGCAGATCCCGCAGCTGCTTCAAGAGCTGTGTAATTATGCCACTAATGAATATGACATAATGCGGTACATTTTAAAATGTAAAAAGTGTTCCTAGCACAACTGGTAAAGGGTTACTAAAAACAATGATTTTGAAATACAAGAGCTGTATCCACTTTTTAGAGAAAAGCAGTCCCTTACCTCGTGACTGCTTTTTCCAGTGACTAAGAGGCGAATATTTCAGGGGACTTGGCTTTCAAGATATACAAGTGCACATAGTGTTGTGTTGCTCCAACTCTAGTATTCACCAACTTACATTATTCTGCATGTTGGCAACCATCCTGAAATATGGACACAGTCTCAAAGAGAAGAGATTCTGCAATCGTCTATGCCTGGCTGGTGTTAGAGTTGCTGCAAAATGTTGCTAAAGGCTGTTCTGGATAGACTTACCCGAGGAGCCGAGTGAATGCTTCTGCAAAACGGCACAAGACCAGAGATTTGGTTCCTGTGACTAGACTTATCTAACAGCAGCTCCAAAACAGAAGTAATTAGAATGGAGGCCTAGGTGAGAGTGCCAGTCATAGTGCAGTCAGACATTTTAGCGATAGGAAGCAGAATGCAGATAAATCCCTGGACTGGAAGGCGGCGCAGCGCAACGGCAGAGACAATGACCCAGGGAGCTGCACACACAGGAAATACAGTAAGGGCTGAGGTCCCTGCCCGTGCACACGGGACAGGAAATCCATTTGGTGTTCGCACCAGAGGGATTTCCCTTTTTTTGGCCTCAGGAGTTGGGTGGGGGGGGAGAGGGGAGAAGAGCTCCCCCAGAAGCCAGAGACATTTTTTTCCCCTGAATGTAATGACGATTGGCGCGCATGGTGTGTTAACGTCATTACATGGACAGTGAAATTTCACTTTCACTGCTTCGGTGCAATTGTGCATATCTCCTGTGCACTGAAGCATACGGAAGAGGTATCACTGGAAAGGAGACAATCTCCCCTTTCCAATGGTACTTTTCCATAGTGAATCAATGCTTGGGGATCACCGCAGGAAGATTATCCCAAAGCAGGAACCCACTCTACTAGCCACCAGGGGGAGCAGCTTTTTGGGCAAGGGTTATTGGGGCATAATTTTTGGGGAAAAAAAACAAACATTCTCACATTTCTGTGAGGGAAATTTGTGGGATGACTGGGCAGGCACAAATTTACTAGCACTTCCCCAAGGTCTCCTGAGAAAAGATTACCTCGTTTGTGCGGGTGGGCCAAATGCCCGCGACAGGGAAGGGACCAAAACCTATTGTGGAGATATCAAAATGATCTATTACAAAAAGACCTGCTTTTGCAAGGGGAGCACCTGCATTTTCAGTCCTGCGCTTATCAGCCATCTATGGAAACATATCAAACCCAGACATTTCTGAAACCTAGACATGCGGAGGAGTTAGGGAGGTGTGGCTTGTGTGGATTCCCCAAAGCTTTCTTACCCAGAATACCCTGTAAAGATGTAACGTTGTATAAAAACACTTTCTATGCATTTCTGTTACGTAAACTACAGTAATGTGCAGGGTTCCACAAAATTCCTACTACCCAGCGTTCCCCACTTGTCTTGTGTGCCTGGCCCTAGTGCCCACGTCAGGAATGGATCACACCAGGGTCAACAATAGTCCTCATGCAAGGAACACCATTGGCTCTTGTGTGATCCACTCTTGTCATGAGCTCTAGGCCCAGGCACACAAGTGGGGGAACTCTGGGTGGTAGAAGTATGTGGATCCCTGCTTAATCCTGTACTTCACGTCAGAGAAATGTAAGGAAAATTTGTGTTTTTATTCAAAGTTTCACCTTTGCAGGGTATTCTGGGTAAGAACACAGATTGGTGGGGGGGAATCCACACAAATAACATCCCCTGGATGTATTTTCAGAAATGTCTGCGCTTTATAGGTTTCCCTACATGGTTGCCAACCCCAGGAATACTTGGGACACCTACCACAGTTACCATCACAATATGTTTTAAGCAAGTTCCTGCCACAGACTCTTGGCCCACCCATACAAGCGAGGTACCATTTTCATTGGGAGACTTCGGGGCGCATAGGTTGGACAAAATTTGTGTCAGCCTGCAGCCTGGTGATTCGACAACTTTCCCCACACAGAAATGTGAGGAAAATGCGATTTTAGCTACATTTGAGGTTTGCAGGAGATTAGAAAACATTGGGGGATCCACACACCACCACTCTTGACTTATCTGGGTGTCTAGTTTTCAGAAATGTCTGTTTGATAGGTTTCCCAAGATGGCCGCCGATCTCAAGACCAAAAATGCAGGTGTCCCATATGCAAAACGAGGCAATTTTATCAATCAACTTGACGTCACTACAATTCTTTTTGGGCCTTCCCTGTCATGGCACTTGGCCCAACCACACAAGTGAGAAACCATTTTTCTCGAGAAACTTAGGGGAACGTAGGGTGAAGTAGTGTGGCTCACTGGTTAGAGGCGGCAGACCCGAGAACAGAGGACGGCCCGGGACCAGGGTTCGATTCCCGGCGCGGCAGGTTTCTGGACCAGGGTCAGCGGACTCGATAATTCTCTCGCCTCGGTGCCCACTCTGATCAGCGATCACACTAGGCAACTCTGGGCATTAGCTTGCCTCATCTTCACTAACGGCCCCACCAGACCGCCGGGGATGCCTGGTCTCACCCTGGAGATACCCATTAAGGAACCATCTCTCAGGGAAGCCAGGAAGGGTTTCGCAGCGGTCGAAGCGCCTTGGGACCCTATGGTTAAGTAGTGCGCTATATAAATGCCAATACATACATACAACGTCGGGTGCTAGGAAATTTGTGGTTCCATGCAGATGCCAGGACTTACTCACAGAAATACAAGGAAAATGTGTTTTAAGGCAAAATTTGAGTTCTGTACAAGTTTCTGGGTAAAAAAAAAAAAAACAACCCTGGTGAGAGCCACGCAAGTCACCCCATCCATGATTTTCCCCAAGTGTCTAGTTTTTAGGTCTCGGCTATAACGCGCTTTCCGCGTTCTCGCCAGAGAACTATTGTCGGCGTCTCAGCAGTCTGAGACGCCGAAGTGAGACAAGACCTGGCCGCGCGCAGCGTTTCCCCATAGGATAACGTTGTGCGCGCGGCCAGGTCTCGTCTCCACAGCTTTGCAGGGCAGACAGGATCGCGTTGCGCGCCTCTCTGGAATGCAGGGAGAGTCTGCAGAGGGGCGCGCGGCGCTGATAAAAGCTTCGCGTCTATGGTGGGCATCTGCTGCGCACGTGTACGTCAAGAGGCTCTTCTCCCGTGCATTCATTGAATACTTTAGAACCAACGGGAAATCTTTGGTCACTTCCACATTTCTGCTCGTTTTTTACAGACCGGCGTACTCGGAACAACGCCATTTGTGCACAGAAAGTAAAAACTGCACTTGAAACCGCAATTCATGCCAATGTTTACCACCGATTTTATATGAACTGGTTTAGGAGTTGTGTGGCATGTGCTGTAAACGGCTTTTCACTAACCGCAGCTTTGATGTGGTTTGTTTGATAAATGTCTGTTGTTGAACCGCATCGTTAAAATTGCCTTCCGCACCCCGAATAAGCAGCAGCCGTTCGCCTTTGAACAGTCAACGCTGCAAATATATACACCCTATTTCTCCAGAAGCTTTTTTTTTTTTAACAGTTCCTTGCAACTTAGTTGGGCTGTGCAGCTGCGCTTTCAGAATGCTGAATCTTCAAAACCCCGCAGGGGGAAGGATGGTTTTCTAAAAAAAAAAAAAAAACATTTGCAGGTGCCTAATTTCACAATGATTACCGAAGGCATTCCAAAGCCATGGGCAGGGTAAAGATAGGGAGATAAGATTAAAGCACAGGGGAGGAGGTGCGAGCCCATGAAATGGTAGGTGCGCTCAATTATAATGCCAAAATCTGCTCTCACATATTAGCGCAATATTTGGGAATTGTACATGCCCGGCATATACGAGTGGAAACTGAATTTCGAGGGGGTTACATGGAATTCGCGGTGGCATGCTGTCCGCTCCAGAACGGAGGTGCAGAAATCAGTTCCGTGCTCAACTTCCGGTTTCCCATTGGCGTCCTACCTTTGCCTCAGGAAGGACTGCCATACACTGCTGACAGCTGGCGCACCTGCCTGTTGATGAACACGTGAGCATCATGTGGACCGGCGATTAGGGATTCTTTCTTTAGATTATAAAATCATGAGGTGTATACCACTTTCCCTTTTGCCAGGGAGGGATACTATCTGACTATCGAGTATTAAATATTGTGCTACTAAAATATAGCCAGACTGTTGACTATCAAAATATTGTAGGAGCGGAGATAAGATAATCTACATATATCAATATATACTGATTGAGTTAGAGAGATGTGGTCTGCAGCCAATAGAATTTGGGTAAAACCTTCATTTCAGAGGAGTCCTGAATTAACCAAAAAATTATAACAGATGGTCAAAATCAAGTCCAACATGTATACGAATGCACAAACTATAGGTCTGAGGCTTTGTAAGCTTATGTATAGGTTCGAGCCATCCTGACCACGTCAATTGTATGCAGGTAAGATGCATTTAATGGTGCGTCCCATTGTTCCAAAAGCCGACTCTAGTAGTAACTGTGTGGAAAAACACGTGGAGTTAACTGAAAAAAATCAGAATTTCACAATCTTGATTAAGGTCTCAGCTATGAGATCTTAGGAAAGCATGTTAACCTTCATGACTATTTCGGACCCTCATTAAAAATATTTCTCTTAGCTGGTCTCCAGGAGTGCGCACATTTAGGGCTTGCTTTGGAGAAGGGGTGTAAGAAGGTTTGTCAAAAATGGTGCATCAATCATTTCCACCTCTAGCTTTAGAACTGTCCTATGTGGAGTTGCCTACCCGACTAGCGCCCATCTGGTCAGGACACCTCTGACTCCACCACGGGAACAGTTGCGGCTTAATATTCACTTGGCAATTATTTCAAGACTGCTACCATTTTTGGTGGAATACTCAGTGTGCAATACCACAATGCCAGATGCGGCGTACTTTCACAGAAAGATGCATATTGCATCAGTAATACGCTGGATACCTCTGAGCAGGTCATGAAGACAATAAATGCAGGTACTGAAGATGTACCTCCCATTTGACACTGCATTTCTTTTGCTCCCAGGGGTCGTAAAATTGCATCATTTAACATCAGCATTGGCAGATATTCTGTCAGATTGTTTCCTAACAATGTGGCCCCTCTCCTGGCTACAACAGACCCTTTGAGGTAAAACAATCACTAGCGTTGAGGAGAAATGAAATTATGATGGAGTAACCACTATTTGTAATTCACGGGGAAACAACTGCTGTACTAGAAGATGGGAATTCCTCTACTAAAACTCTGCATCACCCTAACAACTGGGAATGGCTGGTTCATATTATGCCGGTTAAACTATTATGCCATGAATGTCAGTAAAAAAATCCAAGAATTTCTAAACAACAATAAGATCCAAAGGCAGAAATAGAGCCTGTGTGATAATTAATATAATAATGGCACTACTAAAGAAAGGCCAGTATAGCAAATTCATCGTGCATCATTTGATAGACTAGATTTCCAGTGCATATCTGAGCCTCACCGGCAAAGTTGCAAATCATATGGTTTCGTGTTCTCTGGCTACCCTGATGTCAATATAAGTGCCCCCGTATCAGTCTGAGTGTGTGCACATTTACAGCATGACAGCATAAACTGTTAGACCGAGGTGGTGTTTGACAGCATGTTTTTTTGCCCTATAACATGTATTGTTATTTACTCCATTATTATTCCCAGGGAGTATCTGACTGACAGCGTTCACTGTTGCGAACACAGAGATTCAGTAAACCTCCATTTTTATCCCACAGGGAGTAACTCACACCATGCATTGTTACCCCCAGGAGTAACTCTCAGAATACAATGTCATTTATTTAAGATTTAAAACAATAAATAAATAATGAGCAATGCCAATAGCTCTACCTTTAATGCTGCAGAGACCACTGCATTGTAAATGCTTGTTTAAAAATTTAGACGTTTGGGAGGTTTCCCTAAAGCTAGGGCCCAAAATACACAGCTAGCTAAACACTGCAAAAAAAAAAAAAAAGTCAGTTTTTAGTGGAAAAATGTAAGGTATCCATGTTGTGTTTCGGGTCGGTTTTTGTTGTTGTGGTCACTAGGCCTACCCACACAAGTGAGGGACCATTTTATCAGAAGACTAAGGTAATACTGTGTAGAAGGTAGTTTGTGACTCCCCACAGATCCTAGAAATTTCCATCCCAGCAATGTGAAGAAAACGTGTTTTTAGTCAAGTTTGCAAGGGATTCTAGGCAAGAAAAGTTGGTGGGAGGACCACAAGTCATGCACCCTGGATTCTCCTAGGTTTCTAGTTTTTTAAAAACGTACAGGTTTGCTAGCCCAAAATCCACAGGTAGGCCCAAAAAAAAAAAAAAAAAAAAGTCAGTTTTCAGTGGAAAACTTATGTATCTAGAGTTTTGGGGCCTTTCCTGTCATGGGTACTAGCCCTGACCACACGAGGTACCATTTTTATCAGGAGACTTGGGGAACATACAATTGGTAATATCTATTCTATTTCTCTGCATACGTGCCTTCCAAAAGTAAGTCAGTATGTAAGAAAGACGCCATTTTGAGAAACTTCCTCAAATTCACATGCTACTCTGGGTACCCACAAATTTGGGGTTATGCAAATGAACACTGCTTCAAAACTGTATCTTGTGCCCATTTTGGATAAACATAGGTTTCATTTTTAATTCTTTATATTTTTTCTATATGAATTGCACTACACCCGGTACAAAATAAAAAATAAAAACACAGCAAGGCGGCTTAGCAGCGAGAGGGTTAAAGTACTGGCAGAAAAGGAGCAGAATGAACAAGCACAAAAACCTACGAGTATGTTACCATGATAGATTTATAGATACTTCACTTGTATCAAAATGTAAATAAGAGTAGGGAGAAGCTTATGCACTTAGCTGTCCGAATGAAGAATGGCTGCATGAAATTGGTCTACATTCAGCCACCTTACACTGGTTCTACTAGTCTCTAAATAACAGATCTCAATCAGTGCAGAGGTCTCCTTTTACATCAAGTCCCAAAGACCTGCATTGCGGAGTCCCGCAGGGCTCTTTGAGCCCTACAATGTTCAATATATATATTTGACACCACTAGCTAATATTGTGGGGGAAAAAAAGATTTGAAGTCATCCCTTAAACCAACACTGACCGAATTGCACTGGCCAAAAACCCACACATCCAAAGAGCCAGAGCAGGTGGAAGATCCTTCTCACATTGAAGCAAAGACCTGGAACGAGCTACTGGCAGACATCAGACACGCCCCCTCCATGAACACCTTCAGGAAGACCCTCAAGACCTGGCTCTTCGGCTAAACAGATCTGCGAACCCCTCCCCCGCCTCCAAAGCACCTTGAAACCCTCACGGGTGAACTTATTTCTATTGATAAGTGAGGTGAAATAAGGAACAGTTTGGCGGAGTGCTTGTCGGAGGTAGCAGAATGGTTGCATGCTCAATGGCTGAAACAAAACGTGACAAATCTGAAGTTTTATTGTTTGGAGGTATTGAAAAACTTTGGAATGAACTATGATGGCCAGCTAAATTGGGCCTGGCACCTACACCCAAAAAGGTGGCAAAAAAATTGGGTTTTCTTACTGATAACACATAGTCCTTACCAGAACAAGTAACCAGGGTTCGAGGGATCAGTTTCAGACTATTACACATTATCAGGAAACCATTCCGATGGATCCAATTAGCTTGGAGAAGAAATATAATCCAACCTTAAATTCCGAGTAGGATTGACTATGACAATGCATTATATGTTGACAAGGCTGATTATTTGTTCTCAAGCCTCCCAGCTGTTCAAAACACAGCTTTCAGACGAATTTGTAATAAAGACACACAGTTCAGCATCACCTTGCCTTGGCCAGCTTCATTCGTTACGAGTCCACAAACTAGCCATTTTTAAGCTATTATGATAAAAAAAAAAAACGCACAGTGCACTTCATGGAATGACCCCATGATGTTACTAAACAAAGTCAACTTCTATCAACTCAACCGGAATCTTAGATCAGTCACCAAGGCATTGATAGCTTTGAATATATATATATATATATATATATATATATATATATATATATATATATATATATATATATATATATAACACTAACACCTTCGCTGCTGCGGTTATTCTGCCGCAGCGCTAAGGGGGCAGGGGGTGGGGGGGCTGCACTACGCGCACATGCTGGTGACAGAACCTCTCCGTCACCAGCCGCAGTTGAGCTGTGCTGATGACGGAGCGGTTCAGTCATGGCCCCGCCCGCTCAATAGAACGCCCAGCGCAGGCGCGGAATCCGCGCAGCGCAGGCGCGTCATGACGGAACCGCTCCGTCATCAGCACAGTGCCACCGCGGCTGATGATGGAGCGGTTCCGTCATCAGCACGGAAAGAGTTAACCTTTTAGTCTCCACCCATTGGAACAGGCTCCCTCAGGGGCTGCTTATTCAACTCAATTTTGTGGACATTCAAAACTTTTTTTCAGGACATTGCTGTATTCTTTTTATGTCTTTCAGATCTAGTAATTGACTGGATAGCACCACGATACCCCTTTGGAGAGGAGTTGTGCACTTTGTAAATTTTAAAATACAAATAGTTAGCCAGAAAGGGACAAAAATACGGTTGATGGCTAGGAATTGACTGGTCATATAGAATTTTTTCAATCCTAATTTTCTACTAACAAAAGATTGATAACAGGTCTGAACTTAACTGACAAAATGGTGAAGGATAAACCACCCAGAATAAAAAGATAATGCATTACACTTCTGCATCACGATAAAGAGAAAAGATTAAGGTGCTAGCTCTTAACCATCTTAGTTGATTTGATTGGTGTGGTGCTGCACTGGGATTTAAAACTGACAAGATCTCTATTGATAGGACTTTGCTGACAGCCAACTTGGGTAAAGTAGCTGATAGAGCGATGGTGACAGGCAGTGGAGGAGATCATAATAAAAATAATGGCAGAAATGTGTGACACTACCCTGTGACTACGGACTACAACACGGGCCCCTTCTGCTGAACAGAAAGATGGTGGAAAGGAGGGCCCGACTGAATAGAATAAGCTCTGCTGTCCAAGATTCACAAAGATGGCTGAGGTTCTTTAGGTGGAACTCTTGATAGCTGGATTCTCAATTCTCGGGAGCCTTAAGGATAGTCAATCTAATTCTCAGTTAAGAGAGCACATGGAGCCGATGCCTCAATAAAACCAGGGACGCCTGGTTTAGCTGAACCTTGGTTTGCGAAAGTGGATTGTGGATTGAGACAAGAGGCTATGAGATTCTGGTATAGTTATTTTACTGTTCTAGAAGTATTCTGTTGATGGGTTTGTTGGGTAGGGGTACTTTACAAGAAACATTTATGGAGGAAATGTTTTTTATTAAGGTCTATGGTAGAGCAGGTTGGATTATTACTTAAATATCAAGGAGACTGGTGCTTAACTGTGGCTATTAATCTCCTGATCACCCTCTATTGAGATTAGAATATAGATAGCCCTGGGATTCCCACAAAGAGTTTCACATGGATGCTCTTGAAAATACAATTCAAATCTGAAATTGCGTAAGAAATACAATCCTACTTGCAAATATATTGGGCTACAGTATTGAACCTGGCCATTGAATAGGGTTTACTGAGGGGTATAATACATGGATTTCACTTGGGAAAGCTAGCTGCATTGCATCAGCTCTTAGAAAGAAGTCAAAGAGCTGGAAAGTAGACTTGGGTAAAACAGAAACTAAGAATAGACACTTACAGGGAGGCGCAAGCCGGCTGACAGAAGCCGGCGATTGCTTATGATAGACTACATTTTTTCATATGTCTTACAGACACATTACACAGAGAAGAAAAATCTGCTAGTATTTTTGCATAAAAGGGGGTGGTGATGAACAGAGTGTCTGAATTAAGCAGACCACTCTTAGCCAGTCCAAAGATCAGGGCTTGATCCATCACCGTTATTTAGCTCACTGCACCATCCCAGCTCAGAACCTGGCTATATGCAAATCAGTCTGTCCCTGGCCCAGTGCATCAAGGGAACAGGGCAGACTAAACTACCAAGCTAATTCTTGACCAGAAAGGAGACGGGAACAAACTAATTTGGATCTAGCCCTAATCTCTTGACTGGGTGAGAGTATTCTGCTTAATTCAGAAACTCTGTCCATCACCACCCCTTGTTGTTAAATATTTGTCCACCCTAAGCGTGGAAGGGTATACTCAGATGTGAGTCCCTTGCTCATTGCACCATCAGGATTCAAGCAAGCCGGGCCGACGACGGCTGAAATGCCAGAAACTGGTCCCCGGATGCTTGTTTCCTTCCCAGTGTAAGAATTGGCTTGGTAGTTTGGTTTGCCCTGTTCCCATCATGCACTGGGACAAGAACAGACTAATTTGCATATAGCCAGGTTCTGAGCTGGGACGGTCCAGTGAGCTAAAAAACGGTGTTGGATCTAGCCCTGATCTCTTGACTGGGTGAGAGTATTCTGCTTAATTCAGAAACTCTGTCCATCACCACCCCTTGTTGTTAAATAGTATTTTTGCATAGCGTCTAAAATAAGACAAGTAGATTGCATATGGTAAATGATGTATGAAAGCAGTTGAAATAAGGGCATAAAAGACTCCTCCAATGATATGTATCTGAGATATATCCAGGATGGCTGTCTCCTACATGGGAAAGTGCTGAGAATTATTTAAGAGACCCATCCCTTTCACACTGGTCAGATGAAAACTTGCCTCTTTGGTGCCCCGCCCATGTAAAGAGAAGCTGCTAGAGGTCATTAAAGCCACAAACTGCAAGAAGACTAAAGAAATGGACAGTCCACCTGAAGTAGTATAACAAATATGCAGGTCTCCTGAGCCATAAACAACTAGAGGTCAACGAAGAGGGAGGAGGGACTTCGATAATCTTCAGTGAGGGAAGTACGGATAGTGGTTGTGACTAAGCCAGACAAGAACTTGAAACCATGCTTATCTGATTCCCCCACTCGCCCTTAAGCATAAACACAAAAATATTGAGCAAGGTATTGCCACTGTGGTTCAGGCACTGGCGTAACATGACCAGTAGGGTTTGTGCCTGGAAGCAATACCACGTTGAATCAGAGGACGTTGATCCATGTAAAACAATTTGTGGGATCAACAGACAGCGAGTTTGCATTGGCCTCCTTCACCCTGGAACTGGTATAGTGTGCTGGCTTATTGCTGAACTGTTACAACTTTAGTTCATAGACCAGGTTTTCTACACAATGTAACCATCCAGTGCATGTCTGCGGTGTGGTAAATTGGATGCAGGCTTTATACTTTTGGGATGGTGATGTCATGATGCAGAAATACCGTGAGGTGTTTGCAAGCTTATGTTTAATAGTCCGTTGAATAAGAATCGCAATTGGCTGGTTGAAGGAAGGTATCCCAGTGGTGAAAAACAGTTAGGGTATACAGCGGAATGGTCAGGTATTGAGGAACTGCACATTAAGAGTAAATATGGCTCAGTCTCTGAGGATCTAGTCACATTGATAGGACTGGTAAATTCCATGCCCACTTCACCCAATGATCTCCCAGCAGAGGCATGGCCAATTGTTTCGAATGGCAGTAACTAACAGCAGTACGGTAACTATTCTCAGACGGATGAAAAGGGAAGCAGATTGTGTGAAAGATTTACTTGACCCTTAAACTACACAAAGGTTAATATATCTATGGAGATTTTCCGTCTTGCTACATACAGCACTTCTATTCAATGGATACGATGTAACATGTTAATTTGCTATTTAGTGGAAAATAAATAAAATGTATACGTTAAGAAAGGAGACAAGAATTTCAGCAAGGTGGTGCGAGTATTCTAAAAGGTATCTACAATAGAAATCAAATTTGGTTGGAAATATTAATTCATCCATTGCAACAAACATTTTAATGCACAATCTTCATGTTTCTCTCAGAGCAGTAGTTATTTCAAAAAGGCACTCAAAATATATAATACTCCCAAATGTTTTGTGGGTTCATAAGCTTGAATCCTAAAATTGCCATTTAATGAATGTGTAAAGATTTCTTGCACAAAAGACATGTTCCAGAACACAGACTAAATTCAACACAGAGCTACAAGTGACACTAATTACAAAATAGAGGAGGGGTGCAGAATAAGTCACAACAGTTAATATTAATAAAATGGTAGATTTATAGAGCGCGCGGCTGCCCCAGCCAAGGGGCCTCCTGGCGCTAAAAGCATTGGACGGGCGACAGGCAGCAGAAAGAGCAAAGAGCAAAACAAGAACATACGAGACAGACAAAAATAAAGTGAAAGTAGCAGAAGGAGGCCTATAGTGAAGGGAAGAGGTGGGTCTTGATAGCCTTGCGAAAAGCCAGATAATTCTCCATAAAGAAGGTGAAAGCAGCAGAAGGAGACCTATAGTGAAGAGACGAGGTGGGTCTTGACAGCCTTACGAAAAGCCAGATAAGTATCCATACTCTGAATATGTAAGGGGAGAGAGTTCCAGAGTTTGGCTGCCAATGTGCGAAAGGAACGCCCACCAGCACGTACCCTCCTAACTTGGGGAACAGCAGCCAAGTGATGACCAATTGAGCGGAGTTGGCGGGTAGGGATATATGATGAAAGCAAGTTGGCCAAGTTGCCAGGAGAGGAAGAGTTTAGGATCTTGAAGGTAATACAGAGGGATTTAAACTCCACTCGTCCGGCCACCGGCAGTCAATGCAGCGGACAAATCGCCCTTGAGATGGAGCAAATTCTGGGAAGCCCAAGAGGCATTCTGGCAGCAGCGTTTTACTCCATCTGCAGTCACAGGATCTCCCTCTTACTATCCCCCAGGTAGAGTGAGCTGGCATAGTCTAGTCTCTACAAAACTGAGGTCTGGACGATCACCTGCCTGATGAATGGATCAGAAAAAAAAACCAGTGGTTTGAGCCCCCGTAATATAACAAAACACGTCGCTGCCACTTTCTGAGTTTTGAACTGAAAGCAGAGAGCCGAGTCGACCCAGACACTGAGGCGCTTCACCGCCTGTTTGGGGGCAGGAGCACAGCCCAGAGTGGGAGGCCACCAGCTTTTAAACCACAACTCTGGGTCTATCCCTACCAGCAAGACCTCAGACTTGCTGGCATTAGGCTAGAGGCAGTTGGCAACAATGGCTTCTATGCCTTACATAAGTTGTGCACCATTGCATGTTTTACATGTGGTAAACTGCTCCACACAAGAAGCTATCTACTTTATTAATGTAGGGATTTTAGTAAAGTTATACATGCTATCTTCTGGAAACTTCTGGGAGGTGATTTCACGTAGTAGGGCAATCATTGGAACAATGCAACTTTTCGGATTATAATTGAGCGTTTAAAATGTAGACTGGTACATAGCTGAGGCCGACTGGTTAATGCGGGCCTCCTTGAATGTAATATGAAAAGTCAGCCATCACTCCTCAGTTCACACTACTTTTATATTACAATCTTAGTTATATTTATGTGACCAGAGACTTCGTATTTAATTGTAATTTAACACCCTCATTAGAGAAACTAGTACCAGTCTCGCAAAAACACAACTGTATTGACTCTTTAATTTTGTGACCCAAGTGATCTAAAAAAATGCTTTTTAATCATTCGATTGGTACCGCCCAAATCATTGTTCTTTTTTTAAAATCTTTTTAGTGCCAAATTTTTCCCACTTTTACGTACATACAGGGCACGACAATGGGCTATACAGTACACATAGCAAGGCATATTAACAAAGAAAAATACAGTATTTTCAAATTACATAGATATCAAACAATATTAATGCATTCTATCCAGATCAATACAAACCATGTTAAACAAATAATTTAATTAAGCCTTTCAATCCATACTCTCTTCTTTCCAGCGAGTAATAGGGCCCCAAATCGGTCTACCAATTTTCCTTCCCTTTTTCCCTTTCCTTGCATAGATCTCAATCTCCAGATTATAAGTTGTCAGTAATTTAACCAGCCATTGATGAAATGTCGGTGGTTTAGGATCTAGTCATACCGATGCAATACAGAGTCTTAGTACCGACATAGCTAAAAATAAGAAATATTCCCCTCTATCCTTTGCCCTGGTGTTACTCTGCTGTTGTCCCTCCTCCTCTTTTTCCCCCAAAAGAATAGTTGAGGGAGTTAGAGTATCTATTCCTAACCCTCGGTTTATAAAGCCCTCAATGTCTTTTATAAGTAGCTGCAAATGAGGGCATTTTGCAAATATATGTGTTAAGTCTGCTTCTGAGCCCCCACATCTAAAGCAATTAGTTCCAGTTGTGCCGCCCCATTGGGCTATCTTAGCAGGCGTATAGTAGAGGTGATACAATGTTTTATAGTTTTGTGCCTGTAAAGGCGCTGAACATAACAATGTGTACCCCATTTCTAAAGATATATAAAAACTTTCCTCATTAATTTCCAAATTACGTTTCCACTTAGTTGCCCATTTCTCTATGTCATACTCTTTTGAGATCAATAACTCTGCATAAAATCTCTTAATGGTCCAATCCTCCCCTACTTTTATTACTTCCATAATTGCATTTTTATTAAACCCTGATGGACCACCTTTCTTACTATAGAGAAAACTCCTAATTTGTAAATACTTAAAAAAAATGTCTTTTTTTTCTAATGCAAACTTGATTTGTAGTTCAGAGAACTGGTAGACTCCTTGCTGCCCCAAGATGTCTCCCACCTTTCTAAGCCCTTTTCTTTCCCATTCTGCCAATATGGGCCCAGAAACAACTTCCGCAGATAGATTTGGGTTTCCTTTCAATCTCGTGTATGTGTTATACCGCCCCAGCCCGAATCTTTTAGTGAAAGCTTTCCACACGGTATGTGCTGCAGTGAGAGTCTTAAACCGTGTCCTTTTGTAGTAGCTGGGTTCAGTGTATTAAAAAAAATAATTCTGCTTCTGGCCCCAATAGCAAGCCATAAATTGCCAGTGATCCCAACTCGTCCCCCCCCCCCTTCGCCTTCTCCACCCTCCCACCAAGCCAACCATATTTTGTAAAGCTGCTGCCCAATAATAAAACCTTAAAACTAGCAGTGCCCACCCTCCCCTCTCTCTTGGTAATGTCATAAACCTGAGTGCTCTCCTGGTTTTTCCCTTTGCCCATATACATCTATTAATCATATTTTCTATCTTCTTAAATAGGTTGTTCTCAAATAATAAAGAAATTGCTCTGAAAAAATAAAGAAACTTAGGTAAAACCAGCATTTTTACCACGTTAGTTCATCCCACAATTGACAGGTGCAGGTTGTCTAATCTATCCAGATCCTTCCATACTTTATTTATTAAAGGAGCTATATTTGTTTCCACTAAATTATCCAAATCAGCCGATATAATCACTCCCAAATATGTTCCAGAAGTAGTAACTCTGCTATCTGCGCAGGGGGTATGCGATTTTTTAATTATCTGGGTCTTAGCAGTGTTAAGCTTATAACCCGAGATTTCTCCAAACCTCAGAGCTTCAATTTCCACTTGAGCAATAGCCTCAGTTGGAGCTGGTGTAATTACTGCAACATCATCGGCATACGCCAATATTTTACAATGCCCAATTCGTGTAGGTAATGATTTTATTAAAACGCTCATCTCTATTCTCCGGATTAGTGGGTCCATGTACATTGCAAATAACAATGGGGAACAGGGACACCCCTGCCTCGTACCTCCTTATCCCAAATTGCGTTGTAACCCCCGCAATCACACGCACCGAGGCCACGGGGTTTACATATAGCGCCTAGACTGCTTTGATAAACCCCTGTTTGACTCCTGATCTTTCCAGAGTATACCACAAGTAGTCCCAGGAGACCCGATCAAATGCCTTTTCTGCATCTAGTAACATGATCGCCATCGGGTCCCTTGAGATTGCTGCAGCATCAAACAGTGTTATCACTTTACGCGTATGATGGGTGGTGCCCCTTCCAGGTATGAAGCCGTGTTGATTTTTGCTCACCACCCTATCTATTATCTTAGCGTATCTTGTCGCTAATGCCTTGGAGAAGATTTTAGTGTCCGTATTCATCAACGTAATAGGCCTATATGACCCAGGTTCTTCTGCGGGTTTCCCTTTTTTTAATATTATAACTATTTCAGCACCTCCCCATATCTTAGGTATTGAATTACCGGCTTGCGCCTGCTGCATTGTCCTAAGCATGTCAATTTTTAGAGTATCCCAGAATATTTTATAAAACTATTGGGATCAGGTTCGGACCTGCAGCTTTTCCAGATGGGAGGTTTGATATAGCATTTTTTATTTCTTCCTCCTGAAAAATCTCTTCTAGACTGTCTGCCTCCTCTCCCGTAAATCTAGTTACCGGAATTTCCTGTAGGTATTCTCTAATTTTCCTGGCATCTCCCCTTATCGGCTCCTCATATAGCTTTACGTAAAAAGATCTAAAAACTTCCCTTATTTCCTCGGTCTCTGTGTGTATCCTACCAAAAGTGTCTTTAATCTCCCTTACAGTACCTAATGCTTCTTGTTGTCTTGTTCGAACTGCTAGAGTTCTTCCCACTGTTTCACTACACTCATGACATTTTTCTCTTTTAGTAATGTAGAGTTTTGCAGCCCTTCCGGCAATGTCTCCCTCAGCTTCACCTTTCGCTTTTAGTAGTTCCAAATACACATTTTCTAAAGGGGTTCCGCTCCTGATACACTCCTCTAGTTTCTCCTCGGCTTTAAGTACTGCCTCGGCCAATTCCGTGTTTCTCCTCTGTTCCCGTTTTCTCTTATAAGAGCTAAAGCTCAAAGTCTCCCCCCGTACCCCCGACTTGAATGCATCCCTTACCACCCCCACAGAAGAGCTATCTCTATTGTTCTCGAAGAATTCTTTAATCCATGATTTCATATGCTCCACATATTTTTCTTCCAGCAATAATCCTCTCTCAAAAGTCCATTGTCTTTGCTGTCTAGTATTTATTGATTTTTTTAATGCGAGGATTAGGGGATTATGATCGCTTAGGATCCGGGGGTCTATCAATCCTTGATTCTGTTAATATTTCATTTGAGACAAAAAAGTAGTCCAATCTCACACAGATTTTATGTGGGGCGGAGTAGTATGTGAAGCCCTTATTCCCTAACCTTTTCCCCCAAACATCAGATAAAGCATTATTTGCCACTAATTCCTGTAAGGCATGACACATTCGTCTTTTTCTACCACAATATTTACCAAATGAACCTAAGCCTAACCCATCAGCACCATTAATATTCAAATCTCCTGCCATTATAATTCTGGGAGCCCAAGTAGCTAATTCCACATCTAAGAATTGAAAAATCGCCGGGTCATCCTCGGTTGACCCATATACACTTATCAACGTTGTCCACTCCCCATCTATCATACATTCAACCATTGCCCATCTCCCCCATTGATCTTGTGCCTTTTTTCTCAAGCGTACTTTTTTTATCTCTGGATAGTATAGCTACCCCTCTTTTTTTAACATTTTGCTGTGAAGTCACTAGTACTTGAAAACCCAGCTGTTTCAGATAAAAGTCTTGTGAATTCATAACATGTGTTTCCTGGATAAAAATAAAATCCACATTCATTTGCCTTAATAACAATGAGACCTTTAGCCTTTTTTGAGCATCATTCAACCCGCACACATTCCATGTCACATATCTAGTCCCCATGGGTGGTTCCTTATATTACTGTTATGCGTACTACTATACTTATACTTCTACAATTTCCCATTGTGTCTTCTTTTCTCACCCCTATCAAGTATATTTCTCCTTCTTTTCAACCTCATATCTCTTATCTTATCTCGTTTTCCTCCCACCTCTACCCTTGCTTCTGTGAATGATTCTGTCTTTTGCTGCCGTGTCGTGCCATGTCCCCTCCCCTCCACCCCCCCCCCCCCAGACCCCTTCCCTCCCTCCCACCCTTCCCCTTCCCTACTGGCAAAGAGGTCAATGTTGACCTCTGTCTGACAGCCGAGCCCCCCCCCCAGAAGGCTTCTCCACTCCCATTCTCCCGAAGTGTCAATATCCTTTTATAAAACCTGCATCACCGGTACTATTTATCCATGCTGCTCCCACCCTTGTTACTTTGTCTTCTTTCGTTTAATTTTTTTTTTTTTTGTGTCACATACTCGGTTTGCCTTATGGCTGCAGCCCTCTCGTTTTGTGCTTTCCCATCTCTTTGTGCTTTCCCTTCTTTTAAGTAATTCAAGTATTCCTGTGCTACTACTTCCGAAAAGAAGACCCTAAATTGGCCATTATAGCCAACTTTGAGTCGGCAAGGAAACATTAGGTATACTTCACATCCCAGATTCTGAAAGGGTGTTATTAGTTGCCTCATGCGCCACCTTCTCTCCACAGTAGTGTGGCAAAAATCTGGGAGGGGTGAAAAATGTTATATCCTTATATGAACGTTTAGCCATTGGCTTTGCCTTAGTAATTACTTCCTCTCTCAGCAAGAAATTCCCCATGTATACTAGAATAGCCCTTGTTTTCAGATTTATGTTTTTTTCTGCGTTAAGGGAAACCTGTGTGCGCGCTGCACCTACTTGTCCCAATCCTAGTTATCGAGCTCTGGAAAAGCCCCCTTCAACAGTTCTACAACAAAGGCGCGTATGTCCGACCCTTCCTCAACCCCAAGCAGTCTTATGTTGTTGCGCCTTTGCCTATTTTCAAAGTCTTCGAGTTTCCACAAGACATCAGATGATGTTTTTTCTTGCTCTTCTCTGTACTCCTGCAATTTTACCATTTCGTCCTCAACTTTGCCTGTCCTCTCCTCCACTTCCGCCAACCGACTGGCCATTTCTGTATACATTTTATCAACCTTGCGGAGAGACCCTTGTATTTTTTTGTTTGCATGCTTAGCTCTTTGGCTCTCCTGACGGGCCTCTCCCTGGATCTGTTTTAAGGTCGAGAACAAAAGATCAAAGTTTGCTGCATAGCTATTTTCCTGTGTCTGTGACCGTGTCCGTGTCTGGTTTTGCGAATTGTTTGGTTGCTCAGAGCCACCAACTGCACCCTCCTGATACAACTGCGAAGTGGCTGCATAGTCCCAATCCAGTTTTTTAGCCACCCCAGATTGTATTACACTCCCCCTTTTCTTTGTTCTTCTGCGAGTCCTTCCCTTAGCTCCCTTGTTTCTACTTGGTTTAGACTCTAGGTTTCGTTTTAGTATAGTGTTATGCTCTGGATCTGACTCAGTCTCTAATTCGGAGGTATCTGTCTGAGATGTCTCTGAGTCACTTTCCGTAGATATTGATGTGACATCCATATTAGTGGATGAGTTATGACTTAAATCCGACTCTTCAGACTCTTCAGTCTCGACCTCTTCCTTATCATCATTCCCAGTAAAGAAACAGTCATCGCTGGGTGAGCCAGTAGCTGCTGGGAGGCAATCGGTATTTTTGTCAGCATACTCTTTATCTATCCCCCCCCATTATTTGTTTGAGAGCCATCTGGAATGCCCTCCGAGATATTATTGATGGCATTATTAGCTTTATCGCTTTTACGCGCTAGAATGACTGCAGGGTTATCTTTTGAAAAAACTGGGCCAATCATACATACCATCTCCTTATTGCTATTAAGTTGTTGAAGCACTTCAGAAGTGCTCTTAGTCGCTTGGGATTCCCCCCCTTGCTCCTTACCCAGTTCAGCTGGAGTCTGTAGCGTGATTACTGCAGGCAATACTGTAGGCTCTGCAAAAGCCTCTCTCATATCAGTTTTATCGTGTGTATCAGTTTCACCCGTTTCGCCTCTGACACAGCCCTGCGGTTCTATGCTTGTATTCGTTTGTGTATTCACGTTTTCCAAACCTGAGCAGGTGTTTCCAGTATGATCTTCCTTATGCGTTGCTGCAACATCGCAATCCACAATTAGCTCCTTATTTTCGGTCGTCCCTTTCTGTGGGCGGCGAGTGTCTCCTGACACACCGTCTCGTTCTTCCGCCTGACTCAGGGCGGCTGTTTCTTCAGAGTGCTCCACACTCCTTCCATCATTGACGTCATCCTCCGGTCTCATTGCGGACTCTGAGCGGTCAGCCTCTGTTATATCACTCGCTCCGGTTAGCTGCTCTGTAATCCCATCCAAGCCGTCGCAGCCACTCAGTCCGCTAACATTAGCAGTGTCTGATATGCCCTCGGTTCTCAGTCCCGGGAAGGATTGAAACAATGTCTGCTGCCGGAGGGAGGCTTACTTTGATGATTCAGAGCCGGCATCTATGCTCTTTTTTGACTGTTTCTTTCTTCTTCTTTTTTTCCGTATCTTTGTCCTGCTTTCTCTTTTCTGCAACAGATAGTTTCACTTCTTTTTTTTTTTTTTGAAAACCTTTATTCAACATTTGCACATATATACAAAACCGGGCCTACAACCCCCAGGGCTGGCCGCTAAGCAGTTCAACATAGTATCACAGTCAGTTTCAAAGCAATTGTCCCTGGGGATCATAGTAGCTCAGAATACCAAATACAGTGGTTGGGAGTGCAGTTCGATGCGAAACAGGATAGGAGGTTTTCATTTTCGATACAAAATAGAAAGGATCAGGTATCATATAGTGTCTCGGACCATGTGAATGGGGGCGAACAGGAAAACGATGCGTCCATACCAAAGTCGCTACCCTAGCAATCAGCGGCGTTTAAACATGCGACATCAGGATAAACAGCACATCATCAATATCCACACCGTCCTTGTCGTCCGCCCCCCAGCACCCAGGCCCCGGAGAGGTATAGGCACAGGTATAGAGATGAGGTTGCAAAGAGAGCCGAACCCACTACACTAACCCGGAAAAGGAAAGAAAGGCAAGAGAAGAGAAGAAGAAAAAGAGGCCATAGAACAAAGACAAAAACGAAACACCCACCCCCACACCCTGCACCCCTGCAAATGACTACGGCCACCCCCACGCAGCGTGCCTGTCGCCCAGCAACCAGAGCCCGAAATATAAAAGAAAGGGAAAGAGAAAAAAGTAAGAAAGCCCCACTCGAGAGGGGAAATCGGAGGAGGGCATAATGCTACGGACTCCCGGTCTCCTTCCCCCCAACCTAGCCAACCCTGCCCCGGAATCCGTTAGGACAGTGAAGCAATCCAGTCAACCATAAATTCACCTCGATGAGCCCAGACAAAGATCTCAACCCTGACCCCTACGATCAAATGTACTGAAGACGGTAGTTAAGGGAAGTCCCTTACACACAATGTCCCATAAGTCGGCAGAACAGGAGCGCAGAGATGTTGATTGCTGGTACCACCATCGCCCCTCCTCATCTCCGAGGCCAAGCTTCGTCTCATCCGCCATCTTGAACGACCGGTGGAGGAGGGGGATAAACAAAGTCCAAAACCGCATAGAGTACAAAGTAGAGAATACCACAGTGGGGACGTATAAATGTTCCGAAGGGTGCAGGATCGAAGGTTCCAACAGTTCAATCGGGTGTCCAGGCACACTCCAGTCTGGCAAATCCGACACAATAGGGGCAAACACTGTTTCCACCGCCGGGTCTAAATACACCTCCGAAGCACCCATTGCAAAGTGGGCTGGCTGCCGGGTCGCAAGCGTCGAGTCAGGGTCTGGTCTCGAGCCTGTGACTTCATCCATCGCAGACAACAAGGCATGAGTCCGAGCTTTGATAGTGCCCTGAAGCGCCATAAGTGCCTCCATCACCGTTAACAAAGACGGGCCAGATAAAACCCGCTCCTTTAAACTTATTCTGTCCGCAGGCATGGTGACCCCAACGGAGAGGCGCTTTCCCTGGGGCAAAGTGAAACTGAGCAGGAATATGCTAGGAGGGAACGGCGGTCAGCAAGCAGTGGTACGCGGCGAGGCGCCGATCCGGGGGGGGGGGGGGGGGGGGGAAAATCGGTGTTATGGATGCCGGATCCCCGGTCGGGGACCCTCACAAGACAGTACCTTGCGTCACTCGTCGCCTCACACGCTACAGGGCACCAGGCAGCTGATGGTAGCAAAACAATCGGTAAAAAGTTCGAATGGACCGGAGACCGGGCCCAACCGCATGCAGCAGCCCGTTGTTGTTCAGCTCGGACCCGGCAGGGCCAGCACTCGAGATCCCGGCCTCCCCAGCAGGTTAGGCCTCAGTACGTTCGACGTATCTACGCTCCACGACGGCGGAAAAACTCCGGGATTGCACCACTGGAGTGTGGGACGGATCACCCACAAGGATCCGGTTCAGGAAAGCAGGATTGTCAGCAGGATAGTGAAGCGTAGGACGGAGGTCAGCGGAGCCGGGAGACTAAGCGGCCATCTTAGTTGGTGTCGTAGCTCCTCCCCCGATAGTTTCACTTCTTCGCGTGCTTTAGCAGCCTCCCTTCGTAGTTGGGCTCTATGTCGTGTCTACGCTCTGAGTTTTACAGTTGGATTCTCAGCCTTGCTTGTTTGCGGATCCTCATCCTCTGTACCGGTCATATCCTTAACTGCTTTTATTGGTTTCAGAGCCATATGCCGCTTCCCGACTTGCCACGTACTCTGGAGTCGTTGTAGCGCCTCTTCGATCGATGTACCAAATGACTGCCACAGGACACGAGGCTCTTTCTCAAAGCTGATGAATACTTGTAATGTGGGCCACTCTATGGAAATAATCCAACTCGCTAGGGCCTTAAGCATCCTGCTATGTTGCGCCTTGAGCCTCCTTTTCTTACTCCACTAGTCACTTCCTTCTTCCACAAGTCCATTAATTCCCAGCAGATCTTGGGTAGTGTAGCTTATCTTCCCATCTTCAGATCAGTCTCCCAATCTCAGCATTTCACTTCGGGAGAGTGTTCAGGAGCTGCTGCCTCCTACGGTCCGTCGGCGGCCATCTTGCCCCACCGCTGGATCGTGTTCTAATGAGCTCCTGCGTTGCCCAAGCGCCCAAATCATTGTTCTAAGTGAGTTTACAACTGTACTGTTCGATGCCCCAACCTTGCCAATAAGTGCGCTCTACCTTTAGTTTCAGAACATACTCTACTAGGTTCTTATTATATCCCTACTCCTCTCAAGACAAAAAGGTTTTCCAATTTCCCAATACACTATATTAACTACACCGCTTATCTCACATCCATCCACGCCTCCTGCCACACAACTTAAAAACGTGTTCCTTCAATTAATTTTGCCTACAGAAGACCTGTCTATATCTGGAACAAAATTAGACACCTCCACCACTGTGCTCTAAAGAGTAGTGCAATGCTATCTCCAAGATCTGGATTGACTATAGACAAACAATGCAGAAGTCTTTCACACTGAACTTGACATTTTTCCATGCATCAATCAAAATTGGCAGAAATTGTCTGGCTCACCAACTCTATCAAGATCCCACCTACCCATACAGTACTCCCCCAGCCTAACTTTTTAACTACTACTAGATCTATCATCCATTTTATCCTCCTTGTTATAGTCAATTATCACCTATCACTAGCTATCAAGTCATTCTGTGAGGTTCTCGGTATAATCATCATTAAATCATTATCACCCTCGTCATTTCCTGGGACTTCAATCTCAACATAATTAATAAAACACTTCTCTTTTTACCACATGCACCCATCACGTAAACTCCACTTTCTCCTACAGACTTCTCATTTAAGATCTCATACAACAGAACAAGTCTAGCTAAGTTTCTGGGTGCCACTTCTCTCCAATGTCGCATGACAACTCCAAATAGTCCGCCAGCCTATGCTACCAGCATAATTAATCCGCACCTCGACACTTAAGTCATCCTGTCTTCTATCTGAGCCGACCAGTCAACAAACCGTTAAACGCATCCTTTCTTGACTTGCACCGTCTTCATAGACTTCACTCTTTACTCCTAGTTCATTCACTTACAAACAGTACTTTAAGTCAGCAGTGGGAAATGCACCACTACTACAAAAATACGTACTGCTGACTCTTGTACAACCCCCAGAAAGGCTCCAATAGACCTTTACATTTTCATGGGCTGATCACCGCACATTGTAGGAAAGTGCCCCTTTTTGACAAGGTCACCCTCACTTTGTAGTCATGCCACTGACCAACCCATACTCACAAAACAAAGACATGGCACAGGAACATAGATGACATCTTCGTGAGTTGGGAGGGAACACAGGATGCACTAAACATCTTTCTCACTGGGCTTAATGAGTGTGAATTAATCAACAACACCAGTCCTAGTTCCTATGGCAATATTCATTTACTAGACTGTATACATCCATGGTCGAAAATCGTTATCCAAGGGATCTCTTTAGTCTCAAGATAATCCTAAGATGTTTCAATCTATTGCCTCTTTAAAACAACAACCTCTCTGATCTATACAGACAGGACAGCACAAACAAAAAATGTGTGAAAAGCGAGATGGCACCTCACGGGCGCACCACCAATGGGACCCCTGGTTGGTACTCACCAGGATGGCCCTGTTCTCATCATCGGTGCCATCAAGCTAAAACCAAAAACGTGTCTCGAACCTCAAAAATAAAAAGACAGTGGATGGTGCAGTGGACACAACTTATATGTGACACAACTAACAACATGTAACATTTAACATATAAGTCACTGCGCAACTGGGACAATAAACTTTACTTTCATTCCCTTCTTTGTTGCAAAACAGTGAACACACATATACTAAAAAAGGAGAGAGTAAATACTACCTATCGATTCACTCTCTACTTACAGCCGACATGTTTCATTGCCTTGGTTTCTATCAGGCAATTTCTTCAGGGCAATACACTTTAAATGCCACTGCAAGAGACACTGAAGCTTGGGTGCCTGCATGCAGTTTTGCCTCTCATACCAGTTATGAAGTTATGATAAAATCGGATTCCAGCTCCCTTAGGTGAGCATGGTCCTTACTCCCCGTTCGAGAAAGTTACGGTGTCAGAGTAGCGGTCGGCGTCCTCTCAACCCTCGAGAGGTTGTTGTTTTAAAGAGGCAATAGATTGAAACATCTTAGGATTATCTTGAGACTAAAGAGATCCCTTGGATAACGATTTTCGACCATGGATGTATACAGTCTAGTAAATGAATATTGCCATAGGAACTAGGACTGGTGTTGTTGATTAGCTTTCAGAGTGGAGGGCGTCCTAGTTCTGTTTGTCTTTCCCTCTAGACTCCCATTTTTGTAGTGCTTAATGAGTGTGACCCTTACCTATGATTCACGTGCAACTCCAGTGCCACCGAGCTGGCCTTTCTGGATTCAACATTACAGCAGAACAAGGGACTCTGCGCACTACCACCTACTTCAACCCCACAGCTAGGAACTCGCTGTTGCAGTTTGATAGCTTCCACCCCAGACCCTTAAGAGAGAACCTACCTTTTGCGCGGATCCGCAGAAACTGCAGTCACCTAGCGGACTACAAAAGTCAATCCCGCACCTTATCACACAAACTACAGGAGCGTGGATACCACAATGCCATTATTGCCAAAACCAGCAAAAGGGCCCGCAATATAAAACAATTGTTACTGGAAATGGTGACAAAAGACCAGGAACCACCACCCATTACCTGTGTCACCACCTAGAATACAGCGTCAAATCAAGTAACTAGTATCATCCTCAAACATTGGAAGATAAATCAATTCAGGCACCAGAGAATGGGAGACCACACGCTTTGCATTTAAACGTGCTAACAACCTTAAAGACAAACTAGTGTCAACACGACCACGTGCCAGTCCTAAATCAATGGCCAATTCAGTCCTCAACTGTTGGGGCCTCCCCAAAGTCACTGGCCATTACCCATGTAACAACTGCAGTGTGTGCCAACAACTGCAGTGTGTGCCATCTTACTAAACCAACGAAAACTCTCAACCTTGAAAAACCTGGACACAATGCCAACACATGAACTGCAACTCCAGCAATCTTGTGTACCTCATTACATGCCCCTGCGGGCTTCGTTAGGTGAGCACGACGACCCGCAAAATCAGGACTAGAGTGGTTGAACACAGAAGCACAATCAGGTGTGGCAAAAAGATCAGCAGACTGACAGAGCATTACCTCACGGCACGCCACACCCCAATGACATGTCCTGGACGGTCATTGAACAATTTGACGTTAACCAAACAGACAATGACCGGATCCTCCATACAAAAGAACAGAGATGGATCTATCGCCTCTCCACCCAGCAACTGGGTTTGGGCTTGAATGACTCCATAACGTGGAGCTCGCTGAAGACATTACTTTTTTCTCCCCACATAAAACACACTCTTGATTCCTCTCCGTGCTAAATGTCCCTCTGTTCTATTAGCTAGTTATAATACACCTTGCCGCCCAACTTAACGCTACAGCGCTTTTTTTTAAGACCTTTTTTCACTGTTAGCGCTCTTTATTTCTCAACCGTTCATGCTACTATACCTGTACACTAATCTGTGTACAGCTTACAGAGCCACACCCAATGCGCAGGCGCCGAAAATTGGTACCGCGCATGCTCTAGGCAGAATACACTACTCTCCCGCAGATGGGCATGCTCACAGCAGGATACACTACTCTCCCGTACATGCTCAACATAGCCATGATTCAGCGTGTCCCCGCACATGGGCATACTCACAGCAGGATACACTACTCTCCCGCACATGTGCAGCATTGCCATGACTCAGCGTGTCCTCGCACAGTCTGTTTCCCTGTCCTTCCCCGCATAGGTGTTTCAAATGATGCAGACTGCATTTAAGCCACAAATACGGCCCAGGACAGACTTACGAGGCCGCAGAGCCAACAAGAGGTTCAACGCAGACACTGACCGAAAGTTTTGTGAGTAAACCGAGCGATTCAGCTACGAGCGGGGTAAGCTTTATCTCCCCGGGTCCCTAACCCCCTGAGGCCCCCTTTTTCTTCCCAGGGTCCACTCCTCTGCCGGACTACTCCATGGGGCTAATTTGGCAACAAGCCAACGTGAGGATAATCTTCCTTTCATGCACCTACCACCGTTTTTTGTGTTGATGTGCTTACGATGTTTAGACCACCACAAAACTTCATGTATATATGATAACTTTTACCTTAGTCATACCACCAATATGGCTACACCATTTGCCGCCTATTTATCGTCTACACAGCACAATAGATATTGGCAATTAAACTGTTTTGTGAATATGTTACCATACTAAGACTCTCCCCTGTATGTGTGTTTTGTCATACTTGTATGTCCAGTAATGCTCTAAGAGGGAACCCCCCTCACACACGTAAAGCACCTTAGTGAGTGCTACACATTTTCAAAATTACACAATCACTTAAAAATAAGTAATCTGCACCTACACACTTTGGTCCTGAGGAAATCCAGTTTTAATCATAAAGGCCTGGCTGAAACATGTAGACCACACCTGGATGTAGGAGACCCTAATTAACACTCCTATGACATCCAGCAGCCTTTTTTTTAATGCTAACAGTGACCCAGTTATTAAAATATTTTACCCTCGGGTACTGGGATCCCTGTATAGCTTTTAAACTTTCAACTTCACGTCACTACACTGCACACTCAGAAACATACCTGCTCCGCTGAATTCAGCGACAAAGCACACCCGGGACACACTCGGTGTCACTGGGTGGGGCCGATGATGAAGCACGCCACCAACCAGGTTGGTGGGTGAGTGAGTGCTTCTTGAACGAACAAACAAAAGGGTTTGTACCCGGTCTTACAGTCTATGCAAATTCACAAATAGGCTAGTCCTTATTGATTTCACACCCTCACTTTGTGCCTGGTTTTGGAAGCAATTTTGACAGAAGTGCTCTGGGTTCCTCCCACCAAGGTCCCCAGTATCAGATCTCTTTCCCTAAAACTGTGCAATTGTTCCCCCAATTGGCAATACCTTTAGCACCCCTTGTAAGTCCCTAATAAACAGACCCTCTCATACCCAGAACAAGGAGGCTAAAGAGACACCCCAAGGGCTGCAGTGTCTACTGTGACTCTAAGAATCCCCACAGCACCAACATGCAATCTGCCACTGCAGGCTGCATGCTATGGTGCACAGAAAAGTGAAGACACAACATGGTACATCTCCTGTGTGCCATGCTTGCATTCTCTGCACGCAGTATAGGTAAGTCACCCCTACAGCAGGCCTTACAGTCCTTAGGCAGGGTGCACTATACTACATCTGTGGACATACCTGCATGAGCAGATATGCCCCTGTGATGTTCAAGTCGATTCTTAGATATTACAAGTGAACGGGGAAGCCATTTTTAGTACATGTGCTGGACACTGGTATTTACAAATTCTTCAGCGACATGATGGCTTTACTCAAACATGAGAACGGTTGGTATCAAACATCTTGTAATAATAATAATCCCACACTGATTTCAGTGATGGTTTATTAATACATACATCCAAAGGGCACTGTAGAGGTGTCCCCATAAAACTTACAGACTACTAGTGTGCTGCCGACAGGTATAGCCCAGCCTGCAACCACCGACAGCTTTCTGACCCACTGCAGGTGAGAGCTTGCGCTCTGAGGGCAGCAACAATGCCAGCTCCGGCCAGAGAGGTCACCTCCTCCAAGCAGGATGGCTAAGTGATCAGCATATCAAGGCAGGAGGCTTGAAAGGCCTCTGCTACCTTTGATATGCAACCTAAGGCTTTCCCAGACATGCAAAATGCATCCCCTATCCAAGGTCCAGTTGGCACCAGGACAGGCCAGAAAATTAGCTAGTCTGGAGGCTTGTCCCCCTCTCAGGCTGGTTCCACCCCTAAGGTGGGCTACCTGATGTGGACACTACTTTTAGAATTCGACCATCTTCATTTTAGAACAGGAGATTTGCTGTGGCCTTTTGGTGCCAAACCCTGCCTGCACCAGTCTCAATAATTGTAACCAGTGACTCGTCCTGCAGCTAAACCGCTTCTTTTTTTTTTTAAAACATTTTATTGACTTCATTTTAAGGAATTACAGCAACATGGTGCATATCATATATCAACGCAAACTTCTCATGTCGGATTTATACCAATATTAGGTAACCACCACAGCATAAATGCACATAATATATACGTACATCAACTGGACAATACTATTTAACAGCAAATCCGTGCACGTCTGGTGGCTATCCCCCAACGTATTAACTCCTCTAGTCTTCCCTTACTCCCCAACCCTTTCCCACCCCGGTCTCTCTCGTACACCCACTGACTTATGCATACATAGTGAGCGGTCTAGGCCTGACACTAAAACTCTCATACCTATCCATGTACATCCTTTATGTACCCCGGGCATAGTTACAGGTGTTCCTCTGGGCGTATGGGTATTCAGCATGTGTCAAGTCTTACTCGTCCTCCACTGCCTTTAAAGATTCTAGCATTGTGTCCCACTCCAATGCTATGGATACTTTCCGTAAGCTCCTGAGATCTTCCCTACGTAACTCGGTACTCTCTGCCGTGCCCCAACGCAGCAACTCAGTGTGCCAATTTAGGACATCCGGGGGTTTCCATGACTTCCATCTCATGGTGATGTTTCTAGTAGCTAATATTAGTGCTAGACCCACGAAACGGTATCGCACTTTATACTTGGACATTTGCTCGCGTAACCCCAGAATGCACTCCTCCACCGTGTTTTGTATCTCACGGTTTGCTGCTCCTCCTATGTGTCTGACGGTGTCCCAGTACCCCCTCAGTTTCAGACAGGCCCATAACATATGAAGTAGGTTTGTTCTTTCTAACAAACATCTCGGACAATAGTGTTGTGTGTGAGGGAACATTCTATCCAGCTTGTGCGGAGTAAGGATAAGCCTTGTGTAAGACCATATTTTGTATAAACTTTAATTTCACGTTTCTCGATGTCTTCCTTGGGTGCTCCAGTACTTTTAACCATTCCTTATCGCCGAGGTCCCTATCGATGTCTCCCACCCATGTAATTCTCAGTGTATCTAGGGTGACTGAGGTATGGAATCTAAGTCCCGTATAAAGCCATTTAATAAGATGTCTGCCTCTACCCATGTAATGTACCATTTTTACCAGGGCGTTAGTGGAGGGTTCCTGTCTGTGCGGAGCCCAGTGTTTCTTTATGTATTGCACCAGTGCAGCGTGAGTTAGATAGAATTGTGCAGGAACCACAGTTTCATTTACAAAGGTGTCATGATCAAGTAACAACCTGTCTCCAAATAAATCAGACATTGTGCTTACCCCTGCCTCTGTCCACCTGCAGCTAAGCAGCTTCCAAGAACCTCGGGAGCCTGCAAGCCCTTCGCAAATTGCCAGCAATCTCCCTTGGATTAGAGAAGCTACTCCCCTGCAGTCCAGAGGCACTAAAAATGCAATATCTGGTGTACCGGGCTGCCGCTCCCCGGACAGAAGTCTCCAGGACAAGTACCCTGTGTTCCTGAAGGTCAAATCTGCCCACGCCCCAAGCCATCCCAACCAAGTGAGAGGACACCAGGACCAACCAGAGCCTCACACAACTAATACCTGGGGTACCAGACCCCTTGCGGCAAACAGAGCCTGAGAGTCCAATTCGGACTCCCATTACACCGAGCAGCAATCTAGGGACATCAGCACCAGAGAGACCTAGTCCTGGGGTTGCCCAGCTGTCCCGATTTTGCACCCTCAACCAGCGAAAACCGACAATTGCAAGACCGTAGGGCGCACAGAACCCAGTTGACCTTTCCACTCTGCACCCGAGTGGCCTGGGTACTGACAAACCAGATGTGCCCTCTTGTCCCTCGGACCCTTCTGACCAAAGCCCCCCGTTGGGAGCTCCTGGACTTGTCCCCAAGTCCCCCTCTGCAGCCTGTTTCTAGATGCCCACCCTTCATTTCACTGGCATAGCACGCACAGCTACCAACCCAACTAGCACCTCAGCATCCAGACACCCCAGAGCAGTTAACTTGTTACTGCTGGGGGTACTTTGGACCTTGGCCCCCTAGGACCCTGAACCCCAAAGGAGACCCCCATAAACTGTTTGCAAATAACGGTCTGCAACATATGCCTTTTTTCCCATAGGGAAGCACTGCTGTATGAAGACAAATTGAACAATTTCCTGACCTGTAAAACATTAATTTCTGCAAAAGTACTTACTTGATAACGAAGTTCTTGGTATCAAAATGTATATAAAATAGGACTCCTTCTAAATTTGTCTTGGGTTTATTTTTGAGTGTGTCTCATTTATTGCCTCTGTGAGTACCACAAATGTTTAGCACTACCCTCTGATAAACCTTAAGTGCTTACCCACACTACCACAAAAGAGCGTTTAGTGTTACCATTTTGCCTCTGTAAAACAATAAGGGTTGCCTGGACTCTTTACACAGTGTACCTAGTTTAGGTTCCCTATATTAAAAGCCAGCTTACTATATCTATGTCTGGAGGAGGTTATATGGATCACTAATGGTCCAAACTCAGTCTGCATGTAGGTGAACTAACAAAACTGATATACTGTGCCACCATTTCCCAAAAATTTTTTACCAGCATAAATTGTCCTATAACTAGTCTCTCAAATTCTATCTACTACGTGTTAGATATAGTTCTGTGGATCACATCTTCACCCTCAAGGAGCACTGTATTGCCTCATGCCATATACAATTAGTACCGTCTTAGTGGGTATTGTAGGAAATGGCTCTTTATAAGATATACCAAAATTAGGTATATTGTGCGTAGAGTCCAGGTATTCACTTACTATACGAAAGGGACTTCGCTCAAGCAATCCCAAGGTGCTCTTCTAGGGGGTAGTGTGGTTGAGCAGCCCTAAGCTTATCAGAGAGACATATGAAAATGACACACAATCAAATAATGCACACAACTCAATAAAGAGATCCACACCAATTTATAAAAATAACATGAATTTTTATACATATTTAGGCACCAGAATCAATACGTTTCAAAATAAAGTAGTTTGCATTTTCAAAAGTCGACACTTCGTGCAATTTTCAGTAGTTGCAATGTCATCTTATGGGTAGATAAACAAATATGGCATTAAGGTAGAGAACAGCAACTTACGAGACCAATCCCCTTGACTTAAGGTAAGTACTGGGCAAGGTCCAAGGCAGCACCAAGAGGTCACAACGGGCGGCACTTGGGCAGCCGGTTGCTGAAGAGCAACACAGCGTTGGATGCCTAATGTTTGATTATGGGGATTGGTTGTCATAAAAGGAGGCTGCAGGTTTGAACTGGAAGGCCAGTTGGGCAGAACTAACAAGTTGGCTCAGCTCTCACAGTGCTCAGGGACACCTTTGGCCCACTTCTCCACAGGCCATGGGCGATGGGTGCAGAGGTGTCCTTAGAAGTCAGGTATATAAGAGCATCATTTTTTTTCTCCCCAATGTGGGTTCTTACTCTGATGCACCGAGCGTTTTCTTTTGAGAGTCTACTGGTAATACAAATTGAACAAATGGAGTATATGTTTGATCTCTGCAGTGACAGCAAAGGCAAATACTGTTGGGTTCCACTAAAATGGCAGCACTCTGAAGATATTCTGCACCTCAAATGAAGACTGTCCTACTCTATTTGGACTACCCCTTTGCCCCGGTATGCAGACGATTGCAGATTACATAATGGTCTAACCAGCTTTCTAAAACATGCCAAGGAAAGCAAAAACATGTACAGCGTGGGGGTGGTGGTGGGACCATATCCATCTGTGCTCATCAACCGCACCTCAGAGCCTTATTACACCCATACAAATGAAAACCCAGAAATGACACTCCTAATACTAGTAAGTTACAAAATTAAAGAATCTATGTGAAGCATCACCAAAGTTGTAAAGTCAGTGTCTATGTCATAAGTGTCCTATAATCTTGTCTGTATAGTCCTTTTCTGTCAGAAATCCAATATTAATTAAAAAAAAACAAAAAAAATTGTTTTGTCATTATAGCTCACGTGGAAGATTTTTTTCCAGTACTACAGCAAAAAACAGATTATGCCAAACTTTGCACACACGCCATAACTCACGATTGCTTCCATGGTTAGTGTGCCACGTGGCCATTGTCACAGGAAAAGGGCTCTCTAACATGCTGAAAATATGGTGGGCGAGAGTGATGTGCTTGTTGTGTACCATAACTGTCAAATTTCACGTTTGGAGGGGGGGGGGGTGCTGGGGGAGGTTGTATTTGCTGAACATAACTACCCTTCACCTATGCTGTTTTCTGTGAATATACAGAAGTGTGCACTGCCAATAAAATGATGAATTCAGAAATATTTTACCTTTCCTTTAGAGCCTGTTCCAATTGCCATCACGGTTGCCTGCAATACTTTCCCTTGAGATTTTTCTGGAAGCATTATTCCTCCTTTCGTCACAGTCTCAGCAGCAAATCTCTCAACCAGAACACGATCGAAGAGTGGAAGAAATTTCTTAAATGCCTGACCTGCCTGTTGACAAAAAAAAAAATACAAAGCCGATTCATATACCCTACTCCAGTAACAAGATACTTAATGTTCAAATTAAGAGCACTGACTTTACAATAACATGATAATGCTCCTCCTCTAGGTTGGTTCAAGAAAGGTACACCACTTAGTCAGTATTTTCTACTGATATACTATGCAAGAATCAGGTGTGCAAAAGCTTACCTTAGCCTATGTTCACTTCCTAGCCCAAAGATTACGTTTCAGTCAGCTAAACAAAAATGTAAGGTTTTTAAAGCGGTAGAATATAACACAAATGTTTCTGCCAGGACACTAGGGCAGACTGTAGCAATCCATCCCACTTTTACAGTTGGATCTCAACGCATCACTGCACTGATCTTCAATGACCACCAACCATGCTTTGATCTGGCTTTTAGGTTACCATATTATGTACAGACACTCATGAACACTATATATATATATATATATATGTCAGTTACTGGAAATGCCCTCGTTTCGGGAGGAGAAAAGATTTTCTCTGAAGAGAAAACGTTGCTTTCTATCACTATTGCACGAGTTAAAACTACCTCCTGGTAAAATTCACATTTTGCGTTAAACTTTCGTAACATTTACAAATTTACTCTTTGCAAAGTTTGGTAAGAACATGTGGCGGAAACATTGCAAATTTCGGAGGGAGAACTCTGAACATCAAAGATTTTACCCTGATAGGATGTATGCTACAAATAAATACACACGATTCTGTAACAGAAAAGGAAAAATTACTAAAGCGCATAAGCAGCATCAACCTACTCATCCTCACTTTCTGCACTAACCATTATAAAGCACCTTTCTCCATAAGTCACGTACACAGAAACAGATAGAAGTGCACTTTTAAGAGGATCAGAGGAGGAAAAAAAAAATCTACAATATGCAATCCTTTGCTGCCAAAAGGCAATAGCTCCGACTATATTGCACCTACCTACACATTAACAAGGTTTAATTCAGTAGGCATAAAATATTTCTCTTACTTAAAAATAAAGTTCCTAATAAATTGTTCAAGTAAGAACAAATGTGTCCACTTCTTCTGGATAAAGCTCTGGATAGACCACCAATTACTGACCGTACTGAGCAGAGGGCACATTATTTATATGTACCACGTTTCAAGAGTCATTTCATCAGCCTCTGGCTTCACCTCTGAAGCCTACTGGTAAGCCAAATTAACGCTAATTCTTGAATTATTCTATTCGCCAGTAAGCACTTTAGTCGAATATGGATTCGTTTTCCAATTAGACAATTATATCTGGCACTACAACATGAATAGCCAAGTCATTGCAACTCAGATATGTTATGCACGACCATGAATTCTCTTACATCTGCGGTGTAGGTATTTTATGGTAGCATTTGCATAGCACTTACAATACGTATGTGGAGTGCTAAATCGATTACTAACTCGGACAGTAAGCTACACTGTGTAGGGTGTGTGGCTAGGAGGGTGTTTTCGTTTTGAGCATACATAGGAAGACTTATCATACCGATGTGGGCGAGCCACTGAAAGCTTGAACTAGGCTGAAGCCTGGCTCTGCTGAAGGTCCTTGGAAAATCGAGCCCATAACGAGCAGAGCTTTCATCCACCCTCCCTCTACCCAGGATTTGTATCGTTGTTCCGCTTTTGTCTGTCCTGATTAACTGCCTGCAGTCTGCCCCGCTTGCCGCTTTGCTTATTTTACATTTTTAAAGCGCGTTTGTCATTGTGTAAGCATTATTGTTGTATTTGCGCATTCCGCCCCAAGCGCTCCGCTCCGCTGACCCCTCCGCTGCCATTTTGATTGTTGTAGTCCTTCGTGGCCCGCCCCGCCTCCCAGCTGAGACGCCCTCGCCCCTTCCCCTCCACTATCCATATATGACAGTTGTACCCGCATGCAGCGTTCACGCTCAGCGACCGCGCCCAACCCGCGCCGAAGGTGCGCCAAAGGTAAGCCCGTCTACGCCCGTCCGCGCGCCCAGCGCCAGACCCCCTGCCCCTCGCGTTTCCCAGCCCTCCCGCATTGCCTACGATGCCACCGCCCTCCTAGCCCTTAACCCCGGTCGCGCCCCCAACTGCGTCCAAGCCGCTCCTGGTCACACCCATGGACCTTTCTCTTGCTACTCCTGCAAATTCAGCGGCACCGACAACATCTCCGCTACGATCACACCACAGACTCTCGATCCCAACCACCTACAATGCATCCTTCTCAACACCCGATCGGTCCACAGACACGCCATCGACCTATGGAATCTACTAGACACCATCTCTCCAGACGTCGCCTTCCTAACAGAAACATGGATGAACGCTTCCTCCGCCCCAGACATCACCATTGCCATCCCTGAAGATTATAAGATCACACGCAAGGACCGTACCAGCCACACAGGAGGAGGAATCGCTATCGTCCATAAAAAATCAATCCGCATCTCAACCAGCTCTGACGCCAACCTCGCCAACTCTGAACACCTTCACTTCCAGATCCACATCGACCCCAAGACCACACTCAGAGGCACCCTCCTCTACAGGCCACCAGGACCCCGCGCAAAATTCAGTGAAGACATCACGGACTTCATCACTCCACACGCGCTCCCCTCCAAAGATTACATCCTTCTGGGAGACCTCAACTTTCACCTTGAAAAGAACAACGACCGCAACACCACCACCCTCTTGGACAACCTCGCCAACCTCGGACTTAAACAACTGGTCACCTCCCCCACCCACATCGCAGGTCACACACTCGACCTCATCTTCACCTCCAGCAACCATGTCTCATTCAGCCACACTACGGATCTCCTCTGGACTGACCACAGCTGCGTTCACTTCACCTACAACAAGCCGAAACCCACCAACCACCTCCAACCAACTCTGCAAAGAAACTGGAACAAAATCACCATCGACCAGATCTCCTCATCGCTCCTTCTAAACACCCCAGCCCACTCTTCTAACCCAGACCAAGCCGCCGCCAACCTCACCCTATGGCTATCCAACACCACCGACATCCTAGCACCACTGAAAAAACGTCAAAGCAAACCTGGCAGCAAGAAGGCCTCATGGTTCAACGATGATCTTAAGAAGTCCAAGAAACTCTGCCGCTCTCTTGAGAAGGCCTGGAAAAAAGACCCAACCACTAGCACCAAGGGCGCCTTCAAAAACGCCACCCGCACACACCACCAACTAAGCCGAAAAGCCAAGAAAACAGCATTCAAGGAGCGACTAGACAACAACGCCCACAACAGCAAGGAACTTTTCAACATCGTCAAGGAATTCACCAACCCCTCGGCCAACTCCAACGACATCACCCCCTCTCAAGCCCTCTGCGACTCCCTGGCTTCATTCTTCCACAACAAAATCGCAGACATCCACAACAGCTTCGACAACCAACCCGGAGACCAACCCACCCAACCATATGCTGGACATTCTCCCCCCTTGAACACCCTCAACGAAGGGAACCCAATCTCCACTGAGGACACCATCCGCCTGATGAACTCCATCCACTCAGGATCCCCCACAGACCCATGTCCTCACCACATCTTCAACAAAGCTGACTCCGTCATAGCACCGCACCTCCGAGACGTCATCAACTGCTCCTTCAACTCCGCCACCTTCCCGGAGAGCTGGAAACACGCTGAACTCACCGCCCTTCTGAAAAAACCCACAGCGGACCCCAACGAACTCAAAAATTACCGCCCCATATCGCTCCTTCCTTTCCCGGCCAAAGTCATCGAGAAAGCTGTCAACAACCAACTCGCCGCTTTCCTCGAAGCCAACAAATCCCTCGACTCCTCACAATCTGGCTTCCGAGCAAAACACAGCACGGAGACCCCCTCATCGCAGCAACAGACGACATTCGAACTCTACTAGACAATGGAGACACAGTCGCCCTCATCCTCCTCGATCTCTCTGCAGCCTTCGACACAGTCTGCCACAGCACCCTTTTACAACGCCTCAAAAACATCGGAATACAAGGAAAAGCACTTGAATGGATCACCTCGTTCCTCACCGGAAGAACGCAGAGAGTCCGCCTTCCACCATTCAAGTCCGAGGCCACTGAAGTCATCTGTGGTGTACCACAAGGATCATCACTCAGTCCCACCCTCTTCAACGTATACATGAGCCCCCTTGCGGCCATCGCTCGCCAACACAATCTCAACATCATCTCTTACGCGGACGACACTCAACTGATCCTTTCTCTCACCAATGACCCCAGCACCGCCAAAACTAACCTACATGAAGGAATGAAAGAAGTTGCCGAATGGATGAAACACAGCCGTCTGAAACTGAACTCAGATAAAACAGAAGTCCTCATCTTAGGTACATCCCCCTCTGCATGGGATGACTCTTGGTGGCCGGAAGCCCTTGGAAAAGCACCCATCCCGACAGACCACGCTCGGAACCTAGGCGTCATCCTGGATTCTTCACTCTCAATGAACAGACAAGTCAGCGCCGTATCCTCATCCTGCTTCAACATTCTTCGCATGCTCAAAAAAACATTTCGCTGGATCCCCACCGAAACCAGAAAAACAGTCACCCATGCTCTGGTCACGAGCCGACTGGATTACGGACACACCCTCTACGCAGGTACTACCGCTAAAATCCAGAAGAAACTCCAACGAATCCAAAACGCCTCAGCCAGGATCATACTAGACATCCCGCGAAACGAACACATCTCTGGCCACCTGAAAGACCTCCACTGGCTGCCCGTCGATAAGAGGATCACTTTCCGACTGCTGACCCACGCACACAAATCACTCTACGACATCGGACCAGAATGCCTCAACTCTCGACTGTCCTTCTACACCCCCTCCCGCCAACTTCGCTCTTCCAGCCAAGCCCTCGCCACTGTACCCCGCATCAACAAGACCACTATGGGAGGAAGATCCTTCTCATACCTTGCAGCTAAAACATGGAACTCACTCCCCACTTACCTCCACCTTACCCAGAACCACCTAGCATTCAGAAAGCAACTTAAAACGTGGATATTTGACAAGTAATCCTCCTCCCTTCCCTAAGCGCCTTGAAACCCTCTGGGTATGTAGTGCGCTATATAAATTCTTTGACTTGACTTGACTTGACTAGACTGTGGAATTTGGGAGAATGGTTAGAGTCTCTGCTTCGGCTCAACATCCTATGATTCTGAGCGAATCACGTATTCTTCCAGTGCCTATAAAAAAACATGAATGTGACTTTGCGTAATGTAATTGGTGTTCATAGTAATACCTTTGGGCTGAGTTTGCACTATACGAAAACTGCAGAAAAATGCACAAAGTGGTAAAAATAAAGCTTTAACATAAAAAGCAAAGACAAAGCAATGCCCATGTAGTGGCTGATTTGTACAAACAGAAAACTGAAAAACTCGATAAATCACATCTTCCCCCACTTAAATTATGCTACCTCACGCAATAATTAAAACTACTTATTCTTTATCATTGCTTATGAAAGCCCTTCCAAATATGTGAGCTCTGTATATCAGTAGTACAAAAACCTTTTGTGTTTGCTTTTAGAGTGTATATAATGTTGCTGTATTCAACTCGGGCCACATACAGGGTTTATATGACAAATGACTTGCCCCTCAGTTAATTATTGGTTCATGATTAAAAAGGGTCATGTTAAAGGAGTAATTATTAACAGTGGCGTAGCAAGGTCAGGTGGTACCCAATGCGGAAAATTTCTGGTTACCCCCGGCTTAACAAAATAGCAAAAATGTGTGTTTAAAACACATTTTTGCCATTTTGTCGCCCCCCTCAGCACCTGGCCCGCACCTCCCCCCTTCCTATGCTACTGATTATCAATGCATTGTTATAATGTAAAGTATTAATTTCGAAGCTTCCATGTTTTAAAGAAATATGCTTTTTTATTTTGGAGAGTTAATCATATTGTATGTGATTTGTTGTAGAATTTACTTTTTCAGTGCTCTGCTCGTGCACTAAGAGCCAAGCCAGACCTTTGGCTCAGCTTTAATCTCCTTGTTAATTTGTTGGCTTGCTCACCTCTATCATGCTGTATATGATGACAACAAAGGTGCATTTGTGCTATGGGACTCAGCTCCTAGTAGTACAACGGCTGAGGATACACGAGAAAGATATGCACATTACACTATGGACTAACCAGTTACCAGAGGGGCAGTGGATGCTGGATATCCATACACCAAAAAAGGCGATAATCAGAAAAGGCAAAGTAATCCACACAGTGTCATGCGCTGGGCAAAGCTGCTTTTGAAGTAGTAAAAATATTCCAAAAGGGTAATAATGGGAACTGGCGGCACAAGCAATATACATGAATCATTTTACTTTATTTTTGGAGGAAGGGGTAATATCTATTGCTGAACAAGTGCTTCCCACGAGGTAGGAAAGATATGGAAGAATAATCAAGGCTGGCAACTGGAGCAAAAACTCTACAAACTTTAAAAGGCCCTGATTCAACCTACTCCTGCTGGGCTAAAAGAATCCAACATTTAGAGCAGGGATTCACACCCCTACCCCGGTTAGGCTCTCAAATGTGGACGAGCTAAAGTTGAAAGAGCCCTAGACGGGTTGTAGCTCAGACCCTAGCTAGAGGCGCAAAATAAGAAGGGCTTGGTAGGTTGCTGCCATGACAGCACAAAGCGAAGTGGCTTGCCTTGTGTTACCCTGCTGTCCTCATCCCTCCAGGAACACCCAATATTTTTCATAGATCTCAGAGACTCTCCTTTCCAATATACATAATGAGGAATCCTCCTGGCCTTCCAGAATTTCTTCCCAAAACAACGTTCACTTTACTACTATTGAATTACATATCAGAATCCCTCACCTCTCCCCCCAAAATAAAGAATATCGTGAAAGGAGTATTGCCCTGCTTCCACTATTTCGGTTAGGACAGTAGGTTAGCACTGATTTTGGAAGACCTCAACGTGTTCAATCTTTGCCCAGCTCTTCTTTGACCTGCAATCAATCTTGCAGTGCTTGTATAGCTCGACGTATCACTCATGATGGTATCCAGGCGCTGGGCTGCAGGTTTTGGGCAAAGAGCCAGGACTTGAGTCACTTCCTGAAGTCTGTCAATGAGGGTGCTGTTCGGAGGTGAAGGGGGTTCCTGGACTTGGAGGCAAGGTGGAAGGACAATCTTCTGGCGCAGAAGCGGCGGCTGCGCAGCGTCCATGCGAGGGCAAGGTGAGCGGAGTTTTCTGGGTGGTCAGTGGAAGTTCAGGCGGTGGTTTATGTATAAAGGTCCATGGTCATGAATGGCTGTGTAGGTGTGGGTCAGAAGCTTGAACTGGATTTTTTCTGGATAGGGAAGCCAGTGGATGTCTCAGGTGCTGGGTGTTGTGGGTCCTTTTCGACAGGTTGAGAATCAGTCTGGCGGCTGCTTTCTGGATCGTCTGGAGTCTTGTCATGATTTGCTGGTAGTGCCTGGAAAGAGTGCAATGCAAAAGTCCAGATGGCTAGTGATTTGGGCCTGCGTCATTGTCTACCTGGTGCTGATGGGTAGCCATTTGAAGATTTTATGGAGAATGCAGCGAGTGTGGAAGCAGGCTGCGGAGATGTCGTTGACCTGTTGCTTCATGGAGAGTCCAGAATGATGCAGAAGTTGCAGGTGTGGTCTTTCGGAATGGGACTAAGTCCAAGTTCCAATGGCAACCAGGAGTCGTTCCAGAGGGAGCTGTGTCTGCTAAAGATCAGAACTTCAGTTTTGTCCGTCTTGAGCTTCAGGCAGTTGTCCTTTTTCTAGGTTGATACGTTCTTCATGCAGTTGTGGAAGTTGGCTTTTGCCGTGGTGGGGTCCACTGAGAGCGAGAGGACAAGCTGGGTTTCATCAGCATATGAGATGATGTTAATGTCACTGTTTCTGACTATGTCCGCTAACAGTGTCATATAGATGTTGAAGAGGGCTGGACTGAGGAACAAACCTTGAGGGACGCCGTAGATAGTGCACTTGGTCTGCGAGGTGAAGGGCGGGAGCCGGATTTTTTGGGTGCGACCCATGACAAATGAAGCCATCCATCTAACAGGGTCGTCCTTCATTCCGATCTGGTGCAGTTGATTGAGGAGGCTACAGAGAGGTCGAGAAGGTTCAGGGCAGCTGATTCTCCTCTGTCGAGTAGTGTGATGATGTTGTCTGTTGCAGCGACCAGGGCAGTCTTGATGCTGTGGTTGGCTCTGAATCCTGATAGTAAGGGGTCGAGCAGGTTGTTTCTCCCCAGATGTTCGGCTAGTTGAAGGGGGATGGCCTTCTCCAAGACTTTGGCAGCAAATGGGAGCAGTGAGATGGGGTGTTAGTTCTGGAGATCCCTGGGGTTTGCAGTGTGAAAAAAACACTTCCTAAATGTTAAGTGCTTGGAACCTTTAAGAAGGGGTACTGAGATCAAGTCCCATCACTAGACTACTACTATGTATAAGATGATACTGATTTTACTTGTAAGTGGCGAGAACCCGTGGGAAAGATGGATCCGAGTGGGAACAAGTTGACGGGCAAGAATTTAGTATGAGAAATCTGTCAAAATAATTTTTCCGAAGAAAATGAATATTTGGTTGGATCTGGAGCAGAGGCCAGGTGATTCATTGCCAATTCTAAAAATTCCTGAATCATTTCAAGTGAGGTTTGGTAGACTTTTGCATATATATTGAGCCACATTAGTGAGCAAGGGTAACACGCCCGCCTTGCGGCATGGGAATAGTAATGCAGCCCTGCCAAGTGCCACACATCAAGAATTAGAGTAGTGCATTTTAGGGTTGTATCAATTTTTATTATTGGAGAAGAAAGAAAAAGGAGTACAGATCATTCGCCTACAACTAGTGGCCGGCGAAGGGGGGGGGGGGGGGGGGGGGGGGAGGGGGGGCGAAACAAATGTTTAACTTTAAAGAAAGAAAACATGAAACATTACAAATCATGCCCGTTTGCTATGTGAGGACGTCTGTATCGTTCCGCTCCACCCATGCTACAGTTTAAGTGTTGGGTTGTATGCCATCTTTAAGGCGTAGAATTCGTAAGTATATTAGGCAGGTGAAATCACCGAAAGTGTTGAATAAGTATTTTAAACAGGGAACCCAAGTCTTCTCAAATTTAGGGAGCAAATGATTTACTACTGCAGTTAGCTTTTCCATACTTAACAGATTACAGTGTTTGTGTATCCAGTCTGAATGGGTGGGTGTGGAGTCAGTTCCCATCTTGACAGCAAGGCTGGTTTTGCACAGTAATGTCCCTCCCTCTGGGGGATTGGAGTGGGTATGTCAAAACATCGGGGGTCTTAGTAGGATGTAGCTAGGGAAGCTGCGCAGTCCAGTCTGAAACATTTGGTCTATATCCGCAAGTATCTCTTGCCAGTACTGATGCCGTTTGGGGCAGTGTCATAGCAAGTGAGATAATGTGCCAGAGTGACCGCAGTGTCTCAACATTTGCCTTCACATCCCCGTTTCCACCTAGATAGCCAGGAAGGTGTGTAGCACCAGTAATGCACTAGCTTAAGCAGTGTTTACCTTCCGCCTGCACTACAGGCCGAAGTACGGGCCCGATGCAAGATGTCAGTCCATTCCTTATCTGTGAAGATTCACATTCTGACGCCTATCGTGTTCTGGCTGGCGAGAGTAGAAGGTGAGCAGAAATGTTTAAAAAAATTATAGACATCTCACAGCAGGCGCCAATAGCCAGCGCTAAAATGATGTATGGGGTCTGCTTGCGTGGGGGCATATCTCAGGTTGAGTCACCCAGTGGTAGTCAGCTGCATATCGCCACCGCTCCTGGTCTGTGAGCCCGAATTCTCGTTGGATTCCTTGAGAAGTCCTGCAGTTCCCGTTCATCAGAGAGGTCCCCCAATACGCTTACAATTGACCTCTTGCCACCGTGAATATGTTGAACCAAGCATAAACCGGAGGAAAATCTGCATTCCCTATGATCAGGGTAAGGGGGAGATCGGAGTAGATAGACCCTTAGGAACACTACACTTAGTTTGTCCCAGGCCCAATTTGTGGCCCTGACTATCGGGGGGAAATGTACACTCCCGATAGACTGTTCTTACACAGAATCCAGGGTATCTTACAGATATGAATACCAGCAACAGCCTGGTCCAGGAAGCACCAATGTTTCTCTGTGAATGGACGTTGCCACTCCACTAGAAATCTTAATTGTGCCACCTGATGGTGGCGCCTCAGGTGAGGTATCCCGTATGCACGCTCCATAGCCGAGCAGCGCATTTTAGTGCTGGTGGCTGCATTCCTGCATTACTATGCATTAGTCACACTTTATAGCTTCTTTGATCTCCTGCATGTGCGAGGAGGCACTGTAAGAATAATAAACACAATACAACACAACTGGTCACGCTCAGGCTTGCTTACCACGTTTTATTCTAACACAAATATACTAGTTTTCCTGCATTTGTACCTATCACTTCATATTCATGAAAAAAAAATACTTCTGCTGACTGCTGTGAGCCAAGATGGTGAGCTTGATATATTTCTTAGGTAGAAATGTGCAGCTATAGAAAGCATTATTTGGAAGAACTTACATAGTGGATAAAAAGTCACAGCTCTTTTTACTAATCAAAATGTTTTAAGTCCTGTGACAGTATGTGTCCTAGGGTGAGGAGCAGCTGGCTGAGAGTGACAAATTGGAGGGAGGAGTGCTTGAATATGGAGGTCAGCTAAACCAACGCTAAGCATAATTGACATCCTCCCAGAACAGGCCTTAACGTACTCCCTTATTCCCCACCCAAACAGAGTTGTCATCATTAAGAGGAATGAGCACAATAACACAACAGACAAGTTTCAAACATTTTTGCCAGACTCTGAAGCGTGGCAGTATAGTCTACACAACCATTTCCATTGATTATAATTTTTAATACACTACTACTAACTGCAACAGTTTCCCACTTACGCTGCTGGCCCTTAAGTTTCTGGCAAGATTTATGTGACGCAGTCCATATGACAACTTCAGTAAGTCCTAGCTTTTTTAACAATTACTTAAAATTTGAAACTGCAACTATGTGATCTATAAGCAGTGCTAAAAAAAAGGTATGAATACGGTGCCAGATGGACTGTGAAACCCACTATTAAAAACAATCATACAAATATTCACATCTTTAAAAAATACAGAAATAAAGTAGTTATCCGAGTCTAATGGGATATGGAAAAACTAGTTTCAGTACCTAGCAGCCCGTCCTTCACAGTTACTGTGCGTGCTTGGTTAATGTTAAGGGTTTCAGAGTGATCACAATTTGGGATTACATTCAGGGACCACCTCCAGATTACACATCACATATCCTATTAGTTGATAATTTTCTTAAAACAGATCAATAACAGTCAGTCTAATGTTCAGCATGGTGTTGATTGGGTCCATGGACTCCACGAGTGCATGCCTGCAGGACCTACTTCCCCGTTCAAGGAACTCCCGTCTTATTAGAACTCTTCGTTGAACCATCAACGAGGGACAAACACAGACGATGTGAAGCAGAGATTCAGGCCCCTGATGGCATAGACGGCAAGACTGGTCTTCACTTTGACCGGACATCCTTCATTTTGGCATGAGGTCTAACATGGGTATTTCTCCAAATCTTGGGGCCAAAAAAGACTGATATTTCCGGTTTTAAGGCGCAGCTAGCAGGGCTGATTCCCTTAAAGTGGAATACGATTTCAACACCAGGAACGCGTGGTGATGTTTTGACAAGGTATCTTTGTCTGCTATTCAACTTTGCAATTTTGTAGAATTATTTGCAAGCTTCTTAAATATTTGCCCAGAGATATTAGAGTTCCAAAGGTCACCCAGATCAAGCGTCGTAATGCTGTTTTATAAAAAGGTCTTGTAAGCACATTTGCAAGTTAATTTCAGTCCAGACTAGATTTGCCAGTGTTTTCTCCTGCTCGCAAGTTAAAACATAGCTTTACGAACGCCGCCGGCCTAGCAAGTGCCTGTTTTGTAAGCAGATATTCTAGCCACATTTGGCCGTCTTGTAGAGCCTAAAAATGTGTTTGTTTATCTGCTCATCGCACATAGGCACACTAAAATTCTGTAAGTGTCACACATAAGAAAGCTGAAAACTTGCCAGCTGTTGTAAGATCGTCTTGAGTGTCTCGTTGCTCTAATGGGGGTATTTTCGATTATGTTTTCCTCGTTTTCACTGCTGAATTTTGCTCATGAGAATGTGTCACTCATAGCCCAGGAACGTCACTACTAAATGCACTAAAAATTATGAAAATGTCACACATACGCAAACTGAAACCTTGGAAGCTATGTTGTTGGATCACATGACCTGAAGAACATTAACGGAGTGCCACTGCAGTCTACAGGAACGATGTAGTGAGAAGAGATCATAGGGGTGGGGACAATCCACCACGATATTTAAAATAAAAAGCCAAACATTCGACACAGTTGATCAGCCATAAAATTGTTACTTCGTCGCAGAGCACAGCACTGGAAAGGTGACTTTGGTGGTAACATTTTCAAACCTTAGACAACAGAATACAATGTGCATAAAATATTTAGGCAGCTCTTGAGAAAAGTACGCTGTTCGTCGAACCGAATTGAACAGACACACAAAACAAAATTAAAGAAAAAAGCATTAAGAACACACGAAATCAAGGACACTTACCATGGTGATGCTACAGCGTCTCGACCCCTGCACACAGTGATCAGAGTTGCGCTACAAGACAACACGTGTGTACCCACTGCGCATGCGCTCTCCTACCCGCGAGGTTAGAGGTCACGTATGCCGGTATTTAATTTACAGAAAACGGCTTGATTTTTGCTACCAATTTATGACTCCTACTACGCACACAGAGTCAGGTAGCTCGTGCTTTTTATACAGTTAATAGAGGCTCGTTTCACAAGGCGCGGTGCCACGAACTCCAAGAATTTCGCAACATCGCCTCTGACCTTGGCACACGCGAGACTTCCAGAAAATTCTCGAGTTCGAAGCCCCGGACCCGGCATAACGTATAACCTCATGGCAATGAGGAAACCTCTTTTTGACATTTACCGCAAGACAACTAGACTACGCAACAAGGTTTCCAAGAGCAGCCTTGTTTGGCTAACAATGAGTCTATGGTATACTGTTACACAATTATCACTTTACCGTATGTAACATAACGAATGCCTCTGCAATCTGTTGCTCGTGTAACGTTCTCAGTTTGTATCTTTTCTGTTCCTATTGTGAAGCGCTCTGACACCTTCGGGTAAAGTCCGCGCTATATAAAATTGCATAAATAAAATAAATAAATAAATAAATACTGTGAGAGGGTCCATTGAAGTACTATACCCAACATGGCTTGCGCCGTTAAATAAAGCTATCTGATTGACTCGTCCATTCTTCTGATGTACTAGGCCGGGCATTTGCGTCATTGGTGGGTGATGTCGAGGGCTGGCTACGCTTCCAGTACATGTAATTGTTTTGCTGTTTTATTTGACTGATTAAAGTAGATGCATTGACTACGTCTAGTGTACAAAATGTATTTGATTTTGAACAACCGCGTATTCTTTATTTTGGAAAATAAAGGAGGAATACAGACCGGGCATGGGTTTCCTGTATACGTATATTTTTAAATAAATGTAAATTTATAATTATTTGTCGCTCAGTTCACTGTTTATTTTTTACAAAGTATAATATTTTTCTCCAAGAGAGTAAAGATCTTATTTGTTTAAAAAAAATTCTTGCTATCACTTCAGCAGTACTAACTCCCACTCTAAGATGGCGATTTGGCTAGGTGGGAGGAGTGACGTTCCCCATTGGCCGAGGGCGGGCCAGATCATGCTCGTTGCCGGGTGGCACGGCACATGTGCGTTGAGCCGGGTATAGAGGTCTCTGCATTCAGCGCCACTCTACACTTCATCTTAGATTCTTACCCTGTCAGTCCGCGCCTCCAGCTAAGGTAAGTATTGACAGGCGTGTGCAGCCCTCGTTATAGATATATATTATAATTTGAGGTTAATGATAAAAACCAATTAGCAAAGGTAGAGGAAGGAATTATTAATACATAGCAGGAAAAGGCCAACGCAGTAAGTTACCCTTGGCATTTCATTAACGTTTCTTGATATTTCAAATAGTGTGTATTTGGTAACTGAGCTAGTTAAAGATGCGTTCATTTCTTAGTTTGATTGACGTGCTTGTATAACCTTTTCGTATTAAGGTACTTAGATATAACATGAGGTCCACTTTGCGGGGTATCGATAAACCTTTGAACGAAAAAGGAGAATGTTTACAGGTAATGTGCCATAGTTTAAAATCTACACTCTTACAAATTATTAAAACATTCTTGTGTCCGAGCATTTCTAAACCTCGCAGACATTAACTCGTGCGTATTTCAGGTTGGAAGGTACCGCAATTTATAAATCTGCTTGTTTTTTTGCACGGGAGGTGGTGATTCACGGGATCTTGGTTAAATCAAACCAACTACCGTTGGAGAACTTGACTGCTAAAATACCTTATGTAAATAAGATTTTTTTTTTTTTAAGCAAAACGGCGGCGCTCTCTTCAAAAAATCGCCGTTGTTGATTAGAAGCGGTCTTTCATCTGAATGGCTGTCATTGCCCCCAGTGTTACCTGCTTTGGCCACGCCCTCCTCCGTTGTATGCTGCATTAGTTTTGTTTGACCTTGTCACATGTCCTGATGGAAGGCACATGTCCATGGTCTATTGGGCGGAGCAACTCGCAATGCGAGTATTGCTGTACGTTAACCCACTCTTGCTTTTAGGCCCTAGTCATAGCTCGAGTTGTAGTTTATCTGTGCAAACTTGACCAAACGCCAATGCGAAACGTTTCACTGTTTTTTCGAATGTATAGTTTCCACTTTGTATTATAGTATTAAAACTATGCAAGTAAGTAATTCCTACCGTGGACAAATACAGGTTATGGAATGATCTGCTGGTGCCGCAGTATATAAATATGATCGTAACTTTCCGACACTTCTTTAGCACGTTTTAAGATTTGAAACAGTAAAATGCTGTACAAATAAACCTTTTCATGTACGCGTGAGTAAGTTATCCCAATATCAATTTTACATTTACAGTAGATGCTCATGTCCTGTTGTAAATATGTAGTTCTTACAATATTTTTGTTAACCGTTTGCAGAAATGTTGCGTTTACCATCAGTTCTGCGCCAAATGCGCCCAGTATCCAGAGCACTGGCTCCTCACCTCACACGCTCGTATGCGAAAGATGTTAAGTTTGGTGCAGAGGCTAGAGCCTTGATGCTCCAAGGTGTGGACTTGTTGGCAGATGCTGTGGCCGTTACAATGGGACCAAAGGTATGTTTAATGTGCTTAACTTCATTTTATAATCTACTGTTTTTGAAATGTCCGTACATAGATAGCGCTTTAACGTTAAGTTTGGAATAGGTGTTTTTAGGGAAGACATTTTTAAACTTGTACAACATTTTTATTGATTTCATGGATTGTGGCCATACAGGTAACCGGCGAAAGTAAACCTGGAGACAAGCGATTACATTTGAATATGCCAAGAAAACATAATTTAAATGAGTGCAATGCACTTTAACCCATCCATTAAAGTGTTTTAAATATGCTACTGTTCTTCAGTGATAGGGCAAAAATGTATGAATGAAGCCCCTCTCCCGTTCCTCCTCCTCATCATCATTATCGCCTTAGTTTGCAGGTCACACTACTTTTCACAAGTGAAGTTTTTGTTATCTTGTTGAGATGAAATTCTTGTTCATGTCTTATAAACGCTGCAACACCAAGTTCAAGTTTAGCACCTGTATAGCGCACTACTCACCCAGAGGGTCTCAAGGCGCTTGAGGGAGGGGGGTGCTTTACTTATCGAATATCCAAGTTTAGTTGTTTTCTGAAGGAGAGGTGGTTCTGTGTGAGGCGGAGGTGGGTGGGGAGAGAATTCCAGGTTGTGGCCGCTAAGTAGGAGAAGGATCCCCCCCCCCCCCCCCCCCCCCCCACCCCCATGGTGGATCTATGGATGCGTGGAATTGCGGCGAGGGCTTGATTGGACGATCATAGTTGGCGGGTGGGGGTGTAAAAGGACAGGCGCGTGTTGAGGCATTCTGGTCCTAGGTCGTAGAGGGCTTTGTGTGCGTGGGTGAGGAGACGGAACGTTATTCTTTTGCTGACGGGGAGCCAGTGGAGGTCTTTCAGGTGATCGGAAATGTGGACTTGGCGGGGGATGTCTAGTATGAGTCTGGCTGAGGCGTTTTGGATGCGTTGAAGTTTTTTCTGTAATTTGGCTGTGGTTCCGGCGTAAAGGGTGTTTCCGTAGTCCAGTTGGCTTGTGACCAGTGCGTGGGTGACTGTCTTTCTTGTTTCGGTGGGGATCCAACGGAAGATTTTTTTGAGCTTATGTAGGATGTTGAAGCATGATGATGAGACGGCGTTGACTTGACTTGTCTGGTCATAGAGAGGGAGGAGTCCAGGATGAAGCCCAGGTTACGTGCGTGGTCCGTAGGTATGGGTGCGTTTCCCAGGGCCGGTGGCCACCAAGACTCGTCCCAGGCGGAGGGGGATGAACCTAAGATGAGGACTTCCGTTTTTTCCGAGTTCAGTTTTAAACGCTGTTCTTCATCCACTCGGCTACTTCTTTCATCCCTTCGTGTAAGTTGGTTTTGGCAGTGTTTGGGTCTTTGGTGAGGGAGAGGATCAGCTGGGTGTCGTCTGCATAGGAGATGATGTTGAGGTTGTGTTGGCGCGCAATGGGGCTCATGTATACGTTAAAGAGGGTGGGACTGAGTGATGATCCTTGTGGTACGCCGCAGATGACTTCGGTGGCCTCTGATCTAAAAGGGGGGAGGCGGACTCTCTAGGTTCTTCCGTGAGGAACGAGATGATCCAGTCCAATGCTTTTCCTTGTATTCCGACGTTGCTGAGGCATTGTATAAGGGTGCTATGACAGACTTCAGTGCAGTAGGCCCTCTGTGATTCACATGTTTACAGTATTTATCAGCAAAGCATAGCCCTTAAAACAGTCACCCAGAGGGAAGCCGCAATAGTGGCTGCCTTATCCTAGCCTTTGAGGGCACTGGCAGTGGTGACTGCCTGATAGTACTCCAAACGTCGCTTCTGAAAGAATATTTACTACAATGAACATAGAAATCAAATAATTTCTATAACAACTTTAAATTGAATCAAGTAATGCATGAATTTAATAAATACTGAAAAGAAACACATGAAGAGTGGGAAGCAAACAGGACAACAAACTATTAGATTAACAGAACTCAAACATATACATAGTAACTCCACACATAGTAAAGAGTTGGTGGCACTTATTTTTTATATGGTACCAATGCTATTCTTAGCAAAATAAAGAACATTTGCAATAGTCTTGGTACTGTGTGGATGACATTTCGATACCTCTTTAGAATATGGGGGCCATCATCAGGACTTAGAATATAGGCCTGAGAGAAGAAAATGCCTGTTCAGGAAGAAAACAAGAGGAGTACAAAAAGTGGGTGTGGAGAAAAGAGCAAAACAACAAGAGAATCAATAGTAAAATAATTAAGATGAAAAACGGCGGCCTCTCATGCCATACACGTACATGGAAGAATGACGTGCATCCCAAAGATTATGAAGGTGAGAGAACTGCTCTTGCAGCGGAGGAACATGCCCAATCGTGATTAACATGCCCTGCTGTGAGCAGATTGGTGTCCGGGAGGATGGTCTGTTCAAAAAAGGCCTTGTGGGATTGAGGGGTCATGAATTAATTACGAAGGTGACGAGAAAGTGGGTCAGTAGGCAAAGGTAGCCGCATGTGGCAATTAGTCTTAACCTAGTCGGGCTGAATTCTGCAGCAGCGAAGTTCGGTACCCAAATAGCTATCATAGCTGAAGGGAGGCAACAACTGCAGTGAGTGGCTCCCTCCTCCTGCAGCTCCGGTCAGCTAAATCTACTAAAGGTCGCAGAATCGCAGGCCTGGGTCGTTTCCCACTCGATGCATTTTTTTATTTATTAAATTCATGCATTACTTGATTCTATTTAAAGTTGTTATAGAAGATATGGGGGGGGGGCAGAATGGTTCCTAAATGGAGTGAAGCTGTCCTGATCCCACAAAGACCTGCACTGGGTCTAATCTACATGGAGTACCTGACCAGAGATTCTGTGTTGATGGTTCAAAGTACCAACACTTCCCAGGAGCTGTGAGTCCCATGCAGACTGGCTGGCTTGGATAAGGAAGACCAGTAATGCATTGCTTGGGTCAAGAAACTGAAGATACATTTTGTCTCCAGTGAACTGGTTAATCCTCCATTGTCCGCATCCACCCATAGAATTCCTATATTTGCATCCCTGTGGGTCCGGGGGGGTGTCCAGCCGTCTTCAGCCCGGCTTGCTTGAATCCTGTGGCAAAGTGAGCAAGGGACTCACGTCTGAGCATACCCTGCCACACTTATGGTATCCGGGCTGAAGACGGCTGGAATGCCAGAAACCGGTCCTCGGAAGCTTGTTTCCGGTCCAGGGAAGACATGGCTTGGCAGTTCAGGCTGGACTATTCCCATGAGGCACAGGGTCAGACTGATTTGCATATAGCCATGTCTGAACTGGGGTGGCGGAGTGGGCTAAAGAACGGTGATGGATTAAACCCAGATCTTTTGACTGGGTGTGAGTGTTTGATTCAGATGCTCCGTCCATCACCACCCCCTTTTTGTATAGGAAAAAAGCTGACACCATAGTTTCCAAAGAATAACCATGGGCCACTGTTGTATAAAATCGAGTGCTTGGGTGAAATATAAGTACTCGTTATTTTCATTGCATAGCTGTGAGAAGGTGGCCTGATATGCAGTGCTCACTATTCTAGTGAACACTATGTATCAGTCCAGCAACCCTTATTGATGATTGGTTGTAAGTCAACCTTATAGACCAGCTATCCTAGTAGCGTGGATACGAGCAGTCTAAGGCTAAAGACTCGAGAGGGCGTGTTAAGCCAGCTGTTTACCACACATATACCCCTTGAATACCAAGTGAAAGGACACCACACAAGTGTTATGAAAATAAACAGTTATTTATTAAGAATCACAACAGCCCTGTACTCTTTATGAGGACAGGGTACTAAGCACAAACCAAAACTCTTACAAAAATACTTAAGTTAGCACAGTATATACAAATGCCCGAGGGGCACGGAAAACCATATACTCTGAAAGTGGAATGCGAAATTACTAGCAGGTAAGTACAGTACTAATAGGCTTTGGAATCGCTAGGACTTGACTATAGAATCGTTAGATTACTTCTAGGAGACCCAGGGGAGTCGGGTGCAGTGTGTGCACTCTCACGCGTGATGCGGGACAAAGTCTATGGTAGCTAGGAATTGCAAAGTTAGTGTTCTCGGGCGAACCCGACCTGGTAGGAGGAAAACGAAAGTGGATTCTGACCCTTGGATAGTGAGGCTATGCTGGAGCACCGAAATGCCGAAGTTACCTAGCCCAGGGGCTGCAGCTGCATAGGACTCAAAGGACGTCGGGAATCCTCGTAGACGGACCAGGAGCCTGGAAGAAAGAAGTTGCTGGCAGGCGACCAGTGAAGAAAGTTCGGTGGATCCAAGCCTGGATCGATGGAAGATGACACCTGAAAGCAGAGGGGACCAAGTTCGAGACTACTAGCCAGTAGTCAGTGGGCACCAGGAGGGCACCGGATGGTAGCCACCTCGACAAGGTGAGTGGGTGACGCTGTGACCGCAGATCTCACGGACCAGGAGGCGTTGTCGGCGACCAGGATGGAGGAGCGATCTGTCCCACGATGGATGAAGCTGTCGGCGTCGCTGGACCCAGGATTGGGCAACAACGCCTTGGCAAATTCAAGCCCACGCGGTGGACCTAAAATGGCGTCTGGAGTGGACCAGGAGGGTCCGGGGTGCCTCTCTTGAAGAAGGAAGCCAGGGCCAGTCTGGAGCAACCAGACCAGCAGCAGTGATGTCGTCGGGCGTCGTGAAGAAGGCCACAAGCCAGCCGGCTAGTAGCCACACAGCGCGGTGAGCACGCAAAAGCAGAATGGCCCCACGCAGATCGTGGAGATGCTGGAGGGCTGATCTTCGGTGCTGGAGCTGCTCAGGGTTGGGGCTTCTCGGACCCCAAAGCACTCACCAGTGGAGCACACGGTGGGCTTGTTACAAAGAAGTCGTGCAGTCTTGGCGATCGTCGGTCCCTCGAGGTCTCGTCGCACTCACGGTTCTCAGCTTGGCTGTAGAGGTCGGAGGTGCCAGGGAAGCCGGGTCTCGTCGAGCTGGGTCGTCGGATTCGTGAAGAAGGACTTGCAGCAGACCGCAGTGTTCTTAGGATGGTGCCTGCGGATGCAGGGTGACTACTCCTTAGCCACAAGGGAGAATCTTGAAGAAGAAATCTTGATGTCCTTTCGTAGAAAGTCGTGTCTTGATTCCAAAGATGATCTAATTTGAACAGGGGGCCCGCTCCCATCTTTATACTAAAAAAGGGGGCTGACCCGGTGACTAGGTCCTGCCTATGGGTGGGACTAGGAGGGGGGTGGTTACACCCCTCTGCCATGCCGGACTTTCCCCAGGCCAGGGGCTGGTGTGCCCCTGGAACTGGTTCTGACCGGCCTATGCGTAGTGAGCACAGGGGTGCCACTCAGCAGTCACCTTCCTGTAAAGCCCTGCCTACCCAGGATACACAAAACCATGTCTGGGACGGTGCTAGCACCGCCCTGGACAGGAAACCCTTTGTCCAAGCCTCCCTCGCTGGAAGGACTCCCAGCAGCAGGAGGTCAGACTCGTGTCTGTGGTGGCAGCATCCATTTTGTGGAGCTGAGGCTTTAGTTAACTTTAACCGGGGTTCACAGTTACATACATGTCGTGTCCCTCTAGAAGGGTGGAATGCTAACCCCGTCGCCAGAATTGGCGAGGGGTTAGTATTCCAATTCGTATGACACCTTACTCGACATGTTTTGATAAAGCAATACCAAAGTTAGCATTTAATCGCGAGGATTATAATGCACTTAAGAGTATATGGTATGCGATATCATGGAACAGCTATTAGGACTTGGTTCCGCAAGCTGCAGACAGGCTCAGCTCATGCCAGAGCACCATCTCACACGATTCCAAGCACTCTGCCTTCAGGATTGTCAAGGCCTGCCATAGGAGTGACTGATAGGAATCTGTGTGTCCATTTTAGGGTTAGGTATAGGTATGCTACACCTATAGCAAAGGGTGATTACACGACTTTGCCCCAGCTGTCATGCAGCCAGTTGTGTCAAATTTAGGAGACCAGCCAGGGGTGGCATAATACATGCTGCAGCCCTGGGTACACCTATGCCCTGAGTTACAGGGTCTGATAAGGTGGCCCAGTACCAATTGGAAATGCACCTAGGGTACATGGAATCCATTTTACAGAGAGAGCAGTAGGCCTGGGGTCCTGATTGGCAGGGCCCCAGGTCGACTATGTCAAAAACCAGCTAAAACACAGGGCAAAAAGTTGGGGGCAACCATAGTCAGGAGGTACCTTCCTACAATAGCATTATACCAATTCTATTTCCTTATCTCTAAATTATCACCATTTACCTTTGAAAATCTATCATCGGTTCTTACTCTGTAATACCTCATCTGAGTTGCTAACTCCTACCACCCTCTAGTGCAGAGGTATTCAAACTTTTCAAGGTTGAGCCCCCCCAGCTGAATTCCCCCAGATGTTGGGCCCCCCCACCACCCAACCAAAACCTCGGGAATCCGGCACACCACATGATCGACTGCAACGCGCACACCACGGGCCATATCCAGCAAACAATGCTCAACACAACAAGAGTGCCTAGAAAACTGCAGGCCTGTGAGTGGGTGTGGCGAAACGACAGAGGCGTACCACACAGCTCAAAACACAATCCTCCAAGGCAAAGGAAGTCATCACAACCCTCCCCATCCATCATGTACACCTTGTCATCCACCAACTCCCCCACCATTCATTCCTTCCCTCCATCTGTGCCCCATCCACATCCAAACCACTTGCAAACCCATCCACCATCCATCCATCCCTCCATCCATCATCTCACCCATCCATCCCTCCATCCACCCCTCACCCATCCTTCCATCATCCATCCATCCCTTCACCCAATCCATCCCCTCACCAATCCATCCACTCTTCCACCCATCCATCCACCCACTCATCCATCCAACCACTCACCCCTTCACCCAAGCTATCCTTCCACTCATCCATCCACTCCTCCACCCATCCATCCACTCCTCCACCCATCCATCCACTCCTCCACCCATCCATCCACTCCTCCACCCATCCATCCACTCCTCCACCCATCCATCCACTCACTCATCCATCCAACCACCCACCCTCTCACCCATCCAGCCATCCCCCCACCCACTCATCCATCCACCCAGGCACTCATCCGTCCACCCACTCAACCCCCACTCATCCATCCACCCACCCATTCATCCCTCCCGCTCTCCACCCTCCCCCCCTCATGCATGCACTCTCTGACCCATCCATCTCCATTCTCCTCTCCTCACCCATCTATGCACACGCCTGCCCATCCACTCTGCCAATCATTCATCCATGTCCTCACTCATCCATCCATCCATCCTCCCCCTCTCTCTCCATTCCCCCCTCACCCAGCCACCCATCCCTCCATCCACCCTTCACCCATCCACTTACTCATCCATCCACTCATCCACTCATAAATCCATCCATTGACCTCTCACCCACCCCTTCACTCCTCCATCCATCCATCCCCCCGTCCATCCACCCTCCTCAATCACCCATCCATCCCCACATCCACCCCTTCACTCATTCATTCATTCACCCCTTCACCCATCAATACATCAATCCATCCATCCATCACCTCTCTCATCCATCCACCCACTGACTCGTCCACCTTCCACCCCCCCATCGGTCCATCCACCATTTCACTGATCCATCCATCCCTCCACCCATCCATCTACCCTTCCAACCATACACACATCCATCCACTCCCATCCATCCCTCCACTCATGCATCCATCCTGTCTCCCACCATCCATCCACCCCTTCACCCATCCATCCATCCCCTCACTCATCCATCCACCTCCCCACCCATACATCCACCATGTCAGCCACACATCCACCATTCCACCCATCACTCCACCCCTACATCCACCACTCCACCCATACATCTATTCACCCACATGGCAACATAACAGACGTCTGGTGGCCGGCTCCACCCGACATCCCTCTCACATTTGATGATTCAAATTTGAATCTGCAGACCACCATCCCTAAATACAGACACTTCGGTGCCCCACACAAAGATCCTCATGAGTTGATGACCGCAGACCAGAGCCCACCGTCCCGATTCATGGCCCAAACCCGGATTGCAACCTCTCCCTCCCTTCCCAAAATAACTGAAGGACACCCGCCCCCACACCCTCCCCCTCACTCCCACCCCCCCTTGAAAGGCTGGGGCCCTGGGCCAGAGCCCACCCCGCCCGTGCCTCAAACCCTCTAGGGCACAGCTTTCCAAACTTTTCATGGTAGGGACACACTTTTTGGAGATGCATCATTTTGGGACACAGCAAGGCAGTATAGCGAACAAGCGTAGTGTAGCGAGCCCGAAACACAGGGGAGTTTGGGGGGTTCTCATGCACTCGGTCTCTCTCCCCCTCTCTCTCTCCCCCTCTCTCTCTCTCCCTCCCTCTGTCTCCCTCCCTCTGTCTCCCTCCCTCTGTCTCCCTCCTTCTGTCTCCCTCTGTCTGTCTACCTCCCTCTGCCTGTCTCTCCCTCCCTCTGTCTACCCTGGACTCCCTCCCTCTGTCTCCCTCCCTTCCTCTGTCTCCCTTCCTCTGTCTCCCTCTATCTGTCTCCCTCCCTCCCTCTCTGTCTCCTTCCCTCTGTCTCCTTCCCTCTGTCTCCTTCCCTCTGTCTCCTTCCCTCTGTCTCCTTCCCTCTGTCTCCTTCCCTCTGTCTCCTTCCCTCTGTCTCCTTCCCTCTGTCTCCTTCCCTCTGTCTCCTTCCCTCTGTCTCCTTCCCTCTGTCTCCGTCCCTCTGTCTCCGTCCCTCTGTCTCCGTCCCTCTGTCTCCGTCCCTCTGTCTCCGTCCCTCTGTCTCCGTCCCTCTGTCTCCGTCCCTCTGTCTCCGTCCCTCTGTCTCCGTCCCTCTGTCTCCGTCCCTCTGTCTCCGTCCCTCTGTCTCCGTCCCTCTGTCTCCGTCCCTCTGTCTCCGTCCCTCTGTCTCCGTCCCTCTGTCTCCGTCCCTCTGTCTCCGTCCCTCTGTCTCCGTCCCTCTGTCTCCGTCCCTCTGTCTCCGTCCCTCTGTCTCCGTCCCTCTGTCTCTGTCCCTCTGTCTCTGTCCCTCTGTCTCTGTCCCTCTGTCTCTGTCCCTCTGTCTCTGTCCCTCTGTCCCTCTGTCTCTGTCCCTCTGTCTCTGTCCCTCTGTCTCTGTCCCTCTGTCTCTGTCCCTCTGTCTCTGTCCCTCTGTCTCTGTCCCTCTGTCTCTGTCCCTCTGTCTCTGTCCCTCTGTCTCTGTCCCTCTGTCTCTGTCCCTCTGTCTCTGTCCCTCTGTCTCTGTCCCTCTGTCTCTGTCCCTCTGTCTCTGTCCCTCTGTCTCTGTCCCTCTGTCTCTGTCCCTCTGTCTCTGTCCCTCTGTCTCTGTCCCTCTGTCTCTGTCCCTCTGTCTCTGTCCCTCTGTCTCTGTCCCTCTGTCTCTGTCCCTCTGTCTCTGTCCCTCTGTCTCTGTCCCTCTGTCTCTGTCCCTCTGTCTCTGTCCCTCTGTCTCTGTCCCTCTGTCTCTGTCCCTCTGTCTCTGTCCCTCTGTCTCTGTCCCTCTGTCTCTGTCCCTCTGTCTCTGTCCCTCTGTCTCTGTCCCTCTGTCTCTGTCCCTCTGTCTCTGTCCCTCTGTCTCTGTCCCTCTGTCTCTGTCCCTCTGTCTCTGTCCCTCTGTCTCTGTCCCTCTGTCTCTGTCCCTCTGTCTCTGTCCCTCTGTCTCTGTCCCTCTGTCTCTGTCCCTCTGTCTCTGTCCCTCTGTCTCTGTCCCTCTGTCTCTGTCCCTCTGTCTCTGTCCCTCTGTCTCTGTCCCTCTGTCTCTGTCCCTCTGTCTCTGTCCCTCTGTCTCTGTCCCTCTGTCTCTGTCCCTCTGTCTCTGTCCCTCTGTCTCTGTCCCTCTGTCTCTGTCCCTCTGTCTCTGTCCCTCTGTCTCTGTCCCTCTGTCTCTGTCCCTCTGTCTCTGTCCCTCTGTCTCTGTCCCTCTGTCTCTGTCCCTCTGTCTCTGTCCCTCTGTCTCTGTCCCTCTGTCTCTGTCCCTCTGTCTCTGTCCCTCTGTCTCTGTCCCTCTGTCTCTGTCCCTCTGTCTCTGTCCCTCTGTCTCTGTCCCTCTGTCTCTGTCCCTCTGTCTCTGTCCCTCTGTCTCTGTCCCTCTGTCTCTGTCCCTCTGTCTCTGTCCCTCTGTCTCTGTCCCTCTGTCTCTGTCCCTCTGTCTCTGTCCCTCTGTCTCTGTCCCTCTGTCTCTGTCCCTCTGTCTCTGTCCCTCTGTCTCCGTCCTTCTCTCCCCCTCTGTGTCTCCATCTCTCTGGCTCCCTCTCGCTCTGTCTTCCTCCCTCTATCTCTCTCTGTCTCCCTCCTTCTGCCTGTCACCCTCTGTCACCTCACCCCAGCTTACAGGGCACACACACAGCCGCACCGAGTACTTTGCAGGTACTTTCACAGGGTACTTTCCTCTGTCTGACACTTGGCTGGGTCTTTGTCACACGTGTGTCTATATCACCTATTGCTCTCACCTGTCACAACTTTCACACCTGAAGTGTGGCCAATCATGAAAACACCAGCAGGTTGTTCAATGAGTAATTCTGGAGTAATTGAATAAGTATACGTTATACAGAAAATTAGCCCAGGAGTGCACATCCAGGTCCAACGACTTCAAACTTCAGGGCAACGTGGCCCGATTGCCGCCACCAAATTATCATGCCAGCCTGCATCCAAGCTGATGGGAAGGGGGGAAACATGATAGCAAAGAGTTCTGATGACCCTGATGAGGTGCACTATGAGGCACTGTCCAGGAATGGCGCGAGGTCAGGCTGTGCGGATAGTATGGGTGCCTTTGAGGGTCCCAGGAACAAGAGGACGTGGCCCTAGCGACAGACCTGCAGACTCTGGCAAAAGAGAACAAAATTGGAGTCTCTGGGCCCACACCACATCCTTGGATTTTGGCCAAATCACAATCTTCTCGTGCCTAAAAACAAGAATGTGACCTTGTGTAATATATGTTAAAGCGATCCAATGCATTCGGATCGAGTTTGCTCTATATAAAAGTGCAAAATTAGAGCAGCTCTGTACCCGTGGTCTCACAGCACGGTGCAATATGTCAGCTTATGAAAGGAAGGTGCTTGGGGGGCGGTATCCACAGACTGACTTTTCCCGGTAAATTAAAATTCACGTCCGTTTTTTCTTCAGGCAAGAAATTACACTCCGGGCGTGGAGAGACGCTTAGAAGCAGTGCGGGGCAGCTGGAATGATACAGGCAGTTGTAAAGGGAGATAGGAGTAGTGTCTGGGTAAGGGGGCAGGGCATTGGTGAAAGGCAGTACTGAAATGGCAAGAAAGCATGGGAGAGACTGGCGAGCCACTCAGAGACGGAGGGTCAGAGAAGCATGTAAATTTGGGGCAGAGCAGTTAAGACACCGCATCTCCGCAACACACCCACACATGGCAGGCGAAGAGCTAACTCTCCCAGGAGGGGGCCAATTCACGGAGTCGACAGCTTCAGCTGCAGTGGGAGGCAAGGGGTCTCCTCTGCAAAAGCTGAAAGCGTGTCTGTTTGTTTGCTTTCATTTTTAGCATAGGAGACTCCTTGCCTGCACTGCAGCCGAAGCTATTGACTCCATGAATTGGCCCCCTCCTGGGAGAATTACCCAGAGGAACGGGCACAAAGGGAAGATCGGAGTGGAGCGCGGGCCCCCCCTGGGATGATGCCACGCCCCCCCAGGGGGGCGCGCCCCACAGTTTGAAGAACCCTGCTCTAGTGTAAGCATTTAGTGCTTAACTTTGTTTCAAACTCGGGGGTACCAATACTGAACCTGAAGTAATGAATAAGTTAATAAAAACTCAAACTTCAAGATGCCAGCCTTGCAGTAAGTCATTCCTCTGATAGAGGAAGTTAACTACATGGCAATCATAAACCACAAGGGCGCCTTTCTGCACACACCAGTGAGCAAATGTCAGACAGTTTCTCAGATTTGTAGTGATCAAGACACTACCAATTCAATATGTTAACATGTGGAAAAAAATCGGCACCAAGTGTTAACGAAATGCTTAGCTGCAGTAGCAGTGCACCGAAGAGTCAGGGAGTATGTCTACTCTTACTTAGACGACTGGCTGGTGAAAGCAAAGCCAAGCTGTCAATGCAAAATGAACATAAACACGGTGATAAAGACCTTACACTCGCTACGTATTTCCATACGCTACGAGAAGTCATCTCAAACATTCTTGGGGGCAATCTTGGATTACCAAACAGCCAAAACTAGATTAGTGGACAAGAGGATCGAAGCAATCGAGTAGTCACCATTACTAGAAGGGGCAACGTCTGATGATGAGCAGTGGGGGAAATGATGGGCACGATGGTTTCCTGCAATCTCCTGGTCCCAAATGCAAGACAACACATGAGACCAATACAATAATGGGTCCAGCAGAACAGGTCGCAGTCAGCCAGGAGTTGAGCTGATCTAGCGGCTGTTACAGACCAGGTTTAAGAATAGATGCAATGGTGAAACCGCAAAACGCTAACAGTGGGGAAAACCATTCAAACCACAAACTCCCACCACAACAGATTCATACCCCATGGGATAGGGTGCTCATATGGGCAAGCTGAACTTCCCAGTTATCTGGAACCTCAAACAAGCAGTACAACATACGTGTGGAAATAAAAATGTTTTTTCTAGCATTGAAGTAGTTTAAAGAAACTTGTGACAGGATGGACATTCTTGACTCTGACAACCCAACGAGAGTGCACTACTTGAACAGGTGGGACAGGATCCTACCCGCCATCAACCATGGCTCAGGACATATGTAGAATGGCAATGGCAAACAAATTATCAATAGTAGCATTTACACCTACCAGGAAAAGAAAACACAGAAGCAGACGGATTAAGCAGGAAGGAAAAAACTTGATATAAAATTGATGAGGTGGCAACTACGCAACTCTGGCATTTTGTGTTTACCCTGGCAAACTTGGGTGCTGGGATCTTGTGGCGCCGGGGTAGTACAGGTCCGTTGCAGTGGCCTCCTGGCTGAGTCTCCAGTGATCTGTGACACTTTCTGGCAAAGTGACAATTTATCTTGGTGTACACAGTCCAGGTATTGTTGCATGCAAGCAGGTTCTTTCTTTCCCCAGTTCACAACAGCAGAACATCTTTCAAGGTTCCAGTTATAAATCTAAAGGGAGAGCAGCAACCCAACCAATTTAATCCCCTGGCAGAATATTTGTTATGATAAAGTTGACTTGTGTGTTCAAAGTTGCAAACAGTCCAGATGAGATCACTTCTTTTATAGGACCGTGACCAGCATATCCATAGAAAGAGGGTGTGGGTGGGAGAAGCCCACTCTAAATGTAAAATAGCTCCATCACCCAGAAGGGTAGAATGGTTTCAGGTAGTAGGCCATAGGAGAGGAAAGTGTCATTTTCCTTTGTTCGCAGAGCTTGATAAAGTGGCAGGAACAGTGCTGCCTTACGTAGCCCTTCATACCATCTTCAGATGAGCACCACCATTGTATTGTGTATGTATTTTGCATCTATGGAGCACGTCATACCCCTGATGATAAAGGACTAAAGAAATCACAATCGCTTATATGTTACGAAGTATACCTTAGAAGGGCCCGATAGGAAGAATTGTTTTTTTTTTACCTCTGAGGTGTTTTGCATGATTAACAGAGGGGTGCTCTCTTCTTGACATCGGTTGCTGTGCTTAAGTGGGTATGTGAAGCTGGCTCTGTATATACTATACCTAAGGTATAGTGTGAACAGAGTGCAGTGGATTCCTAAAGGTATAGCAAAGGCTTAAGTAGATAATACTTTACTCTCTCATGGTTGAGCAATAAGGTTTATCAGGGGGTAGTGTTATGCATTTGTTTTACACACCCAGGCAAGAAATGATGTCTCACACGCAGACTAAATCCAGATCAATTGTTGTAAAAAAAAAAAAAAAAAAAGTTGTTACTTTGTTGTTTTTATTACTAGAACCAAGATGTACTCTGTATTGAAAGTATCACTTATCTGCTACTACGATATTCTTTCAGATAGTCTGTACTGGTTTTGTAGGAACGTACACATTTCTTTGCGTTCAAGAAAATGGGTGGTAAGCTGTTCAGAATACTGGTAATTACTAAAGATTACTTTTTAGTTACATTTCTACTTTTGCACAGAACGAACTAATCGCACAGTTTGGGCATTGTAGTACATTAGCAAGCAGGCTATCTCATTTGAATAATCGTAAGTTACTTTTGTTGCATTACAAGATAAAATCAACAGAACAATTTTCAGAGAAAACCCCACCATGCAGCTCTATGGAATAAGTAGTGTTAAGTTTAAAGGTAAGTAAACTGTTTAATAACTTAATGTTGGGGGTGGGCAGGACCAAGGCTTCTCATGGTTCGGCACTCTAGGTGCACCACCAGGGGCACTAGAGCGACCGGGTCCAGAGCGCCGGGTGCCAATGGGGCACCCCTCTCAGTGCCTGCTCACGGGCAGGCCACATGGTTTTGGAAGGCAATAAGGGCAAAAGGGGTCCCAGGTTAGCACCAAGTCCACACCACCAGCGGTGCCGGGGCTGCTTGGTGCAGGGTGCTTAGGAGGTGTTGGGAACCCAATGGTTTCCTATAGAGGTAGCCAGTTGAGGAAAACGATTACAGGCTGGAGCCAGAAGACTGGATGAAGGGAACCAACAACTGGGGGGTAAGAGGGGGGGGTGAAGTTGGAGAGTTGCTAGACACCAGGACACAGTCTGTCAGGAAGTTCATGCCGCAGAGGTTGCTGGTGCAAGGGTGTCTTTTTGTGTCTCGTTCTGCTCACCAATTCCAGTCAAGGGGACCCTTTGGGAGAAGGCTGCAGGTGTTGAGGAGAAGGTTTGAAGAGGTAGTCTATCGCTGGATCACAGGTCTGGGTCACCAAGAAGACCGTTGTGGGGTGTTGGGCTACTTGGCCTTTGGCATTGGGTGTCGGGGTGGAGTGGTGAGGACTCTCAGTTAAAACTGTATCTGTGGTCCTGGCTTGGGTTGTTGTTGGACAGATGCGGTGTCCATGGGAGATTAGAGTCTTGGGAGGGCAGGTCCATGTGGTTCTTGGAGGCTGCTGGCTGCAGGACTATGCAGTTTCACCTTGCAGGGGTTCCAAAGCAAGAGACCGGCCAGTAGGGCTGGGGCCAAGCAGTTGTCGCCGCCTTTTTCTCTGCAGCGTGGCTTTTTGGTCCTTCTTGTCAAATCTGAATTTTGGGTTTAGGGCTGCCCCCTAAATACTGTATTTAAGTGACATTTTAGGGTTCTCTAGGTAGTAGCCAATGGGCTACTGTCCTTAGGGTGACTACACCCCTTGGGGTGCTCACCCCACGTGGGGGAGTGGACACCATCCCGAACTATGATTAGGGGGTGCCTGCCACCTGCAAGATGGTGGGCGCTAAAGAGTGGGCTTCACCTCACCACGCCTCTGCTGCCTGAGAGCTGGGGTTGGCAGAGGTGGGCCCACCCTCTGGGCTGTCATGATTTTTCCCCCCACCAATGTTCTTATCGAAAAGGGGCGAGACAGGAAGGGGGCCTGCTCCTGATAGGAGAGGCTGTAGGTCGTGTTGCAAAGAAGGCCTCAGAAGGGCCCCTGCCACAGATGGCTCTTCCTGACCTGGAGGAGGTGTGAACACCTCTGCCCAGGAAAGGCTTCGTTTCTGGGCCCATGGAGCAAAGGCTCCCACCCCAGGGGTACAGAAACTTGACTTGTGGTGGTAGGCTGGTGTTCACTAGTCGGAAACCCACAAGTTGTTGTTTTGGTTCAGGGGATCCCCCCTAGAAGGGACCCCTGAGTGCAGGGAATAATCTAACTGGAATCAGTGCAGGTTTTTTTCTCCTGAGCTGTTTGATACTGAACATCCCAGGATTCGGTAAAGCCATAGTGGTGCTGGGAAACTCGTAGTGACCAGTTTCCAGTCAATGTACTCAGTATGGCTTTACTGGGCACTTCTAATATCTAAGAATATCCATAATTATTATAGTTACCTGTCTGCTCATGCATTTAGGACCTCACATGAGATATAGGGCCCCCTGTCTTAATGGTGACTTCCCTAGGCCTCATACAGTGCTGGGCAGGCATGGCGTATCGACTCTTCACTTTTAGCTGCACCACAACACGCAGGCTACAATGGCAATGGTGCATGTTTGTTGTGAGAGAGCTCTGAGGGTGGCATTCATGCTGCAGTCCTTGGAGGCCTTTCCCTGGCTACCATTCCCTTGGTACCCTTTACAAAGGACTTACTGGTAGGCCAGAGTTGTGCCAATTGTGGAAACAATGGTACAGGTTAGGAACACAGGCTTTGGGAACCTGAATGGCGGGGACCCAGGGCACACTCAGTCAAATTTCATCTGGTATCTGGCAAAAAGTTAGTGGGCAACCATGCAGTGGGCACTTTCCTGCAGCGTGGAGTTAGAGTTTGAATGCACATTCTCTCAATTTATTTTACATTAGGTTTGAATGGTTAACTTGGTGTTCTGGTGTCTGTGGGAAATGTCTTGCTGTGTCTGCGGAGGGATGGAATTCTCGTTACACCGTGTCTAACTGTAGTTCTGCTGAGCGTGAGAGAAAGTTACGGTTTTACTTTTTTTGTGGGAATGGTCCAGAATAGTCTGATTTCATTGTTGGTGTAAGGAACTTATTGATTATTTAGGCAATTACAGTTTTTTCACATGCCCCAAGCATGAGGCAATGGTCCCCAATTATGGTGATTAGGTAAACTGTCACTGTAGAGAGAGACGTTGTGGCCTCTCTTCGTGTACAAGTAAAAAGGTCTGTATCCCTGAAGTATTGATCTCTGCCAACACAGCCAGCCCCCTCAGTCTTAAATGAGACCATTATCATAACTCTCTCTGTGTCTGTATCCTGGGTGTCTCGCTTGAATCTGAGCCAAGCTGTGATCATGAACAGTAAAGCTAAAAGCATAACTCATTAGCTAGCATGATAGGGCAGCCCTTTGTAAAATAAATTGAGGTGTAGTCCTGGAGTAAAAAAAAAAACAACAAATCAGACTGAGCTCATAACATGCATTCTAGTGCTCTCAAAAGACTTTCTCAGTCTTTAGTCCGTCCTACGCATTGTTTAGTTTTTCATCCTAAAGTCTGGATATGCCTTATAGAAAGTCTTTTATGTGCAGCATTTTTAGACCCTTAGTACCTGGGCTGAACTTTCTTTTAATTTTTTTTTAAACAGATTTTGTTGTTAAATACACAAAATATGCAGAGCCCTGCCATCCAAAGTCTACTGCTACAATCAATGTATCTGAATCATCGTCAACAGTGTGTAAAATGAGCAATAGCACCCACCACATAGAAGTAGCAGAAATAAAAGGACATGCAACCACCCCTCCCCCCAACACCCCCGCGCGCAGCCGCTGCCCCACTAGCTCTTTAGACCAGAATAGATCACTAGCCATATGCACCACACACAAAGAGTGACATTGCACAGTCCAGCACATCAGGGAGTTGGAAGGGTGGCCTCTTCAGGTGGCGGGTCCAGGTCCAGACCCCGATAGTCCGCCCACCTCTTCCATATCTTGTAATGTTTGCGAGGACAGCCCCTGGCAACAATCACGGGCTGCTCCATGCCATACTAAAGTCCAGGCCATTCTTCCAGGCGGCAAGTGACGGGGCCCGGGGCGTGGGCTGAACATTCTTGACTTTTTACATGTTTTCAATAGATCACCCCTCATATCAGATGTTTTAAATTAGCAGTTTCTGGGCCCATTTTGATACCTATTGGCCAAGCTTGGGGTCCCTTGTGAACTTTTACTGGAACTTCATTCTGAGTGCCTCTCGACTCTTGTTCCTATACATGAATGATAATGTGTTACTTTATGATGCAGAACATATGTAATTTATTCCTGGCACTCACTTTGTGTATACGGGTGTGTGTTGGATTTCAATAAAATTTTTCAAACTAGTAACCAACCTGCACTGTCTGTTCCCCCATGGCCAGTTTGAGAGTACACTCAATTTATCTTTTCTTCCCTTCTACCACACTTGGTAATTCTGTCTCCTTTTTTTGAAGGTCTACATGGCTTTTATGTTCCCAAGATCCGATACCTAATCTCAGTCTGCCAAATCCCATTTTTATCCGTTATTCCTGATGAAATGTTTTATTACATTACCAATAGTCGGGCACCCTGAATTTATGGACAACCATATCACCCCAGTTTGCTTCATGTCCCTTAACCGTGATTTATTTTCCTAAAAGGGCTGGTGATTTACCATGTCATAACCATTTCATACTATATTGGGCTAGTAGATTATTTTAACTAATTTGCAGTATAGCACAGGATGCAAAGATGTAAAAACGAATGTGTGTGTATGTGTATATATATGTGTGTGTATATATATTCACGTAAAAAAACATAGGTTTCAGGCCTTATATAGTTAGGAATTGGCATTTTAAAAACCTTGCAAAACCACTTCAAAAACCGTAGTTTTTTTTCAATAAATGTCAGAGGTTTTGTGAATGCTAATTCTATTAGCGGATAACGCTTATATGTTATTATCCTTCTGGGACCACCTGAGCAGCCATTGTTTCTCAGGAGAAGTGAGGCACGAGCGCAAAACAAGAGTGGAAAATGCGAAAAGGGGGCAGGGTAGAGACCCCCTAGCCCTTCTCAGGTGGTCCCAGAAGGACCACCAAGTGCAAAAAAAAGTGTAGTTTTTTTAAAATCGCAGGGTACGCGTACGGTGTGCGTACCCCTCTTTTTTTTTTTTTTTTGCCCTTCGGGGTCCTTCTGGGACCCCCTGAGAAGGGCCAGAGGGTTGGGGGGGTCTCTACGCTGCCCCCTTTTCGTGTTTTCCACTCTTGTTTTGGTCTCTCTTTTGCCTCAGATGGGGGTCAACACTTCCTGGTTTGGAATGTTGAGTCGACTGCCAGCCAATCAGAAACTTGCACACGTAAGGTGCACGTACGCGTACGGTGAGCGCATATAGATATATAATTTGCTCAAATTCAATTTTCTCAACAACTACTGGAGGGATTTTCACCAAATATAGAAAAGGCACTACTGCATACCTGTCCCTACCATTTTGCCAAGTTTGGTGTAATTCCGTTCAGCCGTTGGGGCTGTGGCCGTGTCTAAAGGTCCCTATAAAAATTAACATGGGGAAAACACGTTTTGGGACCCCCCTTTTTTTCTCGGCCCCCGCTTGACGAATCCCCCCGAAACTTTCAGGGAAGGAGCAAAGCAATTTTAAGGAAAATTACACGCAGATTCCTTAATCGGCGCCAAAGTTATTCCCAATAGAATGTTGGGGAATTCCTATGGTAACTAGGTCATAACTATATATACCTACTGGCGACTTTAGCACCAAGTGAAACTCAATGGGCTTCCAGAGGTTGTTCCTGTGAAGGTAAATAGTGCATAAACTAAATGGTCTGTGACAAGAACACACACAGTTCAATAATTTATTGCAAAAACAGTTATGCAACATATGTCTGATTTGGTAGGGATCAATGTTCAAGGTTCTCTTTTCCTGAACTGCGTTTAGCTGCTGAATTTAGTCACTCATAAACCTGTTCTACCCACTCTAAGTTGAGTGTATTGCCGATCTAGAGTTGCTCGGCTTACCTACGTGAGTGTTGTGTAGCATGTGGCACTACTGCACAATATGACTGGTTACCATGTTCAGCATTAGCTTTGCCACTAAAAACCGGATTTTCAAATTGGTTTGCTGCTTGTTACCAAGTAATGCAGGTTCCGCATTGCCTCTGACGTGTTTTTGAGGGCTTTGCTGAGAACTCGGGTAAATACTCTTTTCTGTACTTATTGCAGTGTGTATTTTAGTTAAGATAATGCTGTAGCGGTTTGGGCTTCTGCATCTTAGACTGGATTGTAAATATTTTTTGCATGCATATTCTTATTTTTAGGATTTTGCATAGACGTGAAATGAACAATTCAGTCTTCCCGTAAATATATCGAATAGGATTAAAAAAATGTGTTAATCTTTGCAGGGAAGGACAGTCATCATTGAACAAAGCTGGGGAAGTCCAAAGGTGACTAAAGATGGTGTCACAGTGGCCAAAGCAATCGATCTGAAAGATAAATATAAAAATATTGGTGCAAAACTAGTACAAGATGTTGCAAATAACACAAATGAAGAGGCCGGAGATGGAACAACCACTGCAACTGTACTAGCACGTTCCATTGCCAAGGAAGGATTTGAAAAAATAAGTAAAGGCGCAAACCCAGTGGAGATCAGGAGAGGTACGCACTAGTACATTTATTTTATTTATCTTTACTTTCCCTATCAATTTTATTTTGAATATATTTTATGTAAAGAAATGTGGACTAATAGAGCTTTTTACACACCCCTTTAATTGTCTATTCATGAAATGCTGCCTCATGGTGAGGGTTCTGTGAAAACATTTAACCGGAAATTACACCTGAGGCTAATGCGGAAATTGAGTCGTTCGAGTGATATAACACAAGACTGCATATGCTACTCTGGAGACGGTGTTTCTCGTAACTTTTCAGTCTAGTAGAATTAAAACTGAGTTGGTGTTGGTACTGACCCTGTTCTTGTGCCCTTTCTTCTGCCACTGGAAGGGGTGCAGAACCATTGTAAAGGAAACCTTTGGTGCTGGGGGAAGTAGCAGCTTTCTATATTCTTGTAGTAATATCTTTAATTTGTGGCTCATCCAAACCTTTCTCCTTCACACCCTTCTTTTTCATGATATAAGTAAAGTGCCTCCATATTTATTTTTCAGTTGCATGTTTAAGATTTCTTCAGCAAAATCACTTTTTATGTTGAGGTTGTGCCCAGTGAAATGGAGACTGTGAAACGTTTATAAGCAAATTAATAACTTTTGCCCTTCCCAACTCAAACACAATACCTCACTCCTGAGACATTACGAATCATCAAGTTGGTAAATAAGGGCTTTTATTTATATTGCTTAAAGTGGAGGTGTATAACGTTCTCTATAAAAGGAATTGTGTGGTTGCATTCTGACACAACTTAAATATATACGGTTTTAAGGTTCTGATTCCCAGTGATACCAGGGTGTAGTCTGTTTTCCTCCCCTTAATATATTATGTTGCTTGTAAGAAATTTCCTTAGTTAGGCTTTTCAGCCGTTGTTGAGTTTTAGAGTATCTTAGCTTACGCTCCCTGGCTCCTGGTGGTATCGTTACTCATCCATTGACTTCCGACTATCTGTGTGTCTGTAATTTAAATTGTGCATTTGTAATAGCGCTTCTGGTGATTTATCAGTCTGCTTAGTTTGTGCCACTTAATAGCGCTACAGCGTTTCTGGTGTTCTGCATTGCAGCATAGTTTGTGCCACTTAATAGCGCTACAGCGTTTCTGGTGTTCTGCATCGCAGCATAGTTTGTGCCATTTAAACAGCGTGACGGAAACGGAGCTGCGCTCTATCTGGGCACAATAACGCTGCCTGTTTAAAAGCGCTTGTAAATATTATATCAGTGCCCCAGCCTCACTCGACTTTTCTCCGCCTCTATTTTGTTTGTTGTTGTCTCCCTGAGCCCTTCCTCCTCGCCCCGCTCCCGCCTCCCTGCTGCCCCTCCCACCCCCCTCAAAGTCCTTTTAGTGACAGATGCACCCACGCGCAGCGTCCACACGCTGCGGCCGCGCCGAAGGTGCGCCAAAGGTAAGCCCGTCCGCGCCTGGACCGCGCCCAGTGCCAGACCCCCTGGTCCGTGCAATGCCCAGCCCTCCCGCATTACATACAACGCCTCCACCCTCCTATCCCTTAACCCCGGCCGACTCTCCAACTGCGCTCAAGCCGCTCCTGGACACACCCATGGACCCTTCACATGCTACTCCTGCAAGTTCGACGGCACCAAGATAAACTCCTCATCCACCTACACACAACAGATATCTGACTCCAACCACCTAAAATGCATCTTGCTCAACACCCGCTCAGTCCACAGACACGCCATCAACCTCTGGAACCTACTAGACACCATTTCTCCCGACGTCGCCTTCCTAACAGAAACATGGATGAACGCCTCATCAGCCCCAGACATCACCATTGCCATCCCGGAAGGATACAAGATCATCCGAAAGGACCGCACCGACCAAACAGGAGGAGGCATCGCTATCGTCCATAAGGACTCAATCCGCATCTCAACCAGCTCAGACGTCAACCTTGCCAGCGCCGAACACCTTCACTTCCAGATCCACACCGACCCCAAGACCACACTCAGAGGCACACTCCTCTACCGACCTCCAGGACCCCGTGCACAATTCAGCGACGCTATCACTGACTTTATCACCCCACACGCCCTCCCCTCCGAGGAATACATTCTACTGGGAAACCTCAACTTTCACCTGGAAAAGAGCAATGACAGCAACGCCACCTCCCTTCTGGACAATCTCGCCAACCTCGGACTCTAACAACTTGTCACTACGCCCACCCACATCGCATGTCACACACTCGACCCTATCTTCACCTCCAGCAAACATGTCTCCTTCAGTCACACTACTACTCTCCATTGGACGGACCACAGCTGCGTTCACTTTAGCTACAATAAGACCACAACTCACAACCATCCTCAACCTACTCTGCGAAGAAACTGGAACAAAATCACCATCGACCAGATCTCCTCATCGCTTCTTCAAAACCCACCTGCCCACTCCTCAAACGCCGACCAAGCAGCCTCTAATCTCACCCAATGGCTATCAAACAGCGTCGACATCCTAGCACCGCTGAAAAAACGTCACATCAAACTAGGCAGCAAAAACGCCTCCTGGTTCAATGATGACCTAAAGAAATCAAAGAAACTCTGTCGCTCCCTCGAAGGCCTGGAAAAAAGACCCCAGCACCAGGGACGCCTTCAAAAACGCCACCCGCACACACCACCAACTTATCCGATCTGCCAAGAAAGCCGCATTCAAAGACCGACTAGACGACAACGCCCACAACAGCAAGGAATTATTCAACATCGTCAAAGAATTTACCAACCCCAACGACCTCACCCCATCTCAAACCCTCTGCGACTCCCTAGCTTCATTCTTCCACAACAAAATCGCAGACATCCACAACAGCTTCGTCAACCAACCCGGAGACCAACCCACCCAACCATCTGCAGAACCTTCACCCCCCTTGAACATCCTTAATGACTGGAACCCAATCTCCACTGAGGACACCATCCGTCTGAACTCTATCCACTCAGGATCCCCCACAGACCCATGCCCTCACCACATCTTCAACAGCAGATTCAATCATAGCACCACACCTCCAAGACGTCAACTGCTCCTTCAACTCCGCCACCTTCCCGGAAAGCTGGAAACACGCAGAACTTAGCGCCCTTCTGAAAAAACCCACAGCGGACCCCACCGAACTAAAAAACTAACGCCCCATCTCGCTCCTTCCATTCCCGGCCAAAGTCATCGAGAAAGCCGTCAACAACCAGCTCGCCGCCTTCCTCGAAAACCAACAAATCCCTTGACTCCTCACAGTCAGGCTTCCGAGCCAAAAAAAAAAAAAAGCGATGGATTTGGGCCCAGATCTTTGGACTGGGGTGAGTGTGTGACATTGATCCACATCGGTCCATCACCTGTTGTTTTTGCATATTCCGCCCTAAGTGCGCTGGGGATGCCCAGACGTGGGTCCCAGGCACTCCACACCACTGGAGTCAAGCTAGCCGGGCTGATGAGAGGTGTTACCTCGAAACCGGTCCGGTCCTCGGATGCTTGATTCCGTTCTGGGAAGGACATGGCTTTTGTAGTTCGGACTGGACTGTTCCCATGGGGCACAGGGTCAGAGCGGATTTGCATATCGCCATTGTCTAACCCAGGGTGGTGTGGAGTGCAAATAAACGATGGATTTGGGCCCAGATCTTTGGACTGGGGTGAGTGTGTGACATTGATCCACATTCGGTCCATCACCTGTTGTTTTTGCATATTCCGAGCCAAACACAGCACGGAGACCGCCCTTATCGCGGCAACAGACATTCGAACTCTACTGGACAATGGAGACACAGTCGCCCTCATCCTCCTAGACCTCTCCGCAGCCTTCGACACAGTCTGCCATAGCACCCTTCTACAAACACCGGAATCCAAGGAAAAGCACTGGAATGGATCACCTCGTTCCTCACCGGAAGAACCCAGAGAGTCCGCCTCCCACCATTCAAATCAGAAGCTACCGAAGTCATCTGCGGTGTGCCACAAGGGTCCTCCCTCAGTCCCACCCTCTTCAACGTATACATGAGCCCCCTCGCGGCCATCGCACGCCAACACAACCTCAACATCATCTCCTAGGCGGATGACACTCAACTGATCCTATCACTCACCAAAGACCCTAACACCGCCAAAACCAACCTACATGAAGGGATGAAAGAAGTAGCCGAGTGGATGAAGCACAGCCGTCTGAAACTGAACTCAGACAAAACAGAAGTCCTTATCTTAGGTACCTCCCCCTCCGCCTGGGATGACTCCTGGTGGCCAGAGGTCCTTGGAAAAGCACCCATCCCGACGGACCACGCACGGAACCTGGGCGTCATTCTGGACTCCTCACTCTCTATGAACAGACAAGTCAACGCCGTTTCATCATCTTGCTTCAACATTCTTCGCATGCTCAAAAAAACATTTCGCTGGATCCCCACCGAAACTAGGAAAACAGTCACCCACGCACTGGTCACGAGCCGCCTGGACTACGGAAACACCCTATACGCCGGTACCACCGCAAAACTCCAGAAAACTCAAACGCATCCAGAACGCTTCAGCCAGACTCATACTAGACATCCCGCGTAAAGACCACATCTCTGGTCACCTGAAAAACCTCCACTGGCTCCCCGTCAATAAGAGGATTACTTTCCACCTCCTAACCCACGCACACCAAGCACTTTACGAACTTGGACCCGAATGCCTCAACGCACGACTTTCCTTCTACACCCCCTCTCGCCAGCTACGATCCTCCAACCAAGCCCTTGCTACCGTACCCCGCATCAACAAAACCACTATGGGAGGTAGATCCTTCTCTTACCTGGCAGCTAAAACCTGGAACTCACTTCCCACTCACCTTCGCCTCCCTCAGAACCACCTAGCATTCAGAAAGCAACTTAAAACCTGGATATTCGACAAGTAACTCCCCACCCTTCTCTAAGCGCCTTGAGGCCCTCCGGGTATGTAGCGCGCTATATAAATCTTTTTGACTTGACTTGACTTCCTTGGATGCTTCACTCCACTTAATGAAAATGGTTTCTGAACGCTTCCTAGCATCCAGCGGTGACTGGTCTGGACGTTCAGGCATTCGTGGAGACTCCAGTTATAACATGACCCAAAGTGACTTCTTTGTGAGTGTCTATTGGAGAAAGGAATGTCATGCCAACAGAAAAAAATAGCCGTGAATATCGGTCCTCTCGTAAGATGTACCTGGACTCTGTTGGAGAAGTCTTCCTTATATGTTGAAACATATTTTCATATTGCTGTTGGGTGAACCTTGCTTTTAAAAAAAAGTGTGTGTGTGTGTGTATGTGTATATATATATATATATATATATATATATGTGTGTATGTATATATATATATATATCTCCTGTTGAGGAGTGTCAATCCTCTATATAATCCAAACGAAAAATGCACTCTACCTCCTGGAATGTGTAATCGGGCCCAACCACTGTGCTTAGTTGAAAAACTCCTTTAATGTGGCCGTAGTAGTAGCATTACACTAAGTTTTAGTCGTATACAAATGTTGTATAACCACCACCTGATCTAATTTATGTCCGGTATTCAAAGAAAGTGACGAGGAACAAAGTACACACTTTCAAACGGCAATTCAAAAGGCTCAAGGTGTGACTGCAATTTATATGTAAACTTGTTCCTAGCTTAATTGAATAGTTTGTGCTGGCTCAACCATGGGATTAACATGCAAATTTTGGTTCAATTCAACATTTGCTTGAAATTTGAGGTACAGTTGAAGCCTTGGTTAACAGCAACTCTGTTTTGACTTTCAGGAATTTTAAATATATTGTGCATGTACTGTATTGATAGAGAAAATAGCAGAAGCCATCAGAATGAATCTGTATTTATTCTTTAGTAATGCGGGTTATTAAAGATGGAGGTTTTTTTAAGCCGGAAGTTGCAGCCACATGGACTTCCATGGAAGAGTTTTCGAGTCCCAAAGATGCCAACTGCAGGAGCTATTGCAGAATTTGGTGAGGCTCTGTGAGGGGTTTAATTCCTGCTGCAGAACCAACATACAGAATCTTTTCGATTTTACGTTAATGGGTTTCACAATTAGAATGTGCTTGTGCTCAAACTCGAATGGTATGTCCAAGGATCTATAAGTCTTGGCTGCAGGAGAGCCTAACAGTCTGTTGCCGTTGGTGTTGTTGCCCCTGACTGTATTCCTTAGTCGAGGTATAGGTACTTTTGGATCATGAACCGCATTAGATATATTTTCATTACTTCTGTCTGCTAGTATTTTATTGCTTGTATAGTAGCAACGAGGCTACGTGAAGGTCTTCGCTTTAAAAACAGCCCGGTAAACCGAGGAATTGGGAGAAGAGATTAAACTAATGACCTGGACCATGACTTTTAGATTTTAGCTCTCTGAAGGGGTGTGAAGTTGTTAAAATATGAAATCTCCTTAACCTGATTTCTCTCCCCCCACCCCCACCTAGTCTCTAAAAGAATTACATGAGCCATGTGAGAAAGTGCCTATTTTCCATGGTTAGCACCCCACTTTTTGCCTGGTTTTGATGTGTGTGAGAAAGTGCCCTCTTTCTGCATGGTTGCCCCCACTTTTTGCTGATGTGCTGAGGGTGCCCTGGGTTCCTGCTAACCAGGTACCCAGGGCCTTCCCTAAAACTGCATTGTAGCCTAGACCTAATTAGCATCTCTGTCCACAGGTCAGCCCCTTGTAAATGGTACCACAGGTACCCACAGCACTGTGACCAGAGAAGGACTCTAAGAGCTGCAGCACTTTTTGTGCCAACCTTAGAGGTCCTGTACCTTCACACTCTCACACTGCCTTGGCAGGCTGCATGTTTTGGTGCAGAGCAAAGTGAAGAGTCGACGTGGCACACATCCCTGTGTGCCATGCCTACAACCCACTGCTCTGGCATATATCAGTCACCCAGCTGGGTGCACTATACCAGTGGTGAGGGTACAGGTGCATGAGCTCTGTTCCCCTACAGTGTCTATGTCCATTCTTAGGCATTGTAAGTGCAGTGCTGCCATTAAGAGTACATGGTGCTGGGATGTCATTATGAACTCCACAGCACCATAATGACTACATTGAAAATTAAGAAGTTTGGTATCAAACTTCTCAGCTCATTAAACCCACACTGATGCCAGTGTGAGATGTAATGAAACATGCACACAGAGGGCTTCTTAGAGATGCCCCCTGAAAACTAACCTACCACTAGTGTCCAGGCTGAATGGCTGCTTTCAGCTGCCACCCCCAGACATGTTTCTGGACCCCTGGGTCGAGAGCCTGCTGCTCTCAGGGGGCCTGAAACCATGCACATTCTTGAACTAGGTGCCACGCCTCCTCCTCCAGGATGGACAGAGTCCACAAAGGGGAAGCTTCAAAGGTTTGCCGCCTTTGTGAGCTTCCCCAGGCCACTTGCTGCTTTCAGCAACTTTCTCACTGGTTATAACACACCCCGCCCCCAATGGGCGGGAGAACTGGTTGGAAAAACAAGGGAGGAAAAGAGGTGTGCCCACTCCTGCCAATTCCACCCCTCAGGTGGAGGAAGTAAAGCACAACGCTCAGCCCCCGCTATCTTGCAGATGGGTGGACTCTGCCAACCAGGTAAAGGCTTATTCCCCCCCTCCCATTGGAGGGTATCCACCCCAGGGAAGGGGCCCATTAGTCCCAACCTTTTACCTACCTGTAATGCCCCTAAATCTAGTTTTTAGGGGCACCCCCGAACTTTGCTTCCTCAGACCAGAAGAAACTACAAGGAAAGAAGGACTGAACAGCCGTGCTAAAGCTAACAAGAGGAAGATGCCCACTGACTTCAGGGCTTGAAAAATCCCAAAATGGTACTAGTCTTGCAGGACTAGTACCAAAAAAAAGTCCTCGACCTAACTGCAACCTACTTGACCTCTGTCTCTGAAAGCGGAGCAAATGTGACAAGATAACAAGATTTAAAGGCATCTTTATTGCTCATTAACTTTGTGAGCAATAAAAATGCCATTATATCTTGTCACATTTGCTCCGTTTTCACAGACAGAGCACAAGTTGGTTTGCTTTCCTACTCGCCAGAAAGGGCGAGTAGGACCTAAAAACAGCTCGACCTATTAAATTTAGCTCAACTATGCGAGCGGTGTAGTGGAATTTTCGAGCCCTGGACTTGGCCCCAGCCCTACCGGCCTGTCTCCACCTCGAACCTGCTCCTGCTAAATTCCGGAGTGTCCTGCAGCCAGCAACCTCAAAAACCCCGGAGAACCTGCCTGCCTTCAACCTCAAAGACTGTGTCTCCCGTAAACACCGGATTTGTTCATCTCCAACCTCTGGCTCCGCCGGACACTGTGAATCTGCACCCGCCGTCCACAACCCGAGCTAGAGTAGGCAAACACCATAAGAAGGTCTCCCCAGTGATCCTGACTTGCTTCAAGCCTCCAGCTGACGCCTGCAGCCTAAAACCTGAATGCCCCCGAACCCCTTCCTCGAATCCCCCCCACCGAGTCCAGGAGCTGGTAAGAAGATCCGACCATAAAAGGCACCCCTGCACTCTACGGCCTTGGGTGGCCAAACCGACTGTGCCTAAACTACCCCCAACTTCTCTCTCGAAGTGGTGGTCGCACCCAGAAGACCTTCATCCCCGAGCCTGCAGTGCCTTTGCAAACCGGAGGTTCCCCATTGCAAACAGGGTGCTCGATTTCGAAAGCGCACCCTTTACCCGTCCGCCCTAGTGCTGCTGAGGTGCACCTTTGGTGCTACTTTGTTTCCCTATTTGCCCTGAGCTTTGCTCGCACAACCAAGTGGCATACTCCTAAACAGTCACCACTGGAGGCCCCCTATCCCGCATTGGATAACCTTGGGCCTCAGCACTCTGCACCCGGCCGCCCGAGTGCTGCTGGGGGTGTAACAAGAGAGCATCCCTTACCCTGTGTCTACCCCCAGAACCTCAACTCCTATTACTGAATACTTACCCTAAAACCGATAACACTATTTTCCTCCATAGGATAACATTGACTGTTTTTCTTGGAAAAGTTTCTCCGTGTGGAGTTTAAAACCTAAAGAAATTGTACTAACTACCAAAAACGATTTTACTTACCTGTTTACAGGAAATGTTCCAGTGTAGTATCTAGGTATACTACACAGTGTAAGAAAATTAATCTCAAAAGTTACCTGTGCTAGGCTTGCTTAGTTCTAGGAAATAAAATAAAATCACTAAAAGAATATTTTCATACAAAAACAATTGGTCTGAAGTTGTCTGAGTGTGTGAATTCAAATGCTGACCGAGTGGGTATAACAAATGCTTAACACTGTCCTCTGATACTGCCTTACTGCTCGTCCACACTACCACAAATAGAGTGAGGTGCTATTTAACTTTACATCTGCCTACCTTTGGTGTTCCACTGGACTCTATCCACACTATACCTCACTTTGGTATAGTAAAAAATAAAGCCAGCTTCCTACAATGTGGTTTCAAATGCAGTGCACAGGTTCCTTGCCAACCAGGTCCCCTGTGCCCGTGCTCTTTCCCTAAAACAAACTCCCAATCGGTATTTCTCCAAGTAAGTTCCTAGTAATTGGTACCCTGGGTACCTAGGGCCTAGGGGTACCTTTGGACCCACCCCCCATCAATGAAACCATGATACTGTCCTTGCAGCCTGCATGCCCCTGTTAGGGAGAAAACAACAATCTCGACATAGCACCCTGGCTGGGTGCCATCCCTGCTAGCACTGCCTGGCAGCGTAGGTAAGTCACCCCTCTAGCAGGTCTCACATCCCTAAGGCAGGGTGCGCTATAGTACAGGTAAGAGAAAATATGAAGTGCCCACACCTCATGAAATGAACAATTATTCAAGGAAGCACGTGTAACTAAATGACACATGTGAAGGTACATTTATTTATACCAACGACTCATGTTGTTTTGAATTTTTCAACGAAATATTTTTTAGAAATCAGAAAAAGGGGGTAAACCCACACAATCAATACAATGATTACATGCAAATACATACAATTATTCACAATAATAAACAACAACAAATAATGAAAAACGTAGAAACACAGAGCAAAAAATATTGACACATTTGATGATTCATGGTTACATATGAATGCCTATTTTATAACCACCAAAGCGAAGTGAAAGAGGGGGGTGCAAGAGCTTATACAATGTTCATTAGCACAAATACATTTAATGTATTACTCCGCTCTTGCACAATGCCACAATGCCGACGCGTTTCAGGTTCGAGCAGAGCGTAATCGAACCCTCATCAGGGCTTTGTAAATTGTCTGTGTAAAGAAAAACATGAAAGAAATGAAAAAAAAATATTGAAAGCCAAAGGTCACATGAATCGTTTGGATTCATGAGATTATGAATAAAAGATGGGGGAAAAATAAGGTACCTGTGGTATTCAGGCTCCTGAGAACTGATCGATGGACAGGGGGCGGTACCTCAAAGGTTTTAATTCTAAAAATGAATGGAGCATATGTTTTTTAGGACGTTTAGTATGATTACAATCTCATTTGTGCCACAAATGTTTGAGAAAGTAACAAATGCGAGCCTACCTCTATGTGCACCGTCCGGCGCCCCTTAGAGGGAGGAGATCGAGGTAAAAAATCTTTGTGTCCTGTAGATTAGAAGCAAAAGCTAGTATTGTGATTTCCACCTCACATGGACAAACTTGAAATGATTTAAAAAAGAGAATCCCCATACCTTGCGTTATTAGGTGTAGAAAAGCGGTTTCCCTCTAAGATGTAATCAACATGGTGATTCTACCTGGGAAAATGAAAATCAGCGTCACGGCGGCTACACATGGCAAGTATTTGTAAAAAATCAAAAACGGGTGGACAACAGCCTACCTGGGTTCGCAGCGAAAGTCGTGGCGGCCCAGGGATCAAAAGACGGAGTGTCTCAATTAGTCTCCGTGAAAGCGGCGCGCTGCACAATGGAGAAAGAAGCACTAATGAGTAAAACGGCAAAGAGCCATCGGTTTTCACATGAATTGGAGCTCCCGTGGAGCGCAGACTTCTTACCTGTCATCAGACAATTACTCTCCAAATGCGAGGCTTCACAGAGAATGCCCGGCGTTACGTGGGGCCATTTTGGAAATGTTTTTTAAGAGAAAGTGGCGTCCCATTGAATTCTGGGATATGTAGTCCCAATTAGCGGGATACGGAATCGCGCCGAGTCAAGTAAAGTTTTACTCAGTCACGTGTGGGAGGAATGAAAGAAAAACGAGAGGCAGGAATGAGCCATTATGTGGGGGCTCATAGTGACTGAACGGTAGGGTCCACCTATGAGTACAAAAAAAGGGGATGCAAGACAGAGGGGGACAAAAAGTGATTCACAGCCAGGCCATTGTCAGAAAAAGCAGCTATATTCTTGATAACTCCGACATACTGTTAAGCCCTGTAAGGGTACTATTAAACTTGAGAATCAGGTATGCTTCCTTCTGGAGTAATACCTTGTCGACGTCTGCAGGGCGCTGTGTTGTACCAATTGTGAAAAGTACTGACCATTTGAATTCAAGTTCAGAGTGAGATTTTTCGATAAAATGTTCCACCATGGGGGCCGTGAGGACTTTCTTTCTGATCCTGGACCTGTGCTGGCTGATACGGAAGTTAACTTGCTGGTTTGTTTTACCGATGTAAATCTTAGGAGAGGGACACTGGATGACATATATGACGTTCTTGGTTTTACAGTTAGAGAAACCGGAATGCTTCCATTTAATCCCCTGGTGTTCGTATTCGTTGCCCTCGATCGTGCTAGTGCATGCTACACAATTGCCGCACCTATGGTGTCCAACAATTGGTTTCAAATTCCAACAAGACAAAATATCATGTTTGGATTTTGGCAATGACACATCAGCTCTGACAATTTGTTGTCCAATGCTTTTATTTTTCTTCTAGGCAAAAATTGGCCGGGGAAAGGGGCATTCTAAGCCGTCAAGGAGATGCCAGTTTTTTAGGATTGTTTGTCTCATTTTATGTGTGTCTGGACCGAATGTGGTCACACATACCAACCGGTCTAGTTCTTTCTTTTCTTTTATTTGCAGCAAGCACTCCCTCGGTGTGAAGCGTGCTCTTTTGTAAGAATTCTTGAGTAGCTTCTTGGGGTATCCTCTGTGCGTCATTTCCCCACAGAAGATTTCCGCATGGTGGTCAAAGTCACTAATCTCTGTGCAATTCCTGCGAATCCGCAGTAATTGCCCATACGGGAGATTGGTCTTTAAATTTCTCGGGTGGTGACTGCTATGGTGCAGAATGGTGTTTTTATCAGTAGCCTTCCTATACAGGGAGGCCTTCAAGAGTCCATCTGAGCATGTAACTTCTATGTCCAGGAAAGTCATTTTGGTTTTACTGGCTTCCATGGAGAATTTTATGTCGCTGTGTCTAGTGTTAATCCATTCATGGAAACTACTGAGTTCGGTCTGACTCCCCTGCCACAGGAGCCAGACGTCGTCAATATATGCATGAAGAACTGTATCCACGTATTTAGAAATGGGTTCTAAACACCATTTCTAAATAAGTGGATTTTTTCCTGAAGCCTTTCATTAAAAATGTCAAGTCATATCTGAGAGACACTACCGACTTTTTGAGCAAGGTAGAAGGTACCCCCTTTGATCCCTGCACACAAGTAATGGTCACAATGGACGTTACGTCCTTATATACACAGATCCCCCAAGAAGAGGCCCTTGAAGTCATCGAGCTGTACCTTGAGATGCGAGAGCGTCCCCACCGGGTGCCCACACATTTCATCTTGAAATTGGCAGAAATTGAGCTCAAGAAGAATTACTTTGTATTTGACGATCAGTTCTTCATGCAAGTGAAGGGCACTGCCATGGGGTGTCCTTATGCCCCAGAAATGGCAGTGCTCTACATGGCACAATATGAGATGAAGTTCGTTGATAATAACAATCCATTCAGTGACAACATTATCCATTGGTGGCGCTATATTGACGACGTCTGGCTCCTGTGGCAGGGGAGTCAGACCGAACTCAATAGTTTCCATGAATGGATTAACACTAGACACAGCGACATAAAATTCTCCATGGAAGCCAGTAAAACCAAAATGACTTTCCTGGACATAGAAGTTACATGCTCAGATGGACTCTTGAAGGCCTCCCTGTATAGGAAGGCTACTGATAAAAACACCATTCTGCACCATAGCAGTCACCACCCGAGAAATTTAAAGACCAATCTCCCGTATGGGCAATTACTGCGGATTCGCAGGAATTGCACAGAGATTATTGACTTTGACCACCATGCGGAAATCTTCTGTGGGGAAATGACGCACAGAGGATACCCCAAGAAGCTACTCAAGAATTCTTACAAAAGAGCACGCTTCACACCGAGGGAGTGCTTGCTGCAAATAAAAGAAAAGAAAGAACTAGACCGGTTGGTATGTGTGACCACATTCGGTCCAGACACACATAAAATGAGACAAACAATCCTAAAAAACTGGCATCTCCTTGACTGCTTAGAATGCCCCTTTCCCCGGCCAATTTTTGCCTAGAAGAAAAATAAAAGCATTGGACAACAAATTGTCAGAGCTGATGTGTCATTGCCAAAATCCAAACATGATATTTTGTCTTGTTGGAATTTGAAACCAATTGTTGGACACCATAGGTGCGGCAATTGTGTAGCATGCACTAGCACGATCGAGGGCAACGAATACGAACACCAGGGGATTAAATGGAAGCATTCCGGTTTCTCTAACTGTAAAACCAAGAACGTCATATATGTCATCCAGTGTCCCTGTCCTAAGATTTACATCGGTAAAACAAACCAGCAAGTTAACTTCCGTATCAGCCAGCACAGGTCCAGGATCAGAAAGAAAGTCCTCACGGCCCCCATGGTGGAACATTTTATCGAAAAATCTCACTCTGAACTTGAATTCAAATGGTCAGTACTTTTCACAATTGGTACAACACAGCGCCCTGCAGACGTCGACAAGGTATTACTCCAGAAGGAAGCATACCTGATTCTCAAGTTTAATAGTACCCTTACAGGGCTTAACAGTATGTCGGAGTTATCAAGAATATAGCTGCTTTTTCTGACAATGGCCTGGCTGTGAATCACTTTTTGTCCCCCTCTGCCTTGCATCCCCTTTTTTTGTACTCATAGGTGGACCCTACCGTTCAGTCACTATGAGCCCCCACATAATGGCTCATTCCTGCCTTTCTCGTTTTTCTTTCATTCCTCCCACACGTGACTGAGTAAAACTTTACTTGACTCGGCGCGATTCCGTATCCCGCTAATTGGGACTACATATCCCAGAATTCAATGGGACGCCACTTTCTCTTAAAAAACATTTCCAAAATGGCCCCACGTAACGCCGGGCATTCTCTGTGAAGTCTCGCATTTGGAGAGTAATTGTCTGATGACAGGTAAGAAGTCTGCGCTCCACGGGAGCTCCAATTCATGTGAAAACCGATGGCTCTTTGCCGTTTTACTCATTAGTGCTTCTTTCTCCATTGTGCAGCGCGCCGCTTTCACGGAGACTAATTGAGACACTCCGTCTTTTGATCCCTGGGCCGCCACGACTTTCGCTGCGAACCCAGGTAGGCTGTTGTCCACCCGTTTTTGATTTTTTACAAATACTTGCCATGTGTAGCCGCCGTGACGCTGATTTTCATTTTCCCAGGTAGAATCACCATGTTGATTACATCTTAGAGGGAAACCGCTTTTCTACACCTAATAACGCAAGGTATGGGGATTCTCTTTTTTAAAATCATTTCAAGTTTGTCCATGTGAGGTTGAAATCACAATACTAGCTTTTGCTTCTAATCTACAGGACACAAAGATTTTTTACCTCGATCTCCTCCCTCTAAGGGGCGCCGGACGGTGCACATAGAGGTAGGCTCGCATTTGTTACTTTCTCAAACATTTGTGGCACAAATGAGATTGTAATCATACTAAACGTCCTAAAAAACATATGCTCCATTCATTTTTAGAATTAAAACCTTTGAGGTACCGCCCCCTGTCCATCGATCAGTTCTCAGGAGCCTGAATACCACAGGTACCTTATTTTTCCCCCATCTTTTATTCATAATCTCATGAATCCAAACGATTCATGTGAGCTTTGGCTTTCAATATATTTTTTTCATTTCTTTCATGTTTTTCTTTACACAGACAATTTACAAAGCCCTGATGAGGGTTCGATTACGCTCTGCTCGAACCTGAAACGCGTCGGCATTGTGGCATTGTGCAAGAGCGGAGTAATACATTAAATGTATTTGTGCTAATGAACATTGTATAAGCTCTTGCCCCCCCCTCTTTCACTTCGCTTTGGTGGTTATAAAATAGGCATTCATATGTAACCATGAATCATCAAATGTGTCAATATTTTTTGCTCTGTGTTTCTACGTTTTTCATTATTTGTTGTTGTTTATTATTGTGAATAATTGTATGTATTTGCATGTAATCATTGTATTGATTGTGTGGGTTTACCCCCTTTTTCTGCTTTCTAAAAAATATTTCGTTGAAAAATTCAAAACAACATGAGTCGTTGGTATAAATAAATGTACCTTCACATGTGTCATTTAGTTACACGTGCTTCCTTGAATAATTGTTCATTTCATGAGGTGTGGGCACTTCATATTTTCTCTTCAATATAGTATGGTCCAGCCCCCCTCAGTCCCGATCAGGACCGGACTCCTCCTTTTTGCCAATAGTACAGGTAAGGGCATATCTGCATGAGCAGATATGCCCTTTCAAAATTGTGCACCATTTCCTAATATTGTACCAGTGAAACCATAGAGAGTACACGGGCTGGTAACTCAACAACTAGAGTTCCCCAGCGGCATGATGGCTTCACTGAATACAGGAGTGTTTGGTACCAAACTACTCTTTCAATAAACCCACACTGATGCCAGTGTCGGATTTTTTGTATCATGTACCCATAGGGCACCTCAGGGGTAACCTCTGAATCCCTACCAACCCTGGTGTCGTCTCTGGTCTGTAGGCTCCAATCAGTGCTAGGCCTCCACCCCATCCCACAGGAGGGTGGCATAATAGAGGGTGTAGTCACCCCCAGATAAGGTGCCAATTGGCACTACCTGCTACTCTCTTAACACCTCCTAAATTGAGTATTTAGGTGGCTGTCCAAGATCTGACCTTCAGATCTGCGGCGACTTGAGAAGAAAGAAGCCACCCTGTAGCAGAAAAAGACAACTGCCTGTCTCCAGCTTTGACAACCCTGCGACTTGTCTTGCAACAGGGGAGGACTGTTGCCTTCAATACAGACTCCAATTTCTCGAGCATAGTGGACCTGTCGGGAAGAAACTTCCTCCAAAGATTCCGGATCCAGGCGGATCCGCGTCTCCTGCCCACCCTGCACCAGATGCTCATGGCCAGAGTCAGAAAGGTTCACCTGTGCAGTGAAGTCTCCCCACTGATCCTGACTCGTGTCCACTGTTACCTGACCACACCTGCCCTCCACGACTGCGCCTGCAGTGTGAATCCAGAGGCTCACAGTGACTGGTGCCGGTAAGAAGACTGACATCAAAAGGCACCCCTGTACCTGAAGCTCCTGGGCTTTGGTGAACTGAGTGGACTGTGCCCCTACAACTCCCTCAATCCCAATTTAACTCTGCTGTCGCTAGTCTCCCTCTTGCAACCTCCAGTGCCATGCCTGCAGTCTCTTTTTCTGTCAATAAAATCTGATTGGAAAGCATTGACGCCCAGCGTCTAATTCGCACAGTGCACTCATTAGCCCCTGTGCCGCTGGTGGTGAATGTTTGGTGCTGCTCTGTGCCCACCACCCTCTCCCCTTGTGATTAAGCTAACCCCCAAACCTTGGCCCCTGCTACTGATTTACTTACCTGCTAGCAGTGTGGCGCCAGTCTCTTCCCCCCATTCCCCCCCCCCCCCCCCCCCCCCCCCCCCCGAACACTGCACCCGGCCGCCCCTGTGCCGCTGGTGGTGCAGTGTTGGTACTTTCCTGACCCCTGGCCAGTGCTGATGTTTGCCTCTGAAGACTGAGATTGTAAGATGAACATTTACCTGTATAACTGCAATATTGTTTTCACCAGAAGATAACATTGGACTGTGTGAAAAATGGACACTTGGAAACGTTTTCCAAAGTGAAGTGTTTTTAATAAAAAAACATACTTACCACATTATGAAGACCTGGGTCTTGAAATAAAGTACAAACAAGTATAATTTTATTAAAGTGGTCTGTATCTCCTCCTTGAGTCATGTGTCCATTATTGATCACGGTTATGCAATAAATGTCTTACACTCTTCTGTGTTAGGCCTAAGGCTGCTCGCCCACACTACCACTAATCGAGCACTTTGGGTTTAACATTGAGCCCAGTACACATTTAGTGTACACCTGGACTCATGGAATTACCACCTAGTGGCAGTATCATATACCCAGCCAGCTTCCTATAGTCCAGCACTAAATTTGTTTCCCCTGTTCCATGCATGTTATTGAAAGTATGTACAAGTACATGTTTGCAGCACATGGTGACGCTGCCCTGGAATACACATATATTTGTTGCTCCTACAAAATGAATGAATGAAATTATTTATAGAGCGAAATGATTTATAGAGCTTCCTATAGTCCAGCACTAAATTTGTTTCCCCTGTTCCATGCATGTTATTGAAAGTATGTACAAGTACATGTTTGCAGCACATGGTGACGCTGCCCTGGAATACACATATATTTGTTGCTCCTACAAAATGAATGAATGAAATTATTTATAGAGCGCACGATGGCCAAACGGCTTCCTGGCGCTGAGAGCTCTAGGGAACAGAACAAACAGGGCCAAGGAGGTTAGCGGAGGTAGGCCTGGGCAAACAGGAATGTTTTGAGCGCTTTACGGAAGTGTGAAAAGATAGGGATAGAACGCAGAGAGAGAGGAAGGGAATTCCAAAACCGGGGTGCAAGAACAGAGAATCTAGTTCCACCAGTGCGAGTTTTGCGGAAACGTGGAACAGTGAGGAGGGCAGAGGAAGATGATCGGAGAGTGCGGACAGGGGTGTGGGAGGAAATCAGAGTTGATGAACGCCGGTGCTGAGCGATCAAGAGCCCGATAGACAAGGCACCCTAGTTTGAACAAGGATCTCTGCAGGATGGGTAACCAGTGAAGGGATTTGAGGACAGGAGTGATGTGGTAAGTTTTGGGCAAGTGAAAGAAGAGACGGGCAGCCTGATTTTGGATTGCTTGAAGGCGGCGAGTTTCGTAGGCAGGATTCCCACGAACAAGCTATTTCCATAATCAAGGCGGGAAGTGATGAGGGCAGAAATGATGATTTTAAGAGAGTCAAGGGAAAAACGGGAAATTTTTCGGACCAACCGAAGGGAGAGGAAGCAGGAAGACACTACAGCACTGACCTGGCCATGCATGGACAGGTCCTGGCTAACCTTAATGCCCAGTGTTTTAACGGAGGAAACCGGGGTGGGAGGGGGGCCAAGAATAGGGGGCCAAAAAGCGGAGGACCAAGGGCTGGATGAGCCGCCGGTCAGGACAAGCTCAGTCTTATCTGGATTGAGCTTGAGGTGATTGGCGCTCATCCACCCAGAAATAAAAACCATGGTGGAGCGAAAAAAAGATAGGGAGTGAGAAGAAAAAGAAAGATCAAAGACGAGCTGGAGGTCGTCTGCGTAGTTATACACAGAGACCCCCAGCTCAAGGAGAGAAGAAATAAGTGGGTGGATGTAAAGGTTGAAAAGAAGAGGAGAGAGGGAGGAACCTTGGGGGACCCCACAGGGCACTGGGAGGGGAAGAGCAGAAAAGCCGGGGAGGTGGACAGCTTGTGAGCGTCCTGTTAGAAAGGATGTGATCCAGGAGAGGGCAGTGCCTCGAATGCCAACTGCGCTGACACGGTCCAAAAGAATGTTATGATCGACCGTGTCAAACGCAGCGGACAGGTCGAGAAGAACCAAAGCCTGGGCAGAGTTGGTATCAACCTTGGCTTTCAGCTCGTCTAACGGCGAGCACTACAGATTTGGTCGAATGACCCGAGCGGAAACCTGCTTGGTGAGAAGCAAGAAGATGGTTCTGCTCGATATAAGTGGAAAGACAGGAAGTGATGTAGGATTCCAGAATTTTGGCAAGATAGGGAAGGAGAGAGATGGGCCTGAAGTTGGGAGGGAGGAGTCAAGACCAGGTTGTTTAAGAATGGGGAAAACAATAGCAGACTTAAATGAAGAGGGGACCAATCCAGTGGAAAGAGAAGCATTAAGGAGGGAAAGAGGGGTAGCAGGGCAAGAAGAAAAGAGTGCTACAGTTGTCACTGTTGACTGTACAAGCATGAGATGCAGAAATAGTTCCTAAAAGCGGAGTTTTGATTTGAGAATTGTTACCATTCTGTGTTTGTATAAGACAGATCTATTGGTATAGTCTGTTACAGGGTATGATCCTTGTGGAACCAAAAAGTCCTCCCTATACTAGGACCAGCTGCTAGTTCTGAATGTGACTGCTTAACTTCTCATATTTGATTTTCTGGAAAACATGCTGGCAAGTGATTTTGGTGGTCTGGAGTGCAAAATTGTTGCAATTGGGGGTGATTATTTCACTTTGGTAGAGTGCTATTTCACTAGGATTGGAAGATGTGATATGCAAGTTGCACATTCTTGTGCATTATCCCTCATATCTAGGACAAATGTGTTTTTTTTTTGGGGGGGGGGGGGGTTGCAAGGAATATGTTACATGCAAAACGTTGACTTGGGTTCGTTAACTCCCTAAGGTGTTTCACTTTGATTACAATGAGATCTACAGAATAGTCACACACATTTCACCATTAGGTGCTCATATCCAAGTTAAGTTTTCTGGTTGATTACAACCCGTGACAGGATTAAAATGTGGTTGTCATGCTATGCATAGATCTCTGCAGTCTGTTAGTGACCGATTAGCTCGGTCATAACAATAGGAACCAGTGACCTGCCAATTGTTCACAAAACGCTGTAGGCACATTCCAAGTGGCATCTCATTTACATGTGAACCTAAAACATGTAGCTGTCGTTTCTGCTACTGTTCAGCATTGTGTTTAATTATTTTCCCTGAAGTCCTCCTTTGTCCCGCTTTTCCAGCTCCCCCATTTTTCTCCACGTATTTATATTGTTTATTTCTAATTTGTATTTCGCTATTTGTTTATGTATTTAGTTCTTGAGCCCAGAAACGCTGTCCCCTACTCCCTTCAGGCAGTCTTTGGCTAGTGGGAATCCTAGTCGACAGAGGCTTGTAAATGGTATACATCTCAACCTGGACCATCCCAGGTTGGTGTGCTGTGCTCACATCACATGGACTAGAAGGTAACTGTGATCTATGCTAAAGGGCCTTGAGTAGTTTTACTCGAGACCCGTTTAAAAACCATGACACTGATTCAGGGGAAAATATGAATAGTCTCATTTTATACAAAAGCAAAGAGCCAAATTAATTGGATAGTTAATACAACAGGCGATGAATGAAGTGAGCTATAGTTATGTGGTATTTCAGTATACCTTCCCTTATCTGACAGAAGAGGAGTATGGAACATTTGAAACTGATTGAGGAAAAAATATGAATACAGTCTCCTTTTATACAAAGCAAAGAGCCAAATGAATTGGATAGTTAAAACAACAGGCGATGAATGGAGTGAGCTATAGTTATGTGGTATTTCAGTATACCTTCCCTTATCCGACAGAAGAGAGTATGAAACATTTGTTAGTGCTTTAACAAGACAAGATGTTAAAGTGACTAAAAGTTTGACAAGAACCTGCTCTATTCTGGACCATGATAGATGTTCTGGGACCATATCAGAGTGTTAAATGTCTAGGTCGTTCATTCTCCTGCATCACATCTGTATATATTATACCAAAGTAAGTTAGTGTGCACAGTCCAGTGGATCCCCAAAGGTGGGCAGAGATTAAAGTAGATAATACCTTACTCTCTCTATTTGTGGTAGTGTTGGCGAGCAGTAGGGCTTTATCAGAGGGTAGTATTCAGCATATATTGTACACACTCTGGCAAGAAATGATGTCCCACACTTAGAGACTGAATTCTGACACATTTGTTCGTATCAATATTATTTAGTTGTATTTTATTTTGTAGAACCAGGCCTAGTGCAGGTAAGTGAAATAAAATTTGGGAAGAATAATGTTGTTGAAACGCAGTAGAATGCAATTGGTTTGTTCACAGGTAAGTCAACAGTAAAATAATAATTTTCACTGACTATTGTAATTGCTTTACAGTTGCTATTGGGATTAATGTTTCTGTTACTTTTCTTACTCTGTGTGGTATACCTATATACCACACTGGAACATTTCCTGGATAAAGGTAAGTAATACAATTTGTTATCACCACACACGTGTATGCTTTTTTTATAGAACTTCCAACTCCACACTTATAACTCTTTACAAAAAAGCGACCAATGCAGTCCTGAGAGAAGAAATTAAGTTATCGGTTTCAAATAAGTACTTTGTTAAGGGAGTTGGGTTTTCGGGTTAGACCAAGGGTTCCACCAGGGTCAAGGATGCACTCTCAAGCAACCTTAGCGGCCCTAGGGTGGCTGGGTGCAGAGTGCTGAGGCCCAATGGGGGCTACGGGGCCTCCGGTAGGTGGCTGCTCCAGAGCAGGCCACAAGATTGTGGGAGCAAAGCTCCTGGACTTAGGCTCAGGGCAAAGGGGGATCTAATTTAGCACACAAGGTGCATCCACAGGGGTGGCTGGCTACAGGGTGTTGTTTTGGCGTCTGGTGCCCTGTTTTCAATGGAGATTCTCCGGTTGCAACAAACACTGCAGGCTCTGGGACCAAGATCTTCTGGAGGCGCTCACCCGTTGGAGAGGTAAGTTGGGATGTCAAGAGATGCTGGGACACTGTTGGTTGGGCCACTCAAGGCTGTGGGGTGTCTGGGGCAGGGGTGTCTTTTGTGTTGGTTTCTTCTTACCGGCTCTGATCGGGGGTGAGAAATCCTCCAGGAAGGGGTTGCAGGTGTCTGCTGGAGACTTGAGGTAGGTCAGGGATCACCAGATTCCAGGTCAGGATCGCCAGGGAGACCTCCTCGTAGTGTTGGGCTACTTGGGCAGTGGGCGTCTGGTTCAGAATCTCCGATTCATCCAGAGCCAGAGTCTGTTGGTGAGCAAATCCAGTGCTCACGGAAGACAAAGTCTGGTTTCGGAAGGCATGGCAGGTCCTTTGAGTTCTGGGGGGCTGCGGACTGCAGGATACACCGAGATTCGCTGGAGCAGGTCGATGTATGGACAGGCCGGTAGGGCTATGGCCAAGTTTGTTGGTGTCCTCTTCTTTCAGCATGCCGCCGCCTTGTCTGAGGAGGCAAGGTTCAGGGTTGTCCCGAAATACAACATTTGGGGGCGTTTCAGGTAGGTAAAGGTTGGGACCCAACACCAGATGGCGATCTATTCATAAATGTACCATCTGCAGCCCATATGCCTCGAACAGAATATGCTACTTACCAGTATGCATCTGTTCTTGGTATAGAGGGCTGCAGAGTGGTACATGCCCTCTCAGCCTCCCCGGAAACCTGTGTCTGTTCCAACACTATCTTATTTAGATACACTTACACGGGCATTTCTATCTGTATTCTATCATACTACTCCATCTAACCCTACTATGGCAAAACAATCTAAGGATGGAGCCGATGCCCATGCGCACTAGCACCCAAAGGAGGAGTCGCCAGTCTCGAGACAACAAAAGACTTCTCCAAGAGACCTGTCCCAGGGCAATGCGCTATGGATAAATTGGTCCAACAAATTTGCTTACGCTTTTCCCCCCTCTCCCACTAATTCCATTAGTGGTTCGGAAACTGCAACAACATTCAATGACCATGATACTAGTAGTACCCACGTGGGCAAGACAGCCGTGGTTCACCACGCTACTGCAACTCTCACAGGTGCCACATCAAAAGTTTAGATTATTACCCATGCACCTTACACAGAACCATGGAGAAATAATGCACCCAGATCCCAAACAATTGAACCTAGCGATCTGGCTCCTGAGATCATAGAATTTGGATACTTAGATTTACCTCCAAACTGTATGGAAATCATTAAGCAAGCAAGATGTCCTTCCACCAGAGCATGCTATGCAGCAAAGTGGAAAAGGTTTGCTGTATACTGTAACAGTAACAACATCAACCCTCTGGACGCATCCACTAAACAGATTATTTGCTATTTACTACACTTGCAGCAATGAAACCTTGCCTACACCTCTATTAGAGTACATCTTGCAGCTATAGCAGCGTACCTACAAAACAGACAACATCTTTCCCTGTTTAAAGTACCAGCAATAAAAGCTTTCATGGAAGGCCTCAGAGTCATTCCACCAAGACTACCGCCTTCCCCAGTCTGGAATCTCAACATAGTACTTACCAGACTAATGGGACCACCTTTCGAACCTATGCATAGGTGTGAAATACAATTCCTCACATGGAAGGTGGCCTTTCTTATAGCTATTACTTCACTCAGAAGAGTAAGTGAATTGCAAGCATTTACAATACAAGAACCATTTCTGCAGTTACACCAAAATAAAGTGGTTCTTCGAACAAACCCAAAATTCTTGCCTAAAGTAATTTCAGCATTCCACATCAATCAGCCAGTGAACTACCAGTCTTCTTTCCAAAACCACAGGCGGTAGCAGAAAGGGCCCTACATACATTAGATGTCAAAAGGGCAATATTGTACTACATGGAAAGAACACAAACTTTCAGAAAGACAAAACCACTATTTGTAGCGTTTTCTCCTACACATAAGGGCAATCCTATCTCTAAAGCAGGCATTGCCAGGTGGATTGTAAAAAGTATACAAATATGCTACTTAAAAGCAAAGAGGACATTAACTGTTCCTCCTAGAGCTCACTCTACACGTAAGCTAGGAGCATCTATGGCATTCTTAGGAAACATTCCTCTAGATGACATATGCAAAGCAGCTACCTGGGTTACACCGCATACCTTCACAAAACACTACTGTGTAGATGTGCAGGCAACACAACAGGCTGGAGTGGGACAAGCTGTACTAAACTTTATTTCAGATTATTGCAACAGACACTGGTGACCACCGCTAGGGAGATAACTGCTGTATAGTCTATTCATAAATGTACCATCTGCAGCCCATATGCCTCGAACGGAATATGCTACTTACCAGTATGCATCTGTTCTTGGCATAGAGTGCTGCAGAGTGGTACCTGCCCTCCCAGCCTTCCCGGAAACCTGTGTCTGTTCCAACACTATCTTATTTAGATACACTTACATGGGCATTTCTATCTGTATTCTATCATGCTACTCCATCTAACCCAACTATGGCAAAACAATCTAAGGATGGAGCCGATGCCCATGCGCACTAGCACCCAAAGGAGGAGTCACCAGTCTTGTGACGACAAAAGACTTCTCCAAGAGAAAAACAAGTGCAATCATCCGAGTCCAACAGCAGATGGCGATCTATTCATAAATGTACCACTCTGCAGCCCTCTATGCCAAGATCAGATGCATACTGGTAAGTAGCATATTCCTTCACAGCCGATTCTCCTGCCCAAAGTGAGGGGTGGGTGGCTGGGGTGGGTGGGGGCAGGGGGGCTGGAGGGAGTTACTAGAAGCAGCAAATGGCTGGGGTGCAAGCCATTGAAGCTTTCCCTTCATGGACCCTGCCAATCCTGGAGGAGGAGGCGGCTTGTCACCTCGACCCAGGATGTGCTTTGTATCAGGACCCGAGATCTGCAGACTCTCGACTCAGGAGTCCAGAAACATGTCTTGTGGTGGCAGCTGGCGAGCAGCCACTCCACCAGGACACTAATTAAGTCGTTGTTCAGGAGGCATCCCTAAGATGCCCTCTGAGAGCATTTTTCTTAAATCCCACACTGGCATCAGTATGACTTTAACGTGTTGAGAAGTTTGAGTTCCCAGTTGTCTGTAAAGCGAATATGGTGTTGTGGAGTTCGTAATGACAAACTCCCATACCATATACTCTTTATGGCTTTACTGCAGTTATAATTTCTAAGACTGGGCTTTGACACTGTAGGGGTACAGGACTCATGCACCTATACCCTCACCACTGGTATAGTACACCCAGCTAGAGTGGTTGCTTACCTATGCCAGGGCAGTGGATTGTAGGCATGGCACACAGGAATGTTTGCCATGTTGACGCTTCACTTTGCTCTGCACCAAAACGCAGTCTGCAATAGCAGTATGTGTGTTAAGGTATAGGGCCTCTAAAGGTGACACAATAAGTACTGCAGCCCTTAGAGGCATTCCCTGGTCACAGTGCCCTTGGTACATAGGATACCTTTTACAAGGGACTTGCATGTCATAGGCCCTGGGTACCTGGTTGTCAGGAACCCAGGGCACACTCAGTCAAAAAGCACAACATTCGGCAAGAAGTGGGGTGCAACCATGCAAAAAGGGGAACTTTTCCTACACTCCTTCACATCAGACCTTCCTCCTTCTCACTTCTTGAGTTTCTCAAGAAGCTGAAGACTTAGTTCTTTGTATAAGCACCTTGGGGACCACACACCTGCTCAAGCGCCTGGATACTCTTTCAGGTGATTAGTACGCTATACAAATCAGTATAGCATAAAAGATGACTCTTGTTCTTACAAGGAAACATCCCACCCTGCCTGTACAAATTTTCAGACACCAGGTCCCATGTTCCTAGAAGGTTGTCACAAACTTTGCCTAGCAGTTCCTTGCATCATGAAATTCCCATGTATCCTCCTTGCCGTTACAATGTGCGTGCTCTGCCACCATGTCGTTTAGGTCTTGGGCTTACACAAAATCATAGGGCAACACATTAAAAGCACTACATAGAAAAAACCTATTGTTATAAGGCAAGATACAAAGACCAAAGCAGTGGCCTTTGAAGAGTGCGTTAGACCAAAGGAAAGCCTGGAAAATGACCCCCCTCAATCCCATCCTTTGCCATTGTAGTAAACATAGCTATAATTGGGGTGTAGATGGCTTCTCAGACTTCTGGGACCCACTGCTTGTGCACCAGCTGCAAGATTACGAATAACAGAAGTGATCTGTGCAGTTTCTGACAACGTAACTGTGTATGTGGCTCACAGGATTCACCAAGTCTTACCATTGATTCCATACAACCATTCCTTGCCTCAAAAGAAGAAAAACGGAGGCGGGACACTAAGAGCAGACATCGGATGGAATGCTAGTTAAGAGGATGAAGAGGAAGGTGGCTGGCACGAGATGAAATTGAACAGAAGAGGACTGAACTGGAGATCCTGGTACGGAGATGCAGTGTCTAAATGGATGTGTCTAATGTGAAGGTTTGCAGCAAGTGTGGCCGAGAAGCTGAAAAAGGAGAGAGATGAGAAAACTAGTCTTGAGTCAGACTTTGACCAGGCAATCACCGTGGTTCTTGAAGGTGGCTCTTAGTTGGTTAAAGAGCTGCACCATGCCTCCTTTGCTTTCTCCCAGTTTAGTGCTAATACTACTGACCTAATGCCAACTACTGCTCCATTGAGGGCTGAGGCGGGTGAATAAAAAGCCCCAGGGGAGGAAGCAGTTTACCGGATCATACCCGATAAGTCGCGGGATGGGAAAACTAATTTCAAACTACGGGGTCAGAGGGGAAATAAAAAAAGAACAAGGCCAGAGGGGCTGGCTGGTTAAAAGATTCAAAAGAGCTGAGATGCAGGTTTATGGGCCAGTGTGAGTATCAGCTTTAGAGCCCACAGGGAACAGAGCGAAGAGCAGAGGGGCAAAGGCAGGATCTGAAGGACAATGGGGAGAGCAAAGGCCTCCTGACGGGGAAGCATGATCGGGCCCCAAGGGCTAAGGATGGAAACTGCTCTGATGGCCTTCATGAAATGAGGAAAGCGTTCCGGCTGGGATCAGGAGTCTGGGAGTAATAGCACCCACATACTTAAGAGACATGCTGCTGGTTGGCTCTATTGCCCCTTCATGTGCAGATTGGCAACCACTCTAGGTGCCTCTGGGAAATGGCAAGGACAGGCTGCTTTTTTCAGAATTTCCTCATACAACAATCCTGTACCGCCTGGAGTCTATCCCTATCTTGTTGTTCCGTTGGAAAGGAATGTTTTCGCCTTATGGCCGGCTTAAGTGTCCATTGGCAAATTATGATTGTGATTAGTCATGGGCAGCAGGCTCGTCTGACCTTCACTCGCTGATGGGATCTAGTTCAGCCATTTAAAGTTGCTTTGAGCCCCAGGGTCCCATTTCTGTTGTGGCTTTACTTGTAGGTAAACTAGGCATTCAATTATCTGGGGGTGTGGAGGGGGAGGGGGGGATGACAAAACCTAATTCATATACTTGATCAACAATTCCTCACCCAGGCCTCTACCTTGACTCCTTATGCCCTTCATTGGTGGCTGAACCTTTGGATGCTAAGCCCTGCAGAACCACAGTACACCTTTGCTTGCTGAATGCTGCATATGCACAAGCCCTGTGCGCGTTAATGTAATTTTGAGCTTCATGCCGTATCAAAGCCTGTATTTTAATATTTAACCAAATGTTTGACTCAGACTTGCTGTATTCTAGGGTTACCATATGTTTGCTATTCCAGCAACCTTAAACTTAGATTCTATCTTCCTTTAGTTAGTGGCTCACTTTGTGTATGCAGCAAGTTTATCCTGTTTCCTGTATTTTTGAGTGTTGAATGTGATACAGGATTCATTTTGTGGTGTTTTCAAATTCTCTGCCTGCCCATCTGGAAATTACTGACATTTTGTCTTGCCACTCTTTTACCTAGCTTTTTTTTATTTAGGTTTTATTTTTATTGAATTCAAATGATTTGTATTTAATGGTTTGGAGTGATATTAGATTTCGTGTGTAGTTAATATACTATTTATCTTTTTCAGGGGTAATGCTGGCAGTTGATGCTGTTGTAGCAGAACTGAAAAAGCAGTCGAAACCTGTCACAACGCCAGAAGAAATTGCACAGGTGAGCTGAGTTTATGTTGCAGATCTATATTTTCGTCCAGATAATGTAAAAAACATCTAGATGGGCTGATGTCAGTTGATTATATCTTTTTGTGCCATGTAGTTTATTTATCCTGCAACCAGCATTTGTGTAGCATAACACTGTCGCCCCTAGGGGTATATGAGCACTTTGGGAGTGACTTCCCATCTAAGAGCCAGGTCTAGAGTTTCTTCTGGACGTCTACCAGGGAGCGTCCTGTTGGAAGATTGAGAGAGAGGTCTTCCCAGGTCTTGGTGGTGATGTAGGAGAAGGAGCGCCCTCCACTGCGACTGATGGGGGTGCATGGGCTATTGAGGAGGAGCGCAGGCAACTTGCGGGTAGGGGGGGGGGGCGTTTAGTCATTGGTTGATGTAAGCTGGTACTTAATCGTGCAGAGCTTTGTAGATAAGGCTCTTGAACTGGCATCTCTTCTAGAAGGGGAGCCTGTGGAGGTTTCTGAGGTGGGGGGCGGTATGGGTTTGTTTGGGGAGGTTCAGGATGAGTCTGTTTGTAGCATTCTGAATGGTCTGGAGTCTTTTGAGGAGCTGGGTAGAGATGCTGGCGGAGAGCATTGCTGTAGTCAAGGCGACTGGTGACCAGGGCCTGAGTGATGGTCTTTCTGATGTTGACTGGGAACCATCTGAAGATTCTTCTGAGTGTGCGAACGGCGTTGCAGTAGGAGGATGCAATTGTGTAGACTTGTTGTGTCATGGTCAGTATCTCTGTTGGGAATGATGCCAGGGTTGCGTGCATGGTCCGTAGGTGTTTGTCAGAGTTCTGCTGGTCACCATACAGGTTTTGATGTTCAAAAAGATCAGTATTTCTGACTTGGAGTTGAGTCTCTCATCCTGTTGGCTACTTTGGCCATGGTGTCGCAGAAGTTGATTCTGGTGGTGGAGGGGTCTTTGGTGAGCTAGAGGATGAGTTTGAGTGTCATCTGCATAGAGAAATATGTTGTGGGATCCGATGTCGGGGGGTGGGGGGGGAGGTAGGAAGAAACTTGGGTGTTGAACAAGGTAGGGATGATTCTTTTTGTACGTCCCATAAGATGTTCTTGGGTTTGAGGGTGAAGGGATACAGTGGGATCCTGTGTGTCTCCTCTGAGGAGAGAGGCAATCCACTTGATTTTGCCGATGTAGACTGTGTTGATGAGGGTGTGGTAGGAAAGTATTGAAAGCGGCAGAGCGGTTTAGGAGGATCAGTGCCAGTCTCCTTGCAGTCGAGGAGGATTCTGATGTCGTCTGTGGCAATTATCTGGGTGGTCTCAGTGCTGTGGTTGGCTCAGAATCCTGATTGGGTGGTGCCAAATGCATGGTTTTGTTCCAGGTATTCGGTAAGCTGTTAAACGACCTCTAGTGTGTTTGGCCCGGTAAGGGAGCAGGGAGATGTTTTTATTTTTTGTTTGTTTGCTGCGGTCGACAGTGGGTATTTTTAAGAGGGGGTCTGACCTGCCTGTTTCCATCTTTCCAGGAAGGCTACTGTGGTGATGGCGGTATAGATGATGCTGGTGAGTTCTGTGCTGATCGGATCAGCTCAGAGGTTGAAAAGACGGTGGGGGCAGGAGTCAGTGGGTACCCTGGAGTGAAGGGATGACATGGCTGTGGTGGTCTGATTGGTGAGCGGAGACCAAGTGGTGATCATTCGGCTGGTGTGTGCAGGTTGGTCAAGGCTGTTGAAAGCAGTGGGTTGGGGGTCGAAGTTGTTGTATGTAGTGGCAGTCTTGCTGTTGAAGTAGTCCGAGAGGGTGTTGCATAGTTCTTGAGAGGGGGTGGATTGTGTTTTCTGTGGCTGGTTTGGAGAACTCGTTGACTATTTCGAAGAATTCTTTTGTGGCTGCTGTATCGATGCAGGCTGTGATGGCTGTTCTCTTGGCTTCTTGGCTTCCCTACTGGTAGTTACTGAGGGTAGGTTTGTGAGCGGCTCTGTCAGAGGGGTTCCTTGTGCGCGCCACTATTTCTCATGTCGGTAACAGTCATGCTTGGTGGTTCTGAGTCCTGGGGGGTGGGGGGGTGAGGGTGTGGGGGGGGGGGGGCAGGGAGGAGGAGGAGGGGGGGGGCAGGGAGGAGGAGGAGGGGGGGTCCCAGCTGGCTTGTTTTGAGGTTTTCTTGGCTTTTGCTGGTTTGATCTGGGCGACTGTCAGTGCATTTGGTTATCCATGTGGAGAAGTTATCGAAGTCGTAGTCTAGGTCTAATAAAGCTTGGGTATGGATAGTGCCTAGGGCCTGTGCCCACTGTCTCCATTACTTTCCCCAGCTGAGGTGTGAGGAGCTGTGAAGCTTGAGGATGGTGTGCTGAGTGTCGGACATAATAAAGTGAATGATGATGTGGTCGGTCCAGGCGAATACTGTGACGTGGCTGAATTTGAATCCGTAGCTGGAGGTGTCCATGGATTTGAGTGTCCCACTTTGTGTGTGGATTTGGTAACAAGTTGGGTGAGGCTGATGTTCAGGTTCTCCAGGAGGGAAGTGTAGTTGGGGGGTCTTCTACATTGAAATTGAAGTCTCCTAGTAGGAAGTAGTGGTAGGAGTCGATGACTAGTGAAGCAATGAGGTTGTAGATGGCATTGCAAAAAGCTGTTCGGGGTCCTAGGGTCTGTATACAAGGGTGCCTCTTATCGTGGTCTTGGTCTGTAGTTGAAAGTTGAGGTGTTCCATGATGATGTTGGGTTGTCATTGGTGGCAATGCATCGGATGGGTTCCTAGAAGATAATGGCAAACCCCCGTATTTGTTTGTTTGGTCTTGAGGTATCATTTTGTCATAGTTGGATGTAGCCGTAGCGATGCCTGTGTTTGAGGAGTGGTTGAGCCATGTTTCAGTGGTTAGGGAGAGGGCCGACCTCTGGGTGATGGGAGGAGGTCAACAGTGTAGGGGGAAAGAAACGAGCAGAAAAGGTAAAACCGAGGCCAGAAAAACTAGCAGGAAAGGCAAAACTGAGCAAGAAACAAGAGGAGGCACAGACTGAAGGCAGCAGGAACACAGGCAATGAGGAGATCTGTCGCTAGGCGGAGCTGACCCGAAGACCTGCTCCTTTTTATCTGGTATAGATATGCGATCTTGACAGGTTATTTTTTTAATATATTATATATTTTCTATATTCATGCTATCTGATCGCTTGATAGTTGTGTTGTTGTAGCAAGAAAATTTGGTTTAACCACAAACTGTTGTAGCAAGGAGATTTGGGTTAACCACAAACTATCATTCCTATTTCAGTCCTTTGATAAAGGGTTATCGCCATTCCTTCCCAACCCCCCCCCTCCCCCAACCACCACCACCTAAACACTAAAGTCATGGTCAGACATTAGTGTAAAGTGTTTTTCACGTGAATGTGCAAAAGCAGAAATCTGTTTTCAGTGGCATTGCCAACCAGTATCGGGGATGTGGAATTCCTATAGCCCAACGCCAAGGACATATTGTTTGGGGTCAAGGGCAACACATTTTAATGTGTATTTTGTCCTTAGGATAAGTAGGCCCAACCCCCTGCAGCACAAACCCTTTGGCTGCCAGTTTGCAGTACCACATTGAAGGTCAGGGAAGGGCACTGTCTGCAGTTAAGTTAATATTTGTGTGCATGTTAATGCTGTTCAAATTTGTATTTATGGTTCATTAATTTAAAGCCTTTATTATTAGGGTGAACGCTCTAAATAAATGTAAATTCTGACTGCACTACTGACATTGGTTCCAGTATAAAAATGTATACACACGGTTTCAAAGTTTAGCAATGTGAGGCTATGCATAATGCTCCCAGAATGCTCTATGATTAGATGCAAATATTTGCAGAATCTTGAAAGCAAGATTAATGTTTCTTAGCTTTCAATATAAAATGTTCCTAAATGAAAGTAGGGAAAAAACATTTTGCTAAACTACTGTAAAATGTATGGTTCCATTTCTTTGCAGCATCATTTAGTATAATGTGTTGATGCATGCTAGTATTTCCCAAAGATATTCATATTGGAAAAACAGAGTAACCAGTATCAATAAGATTATGGAAAACCTAAAAATAAACAAGCATTGGCAAAGCCAGTAGGTCTGAAATTGCTGGTCAGTGTTTTAGTTTTAGAAATACGTGACTTGTTTTGGCATTGTTTTAGTAAATCCTTATTGATGTGAGAGCTGCCGGGCCCTCACCATTACAACAAACATTGCCAAAAGCAAAAAATGTTTTGGTCTCAAAAAGCACACACTGCCAAATTTTGGTATTGGCACTGAACAAAACTATGTTGTGTGGTGATATGCTCCTTGTGAAAGAGCAGAATGCTGTCACTCACAGTGAAGTCAGCCAATACACAGAGAGAGAGAGAGAGAGAATTTCAATAAACCTAAAAGGTCCTGGTTAAGGCCAGACAAAATTAGGGGCCCAATTATTAAAGAAAGTCTCAAAAGTGCACCCTTGGTATATGTACTTACATTAAGTTTAGCTATATGGTTTTCGTGAATTCACAAGAATTTACAGAAGTAGGACGAGAAACTGTAATCCTAGAAAATATTTGTGAACTGCATCTTAGCATGAGCAATATGTGCATGTGTAGATTTGCTCATGGACCTTAGGGTTTGCAAGTTCATTTTCCCTCCAACCACTTTGTTCCTAACTCTGGAAGAAGGTTTGTGTCTGCCATAATCAGGAGTACATTTCTCAATATGGGACAAGATTAGAGAAGAGTTGTTGAAAACCCTTAAACATGCAGGTTAGTAGGTTTGCACAGACTCAAAACGGCATTCGAACCCTGAAACATTGCTTACCACTACCTTCAGTCCCAGTATGTAGATCTGCCGAAACATGGCAACATAAAGGAATTGCTAATATTCAAACACTACCATGGTATGAGCCCTGGCATAATCAGAGAGGCTATATAAGAGCACTTATATAATGAGATTACTGCCATAATTTGTCGCTGCACTACATGGCACCAAAGGGACAAGTGGATTTTGTTACAGGACAAGTACATTTATGAAGCAACCTTCCCCAAGGACAAGTAGACATTTTAATAAATTCCACACCCCTGAGTATATATGATTCTATTTAACAATCTGTTTCTTGGTGCAGAATATATATTCAAATCTTTATCTTGCTGCTTTTTCAAATGTCCTTCCATTTACTTATATTTTCCTCAAACAGTTGTTAGACTCGTGGTTGTGCAGAAGAATTTGGTTTGCCTTAATCCAACCGAGTTGGGTGCATCCCTTGTGTGGAAAATTTAATTAACATGAATGTGATTTGGCTTAATTAATTTGGTTTTGAAAAACGTTTTGAAGGAAAATATGGCCCAAAAATGACAGAGGATCGGTGGGGGCGGGAGGGGGGGGGGCTGGAGGAGATGTGGGTGACGCAGAACACAATTAGGGCTGTTTGTGGGGGTCCTTCTAAAGTTCACAGCATTGAAAAACGTTTCGTGAAGCAGAAGACCAAGCGATTCCTGTGCATGGAGGTGGAGGAGGGGGTTGCCATTATCACGGTAGGCCTTGGCAGGATAGCGATATTCCACTTGCAGAGGAAAAAAACTGCTTTCGATGCTACTGTAAGGGGTGTCTTGAAATGCAAGGTAATCATAACTGGAAAAGCAATGCAAGACTAAATATAATGCAGAAATTTATGAGACATTTAGAATTGAAAGAGGGTAGGATTTCAGTGGGACAGAGGTCTCTCTGTTGGGGGACATAAGGGAAATTACAACAGAAATGTACAACAGAAATGTAAATCGAATATATTTATTTAAAGAAGGTGTTAAAGTATCCTCTAAGAAAAGTGGACCCTGACAAGAAAAATAAATAAATAATGAGACGAACCATTCTTACTTGTGTTCTTTTAATGGTCTCCAGAACTCTGGAGATGTCAGTACTCTGAGTTACTTGGTGCTTAAAAGTCAAAAACAAATGTGGTGTTCCATGATTAGTGATTTCTGAGCCCCCATATAAAGTTTTGTCGTGATTGAATTGTGCTCTGCTACATATGAGGTTTATAGCTTGCAGTACGCCACTTTAAACTGCTTCATAACACATTTGTGGCAACAGTTTTCTTTACCATAGTGGTGCTTTTAGGATTAATGAGGAGCACTGAGAGATCATTAGATGCAAGGGAGAGTTGGTCATGAAAATTTGTAATTGGTTTTAAAATTCATTGCAGGTTGCTACAATTTCGGCAAATGGCGATCCGGAAATTGGAAACTTGATATCGGATGCAATGAAGAAAGTTGGGCGTAAGGGTGTCATTACAGTGAAGGTACGTAGTTAGATTATGATTTAAACAGTGTGGCCTAATCCAGACCATCTACACCTACAATGGATTTGTACAAAATCTACAACTGACTTGAGCAACTAAACAGACTGCAGTGCTCAGTGAGCTTTTTAGGCAGTAGTACGTAAATCTGGCCCACCAAGAATATTGCGGCCCAGTTTGCCAAATTTTAGCAACATCAAAAGGTACATTTTTTCTGGCATAAAAAGCTAAATTTGCACCCATGCCATAGCCTGGATCTTTGCCTTGGCATCAGGCAGGCTGTCCAGCTTGCTCTGTTAATTAGTTAAATGAACAGAACTGCCAATGCGGTGCCTCACCTCATAGCTGGAGAAAGCTGAGAGGAGGAATGTTTTTTTCCAGAGAGAATAGATTTCAACTTAAGCTATCTCTGGCCCCATCTTGACACCTGGCTTTCACACATTCAAGCCCCAGCTTGAAATAAATGGTGCCCGAGGGAGCTGCTAGTTTAGCCCCCTCTAGAGAGGGTAACTACGGTGGCAGTAAGATGGAGTTGGCCATGCATGGGTATCGTGAAGCCTCCACTTTAGCAGTTTAATCTGGGTTGAGAGAAGGAGCTCCACTAGGTAGTGTGCATAACACAACTTTCTAAAACCGAAGCTCCTAAATATCTCTGTAATAAAGTGGCAATGCGGAGTGGAAGACCACATGCGACGAGCGCATGAAAGGAATAAATGCATGGATAGGCAGATGGATGGATAGATGGATGCATGCGGGCATGGATGCAGAGTGGGAACTGGATTGAGAGGGAGAAAGATGGAAGGGATCTTGGAGAGATGGAGGACTGGAAGGAAGTAGGAGAGATTCATGAATAGATGTAGGTAACGATGGATTGAGAAAAGAATAGATGGGCAGATGAAGAGAAAAGACTGGATGGGGAGAAGGAAGTGAGAAGACTGGATGGGGAGAAGGAAGTGAGGATGGAGGTTAGTCATTGAAGATAAGAGTAAAAGACTGCATTTGGCACAATGGTTTTAAAAATTTACCCAGGAGAGCAGCCAAATGAATGCTGGGTGTGCTTGCCTCCCTTGTTTACTCACTTTTGCTTTGGAATATGAATGTAAGTGGAGTGGAAAGGTAGTTAGTTTATGATGTGTGTGTATATATATATATATGTGTGTAAATAATGTGTGTATTTATGTATATACGCTTTGTGTGTGTGTATCCTGGCTGTATGTTTGTGTACAGAGCAGGAGATGATAGCTTGTTCCTTATTTTGGCATTCATTGCTTTTATTTTAAAAAATTTTAAATTAGGAAGTATTATGCGATTAAAATGTTGTCTTGATCAGGAATTAATATTTAGGAGAACAATTTGTTTTCAAACTTTAGAGTACCAAAGGTTTCATTGCATCATTATTGGCGTTGATGTGCATTTGCATACTCTATCTGTTGTGTTGAGTAACCACTACAATAAACTTGTCTAGTTGTCCATTTGGTAGATCGAGCATCTGAATTTGTGTCCACCCACATTTACTTTTGTTAGCTCAAAGGGGAGATTATGGCATACTCCCTTTTTGTCATCATTGAGAGTAGTGCTATTTGGGGCTAATTGAATAGAAAAAAACCTTTGTTCCCTTGTTCTATCTGATTTTCTTTTTCTGCTGCAACGTGAGGAGTTTGTCTACTTTTAGCTTTTTCACACTTTACGCCTTTTATCCCTCACCCACTTATCAATTAACTGACACTGTTTAAGTATTGATCACATTTTGTGACTGTTAGTTGCAGCGATTTTAAATCTGATTTTGAACCTTCAAAGCAGTTGATTAGGTTTTAAATGGCTAAGAAGTTTGTAACCCAGAGCTTCCAAACATTTCTTATATCTTTTGAAGGAACATCTTAACTGATTGAGTGATTGGGTTATCACCTAATGTACAGAGAGGTAGCAAAATGCAAGTTTTATTGCTGGCATCTCTGGGATGATGGTAACCTGCAATGAGTTGCTGTGGTAAGATCTACTAAATATAACAATGGGTTTTAAGTTATTGTCCAGTTAGTCCCCATGTACAAAATAATTGGAATTTCAAATTTTTGCTAAATAACATTTAATTTTCGGACTTGGCTACTTCACCATATTTGTCTGCACTGTTTTACTTGAAGACTTCGCCTGATCGCTTCATGTGAGCTTTTCCGGTAGACTACAACTCTCCAGTGTTGTTCCCACGAAACTTGTAGTTCCACTGACTTCAATTACAAGGCCTGTTGGACAGGCCCCAGGAAGGGCTTGCTCCCTCCCCGCATGACGGAGCCAGGACACAGGCTCTCCAGGTGCTACCCACAGAAGCAACCCGCAACCCGTCCCCTACGGAACGCCTGCCCCCGAACATCTCTGTATCACTGGCCCGGGCCACCGTCAGCACCATTACCCGGGCCCAGCCGCCATCTTGAACACTGCACCACGAGGCCGCGTGGCCTCAGCTCGACCCTAACCCTGGGCCTGGCCAGGCCCCGACATCCCGGCACCACCATCCACCCAGGAGGTGAACGGACCACTTGGCGGGTCAATGGGAGAGAGGAGTGTCGATGGCTCTCCCCCGCCAGGTGCCGATCGCCCCCAGCCTCCCCGGGCGCTGGCTCTACCCCCCTGCTGAGTGTCTGGACTCCCTGATCCCGGACCTCCCGACCTCCAAGTGCGAGGGTCCGGACATTAAAGGGCACCAGACCTATAACTGAGGCAGCTCCAGAGCAGGAAGGCAGTTGTATCCTGGAGTCGAGAGACACTGTGAAGAACTCATCCTTGACGGACTGCTGGCGCTCCCGCAGCCCTGCCTTGTGAACTGTCGTCCTGCCTGCTGGCGCTGCCGCGGCATTTTGCAACCTTCATCCTCGTTGGGACCTGCTGGCGCTGCCGCGGCCCCTTGCAACCACCATCTTCGTCGGGACTTGCTGGCGCTGCCGCGGCCCGTTGCTACCTTCGACCTCCTCGGGACCTGCTGGCGCTGCCGCGGCCCGACCTTCTAGAACGCCGAGCTCGAGGATTGTGAGCTACCCATCATTCCATCTCAACTACCAGATTGGTAACAAGACTGTCCCGCTACCCCCTTTCCCTTCCAGAGACTAGAATTGAGAGGACCCTAGTGTCCTGATCTCCTTGTACCGTCCTACTGTACTTCAGTACTGCTTATAAAGAGCGTTAAACCTTATCTTTGTGTGGTGTCCATCTGTGGGGGGGGGGGGAAGTTACTTGTCTGTACGATCGCTAGGAGACGGCTCTCCCCGGAGGCCTCTCCCCTTGTCCTCGGCCGACCCTCCAGGTACCGTCTAACAAGGCCCATCAGAATGACCAGGCCCCTTGTTATGAGAGGCTTTGTGTAAAGTTTCTCCGTTGGTCATATTGTCTAGATGCCAGTACAGTCCTTGACCCTAGGGTTTCTGCTCCAATTAGATGCATGCATTCTGTCATGTTAGCCGTATAACTTTCATTTATTATCTGAGAGATTGAGCAGGTTGATTATGTGCATGACTCAGACGCCCACCAAGTGATTAATATTTCGGTTGTAAAGAGCTTCTCCATCTGATGGGGTGCATGCATTTGATAGAGTAGTTATGAAAGACTGTGGTAATATAAATCCCCCTTCAACAGAAACCTAAAATGTATAAATTGTTTAACAAAAAAAATGCCTTAACTAACCCAGTGGCAATTTTACTACTGGAGACTTTAGTGCAACTTTCCATGCACTATACTCTATGGTCTTACATCTGTTGAGAAATCAACACTCATCTGACTTTTGCTTCTGTCCTCCTTCATGATGCTAATTTTATCTACTGAAGGTGTACCTTTCCTACATGTGTATTTTACCTCTGAAACAATCAGTTATTTGCCCTTTTGGTAAGAGGGAAATATGCTTTTACAGTGAGCTTTGATTGTTGCTCTACCTATCTTAAGAATGCATTAAGAATCAAGGCCCTTCTTTAAGGAAGTTAAATGTCCACCGAATTCTAGATTCGCTGTCATAACGCAGAGTGTGGATATTACCCAAAGAAGCAACGTAGAGATTAGACATAGACATAACTTGTTTCACCCTGGAAAGTAGAAACACTTCTTGACTGCAATACATGTTTGTGCTACAACATGTACTTCCGCGTATTTACATTTAAACAGTAACCTGTCCAAGAGAGGAAGTGCTGAGACAAAGTTGGACACAACTTAGGCTGAACGTGGCCATTAGTGATGTTTCTGCATCTCCCTTCCCTTCAGAACTTCTTTTTCCTTTGTGTAATTTTTGTGTCTGGTGTGGTGTATTTTTTATTTTTTTTATTCCCGCAGTAAGGAGCTGAAGCAGCTTGTTGACTGATAGAAGGCTACTTCATTAGGTGTGGTTGGTTTAAAGGGTGCTTGTTCATACAGTAGTCTGTCTGGGAGGTGTTTCAATTTGTAATGACTGTAGTTGATCTTACTGTTTGTTGATGCACTTTGCAGTGTAGTGACAACCATGTGAGATGTTTTTGGAAGGATGTACTATTACCTACGAGTAGTGTTTTGGTGAAGTGCATGATAAGCATAGGTTCCTCATGCCATGTTGGTGTCTGTGTAGTCACACTTGTCAAGGAGTGGGTGAAAAAAAGACAGTTGATTGTACATAAACTCCTGTCAATCTTGCTTTTAGGGGATTGTTTTGTTTCCAGGTGTATGGCAAGTGGCACCTTCAGTTCTGTTGTGTCCTGCTCTCGATGTCATGGTTGAATTATTTGAGTTCCTGGTTGGTGGGTTCCTTAATTAATCTGTTTAAGTGACCTACCTTTTAGCCAACTTCCTGAATGTCATTGGGCTAAGTCTGTGCCAGGTAAGGGGTGGTTGGGCAGGGGATTTCCATATTTAAATTCTACTGGGGGATTAGCTTAGTGGGCTTAACTTCTTTACAAGTTTAACTGTCACAATCTAAAAAATCCACCATCTATGACTAGTCATGACTCCATTCCATAACTAAGATGTGGAGCCCATTATCGAGGTCAATACTGTAATGCCCTGGTGTCTGGCTCACCCAATTGATTTCTCTCAAGTACCTCAGCCACCTCTTTCCTCCCCTTTGTCCGCTGTTTCTTGTTCCACTTTAATCATAATGTGTGCTGCTTACACCTTTTCAGGGAAAGTTTTGTCGGGGTCCCTTGCTGGACAAACCAAACAAAGCTTTTAGTCCCCAAGTCATTACATTTCAAGATCCTAATACAGTCTGAGAATATTTTAAGATTGTGAAGCTAAAGAAAATACTAAATCTGGAGAAATGTTAGACTGGTGAGATTTAGCAGAGAAAGCAATAAAAAGTCAGTCCAGGTGAAAAATATACACCATAGATCTGAACATTCGAATGAAATGGGTCTGTTTGTTACATGAGAATAACTTTATGGGATTTACAGTATTGTAAGTTTAGGTGCATGGGTAGATTGATATGTGGTGGCAGAACAGTGTTGAAGCACATCTGTGCTGCATTGTGGGGAGGCTGCACTGCTGGTGGTCACAGGTTACGTCTTTGTTTTAGGATGGCAAAACTCTTCATGATGAGTTGGAAATAATTGAAGGTATGAAGTTTGACCGGGGCTACATCTCACCGTACTTCATCAACACAGCAAAAGGTGAGAAAATTATCTAAATCTCTAGCTTATCTTTATTTATGGCTCACCAATTTCAGTGACCCAAAATTAAATGTTGGTGGAGACCAAAGGTGGCGTTTTCTCTTCCATACCCTAGTTCTGCCATTACCCTGTATATCATTGAACTACCTACCTTGCACCAGTGCAAACAATTAATGAAATTCTCCTTTTTAGCTACTTTACTAAGTGGTATGAGGTGCCTTGGAAAAGACTGTAGAATGTGGTGGCTTGACCATACGTTTGTTCAAAAGAATTCTGCGAACCTATTTGTACATGGCAGAGCATTTTGTTTTCTAATATTTCAATGATTTTTTTTTTTACACTTCACATGATATATACATCTTGCAATAATTTCAAGCATTACTGTTAAAACGAAGTATGAAAGCTCAGACAAGTCTTGTAGATAGTTATAGAAGATTTATTCATGTAGTAATCTTTCAGGCTCTCAGATACAATATGATATTAAGATCCTTGGTAATGCCTGGAAATGTCCCACCAGGAGCAAGGTCCACTCTGCTCAGCCCATCACACCAACGGAATCTCCTTTCATACAAAGCAACCCCAACATTCCAACTGACATCACCGCCGGCTGAGCAGGCAGAGAGAGAACCACAGTGGAGAGACAGCATTAGTAATAAGCACATTACAACAATTACCATTGAGGAGGAGACAAAAACCATCATAGATTGTTATAATGGCACTACCAATAATATTTGGGGAGTTCAAGGAACAGACATTTGAGCCAAGCAGGCTTGCAGATTTAAGGGTTTTGCGCACTTGCCTCCACAGAAGCTGTCATTTCCACAGAACTGAAATGCTTGTGGACTCAGGCAGAAACCTTGCTGGTAAGGGCAGTGTAATTTCTCATGGTGTTTTCTTCATGATAGTGCATTAAGTACTACCGGCACCTGCTAGACCGCACTGTTGCCACTCATTCCGGTTCATTAGTCCCTCCATACAATGCACATAAGCAGAAGAATGTTAACTCATTGTTTACACTGCGCCTGGGCAAGTGCGAAAAAAATAAATGCCTACTTGAGTTGTTGCTTCACAACTGTTCTATTTGGAAGCAATAAACAAGTTCTATAAAGATTCAGCTTTACTTTCTCCAGTCCAGGACTTTATTCACACCATGCCTTTCCATTATTTAACGCTGTTCAATCGTAGACCACATCTGTTTTCTTTTGTGCTTTTTTTTGTTATCTTTATTGCAGCATTTCTTGCTTTGCTTAAGTGTCCATTCAAGCAGAAGGCTACTATTGCATGTGACACTGATTCCTCTCTGCATTAATTTGGCTATTATTCACCCTCCGCCATTGGGGTACAAGTTGTGCTTCTTGAGGATTCAAAACTACAATTATGCTACAATCACAGTAGATCTTACAACTTATTCTCATAAAGTAGAGGCAAGCCATGGGTCTGCATCCTTAAAGACAATATACAAATGAAATATATTGTATATCCTCAGTGAAGCAGGTTTAAGTCTATGGAGGATGGTCAGTGAAGATACAGTTCCCTCACAAGTCCACCAGTCCCACAAATGTCTACTTTCCCGTCTGTTAAGGTTGTTTTCATGGCATTTCTTCAATATTCGCTTGTTCCTCAACAAACCTAATCCACTCTTAATTTTTCTTTTTCCAATTTGTATTAGTTTACTGTAGCTATTTGTGCTGGTTGTCCTTTGCTCTTTGTGCCTCTACACGCCTCAAGAGGTTACCTTTTCAACTTCACCCTTTTCAGTGCCTTTCATACATATATGTATATTGATTGCTGGTTGTAGTGCCATCATATCATAGGTCTATCCTGTAGATCTAGTAATTTGTGCAGCTTCCCGTATGGGATTTTGGTGTAGAAAGCCCTTGATTATAGAACCCCCTTTATCTATATATGTCACTGTAAAGACCTGGCCTAAGGTTCATCCTTGGTAATGTTGATGGTGAGTTCCTGACTGAGAAATGGAGAGCATACCCATTTTGTTGCTGCTCCGCGTCTCAAATTTGGGCTGTTTCTTTACCTCTGGCTACTAGTGCTTTAGTCCTAGTGCAATAAAAGGCTGCTGGGCATTAATGTCATTTAACACTGGTGTCCAGTAGCTGCAATATTTCACTCCCGTTTAATGACTGTGCACTCCAGGTTAATGAGGGTGCTCTCCAGTTTAATGAAGGTACAAAAAAGGTTGCTCGAGAGGCATTTTGCATAAGTTGAAGCTTATCCAATCCCGCAGGATAATTTCCTGCTATTGATTGTCACATTTCAGACTCCCTGTGCTGGCCACACTTTGGCATGTTTGGTTTGGTTCATCATGCCTGCATGGAATCCATTTAAATCCTGGCCTTACTTGTCTGTATATGCAGGCAAACTATCGCACTACTTTAAATTATCCTTCATACATATTCCAGATGTGAATTCCAGGCACTCCAGTTATGGGACTGAGTATAACGGGCATACATGTAAAAAAAAGTAGGTGCTAAACTAAAAAAACAAGCTGCCTCCATATTCTCCACATAACCTGAAGAGAAAGGATAGTAACCATTCTGTCAAGAGGAGCTACATTTTGAGTTTTCCCCTGATGTATATTAAAGAGTTGACTGGATAATCTCTAGTGGGATTCCATGATTGAAATTCTCACTGGGGCCTGAAAATGTAATGGCCGATCAGCACACCCTCCCAAAGTCATGCAGAGGACTATCCCAGCACACAAATTTAGCTTTGATCTGGAATATCAGTAATTTCCCCTTGTATGGTAGTAAGCGTCTCATTGACAATTTTCTGTCTATCTTCAAAGCACGGTGCAGGAAGTTTTTGAATAGCGTTTGCTTGTTCTGCCTTCAAAGAGAGGGAACATTCTGCTAGCCCTCGTCTTATTTGGTGCCCAAGATTGATCATACTATTGTCGTCTCGTGTTCCTGTGCCAAGCAAAACCAGTTTTCTCAAATATGAAGAGCCTATTACCGTTTCCACCTGCCGTCACATTTAATGTCCACGAGAAACTCCCAAGATTTTTAACTAGTCTGCTGTCAGACTAGAGTTACAGTATTGGTTCAAGGTCAATCAGTTAAGCATTGTTCAGGCTTTGTAGAATGTAATGCATCCACATCGATATTACTCATTATCAGTATACTTTTGTCAGATTTGATGGTGAATAAACTCTTGAAAGCTTGACTGTCACGTGTCGTGCATAAGTATGAAACTGTACACCCTGACATTTAATACATTAATGGCAAGTAGGCTTTATGCAAAGAAGGCTTGAGAAGATCCTTGAGGAAACCCATACTAAACCTCTGACCTCTCAGATTGAAAACCATCCAAGGCCACACCGCATTCTACTTTTTGCAAGAACGGGAGGGAACCCGTTCTCTGGCTTGCCTTGATTTTTTGCTTCTCCCTCATATTAACACCTTTCAATGTTATTAGGAACAACAGTTTCCATTTCCCTACTGATGCTGAAATCTGACTGTAAGTACACAAAATGGCAGCTAAATCCAAATTGTCTTTTTTACTATGTAGGTGCGCCACACATGCCTCTTTATTTAATAGAAATATGATTGTAATCCGGTAATTTGTTTGTGAACTGTTTCCTTGACCCACTGTTTTTATCTGAGCACCTTACGTGATGGAGACGTGACTATGTTGGTCAGTACAAGTACATATGTCTGAACTGCAGAATGTTTTTTTTTTTTTTTTTTTGTGGGCCTCATTCTACTAGCTTTTGCTGTTTAATAAAAAAAGCTGCTTACCCAATGAAAAAAGACCTCTGGTCTGCTTACATATATGTCCACACACCACCTGTGCTATCCATCAACTGCCAGGCAACTGCTATATATTATTGAGTACCTTCAGGCTTTCAGCACCTTTTTAGTGTTTTCAACTCACAAAAACAATGGTGACTTGTATCATATTTCTAAACTTTGTTAGCACTTTTTAAGAATAAAATGTGTAAACAGGCTCTTTAATGTAACCTCTTCTTAGGTCAAAAATGCGAGTTCCAGGATGCCTTTGTTTTGCTCAGCGAAAAGAAGATTTCCAGTGTCCAATCTATTGTTCCTGCCCTTGAAATAGCTAATTCTCATCGTAAGCCTCTGGTCATTATTGCTGAAGATGTTGATGGCGAAGCACTTAGCACTCTGGTGTTGAATCGGTAAGTTCTTAAAGTGTTTTAATGTTGTAATTTTTTTACGCCTTTGTTTAAATGTTATTGTGTAGCACATGTAAAAGTCACAAATGCAGTTATATGAGGCCAGAGGCAGATTCACATCATTGTGCAACTCCTATTGTATATATTAGCCAAGGAGTAGATTTTCATTCTTTCAGGTCTATGCATTTGACAAGGAGTAGATTTTCATTCTTTCTGGTCTATGCATCTAACAGCTATAATGATTGGGTAAAAGGTTAGTCCCATCATTAAATCTAATGTATTTGTTAAACCGACACCAAATTAAACATTTTTTTTTCCCTAATTTCTCGAATAATGGATGCAGATCATTTTTAAAGTTAATAAAGCAGCTTTTGTTTTAAAGTAATATCGACTGCCAAATGAGTTCATTTTCCTACCCCAGTGCTCTTTATCAAGGTTATGGAGTCAATTTAACCATCTTCTCCAGAACTTTGAACCTTGATTCTCAGTAAATTATCTCTGCACTGAAGACCTATATTGAATTTATTCCTGTATGAATGCTAGCAGCTCCATGAACCTAGGAGCACTTTATCCAGTAATCGATTTTTAATATTTTTTGTTTGTGAATCCTAGGACAGGTAACACACCAACGTAGGTCTTTAGTACACAGTCTTCAAATGAAGTCTCAGTCCAAGCTCCATTTACATCTAAAACTCTTCAAAATGTATAACTTAAGTCAGCGCCCCAACATTCTCCAAGTGTGTGGCGGTGGTAGCCGCTTTCCTTCGGAAGCAGAGTATTTTTATTTACCCTTACTGGGACGACTGGCTTCTGAAAAGTTTGTCCCCATCCCTACTGGAAGATCATCTTACAAGATGTCTTCATCTTCTGTACACGTTGGGTCTTCAGTTCAACTTTAAGAAGTCCATACTAAATCCAACTCAAAATAACTATCTGGGGGCCTTCTTGGACACAGAAATAGTAAACGTTTGTCCTTCGGAGGAGAGGTGGTTATCAATTTGGACAAAATGTCAGCTTCTTCTTCATACCAGTTTCCCGACAGTTCGCCAAGTGCCCTCTCTTCTGGGGTCGATGGCGTCCTGCATCTTTATAGTACCAAACGCAAGATTGCACATGCATCCTCCACAGCAGTGTTTAGAGTATCAATGGATGCAGATGTCTGGGTGCTGGAAGGATCGGATACTCCATCAGTCAGTCAAAGATTCCATTCGATGGTGGATGAAGAGGTCGTACTTAATGAAAGGAGTGCCATTTCATCAAGATCCTCAGACTCAAACTCTGATCAGACGCCTCTCTCCAGGGTTGGGCCCCTCTGCAAGTACAAGGGCTATGGTCTGAATCCGAGAGGGGCGATTTAATCAACTTACTAGAACTCAGAGCAGTCCATCTAGCTCTCAAGACCCTGTTTCCATCGTTCAAGTCTTGATCCCTCCTGATTCAAAAAGACAATACAACAACAATGTATTATTTAAACAAACAGGGGGTTACCCGGTCAAGGACTTTCTCCATGGAGGCCCAGACCATATGGAACTGGTTGCTAGCAAGGGACTTGTCGATAGTAGCTGTAAATCTGCCGGGGTCCCTCAATTCTCAAGCGGATTTCCTCAGCAGGGACTTTGTCGAGGGTCACAATTGGGTCCTCAACGACTAGGTCGCAGACGGTATTTTTCAAACATGGGGAACATCGACCTGTTTGCAGACGCGGGAAACGCGAAATGCCCTGTCTTCACATCCTGGTTTCCCCAGGTAGGATCTCATGGAATGCCCTTTTGATAGATTGGTGTCATAGTTTACTGTTCGCTTTTCCACTGACCCCATTGATAACAGTGATCAACAAGATGTACAGAACGAATTCCAGGCTGATTCTTATTGCTCCGGAGTGGCCTCGCCAGTGGTGGTTTCCAGACCTCCTTCAGTTGTTGGAAGTGCCACACAGGAGGTTGCCATGTCACCCGGATCTTCTATCCAAGCAGAAGGGGAGAGTGTTCCACCCCAACTTGTCCTCCCTATCCTTGGCAGCATGGCTCCTGAAGTCATCCAGTATGGGCACTTGCAGTTTAGTCCAGACTGTATGCATATCCTTAAAGAGGAGAAGCGACCTTCTACAAGGAAATCATATGGTTTTAAATGGAAAATATTTTTTTCTGTGGTGCGTGAACATTGGTCATGACCCTGTCCATGGTTAAGAGCAGGTGATTCTGCCTTATTTGTTACATTTGGCGAAGTCTGGCCTTTGGCAAAGTCTGGCCTTCAGTTTAATTAAAGTTCATCTTGCTGCGATCACTGCCTACAGAAAATCACCTAACCAGACTTTTTTTTCTTTAGGTTGCCAGTGGTGAAAGATTTTCTGGAAGGCCTAAGAAAGGTGTATCCTCCAGTCAGATCACCTTCTCCGCCTTGGGAACTTAATGTGGCATTGACTAAGTTAATGGATGCTCCTTTTGAGCCTATCCACAAAGCTTTCTTACAACATATAACTTGGAAGGTAGCATTCCAGGTAGCCAATACTTCTGCTCGCAGAGTGAGCGAGATCCAGACGCTGTGTTGTAAGGAACCTTTCACTGTGTTTCAAGCTAATAGAGTAGTACTCAGAACGCATCCAGCCTTTCTACCCAAGGTTGTTTTAGACTTTCACATTAATCAGACTATAACTTTGCCGACTTTTTTCCCAAATTCCTTTTCAATCACTACCTTTTTATGTCTCGCCTACGCAGCGCGCATGCTTGTTGCATAGGAGAGACCTAATGCCATTGGCACCACTTTTTCAGCAAAGAAGTGCATGTGTTGCATTGCTTGCAAAGCAAACGCGTGCACGTCTGGAGATTTCCTTGCGGGGGCGTGCAGCGCCATCTAGTGGCACCATATGGTCGCATGCTCCTGCAAGGACATTGTGCATGTCCCCTCCCCTGCTGCTGAGGCTAGCGCTTCCCACCTGCAGGAGGCTGAAAGGCAGCTAAGCAGCTCCAGCCTCCTCCCGCCCTCTAATCCTCTCTGCCACTGCCGCTGGAGGCAGTTTTCTACCCGCTGCCTCGGCAGCAGCCAGTCTTTCCCCAGTGCCCCATCCCTCCGGCAGGGCTCAGGACAGATGTCAGCTGCGGTAACAGCAGCTAGGGAGCGGCAGGGGGCGTGGGGTCTGGGGCTTAATGGCACTTCGGTGCTAAGTTGTATCTGTTTCTGCAGGGCCCCCCAACTCTTGCATCGCCTGCAGCAAGATCCAAATTCTGTCCTCCCACACCCTGGATTGCTGGGGCTGCTGCTACAGGGACCTCTCAGCTTTTAGGGTTCTTCTGCTGGAGGGATCTTGTGACTTTAGGATTTATTGCTGGAGGGCTCGTGTTACTTTGGAATATACCGCTGGGTGGATCTTTTGACTTTGGGGATCTGCCAGCGAGAGGGGTCTTAATGACCGTGGGATCGCTTGTTGCAGGATTTTCTGACTTAATGATCACCTGCTAGTGAACTACTGCTGGCTCGATCGTGTGACTTTGGCACCTGTTGCTAGAGAGATCTCCCCACTTTGAATCTGCTGTTGGGGAGAACTTGTGAGTATTTAGAACCTGCAGCTGGAGAGATCTTGGGAGTTTGGGGGGTCTGCTGCTGTAGATGTGATGTGACTTAGCGGCTTGCTGCCAGAGAGCTTGAGACTTTGGGTCTCCTGCTGGTTGGATCTTGGGACTTTGAGATTTGCAGCTGGTGCTATCTTAGACTTTAGGTTCTGTTTGCTGCACATAAATCGTGTGGCCCTTGGATGGTCTGCTGCAGGGACTTGGACCAGTTTCTTAAGCGGTTAAGGAGTTTTTTTCTCAGTTCCTGTCATTGTCATGTCACGATTGTATTCGGGCCGTGTTGCCGTGCGATTGGTGCACCTGCTGCAGGAAGTTCTGGCACTGCTGAAGCCGCGCGAGGGCTGCTAGAGGAGCCGCATAGGAGATCGACGCTGTCAGCCTGCAGCCCCGAAGCAGCGCTAGCGTTCAGTCTGGCTCTTGCAAGAGGTCTGACATGGGCAAAACCGAAGGGGGTAGAGCTCAGATCAGACACTTTTTTTTTTTTTCTGCCTCTGACCATAGAAATACATCAGCAGGTCGTGGCTAAAATTTTCAGACCAGGCACTTTTCGGCTAGGCACTTTCCTACCCAGTACTTCCGGGCCAAGGACAGGCCTGGTGTCCCTGGCTCGCCAGCGACCCAAGACACTAATGGGGAGGCAGCTCTACTGCCACGTTTGGGTACTTTTCAATGTGGCACTTTCCTGTCATGTCCAGCACTATTCACGACTGGGACAGACTTCACCAGTGGATGATAAGCAATTGACATTAACTGTCTTTTGGAGTCGTTGGCCCTGATCGCTCCTCAGACTCGCTTTTCATCTCTGACCAGGCACTTGAAGACAAGGCATTTTCTTACAGTAAACGGACTCTGCCTGACTCTGAAGAACCAACACTTTCTGGCTCCACCTGACCAGACCCTGCACAGGGCAGACCACAACGGTAACTCTGAGCAGGCACTTTGAGCACCGGCACATTGTTACTGCTGCACCTGCGTCTGATAAGATCCGGTACGGACCTCCCAAGCAGCCAAGTTCAGGCACCTTCCGGTATGCTGATACTCAGTCCAGGCACAGGCTTCGCCGTGACTGTGCCCCGACCAGATGGAGTGCAGGGATCTACCCGCAGCCCCATCCCTAGGAGGAGCTGTGCACCTCACCCAGGCACTCACTTCCTGCTGCCAGGACTCCGATGAGAATAGCCCAGTCTTGATCCCCCTCTGATGCCATTGGAACCGTCCACACACCGGGGGAAGGGCACAGGCTTCACTAGAACCCACCCGGACTGCAGGTAAGAGTTCACTGCGTTGCGGCTTCCAGTGGAGTTTGCATTCACTTTATTGGAGCTGTACATTGCGCATAGTGGTATCAGGGGGTGATGTCTAAAAACACTGCGATGGGCGGTGGGGCATTTTGCGCAATGTCTTATATAAAAAATATGCAGTTGGACCACCCAGAAAGTGCTTGTCGCTCCACAGGGGTATCAGTAAGCGCTAAAAAAATATAGTTTCCTGTGCTCATTTCAGGTGGATACATTATTAATGTGCTGGTGGAATTATCAGGTGTTGGCTGAATTAAAAACTACAAAGTTAAATCCTAAACCATGTGCGTGTAATGTACTAAATGTACTTGTATATGTATATTTAAAACGATCACGCACACAATATGCAGTGTTGTATTGTGTACTTGTATCTTGAGATTTCTTTCACATTAAATAGGAAGTCACTTTACCTCCACATCATTGTGTACATAGGTGAGACCAGACACTGCTCTTGTTTTCCTAATGCTGCTTTGAAGGGAAGGGGGTGGGTAAGCAATCTGTGTGTGTGTGTGGGGGGGGGCTTAAAAGCGCTGGATTGGTGCTTACCTTGTAAAGGGTAAAGTGTATTTAATTCCTCACAACACATCTCAAGAATACTCATGTTTTCCGCAAGATAACTGCCAGGCTGTAATTTACGGGTGATGTGTGTTTTTTAAATCCCATGTATAGCCAATAGGTCTCGCCTTTGGGACCTTATAAGTATTTAATTATGCACCACAATATCCTTGGTGCAACATCAACTTGCATGACTTGACACCTAATGTTCCAAAGGCGAGACCTATTGGCTATGCCAATGCTTGTTTAGTAAAGGAATGACCTTGGCATGTTTCCATGACTTGGGCACAGTGCCGGAAGTGAGGGATAGATTTATTAGTTCTTACCGTGGTGGGTAGAAGCAGGGGTGAGAATTGTAGAAACTGATCCGGCTTAAAGCATAAAGGCACTTTGAAGTGAACATTTACTTGCCTGTAAATAAAAAAAAACGATATTTAAATTGCTTACTTAACAAAGTTCTTAGTATCACAATTTATATAAAAATACGATTTATTTTTCTAGCTTATTTTCAGATTTATTCTGGAGTATCTCTCTCATGTATTGCTTCTGTGAGTAAAACAAATGCTCAGCACTACCCTCTGTGCCTAAACTGTTCACCCACACTACCACAAAAGAGCATTTAGTGTTCTTGTTTGCCTTTGTAAACCATTAAGGGTTGCCTGGACTCTTTACACATTGTAGCTCGTTTTGGCCCACTGTATAAAGAGTCAGCTTCTTACATTGTAAGACACACACATGGGTTTGACAGGCAGGCATTCATGCTGTCCACCCTTCCAACTATTCATTTTCAGGTGCAGTGGATTTTTGGATGAGGGGCACCTAGCCTTTGATGGGCACCTTTTAATCATTTCAGCTGAGAGGGGGAGGAGAGGGACAAAGTGGGATGCAGGAGCATTTACAAAGGGCCTCCCCTTTCATTTTCTGGAATGTGGATGTTGCCTTGGTGTAAGCAAGTACTGACATATGGCAGTTGTTTGTATTATATATTTTGGTATTTTTTTTTTAAATCCTTTATTGATAAACATGAAAATACAATAGCAGTCATATAGCCACTTCGGGTCGGCTGGCAGCAATTCCAATATCATAGCAGGATGAAAGAATACACAGCCCTTCAGCCGACAACCCTAGGGCCCGGCGGCAATTAACCAATCCTGTTATGTCATACTTCACTGTACAGGAGGAAAAGGTTTTAATTTTGTATTTTGAAAAAAAAAAAACACCAACCAAAAAATAAAGAAAATAACTGCAGAGGCTAAACGAAAGGCAGAAACATAAGTGATCCTTCTGGGGAGGGGATACCACATCCACAACTGTACATAGTCAACAGTAAGAGCATCCGGGAGGGGGAGAAAGAGGGAACAAGAGGTAGCCAGCAACACATAGACAAAATCCAGACTAGAAGTAACGTCATGCTAAAGGGATTGTAGCACCTCCGGTGGAGGCTCAAAAGGAGGGGTACAAATTTCACCACGATATTGGTTCCACTGACTCCATACCCTCCCCCATTTCTTGGGCCTGCCCCGAGCAATGTAAATAATTTTTTCACGTAACATGCACCAGTCCATGTTCCTAGACCAGGCCGACTGACTCTGTGCCCTAGCCGACCCCCACGATTGCGCAATGTCACGCTTGGCAATCATGTTACCCTAAGTGGCCCACTGCGTCTGGGCCACATTATAATCATTGGGCTCCCACACATTTAAGAGACCCCTTCGGGCCTCCGGCAAAAGCGAAACACCCGTCACCTCAGACATAACACCATGCACACGAGTCCAAAAGGACGCTACTGCAGGACATTCCCACATAATATGAAGGAACGTACCCACCATACCACAGCCACGTTTACATAAATCATCTTAAGACATACCCCATACGCAACAAGCGAGGACCCGTCATGTACACTCGGTGGAGGATTTTTAACTGCACCAATCTCAGCCGGGCCGAGATTGCCACCTCCTTCGGGGAGGATATCGCCGCCTGCCAGTCCTCATCATCAAGTTCCAGTCCATCGCCGGTCCAGGCCATGCGGAGCTGTAGAAGGTCCGCTCGGTCGTTTATCAACTTTTTGTATATAGAAGAGATCGTTCTGTCCGGGACGTGTTCATCGAGTACTCTGTCCTCCAGATGTGAGGATTCTGGAGCGGGCGTGCCAGCCGGTAAAGCAGAGGAAAGGGTGTGTCGGACTTGTAGGTATCGAAAGTATTCTCGAGGACCAAGTTTAAATTCTAGCTGCAACTCCTCAAAGGATTTTATCTTGTCCTTCCGCCAAAGGTCTCCCACCTTACTAATCCCAATAAGGTCCCATTTATCGAACCCCTTAGTAGTCCACAAATTGCCCAACCTCTCAGCAGCGTAGAGTGGAGTCACTCGAGTGAGGGTATCCGACCAGCCCATAGCAGCATTAGCGTTGTACCAGACCCGCACCGCAACTCTGGTAGGCCCAGTCAATGCCACATCGGACCGTTTTGAATAAAGCGCCCTATTATAATCTCCGCCCGGAAGCAGCCATTTATCCATAGCAAAAGCCGGGTTAGAAGCCGGACCATACATCGCATGATTAACCGAGCTCAGTTGAGAGGCCCAGTAGTATCTTCGTATATCCTGCAACGCAATACCGCCATCATACCAAGGCAAAGTAAGCTTGGCCAAGGCAATCCGGGGACGTCCGGCCCACAACAGTTTCCTTTGTAGGCACTCTATCTCGTGAAAATAGCTGGAAGGCACTAGATCTAAAGTATTCTGAAGGGCATACAAAAATCTGGGAAAAGGCTGCCCTACCCACCAGGGATAGAGGCAGTCTGCTCCAGGCTTTCACATCTGCTTTTAGGCGAGTAAGCGGGGGGATTAAGTTGAGTGGATAACTGACAGCCGAATTTATTTTGAAAGTTTTATATAGCGCGAACAAGATCTTTGCAGATATCAGAGCGCTTTACAGACTAAGGGTACAACATGTGAAAAAATAACAATTGGGGTGGGGAAGGTACATGCGGGAGCATAGTCAGACAGATACATCAATAATGATACAAGTAAAAATAAGTGATAGCGTAAACAATCAGGTAAGTCAATAACACGAGTCGTACAAAAATGCAGAAAGATCAGTAGAACTGGATGGTATAGCGTTTGTAAAAATCATCCCCAATAATAATTCAAGTGTATTTAGCCATGAGGATAGCTTTTACTTCTTTCTTAAAAAGTATGGTAGAGGAGATGAGCCTGGTTTCAGGGGGGAGTGAATTCCAGATCCTGGGTGCCATTCCTGAGAAGTAGCGTTTAAAGGTTTTTTTCCTTGCGGAGTCTTTGGGGCTTTAGCAAAAGATTGTTTGTGCCTCTAGTGTTTCTGGAGCCTCCAGAAATCGTCAGCTTCTGAGCGAGGTATCCGGGTGAGCTCAGGTGGACAGCATTGTGCGTCATGCAAGCGATTTTCAGATGTATTCTGGCTTCAAAAGGCAGCCAGTTCAGGGATTTCAGGTCAGGGGAAATGTGTGAGTTTTTTTAATCCAGTGATGAGTCTCGCTGCGGCGTTTAGAGAAGCTCTTATGGGTGCTGTAGTAGTTAGGGGGAGACCGCAGAGGGCGATGCTGCCGTAATCTATTCGAGGGATGACTAGTGCTTGTACAGCAGTTTAGAAATCTTTGGCTGGAAGGAAGGGTTTGAGTTTCCTTAAGGTATTGATCTGGTAGTTCGCACCCTTAGTTGCTTTGTTGATGTGTTCCTGCATGTTGAGGTTGGTGTCAAGTGTTATGCCTAAAGATTTTGCTGAGTCCACGAAGGTGGGCTGAACATTGAGTGCCGTTAGGTGTTTAAGCCAAGTTTGAGCGGTAGTGATCTTCGCGGGAGGTGAGATCAAGAGGAACTCTGTTTTAAGAGCATTGAGTTTGAGATTATTAGCGGCCAGCCAGGATTGGGTGCTTCTGATCGTTGAATTCAAGAGCATAATGTCTTTGGGTGATTGTAATTTGAGATAAAGTTGGGTGTCATCGGCGTACATGTGGAAGTGAACATTGGATGCTTCTAGCAAGGTGGTGAGAGGTTCCATAACCAGGTTAAACAAAGTTGGGGATAGGGAGGATCCTTGTGGGACGCCTAGGGATACAGGTATTGGCGAAGACATCAATTTGTTACTCTTGAATTTATACGTTCTGTTGTGTAGAAAGGTCGTGAACCACTTGAGCACAGTTCCAGATAGACCCATTCTTGTGTTTAATAGTTCGAGTAAATTCTCATGTTTGACGGTGTCGAATACAGAAGAGATCAAGAAGGATGAGGAGGCAGGTATCGTTTTGATCTAGGATTTGAAGGGCGTCGTCAATTATGTGAGTCCTAGCAGTTTCTGTACTGTGATCTGCTCTGAAGCCTGATTGATGAGGGTTGAGTAGATCAAACTGATTAAAGTGTTTGGTCAATTGTATTTGTGCGCATTTTTCCAACAGTTTGGCAAGAGTCAGAATATTGGTAATGGGGTGGTAATTATTTAGATCAGAGGGGTCGGCTGTAGGTTTCTTTAGTAGAGGTGTGACTTGTCCAACTTTGAGGGCGTCGGGGATGATCCCTTGTTGAAGTGAACTGTTAATAATTTTAGTCCAGAGTGGGAGGAGCAACGGGGTAAGGTCTTTGACATCGTTAGCAGGAAGGGGGTCCGTGAGGTGATTGACTGGTTTCACAGTGCTGAGCAGTCTACCAATTTCTTCTTCCGAATAGGTGACAAAGGATGACCATGTAGCATTGTTTTTTGGTTCAGTGGGTGCTGTGCAGTGGGGTTTGGGTTAAAGACGTACGTCAATGAGGAGATCGTTCTTTATGTTATCGGTTTTTTGGATAAAGAAAGAGGCGAAGTCTTCACAGTCTTCACAGTAGGGTGCTTTGCCCAAAGTGCTGAGTAGTTGGGGTTGTTCCTTGGATTGTGTTCTTATTAGCTCAAACAGCTTTCTCGGACGATTTTTGGCTTGGTCGAGTTGACGGCTGAAGAAATCTGATTTTGAGCGTTTTATTTTCCTGAAGTAGGCATTTCTCTACTTTTCTTCAGCGTTTTTAGGTGCAGTGCGGAGGGAGCTGATCTCCAGGTGCGCTCTGCCATTCGCATGGCCCGTCTATCGTCATTGAGACTCCCGTCGTACCAGGGATTGGACATTTTTGTGGAGGCTCTTTTTAGCTGCATAGGTGCAGCTCCATTAACTATTGAGGTCATAGCGTTGAGATAGTGATCAGTCAAGGATTGGACGTCCGTAACGCCGGTAGGAGGAAGTAGGAGGTTGCAGCTGTTAGGGGGGTAGAGAGTTTGGGTTGAGTTTTTTCAGAATGTCCATTATAGGTGTAGAAGATTCAGTTAGCCAGGTTTCAGTCATGATGATTAGGTCAAGGTCCAGTGTTAAGATGAGATCAGCGATTGCGGAGGAGTGCCTAGAGGCCGATCTGCAGTTGAGGAGGGTGCATTTGAGACGGGGTGTGTCGAGAGTGGAAGGGGGTTCTAGAGTGAGGGGGACTTTTCTCAGGTTACTAAGGATAGAAATTCTGTTGTTCAGTGTGGGGCGTCTAAGGGGATTTGGATGAATCGTTGGAAAGGCGCGGAGGGTGGTGGGTATGTTGTTGTGGGGAGCTGGGTCGTAGGAGCGGAGGAGGGTGACTGTGTCGAGGTCCGATAGTGGGTTGCAGAAGCAGTGGGGACGGTTTTCGCGATCGTGAACAGGGATTGAGGTCCAGTGTGAGGGGCGTTGGGTGAGAGTCAGCCGACCGGGCGAAGGTCCTGTTGGGAGGGGTGGTGAAGGTGGAGGCGGGTGAGGGGTGTCTGGGGTGTGTGCAGAGTAGTTGTTTGATGATGTGAATGTCTTCTTTGAGCTGGAGGAGGGAGGCCATAACGTACTCTAGTGTGGGATATGTGTTGGTGGTGGGGATGGGAGGGTTGGGGGTGGATGACATAGGGGGGGAGGTTGGTGGTATGGATGAGGTGGTAGGCGGTGAGTGCAGGGTGGAGGATGGGGGTATTTTAGTGGTGATGGGGGCGCATGTAGGGTAGTGGGGGTGAGAATGGGGGTGGAAGTGGGATTGTATATGGTTCTTTTTTGAGGAGGCGGAGTTGAGTTGATAGAGGCGGCGTGTTCTGTGTGATTAGTTAATGGGTGGAAGTGGGGGCTGAGAATGGGGGGGAATAAAGGGTGGGGTTTGTCTGTGTCGATCTGGTGCTGAACTAGGTTAGGCGGGTTGTGGGTGGGAGCTGTGATGTCATGGGTGAAGAGAATGGGAATGTGGGCTGGTGTATGGGGGCAGGGGGTACGGCTGGTGTATGTGGGGGGAAGATCTATGTCTGTGATTGAGGGGTGTGGGGTAGCAACAGTAGGTGGGTGCATGACTAAGGTGCCGGTGGTAGAGGAGAGGTGCGTGTCGTTTTGGGGCTGAACTAGGTTAGAGGCGTTGTGGTTGGGGGCTGTGGTGTTAGGGGTGAACGGAATGGGAGTGGTATGAATGGAGGTCAACGTGTTGGTGGGGGGGAGAGGGTGTGGCTGGTGTATGTGTGGGAGAGATCTATGTCTGTTATTGAGGAGTGTGAGGTGGCTGCAGCAGGTGGGTGAATGACTAAGGTGCCGGGGGTAGAGGGGAGGAGCGTATCGTTTTGGGGCTGAGCTAAGTTAGAATGGTTGTGGTTGGGGGCTGTGGGATCAAGGGTGATAGGACTGAGCGTGCTATGAGTTGGGGTCCGCTGCTTGGAGAGGTGCTGTATGAAAGTGGGGAACAGGTTGTCTAGTAGTTCCAGGTTCCTCTCTGTGGATTGGATTAGGACAATCCCGTTGTTATAGATAGTGATGGTGGTTCTGCCCGGGAAGAGTTGGGATGGTGTGATGGAGAGTGTTCGGCCATGAGCGGATTTCCTGGAGTTGGAGACGGTGAGTAAAGAGAGGAACGTTTTTCTCCATTGAGCTCTGCGTGTGGTGTGGAAGATATCGATGTTCACGGCACCATTGACCGGTGAGAAGTAGGTGTCTGCAAAGGGAGTTTCAGGGTGGGACCTCAGTAAGTTGTGTTTAAAGCGTTTAGCGGCTTTTTTGGTGAGTGCGGGAGGGTAGTCTATTCTATATGTGTGCTTGCCGATGAGCTCCATGTTGGGATGACGGAATTGGTAGGTGTGGGAGGGTGCCCAATAATCACCGGTTGCATGGAATAAAAGTGACACTAGTGAGCAGCCAAAGTATATGAGGTAGTAGTCAATGCAAACCGGGATAAAAATTGTAGTGGGTGCGGGTTGCACAGATGTAGGGTGCACAATAATGATATACGAGAGCAGAATACAAACTCAGACAATAACCAGTTGCATGGAACAGTGACACTAATGAGCAGCCAAGGTATATGAGGTAGTAATTGGTGCATACAGTAATGAAACTTCAAATGGGAACAGGTTGCATAAATGTAACATGTCTATATGAGCAATTAGTCGGTGCATTACAGGAATAAAAAGTGAGGTCGATGTGGGTTACAAACATGTACAGAATAAAATGTAGGTATAATACTGACGATATACTAGAATGAAATACCGATACAGACAGTAAAATACCTGAATCGAAAGTGACAATGGTGTGTAGTCAAAAAATGAGTAGTCAAAAATTCATGAAGTACATGAATCAGTAGCAAAATGGGGTTGCAACAAAAGTTATGTTATATAACAATAGTGAGTAGTCAAAAATAAATGGGGTACATGAATCAGTAGCAAAATACAGTTGCAACCAAAAACTATGAGACCAAAAGTGACACTAGTGAGCAGTCAAAAAACTATGAGGTAGCAATCGGTGCATACAGGTGAAGAACAAAGGAGATAGTTTAGAAATGTGAGCAGGCGGGTGGGGTGACATAAATACCTTATGTAAAAAATTATGAGATATAAAAAATGTAAGAAAAATAAATGAGGTACATGAGTCAGTAGCAAAAAACAATTGCAAACAAAAGTTCTATAAGACAGTGTCGGTAGTGAGCAGCCTAAAACATATAAAATAACAATCGGTGCATTACATGTGAAGAAAAAGTAGGATGTGCACGGTACAATTAGGAATATGGAAATAGAATACCACTGTGAAGGCAAAAATGCATGAGGTAGCAATCAGTGCATTACAGGTGAGTAAACAGTGAGGTGTGCTAGATACAACTAGGAATATATAAATCAAATACCACTGTAAAAGGCAGACATTTTATCATAGTCCGACATGTAGACACAGGATGTGTAAATTGTGCAGTCAATAGGCGTAGTCTAAAAAGGCCTTAAGTCAGATGGTGAGTGATGACCGTCCATGATGTTCACCAAAGATAGACATTCTAAGATGGCCGAGCCGATAGAGAAGATAGAGATTTTAGTCCTCTGTCTGCTGCTATTACTTAGCAGGGGAGATAGAGATATTAGTCCTCTGTCTGCTGCTATTACTGTGAGCATAGGGGAAGGAATTTCACTTTCTATTTGAGCAAGCAATGCTCAAAGCTAGCTGGGAGGGATTCTGATCTCTGTGTGGAGGAGTTAAGCTGAGGAGCCTCGTGGACATCAGAGGTACCGGAGGAGATTTATTGCTACAGTTTTATGGCCCAAACCATTTTGAACAAAGGAGGTAGTTTAAAAAGTGAGCAGGCGGGAATCACGCAAAATATGGATTCCTAAATATTTAAACCCGGTGGATGATATTTGTATAGGACAGTTGCGCGGTACGAGTGGTGAATCGTCCGTGAGCGAATACAAATAAGACTTGGCCCAATTGATGACCAGTCCTGAGTTCCTTCCAAAGGAATTAAGGACGTCAAACAGTACCCCCAAAGATTTCCGAGGGGAGGTGGGGGTAAAGGAGTATATCGTCCGCATAAAGTGAAATGCGATCTTCAAAACCGGGGGCCCACCTAATACCCCTGAGGGATGGCTCCCATCGCAACCAAGCTGCCAAGGGCTCGAGAGCCAAGGCAAAAAGCAGCAGAGAAAGGGGGCATCCCTGCCGCGTACCCCTTCCCAGAACAAAGGGAGCAGACACTCTACCGTTGACGACCACCTGGGCAAGGGGCTCCTCATACAGTAGTCGGACCCAGCCGATGAACACCGGTCCGAAGCCAAACTTCGCCATAGCCACCCACAGATATGGCCATTCCACAGTATCCAATGCCATGGTGGCATCTAACAAAACCAAAATGGCCGGCTCACGCAACGTCTCCGCCCTTGCCAGCACGCCATGAAGACGGCGTAAATTCAACGCGGTATTACGGGCTGCAATAAAGCCAGATTGGTCGGGGTGCACCAAATCTCCGATCACTTTAATCAGACGGTTAGCTAATATTTTCGCCAAGACTTTAGGTTCTACATTCAGAAGTGAAATAGGTCTATAGGAGGTGCAGAATTCACGGGGTTTACCCTCTGTAGGGATCACCACGATAGACGCTAAGCGCTGCTCACGAGGAAGCGAGCCCCTCTCCCTGGATTCCAAGAACATCGAGCGAAGATACAACGCCATCTTGTCCGGACACAACTTGTACAGCTCAATGGGTATGCCATTTGGGCCTCTAGCTTTTCCAGAGCGGATGGAGCGAATAGCGAGCGCTACTTCATCAGTGGAAAAATCCGCCTCCATTAGCTCTCTATCAGAATCGGACACGCAAGGCAAAGCAATATCTCTAAGCAAAAGATGGGAGTCTTCCTCTGGCAGGTCTGAGACCGGCGCGTACACAGTTTGAAAGTGACAAGCAAACTCTTCCACAATCTCCAGCGGGTCTGTCACACGTACACCATCCACTCGCTCGATCACAGGCACCACACGATTCAATCTCTCCCTTTTGTCCAACCAAGCTATCAACTTCCCCGCCTTGTCGCCCACATCATACAGACGGCCCTGTTCTCTACTCATAGCTTTCGCAGCATTCGTAACCAAAGCTTTATAATCAGACTGCTTCAGTTGCAAAACATGCACTTTTTCACGCGATACCCCACTCTCAAGATCCCTCTCTGAAGCCACTATATCAGACTCCAACTGTTCAACCTCCCCATTGTGGCGCTTCTTAGAGCTGGCGATCAGCGACAGTGTCTGGCCCCGTATCACCGTTTTAAAAGCTTCCCAAAGGGACACAGATGATGACACGGATCCCACATTGTCAGCGAAGTAGTGATCTATAGCTTTAATCACCCCCGCCCTAGTCTCTGGAACACAGAGATGCCAGGGATTAATTGGGACGACCCGGCCCCCTGCGTCCAAATGGAGATCTATATGGGTCCATAGCGGGGAGTGATCCGAAATGCCTCTAGGCAAATGTCGGGCCTCTCGCACCGTCGTGGCCTGGGCTGTGGGCACAAGGAGATAATCAAGTCTGGCCAAGCTCCCATGGGCCCCAGAGTGGAAAGTATATTGGGCCTGTCCTGGGTGAAGCATCCACCAACAGTCCACCATACCAAACATTTCCAAGAAACCACTAAGGCAGGACTGGGATGGTGTAAGAGCCCTGGGAGTATGTCGATCTACCAGGCCATCAACCACCGAGTTGAAGTCCCCACCAACCACCAGAAGCCCCTCAAGAAGCCTCAGTACCAATTTCCCCAGGTCGACAAATGTGGTGGCCTGCAAACCCGGGGGACATATACAGAGAGGATGGCTACCGTTCTCCCCTCCCACCTCCCAACTGCTGCATACCTACCCCTGTCATCCAATATAGTTTCATCAATCTCCAAGGGAAGGGAACTACGGATACTAACACCAGCCCCTCTAGAGCCCGAAGTGAACCCCAAGTGTGCCACCAACCTGTAGCCCCTAATAATAATAATAATAAAGGGGATCTTATCATGCGCAAACTTAGCCCAATGGGCATCAAGGCGCCTAATTCCAAATCCAGCTCATAACAAAGAACTCTGCAGCTCAGCCTGTGTAGGCTCTAGAGAAGCACCACGTTTTTAGAGCCTTTTTAAACAGCGCCAGAGAGGATAGCGTCTTCATCTCCATCGGCAGGATGTTCCAGAGCTGTGGGGCAACGACTGAGAAGGCCCTAGCTCCCCATCTGGTAAACTTAAAGCGAGGGACGACGAGTTGGAATTGTCCCGAAGAGCGCAAACACCTTGTAGGGTGATAGCGGGTAAGCAGGGAGCTGATAGCGCCTTTAGGTCCATCCTCGAGAGCTCTGTGTCAGACACAGAATTTTAAAGTGAATTCTGTGCTGGATAGGCAGCCAGTGAAGGTCTCTCCTCGCAGCAGTAGCGGAGGAAGACCTGGGAAGATCCAGGACAAAACGTGCAGCAGCGTTCTGCACTACTTGCAGTCGATGTATGAGGCCCTTGTTGGATTCCATGTAGAGAGAGTTGCAATAATCTAACCTGGAACCAACAAGGGCGACTGCAATCTGCTTGCGTGCTTGAAGAGACAAGTAGCTGCGAATTCTATTGAGTGTCCTGATCACGCCCCAGCAGGTCGCAACAGTCCGATTCACCTGTAGAGACTGAAGTATCGAACACCACACCCAGATTTTTGGCGGATTGAGAGGGAGTGGGGCAAGTACCAAGAGAGGAAGGCCACCACTCACTCGACCAGATATCTTGGTCCTTCCCAAAGACCAGGACCTCAGTCTTGTCGCCATTTAGCTTCAGGGAGTTGGTAACCATCCAATCTGCAACATGTTGCATACAGGACCTGAAGCTGGAGGCAGATGTTATGACAGAGGACTGAGTGAGTGAGATCATGATCTGGGTGTCGTTGGCGTATGATACCACCTCCATCCCCAGCGATCTTACAAGCCTAGCAAGGGGGGCCACGTAGATGTTGAATAGGGTCGGACCTAATGCCGACCCCTGTGGCACTCCACATTGCAAAGACTTTGCTGGGGAGAGGTGGTTGCCGAGCATCACTCTCTGTTCCCTATCTAGGAGAAAGGAGTTGAGGAGACTCAGGGCCGAACCAGTGACACCTGCCTCCCTAAGCCGAGATGTTAAAATGGCAGGAGACAGGGTGTCAAATGCGGCTGTGAGGTCCAATAGCACAAGAACAGTTGTTTGTCCAGCATCAACCTTGCGTCGGATGTTATCGACTACAAAGGTGAGGGCAGATTCTGTGCTGTGATGTTTTCGGAATCCATGCTGGGTAATGTCCAGGTACTCTGAAGCTTCGAGGAAAGAAGATAAATGGCGATTCAAGTGTGCTTCTAAGATTTTAGCAGGTGCAGGGAGCAGGGAAATGGGTCTTAAAATTTTTCAATAGGCCGGGATCGAGTGAAGGCTTCTTGAGGAGCGGCTTCACAATGGCCTTCTTCCATATTGATGGAAAAGTGCCTTAGGCAATTACCTTATTCAACACCTCAAGTAAGAGGGGAAGTAGGCTGTTCCTACACTCTTTTTTTAACTTTTTAAGAGGCAGTGGGTCAAGTGGGGAGGAGGATTTGGTCTTGTCTAAAAGAAGATTCAACCCCTCCAGAGACATAGGCGGAAAATCGGAAAGAAGCCGATTCATTGCATGGAACGTGTTCCCCACCAGATGCATTTCTTGCAGCAACACAATGTCGGGAGAGTGGCGCTTCCCATATTGGAGTACAATTCCCCGTTTTATTTTGTCCCCCAAGCCGTTGACGTTCCAACTCAAGACTCTCAGCCCCCTACCCCCCATCCCGAAAGTAAGTAGTCGGGTCCCCCAAACCCCACGAAGGAAACACAAAATAAGCAACAATACGTAGCCTCAAGAACAATGCAAACAAGAAAAAGAAGACCCATCCTCCATAACACCAAAACAACAACCCCCCACCCTGCACCCCTGCAATAAATCAAAACACCACCCCATTCAGCAGTGTGCCTGTCTCCCTACCCCAGATACTAAACTACAAATAGAAAAGGAAAAAAAACCCGGAGGAGGAAAAGTCCCCGAACTCCCTGCCGCCCCAGGGCTTGTCTTGAAGAAAAAAGTCATCGACCCAAAAAAGAACAATCCACCGTAGCACAATACGATGGTAGCACACACCGGTGCCCCTACTCCTGGTCCCGTTGGCTGCCTTCAGCACCTCTGGATTATTCCGCTTTGTCCCGTGGCATAGATAACGTGTCCAACCAGTCACTGACCACCTCTGGCATGTCAAAGAATAGCACCCGCTCATTATGTTTGATGCGCAATCGGGCGGGGAAAAGCATAGCATACTTCATGCCCAGATCTCTTAATCTCCGCTTCACTCCAGTAAATCCCAGTCTCTGCTTCTGCACCTAAGGGGTAAAATCAGGGTAAAAGTTGAGGGATGCATTCTCGAACCTAGTGGGACCGCTCGTCCTCGAGGCTTGCAAAATGGCGTCCCTGTCTCTGAAGTTAAAGATCCGCGAAATGATGGGTCGCGGAGCCGTCCCCTGCTTGCGTCTGCCGCCTGGAATTTTGTGGGCGCGCTCCACCGCAAATAGGTTACTCAGGCCCTTTGGGGCAAGGTGGTTGACGATCAGATCTTCAACGAGCAAGTCCGTCGATTGATCAGCTGATGACTCCGGAACTACGACTATGCGTATATTATTGCGCCTAGCGCAACTTTCGAAATCCTGAAGCCGGCGGGCAAACTGGTCACTAGAGGATCGAAGAGTCCAAATCTCAGTCTGGAGCTCTGGGACCTCCATGGTGAGACTGGCTGTCTTGATATCGACTTAACTCTCTCGTTGGTTTTGGCCAAGTCCGCCCTGATCAGGCCCACATCCACCGCCACCGTGTCCATCTTGGCTGCCAAGGTCTCGTATTGTTGGCCCATCGATGATTGTATGCTGGCGATGGCGCCCATCACATCTCGAAGTGTTGGCTCCTCTGATTCCGGGGGGGCCACCACCAAGGTTCTCCGGGGTTTTACCAGTCCCGCTGGGCGAGCCCTTATTGCACGCAAATCTATCCATAATGGTGGTTTGAGTCCCGCCACCACGAGTTGCATTCTTGAGGGACCGCTTGCCACTCTCAGACTTGGCCGTCATGGTGGGTTGCGCGCCCCTCGGGGGCTTTTGCGGCCTGGTGTAAATGGCTCCCCCGAAGGAGAACCACGTGAGGTTGAAATGTAGGGCGTCGGTGAAGATCAATCAAGTGACTGCATTCACAGGCCAGCTCGAGCACTAGGCAGCCACCTCCAGTCTTCGTAGCCAGGGAAGACTAAACCGAAAGTAGACCCCGCGTAGCCGTCCCCTACCACAGGCCGTTGTTGTTCAACTACTTTCAGGGTGCTCCTGATACCCAAGTCCCGGAATGAGCCACGGTATAGGCCTCTAGGCTTCAGGAAGGAGTAAGTCGGGCGTCCGGCATCCGATTCAAAATCTGAAAAAGGCCTTTCAGATCAGGAGAGTCATGGCTAGTAGAACCCGTCGTCAGAAACCGGATTTACGCCAGGATAGACAGTGGAGGCGGCGAGGGTTTTGGGAGCTCGCGCGACCATCTTGGATGCGCGCTATGCTCCTCTTCATATTTGGGTATTTTAAATAAATGCATTAATTTCGATTCTCTTCAGCTCTTTAATAATGAGCTGTAATGTGGTTACAAGCAGAGAAGAGCTTGTGAGTTCTGTCTTGAAGGGACCTTCTGTCTAATTATGGTTTGAACAAGAAGTATTTTTCAGTGGCATGTGTATCTAGATCAAACTGCTACTAGATTATGCCGCCATATAGCAGTGGTGGGATTACTACTTTCTTTGGTCGGGCAGTCTGTAAAAAAAATCTTTGGCAAAAGACTTGCTCAAATTACTATCTTGTCTTGCCTGTCTAGCAGATAATACACTGGGTCAGTGAAAATAGTTTTTTTAATCTAGATTTTGAGGACTGCACAAATCAATCTACACAACTACTAAAACAGCCCTCAGTGACCCTTTTTTGCAAACCTCTGCCACCCACAACCATTCCTGAACACATCGGAACGTACAACAAAAACTTCTACATTGGGTGTCAAACCGCTTTTCTTTGACCATGATTTTAATGTATGCCACTTTAGTCTTTCGGTAAACAATTTCATTCCATTCCAAACGAACACCTTATCCATTCCATCTTTGATTTAACATAGAGGGACTAGATTCAGTGCTTGTGCTGAAATTAAAACATCGAAACTGATGTCCTTTATCGGTGCAATTATTTATTTGTGTGTTTACACAAACTCCTGTAATGTCTAATAATCAACCTACCCCTTTCAAACAGATCCCCCCCCCCAAACAATCTCCTATTGTGTTCCAGCTTTGCTGTGTTTCCATTTCTTCTCTAATCCTTTCTCCCATAGATGCTAAAATTTAGGTTAATGCTGTTTTGTAAAAACCAGCGTGATGCGCATTTTTGTATGTTGCAAGTGTCTACATTTAACTAACACTATGCCTTAACTGTTCTTGGACTGGGCGTTATCCTACGGTTGGAACTTGGGAAATGCTAATTTTTATGTTCCTTGGCTGTGGAAATGCATGGTTGCTAAAAATAATTTCTTCTTTCTTGAAGACTGAAAGTTGGACTGCAAGTTGTTGCTGTAAAAGCACCAGGTTTTGGAGATAATCGAAAGAACCAGCTGAAAGACATGGCAATTGCTTCTGGTGGTGCTGTAAGTATATGCTATAATTGTGCCATTTGCACAGGTTTTCTACAGACTGGTTGAGGATAATGTATGTTTTCTTTTAGTATTCTATTGGTAAGCCAGTTCTAAGTGCAACTATCTCACCAGACATATTTATATGGTATAGATCATTGTGTCCGTTTTCCGAGGTTGTGGGGCAATTTATAATTAAATATGCCTACTCTAACAGCATTGTATGTCCCTTCCACGTGCATTGTGATAGACACTGCAACTTAAAAAATAAAACTTTTTTTAATAACATTTGTTAAATATATATATATTTTTTTTAGTTTGAGTGCTAAAATGTACCTTATCTTGGCACCAAAATGTACTGCGTGTTTGAGCTATCAATATTTCACGAAGCAAGTGTGTTGTGTCCTATGTTGAAAGACACCAGGAGCCATGATGTATATTTGTCTTCTTTATTCAGTCTCCAGTTCAGGTTACATCTGTCTTGACTCAAGCCAGCCTAGTGTGGTGCCAGCCCCACCAGGAGCAGCCTGCCTAGCTGCTCAGCCCATCTCTAACTGCCAACATTCATCCCACTCAGACACCCAGGTATTCCACGCATCACAGGCACACCAACATTCCAATGACCAACTCACACTCTGGCTGAGCAGCTAGAGGCAGCAGGGCTAGTGTACATGTTATACAAGTAAGAAGTGTGTAACATTATCCCTTTCTCCTTAAACAAAAGCAAAAAGGAAACGGGGGAATTGTACACAGAAAAAGTAATGGAATGAATCTCAAAGATGCAGCCAAAGGGACAGAGCATCAAAGAACATAGAACCATAAAAACAAGAAAGGATGGTTGCAATACAGCATCATAAGATCGAGCAACAATATCTACCATCCTCCCCATGCAAAAATATGAAAACTATTTGAAGAGTGAGCAAATAGTACAATTCTGTAAGAATAAAAAATTTAACACTCGATGTAAACGCTGTAAGCAAATGCATACAGACGCAAGGGCAACACACCCTGCAACTACAATCTCAAGAGTAAGGGAACAATAAGTAAATGGGTCGTCGCCCATCAAACCAACCGTCAAGGTATGTATTATTGTACTGCGCGCAACTGTAACAGGGATTAAAACCCACAACTAATCCCGCGTAGGAGTTTACCTAGGTACATAAGTATGGGAACTAAATCATGTCCCAAACCCCTTGTAGAGGTTACATCCCCCCCAAGTAGAAGTAACTAACAGTCTAAATTAATGGGGAAAATTCACACAACCATCCCTCAAGTAAGGCGACTGTGTGATTACCACTCACAAGGAATAAAGGAAAACCCATCCTCAAATAAGTGTGAACCTGTGGCACCACAACACACGAAACTGTTAAATAGCTAAACAGTGGAAATTAAACCCACAAGCAATAATGCAAATATATGCAACCTCTGTGTGAAAGCAAGGCATACAAACCATAGCTGTGGAGCACGCACACCATAATATATTCAACAGGCAAACAAGTATAAATAAAGAAAAACACTATTTTACCCAAACCACACTTCATTGAATGGTAAAACGCAAAGCCTGGACATTGAATAATGTAACCATAGAAGTGCAAATGCACTACCGATACATATGTAAGAAAAAAAAGACATACATGGCAACTTAAAAATAGTACAACAACGTGTTGCTTGCGAAGCCCCACCCTCGGCAAAGAACTAAATCGGCTAAATAGATTAAGTAAGGTCAATAATGTAAAAGACCAAAGTGAAAACCATAAGCTGTGGCACTTAAAGAAAGTTGCACCTTCTGTATAACCTACAATTGTGAGCAAGCCTGATTGCCAGAAAATAAAAAACGTGTAAAAAAAAAACAACACATTATTATTATTATTATTATTATTATTATTATTATTATTACAACACCTCCAACATACATGAAATGGAGGATCCCACCTAAAGAATGTCCCGAATAAGATTGCACAGCCAATTCCTTCGCATTGTCCTCGAACTCCATGCAGCCTCGTAGAAACTGAATTTGGAATCACTCGTAGATGAATATTGAGCTTTGTGAACACAAAGAACTGCGCATAGTGACCGACCTGGTTGAAACTTCATTGGTGCAATAAAAAGAAACACGTGATTGGCATTTACAAACCACATCTGAGGGACGCTGCCAGACGCAAGATGGCGTCGCGTAATAGACGTGCTGCCGGATGGCTCTCAGCATGGCCGTGCATGCTGCTTCTGGAGAGAGCAAGGCAGTGAGAGCATGAAAGAACGGCACACTGAATCCCTGGTGACCTGAAGGAACAAAGAGAGGAGGAGGTAAGGCTGTTCGTGGGCAAAAGATGTTGCGCCAAGTTTTTCAAACCGCTAAACCGGTTGAACTGAAAAAAATGCAGCACTGACAGAGAAAATTACAAATAATAAAAATATACAAAAACAAAATAAGGCTCACCACAACGTGTTACTGGCAAAGCAAAACCCCACGAAAAACACCAGTACCAGTGCTATTCATGTGCCAGAAAAACACCAAATTCACAAAGCCCCACTGCTCCGGAGTAGCACACAAGTGCGCACCCACGTAAGATCAAAAGCAAGCCAGAAACAGTGGAACATCAAGAGTTATCTGCGAGAGCAGGTGCTGCACGCAGCGTTGAAACTGCTGCACTCACCTTGGTTCCTGAAGTCACTGTAGATTTGAAGTTTGAAACTGCTGCATAATAGAACATATTACCAAGCAAAATTAGACCCTTTCGTTGTAGATCCAAGACGCACACTTTGCTTGTAGGTCCTTACATGAGCTTTCATAAGTCCTGTATGCCAAAGTCTGGTGATGCCAACCATAGTTATGTGAAGTTGGTGGATAGTGACATTGATTAAGGGACCACCACGCTGCAGATGACATTTTAACACAAAAAAATCTCCATTAGTGCAACCACCGCACGTTGTGTTTTCAAACACCTTTTTGACTAATAATCCCAAATTGTGCCTTTAACTTAAAGACCGTGTAGGTTCTGTAAAGCGATGTGGCTGGAACACCAACAGCTGGTTGTAGAGAAGCTACCCATCCAACTCACCAGACACTTTAGTAGGTAACAATGTGGCTGGAACACCAGATGTGGGAGTAATATAACGGAGACATGGCTATCTGACTACACCGATCCGGATGTCGTCACAGCCCTCCCCACAGGTTATCTCTGTCAAGCGCTAAATGGACCTAAAGGGAGAGGAGGCGGGGTAGCCATAATCCACAGGGAACAATACGTCTGTAGGATGATTAACGCTTATATCGAGGACTGTGAGTGCGGCCAGTTCTCCATCCAAATCTCTCCAGCCCTCACCATGGCAGGGCTTCTGACCTATCGTCCCCCTGGGGCCCCAGGCAATTTCACCAACTCCTTAGTTGAATCCATTTCCCAACTAGCCTCTTCCACCTCCAACTTCCTGCTACTAGGTGATCTTAATCTCCACTTCCTTGACCCGACGGATCGAGTAGCCTCGGACATTAGACACGACCTTACATATCTAGAGGTATGTCTGGTGAACAACGAGCCCACCCATGAGAAGGGCCATCTATTGGATCCCATCTTTACCAATATACCAACGATGACCACCAACCCTCCTGTGACCCTTCCATGGACTGACCATTTCCTGGTCCCGTTCTTCTGGGAAACTCCCATACCTAGTCACCTAACCCCTAAAACCCAGGTTACCGACCGCCAATGGCACAAACTGTCATCTGAGATATGGGCCCGTTCTCTTACAGATTCCACTCCCGAGCTTTCCTCTGACCCGAATGCGGCCGACAAACAATTCAGTGATTGGATCACGTCGTCTCTCGACACTTTACTTCCAAAAATCACTACTTTTAAACAGCCTAAAAGGATATCCCCTGCTTCATGGTACACTCCAGAGCTTAAAGCCCTACGGCAAGAGTGTAAAAAAACCGAACGCTCATGGAGACGTGATAAAACAGGAGCCAATAAAAATATCTACTCCATTTCTCTTCTAAATTACAAAACCGCTATCCGGAAAACCAAAAGCGTGTTTTTTCAGGAGAGAATAGAGAGAGCGGGTTGCTCCGGGAAGGAAGCATTTGCTATCCTTAAAGAGCTCTCAAAACCTCCAGAACAAGGACGGGGACCTCCTTCCGACCCCAAAGCCGACCAGGAGAAATGCCAACAATTGGCTAACTTCTTCCAGGACAAAATCCGATTAATCCTGGATTCAATTCCTCCCTTGAGCCCGAGGGGAGAAATCGCTCTCCCATGTCCGACTTCTTCTACTGGTCTGTCCACGTGGGGCCAGGTCACGATAGACGAAGTATGGACGACGCTCAACTCCATGAAGAGCGGTTCCCCCAGAGATCCTGCTCCTCTTCGGATCCTTAAAGAGGTAGCCCCTTCTATCATCCCCTCCCTCACTCAGTTGATTAATACGTCACTTCAACAGGGAGTTGTGCCCCTGAGCTGGAAGAAGGCGGTGGTGAAGGCCTTACTGAAGAAACCCACTCTTGACCCTGAAAACCTGGCGAATTACCGGCCCATTTCCTTACTCCCAGGAGTAAGTAAGATCGCGGAAAAACTTGTCAACAAGAAACTCTCGCAGTTTCTAGAGGCCAATAACAAACTGAAAAATTCCCAGACGGGCTTCCGACCAGGACAGGGCACGGACATCGCCCTCCTGGCGGCGGTAGAGGAAGCCAGAACGCTGCTGGACGGGGGAGGATCAGTGGCAGTGATCCTCCTCGACCTTAGCGCAGCGTTCGATACCGTTGACCACCAACTCCTCATCGAAAGACTGGCAAGAGCTGGACTGGAAGGCACAGCCTTATCCTGGCTTTCATCCTTCCTGACACAACGATCTTATCAGATCTGGGAGAAGAACGCCCGCTCCTCCGAAATGCCCCTCCAATGTGGTGTGCCTCAGGGCTCCTCCCTGAGCCCCACATTATTTAATATCTATATGTCCACATTGGAGGAGGTTATCACCCCATTCGGAGTGAGTGTCATCAGCTATGCTGACGACACACAATTAGTGGTGTCTCTGTCCCACCCTAAACAACAGAAAGCTGATCTCTTCAACTGCCTCACGCAGGTCCATCACTGGATGAATAGATCAGCGCTAAAACTAAACGGGACAAAAACCGAGGTCCTTTTACTCGGCTCAAAAGGAACTTCACTTCCCCTGGACATGTGGCCAACCTGTCTAGGTCCTCCCCCAGACCCAAAGACAGAGGTGAAAAGTCTGGGTGTATGGATAGATTCTGAACTCTCATTCGCCCCGCAAGCAAAGAAGGTCGTAGGGACCTGCTTCGGTCTTCTAAAATCCTTGAGGAAAGTCCTGCCCCTTCTTCCTCCTAAATCGCAAAAATTACTAGTCCAAGGTCTTATTATATCAAGACTGGACTATAGTAATGCGATTTATCTGGGCGCACCGGAAGCGACACTGAATAAACTGCAGAGAATTCAGAATACTGCTGCCCGGATTATTACCAACACCCCGGCCAGATCATCGGCCAAACCTGCCCTCAAACTCCTTCACTGGCTCCCTATAAGGGAGAGAATTAAATTTAAAGCCTTGTGTTTGGTGCACAAAACTTTGAACAACCAAGGCCCCCCAGTTCTCCGCAATTTTATCACCCCTTACATAGCCACTAGATCCCTCCGTTCCAACGCAGAAAATCTCATCAACGCCCCAAGATTTAGGAAAGCTCGTTCAGGAGGAAGACGGTTCTCGGTACAAGCGGCCCGTCTTTGGAACTCCCTTCCTCGTGATCTACGTCTCGAACCCCAATACCTGCGTTTTAGGAAGTTGTTAAAGACACATCTTTTTCCCTAGCTCCTATGTCCTCCTCGTGAACTCAGCCTCGGTCCTCAGTTTTACTGTTCTAGGGTTCTCCAGCGCTGGGATACCTCCGGGTGACTATGCGCTTTATAAAAATAAATAATAATAATAATAATAATATGGCTACTCTTCCTACTCACTATCTTTTATATAGAAAATATTTTGCCTGGAACACCAAATGTGGTTGTAGTTTAACTACTCCTCTAACTCACTGTTGCTGTAGTGTCATTTTGAGGTGACCCTGTTCGTTGGGGCTGTCCGATGGAAGGACACTGGTGGGGCTGGCGCTGGCTTGCCTGGAAATGCATTCTTTGTAGTAGTAGTAGTAGCCTTTAGGATCTCTAGGTTACTCTTGTAGTTCCTGTTTCTTTGCTGTACCAAGAGTCTCTAGGGTCCAAGTCCGCTCGTCGCCAAAACTGTTGTGCCCTACATAGAAAGACACCAGGAGCCATGATGTATATTTAAGTCTTCTTTATTCAGTCTCCAGTTCAGGTTACATCTGTCTTGACTCCAGCCAGCCTAGTGTGGTACCAGCCCCACCTGGAGCAGCCTGCCTAGCTGCTCAGCCCATCTTTAACTGCCAACATTCATCCCACTCACTCGCAGGCACACCAACATTCCAATGACCAACTCAAACTCTGGCTGAGCAGCTAGAGGCAGCAGGGCTAGATTACATGTTATACAAGTAAGTAGGGCATAACAAAGTGAAAGGCACTTAACCCCTTCCCTGAGGGGTAATTCCCCCACGGTGAGGGGGGGGAGCTCCGTGCCCGTGGTGAGACCAGCTTGTCATGAGTCCCGGTGGAGCTGTGCTCATGATGAGCTGGTCTCGTCACGACCCTGCCCACTGATTAAATCGCCCGCACAGGCGGGGAATCAATCGCGCATAGGTGGCGCGGAGCCGTTATGACGAGTCCAGCTCGTCATGAGCCCAGTTCGTCATGAGCACAGCTCCATAGTGACTCGCACCGAAGAGGTTAATAAGAATGTGCATCTCATAACTTAGCAATCGCACCAATTGGTCTACGAATTGGCCAGTTTTTACAATTGCTTTCATTTTCAAAGCCTGTAGGCTAACTATGCCTGCTCTTTTTGCAGTTTTCATGAGTTGTACTCCTTGAAAGGAGCTCAAGTAATACTTACCCTACTGTGGTTCATTTATTCATTATGTGTTTGCACAAGTATTTATCACATTGCATTGTTTAGCCTCCTATATGGGGGCTGCATTGGAATGAGAAACAAAATGATATATTACCTACTGGCGGTCGCCAGTAGGTATATATAGTTAGGACCTAGTTACCGTAGGAAATCCCCAACATTCTATTGGGAATAACTTTGGCGCCGATTGAGGAATCTGTGTGTAATTTTTGGCCAGCTCCGCTCCTGAAAGTTTAGGGGGGGTCCCAAAACGTGTTTTCCCCATGTTAATTTCCATAGGGACCTTGAGACACGGCTACAGCCCGAACGGCTGAATGGAATTACACCAAACTTGGCAAAATGGTAGGGCCTGGTATGCAGATGTGCCTTTGCCATGTTTGGTGAAAATCCCTCCAGTAGTTCTTGAGAAAATTGAATTTGAAATTTTTCAAATGGCATTTTCTATGGGACCTTTAGACACGGCAGGTGCGCGAAATATAGTTAGTGCAACTAACTAATAGGAGCAATTTCAATGGTTTTAAAAATGCTAATTCCTAACTATATAAGGCCTGAAACCTATGGTTTTTTAAGTGAATTTGCAAGGTTTTTAAAATGCGAATTCCTAACTATATAATGCCTGAAACCTATGGTTTTTTTAAGTGAATATGTATGTATATGTGTGTGTGTGTGTGTATATATATATATATATATATATATATATATATATATATATATATATATATATATATATATATATATATATATATATATACACACCTACTGGCGATAGCCAGTAGGTATATATAGTTAGGATTTTTTCTCTATGGGATTTCTGAAAATTCTATGCCTAATAACTTTGGCGTTTGTGGACGGAATTGGCTGAAATTTTCAGGAAAATGGAACATTTTGTTTCTGAGCAGCTCCTGGAAATTTGGGGGGGGGTTCGTCAAGGGGGGGCCGAGAAAAAAGGGGGGTCCCAAAACGCGTTTTTCCCATGTTAATTTCCATAGGGCGGTTGGCCTCACTTTTAGCCCGAACGGCTGAATGGATTTCCACGAAACTTGGCAAAATTGTAGGGACTGTTAGCCCGATGTGCCTTTGCTAGGTCTCAATATATGTGCTTCAGTGGATTTTGAGAAATTAACGTTTAAAACAAGATATATATCTGTAACAGCGCTCCGGGTAGCGATCCGGTTAGCGAACTTTTCGCGTATCGGAACTTTGCGAAGCGAACCTGATTGGTTCTCCGGTGTTTGTCAACATTCTAAACAGTCCGGAGCGGCCGCCATCTTGTCTCTCGGTAGGATCGAGAGACAAGAGGAGGCCAAAACAAAGGGGGAAATGAAGGAAAGGGGGCAAGGTAGACCCCTTCTGATCCCCTAGGATTGATGAGGGGGATATTATAGAGCCACGCGGGGCCCCAAAAAAAAAAAACGATTTTTCGCCGTAGAGACGCGTCTTGGTAAGCGAACCGGGCAGCTAACCGGGAAGCTAACCGGCAGTGTACGGGAGTCTGAGGAGTAGCTGATTGGCTGTCAACATTGTAAACAGTCCGGAGCGGCCGCCATCTTGTCTCTCGGTAGGATCGAGAGACAAGAGGAGACCAAAACAAAGGGGGAAATGAAGGAAAGAGGGCAAGGTAATTATAAAGCCACGCGGGGCCAAAAAAAAAAAAAAATCCGATTTTTTTCGCCGTAGAGACGCGTCTTAGTACGCGAACCGGGCAGCTAACCGGACAGCTAACCGGGAAGCTAACCGGCAGTGTAACGGGAGTCTGAGGAGTAGCTGATTGGCTGTCAACATTGTAAACAGTCCGGAGCGGCCGCCATCTTGTCTCTCGGTAGGATCGAGAGACAAGAGGTGGAAAAAAAAAAGGTGTAAATGAATGAAAGGGGTAAGGCAGACCCCTCCTGAACCCCTAGGATTGATGAGGGGGCTATTAAAGTTCCCTGCGGGGCAAAAGAAAAAAAAAATTGCGATTTTTCGCGGTAAAGGTGCTTCCTGGTACGTTAACCGGGCAGCTAACCGGCAGCGTAACGGGAGTCCGACATATTGTGTTTTTTGAACGTTTGTGATATGTGCACGTGTGGATTTTGTCTAATGTTAAAAAAAAATATATATATCTTTAAGCGTGTTCTGGCGCGCTTACGTTTTGGGTTTGGTTTGCGCTGCAGAGACGATACGTCACGGTTATGCGATGCATCATGAGGCGTCTCACGGGCTACGTGATACGTCACTTAATAAAGAATATATTTTACAGCTATAGATATTAGCTTTTAAAAAACCATTGAAATTCACAGAAAAAACCATAGGTTATAGACCATATATAGTTAGGAATTTGCATTTACAAAACCTTGAATTCACTGAAAAAACCATAGGTTATAGACCATATATAGTTAGGGATTAGCATTTAAAAAACCTTATTTTATTTGCACAAAACCATTGAAATTCCATATATAGTTAGTTGCACTAACTATATATCGCGGACCCGCAATCCACTGCTAATGATGTCACATATTACATCATTCATGACATGGTCAGTGACATCACTGATGACATCACTGATGACATCTCAAATGACATCACTGATGACATCTCAAATGACATCACTGATGACATCACTGACATCTCATTTGACATTACTGATTACATCACTGATGACATCATTTATGTGATAATACATCTTCAGACTCTAATATAACCTTAGATACACTCAGTGTAAACAGGCACTCACAGACTGTCACACATCCATGGAGTTACTCACACATCTAGTCAGTCATGCAAAGAATCAATCACAGCTCCATTTCCTCAACTATACAGTTATACACACCTTACTTATTCAAACATATAGTAACACATATTTACTCTCTTATACAATCCTTGATACAAGTTCACAATGATTCATACAGCCACTCACACATTCACTGGCTCTTATGTTCAGTTATTTATATATGTCAACTCTCACATGGAGTGTGTTTTACATATGTACTTACTTTGACATGTAGCACTGAGATATCCATTCACTCACCAATATACTCATGCACACAGTCAACTGTCCATACAGCTGTTTCTACATGCACTTTTGAACCCATACACCTAGGGAATCAACTGCTCACACATCTATGCACAGTTATACACCTCCCAGCCACCCACACACATACTCAGTCTCCCATACAAATACTTGGGCAACCATTCAATAACCCATATAGTTACTGATATAGCTACTGATTTAAACATGCAGCAGTTTACAGAACAACATAAATAATGATTGCCAAATTAAGACACTTTAATCACTAACCCATACACTCAGTGAGACACATTTAATCATTCTCTCATACAGTCAGTCATGCACCTACTAAATCCTTCATCCAGACACTTATACATCCACTCATTCTTCAATATGTAAGACATATTTTAACTTTACAGAAACATACAGTCACTGGGTGATGTCATCAGTGATGTCATCAGTGATGTCATTTGAGATGTCATCAGTGATGTCATCAGTGATGTCACTGACCATGTCATGAATGATGTAATATGTGACATCATTAGCAGTGGATTGCGGGTCCGCGATATATAGTTAGTGCAACTAACTATATATGGAATTTCAATGGTTTTGTGCAAATAAAATAAGGTTTTTTAAATGCTAATCCCTAACTATATATGGTCTATAACCTATGGTTTTTTCTGTGAATATATGTATATATGAATATATGTGTGTGTATATATATATATATATATATATATATATATATATATATATATATATATATATATATATACCAACAGAAACCACAAGGTCCAAACGCTCCCGACGCCGCAACAAAAGGCGGAAACGCAAGAGGGAATTGGAGAGGCAAAGGAGGGAGAGGGAAAACACAGTAGAAGTGGAAAGAGTGGAAAATAATAACACCGTAATCAATCTCAGTGATATGAATTTGGATCTTGCAGAATTACAACTACTGTCACTGGGTCTCTCCTTCTGCCCCAAAAACGACTTCAAATACACCCAAACAAGAATAGATGTTTTTAAGTTCATCCTGAAGCTGATTAAATTTCACAAATTAAAGAAAGCCAATGACAGTGCAACTACTATCGCTGACAAAAATGCACCCAGCAAGTCCTTTCAAATTTCTGATGTTCCGGGATTAAGAGTAGTGCAATCTTTGGCATGTGATGACGAAGAGCCTGAATATGAGAACACTCAGCAAGAATTGTGCAGTATGGGCATTGCGTGTAGCAGCTCAGCCCTAAGCCCATTCAAACCTGTGTCAACTTTCATGCCAATCATGCCGCGGGATGTCATTGACATTTTTAGTGATGTGGTTGTAAATGATCTCAAGAAATTGAATAGAGAATTGGTAAATAAAAAACCTAATAGGAGTTTTAAGGAAATACAGTATACCAAACTGATTAAGAAAATCAAGGATAACAAGAGTATCATTGTCAAAAATGCAGACAAAGGCGGAAATATTGTCCTATGGCCAAGAGATCTCTACATAAACGAGGCTAATAAACACTTGGATGATGCATTGTGACAAGAAAATCACGTTCAATGAATTAAATAAAGTCAAGGAATTGGTTTTTAAAGAGTTAGCCCAGTGAAAACGGATGGGCTTGATCAGTAAGGAAGAATACAACTTCTTGAAAGTGGACCATCCTATCACCCCCACGCTATATTTTATACCAAAGGTACATAAACAAACAATTCCAGTACCCGGAAGACCGATTATATCAGCACAAGGAGGTGTAATGGAACCTATTTCCGACTTTTTTATCAGAGATTATGTGGAGAACCTGGATTCATATATAAAGGACACAGGACATTTTTTGAACAAATTGAATGAGCTAGTCTGGAATGATTCATATTGTTTAATTGTGATCGATATTTGTGCTCTATACACAAGCATAGACCATGAGATAGGTCTGACGGGAGTACAGTATTTATCCAATCGCAACATCAAATTTTATGAACATAGCAAAATGATACTTCACATGATTAGATTATGCTTGTACAATAACTTTTTCCTATTTATTACCTCTGTATATCAACAACTCCGGGGTGTGGCCATGACCTCTGACCCTAAGCTGCGCCTCACGGTCTCCACCCTTGATGTTCTTAAGTATTTTGTCTATGCCATAAAACCTCAGGCTCCCATTATTGCTTTTGTGGCTCTCTTCATAATGGCGAGCCATCGGATAATTATGGTCTTTGTTTGTAATTGCACGTAGGTGCTGCAGAATCCTTACTTTAAGTGGATGTTTAGTGCTGCCCACGTACTGGAGGCCATAAGGGCACTCCAGTACGTAGACAGCAAATTCTGTATTGCAGTTTATCTGGTGTTTGAATATTTTCACCTGGCCTGTCCCTATCTTGTAATCTTTCCGAGATTTTTCATTGCGATCACATTTACAATTACCGCAAACGGAAAAACCATTGGGGATGGGAGGCCACTTCGTTCTGGGTGGTTCATTTGGGTAGTTGTGCACTAATCTGTCTCTGAGGGATCGTGCCCTACGGTATGTTACCTGTGGTCTTGTACCTACTAATCCTCCAATAATGGGGTCAGATACCAGTAGGCTCCAATTGGCCCTCATCACTTTTTCCAGGGCCCATGCTCCCCTGCTGAAATTTGTGATCATGCGTGGTGCGTCAGGCTGGTTCTTATTCAGGATTCCCTTTCTTTTCTTATCACTGGTAGATGTTCTAAACAGGACTTCCTCATGTTTAAGACCTTCAATTTTGTTGCAGGCAATTTTTAACGTTTCGTCCCCATATCCTCTTTGGGTGAATCGTTCAATCATTGCTTTCTGTTCAGTTTCAAAGTCATTGTCTGTGCTGCAATTGTGGCGAACCCTCAACAACTCCCCATAGGGAATACTTCTCTTCAGGGGAATCGGGTGATGGTTCGCCGCATGCAGCACCGCATGGCCAGCAGTTGCCTTACGAAACAGACGTGTGGTTAGGCCACCCTCTTTCACCTCAACTGCTACATCCAGAAATTCACAATATGTATTGCTGATGGTATATGTGGAACGGAGATTCAGGTCATTGATTCCTAAATGGTTGATGTACTGTCTTGCTAATATTTCTGGGCCATTCCAAATTATGAAAAGGTAGTCAATGTACCTGACCCACATCAAAATGTGGTCAGTGTACATCTCAGACTCCTGTGACTATATAATAATTCTGTTATTATATATTGGATTATAATTTTCACAAAACGCACTGCAAAATATCTCACCTTTCACCCATCCCCAATTAATACCACTCTAACATTAGACCTGCCGCCTTACCTAGCAACATCCCAGCAGAATAGGTGGGAGCACCCACCCACAGATGGACCATCTTAGGAAAACAAAGGGAGCTCCCTTAATTATATCACACCCTCGACCTGATGTGAAGGGCAATATTGGTAAATTTGGAAGGGGAGACAATAAGTCTGACAATGGTCTAGAACCCCGCATTTAATATACCAACAGAACTTCATTTCCCGACAGTCAATGCGGCTCTGTAGTCCAGAACCGCACGGCACAGAAGGCTGCCATGAGACACTTAGTGTACTCTATTTCCCGATATGGATCAATGCGATTCTGTAGTTCATGATCGCGTAGCAGGGGGGTACTGCTAGGAGACCAACCACGAGGTTTACCTCTATGTCCAACAAAAAACCTGCTTGAAAGCCACACACAAACACAGACACTTTCACGAATACGATGCAGTCAAAATGTTGAAATGTTTAGTTTATATGCATATAGAGAAACATTGTTGCAATATGTGTTGACTTAACATCCGAGTATTTTCTTTGTGTTTATGGGTTCAGGCATGAAAGAAGGACTTATATATGTGGGAAATTCAAAATGGTGGCTACCTAAAAAAGGCTTATGCCGAAACGCGTCGGACTTGTTCTACGAGTGCACAATAAAGGATTTGTGCAAAGATCTCCTGGTGTGTCATCTCTGTGTCCTTCTAATTAGTGGGATCTGGAACCTGTGTGAAGTAAAGAGTAGCGGCTGCTACTGCCGATGGCACCAGCGTTGTTTGGCTGAGGATCGCTCGAGCAGCATTTTTGCTATGTGTGTGTGTGTATATATATATATATATATATATATATATATTTTTTTTTTTTTGCTGCACTGAACGGTCACCGCCGTTGCTCCGCCTACGTCCCGGGTGCTGGCGTCTCGCGGTGGTGTACAAATGTCCAATTTTACTTGTATAGAACATAGTCATGTGAATTTATATGCACTATAAGCTAACTCCTGACATTGTAACCAGTCTGAGACTACTTGAAAAATGTTTGCACCGTGTCTGTATGTATATATATATATATATATATATATATATATATATATATATATATATATATATATATATTTACTGTGATCATATGCAAACTTTCTAATTTTCCGAACAAGTCATACATGATATGAAAGAATCACATGGGTTTCACCCGTTGTTTTTAATTGCACGAGCACTTTATTATCGCCATTCTCCGCATATTACTGAAAGATAACGCACATTTGCACATTATAAGATGTCTGCCACAATTCTAACTAGTTTTTGGCACAGTCCTCTTTTTATGGCAATGAAGAGGTGGAGATAAAATGGCGTGTTTTGTTATGCACTTTGACACTGAGGAAGCCGTTTCACGGCGAAACACGTTTCTTTTTATGGGGTAGGGGGTCTGTCAATAAATGCAACGAAACACCATCAGCTGGAGTGCCGTATGCTTTCTTCGAAAAAGTGAGCGTGTGTATATATATATATATAATGTATGTATGTATGTATATATATGTATATGTATATCCTTGTTTCTGCTCACCACGATTACCACGGATGAAGTCACAGCACAGCAACAGGTCAGTTCACAGAGTTTTATTTACACACCATGTGCATCAAATAATGGACGGCCTACGCGTTTCGGCTACTCCTAGCCTTCCACTGGACCATATAGATAGATATATATATGTGGGGCACATATAATATAATGTTTCTGTGGTCCCGAGCATGGGCGGGAATATTCTAATGCTTATGACTTTGAGGATACCCCTCGAAGAGAACTAGGATTACAGTTAAGTAACTAATGCGTCTACGTCCTCCGCCGAGGTCCGCTAATCGCCGTAAGATGGCTGTTCGCAGTTCCACCCTGACTGTCTCGAGTCTCCCACAACGCCGTAGAATCAGCCGTCAATCAGCCAATATTTTCGAGCTAGCGTTTAGCCATCCCCATGAGACAGATCATTTAATGTGCCATGCTGCGCCAGTCTCGGTACGTATTGCACTATTGCGTATCATCTCAAGCCCACATCCCTCAAGGCGAGCCAGGGTACTTGCGTAGCCACTCTCCCTACCTCACATCTCCAGGCTGGCACAGGCGGCAGCTTGCTCTCAGAGGCCCTCACGGTGCGCAGTGCAGCGGTCCCTTCTGCGGCTAAATCCTTTACACTGTGAGCAGCACAGAGTAATCAGCTTGCATTACTCACAAGTTCAGGCGTATTATTCAGGTAGATGGCAGGATAATGGTGCTGGTCAACGGGAGCCTCACCTCTCTGCGGCCATTCCGTTCGTGTGCCACCTAGCACCCCCCAAAAATAAAATGTTTGTTTAAATAACTGCCTTATATTCCTTTGCTTGAGCACATGGTATAGCTGGAGTGTTATATTTAACAACTTAATTTCGTGTTTCTGAAATAGACAGGTAGTGCAGACTGTTTTCTTGATAGCTTGTGGAGGGGCGCCAGGAGGCGGCAAAGGGCAGGGTAGTTGGTGTGGCCAACAAGGAGTGGTAGGATGGACAAGGCCATGCGTTGTCCAGGGGCCAGTGAGGGTGCAACTAGAGCGAATTTACTTTGCGCACTCACCAGTTCCCCTATGCCGCCAAGTTTAGTCCTAGCCAGGTGTTGCAGCCTCCTGTTGCAGGGACAGCGGTCCGTCCAGGCAAATTTGGCATGGCCAAGCAGGAGGATGGCACCCCCGCAAAGTCATACCGGCGGTGCCGGCCAATCCAAGGATGAAGCTCATGCAGACTGCGGGGCGAGCTCTTATGCCTTGATTTGGGGCTTGCAGGCCCCAGGGAGAGAGCGGACCAGCGATGGCCAAGCATCACCCCTACAGCTGTCTGATGCAAAGTCTCTGGCCCCAATATCTTAGAGTACATCTCAAAGGACGCCAAGGCATCCAGGCTCCTCTCGAGCACAGGGAGGCCGCAGCGCCAAGATCCCACGCTGCAGCCCAAATCCACAAGCTGGGGCCACAGAAATGCGACCGTGTTCCTCAGCAGGGAGGTCGCGGCAAGAAGGATAATGTATTCAGTCAGCAAAGCCCTCTAGTAAGCGGATATCTTGTCACTCTGCTAGGCTCTGCTGCCTCTGGCCACATGTTTAAATCCCTTAGGAGATAGTTGTATTTCTCGCATTTAAGATTGATTTATATAAATACTGTTGAACCTTGTTTTAACTCTGAATATTGTACACATGAAAACATTGGTCTTTTATTGCAGGTATTTGGAGAAGAGGGACTGACTTTAAATCTTGAAGATATTCAACCTCATGATTTTGGCAAAGTAGGGGAGGTGATTGTGACTAAAGATGATACCATGCTGCTGAAAGGGAAGGGGGATAAAACTCAGATTGAAAAGCGTGTTCAGGAAATCTTGGACCAGTTGGAAGTTACAAATAGCGACTATGAAAAAGAAAAGTTGAATGAAAGACTTGCGAAGCTTTCTGATGGTGTGGCCGTACTGAAGGTAAGACCAACTGTGTGCTTTATAATGTGGTATAAATGTCTATATTGTAATGCCAATGCCCAGTGATTTTTGGTCTATAAAATCAAAGCATGTCTTCTTTAGAGAGTATCCTGCGCAAAATTAGTGGTTGACACTTTTATGAGTACCAAACTGCAAATGCCGGGACCTACTGAGTAGAAGAGCTCATGAAAGTCCTGAACCCAAAGCTTTCCCAGATGCAAATATATTTACTCTGCGTGCTTTTGATACTGCATGTTTTCATTGTCTGCTGTTGCTTTTGAAGTTTCATATCTCCACATAAATGCTTTGATATTCCTTTCTGACTTGAGATTTGGGAACCACTGCTAGCCATGGTCTTATTTTTCTTTAGGTGAACCTAGGGTTGCTATCTATAGCAACTCATAATAGAGCTTCTTCAGTCTTTCTCTGCAGGGGATGCCTTTTATAGCATAGCTTCAGACTGAGGCTTATTTTAATGCAAGTAGAAAGTCCACACATGCAGCATCACCTGTACACGGAGCCTTTTCTGCAAGTCATTCACTTTTCTGAGACTAGAGAATGTTTAATTCTAGGTATACAGGCACTTTTCCTTCTAAAAAGCTAATCGGGTTATTTCTTTGTTTTAGTGCGGTCTTTCTACTATACCTGAATTGCAGTCAGTTTGCTTTATCTAGCTAGGGAGATCTTCTGAAGGTGGCAGGAAATATCCCATTACTTGTGGGTGTGTTGGTGGTAGGTGATCCATTCAGACTTCCATTTGTAAGGCACACTTGTCAATCCCTCCCTTCCTGAACTCAGTGTTTGCATAGCATGTGTGTTACAAAAATGCATGCTGCACTGTCTTGCCACCTAATGTTGGTTTGGAATATTCTAACTTGTTTACTTGAAGATTTGAGTTATGTTTCGTGAAGGACTTCTGATCAAGTACCCAAAACAGTTGTTGTTCCTCAGCATGCAGATAGTACCTTAATTTATATTTTTTCCACCATTTGGGTCACCGCAAAACTTCTGTGCTCCTGTTTTGAGACTGTGACACAAATGGAAATCTTGGATTTTATTTTGCAACTAGAAGAGTATGAAGCAGAAAAAGAACATTGACAACGTGTATGATACAAATGGCTTTCAAATCTACAACCCGCTGACACTAGAATCCTGTTGCCCACCTTACAAGTCATACGAGAAGGACACCTAGGGAATTTGGGTGATGGTAAATACACCATTTTGATTTTGTCCTTGGTGTAATAAAATGTTTCCACAGTCCCATGAGGTCTGTTTTCTCTTAAGACATGTCTGAGCAAGCTGTCCAGAGTGTCCGCATACTAAGAGTAACCATCTCTGTAACCGTACCCCACCATTAATTCACTAGGCCAGGACTCCACAGCTTCAGGAGCTTATTGAAATTGCTGCTTTTCACTCTATTTATAGAACTTCTGCGCTAATGAAGTTAGTGGAAGAGGTTCGATTCTTCATAAACGAGCTGTCCGTTCTCCGTTGGTGCAGTTACCGGTTTTGTAGCTTGCACATTAAGACTCAACCTCGCTTTGCAAAAAGATCGGCATGCAAGGAAAGACACTCCAAGTGCATGTCTCAGTTGCTGAGCAAACTGGCTCCAAGTCTTGACGCCGGTCACGTGAGGATCCTCGCCACATTGCACAATGATGTTCCATCCCAGAAATTACCTTTAAAATCAAAGGTGCGCCGACCTCTAATGGCTGCCTATGAAGGTGCACCCTCAGGAAACTCCTTGCATATGGAACGGGAAAACAAAGAAGGTAATCTTTAGAGCAGCCTGTTGTAATAAAGTGATAGTGAAAGTGATGGGTGAAATCCTTGAAATCTTGGCCACTGGGATTTAGTTTGGGCCACATCCCAAAATTGTGTCTCTTGCTCCCCGTGAAATTGCATATAAGGACCTTCCATTTGCAAATCATCCTTAGTCTTGTTCTAGTGAGAGCCTCCAGTTTCAACTTCTAAGTCCCATCACATTCAGAGGGGTGCATGAACTAGAAGTGCAACTCCACATTGATTTCTGTTTTGTTGTGCTACATCCGTTAGGTGCAACTTCACTGCTGCATACAAAACATTCTTCTAATGTTTTTAAGACCACTAAGTTCCATATCTGAGATGAATGGTGCCAAAGCTTGCTTTTTCAACTTGTATCTCACAAATCTGTGGTCAGTTTGCCAAAGACCAATAATATCCTTCAAAATGAGGAGGCACTCCCAACCTCTGTAATTGAGCCCTTCATGAGGACTCTAATGTGTTCTTTCACTAGTCGTAAGATGGTTTTGTGATCAGCAGAATTTGCTCTATCTGAAACATGTGGTAGTTACTTTACTAAAACCTAGCTACCCTCGTGTGGTCTCTGACTGGCTTTAGGCAGCCTGCCACCACCAGACATGTTTCTGGACACCTGGATTGAGAGCCTCTGCTCTGTGTGGCCAGAAACCAAGCACATCCTGGGTGGAGGTGTCACACCTCCTCCCCCACGATGAGCACAGTGCTAGATAGGGAAGCTTCAAAGGCCTGCCGCCTTTCTGAGCCTCTGCTGCTAGTAGCAGATGGCAGCCCTGGAGCAAACCCCCAGGGTGGGAGGACCAGCAGGAAAACTTAGGAATAATAGGTGTGTGCCCGCCCCTCCCCCACTATCTGAAGTTCTGGAGACGAAGTAAAGCACATTTTTCAGTGTCCACCATCCTTGAAAGTTGAGGGACTTATCTAATCGGGGCTAGGGCTATGCCCCATCCCACAGGAGGATGACAGAATAGTGGCTGTAAACACTCACTCCAGGTAAGGAACCCATTGGTCCCTACCTGTTACTGTCACGACAAAATCCTAGTATTTAGGTGGCTCCCCCAGACCCTTAAATCCTATCTATGATGACCTAAGAAGCCTGGACACCGAATAGCCACTCGAGAGGACAAGTGACTGACTGTGCCAGCCTTCATGCCTGTCTGCTGCCTTTTGCCTCGTCTACAAAAAAAGGCTTGTCCTGTAGGCCCAGTGACCTCCAAAGCCCTGGGAGGAGTATCTGCCTAAGATAAAGACTCAATCTCCTGTGGACAGCAGACCTGTCCGTAAAGAACTCTGCCCTGAGGAACCACAAACTCTCCTCCGGATCCACCTCTGTACAAGACGCCCACGGCCTGAGACCAAGTGGCCCACTGGTCCTGTCCAGGTTCCCCAGCGCTTCTGAGCACACGTCCTCTGTGGGATGACACCTGCTGGACTCCACCTCGACGCCTGCAGCCTCAAATCAAAGACTCCCCCTTGACCGCGACCAGCCCTGTAACCTGCTTTCAGACACCCAAAACTCCCCTGCACCCGAAGCCCCTTGGCCTTGTGGATCCTGACCGGCTGGGTCCCTACGTCCTCTAGCATATCTGCTTACCTGGGCAGCTGTGGGGTTTCTTCATCCGGCCTCCTGGCCTGAGCCTGCAGCCTTTCTTCAACCTGGATATTCCCCATTGAATTGCATTGGGTTCCCATAGCTGTGTTTGGCACTCTTCACCTGGCTTCCCCTGTGCTGCTGAGGGTGTAAGTTTAGTGCTGCCTTTTGGCCCTCCTTATAATTACCTCCAGGAGATCGACTCCCTGACTTCGCTCTACTGTCCTGTAAGAACCCCCGGTCTTAATTGGTTGACATTGGACACCGACCCTAAATCTTACCTCTGCACCCGGTTTCCCCTGTGCCGCTGGTGGTGCAGTTTTGGTGCCAATCTGAACCTTGCCTGGTGTTAACCTGAAACACTGAAGACTGGAACTGTAAGTCATGAACTTACCTGAAAAACGCATTCATGTTTTCCTCCATAGGCGTGACATTTTCAAGCTTTGCAGTGTATTAAGTAGTTTTCCTGCAAAACGTACTTATCTTTTTGTGAACATCTTGATCTTAAGCTTATTTTTCAAAAATTGGTAACGATCTCCTTTGAAGTAGTTGTCAATTAATGATCACTGTGTGAATAACAAATGTCTTGCACTCCTCTGTTAGGCCTAAGGCTTCTCGCCACACTACCACAAATAGAGCCTTTTGGGTATACATTGAGCCCTGTACACTTCTAGGGAAATCTGTGGACTCTCTGCGCGATATAACCACTTAATGGTATACCATATACAGAGCCAGCTTCCTACAACTAGCATTTGTTTTCTCAGCATTGTCCTGCTAATTAGAAATTAATATTTAATTCCTAATGATAAAGTATACTATCTTTAGCCTCCTACCCCCACATGCAAACTGTGGGCACCCTGTGACCAGCAGGTTACTAACCAATTTGTACGGTTTTCAAAAGCTTCAACTTTAAACAAGTGTCTTAGCACATACATCAATCACTTGAATATCAGCAGGTGATACACTTCCGAAGGCAACCTTTCAGTGTTGTACCAGTTCCTTGACTGTAGCCTAGGTGGCTTGCTTTTCGCCAAAGTCCAGTCAGTTTTGCACCACCCCTCAGCTTGCTGACCCCTTGCAAGAGTTCCTTGACCAGGTGTCGCTACATCCTTACCATTCACCAGCATCTCAACTATCATTTCCTCCTACCAACTGAGTGGTCATTGCAGCTCTTGTTAATGCTAGGCTCACTAGCTCCTGTGCAAATTGAGCATCCTGTCTGACGCAGTTCTCAGATTATGTGAATGAGCAGCACTAAGATGTGCCAAAGACCTGCACCAGTTGAAAAAACTGGCGCAGGTGCAGCGGTCTTTGTCTGGGTTGAGTGTGTGAGCGAAGGCCAATGGACGAGACTTTTGCAGACTTTCCACACCTCACCTTTTGCTATTTTAAAGTAACACCTTAAGTCACTTAGTCCAAAGTAGGAGGTTCACTCACCAGTAGCTGATAACTTACCAAGCTTTCTATCATCACCTTTTTGTTCTAAGGAAAAAACAGTGCATGACTTAAAAGGAAGCCTAAAACGCATCCCCTCCATTTTCATTGTTTTACCACCTGGTTGCATATGCTGACTTGTAGAGAACAAGCCATGTGGGTGTTTCATGCAGAAATTAGGTGAAGCATTGAAGCACACATGTTGAGTGATGGTGCACTTGCGGATAAATAAATACAGGCCAGGCTCTTTGATTGAAGAAACCCACATTAGAGATCTGCACTCCTGCTGTTCTTGTGGAACAGGATATCTTTATAGCAGGAGTGGCACAGGGCGAGTGTGTTGGAGCAAAAAATACTTAGTGAACCATGGACTTATTGATGCTCTTTGGAGTCACTGTCAATTTGGCATTGATTACACATTTTGCCTGGCAGGCTACTGTAAGTGACATTGCTTGTGGCTAACTTTGTTGTAGCCTTGTAACACTCCTGCATGAATCTGTGGGGTAATTGAACCGTGGTGAAATTAGTCCAAGTAGACCTCCTCTGAAAAAGTGGTAGGGTTGCAAAAAAGGATTTTGCTAAAAGGCAAATGTTCGAGGCATACGAGCTGCAGATAACACGCTGAGCATAGATGGCTACCTAGTGTTGGGCCCGGATGTTTGCAGTTTGTTTTGTTGTAGGAAAGTCTTTGGAAGTCACGGGATAGGTGACTCCTTCTTTGAATGATACTGCGCATGAGCATCAGCTCCATCCCCAGATTGTTTTTTTCCGCCACCGGGCTCGGATGTGTTTCCAGTGCTCCGTGTTGGAACCGATTTCCTTCGGTGCTCAATCCTCACCAACTTACAAAAAATCAGTTTTGAACGCTTTCCCAGTCGACGCTACTCTTCAACAACGAAGATTTCGATTCCGGTCATCGCCAACTGCCTTCGGGCCCAACTAGGCCTCGACTCCAGCTCATGGAAAGGACGCTATTTAAAGTGTCCTCCATGTGGGTCGAAGTTTCCCCACACCGACCTTCATGAAGTGTGTAATCTTTGCTTCTCCCTGGAGCACGAGGCCATAGACTGTTCCGCTTGTACCTCTTTCCGCTCCAAAAAGACTATCCGGGACCGAAGGGCTAGGAGAACAATGGCTCGATCTTCTGCTCCGATTCCGGATGACATCTTTGAAGAAGGCGTCGACGTCTCAGAACAACACGACGTCGACAGCAACTCCGAGGCAGAAGATTCAGACGTCGAGGACCGCACTCCAGCACAGCGGGTCGTAAGTAAGACCGTCGACCCTGGCCCTTCCTCGACACATCCAAAGGCGACCCCGGTCACACCCTCGCGTGCACACCGACACACTGCTTCTACTGCCCCACCTTCGGGTGAAGCTAACTAAACCTTCAGGCGACTCGGGCTAGAGTCGGCCTTCACCCGGTGCTGGCACACACCTACCAGCACCGAAAAAGACAACATCACCGGCCCAGTCAACATCCAAACCCCAGGTGCTGCAGCCTACCACTACTCCTTAAGCACCGAAACCCAGGTCGGAACCAAGCAAACCAGTTTCGGATCCAAAAAGACCACCGGAACCGAAAAAAAACATTGGATCCCAAAAATATACCGGAGCTGAAAAAATCATCGGAGCCGAAAAAGACTCCTGCTTTTCCAGTTAAGGACATTGCCAAAAAACCAAAAGAGACCGCTTTGGTGCCGAAGCCTCCCTCCGCACCAAAAGATCGACCTCCTGCAGAGGACTTATTTCATCCAGACCCTGCACAAAATACTCTAGCTAAAGACCCAATCACTGGGCAGCTAACTTTAGCTTAAAAAAAGCGACCACTGGATACACCAGCAGATACACCGGAGTGTCATGGAAGGGCGTAGAGTAGAGGGGCATAGAGTAGATGTAATGCTTGTATTCCAGAGCCTTAGCGATTGCTGAAATTTCAGCTATAAATATCTATTTCGGAAGGTACGCTGCACATGTGAATACCATTTAGGTGGATTGTATGGACTTAATCGGAACGGATTCTGAGTTTGCAACTTCGTCGGATGCCGATGACAGAGAGTAAAAAAAAAAAAAAAATGGCAGCTGCACAACAACTAAGGCATGATGGTCCGGGACTGCGGTACTGATACCACAAACTAACGGTATCCTCCAATTTACCATCCAATCTTTGGAAATATGGTCATATCCAGTATACGACAAGGTATTTAATCCTTTTGTCAAGAGCGTTGTATGCAGCGTTATCTGTCGGGTTGCCTGACCCCGTAATGGCAGTTGTATGTGTTATGTATTTCCTACTGATATGGTTTATGCTCAGTGTCCTCAGCACAAGAGGCGAAGTACACAACTCAACGAACGCCGGAAAGCCAGTCCTGTAGAACGCTTTAACATTAACGATCAAGCACCGATCGCTGCTGTTCTGTTTTACTGCCTGTACCCAAAATGGCGACTGATTATGACGCTGAAGTGTAATTTACAGACGCTGAGATCAACACAATAGCCTTGCTGTCTGAAATAGAGCTAATCCTGATCTGATGCGCTTTAACCTGCTCTCATCTCTTCATTACACCGAGCCTTTCTTCACTGATGGCATGCTTGGAGGTGTGCACCTATAAGACGGACGGGAGTCCCGCAAAATGGCGGCCGCATCGTAGACACCGCAGACCTGAGCCGGCCGGGGTGCATAATCCCAGAGAAGGTGCCGAACTGTCTCTCTGGGCTCCCCGTAGGCTATTTCACCGGAGGACTTTGAAGTGCGGCGAAGCTGCACTCGGGGATCCGAGCAGTGGGGGGAATCGGCGTCCGCCTGCTGAAGGATCCCCACAATCTCCCCACGGCCCCCCATTGGTATAATGATTCGGAGTGAGGAACAGGCTTAAGGTGTGATGGCAGCCCAGAAACCTTTCTCATTCCAAGAGTGGCACAGAGAGGCTGCATAGCATGGAGTTCGGGCCCCCCTTCTCCACCCAATACAGGTGAGCGATTCCAGGGGGCCGATGGGGAGGGGGGGCAGCTGCAGACATGAATGAGTCAATGGAGCTGGGGAGCCACAGTGATACCTGCGCATCCTTGTCCACCAGAAGACCATTTAGGAATGCCTGACTTGAACATGGCCGCCGGGGCCTATGCCTGATACTTTGAATGTGGCACTACTGCTGGGGCTGCTCTCCCTTTACGTCTGAGCAGTGAGAAGCGGTAAAAGCAGAAGTGAGTACAACGGACCTTGCTCCCCGTACGGCGGTTCTACCCTCTGAGGCGTCTGGGCTGAGGCTCACATGGGGTTCCCCGAGAACAGCTGTCTTCCATTGGTGCCAGGGTGAAACTAATATAAGCCGCGATGCTACGCCTAGCATGCCAAGCCTGACACTCTTATAGTGGCCCGCAGTCACCTTTGGGCGCTTTCTGATACCGTCATCCCACACAGTGATCGCTCATGAAATGCTGCCTGTAGCTGCCTAAAATAACAGCCGCAACAAACCCTTCTGCGTCTCTCCTGACCTTATCTCACTCCTCCCACTAGCCCTCCCCACTCTACTCTTCTCCACTTTCCTGCTACTGACCTTTGCCCTCATCTGTCCTGGGCCTTAGTCCCCACCCTGTTTATCTGTGAATTTTCCCTCGTCAATTGAGATCTAGCTATTTTGTCCGATGCCTGATGGAGCAACATGGTTTAGCTATAGGGGAGATGGGCCGTGAATTCACTCTTTGGTCGTCACCTACCCAGTCTTTTGACAGACTTCCTTTCGTCTCTCCTTGTTGTCTCTTCCCTTATCCTCCCTTTCTCACCTCCCCTGCCCCCTCCACTACTTTTCTCTCTCCTTTCTCTCCTCTCCTAATGTATTGCCTATTTTTTTGATGTATTGTATAATTGTTGATCTTTTTCTGTTACATTGTTGATTCTCATGTAAAGCGCTCGAATACCTTCGGGTCTAGCCAGCGCTATATAAAACTCTTTAAATTAAATAAATAAGCTCCTCATTCAAAGAAAGGACATGGCTACCTCGCCTTAAAGACTTCCTTCCCCTCCCCCCTCCACATATACCATCACCACCTGCTCCCCTACCACAACATTCCCCTGCATCCTCTATCATACCAGACGATGACAATAGGGATGATAGCTCTGATGATATAGGGGCTAACATAGATGATCCATCTATTCCTCCAGGCTCATCTGACCCGTGGGATGATTATAACACCCCAGACGTCCCAAATGTCCCTCAGGATGACATATACCCCTCAAGGCCTTCACCACCAGAAGACACTATGGGTTTTAATCAGTTGATACAGAGCCGTGCAATATCCTGGAGTAGATATGCATACAGACCCTGTAGATGAAGACTTTCTAATGGATACCTTTGCACAAAGGTCCTCATCCATTTTACCAATGCTTAAAGGAGTGATTAAGCATGCACCTGAAGTCTTCAGTCAGAACTCTCGAATAGAGAAAAAGTATAAAGCTGCCCCTTCAGACCCAGCATATATTAAAGGTCCAGTACCACTAGACTCACTTGTAGTTTCCAACGCACGCAAGAGAGCAAACTCACAAACATCAGGTGAAGCTGCCCCACCAGGTAAAGAGTCTAAGCTACTTGACGCATCAGGGAAAAGAACTGCGTCTCAAGCAGCAAACATGTGGCATATTGCCAATACACAAGCATTATTGGCCAGATATGACAGGGCACATTATGACTAATTAGAATCACTAATGCGACACCTCCCGAATAGATACAAAGATAGAGCAAATGAACTTATTCAAGAAGGGAAAAATATTACAAACACCTCTATTTGGTGTGTACTTGATGCAGCGGACACCGCCTCCAGGGCAGTTAGCACCAATATTTTATTACGTAGACATACCTGGCTACCCATATCCGGGTTCATACCTGAAGTCCAAAGTGCTGTACTTAATCAGCCCTTCGATGAGCAACACTTATTCTGACCCAATGTAGATGTATCACTTGAAAAAGGATACAGATACAGCCAAATCTATGGGAGCCCTGCAGTCGCAGGCTCCCAGACGTTCATTTTGCCGCTCATCTTATCGAGGCGCCACCAGGGGATACTCCTCAGACACACCTTCTACCTCATACAAAGCCCCTACACAATCCACATATAGTAAGGGCTACCAAAAGAGAGGTTACAGGGGTAACCATAACAAAGACAGGTAAAAACAACAACTCCCGCTCTGCCTCTACCCCTGCCCAATCTCTACCCCTGCCCAATGACTCCCCTTCCCTTCCCCCGTCCCATTCCACTCCTGTCGGTGGAAGACTACAACAATACCTACCAGCCTGGAAAAATATCGCATCAGACAGGTGGGTGCTTCAAATAATTCAATCAGGTTACTGTCTAGAGCTAACATCCACCCCCCAAACATGCCACCCAAGCAGCGTCCAATGTCACAAGAACATTTAACACTGCTCAGACAGGAAGTAATATCCCTCCTGCAGAAAAATGCAATAGAAATAGTCCCAAAGCATCAGCAAAACAAAGGAGTATACTCCCTATATTTTCTAATCCCAAAGAAAGACTGATCTCTAAGACCTATCCTAGACCTCAGACCTCTAAACATTTACATACAGTCGGATCATTTTCATATGGTCCCACTCCAAGTCCTTCCACTCCTGTTACAAAACAACTTCCTTTTCACTCTAGATCTCAAGGACGCCTACTTCCACATTCCCATCCACACAGCGTACAGAAAATATCGGATTTGTGCTAGACTGGCAGCACTACCAGTTCAAAGTGCTCCCATTCGGAGTCACAACAGCGCCAAGGGTGTTGACCAAATGCCTAGCAGTAGTAGCAGCACACTTAAGAAGACAACAGATTCTTGTCTTCCCATACCTAGACGATTGGCTCATAAAAGCCAGCTCATACAGCCAGTGTACATCACACTCTCGCTACTATTCAACTGCTTCACGACTTGGGATTCACAGTAAATCACACCAAGTCACATCTGCAACCTTCACACGTACAACAATATCTCGGCGCTACAATAAACACCCCAGTAACACTAGCAAATCCCTCTTCAAACAGGGTAACAAGTGTACAAACTATCCTAACAAAATTCAAACTGCAAAACTCGTTTCCAGCTCGAGTGTTCATGCAGCTCATTGGAATGACTCCTCCTTTCATATTTATAGTACCTCACGCAAGGCTGCAAATGCGTCCACTTCAAGAGTGCCTAGCACGCCAATGGAACCAGTCTCGTGGTCAATTAACAGACCTAGTGTTGGTAGACAGTCGACTCGTCGCTCTCTGCAATGGTGGAGCACCAAAAACCTTTCAAAGGGCTGACCGTTCCTAGAGCCAGTTCCTCAGATAATCCTGACAGTGGACGCATCGCTCTCCGGCTGGGGAGCTTACCTACTGCATCACACCATACAAGGCAGGTGGACATCGCAACAAAAGTTACTCCACATCAACCACATTGAGTTACTAGCTGTTTTCCTAGCCCTAAAACAAGTATCGGGCAAAGCTGTCTTAGTCTGCACAGACAATGACAGCCATGTACTGCATAAACAAGCCAGGGGGAACACACTGTGCACCTCTGTTAGCACAGCAGATATGGAGATGGGCTATACCACTAAAAATTTTCCTCTTAGCCCAACACGTTCCAGGAGTACAAAACACCATGGCAGATCTGCTAGTGGAGTGGTGTGGCTCACCAGTTAGAGGTGGCAGACCCGGGAGCAGAAGTCTGCTGGGACCAGGGTTCAATTCCCGACGCGGCAGGGTCGTGGACTTGGGTCAGCGGACTCGATAATTCTCGCTTCGGTGCCTACTTTAATCTGGGGTCTCACTCGGCAACTCTGGGCATTAGCTTGCCTAATCTCCACAACGCCCCCCCCCCCCCCCCCCCCCCCCCCCCCCCCCCCAATGCTGGGGATGCCTGGCTCCACCCTGGGGACTCCCAGCAGGGACCATCCCACAGGGAAAGCCAGGACGGGTTCCCCAGCGTTGCACAGTGCCAGGAAACCTCCGGGTAGCAGCGCGCTTTACAAGTGCAAACATAATAATAAGTCGTTAGACACAGCAGATCCACGAGTTTGAACTTCATCCACAAGTTCTTCAACCGTTCTTTCAAATGTGGGGAGAACCTCAGACTTCTTCGCATCCTACAAACGCAAAATACCCAAACTTCGCCGCCAGATATCCACACCCGCTGTCCAAAGGCAATGCGATATGGATGAACTGGTCCGGAAAATTTGCGTACGCTTTTCCTCCTCTCCCACTACTTCCGTTAGTGATACGCAAGCTACAGCAACATTCCCTAACACTCATTCTAGTAGCTCCAACTTGGGCCAGACAACCGTGGTACACCACACTGCTGCAACTATCTGTGGTACCACACCAAAAACTGAGCCTATCTCCACGTCTCTTGACACAGAACCATGGAGAGATCAGACACCCAGACCCAGCTCAACCTAGCGATCTGGCTCCTGAAGTCATAGAGTTCGGTTACCTCAACCTTCCTCCAGAATGCATGAACATATTTCAAGAAGCCAGACGTCCCACTACGAGAGCATGTTATGCTGCTAAGTGGAGGCCATTTGTAATATACTTTCAAAACAACCACATAAATCCTTTAGATGTGTCTTCAGCACATCATAGGATACCTATTACACCTTCAAAAGTGTAATTTAGCTTACACGTCTTATCAGACTACACCTTGCTGCCATTGCAGCATATTTACAAAATAGACAACATCTATCTCTGGAGTACCTGCTATAAAAGCTTTCATGGAAGGACTCAAAAGAATAATCCCTCCCAGAACACCACCTTCACCAGTGTGGAATTTAAGCATTATTCTTACACGGTTAATGGGACCTCCCTTTGAACCGTTTCATAAATGCGAATTACAATGCCTAACTTGGAAAGTAGGGAAAAGAGGGAAAGGCTGGGTCCTGTCTCTGACCGGCTTGGACCACTCTTATGGAACAAACAAAACAAAGTGCCGGACAGTCTGGATTAATGAAAGCAAATGCACACCTAGTATAATTAATTGCTAGGCTGACAAACCATTTGTGATTAATCACTTGTATTTTATGAAAAAAAAATTGAAAAGATTTTTGGCATCAAGGGATACACACCATTTACAGAAGTTCACAAGTACATTGAAAAAACCAAATGCAATACATTAAATAACAATATACACATATAACAAATGTTATTACAGAAAAACAACTGTGCAATGCCTCAAATAATTACGTTTTACTGAGGCACCAATCCTGGATGAAAAATGAACAAGTGGACAAGCAAAATGAAACACTTGGAAAGTAGCTTTCTTCGTAGCTATTACTTCTCTCAGAAGGGTCAGTGAACTACAAGCATTTACCATTCAAGAACCATTTTTGCAAATGCATCATAACAAAGTGGTTCTACGCACTAATTCTAAATTCCTTCCAAAAGTCATTTCACCACTTCATCTAAATCAATCTGTTGAACTGCCCGTTTTTTTCACGCAGCCACAAACAGTCGCAGAAAGAGCTCTACACACCTTAGACTTCAAAAAAGCATTACTGTACTACATCGAAAGGACACAAACTTTTCGTAAGACTAAACAACTTTTTGTGTCTTTTTCACCACCACATAAAGGCAACCCCATATCAAAATCGGGGATAGCTAGGTGGATTGTTAAATGCATACAAATGTTACCAGAATGCCTGTTAACAATTCCTCCCGAAGCCCATTCTACAAGGAAAATAGGGGCTTCAATGGCATTCTTGGAGAACATTCCCCTAGATGATATATGCAACGCAGCTACATCGTCTACACTGCACACATTCACAAAACACTATTGCAAACTAAACAACAAGCCACTGTGGCCAGGATGTACTATAAACTCTGTTTAAAACTACTGCAACGGATACTGGTGGTCGCCGCTAGGTGTGGGTACTGCTATACAATCTAAGCACAGTGTGTAATCTGCAGCTCATATGCCTCGAACAGAAAATGCTACTTACCAGTATGCATCTGTTCTTGGCATGTAGAGTTGCAGAGTTGTACACGCCCACCCGCCTCACCGGCTACCTGTATCTGTTCCAGTATTATCTTAATTAGATACAAATCACATGGACATCACTACTTCTTGTACAGCTCCATTACTTCCCTAATGGGACATCACTACTTCTTGTACAGCTCCATCACTTCCCTAATGGCAAAAAACAATCTGGGGATGGGGATGGAGCTGATGCCCATGCGCAGTATCATCCAAAGGAGGAGTCACCTATCCTGTGACTTCCAAAGACTTTTTTACAACAAAACAAACTGCAAACATCCGGGCCCAACACTAGGTGGCCATCTATGCACAGTGTGTAACTCTGCAGCTCTAAATGCCAAGAACAGATGCATACTGATAAGTAGCATTTTCCTTTTCAGTCTTGTTCGAACTTGCCCTTGCGATGTGTTAGTTTTAAAATATGTGATAATGCCCGTTTTATTTGCGATGATAAACCAGGCACAGTGGTAGCGTTTGTTACTTCAGAACCATTAAGCTTCTCAAATAAGTCATTGATATTTTCAAAAATGACCTTAATCTTAATTGTTACTACTTTTTTATATTTTTTAAGATTGGTGGGACAAGTGATGTTGAGGTGAATGAGAAGAAAGACAGAGTTACTGATGCCCTGAATGCTACACGTGCTGCTGTAGAAGAAGGTATCGTTCTTGGAGGTGGTTGTGCATTGCTTCGGTGTATCCCAGCTTTGGATGCTTTGACCCCAGCAAATGAGGACCAGAAAATTGGTAAATCAACTTGTCTAGCTTTCTATGGTTAATTCTGGAAACTTTAGTGCGCTAAGTTTGCAAATCTTTCTGTAGCTTTTTCTTGCTTCACACAAGAAGCAATCGCATTTTGTTTTGGTAAACAATATTCCTGCAAATGTGGAGGCTGTACCCATGTACATTTGGCAATGTTATCCAAATAGTTTGCTCAAACATAGTCAATGTCTACCTTCTTACCCAGGGATCTTGATTTTCTATTTTTCCACTGCGTTATATTGCTGCTTTAAAAGTAATGTGAAGGTGATGTCCTTTAGAAGGTCTTTGTCATTCAATGCAATCCATTATATATGTATATTTTAATGATGTAAAATTGATAGGTAAGAGTATGGAGAAATGTTGAATCCTTTATCTAACCAGCGTTGGCACTGCGCACAATCCATGGGAATCCAGCAGTTTTTTACGAGTCGTGTAGGTTTGCCCATTTGCAAATAAAAAATTGGATTAATAGTTCTATAAATACAAAGTAAGATATTTATGAAGGTGGTCTGTAATGCCAACGATTTTCGGGTCACTCAATTTAAAACATCACGTTAAAGACCCTTCTTTATATTGGCTCCCACATCTTTAATTGATTTGAATGTTTCATTTGCCCTTTAAATCCTCCTTTTGAAGAAGGAAAGCTTAGCTGGGGCTACATGTCTGAGGTCCATCCACATGATCCTCTGTACTGCATCTTCCCCTTCTTTAACGAAACATACATTTGGGCTTATTAAAATCCATCTTTCTACTACTGGGTGTTAAATTTCTTTTGGAGAGCGTTCATAATGACTGGTTTATATTAAGTTTTTTACAATATTTTGATTTAATTTGCCCACCAGATGTTGTCTTGTCAACTTGCTCCTGGTCTCCAATTTATGCCACAAGATTAGCCACATCGCTGCTGTGGTTATTTTTCCCCTGTGCTGGAAATAGCTATTCTCCTATATTCATGACGAGCTCAGCTCGTCATCAGCACAGCTCAACTGTGCCTCATGACGAGCCGAGCTCGTCATGAGCATGGAAGGGGTTAAGGCACTTTTATTCAGTCTGTCATGTTTCACTAAACTTAATCATGAAGATGGTTGCCTGAGGTTCCAGCGGGTAATTTGTAGAATAGACAATCCTGTATCAATTTCAGTTACAGGTTACCATCTTGAATGTTTGCCAAGGCTGTACAAATGTAGCTAATAAGTACTTTTAAGGTCTCGCCTAGCGACGCAGCACATGCGCTGCTCGCTTGCAAGACTATTGTCATCGGTTTTGCTTTGTAAGCAGGGTGGAAGCTCCACCCATGCTTGTCATTGGCGCGGGTCAAAAATGCTCACCTTTCTTTGGCAGGGAGGCACGTTTGCTTCCTCCATGTCTCCTGTTTGTTGTGCCTGCCCAGACAAGAGATATGCATGCGCACTGCGTCGCTTCCCCCTTGCTGCACATGATAATAGTCTACCTTTGATCCCGGAGCCCGTAGTAGACTAGCCAGCAAAGGCAGAGAGTTCTGGCGTGACCCAGTTTCCAATACTCCCTTTACCTCGCCTTACAAATGGCTGCTTTTGTTCTGGCGTGAGCTTTTTAAAATATTTTTTTTATAGAAGGCAATCAACCGGAATCGCCTGTGTTGTATGGCGATCTTGCGGCCCCCTGTGAGAAGCGTGGCCTTCAAAACTGTGCTGTGCTTGCATGGGCACTACTTTTGGTGAAACTTGTCTGCAACTGTCACAGAAGTGTGGCTATGGCCCAGAATTAGTACCAGCGGCAGTAATAGCGGAGCATGTCTGGTATGTCATTGCACGGGCTAAGTGGTGGGTGCATCGGCATGAGAGGGGAGTACTGGCGCGCAAGAGTACATGTTGATTGTTTTCTGTGTGCAGTTTTCAGTGTTCTAAGTGGTATCACACAATTCCGTTAGATGGTCTCCGAGCACCAACCCAGGAGGCCCCCAGCTTTCACCATACACGGGAACTCACAGCCTTCTCCAGCAGGGTACAGTGGCACTCGTGAAGGGACATATGAAGCTCAATGACCTCCTGTCAGATGCTTAACAAATGTAATCAGCACGTCTTAGACTTCTTTAAAAATAGTTTACGAGCACAATGTATTGCTACAGAAATAAATAAACAGGCGCAGGGGGGTCTTGAAAACATTCTCACCAGCTCGATCGCACGCCTCTGCCCGATGTGCAAATGCTACAGTCACCTCATTGCTCCCGCTCCCCAACTACTCATACCTCACCTCTCAAAGAAAACCCACAAAAGATCTCCGCTTGTAGCCATCAAAAGAACCAAATCCCTCTTAACCTCTACTCCCGGCAATTTTTGGAATGTTCTGCAGTTTTTTAACAGTGCAGTGTTCAATCCTGCCTCGTGCCACTTTTTTCCGGACTTTTATATAGCACAAACTCGACCCGAAGGTATCCGAGCACTTTACATAAGCACCAGTTACATCAGAAACAGACACATTCATTACATTAGGCACAGGGATATTAAGTGATTTGCACAGAATGTTGAGCGCCCCTGCCGAGACTCAAACCTGGTTCCCCAGCTTCGAACTCGACCGTACCAGCTGGTAGGCCACATCCTCCGATTAAGAGACGGATAGGTGAAGTCTGGGTTGCAGGACATTAATCTTTTCCGTGGTATCAGGAACCATGAGTGGTGGGCTTTGTTCAGTGAGGGTTGGTCCTACAGTGGTGTATTTCGTAGGAGAGGGATGGATGTTATGATCCCTTCAACTGAAGCAGTGTGACCGGTATGTCATGGGTTACCCCCCTATGGTTGGTCAGCAGGGGAGGACAGTGGTTTGTTTTACAGCTCGACACGATGTTATGCTCCTTCAAAAATGTTTGCATGTCAGAGCCTTGGGGGGGTGCAGTACTTTTGGTTTTGGGTGGTTTCTTTCTTCACCTAGGTTATAACAGCCCTAATGTTGCCCTGTCCGATTCCCAACACCCTTCTAGCAGGGGTACTCCGGACCTCATCTTGCTCCTTTTCGATTGATGCTTTTAACTGCCCCACGTTCTCGTGTACGGCATTTCCCAGCATGACTTGACCGTGTCCGTCCCGCTGTCATTTGTATCCATGCTCCCAAAGGGAGAATCACTGGAACAACCAACTAACCGGCACCAAGTCTTCGCCTACTCTGATCCACTTAAGAGGCAGTAAAAACTGCCTATTCATTTGGGCCCCTTGTGCGTCCCCACCCCACCCATGCTTACCCTTAGAATTTGGGTGAGCGGTTTCTTAACATGCCGCCATTGTGCTGCTGTTCATTTTTCATGGGGTCTTGGTGAGCGCAGCTTGGAAGAGGGTGAGAGGATGTGGTGTTACGGCCAGAGCTGCTGACTGTAGCAGCTCTGTATCGGCTTATCATTGATGTTAACAAGCTGGTCTCCATGGTAATGTTGTCATATCAGCGACTGCTCCATGGTCTGTGCTTCTTTCTAAGCCACGTGTAAATTTCAAAACTTATTACGACTGCAGTGTAGCAAGCACCAGTTAAATATGAGCCCTAAATCTAAGCTACGAAATGTAAAGTACTACAACACAAATAGATTACTACTCAATCTGCATAATGCCTCCGTAATCTGTACTCACAGCTTCCACACGCCTGTAATAAATCACATTTCCCCTGCTTCTAAATTGGAAAAGGAAATGCACATTATTAATGTACACACAGAGCTCAGGTTACAGCACAAACAGTCACACATAAGATTAGTAATACAGAGGTAAAAATCGACAAGAGTCCGTGTAGGCGCGCACATGCTGACATAATGTACCAACAGATGTATACAGAATCCGAGGCGAACGAGAACTGACATAACAGTCTGACATAAAATAGACCCCAGCACACACCTTTTTGATCCTATTTACACTCCAAATAAAAATGGCGCCACAAATTACCAAATGCCTTCTCTTTAGAAACCTAAATCACACGCCTACAGCCACAAAGCATTGTCTTGCGCCTTGCGTTATCCGTGGGCATAATGCATCTAGGCCCTGAGTAGGTGAACAGATTGATCTCTGTATGCTGTTTGCACACCATGTGTTCTATGTTTGTACACTATGATGTCTCTGTATGTGCACTGCGTGCATGTTAGATGCAGTTACCTGTTGTACACTCGCACAAAAAGAAACAGAAGCCACGTCTTTTGTGTTACGGGCGTAGCTTCTAGTTCCCTGTTGCATTCTGGTACATGTACTTATTCCTCCAGTAGCCCATTTTAAATGCAAAGGCGCTCGCATGGCTTAGAACAAGCTTTTTCTTTGAATAATCGCTCCACAGCAAACAAAAAACATAATTAAAAAACATTGGCATTTACTACCACAATAGCTCTAACTTTCACAAATGCGAGACCTATTGCATTGCAAATGTTCAGTGTTGAAGCAAACTGTGTCCCCTACATAGTTTCACTTTTTTCAAAAGTATTCAGGTGTGCTTCAAAAACTTGTAGCCAGTTACTTATTGTAAGATCCGAAGTAGAAGTGAGCCTCTGCTACACATGCTGTCAAATGCAAAGTGTTGCTTGGGAGGGAAAGGCCAATCCGATCTGCAGACTAGTTTTAGTGGAATGGGATAAAGGCTGGCAGTATGGTACTATCAGGCTAGAGGACAGGTTTGGGATATCGCTTACCTGCGTTTATTTCCTTGTATGCACCTCTGTACAGTTTTGGAGTTGCCTGGCTCTGTCAGAAGTTGTGTGCCATCTTGGGGTTAGGCAGCCCTTTTTACTGATTGTTTTTAGGAGTTTAATTTTCTCTTGTTTTTTTTTGTTTCATTTACCAGTAGTTTGCACTTTGTAGGGGAGTCTACCTTCTGCAAAAGGAGTTGTTGGACCCCAGTTATTCTTTATTTGACCCACCTTGTTTTCCGGCTCGCGTTCTGCAATGCTCGTACTGCCACACCCCTAGAACTGCCCACCCTTATGGTGGGCTTTTTAAAAGCTTGTAGGGCACATGCACGTAGCATATGCGCCCAAGGCAAGCCAGTCTGCAACCATGCCCAGGACCCTCCCCCCCCCCAACCTCCCCCCCCCCCCCCCCCCCCCTAGGTCCGACCAACTGGCAGGGCACCATTAGGCTAACCTTTCAAAAAGCATGCTAGTATCACTCAGGCACCCGGGAAGAAAACAAGGCTGTCCGATGCTGATTCGGACAGTATTACAATGATTTGTCCTGTCGGTAGGGCCAAATCTGAGAGGTTATTCTTGAAGAATGGCCAAATGGGGAGACTATCCACAGGACACCTCCCAAAAGTAACCAGAAGTCCTAAAGTAAGGTGCTTGTTAATCAGTGCCAAGTCACCATCTGGAAATGGCAGATTTTGAGGCCCATCTGATTGATATAGTTTTTGTCAGGGAAACTTGGGCGGACCAAGCGGCTGGCCCAAAGATGACAACCTATCCAGAGGGTAATGCGATCTTCAGATTAGATGGACACTAAAGAAGAGGAGAGGAATAATGGTTCTCATTCAATATTCTTTTATGGCATGGCAAATTTCACACCTACCTCGTCAGGGACTCATGCAGCACTTATGCTTAGCTTTGAACTCACAAAATCTGTTGTTCAATAAGCTCTTGATCTACTGACCACTGGGACCAAAAGGCTCCTTTATTGAATTTTTAGAACCTTTTTTTGGAATCTTCTCTGAAATCAGACTTCACTCTATTAGGAGATTTCATTTTTCATCTTGAGCAACATACTGCCCCTGAGACAGAGCTACTTATAGATACAATCCCATTCTCTACTCTCGCTCAGTCGGTAATTGAGCCTACTCATTTGGCGGGCCACACCCATGATGGGTTATTTGCCAACAATAATTTCATCTCTTGTCCCAGCACGTTTCCCCTCATGTGGAGAGACCACAAGGCAGTGGGCTGGGAGATAAAACTCGCTAATAATTTCCAGGCAAAAACACAGTAAGAAAAAAAAGCAGTGATCTCCCACTCATGGCATAAGTAAAGTACAGCGACCGGACCTTAAAACCTTGATTGCGAGATCACAATCTGAAGAAGTGGACAATACGGATTCCATGTAGGAGAATTTTACAGGCTGGTTAAGTACGGCAGTCCCTTAAGTAGCCCCTGCTGGCAGCAAAAATAATCAGAAAGGTAAGCCCACTTCCTCTTGGTTTAATGATGCGCTCAGGTCTGCGAATCAAAGCTGTTGCAGACAGCGTCTAAAAGAGAGAATTACAAAGGATGTTATGCCCAGTATAAGAAGCTTATTAAAGAGTTTAAATCTGCTTTCCTTGTCGAACAAATAAAATCTGCCAGTAATTCTACCAGGACCCTCTTTCAAGTGGTCACGTATCTTTCTGCCCCAGCTTCTGGTAGTTGGGCAGAACAGTCAGGCATTCAGTGACGCTCTGGCAAAATGGTTTCAGCAGAAATTGGAGGTAATCTTCAATACATTCACCCCTAACAGGTTTATAGGTCAGGCTAGGCAAAACATCTTAGAAAGCCCTTTAAACAAATCCACTTTTGCTGAATTTGTCACATTAATGGAGGAACAAGAGCTTTCCAAATCTGTCTAGATCCCCATTTGATCCATGCCCTCCTAAGATATTTCATCGAATCCCTAAAGCAGTCACTCCATACGTGACTTAAATTTTTAATTCTATGTTTAGTTCAGGAATTTATCGTAGTCAGTGGAAAATAGCCTAGGTGCTGCAACTGCTAAAGAAACCTAACCTGAGCGAGCAGGTTCTGGAAAATACCGTAGTCTAATTTCCAGGCTTCCGCTACCTGCAAAAGTTTGTGAGAAAACCATGAATTCTCAACTGTCAGTCTTTGTGGAAGAGAATAACCTTGATGGCACCCAATGTGGCTTTCGTAGTGGTTTCAGCACGGAGTTGGCCCTTATGATGACTGAAGAGATGGGCAATGCCGCCCTCAGCCTATTAGACCTATCTGCGGTCTATGACACCGTAAGTAAGGATCTTTTGATTGAGAATCTCCAGAACTTGGGGATTCAAGGCGTATCGCCTAATCTATTGATCTTTTTTGATAATCTCGTTCAGTCAGTAGCCTTTAAGAACTTTACTTCCAAGCCTTTTAGGCTGCCTTGTGGGTTACCACAGAGCTCCTCATTGAGTCCTAATTCTTCATTCTATAAGTGACAGCCCACCAGCAACCTTAATCAAGTCATTTGGGTTGGCACTTGTATCGTGTGCCGATGACACCCTAATAATGATGACCATATCTAACAAAGGCCCGGGTATGAGTGGGACCTTTAGAAACCGCATGGGTGAAGTAAGTCTTTAGATGAACCCCAACTGTTTAAAAATTAATTCCACAAAAACTGAGGTCATTCTGTTTGGCAATAGTCCTATCTCCTGATTGGTGTAAGCCCGACCTCGGGAGTACTTCCTGTTGTCTTCCTTAAAGTATTTGGGACGCGATGATGTTTGGAATCCTTGATTTATTAATCTCATCCACTGGCAATCACTTTGGCTGCATCCCAATCCATCGTTTTTTCCCCCAACAGAGTGCCTGGTCCCAAACCCTTATTTATGCCAGTTGCTGCTTTCAGTAGCTTTTGGTACTGAGACCCGCTCTGAGAAAATTGAACATTGAGTTTGGTCTGTCGTATTCAGTATCACCAGCATTATTTTTACTCTAAAAAGGAGGGCTCCTTATGAGTGGCTTCAGCGACCCAGAGTGACTCCTGCAGGTGCAGGACTATGCGTCCCAGTACCTGCGCAAAGGCTTCGCGCAGGCCTATGCGGAGAAAGCTATGTGCCTGGCTTTAGAACTCATTCACCGCGGGCAACTTCCTTTTTTTTTCCCCCTTCCTCTTCTCGACTGGGTTTTTTATTTATTTTATTTATAAAGTTTTATATAGCGCGAACAAGATCCCGAAGGATATCGGAGCGCTTTACAAAAGGATGGAAGGAATCAGTTACCCCCCAAACTTTGCCAAGGAGCAAATACTCCCCCAAATGGGCACGTACCCCGATGAGGAGAATGCTGAACTCAAATATCTGGCCTGCATTTAATCAGCAAATGCATTCTCTGTTTGTCTATCATCCATTTCATCAAATGCACTTTAGGTAATCAGTAGCCCACACAGTTTCCAATTAAGTTTTGTTAAACGTTTGGCACACCTATTGAAATAACCTTGCTTGTTTCTTTCCCTTCTTTCATTTCAGAATATTGCCTACCTTACTTGGTGCTCGGGAAGTCTGTAGGACCGACTCTTGACAGCCAAAAAGAATTCGAATCTTCCAAACCCTATGCACCAAACTGGTGCACCATGCACTGCATCTACACTGCTTATGTTGCAATTTAGGCCTACTTCACATGGCATGATATGTGCCTGTAGTAAATATGGACATTTTAGAAATATAAACCAAGCACTGCAAGACAGCTATTTTACATGCCCGCTTCTCTCCTGGTCCATATCCCATTTTCTCTTACACAGTGTAGCCATTCCTTAGATCAGTCAGTCAGCTGTAGCGCCTTGAGCAGGCTGGCTTGAGCTAACTATAGGTGGCAACAGCGCAGTTATGGTTGAGTCTGTTTCCATAAAAAATGAATTGTCTCTTTTCCTAATAACTCTGGTGCTCTTCGATAAGTCTGCCTGAATACCCCCATAACCCCTCATCCCCCCCCAAATACCCATTCATAAAAAAAATCATATACTTTGGTTCTTTTATACTAGTTTTGTGCAGCTCTGTCAAGTGCGGGCCAGGAAAAAGAGGGGGGTCCAAAAGTGTAATTTCTCATTTGGATTGGTGTCAGTACAACGCAGATTTTTACGTCGCATTCCGTTACAACAGAATTTTTACAACGCAGGATCCATTACAACGGATGCCATTACAACGCATGGCATTACATAGCAGATGGTATTACAACGCATGGCATTACATCGTAAGTATACCTTTTTTTTTAAATGTTATTAAGTTAATATAATTAATTTAATTAATTTAAATAAAATACATTTTAAAATAGCCATTAATTTAATTTAATAAAATAATATCTATTTAATAAATGTAATTTCAATAAAAAAAAATGGGAATAATTTAATTTAATTAAAATAATAAAATTAACTTAATGTACATATTTTTATAATTGATATTAAATTAATTGAAATAATTTATTTAATTAATTTAATTTAAAAATGTAATTAATGAAATAAAATGTATTTAATTTATTAAATATATTTTAATTAATTTAAAAATGATAAATATAATTTAATTAACCCAAAACACACACCCCTGTACCCCAAAACCCAAACCCTGCCCTAAAACCTAAAAACACCCCTGTACCCCAAAACCCAAACCTTGCCCTAAAACCTAAAAACACCCCTGTACCCCAAAACCCTGCCCTAAAACCTAAAAACACCCCTGTACCTCAAACCCTGCCCTAAAACCTAAAAACACCCATGTAACCCAAAACCCTGCCCTAAAACCTAAAAACACCCCTGTACCCCAAAACCCAAACCCAGCCCTAAAACCTAAAAACACCCCTGTACCCCAAAACCCAAACCCTGCCCTAAAACCTAAAAACACCCCTGTACCCCAAAACCCAAACCCTGCCCTAAAACCTAAAAACACCCCTGTACCCCAAAACCCTGCCCTAAAACCTAAAAACACCCCTGTACCCCAAAACCCTGCCCTAAAACCTAAAAACACCCGTGTACCCCAAAACGCAAACCCTGCCCTACAACCTAAAAATACCCAAACACCCCAAAACATATACCTCAGTACCCCAAAACATATACTCCTATACTCATACTTATTTAAAAAATGACTTACATTAATATATTTAATTTATAATATTTAAAAACATAAATATTTTTATTTATTTTTATTTATAATTAATAATAATTAAATCAATTAAATAATATTAAATAAAATTATATACTTAACAATACTTACGATGTAATGGTATGCGTTGTAATACCATCTGCTATGTAATGCCATGCGTTGTAATGGCATCCGATGTAATGGATCCTGCGTTGTAATAGCTGCGTTGTAACAGCATTACGACGTAAAAGTTGCGTTGTAAGTGATACACACCTCTCATTTTTATTTCCATTGCAAGTTTTGACACAGAAAAACGGTTACCTAGAATTACACTAAATTTGGGACAAGTTGAGAAGTTTACTGGACAATGTGACTGTTAAATTGTTTTCGAATAATGAGTATTTAAAGAGGGGCGCAGGTGGACATGTAGGGGTTACATTTTAGAAAAATAGAGCACACTTTGATAGCCAAAGATCCATGGATATACTTAAATCCAAATATTTAAATAATACTCCTGTTCTATTGCGAGAGGAAGATTTTGTCAAACTGCATTCCAGAGAGCAAAACTTATCAAAAAGTAAATTGGAAAAGGGTACATTCCTATAATACACTGCATTCCAAGACTCTTTAAAATCACAGACGGGCACAGAATACTTAAAACAAACTGTTTCCCAAACCTCTTAAATGGCACACATACATTCACATACTTACTTTCCTATAAGCCAGTGATGTTTAAAGGGCGGCCCCCCAGTTCCATTCAGTCTGTGGCTGGTGCGCGCTCTGTTGGCATTTCCTGTTATCACACAGATTGCCAAAGTGTTCATTAAACTGCGTCCAAGCCGTGCCTGCCAAATCACGGACGGCTAAGGGCTGCTGGTAGCAATTTCCCACAGTGTGCGCGCGGCGCCCCTGGCACCTCATTACGGCGCACCAGGGTGCTGCGGCGCACAGTTTAGGAACCACTGCCCTAGTAGGACTCTCCGTTCTAGTCTTTCTCGTGACCTGTCAGTTCCCTCCCGCAAACTAGCAACTTGGGGAGTCAGGAGCCTGATCTGCTATTCGGCCTTAAACTGGAATAGTTTACCCTTGATCTGAAAAGGGCTACTTCAATTCTCAGATTTAGGAAGGGTTTAAAGTCTTGGCTTTTTATCCTGGTTGTGACCAATTATCTTTTAAGTTTGGTAGCTTTGTCGTACTTTCCTGTCTAGGGTAGCGCCAAGATGCCTTGGGGCAATCGTTTGCACTTTAGAAATATTTTAATCCAGTCAGGATGGTGCATAAACACCCCAGAAGCCTGATGCATAAATATTTAACCAAGTTTACGTTCCAGGTAGGGCATTTAAGAGCTTCAGGAATACCCAAATGTCTTCTATAATGCAGTGGTTCTTAACATTTGACTTCTGTGGACTCCCACTTCATAATTACTGGAATCCAGGTGCCCCTGTTGAATCATTATTGGAATCTGGGCAGACCCACCGAGTCGTTATTAGAAGCGGGTTACCCGGCGTAAGCAATTTCGATTATTTGAACTGCAAAATCAGAAATAAATCTTCATACACAAATTATTAAATATTTTATTTAATTCATAAGCGTATCAATCAGAAATCTGCATATTAATTTCAGTGGGAAAGCTGGAGATTTTCAACATTCAATTTAGTCCGCCCATCGTCTGTACTATCTCCTGTTTGGTACACTTGCGCGGGTCCCACAAATCAATCTGAGGATACCATCTTAATTTTTAGCCTCCAATTTCGTTTACATTTATAGGGTGTTTTTAACTTTTTCAGTTGTACATTTTTTGCTTTTTTTTTATTTATATACTTTATTCATTTGTTAGTATTTGATTATCTAACCAGTCATAGATTCCTACGGGTCCCCAGACCATAGGTTAAAAACAGCTGATGTAACGTTTTATCTGGGTACCTTTTTATGTTTGAGGCAAATCCGGTTAGTGAAGGCTTAGTAATATTCTCCCAATCACAAAGAGAATGTATATCACAGCCTGGCATGTGTATTCTAAACATGTTTACATACATAATATTTTACCTGAAATCAGAGGACAAGATATTTACTTTTTTCTTTTTTGGAAAATATCACTAAAATGGGGTGGACAGGCCACTAGGGCATGGACTGGACAGTGTGTCTTAGAAACCGCATACCCTTATAGCAACAACCTGCAATTGAATATCCAAGTATTGGGCTTTGTTGAGAACCTTCATTCACTCTCCCTAGAAACTGTTCTGTTCACAGGCTTTTGGCAGTGGTTTGATTACAGCATTAAACTTGTGCGAAATGCATTAAACTTAGTATCCAACCAAGAGTGAGTAGGTAAATGTTGACTAGCAGGTAGCAATTACTATTGTAAATAAGTAGTCTGGTTCTAGAGTAACGTCTTGACTTCTTTCGATTTATTTCTTATATGGATTCTCCCTGTTGTCAAGTCAAGTCAGGGACATTTGTATAGCGCACATATCGCATCTTGAGTCTCATGGCGCTTGCAGACGGCACTGACCAGAGGGGCAGGACAGCTAGTTTGCAAAAAGCCAGCTTTTTAGCTTCTTACGGAGACAGCTGTGTTCTGGGATAATGCGGAGGTGAAGGGGCATTTTATTCCACGAAGCAGGAGCTAGAAAAGAAAACGCGCGGCCGCCGTTTGTGGACGTTTGTATTCTTAGAGGTGTCAGTAGGAATTCATTGCTGGATCAGAGTTTTCATTGAGGCTGATAGCATCTTAGTTTTTTTTACCAGTATCTAGGGCCTCTTTCATACATGTGTCTGAGCCAGGCATAGAGTTTTAAAAAAGATTTGCTTTTCCACCGGAAGCCAATGGAGGCTTCTCAGGCATGTGGCTGATTAAGTTCTTCGCGGGAGGTTAAGAACTAGCCGAGCTGCCGTGTTCTGAAGAACCTGGAGACTGCTCAGATGATGTTCATTTATGGAGGCTAAGAGCACGTTCCCGTAGTCCATTCTGTTTGATTAGACCCTGAACTAGGGGTTTCCGGGCCTGAACGGGAATCCACTTCCTCAGGCTACGTATTAGTCCAAAGCAGGTACCTATGATGTAGTTGATTTGGTTTTCCATAGACCGTTTATTGTCTATGTAGAAGCCCAAATTTTGAACTGATTCCTTAAGCACTGGACAGCTGCCTAAATTAGTTGGCCACCAGTCATGAGACCAATTTTTTGCTGCTTTGCTGAAAAGCATCATTTCTGATTTGCTGCCATTTAACTGGAGGTGATTGGTATTCATCCATTCCTCAACATGAGTCAGGCAGTTTTTGAAACGTTGTTTGGTTTCATTCAGATCAGGGACCAGTGACTAAGATCTGGGTATTGTCGGCATAGGACAGAACATCAACGCCATAGGTTCTAATCACTTTGGCCAGTGGTGTCATATAGGCATTAAAAAGCGTTGGGCTCAAGATCGAGCCTTGTGGAACTCACATCTTAACAGATCTTTTGCCTGCTCTGTTTTTGGCAATCTGGACCGCTGTTGTGTGATCAGATAGGTAGCTGGAAAACCATTTTAGGGCATTTCATCTGACGCCAATCTCCCACAGCTGTTGAATTAGGATGCGGTGTAAGATGGTGTCAAAGGCCGTGGATAGGTCTAGCAGGACGAGGATGGTGACTGGCTTTTATCCAATGCCAGTCTGATATTATCAGCAACCTCGTCCAGTGCGGTTTCCGTGCTGTGTAGTGCCCTAAAACCAGATTGTGAAGGGTCCAGGAGTCCATGATTTTTAGGTGGCTCACAAGCTGTTTGTTGACAAAGTATTCGAGCATTTTTCCAAAATATGGAAGTAATGAGATGGGCCGATAGTTTAGAAGAACGTTTGGGTCAGGCGTGGGCTTTTTGAAAATAGGTCTTATTTTTGCTGCTTTCCATATTGCTGGGAAGTCTGCCTCTGCGAATGATTTATGAAAAGATTGGTGAGATGTTTTGGGCAGAGACAAGGCACCAAACAGATCTCTAGTGCATTCATGCAACTCGAAACTCTGTGTGCAAGCAGTAGGGCATACTCTGCCTCCAAGGACTCTGCATGCACAAAAACATTTTTGAATGAGTTGCAAATGCTTTTATAGGAAGTTAACTTCTATGTTCGAGGCATGTGGGCTGCTGAATTCATATCTGTGCATAGATCGCCGCCTAGTGTTGGGTCCGGATGATTGCACATTGTTGTCCTGGAAGAGTCTTCGAAGTATCACGAGATAGGTGGCTCCTCCCCTGGACTACAGTGCGCATGGGCATCGCCTCCATCCCCAGATTGTTTTTTTCCGCCATTGGGTTCGGATGTGTTTCGGTTCCCTCTGTCTGAATGGATAGTTGTTTAACTTTCCTTACTTGAGACCAAAAGGTCTTTAGGATTAGCGTCGGTATTGTCCATCGTTCGGGTTGCTTTATTCCTCAGCTCCGAACGCTTGCTGCCCTTCCGCGTGCTGTCAGCGCGGACGGGCCTACACGACGCTCCAGACTACTTCACATGGAACGAACTCCATTTAAGAGGTGCCCGGTGTGCACCTCAAAGTATTCACACCTCGACGTGCACCCAGTGTGCAACAAGTGTTTGTCGCCGGACCACAATGAGGCCAGGTGTATGGCCTGCTCCAAGTTCCGGTGTAAGAAGACTCTCAAGCTTCGTCGGGCCGCTAGACTCCAGGCCCAGTTATCAGCGCCCCCGCCAGACAACATCTTCGAGGAAGACGTTGATGACGACACCGTCTTACAAGTTTCGGACTCGAGCCCGGCGTCAGGGGATGAAAACTACGACGCGGGGGACGAGGAGTTTGAAGAAGTCGTCGGAGAGGTAGGGGACGACGATGGGCCATTGCCACCGTGGAGGATAGCTCAGAGGAGGAGCATCCTCAGACTGACTCAGGGGTCAATCCCCATTATACGGCTCAGGTCGAGGGATTGCCTTCGGGCCTTACCCAAGACCTCAATACTAGTCCCACGGCCCCGCCTCCGGGCCCTGCCACGGACATTGGTGATGCGCCACTCCCGGTGAAGAAACCGAAAGTGAAGCCATCAGGGTCCGCACCAACGGTATCGAAACCGAAAGTGAAAGTCACACTGGTGGGACAGAAGGCTCCAGAGGCCTCGGCGCCTAAAAGGTCCAAAATGGCCGCCGACATCAAGGGCCACGCCAAGATGGCCGACCCGAAGACCCCGGTGTCGAAGGCGAAGATGGTCGAGGTCAATGACCCGAAAAAAGCCTCGAAGAAGCGTCAAGACGACTCCAAAGCTCTGGCTGCGCCGATTCCGGTCGTCAAGGCCAAGGGTGGTGATGTGTCGGCTCCGAAGACCGTGCCTTTGATCGCCGACCCTATTCCGGACTCGGGGGAATCGCTCGGGCCGGGCCAGCCCTCCCCGTCCTTAACCAAAAAGGTCATGGAATCCCTTCAACGTATTCGGAAGGACGCATTGGCTCCCGAACCGAAGGATGTGGTGCCGAAGCCTCCACAGAAACCGGCAAAGGCGCAGACGCCGATCCACTTCACGCTGCCGCCGGGGTGCCCTTGAAGCTGGTGTCGACGCCTAAAGCGTCATTGGTGGTGCCGAAGCCTCTGCTCCAGCCACTCGCGGACGAGGAGCGTCGAGAGGTTGTCATCGACGCCAACACAGGCAAACTCTCTCTCCTTAAAAGGAAGATCACCCCGGAGCCAGTGTTAGAACATTTTCGTATTCCACTCAAAAAGAAGTTGGACTCTGCGGGTACTTCTGCCCCTATGGAGCCTGCATCTCCACAAAATCTAGAACTCTCACCAACTCATTCTAACGCTGGGGAAGGTGACGGAGATGAGGAGGACGAGTACAATTATCCAGCGTACTCGGATCCAGAGGAGGTCAATGAGCCTTGGTCTGCTGGAGGCGACCCTGAGGACCCTCAGTCAGGTCACGAACCGCAGCTTTTTGCAGCGAAAACCTCTCCAACAGAGGACTCTGCAGCCTTCAACGCTCTAATTGAGAGAGCTGCGGCTAATCATGATGTCGACCTCCATGCGGACCCAGTGGATGTCGATTTTCTGTTTGACACTTTCTCAGTGGCTGAAAAGTCGGTCAAGACATTGCCTATGCTCAAGGGAGTGCTGAAGTACGCGCCAGAGGTTTTCAGGGAGCCCACTCGGGCGCGAGTCATCAATCCTCGTATTGACAAAAAATACAAGGCAGCGCCCACTGATCCAACGTACATCAAGGGACACTTGCCACTGGATTCTTTGGTTGTATCCAACGCACGCAAGCGGGCAAACTCGCAGACCACGGGTGATGCTCCTCCCCCAGACAAAGAATCGAAAATCTTTGAAGCCTCAGGAAAACGTATTGCTGCGCAGGCAGCTAATATTTGGCGCATTTCAAACACGCAGGCCTTACTTGCACGCTACGATAGGGCGCACTACGACACCCTAGAAACACTTCTGCAGCACTTACCTGATCAGTACAAAGAGGGAGCTGAAATGTTAATTCAGGAGGGGAAGCTCATCACCTATGCTTCCATTAAGTGTGCACTGGACGTGGCTGATACCGCCTCCAGGGCTATAAACACTAGCGTGTTACTGCGTAGGCATGCATGGCTGAGAATATCAGGCTTCAAACCAGACATACAGACAACCATCTTAAATCAAACAGTTAATCCAGACCACCTGTTCGGCCCTGAAGTGGATGCAACCCTTGAAAAAATGAAAAAAGACACGGACACTGCTAAGTCTATGGAGGCCCTCCAGTCCCAGCAGTTTCGGGGTGGTTCCTTTCGCCGCTCCAATAACAGAGGCACCTCAAGGGGTCAGGCATCGCAATCCACGCAGTACTATAAAAGCAACACCCAGACCTCGTACACCAACAAGGGTAGAGGTGGTTACAGGGGCAACAACGTCAAAGGCAGGGGACGTGGAAACAACAGCTCCAGGTCCTCCACCACCAACAAACAGTGACGCCTTGTCACTGCCCCCCGACCACACAACACCGGTCGGGGGGAGACTCCAGCAGTTCCTGCCCGCGTGGAAATCCATCACCACGGACAGGTGGGTCAAATCTCTTATCCAGTACGGTTACTGTCTGGAACTTACTTCCACTCCACCAAACATACCTCCAAAAAACCGTCCTATGTCCGGCGAGCACTTGCACTTGTTGCAGCAGGAGGTCATAGTCATGCTGCAAAAAAGGGCAATAGAGCTCGTGCCACTGCAAGAAAGGGGAACAGGAGTTTACTCTCTGTACTTTCTAATCCCCAAAAAGGACGGATCCCTCAGGCCCATCCTGGACCTCAGGCCCCTCAACTGGTACATTCTGTCAGAACACTTCCAAATGCTCACGTTGCAGCAGGTTCTCCCTCTGCTTCAGCAAGGGGACTTCCTGGCTATGCTGGATCTCAAGGATGCATACTTTCACATTCCCCTGCATCCTTCAAACAGGAAGTACCTCAGGTTCACAATTCAAGACCAGCACTACAAGTTCAGGGTTCTGCCTTTCGGGGTCACCACAGCGCCAAGAGTTTTTACAAAGTGCCTGGCGACTGTGGCGGCGCATCTAAGACGCCAGAACATCCACGTTTATCCCTATCTGGACGACTGGCTCATTCAGGCAAAGTCAGAACAGCAGTGCGCCGACCACGTGTCTCGCACCATTCATCTCCTGCACGATCTGGGATTCTCGCTAAATTACCCAAAATCCCATCTCCAACCCCCCCATATACGGCAGTATCTGGGCGCGACAATAGACACTCTGGCAGCCACTGCGCATCCAAATTCAGTGAGAATCGCCAGTATCCAGACGCTGATCCAACGATTCAGACCTCAGCACTCTCTTCCAGCGAAGGTGTTCATGCAGTTGATAGGCATGATGGCCTCCTGCATCTCAATCGTCCCGCACGCGAGGTTACATATGCGTCCACTCCAGGAGTGCCTAGCATGTCAGTGGACTCAGGCTCACGGGCAACTAACAGACCTAGTGTTGGTGAGCGGTCGGGCGTACAACTCTCGGCATTGGTGGAATCCACAAAACCTTTGCAAGGGCCGACCGTTCCAGGAGCCTGTGCCACAGATTATCCTGACGACGGACGCTTCTCTCCAGGGATGGGGAGCGCATGTACTCCATTACACAGTGCAGGGACTATGGACACTACAGCAAAGGAGGATGCACATCAATGTATTGGAACTGATGGCGATCTTCATGGCCTTGAAGGCATTCAAAGTACATCTGTGCAACAAGGTCGTGTTGATCCGGACGGACAGCATGACGGCCATGTACTACATTCAGAAGCAGGGAGGCACACACACTCTCTGCAGCTGTCTCATCTGGCTCAGAGCATGTGGAAGTGGGCCATTCAAAGGAACATCTTCCTCATGGCGGAGCATCTCCCAGGCAAGGAAAATCAGATGGCGGACCTGCTCAGCAGGCACAGCCACCAAATGCACGAGTGGGAGATACATCCATCAGTACTCCAACCGTACTTCCAAAGGTGGGGTCATCCAGAGATAGACCTGTTCGCCACAAGGGAGAACGCAAAATGCCAAAGCTTCGCCGCCAGGTTCCCACACCCGCAATCACAGGGCAATGCGATGTGGATGAACTGGTCAGGCAGATTTGCGTACGCTTTTCCCCCAGCACCTCTGATACCGCTGGTGGCACGCAAGCTCAGGCAGCACTCGATGACTCTCATCCTGGTTGCTCCAACGTGGGCTCGCCAGCCATGGTACACCACGTTTCTGGAACTTTCCGTGGTACCGCATCAAAGGCTTCATCTCACACCCAGCCTTCTGACGCAGAGCCATGGCGACATTCAGCACCCAGATCCGCAACAGCTCAACCTGGCGATCTGGCTCCTGAAGTCCTAGAGTTTGGCTACCTCAATCTTCCCCCCCCCCGATTGCATGGACATCATTCGGGAGGCAAGGAAGCCCACTACTAGAGCATGTTATGCGGCAAAATGGAAGCGGTTTACCACGACATTGACCCGCTGGATGCTTCCATTCAAAACATCATTTGTTACCTGTCCCATCTGTACCAATGCAATTTGGCGTATTCTTCCATCCGCATTCACCTGTCTGCAATGGCCGCATACCTCCAGAATAGGCAACACCTATCACTTTTCAAGGTTCCTGCTATCAAGGCTTTTCTGGAAGGACTCAAAAGGGTCATTCCACCACGGACACCACCAGCTCCGGAATGGAACCTCATTGTGGTTCTTACAAGGCTGATGGGTCCTCCCTTTGAGCCACTGCACTCTTGTGAGCTTCAGTTTCTGACTTGGAAGGTGGCTTTCTTAGTAGCAATTACATCGCTACGGAGGGTTAGTGAATTACAGGCACTCACCATCCAAGAACCTTTTTTCCAAGTACATGCTAACAGGGTGGTGCTCCGCACTAACCCTAAATTTCTACCCAAGGTTGTATCTCAATTCCACATAAACCAGACAATTGAGTTGCCAGTGTTTTTCCAAAACCCTGAATCGCTGGCGGAGCGGATGCTCCCCACCCTTGACGTTAAAAGAGCGTTAATGTACTACATTGACAGGACAAAGGATTTTCGAAAGACCAAGCAACTTTTCGTTGCATTTGCCTCACACCACAAGGGTAACGCTATTTCCAAAGCTGGTATCGCTAGGTGGATCGTGAAATGCATTCAGATCTGTTACGCTAAGGCTAAACGCACTCTCACAATTCCACCAAGAGCCCACTCCACCAGAAAGTTGGGGGCCTCTATGGCTTTCCTTGGGAACATTCCCTTAGAGGATATTTGTAGAGCAGCCACATGGTCTACCACACATACTTTTACTAAACATTACTGTGTAGACGTGCACTCCAAACAGCAGGCAGCTGTTGGTCAGGCTGTTCTCAAGACACTTTTTCAGACTGCTGCAGCTGGCACGGGCGACCGCCGCTAATGGACTGCTATGTATTCTATGCACAGATATGAATTCAGCAGCCCACATGCCTCGAACTGCAAATGCTACTTACCAGTATGCATCTGTTCTTGGCATGTAGGGCTGCTGACATTCATATCGCCCACCCTCCTCCCCGGCGCCCGTAGCAGCTGCAGTGTTCATTCATATGTACATATATGCTCATAGCATGGTCATCACTCACATACTTTACTCCATCTCTGCCAATGGCTAAAAACAATCTGGGGATGGAGGCGATGCCCATGCGCACTGTAGTCCAGGGGAGGAGCCACCTATCTCGTGATACTTCGAAGACTCTTCCAGGACAACAATGTGCAATCATCCGGACCCAACACTAGGCGGCGATCTATGCACAGATATGAATGTCAGCAGCCCTACATGCCAAGAACAGATGCATACTGGTAAGTAGCATTTGCAGTTCTTGGCATGTAGGGCTGCTGACATTCATATCGCCCGCCCTCCTCCCCGGCGCCTGTAGCAGCTGCAGTATTCATATTTATATATGCTCATAGCATGGGCATCACTCACATAGTTCACTCCATCTCGGCCAATGGCTAAAAACAATCTGGGGATGGAGGCGATGCCCATGCGCACTGTAGTCCAGGGGAGGAGCCACCTATCTCGTGATACTTCGAAGACTCTTCCAGGACAACAATGTGCAATCATCCGGACCCAACACTAGGCGGCGATCTATGCACAGATATGAATGTCAGCAGCCCTACATGCCAAGAACAGATGCATACTGGTAAGTAGCATTTGCATTCTAGTTCAAGTTCGGGCATTTATAAAGCGCACTACTCACCCAGAGGGTCTCAAGGCGCTTGGGAAGGGGTTCAATATTTGTCGAATAGCCAGGTTTTAAGATCTTTTCTGAAGGAGATGTGGTTTTGAGTAAGGCTGAGGCGAGTGGGGAGTGAGTTCCAGGTCTTGGCCGCCAGGAAGGAGAAGGATCTGTTAAGAGATTCAGGGAACTGTTAAGGAACAGACCTCGAGCATATTTATTTACTGAGCAGAAAGTTGAAACCCCGTAAGGATCGATCATAAGAAGATGCTGCCCATAACCTGCACATGGTATAGAACTTGACAACTGCCAGGGCAAATTTAAAGAAAATATTACCTCACAAAATGTCAATACAAGATTATTTTTAATGTTTAGATATGCAAAATTCATTAGCTGCCATTCACAGATTCTCCTATTCCTCTGACTCCACATACAAAAAAGGTGTAACTTCTGAGAATTTTTCGGCTCGGGAGCTGAAGTTTATTCAATAAATGCAGTGGTAAAATCATTTTTTGTCACTTGCAGCATTGAGGACATGAAGTGGATTTGGCGGGATAGGCTGCATGGTTCCTTAACACTTACACCCCAGCCAAATCCTCCTTATACACACACACACTCACAATCTCTTGGTGTTTGAGGTCACAATTTAAAGCCTTGACAACTACTACACCACCATCTATATTGGACTCCCTCTAAGGTCCTCTGTGAATCTGAATGGCCCAATTTCTGCCTACACACCAGTTTGACTCGGACAGCAGATCACTGGCAAAAACTATTCCTGTAGAAGGCTTTAGTATTGTGGACCATTTCTGCTTTCCCATGATGTGTATCGTTGTGCTACTATCAAGTGATTGGGACTGGGTTGTCTTTGTTTTTGTTTTGTTTTTTAATATGGGTGTCTTTAACCATATGGTTTCCTGTCCATGCCCTTGTGGTGATATAGGAAGAGCTTTCACCACCTTCCTACTCCACCACCACTGCTTTCTAAAGCCGATGTATTGGTCCTCTTTAACCTACACAAAGCAAAACTTCATGAAAGAAGTGCTAGGAGGTATAAGATTGGAGTGCTATACAAATACTCAAAACACACTGTTAGACCGATGGTTTCTTATGATGTGGTGGAAGGGAAGGGACTCCTTGGGTCCCAGAAGAGAAAAAGGTGCTAGAGCTTGAGGAGAAACCTGGACAGGTGTATTGAAGTTAAGTGCATTGGTATCCCACAATATAAACTAAATGTGCACCAGTATGTACGATGGGGTATGAAGTGCCAAATTTGTGAGCTGAAGAGGGATCCTTTACTACCCTACCAAGCCAGTTACCAATAAGGCAGAGCTCAAACAGAAAATCTGACTGTATTCTCTGATATCAGAAATTCGGCCTGAAGTATGTGGGGAGTCGACAGACTTCATGTCACTTGTCTTGTATAAAAAATACAGAACCAGATCCAGCGACCTAAGCAGTGGTAACTTTGAGATTTCTTTCTTTTGATAACTGCTAGACAGCTGCTGAGTATTGTACTTCATGTCCAGAAGAGAACTAGACTCTTAAAAGGTATTTTATTTTTGTCAATGGTTGGAGTCTCTGGGTTTAGATTTGCAGATCTTACTGGACATTCATACTTCATGCTGCCCCAAGGGCTCATGTTGCTCAGAAAGGTAACATGGTTGTCTCATAACTATGCTGCGTATTAAACTGAAGCCATCTACAGGTATACCTGAGGTCCATCTGGCAAACTGGCTAGTCTGCAAATGCAGATCATTAGCAATGAGGGCATGTGCTGAAAGTATCTCCTCTCCCTTTCTTGCAATCAACAAATTGCTAATAATTCCATAATGTAAATCGAAGGAATTGAAATTGATTTATCTGATTTGCAGGGTGTTACCTGAAAACACATCATACATGAACACAGAAGGGCATGGGGCACCCTCGTCACTAATTACCTCTGCCCTAATTATTTTGTACCACAAAATTCACAAGTTGAGGTTTAAAGGGTTTCTGGCTCAATTTTCCACAATCTCCTAGGGATAATATTTAAGTGCGATCTGACAGAAGCATGGGGGGGTACTGGGGTTGGGTGGTCGGAGGTAAGTGTATTTGCTAACTTTTTTTTTTTAAGTTGTACTAAAGCAGTAACTCTTCTGTAGACATAAGTGAGGTTCATCAAACATGCTGTAGCTTTTAGGATACGATATTATAAATGTGATTGCTTTGCCGTTTTTATGCATGCAGGCCTCCATACGACATAGTAGGCCAGTACAGCAATCTTATGCTGCATGACTTGCTTATCTTTAGTTTAGGTTGATTATCCCAAACCAGGATTTACATATTGCCAAATTTAAAGTACATGCAGTGATTCACTAATCTTGACTGATACCCAAAACGGTTTGTTCTTTCTACAGGAATTGAGATAATAAAGAAGTCCCTTAAAATCCCAGCGATGACCATTGCAGTAAATGCAGGTGTTGAAGGATCATTGATTGTAGAAAAGATCATGCAGAGTCCTCTGGATATTGGTTATGATGCCATGCTTGGAGAGTTTGTAAATATGGTAGAGAAAGGAATCATTGACCCCACAAAGGTAATTATTTTGCATCTTCCATAGTCCATACATGAATCCTTTATAGTGGTATGTGCATCACACAGTTAAAGTAACTACCATCTTGCTTTTTGCAGGTTGTAAGAACTGCCCTGGTAGATGCAGCAGGAGTTGCTTCCCTTTTAACAACTGCAGAAGCTGTTGTGACGGAACTTCCGAAAGACGAAAAAGATCCTGGCATGGGTGCAATGGGTGGAATGGGCGGAATGGGCGGAGGAATGGGAGGCGGCATGTTCTAATTTCAGCATGCTCTGTGCGTAGTTTAAAACTGTGACAGTTGACACACACCTGTGTTGCAACAGAGAAATAATTCTTCAGAGAAGACAGTTGGTGGGGAGAATGGCCACAATGTGAGACTGTAACAAATAGTTGCCAGAAGCCAACTGATATTATGGAACTGTTTACTGCTGCCTTGTCCGTACCTGCAGGTAATGTATTTTTTATTTTTAAATCCTCTGTACATTCCCGAGATCCGGCTGTGAGACATTGAAATATTAATGTATTCATTGTAACTAACAGTTTACCATATTGAAGTACCCTTTTAGGGTTCCTGTCTTTGCAGAAGAGTAGGTAACTGCAGGAGTTGTCTTTTTGGAAAACGATGAGTGTATGAAGTATGCCCTAATCTGTTCTAATACAATTATGTAAAAACTTGTGTAATAAAACGGATTGTTCAAGTTGTGAAATTATTTCCGGATGTAGAACCTATACTTGCAATAATATTAATGAACATACTTTTAATGCAATGTTATGTCAGTTGTGTCTTGACTTACAAACTTGGTAAACCAGTTTCTGGTGCTACTTATCATCCAGTATTTGTATAGTTCTAAAACCCACAAAAGATGACCACGCGTGAATGCACAAATGGAATGAACCAATTAAAACTCTACGTGTCCTGCAATGCAATAAATTATTTCTACCCTGTGAACGGCTGTGCAAATTCCAATGTTGTCAAGCTTGAGCAGAAGTCTTTCACTTGATTTTTATTTATCCTGATGCCTGTACCAGCAGCTTACTTCAAACAAATAATGAATAATGTAATGTAAACCAAAGCTTCAGATAATGGGATAACTGAAAAATTACTCCTAAAGCAGACATTAGTCAAAGACAAAAGCACTCCCAGTCTAAACTGATAGGCAGACAAGTCTCTTAGAAATGGAGGGGGGTTGGGGTAGGGGGGCATTACTTGTCTTGGTCAATCTGTGACTACTCTGACTGCGTTATCCCAAAGCAATTGAATCTTGTCCTTGTTATCATTCCCATAATGGCTGTAGGAGTAGCGGTATAGTTATTTTTGGCTGAACTTAGTAGCAATTTAAAATATAACTGGAAGCAGACAGTCTTCTCAATTAGATTATCCAGTACCATAGTTTAGCAAAACTGAAGTTCTTATCTTTAAACTGATTTGGCACAAATGTGTTTTTAGGCAGCTGGATGATGTTAGTTAACCTGTCCATGAATCTGGTCAATCTGCAGATCTTTTTCCATAGGATCCATTTAAAGATCACTTGTTCCAGTAGGAAGCAGATGCATACACATGTATCCGTCCCAGGAAGCAATTACCTTCTACTCAGATGAAGAAATCATCTTAAAACAAAAGATGTCCGTTTTAATCACTTAAACCTCGTATTTTTTTCTTTATGTGGGAATAGTAATTTTAATGTTTGCCTACCCCACCTCTGTAATAAACTAAAATAAAAGGTTTAAAACGAAAAAAACTAATAGCGCGACTCCCAATTGAAACCCTACAATTAACATGTTTAAGAACGTAAACTCTGATTCTCACCATTTCTGCTACCGCCGAACTTTCAAACCGATCCCACGGTGCGGCTGCTTGGTTAGTCATCCGTGTTTAAACAAACGAGTGCACCAACTGCCTTTAATGAGGTGAACGTTAGTAACGCCCATTTAGAAACACGCGCTCCTTCACCATATGCAAGCATAGAAATAAAAAAATTTAAAGGTGGCCAGATTAAAAAAACAATGAGGATAATCAATTAATATAATATTCCCAATGCATTGGTTTATAAATGTCACGTCTTTTGTTGAATTGGTAATCTTGACATGCTGTAGAAAAGGCCTGGACTGGCACTGTACATGCATTTGAGAATTGAAATGACTATTCCTGAAACCTCAATGAAAACCACTAGGATTAAGCTATTAAAGTGGACAGCTTTTGGTCTACGAGGATTTCTTCATCTGATTAGATAGTGGTTGCATCCTGGGACTAATGCATGAGCTTCATATTGGAACGTTTTTTCGGTGCCATGGGATGGAGCACTCCGCAGGATAGCCCCCTGAAATTAATAATCGTGATGAACTTGGAGCTGAATTGGAGTGCTGGTTACCAATTGACTCTTGTAAAGACCACTTATGCGATCAGCTTAATTTTTTTTTTTTTTTTTAGTTCAAAAGATTTTTTATTAGGAGCTGCAAAGAGAATCATCAGTACAGGAATAGTTGGTTCAGTACGAATAGTTAGTCACATGAATAGGAATACAGAAAATTGTCACCAATAATGCAATTGAGTCCATAAAACATAAAACAATGAGTCCATCACGTTACATAAAATACCCTTAAAATGTCCACATACATTCCGATGATAACTGGTGTCATGTAAAGCCTGACCTTGAAGGAGATAGGCACCACCCCACTATCGCAGAGGCTACATAAGCTGTACATTTTCGTAACCCAAACCTGTAGTACATGTGGGAGCTGGAGTCATCACTCTGTGGTTAGGAATGTACAAAAACATAGATTGGCTAACAATCAGAATGAAACATTGTGTGATGACACGCTCTAGGGCCTTGTAAACAAGATTCAAGGAGGTTTGTATGTATCAAAATGAGTGTCCTGCGAGGAGCAGATTTTCCTCGATGGGGGTCTCCACGATCAGCTTAATTTTACCCACAGAGGCAGCATTTGATTAATTGATGGTACATTCATATCGAACAAATAATGTAACTGGCATGAGGCTACAGAGGCGTCGGTCAACCTGGGCTTCTGAAGATTGTCTGACTGATACAAATGCTTGTGCATCTATTTTTGAAAAAAATAGTTGAACCAACAATCTGAAACGGCCACTGCCACATCTCTAATCCCATACAATGTAATCTTATGATGAAGGGCATCTACAACTTGCACCTGTTTCAACAGCATAATCATGGCTACGGTCTCACCTCTTCCATCAATTTTGAAATGGATAACTGGTCCTCCAAGAGGGTACGTTTTACTTAAGTGAAACCATAATCTTAGACCTGAATGCCCCTGACAACCGTTTGAAAGTAAAGGGCCCTGCAATATTTTTAAGAATTTGTTTTTAAACTCTTCCATTAATATGAATGCAGCGTTACAACCTTGAGAAGTGATGGCCACCTTATAAAAGCAGGCTGTATTAACCACTGGCAAAGATGGTGATGGTAGACCTAAAGTGCCATCTGGATCCGCATTAAACCATATATTGGTGGTGGATAGTAAAAGGAGGGAGTAATATCATACATTCAGTTAACCAACCACCTATGATCAAAGGACCAGACCTCCCCTCCCCCCCCCTCTCCTTCCCTTTCTTTGCCCCCTCTCCTTCCCTTTCTTTGCCCCTCTCCTTCCCTTTCTTTGCCCCCTCTCCTTCCCTTACTTTGCCCCCTCTCCTTCCCTTACTTTGCCCCCTCTCCTTCCCTTACTTTGCCCCCTCTCCTTCCCTTACTTTGCCCCCTCTCCTTCCCTTACTTTGCCCCCTCTCCTTCCCTTACTTTGCCCCCTCTCCTTCCCTTACTTTGCCCCCTCTCCTTCCCTTACTTTGCCCCCTCTCCTTCCCTTACTTTGCCCCCTCTCCTTCCCTTACTTTGCCCCCTCTCCTTCCCTTTGCCCCCTCTCCTTCCCTTTGCCCCCTCTCCTTCCCTTTGCCCCCTCTCCTTCCCTTTCCCCCCTCTCCTTCCCTTTCCCCCCTCTCCTTCCCTTTCCCCCCTCTCCTTCCCTTTCCCCCCTCTCCTTCCCTTTCCCCCCTCTCCTTCCCTTTCCCCCCTCTCCTTCCCTTTCTTTCCCCCCCTCTCCTTACCTTTCGTTGCCCCCCTCTCCTTACCTTTCGTTGCCCCCCTCTCCTTACCTTTCGTTGCCCCCCTCTCCTTACCTTTCGTTGCCCCCCCTCTCCTTACCTTTCGTTGTCCCCCTCTCCTTACCTTTCGTTGTCCCCCTCTCCTTACCTTTCGTTGTCCCCCTCTCCTTACCTTTCGTTGGCCCCCTCTCCTTACCTTTCGTTGGCCCCCTCTCCTTACCTTTCGTTGGCCCCTCTCCTTACCTTTCGTTGCCCCCCTCTCTCCTTACCTTTCGTTGCCCCCCTCTCTCCTTACCTTTCGTTGCCCCCCTCTCTCCTTACCTTTCGTTGCCCCCCTCTCTCCTTACCTTTCGTTGCCCCCCTCTCTCCTTACCTTTCGTTGCCCCCCTCTCTCCTTACCTTTCGTTGCCCCCCTCTCTCCTTACCTTTCGTTGCCCCCCTCTCTCCTTACCTTTCGTTGCCCCCCTCTCTCCTTACCTTTCGTTGCCCTGCCCCTCCCTCTGTCCCTTTCGTTGCCCTGCCCCTCCCTCTGTCCCTTTCCCTTTCTTTGGCCTGCCCCTCCCTCTGTCCCTTTCCCTTTCTTTGGCCTGCCCCTCCCCCTCCCCCTTTCCCTTTCTTTGGCCGCCCCCTCCCTCTTTGCCCCTCTCCTTCCCATAGTGTTTAGAAGTTCTGCCGCATTATTCATAGCTCAGAATTTTTGAGAAATAAAGCAGAAGCACCCGAACCTGTTGTGCCAGAATGTTTCCCTTAAATGCAGTCAAAATCTTACTCTTTATTTTCGGGCATAAGGTCTGACAAAACTAGAATTTTTTGATCTGTGGATTTCAGGTCTGCTTTCTGATTTGCTGCTGTCAAAATGTGTTCTTTTTGTTGTATTAACCTATTCTGAATTCACCTGATCTGCTATTTAGTGGCAATGGCTGGTATTGAAAATTGTCTTTGGAATAAACAGACCTGTTTTGCTTTTCAATTTAATTGTTTTTCAACCTGTCTGTGCGTTCAGAAGCAAGGAGAGCCATTTTATTGCTTAATTTGAGGGATTGTCCTCTGCCAGATGTCATTTATTACTTTACTATTAAGGAAAGTAACGTTGAAGGACATACTAATGAAAGCACCAATGTTTTTAAGAGTCCTTTGTCTATAGGAGTTCTAAGAATGATAATGCATGTTTGAAGGGCGACTGTTTTATGGGTTCCCTTGGATTAATACATTATGCAGGTTTTTTTTTTCGAATACCAGTCCCACTCCATTAGAGGTCTTCTACTATATTAGACTGCAGGAGGGTATGAAAGCACTGCTTCCCGACTACACCAAGGAGCCGGAGTGTGTGGGAACACTGCATTGAATAGCGTTGATGGAGCACACTTAGTGTCACACATTTATAGTAGCTTGCGGTCGCACACACCGGAGATATCTGGATCGTCCAGGGGGCATTGGAGTGAGGATCTAGAGAGGGAGGTGACTGATGAACAATGGAACTACTGTTGCGATATTACGGGGAACATCATATCTAGCTGCCGCTTTAAAATTATTCACTATAAGTTCCTGCATAGGATATACTATACCCCAGCACGCAAATATAGGTTTAAATTGGCAGATAATGACTGTTGTGAACGCTGCAAGCCACCTGGAGATGGCTTCCCCCACCTATCTTGGGAATGTCCTCAAGTGGGGCAATATTTTTTATTTTATTTTAGCTGTTTTATAACGCGCTCCGTTACTACCAGAGTGTCCTGGCGCGGTAGGAAAAACAGGCATGTGGTCAAATAAGAGATTGAGAGTTAAACTATAAAGCAAACCTAAAAAGATGGGTTTTCAGGGTCTTCTTGAAAGGGACAAAATTCTGGATAGATCTCAAAGAAAGTGGTAAAGTAATCCAGGCGGAAGCGGCAAGAACGCCGATAGACCGACCACCAAGTCGTACCCGCTGAAAGCGCGGAACCTCCAGCAGACTCAGATCAGCCGATCGAAGAGCGCGATTGGGGACATAGCGTCTAAATCTTTTCTTCAGATACGAAGGCCCCAGCTCATTAACTGCCTTAAATGCCAATGTCAATATTTTAAAAGTGATTCGTTGAGAGACTGGTAGCCAGTGTAGTTGTTTCAGATGGATTCTAGCACTTTCCCTGCTAGGCACATTACAAAGTAGTCTCGCTGTAGCGTTTTGAATGACCTGCAAACGGGAAACCAAAAAAGCTGGAGTCCCACTGAAGAGAGAATTGGCATAGTCGAGCCGTGAGAGTATAAAAGCTCTCGCGATAGACTCTCTAGCTGCGGAAGGAAGATACGGAAAGAACTTCCTCATAGCCTTAAGAGACCCAAAGCACATGCCCGTAAGTTTCTTTATATGTGCTTCGAACCTCAGATCCTCCCCAAACCATACACCTAGGTTCTTTGCAGGGATGTTCACTGAGCAAGGTTGGGGAAAATCGACAGGCCACAGGAGTTCTCTAAAGTTTGGGGGGAATTGCCCATATAGCAGGATTTCAGTTTTATCTTCGTTACACTTCAGTTGCGCCGTTGCTAACCAACTGAAAACTGAAGACAAGCAAGAGCGAATGACCACCGGGCCAGGTAAATAATAATTGCGTATCATCCGCATACGTCATAATTTTGGCCCCAAGTTGTTCTGCCAACACAATGAGCGGAGTAAGGTAGACGTTCAAAAGCAGGGGGCTCAGCGTGGATCCCTGGGGTACCCCTGTCGTGAGTGGTTTGGCCAAAGAAGAGAATGGAGGAAGCCAAACCTGCTGAGATCTATCAGACGGAAAGGATCCTACCCATTTCAATGCCGGGCCCAACACACCTATCTCAGCCAAACGTGCCAGAAGAAGAGAGTGCGGGACAGTATCGAACGCGGCAGAGAGGTCCAATAATATTAGCGCCGCTCTGCCGCCACTGTCCAAACACTCTCTGATGGCCTCTGAGATCTCAACGAGGGCTATCTCCGTGCTATGGGCTGCACGAAAGCCCGACTGGGCAGGGTGAAGGGCCTCTGAGGACTCAACAAAGGCGTTCAACTGGCGAAAAGCAAGTTTCTTTCCAACTTTCGCCATTGCTGGCAGCAGGGAAATAGGGCGATAGTTGCCCGGTGTAGTTGGATCAGCACCCACTTTTTTCAGCAGGGGAAGCAGCTTTGCCTGCTTCCATTCATCGGGAACCTTAGATGTTTTAAAGGACAGATCCATTATTTGCGTAATTTCCTTCGCCACTGATTCTGCCACTGCTGCCAACACACGAGCAGGGCAGGTATCCCCGGGAGCACCGGATCTCAGTGACTTAATCGCTCCCAGAGTGTCTTCAAATGAAGGGGGAGTGAATGTCTCCATCAAATGTGTGGGAGGATTTTTTTGTAGAGCATTCTCAGCATTATCAATCCCACCCTTAATTTCTCTAAGGCTCTGCTGGATTGTGGCAATTTTATTTAGGAAAAAAGAGGAAAGAACCTCACACCACTCCGTAGAAGGCTTCACTGACACTGTTCACTATTGGGAACAGATCCACACTGCACTGGAATTAATGTTAGATACTAGCCTTACCAAAGACCCACTGACTTTGCTATTGGTATACACTGCAGATACCCAGAACCTATAGGAAATTCCTTGATGTTGCGTTGTTACTAGCCAAGCGATGACTTGCCTGTCGATGGGGGAGAGGGAGGGCCCCAAAGTTCAAAGACTGGTTACAAGAATTATTGTATTGTCAGGAACAGGGTAAGATTTATGCGGAAACTCAACCTGTTGCATCCAGGCCTATGGACATTTGGGGGCCCTTACAGAATTACATGCTGCAAAAGGGAACAACTCCAACAGGAAGAGATTCCCCTGATGAACAAGGGTGCGAGATTGTATGTGAATGCACCGCCTTCTGATGTGGACATACTGACGAGACATAACTGTACTAGCGATGCCCTGTAGACGAGTAATGATGCCTGCATATTGTATGCAAAATTAGGTACCCATTATAAGTCCTGCTGCTCTGTGATAACACTTTGTGCACTGAATGTTACCTGCCCCGATGCGCTACTGTGACTGGTTCGTATGTGACTGGTGCTTACCTGCTTTTTGCCTGTAACCATGGAATTCGTTAAACTGCTCGATAGATGTCATCCATGTACCTGACGAGCTATATGAATGTATGATATGTCTGTGTCTCTATGCATTTTGAAAATGACAAAAATAAAGTTTAAAAAAAATGTGTGTATATATATATATATATATATATATATATAAAAAATATGGCGAATAAAGATGCTTTCCTTTTCAGAGATGTATACCAGCGAATAAATGGAGGGAGTAATTATTTTTTTTCATTATTCATCAGGGTTATAGTTTCAGGTTGCATAACATGTACTTATAGGTATCCATAAACATTGATACCAGTGTTATGTATTGAACGGGGTCTATGTTCCCGACTTATTTGGCCACCTCAGTGGTGTTCGGTTGTTAAATTATTTGTTGTCCTCATTTGTATGACCCAGTCTCTCATTGGGGAATAAGCTTTCCTTAAGATAAAACTATCTCCTTAGCAGTATGCTTTCAACTCGACCTGGAAATAAAAGGTGGTCGTTGTCACTGTAAAAAAAAAAAAATACATTATGCAGGTTACTCATTTTAAAACTTACCTTGGTTTTCATCGAAAAATTACACCTGATACCAAGCATACCATTGATGATAGATGCACACTCTTACAAGCAGATGTCCTGTGATGCGTTCTTTTTATCTGAAAGAAACACGTTAGTGTTAGATTCCTTACCTTAGAATATCCCCAGGCATCAGACTGGATCCGGAAAGCTTTTGTCAGCAGTACCCCTGCGCATCGGTAGGCGTCTTGCGGCTCTGCGTCCGTCGTATGCGTCGTGATCGCTGAAATGATGTCGCTGGAGTACTTGGATTCCGCCCTCGCGTGCTGATGTCAGTTGTTTTTTTCCCGCGCAGATCTGGAAAGAGCACGTACCCGTAGTCTTTTTTTTTTTTATTTATTTATTTTTTTACTAACTTTTTGGACATTTCTGTCGATCTTTTTCGAGTTGACTCGACTCCTGGTGCCTGTAGGGATGCCCGGTTTCAAGCAGTATGATGCATGTCACCGACTGATGTCAGTTACCGACCCCCACACCCGGTGTCTGTACTGCTTAGGGGCCGATCACGATGACAAGCCGTGCGTGGACTGCCGGGCCTTTACGTCGAAGGCTAGTTGGAGCGTTCCCATAAGCTCCGGCAGTCAGCTCCGCGCCGTTCGAGGTCCCGGTCGTGGAGCCGCAGTCATCTTTGATCATCTGGATCAAAGTCCTCGCGCTCTGGTAAGTCGAGGCATGGCAAAAAGAAGCATCGCTCTTCGACTTCCCCTCACGCGACTCAGCCGAGGGTTCGGGTGGTGCCGCCCACGCTCTCCGGTCCCTGGACTCAATGCAACTCCGGAGCAGATCAGAGACTTCCTCGTGGCCATAAGGACTCTTTCTGCCGTCGAGACCCACCGGCGTGCCTTTAGGCCCCGCTGGTCCGACTGGAATCCTAGCTCTGTGTTGCTGGCAGCTTCAGCACCGCTGGCAACTTCGATCCCAGTGTTGCAGGACCTTGGGGGAATCCAGGCCTGGATCCAGGTCCACGCCAGTTGACCTTACGACTCCGATGGTGCTGACCCCCAATGCTGTCCTCCGACGATGCCGTCCCTTGTTTCAGCCCCGGCCCGGTGTCGGAGTAGCGCCGCTCGGCACCGTCTGGCGCGACTGGTGAGCTTTTCACCTGTGCCCCGGCTCAGTAATTTTGGCTTATTTATCAGGACACGGCTGAAGGGGAGGACTGGGAGAGGTCTGAGGACCCTCTGGCACAGCAGTGCCAGTTAAGTCCGGACTGGGCAGATGAGCTAGGGGATGCCAGTGGTCTAGACACTTCGCCTGACACTGGTTTTCTCTCTCCTCCTGTGGCTACGAAGGTGGGAGCAACTTATTCTGTGATGCTGCACAGGGCAGCCATGGCCTTGAGCTCCCTGCAGCGGCTGTGAGGACTAACCTCCTCACTGAGGTGCTTCAACCACCAGTAAGCTCTTGTGAGCCTCTGCTGCAGTTTGAGGCCCTCGCTGACGTTCTGATGGGCACTTGGTCTAAGCCCACCACAGTCCCTCCTGTGGATCGGAACGTGGCCTGGTGCCACCGCCTAGCTCCGGGCGACCCCTGCTTCCTGTCCCTACATCCCACCCCTGAGAGCCTGGTTATCTGGGTCTCCACGTCCCAAACCGCATTCCCTACCGCACCCCTTGACTGGGAATCCAAAAGGATGGAACAGTTTGGCAAGAAACTGTTTTTTTCGGTCAGTCTGGGACTGTGGTCCATTAATACTGCATGCATTTTCGGCCGTTACACCCACTCTGTGGGATACGGTGGTGGACGTGCTGCCCCAGTGTCCGGTCGAGGCCAAGACACTGCTCACCCAAGCTCTTGCTGAGTGCTGGAATGCAGCATGCTACTTCATTCGATGTGGACTTGACGCCACGGACTCGCTGAGCGGGGCGATTGCAACGACAGTGGTGATTCGTCGGCATGCCTGGCTGATGTCCAGCAACTTTTCGGGGGATGTCCAGAGCACTCTCATGGACATGCCTTTTGATGGCCGTCACCTCTTTGACGACAAGGCAGATGGCGCGTTGGAGTGTTTTAAGGACTTGAGGGCTATGGCCAAGTCCTTGGGCCTGTTGGCCCAGCGCCAACAACCTTCTGCCTTTTGCGGCACGTTCGTCCAGCTGCAGAACAAATCCCTACGCGGTCGTGGAAGTGCATTCTGCCGTGGCGGAGCAGGGGGGCGTGAGAGACGGTCAGTCCACATCCGCTCCCACAGCATCTGCCTCAAAGCCTTCCTAGTCCGAGCTTTCGGGCCCATTCTGTCCCAGTGGGAGGCAGTTCGCCATCACCTGCTCCACTGGCGTACCATCACTTCTAACAGGTATGTGCTGCAAATCGAGGAGACCCCTCTAGCCATGCCACAGCAGTACCACTGAATGTCGGGTATCACTTGCAACTTCAGGACGAAGTTATGGCCCTCTTGGCCAAGGGGGCCATAGAGTACGTTCCTGGGCCAAAAGATGGACGTGGTTGTTATTCCCACTACTTTCTGGTTCCCAAGAAGGGCACCTGCCCCTTAACTTGGACCTCAGGAGCGTCAATGTCTTCCTCCGGTAGGAGAAGTTCAAAATGCTGACCTTAGTTCAGATTCTGGCTGTCGTATACCCTGGAGACTGAATCGTAGCTTTGTACTTGCAGGACGCATATTTCCGTATTCTCGTCCTGCCAGCCCACCGGTGCTACTTGCTGTTCACGGTAGGCCACAAGCGTTTTCAGTTTACTGAGCTCCCTTTCGGCCTCACCAGTACCCCTCGGGTGTTCACGAAAGTGATGGCGGTGGTCGCAGCTCATCTGCGCTGATGAGTTTCCAGTCTTTCCCTATCTCGACGACTGGTTGTTGAGGGCGGGCTCGCCTCAGACAGTCGTCACCCACCTCCAGACTACGGCCGACCTCCTGCATTTGCTGGGGTTCTCCATTAACGTGGCAAAACCTGATTCCCTCTCAGAAGCTCCTCTTCATCTGCGCGGTTCTGGACTCGGCGCAGTTTTGGGCTTATCCCGAGTTACGGTCAGGACAAGCCTACGGCTTCTGGGACTGATGGCCTCCTGCATCCTTCTGGTGCATCACGCCAGGTGGCGTATGCGGGCTCTGCAGTGGGACCTGAAGTTCCAGTGGGCACAGCATTGGGGCAACCTGTCCGACCACGTCCCGATCTTGGAGGGCACTGCGAGACAGTTGCAGTGGTTGTTCAAACTGTGATTGGGTCAGTGCAGATCCCTCTTGTAGGAGAGTAGGGTCTGCAATCCTATGATCACCCCAGATTTTTGCTTTTTGCTTCACTGGTTTACAACTTCTCTGGCTGTGGGCCTGCTAATCAGACCCACAGCCTTGCTGTTCTCTCACTAAATTGACACGTGTACCTTAGGTGCATTTACCAATTGGTACTGGGCCACCTTATCAGACCCTGTAACTCAGGGCATAGGTGTACCCAGGGCCTACCAGGGGCAGCAGCATGTATTATGCCACCCCTGGCTGGCCATCTAAATCTGACACAACTGGCTGCACGGCTGGGGCAAGGTGGTGTAATCACCCTTTGCTGTAGATATAGTATACCTATATCTAACCCTAAAAGGGACACATAGATTCCTATCAGTCACTCCTATGGCAGGCCTTGACAATCCTGAAGGCAGAGTGCTTGGAATTATGTGAGATGGTGCTCTGGCATGAGCTGAGCCCGTTTGCAGCTTGCGGAACCAAGTCCTAATAGCTGTTCCATGATAACGCGTACCATATACTCTTAAGTGCATTATAATCCTTGTGGTTATATGCTAACTCTGGTATCGCTTTATCAAAACATGTCGAGTAAGGTGTCATACGAATTGGAATACTAACCCCTCGCCAATTCTGGCGACGGGGTTAGCATTCCACCCTTCTAGAGGGACACAACATGTATGTAACTGTGAACTCAAGCCTCGGCATCACAAAATGGATGCTGCCACCACAGACACAAGTCTGACCTCCTGCTGCTGGGAGTCCTTCCAGCGAGGGAGGCTTGGACAAAGGGTTTCCTGTCAGGGGCGGTGCTAGCACCATCCCAGACAGGGTTTTGTGTATCTTGGGTAGGCAGGGCTTTAGAGGAAGGTGACTGCAAGTGGCACCCCGGTGCTCACTATGCATAGGCCGGCTAGAACCAGTTCCAGGGGCACACCAGCCCCTGACCTGGGGAAAGTCCGGCATGGGAGAGGGGTGTAACCACCCCCCTTCCTGGTCCCACCCATGGGCAGGACCTAGTCGCGTGCCAGCCCCTTTTCCTAGTATAAAGATAGGAGCGGGCCCCCTTCCAAATTAGATCATCTTTGAATCCTGAAACTACTTTCTACGAAAGGAACTCAAGACTTCTTCTCAAGATTTCTCCCTTGTGGCTAAGGAGTAGTCACCCTGCACCCGCAGGCACCATCTAAGAACACTGCGGTTTGCTGCACGTCCTTCCTCAGGAATCCGACCGACCAGCACGACGAGACCCGGCTTCCCTGGCACCTCTGACCTCTACCTACATCATCAGCCCAGCTGAGATCCGTGGGTGTGACGAGACCTTGAGGGACCGGCCATCTTCAGAACTGCACGACGCTTATCCAGCACGACCGCCGAGGGATCCTCGTGTGAGTGCTTTGGGGTTCGAGAAGCCCTAACCCTGAGCAGCTCCAGCACCGAAGTCCAGCCCCCCAGCATCCACCAGATCTGCGTGGGGCCCTTCTGCTCTTTGCTGCTCACCCGTTGTCCGGCTACTTGCCTGCTGGCTTGTGGGCCTCTTGACGACGCTCCACGACGACAACACTGCTAGTCTGGTTGCTCCAGACTGGCCCTTGCTCCCCTCCAAAAGAGGAGCATCCCGGACCCTCCTGGTCCACTTCAGATGCCATTTTAAGTCCACCGTGTGGGCTTGCATTTGCCAAGACTTGTTGCCCCAATCCTGGGTCCAGCGAAGTCGACAGCAGATACCTTCGTGGGACAGCTCGCACCTCCATCCTGGTCGCCGACAACGCCTCCTGGTCCGTGAGACTGCAGAGCTCAGTCGCCCACTCACCTGGTCGAGGTGACTCCATCCGGTGCCATCCTGGTGCCCATCTGATCACTGGCTAGTGATTCAGGACTTGGTCCCCTCTGCTTACAGGTATCCTCTATCATTGATCCAGGCTTGGATCCCTCCGAATCTCTTCACTGGTCGCCTGCCAGCAACTTCTTCTTTCAGGCTCCATAGACTGCAATGAGGATTTCCGACGTCTTTCCAGACCTATGCAGCCGCAGCCCCTGGGCTAGGTAACCTCAGCATTTCGGTGCTCCAGCATAGCCTCACTATCCAAGGGTCCAGATCCTTTTTCGTTTCAGGTCTACCTAGTCGGATTCGTACGATAACACTAACTTTGTAATTTCTAGCAACCATAGACTTTGTCCCGCATCCCGCGTGAGAGTGCACACTCTGCACCCGATCCCCCTAGGCCTCCTGCTAGTAATCTGAAGGTTCAGTAGTCCAGTCCTAGCGATCCTAAAGTCTATTAGAGTAGTACTTACCTGCTAGTAATTTCGCATTCCACTTTTATAGTATATGGTTTTTCGTGCCCCTCGGGCATTTGTGTATATTGTGCGACTTTGAGTATTTTCGTAAGAGTTTTGTATTGTGCTTAGCACCCTGTCCTCATAAAGAGTCCAGGGTTGTTGTGTTTTAAATAAATATCCTTTATTTTCATAACAACTTGTGTGGTGTCCTTTCACTTGGTGTTCAAGGGGTATATGTGATGGTATAACGGCTGGCTTAACAAGCCCTCTAGAGTTTAGCCTAAAGACTGCTCTTGTCCATGCTACTAGGATAGCTGGTCTACGGTTGACTTACAACCAATCATCAATAAGGGTTGCTTGGACTGATATAAAGTGCTCACTAGAATAGTGAACATTATATATCAGGCCAACTTCCCACATTGGTGAGCAGCGGTTGGGATTTGAGCTTGCTGTTGTTTTACCACATGTATCCTAAGAATATCATTGTGAAAGATCACATAAGTACCCAGGTACATATAACTTAGCTTGGAATACTCTGAGTTCTACTGAACCAGCTGTTGTAGTTCAACAGGGCCTAGCACACCCTGACTACAACTCTTAGGAAGGGATCAGTAGGCAAACAAATAGTGTAGGTAGGTGCATCACTTACACCACACTAGAAGCATGTCAGACAAAGGAGGGAACTCAGAGGCCCCCCTTCTGTCAGTTGACCCTCCACAGGTCACTTCCAGATATGCTGCTCTTAGCTTCCAGGAGATGAGACAAATCTGTACATCCAGGAAGCTAAAACAGGGTTCTAACCCTACCATTCCCTTTCTGATAGGTCTCTTAAAAACTTATGATGCTAGGAGGACTGCTAACACAGATCCTTCTCATCCAGATGGGAACATGCCTCCCTTAGAGGGAACCACTGGTGACCCTGACCTCCAACTCAATGGAACAGTTAGTGCAGGAGAGGAGGAGGATCAGGAGTTGTCAGAGGATGAGGCAGACAAAGGTCAGGTAGAAGTCAGTAGACTAACCAGGACCAACTTAAGTAGGCATGAGAATGGATTTGGGGGACCCCCAGGGCCACTCTCAGGCAGGCTTAACATTGGTAATGGACGATTTAGATCTCTATCCAGAGGCTCTAACAGATCCATTAGAACCAATGGCTCTCAGGCCTCTTCTCACAGAGGGATGACATCCCCTCAGAGGAGAGAGCATGAGGCCAAGATGAGGGAAGTCAATCTGAGGATTGAAAGGGAAGAACTTGCCCTGGCCAAAGAGAGACTTGCCTTTGCTAGAGAGCAGAAATTGAGTGGGGTAGATCCCACTGGTGGCAGCATTCTCCCAAGAGAAAAAGACAGGAGTTTAGACACTAGACACCTGAGTAAGATAGTGCCCCCCTTTAAACAAGATTCAGAAAAGGGGGTGGTGATGAACAGTGTCTGAATTAAGCAGACCCCTCTTACCCAGTCCAAAGATCAGGGCTTGATCCATCACCGTTATTTATCTCACTGCACCATCCCAGCTCAGAACCTGGATATATGCAAATCAGTCTGTCCCTGGCCCAGTGCATCATGGGAACAGGGCAGACTAAACTACCAAGCCAATTCTTCACCAGAAAGGAGACAAGCTACCGGGGACCGGTTTCTGGCATTTCAGCCGTCTTCGGCCCGGCTTGCTTGAATCCTGATGGTGCAGTGAGAAAGGGACTCCTGTCTGAGTATACCCTGCCACACCCATAGTGGCCAAAAACGATTCAGAAAAGGGGGTGGTGATGAACAGAGTGTCTGAATTAAGCAGACCACTCTTACCCAGTCCAAAGATCAGGGCTTGATCCATCACCGTTATTTATCTCACTGCACCATCCCAGCTCAGAACCTGGCTATATGCAAATCAGTCTGTCCCTGGCCCGGTGCATCATGGGAACAGGGCAGACTAAACTACCAAGCCAATTCTTCACCAGAAAGGAGACAAGCTACCGGGGACCGGTTTCTGGCATTTCAGCCGTCTTCGGCCCGGCTTGCTTGAATCCTGATGGTGCAGTGAGAAAGGGATAAGAATTGGCTTGGTAGTTTGGTCTGCCCTGTTCCCATGATGCACTGGGCCAGGGACAGACTGATTTGCATATAGCCAGGTTCTGAGCTGGGATGGTGCAGTGAGCTAAAAAACGGTGATGGATCAAGCCCTGATCTTTGGACTGGGTAAGAGTGGTCTGCTTAATTCAGACACTCTGTTCATCACCACCCCCTTTTCTGAATCCCCTTTAAACAAGGGGATGATATCCACAAATGGATAACTGCTTTGGAGAGGGCTTGCACTGTCCAGTGCGTCCCCCAGAGTCAGTGGGCAGCTGTCTTGTGGCTCTCCTTTGAAGGCAAAGGTAGAGATAAGCTCCTCACTACTAGAGCTGAGGATGCTAACAATTACCAAGTCCTGAAAAATACACTGATAGATGGGTTTGGCCTAACCACTGAGCAGTACAGGTTGCTGTTCAGGGATACCCAGAAAACTCAGTCTCCGGATCGGTCTGATTTTGTGGATTGTGCCACTAAGGCTTTGGAGGGCTGGTTGCTGGGCAGTAAGGTTACTGATTATACAGGATTGTACAATCTGATCATGAGGGAACAGATTTTAAACAATTGTCAGAACCAGTTGTTGCATCAGCACCTTGTTGACTCGGATCTGACCTCTCCCCAAGAATTTGGAAAGAAGGCAGACAGATGGGTCAGGCAGAACCAGGGTGTTCCGAAGAAAGCAGACCAGAAGGGTAGTAATACCAAAGGTGAACAAAATGACCAGAAGTCTTCGACAGGCCCCCAACAAACCAAAGAGGGTGGGGGTCAGGCTTCCCAGAAGAAGAAGACTCGAAGGCCAGTCTAAAAGGTGGTGCCAATACTGTAAAAGTAAAACTCACTGGTTTAGTGAGTGCACCAAGAAAGGAGGGCAAACTCCTACCACTACAGCCCCTAAGGCAACTGCACCCCCTAGTACAGCCAGTAGTGGTAGTGCACCTCCCAAGGGATTAGTTGGGTTAACCTTGGGTTCTGAGGGGTATGACAACTTAGTTGGCACACTCACTCAGGCTGTCCTTGTCTGTACAGGGGATGTGGATATATCCCCTGATGCCAGTCCCAATACTTTGGCCAAATACAGACAGATACCTTTTATCAATGGCAAGATGGCTCAGGCCTACAGGGACACTTGTGCCAGTGTCACAATGGTGACACCTAACTTTGTGGACCCTGGACAGATCATGCATGGACCAGAGTACCTAGTGACCAATGCCAGCAATGTCGCTACCCACCATAGTATGGCAATTGTTGATTTCTCCTGGGGAGGAGTAAGTGGCCAAAAGAAGGTTGTTGTTAGTTCAGACCTCCCAGTTGAATGTTTGTTGGGCAATGATTTGGAGTCATCCCTATGGTCAGAATTGGAGCAGAGGACTCACATGGAAATGTTAGCTTGCCAGCACATGTGCTTGCTGTGACTAGGTCACAGGCCAGAAGATGCCCCACTGAACAGGTGCTGGATCCTGGAACAATGGACCAGACACCTTCCAAGAAGAGCAGTAGGGTTAAGGCATTGCCTTCCCCCTTGCCCCAGGTTGTGGATCAAATCTCAGAGGAGGCTGACCTCAAAGAGCTGAGGGAAACTGAGCCTAAAGAACTTGAACCTGATCAGGTTGAGTTTCTGGGTTCAGGGGGACCCTCCAGAGAAGACCTGGGGAAGGCACAGTTAGACTGCCCTTCCCTTGAACCCCTCAGACAGCAGGCCGCTGCTGAGGCTGCAGGGAACGCCACAGGTGCCCACAGGGTATACTGGGAAGATGGACTCCTGTACTCTGAGTCAAGAGACCCCAAACCTGGTGCAACCAGGAGGCTGGTCATCCCCTTGTCTCTGAGAGGTTTCCTTCTCACCTTGGCCCATGCGATTCCCCTTGCAGGACACTTAGGCCAGAATAAGACTTGGGACAGAATTGTCTCACACTTTCACTGGCCTCACATGAATGAAGATACCAAGGAGTTTTGTCGCTCCTGTGTCACTTGCCAAGCCAGTGGTAAGTCAGGTGGCACAACAAAGGCCCCCCTTATAGAGTAGGGTCTGCAATCCTATGATCACCCCAGATTTTTGCTTTTTGCTTCACTGGTTTACGACTTCTCTGGCTGTGGGCCTGCTAATCAGACCCGCAGCCTTGCTGTTCTCTCACTAAATTAACACGTGTACCTTAGGTGCATTTACCAATTGGTACTGGGCCACCTTATCAGACCCTGTAACTCAGGGCATAGGTGTACCCAGGGCATGCAGCATGTATTATGCCACCCCTGGCTGGCCATCTAAATCTGACACAACTGGCTGCACGACAGCTGGGGCAAGGTGGTGTAATCACCCTTTGCTGTAGATATAGTATACCTATATCTAACCCTAAAATGGACACATGTATTCCTATCAGTCACTCCTATGGCAGGCCTTGACAATCCTGAAGGCAGAGTGCTTGGAATTATGTGAGATGGTGCTCTGGCATGAGCTGAGCCCGTTTGCAGCTTGCGGAACCAAGTCCTAATAGCTGTTCCATGATAACGCGTACCATATACTCTTAAGTGCATTATAATCCTCGCAGTTATATGCTAACTCTGGTATCGCTTTATCAAAACATGTCGAGTAAGGTGTCATACGAATTGGAATACGAACCCCTCGCCAATTCCGGCGACGGGGTTAGCATGCCACCCTTCTAGAGGGACACAACATGTATGTAACTGTGAACTCAAGCCTCAGCATCACAAAATGGATGCTGCCACCACAGACACAAGTCTGACCTCCTGCTGCTGGGAGTCCTTCCAGCGAGGGAGGCTTGGACAAAGGGTTTCCTGTCAGGGGCGGTGCTAGCACCATCCCAGACAGGGTTTTGTGTATCCTGGGTAGGCAGGGCTTTAGAGGAAGGTGACTGCAAGTGGCACCCCAGTGCTCACTATGCATAGGCCGGCTAGAACCAGTTCCAGGGGCACACCAGCCCCTGACCTGGGGAAAGTCCGGCATGGGAGAGGGGTGTAACCACCCCCCTTCCTGGTCCAACCCATGGGCAGGACCTAGTCGCGTGCCAGCCCCTTTTCCTAGTATAAAGATAGGAGCGGGCCCCCTTCCAAATTAGATCATCTTTGAATCCTGAAACTACTTTCTACGAAAGGAACTCAAGACTTCTTCTCAAGATTTCTCCCTTGTGGCTAAGGAGTAGTCACCCTGCACCCGCAGGCACCATCTAAGAACACTGCGGTTTGCTGCACGTCCTTCCTCAGGAATCCGACCGACCAGCACGACGAGACCCGGCTTCCCTGGCACCTCTGACCTCTACCTACATCATCAGCCCAGCTGAGATCCGTGGGTGTGGCGAGACCTCGAGGGACCGGCCATCTTCAGAACTGCACGACGCTTATCCAGCACGACCGCCGAGGGATCCTCGTGTGAGTGCTTTGGGGTTCGAGAAGCCCTAACCCTGAGCAGCTCCAGCACCGAAGTCCAGCCCCCCAGCATCCACCAGATCTGCGTGGGGCCCTTCTGCTCTTTGCTGCTCACCGCGTTGTCCGGCTACTTGCCTGCTGGCTTGTGGCCCTCTTGACGACGCTCCACGATGACAACACTGCTAGTCTGGTTGCTCCAGACTGGCCCTTGCTCTCCTCCAAAAGAGGAGCACCCCAGACCCTCCTGGTCCACTCCAGACGCCATTTTAAGTCCAGCAACTTCTTCGTTCAGGCTCCATAGACTGCAATGAGGATTTCCGACATCTTTCCAGACCGATGCAGCCGCAGCCCCTGGGCTAGGTAACCTCAGCATTTCGGTGCTCCAGCATAGCCTCACTATCCAAGGGTCCAGATCCTTTTTCGTTTCAGCTCTACCTAGTCGGATTCGTCCGATAAAACTAACTTTGTAATTTCTAGCAACCATAGACTTTGTCCCGCATCCCGCGTGAGAGTGCACACTCTGCACCCGATCCCCCTAGGCCTCCTGCTAGTAATCTGAAGGTTCAGTAGTCCAGTCCTAGCGATCCTAAAGTCTATTAGAGTAGTACTTACCTGCTAGTAATTTCGCATTCCACTTTTATAGTATATGGTTTTTCGTGCCCCTCGGGCATTTGTGTATATTGTGCGACTTTGAGTATTTTCGTAAGAGTTTTGTATTGTGCTTAGCACCCTGTCCTCATAAAGAGTCCAGGGTTGTTGTGTTTTAAATAAATGTCCTTTATTTTCATAACAACTTGTGTGGTGTCCTTTCACTTGGTGTTCAAGGGGTATATGTGATGGTATAGCGGCTGGATTAACACGCCCTCTAGAGTTTAGCCTAAAGACTGCTCTTGTCCATGCTACTAGGATAGCTGGTCTACGGTTGACTTACAATCAATCATCAATAAGGGTTGCTTGGACTGATATAAAGTGCTCACTAGAATAGTGAACATTATATATCAGGCCAACTTCTCACACCTCTCCCTTACCCAACCGGAGCATACTGTGGTGACTAGTGCGTCCCTCCTAGGATGGGGTGGGCCACATGGGAGAGGCGGATATCAGAGGCCTTTGGTTGCTGGCGGAGTCCTGGCTCCATATCAACCTTCTGGAGCTGGGGGTGTTCCGACTTGCACTGAAAGCATTCCTTCCCTCTGTCTGGGGAAGTGTAGTGCAGGTGTTCACAGACAACACCATCGCCATGTGGTATTGCAACAAACCAGGCCGGGGTGGGGTCGTGGACCCTTTTTCAGGAGGCTCTGCGCCTCTGGACATGGCTGGAACATCAAGGCATTACCCTGGTGGTTCAACACCTGGCAGTTCCTTGAATGCCAGGGCGGACAAACTCAGCCGTCGGTGCATGATGATCACGATTGGCGTCTGAACTAGGACGTGTTGCAAGGTCTCTTTCGACAGTGGGATAGCCTTGGTTAGATCTATTCGCCACGGAAGAGAACACGCAATGTCATCAGTTCTGCGCGTTGGGATTTCCAAGGCGGCACTCGCTCGGAGACTCTTTTTGTCACGAGTGGAGCTGCAGTCTGTTTTACGCCTTTCAGCCTATACCACTTCTGCCGAGAGTGCTGAAGAAGGTCCAGCGTGACTGGACCCAAGTCATCCTTGTGGCTCTTGATTGGGCACGAAGATACTAGTATCCTGAGCTACTCAGTATGTCAATCAATCCCCCGATTTGTCTGCCTCTTCAGGAGGGCCTTCTGTCGCAGCAACAGGGGACGCTCCTCCACCGAACCTGTCCAGCCTCCACCTACATGCGTGGAGATTGAGTGGTGACAGTTGATGCCATTTGATTTGCCTCCTGAAGTCTCTGATGTCATTCTGGCAGACAGGCTTCCCTCCACAGAAACGGTACTTACCTGCAGGTGGGACAAATTTGTGGCATGGTGCACAGCAAAGGCTGTCGATCCCCTTAATGGCCCTCTTTCAGAGGTTCTCTTTTTTTCCCTGGCCCAGCAGGGCTCTGCTCTGGGCACTATCAAGGGCTATCTTTCGGCCATTTCAGCCTTCTTAAGGCTTCTTGATGAGCCTTCTCTTTTCAACTCCCCTGTTGTCAATAGATTCTTGAAAGGCATTATTTACATGCCTCCTCCTGTTCCCTTTGTAATGCCTCATGAATCTTGTGTTAACCTATCTGATGTGTGCTTCTTTTGAGCCGCTCATAACTGCCCTTTACGTCTGCTGACTCTAAAGACTGCTTTCCTGGTTGCTGTCACCTCTGCCAGAAGAGTGAGTGAGCTCCAGGCTCTTTCCTCTAAACTTCATTTCCTCTCTGTCCATCCGGACAAAGTTCTTCTGAGGACTCGGCCTGCTTTTCTACCCAAGGGGGTTACTGCCTTTCACATCAGACAGACCATTACCATGCTCACCTTCTTTCCGCATTCCTCAAAAGAGGAAGAGAGGCTCCACCATCTGGACCCAAAACGTGCGCTTTCTTTTTACCTGAACCGCACACAACTGTTCCGGGTGGATGACTAACTTTTTGTTGGCTACGTGGGTGCTAAAAAGGGACGGGCGGTGCACAAACGGACCATCTCTCGGTGGGTCGTTTTATGCATCAAGATGGTATTCCTTGGCTAAAAAGGAACCTCCTGTAGGGCTGCGCACACATTCTACTAGAGCCACAGTGGCTACTACTGCCTTGGGATGAGGAGTCCCTTGCAGGACATTTGTCACGCAGCTACTGATGTCTGTGACGGATCAGCACCACATGTGCCTCTAATGTCTGAAGTATGAACATGACCCCAAGTCGTGCTCCGACTTCTGAACCGTGGCACTGAAGTCTTTGCGGGAGTGGTCCTGAAAGCTACTCGAGGCCCGGCAGTCGGCTCTGCGTCGTTCTAGGTCCCGGTCTCGTGGCAGGTTGAGGGACCGATCGCGGAGCCATCACCACTCTTAGTCTACGTTTTCGCACTCTGGTTCCAAGAAGTAGAAGAAGCATTGTCGCTCTTCGACTTCCCCTCGTCCGTTCTAGTCAGTTCTATGAAGCGAGGCATGCCATCTTTGGGCATCCCAACTCTGCCCGTGCGCCTTCGGGCCCCACAGACTCGGCTGGGGGTCCTAGGCCTTCGCTGATGGCTCTGTCCTTGCTACTGCAGGGCCTGCTTGGATCCAGGCCTGGATCCGGCTTGGCGCCGGTCGACCTTATTACACCTCCCCCGGCACCACATCTGTAGCCCATGCCTGCTGGACCTCCAGCCGGCGTCGACCTTTGCTTCCACCCCGATGTGGATATGGAGCAGGACTGACACTGGATCCAGCACCAATGGCTACTTTTGTGCCAGTATTCTACCCTGGCCATTTGTAGCCAGTTTGGTAGTCGGAGGAGGGTGAGGAAAATTGGGAGGAGTTTGGTGACCCTTCAACTTACCAGTTGCAGTATGACCAGGACTGGAGAGACTTACTGAGGAATGCCAGTGGTCAGGACACCTCACCAGACCGTGGCATGTTGTCTCCACCTCCCATGGCTATGGAGGAGGGAGCATCTTACAGTGGTGTCGCGTCGGGTGGCTGAGGCCCTGAAACTCGAGCTACCTACTGTGGCAGTCAGGACTAACCTGACAGAGGTGCTTCAGCTGGCAGCTAGGTCTTCGGAGTCCCTGCTGCTGTTTAATGAAGCCCTCATGGATATCCTTTTGGGCACCTTTTCCAGGCCCAACATGGGGGCTCCTGTAGATAGGATGGTTGTGAATGCTTGGTCCCGAGTGCCCCCACTTTACTCTTCCAATATCTCTCCCTGAGAGCTTGGTGGTCCAAGCTTCAACAGCCGAAAGCGCATTCCCTAACGCACCACCGGACAGGGAATCCAAGAAGCTAGATCAGTTTTGGAAGAAGGTTTTTTCTTCCTTCAGCTTAGGGCTGTGGTCAGTGAACACTGCATACCCGTTGGGCCAATATTCCCACTACGTGTGGGATACGGTGGTGCAAGTACTGCCTCAGTGTCGGCAGGAGGCCCGTGCTGTACTCTCAGGCACAGCAAAGTTTGCCATCCGCTGTGGATTGGACACTGCCGACTCACTGGGTAGGACCATTTCAACATCAGTGGTGCTTCGCCGTCACGCCTGGTTGAGAACGACTGGCTTTACTGGGGATGTCCAGAACACTTTGATGGCCGTCGCCTGTTCGGCGATAAGGCAGACAGTGTGCTAGAGCACTTCAAGGACTCTCGGGCTACGGCCAAGTCCTTGGCCTCTCCACCAAGTACCCTGCACGGTCTGCCTTTCGCGGCCACGGAAGAGGTGCCCCAATACGTTCCTTTCAAGAGCCACAGGCCAGCCCAAGCTGATCAACCTCAGCTTGGCCCGAGCTGTGGGAACCACAGACCTGGTTCTGGGAGCCAGTCCACCACCGCCCCCTTTGCAGCAGCCTCCTAGTCTGACTATTTAGGCCCATCCAACGCCAGTGGGCAGCAGAATGATTTTGTGTCTGCGCCTGCCTCTGTGCTCTCCTGGGTGTTCATCGGCGATTCTGGTCCCGGCGTCCGTGTCAAGGATGGGAAGGAGGGTGGGAGGAGCCCGCTGCTGGTCTCCAGGTTTGAGTTGCGGCAAATGCACGAGTTGCAGCGAGTGCACTGGAGAGACGCGGTTGGTGAGCTGGGGGGCATCCGATGTGGTGATTAGAAGTGAGCCGGAGTCAGGGCGTGAATGAGAGACTGCAAACCAGCAGGCAGCAGGCTGGAGGTACCGGAGAGCCGCGGCAGTCGGGGCAGAGGCTAAGCACCGGTAAAAACGGCTCTTTGAGACAGGGAGAGGGTGCTGGATTGGAGGCGGGGAAGGCTCTGGAAAGCTTTTCTGATGAGGAGGTCTTTTGCGAGACTTCAGGGAGGGTAGTGGCAGCGTTTTTTGCTATTTTTGACTCAACCGTATTACCGTTTTGGTAAAGGGGGCAAATCTAAGAACAAACTTGCAGTCGTGGAAAGAGATACATCAGACAAGGTGCTCGCTGATTGTATGGAGAGTGGAGCTTCAGCACAAGAGGGTATTTTTGTCCTCCTACCTACTAGGTACTTATTAAGGGCCAGAGCGGCACATATTGTTTCATACAAATTGATTACACATTAAATTATTCCTCAACAAGTCGTCCCCCCCTCCCCCGGTTACTGAAGTAAATATTATGACCAGGAAAATTAAACCGATAAAAACAAGAGGGGCGTGAAGTATCACCTGTATCCCCAGGTTTTTCTAAAGAACAAAAAAATAAGGCAAAATTATGAGAAAAATCTGCAGAAACCAAAGTAAGAATCACGCCATCTTTGAAATCTCACTACCAGGTTATGTCTCTCACCTCTTCTAAAACTCCTCAGCCTAATCTTAACGCTCAGTCTCAAGCACTGCCCGAACCACAAGGAGCCACTACACTTCAAAAGGATTTTTTTTTTTTTTTTAAATATGTTTTTATTGCAGAATTAGAAACCACAGTATACAATTGCTCAACCAGTCCACTCATGGTGTCCCCCCGCATCAGTCATGAGAATGTATACCATACACAGCCATTCAGCCCGCATCCCGGAGGCCGGGCGGCGCAGTGTCCTAAAGAACAGGAAGGCATCATGGTGAGCGTCCCCTTGGGACAATGGTCGAAAGAACGTTTTACGTATCTGCTTTTACCCCCCAACCCCAATCAATAACAACTTCAGCCATCCTACAAGAGCAAGTCTATGCTACCAAGCCGCAATCGTTCCCCCCCCATGCTCCGTGAGGACCACCACGTCCACTCCGTACCCCACTGCCCCTCCCGCTAACAACCAATGCCCCACAGGCCCATTCCCTGTCCCAGAGATACCACTGCGGCTAACTATCTTCTGGCTCCTAACCCACCCCGAACATCCCCGAACAACCCCCTAACACCCACTCCCCGACAACCGCTAATGGTGTGTGTCTTATTCCCGATTGTGACCCATATCCCACCACAGTATCAATTGCAACCCCGAACAGTATGCCTCGCAGCGTCCTCAGGACTCATCCACTCAGTCTTCATCCTCCACCAACGAGTCGCGCAAGGCCTGCACCACCAGTTCCCACGCACGCGCCGTATCCAAGGCATTCTCATTATCAAGCTTGATAGCCTGCTTCATTCGGAGCACACTCTCACATTCCGACCACCGCAGCAACTCATTCCTCCACCTCCGCACCGACGGCCCTCCCTTGGATTTCCAATGCCACAAAATCTCTCTCTGTGCCAGTATCAACCCCAGGTCAATAAATTTGCTCGTCACTTTAGTGTGCGGGAACCAGAGCAGCAGACACGCCGCCATGTCAAAGTCCACATCCCTGTCTGTCACTTCATTCAGGAGATCCCCCACCTCAGCCCAATAGGCCTCCAGGTTCGGGCAACCCCAGAACAGGTGATCCATGTCCGCCTCCGGTGACAAGCACCTCGGGCACCGCGCGTCCTGCACCTGGAAGTATCGTTTTATCTTTTCCGGAGTCAGATAGGCCCTATGTAGCACAAAGAAGTGCACCTGCTGGAAACTCGCATTCCTCGTGCCCTTCCATGTGCGCCGTAAAATATGGCTCCACGTCGCATCCGGTATGGGCCTACCCACGCTTTCCTCCCACTTCGCCTTGAGCCCCACGAGCGGTTCCAGTCCCTCATGTAACATCCTATTATGGAGACAGGTCACCGCCTTAAAGGTGCCCGCTGCCATCACAACGTATTGGCATGCCATGGTCGTGCCCGGTTCGCTGAGCCCTCCCTTCCAGTGCTTCTGGATAGCCGCCACCACCGCCGCATTTAAGAGGAACCCCCCATCCGGTAGCCCAAACTGTTCTTGTAGCACTCCGAAGGGCGCCAAGGCTCCATCAATATACAGGTCCCCCACCATTTGGAGTCCTGCCTCCTCCCATTCCAACAATGGGGACCAATCGCCCCCGTGCGGTAAGGCCGTCAGCATGCCAATTGGTATCTCAGGCGCATACGGGCCGGTCGCCTTCGCCCTCCTGAGACTCCTCAGCCAGCATAACCTAAGCGTTCGCTCTTCCATAGTGAGGCCGCGCAACTCCAGTCTCTGCTGCATAACAATATAGGCCAACACATGGCGCTGTATCCCCCGTTCACGATCACCCTCCGGTCCCCGAAACACCCAAGCCACGTGTTGCGTAAGAACCTGGAGCTGTGCCGCCAAGTAATACAATTCAAAATCAGGGACGGCCTTCCCCCCCCTCTATCTTAGGGCGTAGCAACGTGCTCAGTGCCACTCTGCGGCGGCCATGTCCCCACAGGAAACCAATAACCATTGTCCTCAGGTCTCGAAAGATCTTCTGAGGGATCCAAATGGGCAGCGTCCGGAAGAAGTACAGAAGCCGTGGGAGCGCCACCATTTTCAAAAGAGCTACCCTACCTAGTACTGTCAGTGGGAGGGTCGCCCAAAAAGCCATACTACCTCTCAGCGCCCGCACACACCGTCCGATATTGCCCTCTAATAGGTCCGCGGTCACGTGGTAGATACGGACTCCCAAATAAGTGAAGCAAGATGGCTCCCAGACCACCCCCAGATCACGCGCCGGGCAGGGCGACTCCGGTCGTAGCGGGAATACACAGGTCTTCGCCCAATTGACCTTGAGGCCGACAACCGGCCAAATTCAGCGAACAGGTCCATTGCTCCATCCAGCGCCCGCTCCGTATCGCCCAAATACAGCAACAAATCATCCGCATATAGCGATATGTGATGTAGCTGCCCACCGCTATTTATCCCCTCATACCTGTCTCCCGACCTAGCATGGTTCGCCAAGGGTTCTATCGCCAGTGCAAACAGAAGGGGGGAAAGGGAGCACCCCTGTCGCGTGCCCCTACCGACCGGGTAAGCCGCGGACACCAATCCACCCAGGCGCACTCGTGCCGTCGCTGAGGAATACAGCACTTTCGTCCATCTGCGGAACCCCTCACCAACACCAAACCTCTCCAACACTCTGTCCAGAAAAACCCACTCCAAGCTGTCGAAAGCCTTTTCAATGTCCACCGATAGTACTGCCGGTGCCCGTGCACATCTGCCACATCGTCCATCACCCCCACCAAGCGACGAATATTCAACGCCGTATTCCTCGTGGGGATAAACCCTGCTTGATCCCTGTGCACCAGGCCAATCATATGTGGAGCCAGCCTGGTGGCCAAGATCCGGCTCAGAATTTTGTAGTCCACCGTCAGCATGGGCAATGGACGATAGGACCTTACATCCGTCGCATCCCTGCCGGGCTTAAGCAGAGGCACTATCAAGGCTTCCCTCATGGAACTAGGCAAGCCCCCTGATTCAAAGGCCTCCGTGTACACCACCAGTAGTCGGGGTGCCAGAGTATCCACAAACTTCTGGTAGAACTCTATCGGCAACCCATCCACACCGGGCGTTTTATTCCGCGCCATATGTTTGATGGCCACCCTTCTCTCCGCCAATGTGATCGGCCCGCCCAGAGCCGCCGCGTCCTCTTCCTCAAGGACCGGAAGCTGCCTCGCTCCCAGATACTCCGCAATCTCGTGGGCCTCCACCTCCAACTGACTCCGATACAATTCCTCATAATACACGCGGAAGCACTCCAGTATCGACCCCTGAGAATATACCGTTTCCCCCAATGCGTTACTGACGCTAAGTACCGGGCAGCCCCTAATATCAGGACTAGCAAGTCTGGCCAGGAGCGTGCCCACCTTATCTCGTTCAGCATGGGCTTTAGTGGCGTATAGCTGATAATCGTAGCTCCTCAACCGCTCCGTTTCGGAAGCAACCGCCTCCTTCGCTTCCAGCAACCGGGCCTGCAAGTCCGGGCGGGTTGGCCTGCGCTGCTCCAGGTCTCTTAGTTTCACTTCCGCTTTAGCAAGTGCATTCAACACAGTCGCACGCGCATTCGAAAACCTGCCCAGGCACACCCCTCTCACCACCACTTTCATTGCATCCCATTCAGTGGACCTACACGTAGTGGAACCCTCATTCTCATTGAAGTAATGGTCAATGCCCTGCTGGACCGCATCACCAAACACTGAGTCCTCCAACGTGTCTGGCTGGAGCCGCCAGGTTGGAATCGCCGAGCGCTCCCGTTGCCACTGGACATGTATCAATAGGGGATTATGGTCTGATATAGTTCTGGCTAGGTATTCCGTATGAGAAATCAAAGGGGCCAGGGGGCCGCTACACAGCACCGAATCAATTCTCACATGTAGCGCATGGAGGGCTGAAAAAAAGGAATAGTCCCGGACATCCCTATGTTGTTCCCGCCACACATCCAGCAACCCCCATCTATCCTGCCAATCCTTCCTGTGCACGGCCAACTTGCGTACCGGGGAATCAAAAAGGGGAGGGTGAGACCTGTCCAGGACCACATCTGTAATCGAATTGAAGTCCCCCCCCCAATATCATCGGGCCCGCTAGAAAGGAGGCCAAGGACCCGGAAAGGCCATCGAAGAATCGGGCCTGATCAACATTCGGCGCATACACACAACAGAGTGTCACATCCCGGCCATGCAACCGCCCCTCCACCGCCACAAACCTGCCCTCAGGGTCCACCACTTGGTTCAGCACCTGAAATGGTGTCCCCGCTCTCACCCATATCAGTACCCCCCGGGCATAAGCTGAGTAAGTAGTACCAAACACCTGGCCCGCCACCTTTTTTGCAGTGCTGCACATTCCTGCTTCGTCAAGTGGGTCTCCTGTAGCATGGCAACCTGAACCCCCCTCCGTACTAAGTACGCATGCACCTTGTGGCGCTTGACCATAGATCGCAGCCCTTGGACATTCCACGTCAGGCATTTTAAGTTAGGTAATGTCCCCATACTGGTAGTGAACATTCCAAGTCAAACAGTGCCAGTCCGTGCACACACCATAGCAGTTGCCCCCCCCAAAACAAACTTTGGAAAAGAAAACACCCCAAACCCCGCTCCCCAGGACAGAGCTTACAAACCCAACGTCAGCCCCAGTCCAAACCTCCAACCAAGCACACATCAGACTAACCTGTGGTCGCCACCACAGAAGGCCTTAAGGGCCCTGGGGGGGTGAGTTATCGCCGACCCCAGCGAGCGGAGCCCACGCCCCGCGCTCCCCATCCCGTCATGCCCGAGCGGCACCCTGCCCGGCAACCCACCCATCTCCATCAGGATACCACCCTACCAAAACCGTGTCCAAGTTCCGATGATATATCAGCCACAAAAAATTCCATCAGAAGTCTGGGGGGTGACCACCGGCCCCTTCGAACTCTCCGCTTCTGAAAGGTCCTCCCCAGTCCTGCCACCTTCGTCGCCAGAGTCCGTCTCCGCCAATTCACTACCCTGCTGGGATCCCGTAATGGCTGCCGTCGCCGCCAGAGCCTCTCTCTTGTCCGCAGCCATTTGGGCCTCCCGTTTCTCCCGCTGGCGCCTGTTGCGGGACCAGATCCGTTGAGATTGTCTGACCTGGGATGTTTTAGGCTGATCCCGTCTACTCCTGTGTGACCTATCCGTCCCGGCCCTGTACGATTCCAGCCACTGCCAAGCCTCGTCCGGGGACTGAAAAAAGTGCGTGGTCTCATCCAGGATGACCCGCAGCTTGGCCGGGAAGAGCAAGGAGTACTGGATGCCCTCTTCCCTCAGTTCCTTCTTCACCGCCAGAAACAATGCCCTAGATTTCTGGACCGCCTGGGTGTAGTCTGGGAAAATCGTAACCCTGCTGTTCTCCACCTCAAACGGACCCGACGCCCTGGCCCTCTGGATGAGGAGGTCCCGGTCCTTATAATGGAGGAGCCGCACCACCATCGGTCGGGGAGGGCGGCCCAGCGTTGGCGGGCGGGCCGGCACCCTGTGGGCTCGCGCCAGTGTAAAGAAAGGAGTAAGCCCCTCCGGTGCCACCACAGTTCGAAACCAGTTCTCCATGTATGCCACCGCGTCTTCCCCTTCAATTCGCTCCTGCAGGCCTACTACCCGCACGTTGTTCTGCCTATTACGGCCTTCGGCATCCTCCGCTCTTCGCTCCAGCGAATCCAACCGGGCCAGGATATCCGTGATCTTGTGTTCCGCGGTCACCACCGACGGTTTCAGGTCCGATAAGAGCTGATCATGGTTTTTGACCTTGTCCGCCAACTTTGCATGGTCCGCTCGTAGTAGCCCCAGCCCCGTGGCGACTTGTGCAATGTCCTGCCGTAACGCCTCCTTGGTCGAGGCGATAGCGTCCAATATGGCATCCAGGCGCCGATTCAGCCGCTGCTCCTGGTCTGTTTGCGGGGGGGTCTCGCCCACCTGGGACAATGTCACCGAGTCCTCCTGTCCCAGCTCCAAGGCCGTCGTTCCTCCCGAAGCCGCCATCTTAGAGAACTGCGTCACAGGCAAAGAGACTCAACCAGTCCCGGCAGTAGCCGTGTGGAGGGCGGGTGCCCCAATAATGTACAGGATCAAGTGTCCCCTCTGATGTCAGCCACTCCAAGGACAAGCGGTTTGGCACCATCCGGTGTGCACTCCTCAAATCCGGGGGGAGGAGGGGAAGGAGGAAGGGTAGCAGCAAGTGATCGTCCCCGAGGCCCGGGCCGTGTCGGACTACCGGTCCCCCAATCTTCGGGACCGTCTCCACAGTCCCCACAGCGCCGATCTCACAACAGTGGGTCCCCCCTCCAGTCGGTGCCAAGACTGCTCAACGTCGTCGTCCGGAGCCGTCGGTCCGCCCCGCCGCCATTTTCCTCACACTCTCGGCGACACCTCTGTTGTCGTTCAGCGAGGTTTCCCCGGGTCCAGCGAACCCCCAGCAGCCAGCCACCGATGCCCAGTGGCCCCCTTACACTTCGTAGGGCAGAATTGTCGACCACGGGTCGCTCGGGGTGCAGAAATCAGGAGAATTTGCGGGATTCCGCGCGGAGCTACGAGCTCACGCCGCCATCCCGATCGGCGTCCAAGCCACGCCCCCACACTTCAAAAGGATTCGCTATATTTGATCAGCAGGCCGAAGTTACTCAGGGGCTGGAAGTAGATCTTAGAGACATGCCAGATTCGTTAGAAACTTCCTTGAAAGGGCAAAATGAAGAAGTGTCAAAGGAAGGTTCCACCCATCCCCTGGCAATTGAAGAAATTCCTGCTCCAATCTCCCACACACTGGCAGATATTCTACTGGCCCTGAAAGAAGAGATGACCAATAGGTTCACAGTCTCCGAGGCAAATCAAGCTGACCTAGCTAATAGATTCTATGTTTCTGAAGCTAATCAAGTGGCAATTCGGTCCTCCTGCGAGTTATTGGCCCAGAAACTGGAAGTAGTCACTGCACGGATAGACGCAATTGAGGAAGAGATCCCTAAGATTAAAACTGCAATAGAGACCACGGCGTCGCAGCTGGGGAAATTAACTACTCAAAATAAGGAACTCCAAGATGATCTTGAGGTTGGAGAACCACGTGAGGAAAAATAATTTGAAGGTTATGAATGTGCCTGCGGGGGGCGTGGCTTGGATGCCGAGGAGGTAGGCAGCGTGAGCTCGGAGCTCCGCGCCCGATCCCGGAAAATATCCTGAAAATCTGATCGGACCCCGATGTAACCAGAATCATCCGGTACTGGAAGGTACTGCGGAGGGTCCGGGACCCACGGAGGACGACACCGAGCCATTCCACAGCAGTATTTCGACTTTGAAAGTTGGACCCAGGCGAGAAGTCGCGGACCCCAAAATGGCGGCGAGGGCATGAGACTCGGAAGCGACGGAGACATCTGCCTGGAGACCTACTAAGGACTGCTCCCTGGCGAATCAGGGGTGTTGGCGGCTGCATCGCGCCTCTCCCCCAGGTGCCGAGTGGACCTTGGGCGCGCCCTCGGGCGGTGACTGGGGACCCCCCCCTGGTAGGGGCGACGACAGTGCGATAGTGACCCAGTGACGAGAGCCCCGGGCCCCTGGCACGACTGGCGCCGGCCGGGCTGCGGTCATTCAGTGTTTCCTGCTTCTTCGAGATAACTTCGGACCCGGGAGCCCTGCCGGAGGGCGACACCCGACGGCGTACAGAGGGTGACCAGGAACATACTCGGAGGCCACCGAACAAGCCGGCCCAGATGGGGAAGACGAAAGGGAAGGGAGATGGCGCGACCGATACTGAGGCTGCGGAGGGAGCGGAGCGAGACCAAGCGGCATTGCAGCGGATGCAGGATCGTATCCTGGAGGCCATCGCCACCACAAAGGACGCCCTGCAGCAAGATATAGCTCAGGTGGCGACGGGTTTGGGCCTCCAGAAGGCCGACCACGACAAACTTAAGGACAGGGTGAAGTCCGTGGAGATCACGGTTAAGGAATTAGCCCCGGGCCAAGCCACAATGAAGGCCCAGATGGCGGACGTGATGGACCGTCTGAAGGTGCTGGAAAGGAGGGCCGAAGATGCGGAAAACCGAAACAGGCGCAACAACGTTCGGCTAGTGGGCCTGCCGGAAAAAATCGAAGGCGACGACATGGTGGGCTACCTTGATAATTGGCTGCGGACGGAGGTGGCACCGGAAGGATTGTCCCCCTTCTTCTCCCTGGAGCGGGCACATAGAGTTCCAGCGCGCCCGCCAGCCTTGGGCCTTCCTCCACTGAAGGACTGGGTTCTTTAAGACCCAGCGGTGCCAGGGCACAACACCTGAAACCTTCGTGGGTAACCTGCTCCGGCGTACGAATCACAGAGACACGGGACACTTCCTTCGACGTCAAAGATTCAAGGTTTATTTACTGCAGGGAACACAGAAGTCACGGCAAGTACACCACGTGCAACTTGGGGAGACTGCTTCAAATTGGTTCTGTGGATCGCTCCTTTTATACAGTTTTTACCCATAGGACAACATGGTACACAAAAGTGTACAACCTGGTTCTCACCATTATCCCCCAGAGGGGTCGCTTTGGTCACTTTGAAACACATGAGGTCCGGAACATAAGTGCGGAAACATTTGGCGGTTCCCAACTGTAAAAACCCATCTTCCCACCATTAGCGAATTCCAATCAGCAGTAAAACAGATCGAAATAGGAACAAGGACAGGTGTAGAGGAAGACGGAGACAGTGGGGAGATCGGAAAGGGTGTAAAAGGGGAGGTATCGGGAAACACGAGATACAGGCATCAAAGGGACGTGCCTAATGAGATGCACGGCTGAGACAATAAGTCCGTGCGGCAAGATGAGCCTCGAGCGGCGCCATCTGCTTTACAGTAGCATCCCCCTCGTCATAAAGACACTTACAAAGAACATGTGTCTTCCGCAAATATCTTGGGAGTCCCAGGGTCGCGAAGCGGACATCGTCCGTTCGCTGGCTACTTTGAGGGCAAGAGACAAAATGGATGCCGTATCTAAAATGGAACCCGTGGGTACAGATGAAAAACCCACATAACAAACGAACGGTTTAAGTCAGCACAGCGAAACTGCGCACGCTTACTAAACTCGTCATTTGCGGTTCATAGATACCAGACTCGACCATATTCGTGCGAGTCGAAAACACCACTTACAATTGTCACGGAACCTCAGACGCTCCTTTTGCCCTCATGTAGGCAAGCACTAGTCGGAATCATATTCGATATTCATCAGACCATCGAGATGTTGCTGTAGCATAGCTCTGTCCAACCGAGTCCCCTTGGTAACAGGTGGTTGTCTTATACACGTTGTAGCACAGAGGCCACATAAGGCAGGACCACACTGCACACAAAGGCAACACGTGAACAGGAACACTACAACGACTCCGATGATCATCAGAATCTTCCAACCCCAAGTCGACATCAGGCCCCAAAACCACCCAAGTAGCGTCCAATCCCCTACATCCACGTGTATGGATTCGGAGATCTTATGCAACCTCGAGATGGCTTGATAGACAGTAGGAGCATTATCTGGAATAAAAATGCAGCAGCTCGAATGGATCACCTTACATACCCCACCTCGATCTGCTAAGATGACATCTAAAACCATACGGTTTTGTAACATCATAAGTCTATCCGCCTGAAGTTCTGTGGTGATATTACCAAGGGCACTGGCAGTAATATTAGCTGTCGATTCTACCACTCGAGTCAACTGTCTCAGGTTCCTAATATTGACCATAGGTCCCCAAAACGGGAGGAAACCCTTGAAAAAGTCTCCTGCCTCTTGACCGGCAGTATCCTCTTCGCTAATTACGCCTCGTACAACTCTAGTCTTATGATAATCGGCATCTACAGTGAACGTCGGAGGCAACAAATTTGCAATGAAGCATGAGCCCATGAAGTCAGCGGGCAACCATGCATATGCACGATCATAACAGATAAAGTATGTGCCCTTGGCAGCCAGAAACACAGGGGACGAGACCATCGGCAGTATGTAATTTTCAGTGCAAGCACTTGCTCCAAGTCGGGCTTGCGATCTTCGACCACGACCCATGAGACAAAAATTACCAGTGTGGGGTACGACCCATATCGGAGGCGAGCTTTTAAGCTGCTTTTCGCTAGTGAACGCACTATATTCACCTCTACTTAGGACCCTATAGGCCTGTACCTCTTCTTCGGGAATAAGCGAGGGATCATAGATATCACTATCTAAATCCTCTATTGCTATCGACAAAGGTTTTTGATACGAGGTAGGACCAGAGTAGGGGGAACGTGGTTCTCGAATGGGGTGGAAACCCAGTGCGCTTCGAAACATTGTTTGAAATGCTCGAGCTGACCCTTGGGAACTATACGGTAACACCAGATATGGAATTCCCTTATCCGTAGTATGTGGCATCAACCCACACACCCAACAATTAGTAGTGTTAACCACTAACTGATGCTGATGAAGGAGCTGAATAAAGGAATTGTTGCGGAATTCTACACGTCTAGCCTGCTCGTGTTCCGGTAACATGTGAAAGGAATGGGGAGAAACAGTAGAGGTAAGTTTAGGGTCAGAAGTAGGAGTAGGTGTAGCAGAAGGCAAGAAGTAAGACATCGTATAATACACCCCACCCGCCAATAATGCAGAAGCAGTCAAGAATAATACAAACAGTTGGAATATAAAACATTTGGTACGACTGAGTTGCTGCAGCTTGTATCTGTCAACCTGAGCTCCCTCCAAATCATTCAGCTTCGAGAATGCCATTCCCTACGACCGTCCGCAACGTTTCTTGACGCACTTCGTTCTGTGTAGCAATAGTCAATCCCTAGGAGTTCCCAGGAACCGACGGCCTTTAACCTAGCGTCAAGACCTACTATCCAGAAGGAAGTACGCGCGCGGCCCTACGGCCTTCAATGCACAATATGTATGTATGCAAAAACAAAGTCTCTCAGCTGGAAGCAAAAAGTACAAGGAATGAAGCTCAATACATATACAGGTATAATTACAGTAATACGAAGGTTCAAAACTGATCACAGAAAACGGGATAATGCAGTTGTCAATACAGCAAAGCAGGATCTTTTATTTGTCCTTAGTGCGAGATCGCAAAAAGTATCGGGTTTTCCCAGGACGTGTCTGCTCGTCAAACAAAGGATCCGTCGAAGAGACAGCGTCCTGCTGATCAGTTGAGTGTTCTGGTCTTGAGTCTTTTGATGCTAATTGTTCAACAGTGTCTTTCTGCTGCGCTGAGGATTCTCCAACAGGCTGTGCGTCGCTAAAAGGCACAAACGCCGGCAATGTTTCTGTTTCAGATGACGCAATGCCTCTCCTTACCCACGGGTCTGCCGGCAAAGGAATGGGGACTCTTTTGGTGTGGGTGGCATGCACCCAATTCTTACGTCCCTCGAGACGAACGGCAGTCCTCGTGGCCAGGAGCACTTGATAGGGTCCGGTAAACCTCGGGTCCAGGTTATTCTTGCATGAAAAATTTCTCGTCACCACCCAGTCTCCGGGCTGGAGCTGGTGGCCTGAACCCCCGTCTGCGTCGGCAATGCGTCGTAAACCTGTTGGTGAATTAACCTCAGTTTAGCAGTCAAGTCATGTAGATAATCGATCAACATTGGGTACTCAAGATCAGAGAACATTCCTGGCCTAGGAACCCCCCACACATTCGCAGGACGGCCGAACACTATTTCATAGGGACTAAGCCCTACTCGGGAGTGTACAGTCGCCCTAGTTGACAGTAATGCCAAAGGTAAAGCGTCAGGCCACGAAAGACCAGTCGTAGCCTGAATCTTCGCTAACTTTAGTTTAAGGGTGCCGTTGTACCCTTCAACCAATCCAGCTGACTGGGGATGATTGGCGCTGTGGAATTTCTGATTAATTCCAAGGCCCTTGCACACACTCTTCATCACACTACCCACAAACTCACTTCCGTTATCTGACCACACGACTCTAGGCATTCCATACCGAGGAAAATATTCCTTCAGCAGGATTTTCGCAGTAGACAAAGCAGTATTGTCTTTGAGAGGATAGGCCTCGATCCATCGGGAGAATGCGCAAACCACAACTAAAACGTATTTCAGGTTATTGCATCGCTCCATATGGATGAAGTCCAATTGAATCACCTCAAAGGGACATGAAGGGGGAGCAAAACTGCCAGGAGGAGTTGGGGTTCCTTTGCCAGGATTGTACATCATACACACCATACAATTCTTCACCAGACGTTCAGCACATTTCGTAATGCCATCATTCTTCCACACCGGAGACAACAATTTACAAATACCTTTCACGCTAATATGTGCTAACCCATGCGCCATTGTCACAACGGCCAGCACATACGCATCAGGCAACATCCATCTTTTCTGATCAGTCAAATCAATCCAACAACCATTCGCATCCAACTTTCCCGTACTTTCTTTCCACTTCATCTTTTCAGTCTCGGTGGCCTCATTCTGAATTTCTTTCACACTTTCGATAGTGTCCTCGCACATACTCGATTCTGTAGGCCACCTAACCGAACTCGTCACATACATCCGAGTGCTAAGGTTCCGGGCAGTCTCCTTAGCAGTCTCATCCGCAAACGCATTACCACGACCAACGTCATCCGTCACCTTACGATGCGCACTACATTTAACAATCGCAACTTGCGTAGGCAAAGTCAATGCATCCAAAAGGTCATTCACAAGCTGGCCATGCTGAATCTTCGTACCGTGCGACGTCAAGAAACCTCTCTCTCTCTCCACAATCGTCCAAAACTGTGAGCGACGCCAAATGCGTATTGGCTGTCGGTAAACACATTCACACGTTTCCCTTTTGCTAACACACATGCTCTAGTGAGAGCAATCAATTCTGCAGCTTGGGCAGAATTCTGATTCAACCTTGCAGTCTCAACAACAGTATTCAATGTTGCAACAGCATAAGCAGTAGTCACATCGCCATTCGGCAACTTAAAACATGACCCATCCACATACAAAGTACCATCCGGATCTTCCAATGGGGTGTTTTTAAGGTCCACTCGACCTTTTGTTTCCTCTTCGGTCCTCAAGTAGCAATCATGTTCTGCTACTTCATCTGACTCTGTGCTAATTGGTAACAAAGTTGCCGGGTTCAGAACATTACAACGTTTTATTTGAATGTGGCTTGCCAACAGCGTCAACTCGTACCCAGACAACCTCGCACTCGTCAAGTGCTGAGTTTTCGTTCGATTCAAAAGAGTATCGACTGCATGCGGAACCATCACCGTAAGCATATTATCCATGACCAATCCTGCTGATTGTCGGATGGAGACCGCAGCTGCCGCTGTTGCTCGTAAACAACTCGGCAATGCTCTAGCTACTGGGTCAAAGGTCGAGGAAAAATATGCACATGGACGTTGCTTACCACCAAAAGGTTGCGTTAAGACACTCAAAGCACAACCTTCCCTCTCGTGAACATATAACGTAAACGGCTTACTGTAGTCAGGAGTACCTAACACAGGAGCCGAACACAATGAATCACGCAGTTCAGAAAAACTTTTCTGACATTCTTCCGTCCATGGTAAAGGAGTTGAAACATCCTTGCACGTAAGAGCCACCAATGGTTTCGCTAGCAATGAAAAATTAGGAATCCATTGCCTGCAGTACGACGTGATACCTAGAAAGGCACGCACATCTCTTTGGCACAGCGATTCGCGCAATTGCTGCAATTCTCTCTGGGGTCAACCTCCTTCCCTCCTTTGACAATAAGTGACCTAGATAGGTCACTTCTTGACAACAATATTGGAGTTTAGAAGGGGACACCTTATGATTCAACTCACAGAGATGTTGGAGCAACGATACTGTAGCAATTTTGCAAATGTCCTGAGTATCAGCAGCCACCAATAAGTCGTCGACGTATTGGATCAAGGCCGCACCAACCGGCAACCTAAATGCATCCAGTTGACCCTTCAAGGCTTGGCTGTAAATAGATAGACTTTCACAGTAGCCCTGAGGAGCGCGTTTGAACCGGAAGCTGCGTCCACCAAGAGAGAAACCGAAAAGGTCCCTGCTCTCCTCGGCAATCGGGATGCTGAAAAACGCATTTTTCAAGTCAATCACCGAAAACCATGATGCAGAAGCTGGAATCAGAGTCAGTAGCGCCGTGATGTCAGGCACAACGGGAAATTGAGGAACCACAATTTTATTCACCTCCCGTAAATCGATAACAAAGCGATAAACAGGCGGTTTTGAAGGATCAGTACGTTTAAGGATGGGCAGCACAGGGCTGTTGCACACGTTTCCCCGAGTCTCTTCAATAACGTCTTTCTCGATCAAATCATAGATGATCGCCAACAGTGCTCGTTCACCATCAAGGGAGATACGATATTGGGGAATACGTGGCAAACGCACATTAGATTTCAACTGTACGACATAAGGGGAGATATCAAGTAGGCCCACGTCATTCGGACCCGCGGCCCACAAAGACGCAGGAAGAGAACTCAATTCCGGTGGAAGCTTATCGAGAGACAAATACATAGGAGAGACAACCCTCTCTCCTAACGTAAGCTTTACACCCGCAGGAGAACAATACAAAGTCGCGTACAAACGTTTAAGCAAATCCAGGCCCAAAAGATTTTCACCACAACCCGTAGTCAAAATCAATGGAGCTTCTAGCTCACGTGGCCCAATTTTAAGGGGCAAAGGGCGTGAAACTGGATTGCTAACAGGGGCGCCAGAGAATCCAACGGAAACATTTGTTAAGCCAGACAAAGGTGCGCCAGGGAGTTTCGAATGCATGATAGAACTTTTCGCTGCACCAGTGTCCAACAGAAAAGGCTCAACGACGCCCGATGTAGCAACTGCGACGTAAGGCCCTCTCTGATCAACCGGAACTGATACCACTCCCTCTCCTTGTCTTTGGCTGTCCTAGTAATTACTGTCGTCAGTTCCCTGATCGACGTAATAATCGTCTACATTGTACTGCGCAGATCGTCCTTGCGATGATCCACGTTGATCAAAACAATTATTAGAATTGGATGAGTTATCTGAGCGATCATTCTGAGCACCACGACCTCTACCACGTGATGCCTGCTGGGAACCACCACGACCTCCTCTAAATGAGTTACCATTATTACGTTCGTTCAAAACAGGGCAATTGAATTTAATGTGTCCCTCCTGTCTACAATAAGCACATTGATTGTACCCTAACGAGGATCTTTGGGAAGAGGAGTCATTACGAGGTTGGGATCTGTTCGATTGCGGCTGCGATCTATTCTGTTGCGAATTATTCTGATTCGAACGTGGAGGATACGCTTGCTGAAGCAACACTTTAGTTTTCAATTCCTTCGTCTTTTTTGTCAGCACGGTCGTTCTCTTCTTTCTCCCTATTCTCATAATATTGCGCCGTAGCCAATATCTGAGCCGAAGTAGAAACGGCCCATGCACTTTCCGAATTTTTTAACTTATTGCTCAAATCGGGCAATAAATTCGAAACAAATTTGTCCACAAACAATCTCTGACCACCCTCAGTACCCATATCCTGTCCACTATGATCAATGAATGCTTCCTCGAACCTCGTAAAGAAGTCGGAAACACTCTCATCTTTCTTTTGCTTACAAGCTGACAATTTGTCCCAGTTTACCCTCATAGCTGGCATAAGCGTTTTCATTAATGTTATTATTCGTTGAGGAAAAGCAGTAATCAACTGGTCGGGTTTAGTAGCAGCCACTTGTCCGGCATCTGCCGCTACAATAGCAGCCCAATCACCGCCTAATTCATTCGGATGATTTTCCTGCCGAATCTTAGCCCATACCGGTTGCGGTACGACATTGCCGAACAACATATCGATATCGGCAAGATTCATTACCGTAGCATCTACGAGCTGCGATAATTCCTTATAATACCCTGTAGGATTTTTGAGTGGATCAGGCAAAGATTGCTTCACCTGTAGCACTTCCGATCGTTTCCATGGGAGATGTATCCACATTCTCTGGAAATGCGCCACTGTCGCAGGGTTAGCAGTAGGATCAGCTGGTATCCAAACCGGCGGAACTTCACGCATAGGATATTGGCCAGACTCGTCTGGTTGTTTTTCAATATCCTCAACGAACAATGCATGAGGTATCGGAGCGGGACGAAAAGATAGCAACCGCTCAACAGCACGTCGAACGTTGGTATCCACTATCAGCCCATTTGCGAACTGAAGCTGGAGATCAGACAGAGCGGTGAGCACCTCGTCAGGCGCATCGGCCGCTATTTGATCATAAAGGAACTTACACATTTCATTAAACACATATCTCTGGGTTGGTATATTGAATTGACAAAATGTATCAAGGACAACACGGGGTGGACATCTAAGAGGATTTACCATCCAACCCATCGCCATATTATATAGCGCAACGCGTTCTCTGTTTCCAGGAAGCTGACTACGTCTCTGAGGACCATCGGAACCAGCGGACCCATGAACAGGTCCGAGCGAATGAAAGAAACTAGCCGCAAGAGGAGTAGTACGAGAACGAGTAGAAGGAGAAGCATACGATACAGGACTAACAAGAGAAGGAGTAGAAACAGTAGCAACAGTAGGAGTTAACAAAACAGGAGCAGTAGCAGGAGCAGTAGCGGGAGCAGGAGTATGTGGAAGCGGAGGAGCAGTAGGGATAGCAACAGGCAAAGGAGCAGGAACAGTCGGAAGGGCAGGTGCAGGTTGAGGAACAGGCGGAGGAAGAATAGGCGGAAGAATAGGAACGGCAGGGACCACAGGAACTGCGGTACCCTGTACGTACGGAGGTGGTGACTTCATAGGATAAGACATTAAAGAATCCTCAACTGGCTCTTCCTTCTTTTCCGACTCCGCAGGCAAAGCAGGATAACATTTATCTACGGTCATACGCTGTAGTCTATCAAACACTTCCTTATCCTTAACCTCCTTATCTCGCTGAAATTGCTCTGCTTTCTTCACTATGGTAGCAACATTATCTCGCTGAGTACGTTTATTCTGTCTGATTTCTTTCTGTCGGGCTTCTTTACGCCACAACCGAAAGGCATCAAACATGGCCGGCCTTGACTTTCTTTCGAACAATTTAATCTCTAGATTATCTAAGATCGGGGCCTCGAAGCTACCATGAGGTGGCCAACGAAGGTCGCCGTCCTTCTTCGTGTATTTAATCCAGCAATCGTTAAAGGTAATTGGGCCTAGCCCATGTTTACTATAGAGCTCATAAGTGGGAGTTCCAACCGGAGGTATCGGACACGAGTCCTCCAGTCGGGAATCCGTACCACAAGGTCTGAAACAACTAAACAAAGTACTGCGACCAGGCATCTTGCACACTAGCCGAGTTTCACAAACTTCAAGGGTTACGGGATTTACCAAGTCCCAGCAAAGAACAAAACCCTCGGTTTTTGGCGGCTGCAGTCGTCAAACAACACAACAAAGTACGCTAGCAAAGTGTCACCGACAAAAACACTCACACAGCGCTAACAACAAAAACACTCGCTAAAGTGTCAACAACCAAGAACTCTGGGAGCGACCCACAAATACTTAACTCAAAAATCGATGGCGTCACCAGGAAGGCCCGTCAATCGTCTCGCTCTACCAAGGTCTACGCCAGGCGCCAAAACAGGTCTACAGTCAGGGCAGCAGTCCGTCGCAGCCGTCCGGAGGCGGGAATCTTCGCGGGAAAAGTCTTCGGGCCACTTATTTCGACAACAGGATCGATGAAGCGGAGTGCACCTTCCCTCGGAGATTTCACACGAAGTTCCTCACGATCGTCGGGCTTGGACCGGTACCACTGATGCAGCCCCACGCTGGGCGCCAACTGAAGGACTGGGTTCTTTAAGACCCAGCGGTGCCAGGGCACAACACCTGAAACCTTCGTGGGTAACCTGCTCCGGCGTACGAATCACAGAGACACGGGACACTTCCTTCGACGTCAAAGATTCAAGGTTTATTTACTGCAGGGAACACAGAAGTCACGGCAAGTACACCACGTGCAACTTGGGGAGACTGCTTCAAATTGGTTCTGTGGATCGCTCCTTTTATACAGTTTTTACCCATAGGACAACATGGTACACAAAAGTTTACAACCTGGTTCTCACCATTATCCCCCAGAGGGGTCGCTTTGGTCACTTTGAAACACATGAGGTCCGGAACATAAGTGCGGAAACATTTGGCGGTTCCCAACTGTAAAAACCCATCTTCCCACCATTAGCGAATTCCAATCAGCAGTAAAACAGATCGAAATAGGAACAAGGACAGGTGTAGAGGAAGACGGAGACAGTGGGGAGATCGGAAAGGGTGTAAAAGGGGAGGTATCGGGAAACACGAGATACAGGCATCAAAGGGACGTGCCTAATGAGATGCACGGCTGAGACAATAAGTCCGTGCGGCAAGATGAGCCTCGAGCGGCGCCATCTGCTTTACAGTAGCATCCCCCTCGTCATAAAGACACTTACAAAGAACATGTGTCTTCCGCAAATATCTTGGGAGTCCCAGGGTCGCGAAGCGGACATCGTCCGTTCGCTGGCTACTTTGAGGGCAAGAGACAAAATGGATGCCGTATCTAAAATGGAACCCGTGGGTACAGATGAAAAACCCACATAACAAACGAACGGTTTAAGTCAGCACAGCGAAACTGCGCACGCTTACTAAACTCGTCATTTGCGGTTCATAGATACCAGACTCGACCATATTCGTGCGAGTCGAAAACACCACTTACAATTGTCACGGAACCTCACCTCGCCCAGTGGTGTTCAAGTTGCTCCATTACCGGGACAGAGACTGGCTCTTACAGAGGGCGAGAGAAGCAGGGCCATTTCAAGTGGATAACAACAGAGTCACCATGTTCCCGGACTATACATTTGAGACGCAGCGACTCCGGGCAAACTTCCTGTCCCTCAAACGGGAGCTCCGCCAGGAAGGCATCAAGTACTCCCTGTTGTTCCCTGCCAAGCTAAGAGTGGTGGTGGATGAGAAATCATTATTCTTCACGACCTCCGCGGACGCTTGGGACTGGTGGGACACTTATAAGGCGGGAACGGACGGTGCTAAGGCCAGGGAGGAGGAGGCTAAGGTGGCGCAATCGGTCAGGCAATCCCAACGGATCAGGAGGAACCGCAAGAGGACCGGAAAACCATCGGTGTCGCAGACGGAGGCGGAGAGGCAGGCGGCACTACAGGCGGTAGTGGACTTATCTAGGACCGCCAGGAGTCGGTCCGGGAAGGGCACGGAATCGGAGGACCCGGGCACGGGCTCGGAGACGGGACAATCGGAATTTGGTGGAGCCCGGGGCCCTATTGTGACACCGCAGACTTCGGGGGAGATACTGGAGGCGTGTTGAACTGAACTGGTGGAGTGAACTCGTTGGTTGGACACCGGGGCAATGGGCCCGCAGCAATGGAACGTTATTAATTGAGGTTTTGGGGAGCTGTAATGTGGGGATTGTGGGGTGGAGCGCACGGGGCTGATTCGTTTTGAGGTTATATCGCATTGAGCCACGCCTTACTGGCCCCTAAGGTCACCGCAGTGGGGACTGCGACCATTACCACCTTTCCTCGAGGGGTGGTCGGGAGTGTTGGTTTGGATGGGGGTACTTCCAGTTGCGGGGGGGCCTGTCCTGGGGGGGTGGGAGTTACGAGCAGTTGGGGTTGCTCGGGGGGTAGTTGTTGTTGGAGGGGTTCGGCTTCCTGTTTGGAGAGGGTGGGTGGGTGGGCCCGTGGTCGCGGGACTTATGCGGACATTGTTCTTTGCTCTCTGGTCCGGTTGTGTAGGGGGGGATGGCTAGTACCGGGGCGTTGAAATGTGTGACCTGGAATGTGCGGGGTATGCAGTCCATGACGCGCAGACATAAAGTTCAGGCGTACCTCAAGCGTAGGGGGGTTCATATAGCGTTCCTGCAGGAGACACATCTTAATAAGCAGGAAGGGGCTGCTCTGCAGAGGCGCTGGAGGGGGCAGCTATTTTACACAACATTTTCGGCTTTTGCAAGGGGGGCACTGATTTGGATACGGGCGGGGGTCCCCTTCCAGGTTTCAAAGTCATTGGTGGACCCGGAGGGCAGATATGTGGCGGTGGAGGGGAGGCTGAGAGGCAGGGTGATATCTCTCTGTAATGTGTATGCTCCTAATGTAGACCTACCCGCCTTCTTGTCTACCATCTCGGGCAAATTGGCGGGCTATTTGGCAGGGCCGGTCCTCTTGGGGGGGGACTTCAACTCGGTTGAGGATGTGTTACTAGATAGAGCCCATCCCCCGCTGCGCGCGTCCCCAGTGCATAGGGTCGCTAAGCGTAGGTTGGAATGGCAGGAGAGCTGGGCCCTCACGGATGCATGGAGGGCGTTGCACCCCACCACTAGGGACTATTCCTTTCACTCGCACCTGCATGACCTGCATGTGAGGCTGGATGCGTTTTTTGTTCGGCGTGTGTGCTCCCCGCGGTGGGAGGGGCGGAATACTTGGCCAGGACGCTATCGGACCACAACCCTTTGTTGATGTCTCTGGAATGGATGGTGACTGTTAACTGCGTGCCAACATGGCGCCTGCAACCTGACACCCTGGACGACTTGTTGTTCAGGGAGGCCCTGGGTGAGCGCATTGAGAGGTATTTTGAGGAGAACAGTGGCTCGGCCTCCACGAGGGCGGTTGAATGGGATGCGTTTAAGGTGGTGGTGCGGGGACACTGTATTGGACACACGGCAGGGGCTCGGAAGACTCTGCTGGATGACTTAGATAAGGCTGAGACACGGCTGAGGGACTTAGAGAAGAGGCGCCCGAATCACCCTGAGCTGCAGGAGGGGCTTAGCGGGGCACGGGAGGGGCTGGCGGTAGAGCTGGAGCGGCTGCGCAGCTTCGACCACAAGGCGTACATGACAAGGGCGCATGCGGAAGGTGATAAGGCGGGGTCGATGCTGGCTTGGCTTGCTAACCCCGTTCGGAGGGGTGTGCCGATCATGGGGATCCAGGAGCCAGGGGAGGAGCCCTGCCACACTCAACCCGGGATCCTGAATAAGTTTCGTGCTTATTATTTATTTATTTTAGTTTCTTGTATAGCGCAGGAATCAATCCCGGAAGGGTATCTCCGCGCTTTGCCAGCTAAAACAGTTTATTAGGTAGAGCAGCATTTTAAGTGGTTTATGTGGGTGGGAATGCTTCTTGGAAAAGGAGGGTTTTTAATGCCTTTCTGAAGGACAGATGGTTTGTGGTGGTTCTTAGGTCAGTGGGAAGATTGTTCCAAAGGGCAGGACCAACAGCGGAGAAAGCACGGTCACCCTGTCTGGTCTTCTTTGTCATGGGGGGTTTTAACAGGGCTTGATTGCAGGAGCGCAGGGACCTGCAAGGCTGGTACAGTTCAAGAGACTGGGCTAGGTATTTAGGGCTTACTCCATACAGACATTTGTGCACCGTACAACAGATCTTAAAGTGGATGCGTTGTCGTATGGGAAGCCAATGCAGTTCTTTCAGCAAGGGCTTGGAAGGAGTCCTGGCAGGTGCACCCATGACCAGCCTGGCTGCCGTGTTCTGGACCACCTGCAAACGGCCAACTGCATCCGTACTGGCTAATGTCAGCAGGCCGTTACAGTAGTCCAGGCGGCTGGTTACCAAGGCCTGTACAAGTGTCTTTCTGCATGTAGCAGGAAGGAGAGGAAAGACACGCCTAAGTAAACCAATGGTGTGAAAACACAGACCCGCGATGTAGTTGGTGTGTTCTTTCATGGTCAGTTTTTGGTCAAACTTCACTCCAAGATTTTTAACGTGTGTTTTGGGTACCGGTACTGGGCCAAGGTCGAGTGGCCACCAGTCAGGGGTCCAGAGGATATTTGCTTTGCCAAAGAGCAAGACCTCAGTCTTTGTTACATTGCACTGGAGGCAATTCCTCGCCATCCAGTGTGACACCGCTCTCATACCCTCAGCAAAATTCCCCTTGATTTTGGGGTCAAGGGAGCTGAAAGGGTAGAGGAGCTGAGTGTCATCAGCGTAGGAAACCGGTATGAACCCGTATTTTCGCACAATCTCAGCAAGGGGGGCCACATAGACATTAAACAATGTAGGGCTAAGGCATGAGCCCTGTGGCACCCCCTTCGTGAGCCCCCTTGAGATGGAACGAAAGGGGCCCAGGCTGGTAGATTGTTGGTGATTATGAGGGGCTCTATGAGAGTGGTGGAACGGGAGGGGCGGAGGAGCTTGAAGAGTTCTTGGACGGGTTACAGTTGCCACGAGTGGAGGACTCGGAGGCGGAAGAGCTAGGTCGGCCCATCTCTCTTGGGGAAATAGGTTGTGCTGTAAAGCAGATGGCTAGAAATAAGACCCCGGGACTCGACGGGCTACCGATCGAATTTTATGGTAAATACCTAGAGTACCTTGCCCCACGGCTGCGCGAGGTGTACAACGAGGCACAGGCGAGGGGCCGACTCCCGGGCTCCATGTGCGAGGCCCTCATGATCCCGCTCCTGAAACCGGGCAGAGAGGGTGCGGCTCTGTCCTCGTATCGTCCGTTGTCTATGTTGACGACGGACTACAAGATCCTCAGTAAAATTCTGGCCAACAGACTGCTGGTACACATGACAAGCCTGGTTCACGGTGACCAGTGTGGTTTCATACCGACACGCAACACCACTCATAACATTCGTAGACTCACGAGACTGATGGGTGCGGACTGGCCGGATGCCGTCTCCCCATTTGTCCTCTCCATTGATATTGAGAAGGCATTTGACAGCCTTGAATGGGGATACTTGTATGAGGTGATGCGTCGCTTCGGGCTGGGGGACGGATATATAAAATGGACCAAGGTCCTGTACACCGAGGCGGTAGCGAGGGTTCGGGTGGGCACACTGATCTCGAGACAATACCCGATTAGGCGTGGCACTAGACAGGGTTGTTCCCTATCCCCGCTCCTATTCGCGTTGGCGATGGAACCCTTCGCGGCGGAAGCCAGACTGGGCCGCCACTACGCAGGTTTATCATTTAGGGGGAGACCGCAATTCATCTCCCTGTACGCAGATGACCTGCTGATGTTTCTGGCCGATGCGGGCCCCGAACTCCAGGGGGCGCGGCAGCTACTGGGGCAGTTCGGCCGGTTGTCGGGCCTGAGGGTCAACTGGCCTAAATCCTGTCTGTTCCCCCTGAGGCCGGGAGAACCGTGCCCACTCACTGCTCAGGAACTCCGGTGGGAGCCGCGTTGCCTGCATTATTTGGGGGTCTATGTTTACCACACCCCGTCCGACCTACTGGATGGCAACATCACTCGCTGTATTAACGCCCTGCGGGGGTCCATGGACTTCTGGGCAACTCTGCCGTTATCCCTGGCTGGTAGAATCTCCCTGCTTAAGATGATAGCCCTGCCCAGGCTTTTGTACTATTTTAGAACACTCCCGGTATGGGTCCCGAGCTCTGTTTTCAAACGCCTGAGGTCATTGGTCATAGCCTTCTTGTGGGGCACGGGAAGGAGGCGCATAGCGCTCGACACTCTGTTGCGCCCCAAAGATGACGGAGGTATGGCGGTGCCGGATTTTGAAGGATATTACTTAGCCGCGCAGCTGCAGACCTTTACTCAGGAGGTGGCGAGGGTGTATAGAGGCCCCGAGGACGCGAGAGTGGAAGGCACCCCGCGACATGTTCTGGCGTATATTACGCTGCACCAGAAGCTCCGGGTGGGAGACCTGACGGTCGAGGAGCAGACGTTCCGGCTTTGCTGGGACCGGGCCCGTAAGCGGGCGGGTGTCCGCCTTATGTATGCCCCCGAAATTCCGCTGGGGATGGTCACCGCCCTCCCACATGGAGGCGACTGGTCGCGCTTGCTAGGATGGGAGGAGGCGGGAATACAGATGCTGGGTGACCTTTACGAAGATGGGGTGTTGCTGCCGTTCCAGGACCTGCAGGAGCGATTTGACCTTCCGAGGGGCGACTACTTGCTGCACGCAGCAGTCACGGGCGCTATGCAAGCTCACTGGGGGGAAGGGCTGCAGGAACCGGGCACCTCGATGGCCTGCCAGTACACCATGATGGCGGCGGGAACCTTTAAGGCTGTCACGTGCCTGTACGCTAGGATGCAGCGGGAGGTCTTACAGCCTTTGGCAGCCCTGAAGGCCAAGTGGGAGCTGGACCTTCAGGTAGAGATACCAGACACGACCTGGGGCCAGTTGCTGAGGCGGGCTCGGAAGAGCTCGAGAAATACCAGGTTTCAATTGATTCACTTCTATATCATTCACAGGGCATACCTCACCCCCGGGAAAATCCAACAGTATTTTGGGGCGACCGACGCTGCTTGCCCCAGATGTAATACAATTGGGGCGGATTTGTGCCATATGCTGTGGGATTGCCCCTCTCTGGGAGACTATTGGCAGGAAGTTGGGCGGGCCCTTAACGTCGCGACAGATAGGGATATCCAGTTTACTAAAGCGGTTGGCGTCCTTCATTGGTTCCCGCACACGCCTAGGAACAAGATGACTAGTAAATTTATAGACTTAGGGCTTATTCTGGCCAAGCGGGAGATCACAAGAAACTGGAAGTCCAGAGTGGGGCCCACGTATAAAAGATGGTATGGGGAATGCCTGAGATGGGCCGCGTGTGAAAGTACCCTACGGTACCAGATGGCCTGGAGGTTGAATGACGAGAAAGCTCTGGAAAGGGCGACTGCATGGGAAGTGATGGTGCAGGCGCTCCGGGATGTGGACGATGAGGGGCAGGATGGCGAGAGCGAACTGGACAGGGCAGCCCCTATCACTACACAGGAGAACACATCTTAGCGAAAGATTACTTCCTCCTGCATCACACCGGACACTTTTACACTGTTAGTCCAGCGCAGAGCGACCACGGGGGAGGGTGGGTAGGAGGCTGTTTTGGAGGGATGTTGGGGTACCGAAATTTGGGGAGGGGGAGGGGTGAAAATCGCAAAAGCAACCCAGGGTTATTTGCCTAATGCAGCGGTCAGACGTTGTAAGGAGCTACGAGAAGTGGGCAGGGATGAGGTCACCCGCACCAAGGTTGAGGTGAACCCCCCGGATGGAGATCGACTGGATCATATTGAGCCTGTACATGTTGTATTCTAACTGATAATTATATTGTCTGTACATTTCTATTGGTGATGCAATAAAAATGATGTTACAAAAAAAAAAATGAATGTGCCTGCGGCAGTGGAAGGGGATGATATCAAGGGCTTCTTAATCTCGCTCCTGACACATACAGTTTTTAAGGACCACCCGGGAATTGATCTAAGCTATGAAATACAGAGAGTCCATAGAGACCCATGTAAAGGGAACACTGGTAGGTCGAAGCCCCGGAAAATCTTGGTTAATTTCTTATCTTATTCGGTAAAAGAACAAATCCTGTCCGCAGCTCTGAAGGAAGGCGCTATCCCCTCTCCATTTGCAGATCAGTCTTACTTTTCATTTTGTATTAGATCAGACATTTCTCACAGAACAGCAGAGAGGCAATGGGAGCTGGGGAAGAGATTACCAGAGCTGAATGGATTGGGGGCAAGGGCCCAACTGAGGTTCCCAGCGACATTGCGTGTAATGTGGAACAACCACATGCACATGATCCGCTCTCCCCAGGAAGTCGACACCCTAATAGCAAAGATAAAGAATGAAAAACAGGGAGGGGAGTTAGAGGGGTGAAAATAGAAGTTTAAATAAAAATCTCAAGCCAAACCGCCAGTTTAAGTCTACATTATAATACGTTTTTTACGAAAAAATCCAGAGGGAGAAAATGCCCGAATAGGCGCTTAGCCTTTTTTGGTAGGTAGGGTTCCTCAAGGGGCTAAAGGGACAGGGAAACACGGGGTGGTAGGGTGGGAAGGTCAGATGGGGAGGGAGGACAGGGTGGTAGGAAAAAAAATCTCTCATCTCACAGATTAAACAACGTTGTAGAGGCTGTTCTTTAAGTAAGGGTGGTAGGATGGAAAAACAAAATGAAGGGTCATAATATTAGATTCATTTCTTGGAATATAAATGGCTTAAGATGCTCAAGACGACAAAGATTAATCTTTAAATACATAGAGATGATGCCAGCAAAGGTTTGCTTACTACAAGAAACTCATTTAAGCCAAATAGAATCTGAGAACATCTTTTCTAAACTCCCCTGGCTACAATGTTTTTGTCACTCACAGCAATCGGGGCACTGCCGAGGGGTGGGATATTGGTTAAGAAAGGTCTTCAACTGCGAGATAAAATCGGTTTTAACAGACCAATCAGGGAGATGGATTATCGCCGAGCAAAATTTGGGAGGGGAAAAAATTACATGCAGTTCTTTTTATGGTCCCAATGTGGACAACCCCTCTTTTCTGATTAAATTGCAAGATAATCTTATTTCAGCGTTGCCTCCAATAATTGTTGGAGGTGACTTCAACATTTGCCTCGATCCAGCTAAAGATAGGTCCAATTGTAGTTGTATTATCGGATCTCCAAGATCTAGAAGGGTTTTGAAGAATCTTCTCCTTGATATCAATATTGTGGAAGTCTGGAGAGCAAAGATGGGGCTTTCACAGGGTTTTACTCTCCATAGTAAAAAAAAACACCATTTGGCAAGGATAGATTATGTCTTAATTAATAAAGAATCCCTAGATAAGATCTAAATATATTTCTGTAGCATCTAGTCATCTCTCGGATCACACCCGTTTACTTTTTACATTTTCAACAAATAGGCCATGTCTACAGTCGAGGTGGACCCTGAATAGAGCCTACCTGATGGATACAAATATTATTCAGGTAATAAAAGCGGCCTCAACTGAATTTTTTACTATTAATATGGGGTCTGCCTCAATGGATCATGTGTGGGACGCATATAAAGCTAATCTGAGAGGGGTGCTCGGTACTCAACTAAGAGTTAAAAACCAGGAAATGCTCTAGAACTGCAGTCTCTCGAGTCAAGAATATCGGCCCTTGAAAGAAAAAAGGATTCAAGTAACTCAGGAAAATCCAAGGGGCTTGGTGCGATTAGAAGAAGACCTTGAGAATGCAAGACAAAAAGTAAGGATCTTCCTGGATGGGAAATGCAAGGCCCAATGGCAAGCACGAAACATGGAAAACTTTGAGTATGGGGAGAGAGCGGGAGCATTGCTTGCGAGGAAAGCAAGAGTAGACCGGACAAAAAATGACATAAATGAACTTATTATAGATAATCTGGGAACAAAATCTAGAAACCCGGATGATATTCAGAATTGTCTTCGGTCTCGATTTACAACCTTGTATAGCGAGGAAATAACACCTTCCCCCGAGGCAATTAGCTCATGGCTTAGGGATAAGTCCATGCCTGTTTTAACTAAAGCAGCTAAAGATTCATTGGAAGCACCCATCACAATGGAGGAGATGAAGGCTCAAATCCAGAGGGCAAAAAACAAAAAAGCAGCGGGCCCCGACTCCCTCCCCAATGAAATCTCTAAACTGTTAAGTGATGAGCTTTTGCCCATTCTCCTGATTCTTTTTAACTCAGTTTATTCCACCTCTGGGGGGGTCCCAAGATCTAGGAAAGAGGCTACAATAGTCTTAATTTTGAAGCCAGGGAAAAATCAGTTGTTGGCTGACTCCTACCGACCAATCTCCCTGCTGAATGCCGACTATAAAATCTTAGTGGGCATTTTAGCAGGGAGGCTGGCAAAGCTTGTATCAAACCTAATTAATCCCGACCAGAAAGGTTTTATGGTGGGAAGGTTTATCCAGGAGCAAACCCAAATCATTGATCTGGGTGAGAAGAGGAATGATCCTTTAGTAGTTGTGGCCTTAGATGCCACTAAGGCATTTGATTGAGTGTGCTGGAGATATATCTGGGGGTACTTGAGATGGTGGGAATGGGTCCGATATATAACTTTAAAAAAATGCTATTCGGACGTCAGCTAATATATTAGTAAATGGCTCCCTGATTCGAAGTTTCAAAATAAAGAGGGGAACAAGGCAGGGGTGCCCCCCTCTTATTTAATATTTACATTGAACCCCTGGCACAAATGATCAGGATGGATAACGTCATCACTCCATTTAAATCACAAGAGTATCTGTGTAAAATAGCTCTCTATGCAGACGATGTTATTATATATACAAGCGATCCCAATATTGCCATCCCCTGGATTGAGACATTGCTGCAAGAGTTTAGTACAATGTCAGGGTATCTAGCCAACTCGACTAAAACAGAGATCATGTGCTGGAATACGGTGTACAGGGGTGGCCCAGAAAGTGGGGAGTTAGGTATTTGGGGATTAAAATTGTAAAAGATCTAAAGAAAATCCCCATGTTAAACCTGGCTAAGGTTGAAAAAGACAGAGTACATCTTTGCAAGGTGGAAAAATCTCCCGCTGTCTATTTATGGCAGGGTGAATTTACTAAAGATGACAGTACTCCCCAAACTGACCTATTTGTTTAATACTATTCCCCTTACTTTCCCACAGAAAACTATCAACATAATCCAGGGCAAGATTTGAAGTTTCATATGGGGACAAAAAAGTGCTAGACTGTCATGGAAGAAATTGAGAAGGGAGCTTTGAAAAGACAGCTTGGCTCTACCAGATATTAATTGGCATTTCAGTTTAAAGGCATTAGGATGCTGCTTACAACAACGGCTGAATCTAAATGGGGTAGTCTTTTGAGGGTAATGGCCACAGCAGAGGGAGACAATGGGCAAGGTCGATTTTTGTTTAAATTTGGTGCGCCCAGATTTTTTAAACTAGTACGCCTAAAGATTTTAAAAACTGCCCTGTCAGCGTGGTATAAATTGAGGCGTATCTAGGGTTTGGGGGTATTTCTCTAATCTAGCCCCAATATGGGACTCTCCGGGGATTCAGGAGTGCTTGAAAGACAGCTTAGCGGTTCCATTAAAGGGGGCAGGATTGCAGATATGGTCGGATCTGGTAGATTCGGATGGTTTACTCCCCTGGGAATACTTATCGGCCAAGATTGGTCCCATATTTTTAAGATTCAAATATATCCAATAAAGATCATGGTATGAAGCAGAAGAGGGTGAGATTAAAGGGAACTGGGATCTGGAACAGTTTTATTTTAGATCCGCATCCAAGAAAAGAAGAAATAGCTTATTGGTATGCAAAGCTGCTCGAGGCGGAAGGCAGAGATCCCCCCCAAATCCGCTGTGTGGAATTCCCTCCTCCAGGCCTGTCGGGCAGAAGAAAGATTTGAATCTTCTCTTAAAATCTTATACAAATATATAAAGCCAGCGAGATTAAAAAGGAATCATTTTTTTGTGTTGAATAGGCTTTATTTTTACCCCTGCCAAGATTGTGAAGTTCGCTCCAAGTCCGACGCCCAAATGCCCCAGATGCAGCACCGATAAGGCTGATGATCTTCATATGTTCTTTCACTGTCTAGAGCGAACTGTATTTTGGGAGAAGGTGAGGGAAATTTTGGTTGCAATTTTCAGTATAGAGGTGGAATTAGACATCAATTTGGTAATTTTTGGTAAGAACGACTCCACAGCTGAGGTGCTCTCGGAGTCGTAAAAAGGCCTATTACTGTATCTGATAATCCTAGCCAGGAGGGAAATATGTCTAAGGTGGAAAGACCGCCCCCTCCCTAGAGAAAGCTGGGTTCAAGCCATATTAAACATCGCCCATATGGGTCAGGGGGATCTGTCGGAGAGTCAGCCCAACATATGGTCCCCGCTCCTGGACTGGGGTCGATATTTACATCTGATAAACTTTTAGAATAAAGGTAGCAATTTCCCGGTCCAATGATTACACCTGACCTCAGTCACAAGAGGTTGCCCGGGGGGCTTGGATCTATGCAGTGAGCCGAAGGGCGCCCAGTTGGATCATAGTCAGCTTGTAAACCTGCTCAGATCTAAGGTGAGATGAGGACAAAAAAAAATATTTTAAAAAAAAAACCACACACACAGTGGTGACAAACTCATCACTTCTGGGATGGGGCGGCTACATGTGAGAGGCAGAGATCAGAGGCCTATGGTCTCGGGCAGAGGCTGACCTCCACATCAACCTTCTGGAGCTACTGGCGATCTGTCTTGCACTGAAAGCATTCCTTCCCTCTGTCCGGGAAAGTGAAGTGCAGGTGTTCACGGACAACACAACCGCCATCTGGTACTGCAACAAATAAGGCGGTGTAGGGTCGTGGACCCTATGTTAAGAAGCCCTCGGTCTTTGGACATGGCTGGAACATCAGGGCATATCCCTGGTGGTTCAACACCTGCCATGTTCACTGAATGCCAGTTTAAACAAGCTCAGCAGCAGGTGCATGTTGGATCACAAATGGTGTCTTCATTCGGAGGTGGTGCAAGGTCTCTTTAAACAGTGGGGAGAGCCTTGGTTAGATCTATTCGCCACCGAAGAGAACGCACAATGTCAGCAATTTGGAATTTCCAAGGCAGCACAGGCTAGGTGACTCTTTTTGTTGTGAGTGGAGTTGCGGTCTTCTATACGCCTTCCAGGCTATACCACTTCTGCCTAGAGTGCTGAAGAAGATCAAGCGCAACCGTGCCCAAGTCATTCATATGGGCACGAAGAGTCTGGTATGCCAAGCTGCTCAACATGGCCATCGATACCCCCGATCTGACTGCCTCTTCAGGAGGATCTTCTGTCGCAGCAGCAGGGGACGGTCTTCCACCCGAACCTGTCCAGCCTCCACCTCCTTGCATGGAGATTGAGCGGCGGCAGTTGACGTCATTTGACTTGCCTCCTGAAGTCTGTGATGTAATCTTGGCAGCCGGGCGTCCCTCCACTAAGACGGTATATGCCTGCAGATGGAATACATTTGTGGCATGGTGCACAGCAAAGGCTGTGGTTTCCCCTTTCTGCGGTTCTCTTGTTCGTCCTGTCTTTGGCCGAGCAGGGCTCCCTTAAGGGCTACCTCTCGGCCATTTCAGCCTTCCTCAGGCTTCCTGATCAGCCTTCTCTTTTCAAGTCCCCTGTTGTAAACAGATTTCTCAAAGGCATTGCTAATTTTTTTTCCTCCCGTTCCCTTCGAAATGCCTCAGTGGGACTTGAACCTGGTACTTACTTTTCTGATGTGTGCTACCTTTAAGCCGCTACATAACTGTCCTCTCAGACTCCTCACTCTGAAAACTGCTTTTCTGGTGGCCATCACCTCTGCACGCACAGTGAATGAGCTACAAGCTCTGTCTTCCAAGCCTCCTTTTCTTGCTTTTACTCCGGACAAGGTCGTCCTCAGAATTCAACCTTCCTTTCTTCAAAGGTGGTCACTTCTTTTCATATTAGCCAAACTTCTTTCCGCATCCTTCTAAAGAGGGAGATAGGATCAACCGTCTGGATCCAAAATGTGCGCTCTCCTTTTATTTGGATCGCACCAAACCATTCCGAGTGGATGACCAGCTTTTTGTTGGTTATGAGGGCGCTAAGAAAGGTTGGTCCATGCACAAACGGACCATCTCCAGGTGGGTTCTTTGGCAAAGAAGGAGTCTCCAGTGGGGCTGCGTGCACATTCCACCAGGGTGACAGCAGCTACTACTGCTTTGGGATGGAAAGTTCCCCCCCTCCTCCTTAAATGACATGTCCGGCAGCTACGTGAGCAACACTGCCCACATTCTCCAAGTACTACTCCCTGGACAGCCAAGTCCGGAGAGATGGCTTCTTTGGCCGTTCGGTTCTGAAGAACTTTCTGGTGTGAACTTAGTTTGCAGATCCTCCTTTGGGATTAGTATTGCTTGATTTTGTTCTGGGAAGGACATGGCTTTTGTAGTTCGGACTGGACTGTTCCCATGGGGCACAGGGTCAGAGCTGATTTGCATATCGCCATTGTCTAACCCAGGGTGGTGTGGAGTGCAAAAAAACGATGGATTTGGGCCCAGATCTTTGGACTGGGGTGAATGTGTGACATTGATCCACATTCTGTCCATCACCTGTTTTGTTTGCAATTGCTGGGGTTCTAATCTATTCTAAGGTAAGGAATCTATAACTAACTTGTTTCTTTCAGATGAGCAAGTTACTTACCTTTGGTAACAATATATCTGTAAGAAACTTAGCTTAGTTATGCATTCCTTAATGCCCCACCCATCCTGCGAGTTGACTTCTAGGGTTAAGGACATCCTTTCAGAGCCCTTGTTTTGTGCACCAGTGGTCAGTGTCTTTCATGGCTCTGTGCTTTTGGCGTGTACAGAACTGACAGCGCGCGAGGGCGGCGTCTATGTAGCTTCCGTGAAGTCATTCCGGGGACCTAGACGCCAACGTTGCACGTGGAGTCGACCGACCCCACCTTCCGACTTGCAGGGCTACTGCTGACCAAAAACTTTCTGGATCCAGTCTGACGCCTGGGGGTAATTCTAGGGTAGGGAATGTATAACTAACCTATGTTTCTTACAGCTATATAGTTACGAAGGTAAGTTACTTGTACAACAAGATGATGGGCAGAGTGCTGAAACTTTTTAACGACTCACGCCCGTTTCACAAATCTGGGTTTAATCCATTGTTCTTTTGCTCACTATGCCACCCCAGTTTGGACCCAGCCACATGCAAATCAATCTTGACCCGGTTCACAAAATATGGCATAGGATAAAGAAGCAACTCTGACTGACATGGGGTTCTCTGATGGGTGGATAGCACTGAAGAGACCTGGTTCTGCTCTCCAGGACTCAGTGTAGAAGGCCCAATGTCCTATAATGTGGAGATACCTGAAACGGTCACTCGGAAACTTGGTAGAGGTTCAGGGGACCCCTGGCCTGAACACTTGCGATACAGTATGGACAGGGACATAGTGTTGATGGTTCAAATTAGCTTATGCTTTAAAGGAAGATAATGCTGTGGCAGAATATGGGGTAGGATCTTACCTGTCAAGAACTTTACTGACACATGATTTGGTTGTATATTACACAGAGGACAGCAGAAGATTGGGCGATCCACTAAAACCTCAAGCCAGAACTCTGGCTCTGCTCGAGATCCTGTTGGAACCTCGAGGCCTTGACGAGCCAAGCGTTCAAGTAGCATCTGTCTACCTCCCTCTCCCAGGACGTGGCGTTGTGGCCAAAGCTCCCGACTTTGGCGCTGGGGAATCAGGTTCAAGTTGGCGCATCGGGTCAACATCTTGTGGTTCTGGGCAAATCACTTATTCTATTGTATGTGAGTCAAGACTACTAGTTGTAAAAAAAACACAAAAAAAACTATGTTGATCTACTAGACTATAATGTTGCTCTACACTCATCTGGGCCATATACAGGTTTTACATGACCGCTGTTTTGCCTCTTAGTTGACTAATGGTTTGTTTAAAAATCTCTGTTAATATGCATTTATCAGTGCGGCGCTATTACGTGATGTATTAATGTCTAGGTCAACCTGTTTAGTGCGCATATATATTTTGAATTTTTGAAGAGCTTTTATCATCTTACCTGATGTTTGTTGTACGATTGTGGTAGCAAACATTTCGGGGTTTGTGCACAGGCTGTAAGGGCCGCTATCACTGTTGATTTGTTGGCTTGCCCATCTCTATAGCAGACACATAGGATCTAGATGAAGGAATAGGTCTTGATGGAGGAATAGTAGGAAGCCCTTATTTACTAGAGAATCTTAACACTGCAAGGGACAAGTCATTCTCATTGTGTTACTGAGCCTTCAACAAGGGATGGAAGTCGTCAGAAATCTAGCTAACCCTAAAGCAATGACGCAGAGAGGAAACAAATTCAAAACTTTAGCCACAAGAACCTTTTGTTTATCTTGAACCATGAGGAGGCAGATTCCTTTATAGTTTACCATCTTTGCGCCATCTGCCTCATACGGAAAGGAAGAGGCTGGATGCAGCGGGGAAAATCCTAGAAAGAGCAGCTGAATAAATGTGTTGTACAACAAAAACAAATGCTATATTCATTGCTACATCAAAAGTAGAGATGGGGAAGTTCATGCAACACTTCCCAGAAAAGAGCTAGAAGAGTGCACAATTTATTCTTAGTGTTGTGGAGGAGCCTTCGGGGAAGCCTTGTTAAGACTTGCCATAAGTCTTCCTTCATTGGACTCTGCAAACCAATACATGTCCAGGCCTAGCATTGCTGCAAGTATCTACATGTAAGCCAGAAGTTCAGTTCACAATCATTGATGTGCCATTCACTGTTGAAAGGAAAAGTATGAAACAGCAGAAACTCGGGTCGCCTAGATTAGAGGCTCTTGAAGCCAAACAGGACAAGGTTGCTATCCTTATTCCTCAAGCCCAACAGGGCAGAATGAACTAAGATAGATATCGTTGGCAATCTCCCAGTGAGCAAAGACCATTCTTGTGAGAAAGGCAGAAGATCACAAACTTCGAGCAGTAAAGTCCATTCGAACAAATGCCTGATTCGTCCCCTCCAGTTGCACAGCACTTGGTGGTTGACCTGCCGGGGGACTATGTGCCACAAAGATGGAATGAAGAGAGGAAGAACCTGTGATAAATATATTAAGTTGTGATTATTGAATAGAACTGGTGCAGAAAACGCCCACAATACAACCACACAGAAAACTCAATCCACGGCTGCAACAAGAGGTTGAAGGGTTCCTGCTCAAGGCGCAGCTGAAAAGGTTCCACACATGGAATGGAACCAGACACCCGCTATTAAAATAAAATCGGAATGACCCGTTCCGTAATTAAACTTCTAGATGCAAACACTACAAAACATTCTTATCTCAGAAATGGTGAGGTCTTGACAACCGTTGATCTCATAGACTCCTAGTGTAACATGCTAAGGAGTATCAAAATATCTAGGGTTTGTCCTTTAGGTTATTCACGATCATTTCAAAATGTTGCCTTTTAGCATGAAACCTGCACCCACTATCTTTTTCAAAATATCTGGTTGTGGTGAATCCACATTTAAAATGACCTACAATTCAGATGTGCCCATTCCCAGACGATTTGCTGTCAAAGGGAACCTTGTTCCAACAGTGTCTAACAAGTACAAACTAAGTAATGCAACAACTATCTTAGTTTGGGTTCGTCAGCAGTAAAATCCATCCTGTTCAAACAATAGATTTTCTTTGGAGTGGAGCTGGACATCAACACAGCAGTGGCAGCCTCAACACAAAAGAGACTACTAGTGTTTTAGAAGCAAGTTTGCCTCGAACAAATGCTAGTCTTTTACAGAGAACTGTGATGTAAATGATGTGATAGATGACATCCTGCAATCCCATGTGAACACCAGCATATTAGACAGATAGTCGTTAACAAACGAGTGATCTCAGTCACTGGGGGATGGTAAGGACCTTGTGGTTGTTACAAGAAGAATTGAAGTTGTGAGTACACAACTACATGGCTAAAGGCAGAACCAATCAATCAATCAATCACGGCATTTATATAGCGCGCTACTCACCCGGGAGGGTCTCAAGGCGCTGGGGGAGAGGGGTATGTTACTGCTCGAACAGCCAGGTCTTGAGTTGCTTCCTGAAGGAGAGATGGTCTTGGGTTCGCCGAAGGTGAATGGGGAGGGAGTTCCAAGTCTTGGCTGCCAGGTAGAAGAAGGATCTTCCTCCGGCGGTTGCTCTGCGGATGCGTGGTACGGTGGCTGGTTGATCGTAGCTGCCGCGTGGGCGTGTAGAAGGTCATGCGGTCGTTGAGGTACTTGGGGCCCAGGTCGTGGAGAGCCTTGTGTGCGTGGGTGAGGAGTCTGAACGTGATTCTCTTGCTGACGGGGAGCCAGTGCAGTTCTCTCAGGTGTTCGGTGATGTGGCTGTGTCGGGGGGTGTCCAGGAAGAGTCGTGCGGAGGCGTTCTGGATGCGTTGGAGTCTTCTCTGGAGTTTGGCTGTGGTTCCGGCATAGAGGGCGTTCCCGTAGTCCAGTCGGCTGGTGATGAGTGCCTGGGTGACAGTCTTCCTGGTTTCAGTGGGGATCCATCTGAAGATCTTGCGGAGCATGCGCAGGGTGTTGAAGCACGAGGAAGAAACGGCGTTGACTTTTCTGGTCATTGACAGGGAGGAGTCCAGGATGAAGCCCAGGTTGCGTGCGTGGTCCGTTGGTTTGGGAGCGGTGCCCAGGGCCGGGGGCCACCAGGAGTCATCCCAGACGGAGGGTGATGATCCCAGGATGAGGACTTCTGTCTTGTCTGAGTTCAGTTTAAGGCGGCTGTTCCTCATCCAGTCGGCGACGTCTTTCATCCCTTCGTGTAGGTTGGCTCTGGCGGTGGTGGGATCGTTGGTGAGGGAGAGGATCAGCTGGGTGTCGTCGGCGTAGGAGATGATGTTGAGGTTGTGTTGGCGTGCGATGGCTGCGAGGGGGCTCATGTAGACGTTGAAGAGGGTCGGGCTGAGACAAGATCCTTGTGGTACGCCGCAGATGACTTCGGTGGCCTCGGATCTGAACGGAGGGAGGCGGACTCTCTGGGTTCTTCCGGTGAGGAACGAGATAATCCATTCCAGCACTTTCTCTCGGATTCCGATGTTGCTGAGGCGCTTCACTAGGGTTCGGTGGCAGACCGTGTCGAACGCTGCGGAGAGGTCCAGGAGGATGAGGGTCGATGTTTCCCCGTTGTCGATCAGGGTTGTGATGTCGTCGGTGGCTGCGATCAGGGCGGTCTCGGTGCTGTGGTTGGCCCGAAATCCGGACTGCGAGTGGTCGAGGGATCCGTTCGTCTCGAGGAAGGCGGCAAGCTGTTTGTTGACGGTCTTCTCGATGACTTTGGCAGGAAAAGGAAGGAGCGAGATGGGACGGTAGTTCTTGAGGTCGGTGGGGTCCGCCGTTGGTTTCTTCAGGAGGGCGGTCAGCTCGGCATGCTTCCAGCTCTCTGGGAAGGTGGTGGTGTGGAAGGAGGAGTTGATGGTGTCTCGGAGATGGGGTGCGATGGTGGCAACGGCTTTGTTGAACCAGTCCTCAAAGTGACAACAATGGATGTATACAGGTTTGGGTAACTACAAATACATGTAATTGGACACCAGATATACACTGTAACTAATGGCAATGGTTGCAGTTCATACTGTTCAGTGTCTCAATAAAAATGCTCCTGGGGCCGCATTATACATACGCTGTATTTTCTGTTTGTGCCACGGTGCACTTTTCAAACGGTGTGTAAAGAAGGACAAGGCACTGTATTACAAAGAATGTGCATCCCCCCCATGGAAGCTGTACCAGCACATTCAAGTCGAATACGGACTGGCTGCTTCAAAGCTGCTCTGTTTCACAGTGCAGGCAGGAGAGAGAGATCTCCTTGCTGGGAGGTCTGGTGAGTGACTTCATCCGCCTGCAGGGGGATTTATGTTTCCTTCACCCCCAAGAGGGCTGCCTTTAGGGGGCACAATGAAAGAGCACCACCCTTGAGTGGTGCATTTTCAGTGTGCCTCATAAAGGCCTCTTTGGTTCTGTGCCCGTACTGTATTATGGACAAAGGAGCAGAGGCAAAGTGATTTTCTCATTTGCATGGAGCCACACCCCCATATAAATGAGGGAATGCCCTCTAAAGATAGCGCTGGTGCTATATGTGCGCTAGCACTCTCAGTATTACGGAAGGGGCTGCACATGCGTCTACGGCCCATTCTGTAATACTTAAGCGCCCTTTGGGGCACACAAAACGGGCGCACAAGCCTGGTGCGCCCCCAGGGCACTTGCTGTAATACAGCCCACCTGGTTGTAATCTTGGATGCACAAACTAAGGGTGGAGTGACATGCCTGTTGCAGGTGTGTGTTCCTATCTTATCCTGTTAACCATGTAATTGTGGGAATGAACAGGTTCAACTGAAAACGAGCATTCGCAGGTAGCTGTTCATAGTTTTTTAGGTGTAAATCTGCCAAATTTAGTTCCCTGTAGAACAGTAGCAGATTTGCACTTAACCTGTATAGAACTACAAATTGAGAAGAATGGGGAAACGGGTGTCTCCTTAGGAAGACACCTGATAATAATTACAAGTTGAAGTGCATAAATTCCTTCCACACCCTGAGTTCTGCCCTCTTCCTCTTGTACTGCATATTGTTGTGAAACCAGCGACCAGCTACAGCAGGCGATTCCAACCAGTAGCTTTTGAGCTACTGGTAGCTCAACAGTTATTTGTAAGTAGATCTCTGGGTGCAGCCTAGTCTAGAAAATTAGTTGGCTTATATTTGTATATCAAAATTAAAAAGCATGCAGTTGAGAGGAAAATGTGTGTATTCTCAGAGCTCATAAGCTGGTGTTTTGAGAAAAATGGTTGAATTTCCAAAATATTCTGAAAGGTGATAAAAATCAAAAGGTGTTTGGAAGACTTATTCCTAATAATAACTTGGTGCTAGGGTCATTGCAGTAATTTACTGTCACGTATTACCCATGTAAAGGCATTCCACATTGACAAACCATTTTTATATTACTGATGGCAACTATGCTTGATGAACTGGATTGATCACTGCTGGTAATCTTTGCACCCTTTGGCCACTAATGCAATGTTGTCTAATGTGATAATTATTACATTGTTTATAATATTAGTAGCTCAGGAGGATTTCATTGAACATAAATAGCTCTTTTACAGAGAAGGCTGGAGACCCCTAAGCTACACACTCTGGAAGGCAGACACCCCCATTTGAGAGGAAGAGAAACTTCACTGTTGGTGACAAGCATTGTAGTAAACTTCATAGTTAACCACTCATGTGACTCCCCACACTCTAATCCAAGCGGTTACAGATGTTGTGAATGCTTTGGAGCTAGAGGGAGGCACCATGCTCATTTGAGGCACGGAGAAAGGAGTTCTACAAATGCTTTTTGCCAGTGCTGTTTAGCATTGGCACAAAAACAAGCCTTTGCAAAGCCAATAGTTTTAACATCACTATGGTAAATTCAGAAGTAACGCACAGATAGAAACGTAAATGTCCCACATAACAATAAAAGCATCTATGCTCCTGCTGGGACAGGGCTAGAACCCAATCCATGTCTCCATTCTAACTATAGATTGTGTCAAGAAAGTACTTACTGTATTAGTTGTAAATGTTAACCATGCTAATCATCTAAACACATCTAAATAGAGCATGCAGCCGACCTATTGAGAAAATGTGTAGGTATGTGCTTACAGATCTGAAGTAAAATCCAACATGTCATCTGAACACCCAGAGATCTTACTGGTCAGTACTGGTCTAAAAACCCCAGTTCCAAATCTATACATGCCCTTATTGAAAGTAGGAGGATACAAACTGGGGGAAAAGATGGAGAGATCAGACGGTCTGCACTGGTACCCGGTTTATGCCAGAGGTGCCTTGATAAATGTGAGGCCAAGGGAACCTTTCAATACGCTGTAGATGCAGGAAGGTGGTAGGCAGGATGAACTGAACTGAATAGACCTATGGTAGCTAGTGTATTTGCTCCTAATGTGAGCTAGTAGGAGTTCCTCCGTTGTCTGGCAGGGTAAATGGACCACAGTATATCAAATATCGATGCTGCTGTGTGGGGATTCGTGCAGCGTTGAGAACCTCAACCAAAACAGATCTTAACCGCCCCTAAATCTAGCGAGAGCATATGGGTCGAATTTTAAATGGGTTGGTCGCCCCCAAAACATTTTTGTTCCTCTTTCACCTCACACGTAATGTGTGATCTATACATAATATTTTTCTAATCAAGATAAACGAAACTGGAAGTTTCCATACGTTATGATCATCTTGCTGATGGTGTTTTTGAGGGCCAACGATCAATTGACTCCAATAAAGATTTGACACTAAACCGGTTTATAAAGGCAAACAGGTTAGACAATCCCTAAGCTCCATAATTGAAGTGTTCCCTAACCTCCCAATAGGACACTGTTACACAGTGTGACTACGATCACAGAGGGGAAGAAAGATGGTTCCCATGTTTTATGGGTCATTTAGAGGCTCCTTCCAGCACACACAGGTTCCTGTAGGAAATACAGGATTTAATTTAGCAGACTCTCAATGAGATGTTCACCGACGAACTCAAGAGCTCCAAGAAGAACTGCCGAGCACTCGAGAAAGCCTGGCGCAGAGACCCAACACCGAACAACATGACTGCCCTCAAGCTCGCCACCCGAAAACACCACCAACTGATCCACGCCACCAAGAAAACTGCATTCAAGGAACGACTGGACAACAACGCACACAACAGCAAGGAACTCTTCAACATCGTTAAAGAGCTCTCCAACACCAACGCCGGAAACAAACTACATCACCCTTTCGCAAGACCTCTGCAACTCCCTCACCTCCTACTTCCACAACAAGATCGCGGACATACACAACAGCTTCAGCACTCAACCGACGCACGCCACGACTGAACCACCGCCCCCCACCACCACCCTCCGCGCCTGGACCCCGATCAGCACCGAAGACACCATCCGCACGATGAACTCCATCCACTCCGGATCTCCGACCGACCCCTGCCCTCACCACAGCGTCAACAAGGCCGACGCTGTCATCGCACCCCACCTGCGGGACATCATCAACACCTCCTTCGACACCGCTACCTTCCCGGAGAGCTGGAAGCACGCCGAACTCAGCGCACTACTAAAGAAGCCATCAGCCGACCCCACCGACCTCAAGAACTACCGCCCCATCTCGCTGCTCCCGTTTCCTGCAAAAGTCATCGAGAAGACCGTCAACAAGCAGCTGGCCGCCTTCCTCGAGACGAACGGATCCCTCGACCTCTCGCAGTCTGGCTTCCGGGCCAACCACAGCACGAGACCGCCCTGATCGCAGCCACCGATGACATCCGAGCCCTGCTCGACAACGGCCCTCATCCTCCTAGACCTCTCCGCGGCCTTCGACACAGTCTGCCACCGTACCCTAGTGCGGGGCCTTAGGCTTCTGATCTGAAGTCATCTGCGGCGTTCCTCAAGGCTCCGCGCTCAACCCAACCCTCAATGTCTACATGGGCCCCCTCGCAGCCATCGCACGCCAACACAACCTCAACATCATCTCCTACGCCGACGACACCCAGCTGATCCTCTCCCTCACCAACGACCCCGCCACCGCCAGAGCCAACCTACACGAAGGGATGACAGACGTAGCCAAGTGGATGATGAACAGCCGCCTGAAACTGAACTTGGACAAGACGGAAGTCCTCATCCTGGGATCTTCACCCTCCGCCTGGGACGACTCCTGGTGGCCCCCCGCCCTGGGCAGCGCACCCAAACCAACAGACCACGCATGCAACCTGGGCTTCATCCTGGACTCCTCCCTCTCCATGACCAGGCAAGTCAACGCCGTCTCCTCGTCGTGCTTCAACATCCTGCGCATGCTACGTAAGATCTTCCGGTGGATCCCCACCGAGACCAGGAAGACGGTCACCCAGGCCCTCGTCACCAGCCGTCTGGACTACGGCAACTCCCTCTACGCCGGAACCACCGCCAAACTCCAGAAGAGACCCCAGCGGATTCAGAACGCCTCAGCACGACTCATCCTGGACATCCCCCGTCGCAGCCACATCTCTGGACACCTGAGAGATCTGCACTGGCTCCCGGTCAACAAGAGAATCACCTTCCGTCTCTTCACCCACGCACACAAAGCCCTACACAACCAAGGCCCAGGATACCTCAACAGCCGCCTCAACTTCTACACTCCCACACGCCAGCTTCGATCGACCGGCCACGCCCTCGCCGCCGTCCCCCGCATCCGAAGAGCCACCACAGGAGGAAGGTCCTTCTCCTACCTGGCCGCCAAGACTTGGAACTCCCTCCCGACCCACCTCCGCCTGACCCGGGACCACCTTGCCTTCAGGAAGCAGCTCAAGACCTGGCTGTTCGAGCAGTAGCGGACCCCTCCTCCCCTAGCGCCTTGAGACCCTCCGGGTGAGTAGTGCGCTGTATAAATGCTTTGATTGGTTGATTGATTGATTGATGTGTGATCGGGAGATGAGGGTATCATGTAATACCAAATACATTTGGCATAATGCCTAATATATTTCTACATAGAACCTCTGTTATTCTTCTTAAATTGAGCCGATTTGATTCAACTTGCACAAGAGAGTGCACCAGGTCCATTAAACTGTTGCATTTGAACACCTGGCGTGCTTATGTTCAGTAGTAATTATCTTTGCCACAATTACCCCTCAACTTCTGTATTGGATCGAGTTTGTGCAACAGTTAACGTGTCGTGGTGTTGGCTTACCAATCTCTGAGATGGCTTTGAGAGTGCAAGCATAGCTTTGGTCCTGGGTCCGTAGTCCGTCTTCAGGAGCTTGTAATAAGGCTATATTTTGACGGCCAGTGTTGCTTGGTGACAGCAGTATCCTTGCTTGGGATTCTGCGTGTCCTGGTCTTTTCCTTAACCCTGTGTTTGTCTCAAGCAAGAGACATGCCCCCATGACTGGGGCAAGATGGTGTGCCCACCCTGAGTGGCCCAACACACCGTGGGGAGGCTATTGGGCTGCAGAACAGGCAATATGACCATACATATCGTGTTCCCAAGCCCTCTGACCTCCTAGTCCAAGTAGAACCGGAGTCTAAAGGCATTTGGGGTGGCACTGAGATGTGCCACGACACCTGAAGGGACAAGAGTGGTGAGTGAACTTACAGACCTGGCAACTAAAAAAAAGACCAGTATTTGCAATGTTTCAAGTTTCTTTATTTCCTGCATAGTTACTTAAAACCATTGCAATGTTTGTGCGTAAAATACAAAAATAGAGCCTTATAACATCTGTGTATATAACATTTCCACAAGGTATAAGCGAGTACCTCCATTATCGCTACTTTTTTTTTTCTAATAATGATAGCATTCTTCAGAGTAAAACCGAAGTAAAACCAATTGTTGAATGACTCTTAACAAATATAATCAAATTTGTATTTTTAGTCATAGTATATGTCCTTATATAGCTAGAAGCTATGTATCGCAGTTCCATTTTCCTTCCGACCAGCCATACACTTCTTTGTGCAGGTTGTCTTGTTTATATTCTTAGAATTTCTCCACTTGTAGCAAGGGTAGTCTCTTTGCTAGTGGCTCTGTCTTCTTGTGGTGGACTGGTTTGGGGCTTGTTCCTATCAAGATGTGCAGAAGTGCCGAGGCCTGGTTCAGTTTTCATAGGTTTGGGCATTTTTATTTCCAGCCAGCAAAAGGAATTTTACCAGTCTACAGTTTTGTTGTATATTATCTAGGTTTAAGCAGGCTAACACTGCTTGCCTCCTGGTGCGGATGCCTTTCTGTTTAAATGGATCTTTGAGAAGCTATTGCCATGCTTGGTGCATTTCCTTGCATAAGCAGATTAGATGGACTATATCGCCTTGTTTGGTTTTGCACAACCTGCACGGCTCTAGTGCTTGTGACCTTAGCCATGGTAAAATATTGAGTGCACGGAAAGATTCCCAACCTATGTCTCAAAAGTTCATTTTTATGGACTTCGAGTAACCCTGGTTGAAAAATGGTTGTGGGGCCAGTCATTTGTAGAAATTGAGGGTCATCCAGGCATGCGATCTATTTGAAAAGCTTGCTTTGTCCTCCACCAAAGAAATTTGTTTTAAGGTTTTCCAGACCAGTTTTTTGAAGTTGGGGTAGCCAATTTGCGCATCCCAGAGGTCTGTAAGTTTGGTGTATTCTGAGGCTAGCTGAAGGTAACTTCTGGCTTGGGAGCGCTCTCTATGCTGAATATCCTGCCACAGCAGATAATTTAGCGTGTTTGTGGTGGCACTTCCTATCCTGTATAAGCAGATGACATAAGTGCCATAGCTAGCTAGATCTTGTCGTAGGAGTGCAAACTCCAGCCTTATTTGAGCAGGTGATGTATAGGACGGAAGGCTGAACATAATTCTATAGGCTTTGACCGGAGTATTGTCAAGCTCCCTTACATCTCTTCCCCGCATAGCCTCGCTACCGTAAGCGATTGATGGAAGTAGTTTAGCCTGAGTTACCTTCAGAAGCGGAGTCAGGGTAGGCCCGGTCAGTTTGTTTGCGAGATTTTTGAGCATAAGGCGATCAGCAGGCCTTTCCTTCTGACTTCCTCTTTCTGGTGCCAAAAAGACCCTTCCTTGTCGTATATAACTCCAAGGTACTTGTATTCCTGAACCGGGTCAAGTTTTGTGCCTCCAAGGAGCCAACTTTTATGGGGCTTCTTTTTTTTGTTTATTGACATTGTCCTTGTCTTGCTCAGGTTTATTATTAAATTGTTTTCTGTGGCATAGTTCTGCGTTTCTGTCAGTAGATGCTGGAGACCAGCGTAAGTGTGGCTAAGCAGAACTACGTCATCTGCATACATGAGGTTGGACAATGATTTCCCTCCAATCCTCGGCGAGTGAGAGTTGCAGGCGTCAAGCGACTTTGGAAGGTCCGCCATAAATATGTGAAACAGGGTTGGTGCAAGCACACAACCCTGTTTTAGTCCCTTTGTCGTGGGAACTTTCGTGGAAATATGTGTGCCGCCGCCTAACATATTATACCTTATGTGTACCATTGTTTACTGTTTAGCATTGTTTTGGGGTTTTTTTCTTTCCACAATTTCTGTGTATATTTAATTTTGTCCTCTCTTCCAACTTATTGTAAAGCGCTCTGATATCCTTCAGGATCTTGTTCGCGCTATATAAAACTTCATTAATAAAAAATAACTTCACCTTCACCCAGGTATCTGTATGTAGAAGTTTCAGCATGTTCAGAGTAGGCTGTGGTATGCCCCATTGTGCCAATTTGCCCCACAGTACGCTCCTTTCTACGTTATCGAAAGCTGTACTGAAGTCAATATACCATAAATACAGAGGTAGTTTTGAGGCTTTGGCTGCATCGATTATTTGAGAAATTGTGAGGATGTTTGTGGATGTGCTGGCCATTTTGTGAAAGCCTGTCTAGGTCAGCGGTATTATAGAGTTCGCCTCTGCCCAGTTTTTCAGCTCCTCTAAAGTATTTTGCATCATTGTCTATTAGAGCTACTAGGTGGTAGTTATTGGGCTCAGCCTTGTCACCTTTTTTATGGATTGGCACTATTGTTGAGCCCTTCCATGATTTCGGTGTTCTATTTCACCGTCTGACTTCCAGGAATAGAGGTTACAAGATATCAGCCCAGTCTTCTCTCCTTGCTTTGTACAGGGCAGGTGGAATTCCGTTCGGTCCCGGAGCCATTTCCTACCTTTGGCGATCTGCTTTTTTATTAAGAGAGGCGAAGTGGGGGAGGAGCTACGCGGGCGTCTAGGATGGCCACGTAGTAGGCCAGTAGCTCCATGTGACCCGCACCTCCTCTAATTATCCTGGCAACTATCCTGGGGCGCTCTGCCGTGCATCAATTGGCGGAAGGTGAGCGTTGTCCTTAGTCGCCGCTCCGGTCCCGCTGCGAGGTCGGGGACCGAGGCGGCGCGATTCCAGAGTTTGGGCCCAGTGGACCACTGAAGCCGGGGACCCGAGTGGTTGCGGAGGCCGGCCGCGGGTGAGACAACAGCCGGGGCGGTGACCGGAAGTCGCTGGTCGGGCCCCGGAGCGGAGGAAACCCAGTCCCGACTGGGGTAAGACTGGTAGCTCGCAGGGGCGGTGTGGAGGCCTTCCTCCCCTTCCCTCCCACCCCCCTCCCCCCACCCCGATTTCTACCTGAGGTGTCTGCGGCCAGCCCATGGGGGAGAGCAGCGAAGTTGCTGGGTGCTCCGGGCATCATCCGCATTGGGTCAGAGAGGATGTGTGGCTGCGCATCGGGACCCCGAGTCCCCCGGTGAGTGCTGAGTGTGCTGAGGCAGGCTGGACATTGGCGCTCTGCCATACTGCCAGAACTTGTTGACGCGACATTTTCCCCCTCGCGGTGAGGGCACCGCGGCTGCCATTTGCGGGGGTTACTTGCCGGGGGCCTCCCCACGCCAGCCCCTTCCCCCAAGGACAGGAGAAAGCCAGTGACGCGAGACATTTCATGGACAAAAAGGCAAATAAAAGGCAGCTCTGCAAACCTGCCTGAGAAACAAAAGTGCATACTGGGCGCAGAGAGATTGCCCCAGTGGGGCACCTGCCCAGGGAGGAGGTTGCCTGGCGGACGGGGTGTGGAGCGAGGGGGGGGAGTGAAGATACATCATACACGGCGGGATGAGGACAGTTGGCGACGTAGACACTATGAGGTGCTGAAGGGGAGTGAGTCCAACCAAGTGGTCGCGCAGAGTATAACTAGTGCGGGGGCCAGGAGAGCAACGGTGGCACAGGCTTGGGCATATACTAGATGGGAACTGGAGAGCGGAAAGGGAAGCGCCGAGTGGTGCAAGTACCAGTACTGGATAAAGCTGGTTGAGAGATCTGAGACTGCAGTAACGGAGGAGTCCCCGCGGAAGTGGGGCTACTTGTTAATGCCTGTGGCCGGTGCAGGGGACCTAGTCTACCTGCGGGAGTGACTCGACCGAACGGGCCAGTGGAGGTTTGGGCGTACTAGCTGCCTAGTGTAATTTTGTTGTAGCCATAGTGGCTATTGGCCACGTGCTGTCCGTGTTGAAAGTTACAATGGCAAATAAACCAGAGGGTGAGAAGCAACAGCCCAGGACAGCTAAGGAGTCTCGATACGTCCAGGTCAATAAGTTGGATCGATATACGCAGCCCAGGGCTTCGCCTCCCGGATCGGAGAGAATGCAGGACGGGAGTAGAGAGTCTGCGGGACCTGCGTCGGAACCCACACTGCTAGATGTGATGGCAGCCATCGATGGGGTTAACACTTCTCTTGGACAGCAGATTGAGTCGTTGGACCACAAGTTGGACACTGTGACTATTGAGGTTAACCATATCCGAGCCGATCTCACCAAAATGAGTGAGAAAGTGAAGTCGCTAGATATTAAAACTGCGAGTTTGACGGATGATGTATCGCAGCTTCAGCAGGAGGTGCGGAACCTTAAAGCCTCTAGTGACCAAGCAAACCGTAAGCTGGATGAATACGAAGGAGGAATAATGTGTGCATCATTGGTGTTCTGGAGAAGGCCGAAGGCCCGACCCCTGACCTCTTTGTGGAAGACATTATCCTTAATCATGTGAAGCCGAAAGGGTTGGGGAATTTCTTCACTGTGGAGTGTGCCCACAGAGTCCTGGGGGGATGACCGAGTCCGGGGGCCCCACCACCTCGCCCAATGATCGCAAGGGTGCTTAATTTCAGGGACCGAGACGCTATCCTGCAGGCCTCCAGATCGGGAGGCCCCTGAAATAGGAAAATTCCACGCTCACATTCTTTCCGGATTTCACTCAGGCGGTCCAGAGGCAACAACCGAGTTTCCTTGGAGTTAAGAGAAGGCTCAGAGACAGAGGCTTGAAGTATGCCATGATGTTTCCGGCCAAGTTGCGGGTTGAGGTTGAAGCAAAGGTCTGGTTCTTCGACAAACCTGACATTGCTTTGGACTGGTTGGAGAAACTTTCCCCCTGGAGGGAGCCCCGGGGACAGAGTGGTGAAGATGGAGATGGCTCACAGGAGCAGGAATAATGTGTATTGTTGTGGTTCAGGGATGTGGGTTGGTGGTGTGGGGGGGGTTCTACACATGGGACCTTTCTATGGGGGTGCTCCTTGAGAATGTGTATTATGATAGGCGCAAGATATAACATCCTGGGAGAGAAGGGTTACGGGGTTCTGACATCCTCCTCAGATCTACTTTTAGATAGTGATTAGTTAGAGTATGGGACGACAGGCACACTGCAAGTTGGGGGTTGGCGGAAGCCGCAAGCATGGGTGCAGGGTGGGGGGAGGAGGTATGGGAAACTTATTGTATTGCTATTGTTTTCTTTCTTTTTCTTCTTTTTTGTTAGATCATGATATTATGTTATGGTGTGTTTTTCTTTCCTCTTTTCTTTTGGCGTCAGGTGGAAAAATTGTTGCCAGAGAACTGTTGTGTGGGTCAGATGTCGCAGGATAGTCGGGGATCAGGGATGAAGGTGCTAAGTTGGAATGTTAATGGTCTGGGTGACAGGATTAAGAGAGGGATGGTAAATCAGCTTATTAGAAGGCACACCCCAGACGTGGTATTATTGCAAGAGACACACCTGGTGGGCAATCGCTGCATGGCCCTCCATAAAGGGGGTTATAAGATGGTGACGCATGTGGGGTTTACAACGGTCTAGGGGTGTGGGAATTCTGGTGAAAAATTCCTTTCCTATAGCAATACAGGCTACAAGGTTGGATCAGAGGGGTAGATATGGCGGTGTTTCGGGGCAATTGTGGGGGAAGACGGTAATCTTTTTGTTCATATATGCTCCGCCTGGTCTTCAGTCCGATACCTTTCGAGACCTGAGTGCTGTGTTTCTTGCTTTGCCTCTGGGCCTTTTGGTGTTAGGGGGTGATTTTAATGCGGTGCTATATGGAGAGACCAATCGAAACCCGCCGCGGGTACTTCAACCATCGCAGAGATGGCTCTCGATCTTTCTTGAGACATTGGGCCTGTTAGATAGTTGGCGAGTACGTAACCCGACGCACACACAACATATCGGCTGTACACAATAGTTTGTCCAGGTTGGATTACATCTTGCTGACAAAAGAACAAAAGAAAGCAACCCTGCCTTGGGATATAATGGTCCTAACTAGAGGATCCAAACAATATATAGGGGGTGATAGATCTAGGAGCTGGCATTGCACAAGACAAGAACCTAGTTAATCCAAATACACTCCAGAGAGAATATTAGAAATATATATATTTTTATTTTTTTATATTCTTTTGGATGAGATAACAAAAATGTACAAAAATAGATTTCATTTTTAGATCCACGTCATATTTCTTGAACATTAAAAAAGACATACACTGGTAGGGAAATAGAAAAAAAGGGGAAAATTCATACTACATTAGGACCTACCCAGTAACCAACCACACCAGTCATACTCTCATGTTCACCATTTTAGTCTACCTATTGTTCTTTAATTCAACTCTCATTCTTCCATTCATTCTAATAGTCCTGGCGTGTGCAACACATAGATGGTCAATTTGTTGCATAAATCAGGATGTTATTCCAGGCAGATGACATAAATACGGGTCCTGATGGAAGTAGGACAAAATGCCGTATTCCTGGAAACACAAGCCTTGTGTAGTATGAATTTTCCCCTTTTTTTTTATTTCCCTACCAGTGTATGTCTTTTTTAATGTTCAAGAAATATGACGTGGATCTAAAAATGAAATCTATTTTTGTACATTTTTGTTATCTCATCCAAAAGAATATAAAAAAATAAAAATATATATATTTCTAATATTCTCTCTGGAGTGTATTTGGATTAACTAGGTTCTTGTCTTGTGCAGTGCCAGCTCCTAGATCTATCACCCCCTATATATTGTTTGGATCCTCTAGTTAGGACCATTATATCCCAAGGCAGGGTTGCTTTCTTTTGTTCTTTTGTCAGTTTTCTCCCCCCCACAGCCTGCCCACATCTTTAAATACCCTTTGGGGAACCCCCTTCTTTCACTAATTGGATTACATCTTGCTGCCGGCGGCTATGGCGGCCACTGTTCAGGGGGCGCGGTATCTTGGTAGAGGTATATCTGATCATACTCCGCTGTGGTTGCAGCTCACATTCGGACGGCCAGCGGTTGGCAAAGTAGCTCCGATCAATGCATGACAACTTAAAGTTCCGTCCACTAAGAAGGAGGTAATTCAGATGTCAGATCGCTATTTTCTAGAGAACGCGGAAACTGTCGACTCAGCGCAGCATACAAAGTACTAGCGAGAGGGGAGGTCCTATCTTTGGTAGCGGGGAAAAAAAGAAACGCCAGGCTGAGGTGACCACGATAAAGGCAGAAGTGGTAAGATTAGAGGAGAGGGTGGCGAGATCATCAACGCCGGAGGCCCTCCACCTTTTGAAATTAAGACAGGTTGAATACAAAAGCTTAGCTAGAGATAGAGCGATAGCTCAGACCGATGCCATACAGAGACGAATATATGAGCACGGAGACAAAGCCGGTAAATTGATTGCGTGGCTTGAACATGAGGAATGGGGTCTAGACTAGTGCCTGAGATAGAGGGACCAGACTTGGTTACAGTCGCGGATCCGCAGGCTGTAGCGGACACGTTTGCCGAGTATTACAAAGGTGTATATACCGCTGGTAAAGGCTTTACAGAGGCAGAGAACAGTGAAATGCTCAAGGATATTGTTATGCGGGGTTATCTGAAGAGGATAAGAGTTACTTGGACTTCCCCTTCACAGACGATGAAGTGGCGCAGGCTGTTAGAGGGATAAAGTCCGGTAAGGCGACTGGTCCCAACGGGATACCAATAGAGTTGTATAAGTTGAATGCTCAGAAGTTCGCTACTTATATCCGAGCCATGTTCGTGGAGAGTAGAGAGAAAGGTCAGCTCCCATATGATCAGCGTGTGGCGAATATAGTGGTAATTCATAAAGCTGGTAAGCCCAGGGCAAAATGCGCTTCAGATAGGCTCATCTCCCTTCTAAATGCTGATGCCCAAATTTTGGCAAAACTGCTTGCCACCAGGTTGGTTAAGTTGGTCACAACTCTGATACACCCCAATCAGTCTGGCTTCATGCCCCGCCGCAACACAGCCCTGAACTTGCGGAGGCTGCATGGAATTCTTGGGGGTTCCTCGAAGATACAGGAACCAGCGGTTCTGGTGTCGTTGGACGCCGCAAGGGCATTTGATCGGGTTGAGTGGAATTATCTGTTAGCGGTTCTGTCGAAGCTGGGTTTTGGAGGGGAGTTTATTGGGTGGGTACGACTATTATATGCTAATCCCCTTGCCAGAGTGGTAGTTAACAACTGTAGATTGAACGATTTTTCACTGGAGAGGGGCACGAGACAGGGGTGCCCGCTGTCCCCGTTACTCTTTGCACTGGCATTGGAGCCACTGGCGGCGTGGGTTAGGTGGGACTGGTCGATACGGGGCTTGAGGTGGTCCCCTGACTGGGAGGATAAGATTTCATTGTACGCCGATGATATTTTGCTCTATTTTTCCAATCTCAGAGCGTCTTTGAGTAATTTCCTGAATGTGCTTGCTATATTTGGCAGATTCTCTGGATTTGCTATAACCTGGTCGAAATCGGTGTTATTTGTACTCGCGGGTGAGCCACCGGTGATTCCGCAGTCGTGCCCCATTCAGATTGAATCAGTAGGATTTAAATATCTGGGTATTTATATAACGCTTGACGCGAAGTTGAGGTACACCAATAACTTGGGAGCCCCCTTGCACCGGTTCAAGAAAGATGTGGAGCGTTGGAGAGCTCTTCCACTGTCATTGTTCGGCAGAGCGGCACTGTTTAAGATGATGGCCCTGCCCAGATTCCTATACGCACTTCAGAATTCAAAGGACCTGCTGCCAGTCTCCTATTTTAAGGAAATCGAGGCGCTTCTGAGGCAGCTTCTTTGGGACGGTAGACCCCGAATAGCGTTCGTCAAGCTAACTCTCCCGTGGTATGATGGGGGTATCTGACTCCCGGATCTACGAAAGTATTGCTGGGCTTCGCAATTAGCGGTGGTGAATCATGTCTACTATGGGCCCCTTGGGGACCAAGGGTACGCCATGGATCGCGGGCTAGCACCAGGTGGAGATATTAACAGAGCTTTGTATGCAAAACCTGGGCGATTTGTGTTATTGGGCCCCACGGCGCATGCGGTAAAGGCTGGCATGCTGCTAATAGATATTTAGGATGGGAGGGAAGATTGACACTGGCGACCCCCCTGTTTAATTCAGAGAGACTCAGGAGTTTGTGGAAGTCCAAGGGGTTTGATAAGTGGGATATTATAGGGATTACCCAGATAAAGGATGTCTGAGGAAGAGACAAGGTGCATACATTTGACTTTCTTAAGCAACAGTATAGTTTGCATGATAATGAGCAATATTGCTATCGGCAGGTGACACGCTCGCCTCACCCATGTACCCAGGGGTGCCACGCTTCCGGAGGCCTCACCTCTTGAGGATTGAGTACTTGATGGGCACATTCCCGAGAAGACTATCTCTTTAATATATAGGAAGTTAGTTAACAATATGGAGGATCCGCTGGGTCGTCTAAGAGAGCAGTGGAGTGCGGACGTGTTGGAGTTATATGACGAAGATTGGGTAGAGGTAGTTTCCTCCCCGAATGTAGTAGCGATTCAGATGAGACTTCAGCTGGTGCAACTGAAGATTTTACATAGAACATACATTACCGGACCCCGACTGGTGCGAATGGGATGAGTGGGGAGTGGAGAGTGCAGGAGAGTGTGGAGAGCCTGGCACTTTCATGCATATTCTTTGGCACTGCGTAGCAGTTCAGGCGTTATGGACGAAAGTACATGATGAGATGAAGGAGGTATTGGGGGAAGATATAAGGCCAGCGGCTCGGAGGTGTCTACTGAATAGGTGGAAACCCACGGATCTGAATGTGCATCAGAAGCAGTGGGTGATGCTGGCGAATATGGTGGCGAAGGAAATATAGCTCAGCTATGGGGTGCAAGCCAACCGCCCAGAGTCTCCAGATGGACAGAAGATTTAGACTGGTGTATGTTTAGAGAGAAGTCTGGTTATGTAGCCAGGGGTGCCCTGGGAAATGGGGGAAAGTCTGGGGGGTGTGGAACAACCATCGTGGAGAGATTTGTGAACCACCGACGCCACCGGCGGAGTTGGAAGCGCCAGAATCCCTGTGATCCTATTCAAACAAATATAGATGTAAGTGATTCTGTATATGCGATATGTGGACCTATACGTTAAGAGAACTGTAGTTCACCTGATGCTTTCTTTTTGTTTTGTACCTTCTTTTGTTAACTTGTTAATAAAAAGAGTTTTTTTTTTTTTTATTTGTTTTTATTGTTGCATCACATAGTAATAATAAGCCATATTCCTCCGTCGGCTGCAGCGTCAACATTCTGCTGCAGTCAACCAATAATGCAACTTTTTTCTTTTTTAATAAACAACACTCAACTGTAAGGTCATTGATTGGATAGTTGGTACATTTTAGATAGATTAAGTAGAGCATTCAAATCAACCTTTACAACGGGCAAAGCCGTTAATACCACAATTTGCAGATCTATTATGCCAACCCTACTAGTCCGGCCGTCCCTGGGATTACCCTGGCAGCACCCCTCTCCACATTCCATTCCCCCCTACTCAGTTTCCTCCTCATCCCCTGAGCTATCCATGTCTTCCTCTTTTGGCAACAGCTCACACAGCTCCCCCCTATACGTGTTCCAGGGTGTCCATATTTTGTTCCATTTACGTGGGTTGGCTCTCTGTTGGTACACTGCCCGTTCCACCACCATAAGCATGTCCATATTCCGGCACCACTGCGCCAGGGTCGGTGTCTCGGATGATCCCCATTTCTGCGCTATATCTTGCTTAGCTAACATCGTTCCGATGACCACCCATTGCCTTCCATATGATGTTAAGTTGTTTGGGCCCCACAAATTCAATAGACAAACTCGGGGGTCAGGTGTTATCGGGACTTGTAAGGTTTGGGCCATCGTGCGTGTTACTCTCCGCCAATAGTCCACCATATTGGGACAGGACCACAGGGTGTGATATAATGTGCCCTCCTCCCCGCACTGTCTCAGGCAGTAGGGATGATCTGCTCTGCGGATTTTGTGCAGAGTGGTGCATGTATAGTATACTCGGTGCAATATTTTAAATTGCACCAATCTAAATCTTGATGAGATGCCAGCTTCTTTAGGCGACGCCAGCGCTGCATTCCAGTCCGTCTCATCTAGGTCTCCTACTTCCCCCTCCCACTTTTCCTTCAATTTCTGCAATGGGTCAGGTAGGTTGTTTATGAGTTTACGGTAAGTGAGGGAGGTAGCACTGGCCTCCATGTAGTCTGTAAGTAGTCGGTCTTCCAATGGGGCTGATTCTGGGACATTAGTGCCTGGTTCTAGTGCTGACAGTAGTGTGTGACAAATTTGTATGTATCGGTATGTTTCAGTAATGCCCAATTCGTACTGTTCCCTCAGGGTCTCAAACGAAACCACCCCATCCTTAGTCCACATATCACCCACCGTGGATATCCCGATATTGTCCCATTGTTCGAAGCCTTTACTGTGTCTCAGATTCCCCAAAATTCTGGAGTCCCATAGGGGTGTGAGTCGTGTAACTACTCCCTTCCATTTTAGTCGGGTTTGGGCTTTGTGCCATAGCGTCACAGTATGTTTAGTTGGGCCGCTGAGATTTGCCATCAATCCTTTATTGTAGAGTGGGGCCAGAAGCGTGTTTGTCCCTAGGTGCCTCCTATCCGCCATATATGCCGGATCGTCCTGTGGCCTGTGTATCCACTGGTTAATCACTTTGAGGTGGGCTGCCCAGTAATTTACAGCCTGATTCATGTAGTGAAATTGCGCCCGCAATCGCTGCGAAAACGCAAATGCTGGCGCAATTTCCGTAATCGGCATTCAACAACAAAATAGCGAATTCGCTAACACATATTTGCGAAGTCGCTAAAATAATCGCAGAATCCCTGGTGCAGAGCATTAGCGATTCGGAATTAGCGACACACCACGGAATCTGCGAAAATAATAGCGAATTCGCAATAGAATAGCGCCATCGGCATTCAAGAACAATCGCAATGTGCGAAAAAGCCAAAAAATCGCTATTTGCACGGCGCAAAATAAGGACAACTCAAAGCAGGTGGTAACCATGAAAGGCATAGAAAAAATATTCAAAAAACTGTTGACCTATCACCAACAGGGCCAGGCCTGACCAATCACACATAAGGACATTCAGCAGCAGCAGCATGAGGCTTTCCACAATGCCAGGGATGTACATGGTGGTGAGGCGGCGAAGGCTACAGCGAGCAGCACGGAGGAGACGCATGAGGCAGGCAAGGATTTACCGGCTGCGGGTCACCTTGCTGGGCCAAACCAGAGAACAGATTTATGCTAAATACAGGCTGAATGGGGAAATGATCACCTGGCTGATACAAGAACTCGACCCCATCATGCAGCACCCAACAAGGCGAAACAATTCTGTGCCCACACATGTGCAGGTATTGTGCAGCCTGCACCTCCTGGCCTCCGGCAGTTTCCAGGGCATAGTAGCCGCTGCTGGGGGGATATCCCAGCCCACCATGTCACGCTGCCTCCACACTTTTGTTGACGCCATGCTCAGCCAGCTCCACCGGTACATCACATTTCCCACGAGCCAACAGGAATTGGACCTCACTAAACTACAATTTTATAATGTTGCCCATTTTCCCCATGTCCTCGGCTGCATAGACTGTACCCACGTCGCCATCTGCCCACCAGCTGGCACGGAGTATATGTACCGCAACAGAAAGTGCTACCACTCCCTCAACATACAGATGGTCTGCAATGCCAAGAGCATCATCACTGACATTGTGGCCCAGTACCCAGGGAGTACCCATGACTCCTTCATCTTCAGGCACAGCGGACTCCACACACGACTGATCAGGGGAGAGTTTGGGGAAGGACACCTACTTGGTAAGTACACTTTGTCGACAATGTCACATTGCTATGAAGTAACTGCGCTGCACAGGCAATCAACATCTGCTCCTCTCATTCAGGTGACAGTGGCTACGCCCTACGGGAATACCTCCTGACCCCTTACCTCAACCCTGCCACACCTCAGCAACGGCGCTACAATGTTGCGCACATCCGGACAAGGAACTGTATTGAAAGGACATTTGGCCTGCTCAAGAGCAGGTTCCGTATACTGCACAAGACAGGTGGGGCCATGTATTACAGTCCTGCAGCGTGCTGCCGCATTGTGGCTGTCTGTGCAATGCTTCATAACATTGCTACCAAGCGGCGGATACCAGTTGACATCTCAGGCAGTGAATCCGAGGGGGACGACCGGCCACCAGCAAATGCGCACCATGCATGCGGGGAGCACCCAGCTGAAGGCCACAGACGTCGCAACCAAATCACAGACAACTATTACTAGCCCACCCCCTTCCCCCACCCCACATATCACAAATGCATGCTAAATATAATGATAACACAAGGCAAATGTATGCTTCAAAATAAATGTAATTGTTTGATTCACAACAGAAAAGGGACATGGAATGAACTATTTACAAAAAAAAAACAGTATTCCAGCATACTGCTTGTCAGGCTTATCCTCAGCCTGTGGCTGTGTCCCTGACTCAATGTCAATGCTGCTTCCTGCGCACATTTCCCAGCCGCCTTTGCGGCTCCTCATCCTCATCCAGGCCAGATGGACCAGGCGTTGCCCTGGTGCTGCGCCTAGGTGGGGGGGCCTGCGTGGCAGAATTGCTGCTCACACTGGAGGCAGCCTCACTCCCATCGTCTCCCCCAACGACAGCCGGTACCACAGGTTGGAGCAGTGGGACCACGGCGGTGGTGAGGTGCTCCAGCACTCGGGTGACCTCTTCGCAGCACTGCACCAGCTGGTGCTGCTGGGTCATTGAGCGTCTGGAGAGCTGGGAGGTGGCATTTGCTGCCACATAGTTGGAGCGACTGTAGGTTGCCATCTGGCTCACCAGATGGTGTTGGCGCCTGCGAGCAGCACTGCGCTGCTTCCTCAGCTCAGCTGTGTTGGCCTCCATAGCCACTGCCATGCGCTCAATGGCCGCCGTCATGCGGTCCACACGCTGGCCCACTCCTGCCACATTGCGGCCAATCTTCTGCAGCTGGAGCTGGATGGCTCCTTGCTGCTGCGACTGCCTCTGGTGGAGGCGGAGCATTCGCCGCTCCACCGACATGCAGGCATGGAGATGCCCTTTGCCCCTCCTGCTCTTTTGCCGCTGTGCTACGGATGTGGCTGGGCCAGATCTTGGAGGACGCGCTGCAGGTGTAGTGGCAGCTGGCGTCACAGGTGCGGCAGGCACTGTAGGTGCGGCAGGCACTGTAGGCACATTGGTGGGGGGCCTGACCTTGGCTGGCGGTGGTCCTGCGGATTTAGCTGCAGGTAAGGTGGTGGGCCTGGCTGCTGGTGTTGCCGCAGCGGCAGGGGCTGGTGGCAGGGTGGCGGGTAGGGATACATCCTCCTGGGCCTCCTCGACGATCACCAGCCTCTCACTGTCGCTGCTATCGTCTGCACCTGTGAGGGTAAGTGGATACTCATTAGGTGCATGTGACTGTCAGACGTGCAGATGTTACATGCATGCTGGGTGAGATTCCCTGGATGGCTGTGGAGATGTGCGCTTAGGCACCTTTCAGGCCGCATAGTGGTACAACTACATTGTGGACATACTACGTCTCCCACTATGCCTCAGGGCATTTCCTGATGCACAACATAGGCATGATTAAGGGCCAATGAGTGAGCCTATTTGGGCAGGGACGGTCATAAGGGACAGGGTTGCAGTCGCATGCCACTTACCTTGGGTGTTGTGGGTTGGGCGGGAGGAGTCCAGGGGGATCACACCGACACACGCCTCCATTTCCAGAGTGTCCTCGACCTGGTCCTCCAGGGGGGTGTTGGGTGGGACAGTCGGTCCCCCACCTCCGGTGCCAGATGACTCTCCGAGACGCGCCGCCACCTTCTCCTTTGCACGCCCTCGGAGATCGTACCAGCGCTTCTTGATTTCTTCGATTGACCTTGCCGCTACGCCAACTGCGTTCACGCTGGAGGCAATCCCCACCCAGATCCTCCTCTTCTCCTGCTCGGGGACCCTCCTCGAGTTTGCACCGAACAGCTGGGCGTGGTGGGCCACCACCCCTTCAATCAGGCTCTCCAACTCCGCCTCGGAGAATTTCAACTTGCGCTTTCGGCTAGCGCTGTTGCTGGGGCCGGGCAGTGGTTCTTCAGCCATGGCGGGCGCAATTTCTGCCGGGTCGGGATTCGCTATCGGCGGTTAGGCGGCTGCTTTCCGTCGTCTCGAGTCGGATGACTGCGTCACTGTGGTGTTTGAAGGTGCGATTTGGCAGCTTCCTGGTTGTGATGTCATCACGGTGCTCGGAATGCGTAATCCCGTATTTCCGGATCCCGCGATAATGCGACACGCAATCCCGATCGCACGGGATTGCGAGTCGCTATCCCGTGTGATCGGGATTGCGTGTCGCAATCCCGATCGCTGGTGGGCGGAAATAGCGATTTTTCTGCGTTTTTGGTTGGTCGCTAACGGAATTTGCGCCCGCGTGCGAGTCGCTATTTTTTCACATGAAAATACATGAATGCCGTTTTGCGTGTCCTCAATTGCGATTCGCTATGAATCGCTATTAGGGACACGCAAAACGGCCCGTACATGAATCAGGCTGATAGTTCCAAGTTTGGGAGCGCTATCCCCCAACTATATCAGTCTCGAATCAATTTCACATGTGCCACCCTAGCTGGTCTGTTTCCCCACAATAAGCTGGACAGTTGAGTCGACAGTTGTCGAAAGAACGATGATGGGATCAACACTGGCGTATTTTCCAGGACATATAGGAAACGGGGTAGCGCCATCATTTTGAAAAGTGCGGCTCTGCCCAACAGTGTTAATGGGAGGGTCCTCCAGTGACGCACGTCTGATTTAAGTCTGTCAAGAAGCGGCCTGAGATTTAAGTCCTGAAAGGTTTCATGCTCTCGTGTAATTTGGATCCCTAGATACTTAAAGGAGGTGGATTCTACTAGTAATGGGCAGTCCGTACTTAGGATCGGCGGTGTGCCATGAAGCATATAGAGCACAGATTTCGTCCAATTTATTTTGTACCCCGAGGCTGTGCCATGCCTCTCACACAAGGCCAGCAGTACCGGAATACCAGTTGCTAAGTCCATTAGATAGATCAACATGTCATCGGCATGTAATGACACCCTGTCTTCCCAGTCGCCTCCCCACCGTATGCCCTTCAGTAACTGTGTAGTCCTGATGATGGTGGCTAAGGGCTCCAGAACCAATGCGAACAGGAGCGGCGAGAGTGGGCACCCTTGTCTCGTTCCCCTCGCTAGTGGTATTTCTCTCGAGATGTGGCCATTTGCTGTCACTCTGGCTACTGGGTTTTTATATAGTCTAATCCATGCTACAAATTTTGGGCCGAAACCCATATGCTCCAGTACCGCAAAGAGGTATCGCCATTCCACCAGGTCAAACGCCATTTTGGAGTCAATTGACAGGATAGCTCCATGTTCTGACTGTAATGGAGCCCGTGCCATCACGCCGTGTAGGCGTCTAAGATTCATCGCCGTACTCCTGTGCGGCATGAATCCGGATTGATCAGGATGTATTAGGTGCGTCAAATGAGGTAACAGTCTGTTGGCTAGTATTTTCGCTAAGATCTTACTCTCGGCATTAAGTAGTGATATTGGGCGGTATGACCCGCAGTCCTCAGGTGGCTTGCCGGGTTTTGGTATTGCTATTATAGTCGTTGCGCGTTGGTCGGACGGCAACTGTCCCTGTTCCAGGCTGGCCTTAAACATATTTAGTAGGGGGGTCGCAAGCGTTTCCGACTTGGTCTTATACCATTCAATCGGTATCCCATTGGGACCTAACGCTTTTCCCGAGTGTAGTGCATTGATGGCTATCTGTAGCTCTTCGGCAGTCAGGTCCATTTCCAACTCGTCTTTATTGTCCTGTGACAAGGTGCGGGTGGGTATTCCTACGAGAGACGCCTCCGCCATCTCTCGAGTAACTTCGAATTCAGGGGAATATACTGTTAGAAAGTGGTCTTCCAGAAGTTCTACTATCAATGAGGGACGAGTTTGTAATACCCCTGCAGGATCCCTCAAGTGTAGGATAGCCCTCTGCCCCTCCCGTTTTTTCTCTAACCAGGCAATAAGCCTGCCGGCTTTGTCACCTACATCGTAGATTCTGTGGGCTGTCGTCGCTATATTGTCTATTACCTTGCGGCGTATGTGGTCGGTATGACGCTGCTGACACAGACGAAGTCTGTGTAGCGTGTCCCTCGTCGGGTCAGTCTCATGATCTCTATTGGCCTTGGCAAGCCTGTCTTCTAGGTCTAGGAGCTCTTGTTTTTGCGTTCGTTTGTATCTTGTGATAGTGGAAATAGCCTGTCCCCGGAGAACCGTTTTGTACGCTTCCCACAGGATAATGGGGGATTTAACAGACCCTACGTTCTCAGCGAAGTATGTCCTTGTCTCCCTCTTTCGTGCTTTCGCTACTAACGGTACTTTAAGGTATCCCGGGTAGATCGGGTAGATGCGTGTCCGGGTTCGTCCAGGGTTGGAGAGACTCAGTGTCAAGGGAGAGTGATCCGAAACACCCCGTGGTTTGATTTGTACGTCTTCTATAGTGAGGGTGCCGTGTCCCAGTGTTAGGAAATAGTCGATCCGAGACAAACTATCATGGACCGCCGAATGACATGTGTATTGTTGGTCGTCTGGGTGGAATCGCCGCCAGAGCTCCACCAAGCCCTGTGCTTCCATAAAATCATGTAGTCGGGAGGGCCCGGGAGACTGGGTTCTCACCGGGAATCTGTCGTGTGTGTTGTGTGCTACTGCATTGAAGTCCCCAACCACAATGAGATCTCCATCTGGAAGATCTAGCAGGAATTTCCCCAATTCTGGTAGTGCGACAGCATGTAGTGCCAGCGGGATATAGACCGAGACCACATTGAGCGGTCTTCCTTCCCACTGCCCACATGCCGCCGCAAAACGTCCCTGTGTGTCTGATTTCGTGGATTGGAGTATGAATCTCGATGAGCGGTGCATCAGAATCCCTGTGCCACGGGACCCCCTAGTGAACTCTGAGTGTACAATCATGCTGTAGCCCTTCCTATCAAGTGCTTTGGTTGCTGTGCCCGTTAAGTGTATTTCTTGGAGTAGGACCAGGGCTGGGTTCAGTCGTTTTATGCTTTGTAATACCAAACCTCTTTTAACTTTATCCCCCAGACCCCTAACATTCCATGTCATGAGGCACAGTGGTGTCACCTGTCCCGTCCTGGCTACCTCCCTTTCAGCGTCAACCCGCGTGGTGTGCGCCATAGTATCTGTGGTGGCCGACCTTAGTGTGTCGTGGTGCTAGGGTGCGAGCACATGTCCAATGTGACGCCTTTCGGTTGGTGTGTACCATATAGTTCCAATCTTGACCGGTAGAACAATTTAAACAATGCAAAACCCCTCGCCCCCCAACACGCCCCCACCCTGCCCCCCTGCTAAACGGACCTAAAACTGCCCGCCCCCCCAACACAGCAGAGTGCCCGATCCCCACCCAAAACACAGTACTTGCTCGCTGGGGTGAAGGACTCTCCGGAGTCGGCGGCCCCCTTTCTTGACCACGGAGGATCTCTGCCCAGTGTCCATGGCAGCACCCCCGGTCAGCGGCACTATTGGCCTATACAGGCCACATCTGGAAGTCATTGGTCCTCATTGTCTTCTGTTTCTGGTACGTCGTTCAGAGGTGAGTGTGAGTCTGCTCCTCCCCCAGATGACTGGGATCCCGTGTGGGGTCCGTTATTGCGATGTTTGTTTGACCTGTTGGAACGTATCCTCAGTCTGGCTGGAAAAAGCATCGAGTAGGGAATCTCCCTCGCTCTAAGTTCTTTTTTAACCTCGAAAAAAGTTCTCCTTCAACGTGCGACTTCCGCCGTATAGTCAGGGAAAAATGCCAGAGTGGAGTTCTGTATTCTGATGGGGGGTGAAGTTCTTGCTGCCTGTGGGATCGCATCCCTGTCTCTGAAATTGAAGAGCCGAGCAATGATCGGCCTTGGGTTAGCCCCGGTTTTCGGGCGTCCTCCGGGAACACGGTGCGCTCTTTCCACAGTAAAGAAGGCGGAGAGACCCTTGGGCTGAAGGCTTTGCTTGATCAGATCTTCGACATATAGGTCCATCGCCCTTGTGTCTTCCGATTCCGGAACCCCTATGATACGGATGTTGTTCCGCCTCGAGCGCCCTTCCTGGTCATCCAGCTTGTTCCGCAGCTCCTTGTTTTCTTTCGTGATCCGCTCCATACTTATTTGCAATTCGGAAACATCTTCCACTAACGATTTGGTCACTACTTCCATTGCATTCACTTTTTCAGTCATTTTATGGAAGTCCACACGTATGAGAGTTATTTCTGCTGAGATCGACCCCACTGTTGCCTGTACCGGGTGAGGGCCCGCATCACGTCGTCCAAGGTCGCTTTCTTGCCCCCCGCTGTGTCCGCGGTTTTACCCGCCTGTTGTTTCGCATCTGGCGGGGAGGAGGTAGACTTATCGTAGGCATATCTTTCAAGTCAGGCCTGCGCCGCTCCGCCTTTCGGCCCTTTTCCTGCCATCCTGGCGGACCCTTTCGCCGCGGTCCGCAGAGGTCGTTTGTTATTGAATCAGTTCCCGAATGATGTTGCGACCGTTGAGCTGAAACCCCTGCGGCGGGCGTCTGTTCACTGTACTTGGGCCGGACGGTCTCAAGGGCCACTGATCGATGGGGTTTGCTCCCCTCCGTGCCACCAAGTCTGTCTCGGAAGCGACCCGCCCTTCTTGGTAAACACAAATCGCCGCTCAATCTCCGTATGTAGGTCTTAGTCGTTGTGCAATGCCTCTACGGATCGATTATCTCGGAGCATATCATTGCATGAGGGGCATGGGGCCCCGAGAGGTTGAGTCCGTGCCCTGGGGCCTGCGAGGTAGTTGAGTCCGGATATGCTCCTGCTCGCCTCCGCCTCTGGTCGCGCCACTATGCGACGGATTTTGCACACTGTTTCACCGGGCAGCCCGTGGTCTATAGGATGAGGTCTGTTGTCCACCAAGACTGTCGGCTCTCGGGGAGGTCTGCGCGGTCTTTTCCCTGTGCCGCACCCCGGGCTCACCCGTGCTTTGTGTCCAAGATGGCGGCCTCGGCCCGGAGGTCGCAGGGATCTTTTTGCTTCCGTATGTTCGTGGGGAGCTTCTGAACCACCACGGAGCTACCGATCAGGATGTTTGGTCCTCCGGTCTCCAGCCTCCAGGTTCGGCGATGGCGCTGTTACTTCCTGCGTCACTAGCTCGTCCACGAGCGGGCGCTTCCGGTGTTGTCTCGCCCTGATTGTGGCACTTCCTGTCGGCTCGCCGCTTCAGTCTGCAGCCCGGCTGAAGGCCTTTTCTGCTGCCCCCACGGGCGTCTCTCGGAACTGTACTTCCCGATGTCGGATTTTCGTTCCGATTGGTTCGATTTGTGCCGCCCGGTCCTGGGTGTCGATCCTGTCCCGTAGGAGTTGTTTGTGTGCCGGATTAGTGGTCGGATCGTTGAGGAGGCCGCTTCAACCGCGGAGCTCGCCTTCTATGCTGCCGCCATCTTCGGCTGCTAGCCACGCCCCCCCAATAAAAAGAGTTTTAAAAAAAGAGGCGAAGAGTGGTTATCAGTGCCTAATGATCCGTTTTCAATATGTGGCTCCTCTGGTTCCCTCATCTCAGTGTTGGTAACTCCCATTTGTTCTTTAAATGTCCAACTATTAGCCATTTGGAATCCAGCACTGTCTATTTGGCTATTGAAATGGGTAGTGAGGAATTTTACCCATATTGCTTCTGAAATATATGATCCAATACCCTTGTGGTGTGGGTGGATAATGCTGTTCACAGTCTTCCGGAAGCTTTCGCTGTTTTTACTGTTTACGTCGTAAAGAAGTTGTGCCCAAAATACCTTCTCAAGCTCACAGTTAATTTTCCATTTCAGCGTTTTTAGTTTTGCCCTTTGTGCATTTAAGGAAGCTCGTGCAGAGACATTCTCTGGGAATCCTCTCAGCCTGCGCAGAGTTACATTTATTGAGTTTTTTTTCAATGCTTCAGCAGGAGTTTTTGATCCTTCGAGATTGAGTTTTTTTTCCCAAGCTTTCTGTGAGTAATTTTTTGTAGCAGAGGGTTCTGCATATCTATCTGAAAGCTTGGTAGTGAACTGTTCCCAGTGATCTATTTTATCTTCTGGGCCGAGTGATAATGAATCGAAGAGTTGGATAGCTGCCTTGGCCTTAGATTTTATATTGTTTGTTGTACATTTGATCCTTGTTAAGTTGGAGGTATAGGTGGTACCCAGTGTTACATCAATGCTGATTGGTCATGCTCCCGTCGCTGTTTTTTGGAATTCTTGGGGGCGGTGGTCGCTGTTGCCCTTGTCCCCATTCTGTACCCAGAAATATGTGGAAAGAGTGCAAGACTTGCAAAGGTGTAGTCCAATATGGAGCTTGTTGTGGAGGAATAGCAAGAGTCAACTGGTCGAGTATCGTCCGGAAATCTTCCATTTAAGGCTCGAAGATTTAGGTGTTCTAAATCTGTAAGTAGGCGATTGTTGCAGTGCTTCTTCTTTCTATACGGTGGATGCAATGCAATAGGTCTCGCTTTTGTTGAAGTTAAATCTGATGACGATGAAAATAACAATGTATATTACTTTTGTTTTTAGGTCTCGCTGGCGTGGGCTGCACACATGTGCAGTCTAGCTGGCGAGTTATTATGATTTAGAGGCTTACAGTAACAGGCTTTAAGCCCCACCCCTATTTCCCATTGGCCGGCATCACCGTTTATGCTGAACGGTTGCCAGCCATTGGGAAAGAGCTTTTAGTGATGTGGACTTTTCTCTTTTTGAGCCGTCACACTTGGACGGGCTCGTCTGCCTTCCTTCTGCCATGAAAGGTTTCTTATCTTTATGGGGCCATGTGTTTCAAACACATGGCCCCATAAAGACAAGCTCTGGCGCGATCCTCTTTCGTTTTTAGGAGCCAAAGCAGAGAGAGAGAGGAGCATCAATGGGCTGCGCTTGTTACAATTTGTGCATGGGTTTATATCACCAATGTGTTAATGTGTGGACTTCTTGGGGAGGAAACGGGTGCATTTGGAAATCACACAAGTTAATTTACTCTAGTTTACTTATAACTAAGTTCAGGCCAAATTTCCTTCTTTTGGTAATTCACAAAGGACTTTGTTTTCCCGTGAAGGTGCATTGTCACAGCTTTCAATGATTACTGCCGCCTGCTTCCAGCACTGACTGACTGAAGCCGTTCACCAAGCCCTCCTCCTAGAGGGAGACGATGTCTCAGATGTACAGAAAGCTGGACATTTTGTTAGTCATGGTGGCTTATTTTCCCGGTGCTCTTTGTTCGCAGGCTCCTCTTGGAGTTAGGGGTCATGGGGATCAGCTCCCCAGGGCCTGCCCTGCTCACAAAGATCTCACTCAGTAGCTGCGCTGCAGGCCCGCTCCTCTCCAGGTCTCGCCTTCCTGGCAGCCTTGTGAGTTGCAGCCTACCTGTGCCCCAGATTGCAGTGAGCAGAGTCCAGGAAGTAGTAAGGAGACCGATTATTGCTGTCTCTTTCCAAGACAAAAATTTGTTTAAAAAACGATTTTCACTTTCTGTGTTTACTGTATATGCCGGTGGTTGTTACAGTTAAAAATTGAAGTTTTAGCCTGCCTGTAATTGCATATTTTATCACCTGTGTTGTGTTTTAAATTTGTGGTTTTCCCTACCCATGATTGCCTCCATTTAATGTGTTGAATTGTGGGATTTGCAGTCCAACCTCTGTAGATTGTTCCTCTCATTCCTTGGTGACTATTCTGTTTTCCCTCCAAATTTCTCCTTTGCTCTGTGCTAAGACCTGTATGTTAAAGCAGTGCACTCCCAGCCACCATTTTGCGTTCACAAGCCAGTGAAACCAGCCCCCCTGCCTCTTGCCCCCGCCCCACGGCAACAGGGATTTTTCTACATCAGAGGGTGCTTCTGTGAGCTGTTTAAACTGTGTTTTACTAGGGCCTGTGCACTTCGTATTTTGGCCAGCTGGGGGAGTAAAGTTTTATTCAAACAGTATTGTTAGATTTAAAGTTAGTGAGGCCCTTACCTGCTGAAGTCCAAAGTGTGGATTGAGTCTGTCTGTCTCCTAGGAGATTCTGAACAGGAGAAGCAACTGCCCAGCCCCCACCCCCAGGCCAGCAGACCATTGGCTATTTAGCTACCAGGCAAGTCTGAGCCCTCCTCTCACACCTGCCCAGGCCCCTTAAGGCCTTGCTGGGTGCACCCCAAATCATTCTCCTCCAGCTTGTGAGTTGCAGCTTACCTGTACCCCAGATTGCAGTGAGCAGAGTCCATGAAGTGGTAAGGAGACAGACTAGTGCTGTCTCTTCCCAAGACAAAACGTTGTTTAAAAACGATTTTCACTTTCTGTGTTTACTGTCTATGCCTATGGTTGTTACAGTTAAAAATTGTAGTTTTAGCCTGCCTGTAATTGCATATTTTTTTCACCTGTGCTGTGTTTTAAATTTGTGGTTTTCCCTGCCCTTGATTGCCTCCATTTAGTGTGTTGAATTGTGGGATTTGCAGTCCAACCTCTGTAGTTTGTTCCTCTCATTCCTTGGTGACAATTCTGTTTTCCCTCTAAATTTCTCCTTTGCTCTGTGCGAAGACCTGTATGTTAAAACAGTGCACTCCCAGCCACCATTTTGTGTTCACAAGCCAGTGAAACCAGCCCCCCTGCCTCTCTCACCCCACCCCCGGCAACTCATCCAAAAGCCTCCTCCTAGTGCTAGGACCTAAAAAAAAAAATACGTTTACTCTTTTATCCCTCCACTATCCTTTTCAATCGAAATTAACAGACTTTCATGTTCACCGCTCAAATTCCATATTAAACTCTACTAATATACTACCCACATAACTGAATAACATATCCACTACTCAAATTACTTCATATTTTTATTTACTGTACTAATTTTCAACAGTAATCCTTTTATGGGTTCCGGAGTGGAGTGCTACTCGCCAGAAAAGCGATTCAACACCCATCAAGGGTAACAGGTGCTATATGAATGTGAATCTTTCTTCCCCTTTTATCCCTCCGCTATCCTTCTCACTCCAAGTAACTGACTAATATCCACCACTGAAATTACTTCATATTTCACCATATTAATTCACCACTAATCCTTTGTAGGCTTCCTGAATAGCGTGCGTCAACAAGCGCTATATAAATACAAACCTTTGTCCTCCTCTATCCTTCTGCTATCATTCCAAATCCAAATAACTGACTAACCTATCCACCACTTAAAATGTACTTGCATGTTTCTCTATACTAATTCACCACTAATCCTCTAGGGGTCCCGGAGTAGCGTGCTACTCGCAGAAAAAGCGCTTCAACTCCTCGTCAGGGGTAGTAAGCGCTATATAAATGCAATTACAATTACTCTCCTCCCCTGGGGGCAGAGGAGGAACTCGGAGCGGCTCAGCCTGCCTCAACAACTTTCAACCTGCTGCAGACTTCCCTCCGGCTCTGGGATATCCCCCACCCAGCTTTCCCGCTTCTCCTCTTCTGCCCGTTTTCACGGCCGCACTGGTAGGTTGCACTTTCCTGCCCCCAGCACTTCTCACTTTACATGTGCATGCATCTAATGTCCTAGAGGTTGAAGTTTTGCCACAGAAGGCTTCGCCATGAACAATGGGGTGGGACAGTGACTGCTCACCTACCACCAACAGAGCAGCCAATGGGGAGGGCGGCAGGAAACGGAGGGAATGTACCTAGGTATGCCTTCCAACCAATGGCTTACACAACCCTTTGTCAACTTAAAGCTGCAGTCCTGCAAAGAATGTTTACTAAATGCACCCAGCTTGTTTACAGCCTTCTCGGAGTTATACATACTCAGAAGAAACATCTGTTCACGTTCTTTGTTTTTAATTCCTATCAATGGCACAATGATTACTATAGAATTAGATGCCACTGTAGGGGACTACATGATAATTAAATACCGCTTCTCCAGGTTGTCTGTCAGAGCCTTAGATGATAGCCAAAAAATGGAAACGAACACATTTAGCTACAAGTTCAGGGAGGCAGAAGGGTTAAAAAATATGATTAGAACACTGCATATATTAAGAGAACAATATTCTAAATCAAACAGATTGTAACAGAAAAAACATAATTGTAATGATGAAGTTCACAGCCTATAGCAGGCATTATTGGGCACACCATTATTTTTATTTGAATGCAGCTCCCATGATTAAAAAATTCTACTATGAAAAAAGCCAGACCTATCGCCATTGCGAATGCATAATTTTAAGGTCACCAAAAACTGCACTGAGCAGATTTGTACAGTGTAGACATTTAAAAAACAACTCCACTGATATGTCAACCTCCATGCTACTATTTCTACTAGGGCCTGCACATTTGAGGGTATGTACATCTAGAGCAAGTGACATGTCCGCAAGTGACATGTCCGCAAGCAAGAACAAGCATTAAAAATGCAATAGGTCTCGCCTTTGATTAAGTTAAAGCTGTTTCCCTTGCTGTACAATACCATTAGCAAAGCAAATGGCTTTAACGTATTGAAAGACAAGACCTATTGCATTTTTAATGCTTGTTTTATTTGCAGTGGATTTATATTTGCATAGCACCATTGCCAATGCTATAAGAAAGCAAAAGTAAAAAACATTGTCGTTTTCAATGCCAACAGCTCTAACTTGAACAAACGCAAGGCCTATTGAATTCGAAATGCAATCGGTCTTGCTTTTGTTGGAGCTGGAGTTATTGGCATTATAAATGCCAATGTTTTTTACTTAGCCATGTTCCGGGGTGCTGTACCATATGTGGCCAAAAGAGGCCCCTTGGGACCTCTTTTGGCCACATATGGTACTGCACACTGCAAAGTTGGAGTTATTGTCATTATAAATGCGAATGTTTTTTTACCTTGTCATGTTGCAGGGTGCAGTTCCATATGTGCTCAAAAGAGTTCCCAGCAACCCCGCTACATAAAAAAACATTGCATTTATAATGCCAATAACTCCAGCCCCAACAAATGCGAGACCGATACCATCCAGCAATCTCTTATCAATTTTATGGTTTTCTGTAGTTTTTACATTACACCCACCCCGTGCAATTTTTACACCCCGTTTTACACTTGACTGAGTCTTAAATTCCTGCAGAGTCTGAACACTGAAGTGATTTGTCATTTTGCAATTAGTTCCTAATCTCATTCCCTTACGATACGAAAAGACATAAGGGCTTTGGTAAATTGTTAGTGCTGAACTGTTTTATTGTGTCTCTTATTTTAGTGATGCATTTATTGTTTGTACTGCTTGTATTTAGCTGCTTGTTTTTATCTTGTCGTCCTTTCATGGCATTGATAGCCAAATAAAGGGTATTGACGGACTTGAGATGGTATCAGAATAGGTTTCAAGAACGTCATGAGAACATTATTGCCATTTTGAGCTGCAACTAAAAAATATGGAAGGGTTAGGCACTTGAACACCCCATTTCTGCTCCAGTAATGATGCTAAGGAATCTCTATTAAGCAGCCTCTGGGTCATATCTCACTTTCAGATTTTCACCAAGACCCTCACATCCACCAAACCCTTTGCAGATGTTCTATCGTTCTTAGAAGATTAAGGGTCTGAGTCTCTGCAAGGGTCTCAAGCTTTCTGTAATCACCAGTGAAGACAGAGTAAACCATTCAGTAGTCAAATGGAGGAAGCAACAGAGGTTCACTGAAGTTGTTTGTGCTGATGATCTCACCGCAGAGCAAAATCCGCTAATTGAAATGCACACAGTTGTCCGTCAAAGGCTATCCCCGACTGGAAGTTACATGGTTTGATGGGAGTGGGACATGGACCCTCGGCCTCAAAATCTTGTGGTTCCTTCAGTTTAAAATCACTGGTTAAGACAGCCCTCCCCACTCCCTTTGTAATCACTACTGATTCACAATTGGATTTCCTTTACTTAAGATATGAAACCCCTTGGAGGTAGGTGCTGTAAACCAGTAATATTGTTAAAGATAAAGCAGTGTTTCAACGTTATTTTGTGGTGTATAAGAATGGATGTATTCATATCATTTCTGACATCTATCTCTTGAAATAATATCATTTCTGACATCCGTCTTTTAAATGAATTCCTCCAAACTTGATTTTGGAAGATGCAAATTTTCATATCCCATTTTGGCACCTCACAAAAGCTTCCTGATGTTTGTGGCTGGAAGGACACCAATATAAAAGGTGCCTTTGGTGCTGCCAGCAGGTTTTACCAAGGTCACTACAGCATATAAGCTTTCAGTAGCATCAGGGCTTTCCCATATTACTTAATTTAAGCAACTGACCTTTTGATTTCAATTCAATTCAATTCATAATCTTTATTCGATTGTAGATTTTACAATCATAAAAGTTCATTTTAAAAACACACAATTAAAAACAGTTACACACAATTCATTTTCAAAAGGCAAATAATGACACAGTAAACAGTACAATATATCAGACAATAAGCATGGGCAATATATGGTTAAAAATATAAATAACTGTAAACTTAAAAAGCACCAGCACAATTTTACAGCATGGTTAGCCATCCATGCTTTTCCTGAAGCAGATGGCTTTTTTTAAAAAATTACAAATAAACAGAGTACAGTCAATATTCAGTAGTTGTAAGTAATAAAGTGCGGGTTTAATTTGTGTGAAGCTCATTTTTTTAAGGCACGGTTTAAGGTATAATTTCCGTGGAGTGGAGTAATAAGGGCAAATAAAAAGGAAGTGTGCCAGATCTTGAGGAGACTTTCCGTCGCAGCCACAAGCTGGCAACACTTCGCCCCGCTGAGCACCACTTGGGAATGCCAATAGGAGGTGATAGAGGTCAAAGCGGAACCTTGTTAGCAGGAACCGTTCATAGCTGGACATAGGCCATGTCAGGTAAGGTTCTGTTTGCAAGCATGTTTTTAACAATAGATGTTTCCTGACACTTACCATCTGTATCTCAGCCTCTTCTCTGTCGGTACATCTTAACAAAACTATGGCATTCTTGACCAGGTTCACATCAGATTTTCTAATTGTATTTGGGGCATAAAACAGATCATGTCGGCCAATTGCCGTTAGGCTGTCCTTTATGTACTTTACCCACGGTACCTTAAATCTCCCATCTAGCTGTAAAGCTTCTTTCAGTAGGGCATGTGTTAATGGAATTTCATTGTTTAGCCAACATTTCAGCCAACATGTGACTGGGCTTACTGCTATTCTGTCACCTAGATAGGGGACCCCCAGCTCCTCGTGTACTGAGTAATTCCCAATACCCCTAGGCAGTCTTAGGATCTTTTTTAGGAAGTTATTTTCTGCGACCTCTAGGTCTTTAGCCTTGCGATAGCCCCAGAGCTCGCTCCCATAACAGGCAACAGCAACGCTTTTTGCCTGGTACAATTTAAGCAATGCGGCCAACGGGCAATTGCCGATTTTTTTTGCAAAGCCAAGGATGGCCGCATTGACCCTTGTAGTTTCTCCCTTCTTTTTGGAGACTGCTGGGCCCCATGATAACTTATGGTCTATCAGGACCCCGAGGTAAGAGAAGGAGTTGGTTGATGGAATTTTTTCCCCATTTATACTGAAATGGCCAGGTTTCAGAATGCCCTTACCTGCTTTCATGACGAAGGACTTGGAGTTATTTATACTTAAACCACGTGACTCCATAAATTTGTGGAAGGAATTTAATAGTTTCTGGAGGCCGATTGCTGTTCTAGAAATAAGAACAGCATCATCGGCGTAGAGTAATACAGGTACCCCTTTGCGCTCGACTAAGGGGTAATCTGCTTCTACAAGTAAAAGAGATTCCTCCAGTTCATTAATATACAGGTTAAATAAAAAAGGGGCCAAGATACAACCTTGTCGGACACCCCGGTTTATTTTAAATTCATCCGTTACATTAAGGTCTTGAGAGTAACGGACGTTCGCCCTTGTGTCTGTATGCAGATCAGCGAGGAAATTAACAAGGTTCCTCTCTACACCCATTCTCAGCAAAGTGGCCCATAATAGGCTTCTGTCTACGCAGTCGAAAGCGGACGACAGATCCATGAAGGCCATGTAGACAATAATAATAAATATCATCATTTTGGTTGCATAAAGAGTTCAGTAATAGACATTTGCGTATATCTTGGTGAATATGCCTTTATCAACTGTTGTTTTGTACCTATATATAGATAGAGACAGAATACCTATATATAGATAGAGACAGAATATGCTTTTAGACCTTCGAAAAAACCTTTAGCGAATTAAGGCTGAAATAGTAGTAGATAAACGTTTATGAAGTGAAATACTTAATACAGAGGATATCTAACAAGCACACCTCTCCCTGTTTGACAACCTGTCCTAAATGAAATTAAGTAAACGCTGTCCTGCATTAATAGGAAGGTGGTTTATTAGGAAGCCTGTGAACAATAACTATATCATGTCTTGTTCTAACGAATAATGTGTTATTTGCTAATCAGTTCTTGTATTTTTTCAAAGACCCACTTGTAGATATAGGTATTTTTAACTGTTTTGTTGTCTTATTAGAGTGGTATATCATATTTTTGGAATGAAGAACGTACTCTTTACCAATAGAATGTACTTACAAACTTTAAACTAGTTCAGTAGTAATCATGTGATAGTAGTTTTACATTAATATTAATACCATGTTATAATTATGTCTTACAGAGCTTGTTGATGGTTAATGTCCTGATGAAGACATATTGTATATGTCGAAACGCGTTGACTGGATACCATTTAACCTTTTTTTATCTGTTTTGTGAATACATATGTATCATTCTTTTTATCAACTGTGATTAATGTGTTCAATTTTTATTATCCCCTTTTTATCAAATTAAACTATGAATAATTTTTCTAACTGAACTAGTTTGTTTGTTTAATCTATTGTGTATTTTCCTCAGTGTATGCCTGGGATTGTTTTTTCACATATTGGCCATGTAGACAGTGCCTTGTCTCGCCAATGTATACTTGCTTAGAATAAGGTATAGGTTCAGACACTGCATGATGGTCGAGTGATCTGGTCTAAACCCGTATTGTATGGGTGAAAGGATTTTGTTTTCTTTAGCCCAGGTAGATAACCTGTTAAGAATTACACCCCCTACCACTTTAACTACTGAATTCAGTAAAGAAATTGGCCTGTAACATAACGGGCTACTGCGGTCGCCCTTCTTAAAAATGGGGACTATAGTCGAGAGACCCCAAGTTCTTGGGCAACCAGTTGTCACCGCTGCATTTATTACAGCCGTGAGAACCGGGGCCCAAAACGGGATACTAGACTTAAACAGGTCCGGCGGCAATCCATCCGGACCCGGGGCCTTGTTGGTGGTTAGACCCTGTATTCCCCTAACGGTCTCTTGTACTGTGAAACACAGTGGAATCGCAGTTGGAATTAAAAGGTCGGAGACTTCCCGTTGCTCATTGCTCTTAAAAATTGTACTGAAATGGGACACCCACTCCCCCTCTGGGATGTTTGTTCCAATAGCTGTGTCATTTGGGTTTTCGAACATAGGTTTGTTAATTATTTGCCAAAACTTACTGCTATTCCCCAACACGGATGGGTCTAAAAGGGATTCAATAACGTTTGCCTTAATTTCCTTTTTTCTAATGGCTATTACTTTCCTGTAGGCCATGCGAATATTTTTTATCAATTCACGATCTCTTGGTTTGGTTTTTAATGCAAGTTTCAGATCCCTGCTTGCCTTTGAGCAGTTATGATCAAACCATTTAGAGTTATTCTCACTATGACCCTTTGTTGGCGCTGTGAGCATGGAACCAATTTTAGCGACCAGCCCCTCGAACCTAAACAAAATGTTCGAGGGGATTGAATCAGATGAAAGACAAACGGACAGCTCCTCTTCACATGCGCTGGTTATATTAGTATACAAGGTGTCTTGATTTACCATTGACCATTTAATGCGACGCCTGCCATTTACGCACCTTAACATGCCATGATCGAAACGTGACTGACGTTTAGCAATAAATGTTCCACCCAAGTTTATAACAAGGGGATTATGATCACTGTATATGCTAGTGAGAATAGAAAAGTGCAAGACCCATTGAGCAGCATCTGGAGATATTAATATGTGATCAATAAAGGAACCCTGCCCATGCCCTTTAAAGGTTGGGGTGTCAAAGATTTTTATATCGGGGACCAACGACATAGCTACAATCAAATTGTGCTCGTTCATTAGATCGTTTAGGTTCTTACCACCCCTACTATGGGAGAAGTGAAAACCTTCCTCATTATGACACCCTAAAGACCCCATTGGCGTACTAGCTGGGTTACCACATGGTTGAACATTAAAATCACCTGCTATCAACAAATGCCGTGATACATTGTAAACATTTTTGCTCAGAATATCATTTAGAGAGGCAATGTTGCAAGTTTCATTATTACTGTTAGCATTGTAGAAATTAACCAGTGTCATCACAATCTTCCCATTTTTTAAATCAATCTTCTGTAAATTCAGATTTATACTATGGTAGTTGCTTATATTACATTGCAGATCTTGGCTAATGAAGATGGCCAAGCCACCCTTGGCTCTACCCCTGGTCGAGGCAACTGCTGGAGTAATGAAGCTTAAGAAACCCTCCATATGAACATTATTTTCCTCTATCCAGGTCTCTTGGAGACACACAATACTAAATTTTCTGATAAATGATAGCCATACTGGATCTCGTAGCTTATTTGCCAAACCTGCAATATTCCAGGAAATTAATTTTACACTGTCATTGAGGGCAGGACAAGTAGCAGACTCTCTAATTAATTGTGAGGATGTTAAAATAGGCGACGCTGCGCCTGCCACCACCGGGCCCACAGTACACACTGCATCTGACTCCCGAAGCTCAGATGTATCACTAGTAACTAGCCTTATATCTGATAGGGGTGTGAAGGGCACCTCGTTTTCCCCTGGGAACACTGTGGGTAGTGCTTTAGGGGGACTACTGTTTTTAACAGCGGTGGTTTGGACAATATGTGAATTTTTATCATAGCAGCGACCCCCTAGCTTCTCAGGTGACCTTGAATTACATGAAGCACTTACCCCACCCCCCGTAGCTTCTGCATTCCTTAACCATCAATCGCAGTCCTCTAGGCTGCTAAAGGCCGTGAACCTGTTAGAGAGCTCTAGGGGCGTAAATGGTAACAGGTTTGACATGTTCCCATTGAAACCAGTTTTATGATTAAAAGGTATGGTATTCCAACCGTGTATGGCTGGTGGTGGAGCCAGTTGGTGCATGTATACGGGGTTTAGAGCCGACTCGATGTTAGGGAACTGAGAAGAGGAGAAGGTATTGTTGTTATAGTGTTGTGGAGGGAAGACAGTGGATCTGGGGTAAAAATATGTCAGGGGGCGTGGTACTATGCAGTTCTTTTCATTTCCGTAAGGCCAGTTCAGGATATGTTGTACGGCTCTCCTGTCTCTAAAGTTTATTACCACGACATCGCCACCAATGTCCTTTGCTCTGCCCCCCAGCCAGGACAGGCGCCGGACATGGACTATCTCACCGTTAATCGCAATGGGTTTGGGTCTATAAAGAGAAAGCCAATGCGTTATTTTATTTTTTAACTGTGAGTATCCCTCTCTTTTACCATTGGGCAATTCTGGGACCCCGGTGAGTATGACCACGTACGGTAATGCTTCTGGGGGAAGTTCTGTCGGTGGTGTCCTAGACTGGCCCCCTCTTCCCCAGTTATTCTCCTTCCCTTCAGGTCTAGGGGATCTTCCCGGGAGAGTACTAGGTTCCCTGGATGGAATATTTGCGGAAGTAGTTGGTAATAAGGTAGTAGGTTTACCCTGTATATCAGTTGAAGCTGTTGTTAAAGAGTTTTTACAGGTATTACCGCCATGTGCTTTCGGTGCCACATTTAGGGAGTTAGGGGTGGCTGAAGTTGCTACAACAGCCTGGCTATTACTTGTACTAGGTTTAGACGGTGTGGGACCCACAGTATTTTTTAAGAGGGGTTGGGTTGTTGTGGTGACTTGTTGGTACTGTACTTTAGACTGTCCTTGTAGACGTACAAAATTCCCTAACGCAGTCAAATCCCCCTCAATTTTACCTAGACGTGCCTCCATCCCCCTAAATCTGTCTGACAAAGCAAGCATGTAACTGCGTATAATCAACTCAATATTGTCCAGAAGCGACTTGGGGGTGGCGGGTTGCAAGTCCTCCTCCATCTGGATAAGGGTAGTATCAGAGTCTGTAGGTGCTTGAGGTAAAGATAACGGTAAAGTGGGGCTAACTGTTATGGTTTGGTTTGTATCAGAAGATCCCATTAATGGTAGTGTAACAGTGTTCTTCTTTTTACCAAACTCAGTGTGACTTGTTTTGGGCTTGTTAGCTGTTATAGTTTTCCTTCTTCTTTTAGGTGGAGGTGGCCCATGCGTTTTATCTGTCACTAGCCTCGAACTTTTACCTCGTACAACTTTACCAGGCCTTATTGTAGGGGATATTAGGATCTTAGAAATGTTATTATGTTCAGTGGTCACTGTAGGGGTGGTTTCTTGAGAATGGGCAGGTGACAATGCCGGAGCTAAACATTCTTGGAGGAGCAAGGGTACGCTGCAAGTCAGTAAGGTGTTATCTACTGGGGTGCTAATCAGATCGTCGTCTAAAGAAACAGACATTATAGGTTCAGAGAATGTTCTGTTTTTTATTCGCTCGATGGAACGACGGCGGTCTGCCCTCCTCTCGGCTAACAAAAGCTCCTTGTTGCCATCTATGGCTGGTTTAAGGAAATAATCATCCAATGTTCGGTTGATGATATTTTTGTCCAACCCCACTAATGCAGGGCTTGTTGCCGCAGCGGCCATTCAATGGTGAGGAGTGTTCACGAGGTGGGCACACAACAGAGACAGTTACTTACGTAGCCCTTGTACCAGGATCTCTGGCTCAGCCCAGCCTCTTCTAGCCGATGAGGGCCGTAGAGGGCCCGCCCTTTGCCCGGGCTTCGCCCCGGGCATCCCGCTCGCGTCCCGCGTTGCGGGCGTGGGGCCGCTTTGTAGCGCCACCTGGCGCTAGATGATGACGCGCTCCTATGCGCGATAGCGGTGCCCCCTGGGAATGCTAGTTCCTGCTACCTGTGGCGCTGTTGCTTCTCGCGTCCCGGCAGGGAGGAACCAGCGGTGTGAGGCGGTCAGGTGCGTGGGCGTCCCAGTCAGCAGGCAAACGTTCTCCCTCCTCATACGAGCCTCCGCGGACCCGTCTGTGTGGTTTAGCAGTTCGCCCCTCTGGTCGGGCGTGGGGCCGCTTTGTAGCGCCGCCTGGCGCTAGATGATGACGCGCTCCTATGCGCGATAGCGGTGCCCCCTGGGAATGCTAGTTCCTGCTACCTGCGGCGCTGTTGCTTCTCGCGTCCCGGCAGGGAGGAACCAGCGGTGTGAGGCGGTCAGTTGCGTGGGCGTCCCAGTCAGCAGGCAAACGTTCTCCCTCCTCATACGAGCCTCCGCGGACCCGTCTGTGTGGTTTAGCAGTTCGCCTTTTGATTTAAATTGCCTTAGGAGGTGTCATTCCCTACCTCCCCCTTTTAGACTGCTGTGGCTTAAGTGTTTTTTTTAGCAAAATGGATTTAGTTCAATGACGGAAGTAGTATAAGCTGATACCATTAATCCCCATTCATGACCCCCTCCCCCCCAGAGACCCCCGCCCCCTCAGTGTGACCGGAAAAAGTGAGTGGTTTGTCTGGAAAAGTTGACATGCATGGCCGGAAAAAGCTGCGTGTCCTTAAATGTGACAGGCCTCAAGTCCCTGGAAATACAAAGGGTGCAGCATGGGGTCCTCAAGGGGGGCGTGCAGGGGGCGGTGCTTCTTTTGGAGTCCTCGGCAAACCATAGCCCTATGATGAGTGTATGACATAGTTGTGGAGTAGTGGGTACGCCCTTTTTGGGGGCTGTTTAGGATGTATATAAGGCCTCCTTAGGAGTATTGTACAGCAACCGGAATCCTGAATACGCCGCAGTTCCCACAGCAAGAAAAAAAAAGAAAAAGGAATGAAGCGATACAACCCCGTCGTGAAAGGCCTTATGTGGGGTGGGTCCCAGACCACTATCAATAGATATTACAGCTGCTTGCCACCCCCGGTGGTGGATGAGAATGCTCAACAAGAATCACCTGGTGATCAGGGCTGCGACGTTACTGGTTTTGACGCTGACCTGTGTCGGAGTATGGAAACCCCTCGTCCCAAGGCTTGCGACTGTTGTATATCCCCTATTAAGGGCGATAGCAGCGGGAGTGAAAACTCTTGTAATGACAGCGCGTCTGAGGGATTCGAATTTGTGGAGTTGGACAGCTTGGGAGATCCGGTAGTTCTGCCTGCCACACCCATCTATGAAGACCATGGTTTTCAGGAGGATGCGAATCCCAAGAAGGACGTTGTGCAGCCGTCGGGTACACCAGTCGAAGATGATGGGTTTTTCGGAGGACATTAGCCACTCTCAGGATTTCAGAGCAGCCGCCGAGGGATGCGCCTACGGCATAACCGCTGTTACAAAAGCTGTAGAACATCCTAAAACACCTGTCTATGAAGACATGGATCTTTGTGAGCAGAGGGCTGTTGAGAAGGTCATTCTGCAACAACCTGGCACAAGCGTCGAAGATGATGGGGGTTTGCAGGACATTAGCGACTCTCAAGATTTCAGAGCGGCCGTAGAGAGCTGTGAAATCTTGAGTCGCTAATGTCCTGCGAAGCGTCGAAGATGATGGGGCTTCGCAGGACATTAGCAACTCTCAAGATTTCAGAGCGAGCGCAGAGAGCTGTGAAAATGCGGAGGTTAGTAAGAAAACTGTTATGCACCGTCTGGAACGTACTGTTGTATTTTATTTCTCCAGCTAAACTAATGATCCGTCAATCTTTCTTCTTTTACCCCCTAGGGCGGAACCCCAAAAATAACTAAGGTCGGGGAGTCTCCTCCAAAAATGGTGAGCGTGAATTTTTACTGTCTATGTTATGCAAACCAGACTGAAAGTTCCACAAGTCAAAGTGCTGATGTTCCTGTGAAGCGGGCCGTTGCCTCTAAGAGAGACGCTGTTGTAAAAGAAGTTCATGCAATATCCTACGACGATTTGAAGTCTGTTAAAGGTTTCGTAGTGGCTGTGGTGCAAACGTGTGTCAAACATGACTATTACGATCTTTGTTACGGACATAAGGTGACTGATCCTCAGCAGGACGCGCACGATTGTCTGCTCGATGCATACAGAGACAGGGTAACCCGTTATATATGTAGTGCGTTAGACCCTCACACGGTGTATAAACTGCTATGGGTAGTTTACGGGTTGGCAGCTGAAAAGAAATCTGTTCACCCTGCTATGGTTAAGATCATCACGGCGACACTCGCGGAAGCCCAACACAACCCTCATCCCGATTTAAAACTGCTGTGTATGCGGGCGGTGTGCACGGTTAATGATAGAAAGATGATAGAAAGACTCATAGAAAGACGGGTGTGTAAACTGTATAAAAAAAAATATAAGAATAAGGCCGCTGGCTCCTCGAAGACTATTTTAAATAAATAATGTCACACCTAACGGACCCTGATAGCGTGTTTTTTAGAATGAAGTAGTAGAATGTTACACCTCGAGGTGACTAGGGTTTAAGCAGTTCTTACACCGTTTACTGTGAAAATGAAAAATACCTTCTGTTTATGATTTGTTAAGATTCACTATTTTTTTAATAAAATGTCCTTATGCAGAACAAGTGTCATTCATTGGTTGTGGTGTAGCTGTTGATATCATGCCGGGGGAGCGGTTAAGAAAACTTTATTACGATACTGGCGGGGTGGGCGGCTTGGGAAGCGCCAAAGCTCTGTATAGAAGGGCTGTAGCTGAAAACAAGTATGTAACAAGAGCCCAGGTCAAGACGTGGCTTTCAGGAGAAGAGGCGTATTCCTCCATAAACCATCCAGAATACGTTTTAAGAGACGCCCAACAATCGTTAATGCACAATTAGATTATCAGTGGCAGGCATAAGCCTTCAAGATATAGCAAAACTTAACAACGGCGCCCAGTATATATTAACAGTTATAGACGTATTGTCCAAGTACGCCTACGCAGAAGCGTTACACGATAAAAGTGGTACGAGTGTCACGGCCGCTTTTAAAGACATCTTCGCTAGGGGACGAATTCCTCAAAAACTACAAACAGACGCCGGCAACGAATTCTTAAACAAGACATTTCAGAAATTATTAAACCATCATGGTGTTCAACATTTTGTGACACAGACGGAGGTAAAAGCTGCTGTTGTAGAACGGTTTAACAGAGCTTTAAAGTCTAAGATGTGGAGGTACTTTACGGCCGCAACACCTACGGATACATGGATGTTCTTAAGGCTTTTTTAGATGTATATAATGCCAGTTATCACCGGACCATCAAAACAGCCCCCGCTGAGGTGACTCCTAGTAATGTTTTAACTGTATGGAGAACGGTGTACGGGCGCAATTTTGCTACATAGGTCAAGAAGCCTATTTTTAAAAAAGGAGAGCACGTCAGGATTTCAAAATTGAAAGGTGTCTTCACGAAGGGCTACCAGCAGACATTTAGCGACAAGATATTTATAGTGGAAAGTCTGGAGCTCAAAGTTGGTCTGTATATTTACAGGTTAAAGGACTACGCTGGGGAAGAGGTGTCGGGTATCTTCTACAAGGAAGAGCTACAATCGGTACCTGATGAGCCGAACCATGTGTATAGGGTTGAAAAGGTTCTGAAAAGGCGGGGTCGAGGGGTTAACAGTCAGGCATATGTCAAATGGAGCGGCTGGCCTGAGAAATTTAACAGTTGGCTGTTGGCCAGCTCTCTGAAGGGCGTGTGAGCTAAGGCCCTGTTACAAGTATCTGAGAAGATGGAGATAAAGCCCTTTTATATCACCTTGCCATCCAACTCTTCTGAGGTCATGTTCCCCGACAACCAGATTTCTAACTACATCGTGAAATTGGCAAAGCCCGTGGACCTGAAAGGGGATTGGGAGGTGGCCCTAACAGAAATACAATACCCTAGAACCTGGAATACCTTGACATCGAGCGAAGCAAAGTTTTTCATAAAGCGTGAGGACAATGTGAACATGCACTCCGGCATCCCGTTTGGCTACTACCCATCAGTTGCAAGTGTTGTCGACGCCATCAACAAATCCATAGCCGCCCTCGAAGGATATGCGAATATTCAGCTGACGCTAGATCACGTCAGAAGGAAGGTGTTTCTTAAATCCCCGACTCGAGGCACGTCGTTTAACTGCTCCGGTAAATTAAAAAGGGTTTTAGGCACAGTGATAAATGCGGCTTCGAAAGGCCTGGCGGAACAGGATCAATCTTGTCCCGATATTAACAGAGGGTTCTATACGCTCTATGTATATAGCGATATAGTAGAGGCCCAGAGGATCGGCGATAGCTACTCGCCGCTCTTAAGATGGGTCCAGGTACAAGGTGAAAATAATGGGATGGTCAATATCCAGTTTCATAAACCCGACTACGTCGCAGTTTCTAAAAATCATTTTGACACTATTTCAATTATGATCTACGATGATCAGTCTGAGCCGGTTGGGTTTAAATACGGGAAAGTTATTGTCAAGCTTCATTTAAGACCGAGAAGCTACAGCGGCCATTAAGCAGGCATCATGGTTGTCGTGAAAACATACGGTGACCCTTCTATGTACTGGGACTATTACAGAAACCAAGCCAGCTATGGAGGGCCGCCGTACTTTCAAGGATCACCGGTTATGTATGGGGCTGGTTTAGGGGGATTCTTCAGGAGACTGTTTAGAAGAGCGATGCCCTTCCTGAGAAGAGGCTATGAAATTGCAAAACCGCATATTAAGATGGCAGCTACGAGCATTGCCGGGGATGTGGTGGGGTCTGTTACTTGGGCAGTTGCAGAGGGCATGAACAAGCAGCCACAGGAAGGATCAGGGCTGGTGTACGCAAGGCGTGCGCATGTTATAAGGAAGTATCGCGCTTCGAGCCGCAGGGGCCCGCAGGCCCCCTATAAAAAAAGGAGCTCTTCAAAACGCACTCAGAAAAGAAGAGCTCCAAGATGGAAGAGAGCTGTGAAGAAGAAGCGAAACGTCTCTAAAGTGAATATTTTTTTAAAAGCCTCATAAACTAAACCATGGCCTTTGTACATTGCGCATCTGGCGAGTGCGCTAAATCCGAGTTAGACTTGTTCACTCTAAAACCAACGCAGACAAGCATCGAAAACAGCTTTCTCATGGAGGTATCGCCTTTAGCCGCATTGACGCCTCTGGCACCTATAGAGTTTTATGTGTCAGGGTCCACGGATATGTATTTGGAACTCAACAACACGTTGCTCCATCTCGTCTGTAAAATCACGAAAGCGGAGGGGTCAGACATCGCAGCAGCCGCTAAAGTGGCTACGATCGCTTATCCCATAGCTACAATGTTTAATCAGGTGGACATCACCCTGGGCGATCGGCTCATCACGCAGAACAACAACATGTACGCCTACAGAGCCTACCTCGAGAGTATTCTAAATTACAGCAGCGACGCCCTTGACACCCAGCTTTCAACGGGTCTCTTCTAAAGGGATACACACGCCAAGTTTGAAATCACGGCTCTGGACAGCGCCAATAAGGGTTTCGTAAAAAGAGCGGGGCTGGCAGCAGGCAGTTGTAACTTTGACTGTCTGGGACGCATACATTCAGACCTATTCTTCCAAGATAAACTGCTCATCAACGGAATTGATCTTAAGATCAAGCTCACCCGTAACAAGGACTCATTCTGCCTCATCAACGGGGATGCGGAACAGTACAAACTGGACATACTGGCAGCAAGTCTGTTTGTAAAGAGAGTGAAAGTATCCCAGAGCGTCAGGCTTTACAAATATCAAACGCCAAGTACGCTGTGGAAAGAGTAGCTCTGAAGGTATTCAGTATTCAGTATCCCAGCAGGTACCCGCTTAACACAGCAGCAGAACCTATTTCTTGGGCACCTACCCAAACTTATCCTTATCGGTTTTGTGGACAATACAGCCTTTAGCGGTACCTATGCCTCAAACCCCTTCAATTTTAAACACTACGGCATCAACTACGCCACATTGGTCCACGAGGGCAATGTGATTCCCACAAAACCCTACACTCCCAGTTTTGTAACCTCCAACTACATCAGGGAATATCAGGGGTTGGTTCGATAACAGGGAAGCACCAAAGGGACTGCGGCGTAGCCGTGTCACGCGAAGGCTGTGGGGCGGGATACACGCTGTTCGCATTCGACTTGACCCCCGACCTGGAAGACGGCGATCACTACAACCTGGTCAAAAACGGAAATCTAAAAGCTGAAATACGATTCAGTAATCCTCTACCTACGAATGTGAACATGGTCGTATTCTCGGTATTGGACAGCATCATCCAGATCAACCACGCCAGACAGATTTTGTTTGACTATCTTTAAAACATTGGCGATATGGACACTGTGCAGATACGTGACGTCTTAAGCAGGCATAAACACGCTAGAAAATACTTTTTTGGTGTTTTCCCCAGCAAAGGGTTACCTGCTGAAATTGGGGTAGAAAGACCCCGCACCTTGGTATTTAACACTGATCCTCACTACAAGGGTGGAACACATTGGGCGGCCTTGTTTATAGAGAATGATCAGGTTATAGTGTTTGACAGTACAGCAGAGTTCCCAGAACACCGCCTATATACACAGCCCATTTTCAAGTTTGTAAAAAAAATTGCTGAGCGAGTGGTGTATAATAAGGTGTGGGTACAGGGTTCTGTAGCCATGACATGCGGGGAACACTATTTATTTTATCAGTAAAATGTCAGAGGGTGTTTCGTTTAGAAATGTCTTACATTTATATTCTAGGGACCTTATTAACAACGACAGTATAGTTGTGAAATATGTAAAAGAAAACACAAGGGTATCGGTCAGACCTGTGAAAACAGAATATGTAGCTTGTCAAAATTGTAAGGGCTTATAACCTGCGTGTGTATTTAAAGATGACCGTCTAAAAATAAAAACAATATTTTTTTTTAAAACAGGCCTTCAGACTCTGTATTTTATTGCTTATACATGCACCATAATTTAGAAACAAAAAGGTTTAAAAATAGGAGCGGGAGACGGGTGGAAAAGTTATAAAAGTGTTTATTACAATCATGAATGTAGGTTACGCATTACATTGACAAACTATGGTGATGAAATATAGGAAGAAAAGATCAGGCACGCTTATACACATAAACAGTACATTTTTATTTTAAAAACCTTAAGGATTAATCCATGTGAGGGCTCTGCCAAAAGGCCTTTTTCGCCGTACTGATGACACCATTGGCGTACTCGAGGAGGGTGATAACAGTGGATCGTCAGAGCTTTCAGGCGTTGGTGGGAGGGGTGTCTTTAAATTTTCAAGCATACGTCTGTGTTCGTTATTGCCCCCCAGCGTGGATGGGATGTTGAGTTCAGCAGCGGCTCGTAGAAACTGCTCCCAGCCGCGTGGGGTATTTTGAGGCATCAGGATTCTGGGGTGTGTGAGACCTTTGACTAGATCATACATGTGCGAACCTGCAATCGGCTGTCCCCTGTAGAGAAATTCCCCTCGATCATTCCAGGATGTTAGGTCTTTAGAAGCGGCTAGTTTACTCATCAACATTTGTGCTGCCCCTCGATGCCTTTGACTTATATTTTGTAAGAGGTCGTCCACAAAGGTATCTGAGGGTGGCTCAGAGTCCGGCGGTTCTTGTAGGGGTTGAGGGGCATTCGTAGGGGCTGCTGGCTGTATAGAGTTAGCTTGTTTTTCTCGGTATTCCACTGTTTGTAGTAGCTTAAAAAGTTTTTAAGACTGCTGGTGTAAAGGTTGGCCTTGTCGTAGGGGTTTAGATCAGTCCGATTCAATATACCCTTAATTTCAGCATCCAACCGTAGAGTTTCATTTCTGCGTATATCCCATACATTGTCCGCGGAAGAGCCCAGCTGTTCCATTTGTTGTTTAGGAACCAAATACATTTTTGCGGCATGCTCCATCAGCGTGTCGGGAGGAGGCTTGTGATTACAGGTATAGCTATACGCAGCAAAGCGCCTATAAACCCCCCAGACTGTTTCACCAGCTTCTTCTTGGTAATGAGTGAGGCCCTTTTATTACTGCGCTTCTTCAGAACCTATAATTGACCCCGTGATATAGGGACGTTGCCTTTTAGGGTATTTAGGGCTATTTCTGCAATGGCAGACACTAAGTCATCAGAAGCAGCGCACAGGATGGCCTTTCTGTGTTGGGGACTGGCGGTAACATTCATTTTCAGGAGAGCGTAATTACGTCGTAGACGGTCCGACATGGTCAACACCTTGTATTATAAAGTCCTGGCTCTAAATGTCTCTAAAAGTCATCAAACCTGCTTTTTATAGGACCTGTTCTTGACCCTTGGTGTGTAAACTACGGGTAGCTCGGGGGGAAAAATATCAGCCTTCAATCTATAGTCTTCTAGAGTTTCATTTTTTATGTCTACCAGTAGGTAACCGTGGGGTTTTGCTGACGCGTCGTTAAAGGCTTCCATGAAGAAGTGAGTGTTTCCGGGGTACATCTGTTTAGCTATGACGGATATTTGTTGTTTGTCACGGGGGGTTTTAAATAAAACAAGGTACGAAGCGTTGAGAGCTATAGATCTGCTGTTCTTACCCTTGTAAAACAAGTTCTGCACAATATAACAGATACTTAGATTGCGATGATATGAATATTGAGTAAAAGCTCTCTCTAACTCCGGATGATCGCCCCCTTCACGCATAAGGTCATCGACAATTATCATGTTTACCCTGGTCGGTGGCAGTAACTCATCATCGTTGAGATTATCCGGTGTGCCCTCTATAAATCGGATATGGGGGAAACTGCGGGCCAGGGCTGTATAAAGCGGCTGCCAGCATGAATAAAACCATACAATGTTATTAGGGGTCTGGGATAGAACAGAGGCTGCGTTTTCTAAGAGCTTTTTTATGAGGTAGCTCTTACCGCAGTTGGAGGGCCCTGCTAACACGCAGGAGAATGGATGTTGTAATATGGTGTTCATGTTGTGGGGTTTGTCTCTCTAATGGGATCTAATACCCGTACGGCAGCGTTTTATAGTCGGTGGTCAGGACCCTTTTATCAAAAACAGCGCATAAGGTTTTATGTAGGGGCTTTGTTGTAATTTCCCACTTCTTTTTGGATCTGACTATGCAGGGCTGGTTAACAACTATAGTTTTTGCATTTTCGCAATCGTCTGATGCCGCGTATTCGTGCACCAGATTCTTTAGACTGTCGAAATTGATTTTTAGGGTGTTGTTGACGTTTAGGGTTATGCCTTTGACCTTCATACACACTTTGTTCTTGTTTGTGCTGTAGGAGTATGTATTAGGCCTGGATGATGTATATTCTATTATATGCTCATCCTTATCGAGCTCACTGGTCAAATTACCAAGATAATCTCCAAGGGGAGGGTCTTCATCCCCCTGCTTACTCACAAAAATTACAAAGTCGGTATCGTGATACAAACAACGGTCTTGGAGTTTATTCATAACCCTGTAAAGCTCAAGACGCGCGTGGGCTGTCGTGAAGCTTGCTATGAAGATGTTTATGTTGTTACACGTTGTGGGGTATGCTTTTGTGTATTTCCAGCATAGTGCTGCGGTATCGTCATCGATAAACTCGCAGCTGGACACCTCGTAACAAGGGGCAAAGAGGTACTTAAACAGTTTATCAGGATCTGTTATTACGGTCGTGTTTGACAGATTTGTACGCTGAGCGAATTTTCCCCATAAGGAGTTGAGACAGAGCTTGGCTAACTGTTGACGGGCTGGGTTGAACTCCATCAAATGGGGTTGTAAATGGATACCCTCGTGAAGGTAGTAGTCATCGATGTACTTCTGCTTTGCATCCTGACTAGTAGACCATTCGGGATACCAGAGGCTTCCTGCTTGTCTCTGAGAAACAGATTAATGTACGGGGTAAAGAGTCGTGTAGAGGTCCTCTTAAAATGCCACACCTCGTGGATCCTCCCGAGCCTGTAACCTTTCTCTAAGGCAGCTTCTACCTCGATGCTGCACCAGGTCCCTCTGAGCATCCTTTGTTCTTCGGTGTGCCCACAACAACCAACCTCTTTATACACAGCACATGTTCGACAGAGGGGGAACATCAGTTTACCATCGACTCTGTATGGTAACACAGGAAAGTAAAGCTGTCTTGGAGGATAGATTTCACATTTGACTAGCCCAAAGTATTCGGATATGGGATTAAAATCTCTATATATGATGGTGGGATGACCTATGGGGTATACCTTCATCTTGTTCACAAACGGGTACAGACTTGGTGAAATCATAGTAGTGTATTTTCTCACCATCACCCGCTGCCCTGTACAATTGTATGGCATTCGTACGACCTCCGAATAAGGCGTCACGAGATTCCAGGGGTTCGGGTAAAGCACGAGTCTGTAGGAAAGAACAGAGCTTGGTGTCGGTTGCTAGCATCTCTAACCATTCGTGCTCCCAAATAGCCCTCATAGCATAGCCAAATTTTTCAATGTACTGTGCCTTCAACAGAGTACGTCTGTGTAAGTGTTCAAATTTGGCACCCAGTAATCTGTTAATCTCGTGAAGCTTGTAACATTGAGGACACCTGTGGTAAAAACAACTGTTGTATTCGAAGGCCGTCGGCACTCCCTTAATTACAGCGTACCCATCCAGGTAGTAGGGACCCACACGGTGTTCACTGCCCTGTAAGGCGTGGTGAATCTGTATGTCTTCCTTCTCAAAGACGTACATGAGCCAGCGGATAGAGGGGGTTGAATAACGTTTCTGTTTGCCGTTATAGACATCTGGAGGGACTAGAGCGATACTTTCTGGTTTTAAAAACATGTGTTTGTAGATGGCCATACACATGGATGCCAAAGTAATGTTTTGAAAAGGGTCTATGTATTCGACCATCTTTGGCGCCTCATCCTTCTTCGGTTTCAAAGCCTTACTTTTCTTTACCGTTTGAGGCTTCTTGGGTTTCATAGCTCTGACCTTCGTTGGTCTTTGAGGCTTCTTTGGTTTTAACAGCTTGATTTTCTTAGTCATCTCCACCACAGCATCTCTGCAGAGGTTGCACGCTTGTCGCAGGATCATTACATCCGCCTGGCAATAAGCTTTAAACTCTGTTTTAAAATGAAACTCCTTTTCACGGTTTTCAGAGTACCATTGTTGAAAGTTCTCTTTCTCGGCAGGCATCATGTATTCAACCCCGTAACTGTCAGGAAGGGGCATGGGACCCACATAATCCTGGTTAGCCCAGGTATTAAAAAAGTGTGGAAAATAACCTTTACACCCAGGGAATCCAAAGGCTTTTGGAAGCTTGCTCAGTTTCATGGGTACAAAATTCAAGGTGTCTATAAACCTTATTTGTAACTGGCCAGCTGTTAACAGCATCAGCTTGGAACCCTGAGTGATGAGGTCTACTTGTACCTTTTCACGAATCATATTTTGCAAAATAAAGAATGAGTCGTAGGCTTTTGAATTGTGGGCCAACATGGTGTACCCTTTGAATTCTGTTTGAATGAAGGTGTTAAGGAAATCACCAACGCACGTTCTACCTTCAAACTCCCAGCTGTTATTGGAAGTTAGATGGTGTGCGTAAATATAGTTAGGCTGGTGTACTCCTATATCCTGCGTGCACTCTATATCAAACACGATGTATGCTTCGGTCTTGGTCTGGGGTCTGCCTTTAACCATGTAGCACTGATGGTTGGTACCAGCATCAAAAGACATCCGACACCTGGGGCATTTCTTACCCCTGCATTTGTGATCATCAGCCACATATCAGCCACACTCAAAACAATCCATTTTAGGGCTGCATCTAGCAGCTTTCCTGTGGATGTTCAAACAGTCTTGAGAGCGACAAAACATCTTACAGGTGCAACACCTCACCTTCAGGACTGCTTCTTCGACGCAGCCATCCCTCTGGCACATCTTACAATGTATTTCACACTGATGACGTTCCATATTGCTGTAAATGTGGTCGCAATGTGTACACACGTATCGAACTCCCAGAAAACCTTTAAGGTTCAAGATGCCGTAAAAGTGTTTGTCATGGTAAAGGACATGTACAGTCTTGTTCCCCACACTGGCCCCGGTTGTAAAGTACTTCCAAGAGCCGTTGTGATAAAGAACTTTAACAGTCACCGAGAAATAGTTTTCAAAAAGACTGATGTCACCAAAGCCGACCAGCCGGTCTGGAGGTATTTCAAGAACCTTATGGGCTTCAGACGCTCTAGCCAGGATGACAGCGTCGGTGCTGTCGCGCCCCATCAGCAACCCAGCTATGCTGGCAGCAAGACATGTGTTGGTTGTGTTATTGTTAAAGTCGAGCAGCCAGCGCTGCATCTTGCCTATTATCTGGCTGTATAGCACGCTCTTTAAAGGGCGGGAAATACCCCCCTCACGGCCCCGTACAATGAGGGCTATGACTCTGAAAGTGCCAAAGGCGACTAGTTCAGCCTTGCTCTGTAAAAGCCGCGACAGGTTTTCTAAAAAGTCTACGGCGTCAAACACATCTCACGATGCCCTTCTGGTGAACAGCGGACTATCAAAACCCTGCCCCTGGAAACGTAGCTGGAAAAAATCATTGGGCCCCACATCGCGTGACAACCTTCCAATGAGCGCTTGCACCGCCTGATGTATAGCAAAAACACCGTGATCGGTGGACATTATTCGGTGTAGGCTAGCAAACCTAAACTCCTCATAGTGCTCGGTGGCCTTAAATCTCTCCACATTGCGCCTGTAGCTTCTAACGCTCTCTAAAAAGACAACCTCTGAATCCTCACCTTGAGGGGTTTGACTTTCTGGGGAGCTTGTTGCGGTATCATTTTGAGGGTTCTGGTTTAGTAGGGATCTTGTTGTCTTTTAAAGCACCTTGTAGCACATATTCTGGCTTTCTTTAACTTCCTGATTAAAACTCTACGTTGTTTAGCACTGTTGGCCCACTTTTGTTTTTTATGGGGCCCTGCTTTTTTAGGTTCCAGACCCCCGCCTATCTGAGCAGTATGTACTGTACCTATGTGTGGAGTGTTCCTTGAGGCCTCTGCTATAAAACCACGCAACGGTTCAACGGTTCTAGTGTGTGTCTGGTATCGCGGTATATGATTCGGACTGGTCTTTAAAACAGCATGCCTCTGTTTGCGGTGTTCTATACACTTTTTATGACCGCGCAAGCGTAAGAAACGCAGGGATTTTGTGAGAACTGTTTGGACCTTAACGGTATATTTTGACGTGCGTATTTTACTAACGGGACAGACGTTTCTTTAGGAGCTGGCGGCGTCTTAGTCACGGTTGTATAGTCCCTATGTCTGATCCTGCTTCCTGACAAGTTTGGAGGATCACTCTTTTACAGAGGTCAACCCTTTGCAATATCTTCTGTTGTGCCGCCACCATGGATCTGTCCCAGCTACCACCCAACCCCCATTTTAAGGTTGCGGTGACCGCTTGGCGCTTTAGTTTTCTGACAGCCAATTGTATATCCTTTACATACGCATCTAGTACCGGTTTTGGATTTATAGTCATATTTTGGAGGATTGGGGGTGAATACAAGGCTTGTGTGTGTAGCAACCTCTAACGCGCCAGGGGCCTCTCTAGTGTCTTCAAAACCCCCACCATTGTAACTGCGGGCCTGGGGGGATCATGGAAACAGGGTCCCAGTGCGAACACCCCGGGGCATCTGGGGGCGGGATCATACTAAATACCCCCTCCATTCTATGATTTGACCATTCGCCCGACCCTGTACTATCAGTAGTGTATATTGCTGGGGTTGTCGCTGGGCTGGTTGGGTCGTAAACTCCCTGAGGGGGTATAGGGGACATAAGAAGGGGTGCGTGTAATTGACTGTTGCAATAATCAAGGGTGCCACAAGCTAAGGCCCTATCGTAGGGTTGGGGAGGCGTAGGTGTAACACACGTTTGCAAAACCACATTGTTGTTGTTAGAAGGGCCCTCGTACGCTGCTTCTGAGGTTCCCTCAAGGCTGTCTACCGTTCCACCTAATGATCGCCCCTTTTCAGACACTTTGTCCCTAAAAACGGATGGAGCGCCTATCAAAGTTTTTAGGGTTTGGTCTAGGGGACACGCCTCTGCATGATTCGTTAGTTTGTTGAAACTCCCGAAGGTTTCATAGGCGGATAAGGGGTCTGAGGTGTAACAAGTTTGCTTAAGGGGACCTCAGGTGTTTCTACTTCTGACACATCTAACCTATGCTTATTCTTAAGATATTTTCTTGAAAGCCTGCTGACTTTAGGGGTTTGTGGTTGTAACAGAGTTTCAGAAACAGGCATCGCTGTCGATGGGTCCTTAGAGAGCCCCGGGGAAGTGGGCTCGCTCCCCTGCTTAACAACATTTTTTAAAGATAGATCTAAAGGATGCGTCATTGGTTCAGAAGCCACAGGTTTCTTGCTGAGGTCTAGGGGACCTTGTTGGGACATATGACCGCCCTTCTTCTTCTTGAGATTTATGGGCCCGGTATGGGGTACGGGTTTCAGCTGCTTTTTGTTAAGGACAGGCTTGGTTGTGATGAGCTTCCCTTTTGAGGCCTTGAGAGGTTTCAGACACGCTGAGGGTTTTTTACACAAAACTGGCTTTACAACGGCAGGGGTTGTGAGCACTACTCCACGGTTGACACCCACCCCTGGTAAAATAGACTGTTCTGTAGAAGGGTTCAACAGTTTGGTGGGGGGCTTGATTTGACATTTCTGAGATGTCCCTGTTCGCTGGTGTATATGGTTGTAATAAGAACAGAGTTTATCCTGGCGAACACGCCTACTCACACCTTTCGCTGTAGGCCCCTTGTTCAGAACAATCTTTGTGATATCCGCCAACGGTTTCGTAGCTCTCTTAGCCTTATGAGTATCAGCGCCGATGTTCTTTTGAGCTGCTCCTAGAAATGTAAAATAAAAAAATATATATATTAGAAACACGCATGAATCTTGTATACAATGCTTACACAACCCTCCGCAGGACCCTGGTACTCTAAGTCTGAGGGCCCCTTGGTTTTGAGAGAATAAAGCCCAGAGAGTTCTTTTTTGTTTAACACCCTTTTGTAAAAACACACCTTTTAGATGACTTTTCCCAGATCCTTTCTTTTTCACAGGTCCATCTTTAGATGCTGTAGCTTTCCTTTTCACAGTTGTTTCTTTTGGGCGTTGGGGCAACTCTTGCACAATCACGATGTCCTGGCGTGACTCAGGGGGACCTGTAAAGAAAAAATAATCACATTTGTAGTATAAGCCAGACCTTAGCAGACTCCTCTGAGGAGCGTTCCTATAGTTCACATTTGTTTTTTAGGGGGGTACTAGACCCGCCTCCCAGGTCTTAAACCTCTGAAAACCACAGCCCTTTTGATTTACCTGTAGGAAAGGGATTAGCCTGTGCACTCAGCGACGCGTCTTGAGCCATGGGTAGGCGCTGTAGTTCGTCAAGAATCCTCTGTAGTTCGGAATTCATACCTATAAAAAGCATACATATGTGAGAACACATTAGGAAAGCAGGGCTTCTAAGATACAGGGGTGTGCAGTAACTCGGAAGTAAGAATCTCTAAATGCATATACCTGTCTCTATGCTTTGCATTTGTGAGTCTGTGAGGATTAATTCTGCCAGGTCCGAGCCTGTGAGGGTTAATACAGGCAGGTCTTGTGGCTGGGGGTAAATATATAAAATGAAAAAGGGGATGCTTTAAAACAAACCTCATAAACACTATGTTACAGTTACATACCTCATAGAAAAAACACATATCACACCTTGAAAATCAACACATGAGTATTGGCGTTTACTTATGGGCAGCTGCATAAAATAAACAAACAGCCGCACCTTCCACACGAGTGCTCTGTGGGGGGGTTCATTTTCTTTATGTTTTTTAAAAATGGGGACCTTGGCGCCCGAGGCCGCAGGCACTACCCCACACCGGCCATACATCCCCGGAGCTCCGCATGAAGCACAGCAGGCTCCAGGGGCTTGAATTTTTTTTTTTTAACGAGGGCCTAGCGCCCCAACACACACCCTAGGGCACAGGAGCCCCCACCACTGGCGCACACGCCCAAAGCTCCGCATGGAGCACCGCGGGGCTCCGGGGTAATTCCTTTAAAAAAACAATACCTATGGCCTTGGTGCCAGCGCCCCCCCCCCCCCCCCCCCCCGGCGCCCTCGGAGGCCCACCTCCCCCGCCACTCAAACCCTGGTGCCCGCATGGAGCACCACGGGTTTCGGGCATTATTTTCTTTACAAACGGGGCCGCTTGCCCCACATTGACCATCGAGCAGCGATCCCACGAACCAGTCACCAAGGCCTCATAAGCCACCCGGAGCTCCAGGGGCATGGTGCCCAGCGAGCTCCGGGGGCATTCTTTTTTTTTTTTTAAACGGGGCCTCACGCCCCACACGGAACACTAAGGGCTCGGGAGCCCACACCATAGCCTTAACACCTCGGAGCCCCGGCATGGAGCACCTTGGGCGACAGGGGGGTTTCAATAAAAAAAAAACAGGACCTAGAGCCCTCACGCACCACCAAGGGTCCCGGAGCAACCGCCACCAAAAGCCCTCGCAGACCCACCGGCGCTCCGCATGGAGCACATGGGCTCCGGTGGGGCATCAATTTTTCAAAGAAATAGGCCTCGAACCCCCACGCCTCCAGAGACACCGGTACCACCACCCCATGCCACAGAAGACATCCGGGCCCTACACCAGTGCCAAGCCCCTGGGGTGAGTACTTAAATAGTTTTTATTATTTGTAAAATTGTTTGGGTTTATTTTCGCTGTCTCTGGGGTCTCTAAAGCAGTAGGCATACATTTAATACTGGTGCTAGACACTGTTAAGCCTTACAACTACAACCGTATTCTACAGACCCCTCTTGTGACACTAAGCCGTCTACCCCACACCCATATTAAACATTAATTAAAACAGCCACACACCATGCATTAGACAACCTTTAAAAAAGACACCCTTGTTTATATTAAATACAAGCCCATGTTGATTTGCATTGTTTAAAAACTCCTCATTACAGCCGTGTTTCACAGTCCCCATTATTCATATTAAAGAGCATAACACAGATCCTTAAACATTATTTGAAACAATGTGAGCACCGGCCTATATAGCTAAAAAAAACATTTTAAAATGCAACTCTGTTCACTTAAATGCAACCCCCATACACTAAATAAAATTAGCATACACCAACCACCCAGCCCCTTATTTATTTATCTTGCCTAAATTGTCGCAGGCAGCGTTAATCTGGTCTAAGTTGCTCTGATCCATTATTCCCTTTAAAGAACTGGGACGGGCCTGTACCACTGCAAATCACTAATATGACCTTCCAGAAGTATGGCCTCTGTATGTGCTTTGTGTTTGAGACCTGTATTTGTAGGGCGTTTATACTTTTGAATGGTCTGCTCATTATACATGCAGCCTTTGTGGAGGTGGGCTCCTAATGGGTGATAGTGCATTGATTTTGCTGCTTCATTTCCTGACACCGGCCCTGAGGACATACCTTTGAGGCCCTCTTATGGGTGCTTCACATGGTCCTAAGGGTCATCCTTTTGCGTTCATCTTATCACGGTATCTGTGGCTAATTACATTTCAGGGACTTTAAGTTGCTGGCCTTTGTGCTCATTTTGTCCTCGGCCGTAATTATCTTTCACATGCTCTAGGGCGTCTCCTGCGACAGTGTGACTTATTCCCGGGACCTCTGCTAATCCGTCCCTACACCTCTTTTTGTGGGGTTGTGTGCCCTTGCAACTGAGTTAAATTACATTTCATGCCTTGTCCACCTCTTTTGCAGCTCCATCTGTGCTTAGTTACTCTTTACAAACCCTTCTTTTAAAAACTCCACATTTAACTCTCTGACACAAACCCCATGCTGCACCCTTTGTATTTCCAGGGACTTGAGGCCTGTCACATTTAAGGACACGCAGCTTTTTCCAGCCATGCATGTCAACTTTTCAGGACAAACCACTCACTTTTTTCGGTCACACTGAGGGGGGCGGGGTCCCTGGGGGGGTTGGAGGGGACCTGTCACTTTTCCTGTCATGAATGGGGATTAATGGTATCAGCTTATACTACTGACGGAGTCTGTTCCATTTCCACCATCACGCTATGTGGTAGATTCGGGGTGTCACGAGAATTTGCATTCACCATTTTAAGCTATCAAATGATTGAGTCCCTAGTTTTTCCCATCTGTCTTGAAAACAAAACCTAGTTTGCTGGTGAGACAAAACCTAGGCTTCAGGTGGACCCCCACTCCCATTGTAGATCCCCATATCGCTAATAGAACATAATCCTTCTATTATGTATGTCTAGCCATGCTGGGCTCCTTCCTTATTATCTGTGGCCCCAGCAGATTAGTATTCCAATAATTTTACCCTCAGCCGTGACCCCTCCCTCCTTCCTATGTGGATTAGCCACTGGGGACTGTGATAAAATGCAAACTCACAACAATTAAATGATAATGTACCCTATTTGTTCACTAATTAACTTTCCCTAAAATATTCTTGGATAAGTGTTGCAATGGCCATATTAGTCCAGCAAGCTAATTTCCTAAGTTTTGCTTTTCTCAAATATGGTAGAACTGAAGGCTATTCATGTTCACAGCATCATACCAGTGCTGTATGTCACTCTTTGGAACCTACTAGTTATTCTGTTCGTGAGTTATGGCGTCTGAAATAGAAGATGCTTAGCTCTAATACCAGTATGGCCTGTGTTAAAAATACCTAGGGCTACAAACTCTGATGTTAGCGTTATTGCTTCGACAAATCTGAGTTGAACAATCTGGAAGTTTCCCGCATATTGGTGCCCTCGGCCCAACTACCGGTGAGCATCTTTGCCCCAAGAGAAAGTGCCAGTAAAATCTGTTTAATCACTGATGGCCCAAAGATCTCTCTCCTTAGGCAAGCACCTTCATTTGATCTGATGAGGCCAGTTTTCTCTCTCTGGTTCTTCAATCAAGGGCACTAAATAATCAAGATGAAACGATTTGCTCAACCATGTTTTCCAGCCATTGAATAGCTTTCTAGAAATTCCCCATTCAACTACTCAGGTGCACCTTTTCTTGCAGTACTCTTGTGTAAACACGTCACATTCAGCCACTTGGTTGTGGGAGACTTGGCGTATAACTGGACAGGTCGATCAAGGAAAAAATCTGAACATCATTTGTGCAGTCAGAACACTTTCTACTATGCACAAACACGAGAGAAACTGGCTTTAGTAAAAAGGTGAAGCCTTGAAGTTGCTTACCTGATATTTTCAGGTCTAGCTTAGAGGCAGCTTTGAAGGTCTCACAATGGTAAATAACAAGGACCCCCTGATTGTGGATCAATTTCCTGGGTCAGGGCAAGCAATATAATGACAAGTAACAACCCCAGGCAAACCAAAATTCCAAAGTGCAATGAAATCCAGGAAATTAAAAATGAAACTTTACTAAAAAACGATTTTTATAAAAAATCATCAGAGTATTTAATAATTTTCTTAATACAATATACACACAAAATGCATATATTTTCTAAAAAACCATATACATAATAATTAAAACAGACATGAACATAAAATGTAAAAATGATGGTAAGGGTGAAGTAGTGACGGTTTCTTCAACGCGTTTCGACACCAAGTGTCTTCGTCAGGAAAGTACCATCATATAATTAATCTAAAATTAGAATAGACAGTCTTTAATACAGATTTTTACTGACTTTTCTACCTAAGTACATTATTAATTGCCGGTACATACATAGTCATAGTTCTAATTTTTTTAAAACATAACAGTTTTTGAATTTACATTAGGGAGTACCCTGGTGTGGGCTTCGAGGAAACAGAATTCAAGACAGAGCGTGTAAGTAAAGAGATAGCGCATATAGGCCAAGAACTAGATACCCAAGATGAAGGTGACTAAGACTGAATCTTGCCAATTATTAGATGATAAAATGTTGTATAAGCTAACAGTAAAAATAACCGCTTGTCTATAGGGCGGTACTGTAATGTTGTTATAGCAGCAAAACACAGGATGGGGGCTGGCCGCATTTCGATATCCATTTTGTTCAAGGCAAAAGTGTCTTCTGATATAAAAGAACTAAACATTAAGGTGCGCATGTGCCAGTGTTATAAAACCTGTGTTTTGCTGCTATAACAACATTACAGTACCGCCCTACAGACAAGTAGATGAGGAGGAAGTTCAGGAGCAAGTATATCATCCACCTCCTACTCCTATGGTTTGTCTTCCAGCATCTCTGGTGACAGATTTACGATACCTTATCCAGGATTATAAGCAGAGATTTCCAGAATCTCCAGCTCCTCTAACTACCACGGTCACTCCGTCGCCAAGACCACGACCTCCGCCCTTGAATATTCAGACGGAAAGGTTGGTGTTACCCCATCCTCCATCTTCAGATGAGGAAGAGGAGGGAGAAAGAGAAGAAGAAGACCAACAGGAAGAGGGTGAACTGCAAGACAATCAGTCCTTGCATGATGATTGGGACGACTATGTAATCCCATCTCAGGCATCTCCAGTGCCCGCAACCGCAGATTCACCACCGGGTGACATTGCGGGATTCCATAATGTGGTGGACAGGGCTGCTCAACGTTTTAAGATCTCAATGGTCTCTCAAGAACATGACTGCTTGTTGTGCGACTTCAAAGAACCTCTCAAGAAGGCAGTAAGGTCAATACCGATTATCTACTGTCTGGTCAGAAGGGGTAAAAGTCATGCAAAACCCCTCCTCTGTGTCACAAGTGATCCCTCGGCTAGATAAAAAGTATAGGGCACCAGATACGGCACAGGCGTGTTTGACGGGGCATCCTAAGCCGGACTCCGTAGTGACACAGGCAGCCCAGAAGAACTCCAGGAACCCTTCAGCCCCTTTGTCGGCTCCTCCTGATAAGGAGGGAAGAAGATTGGATAACATTGGCAAAAGGTTTTCATCAATGTCAGCAATGACAGTAAAGGCCGCGAACGCTCTAGCGCTCTTGGGATGCTACAATAGACAGTTGTGGGCAGACATGGCCCCATACCTGTCGGAATTGCCAGATTCCTCCAAAGAGGAAGTGAAGAAGATTCTGCTTGATGGTGAAGCACCTGCGTCAGAAATTATAGACTGAGCGATGGATATCGCTATGACAGGGTTCCGTCAGTTGGCTGGAGCAGCAGTCTTGCGGCACCAAGGATGGCTAAAGGCAACCTCTTTCTGTCCTGAGGTGCAAACAAAGATCTTGGACATGCCATATGATGGCCAGTTACTATTTGGCACAAAAATTGACGAAGCATTACAAACTATTAAAAAGGACACAGACACTGCAAGAGCTTTGGTCACTCTTCAGTATAAGAACCAGTCCTTTCGTGGAAATAGAGAAAGAGGACAGTCTTCCTACAGTGGAAATGATGAATACAAGTCTTCCTAATCTTCAGGCCAGAGTAGACCGCAATACCAACAGCGCCAACAACAACAAGGCCAGCAATCCTCTTATGGTAAGTCGTCCTTTCGAGGTAAAGGACAGCGAAGAAACAACGGGCACAGACAATGACATGTTTATTCAGCCAGTCCAGACTTCATTTCAATCATTAAGAATTGGAGGAAAGATTTCCCACTTTTTACAAAATTGGAGAAAGATTACTACGGACCATTGAGTCCTTCAATAAGTACAATTCGGCCACTCTATGGAATTCATACCAATCCCTCCACAAACTCCGCCCCGCCCAATGCATCACAAAAATCTACGGCTGCTTCTACGGGAGATCTCGATTATGCTGCAGAAAGGAGCAATAGAGAGAGTACCTCCATCTCAGAAGGGAAAAGGGTTTTATTCCCGCTTCTTTTTGATCCAGAAAAAAGAAAAGAAGTGGAGACCAATCTTGGACCTCAGGGCCCTCAACAAATTCCTAAAGAAGCAGTCGTTTCACATGGTCACAATTCAGGAGGTCTTGCAACTACTTAAAGAGCGGGATTTTATGGCGTCCCTAGACCTACAAGACGCTTACTTCCATATCCCAATTCACAGGAATCACAAAAAGTACTTGCGATTTGCAGTAGCGGGCAGACACTTTCAGTTTTGCGTCCTGCCCTTCCGGTTCAAGTCTGCACCGCGCATATTCACGAAATGTCTTTCCCCGGTGGCGGCATATCTCAGACAGTGCCATCACCAAGTCTTTCCGTATCTGGACGACTGGCTGTTCAAGGCTCCATCCCTAGAAGACGCGTCCAGGTCTTCCAACGCCTGTTTAAGGCTTTTCGATTGCTTGGATCTCACCCTCAATCAGGAAAAATCGGTCCTACAATCTTCTCAATGCATCAGTTTCCTAGGTACAACCTTGGACACGCGGTCAGCAAAAGCTTTCCCATCCAGAGAGAGATTGAACAAGCTCCTATGCGCTAGCTGCTCTAGTAGCCTCGAAGAAAGTCTTGACAGTCCGCCTCTTCAAATCCCTCCTGGGGATGATGTCATCGTGTATCCTCCTGATTCCTCACTGTCGTCTACGAATGAGACCTCTACAGGAGGCGCTCTCGAAGCAGTAGGTCCAATGCACAGGGTCATTCGACGACCACATAAAAGTGAATCCTCAGATGGTCAGAGCCCTGCAATGGTGGATGTCATCGCGAAACATGTCTCAAGGCTTGTCATTCCTGCTCCCGGCTGCTCCTCATGTTATCACAACAGACGCCTCCTTGGAAGGCTGAGAAGCTTTTCAAGAGCTTCAGATAAGCGGGAAGTGGTCTCCTATGGAGAAGAAACTACATATCAATCTGCTCGAACTGCGGGCGGTCTTCCTGGCCCTTCAAGCTTTCCTGCCAAGAGTCAAACATTCCCTTGTGCTCGTCCGGACAGACAACACCACGACGATGCACTACCTCAACAAACCGGGAGGAACATGCTCGCTGACACTCTTGCGAGTCGCAGAGATTCTGGAATTGGCTAATCTCAAACAAGATATCCCTTCGGGCGGAGTATGTCCCAGGCATGGACAATGTACTCGCCGACTCCTTGGGCAGACAGAAAACAGCATCTCACGAGTGGGAACTGGATCAGAAGATACTCGACCAAATCTTCTCGAGATGGGGGATTCCACAAATCGACCTCTTCGAGATGGGGGATTCCACAAATCGACCTCTTCGCAACAAGAGACAAAGCCAAATGCCCATACTTCGCAAGTTCAGTATCTCTGAATTGATTGCTAAACAAAAATTCAATTCTTGTTGCCATTCTTTCATTTTGTGGTTTTTGTAGCGGCTTACATTCTTGCAAAGAATAATCATTTTGTGGAAATAATCGCCATTTTTTGCTTTTGTAAAAGAAGTTTGTGCATAGTTGTTTGTTTAACTGTATGTATGTTATTTGTATAGTAGTTGTAAATAGGTGTCATTGTGTCTTGTAAATTGTTGTAAAGTGTTCTTCTCGCCTTTAAAATAGTTCAATATTGCAAATAAGTTCAAAAGGGCTAAATAAATTTACCCTTACAAACAAATGATTCATTTTTTGTTTGTGGTCTCAAAATGTTTAGAGACTAAACAGTTGAGAGGGCCAGCAACTTCTTTTTCCTTGTGATATATATCGGTCCAGCTGCCCCCTCGTCCCAGGACCAGACTCCGTTGTTTTACATACTTCGCAAGTTGGCATCCCCAGTCAGGGTCTCTAGGGAATGCATTTTCGATCACATGGCGCAACGTCTTTGCCTACGCCTTTCCACCATTCCCGATGCTTCCCAGAGTCCTCAGAAAAGTGAAAGCGGAACCTTGTACTCTCATTTTAATAGCCCCAAATTGGCCACAGCAGCATTGGTTCACGGAACTCCACCGCCTATCTCTGGAGCCACCGATCCGGTTGAAGCAGTGTCCGTCTCTACTCACAATGAGCAACCGGCAAGTCCAACATCCAAATCTACCAACTCTCAGGTTAGCCGCCTGGCTCCTGAGTTCCGAGAGCTTCGAAATTTGAATATTTCAGCTGACTGTAGAGCCATCCTAGCTCGGGCTCGAGCGGATAGCACCAACAAAACATACTCTCTGAAATGGAAGAGGTTTTGTATATGGTGTAGAGATCGAGGAATACACCCTTTCTCTTCCTCTCCAGAGCAGGTTTTACCTTATCTTTTACACTTGACAAAGTCGGGCCTTGCTCACTCCGCAATCAGGGTCCACTTGGCTACAATGTCCCGCTTCAAGAGATCTTCAGCGGGTCCTTCTCTATGGTCTCATAGACTAATCAAATAATTTTTTTAAGGATTGTACAGGACTTTCCCTCTGGTGAAAATGTTGCCACCTATCTGGCACCTAAATATAGTCCTTAATCAACTCATGAAGCATCCCTTTGAGCCAGTGCACAAGGCTGACCTGAAATACTTATCTTGGAAGACAGCTCTCCTTCTTGCGCTCACCTCTGCGAGGAGGGTGAGTGAGCTGCAGGCATTCTCGATTCAAGATCCTTTCTTACAATTTAAACAAGACAGAGTGATCTTGCAGACAAATCCGAAGTTTATTCCAAAAGTCCCATCGGATTTCCATCTTAATGAGCCTGTGGTTTTGCGCTCTTTCTTCCCGAATCCCAGTACGGCAGCGGAAAAGTTGTTGCATTCATTGGATCTCAAAAGGTGCTTAAAATTTTATATAGACAAGACAAAAGCTTTCAGGAAGTCAAATCAGCTATTTGTAGCTTACAGCACGCCCAGGAAAGGTCTTCCACTCACTAAACAGAGCATTTCCCGCTGGATCTCGGCGGCTATCTCTTTCTGTCATGAACAAGCAGGACATCCGCTGCATTCCAGAGTACGAGCCCATTCTACTAGGGCGATGTCCACATCCATGGCACTGTTCGCAGGTGTGCCTGTCATTGACGTTTGCACAGCGGCAACATGGAAGTCGCCACATACCTTCACTAGGCATTACTGCCTGGACACAGAACTTATGAAGGACGCAGCGGTGGGACAAGCAGTACTTCACCATCTATTTCACTAGACGTGAGCCCTCTGTCATCCCTCCATCCTTTTCATGTACGCCCCCCTCTTTGTCTGCTATTTTCATTTGTTGGTACTTGTTATTTACAAATATTTGCTCTGGCTAGTCGCTTGATATGTTATTATCTAATGACTTGTATATAATGTACCATCGGAAATGTGCTCTCTGCATTGCTTGCTTCTCTGATTCAGGCATGTGAATCTATGAAAGACACCCATAATACTGGATAAGAAATGTGTTACTTACCTGTAACTGCAGTTATCCAGTATTGGTGTCTTTCATAGATTCACATGCAACCCTCCCGCCTCCCCTGGAAGGCCTCACCTAATTCTCTCAGTGGCACGACTACTTAGCTTTGTGCGTACGAAAATCTGAGGGACTGAGGCTCCTTCGAGGAAGGTTCTAGAAGGAGGTGACAGCTGATTGCTTCACTTCTAGAGTTTGGTCCTTTTTGCATAAGGACATGGATATGTTACTAATGTAAGGCCTGTATGCCTATTTCTCTATATGTCTATAGGACATTACTTTATTTATGTACCGGGGACTCCCATCCCGACGACGGGGAATGATTCAGGCATGTAATCTATGAAACACCCCAATACTGGATAACTGCAGTTGCAGGTAAGTAACGCATTTCTTATGCATGGTGCTACGTGTGGGGCTAAAGCCTTTCTGGTCAGGGTGAACCAGAAAGCACATCTGAAGGAGCAAGCAGTTGGCTAAAACCTTGCACAAGTTCTTGTAGTCCGTTTTAAGTATTGAAAGCAGTTAGTAGGTGTCAAAGAAGAAGGGGGCCTTATCTATATTTGGTCGCAATACAATAGCGGCTTCACGTAGGGAGGAGGTAAGTACACCTCACTGTCCGGAGTCATTAAAGTAGGGCCACAAGTTTAAGGAAAAGGTCTGAAGTATAAGCAGCATAGAAGTCTATAGGACTGTATAGCACAGGCACCTTCCCCCTCGCCATGTCCTTGATTGCACCTTGCACCCCTTGCTCAGTAATATCTGCCCCCAATTGATCTGCCACCTCGGAACTGAGGGAAAGCGGCAAGGAGTCCGCAATTTAACTCATCCATGTCAGTACACCTAGTATTTGCAGAATACTAATCCCTATAGTGGAGATGGAACACTGCACTAATCCTGCCCTGAGTGAAGACATCCTGCCCGAAAGTGTCACGCACCTAGAGAGTGGTTTACCCCCGACCCACAACCTGGAGAAGCCATGCCAGCTCCTACCCGATTTAGCCCTGTCAGCGTGGGCCCTGGCCACCTATGTTCTATAATCAAAGCGCAGCAGGCGTTTGACCAACTCAAACAATTTCTACCTTTCCTCCTGTAATCGGCTCCTCCTGTACAGAGTCCCCTCCAACCCATGCAGAATACCAGTGATCACTGCTTCCGGTTGCTGAATATAGGGCTTCAACAGGGACCGTACACCCACTTTATTAGAGATGCAGTAACCCTGAATCACCACCTTCATGGTTTCCCACTCTGCTTCTATCGATAAGACTAAACCTTCATTGTTGGACCAGTAATTTGCAACATTCTCGGCCAGCAATCCCTGGAAGGCCTTGTCTTCAAGCATCGCAGGGTCCAGGCACCAGTAAGGGACAGTAGTCCTAGGTGAAGACTACTGAAAACAACACTAGACAGAAGAGTGATCGGAGTAGCCTTCACCAAATTTTCAGCCCCCACAACCGTACGCTACAGTGCTCCACAGGTATAAATTCTGTCAAACCAGACCTCAAGTTCATTCAAATCAGACCGGTAGGAGTACTCTTGCGGATAGAGGTTACTTACTCTCCAACAATCAACCAAATCCCACTGTACCGCCCACAAGTGTGCTGAAACCGCCAATCACCGGGGCACTGCACAAGGAGAAATTTAATCTATTCTAATCTATTCTAATCAATTTAGTTAATGTTTACCACACAGTTAAAGTTGCCCCCAATTATCCTCTAATATGGCACCATCAGCGACAGGAGGGGAGCCTGTCTAGACAGGAACGATGGTTGATCTACGTTCAGAGCGTACATATTCAGTAGCACAACATCCCTACCATCCTTATACCAAGACATAGCGACCATCCAGATCATTAACTGCTGTATTCAACTGAAAGGGGACTCTGGGTCTGATCCAATTAGGAATTTTGCATGAAAAAGCTTAGTGAGTAGTGGTGTATAGTTGACCCTGCCTTTTTACAAAAATGTCCACTGGGAATGCTTTATATCCACACCTTAACTCACACTCATGGTCAAAGTCACATGCATTTGGATCCAATCATACTGACCACATCCAAACCTTGAGTCTGCTAAGTATTGGCACAAAAAACCTATAGTTAATACAATGACGGTTGAAATGTATTGAAAAAATATGTTTTTCAAGACATTACACAATAAAAACAATTTTATCAAAGAAATCACAATAAAGCAATTACAATGCCTTCAATAATAAAACCAATTGATCCTAGTTAAAATACAAAAAGTGTTGCACAAGAGTTTAAAAACAGACAATAACCTTTGTCATTAATTGCCATAATCAAAAAACAAGATTTCGCCACAGTACCTTAGATTATGACTTGTAAGGCATCAAGGTTTATGTTCAAATAGATGGATTTGTGGCTACAATAGGAGCTTGGACGTGTTTTGAAGGTATGTTCACATAACACCTTTCTCAAGATAGTGGTATTGTTACTCCCGTTCTTTAAAAAAAAATATGAGGCTAAGAAAACACAATCTGCCCCAGAATCATGCTGACTCTATAGTCTCAGAAATACTTCCTATGAAGACGTCCAGGATTATTCTATAAAATCATTACGAAATTCGGGCGTCTGATTCACAGCGGCGGACTGGCCTTAATTTAGGGATCACAGCAACTGCGTGGGTCCTGGTATTGACTTGTGTTATAACTTCCTCTACTCCTTGTGGGCAGTATTAAAAAATAACTTTCCTTCACTTTGTTCCTGAAAAAGAACTCCTTTGAATTTCCTTTTTGGAGTGGAGCTTTTAGAATCTATCGAGCTCTTTCTGATATAAGAAGAACAACCGGTGGCGTGTCAATACGTCCGTCCTGGAAGCGTATTCAAGTTGACCATGCCGTCGGCGCTAGAGGACCCGACCCTCAGACTCCTTAAGATGAATCTCCTGCAAAAATACAATATGTACCCCTCTCCGTTTCAGATAAGCTAACACATTGTATTGCTTAGGAGAGGAGAGGCCTGCACATTCCACATGAATAATTTATCCTGTTCTCCCATGGACATCAAACCGACAGAGAAGGAATACAGGGTCCCCCACACATACCCACTCCCACAAACAGAGTCACATCTCCAAATGTTAAGCAAATTAAGGCCACTGCCAGGCACTTTCTGCAAACAAAAATCTATAACAAAATTGCTATATAAGCAAATCCCAATGCCCCTCCCCCCAAGGACTGAGACATACGGCCATCCTGTCCAAACACACCACACGGGGCCCACCAAGAGGGTCACATGGGCCAACTAGTTTAACAGAAAGTTACAATTGGGTAGGGAACCGCCAGCTGAAGGAGGAGAGAGTAGAATACAGATAGTCAAATAAATTCTAGTGGTGCCTTCCCTGGTCTGATCCACATCAGGAATACACACAGGATTAAAGAACCACAAAATTATCCCAGGAGCCAATACAGTAGCAGCAAGGAGGGGAAAAGGAGAGAAAGCCAACATGATAATATAACGCCAAAACAAACTGTGTTAAACAAGATCATCCACAGACACCTGGTTGACCCCCCCAGTATCACCCTGGTGTGTAAAGCTGTGATGTTGCGGGGATGGGCTCCCTTTGATGAGGCAGTCTCAACCACCCTAGTTTGTTCCAATGCCACCTGTGATGCAATGCGGAGGTCGCCATAACTCTGGCACGTTGATGTGCACAGTGCCCTTGTTGTAGCGCTCAAGCTAGTCCCAGGCTCGAAACGGGCCAGTGAAGAAATTGACTTAATCCTCTGCTTTTCTCTGCTTAGATGCGAGTTTAGGATAAGAGTAAATCAGGCCACTTACCTTTGTGTCTGAATTTAGAGTGAAATCAGGGTACAGGGACACCTTAGCATTGTCCATTGCAAAGTAGGCATGCGCATGTGCCTGCTTCAGGAGGTGATCCCTATCTCAAAATGCAAGCGGCGTCCCATCACCAGACGCGGCGGGCCATAGGTCAAGGCAGCTGCACCAGCACATTGTGTGCATGTTACAAAGCAATGAATTTGGAGAGGCCTTCTGGAACCACCACCTCCTACAGCCAATCCTCCAAGTAGGCCAACAGTGAATCATCCTCAACCCTTTCAGGCACTCCCGCAATACAGACATTATTCCGGCATGCGCGACCTTCTTGGTAAGTGGTCCGGGCTGCCAGGCACATAGTTTGCAACTCTAGAGCAGTAATGAGATGATACGCAGATTGGACAGCAGGAGTCAGGTATTGAACAGTGCCCTCAAGAACATGGACCCTCTCCAACAGTTTTTTTGAGTCCTTGAGCTAACGCCCAACTTTACTGAAAGCGAGTCAATTTTACCTTGCAAACATTCCCCATAGGTGTCTGGCAGCCAGGAATGCCTCAAACTTGCCATCCACATAAGTATTATCTCCCTCGTACCCTGCTTGATTCCCTCAGAGGAGAAGCTTGCATTCGCTTTGTTTTTGGTTCATTACGTGCACCCTATGATGAACCCAATAAGGAAGCAGAGAGCTCCAAAGATAAGCGCAGTTGCGTACAACTAGCTAGCTGTAAGCCCAGTTAAACCCATCCCAGTGTTGGTCATGAGCATGGCCAGTCACTCACCAAATGTTGTAAGGGGTCAGAATAACACTACAGGCATAAACAAAGGAATGAATTGGACTCAAAGCAACACGGAGATAGGCGGACCTCCAGGGGCAGTCCCTCAAAGCAGTGTAATCAACTACCCAGGTGGATAACACAATATGCCAAGTGGAATCCACCTCTCCAGGATTACGTCAAAGGGCCCCTGCTTGCCAAACGCAGAACATCCCACAATGGTCACTGAAAACCCCTCAATAGCAGGATGGGAGATGGTTCCTTGCAAGATAAAGAAGAGGCAGCAAAGTCATCACCAGGAGCCCCCGTAGGGAAGTAGGTATCAGTGCACACCAGACCCCGCAGTGCAGGGAAAAAAAAGCAGACTGAGAGAGGGTGAAAGCATGGCTGCCATGATCAAAGCAGGGCCGCCATCCTGGGCATGGTAAGAGCCTGTTTGCAGTTTAAAGACACACACAGTAATGTGGTTTAAGAGTTTATTTGCAAGACAACTCCATACAACTGACTCTAGGTAGGCAGGAACCAACTGACCTGTCCTGGAATCCTCAGTTTCCAAGGTGACACTTAGAATGCCATTACTCAGAATGGAACATTTACAACATTAGTCTTCACTGTCATAGAACATAGCATTTCCCCTTCTAAAAGGAAAAGGGAAAAAACTACTCAATATTTGCATTAGAAAGGATTGCAGAACCCCACAGGATATGTTTTAACAACTAAACAACCTAACTAAAATGTTTGATGAAAGGTCATAAAAATAACATGAGCTAAGATTACATTGGTATGAGGACAGTATATAACATTTGGAGAGAATTTTCTCACATTACAGTCACATCTAAGTAATCATTATCTTTCTTCGGTGTAGGCTTACCTTACCTAAATTGGGGTCCTATCCTACCTCATGGAATGAGGCAGAGGTGCCGCATGATGGCCTACTAAACCGCAAAAATAGGAATAAATGGACCACACATGGTACGGGCCATCGTATTAGATACAACACTCATATCTAGTAACTATACTACGGCAAATAGAGCAGCCAGATGGAATTGCCCATTAGCTCAGGTAACTAGAAGAACGGCTGAATTTCGCTGGTTTTGTACAAGGGAAATCTGAGCCTAACTAGAACGTCCCTGTAACCGTTGTTTTTAAATTTAAATTGGTAGATCCCAGGCAAGAGATAAAGTGATTTGCTAAGAATCGCAGAATGTTGAGCTGAGACTCGAACACTGGTCGGCAGCTCTGACTGCCAAAACACATCCTCTCCCTCTTGGGACAGAACAATATTATATATATTTGCTTCTTATGCTAACACCTTCCAATACAACCTAAACACGGTCAAATTACAACTGAGAAATGTTAATAACAAAAGCTATTCTTGCATTGGTTATTAACATTTCTCAGTTGTAATTTGCCTGTGTGTAGTTTCTGTTGGAACATTTTAGCATAACAAGCAAATATATATAATATTGCGCAAATTAGCATTTACTAAATGCCTACTGTTTCATAACATTGGGAAATTATTATCATACGAGCTCAAGTGCTGTGCGAATATATTTTATGTTTGCCTTTACAAAATGGCCACCAGATTAACACCTACACAAAGGATGACTACAATTAAATTTGGCTACCATTTCCTTGTAAGAGGTATGGTCATAAGACAGTTTTGGAATGCCCGGTAAAGATGTTAAAAGGGGGAAAGTGTCAGAACCTAACAGCAGCATCAATGAGTGACCTCTAAGACTGGGAGTGGGGTGCTTGCGGCTTCGGGAGCATAGTCTGAAAATAGCACCACTGACATTCACGGACAGGCGTTAAAGTGCCTGTCTCTCCTGCTGCACCAGAAGTGACAATACTGCTCCGAGTCAGGTTACCCAGCCTCATGTGGGCCACAAATAAGACAGTCCCATGCATATAAAGAAACAAAAGCGTCTCCTTTGCTGTACCGGATGAGACGGATAGAAGGTGGCAGCGACAGCACAAGCTGCGGTAGGAAGAGAAAAACGCCACAGAGAGGCGCTCCTCCTCAGCCCCAATATCTGATGAAATGAACTTTAGTACTCAACCAGGTACAAAGTTACCGTGGACTACCTAAATCAGGTTAGAATCCATTTTTCACCTCACTTGTTCACCTCACACTGGTCCTGAAGAAAGCCAAACGACCTACAGAGGCAATTAAGGCTGAAACATGTCGACCATTTTAAAATGCACTTATCAGTGTGCCTGAAATCCTTAATTTTCTAGAGCAACACGCCTACTTAATGACCATTACTACCCGAATCCAGAGCTAATAAATTTCCGATTACTGGCTGTACGGGTATTTTTAATTTTTTCCTCACGTCACCTATTCACGATCACTACTGTTTTTAACCATGGGTAAATCCTCCGGGTGGAGGTTGCATAACAACTGACCCAATGATTATGCACACACGTGTTACTAAGCGGGGAGACAAAATATACCGCTACGAATCGCTACCAAAAACACGTGCATGAGGGCCTTTTATTTTTGTGAGACACCACGAATCGACCTGCATACCCTTGGTTATGCAGGACCAGTGATCCTTCCCCATTGATATTTTGTACCGGATGAGACAACACGGCTCCGAATTACGGGGCATATTATCAAGGACCGGTTTTAAATTATCGCCGTTTTATCGGCAGGAAACTGCCGATAAAACGGCGATAATGGACTTGATAATACGACATTGTTATTTCCCATAGATGCCCATGTTAACACCATAACATGGGCTTCTATGGGAATTAACAAGGGCGTATTATCAAGCCCATTATCGCCGTTTTATCGGCAGTTTCCTGCCGATAAAACGGCGCTAATTGTATCACCGGTCCTTGATAATATGCCCCTACGCTCCCCAGCTGTGGGCCAGAGCATCATTCATCCATACTTTTACCTTTTAACTACGATTCAGTAAATGAAACAATAGGTATCTGCGTGCGGCACCTCTGCCAATTTTAGTTACACTACATGGTGCCATTAACATTTGAATATTGCGTCTTAATATTGTGATGGTCAGTGTTTTCTTTTGTTCTGGTATTTTGGGGGGTACATCATGCATGCAAATAAACTGAGATGAGAAAGATCATTCGGGAAAAAAAAGAATTATTCATGCAGCAGCGATCTCTGAGGCAGATAATTGACTTTTCAGTCACTTGCTGGGATTTTTCTCGGCATTCAGAGGATTTGGTCTTTATCACTTGTCAAATATTATTAGGGAATTCAGTGGTGAAATGACTGCGCTAACACACCAGTATACTAAACTGGAACCACCTTGCTGCAGGAATATGGTCCATTATTTTATTTTTTTTAAACGTAGTTTATTGGTTTTCTGCACATAACATAAATAGACTGTTACATAACATTGCTATCTCAGCCCCTTAGTGTCGGTCGAGGGAAGAGCATGGGAACATAGCAGCTCCTACAGTCAGTGTACCAAGTTAAACAAGGTTTTTAAAACAACCCCTCTACCTACTTCTGATTAAACCCTATTCTCCCTCCCTCCTCCCCAATCATCGGTCACCAACGTGCAGAATTGTGTCTGGTCTTCCTAATATGTGTGCACAGGAGTAACCGTGTATTGCTCTATGTGATGTACCTGTAATGCTCGGGGTCATTCCCCAATCAGTGTTCTACTCCGCTCCATCCTCTTGTGTCTCATACTCACTTAGAGCTTGCACTAGCGTTTCCCATGCCGTCGCTTACTCTAGCACCTTTTCATTTTGTTGCCTACGCGCCAGCTGATATCGTAGCGCGCTTTCACTGCTGGCCCACTTGAGGAACTCGCTCTTCCACCTAGTGCTGCTGGGACCTGCTGCCGCTTTCCAGTGCTTTGTGATTTCTCGCTTCGCCAGTATAAGCCCCATGTCCACAGACATACTAGTGATCTTATTTTTAGGTGTGTGAGGGAACCAGTGTAGAACACTAATGGCCATATTGAACTCAAGTCGCCGTTCTGTTATCCCCTACCGCCTTCTAATAGGGGCCTATCGCTGGGAAGGACCATAACATATGTTCTATTTCCACCCCAGCTCTCGTGCATCTGGGGCACACTGCTTCCTCTACTTTAAAATATTTCTTGATTTTCCCTAGGGTCAGATACGCTCTGTGAAGGATATAGAAATGCACTAGTTGGAATCTTGCGTTTCTCATGCTCTCCCAGGCTCTTCGCACTATTTGACCCCATGTCGCCTCAGGTATGTCTTTTCCAAAATCTACCTCCCATTTTCCTTTCAGAGTGTCTAGGGGAGCCAGCCCTTCATTGAGCATTCTGGAGTATAGACATGTGACTGTCTTGTAGGTCCCTGCCGCCATCATAGTATATTGGCAAGCCATCGTTGTCTTAGGTTCCATCAGCCCATCCCGCCAGTGTGCCTGTATCGCTCTTGTTAATGCTGCATCTAACAGGAAACCCCCTCTCGGTAGATCAAACCTTTCTTGGAGTGTCTGGTAGGGTATCATCGCCCCATCCTCGTACAGGTCTCCCAGCAGTTGGACTCCCGCCTCCTCCCAAATCTGCAATTGTGACCAGTCACCGCCATGTGGTAACGCGTCACCATCCCAAGGGGAATTTCGGGTGCATACAGGTGTAATACACCCGCCTTGCGTTGGGGCGGTTCCAACACAATCTGAGCGTTTTCTCTTCCAGTGTTAGATCTTTAAGATCTAGTTTCTGCTGTAACACTATATATGAGAGGACGTGGCGAGGCAGACCCCCACCCCTCCTGTGGTCTGGTCCTCTAAACTCTTGCGCTATTTCTTGCGTGAATATCTGCAGTTGGGCTGCTAAGTAATACAACTCGAAGTCTGGGACCGCCAGCCCTCCCTCAGCCTTAGGTCTTATGGGCGTTGCCTGTGCCACGCTGCGCCTTCCCGTGCCCCAGAGGATAGACACTATCAGCAATTTCAGTGATTTAAAAATAGAGCTAGATATCCACACTGGTAACGTTCTGAAATAATACAAGAATCTAGGGAGCGCTATCATTTTTAATAGTGCTCTGCGGCCCGTCACTGACAGCGGGAGGGTGGCCCAAAACGCCATACTGCTCTTCAGGGACCCCCACACCGCGGCCTTCATTCCCTTCCAGTAGGTCTGCCGCTGCGTGATAAACATGCACTCCTAGGTATTTCAGACAGGTGGGTTCCCACTGCACTGCTCGCATCATGTTGGGTCGGGTCTCCCCCCGCTTTGCCGGGAACAAACATGGCTTGGACCAATTTACTCTCAGGCCTGAGATTTCCCCAAAGTCCAAGAGCAAGCTTTCAGCTCCTGCCATCGCTCTGTCAGCGTCTTCAAGGCATCCACTGCATGGTGACCATCAAAAAGGGTTATGATCTGATAACGTTCTGGTCAGATATTCGGTCTGCGCGATAGCTGGCATCACTGCTGGGGAGCACAGCATCGCCTCTAGTCTGATGTGTAGCTCATGCATGCCCGAGAAAAATGAGTAGTCTTCGTCCTGCGGGTGCTGTGCACGCCAGGCGTCCACCAGCCCCCATCTGAACTGCCAGTCTAGTCTCCCTTTGGTTAAGCGGTGTATCGGGGAATCAGCCAGGGGTGGATGCGATCTATCTAGGGAGATGTCCGTTATGGAATTAAAATCACCACCCATCACTAGTGGACCTGCAAGATAGTGCCCCAGAGATACAGACAGTCTCGCCAGGAAGCTCAACTGGTCAATGTTAGGTGCATATACACTACAGAAGGCAACGTCCCTACCCCTTAGCTTCTCCTCAATGGCCACAAACCTGCCCTCCGGGTCTACCGTCTGTTTAGTCACCTGGAAAGGGACCCCCGCCCTAATCCAAATGAGTGCACCTCTGGCAAACGCAGAGTATGTGGTGTTATATACTTGGCCTCTCCACCTACGCTGTAGCGCTATCCCTGGAGTAGTGCAATATGTATCCCTCTACGAACCAGATAGGCGTGGACCTTATGTCGTCGTGACATAGTATGCAGTCCCCTCACATTCCAGGTTATAAATCGCAAGTAAGCAGCATCACCCATTCTCCCACACTTTCCAGTGCACCTCTCCTATCATGTCCCCGAACGTTCTCTCTGCGTCAGTGACTATCCCTCCCAGATGTCTACTCAAACAACCCCTGTCCCCCACCCACCCCAAGAACAGGACCTAGCACCAACCATCTAGTTCCCATCCAAACCAATACAACTCTCAACACTTCTCTAAGCCCGCTAGCAGATACTGCGAGCATGCCTTAAGGGCAATGAGGGGGGAACTGGCATCCAGCCGGTGGGCACCTACTCTTGACAGTCCTCCCCACCCCACTGAGCCCAGATAAGTATTGCCCTCCGAAGCTCCTCCTTCTCCCCCCCCCGTCAACACTCACACGACCAACCTCCCTTGTTAAGTCAACCCAGGAAGTCCATTACAGCTCCGAGTCCATAGAGTAATTGGCCTTACGGTTCTGTCTACCCTTCATCCAGCATTCCCTCAGCTGTCTCTGGGGTGACGTTCGGTAATCGTACACTGCCCTTTTCAGAGTGTTCAGAGTCAGACCGGATGTCATCCTTTTCCGATTCAGTGTCATCTCTCAATGGAGACTGCTGTGTAGTCAATAGCGTGGACACCGCTGTCAGCACATCACGCTGTTCCGCTTCTGTCTGGGACGAGGAGGGCTTTTGTAGCCAACGTTGCCTATTCCGAAGCCATCGTGATTTCCGCGGTGGTAAGCTCTCAGTGGTGGTCCGAAGGCCTTGTGCGCTGTCATCCTTCCCAGCCTTGTAAAGTTCCAGCCAAGCACAGGCGTCGTCTGGGGTGTAAAAGAAACATGTTTTGCCATCAACAATGACCCTAAGCTTGGCTGGGAATAGGAGTGAATACTGAAGGCCCTCGGTGCGTAGCTCCCTCTTGATGGCCAAGAAGGAGGTTCGGCGGCGCTGGGTTTCGTAAGTGTAGTCGGGGAATATATTGATCTTGTATTCTCCACCTGGTAGGGACCATCTACTCTCGCCTTCTGAAGAATCAAATCCTGGTCACGAAAGTGCAGTAGCCGGGCCACCACCGGTCGCGGAGGCCGGCCCTGCTGGGTCGGTCGAGCCGGCACTCTGTGCTCTCGCTCCAGCGTATAGAAGGTAGATAAGCCCTCTGGTGCCACCACTGTTTTGAGCCAGGATTCCAAGTATTGTACCATGTCCGATCCCTCATTTTTCTCCGGCAAACCCACTACACGTATGTTGTTCCGGCGATTGCGACCCTCTGCATCCTCAGCTCTTTTTTCCAAGGCATCCACTCGTTCCAGTACATTGGTCAGAGTAGCTTTGAGGTCCTTTTGTAGTGGTTCAATGGCTTGGAGCCTGCCCTCCGCTGCTGTGACTCTATCGGCCAGTTTCCCATGATCGGCCCATAATAAGCCCAGTCCCGTGGCCACCTGTGCTATGTCCTGCTGGAGTGCTGTACGGGTGTCCGTTATGGCTATCAGGATTCTATCAAGCTGTTGCTGTCAGTGGGGGTCTCTCACTTGCTCAAGCTCCCCCTGCTCTTCTCGGTCAGGTACCTTTCCATCCGCGGGCGGCTGGGTCCCGCCCTTAGGCCCTTTTGGTTCCCCATCGCCAGGTAGTTCCAAAGCAATTGAGATCGTCCTGCTCCTGATAGTCGGCGCCCCGTAGGCGAGCCCCCGGAAGCGACCTCCAAGGCCACCCCCGCAGAGCGTCGGTCTCCCTCCTGCCCCTTCAGCGAGCCAATAGTGCCCAGGTTCAGCCACTGGATATTATGTGGAGGGGGAGTGTCACCTCGAGCAACGTCCCTCTTGGCCACTAGCAAAAGGTCCCCAAGTCCGCCTGCCGCCAGGAAGTTCAGTACCTGCTGTTCGTTGTGTTCTCTCAGGGGCCCACCGGATGTGGAGCACGGCATTCACCATCTCGCGATGCAGGAGTAGCCGAGGCGTCCGCCCCAGGTTGGAGCACAGGGAGGCGCCGCTGTCGCCGCTCACAGTGGGCAGCGCCCGCCCGCAGACGTGTTCTGGTTATTTCTCGGCTCTTTCAATATATCCGGCTGGCCTTGTATCGGGGCTGTTCTCCGAGTGTTCCAACAGTAGTGTTCTCAGCCCGTTCCACTCCGCAGCTCACCCCGCAGTGCTGCCATCGATGGGACCCCTCAAGGAGTGCCAGCGGGTACGTTTAGCTCCAGTGTCTGCTCACCCCGCTACTCGCAGTGCGGTAGATATCTGCTATGCACCTCCTCTCTGCCCCCACTTCACCAGCTTCGGTCCGCAGCCTCCCCAGGTCTAAGGGCGACTCCAAGCCAGGGCCGCACCCCTCCTTGGCAACAATTGCCGATCGTGGTGCACGGCAAAGCCAGGGCAGTGCTCAACAACCCCGTCTCCGCCTCGCGGAGCCACTGCTGAGATCGCAGCTCAGTCCTCCGCGGTCATCCACAGCTTCGCTGCCCAAGGCCGGCTCAGCCTCACCTTAGCTTCCCTGTTTCAGTCCGATGCGAGGGCTCCCCGGGTATGGCCGTCAGCCGCTGCTCCGGCAGCCGAGATCCTGCACTCCTGCAACTGTTCCCCTCTCGGCAGTCTCATATAATTCGAGGGAGCCGCCATAGGTGCCACACTAGCTCTCAGCTCGCAGCGCACCAGCCAGTCCAGGCGCGAGCCCCGGGAGAAGCTGCTCCTCCCTCCACGGCCAACTCGGCTGCGCCGTCCGGTCGTCTCTGCTTTTGAGGCTGCGAACCCCCAGGCTCATCAGCCGGCCACCGCCACACCCCGGGGCGCCTCTCCCGTTCCCAGCTTTTATTTACTCCGCAGTTGTAGAGGGGTCCGGGCAGTCGTCGCGGCCACCACCGCAGCCTCCGCGGTGTAGTCTCGCCTCGCCGTCGCCTTCTCACTCAAGGTTATGGCCCCCTCAAGCTTATCCGCTGGTCGCTGCTGCACGTTCAAGGGCCTTGCTCTTCTGCAACCATTGCTTGCTCCGTAGTGTCGGAGTGGTCCCTCCACTCGTCGCGGTCGCCATTTTGGCTTCTTCCCCACGGCTCCCCGGCCAGTCAACACTCGCACCCCAGCGTGTCCCAAAGCCCACCACTATTCTTGATTCAGCGGCACAGGGAGGTGGGCACTCCTTCGCCGATCGTCGTGTGGGAGGTGGGGGGTCCCGGGCTCCGACTTAATCAGGATTAATGTGGCTCAATCGTGGAGCTCCTCGTTCAAGCAGCCACCATTGTCGGCTGCAAGCCACGCCCCCCGAATATGGTCCATTAATGATGCTTCCTTCTTTACAACAGCCTGAATTTAAATAGTGTTTTACACACACATTAAACCATTTTTCTTTTCGAATTGTCAGCTTTTTGCCTTTGAATGCAATTACTGTAACACCGAACATATTTTAGGCCAACTATTGCATCATTTCAGCTCTGTATTACTCAACTGAAAATATGTTTTTCCTAAAACTTCATTTAAGGCAGGAGTTCGTCTATCCATCTTTACTTTTCAGGCCTTGGTTTATCAACAAACACCGTTGCCTCACAAGTGTTTTATGTGCTCCACACATTTTTTGGGGCCTTGTCGTTGCCATGTTCTCTCTTATCAGGAAACCTGAACAGTTTTCTGTGGGAAATACAGAAACATGGCATGTGCTGGATGCCTCTATTACGGTCAGAACATTGCTCAGCTATGCTCGAAGGGAACAAAGGGACTGAAAAAACCTGTTCACTAATAACATTCTTTGATTTATGCACGTGAATTTCCAGCATTAGTCAAATATATTTCCAAAAGTAATGGCCATTGTTTACTTTAGGTTTTTTTTTGTTGCACAGAAGAGCCTAGGTTTGCTTCTGAGTGCTAAACACTGTGTACAGAAATAATTAAATCACTGGCGTAAAAATGCCATTATTATATCTCTCCCATGAGCAGAGACAGAATATCCAATGACGTAAGTGGTCTTCAAATCCAGAAATAGGTACAGCTGTGTAAGTGGCAGGCGGCCACTTTAGTATCAGTATGCAAAGTAAATTGACATTAATATGTGGAATCAGGGTCCCATAAGAAATATGGAGTAAAGTATGGCTGGACAGTTAGAGCAAGCTCCTTCTACAACATGTTGGGTTATGGTAGCTTATAAGAGCTATTTTATGGAAGACATTAAAACCAACCTGATTATCATGCGTTTGTTACCTGTGAGTTACCATCATTGACACACGTTTATATCCCCGATCTTCACCCCCAACAGCTGTCATCATACAACCACACATTCAAAAGTAATAGACAGTGTCCCTGCTACTAGGAGACAAAGTGTACAGACAATGCCCTATAGTAACAGACTCAAAGGAGGCAATCAGCATAATCATAAACAGTACGGGGAACCCTAAGTTGCATAACTAACTATGGAATGGGCACATGCTGCTAGGTAAGAAGAGGGCTGATTTGTCATCCATGCTTACACCAAGGATTGCGGGTGATAGAAGGAAAACAACACAGATGAATAATGCATTTAAAATAGTTCTTTTCTTATGAAAATGAATCGAAATTTGCCTAGCTAGTGTGATGGTAAGTTTCAATTCTATTAAGGACACGGAGGCGAGGATTATGCTTTTCTTTCTCCGCCATTTATTAAAACACAAAACGCACAGCAGCCAAGAAAAGCTCTTATTGGAACATCATCATCGGTTTCAATAAAAGGAAGAAAAAACATCAAATAAAATCAACATAGTGCAAATGTCCCAGACTTTAACTTCAAGTCCCAGCACTCCAACTTGTAAGGGTCCGAGGGTAGTCCTTTCACAGTGTCCATTATCCTTATATAAACAGTCCCCTGTAGGAAGGTACCTCCTGACTATGGTTGCCCCCAACTTTTTGCCCTGTGTTTTAGCTGGTTTTTGACATAGTCGACCTGGGACCCTGCCAATCAGGATCCCAGGCCTACTGCTCTCTCTCTAAATTACAACATGTACTTTAGGTGCATTTACCAATTGGTACTGGGCCACCTTATCAGACCCTGTAACTCAGGGCATAGGTGTACCCAGGGCCTACCAGGGGCTGAAGCATGTATTATGCCACCCCTGGCTGGCCTCCTAAATTTGACACAACTGGCTGCATGACAGCTGGGGCAAAGTCGTGTAATCACCCTTTGCTGTAGATATAGTATTCCTATATCTAACCCTAAAAATGGACACACAGATTCCTATCAGTCACTCCTATGGCAGGCCTTGACAATCCTGAAGGCAGAGTGCTTGGAATCGTGTGAGATGGTGCTCTGGCATGAGCTGAGCCTGTCTGCAGCTTGCGGAATCAAGTCCTAATAGCTGTTCCATGATAACGCATACCATATACTCTTAAGTGCATTATAATCCTCGCGGTTAAATGCTATCTTTGGTATTGCTTTATCAAAACATGTCGAGTAAGGTGTCATACGAATTGGAATACTAACCCCTCGCCAATTCTGGCGACGGGGTTAGCATTCCACCCTTCTAGAGGGACAAGACATGTATGTAACTGTGAACCCCGGTTAAAGTTAAACGAAGCCTCAGCTCCACAAAATGGATGCTGCCACCACAGACACGAGTCTGACCCCCTGCAGATGGGAGTCCTTCCAGCGGGGGAGCCTGGACAAAGGGTTTCCTGTCAGGGGTGGTGCTAGCACCGTCCCAGACAGGGTTTTGTGTATCCTGGGTAGGCAGGGCTTTACAGGAAGGTGACTGCTGAGTGGCACCCCGGTGCTCACTACGCATAGGCCGGTCAGAACCAGTTCCAGGGGCACACCAGCCCCTGGCCTGGGGAAAGTCCGGCATGGAAGAGGGGTGTAACCACCCCCCTCCTAGTCCCACCCATAGGCAGGACCTAGTCACCGGGTCAGCCCCTTTTCTTAGTATAAAGATAGGAGTGGGCCCCCTGTTCAAATTAGATCATCTTTGGAATCAAGACACGACTTTCTGCGAAAGGACATCACGATTTCTTCATCAAGATTCTCCCTTGTGGCTAAGGAGTAGTCACCCTGCATCCGCAGGCACCATCAAGAACACTGCGGTCTGCTGCAAGTCCTTCCTCAGGAATCCGACGACACAGCTCGACGAGACCCGGCTTCCCTGGCACCTCTGACCTCTACTCACCTCTACAGCCAAGCTGAGAACCGTGAGTGCGACGAGACCTCGAGGGACCGACGATCGCCAAGACTGCACGACTTCTTCACAACAAGCCCGCCGAGTGTCCCTCTGGTGAGTGCTTTGGGGTCCGAGAAGCCCCGACCCTGAGCAGCTCCAGCACTGAAGATCAGCCCTCCAGCATCTCCACGATCTGCGTGGGGCCCTTCTGCTTTTTGCTGCTCACCGCGTTGTTTGGCTACTAGCCCGCTGGCTTGTGGCCTTCTGAACGACGCCCGACAACATCACTGCTGCTGGTCTGGTTGCCCCAGACTGGCCCTTGCTTCCTTCCACAAGAAAAGCACCCCGGACCCTCCTGGTCCACTCCAGACGCCATTTTGAGTCCACCGCGTGGGCTTGAATTTGCCAAGGCTGTGTTGCCCAATCCTGGGTCCAGCGACGCCGACAGCTTCATCCATCGTGGGACAGCTCGCTCCTCCATCCTGGTCGCCGACAACGCCTCCTGGTCCGTGAGATCTGCAGAGCACAGCGTCACCCACTCACCTGGTCGAGGTGACTACCATCCGGTGCCCTCCTGGTGCCACCTGACTACTGGCTAGTAGTCACGAACTTGGTCCCCTCTGCTTTCAGGTGTCATCTCTCTTCAAGATCCAGGCTTGGATCACTTCGAACTCTCTTCACTGGTCGCCTGCCAGCATCTTTTCTTCCAGGCTCCTGGTCCGTCTACGAGGATTCCCGACGTCTTTTGAGACCTATGCAGCTGCAGCCCCTGGGCTAGGTAACTTCGGCATTTCGGTGCCCCAGCATAGCCTCACAATCCAAGGGTCAGAATCCACTTTCGTTTTCCTCCTACCAGGTCGGGTTCGCCCGAGAACACTAACTCTGTGAAATCTAGCTACCATAGACTTTGTCCCGCATCACGCGTGAGAGTGCACACTCTGCACCCGAGTCCCCTGGGTCTCCTAGAAGTAATCTAACGATTCTATACTCAAGTCCTAGCGATTCCAAAACCTATTAGTACTGTACTTACCTGCTAGTAATTTCGCATTCCACTTTCAGAGTATATGGTTTTCCGTGCCCCTCGGGCATTTGTATATACTGTGCTAACTTAAGTATTTTCATAAGAGTTTTTGTGTTGTGCTTAGTACCCTGTCCTCATAAAGAGTACAGGGCTGTTGTGATTCTAATAAATACACTGTTTATTTTCATAACACTTGTGTGGTGTCCTTTCACTTGGTGTTCAAGGGGTATATGTGTGGTATAACAGCTGGCTTAACACGCCCTCTCGAGTCTTTAGCCTTAGACTGCTCGTATCCATGCTACTAGGATAGCTGGTCTATAAGGTTGACTTACAACCAATCATCAATAAGGGTTGCTGGACTGATACATAGTGTTCACTAGAATAGTGAGCACTGCATATCAGGCCACCTTCTCACATTGGTGGCAGCGGTGGGATTTGAGCTTGCTGTTGTTTTACCACACGTATCCTAAGAATATCTTGTTGAAAGATCACATAAGTACTGTTAGGTACATATAACTTAGCTTAGAATACTCTGAGTTCTACTGAACCAGCTGTTGCAGCTCCTCAAGGCTTAGCACACCTTGGCTGTAACTCTTAGCAAGGGATCAGTAGGCAAACACATAGTGTAGGTAGGTGCATCACTTACACCACACTAGAATCAGCATGTCAGACAAAGGAGGAAACTCTGAGTCTCCCCTTGTGTCAGTGGACCCTCCACAGGTCACTTCCAGATATGCTGCTCTTAGCTTCCAGGAGATGAGACAAGTGTGTACCTCCAGGAAGTTGAGACAGGGGTCTAACCCCACAATCCCATTTCTGATTGGTCTCTTAGAGACTTATGATGCTAAGAAGGCTGCCAACACAGATCCTTCCCATCCAGATGGGAGTATGCCCTCCTTACAGGGTCCCTTTGATAACCATGACCATCCCCTCCAGGAGGCAGATGATGCTGAGGATGAGTTGTCAGGGGATGAGGCAGACAAAGGTCCAGAAGTAGTTAGTCAGCTATCTAGGGACAACTTAAGCAGGCATGAGAATGGTACTAGGAGATCTCTGGGACCCCTCTCAGGCCAGCTTAACATTGGGAATGGACGAGTTAGGTCTCTATCAAGAGGCTCTAACAGATCCATTCAAACCAATGGCTCTCAGGCCTCTGCTCTGAGGAGGATGACCTCCCCTCAGAGGAGAATCTATGAAGCCAAGGAAAGGGAAGTCAATCTGAGGATTGCAAGGGAAGAACTTGCCCTGGCCAAAGAAAGACTTGCCTTTGCTAAAGAGCAGGAATTGAGTGGGTCAAAACCCACTGGTGGCAGCAATATACCTAGCAATAGTAAAAGGAGTTTTGATACAAAGCACCTGAATAAGACAGTGCCCCCCTTTAAACAAGGGGATGACATCCACAAATGGATTACTGCTTTGGAGAGGGCCTGCACTGTGCAGGGTGTTCCCCAGAGTCAGTGGGCAGCTATCTTGTGGCTCTCCTTTGAAGGTAAAGGTAGAGATAAGCTCCTCACTACTAGGGTGGAGGATGCTAACAATTACCAAGTCCTGAAGAATACACTGGTTGAAGGCTTTGGTTTAACCACTGAACAGTACAGGATGCTGTTCAGAGACACCCAGAAAACTCAGTCTCAGGATTGGACTGACTTTGTTGATTGTGCCACTAAGGCTTTTGGGGGCTGGCTACTGGGTAGTAAGGTTACTGATTTTAAAGGATTGTACAATCTAATTATGAGGGAGCAAATCTTAAGTAATTGTCAGAACCAGTTATTACACCAGCACCTGGTAGACTCTGATCTGACCTCTCCACAGGAATTGGGTAAGAGGGCAGACAAATGGGTCAGAACCAGGGTCAGGCCTAAGAACCAGGGTGGTGACCAGAAGAAGGAATCAACCAAGCCTCAAGAGAAGGGTGGGGATAAATCCACAGAGAAGACTTCCCAAGGGCCCCAAAACTCCAACAAGGGTGGTGGGTCCCAGAACACTCATTCAGAACAGAAGAAACCTTATTGCCATACCTGTAAACAGGTGGGCCATTACAAAAGTGATGCCAGTTGCCCTAAAAATAGCAATAAGGAAAACATACCCCCAGGTAATACTCCCAGACCTCCTGTTACCACTAGTGGTAATCCCCCAGGTGGTGGGAGTGCCCCCAAGAATGTGGTGGGCATTACTTTGGGAAACCAGGAGGACTATGGCCTAGCCAGGTCCCATAACAACACTCTTGTCTGTGAGACTGGCATGGGGTTGCCAACTTCACTACTGGTCCCCACATTTTGGGAAAGTATAGACAAGAGCTCCTAGTCAATGGTCAGAAAGTTGAGGCATTCAGAGACACAGGGGCCAGCATCACCATGGTGATTGACCATCTGGTCCCCTCTGCTCAACTGACCCCTGGCTTTACTTATCAGGTGACAGACATTCATGGAGTGAAAAGGAGGCATCCCATGGCAGTAGTCAAGCTCAGCTGGGGTAATGTCACAGGGCCCATGAGAGTGGCAGTGACAGATAACCTACCTGTAGATTGCTTACTGGGGAATGACCTGGAACTCTCAGCATGGGCTGAGGTGGAGCAAGAAACTCACTCCAGGATGATAGGCCTATCCAGAAAGGTTGGTGGGGCAGTAATAGCTACAGCCCCAGTCAAAGCACCATTCCTCCCTGAAAAGGTTGGAAGAGCAGTGGTAGCCACTGCCCAGGCACAGACAGACTTTCCTGAACAGGATAGGAGGGCTGTGACAGTCACAGCCCAAACACAAACTGAGTGCCCTCCTGAAAAGGTTGGCAAGGCTGTAATGGTCTCAGCCTCTACTCAAACAGATGATAGTGTTGTGAAGCCTGAAACCATGGATCACTCCACTCAGACAGAGAGCATTGAGGAGGAAGAGAAATCTCCCTCCCACCAGACTTTAGGCAAGGATCAGCCGCCTCAGGGAACTGATCTGACCCCTTGTGAAGGAACTGCCCCAGAGGTAGTCAGGCCTAGCCTGGCAGAGCCCCTGATGTCAGTGGACCCTTTCAAGGTGGGACCCAGTCTGGAGCAGGTAACCTGCCCCTCTCTACCCTGCCTCAGTCAGCCCAGGGCTGTGGAGGTCAGGGAGGCCAGTGGTGGACCCCAAAGGGCCCCCTGTCCAAAAGAACTCCTTAATCAGCAGATTAGGATCACTGAAGCTGGTAAACCTAGCCAAGTGAAAAGAAATCAGACTCCTGAGGGATCCCCCTTAAAAGTAGTTAGGGACCTCCCACAGCTGGACACTGTTGGGCACAGCCAAACCTGGGGCCTAAAACCCCCAAACCTGACCTGTCCCTCCAGTAAGCCAAACAGAGGGACTCAGCCTCCAGCTTTAGGTAGCCAGAGGCTGACCCTGAGAGCTCAGTGCATCTCAGCTAAAGAAAGAAAGGCACACATGATGGATGGTGATTGGAGGAAGTTGAGCCCAAAGGTAGAGGAGCCTCACTTCAGCACTCCAACCCAGCATCAGCCTTTCTCTTTCCCAAGACACACCAGAGACAGAGATTCCCTATGGCGGAGACCCTCAGATACCCTTAGGGTGAGGGGTTGCCTAGTGGACCATGACACAGCGGGAAACCAAGCCAGAGCTGGTCCTTCCTTATATGGCCACTTAGGTAATAGAGGCTTACCTGGACAAGGATAGCCTTATCTCCTTTCGTTTGGGGGGGGGGGGGGTTGTGTAGGAAGGTACCTCCTGACTATGGTTGCCCCCAACTTTTTGCCCTGTGTTTTAGCTGGTTTTTGACATAGTCGACCTGGGACCCTGCCAATCAGGACCCCAGGCCTACTGCTCTCTCTCTAAATTACAACATGTACCCTAGGTGCATTTACCAATTGGTACTGGGCCACCTTATCAGACCCTGTAACTCAGGGCATAGGTGTACCCAGGGCCTACCAGGGGCGGAAGCATGTATTATGCCACCCCTGGCTGGCCTCCTAAATTTGACACAACTGGCTGCATGACAGCTGGGGCAAAGTCGTGTAATCACCCTTTGCTGTAGATATAGTATTCCTATATCTAACCCTAAAAATGGACACACAGATTCCTATCAGTCACTCCTATGGCAGGCCTTGACAATCCTGAAGGCAGAGTGCTTGGAATCGTGTGAGATTGTGCTCTGGCATGAGCTGAGCCTGTCTGCAGCTTGCGGAATCAAGTCCTAATAGCTGTTCCATGATAACGCATACCATATACTCTTAAGTGCATTATAATCCTCGCGGTTAAATGCTATCTTTGGTATTGCTTTATCAAAACATGTCGAGTAAGGTGTCATACGAATTGGAATACTAACCCCTCACCAATTCTGGCGACGGGGTTAGCATTCCACCCTTCTAGAGGGACACAACATGTATGTAACTGTGAACCCCGGTTAAAGTTAAACGAAGCCTCAGCTCCACAAAATGGATGCTGCCACCACAGACACGAGTCTGACCCCCTGCAGCTGGGAGTCCTTCCAGCGAGGGGAGCCTGGACAAAGGGTTTCCTGTCAGGGGCGGTGCTAGCACCGTCCCAGACAGGGTTTTGTGTATCCTGGGTAGGCAGGGCTTTACAGGAAGGTGACTGCTGAGTGGCACCCCGGTGCTCACTACGCATAGGCCGGTCAGAACCAGTTCCAGGGGCACACCAGCCCCTGGCCTGGGGAAAGTCCGGCATGGAAGAGGGGTGTAACCACCCCCCTCCTAGTCCCACCCATAGGCAGGACCTAGTCACCGGGTCAGCCCCTTTTCTTAGTATAAAGATAGGAGCGGGCCCCCTGTTCAAATTAGATCATCTTTGGAATCAAGACACGACTTTCTGCGAAAGGACATCACGATTTCTTCATCAAGATTCTCCCTTGTGGCTAAGGAGTAGTCACCCTGCATCCGCAGGCACCATCAAGAACACTGCGGTCTGCTGCAAGTCCTTCCTCAGGAATCCGACGACACAGCTCGACGAGACCCGGCTTCCCTGGCACCTCTGACCTCTACTCACCTCTACAGCCAAGCTGAGAACCGTGAGTGCGACGAGACCTCGAGGGACCGACGATCGCCAAGACTGCACGACTTCTTCACAACAAGCCCGCCGAGTGTCCCTCTGGTGAGTGCTTTGGGGTCCGAGAAGCCCCGACCCTGAGCAGCTCCAGCACCGAAGATCAGCCCTCCAGCATCTCCACGATCTGCGTGGGGCCCTTCTGCTTTTTGCTGCTCACCGCGTTGTTTGGCTACTAGCCCGCTGGCTTGTGGCCTTCTGAACGACGCCCGACGACATCACTGCTGCTGGTCTGGTTGCCCCAGACTGGCCCTTGCTTCCTTCCACAAGAGAAGCACCCCGGACCCTCCTGGTCCACTCCAGACGCCATTTTGAGTCCACCGCGTGGGCTTGAATTTGCCAAGGCTGTGTTGCCCAATCCTGGGTCCAGCGACGCCGACAGCTTCATCCATCGTGGGACAGCTCGCTCCTCCATCCTGGTCGCCGACAACGCCTCCTGGTCCGTGAGATCTGCAGAGCACAGCGTCACCCACTCACCTGGTTGAGGTGACTACCATCCGGTGCCCTCCTGGTGCCACCTGACTACTGGCTAGTAGTCACGAACTTGGTCCCCTCTGCTTTCAGGTGTCATCTCTCTTCAAGATCCAGGCTTGGATCACTTCGAACTCTCTTCACTGGTCGCCTGCCAGCATCTTTTCTTCCAGGCTCCTGGTCCGTCTACGAGGATTCCCGACGTCTTTTGAGACCTATGCAGCTGCAGCCCCTGGGCTAGGTAACTTCGGCATTTCGGTGCCCCAGCATAGCCTCACTATCCAAGGGTCAGAATCCACTTTCGTTTTCCTCCTACCAGGTCGGGTTCGCCCGAGAACACTAACTCTGTGAAATCTAGCTACCATAGACTTTGTCCCGCATCACGCGTGAGAGTGCACACTCTGCACCCGAGTCCCCTGGGTCTCCTAGAAGTAATCTAACGATTCTATAGTCAAGTCCTAGCGATTCCAAAACCTATTAGTACTGTACTTACCTGCTAGTAATTTCGCATTCCACTTTCAGAGTATATGGTTTTCCGTGCCCCTCAGGCATTTGTATATACTGTGCTAACTTAAGTATTTTCATAAGAGTTTTTGTGTTGTGCTTAGTACCCTGTCCTCATAAAGAGTACAGGGCTGTTGTGATTCTAATAAATACACTGTTTATTTTCATAACACTTGTGTGGTGTCCTTTCACTTGGTGTTCAAGGGGTATATGTGTGGTATAACAGCTGGCTTAACACTCCCTCTCGAGTCTTTAGCCTTAGACTGCTCGTATCCACGCTACTAGGATAGCTGGTCTATAAGGTTGACTTACAACCAATCATCAATAAGGGTTGCTGGACTGATACATAGTGTTCACTAGAATAGTGAGCACTGCATATCAGGCCACCTTCTCACATCCCCTCTCTCTGTTCTTCCTCTTTCTTCGCGAATTACGCTACATCTTTACTGGTCCTGCTTGGCACCATCATTACCTAGTGACAAAACACAACTGCATGAGAGTTGTACAACCAGATGCATGTCAGCAATATAACACGGACCACAACAGGCATGAAATGAACAGCATCAACTGGAAACCTGCGTACTTACTGGCATACGGGCGGGACGTCACACGCGGACGATCTGGGTGGGATAATCCTCGCCTCCGTGTCCTTAATAGAATTGAAACTTACCATCACACTAGCTAGGCAAATTTCGATTCTATGGCAGGACCGGAGGCTCAGATTATGCTAGTTTAAAGCTTACTCACCACCAACCGGGCAATGTTCACTACCGGTTTGAAGTAAAACTTCTTAAAAGTGGAATCTGAAGACCAATCCGCTGCACGCATCAAGTCCTCCAAAAGTGCACCTACTGCAAAAGCCTTAGAGGCCATGGCCCCTCTGGCAGAATGTTCCCCAAAACGTTTAGTATTGATGCCTGCTTCCTGCATGACCCAGCGCACCCACCTGGCAATTGTGGGGGAAGAGACTGCATGGTGTGGCTTTCGCAAGGCAATCAACAACTGACGTTCACCCGGAGGGCGAAGATCCCAAGTCATGTCTTCATACACTTTCAAACAGTTCACAACACATCATTTTGGGACATCCACAAAAGCAGGATATGTAATAGTTCTGGAGCCAGACTTTGTACGGCGGCCAACCGTAAAGGTGACGCCCTCAGGTGAAAACAGTCGTGCGGACACATCCAGAGCTCGAACATCTGACACTCTGCGACACGACACCAAGCATAACAGCATGGCCAATTTGGCCGAAAGCTCCTTCAAAGACAAATATCTATTGGCCTGCCAGGAGAGAAATAAATTCAAAACCACCTTCACGTCCCAGAGGACGGAGTAACAAGGTTCCGGCGGCAAAGACAACCAGACACCTCGCAAGAGCCTGCACACAAAAGGATGTTCCCCCACTGGGGAACCGTTCACCGGCAGGTGCGCAGCAGAAATCGCTGAACGCATGGCATTGATTGTGCGATACGCCAAACCCGCCGTAGCCAATTCCGTTAGGAAGTTCAGGATGGGAACCACTCCTGCGACCAAGGGATCCAGGTCATGTCGAAGACACCAACGTACCCACTTAGCCCAAACGGACTTGTAGCGTTTCGACGTACTGGGAGCCCAGGCCTTGGACAAGAGTCCCTCAGCCGGAGCGACCAGCGTCCCCGGAAAGCCTCCATACCATGAGGTGGAGAGAACCCTGCGAGAGGAGGTGATGAGGCTCCTGATCTGGACTGAGAAGCAGGTGAGGAAACTGGGGGAGTAGGATTGGAAAATCCCAAGAAAGTTCCAGTAGAACCAGAAACCACACTTGCGACCTCCAGAATGGAGTCACTAGGACCAGCTCCCCTTTCTGCCGGCGCAGCTGAGCCGCCGTTCTCGTTATCATGGAGAAGGGAGGGAACGCATAAGGAGACTACCGACTCCAGTCCTGAAGAAACACGTCCGTGGCTTCCGCCACCGGATCCCGCCTCCAGCTGAAGAATCTCGGAAGTTGATGATCCAACCGTGAGGCAAAAAGGTCGATCGAAAAAGGACCTCAGAGGTCGTTCAACCATTGAAAAACCTATACATCCAGCTTCCACTAACTGAAATCTCGTAGATATCTGGAATGCCAGTCCGCTACCTGATTGGACTGGCCCGGCAGGTACTCTGCCTGCACCGACACGTGATTGTCCAGGCAATAGGCCCAGAACTCCTTCGCTAGGTCCGCTAGCGCACGGGACAGAGAACCTCCCAGATAGTTCACATACCGTACGGCTGAGACGTTGCCCATCTTCAAAAGGACACACGACTGCACCGTGTCCTTGGTCCAGCAACGAACCGCAAAGGACCCCGCCAAGAGCTCCAGACAGTTGATGTGCAACTTCTGCTCCTCCGGCGACCAGGCGCCGCCTGTGGAAAATTCTCCGCAGCGAGCGCCCCAACCGGCCCTGCTGGCATCGGACTCGATCACTAAATCCGGGACCGACCCAAAGATCGCCCGACCATTCCAGGCTTCCATGTGAGAAAGCCACCACGTCATCTCCTCCTTCACCTCCTCTGAGAGAGGAACCATCTGATCGTAAGACAAACCTCCGGCAAATGAAAGGCTTTGAGGCGTTGAAGGGCTCTGTAATGCAGCGGCCCTGGGAAAATCGCCTGGATGGAAGAGGACAAGAGGCCCACCACCCTGGCAATCTGCCTCAACGAGGTGTGGGACCTCCCCACAGTCTGTCGCAACACATGACTGATCTTCGACAGCTTGCGGGCCGGAAGACTGAGGATGGACTCGACAGAGTCTATGATGAAACCAAGGAACTCTATCCGTTGAGAGGGAACCAGAACAGACTTGGTCTCGTTGATACCAAACCCCAATTTTTGTAGAAGCGACAACGCCAGCTGTAGGTGTCCGCGCAGCTTCCGAGGACATTGGTCCAAAAGCAAAATGTCGTCCAAGTAGACGATTAGCCGGACGCCCTGACCGCGCAAGAATTCTATCACCGGGTGCAGGACTTTCGTGAAGCACCACGGAGCGGAAGATAGACCGTAAGGAAGGGCCATGAACTTGAACACCTGACCCTTCCAGACAAACTGCAGGAAACGACGGTGCGGGGGATGAATGGGAACCACCAGATAAGCGTCCTTCAAATCCAACCGCACCAACCAGTCCTGCGACAGAAGAATGTCGCGCAACAGATGGATGCCCTCCATCATGAAGTGGCGATACACCAGCCACCCATTGAACTCCTTGAGATTGATGACTGGGCGATGTCCGCCGCCTGGCTTGTCCACAAGAAATAGGTTGCTGATGAACCCCGAGGGATGCCGAGTTGAACGACGAACGGCCCCTTTGCGAAGCAAGTCCGCGACCTCCTCGTCTATCAACAACGCATCGGCCTCTGAGAACACCATCGGAGAAGGGGCACTCACCTGAAAGGGCTGGTCGTAGAATTCTATATGGAAACCGCGGACGGTTTGTAACACCCACGCGTCCGCGGTGAGAAGTGCCCATTCCCCCCAGAAGGCCGCCAAACGGCCGCCAACACAAACTTGATCTGCAGGAATTACACTCACCGGTATTGGAGTTGTTTCCTGCTCCTTTCTTGAAGCCGCGACCTCCAAAGCGCTGTCCTCCGGTGGGATAGAAGTGCGTATAGTTGGCAGAGGTATTATACTGCCCTCGTCCGGAGCCTTGCCCTCTGTTGCCGGCATTCTGCCCTGGACAGCCGGTCGCACGGCCCCTGCTGCGACCAGCCCCGGAGAAAAAACGCAGATGGAAAACACGTTTGATGCTGGATTGGGCTTTGTCCAGCGAGGTAAAGGTAGATACGAATTTGCCCAATTCCTTAATGAAAGGCTCGCCAAAGAGACCCCATTGGGCCACTGCTGCCGCCTCCGAAGAGGCCAGGTCTCAGAGTTTCGGGTCCAACTTAATTAGAAAGGACCGACGGCGCTCTGTGGAAAGGGCGCAGTTGGCGTTGCCCAGGAAAATAATCACCCTTTATGCCCAATTAGACAGCACCTCAGGGGGAATGGACGCACCCGTGACCTTCGCTTCCTCCGCCATATCTAAGATCTTCGTGATCGGACCCACCGCGTCTAACAACTTATCTTGTCAGGACCGCCAGAACGGTCTATGCCCTTGCGCTGGTCCTTCATGAATTTGGCCAGAAATTTCGCCATCTTGGCATCCAGGTCAGGAGTCATGGCTTCCTTGCCTTCCAACGATGGTCTAGGGCATTCCCCCCTCAGACAGCCTCTGGCCTCCTTCTCCAGAGGTTTGCGAAGCCTGCTCGCCACGAACTTGGCCACTTTGTCGCCCGGGGCCCATGCCGCTGACCGCAGATGAATAATTTCATCCGGGTCCAGCATGCCAGAGCTATCCCGAGGCAACTCCGCAACCGAGCCCGAAGGACGCCAGGAACGCTCCGACTCGTCGTCATCGTCGGTATCTGGGGAGTCCCTATCAGGGGAAGAAGGTGCAACCTCCGAAGGCGCCACCGGGACCGGGGCGGCGGGCTGCTCCGCGGGGGGCGCGGTCGCCTTCGCTAAGAAAGCGTCCCGAAGACGCTCAAAGGCGCCCTTGTCCACCCCATGGGCATGCTCCGACGGCCCTTCCTTGCAAGGCTTCTTCGGTGCTGGAGGACCCTTCCCCGAAGGACCTGGAAGATCAGGGCGCGCCAACTTGGCGCATTCCTCAACAATACGTGCCGAAAGGCTGTCTTCCATAGGGCCAACCACCTCAGTCACACACCTATAGATAGAAGTATCAACCGCCTGATAGAACTCCTCATCATTCAGGTAGGAATGGGGCTCCTCGTAGTATTCATCCTCCATAATGAAAGCTACTCTGACAGACGACCACCACCTGACTTAGAGACTCCCAACGGCCTCCACAATACAGCCCCAGACACAAGGGGGTACAAGGTATTCCAACAGCCCGGAGGACTGTATCGCTTTTGGGCGTCAGGAACTGACCGCAATAAGGGCGCACTCGGACCCCACACAGCGTGCCGACCCACCACAAGGGACCAGGTCTGCCCCCCCCCACAGCGCGCCACCACACCAGGGGCTAAGGAGTGCTCGAACCGGCACCACCGGCAGCAACGCAGTAAAACTGCAAACAAGACCCTCAACAGGGCGTAAGAGTGAAAAAAATCACTGAAATGGGGCTACAGACCCGGATTCACCGAGCGTCACTGAGGGGGCACGAGGGCAAGGCTCTGCGTCCGTTGGATTCCTCAGCGCGGCTCCTCTGGAGAGAAGACCGCGCTAAAGACCAACGAGATGCCGCAATGCCCTCTAGCGGCTGATACACGCCGCAGAACCACAACGGGAAAAAGGTCGCGAAAGGTGCGGAAAAACCGCTCCGCGACGTTCTCGGGGCTCTGTGAAGAAAAACAGGCACAGCGCTTACACAGACCCCAAAAGAGTGTGAGGTAAATACCACAATAACCCAAGAGAAAACACTTAACTGGCTGCGGGAGCAGTGAAGAAAGAGGGGACTGTTTATATAAGGATAATGGACACTGTGAAAGGACTACCCTCGGACCCTTACAAGTTGGAGTGCTGGGACTTGAAGTTAAAGCCTGGGACATTTGCACTATGTTCCTTTTATTGAAACCGATGATGATGTTCCAATAAGAGCTTTTCTTGGCTGCTGTGCGTTTTGTGTTTTAATAAATGGCGGAGAAAGAAAAGCATAATCTGAGCCTCCGGTCCTGCCATAGAATCATCTCATGCTGCACTCAGTAAAACGTCATTCGCTTTGACTATCAGGGCTCAGTACATTCAAACTTTTGACATCCTATTTGTCAACGCAGCCCTTCATTTCCCTATAGCTGGGCCTCTGATAGCAGAGTCTAAAAAATGGTGCCACATTGTGAAAAACTCTGGGACGGCGTTGGCATGTTAATGTGTCCCCACAGGGGACACGTTGATACCACAAATTAATTTAACCACTACACAAATACCATAACAATATCACCACCACACAATTCCACAACTAACAATTCCAACCCAACTCATATAATTTCACTTCACAACACATACATTCACAACACTCCAAACAAAAACACATGGGTAAAAAACATTATCATTTACAACGCCAATTGCTCTTACTCTAGGAAGACGAGGTTATTGCATTGCAAATACTTGTTTAAGTGAATTTCTATGTTTAAAAAAAAACTTGTAGCCTCATTTGCAGTGTGGTAGAGAAAAGGAGTAGGGCCTTTCACGAGCTCTCAGGAATCCCTCTGGAAGGGACTTACTTGAGGTAACAGGAGGGCTTCTTGGTCCCCAAGGTCCCTCAGCATCCAGGAGGGCGTCATCCCCCAACCAGTATTGCAAAGAGAGGAGCGTTTACAGAGTGGTGGAGAAAGGGGGCGTGGCCTCCAAAGTTCTCAAAGCAATCAAGCTCTCTGGAACTTACTGAAGGTAACAGGAGGGGTAGTTGGTGCAAGAAAGTGGCTCTATATATATTGGACCAAAGTAAGGTACAGTGTGTATAGAGTCCCCAGTCCCCAGAAGTTTGACAGAGGCTAAAGTTAGATATAGCCTTACTCTCTAAAGTGGTAGCTTTGTCGAGCAGTAAGGCAGTATCGGAGGACAGTGTAAAGCATTTGTTGTCACATACTCAAGAACTGAACTCTAGCCCAATTGTTTTGTATCAAAATATATAGTTGTTTTATTTTAGAACCAACTAGATTTCAAAATATACTTTACTTTAGTTAAATACTTTTCAAAATAGGTATTAGACTTTGAGAATGCAATAGTTACAGTTTGTTGCAATAGGCAACACAATTTAAAAAACAATGCAACATTGAGCTCAATGGGAATTTTCAGTTAAATGCAATTAATTACTTTGTAGATTACTTTTTCTAACCACAAGACTGGATCCTAGATTCAGTCATAAGACATGTCCAGTAAACAGGTAAGTAAAAGCGTTTTAGTTATAGTAGGGATTTTTTAAGGAATATTATTTTATTTTAAAAGTTGACAGAAACTTTTTCAGTTGAAATTTCCAATGTTATCCTAAGAAAGGAAAGTCAATTTGCAGGAAGAATGTTCACGTTACTTTTGTAATCCAGTACTGGACTCCTAGGTTCAGCACTGGGACATCTATCTAACACAGGTAAGTAATTACATTTTGGTAGTTGGTATGATTTTTGAAGAATATTTGTAGTTTGCAAAAAGTGACACTTAGAAGAAATTTCACAGAAAAATAGCCAATGGTTTCCTATGGAAGAAAATTCATTTTACTGGTAAGTACGGTAAAAATTACTTTGCAGGGTTTGTGCTGGGCTAAAAGATGCAGCACAGAGGTCTCTCCTGATAACAGGTGAGTAAATCGGAATTTGTTGTTCAGCTGATTTTAGGTGAATATTTTAAAGTTCCAAAACTCCACACTTAAAAGAATTTCCAAGTAAAACAGTAAGGGTGGGCGCAAGACTACGCTCCGCCCACGGAGTGTACGTAGTGTTGCCTACTTTGCATTTTGCAAAGTAGGCGTAGCAGGCAATACTATGCACGCTCCGTCGATGGAGCGAAGTTGCCGGCCACCCGCCTCCCTCCCTCCTTTACATACATAAATTTAAATAATAAGTGCTGTAAAAGTAAATAAAAGCACTTACCTGGTCCGCGCATTTCTCAAAATGCGAATACGTGGACGGCCGCGCATGCGCATTTCGATGGGAGAAGTCGGAGCAAAATAGAAGAGGGAGCCCAGGGACGCCGCGGCCTAGGGAAATGCTTTTATTTACTTTTACTGCACTTATAACTTATATGTATGTATGTAAAGGAGGGCGGGAGGGATGCGGGAGGCGCGTAGTGGGGCTACCCGAAGCGCGTGAGCGGGCGTAGCATCATGCCCACTTCACGTAGCTTCCCGTAGCCCCACTACGCCTACTATGCCCATCCTTCTAAAACAGTCAATGTTAGCCTACAGAAGAAAAGTGAGTTATCGGCTTGTAGGCAAGTACTCAACTGGCAGAGTTAAGGTTCTGGGCATAGACTCAGGGGTCTCCCAGGGTCAGGTAGGGACAGTTGGTACTGAGGGGTGGAGTGGGCACAGGTTGGCACACCCCCTTTCCTGACGTAGGGTTTCCTGCCAGTCTTCCCGGCAGAATGGGGGTCAGAACTGGTGGGGGCAAGTTGCTGAGTACAGCAAGTGGTCTGGAGAAGTTCACAAAGGCGGCATGCCTTTGAAGCTTCCTCCTGCCCATCTTGGGGGAGGAGACCTAGCACCTCGCCCAGGATCTGCATTGTTGCAGGCCCAGGAGAGCGGGGGGCTCTCCACCCAGGGGTCCAGCAATATGTCTGCTGTGTGGCAGCCTAGGCAGCCTCTCAGACAAGACGTGTATTGTAGGTTAGGTTTCAGGGGGCATCACTAATATGCCCTCTAAAGTGCATTTTACATTGAGTCCCACACTGACATCAGTGTGGGTTTAATGTGCTGAGAAGTTTGATATCAAACTTGTCAGTCTTCAGTGTAGCCATTATGGTGCTGTGGAGTTTGTAATGACAACCTCCCAGCACCATATACTCTTAATGGAATCACTGCACTTAGTGCCCAGGAATGGCCCTGGGTACTGTAGGGGCACAGGTGCATGAGATCTGTGCCCCTACAGTACCCAGTAGCATAGGGCACCCAGATAGAGGGATGACTGATGTATGCCAGGGCAGTGGGGTTGTGGGCATGGCACACAGGGATGTGTGCCATGTCGACCCTTTGTTTAGTTCTGCACCAGGGCACTAAGCCTGCAAACGCAGTGTGTGGGTGTCAGGGTACAGGACCCCTTTGGGTGGCACAATAAGTGCTGCAGCCCTTAGGGGTCTTCTCTGGTCACAATGCCATGGGTACCCATGGTACCATTTACCAGGGGCTGACATGTGGCCAGAGACGCCAATTGGGTTTTAGCTTCAATACAATTTTAGGGAAGGAACACAGGCCCTGGGTACCTGATCGGCAGGAGCCCAGGGCACACTCAATCAAAGCACATCAGCAATTCAACAAAAAGTGGGGGCATACCATGCACGAAAGATGGCACAGTGAAGTAGTGTGGCTCACTGGTTAGAGGCGGCAGACCCGAGAGCAGAGGACGGCCCGGGACCAGGGTTCGATTCCCGGCCCGGCAGGTTTCTGGACCAGGGTCAGCGGACTCGATAATTCTCTCGCCTTGGTGCCCACTCTGATCAGCGATCACACTCGGCAACTCTGGGCATTAGCTTGCCTCATCTTCACTAACGGCCCCACCAGACCGCCGGGGATGCCTGGTCTCACCCTGGAGATACCCATTAAGGGACCATCTCTCAGGGAAGTCAGGAAGGGTTTTGCAGCGGTCGAAGCGCCTTGGGACCCTCCGGGTAAGTAGTGCGCTATATAAATGCCTATACATTTACATACACACATTACATTTACATTACATACACACTTTCTAACACAACCCCCCTCCCCCCGCAAACGAAAGGTGATGAGACTAACCTAACTTGCCCTAGGGAGTCTTCATTGTCTAAGTGGAAGAACCTGGAAAGTCCATATGCATTTACATGGGCAGTCCCTGGTTGGTGTTCCTCATCAAAGTCCAATCCCTATAGGGAGATGGACCATCTTAGTAGTTTTGGATTCTCCCCCTTCATTTGCATCAGCCATCTGAGAGGTCTGTGGTCAGTTTGAACTAGGAAGTGAGTTCCAAACAGGTATGGCCTGAACTTTTTCAGTGACCAAACCACAGCAAATTCCTCCCTCTCAATGGCACTCCAACTCCGCTCTCTGGGGAGTAGGCTCCTGCGTATAAAAGCAACAGGTTGGTCTTGGCTTTCATCATTGGTCTGGGATAGGACCACTCCTATCCCTAGCTCAGAGGCATCAGTCTGCACTATGAACTACTTGGAATAATCTGGTGCTTTTTGAATTGGTGCTGAGCACATTGGTTCTTTTAGGGTGTCAAAAGCCTTTCGGCAACTTACAGTCCAGTTGATTTTCTTGGGCATCTTCTTGGAGGTGAGTTCTGTGAGGGGAGTCACAATGGACCCATATCCCTTCACAAACCTCCTTTAGTACCCAGTCAAGCCAAGGACTGCCCTGACTTGAGTCTGGGTTGTTGGAGCTGCCCAGTCCATGATACTCTGGATCTTGGGTTGTAAGGGCTGTACTTGGCCTCCCCCAACAAGGTGGTCCAAGTACACCACAGTGCTCTGCCCTATCTGGCATTTGGATGCCTTGATAGTGAGGCCTGCAGATTGCAGGGCTGCGCTAAAACTTTCCCAAGGTGGACCAGGTGATCCTGCCAGGTTGAACTAAAGATAGCAATATCATCAAGATAAGCTGCACTAAAAGACTCCAACCCAGCCAGGACTTGAATCACCAACCTCTGGAAGGTGGCAGGGGCATTCTTTAACCCAAAAGGCATTACAGTAAACTGATAGTGCCCATGAGGTGTGGAGAATGCTGTTTTCTCTTTTGCTCCTGGTGCCATGCCAATCTGCCAGTACCCTGCAGTTAAGTCAAAGGTACTGAGAAATGTGGCTGCCCCCAATTTGTCTATCAGTTCATCTGCTCTTGGAATAGGGTGAGCATCTGTCTTGGTGACAGAGTTGAGCCCTCTACAGTCCGCACAGAACCTCATCTCTCTCATTTCACCCTGTTGATGAGGTTTGGGGACCAGAACCACTGGGCTAGCCCAGGGGCTCTCAGAGGGTTCAATGACCCCCTAAATCCAGCATCTTGCTGACTTCAGCCTTGATGCTTTCCTTGACTTGGTCTGACTGGCGATAGATCTTTGTTCTGACAGGTGAACTGTCACCAGTGTCCACATCATGGGAACACCAGTTTGTCAGACCAGGGGTCAGGGAAAAGAGACTAGCATACTGCTGCAAGACTTGCAGTCAGTCTGCTGTTGGGCAGAGAGGGTGTCTAAAAAGATAACCCCATCTACTGACCCATCCTTTGGGCTGTAGGAGAGGCGATCAGGGAGAGGCTCACTCTCTGCTTCCTGTTCCTCATCAGTCACCATCAGCATGGTGATGTCAGCCCTGTCATAGTAGAGCTTTAGACTGTTCACATGGATAACCCTTTTGGGTGTCCTGCTTGTGTCTAGGTTGACTAAGTAGGTGATCTCACTCTTCTTTTCTAGGATAGGGTAAGGGCCACTCCATCTTTCTTGGAGAGTCCTTGGTGCCACTGGTTCCAAAACCCACACCTTTTGCCCAGGTTGAAATTCAACCAGTGCTGCTTGTTGGTCATACCAGTGCTTCTGAAGCTCCTGGCTGGCCTCAGGATTCTTGGATGCCTTTTCCATGTACTCAGCCATTCTGGACCTTAGGCCAAGTACACAGTCCACAATGTCTTGCTTTGGTTCTTGGAGAGGCCTCTCCCAACCTTCTTTCACAAGAAAAAGTGGTCCCCTCACAGGATGACCAAACAGAAGTTCAAAGGGGGAAAACACTACGCCCTTCTGTGGCACTTCCCTATAAGCAAAAACAGGCAAGGCAACAGGAAATCCCATCTCCTCTTGAGTTTTTCAGGGAGTCCTATGATCAAACCTTTCAATGTCTTGTTGAACCTTTCAACAAGACCATTGGTTTGTGGATGGTATGGGGTAGTAAACTTGTACTGCACTCCACACTCCTTCCACATGTGCTTTAGGTTTGCAGACATGGAGTTAGAACATCTGTCTGAAACCACCTCCTTAGGAAACCCTACCCTGGTGAAAACACCCAGGAGTGCCTTGGCTACTGCAGGGGCTGTAGTAGTCCTACGTGGAATTGCTTCAGGGTATCTAGTAGCATGATCCACTACCACTAGAATGAACTTGTTCCCTGAGGCTGTGGGAGGTTCATGTGGACCTACAATGCCCACCCCTACCCTTTCAAAGGGACCCCCACCACTGGCAGTGGTATCAGGGGGACCTTTGGGTGGCCACCTGTCTTGCCTCTGGCTTGACCGGTAACACAGGAGCTAACAACCCCCTTCACCTTTTGGTGCATCTGGGGCCAGTCAAAGTGACTAACTACCCTTTTCCAAGTTTTGGTTTGCCCCAGATGTCCAGCTGGGGGGATGTCATGAACCAAAGTTAGGAGGAACTCCCTGTACGTCTGTGGCATTACCACCCTCCTGGTGGTTCCAGGAGTGGGGATTGTTGACTCAGCATACAGTAATCCCTCTTCCCAATAGGCTCAGTGGGTACCACTGACATCTCTCTGTGCTTCTGAAATAGCTTGCTGCCTCAGGCTTTCAAGAGTGAGACAGTCTTGCTAACCCTGACACAGCTCTTCCCTAGCGGGTCCCCCTGGGCCTAAGAGTTCAACCTGGTAAGGCTCAAGCTCCATGGGCTCAGTTCCCTCTAGGGTTTCCAGGTCCTCTTCCTGAGGAGAGGGGTCCTCAGAGGTTTGCTGTGTAGAAGCTGGTCCCACAGTCTTCTTGCTTTTTCTCTTGGTTGGTTGGGCCACACTTTCAGGCTCCAAACCGACTTGTTCATCCTTCTTTTTGCTCTGTGCTCTTGTTAGCACACACACCAATTCAAGGATACCCAGCATGGCTGCATGGGTTACTCTCTCAACTTCAGCCCAGGCTGAGGTTTCTAGGTCATTTCCAAGCAGGCAGGTTGTAAATTCTGAGAGACCACTACCTGTTTCAGGCCTAACTCCCCCCCACCCCCAGCCTAATGTCTCTATAGCCATTGGATGATTAGTGGTAACACTTTCAGCATTGGTGACTGGGTAAGTTCTACCAATCAAGTATTGCTCAGGGGAAACAAGTGTATTCCTCACCACAGTGACACTGGCACCTGTATCCCTCAGAGCTTCTATTCTAGTCCCATTCACCCAAGGGTATTGCAAATACTTCTTCAAGTTGGGTGGCCACACAACTACAGTGGCAAACTCCACTTCCCCGATGGAAACTAGACTAGCTTCAGTGTGTTCCCAGATTTGCTCTGGGTACTCCCCTGATTCCATTTGTAAACTTGCTGCTCCAGGAGTAGCTGTACTGGGGGCCTTAGGGGCTTTGTTGTGAGGGCAATTTTTGTTACAGTTAAATGTCCCAACTTCTTACAGTTGTTACAATAGGCCTTGGCGGGATCAAAGTTTTCCCCCCTATAGGGCTGAGGCACATAGGGAGTAGTTTGGGACCCACCCACCTGTACAGGTTTTTGGGGCCCTTTGAAAGACTCTGACTTTTTTTCTTGGGGATTCTCACCACCTTTCCCCTCGGGAGGTTTTGTGGCCACCTTTTTCTGGTCACCCTCAGTGGTTGTCCTGGTCACTCTAGTCTTGACCCAGTGGTATGCCTTCTTTCCCAATTCTTGGGGAGAAATTAGGCCTAGGTCGACCAAATGCTGATGCAACTTTTCATTTGTACAGGTACTTAATATATGTTCCTTCATAAATAATTTTGAAAGTCCAGTAAAATCATGAACATTATGTCCAGCTGACCAACCGTCCAGTGTCTTCAATGAGTAGTCCACAAAGTCAATCCAGGACTGGGTCTGACTTTTGTGAGCCCCCCTGAATCTTATTCTGTAATCCTCAGTGGTGAGTCCAAATCCCTCAATCAGAGTGTTCTTCATGAGATCATAGGACCCTGCATCTGGCCCAGAAAGGGCCAGAAGCCTGTCTCTGCAGTTACCAGAGAACAGTTCCCACAGGAGTGCCCACCCAGAGAGGTATCTTTACTCTTCTTATTTAACAAGCCCTCTCATAGGCTGTGAACCACTTGGTGATGTCACCATCTTTCTCAAATTTAGAGACACTCCCTTTGGGGATTTTAGGATCAGAAGTTTCCTCCCTATCCTTATTTTTAGTATTGCTGCCACCATTTATGGGTGCTAAACACATCTCTTTCCTTTCTTTTTCCAGAGCCAGGAGTCTGGACTCCAGGTCTAATCTTTAGGCTAAATAGCTGTCCTCTTCATTGGGGCTATTCCCAATGTTTTCCCTGGGCCCTGGCCCACCTGTGTAGGTGCTAGGGTCCCAGAGTGTGATTCATGGAATTGAGGATACAGGGCCCCTCCTCTCCCTAGAGATGACTGGGGAAGGGGGGGATATTATCCTCCTCCTCCAACACCTCTCCCCCTTCTGACTGGTCATCACCATGTTCAGATATGTGGCCTTTAGCATACTCAGCCAGGAGCTCCTGGAGCCCTAGTTTGTTTGGATGCAAGCCTATTGGTATATTTTTAAGTTTGCATAAGAACCTCAGTTCCTTGAAATTCAAGTGTAAGTAAGGTGTGAGGCCGAGCTCCTCAACCAGGTCCATGGTGTTATCTTCACTAATAGCTGGGTTCTATTGAGAAATTCTAACCGGACAGTTCTAACCCTCTACTCTTGACTATAGGGACTTTTATTTTTGTAAAATTCTAATGGGACTTAAGCAAGGCCCTGACAAGACTTTAAGTGTTTTGGAAAAAACAATTTCAGAATTCTAAAGACAATTTTAAGAGTTCTGTTGTGTGTTCAGATGGTAACCAAGTAGTCCAACAAATGCAAGTTTGTATCCCACCCCTGGTCCACCAATGTAAGAAAGTGGCTCTATATATACTGGACCAAAGTAAGGTACAGTGTGTATAGAGTCCCCAGTCCCCAGAGGTTTGGCAGAGTCTAAAATTAGATATAACCTTACTCTCTAAAGTGGTAGCTTGGCCGAGCAGTAAGGCATTATCAGAGGACAGTGTAAAGTATTTGTTGTACACAGTCAGTAAATGGTCTCACACACTCAAGAATTGAACTGTAGGCCAATTTGTTGTGTATCAACATATATAGTTGTTTTATTTTAGAACCAACAAGGTATGAAATGATACTTTCTCAGAATGAGTTACTTTAGTTAAATACTTTTCAAAATAGGTATTAGACTTTGTGAATGCAATAGTTACAGTTTGTTGCAATAGGCAACACAATTTCAAACACAATGCAACATTGAGCTCAATGGGAATTTTCAGTTAAATGCAATTAATTACTTTGTAGATTACTTTTCTAACCACAAGACTGGATCCTAGATTCAGTCCTGGGACATGTCCTGTAAACAGTTAAGTAAAAGCGTTTTGGTTATAGTAGTGATTTTTAAGGAATATTATTGTATTTTAAAAGTTGACACAAAAACTTTTTCAGTTGAAATTACCAATGTTATCCTATGGAAGGAAAGTCAATTTGTAGGTAAAGTATGTTCACGTTACTTTTGTAATCCAGTACTGGACTCCTAGGTTCAGCACTGGGAGATCTATCTAACACAGGTAAGTAATTACGTTTTGGTAGTTGGTACGATTTTTAAAGAATATTTGTAGTTTGCAAAAATCGACAGAAGAAATGGTAGCTTGGCCGAGCAGTAAGGCAGTATCAGAGGACAGTGTAAAGTATTTGTTGTACACAGTCAGTAAATGGTCTCACACACTCAAGAATTGAACTGTAGGCCAATTGTTGTGTATCAACATATATAGTTGTTTTATTTTAGAACCAACAAGGTATGAAATTATACTTTCTCAGAATGAGTTACTTTAGTTAAATACTTTTCAAAATAGGTATTAGACTTTGTGAATGTAATAGTTACAGTTTGTTGCAATAGGCAACACAATTTCAAACACAATGCAACATTGAGCTCAATGGGAATTTTCAGTTAAATGCAATTAATTACTTTGTAGATTACTTTTCTAACCACAAGACTGGATCCTAGATTCAGTCCTGGGACATGTCCTGTAAACAGTTAAGTAAAAGTGTTTTGGTTATAGTAGTGATTTTTAAGGAATATTATTGTATTTTAAAAGTTGACACAAAAACTTTTTCAGTTGAAATTACCAATGTTATCCTATGGAAGGAAAGTCAATTTGTAGGTAAAGTATGTTCACGTTACTTTTGTAATCCAGTACTGGACTCCTAGGTTCAGCACTGGGAGATCTATCTAACACAGGTAAGTAATTACGTTTTTGGTAGTTGGTACGATTTTTAAAGAATATTTGTAGTTTGCAAAAATCGACAAGAAATTTCACAGAAAAACAGTCAATGGTTTCCTATGGAAGAAAATTCAGGTTACTGGTAAGTACTGTAAAAATTATTATTATTTTTTTTTAAACCTTTATTGGAAGAAAAAGCAGGTGACATCAGTGGTGCATACACAAATCTGGCGCAAATACCGAGACATTACATTACAGCAGCAGATGTTAACAATCAATTTTCCATGCCTGGGCACAACACAATACAGACAAATGCATGAATAGATATTCTGCAAGCGAGCGGTGTATAACACATCAGCAGAGAACAGTTAGGAGCCACAGTACTGTAGATCTTAATCATGCACATTTCAATGTAGGCAACTAATACCAACGCAGTTAGTGTTCCCCCACAGTTCGAAACTCGCCCGGTTGAGGTACCACTAGCACCCCCGACAAAGCACTCAGTAGCTGATCACCATAACCTCAGTGTCTATACATTATTACCCACTCAAGCACCATCCCAGCAGGTCATAAAGCCAGCCCCACCCGCTGTGGCTCACGTAATCCGATAGGTATAGCTGATTTTCCATTAAGCGTTACGCTCCTAACCAATCCCAACCCGATCTTCACTCTCCGATTCAGAATCCTTTACAGCCCTGGTCAGTAAGTATACCTGCAACGGGCTCCAGAAATCCTTAGGCCTACAGCGCACAGGCATCATTTCGGCATATACATTGTACTGGTCCTGACAATATATGACATCGTCCAACCATTCCTTGAATTTCGGCACCCTGCCCCGACCCCAATGACAGGCCACTCGCGTTTTGCCAACAGTAGAACCACGTCCACAAATCTACGATAAAGTGCCGGCATCTCCTTAGTATACCCCAAAAGCATTACTACGGGGCCAAACAACACCGCATCTTCAGTCATGGCCTGTAGGGCGTCATGGACCTGCACCCAATACTCAAAAATGGCCACACATTCCCATGCCAAGTGGAGGAAATCGGCCCCCGCCACCCGGCAGCGAACACACCTATCGTCCTCCGCTAAGCGGAATCTGAGTTTTCTAGCCGGAGTATAGTAGAATCTTTGTATGAATTTATAATGTATGATTTTCAGACGGCAGCTAGACGAGATATTGGCAGTCACGCCACAACAGTAGGCCCATTGCTCATCAGATATGTTGATTCAGAGCTCAACGTTCCACTGTTCGCGCACCCGACTAGCCGGTGCAGCTTGCTGTTTCCTGATGGTGCCATATAATTTAGAGACCAAGTGACGTCGGTCGGAAATTAACATCACGTGAAGCGGTAAAGCCACTCCCGGTTCCTTGGGGAATCCAGGCAGCAGCGTCCGCAGGCCCTGCCGTAGCCGAACATAATAAAACACATCCAAAGGAGAAGGCTCCATTCCCCCAAAAAACTGTTCACGGGTACGAAAAGTGCCTACGCGGAACAGATCCCCCCATGTGAGCGTCCCAATACGCTTGCACATGCTCTGAAACCCTGCCTCCTGTAGCAAGGACAGGGCAGGATGATAAGCTAGGGGTAGCACAGGCGAGTAGAGGAATGCGAGATCCAATGCCTTCGCAACACGTGTCCAGGCATCGACCGTGCAAGTCACCGTGGTCTGGTGTGTATCCACATCACCGACACGTCCCATCACCATGCCCTCCAATGGCAGAGGATGTGCAACCCACTGTTCAGCAGCTATCTGAGGCATAAATGGCGTGGGACGCATCCAGTGATATGCATATTGCGCTTGAGCGCTCATATAATACATTTCAAAATCAGGGATGTCAAAGCCACCTCTGTCATAGGGCAGTGTTAAGGTAGACCATGCTAATCTCGGTTGTTTGCCCCCCCAGAACAGACGAATCAGCTCCGAACGGAGACGTTTAAAAAAATACGCCCCCGGGTGATAGGGAATATTCTGAAATAAGTACAGGAAGCGGGGTAGGATCACCATTTTTACTAGTGACGCTCTACCCGCCATAGTCAGAGGCAAGGACATCCATCTGGTGACGTTATCCGCCAGTTTAGTAATAGCTATGCCATAATTAAGCCTAATAGTTTCCTCCCTGTCCAGAGACACCACAATGCCCAAATATCGTAGATCCGAATCACACCACTCCAGAGGGTAGTCCAGTGGGAATCGGTGAACCGCTGCAGTGAGCGGGAAAAATTTAGATTTTTGCCAATTAATATGTACTCCAGATATACCTCCGAAGGCAACAAGCTCTCGCAGTAGCGCATTGAGATTTGCCTGCGGATCTCTCACATATAACGTAACATCATCCGCATATAAAGAAATCCCTATTTGGCGCTGAAAACAATTAAACGCACTTTGTTTATGCAATTGGCGAATTCTACAGGCAAGAGGCTCTATGGCAATAGCAAATAAAAGGGGAGAAAGAGGACAGCCCTGTCTGGTCCCCCTCGTGATTGGGAATTGGGGGGAGAGCACACCATTCACAACGACCCTCGCCACCGGCTCAGTGTACAACAGTTTGACCCATGAAATAAAGATCCGAGGAAACCCCATTCTACATAAAACATCTACTAGGTAACTCCATTCCACAGAATCAAACGCTTTCATAGCGTCCAGGAAAACGGCGGCTCCAGGGAGGTCCGGAGCAATCGTCGGGATCAGAGAGAATAGTGTTCGAAGATTATGCGAAGTCGCCCGTCCAGGCACAAAACCGGACTGATCCGGCAATACGATGGTGGGCATAAGCTCTGAGAGCCGTGCCGCCAGAACTTTCGCCAATATCTTGACGTCGCAGTTAAGTAATGAGAGAGGCCGGTAGGACTCCACGTCTAGGGGATCCTTGCCCGGTTTAAGTAACGAGGTGATAGCCACCTCCCTCATGGACCCCGGTAATATCCCTACCTCAAGGGACTCCTCAAAGACCTCCCTGAGCACCGGAGCCATAATATCCACATAACATTTGTAAAACTCGGCAGGGAGCCCATCCAACCCCGTAGCTTTTCCATTATTCAGAGACATGATGGCGCCTCTCATCTCCTCCACCTCAAGGGGCCTACTCAGGTACGCCCTATGATCGTCCGATAGCCAGCATAACGCCAGATCATCTAGAAATCCCCCATATCGAACCTCTTCCGCTTGTTGTGTAGTGTACAACTGCGTGTAGTGCTGCACAAATATCTCCTGAATCTCCTTCGTGTTCCGACGTGTACCATCCGGCAAGACCAATTCCAATACATCTGCACTATACTTCTGGTGTCTTGTGAGCGCAGCAAGTACCTTCCCAGGCCTCTCACCCTCGCAGTACCTTCTCGCCGTCCAGTATTTCCCCCTGTGCTTTACCTCCCTGGCCGCTTCCTCCTCATACTCGGACAGTTTGTCCCTAAACTGGCGCATAAGTTCAGAATCAGAGCCAGCCTGCATTCTATGTTCTAGTAGCTTTAAGTCAGCCTCCAGCCCTTCAAGAGTACGAACAATGGTCTTAAGCACACCACAGCTCTTGGATATTGTGACACCCCGGATCGTTACCTTAAACGCCTCCCATATCATCTCCACACTGTCTACAGATCCCCTATTTCTTGGAATAAACGCCTCCACTTCCTCCCCAAGCTCTGCCTTGAATATGGGATCTAATAGGGCAGAAAGAAACAGCCTCCAGGGTGGCCGCGGTCTATGAAGCCCCGGCACCGACAGCATAACCTTAACCGGGCAATGGTCAGAGTATGTTCTGGGGAGATGTACCACCTCATGTATCCCCACTACAAGTCCCCTTGACAGAAACACATAGTCCAAACGTGCCCAGGTGCGAGCCTGCGCCGTGAAGTGTGTACCCTCTCTATCCCCCGGGTGAGCATATCTCCAGCTATCTACCAGGCCTGCCTCCTCTACAATGCCCTGCAACACATCTCTAGCTTGTACATTATATTGAGAACTCCCTTCCGACCTATCCTCCATTGCCCGCATTGCCAAATTGAAGTCACCACCCCAAACAATGTGCGAGGCCTCCACAGCAATAACATGACCCCAGAGTGTAAGAAAAAAAGCAGGCGTATCAACATTTGGTGCGTAACAATTCACAAAGAGCACTGTGACCTGCCCAGGCTTCCCCCACAATAACACATATCTCCCTTCTGGGTCCACCCGCACTCCCAACTCCTGGAAAGAAAGTGATTTCTTAATCAGTACAACAGCTCCACGTGCGTATGATGAGTATGATGAAAACTTCCTCACTGTGGCCCATTGCCTTCCAAATGTAGGCTCAGTCGTCCGACGCAGATGTGTTTCTTGCAGTAAAGCTATCTGTATTGCATGTCTATCTAGATATTGTAGTACATTCCTACATTTCCTGGCATCATTGAGCCCACGCACATTCCAGGACAAGATCGATATCCTATCTAATACGTTATCTGGCATTACTCGTGATCAATGTGCAACGGGACATACGTAACCATTGGACAATCCCGCGTCCCCGGCCCAGAGCAGTTGACCGCTACAGTTGTATATACTACCCCCCATGCTAACCTCACACCACATCCATCTCTGCCTTCTTCCATCCCCAGAAACAGACACCCCCCTCCCAGCCCCAAATAACAACTCACGTGCAACAGACACGCATTCAGCCCCAACAACAATGCAACCCCAGCATATAGTATCCTACCAGCAGTGACAATGTTCGTATCAGGAGGACACCGCCTTCGCCCACCTCCTCCCTCATGGCAACAGCAACATTGAGCAGAAGGCATAGGACCCCCCCTATGCGCATTTAGACAGTCCAGACCCAGTACGGTCTCGAACGAACCAAGACAGCAATCGCGATAGGCAGTCCTGTCTGATGCACAGTCGCATCCAGCAACACCCCAACCCCCAGTTCCAAGTGGAAGACGCACTGTTGATGCAGTGCCTCCTCCCCCCTCCCACCTGACTAACCCCAACCTGTCAGGACCCCCACTCACCCCCCCACCCATCTCCCCACCCACCCAACAAGACATTCGCAAAAAGAACCACAACAAAAGTGGGGCATTCCCTTCGGGGTGTTCTTCAGAGGTGCACATGGCCACCCCCTCACACCACGCCATGCTCCTTCTCGCAGGTCGTATGTACGGCCCAGGCGTAGTGGGGGGGTGGGTGCCTGGAGCATATTACCATCATCGGCCATCGTTCCTCCAGCGACCCTCAGTGGCGCTCAGACGGTCCAATCCGTTAACCCTCACAGCAATTTTCAAAAGCACAAGGCCAGGAGAGTACAGTCAACGGGAGCGGCCATCCACATATCCCTTCAAAGAGTGCACAGCAGCCACTGTACAAAAAGAGGTAGGATCAAACATCTTCCTCTGCCAATTGGAACCCCTCCTGTTCCTCCTCAGCTCGTTCGCAGCACGTTCCAGCCTGAGGCGCTTCACAAAATCCTCCGCTTGTTGTGGGTTCGTAAAAAAATGCTGCTTTGCCTGATGGGTCACTCTCAGCTTTGCGGGGTACAGCAGAGCATAGTCCACCTGCAGCTCTCTAAGTTTTTTCTTAACCGCCAAGAATTTGCGCCGCTGGTCCTGCACCACCGGCGTGAAGTCTGGGTATATAGTGAAGGTGACCCCTTCAAAGGAGAGCATACAGGCAGTGCGAGCCGCCCTAAGAGCTGCGTCACGGTCTCGGTAGGTCAGGAGGCGCGCAATGATAGGGCGCGGTGGGGCACCCGTGGCCGGCCGCGGTCCAAGGGAACGATGTGCCCGCACATCAATGAATTGCGTAGAAAACGCCTCCGTTCCAATCGCACCGACCTGGAGTCTCTCTACATACGTCTCCATCTTCCCCACATTTGTCGTCTCCGGTACGCCCACCACGCGTATATTGTTACGCCGACTCCTCGCCTCCAACTCCTCATTCTTAGCAGCTATCACCCACAGGATATTATCCATTCTCGCCAGTTAAGTCGTATGAGTGGCTGCAGTATCATCATGATCCGAGATGCGTTGTTCCGCCGTAGTGAGGGGCTCCTCATGCACATCAATTATTTGCACAAATGCGTCCATTCGCGAGGATAATTTATCCACCTTATCCACTATGGTGGCAAACCCCTGCCGCATTTTCTGCATCATCTGCTGGAAGTCCGGGGCAATAGGCTGCGGAGCAGCGTCAGTGACAGGTGTGGGGGGATCTTGAGCTCCCGGCGTCCTGTGCAAGACGAGCACCCCTCTTGGCCGCCATAGAATCAAAGGACAGTTTAGGCTGCTTATTGTCCGGTTTCCCCATGTCAACACGCCTGCAGACTGTAGCAACACCCACCGAGGTCCACAATGAGGATCAAAGAGACTTCAGGCCTTACCGCCACGTGATCCGACCGGAGTGTCTTCCGTCCCCCAGGCCAGTATGTACAGCACACCAGAGTCCCAGACCGGGCTGCAGTGATCAGGCCCCTGCACGACTCAGACGCATTCCACAGGGCATAGCTCTCCCTGGCAGTCCCAAAAGTGGCCACTCCTTAATTAGCAGAGGATGGCCCCCACGGCAGCAGGTGAAGTAGCCCCGTGTGGGCACGACAGCAACACAGCCCTACAAACGAAAAGGCAGGAAAGTAGACCCCATCTCTAGGCAGCACCAAGGGCAGTGTGCAGGACCCAGCACCAGCAGTAGCGACGCTGCTCAGCCGCCAGGTTGATATGCCCCAGAGCGAGCAGCACGTAATAGAGAGCAGGACGGGAGAAGCGGCAAACCGCCCAACAGTAAGTATGCTAGCTTGTAGACTTATATAGTAAGGTCACCAGCGTCAAAGAACATGGCATATCCAGCACATCTCCCGCGGCCATCTCCCCCAGCCCACCGCTCCGGTGACAGCAATGGCGCCAATCAGTATCTGCGCAGTGCCTCAGCAATATGTCTGGCGATCCCCCACAGCGCCGTCCACCACTGCCGCCTTCACCGCCGTATGTGCACAGCAAACCTCCCAGGCGGGTACTGATGTATTACAGACGGGGGCACGGGCAGGTGCAGGCACCCCGCCACTCCCGTCTGCACAATGGCCGCCACCCGCAACGGCCGCCGGTCCGGTGTCTGCGGTGCGCCGTCTCCTTCTCTGTACAGCGTATCGCCCCCAGCAGAGCCCAGCACGAGCCCGTGCGGGATCAAAGCGCCAGTTCCAGCCGCAGCCCGCAGTAGAGCGTCTCACCAGGGAGTCTCTCGAAGAGACACGAGTGAGGGCCCTCACCCCACGTGTGGCGCCGCGGACTCGAGTAGGCAGGGACGCCGGACCACAGAGCACCTCTCCTCCAGAGCGTCTGTCGGGGATATTGTCATTAACCTGTAACTTCGGCCAGGAAGCTCCGATCTACGTAGGATTTGGACCGAGTGCGGACAGCGGCACCCCCTCCAAGGATACGGGGTCAGAAGAGGAACAGGCGACGATCAGCAAGGATCAATGGTCGGATCAATGCTCCAGGCTGCAGGAGCCTCACAGCAGTGCGGCCATGCTGCAGTGCGCCCTCTAGCGCCCTCAAGTACTGTAAAAATTACTTTGCATGGTTTGTACGGGGCTAAAAGATGCAGCATTGAGGTCTTGCCTGATAACAGGTGAGTAAATCAGAATTCGTTGTTCGGCTGATTTTAGGTGAATATTTTAAAGTTCCAAAACTCCACATTTAAAAGAATTTCCAAGTGAAACCAGTCAATGTTAGCCTATGGAAGAAAAGTGAGTTATCGGCTTGTAGGTAAGTGCTCGACTGGCAGAGTTAAGGTTCTGGGCATAGACTCCGGGATCTCCCAGGGTCAAGTAGGTACAGTTGGTACACCCTCAGCGGCACAGGGGCAGCCGATTGCAGAGGTAGTTAGGCCCAATGTTATCAAATGAGAGGCAGAGGGCCTTCGGTTGGTGCCTGCTGGCTAGCAGACCACGTGGCTGTGGGAGCTGGGCTCCTGGTCACTTGCTCAGGGCAAATGGGGAAGTAGGATAGGACCAAGGTTGCACTGCCAGAGGCACTCGGGGGACTGGGTGCATGGTGCTTTTGAGTCGTCGGGCGCTCAATGTTATTCAATGGAGATCTTGAAAAGGGAACAAAGGCTGCAGGTTCGGGGACGGAGCATCTTCTAGAGTGACCAACACTTCAAGGGGTAAGTTGGGATCTTGGAGGGTAGGTAGGCACCCCAGAGTAGGGCACAAAGGGCCGGGGTGCCCGGCGCAGGGGTGTCTTTTGGTGTCAGGAAATCTTACCCTCTGCTGGTCGCGGTTGGGGGGTCCCTGGTTCGGAGGCTGCAGGTGTCGCCTGTGTCATCGAGGAGGGTCCTTGGGCACTGGATTCCAGGTCAGAATCGCCGGGGGGACGTCCTCAGGTTCTTTGTCCACTTGGGCACAGGCTGGGATCGGCGGGTGCAGAGTGGGCTGGATTCGAGGTTCCTGGCTGGCTCCAGGGGTATTGTTGTTTGAGGAGAACCACTGCTCATGGGAGTCCCAGTCTCTAAGAGGGTCAGGGCAGGCTGGTCCTCCGGGGTTCTCGAGGTTGTTGTCCGCAGCAGACGCTGGGATTTAGCAGGAGCAGGTTCAAGGATCAACAGGCCGGTAGGGCTGGGGCCAAGTCAGTTGGTGTCGTCCTCTTGTTAGTAGCTGCACGGCAGGTCGTCTTCTTCTTGGTCTTCTTTCTTGTTTCGAAATTGGGATCTGACGAAGGAAGGTTCAGGGTGCCCCTAAATACTTAATTTAGGGGCGTTACAGGTAGGGTGAGGGCAGGGACCAATAGGTCTCTGTCCTGGGGTGGGTACACCCCTTAACCTGCTCCTTTCCTGTGGGAGGGGGCAGGAGCCTAGCTGTGATTGGGTAGGGCTCCCCATCCTTCACCTTGCCTCCTCCACCTGACGGGTGGAGTTGGAACAGGCTGGCACACCCCCTTTCCTGAGGTAGGGTTTCCTGGCAGTCTTCCCACTAGAGTGGGGGTCAGAACTGGTGGGGGCCAGTTGCTGAGAACAGCAAGTGATCTGGAGAAGCTCACAAAGGTGGCATGCCTTTGAAGCCTCCCCCTGCCCATCCTGGGGGAAGAGACCTAGGACCTCGCCCAGGATGTGCATTGTTGCAGGCCCAGGAGAGCGGGGGCCTCTCCACCAAGGGGGTCCAGCAACATGTCTGCTGTGTGGCAGCCTAGGCCGCCTCTCAGACAAGACGTGGATTGTAAGTTAGGTTCCCCCTGTAGTGCATTTTACATTAAATCCCACACTGGCATCAGGGGGGTTATAATGTGCTGAGAAGTTTTATTTCAAACTTGTCAGTCTTCAGTGTAGTAAGTATAATGCTGTGCAGTTTGTAATGACAACCTCCCAGCACCATATACTCTTAATGGCATCACTGCACTTACAGTGCCCAGGAATGGCCCTGGATACTGTAGGGGCACAGGGCTCATGCACCCGTGCCCACACCACTGCCATAAGGAACCCAGCTAGAGGGGTGACTGATGTATGCCAGGGCAGTGGGGTTGTGGGCATGGCACACAGGAATGTGTGCCATGTTGATTCTTTGTTTAGATCTGCACCAGGACACTCAGCCTGGTCACAATGCCCAGGGTACCCATGGTACCATTTACCAGGGGCTGACATGTGGCCAGAGATGCCAATTGGGTTTTAGCTTCAATACAGTTTTACGGAAGGAACACAGGGCCTGGGTACCTGATTGGCAGGAGCCCAGGGCACACTCAGTCAAAGCACATCAGCAATTCAGCAAAAAGTGGGGGCATACCAGGCAAGAAAGGTGGCACTTTCTCACAGTTGGCCCTTTAAGGACACTCAGCACACATGGTAACTTCGTCCCCCAACGGGAAGTGCGCCAGGAGGCGTGTTTGCAGAGTGGTGGAGAAATGACCTCCGAAGACCTCTTAGCAATCCCACATTGTGGGACTTACTGGAGGTAACAGGAGGGGTAGTTGGCCCCCCCAAGGACCCTCAGCATACATGGTAACTTAATCCCCCAACCATTAGTGCGTAAGGAGGCACGTTTGCAGAGTAGTGATGAAGAGGTCGTGGCCTTCAGCGGCTTGCCAGAGAGCTTGTTTTCTTTTTAATTTTTGTTGAGGGAGGGGGGCTGCATGGGCCCCCTTCCCTGGGCCTATTTTGGGCCCGGGATCCCATCCCGCAGGCCCCATACATACATATTTCTATCTATCTATCTATCTATCTATCTATCTATCTATCTATCTATCTATCTATCTATCTATCTGTCTGTCTGTCTGTCTGTCTGTCTGTCTGTATATATTCACTGAAAAAAACCATAGGTTTCATGGAAGTTATAGTTAGTTGGACTTTCACTCGTACAAAACCAGAGAAATTTGTCAGTTATAGTTAGATGAGCTAACTATAACTTGTGTCCCCGCAATGCACTGTTGATGACGTCACATATTATATCATTCATGACATGTCAGTGACATCACTGATGACATCTCAAATGACATCACTGATGACATCATCCAGTGACTGTGTGTTTCTGTAAAGTTTAAATATGTTTTATATATATAAATGCCAAAGTGTATTGAAGAATGAATGGGTGTCTGAGTGTCTGGATGATTTAGTAGGCGCGTGACTGACTGTATAAGTGAGTGATTAAATGTGTCCTACTGAATGCATGGGTTAGTGACTAAACAGTGTGAATGTCTGTATCAGTCTGTTAATTGGTGTGTAAGCGGCTGCATGGGTTGGTGAGTAGCTCCATGAGTGCCTCTTTGGGTTATTGATTTGTTCTCTGAGTATCTGTATGGGTGCCTGAGTGTCTGTGTGGTTGGGGAGTGTGTGACTGTGCATAGATGTGTGAGTGGGTGATTCACTGTGTGTATGGGTTCAAGACTGCATGTGTGAAGAACTGTATGGGTGGGTGAGTGTGTGTATGGGTGTGTTGGTGAGTGAATAGATGTCTCAGTGGTACATGTATGAGTAACTACATATGTGAAAGGCAGTATATGTGAGTGTTTGAGTATATAAACGACTATATGTGAGATTGAGTGATTGTGAGAGTGTCTGTATGGTTGAGTGTGTGCTTGTGTCGGTGATTGTATAAGAGAGTAAGTATGTGATAATATCTGTATGAATAAGTGAGGTGGTGTGTGTATAACTGTATAGGTGAGGAAAAGGGAGTATGATTGATTGTTTGCATGACTGACTAGGTGTGTGAGTAACTCTATGGATGAGTGGAGGTGTGTATGTGTCTGTATAGGTGTATGAGTGGATATGATAGTGCTGTATTGATGAGTGACTGCATGTATGAGTGACTGTGTGGGTGAATGAGTAGATGTGTGTGTAGACCTAGGAATCAGTGAATGGGTATGCAGTAACTGGTATTGGTGTGTCTATGGTGTCGCAAATGGTAGTCTGTATTTTAGAGTGGGTGTATCAAAGGTTATATCAGAGTATGAGGAGGTGCATCAGCTTATCACGTGGAAGATGTAATCAGTGATGTCATTTGAGATGTCATCAGTGATGTCACTGACCATGTCATGAATGATGTCATGTGTGACATCATCCGCAGAGCATATAATTAGCTCAACTAACTATAACGGCTGAATTTCTCTGGTTTTGTACGAGTTGTCGTAATTTGACAATGACTGGGTTAGCGTTAAGCTTTGCTACACGTTATTTCCCTTATATTGGCCTTACTTGAAAACGCCATTTTGTATGTTACGGCGGCCATTTTAGAGAACGAGCTGCCTCGTGGTCAGCGTGCCCTTTAGTCTTTTGTCCGTGCCACTGACCACTTGAGTTTGCCCAGCAACAGGCTATTTTTAGTAACGGTCAAGCCCACACATGCGCAGTTCCGATTGACCAGTCACCCCTTAGGAATGTTCCGCCAAACTGACCAGTGGTGTTGTAACCCCTCCCATGAGTTGGCTGTGTTCCAAAAATGACCATATATGTACTTAAAACTCTGTAACCATGTACCGCCTACCTTTTTTATGTTTGTAAACTGTATAAAAGAAGGACTCGCACCGATGTTCGGTGTGATACTTCTTGCATTACCGAAGGGTGCTGTAGGAATGTACCACCACCCCATGGGGTCTTAATAAACTTGTCTTTTACATTTTCTAGTTTCCGTGCCAACAGTTCTTACGGTGTAGTAGGTATTCTGCGGAGTATGTAGGCCTGGAGAACCCAATACCACAAATTGGCGACCACGAAGGGACTCATCGGCGACTCGGATGCCCGAAGGAGAGGTCGTGACGAAGGATTGGAAAATCGCCATGGACGCGTACGCTGCCACTGAGTGACCCGAGTCTTGGCACCCACGGTGTTTTCTTCCCTTCCTTCTGATCTGACCTTCCAGGTGGCGCCGGTCCCCGACTGAGATCCTGCTCGTCTGCGTTGCTGTACAGTGCCTGTTTGGCTGATTCGATCAAAGACCTTGGCAGTTGGAACCTGGATATTTGAGATTTGGGTAAGAATTGTGATTGGTAAGGTAGTCTGCGGACGCTTACTGTAGTTCTATGACTGTGACTATGATTTGAGTTAGCTAACATTTTGAGTTTGTGAATTTGAACACATATGTGTAGTGCACTTCACATAGGCAGGCATGTAGAGATGTTTCTCTAACTTCGTTTGTACTTTGAGCGGCACATTTGTATGAAGTATTGTAAGTGCCATTTTTTACGGTATCGCGTTTACGTGGTACTTTTTGAACATGCCTGTTTTAAGCACACTCAGAGGGATGTGCTGTCTTGGAAATGGTACCACATACAGATTAAATTAATCTCAGCCGGCTCCCCCAGAGGGGACCCCTAATCGTGAAATGTATGTAAAGTTTGGCCTTCCCCCTATACTGTACAGTAAATTATGGAACAAATACACCAAGTCTGATCCCGAGTTGCAAAGGCCACTACATGGGTCGTTTGATTTACGAAAGGTTCAGTTTGTGGAGCAATGTTTGTTTCAGTGCAGGTCTAGACAGGATATGTTTGATTGTGTGCGAATGTGGGAGAAAGCAGTGCATGAACGTATGAAGCGTGAGATTGCCTTGGCGGAAAAAGAGCAGCGCAAGGCTGCTCGAGATAAAGCTTTACCGCTGGAGGAAAAGGAGTTGCAGGAGAAGAAAGAGAGAGAGGCACGGGAACGTAATTTGCAAACGACCGGTCAATTTCCTATTCGACGTCCGCTTTATCCTGTCCTTACTAATGAAGTTGATGATTTTTCATTATTAGATCGGTCTCCGCCTCCGTATGTTCAGCCTACGGCTCCGACCGAGGACTCCGGTGATGAAGGTCAGGATAAGACGAGTACGAGGTTAACTGCTGAGAGAGCTTCGGAATTACGAGGTTTTGCTAGAAAATTGAATTTGAATAGAATTGCTATGTCAGAACTTAATGCTGAAAGGAATAAGTGGTCGGAACGAGAACAGATGTGTTTTTTAAGTACCTTTGCGGATGAAGTTATTGAGCGATTTCGTAAGAATTCAGAGGACTTAGAACCTAAGGATGTATCAGTCCATCATGAGCATATGTGTAAAGGTTTATTTGTTATTTCAGATGCGGATGCCTTTTTCCTACGATTGGTCCAGCTACGGGATGAGGCGTCCAGATTGCGGGAAGCACAAAAAGCCGCGGAGAAGTCCTTGCCAGGGTCGACGGAGAAATCTAAAGAGTGTTCTATCTTTGGAGCAGATAAGAGTTCTAAAGTGCATGTTATGCCTATGCGTGAAGCTGCACCTTTGTATGTTCCCCCTAAAGGGCAAGGTACAGATGATGATAAAACGTCCGTAGATGCAAAAGGGTATTTTATATTTAATTGGGTGTATACGCCTTGGAACAGAGCGGATGTTATGGCATTGAAAAACGCTTTACCCGATCCCCGCAAAAATCCGGCAGCTTTCTATGAGGGGGTGGAGGGGGCTATTTCTTCTTGTGTTATGACGCTCATTGATATAGATCTTTTCTTTGGATTAATTCTCCCCCCTGATATGTGGAGAGCGATTCGTAAGTTCGATGATCAAGCAATGTTTGGGGCAACTTGGAAAGATATAAGTCAGGCTGATTTAGATAGGGAGCCTGCATGCAAACCATGTCAGTTGATTTTAGATCTTCCAACAGCTATTTTGAATAAATTAAAAACGCTTGTTCCCCCTAAAAAGATTGATTGGACTATGTTAGCATCGTGCAAACAGAAACAAGATGAATCGGTTTCTGACTTTTTCACACGTTTTGAAGAAGCGTTTCATGATTACAGTGGACAATCGTTAACAGATGATACGGGTAGGCATCTGTTTGTTGATAAGTATGTGGCTAATCCCCTACCGGAGATTGCGAAGCGATTGAAAACAAGTGAAAGTTCCTGGACCACAGCGACCCCTGCGTCTTTGTTAACTATGGCACAGTATTATGAGCGGCAGGAATTAGAGGCTAAAGAAAGTGTAGATAAGAAGGCGGAGTTGAAGACAAAGGTGATGTTGGCACAGGTTCGTGGTACGCAATCTAAGGGGAATGATAGAGGCAGACGAGGAGGGGGTACTGCGTCGTATGGCCGTACCGATATTGCTGAGGATCAATGCGCATATTGTAAAGAGTTTGGGCATTGGGCTGAAGATTGTCCGGTGCTTCGTGAGCAACGTAGTCAGCGTGGTCGAGGAGGTGGAAGGTCGCGGAATAGTTATTCGGGAGCGAGGGGTGGCGGAGGTGATCGTGGTAGGTTTGAAGCGAGGGGTCGTGGTCAGGACGAACGAAACACTTTTGATCGGCGAAATCAGTATCAGATATCGGAGGGTGAGAATGTGGAGAGTCAGGATTATGTGCATGCATAGGATTGCGTAGGATGGGGTGTGGAATCGGTTGAAGTGCCAGTAGATCAAAGAGGTCCATATGTATCAGCGGGCATTTTGGGTTCTACTGATCAGTTTTTAGTTGACACAGGAGCTACTCGTAGTGCTTTGTCTAAAAACTTGGTTCCAAGGGCTCCCCTGTCTGGCGAAACGATTACATGTATAGGGTTCGATGGTACACCCTCTCCAAGCCCATTATCATGGCCTCTTGCATTTTGCATTGATAAATTTTTTGGTTTTTGTCCATTCTTGTCACCCCATACTCCAGACAACATTATGGGCATTGATTTGCTCAAATATTTTCGAGCAACGATACGCTGCGCTCCGGCAGGAGTGCGGGTTATTTTGAATGACAATTACCCAGATTCAGGCAGATTTTGTACAATGAAGGAAATTGAAGCATTAGCCTTTCTCCCACACACGTTATGGGCGACATCAGATACGGATGTGGGACAGATGCTCATCCCGCCTATTCGAATTACTGTTAAGGAGGGAGTATCTTTGCCACGTGTACCGCAGTATAAGATATCCAGAGAAGGTGAAATTGCCCTGACGCACATTGTTCAGGATTTGATTATTGCAGGAGTAGTGGAGGAAGTTCCTTACAATGTCTGTAACAGCCCTATTCTTCCGATCCTTAAGAAAGACACTGACGACAAAGTCTATCGATTTATTATTGATTTGAGAGAAATTAACAAAATTGTCATTCCTCAGTATGTCTGACATCACAACATTACTTACTTTGGTCCCCCCCACTGCAACAACCTTTTCTGTTATTGACCTTAAAAATGCCTTCTTTTCCATTCCCATCCATCCTGACAGCAGATACCTATTTGGCTTTACGTTAAATAATAAATCGTATCGATTTTGTCGTGTTCCTCAAGGTTACACAGAGAGTCCTAGCATTTATAGACAGGCTTTAAAAAGACAGCTCGATTCATTTGAATTGCAATCTGGAGTAGCCCTTATTCAATATGTTGATGACCTCCTATTGGCTGCAGATACCTATGCACAATGTGAGGAAAGTACACTTGCCTTGCTCTCCTTTTTGGCTCAGAATAATCATAAAGTTTCTAAGAAGAAGCTACAATACTGTAGACCAAAGGTGACCTACCTCGGTCATCTTTTGTCTAAGGAGGGGCGTGCATTAACATCTGATCGAATTCAAGCGATTTTAGATACACCAGTCCCCCGCACTCAGAGAGATGTACCCGCCTTCATAGGACTAACGTCCATTTGTAGACAGTGGATAATGGGGTTTTCGCACATTATCAAACCTTTGTTAGCGTTATTGTCCAAAACTACACCAATGCCCCTTGAATGGACAGACGAATGTCAAAACACCTTTGACCAATTGAGACAGGCCCTTTGCTCTGCACCCGTGTTAGGTACTCCAGATTACACAAAGATTTTCACGTTGTACGTGCACGAGAAAGATGAGTGCGCGTTGTCACATGTTAGTGCAGACACACGGGGATAAGCAGAGGCCATGTGCGTATTTCTCAGCCATTCTTGATCCTGTGGCACGAGGGTTACCTGGGTGTTTCCGAGCGGTTGCAGCAACAGCAGTAGCTATACGGCAGAGTGAGGGAATAGTTTTGTCGCACAAACTGTTGGTGCTAGTTCCCCATGCAGTAGATGCCCTGTTAAATCAAACGAAAACACAGTATCTTACAAGCGCACGTTTGACAGGATATGAGCTTACACTTCTGGCGCCACATATCACACTAAAAAGATGCGCTACCCTGAACCCAGCCACTTTATTGCCGTATCCGGTTGCTGAGGGCCAGGAGGAAGAACACCATGATTGTGTTTTCCTGACCAAAGAACAAACAAAGGGTCGTGTCGACTTACAGGATACGCCACTTCCAGATGTGGATGGGGAACTGTGGGTTGATGGATCGTGTTTGAGGCTGCCAGATGGTACAAATTCTGCAGCATATGCGATCACGACACTTAAGACGGTGGTAGAAACAGCACGAATACCACAGAAATCGGCCCAAGCAGCGGAGCTGATAGCTTTGACAAGAGCCTGCGAACTGAGTGCTGGCTTATGTGTGAATATCTACACAGACAGTCGGTACGCCTTCGGAGTAGCGCATGACTTTGGCCTACTCTGGAGAGAGCGTGGGTTTTTGACTTCGCATGGAGTACACATCATGCACGGAGAACTAGTGCGTGATCTCTTAAACGCGTTACTTTGTCCAAAGAAAGTGGCGATAATCAAATGCAGTGCACATAAAAAGGTCACTGACAAAGTGGGACAAGGTAATGCCTTTGCAGACAGTATAGCAAGACAAACGGCTATGTCGCGGAATGATTCCCCCATGTATGTAGTGAAGTCGCAGGCCGAGCGATGGCATGATGCTAGAGCGGAGATATTAGATATTCAGAAATCAGCGACTGAAGCAGAACTTGCAACCTGGGCAGCAGAGGGGGTGCTGAATGATGAGGGTTGTTGGAGGAGTAAAGATATGGAACGATGGAAATTGCCTGCAGCTTACTTGCAAGCGATGGTCCAGATGACACATGGATTGGCACATGTTGGAGCTCTCGCAATTACTCGATTGCTAACACGAGTTTGGGAGCATCCTGAGATTGCTAACACAGCCAAGAGAGTAGTGCAGACCTGTCTGATATGTTTACAGCACAATCCTGCAAAAGGGACGCATACTCCGAAAGGAGGGTTCGTTCCACCTTCTGCACCATTCGAGGTACTACAAATGGATTACATCCAGCTTGAGCGTTGCAATAACCTTAAGTATGTCTTAGTGGTGGTGTGTGCCTTTAGCAAATGGGTTGAGGCCTTCCCCACAAAGGATAATACAGCTTTGACAACAGCTAAGGCTAAGGTTTTGCTCAAAGAGTACCTCCCCCGATATGGCATTTGTAAATTTTTGGGGAGCGATAATGGTCCCCATTTTGTTGGGAAAATTGTGGAATATGTGTTGAAGGGATTGGGGATTCAGCAAAAGTTCCATGCTGTGTTCCATCCTCAGTCAGCAGGTCTTGTTGAACGGTACAATGCTACTTTGAAACTAAAGTTGGCTAAGATTGTGGCATCTACGTCTTTGAAGTGGCCGGATGACTTGCCGTTAGCATTACTCTCTATCAGATCAGTACCCCACTCTCGAACTGGCCTCATACCTTATGAAGTAGTGTTTGGAAGGCCAATGAATATATGGGGTGTTCCTAAGCCTCGATTGTTACATGATGTGCCTTGTATAATGATGAACGATTATTTGGCACGATTAACAAATGATTTACTCTCTATTCACCAACAGGTTCGAGAAGCGCTCCCTGACAACTCTATTGGAGAGGCTCACAATCTTCGTCCTGGGGACTACGTGATGGTTAAATCCTTCGAGAGAACAAACAGCTTGGAACCGAGGTGGTGTGGCCCCGAGCAGGTACTGCTTGCAACTCGAACGGCTCTGCGAGTGACCAACAGGAAGCGGTGGGTGCATTCAACTCACTGCCGTCGTGTCTCCTCGGACCTGGTGAATCCTACGGTGCTATCTGACTACAGAGATATCTTGGACGAGGAAAAGAGCCCAGCTGTGACGTCGGCCGAATTGGAGGGAGCCTTCTCGGACCACACTGTTTCTGGACGACAAAGATATAATCTGCGACCACGATAAGAGGAAGATTTTTTTTACTGGTTGAGTTACCGCTCTGGGGTTTGTGAAACGGAAGCTGGGAATCTCAAGGGGGGGGGATCAGTTTGCCAAGAGTAGCGACTCCCGTCTTGACCCCGGAGAAGAAAACAACGGCTACCTCGGAGCTCAGCACTCATATTTTTTTTTTTAGTTGTACATTTTGAGACATTGTGAACTTTTGAACTATGGCGTCTTCTGCAGCACGAGACAAAAGAATCCTTGGTGCTGTATTGTTTGTGTTGACAATTGTGGTGATAGCTGTGATAGCCTGGGTAGTAGAACTTGTGGTACCTGTACGAGAACATTTGCTGCCGACTACCCCGGCTCCATCTGAACATTTTCATTTCACCTTACCATATCATGAAGAACGGCACCGACAGACTTACTTGAACAATAGCTTCATTCAAATCTTGCATCATACTCATAATATGACGAACACTTCTAACTGTTGGGTATGTGGGATGTTGCCTGGACATCAGAAGAAAGGAGGCACACCGCTTATCCCACTCCCATTTTCCCACAATGGGTCTTGCAATGCCTGGTACACTCTCCTGTTCACTTTGCGCTGGCCAACAAAGGGGGGGTTGCTTTTCCGCTTAAATAAGATATGCTATAATGATCGGGACGGCTATCCACAAGCTGTGGGTACTCGGTTCAAATGGGAGGAGTACCGCCCCGATAATGTATCTGCACCACGAATTTACAGCAACCAACGGAACATTAACATGTCCAATTCTCATGTTATTAATGTCATTGATACAAAGGCTGATCTCTGTATACGTAATAAAGGTACAATCCCAGTTGGCAAAAGTGAATGTAATACCACACTTACCTTTGATAGCCCGAATGGCATCTCATTTGTAGCCTCCCGTAATACATACTTCATATGTGGCAATAAAGGTTATCATCGTCTTCCGTTAGGATGGTTAGGAACATGCTACATTTCTTTTGTATTGCCCCCTGTATTCATTGCCCCACCGATGTATCATAATGATTATGTTTTGTATCATGACTTTGTACTAAACAGAGTCAAAAGAGCAGTAGTCCTCGAAGATATAGACCAGACCGATACCGCACTGCAACAATATGTAGATTTTAATTTGGGTTTGTTTCCTTTTGTGGGAGCTGCTCTGAACAGTCGGAAAATACGACGACTAACTCGTGTTGTTGAAGCTGTTGCCAATGATACTGCTTTTGCATTGGGAAATATAACTGAAGAGCTTCAAATATCTAGAATTGTAACGCTTCAGAATCGGATGGTTTTAGATGTTGTATTAGCCGATCGGGGTGGGGCATGCCGCATTATCGGAAGTAGTTGCTGCGTTTACGTGCCAGATAATTCACCATCTGTTTATGATGCCATATCCAAATTGCATAAAATTGCTTCTGAAATACATCCAGATAATGGTACATGGACCTTCTCGGGGTGGTTCTGGTCAATGCTCAGTACATGGGGCTAGAAGCTACTGACAATCTTATGTATCATAATTGGGATATTGTTTTTCTTATGCTTGTGTATAAAATGTGGCCCTGCATTATGTTCTATGTGTTTATCAGCTTGTATTCCATCTAGGCGAGCTTTTGCCCAAAATGAATTAATGCTTCATAAAGAAGTGGCCCAGATTATGTCTATCGATATAGAAGATGAGTATCCTGATTATGTCCATTATGAGGTAGCTTCAGCTAAATGCTAAAAGGGTCGTCTGTCGTAATTTGACAATGACTGGGTTAGCGTTAAGCTTTGCTACACGTTATTTCCCTTATCTTGGCTTTACTTGAAAACGCCATTTTGTATGTTACGGCGGCCATTTTAGAGAACGAGCTGCCTCGTGGTCAGGGTGCCCTTTAGTCCTTTGTCCGTGCCACTGACCACTTCAGTTTGCCCAGCAACAGGCTATTTTTAGTAACGGTCAAGCCCACACATGCGCAGTTCCGATTGACCAGTCACCCCTTAGGAATGTTCCGCCAAACTGACCAGTGGTGTTGTAACCCCTCCCATGAGTTGGCTGTGTTCCAAAAATGACCATATATGTACTTAAAACTCTGTAACCATGTACCGCCTACCTTTTTTATGTTTGTAAACTGTATAAAAGAAGGACTTGCACCGATGTTCGTGTGATACTTCTTGCATTACCAAAGGGTGCTGTAGGAATGTACCACCACCCCATGGGGTCTTAATAAACTTGTCTTTTACATTTTCTAGTTTCCGTGCCAACAGTTCTTACGGTGTAGTGGGTATTCTGCAGAGTATGTAGGCCTGGAGAACCCAATACCACAGAGTGAAATGTCCAACTAACTATAACGTCCATGAAACCTATGTTTTTTTCAGTGAATTTCTAAGGTTTTTAAAATGCTAATTTCTAACTATAACGTCCCTGAAACCTATATTTTTTTTCAGTAAATGTTGAAGTTTTTTTAAAGGATAATTTCTTACTTTAACAACCCTGAAACCTATGGTTTTTTCACTGAATATATAAGGTTTTTTAAATTGTAATTTGTTGCTATAAAGTCCAAAAAGTAATTTTTCTTATTTTTTTAATTGTTATAAAAATAATGTATTATTTTCTAATTCTTAAGGAGTACATATACATTTTCATTTAATTTTATAAGAAAGTGGATTTGCGCACCGATCGTGTACCTGTCTCGTTCCGTGTGCGAAGCCAAGCTGCCATCTTGTTAAAGTCGTGTAGGATGCACGCTTCGTAAGCGACGAGTGCATGAATTACGATCCCTTGTAACGTTAAGTACATAGTTGCAGAGGTCGCACCGGGTGCACGAATCCCCCGCAAAATTTTAAGTTTTAAAACTATATATACATACGTTTTATCTGTATATTAAAGCAAGAGATTATTTAATTTATTTATAAAAATCATTTATTTGTAAGTAGAATAAAGGTAAATTATTCTTAAATATTTTTACGGATTTGCAATCGGTGCACGCTGGGTGCATGAGTCGTGCGCGAATCCATGTGACTTTAAAAAAAAATAATTTTATTGGTTGCGACCCTTTTCCTTCTAGAAGTTACAAGACCCCACCCAATTTTGTCATTCCTTGAAGAACCTTGGCAGGAGACACACCCGTTGTGTTTTTCTCTCTCTCATTGATCTTTTTTGGTGTTTTTTTGACAAGTCTACAACAATGGCATCTTCAAATGCACTGGTGAACATCGATCAAGAAGATGATGACTTTGAGAAAACCCCACGCAAAAAAAAGAAGAGTATTGTGTGGGCCTTTTTTACTTTCCCAAGGGTGCAAGATTTGTGAACATGTTTTGTCACGGGGCTCCGAGAAGAAGAACTCCTGTGGTACTTCTTAGATGTTAAAACATTTTCAGACGATACATCCTCGGCAGCTGGCACAAGAACAAAGAAAAAGAGAGCTGGAACAACAAGCGCAGAAGGCCAATCAGCAAGCAGAACCAATCACTTCCTCTGGTCCTGGATCATTGAGCATAGGACATGATATAAGGCCCAAATTTGCTGGCCTAGAGCAGTTATGCATCAAATGCAAAAAGATGTTATGTTATGGTGAACAGTCCAGCGATGCCATAGTTTTTACTGCTCAAAGCCATCATTGTTAATTTTTTTGTTTTGCAATGTTGTTTAAATTGCAAAAAATTTGACAACAGTTCTGTTTCTTTATTCTGGTATTTATTGTTTCAAAAAAATTCAAAAAAGAGTTAAAAAAACAAAAAAAGAAGAAAAAACACAGTTCTTGTTAGAACTACCTATTTTGTTAAAAAAGAGAAATTTGTATGTACTGTATGGATTTTATATGCATGATTACATAGGTGCATGAGTACTGCCTGGATGATTGGGGAAGTGGTTAGGTAGTAGCGGAGTGATTGGATGAGTGCTGGGGTACTGGCTGGGTGATTGGAGGATTGCATAGATAGTGCATGGGTGATTACATGACTACATGTGTAATGTCTGGGTGATTGCATGAGTGTATGGGTAATGGCTAGGTGATTGCATTAGTGCATTTGTAGCGCCTGGGTGATTGCAGCACTGCATGGCAACTGCTTGGGTAATAGACGGAATGAATGACTAGTGTCTGAGTGATTGTTTAAGTTGCTGGTTAATGCCTGGGTGATTGGACAAGTACATGTGTAGTGCCTGGGTGATTTTATAAGTGCTTGCATAGTGGCGGAGTGAATACATGAGTGCTTGGGTACTAAATGGGTGATTGGAAGGTTGCATGTGTAGTGCATGGTGAGTGCATCAGTACATGGGTAGTTATTGGGTGATTGGAAGAGTGCATGGGTAGTACCTGGGTGATTGCATGAGTGTATGGATAATGCTTGGGTTATTGCATGAGTTGATGAGTAGTGCCTGGGTGATTGGAGGAGTGCAAGGATAGTGCATAGTGATTTTATAAGTGCATGGGTAGTGACTGGGTGTTTGGAGGAGTGCATGTTTACTGGCTGGGTAATTAAAGGAGTGAATGAGTAGTGTATGGGGGATTAGAAGAATGCATAGGTAGTGTTTAGTTGATTGAAGCAGTACATGAGTAGTGCCTGGGTCTTTGCATGAGTAGTGCCTGAGTGATTGGAGAAGTGTATGAGTAGTGCTTGGGTGATTTTATAACTACTGGGTTCATGCCTTGGTGATTGTATGAGTGCAGAGGTGATGTATGCAAGATTAGAAGAGCACATGAGTAATGCTTGACTGATTGCATTAGTTTATGGGTAATGTGTGTATTATTGCATGAGTGATGGGTTGTGTCAAGGTGATTTCATGAGTGGAAGAGTAGTGTGTGGTGATTTTATAAGTGCTTGGGTATTAGTGGAGAGATTGGATACGTCTATTGTTACTAGCTAGTTCAATGCAGAAGTGCATGGATAGCGCATAGCTCATTGCAGCAGTGCATAGGTAATGCCTGCGTAATTTTATCAGTGGATGAATAGTGTGGGTGATTGGAGAACTGCTTTTGTAATGTTTTGGTGATTTTCTAAATGCATATCTAAAGCTTGGATGATTGCATGAGTTTATAAGTAATACGTTGATAATTGTATTAGTGTACAACTAGTGCCTGGGTGAATGTATGATTGCATGTGTAGTGCCTGGGTGAGTGGATGAGTGCATGGGTAGTGTTTGGGTGATTTTATAAGTGCTTGGATAGTGACGGAGTGATTACATGAGTGCTTGGGTAGTAACTGGGTGATTGAAGGATTGCTTGGGTAACTGCATGAGTACATGGGTAGTTCTTGGGCGATTTCATGAGTGGAAGGGTAGTGTCTGGGTGATTAGAGAAGTGCATGGCTATTGCCTGGATGAATGAGTAGTGTCTAGGCGATTAGAGAATTGTTCCGGTATTGCTTGGGTGATTGAAACAGTGCATGGGTAGTACCTGGGTTAGGTCCTGGGTAATTACAAGAATGCACAAGTAGTGCATGGGTGATTCAAGCACAGTATATGTATATATATTTTTTTTTTGCAGAGTTTTATAAAGCGCGAACTTGACCCTACTCGGGTATCAGAGCGCTTTACATAGCACCAGTTACGTTACATGAGGACACACATTCATTTTTGTTAGGCACCGGGAGATTAAGTGATTTGCCCAGAATCACAGGATATTTGGCGTCGTTACTGAGACTTGAACCCAGTTTCCCAGGTCCGAGGTCGAGCGCCCTAGCTTTTAGGCCAACTCCTCTCCCCTATAATACTGTCTGTATTATTGTATTAGTGCATCAATAGTGCATAGGTTACTCCAGAAGTGCATTCGTAGTGCCTGGGTGATTTTGTAAGTGAATATGTATTGTTTCAATGTTTTTGTAACTCTATATGTAATGCCGTGATGAATGCATGAGTGCTTGGATGATTCCATCAGTGGAAGATTAATTTTTCGATGATTCAAGAAATGCATTGATAATACTTGGATGATTGGTAGACTGTAGACCTGATTTCTGGATGATTGCAGAAGTGTATGGGTAGTACCAAACTGATTAAAGGTGTGGCTTAGTAATGCCTGGGTGATTTTTTAGGTACATTGTTTATGTTTTAGTACCTGAAGGAGTGCATGAGTACTGCTGAGGTGTTTTGAGGAGTGAGATGATTGAGTTTGTAAAAATGAATAACTGCAATAAAAGGGGCTGTAAACATTAATTCATGCTTATTACATTATTTAATCTTACCTTCTGTATTGAAGTACATATCAAAAAAATTGAAAGTATTTTATAATTGTTTCATAGTAAATTACATTTAAAATATTTCCAAACTTTAGTTTTACTTTCTGTAAAAGACAAATAAAAATAATATTATTGCAAATAATATTATACATTAAGAACACAACATATTCTTAGAATTACATAACATAATCAGGTTTTCTCTTTTCCTGTTTTCAGATTCTATCGAATTTGACCATACACATTGATTTCAATGTTGATCATCATGAAATTAGAAACAAAAAAATTCTATTAATAAGATTGTCAAATAAAAAACAAATCTATGTTCAAAATATTTACAACTTCATGTACTTCTTTACATTTTCAAAAATGAACACTCTTACGGCATGCTGGACCAGATAAATTGGCAGTCAACATTTATAGCGTATAATTTCACTGCGCTGCCATACCTACTAAGTCCCCATGTACAGGTTAGGGTCATTGGCAGGTGCTGGAAGGGGGTCTCTCATAACCTTGCTCAGTAATGTTGTAACGTGTTAAATTTCGTAATATGCATAACCAGAGCATTTACCCATGTGGCCTATGCCACAAGCAACGGGTGAGCAGCTCTGACCCCTACGTGTGATTCACACAAGCTTTTGTATTGCTTTTTTACTTTTTCATTCTGCAGGGAAATGTTATATGTTAATGTTGGGAATGCCTCCACTAGAACAGGAAAGGTGGAGTGCGAGGGGGTGGGAAAGGAGGGTAAACAGAAATCTGATCAGCGGTGAAATGGCAGACAGACTCATAGGAGACACTTTCAAACATTATAGACACATGCATTGGATAGATGGCAGAGATTCAACAGATGATTGATACTTTGAAACAACGTAGGCCGCTGGCGCTCCTAACCTGGAATGTTAGAGGGCTACACAACACACAGAAAATACATAAAGTGCTGGCGTACCTGCACAGACACAAAATAGATGTGGCTTGCTTACAAGAGACATACCTGACGGAACTCAGAGAGAAACAAATAGGGGCCAAGTGGGCTACATTCAGGTTGACATCATCTTATTCCTCATATGCTAGGCGAGTCCTGCTCTGGGTGAAACGCAACACACCTTTCATGCTCATTAAATCTGTGCGGGATGATCGGGGGTGCTATGTGATAGTGAAGGGCTGCTTTAGGGGCACAGTGCTAACAATGTGTATGGTCCGAATATCGACAACCCCTCTTTTTACGTACAAATCTCGACGCAACTAGGCGAACTCCAACCCGGTATTATCCTTTGGGGCGGAGACTTCAATACTTGCCTAGACCCTACACTAGATAGGTCAACTGGGATCGACAGATATGGTAAACAATCGGCCAAAGTTTTAAGGGAAGGGATGGCAGACTGGGACATAGTGGACATATAAAGACACAGACACCCGGAATGGAGAGAAGGCATTTGTTTCTCATCAACACACCTCACATGGTCCAGGCTTGATTACTGGCTGGTATCTCAAGATGAGTGCACGTGGACAACTGACATTGAACACTTACCCAAAAAACTCTCTGACCATGCCCTGGTTCGAATCCAGTTAGAAATCCTGACTCATATCCCATGACAATTCACGTGGAGACTGACGGCGCTGTAGGACCAAGTATTTCGGGCAGAGCTATGCCAGGCAATAACTCTGGATCGGTACAGAGTACAAGGACACTCTGGGAGGCTTTCAAAGTTACCATAAGGGGACACTGCATTAGTAAACACACAAGCATACTAAAAGATATACAGGGACAACTGGAAAGAATAGAAGCTGACATTAATAGATTGCAACGCAAATTTGAAGACACTCACGAGAACACAATATTGGCTGATATTAGAACACAGATTGACAAATATAACGAATTTGCAGATGACGAGGTAAATAAAATACATTTTGCGCAAACACACTGCTAGGAACTATGGAGAGGGAGGGAGGCCTGGCAGAGCGTTGTCATATAAAATCAAGCCCACTCACACCACAGCGTATATTACGCAGATACAGGACGAACAGCGCAAAACAGTATACGACACTCCAGCTATGTTAGAATGCTTCACCAAATACTATACTCAGCTTTACACTGCTCAGGCGAAGTCTTCCACATCAGACATACGACTATCTGGATGATATAGCATTGGCATGGTTATCAGAAACCCACCGAGAATACTTTTGTCATCATATTACTAAAGATGGAATAATAGAAGCCATTAACTCCCTTCCTAATAATAAAGCACCAGGGTTAGATGGTCTCCGGGAGAATTTTATAAAGAATTCCAAGATCTACTGATCCCACACTTGGCTGAAGTGCTTGAAGAAGCCTATGAAGAAGGCGCACTTCTGACCTCATTAAATGAGGCAGTCCTGATAGCACTCCCGAAACCAGGCAAGGACCCCACTGAGTGTGAGTCATACAGGCCTTTATCCCTGATAAATATAGATGCTAAGATTTTAGCTAAAATAATAGCGAACAGAATACAATCCCTTCTATGTAATCTGGTACAACCAGACCAGGCAGGCTTCATACCGACTCGGTCCACCACCCACAATATCCGTACCTTTTTTGCGCTATACCACCAAATAGGCCTGGATATGCCAGCAGCTGCAGCTCTATTAGATGCCACCAAGGCATTTGATTCAGTGGAGTGAAATTTCATGTTTGTCACCCTTCGCAAGATGGGGTTCCCAGAACCATTTCTAAAATGGATATCACTACTATATACTGCGCCTAAGGCACAGGTCAGAATAAATGGATACACATCCAACCCCATAGAGGTTACGCGAGGCACCAGACAGGGCTGCCCGCTGTCACCAATGCTCTTTGCACTAATCCTAGAACCACTGGCTTGTAAAATTCGCCAGAAACACTCTGAATCGGCCTTGCAATTCGATCTTCGGCCCATTGGAATAGCATTGCACGCCGATGATATGGTCCTTTACACCACACACCCAGATAGGAATCTAAACCCGCTCATTAGAGAATATGTTAGATATGAGCAATATGCTGGACTCCGAATAAACTGGAATAAATCTGTTGTGATACCTCTCACTGCGGACACATTGGAACCTGATCTGGAATACCCTTTAAAATGGCGGACAGACCCAGTTAAATACTTAGGGGTCTGGATTCACCGAGATCCAGAACTGGTCATCAGGGAGAACTATGGCAAGGCACTGGTGAGACTCACTAGAAGAACAGATAGATAAATAGATAAAAATGCCTTTCTCAATGGCGGACAGAATAGCCCTACATTAAATGATTCTATTACCTAGGTTCCTATATCTGTTCTGGAATGTACCAATATGGCTAAACACAGCCTTCTTTGAAAAACTACGCTCTATCCTGCAGAGACTGACAAGGGCAGGTAAACAGGCTAGGACTAGCTGGAAGGTCCAAACTCAATCGTACCATTTAGGTGGTTTTTGGGCGCTGGATTTCCACTTATATTTACTCTGCACACAAGCACAACATGCACACTATTTGACGAAACCCCACGCATACATACCACATATTACGGTGGAAAAAGACAGTGTTTATCCCATGCCACTTACTGCACTCATAGCCGACCCGATAGGATACACACCAAGGGAAAAGATACACACAGCCCAGTGCCCCTCAAGGGCGTGGCATGTGCTGGCTCATGAGTTATCGGTATATGCACAGGCGCTGCCCACGGCGAGACACACTAGGCTCGCTTCAACACAAGAAAAGAAAATGCACACATTGATGACGGAGATGGGACTAACCTCTATGGGACAACTATTCCACCATAATAAGTTCATCAAATGGACAGACCCTTCATTATGTGCTCCTCAACTCCCCCTGAAGAAATTAGCATATTTACGATTACGCACGGCAATGAAGTCACTGTACACCACCTTCCCAGACAAACCCACGCAATTGAACACACTACAAATACTGTTAACAGCTCCATTCCCAGAAAAACCTGGTAACAAGCCTACACAACGCGGCCCAAGAGGAACAGGCTGAGAAACCTACTGAAGCGTTAGGCAGATGGGAAGTAGCACTGAGCGAGACAATAGACGAACAAGACTGGCAATACAGCTGAACACAACTCACGCTCCTCACGTCAAACTGCAACTTGCATATTATTCATTTCAAATTGCTCATCAACTATACTACATGCTGGCCAAACTACACAGACTAGGCCTAAGAGAGACAGATGCCTGCCAGAGGTGTAATGCGCTGGATGCAGACTTCTTGCATGTATCGTGGTCATGCCCACAACTGCAGATATATTGGGGCGAAGTCACTACCACACTGACTGATATGTTTTCGGAACAGATCCCTAACACCCCTTTGGTGTGCATTTTCGGTGTCAGGAAACAGCGATGAGGTGGGGAAGCAAGAGATCCCCCAGGCTTAAAGATTGGATCGCGGACACGACCTATTGTAAGGCAACGCTTGAGATCTATGCAGAGGACATTCCACAAGCTTCACGACCCAGAGACTTCTGGAAACCACTTGTCCAATACTTACAAGTGGCCCCGGAATCCAAAACCACGGACTGACTTATGATAACACAAGCTTCTACACTAACTTGTTAGGCGCACCACACATGTATTAGATGCAATGTGAAGCGCGAAGCAGCAGACCAGGTGGGGGTGAGGAATCACATGTGAATTAGGTTATCGTCTGCCAAAGCGGGAATTGTAAAAGTGATAAATGCTATGTGTACAGTACAGATTGTAACAACAAGTGATATGTGGGGCGTGGCTTGGAGCTCGGCAAGATGGCTGCACTGTAGTGCTGCTCTGCCAGCCGCCAAACAATATCCTACAGGTATCCTGTCCCCACGGGCCATCCGATGCCGAACGTGGTGGGACTTGACTGGGCACTTGGCAGCCGATAAGAAAGGTGGTTTTTATCCAGTAAGGCAGCTGTGAGGTGATTGAATGCATGAGAACAGCCCCGGCCTGGAGAAATTGGCGGCGATGTGACTGGGAGAGATCGGCTTGTAGGAGCTCTACTCTCACCATGAGCTCAGCTAAAACGGGCCTCCAGGGTGCGCTGGAGTGAAGCTGCACTCACCGGCTGTGAGGAGGAGCCGTGGCATGTCTGGACTGACGTACCGAGGCCAGGAACACAATAGCAGTAGGTACGAGGGTGAGCGGCGCTGCGGATTGGGACACAGTGGAAACTTCAGCACCTGGCTCTAAGCTGAAATACAGGCCGAGTGGAGGCCGCGAGATCTACCGCTGCGCCGCTGTAGCTTGACTACCCTGGGACCTGCCCCTTACTGCGGACCCTGCGCCCACCTTTCCAGTGCGTTATATTGGGACGTTAATTTACACTACCTCACGCCGCCTGGACGATCCGCTGCGGTGTGCCGGTCTTCTCAACCACCCCCTTTTTCTGAATCGTTTTTGGCCACTATAGGTGTGGCAGGTTATACTCAGACATGAGTCCCTTGCTCACTGCACCATCAGGATTCAAGCAAGCCGGGCCGACGACGGCTGAAATACCAGAAACCGGTCCCCGGAAGCTTGTTTCCTTCCCAGTATAAGAATTGGCTTGGTAGTTTGGTTTGCCCTGTTCCCATCATGCACAGGAACAGACTAATTTGCATGTAGCCAGGTTCTGAGCTGGGATGGTGCAGTGAGCTAAAAAACAGTGATGGATCAAGCCCTGATCTTTGGACTGGGTAAGAGTGGTCTGCTTAATTCAGACACTCTGTTCATCACCACCCCCTTTTTCTGAATCATTTTTGGCCACTATAGGTGTGGCAGGGTATACTCAGACATGAGTCCCTTGATCACTGCACCATCAGGATTCAAGCAAGCCGGGCCGACGACGGCTGAAATGCCAGAAACCGGTCCCCGGAAGCTTGTTTCCTTCCCAGTATAAGAATTGGCTTGGTAGTTTGGTTTGCCCTGTTCTCATCATGCACTGGGACAGGAACAGACTAATTTGCATGTAGCCAGGTTCTGAGCTGGGATGGTGCAGTGAGCTAAAAAACGGTGATGGATCAAGCCCTGATCTTTGGACTGGTAAGAGTGGTCTGCTTAATTCAGACACTCTGTTCATCGCCACCCACTTTTTCTGAATCGGTCTTCTCAAGAGTGGCGCTGCATTGGAGGAGGGGGCCTGGTGAGAATCGGGGCGCCGCAATCAGCCTATTCTGCCGAGTGTTGGAGGTGCCTGGCACTGTTGGAGGTGTTGCACCGCGGGGGACTGTCAGCCGCTGTGAAGGAGCTGCCACGTGAAAGGTGGGTCTGCTGTGAGGGGGCGCGGGGGCCGGAGAAGAGCACGCTTTCCTCACAGCCGCCCCTGGGGGACTGGCTTGTTGCAGCCTCTACGCCTGCTTGCTGGGCTGCTGGAAGTACCAGGCAAGCTGCTGAAGATTGCCAGAATATACATGGCTGGGATATACTACGGGTGTCTTCTATATATCCTAGGTGCCCTCAGGCACAGTCCAAAAGTGTGAGGATAAGCGGCCATTTTGTGTGACTTTGTCTGTCACGTTGCCTCATAGTGTGTTGGGCCCCGACTTTGCAGTCCACAGAGGGCAGCTAAGTGACATACTATGGTATTGTTGAGCCACACCTAGATAGGTGGAGATATAACCTATAGATAGCACATCCTTACATTTGTCTGATTGCTGTAGAAGGGCGCTATGGGGAAGCCGGAAAAGAACCAACCGTGCCTGAACTTTGAACTGCGAAAGGGCGGCAAATCATTGCAGAACGCGGCCTCTGATTCAGAACTGGAGGCGTCATCGCAGGGTCCCACAGCACTGGGAAAATCATTGGCTGCCATACAAGCTAGCTTACAGGCCATAGATGGGAAGATTGAAGCCCTTTTTGTGAACGTATCTAGGACCCTATTTAAAACATTCCCGATGTATGCCCTTATGTGGTTATATCAAATCATATCCTTATAAAGGCATAAGAATCATATCCATATTAAGTCATAGCCAATGCAGTCCAAATACGGCAAGGCTACTCCCATAGACTCCTAGAAAGCACAACGGGTTCTTAAACAAACCAAGCCTCCAGCAGCCCGGGAATTCCCCCTGCTTCGGTATTGCTTTGTCATAGAACTCCTGGAGTCCTGATAGAACTGCGAGTTCTTGATGACGTCTTTTGTCCAACCTTACATCAAACTCGGCACCTTCCAGGTATAAACATACCAACATCTGCCTTAAGCAACACACGGTGGTTTGGAGCAGATCGGCTATCTACTTGCCCGACGCCCTGCTGATGCGAGTGCCAAAGGAAGCCGAGCCTCCCTGCTAACGCACTGAGACGCTGTCTTTTCTCCTGCCTAGAAATTCAGCTCCAGTGTTTCCCTGTCACCCTCGCGGGTTGCTGGGAGATCGAGTCCTGAGAGACAAATACAAGACCTCCTTCATGATATACCCAAGGTACGGAGCTGATTAGACCCTTAGAGAATTCTTGATTCAGATTATTGGCAAAAACTATAACTCATCTACTCCTTCCCACGTAATAGGCTTAGGTTAGGTACACCGGTGTAGGAGTATCTTGAAAACACCAGTTGAGTACGTTTAGTCATTATTTTATCATTGAATGTATTTTATACATTTTAAGTATCTTATGGCTTAGAAACCATATAAATGCTTTTACAGTATTATTTCATAATACTCATGTTATTGTATGCACTTTACTTTATGACAAGTATTGCAATTGTGGCAATTCACTTCTCTTGCATGAGAAAGTAGACTGCTCAATAAATAACCCTTTTATTGAAAACGCCCGTCTCTCTATTTCTCTGCACTTCTGGTGAAACGAAGCATGCATGATTGACTGAGTGAAATAGCCATCTATTGTTTCAGCTACTCTAGAGATATTCCTTATTTCAGGGGTAACAAAGTTGTCATGTTATAAGGTTGTCAGAAGCTAATCCCTTCTTGTGTATTTGAGAAAGTTTCTAGTGATCTCTGAGCTTGCTGGCACACACAATTAAGTCTAAAATATTCAATAGAGACCTAGTGGACCTCAGCCCTACGTCTACACTATCGTTTATGTTATTCCAATGCGCAGAGCCTATTGGGAATATAGGAACTACACTACATGGCGCCCAACGTTTGGTAAGGCGATCATTTAACGCTAGATACTAGAGTAACTCAGTCGTGCTTGTCACGCAGACCCCTTTTCCCGTAAAAACTCCAATAGACATCTGGAGTGGGTAAAAGGTTAATATCCGCCAAAACTTAGTAGGAAGAGATTCCTATGTATTAGTTTTTGGTTTAGTCAACGTTACAGGATACAGTGTTCCAAAATATTGTGCACCTAATCTTTGTTTCCTTGAAACTTGATCTGCAAACTTTCAGTCAGTAAAATGGCGGAAAGTGACGAAGAAAGGGAGAGAGCTAGACTAGCAACTCAACTTTTGGCGGAAGACACAAGTCTCCAAGAAAATTAACCGGATGTGATACTCATCCCGGTAAATGTAAGGAAAACCTTAACTATAAAACTTACAGAAAATGGAGTATCATCAAGAGGTGGTACAGTCATATTTGTTGTCGAGGCACATGAATATCGGCAGACAGAGGTATTCTATTCATGGATAACATATCCAGCAGCGAATGCTGTGACACGCGAGTTCCACTACTACAAAATAGAGGCATCTCCAGAGGAATACTCCCCTTTCGAGGAAGTTGAAATTCCACTAACTTACCAAGAGCATGAGCTCTGGTTTAATGGCGCCCTAAAACATCAAAATCAAATTACCAGCCTCGGTCCACTAGGTAGACCAGGAGCCACATGGGCGGTTCTAGCCAGCTATACACCACATCCTGACATTGAAAAAATGTCAAGCGGACAACTTTTAGTTCAGCTAAAACAACTAATTAAAATACATAGACAATTGGTACAATATGTCATGCAGACTTTAACAGTCCAACCAGCAATAAAATTCCACATCACATCACTCAACAGGGGAACACAAATAAAACTACACCACAGACTCTTCAATCAGTCATTGGCAAGTTACCCACAAAACGGGAGCAAATTCCGTTCTGGTTAGCTCAACAAATTACTCAGATAGAGGCAGTATTTCCTGATACCACACCTCACGAAAAACACAGAATTCTGACAATCTGCCTACCAATGGGGATTGCACCACATGTGGAGTACTGTGACACTTGGGGAACAGTCTTTGCTTCAATCTACACAAAAACACATGGTGTTCCGTCCATGGCGGTTATACCACACGTACTAAGACAGATTCAAAATGAATACGGTCCAGAGCCTGCTTTAAATCTAGGTATGAAATTGCTGAAAGACTTTAAGCAAGTCTCGGCTATACTACTAGCCAACATAAAAGGAGAAGCAGCATCCGTGGCGATCTGCCTAAAATGAAAAGAAACGGATATAGCAGACCAACCTTTTGAACTTGCCAGAATAATTGAAAAATCCTATGAAGAATTTGGCAGAGATAGTTTGGGTGGGAAACCACTAAAACCCCAACTAACTGAAAATCCCGAAAAAAACATTTATTAAAAATAATCTCAATTCTCAAAAGAAGAAGTGGGAGGGTAATAAGCAAACCACTCCCAGAGAAAAACATTTTCAGACCAGAGGAAGGTCTCCCCAACGAAGAGATGGATCTCCAGAACCGGGGGCAAGTCTCCACAACGGGAGCCCTCTGAAAAAAGATATAACCTTAGAAATAGGGACAATTTGAGAAAACCTGACAGATATCAAGATATTGATACACATCCCTCTCGATGTTTTCAAACTTCCTCACAGAAATCGGAAAGAAGAGGACGGTCAGAACATAAAGTAGAGCGCGTCAAGTCCAAAGACAAAAAACCTGCTCATCAAAGTAAAGAATTACAATTTCCCAAAAAGAAGGTAGCAAGCATTAAAGTAAAACATGCCGAGGATCCTGAGGACACAACTCAAGAATGGAGAGTGGGCCCAAACAATGCTAGACAGCGCAGCAGAAGTTACCGTAGCTCGCAAGATCCTGATGAATCTTCTGGAGACAGTGGACACGAATGAATACATTCAGGTGGAAACTGCGGGCACCAGGGTTAGCGTGCCCCATAAACTATATGAAATAACATTACGTATTTACGTATAGAGGGGGACAAAACTAGGAAAATAAAAGGTCTCTTTTGGGAGAATCTATCTAGAGGCTATGATATCCTTCTAGTAGAGAAAGACTGGCCACCAGAGTTTGTTAGGGAGTGCCCACATGGCGAAGAAAGGATTATGCCTGCCTTCTCAAATCACATTCCAATTCATAAAAAATACATATATGCAAGAAAATGGGCAGTGGCCCAAGCCCCTGCATTATATAAAAATCATGTCCTCACCATAAAATCCAGTTAAAAAATCAACCTACTGCACAGAGGCAGTATTATGTTAAGCAAGAAGCTAAAAAACAAGTCAGAGACATCTTAGATCAACTTGAATATCAGGGGGTGATTGAAACATGCACCTCACAAATGAACAATCCTTTTTTTCCTGTCTCCAAACCAGACAATTCATATTGTCTAGTTTTGGACTACAGACACCTAAACTCTTGTTGCAAAACATTTGCAGTACAAAACTCACATAGTGCAGCACTAATGAATAATATAGTGCGCAAAAAATATAAAACAACATTAGATATTTCAAATGGTTTCTTCTGTCAAAACATTGCACCAGAAAGTAGGTATTTAACCGCTTTCTCCAGCATGGGGACCCAAAAGCAATGTTGTCGTCTCCCACAGGGATTCAAGAATAGCCCAGGATTATTTTCAGCCAAAGTAACACAGTTACTACAAATGAATGATGATGAGGCATTATATTTTGTCGATGACATCTATCTTACAGACAATGACCTGGAGACACACTTGAAAAGAGTGAACACCATCATACTTGGGTTCGCATCTGAAGGGTACAAATTTAACTTTAAAAAGTCACGAATTGCCCACCAGACTGTCCTATTTTTAGGATATGAATTATCAAGTGAAGGCAAAAGCCTAGCAGACAACTTCTTAGAGAAGTGTGCAGTACTCCAAGCTCCAAAAATGCTGAAAAACTTACAATCAATTCTAGGTTTCCTGAACTTCGGAAGAACTTACATTCTAAATTATGCAGAGAGGGTTAAACCACTTTACGAATTAATAAAACCTGATTTCAAACCAATTAATTGGACTCAGAAACACACAGAAATTTTGAGATCATTACAAACAGACATGTTAACTAAAACAAAACTGCAAACACGCGCAAACAAACGCAACCTTGTAATCCAAGTCATCCCAGGAAGATGCAGATTTACATGCCTGACCTCTAATGAGGGAGAAACGGTACCAATAGCTTACAAATCACACTTGTACAAACAAGCTGAAATGAAATTCAGTTCTACTGAAAAAATTCTAACTGCGGTACAAACTGCTGTAGCAAAAGAAAGAGCCCTCGCACAAGGTAAACGTATAGAAATCGTTACCTGCCTTAGAAGCAATAACAAGAGCAAGCCTTCCGAATGCTAAAGCCTTACAACCGAGATGGACACAATGGGTTAATTCTCTTGCTGCATCAGACGTAGTATACGAATTTGATCCTAGCTTAAAAACGCAGGAATTTCTCCAATACGAATACGAATGTCCTCTGCCCACTGAAATTTTGCCTCTGGAACAATACGGCTGTATAATATATACAGACGGTTCAGCACAACCCGCAGTTGGGGGTAAACAAGCATATAGTGCTGCGTGCGCAATTGTTAAAGGTCGATGGCACGAAGGAAAATGTAGACCATTGGTCACTAAAACTCAATCACTCGGAGATTGTACAGCTCAGCGAGCTGAACCACAGGCTTTTAAAATTGCGCTTGAAAATACTGATCGCGAATTCCCCACACTAATAGTGTGCGATTCATATTACTGCGTCCAGTCCTACAATGAATACTTGCAGAACTGGGTTCCAAATGGTTTCAAAGATGCAAAAGGTGGCACAATCAAACATAAAATGCTTTGGGAACAAGTAGTTCTTTTGCAGAAAGAACTACAAAAGACTCACGTGATACATACACTGAGTCATCAACGTGATGGCGTTCACGTTGCAGGGTATTCATTGGCTAATGAGGCCGCGAAGGCAGCTGTGCAAACGGGTTCCGTAGCTGCAATCACCCAGTCAAAAACAAAAATAGACAGCGATATACTGCTAGCTGTCAGTGCTTCAGTAAAAGACAGTGGTGAGACACTCCCGAAAGGCTTTCCAGTAAAGTACTCATACAAAACTGATGCAAACAATGTTCCTTTTGCTGTAATCCCTGGAGTGAGTAGGGGATAGGGCAATTCCAAACATGGAACATAGGTTAGGACTAATCTTAGCAGCACATGAAGGGCTCCCCTCTGCACATGCAGGTGTTTCTGCCACAGTATCGTTATTAAAACAGAGATACTGGTGGCCACGCATGAGAAAACAGACTAGAAAATATGTTTTAGAATGTGAAATATGCCAGAAAATGAAGGTATCAACAGTGAAACGACCTGCGCAGACGCCCCTTCTAATCTCAGATAAACCATTAGCATGTGTTTACCTGGACCACTGTGGTCCCTTACAAAGGGATGGCAACAATAAATATATCATGGTCGCAGTGGACTTCTGCACGAGATTCATTTGGATGTGGCCCCAGCACTCGGCTGACGCCAGAACTGTTATAAAAGATTTGCAAGTCTTTATCGGCACATACGCAATTGGCATGCTACATTCTGACCAGGGTCCTGCGTTTAGCTCTCGAGCTTACAAGGAGGCCATGGCCAGCTTGGGCATTGCATTGCGGTACTCTAGTCCATTCCATCCAGGGAACTACGGTAGTGGAGAGAAAAAAACGTGACTAAAAGCAATCTATAATAGCTAGGGTGATGGGTGGGTCAAACATCTAATAAGTGTCCAGCGTAGTCTTAATAATCTGCCAAGACATTCTCTGGGTGGAATCAATCAATCAATCAATCAAAGACATTTATAGAGCGCACTACTTACCCGGAGGGTCTCAAGGCGCTTGGGGGGGGGGGGGGTGCTGCTACTGCTCGAACAGCCAGGCCTTGAGCTTCTTCCTGAAGGAGAGGTGGTCTTGGGTCAGGCGCAGGTCGGACGGGAGGGAGTTCCAGGTCTTGGCGGCCAGGTAGGAGAAGGACCTTCCTCCTGTTGTCGCTCTTCGGATGCGGGGGACGGCGGCGAGGGCGTGGTTGGTTGATCGGAGGTGGCGTTTGGGAGCGTAGAAGTTGAGGCGGTTGTTGATGTAGCTCGGGCCTTGGTCGTGCAGGGCTTTGTGTGCGTGGGTGAGGAGACGGAAGGTGATTCTCTTGTTGACGGGGAGCCAGTGCAGGTCTCTTAGATGTCCGGAGATGTGGCTGCATCAGGGGATGTTGAGGATGAGTCTGGCTGAGGCGTTCTGGATTCGCTGGAGTCTCTTCTGGAGCTTGGCGGTGGTTCCGGCGTAGAGGGCGTTGCCGTAGTCCAGTCGGCTGGTGACGAGGGCCTGGGTGACCGTCTTCCTGGTCTCAGTGGGGATCCACCGGAAGATCTTCCGTAGCATGCGCAGGATGTTAAAACAGGACGCGGAGACGGCGTTGACTTGTCTGGTCATGGAGAGGGAGGAGTCCAGGATGAAGCCCAGGTTGCGTGCGTGGTCTGTCGGTTTGGGTGCGGTGCCCAGGGCGGGGGGCCACCAGGAGTCGTCCCAGGCAGAGGGCGAGGAGCCCAGGATGAGGAATTCCGTCTTGTCTGAGTTCAGTTTCAGGCGGCTGGTTGTCATCCACTCGGCTACGTCTTTCATCCCTTCGTGAAGGTTGGCTCTGGCGGTGGCGGGGTCGTTGGTGAGGGAGAGAATAAGCTGGGTGTCGTCAGCGTAGGAGATGATGTTGAGGTTGTGTTGGCGTGCGATGGCCGCGAGGGGGCTCATGTAGACGTTGCAGAGGGTGGGGCTCAGCGAGGATCCTTGAGGGACGCCGCAGATGACTTCGGTGGCCTCTGACTTGTACGGTGGTAGACGGACTCTCTGTGTTCTTCCGTCGAGGAAGGAGATGATCCATTCCAGTGCCTTCTCCTGGATTCCGACGTTGCTGAGGCGCTGCACTAGGGTGCGGTGGCAGACAGTGTCGAATGCCGCGGAGAGGTCTAGGAGGATGAGGGCCGCTGTTTCTCCGTTGTCCATCAGGGCTCGGATGTCATCGGTGGCAGCGATGAGGGCGGTCTCGGTGCTGTGGTTGGCTCGGAAGCCAGACTGTGAGGGGTCGAGGGATCCATTCGTCTCGAGGAAGGCGGCCAGCTGTTTGTTGACGGTCTTCTCGATGACTTTGGCTGGAAACGGGAGGTGCGAGATGGGGCGGTAATTCTTGAGTTCGGTGGGGTCCGCTGTAGGTTTCTTGAGTAGGGCGCTGAGTTCGGCGTGCTTCCAGCTCTCCGGGAAGGTGGCGGTGTCGTAGGAGGTGTTGATGATGTCCCACAGGTGGGGTGCGATGACAGCGTCGGCCTTGTTGAAGACGTGGTGAGGGCAGGGGTCGGTTGGAGATCCGGAGTGGATGGAGTTCATCATGCGGACTGTGTCTTCGGTGCTGATCGGAGTCCAGGCGCGGAGGGTGGTGGTGGGGGGCGGTGGTTCGGTCGTGGCGTGCGCCGGTTGAGTGCTGAAGCTGTTGTGTATGTCCGCGATCTTGTTGTGGAAGTAGGAGGCGAGGGAGTTGCAGAGGTCTTGCGATGGGGTGATGTCGTTGTTTCCGGCGTTGGGGTTGGAGAGCTCTTTCACGATGTTGAAGAGTTCCTTGCAGTTGTGTGCGTTGTTGTCCAGCCGGTCCTTGAATGCAGTTTTCTTGGTGGCGCGGAACAGTTGGTGGTGCTTCCGGGTGGCAAGCTTGAGGGTGGTCATGTTGTCCGGAGTTGGTTCCCTTCTCCAGGCTTTCTCGAGGACTCGGCAGTTCTTCTTGGAGCTCATGAGTTCGTCGGTGAACTATGGGGCCTTCGTGCTGCCGGGTCTGCTGGGCGGGGTCCTCAGTGGGGCGAGTTCGTCCGCGCAGTTGCTGATCCACTTTGTGAGGTTGTCGGCGGCCTGGCTGGGGTTCACTGAGCTGGCGGGAGGGTGCTGGCTCAGGGAAGCGGCGAGCTGGTCGGCTGTGATCTTGTTCCAGCTTCTTCGAGCAACCTGTTGCTGGTGGTGGTGGATCGTCGTTTTTTGAAGGTGAAGTGGACGCAGCTGTGGTCCGTCCAGTGGAGTCCGGTGGTGTGGCTGAAGGTGATGTCTTTGCTGGATGAGAAGACAGCGTCGAGTGTGTGTCCGGCGAGGTGGGTGGGGGTGGACACCAGCTGCTTGAGACCGAGGTTGGCGAGGTTGGCGAGCAGGGTGATGGTGTTGCGGTCGTTGTTGTTCTCCAGGTGGAAGTTGATGTCCCCCAGGAGGATGTAGTCGGCGGAGGGGAGGGCATGCGGGCTGATGAAGTCGGCGATGTCCTCGCTGAATTGTGTGCGTGGACCCGGGGGTCGGTAGATCAGGGTGCCTCTGAGGGTGGTTTTGGGGTCTGTGTGGATCTGGAAGTGCAGGTGTTCGGCGGTTTTCAGGGTGTCGTCGGTGTTGGTCTTGATGCGGATGGTGTCCCTGTAGATGATGGCGAGGCCTCCTCCAGTCTGGATGTCGCGGTCTCTTCGGGTGATCTTGTAACCCTCCGGGATGGCGGTGGCGATGTCGGGCGCTGAGGAGTCGTTCATCCAGGTTTCCGTGAGGAAGGCGACGTCAGGGGCTGTGGTGTCGAGGAGGTTCCAGAGTTCGATGGCGTGTCTGTGGACGGAGCGGGTGTTGAGCAGGATGCACTTCAGGTGGTTGCTGCTGGTGTTCGGCTTGGCGGGTGCTGGTGCGGGACAGGTCCGGATGCAGGTGAACTTGCAGGCGTGGCAGCTGAAGGGTCCGTGGGTTCGTCTCGGGGTGGCTCTGTAGCATCCCGGGATTTAGCCGGTGTTGAGTGCGTTGACGGTGGCGGCGTCGTAGGTCCGGCGGGTGGGCTGGTGTCTGCGGGGCCCAGGGGTCCTGGCACTGGGCGCGGTCCAGGCGCGGACGGGCTTACCTTTGGCGCGCCTTGGGCGCACAATCGGTGATCCCGCTGCGCACGTCCGCTGCGCAGTCGCTCCGGGGGCGTCATAAGAAGGGAGCCGGTAGGGAGGGTCTGCGGGGAGGCGGGAGCGGGCCGACCAATCAGCTGGCGGGGGGGCGGGGCCGCGGGCTGGCAGCAGCAGGAAAAATGAAGTCAGGCTTGGTGGCGGCCCTGCGGCGGCTGGGGCAGCGGCGGAATAACTGGTAGGCAGAGGCTTGGAGGGCGGCCCTGCGGCGGCTGGGGCAGCGGCAGAGAAAACAGAAAGGCAGCGGGCAGCAGGTAGGGGGCGACCAGGCCAGAGGCGCAGTGGTCGCTCCCTTGCAAGGGTCTGGGTCCCCTTAAGAAGGGAGCCGGTAGGGAGGGTCTGCGGGGAGGCGGGAGCGGGCCGACCAATCGGCTGGTGGGGGGGCGGGGCCGCGGGCTGGCAGCGGCGGGAAAAATGAAGTCGAGCTTGGTGGGCGGCCCTGCGGCGGCTGGGGCAGCGGCGGAATAACTGGTAGGCAGAGGCTTAGAGGGCGGCCCTGCGGCGGCTGGGGCAGCGGCAGAGAAAACAGAAAGGCAGCGGGCAGCAGGTAGGGGGCGACCAGGCCAGAGGCGGAATCACTCTGTATGAACTTTTGTTTGGTACAAGAATGATAATCGAAGATCTCGATTGTCAGACTTCACTGGTGGAACAAAAAGCTTTTGATACCGAAGATCGTTTGGCTGTTTTACAGGACTTGAATGAAACAAGAAAAAGTCTAAGTAACACAAAGCTAGAGCCAACGGCCACTGAAGAAAAACCATCTGTCCCAGCAAGACCTGCATGTATTCCAAAGATTGGGGATCTGGTCAGAGAAAAGATCGCGGAGAAGAAGGAATTTGGGCCTTCTTACAAAAAAGCAGTACCTGTCTTAGCTATCAGCGGAACAAGATCAGTAGTACTACCGCCCCTTGCTGGTAAAAAGGAGAACCGAGTTGTATCAAACAACCTGGTAAAACCACAACCATGTGGCCAATAATAAGTAGTAGGCCCAGTGGACTCCCAAGATGTAGCAGAAGACCAAACCTTGCTACAATCCAAGAGGTTCAAACTGAAAGACTAATCACATTTGATAAACCTGCAGTGAATAAAAAAGGACTATGCAACAAAGCCATGGAACTTGTGCCTCTTGAAACCCAAATTGCAACAGTTTGTCAAGAAAAACCTGTCTACAATGATGTAGCCTCAGACTATACTAATATGATAAAGGAAGAAGCAAATACATAGATTAATGAAAATCCTGAAGCAATTCCAACAATTGACAGAACTGCATCTGGCTACTTTATCAATTTCAATGACTTTTCTGATGATCCAAGTGAACATGAAGACAAGCCATCAAACAAAACTTTCAAAGACAAAATTACAGAACTCTTTCATCAACTTGGAGAAACATATCTGATTTCACCATGGATTGAATGGTGGATTGTGTTAGGTGTACTTTTCCTTCTGCTCTGGTTAATTTTGGTTTTAAGCTTGGGAAGAATGATTGATGGAAAATACAGTACAATGGACACAGCAAGTCAGAACATCAAATTGGTTCTCAAACCTCACAGATCCTCTCATATTGAAAAAAGAGAACTATCATCAGTGAACATCACAGCCATTCCTGTAACTGGTGGTGTAGCATGGGACAATACTGATTACGAAATCTATGGCCCGGTTGAACTCTTGAAATATCCACATCAGTTCAAGATTTCTTTAAGTGACTTTGTATCACCTAGTACTTTCTCTGATGATTGGGACTTTGAAAATATTAATAATATGATGTCAGATTTAGAAATGTCAGCAAAATTTACAGAACATGATTATTTACAAGGTTCATCAAATTATGAAGAAATGTATTGCTTTAATCATTTTGGTAATCATTATTTGCATAAATCTGCTAATCCTAGAAATATTTTCAGTTATAATCAGTGTGAACATTGTCCAACTCCGCCAAAAGGCAGCTCAAAAACATTTTATGAGAAATTCCCATACTTCTCAGGGTTTAATATCACTGATCCAGAAACGTTTTATTTTAAAATTATGAATAAGACAGGAATGAAAAACATGTTGACAAATACTAAACTGATTTATTCTGAAAGGTTTTATGAGAAAATGTCTACATTTGGTTTTGAATTTTGGAAAAACAACATTGAGACAAAAACTGTCTGGGGTACAAAAGAATGGTAGGTACAAGGTTTAGAATCATTATTCAGAGCCTGCATGATCCCAGAACAAATAATGTTCCTGAATGACACCATTCAACAAACAACCTGTCTTGGCCTAGCCAGGATAAAAGAGTTAAACAACCCGTCTATACCAAAGCCTATGCCTGATAGAAATAACACTACATATTTTAAAACAAAACAGAACTAATCCTGATTGGAAAAAAATGGTTGATCTGGCCCACAGACCCAAATAACTGTCAAGGTAGATTCCTGAACAAAATACAGGGGTTCAAACAGAACAGGCCAGACCCAGGATATTCCCAGAGACAACATCCAGGGGTAATAACAACATACAATGTAGGAAAACTATGCCTCGAATGGCTACAGAAATTCACACTACCCGAAATTAAGCAACACTTGACTGTACTTAAAGAAGGTGCTGACTTGCAAGATTTCTTACTGGGACTTCACAAACAGCGTCAAAAACGTTTCTTATACGCCGGTATATACGCAGCTTACAACAAAGCTTGGAAAGTAACACAAATTGAAACTGCTGAAAAAATACGAGAAATTGATCGTATTAATTTGGAAAAATCACTGTCTGTAGTGGACAATGGGTTAACGACTCTGTCCTCCAGAATGTATTCACTGGACAGCATTGTATCATCTGCTATTGATATAATAGAACAGGATATGCTAATGTTACAACATGGCCAGTCCCAATTACGTTCTATTGTATAGTTAGGCTGGACGTTACAAAATCTGCGTTCAGGCTACCTGCCATGGCGTCTAATCAACACAACGTCATTATTTTCTATCTTTAACCTTACTGATAAACAAATCTCTTTGGCACAAAGAGGGGCAGACTATACGGTGCTGAGCATTGAAAAACTAGAAAGATTGCCATTGACAGTCTCCGAAAAACCTGTCATTGAATGGATAATACATGGCACCATTACAATGATGGTAACGACTTTTCAGTTTCAATACTGCCAAAAGTATATACCAGCAGGCCTGTATGAAAGGTTGGGTAAAGAGTACATCAAGTCAACCTGGAATTTGCCTTACACACATAGATGTTGGAGTGGGGGCAAGAAAGAGGTATTTCTTAGTGGTAACAACTGTAAAAATTCACTAAGCTGTACTCTTCTGTGTCAAGGAATTACCATGCATGGAGCCTGCGAAGGTTCATCAAATAACCTTTCATGTCACCTGCACGGCACCCCTGCTACACAGATAGAGTCTTTTTTCAGACAGCTTTCCAACGGCAGCTATGTTATAATAAGTGACCACAGCTGTTGTGGCATGGTGCCAGGAACGGCCTATCTTGTGAGCGTTACTTCCAGGGTCACTTGCTGTATGCAATTATTGTATCCAAACAGCAAACCAGACATGGAGGCGGCAATAGGGCCTTCTTTGAATATCTCTTCTATTTGAATTGATACTTTAAGCAGAATGAAGTCTATTCTTTTACAAACAACTGTGCCTTTAACCTCGTCTAGAGAAACGTATGATCTGCAAGTTGCAAGGACAGCAGCAGAGATACATGCATTATTATCAACAAATTGCCCCGTGCATTTCGTAGAAATGTAAAGTCAAATCTTAAACATGTCAGATATCAGCGGCATCGCACATGTATTTAAGACAATTTTTTCGGGACTGTTAGCAACCTTTGAGGCAGTCCTGGGCATCTTCCCGAATTTCGTGCACTCTGTGTTCGGCGGCCTGCCTCTCATTTTGGGACTCGTAGCAGTAATCCTATTTTTGTTCCTTCTGCTCCGATATGGCAAGTCAAGTCACAGACAAAACTCAGGCTACAATGGAAGACATGATCCTAGCAATGCAATACCAAGAGCGGATTACTAAAGTCCAAGGCTTGGCTCGGCTAAGAGATCGGAATACTACCTGGTTTCTTTCATTCAGACCAATCTGGCAAGATTGCATCCTACCTGTTCTACGATGCCTGCTTTGCGGAGAAGAATGCGTGTTAGACGTCTGTCTCACACTTCCATCAGCAGTACCTATGGATGTTAATACTTTGCTTGGTTCGGTAACGGCTCATGCAACGTGTTGTCCCTAGTGGCTACCCATTCTGATGACGGCATTCATTGAGACCTCACCATTACGATTAGGTGGCGGTGAGGTACGAGATGAAAGCGGCACACAGGTACAACCTTCCGTGACCATTGCTGATCTAGACACCGATGATGGCAATGCTTCGCACATATGCACTATTTCTACTTTTTCGGACCTGGTCCAACTTTCACCTACTGTTGTAGACAAATTTTTACCAGCCTATCTGAGTTAATGTTCTCTCCTAACAATGAGAATGACTTTTGAAAAAAGCGAACACACAGCATTCCCTGAACTCTGAATTCGGCCTTCAGTTTTGATAAACAGAACTTCTAAAAAACATTGGAACTATTTTTCTTCCCGAAAGCGAAATTATTTTTTTTCCAGTTCCCAAAATATTTACCTTTTTTGGCACATGATACTCTGCTTAAAGTAGAACTATTCTTAGAGAACAAGAATTTCTATTTTTAAAATATCTAGAGACAATATTTTGACTTCGCCTCTAGCACATGTACAGTCTTGTATAAATATGTGGTGAAATGGTCTCGACCTTCTCTTCTGTATTAAGAGCCATTTCATAAATGTAAATTTCGTGATTCATTCAGTCAACATTTTAAATGTACAAAATATGCATTATCTGAATGACACCACTGCTTACAAAAAACGTACAGTATTATACTCATTTTTCGTGTATACCATTTCAAATGCTTAATATGTATTTTGGGGTGGGCTGGAAAAACCATGCATCGTTATATGTTTAGTATTGCTTAGTATTTAGTAATGATGGACATTATACGTGGAGTGGGTGTTGTGAACGTATCTAGGAACCTATTTAAAATATTCCCGATTTATGCCCTTATGTGGTTATATCAAATCATAGCCTTATAAAGGCATAAGAATCATATCCATATTAAGTCATAGCCAATACAGTCCAAATACGGCAAGGCTACTCCCATAGACTCCTAGAAAGCACAACGCGTTCTTAAACAAATCAAGCCTCCGGGCAGCCCGGGAATTCCCCCTGGTTCGGTATTGCTTTGTCCTAGAACTCCTGGAGTCCTGAAAGAACTGCGAGGTTCTTAGTGACGTCTTATGTCCAACCTTACGTCAAACTCGGCACCTTCCAGGTATAAATATACCAACATCTGCCTTAAGCAACACACGTGGTTTGGAGCAGATCGGCTATCTACTTGCCCGACGCCCTGCTGATGCGAGTGCCGAAGGAAGCTGACCCTCCCTGCTGACGCACTGAGAGAGACGCTGTCTTTTCTCCTGCCAAGAAATCCAGCTCCAGTGTTTCCCTGTCACTCTCGCGGGTTGCTGGGAGATCGAGTCCTGAGAGAGAGATACAAGACCTCCTTCATTTTATACCCAAGGTACGGAGCTGATTAGACCCTTAGAGAATTCTTGATTCAGATTCTTGGCAAAAACTATAACTCATCTACTCCTTCCCACATACTAGGCTTAGGTTAGGTACACCGGGGTAGGCGTATCTTAGAAACCCCAGTTGAGTACGTTTAGTCATTATTTTATCATTGTATGTATTTTTTCCATTTTAAGTATCTTATGGCTTAGAAACCATATAAATGCTTTTACAGTATTATTTTATAATACTCATTTTACTGTACGCACTTTACTTTATGACAAGTATTGCAATTGTGGCAATTCACTTCTCTTGCATGAGAAAAAAGACTGCTCAATAAATAACCCTTTTATTGAAAACGCCCGTCTCTCTATTTCTCTGCACTTCTGGTGAAACGAAGCATGCACGATTGACTGAGTGAAATAGCCATCTATGGTTTCCGGGACTCTGAAGATATTCCTTATTTCAGGGGGAACAAAGTTGTCATTTTATGTGGTTGTCAGAAGCTAATCCCTTATTTTGTATTCGAGAACGTTTCTAGTGACCTCTGAGCTAGCTGGCGCACACAATTAATTCTAACATATTCAATAGAGACCTAGTCGACCTCAGTCCTACGTCTACACTATCGTTTATGTTATTCCAATGCGCAGAGCCTATTGGGAATATAGGAACTACACTACACCCTCAATGGCAGGATGGATCATTTTTCAGCGAAGCTTGACAGACAGGCTGCGTGACTCGGAGAAGCAGAACAACAAATGATGGACGCAGAAGATGGACTGCAGAAAGAAGCAACCCGTAACCTCAGATCAAATCATCTCCGCCTTATGATCTGTCCCCGCTTTCGCCTTGCGCCAACAGGAGGAAGGGCCTTTGGAGTAGCCACCTCCAGACTCTGGAATCACCTCCCAATAGAACTAAGATTCCTAACTTCCGAACCTCTGTTTCGAAAGAAACTAAAGACCTGGCTCTTCTCCCTGATCTAACCCTTCCTCTCCCTCCTGAATACCTCCGAACCTCACGTGTTACTGTCTTTAGCACCGGGACACCTCCGTCGGAGGTAGCTGTGCGCTCTACAAACTCCGAAATAATAATAATAATAAGACAGCGGACATCACAAAGATACTTGCAGTAATACAAGCCAAGAATGAGGACATTGAAGCGCGCTCAAGGCGCAACAATATCCGCGTTTTGGGCCTTCCTGAGTCGACAAATGTCGGGCGCCTGGAGGATTACATGGAGGCAATGCTACGTGACATTTGTGGCAATGAAGAACTCTCGCCTCTATTCGCAGTTGAACGAGCTCACCAATCTCTAGCGGCCTGGCCGACGCCTATAATTACACGATTATTTAACTTTCGAGATTGAGATACTATTCTGCGAGTGGCACTACAGCGAGGCACCATAACCCATCCAAACAATGTTTTGTTGTTTTACCCAGATTTCACGGCAACTGTCCAAGCGGCTAGAAAGGAATTCCAGAATGTTAAAAAGGCCTTGATCAAGGAGCAGATCCCATATGCCATTCTCTATCCTGCGCGGCTGCGCATATGCGAAGCGGAAGGCGGTAAAATATTGACGACACCCAAGCAGGTGATGGAACATGTGAAGTCTCTGAGACGGCGACGAAAATCTCTGGACCACGCAACTGACATTGATGACTGAACAGTAATGGGGTTGGGAACTCATAACTTACACCCATATGCACCCCTGTGTTGAGATCAGTAGGTGGAACTGATGGGGTTGTGGTGCAGTCATAGGGGGTAGAACCCATGTTAGATATCTCCACATTGTATATCAACTGTGACACCTATATCCGCTACTTTTATATACAGGCTTGGATTTGTGGTCTTTCTGGAGTGGAGGGTTGGGGAATAAGATTCGCTGGCGGATGTGGAGTCGTCTCCCTTCTTCCTTTTTTGTGTTTCACGGATGTTGCTTGGTGCCTTTAATATAATTCAGATAATGGAGTGGATGGCTCTTTTAGTGGGGCGGGATTAGTGTTCTGGCGGCCCCCTCCCTATTTGATCTGGGAGTGGATTTTGCTGCTACGTCCCCGATGGGTATTCCCCACCAGATGTATTTCCCGATTCTGGTATTGTTGGGGAGGGTATTGTTGCAGGGTCAGGTCTTTGGCAATGTTGGGCTGCTGAAGTGGGTGGGGGGAGGAAGGGGCTGGTTTTTGTTTTGTTCTAGACACAGGTACTACAGTGGGCGGGGTGCTGTTCAAATGCAATGGAATGCATGCATATCTCAATGTACTAAGATAGCAGTCTGTATAACATGTCCTATACCAATTTACGAATGAAGGGGGCACTGTATAAATGCATCACCTGGAATGTACGTGGGCTAAACTCACCTAAAAAGACGAGGCAGGTACAAGCTCAGCTAGATCGCCATGGGGTGCAGATTGCACTGTTGCAAGAGACACATCTGAGTAAATTCACGGAGGGAAGCATTGCGCGCAGGTGGGCGACGTACCGGTTGGCCTCCTCCTATTCCACCTATGCTAGAGGGGTCCTCATTCTTATTAAGAGGGGGGTTTCCTTTCAACACATTAAGACATGTGTGGACACGGAGGGTAGGTGGGCCATGGTACATGGGAAGCTGGGAGTGGTGAAGGTAACAATAGTGAATATATACAGCCCTGTGGTCGATGATACAGCACCTTGAGTTGCGCACATGGCACGAGGCTGGGATCATTTGTGGGGGAAATTTAAACACACACCTTGATCATCTAGTGGATAAGTCCAATCCTGCTGGGGCGCATGGTTAAGGTGGCACAGTGTATACAAGACTTCATGCTGGAAGGGGGGCTCATTGATGTTTGGCAGACCCGTAACGTGGGGGTTTTGGAGGGCACACACATCACACCTGCCTTTAACAGTCCAGGCTAGACTACTGGCTCCTCAGCAGAGAAGCGAACGGATGGGTGGAGAGATTACAGGCGCTTCCGCACACCCTATCGGATCATAATCCAGTGATCCTTTACCTAGTCCTCCCAGCCAACCTCAATCACCCTTTTACATGGCGCTTTAGAGCTGACGCCTTGTCGGACCCGGTTTATACTGAGACCATTCGCAATGCTATTTGCCAATACTTTGAGTTGAATACAGACTCAGTCAGTCGACCCTATGGGAGGCTTTTAAAGTCACGATCAGGGGGGTGTGCATCAGTACCTCCGCGGGAATCCTCAGAGACCTCAGAGAGCAACTGAGCAACCTTGAGGAGAAAATAAGAGACTTAGAAATCAGGTATGACAGGGTGCCTTCTCTTACCTTGCTTGTACGCATTCAAGAATACGTGGTGGAATATAATACTGTAGCGGCCTCAGAGGTAAAATATATGTTTTGAAGATATGTAGCTAGAGCCTGTGGAGAAGGTGGCCGCTGGGCAAGATTTTAGCTTCTAGATTACGGGACAAAGCGGATAACACCCCGGTTGAGCAGATAACTGATGACTCTGGAGTGGAGCACCACACACAGCATGATATTGTAGAACAGTTTTGAACCTTCTACGAAACCCTATACGTGTCCTGGGGTGGAATGCCAGAGGCGGCTATGGGCGAATACCTGGAGGATGTAGCCTGTGCGTGGTTATTGGAATTGCACAGGAAATACTTGGACCTGCCTATAATGGAAGAGGACGTTAAGGAGTCCATATCCGCTAGTGTGGTCGGCAGACCCGGTTAAGTATCTCTGGGTTTGGATACACAGGGACCCTGAGGTGGTAGTTCATGAAAATTATGGAGGGACGTATTCAGGGTTGGTACAATAGATAGATCGGTGGGTCTCATTGCCCCTCTCGCTGGCAGATAGGATTGCAGCAATCAAGATGGTTATCCTTCCAAAGTTTTTATACTTATTTTGCAACAGTCCCATAAAACTAACGAAACTCTTCTTCAAGACAATCCAGACGCAATTGGTGCGACTTGTGTGGGGGAACAAACAGCTGAGGATTAGTTGGGCAACGTTGACACTGGCATATGAGAAGGGGGGGGTTCAATGCGCCTGATTTCTATGTTTACTATTTGTGTGGTCAAGCCCAGTATGCATATTTTTGGTTCCGTTCCCTTAATTTTATTCCGCATGTGGCGGAGGAGGAGGGTGATGCGTACCCGGTTCAACTGAGAAGTATCCTTACACATACTAGTAGACACACTCCCAGATGGGAGATTAATCTACTAGACACCACCATACTGGAATGGCAGGAAATAGGGAGGAGGGCACATAAACGTCCCCTATATGCACCGGCTCTACCCATTGAGGGATATGCTGCATTGTCAGTGGCTGGAGAATTGGGTCCCGTCAAGTCCCTTAGAGAGGCTGGCCTTCTACTCATGGGCGACTTATACTCAGAAAGGAAATACATTTCCGGGGCTGATTTGAATTACATACAAAATCCCACGCCACTCTTTCTCTTCACCTGCTACAGGTCCAACGGGCCGTGAGGGATCACTACCTTAGTTTTCCTGAAGAACAAGAGAAACTGCGTTCGCTACAAATGCTGCTTGTAGCTCCTTCTAGGAAGAAGCTGCTGACACGGTTATACAAGACAGTGCAAGAGGAAACGGTGCATGGGGCAGGTAGAAGTAGGGACCGCTGGAATGCGACGTTAGATCTACAGATCACAGATGACATGTGGTTGCAAATATGCACTCTAACAGGTACACTGACATCCAATAGCAACTTGAGAATCATCCATTTAAAATATTTACATCAGGTCTATCACACCCCAGATAAGCTACACAATATGGGATTAAGAGAGTCAAGTAGATGTAGGAGGTGTGGTCACAGTGGGGCCGATTTTCTTCACCTTGCGTGAAACTGTAGGCTAGTGGAACAATATTGGGTGGAGGTTGTAAATCGACTACAAATAATGATGGGCCTGACAATCACCTGCACACCTTTAGAATGTTTACTAGGCTATGTACCGGGATTAAAAGCTACAGTGGGACGCTTTGTGAGAGTAGCTTTGTTGCTAGCAAAGCGGCTGCTTCTGTTCATGTGGGATGGCAAGTTGCACCCAAAACCCGATCTGTGGATTAAGGACATGGTATATTGCCGGGAGCCACTGGAACTTTATGCTGAAGAACTTCCTGTGTCCTCCCGTTCAGGGATATCTGGGCTCCCCTGCAGAAATATCTACTTGCAACTATAGAACAATCAGAGTAATCCAATGGTTAATCGACATACAGTGCCTCACTATAAATGGACATTGAAGGTATGGGATGGGATGAACCTGTGCCTTAGAAATGTACACTGCCACTATCAATATAGAGTACCTGTCTTCTTTTTTGTTATTGTTCCTGTGTCATTGAAGGAGATATGGGTGTTTTTACTGTTCGTTTATTGCAATATTTGGCAGATTCCTGAATGCTGCTGGTCATTGCAGTTTGCTCTCCTGGAGCTGTGTATGATTTGTAATATGAAATACTCAATAAAAAAATTTAAAAAACAAGTGATATGTACAGCTAAATGAATGACAATTGTAACGTATTACATGCTATGTAACTGCTGGTTGGAATAATTTTTTTTAATTTTCTTTCTTAAAAAGTTGTAGTAAGTTGCCGAATGCAATTAAATGTTTTCCTCCAAATAAAACATCATAATCTGTTTTTTAAATCTGCTGCATTCTTAAATATACAAAGGCAAGCATTAAGTTTGAGGCCATGCTCACCTCATCAATGATCAGAAGTTTCCTTTTCTTTAGTACTCTTGAAACTTCATAGCAAGCTTCTCCATCTAGCTTGTGATATTCCAACTTCTTTTCATGTTCAACTGGTAGCATCAGTAAACAATGTAATGTAATCCCTTTTTTGTTGTGTGCTGCTAACCCAGTTGGAGCAGTTAAAACACAAGATAAATTTGATTCAGGGGTTTTCTGTAGATAATTGGTCAAAACTTTAATTAAGAAATGTTTTCCTGTACCAGCTTGACCACTGATATACATTTGAAAAGGTTTAAATGATGTGCAGTTGCATTCTTTTTTTTCATGAAGTAAACCATGGTTTATCTGTTGTGTGACATGCTGATATACTTCTTTCTGTTCAATATATAGTTGTTCTTCCAAGGTTTCTAACTCCATAATATCCCTTTGAGCTTGATGCATTGCCGTTTCTACTTCACTCATGGCGATTGCTGCTTCATTTTCAAGAATTGGTTCTCCTAGTGGATCTTGACTCAGTGGAGCAGTACTTTGACTATCTTGAGAACTATCTAGCAATTTCAGCTGCAATAGTAGCTTCTTGTTCAATCTCTTCAGTCAACATTTGTAGATAATTTGGATAAACTGTGCATTCAATGCTATCTTTACATGCATTAAAATAATCTTCATAGCACTGAAGAGCTCCAAGTAATTCAATTTCAGTACGCCAAGGCTTGAACAGTTGCAGGAGTGGTAAATAGAAAAATTCCCTTTTATCTGGAGTATCGCAACTGAGTTTTCTGTGATTAATGAGATTTTCTTTGGTATGTTTCACCAAACATCCATAACATCCCATGACTGCATATTTTTCTTTATTTATATTTTCTTTAATATTTCTCTTATGGCTGTAATATTGCAGTACTTCATAGAGACATATGTTTTCAAGATGTCGACTTCTTTTAGGATAATACGTATCCAACATTTTTATTTTAACAATATCTGTACTTTCCGGTTCATTTAATGCTAAGTATTCAATTTCTTGTACGGATTTCATGTCTCAATTTTGAGTTGCAGCAAGACATAGATTTTCCCAAATGATTCCTCTTGACTTTGAATATAACCATGCAGATGTCAACCGATTCGAACATTCATAGGATCCAATCTCTCGATGGGAAAGCATCTTCAAACTAAAGCTGTACAATTTGTTACTAAGAGTCTTCTCTTGTGAAATTTCTTCCCACATTTCTTTCAACTCTGTCTTTTCAGATTTTGTTATGTATGATGTAACATAGCGAGCAACAGCAATCAAATTATATGCAACATACTGGATATCCATATTTGCATTCCACATCATCAAAATCACTGGATTATAATCATTAATATACTTTGAATCTTCACTTCTTTTTATATTGTAAGTATTCTTTGGAGATTTTTGATTTATAGTATGTCTCACTGCTGACTTAAAACTGTTGACTCTTCCTTTGGAAATTACTGGAGGTGGAATCCAAAACAACGTTTTATATAAAATCTTCCCCTTGACTTGTATTTCTGTCGACAATATTTCCCACATCAATGAGTTTGAAACCGTAAAACTTGTTGTCTTAAGGTATTTTCTTCTACTGTTTTTGGAATACAACATGTAACATAGTCTTCAATGAAAGATAAAACAGTCTCATCAGAATCAGTTCCAAATTTAGGTGCATCCTTGAGCCATAAAAGTATATGTATATGAGGAGCACCTCTAGCTTGGTACTCCTTTCTCCAAAACAAATCAATTACTTCTCCAAGGGGTGGGTTGTTTTTCTTGTAGATAAAATACTTCAAAGCTTGAAACCTATGATTAAAATATCTGCACATATTTACAGGATCCAAAGAACACAGTTGTCCAGCTGTCTTGAATTCAATGTTTTTAATATCTGAATTTGCTTCACGTAGAAATTCAAGTAAAACGTCCCATGCGTATTCAGCACAGCTTAGCGTAACAAACCATGTAGGGGTCCCTAAGTTCCTTAACATATATTTAAGTTCTCCGTGACGACGATACCAATACTCATTAGTACCACGTTGACATGCCATCAAATTAATCAAATTGAGATTCTAAATGATCGTCTTTCTGTTGTACTTTGTCCATGAATTCCTTTGCACAAACATGTTGAAGGAGAACTCCTCTTTTTACTATGTGGTTCACTGCATATGAAAGTGCAGACAAATCACTTTCAAACAGAAGATGAAATATACATGGAATACGTTGTTGAAATCATGGATCTTCTGAGTATCTTGTTGTACGATATTCCGAAGCAGGTAACTGCACAGGCTGTTCATCATATTGTCCACATTTTCTAGTGGGGAAGAGCTGTGGAAAACAATGGGCTTCTAAACTTCTTTCCCAAACACTCATAGGAGTTCCCTTTGCTTTCTTCATTTGGAATAATTTGGTAGTATTTCTAATTACTTATTTTGAATGTAAAGGATGTACACTATATTGTTTATAAATTTCTTCACTCCTGGAAGTGTCCACTTTTTTAATTTGTCCACTTGAATTTGTGCTATTATTTCCTAAGACTATTTCTTCTTCTTCCAAATATACATTTTTGTAATAAACATTGGGGCATTTTATCAAGACAGGCGAAAAAATTATCCAATTGAAGCCCATGTTAGATGTGAAGGACATCTAATATGGGCTTCAATTGGAATTCCATAGAGCATATTATCAAACCCATTATCGCCGTTTTAGCTGCAGTTTTCGGCCGCTAAAACGGCGATAATTTTGTCACCTGTTTTGATAATATGCCCCATTGTTTTTATGAGATATAACGTAGCCTTTTGAACTTTGCTGACATCTACTAACTCTTGCTATATTTTCCAACTCTTTGCTGGAACACCATTAACTAGAATAATTACAGGTTCAGTTTCCTCTCTCTCTACACCAATAGTTTCAATATTTTTCTTTAAATCTAAAGGTAACTACACAACTCTTCCTTTTAATCCTCTTTGTAAATCTGATGGAAGCAGTTTCCCTGTTTTAGGCTCCATACGAACAATAGTCTGAAACGGGTGCACAGATTGAATCAGAATAGACCAACTCTAGGTTATTATGTATAGCTCTAGCTGGCATTTTATTCTCCTAGTTTGCTATAACAATATTTACAAATGCATTGATCACTACCCAACTCAAAACGACCTTCCACTAACAAATAAGCACCAAATTCCTCTGAGTTATCATTGTTTTCACTTTTTAAATAGACATCAACATTTCTAGTTTGATTTTTGTAGTGAATACGCCGACAACAAATACAAACACAGTTTGGTTTTTCAGAACAAATTACCTTAAACGTTGTAATTACTTCTACAAACTTCTCAGTAGTACAGTCATCCACCTCCTTTTTCAACACCTACACTTATCAAATTCTCAATTTGTGTACACTCTTCCCCAGTAATAAAGAAACAAAACTCTATATCATCACAAACTTTTTTTTTTTTACATCAGATACTATCCCATGCAAAAGAGCAGTGTTTATTTCACTTAAAAATAATGCAGGAGGGGCGTGGCTAGCAGCTGACGATGGCGGCAGCCTAGAAGGAGAGCTCCGTGATTGAAGCGGCTCCCAGACAAATCCGTACATTTATCCGTTGGCAGAATTTCCCAGGCGAGAAGGCAACGAAGCCCAGGACCAGGCGGCAGCAAATCGGATCGGCGGGACCTCAATCCGAGGTCGGGAAGTAAAGTTTTTGGCAGTGCCCCGAGCGGGCCTGTGTGCGACATCCGGACCGGGGAACAGAGTGCGCGGCGTCCTGGCAGGAAGTGGCCCGTGTCGGGCAGTGATTTACCGGAAGTGCCCGGCCGCGGAGAGCGACAGCCACACCGAGACCGAGGCATCCAGCCTCCGTCACCAGACTTCGGGGGCCCGATCTGCCTGGCGAGGGGCCGTCTGAGGTGAGAGAGACAAGAACCCAGACGCCCGGCGAAGACGGAGGCCGGCGCTCAGAGTGGCGGCATAGGGACCTGGGACTGCCATCTTGAGCAGCAGCGACCAGAGCGCAGGGACTGGCGGCGGAGGAACCGCGCTGCCTAATCGACCACACAGCGGCTCCCCCCTGCCGACCGGAGAGCCCGGATACGAGACGAACCTACGGACGCCCCCGCCCGGAATGGGCTCTGAGAACAGTTGAGCATCCACGCGGGGCACTCATCTTCAGGGTCATTTTTGGACCACTTGAACCACCTTGGTCCCCAGCCTGGTGGCCATCTACTCTTGGAGCTCTCCCAACTCCAGTGGCTAAGGTCAGAAATTTAGGAGTCACCTTTGACGATGCTCTCATTTTCATAGACCATGCGAATAAAGTAGCATCAACGGCACACTATAAGCTACGCATGATCAAGAAAATAAGTCCGTTTTTACCAGCAGCTGCCATTAAAACTCTGGTTAGCTCCCTGGTTCTATCGGCCCTTGACTACTGCAATGGCTTATTTTTAAACACTCAGGCCAGGGTCCTTAAAAAGTTGCAGTCGATACAAAATGCTGCTGCCCGTCTACTCTCCGGACTCCCAAAATTTGCGGCAATATCAGGAACAATAAAAGATTTACATTGGTTGACCATTCACAATAGGATTAAATTTAAATCCTTATGTTTAGTCTACAAGTCCTTAAACAACAGAGGTCCCCAATTTTTAAAGGACCAGTTGGTTCGATACCTGCCCCCTAGACAGCTCCGGTCCTCCAATCTCAATCAACTCATGGTCCCTCGGTCCAAAACAGTCTCATGGGGTGATCGTCGTTTCTTTACAGCGGCACCTAAACTATGGAACACCTTGCCCCAAGATATTAGATTAAGCCCATCACTCCTGCAGTTTCGCAAGAAACTAAAGACATGGTTGTTTAATCAATAATGGTTATCTCTGAATCTACTTGGACACTACAGGCCGCACTGATCAATAATTCTGCAAATCTCAGCGCCAAGACGCCCTCGGGTATAGGCCGCGCTTTATAAATGATAAATGATAAACATAAACATTACAGTAAGACCTGCCTGGCGATAACTTGAGCCCCCCATCAACATCAGGGGACCCAAGCAATAGCTCCAGCGGACACGAGAAAGGGGCGTCACACGCAGTACCAGAGGGGGACAGAGGAAGTTCTTCCTGGGCGGCACCATTCGGTTGCCTGCCCCACAAAATAGTCCGAGACTCGACTGGCAGCCTCCGAACACCGAACAACAGGGACCCGTTCCTATCTGCTATCGTTACTGACCGTAGGAACCAAAATACATCTCAAGGGCTACACCTACCCCCAGAACACAACGCAGGCCCAGGGACGACCCCCGGTAGCTGTCTGGGAAGATAGTTCAGTCCAGACGACACCAAGATGGCCGGCAAGGGGCCTAAAAACGTGGCGGCACAATCGCGCCTGGACCGGTTCGCTTATGATAAACCCGGCTCTCCCTCGCAGGAAGCCAAGTCACAATCGAGCAAGACAGCCGAAGTGACCGGTGGCAAGAAGGCGACCATTGACGACGTCATGCGGGCCCTCACGCAAGTACAAGCCACGGTGGGGTCGATCTCAGCCGAGATCACACTTATAAGGGCGGACTTTCATAAAATGACAGAAAAGGTGAACAATATGGAGGTGGTGACCAAATCCTTGGTTGAAGACGTCTCGGAACTCCAGATTAGTATGGAACGCATCTCAAAAGAGAATAAGGAACTGCGCGACAAGCTCGATGACCAGGAAGGGCGCTCGAGGCGGAACAACATCCGTATAATAGGTGTACCAGAATCGGAAGACACGAGGGCGATGGACCTATATGTGGAGAACCTAATCAAAGAGACCCTAAAGCCCAAAGGACTCTCCGCCTTCTTCACAGTGGAGAGGGCGCACCGGGTGCCGGGGGACGCCACAAGACGGGCGCTAACCCCAGACCGATCATAGCGAGGCTCTTCAATTTCAGGGATCGAGACGCAATCCTACAAGCGGCAAGGAACTCGCCCCCCATTAAGATCCAGAACGCGACACTGGCGTTCTTTCCTGACTATACGGCCGAGGTGGCACGGAGGAGAAGAACCTTTTTTGAAGTCAAAAAAGAATTAAGAGCCAGAGAAATCCCGTACTCAATGCTTTTTCCGGCCAAGCTTCGGGTCGTGGCCGACAACAAAACTTGGTTTTTTGACTCCCCGGAGGTGGCGCAGGATTGGCTAGAGGGATGGAGGACGGCGGGCCTCCCTCGTCGCTCCAATAGACAGAACAAGCACCGTACTGCTGGCTCCCGACAGGGCTCACAAGCCAACGACGAAGATGCAGAGTTACATTCCCCTTTGTCCGACCGTCATGAGGACAGTGCAGATGGAGAACAATAAGTCACTGCTAAAGTCTGGTTGAACTGATGAAGACGAAGGCAGGCAACGCCGCCTTGGACACTGGGCGGAAGGGCCTCCGCAGCTGAGGAAGGGGGCCGCTGACCACGGAGAAGCCTTCACCCCAGCGAGCAAGTACTATGTTATGGGTTGGGTTCAGGCACTCTGCTGAGTTGGGGGGGCGGGCAGTTCTGAGTCCGTTGAGCAGGGGGGCAGGGAGGGGGGGAGTTAGGGGTAGGATGGGGTTTTGGTTCTTAGTCTCCACACAGGGGCAGGGTAGCTACGATGGGGCACACGAGCATAAAAGGGTACAGTCACGATGCAACAAGCAGGGTCACTACACGGCCCTCCTGGTCATCCACGAGCACAAGTTTCCAGTCCGCACACCCAAACATGATGGGGGAGGACACTAATGTAGGGCAGACGTCCCCGCTACGCCTCATGTCCTGGAATGTGAGGGGTCTAGGCGACAAAGTTAAACGAGGGCTGGTCCTGCAAAGTATAAAAAGGTTGAATCCCGCCCTGGTCCTACTGCAGGAAACACACCTCACCGGCACAGCTACGAAGGCCCTAGACAGGAAAGGATACAGCATGGTGGTTCACTCTGAGTTCACGAAGGGGTCCAGGGGCACCGGGATTTTAATTCCTCGCTCATCCAGGTTCATAACCCAATCAATTGCAGTAGACACACAGGGGCGCTTTGCAGCGATACATGGACAATGGGAGGGAAAGCCGCTTAACGTGGTCTCGGTGGAATATATGATTTTTCAACTAATACAAGTTCCACGCATGGCATTACCACGCGAATTTTACATCGCAAGTGGCTTTACCACGCTGGAATTGACAACGAAGGATTGTACCACGGTAGAAACGTCTTACCTGCACGTCTTTCTCCTGCAGCCCCTTACTTCCATCTACCATGGAAACAAGCGTCAAAACACGTCTTCTAAAATAAAAAAAGGACTGTTTTTTTTTACGTACACTCCACGTCTTTGGGGGAGGGTCATTCCTTTTTCTTCATCAATACCACAGAGCGTTTTTTTTTTAATCTAACTCGCTCGCTCGCTTGTTATTTTTTGGGGGGGAGACCCCCCCAGCCCCCCTCCCAACCCTCCCCCAGCCCCCCCAGCACGACTGGACGGAATACCACGTCTCCCCCCAACCCACGCTGAACGTTTTTTCGTGGTCAAGACGATCGTTGAAGGCTCCCTCGTTGAAGAGACGTTTGCGGGGTAAGTGGATCGTTTAAAACGTCAAGCGTGGAAAAGACATCGTTGTAAATGATGTTTCCCGTCTCGGTGTACATCCCGCCGGCACTACACACCATAGCTTTCCCGGAACTAGGAAAATTTTTGTTAGACCTTCCAAAAGGGGATCTTGTAGTGGGTGGTGATTTTAATGCAGTGGCACAAGACTCCCTGGATCGCCACCCAGTGCGTACACAAACACCGGGGCCCTCCAGATTGCATGACTTCATGGAAGCGCAGGGTTTAGTAGATATATGGAGGCGGCTCCACCCAGTTGACCGGCAATACACGTACTACTCGGCAGTTCACGACAGCCTATCGCTGATAGACTATTTCCTGACACTGGGAGGGGGTCTCCTTACTTTCACTGATTCTCAGATTAGACCGAGAGGGGTCTCCGATCACTCCCCGCTTACACTGACTCTGTCCAGTCAGGTACGGACCCGTAGACGAGTTTACCCTATTTACCCGGGTTACCTTAGGGAGCCGGGAGTAGCCAAGGCCTTGAAGAAATGTACACGATCTTACCTCGCAGAGAACGTGGGATCAGTGGAGTCGCCTACAATCCTTTGGGAGGCCTACAAGACAGTTCTCCGCGGGCAGGCGATTTCAGTGATCGCACAGCACAAGCACACACAACGTCAGGAGCTGATAGATCTAGAGGAACAACTTGATAAGGCAACACAGGAACACGAAGGGAACCCGACTGGGGACACCCAGCACGCGCTCCGACTGGCCCAGCAGCGGCACACTGACTTTCTGCGCCGCAAAGTGCGGGACAATATGTCCGCGACTACGAGCAGGGTGTATGACATAGGCGATAAGGCGGGGAAGCTCCTGGCGTGGTTGGAAAAGGCACGGGGAGGCCAGAGGGCCATATTGCAATTGAGGGACCCTGAGGGGGAGATACAAACCGGTCCGGCACAAATAGTGGAACTCCTGGCAGACCATTTCCACTCCGTATACTCCCCTGAATATGAGGTCACACGGGAAATGGCGGAGGGCTCTCTTGTAGGAGTGCAGACCCGCACTCTCTCCCCAGACCAACGGGACGAGCTCGACTCCGATCTGACGGCGGATGAAATACAGATAGCTATAGCAGCACTACACCCCGGGAAAGCACTAGGCCCCAATGGTGTGCCAATCGAATGGTACAAACTCATGTCCGAAACGCTGTCCGCGCCATTGCTCGACATGTTTCGGGAGTGTCGGGAACAGGGGCGACTGCCTCCTGATCAGCGCACGGCTACAATCGTCGCGATACCTAAGCCCGGCAAACCCCCTGAGGAGTGCGGATCGTACCGCCCGTTCTGAAAAACCAAACTGTGTTTGTATTTGTTGTCGGCGTATTCACTACAAAAATCAAACTAGAAATGTTGATGTCTATTTAAAAAGTGAAAACAATGATAACTCAGAGGAATTTGGTGCTTATTTGTTAGTGGAAGGTCGTTTTGAGTTGGGTAGTGATCAATGCATTTGTAAATATTGTTATAGCAAACTAGAAGAATAAAATGCCAGCTAGAGCTATACATAATAACCTAGAGTTGGTCTATTCTGATTCAATCTGTGCACCCGTTTCAGACTATTGTTCGTATGGAGCCTAAAACAGGGAAACTTCATTTAATTCCTGCTTTTGCTTTTTCTTTAAAAAGCACTGTTTCTTTTCTTCTTTTCTCTTTGTCATGGTAGATCTTTCTTAATAATAATGAAGAATATCTGAAAAAAAGAATAGTAAAAATAATGTAATATAATTAAAACAATTATATAGAAATATTAAGAAATACCTTCTATTTAAAAGCTACAAACAAATACATATAGGGTTTTCGGAATATGGTCACAATTACACATGAGCTCAAAATAAGTGAAGAGGGGTGCAGAAACAGTACTGTCTGAATGATAAATGCACTGAATATCTACTGCCTGCATCAATAAAAAGAGAGTATGGCAACTACTTTGGTGTTTTTATAATTGCATGAGAGGAATACAGAAATTTACAAGAGAGGTGCAGAAAGAAGCAATAGTAGTGCAAAAGAAGTAACACAGATGCAAATAGAAGCAAATGAGGTACAGAAAAAGGCAAGATAACTGCAGAAAGAGGCAAGAGAGTTGCAGAAACAGGCAAAAGAGGTACAGAAAGAGGAAACAGGTGTGCACAGTAAAGCAACAGAGGTGCAGAAAGAGGGAAGAAGGGCGCAGAAAAAGGGAAGAGGGGTGAAGAAAATTAAAACATAGGTGCAGAAAGAAGATAGAGTAGTGCAGAAAGAACCATCATAGTTGCAAAGAGAGGTAAGAGGGGTACATAAAAAGGCAAGTGAAGTGCACAATGAAGCAAAAGAGGTGTAGAAAGAACCAACAGAGCTGTAAAAAGAGACAACAGGAGTGCAGAAAGGGGTAGGAGATCTGCAGAATGAGGCAAGAGGGTTACAAAAAGAGGCAGAAGGGGTGCAAAAAGAGGAACAGAGCTGCAGAAAGAAGCAACAGAGGTTTGCGAAAGACACACGAAGGGTGCAAAAACAGACAAGATAGCTGAACAAACAAGGAACAGAGATACAGAAAGAGGCAAAAGCGGTGAGAAACATGGAAGAGAGGTGTAGAAAGACACAAGAGAGTTCCACATAGAGGGAACAGGGGTGCTGAAATAGTTAAAAAGGGTACAGACAGAAGCAAGTGATGTACAGAAAGAGTGATTAAAGCACTGCATATGTAACACCTGCATCATTGTAAAAGTGTAGGATGAGCACTTGGGTGTTTTTATAAGTGTATGACAGTTGGGCCTAGCCAAATATAAAGCAGCACACTATTACATAACAAATTATCCCCATATTGTTAGAAGCACGCATACATATGTGTCTACCTAACCATATAATCATGATATCAAAAACAAATGTTTATACAATATTTTAGAAATATAGTAAAACATAGAAACTGAGACATGTACTAGGTCTGAGTGATTCTCAAATTTTGTGAGTAGTGCTTGGTTGATTGATTGATTGAGTGCAAGGGTAGTCACCGGGTAATTTCAGGAGAAGATGCATAGTGACTAGCTAATTGCATGAGTGCAAACATACATATTGACTGCATGGATAAGTGTATAAATAGCACCTGAAGGGACCAGTGAGTCATTGACTACTGCCTAGGTGAATAGATGAATACAAATGAAGTGCATGGGTGATTTTACGATTGCAAGGGTAGTGTGTAGGTTATTACATGACTGCATAGGTCCAGCCTGCATGATTGCATGACTGTAGGGAAAGTACATAACTAGAGCCTGGATGATTACATGCCTGCAAGGGTAATATCTGGTGATTACTGAAGTACATAGGAAGTGAGTGGATGATGTTATAAGTTCATAAGTACCGCCTGGGATATTACTGAACTACTAAGATACTGAGTGACTGATTACAGGAAGGCAAAGGTAGTGACTTGGTGATTTTAAAATTACATGAGTACTTTGTGAGTGATTACATGACTACAAGAAGAGTGCGTATGTGATTGAAAGAGTACAAGGGGAATAAAGGACAACATGGGTAACACATCAGCGATTGCATGACTGCAGGGATAATGTCTGGAGATTTACATGACTACATAGCAAGTGACTGGGTGATTTTATAAGTGCATGTGAACTTCTTGGGTGATTGCAGGAGTACCGAGGTAGGGTCTGAGTAAATAAAAGACTGCAAAAGTAGTTCCTGGGTGATTTCATAACAGCATGACAACTGGCTGAGTGATTACAAGAGTACAAAGGTGGTGCCTCCGTGATTCAAGGAGTGCAACAGCAGTGCCTGAGTGATTATATAACTACATGAGTTATACCTTAGTGATTTCATAAATGCATATATAGTGCCTAAATGATTGCATCAGTGCAGCAATAATGCCTGAGTGATTACAGCACAGCATACGTAGCCCCTGCATCATTGTAAGACTGCATGGTGAGTACTTGGGTGTTTTTATAAGTGCATGACTGTTGGGCCAAGTCAAATTTAAAAGCAGCAGACTATTACATAACTCAACTATAAGTCTCCCCATATTCTTAAAATCATGTGTACATATGCGTCTACCTTTCCAAATCATCATGATGTCTAAAAGAAATATGTATACAATATTTTTGAAATATAGTAAAACATAGAAACTGAGACATGTTCAAGATCTGCCTGAGTGATTCCAAAACTCTATGTGAGTAGTGCCTTGGTGATTGTATGAGGGCAAGGGTAGTCACTGGATAGTTGCAGGTGAAGACGGATAGTAACTAGCTGATTGCATGAGTGCAAACATACAGATTGACTGCATGGATAAGTGCATAAATAGCACCTGAAGGGATCAATGAGTCATTGACTACTGCCTAGGTGAATAGATGGCATCAGTGATTCTACTACTGCAAGGGTAGAGTGTAGGTTATTACATGATTGCATAAGTCCAGGCTGCATGATTGTATGACTGTAGGGAAAGGATATAACTATACCCTGGATGATTTCATGCCTACAAGGGTAATATCTTAATATCTGGGGGATTACTGAAGTACCTAGGAAGTGAGAGGATGATTTTGTAGGTTCATGAGTACCGCCTGGGTTATTACTGAACCACTGAGATACAGCGTAACTGATTACAGAAGGGCAAAGGTAGTGACTGGGTGATTTTAAAGACATATGAGTACTGCCTGAATGATTGCATAACTACAAGAAAAGTGTGTATGTGATTGAAAGAGTACAAGGGGATTAAAGGACTACATAGATAACATCACATTGATTGCATGACTACAGGGAGAATGGCTGGGGATTGACATGACTACATAGCAAGTGACTGGGTGATTTTATATGTGCATGTAAACTTCTTGAGTGATTGCAGGACTAGTGAGGTAGAGCAGGAGTATATAAAATACTGCAAAAGTAGTGCCTGGGTGATTTCATAACAGCATGATTACTGGCTGAGTGATTACAAGAGTACATAGGTGGTGCCTCCGTAATTCAAGGAGGGCCTCAGTGGTGTCTAGGTGATTCTATAACTACATCACTTATACCTTAATGATTGCATAGATACATAGATAGTGCCTAAATGATTGCATCAGTGCAAAGGTAATGCCTGAGTGATTACAGGACTGATTACGTAGCGCCTGCATCATTATAAGACTGCATGGAGAGTACTAGGGTGTTTTTATAAGTGCATGACAGTTGGGTCTAGACAAATATAAAGCAGCACACTATTACATAACTCAACTATAAGTCTCCCTATGTTGTTAAAAGCACACATGCATGTGTCTACCTTTCCAAATCCTCATGATATCTAAAACAAATATGTATACAATATCTCTGAAATATAGTCAAACATAGAAACTGAGACATGTACAAGATCTGCCTGAGGGATTCCAAAACTCTCTGTGAGTAGTGCTTGGGTGATTGTATGAGTGGAAGGATAGTCACTGGATAATTGCAGGAGAATATGGATAGTAACTAGCTAATTGCATGAGTGCAAACATACATATTGACTGCATGGATATAAATAGCTCCTGAAGGGATCAATGAGTCATTGACTACTGCCTAGGTGAATAGATGAATACAACAGAAGGGCATTGGTGATTCTATGACTGCAAGGGTAGTGTGTAGGTTATTACATAACTGCATAGGTCCAGCCTGCATGATTGCATGACTGTAGGGAAAGTACATAACTATACCCTGGATAATTACATGCCTACAAGGGTAATATCTGGTGATTACTGAAGTACATAGGAAGTGAGTGAATGATTTTATAAGTTCATAAGTACCGTCTGGGATATTACTGAACTACTAAGATACTGAGTGACTGATTACAGGAAGGCAAAAGTAGTGACAGGGTGATTTTAAAAGTACATGAGTACTTGGTGAGTGATTACATGAGTGCAAGAAAAGTGCGCATGTGATTGAAAGAGTACAAGGGGTTTAAAGGACAACATGGGTAACACATCAGTGATTTATGACTGCAGAGATAATGGCTGGAGATTTACATGACTTCATAGCAAGTGACTGGGTGATTTTATAAGTGCATGTGTACTTTTTGGGTGATTTCAGGACTACTGAGGTACAATATACCCAAACGCAAATAAGGAATTCTTCACATATCTTTACTAAAAGTTTCACCATATTACTAAAAGCATACATAAATATATCTGGATCATAACACTATCCAAATCTTAAAAATTCAAAGAACGAACTTACAATTTCAACCAAACATCTAAAATTATGCGGCATCTTTCAACTATACCTTTCAACAGTCTAAAAAAAGAAGCCTAATTAATAACACCATATATCAGCATCTTTGAAATTACACTTTTATACTGCATCTTCACCTTTCCATCTAAGATTATGCAGCATCATTCAACTAAACTTTTGTACAGACTAGAAAAAATAAGTCTAATGAATAAAACCTTATATGAGCATCTTTCAAATCACGCTTTTGAGCTGCATCTTCACCATTCTATCTCAAATTATGCAGCATCTTTCAACTATACCTTTCAACAGACTACAAAAAAAACCTAATTAATAACACCTTGTATCATCATCTTTGAAACCAAAAATGTACTTCACACACAAATCTATCTAACATTATGCAGCACCATTCAACTATACCTTTGTACAAACTAGAAAAAAGAAGCCTAATTAATAATACCTTATGTGAGCATCCTTCAAAGCACAGTTTTGTGCTGCATCTTCACCATTCTACTAGTACTCACACTCTTGACCCTACCACATAAAAAGCAACAACAGCTCTTTGTTATGCATCATGCACCTTAAAATGTATGACATATGAAAATACATATACAAGTAGAAACATACATGAGACAGAAGGCCATGCACACCTTAATATTTGACAGAGTCCACCTCCAAATTTAAAGGAACAGCTTACATTATGCAGTATATTACAAATATACATATCCACACACTAAAACAAACCACCATAATCAGTAATCCATATTCCAATATACACATAATACTATTCAAAATCTATTCCAAACAACATATATAACTACAATAAAACAAACTATAATACACATATCTACATTTAATAATTTATTTCAAACATCTAAGTTAATGAATAATTTTTTACAATTTGAAATAAAGCTAACACATAATACACCTCACAAATTTATAACTCACCTTCCAAATTGATTTGTAGAATATGAAATACCAGAAACTCACAAAGGATTTTCATATGCACACAATCAATATCATGCACTGCTCTCAGCAAGGCAAAATCAGTAATGGCAAAGCTTCCCTCTCTTTCTCCACACAAATACATGCAAGTGACTAATCACATTCCTTCTTACATTATTTCAAATTCTAAAACACAGTACTATTGGTTAGATATATTAACCCTTACCATCTGACTTCTAAAATTACTCTAGAACCTTCTGGAATTTTTATGAAGTCGCGATTCCACCATGCACCAACGCGATGGAGCCGTAAATCCATACAGGAGTTCAAAAATATATTACAATAACTTTACCACTATTTTTAAATAACACACCACTTCTAAAGATAATACTGACATGGGAAATGTCACTGTAATAACATATTACTTATATATAAATTACAAATTCAAATTTTAATGCCACAGTTAAGCTTCACACCTACCCCCATTATGCCTAATGTGAGTTTCCATAGTAACAGTTTATGGAACACTGAACTTAACTGACAGGTCACAAGTTCACCATATTTAGAAGCTCACCAAACAATGTTGCAAATGCGCAACAGCAGGTACGGTTGTCTTTCCAAAAAATGACCATATCCTAAATATGTACCTTTCAAATATTTCTTACTAACCAATAAGAAACATACTTAAAAAAAAGTAAAATACAACCTATTTTTAAATGTGCAATGTTCTTAAACAGCCAATCAATGCTCTGCTTTTTAAAAAAAACAGCATCTCCCCCACCATTTTACATAACTCTCATTTTACCAACTGACTACCACAGCTACAGACATCTTTTCATTACTTTCACATCCCTTCAAGATGCTTTCAGTGTGGATTATTGGACACAGCTATGTTTTCTGGTGCAAAAGGTATGGAGAACGCAGAGGTATTGACAAAGACCTAGCTTTGCAAAATGTGAACATTAAATGGATTGCGTAGAGAGGGTTAAAGTGGCACCAATTAATGCCTTTGGTTAAAACCTTTCTACATCTCCAACCCTTTGACCTCATGATTGTGCAGGGTGTTGGAAATGACTTAGGCATATTAACTGGGGTAGGTCTGGAAATGCTAATGAAGGACATCTTTGCACAATCGATGTTCTTTTTTTTCAATTTCAAATCTTTATTTCGATCATAAAAGATCATAAAAGATGTTCCTTTTACCTCAAACTGTCTTTGTATACTCTAACATATGCCAAAGACAGAAATGAAAGTGGTCAAATCAATTCTGTCCACAGATTAAGAAAGCTAGAAAAAAATTCAATAAAGCTGTTTCTGATTACCTCAGAGACCATAGCATGGGCCCCATATATAACAACAATCTACGTTTTGATATGGATGGAATCCAGAGGAGTGATGGAGTATATTTCACAGATCAGGAAATCAGACTCTTTCTCAACAACCTAAAGCTCTGCATCAGCACTTACATGTAGCTACAACAAATCCACAATGAAAACAAGGGCTCTTTTTAGAGCCACCCTATAAAATAATACTGATTATAATTTTTAAACACATACTTTTTTTGGGGGGGGGATTTGCGCACCCAACGTGAATTCACACAAAAAAAGCACAAACTCAATGTACTTTACCACAACACACTTTTCAACTCTAAATATTAAATACAATTTTTGTATATTATTAACAACTTAATTAATTGTGATATTGTCACTATCTTCAAGCACAATACCTATTTCAAGCAACTTCACAAACACAACACTTCCTTCTATATTATATACTACTTAATTATTTATTTGAGATGAATTTGCGACTGCAGGACAACGTTGAAGTTGAAGTTGAAGTTGAGTGCATTTGTAGAGCGCAATAACTCCAGGCGGTTTCATGGTGCTATGACTAGAGCCTAGGGAGGAGAAGGGAGTGGAAAAGGAGAAGGGGACATGACCGGTTATTGCAGAGGAAAAGCTGGGGAAAAGAGATGAGTTTTAAGGGCTTTGCGGAAATCCGTATAGTTAGACATGGGCCGGATGGTAAAAGGGAGGGCGTTCCAGAAATTGGGGGCAAGAATGGAGAAACGAAGGCCCTCGTGCTTTTTCCTCTTGAAACTTGGAACCACCAGGAGAGCTTGGGTTGAAGAGCGAAGGCTCCTGTTGGGAAGATAAGCCTGGATTTTAGAGTTGAGAAACCCAGGAGCAGAGCCTGCAAGGGCCATAAAGGTAAGGCAACCCAGCTTAAAAAGGGAGTGCTGGGAAATGGGGAGCCAGTGGAGGGATTTAAGAAGAGGGGTGACACGATGAAACTTGGGGAGCCTATGGATAAGGCGGGCCGCTTGGTTCTGGATGAGTTGGAGGCGCCGAAGTTCGTACGCCGGAATCCCTACATAAAGGCTGTTGCGTAGTCTAGGCGAGAGACAATCATGGCCATGATGTTGATTTTGAGGGCGTCAGCGGAAAAAAAGCGAGAGATTTTCCGGATGATGCGGAGGGACAAGAAGCAGGACGAGATGACGGCGCTGATCTGAGGGCGCATTGTTAGGTCTTGACTAATTAGGATGCCCAGGGTTTTTGCTTTGATGGAAGGTGAAGGGGGGGACCAAGGGCAGGGGGTCAGAAGGCAGAAGACCAGGGGCTGGGGAGGCTGCCAGTGAGTATGTGTTCGGTTTTGTCCGGATTTAATTTTAGATGGTTATGGTTCATCCAGTCAAAAATGAAGGTCAGGACATTGCAAAGGTTGGACCTGGAGTGATGGGAAGGGGCAAGATTGAAGATGAGCTGGAGGTCGTCCACATAATTGTAAACTGACACCTCCATATTTTGTAAGGCAGAAATGAGAGGGTGGATATTAAGATTAAAATGAAGAGGGGAGACGGAGGAACCCTGGGGGACCCCACAGGTGACCGGGCAGGGAGGGGCAGAGTAGCGGTCAAGATGAACAGCTTGTGTCTGATCTCTTAGGAAAGAGGTAAGCCAGGCCAAGGCAGTCCCCCGGATACCGGCGCCCTCGACACGGTCGAGAAGAATGGAGTGGTCGACTGTGTAGAAGGCGCCGGACAAATCAAGGAGAACCAGGACCCGGGAGGAGTTGGAGTCCGCACACTGCCTAAGCTCGTCCAGGACCGAGTGGACGACGGATTTCGTTGAGTGTACTGGACGGAAGCCGGCTTGTTGAGAGGCTAAAAGATGGTTGTCCTCAATGAAGGTCGAGAGGCAGGAGGTGATGTGGCACTCGAGTCTTTCCTAAAAGCGGAAGTAAAGAGATGGGACAAAAGTTAGAGGGGAAGATGGGTCAGTTCCCGTTTTTTTCAGAATGGGGGTGATGATGGCGGATTTGAGAGCAACCGGGTCAATGCCCTGATGGATGGATGTGTTTAGGAGGGTAAGCGGGGGTTCAGGATAATAAGAGAAGACTTCCTTCAGTATACGGGCAGGACAACAGTCCAGGGGAGACCCTGATTTGACTTTCTTGAGTAGGGTGAGAAAGGTCTCCTTAGATATTGAAGGAAACTTGTCAAGAGACGCGGATGGAGGGGGGAGGGATGAAGGAAGGGGAAGGCGAGGGTATGTTGTGCTTGATAACAGCTATCTTCTCGATAAAGTAGCTGTTTAAAAAGTTGCAGAGAAATTGAGAGGGAGCAGGTTTGGGTAAGACTCTGTCTGCGGCTGCTAGATTGTGTATAATGGAGAAGATTTCCTTGGGTTTGTTGCTTGCAATGAGGATTTTGGCCGAGAAGTGCTCAGTTTTGGCCGACAAAATAGCTGTTTTATAATTACGAAGGAGGGCGGAGTATTGAGATTTGAGGGTGGGGCAGTAACTACGCCTCCAGTGGCGTTCAGCCTGCCTTAATGAGAGTTTGAGGGTTTTGAGGTCATCAGTGAGCCATCTGTTGGCCTCATGACGGCGGCAGGACTTGACAAGTTTGAGGGGGGCAGCAGCATCACAGGATGCCGAGAGCCAGGAGTTGACTGTGGCAGCTTGGGAGTCTGGGGAGGAGTCCTCTGAGAGGGGGAGTGAGGCTGCGAGGGAGGAGCACAAGGCGGGCATGTCCAGACGGTTCTAGTTACGAAGCCAAATGTTTTTTTGGGGGGGTAGTTTTTTAACAGCTCCAAGATTGAGGGAGAAAGAAATAAGCGAGTGGTCGGACCAGATACCGGGGAAGATAGTCAGAGACGAGGTGGAAATGTTAAAAGACCAGATATGGTCCAGGGTGTGACCGCCTGAATGTGTGGGGAGATGTATCAGGGGAGTGAGATTAAGACAGCAAAGAGATTCAGTAAAATCTTTGGACGTGAGGTCTACACGGGGGTCATGGGGCCAGAAATTGAAATCTCCCAGGATTCGCACCGAAGAACTGTTGACCACAAGAGTGGCCATCAGTTCTTGAATAGCTGTAATGAAATGAGGCATTGCCTGAGGGGGGCGATAGAGTAGTACGCAAGTGAGAGGGGCAGCAAGATTGACTGAGCGAGCCACCAGGAAATCAACTGAGGCGATCGGGGGGTGGGGCAGGAGTTGAAACTGGAATTTGGAGTGGACGAACATGGCTACTCCGCTACCAGTTTTCCCATCTGGTCGGTCGGCACGGAGGGCATAATAGGAGTCGGGCAGAGTCGCCAGGACATCAGGCAGTGAGTACGGGGAAGTATCAAGTTTCGGTGAGGAATAAAAAGTCCGGTTTTGCAGAGGTCAAAAGATTGAACAGCTCGAGTTGGTGCTTAACCGCCGAGTGGGTGTTTAGTAATATGGCACTAGCCGGAACAGTGGTGGGGGTCACGGAAGGCTGCGAGGAGTGCCCAGGTGGTGCAGGTAGTTGCACTGGAGTGAGAATAGGAGAGGAAATGCCAAGATGACAGCTGCGTGCCTGGGTGAAGGGGCTAATGCCCCAATTACCCTGGCAGGCATGGAGTTGAACCGATGTATAGGGTAAAATTTGGGCATTATGACAGGCCCCAGGCCCCGGTCGGGCGCAGACGGGCTTGCCTTTGGCACGCCTTAAGGGCGCCGCCGGCGCGCCCGCTGTGCGCGGCTGCCACACGGCCGGGAGTGAGGACACATCAAACGTTTCATAGGGGAGCCTCGATGAGCGCTGCGCTGGAGTCGCAACTCCAAATTTTATTGAAAAAAAAATGATCCACTTCCATTATTTTGTATTCCCCCTGGGGACCCGATCCCCCAGGGCATGGTCTATTTTTTATATTAAAAGAGAAATAGGGGAGGGGGGCATGTGTCCCCCCTCCCCAGGCCAATTTCGGACCCGGGGACCCCACCCCCCGGGCCCGGACATTTTTCTTTTTAAATAAAGAGGAGGGAGGCCATGTGGCACCCCTCCCACGCCAATTTTGGCCCAAGGTACCCCATCCCCCGGAGCTGGCCATTCACGTTTTTCTTTTAATTAGGGGGGAGGGGGGCCAACCCCTCCCGAGCCACTTCTGGCCCTGGGGACCCCATCCTTTGGGGCCTGGCCTCACAATTGGGGACCGAGGGGGAGCCCCAATGTCCCCACAGTCCCTCTGGCTCTCGCCTCCTGCTGGAGCCGGCATTGCTTTTGGACAAGGGGAGCGGCTGACATGCAGTCCCCCTTGAGCAAAAGCAATCTTCTTCTGGTTTTGGTAGCAAGAGCAGCTTTTCTGCTCTCACGTCCAAAAACCAAAGCAGGAGTTTTCTATGACAGGGCAGGAGGCGTGCTCCCGCCCTGCCATAGCAAACAGCAATGTCCTGGGTGTGGGTATCCTGGGATGTTTCAGGAGCCGGCCCTGGGGGGGGGCGGGTGGCCCCAGGGCCACCCACCAAGGACTCCAGGATGGGGCCACATTGCCCCCTCCCTTCATTTCTCAATCCCCTGGGAGGTGGTGGTCCCCGGGAATTTGAATATTTAGTGCCCCGGGGAGGGGGTGGTCCCTGGGATGTGTGGGGAGGCTCGAGGCCCCCCAGAAAGATCTTTCAAAACAGAAAACAGTCCCCAGGGCTGCGGGGTGCCACTTGCCCTCTGCGTTTAATTGCAAAGCCCCGGGAAGTGGTGGTCCCTGGAGTGTGTTGGGGGCTGCGTGCCCCCAAAAATTATAAATGAATCCCCAGGGAGGTGGCGGTCCCCGGGGCTGCAGGGGCCCACCCGCAGGACCCCGCTATAGAAGGTGGGATTGCCCCCAAGGCCTGGCCCACCTGGGGGCTTGACTATAATGAAGCACTTTGTTTGTTTTATTTTCTCAGAAGGATTGCATTTTGCCATTTAAAAAAAGAAAATGCTTTTTTTTGGCCTTTGGGGTCCATGTGGGACCTCCTGAGCAGGCCTTTTTTTTTTACTCTTTTCTTGTGACTCGGTTACCGAGTCACAAGATGGCTGCCAACACTTCCTGGTTTGTAGTGTTGGCAGGCAATCAGAGTGAAGCTCGTGCACGGTGGAGGAGTCACGACTCCTCCTCCTCGGTGCTCAGATATCGATATTTTTATTACATTATTGCTTAGCAACTACTAAACTGATTTACACTATTTAAAATAAAAGGGATCTGCCTGAAGCAAGACCTACATTTTTTCCAAATTTGGTGTAATTCCGTTCAGCAGTTCGGGCTGTAGCTTTGTCTATTCAATTTAGGGTCTTTATTTCGATTTTGAACAAATCATAAAAGACATCACCATAAAAAATACATCACAATGTTAAAAGCAACAATATTTGAAATCAAGTAGCAATATTAAAAACAAGATAAAACAGTTAAAACCATTAAAACAAAGTACATGGTTTAGAATAGGAAGGAAGTTCATGTACATAGCAGCAAATTTCCTAGAGAGGGGATAGAGAGGGCTTTCAAATGCATGGGCTATTGGGAAAGTTTCATTGTATTGGCTCTGATTCCCCAGGCCCATCCCAAATACTTTGCCACAGCTACCACTATTGCTTGTTCCGTATCTGTCCTAAGAACCCTCAAGGCTGCCATGGCTACCCTGAACCCCAGGTTTTTACAAATGGGGCTCAACCACCTTAGTCTTGGGTTTCTATAGGATGGGTATACGAAGAAGAAGTGAACAGTTATTTCCAACACTTCAGGACAAAACGGGCAGTCACCTCCGCATCCCCGTTCCCAACTGGCCATAAAAGACCCCAGCGGTAGGGAACCCACCCTGAACTGATGGTATAATTTTCTTTCCAGGGTGTTTGTGATTGAGTCCCAGTACAGCTCAAGGGTCGGGGTCGTTTTAAGCTCTAGGAATCGTGATGTTGAGATGTTATTTCTCTGGGTTAGGCACCGCTGTTCTATGTGGTTCCAATAGGCTTCTTTTAGAGACTTCTTTGACGAAAGACCACAGAAGAAGGGGATTCCCATAGGAACCTCATGCCCATGGCTACTAGGGATAGTTTAAGTTCTTTGAACCACAGAATCTGGTGAGAAGTTGTCATGGACTTAACTTCACTCAGGGCCTGTGCATAATGTGTCAACTCTGGAGTCATCCAGAGTCGACGCCAGTAGGCTATTGGGCGAAATCGAGCATGGTCCCTGATATTCCTGCTGCCTGTGTCGAGGTACAAGGGGGTCAGGGGTGTAGATTTGGGGAGCCCCAGGAATGCTCGGAGAAAGTTATTGTGCGCCACAGCTAAGGGTGATAAGTCACTGAAGCCCCATAGTTCTGCCCCATAGAGAATTGAAGCACCCACTCTATTGTTGTATATTTGAAGTGCGGGTGCAATGGGCTTGGATTTAGATTGCTTATTCTCTCTAAGCAGTACACCCGCCAATTGTGAATGCTTCAAATTCATTACGTCGATATGGGGTTTCCAAGAAAGGTTCTTTCTTATTGTTAAGCTAAGATATGGGAAGGTGTCTATTTGCTCTAGAGGAGCCTGGTGAAGACTAACCCTCCCCCTAACGGCTTTGCTTTTATTAATGACCATGAATTTGGTTTTAGATACGGTAATAACCAAATCCTGGTCTCGGCAAAAAGCCTCAAAGCAATTTAGGGCATCTTGCAGTCCCCTTTGAGTTCTCGACAACAACAGAGTGTCGTCTGCAAACATCAAGAGGGGGATATGCAGCCCCGCAATTCTTGGCGCATCTGTGGGTTGCTTGTCAAAATACTGAGTTACTATGTTGATAAACAAAGAGAATAGTGTAGGGGCCAGGACACACCCCTGCCTGACTCCTGTTCCGACATTGAACTTACTTGTGACATTGCCCTGATTCCCCCATCGTACCTGGGCATAATTTGCAGGGTAGAGCCTAACAATGATGTTCAATAATGCTGGTGAGATACCCAGCAGCCAAAGAGCCTGCCACAGTTTGGCCCGAGGGACCAAGTCAAAAGCTGTTTTTAGGTCGATGAAGGCAGCATAAAGCGACCCTCCTCCCAGGGTAACAATCTTCGAATGGATAGCCGCGAACCTGATAGCCTGATCGACTGTACCAGTGTGGGAGAGAAAGCCGGCCTGCAGGGGTGTCAGGATGGTATTGTTCTCAATCCAAGATTGAAGTCTGCCCAGGACCAGCCTTGCCACCACTTTCTGGATACTGTCGATCAGGCTGATGGGCCTATAGTTGTTAGGGAAGGAACGATCCCCTTTTTTTTAATATTGGGATTATCTCCGCTCCTGCCCATGTTTTTGGGGTGGGTGCTCCGCTAGACACAGCTATGTCTAAAGTTCTTATGAAAATTAACATGGGGAAACACATTTTGGGACCCACTTTTTTCTCGACCGACGCTTGATGAATCACCCCGAAAATTTCAAGACAGTAGCTGACCATAGCAGGCACTCTTTTTTGAAAATTTTGCAAAGATTGGTCAAACGGCGCTAGAGTTATTGGCAAAACAAAAAACGATTTTCCTATGGAAACTAGGTTCTAACTAACTACTGGTGACTGCCAGTAGGTAATAAAAATATTTAGACATATATATACACGCACATATATATTTACATATACATACACACACATTACCTACTGGCAGTGACCAGTAGGTAGTTATATTTAGGACCTAGTTTCCATAGGAAAAGTGTTTGTTCTTTTGCCCAAATCTTTGACGCCGTTTGATGAAACTTCGCGAAAGTTTAAAAACTAATGGGGCGCTCAGGTTAGCTCCTGTCTTGAAAGTTTTGGTGTGATTCGTCATGCGGGGCTGAGAAAAAAGGGGGGGTCCCAAAACGCTTTTCTCCATGTTAATATCCATAGGAAACTGTTGATGCAGCTACAGCCCGAACTGCTGAACGGAATTACAACAAATTGGGCAGAAAGGTAGCACTTGTTCCAGAGTGCACTCTTGTTGTTAAATGGTGTTCAGTAGTTTTTGAGAAATGTTTATATTTACAGATATCCATATTTCACCACGATAGATCTGCGAACCCTCCCGATCTCGTGACTGGGATCTGATTGACTGCCAACAAATCCAAACAGGAAGTGTTGGCAGGCATCTTGTTGGCATGGAAAAAGGTGCAAAATGTAAAAAAGGGGGCAGGGTAGAAACACCCTGACCCCTTAGGCCACCGGGACCAAGAGAGCCAAAAAAGCATTTTTTTATTAAAAGAAATATGAAGCACGGTATCCTGCACCTTGTTTCTGTTAAACCCCGGGTAGGCCGGATCCCTAGGGCATTGGAAACCGCCACCTCCCTGGGGCTTTGATTTTTAAATGAAATATGGGGGGTCCTGCCCCCCATCACTCTGTCCTGGGGACCACCACCTCCCCGGGACTATAGATATTAAATGAGGGTGGCCTTGTGGCCCCCTCGAGGCCCAGGGTCCGCAACCTCCCTGGGACTCTGTTAAAAAAAAATAAGTGGGGGGCTCGAGCTCTCTGCACGGCCCCAGGGACTACCACCTACCTGGGGCTTTTCTCTTGCTTCTTTCTGCACTTTGCTTCCCTCTTTCTGTACCTGTCTTGCTTCTTTCTGCACCTCTCTTGTGTCTTTTCTCACCTGTCTTGATTATTTGGGCACCTCTCTTGCTTCTTTCTGCACCTCTCTTGCCTCTTTCTGCACCTCACTCTGTTCTTTATGCACCTCTCTTGCTTCTTTCTGCATCCCTCCTGCTTCTTTCTACACATCTCTTGCCTCTGTCTGCACCTTTCTTGCTTCTTTCTGCACCTCTCTGCCTTATTTCTGAATCTCCTCCTGCTTCTTTCTGCATCTCTCTTGCTGGTTCCTGTGCCTCTCATGCTTCTTTCTACACCTCACTCTCTTCTTTCTGTACCTCTCTTGCTTCTTTATGACCCTTTCTTGCTTCTTTCTGCACCTCGCTTGCTTCTATCTGCATTTCGCCTGCTTTTTTCCATGTCTTTCTTCTTCTTTCTGCACCTTTCTTCCTCTTTCTGCAGTTCTCATGCTTCTTTCTGCACTTCTCTTGCCTCTTTCTGCACCTCCCCTGCTTCTTTCTAAACCTCTCTTGTGTCTTTCTGCACCTCTCTTGCTTCTTTCTGCACCTATCTTACTTCTTTGTGCACCTCTCTTGCCTCTTTGATCACATTTATGTCACCCCGTTGGTGCAATTGGCGGAGGAGCTGGGGGCCAAAATCATTGACTATGCTGGCGATACCTAGCTGCTGTTTACCTGGGGAAAAAATGAGTATTCCACCTCTCTGGCTCAAAACTGTTTAACGTAAATCTTTCAATGGCTGGCGTCTGCACAATTAACCCCTTGTCTGCTGATGACGGAACCGCTCCGTCATCAGCTGCGGTGGCGCTGTGCTGATGACGGAGCGGTTCCGTCATGGCCCGCTCGCTGCTCATGCGCGGCTCGAATTCCACGCCTGCGCTGAGCGTTCTATTGAGCGGGGCGGGCCGTGACGAAACCGCTCCGTCATAAGCACAGCGCCACCGACGCTGGTGACGGAGCGGTTCCGTCACCAGCATGCGGCCGCCGCGCGGCCACCCCGCCCCCTTAGCACTGCGGTGGAATAGCCGCCGCAGTGAAGGGGTTAAAATGCAACGAGGAGAAATCCTAAATCCTCCTATATGGAAAGTTCCCCCTCCAGTTTTGAGAAACATTCTGGCCATCTGATTCTACTCTGCCAGCTTCTACAGGACAATCCGCCAAGAACTGGAGGGTTTGGTTTTAGGATAATCTCTCGTTTGAGACCCAGATTAAGAAGTTTACTGTATTCTGTTTCGGACTGCTTAAAGCCCTTTGGAATTTTTTTTGTTTTCTCCCTAGAACCGCTAATGAATCGGTTACCCGAGCCATGAACTTATCCTGAGTGAACTCTGCTAATACTTTTGTACGTGGGTATCCCGGGATATCTGCTTAATAGGCTGCAGGTTGTTGAGATTGCAGCAGCCAGGCTTCTTCTTAATGTCCCTGTCAGAAGTAGCGTGCAACACCATCTGCACACCTTGGATTGACTGCCCATAGCCGACCGGGTCAAATTCAAGTCTCTGGTTTTAGCCCACCGCGCCTTGAATGCCTCAGGCCCTATCTATTTACAAAAGCGCTTTTCTTTCTATGCCCTGGGGAGACATCTGTGCTCTTCATCACAACTACTGGCTCTGGTCCCACGCTTCCGGCTGCAAAGGATGGGAGCAGGTTCCCTTGCCTTGAAAGCCACGGTAGCTTGGAATGCGCTGCTGTTTGATCTTTGGAACATACAAGATCCCATTATGTTTAAAAAGAAGCTGAACATCTCCAATTGGGCCCGCTCCTCCCACTTCTCCATCAGTCAACCTGACCGAACCTGAAATAACACCATATTTCTCCATGTCTTTTATTGCCTAGTGATATAGAAATGTATATGTTTTGTATTGCTTTGTTTTACTTAAGTGATTACAATCTCCTCATATGTTTTGCTATACAATAGTGGACCAGTGAATTGGGGTGATGGGGGTAGTTCCAGTTTCTTTCTTTGTGTTAGTATTGCAATATATCTATAAATAGTTAATTATAGGTTTTCTAATATTCAAATCCTCATATATTAATAGGACTCTGTATCATTCAAAATTATTGTGTACGCATATTCTTTTTATTGTGTAACCATTGGCGACACCACTGGTGGTCACAATTGTTACCCTTTCTATTTTTTTTGCCAATTGTATCATATATGAGACATATGTGTTCGATCAAATATAAAAAACTCAATAAAACTATGTTTCAAAAAATAAAAAGAAGCTTTAAACATTTTTATTTGCATAAGTTGGTCTTGTGGCTCCTCGTGGTTCTCGTCGGGACACTCCTTTAAGTAGCCGCGCACGCTAAAAATGGAAATTACATAACATAACTTCCCTTGCTTCTTTCTGCACCTTTCTTCCTCTTTCTCCACTTCTATTGCCTCTTTTTGTACTTCTCTTGCTTCTCTCTGAACCTCTCTTCCCTCTTTCTGCACCTCTCTTACCTCTTTCTGCATATTTATTCCCTTTTCAGCACCTCTATTGCTTCTATCTGCACTTCTCTTGCCTTTTTCTGCACCTTTCTTCCTCTTTCTGCTGTTCTCTTGCTTCTTTCTGCACTTTGCTCGCCTCTTGCTTTTTTCTGCACCTCTCTTGTGTCTTGCTGCACCTGTCTTGCTTCTTTGTGTACCTCTCTTGCCTCTTTCATCACTTCGCGTGCTTCTTTCTGTACCTTTCTTCCTTTTTCTGTACCTTTCTTCCTCTGTCTGCACTTCTCTTGCTTCTTTTGGTACATCTCTTGCTTCTTTCTGCACCTTTCTTCCTCTTTCTGCACTCTCTTGCTTCTTTCTGCACTTTTCGCCTCTATCTGCACCTTTCTTTCGCTTTCTGCACCTTCCTTCCTCTTTCAGCACTTCTCTTGTCTCTTTCTGCACCTCTCTTGGCTCTCTCTGTACCTCTCCTGCTTCATTCAGCACCTCTTTTGCCTCTTTCTGCAACTCTCCTGCTTCTTTCTGCACCTCTCTTGCTTCTTTCAGTGCCTTTCTTCCTCTTGCTGCACTTCTCTTGCCTCTTTACAGGAATGATACAGTTAGGAATTAACATTTAGAAAACCTTAGAAACCTACAGAAAAAAACACAGGTTTCAGAGACATTATAGTCAAGAATTAGCATTTAAAAATCCTTACATATTCAGTGAAAAAAACACAGGTTTCAGGGACGTTATAGTTAGGCTGACATATCACACACAAAACCAGGGAAATTGCTCGAGCCCCCGCAAAGCACTGTTGATGACATCACATATTATATCACTCATGAGATACACATACATATGTATATACACATACACAAGTATATACACATACACACACACAGGTATATACACACACACATGTACATGTGAGGGTTAAGAATATTTGTAACACCAACCTTTGCAGATCCCGGCCCAGAATGAATGGCGGAATGGGCACTTAATAACCATGAATGCTCCACCGTTATGTTGATTATTCAAATATGCCACTAAGGAGAAACAACGTTTGGCAACTGAAATTGAGAGACTGACCTCATTATTAAAAGACCAATACACAGAAAGTGAATTTGAAATTGAATTAAAGAAAGTAAATCTCAGACTGCAAAAAGCGGAAGAGGAGATTAAAATGAAGAAACAAGGAAAAAAACAAAGAGACCAACAAGACTATGACCTTGGTCAAATCTTTACATTTGGTAAGAGATTTGACCATTTGAGAGCTACAAGTCAAAAAGATGGAAGTGATGTAACAAAGCCACGTAGTACAGCAATTGTGGAGGAAACAGAATTAAGAAGTATAATAACAGAATCAACAAGTGATGAGACTGTGAATACGGTCTCAGTGGCAGAGGAGGTTGGAGTAGAACCACAACCAGGAGTAAAATCCAACATTTTTAGGAGTTTGACCTTATGGCAATAGCACGTCAAGGTCAAAATCAAGGAAGTCCAGGACCCTAGGGGAACAACGGATGTGGTCAAGGCGCCAGAGGAGGAAAAAGTCGAGGCACAAAAATGCAAGGGAATTTTGACTCGTACGTGGGAATGACAGCACAAGGAAAATCTGCGACCAAATGATGGAAGAACTTACAATGGTAACTTTTTCTGACATTATACTTACTGATATTAAGATTAATAGGTTGTCTCTTGGTTTAACCTTTTGCCCAACTAAGAAATTCGATTATACTATGGGCAGAATTGATTTGTTTAATTTCACTAGGAAACTTAAGCTTAAAAAGTGGTTTGAGTAAAAAAGACTGTACAGAGTTCATCTACTGATGACCATACGAATTTCAAAATTGCAGATTTGGGGACATTACAACTAATGCATGAATTGCGGGACGAGGAAGCTGGAAGTTATAATCCTGTTCAGATAGCTGCTGAGGAACAATTGATTTTAGATCGCAGCAGTGGAAGTGGTTTTAAACCTCAGTCTATATTTTTGCCCCAAGTACATTGTGATGCCATTGACATATTCGAAAAAGGTGTAAAAGAGGAATTTAAGAAGTTGAGTCAAAGTAGGACTAAGAACAATTGTAATCTTACTACAGAACAAAATGAGGTAATACAGGAGTTGAAAGAAAATACTTCTATAGTGATAAAGAAATCCGATAAGGGTGGAAACATCGTGGTGTGGCCGTTAACTATGTATCTTGAAGACGGAATGAGACAGTTGAGAGAAGATAACTATGGTGTTACAACCAGGGGTTGCTATGAGAAAAGTAATAAGCAATATAAAAGGTGTCTGATCAGATAGAAAAAAGATCTGTTGATGTCTGAGGATGTGTTTAAAGGTTTTATACCTGCTGCCGAAGCTACATAAAGACAATAAAAAGCCACCAGGGATACCCATAGTTTCCTCTATAGGTAGGCTTTATGAAAAAACATCTAAATATATTGATTACTTCCGGCCTATGTACGTGATACAGGACATTTCTTTAAATTAGTTGAAGACATTGTGTGGGAAGATGGAATGCTGTTGATAACATTGGATGTCAACAGCTTATACACATGCATACCCCACTCACTAGGCATTGAGGCCAGTCGACACTTTTTACAAACAAGGAAGTTGTCTTATTTCAAACGGCATGTTTAAGCAATAATTTCTTCCTATTTAATCATGTGCTCTACCGCCAAACCCAGGGGACAGCGATGGAATCCTGCTTCGCTCCCAGTTACGCAGGTTTCTACCTGGGCTGGTGGGAGGAGCAGGTGGCGACTACGATCAATGCCTTTACCCAAAATGTCGTCCTCTGGGCAAGATACATTGATGATTTTTTTTGCGAGGCTCTGAATTACAAGCTAAGGAATTCATTGAAACTCTGAATGATAATGAGTTAAATCTTAAATTCACGAGTACAATTGATGACAAAAGAATTGAATTTCTAGATGTAGAGCTATTGGTAAATAACAATAAACTAGAGAGCAGACTGTTTAGAAAGAAAACATCTGTTAACAGTCTGCTACATTCTGATAGCTGTCATCCAAGAAGCCTTGTGAACAGTATCCCGTATAGGGAGCTGTTACATGCAGCTCAGAAGCCAGTTTCAAAGAAGAAATTAAAGTTATGACTACTCGTTTTAAGAACATGGGGTATTCGACAAGGATTATAAATCAGGCATGGGATAAAATCCAATTAATAGACAGAAATAATGTATTAGTGGATACATATGAGAACACCAAAACTGACACTCCTACACGTTTTATCACAACGTACAGTAACCAGGCTTGGGAAGTGAGAAGTTGTTTGAAGAAATTTTGGAATGTTCTAGGTACAGACAGTACTCTAAAAAAATATGTAGGTGATAATCCCAAAGATTACGTATAGAAAATGTATGGCCTTAGGAGACATGTTGTGTAGTAGTGATTTAAGGATTGTAAGTGACAAACAAGTGGTAAAAGGAATTTTTACTTGTAGGGCGTGCAAGACTTGTAAAAACAGTGTCAACACAAAGCAAATTGATTTGTCTGTACATCAAAAACCATTTGTTACAGACAAGCATTTAACTTGTAAATCAGACTTTTGTGTATATGCCCTGATTTGTCCATTCCCTTTGATTTACATTGGTAGCCCTATACACCAAGTTAAAAAACGTGTTCTCGAACATAGAAGAGCTATCATCAAAGAGGATAAGCAATATCCAATAGTAAGGTACTTCAAGGATGTTCATGGTAAAAATGTGGAACTAGTGAGGTATTGTGCGTTAGACAGAATCCCCAAGATGGAGCGGGGAGGGAACCGATTGAAAGAACTAAGGTGCCTAGAGTCCAAAATGATTATTAGATACAAGACAATGTATCCCTTTGGGTTGAACAAGGATGAGGAATTGTCGGTTCATTTAGGATGATGTAATGTACTGTTTAAATTTAAAATTTAAACGTATGAAGTAGCCCTGAGGTTGTTTGTATATACTTAGGTATCAAATGAACGCTGATAACTTGTATGTTTTTATCATAGGAGACGGAGACATCATCATCAAATTATTGGGACGTTAATGAGAAACCTAAGTTTCACACAACATATTGTGTAAATAGCCCAAATGGGCGGAATTGTAAATACTGTCCTATCAGTTGAACTTGGAGCTTTGGACTTATTACTATTGTTAGCCCACTGGGGCTGAATTGTATAATAATATGAAAATATGGAGGATGATATCTCTGCATTTATTATGGTGAAATTTTGAAATATATACCTAAATCAGGTATATTATATTCATGTGCGATACAAGATCCTGCTCCTACAAATTATGAATAGACCAGTATTGACTTTAACAACATTCTAATATGGCTGCCACTCTTACAAAGCCCTGGATGAGGTGCAGTAGTCCTTTTTTGATGTTTACGTTATTGTGATGTTTTCACTTTTTTATGTATATATATACGTTATTGAAAACAAACAAAATTGACCCGTGATAAAGAAGCTCTGCACTGAAATGCGTCGGGCAAGGATTTGCCAATGGATGCAATAAACTAATTTCAGCACGCAAAAACGGATTTGGGCTTGGCTCTTTTTGGTGTAAAAATACTGAAGGTTGAAGGAATATATATATATCAATTCCAAGTCAGGTAGGATTATGCACATTTTTCAAAAAAATTGGCATATCCTCAAAACAGATCAGGTTATGGCTAAAATCCTTCCAGAAAGACCCATTCTGACATACAAAAGGAGCCAATCTCTGGGGGACCATCTTGTCCATACTCATTTTGTCCCACAAAAGAGAAAACCTGTCCAAATCACAAACTCTACGGGTTTCTTTCCGTGCAGAGCATGCAAGGCATGTAAAAACAGTAGGACAACCAAAACATACCCAGGGAAAACTGACGAAAATGAACCCGAGAGATGTATTAAGAAACTACTCAATTGCAATTCTGAGTATACTATCTACTGTCTTACCTGTCCCTGCAAAAAACGGTATATAGGCAGTATGATCAAGCCCGCAAAAATGCGAATATTAGAACACCTTCGCGCAATCACCAACAGGGACAAGGCCTACCCCGTAGCGAGACACTTCGCTGAGTTCCACAAAAGCGACAGGGACCTGTTGAGCTTTTATTGCATAGATCAAGTGGAACGTAATGAGAGGGGTGGGGACAGAGAAAAAAGACTCCGGACCTTAGAGTCGAAATACATAATCGGGCTAAAGACCACAGTCCCCTGGGGTCTAAATAACAATGAGGAGATGTGGATACATCTGGAATAAGAACTATAGTACTGTACTGTATTTTATAATTTCCATACTCCTCCAGCAAGGCCTTGCATCCTTACACACTCTCTGCACTCTCCATGACATCCTCGCATCCAACAACATGGATACTCCCTTCCTCCCCCTCCCCCCTTCTCACCCTAGCCCATCCAGGGCAGTATGTTGGAACAAAATGACATAGGGTATATAAGCCCATTCAGGGCGCAATCCTGGGGATAGAATTCTGCCTAAGTATACCAACAACAAAGTTGTATTGTAATAGAGCTATTTTGCACAATAGGCAGGAATCGAAATGTTTTCCAACATATAATTACTTGCATGCACTTTAGAAAAATTGTATTCATTGAACACCTCATGTTTTTAAAGTTTGCACTGAGCACTTTATTTGATGTTTACGCCATGAAATGTTGAAATTTTGCTTATTTGCACATTACAAGATGGCTGCCACGCATTGTAATTGAAAATAACATGCCGTAATTTATGTTTATGACGAGTGAGCTTTAAATGGCGTTTGGAAATGTCACACGGGTGAACACTGACGAAGCCTCCGGGCGAAACGCGTCTGTTGTGGGGGTAGGGGCTCTAATTTAATAAACTTTTGTGAAGGCGAAGGTATGGTGTGCTGGTCATCTGTCTAGCCGTAATTGGAGTGGACTGTTCGGGAATATATATATATATACATACCAAATGGATTGGGATGTACTCCCATCCACAAAAATTCCATAAAGAACCTGGGAATGTGGCTGTATCACAATTTCTCCATGGAGACACAAGCTAGGAAATTGGCTGCTGATCTAGGCCACTGTCATATTTAAATCATGATGCATAGCACATAAAGCCATGAACGGCATCGGTCCGGTCCCTCTCAGAGCACTCATTATCCCAATATGCACCAAAGAGAGCTCTAAGATCTTCCTCTTATCGTCTTATCGAGGCCACAAGGATAATGAGAGCCAGATGGGGAGGAAGATCTTTTTCACACATAGTACCAAAGCTATGGAACACCATGCCAAAAGAAGTGAGACTGCTCAATGATAAAATAAGTTTCAGAAAAAAATTGAAGACTTGGTTGTTCCCCAAATAACTCTCCGCCCCACCTGTTATTGTCCGCTCCTCAGAACAGAGGAGTGCCTTAACGAACTTCAGGCCAGTATCCACTTTTGTTCCTCAAATGCCAAATTACATTGTAAACACCTTTGTAGAGAGGGTTACTAAAGACCTCATGAACATTTGTGACTGTGAGAATAGACATAAAAATGATTGTAACTTTACGAGAGAACAATACAAGGCAATCGAAGATCTGACAAATGACCCACGTTAAATTTGAAACCTTCTGATAAAGGGGGGAATATTGTTTTGCAAACTGTGGAGGCATATAATGGAGAAGCAATGAGGCAATTGAACAACAAAGAGTCTTGTGCTAGAATAAAGAAAAGTGTATATGAAAAAAGTATTGGGGATTGTCATGAAATGTTGAGGAAATGGTATGAGAAGGGGATGTTAGAAACGGAAGAGTATTTATTCCTGCGAAAATTTAATCCAATCACCCCCTGTTTCTACCATTTACCCAAAGTACATAAGAATGCTCTCAGTCCGCCAGGCAGACCAATTGTGTCATCTATAGGGAGCCTGGCGGAACACATTTCGATCTATATCGATCACTTTCTATCTGAGCTCGTGATCAATTTAAGATCATACACTAGGGACACGAAAGACTTCCTGGGGAAACTTGAAAAGATAATTTGGAGAGAAGGGACTTGATGATAGCAATGGATATCATGAGCTTGTACACCAGTATTGCACATCCCCAAGGCATAGAGGCGATACAGTACTATCTAGGGAACAGGGAGGCAAAGTACACCGAGCATAACAACATGCTACTGGAATTCCTAAAATTTTGTTTATATAACAACATATTCATCTTTGAAGATCAACATTTCCAACAAGTGGCAGGGACTGCGATGGGAACCTGCTTCGCCCCCAGCTACGCGAATTTATTCGTGGGCTGGTGGGAGGAGCAGGTAGCCTGGGCAGTAGATAAGGGGTCATGGACAGAAAAGATAGTCACCTGGCACAGATATATCGATGACCTCTTCATTATTTGGAGGGGTCCGAAAGAGAGTGCTGAAGAATATGTAAGAATATTAAATAACATTTATAATTTGGAATTCACGGTGGAGATGAGCACGCAGTCAGTGAACTTCCTAGATCTGGAAGTCACAGTGGTCAATAACAAGATCTGTACCAAGTTGTACCGTAAACCCACTGCGGGCAATTCAAACTTGCATGCTCGCAGTGGGCACCCTCCTAGGTTAATAAATAGCATCCCATATGGAGAGCCCATATGGAGAGCTACTCCGGATAAAAAGGAACAGTACACGTGAGATAGACTTCCAAAAAGATGCGGGTGAGTGCATAAAGAGATTTCGTAATTGGGGGTACAATGCACAAACTTTGAGGGGAGCTAAAACCAGAGTGGAACATCTAAGAAGGGAGAGACTGTTAGAACCACATACTAATAACAGCAAAAGGGAAGATAAGAATGTTGGTTTTAGAATGATCATCGCATACTCAAAGGATGTCACAAGACTATTCAGGAAGCATTGGGGCCTATTACAGATGGACCCTATCATTGGAATGGAGATTTCAAGGAGACCCCTCCTGACGTTCCGTAAAGCCAGGTCACTCAAGGACAGCCTTACATGTAGTTACAAGAAAAAGGAACAGAAGGGATTCGCTAAGGATGTGAAAGGTTTCCATCCCTGTAAAAAGTGCAAGGCTTGTGAAAGCAGTAAGAAAGTGGCCACTTATAAGATACCAGGGATAGAGATACCGAAAGTAATAAATAAATTCCTAACTTGTACTACTCCCTACACGGTGTACTGTTTGCAATGCCCGTGTGGGGTGAAGTACGTAGGAAGTACCATCCATCAGGCGAAGATTAGAGTTTTGGAGCACGCCAGGGCAATTGCCAATGGCGATATGACGTACCCTGTGGCACGTCATTTCAAAGCTCTACACAAATGGAACAGGGAGCTGTTGACGTACTTCTGTTTAGATCATGTGCCCGTTAACCCCAGAGGAGGGGACAGACTCATGACCCTCAGGAGGTTGGAATCGAGGTACATAATCGACCTCCAGACGAAGACACCAGGAGGTCTCAATACACATGAAGAATTGGCTGTACATTTGGGTGACTAGGTAGCTGTGTAAAGGAGATGTAATTAATGAAGTTTGATTGTTAGCTGATGGTGATGTAGAACGTTGATTACGGGCAGTATTTGTCCATCGAACATGCTATTAAGGATGGTGACAGGATGTATGCCCATCCAGGGGCTATATGACGATATAGAAAGTGAATACTTCTGATGGCCCATCTATGGGCGGTAGTGTTGGATAATTCGATGTTGCAATGCTTATAAAAGAGCGCATATCGAGGAATTCTTATGATTGTATTTTAAATTGATATATACTGAAATGCAATACATGTTGATTCATCCTGTTTCATGAATTTATGATGAATTTAAACTAACCAAATGCATGTTCCAAGATGGCGAATATGGTTTGATACGATGGTCCGTTAACAATGTCTATGACGAATAAACATAAAAAACGGCCGTTTCGGCACCGCCATGTTACCACCGACGAAGGCGAATGCCGAAACGCGTCTGGACACCATGAACTCTTGAAATAAAACCTGTGAGCTCGCCACCCTGAGTGCTTGTCTTCTTTGCAGGGAGTACCGCAGGAATCTTGTAGCTAAAATATTCCGGAGGGCACCATCCGCTGGGGAGCACCCGCCCGAGAGTGCAAGGACTCGGTGCAAGTTTGGAGCCACAAATATATATATATATATATATATATATATATATCTGTTCAAACGTCCCCGGGAGTGCAAAGTTTCTTTGAAATCGAAGTGACAGAGCGACTATATATTACCTACTGGTGGTCGCCCGTAGGTGGTCCGCAACATTCTATTTGGATTAACTTTGGAGCCGGTTGACGAATCTTTGCGAAATTTTCAAAACTAGTGGGGAGCTCTGGTCCGCTCATATCCTAAAAGTCTTGGGGTGATTCGTGAAGCGGGGGCTGAGAAAAAAGGGGGGTCCCAAAACATGTTTCCCCATGCAATTTTCCATAGGAACCATTCATCGCGGCTACAGCCCGAACTGCTGAACGGAATTACACCAAATTTGGCAAAGAGGTAGTCCTTGGTTCAGACTCGTGTCTTTCGCATAAATGATGGAAATCCGTTCAGTTGTTTCTGAGAAAATCACAATTAAATGTACATATATCTATGGCCACAGTGGATCTGCGCATCCTGAGCGCACCATAAGCACACCGTCCCGATCACGCACTGAATGCTAATTGGCTGTCAAGTGGTTGTCAACATTCGAAACCAGGAAGTGTTGGCAGCCATTTTGTGCCTCGGTAGAAGCGCGGGTCTAGAAATCAGTGGAACAAGTGTTCAATACATATAAAGGGGGCAGGTTAGAAATATCTTGACCCTTTAGACCTGGGGGTCCACAAAAAACTGAGAAATGTGCGCAGGGGGCATGGATCCACGGTAAAAAAATAAAAACGAAGCACGGGCTCTTGTGCTTGTTTAAAAATTAGCTACCTGGGGGGGCCAAATCCCGGGGTCTAAAATATTTAATTTGATGGGGGTCCAGAGGGGCCCTGTAGTCCAGGGACCGCCATCCCTCGGTGCTACAAAATAAATGGGTGGGGGGGCTCAAAGGTACTCTCCCAGTAAAATACTTGGGTAAGAGAGGCTTAAAGGCCCTCTCCAGCCCTGGGGATGGCTACTCTTAGGGGCTTTCAAAAAAATAGGTGGGGGGGATCAATGGTCCCCAAAGCTCCGGGGATCATCCCCCTCTGGGACTTTTTAAATTGTGGGAGGGGTGTCGCGTGGCCTCCATTCTGGAGCAGTCGAGGGCCCTGGGGAACACCACTCCCCAGGATCGGCTCCTGCTGTGTCTCGGGGTGCCTACCCCCGGGACACTGCTGTTTGGTATGGTAGGGTGGGAGTCGAGGTTCCCGCTCTGTCATAGTAAACTTAAGGGCATATTAACAAGGGCCATTTCGCCGCATTTTTAAAAAAAAGGCAAAAATGTGGTGAAAATTATATTGCCCTGTTTACTGTTTAGGCGTATATACAATGTTGGGAAGCATGGGTGGAGCCCCAATGTCTCTATGGTCCTAGCTAGCTCCCCGCGTCCTTCTGAAGCCGCCATTACTTTTCCACACGGGGACCTGCTAATATGCAGCTCCCCCTGGCGAAAAGCAATCTGCTCTGCATTTTGAAAGAGTGAGCCGGTTTCCCTGTTCTCTCTTTCAAAATCCAAACCAACTTTGCTATGGCTGGGCGGGAGCTTCGGCTCACACCCTGCCATAGCAAACAGCAGTGTAGAAAAAATCTTCCGGTAAGACAACAAAAGATTTTGAAGTCCATTATCACCGTTTTAGCGTCAGTTTGCTGCCGCTAAAGCAGCGATAATTTTAACTCCGTCCTTGTAAATATGCCCCTAAGTTTTAGAATGTCGACAATCCCGTCTCCCATTTAAATAGCCACAAAGTATTTAGTGAAGTGCACACTGTGAAACGTGAAGCAGCAGTGTCTGATTGGGATCGATAAGGAATTGCCCATTGTTGAGTACAGAATAGGCAAATTGTACATGGGGTTTTGTAACGCCAGTGGCTATTGCTCGCGCCCTCTCTTGAGGTTAATTCAAAGAGTTGTGTACTTCTTTTGCTCCTAATGTACACAGTGTTCTGTTGTCTGTTTGCTTTCTCCTCTGTTATGTAGAGGACTTGGGTAAATATGACGGTTTCTGTACAGCCAGCACCTTTAAACCCTAACCCTGAATTGTTTACTGCCTGTTACCATAGTAACAGTTCATGGAACACTCAATTGAGCCCACAGGTCACAAGTTCAGCACACAATGTTGCTAATCCAAACAGCGAGTGTGCTTGACTTTAAAAAAAATTCCATAGGAACCGTTAATCGCAGCTACAGCCTCTCGTAAAGAGCTGGTAAAGAGTTAGCCCGGTATTACACTTCTAGTTATAAACATAATTCTTTTCTTAGTAAAACTTTGAGCCCCGTCAGTTATTCTTTTACAAATTAAGGGGTGTAATTTTAACGACTTCCTTGTAAATATGCCCCCAAGTACTGTGTTAATGTCACATGTGAATTGGGCGCGGAAGGGTACAAAGACGTTTTGTAGTCTAGGAGAAGGCCACCCTCCCGAGAATTATTTACTAATTGTTCGAGGAGTTCAAGGCAACTTAGGACCAGGAATTGTCATACTCAGGATTTTTTTTTTTAATATGCAGGGTATGCATCAGCAGTCTCTGAAGCCTCTGTGGTGCTAGGCAGTGCCTTATTTTTTTTGTAATCACACGGACAGTACTTATGGTGTTATAAAGTGATACACTCATAGAATTCTTGTAGTTGTATAATTACTCAGGATATATGTGCCTAAGAGTTACTTACATTATTTTTTGTAGGTGCACTGTAATGTTAAATAGTTTTTATTTTAAAATCATCTCTAAGCAGATGATTATCACACTAAATAATAGTCAAATGTTGTCAGAAAAAGAAGACGTATACACTCAGTTATTATTTGTTTTTAATTATCCTTTATTAAAACAGAAACAAATAAATAGAAATGTAACTTTAATAGAACAGTATAATAAACAAAACGGGAGATGGACTCCAGTGGTAGCAGGGTAGGTAACCTGCAAAACAAAAATGAAACATAAAACGTATGTGTGCTATGTCGAAGAGGTAAAAAAAAGCCAGTTAGAATTAAAGGATCATAAACAAAATGGAAGGGAGGGTAGTGGGTGGAAGTGAGAAGGGGATGGAGAGTTAAAAGTAGAGAGGCAGGAGGAGCTAGTGCGTCAGCTTATTGCACTAAGTCTTTAGTGTTTACTGTTCATCACTCATTTGTCTAGGACGCAGGGATCTGCGAGATAGAGAGTGGTTTAAGAAATCCTTGAAATTAAATACATGAAGTCAGAGATCGCCGTTGTTTGATAATATAGTCCTACATTATAACTTACTGGAAAATCGCTTGTATGCACCTGTGCACCCAGAGGGTTGCACCCCAGTCCCTACCCCACAATGTGCTCAATTGTAGGTCTTGCACACTGAGGCTTCACAGCTCACCTGCCACCACTGGCATGTACACTCAGTAAGGAAGTAACTAAAGTGTCCTAAAAGCTAACGTCACATGTCTGTAGAGCAGCGCTTGTTGCTGGCTGAGGTCTATAGTACGGTCCAGTAGGTCCTTAAAATTAGATCAATGTGATTGAATGAGGTGAGAGATTACATCATTATGGAAGGCAAGATCGCTTTTTCTCACATGCACACTCAAGGTAGTGCACCCCACCCCTCCCGCAGAATCACCCTCAACAGGAGTCTGTAGGGCAGTGCTGCTCGTAGGCTTAGGGCTATCTTGTGGTATAGATGGTATTTAAAATGAGACAGCGATGTGACTGAAAGAGGTAAAAGATCACAAATTGACATAACACTTGGCCATATTGCTTATTTGCACGTGTGCAGTGTGCCTGATGCATCCCACCCCTCTCGTAGGTCTCCGTTGAAGAGGTGTCTGTAGGGAAGTGCCCACTGGCTCAGATCTACAGTATGGTCCAGCAGGTCTTTAAAATGATTCAGAGATGAGACAGAATGAAGTGAGAGATCACGTCATTATGCAGGACAATATCGTTTGTTCACACCCCGTTTAATTGGAGGCCTTGTGCACCTAGGCCGCTCTGCTTACCTTTTGCAAACACTATATTTAGCAGAGGTCACAACTTGAACTCTGCTTTGGATCTATACTGCAGACAGTATTAAATTCAGCCTTGATTTATTTATCTGCAGTGTGGACAGCAGGGTTCATAACTTGAAGAGAGAAAGAGAAACAGTGTGAGAGAGATCGGAAGAGAGAAAGAGAGAAAGAAAGACATTAAAAGTGTGAGAGAGAAAGTAATAGGTGGAGCAGGAGAGGTAGTGTTGATACTGGAGAAAATCTTCGCAGCTCACCTTTTTGCCACTGGTGTGTGTCCAACCGCGTGCCAGGTTATAGTGCACCCTCAAGTTTAGTGATCTGAAAGATAGTATACAATTAGTAATTGTAGAGTACATACAAGTGCACGGGTATATTTCTGTGTTACACCTTTGCACACCGAGGCTACTGTATTACATCAACTCCCACTGCAAGGAGGTGTCTGTGCGCACTTTTTCTCCCAGGGTGCTATTCCCCCTTGCACTCCCACTGCATAGCGGTGAGTTCTCATTACTGCGCACCCATACTGCTGCACCCCATCCACTCCCAGTGTCCGGAGGTGAGTGCCCTTTCCTGCGCACCCAGACTGTTGCAACTTGTCCACTCCCACTGCCCAGAGGTGATTGTACATTCCTACGCACTCAAGTTGCTGCACACTATCCACTCTCTCTGCCCACAAGTGACTTCTCGTTGCTTCGGAAACAAGGTTCTCTGCTCACCTTGTGCCACCGGCGTGTGTAAAAGAGGGTCCACCACATGTCAAAACAACCTTCTTATGAGTTGTTACGATGGCCACGCATCATCGCAGATTCCTCAAACGTTGAGCTTGGAGGTGTTGGGGAAGGGAACGGCAATTTGTGAAACACAGCCTGTTAGATAAAAAGGAAGATAAGATTGTGCGTCCTTTGTTCATCAAAGGAGAGAGGAAAAGAGAGTGAGAGAGTGAGAGAGTGACTCTGAAAAGAATATTCGCAGCTCACCTTTCTGTCGTCACCGGTGTGTCTTCCACCACGTGCCTGGACATAGTGCCCCCTAAAGCTCCACATCTAATAGATAGTAAAAGAAAGATTTTATGATTGGTAATTGCCACTATCTTAATGTGGAGTAGAATAACATCGCCCTTTCACACACCTTCCCTTCCCCATTAAAAATAGAACCATTTGTATGGTTCCAACTTGTTTAATTGGCTTTGATTTATGAACAATTAGTAGAGTAGTAATGTTTTCCATCCGGTTAGAGAAAAAAAGTAGTGCGCAGTCATACACGTAGTTTCAATCATCACGCCCGTGTCTGGGCACGATAATTGAAACCACATGTGCTATTGGAGTCTATTACGCGCACCAAGCGCATAATAGATACCAATAGGCCATGGACGGAGCAATGCGCCCGCCTCTGGCCAATTGCGTGCAGTCTTTTAGAATAAGTCGCACGCAAAGGTCAATGGTTTAACACGGAAGGAAACAGACACGCACGAGCGTGTGCGATTCGTAGGTTAGGTTCATATCCCCCTTCGGTGTGCACCCAGGCCTCACTGCTCACCTTTTTGCGGACGGTGCACCTATATCATGCAGTCCTGCTCTGCCACCAAGAAGTCTCACATTTGGGGCTATCTTGATATCGCTATGGCAAAGGACATACTCGTGCACCCATCTTCATCGTAGGTTCCTCACCCGCTCAGTCCTTGCGGTACCACTAACTCAGTGACCAAGGAGGACCCGCATGTGGTGGTAGGCACCCCTGTTTGGTAGTTCGGGCCTACATGAGGCGTCCGAACCACCAGGACGGGCCATCACAGCGCTTGCAATGGGAGCAACTCTAAAATGGCGTAGAGCACGTACGCCCGGTCTTTTTTATTGGTAGGGTCACGTGTGTTGTGACTCCTGTGCTGGATGTGTGTGGTGTTGGTATGAGTGAGTGTGTGTGTGCCGTTCTGACAACTAGACCTGGAACTAGCAAATCACTACAATGAAAATCTGGGCCATGTAGCGTTGTTGTGTTTTCCCGTAAGCGTAAGCAGAGTGGGCTTGCCTGATGTATGCCAGTGCTGCACGAGGCTGTGAACAACGACTCTGGAGCTATGGGCGTGCCTCCGTCGTGAGCTATATGAGAAATCAACTGATTCGGGTGTCTGAGTTGTAGTACTGCCGTCACCCGGGTCTTAAACGCAAATGTGTCCTTATGTCTGTGAAGTCCCACAACATGGCCAACAAGGAAGGTACGGGGAATCACTGACCCTACATTCATCCACAGTTCCACACATAAAAGATGGTGGACATGACGCATTTATGCGAAAATGAATGTTTGTTGTACATTCAGTGGAGTGTTGTATCTGTAGTAATACAGGGATATGAAAGCTTTAGGTTGCAGTTTTTGGCACATGAAGGGCAGCTAATATATATATATACGTATGTGGTCATTCGGGTATACTGTCGAACTTGGTGCTGGTAAATCAGTGTTTGAGCCTCAGAGACACGTCCACATCCTGTTATTATAGACAAATCACGTAATCTACGCGTGCCTGAAAATGTTCTGTAAATACGGGCTCATGTAAATCGCTGACATAGTTTTGGGTCTACTTTACGCTATATAAATATGTTACCAAAAAAAACTCGAGCAATAGCACACACCTATAAATTTACTATACATTTTCCTTGCAGTATTTTAATGATCCAGTTTCCTCGTTCGTATTTGTAGAATCAGTGAGAGAAAGTAATATGACCAAAGTTTTTGTTACTGCCAGAGGTAAGATGGTTGCATTCGCTGTTTACAGCAATATTTAATGTGGTAGGGCCCAGGGGCAGCATTTTACAAACATAATGAATACACAGACACAGATAGATAGTTGAAGTGGGTACCTCTATCACATATTCGTCTTTAAATATGGGTGTGAGTTGGATGTAATTCACGCAGTACATAGTCAACGTCCTTACACTAGTTAAATGTTGATGTTAATTTGTTAGTGGTAAGTGGAACTATTGCCTGTTTTTTTAGGTAGCATTGCAGATTTGGCTTGTTGTTGAAAATATGGGGAAGTGGTATTATTTTTTTTTCTACAGGAATGCCTAGTTTGTATATTATTAACGTTAGTTGTGGTTCTGGTTTGTGGCGATTTTGTTGGAGGAAGGAATCAATTGAAGAGTGGTAATATTTACATTTTTTACTAGGATGAGAATGGGATGATAATTAAAAAAGATAGAAATAACAGATATGCTTTATGAACATTATAATTAGGAATTATCATTTAAATAACCTTAGAAATGCACTGAAAAACCATAGGTTTCAGGGGTGTTATCGTTAGCTGGACATTTCACTCATACAAAACCATTGAAATTCCTCCGTTATAGTTAGTTGTACTAACTGTAACCCGCGCGCCCACAATCCACTGCTGATGATGTCACATATTACATCATTCATGACATGGTCAGTGACATCACTGATGACATCACTGATGACATCATCCTTGTGACAATCAGATACACCTCATCATACACTAGTATAACCTTTCATCACTCAATGTAAAATACAGAGTACTATATTTGAATCCATTGACACACCAATACAAGTTTTTAACACCTTGGCTGCTAAGGGGTTTTCCCCTCCTGTGCTGCATGTTGGTGAACCCCATTGTTCATGACAAGGTCAACTCGTCATAAGCACAGCTCCACTGTGTCTCATGACGAGCTGACCTTGTCATGAGCATGGAAGAGGTTAAAAACCCACTCAGTAATTCCTAGATCTACACACACATCTAATCACTTACCTATAGATTCACTCATACATGCTGTCAATGATCAATAGAACACTATCAAATATACTTATACACCCATATCGACATTACACACCAACACACATCCTATTCACTTATGCAGTCATCCTACTCACTTATGGAAACAATGGATCATACTTATATTTACTCAGCTACACATTTATACAAACACCACTTCATTTATTCATATAGATAGTAGCTCATACTTAGTGTGCTATAAAATCCCTATTACAAGTATACATATATCTCTGCTCTCTGTCCCCCGGTTTAAGAAAAAGAAATCCGGGGGCTTGAAATTCAGGGTCCTTGCCCCTACCTTTTGGAACTCTCTTCCCTTCCACATTAGATCTATCCCCTCCTATTCTGATTTTCGTAGAGCACTTAAGACTTTTCTTTTCTCCCGTGCTTTTCCATCCTAGCATCTTACTTCACCTACCACCCACCTCTGGCTAAGCGTCCTCCTAGCGCCATGAAACCACATGGTATAAGTGCGCTATATAAATTGTTGTAAATTCAAATTCAAATACAGTTATGCAAAAGTCACTTATACAATCACTGAGTCTTGTGTATACTTATTTATATATATCAAATGTCACATACACTGCCTTTTATTTTTCTAGTTTGTTGGACATGTACCATTGAGAGATATATTTGCTCATCAACACACCCATAAAGATATTCACTCACCCAAACAACTGTTATAACATGTAGTCTTAACCTCATATACCTACTGAATCAACTATTCACACATCTTTGGGCAGTCACACACCTCCCACCAAACCACACACACATTCCCTCTCCCACACAAATACTCAGTTAACTAATCAATAACTAATATAGACTTCCACATAGCTAGTAACCAACTGGTGCAGCAGTTTACACAACTGACAAAGTGATACAGATATTCACACAGTTTAGTCACTATCCAATATATTTAGTGAGACACTCTAAATTAGTCAAGTAAACAGTCAATCACACTGCTACTCAATCCTCCATCCAGATATTTATATTTCCACTCATTCTTCAAAGCAGATTGCTAAATATATAATACATATTTAAATAATGAACCATACCACATTCACTGGATGATGTCATCAGTGATGTCATCAGTGATGTCACTGACCATGTCATGAATGATGTAATATGTGACATCATCAGCAGTGGATTGCAGGCGCGCGAGTTACAGTTAGTACAACTAACTATAACGGAGGATTTTCAATGGTTTTGTATGAGTGAAATGTCCAGCTAACTATAACACCCCTGAAACCTATGGTTTTTTCAGTAAATTTCTAAGGTTATTTAAATGATAATTCCTAACTATAACATACCTGAAACCTTTGGTTTTTTCAGTAAATATATATATATATATTCACACACATGAATACACATGATGTCAAACGTAACAAACAGCACATACATACAAGTATCCAATTTGTAATATTATTTAGGGTTGCTACTGATGCCTATTCTCAAATAGAAGCATCATTTGCATAGGATTGCTCCAAAGGTACATTTAAAAGTCTCTAGACCAAACATGAGTTAATCTCTCCGATCTTAAATGCCTCCGATGCAAAAATCCTTACAATTCATATTCAAGAACAGAATTTATAAGTTGGATCTAGTCGAGTGAGCGTTTCCTATTTCATCTACATTTTTTGCTTCTATTTTTACATCTGAGACTAACCATATTTTAGCAGAAATAGTAGATGCTTAGTCGAATCAAAAGAAAATTCAATTGAAATCAAAAACTCTTTATTGCACAGCAATAAGGTAAAAATCATAGCTCAAACTGGTCCTCCGTATTTCCAGAATAAGAATATTTCAGCTTCTCGTTTTTCTCGAGCCGCCTGTTAGTTTGAGTTTATTGTTCACATAAGGTAAGGCTACTTTTTGTGTAGTACAAGCACTCTTGTACTTTAACTCTTGTGGTAGCCAGTGAAATTGGTGGAGGAGAAGGGAGAAATTATCTGATTTCCTTGCTTCAGTAACCTGCGGGTGTGTGTAGCATGGCTAGAAGAACTCTAATGGCAGAGTTTGAAAAGCCAGCTAGATGAGTGAGTACGAGGGCTTATACTGCTAGTCTGCAGGGCAGATGGTAGGTTTTAGTTTTCAGAGTAAATGGCATTGAAAGGACCCTGATTATGTTAGTTTAGCGATGTGGTCATGTAGTGTGAGGTTTTTCTTTGTGGTGGCCCAAGAATGGGTTAATTCCTAGGGAATTAAGAGTGGTCAGCCAATTTTTCATTGGGGTGGGATTTTTATATAAGAATAGAATGAATTCCGTATTTTGAGGGTCAGGTTTAAGAAAGTGATTAAAGTCCTTTCTCTGCAATCCAGCTAATGGAATTTAGTTACTATGTCTAAGGGTTTAGACTCTAAAAGATCTAGTTGGGGGTTGTCAGCACTTTGATGAATTATTGCTAAATGTTCCATATATAGGCTGAATAATTGAGGTGGAGCCTTGTTGAATTAGTCCATATATCACTGAAAACAGTATCATGTATTGTTTAGGGGAATATCTTAAACCAGTGGAATACTGTTCCCTACACTCCTAGTCTAGAGCTGAGGATCTAAAAGGAAGAGATGGGGGGTCTAATGTACTGAACACTGCAGAGAGGTCAAAAAGGACTACCATGCATACAGCTTCCTCATCTAAGCATTTTATTGCATCCTCAATTTGAGTGGTGGCTGTTTCTGTACCATATTTGAACGAAACCCAGATCGAAAAGGATTTAGTTGGCCATTACTTGTGATATTTGTTAGTAGTTAGGATGCAACGGTTCTTTCATTAGTTTTCAAAGTAATGGTAATTTAGAGACTGGTCTGAGAATTGGTCAAAGTTCAGCTTCTAGAGGAGTAGAGTGATTTGAGCAGATTGTTGGAACAAAGGGAAAGGATTATGTTACCTACCCTGTAAGGATCTGTTCTTGGCATGTAGTGCTGAAGACTCACAATGCTTAGCATAAGTCCATCATCTAGTGTTGGGCTCAGATGATCACAAGCTGTTTTTGTTCTAAGAAGTTTTCTTTGAGTCACAAGGCTGTGGGACTCCTCCTCTTAGGATAACTGCGCACGGTCATAGACCCCATCTTCAGATTGTTTCGCCGTGGGTGGGTGAGAATGTAAAGAATGCTGTATATGTAAGCATTGAGATGGCCATGCACTGATAAGAGATAACGTATATAACCTGCAACCTATAGAGGAATTTGGGGGGGAGGGATGGCACATGTGAATCTACAGCACTACATGCCAAGAACAGATGCTTACAGGGTAAGTAACATAATCCGAGATAGATACACAGGCTTTGCATAGACTGTAAAACAATCCCTCTTCGTAAACAGCTGTTAATTGGGGGAGTTTGCAGTTGTCTGAAAAGGAGTATTAAGTACTGCCTGACCAACATTGGCTTGTTGGTATGCAAATACATCCACACAATGTTTTGTGAAGGTGTGTGGAGTAGACTTATGTTGCTGCTTTGCAAATATCAGCAATAGGAATGTTTCCTTAAAAAAGCCATAGATGCTCCAATTGTTCTGCGGAGTGGGCGTTCAGTGTAACAGGTGAAAGTTATTTAGCCATTGCATAGCATGTCTGTATGCATTTCACTATCCATCTGAAGTGCCAGATTTAGAAATTGCTTTCCCTAAATGAGGAAGTGCAGCAACAACAAATAATTGTTTTGTTTTTCTAAATGATTTAGTCCTGTCAATGTAATACATTAATGTCCTTTTTACATCTCAAGTGTGTAATACTCTTTGTGCAACTGTGCCAGGTTGTGGGAAAAATACAGGTAAATTAATAGATTGATTATTATGAAAGCTGTAAACTGCTTTAGGTAGAAATTTAGGGTTAGTTCTAAGCACTGACATGTCCTTGTGTAGTTGGAAGAAAGGCTCTTCTTTGGTTAATATCTGAATTTCACTAACTCTTCTAAAAGAAGTAATAGCAATTAAAAAAGCAAGTTTCCATGAAAGATATTGCAACTGACAAGAATATAATGGTTCAAAAGGAGGACGCATTAATCTTGTTAGGACAATGTTTAAATTCCATGCTGGGGCCGGTGGAGGTTTAGGAGGAATGAGCAAGTTACTTACTTTCGGTAATAATACATCTGTAAGAGACATAGTTTATTTATAGATACCTTACCTTAGAATTACCCCCAGGAGTCAGACTGGATCTGGAGATTTTTTAGTCAGCAGTACCCCTGCGCATCGAAAGGTGTCATCGGTCGACTCCGCGTTGGTCATTGGCGTCGTGGTCGCCGGGAGGACGTTGCGGTAGCTACTTAGACGCTGCCCTCGCGCGCCAACGTCAGTTCTTTTACACAACATTCCACGCCAGAAGCGCAGAGCCAAACATTACACTGACCACTGGTGCACAAAACTAGGGCTCTGAAAGCGATTCCCTGACCCTAGAATTCAGTTTGCAGAACGGGAAGGATGGGTGGGGCGGTATGGAATCTATAACTAATATATGTCTCTTATAGATATATCGTTACCGATGGTAAGTAACTTGTTCAGCTGAAAGAGACAATTAGTTATAGATTCCTTACCTTAGAATCGATACCCCAGTAATACCAACCCTGGAGGTGGGTCAGCAAACCAAGTTCACACCAAAAAGTCCTGGAACAGAATGGCCAAAGAAGCTGTCTCTTCAGACTTGCCTGTCCAGGCAGTAGTGTTTTGTGAATCTGTGCAGAGATACCCAAGTAGCTGCCTGACAGATGTCAGTGAGGGGAACTTCCCGTCCCAAAGCAGTGGTAGCTGCCATTGGCCTGCTGGAATGGGCACGCAGTCCAACTGGAGGCTCCTTCTTTTCCAAAGAGTAGCAAGCTTTGATGCACAAAATGACCCACCTAGAGATTGTCCATTTGTGCGCAGCCTGACCTTTTATGGCAACCACGTAGCCAACAAAGAGCTGGTCATCTACCCGGAATTGCTTGGTCTGATCCAAATAAAAGGATCCATACGGTGGAGCCTCTCTTCCTCCTTAGAAGGATGTGGAGGCGGAAGAAGGGGGGCAAAGTGGTGGTTTGACCAATGTGGAAAGAAGTAACCACCTTGGGAAGAAAGGAAGGTCTGGTTCTGAGGACGACCTTGAGAACAAAAAAGGAGGTTTTGAAAAAAGAGCCTGGAGCTCACTCACCCTGCGAGCAGAAGTGATGGCAACCAGAAAATCAGTCTTTAAAGTAAGAAGCCTGAGAGGACAGTTATGCAGTGGCTCAAAAGGAGCACACATAATGTAAGTAAGAACTAAGTTCAAGACCCACTGACACATTGTGGAGGGAACAGGAGGAAAAAGATGAATAATGCCCTTAAAAAAGCGATTTACAACAGGGAACTTGAAAAGAGAAGGCTGATCAGGAAGCCTAAGAAACGCTGAAATGGCCAAGAGGCATCCCTTAAGAGTGCCCAGAGCAGAGCCCTGCTCAGCCAAAGAAAGAAGGAACAAAGAACCTCAGAAAGAGGGTCAGAAAGGGGATCCACAGCATTTGCTGTGCACCATACCACAAATTTGTTCCATCTACAGGCGTATGTTGTCTTAGTGGAGGGATGCCTGGCAGCCAAGATAACATCACAGACTTCGCGAGGCAGGTCAAAAGCCGTCAACTGCCGCCGCTCAATCTCCACGCAAGGAGGTGGAGGCTGGGGAGGTTCGGGTGGAGGACTGTCCCCTGCTGCTGCAACAGAAGTTCCTCCCAAAGAGGCAGTCTTTTCGGAGGATCGATGGCTATGTGTAGCAGCTCCGGATACCAGTGCCCAATCTGGAGCCACAAGTATGACTTGGGCTAGGTGGCGCTTGATCTTCTTCAGCACTCTGGGCAGAAGTGGTGTAGGCGGAACGGCGCATAGAGAACCGCAACTCCATTCATGCTGAAAAGCGCCGCCTAGCGAGTGCCGCCTTCGAAATTCCAACGCGCAAAAAATGCTGACATTTTACGTTCTCTTTGGTGGCGATTAGATCTATCCAAGGCTCTCCCCACTGTTGAAAGAGACCTTGTGATTGATCATGCATCTGCGGCTGAGTTTGTCCGCCATGGAATTCAGCGAACCCGCCAGGTGTTGAACGATCAGGGATATGCCCTGATGTTCCAGCCATGTCCAGAGACTGAGAGCCTCTTGACATAGGGTCCACGACCCCACCCCGCCCTGTTTGTTGCACTACCACATGGCGGTGGTATTGTTTGTGAACACCTGCACCACTCATCCCCATACAGAGTGAAAGAATACTTTCAGTGTAAGACGGATTGCCCGAAGCTCCAGAAGGTTAATGTGGAGCTCGGACCCTGCCGGAGACCAGAGACCTCTGATCTCCGCCTCTCCCAAGTGGCCGCCCCACCCCAGAAGTGATGCATCTGTCACCACTGTGAACTCCGGTTGGGGAAGGTAGAGGGATCTGCCGTTGACCCAATCCTGGTTCATTAGCCACCACTGCAATTGATGTGCAGTGCTCTCCGAGATCTGAACACAATCGGACAGATTTCCCTGATGCTGTGCCAACTGGAACTTCAGGTCCCACTGCAGAGCCCGCGTATGCTACCTGACATGATCCACCAGCAGGATGCAGGAGGCCATGAGGCCCAGCAGCCTCAGGGTCATTCTGACTGAAACCTGGGATAGAGGCTGAAAGATCGGAATCATAGCCCGGATATCCTGGGCTCGCTGCTCAGGAGGATAAGCCCGAAACTGCATGGTGTCCAGAACTGCTCCGATGAGAAGGAGCATCTGAGAAGGAACCAGCTGTGACTTCGGCACGTTTATAGTGAACCCCAGCAAGGGCAGGTCTGCCGTAGTCTGGAGGAGGGAGATGGCTGCCTGGGGCGAACGCGCCTTCAACAGCCAGTCGTCGAGATAGGGGAAAACTGGAACCCCTGATCTGCGCAGATAAGCTGCGACCACCGCCATCACTTTTGTGAACACCAGAGGAACGCTGGTAAGGCCAAAGGGGAGCACGGTAAACTGAAAGTACTTGTGGCCTACTGTGAACCGCAGGTAACGCTGGTGAGCCGGCAGGACAGGAAAGTGAAAGTAAGCATCCTGCAAGTCCAACGCTACCATCCAGTCTCCAGGGTCGAGGGCGGACAAGAACTGAGCTAGCGTCAATATTTTGATTTTGAACTTCTCCTTCCGGATGAAGCGGTTGAAGTTCTGAGATCCAAGATAGGACACAGGCCTTTGTCCACCTCGGGCACCAGAAAGTAGTGGGAATAGAAACTACGAACTACTTCTTGGGCAGGAACTTGCTTGATGGCTCCCTTGGCCAAGAGAGCCAAAACTTCCTGTTGGAGAAGGGCCAGATGATTCTCCGGCATGCGATGGTACTGAGGTTTCATGGCTGGGGTTGGATGGGTAGTCTCGAAGGGGAGGGAGTAGCCCCTTCATACTATCTGCAAAACCCACTTGTCTGACGTGATGGTGCGCCAGTGGGGGAGGTGGTGGTGAATCCTGCCGCCCACTGGCGATTGATGGCTCAGAAAGGTCAGACTAGGAGGGTTTGGAAACTGGTGCAGAGGGGGTGGTGGTGGACTGGACCGCTCGCTGGCCCCCAGACCCACGACGGTGAATCCCACATCCCCAGCTGCGCAGGGGCTGGACAGCTTGCACGCGCCTGTGACTCTGGGTGGGACGTGGTGGGGCATTGGTTGTAGCCTGAGGGTCCTTGAAGCGCTCTAGCGCATTGTCTGCTGTGTCGCTGAAGAGGCGATGGCCATCAAAGGGCATGTCCATCAGGGTAGCTTGGACATCCCCGGAAAAACCAGTCGACCTCAGCCAGGCATAGCGTCGAAGGGATACTGACTTTGAAATCGTCCAGCTCAGCGAGTCGGCGATGTTCCGCCCACAACGTATAGAAAACTTAGCTGCATCTCTCCCCCTCAGCAACTGCACAGGAGAGCATGGCACGGGCCTCCTCCAGGCACTGGGGCAGCACTTGCATTACCGTATCCCACACAGAGTGGGTGTAACAGCCTAACAGACATGTTGTGTTTACTGACTGCAGTCCCAAGCTGGAGGAAGAAAACATCTTTATCCCAAGATGGTCCAGCTTTTTGGATGCCCTATCAGATGGTGCAGTAGGGAATGTACCTTTTGACATGGAGGCTTAGACCACCGAGCTCTCAGGGTGGGTTGTTGGGAAAGGAAGGTAGGGTCGCACGGAGCCGGGTGGTGGCGTCGGACTCGGTGCCAAAAAGGATGTCCGTTAGGGCTTCATTGAAAGGCAGCAGGGACTCGGAAGAGCTCACTGCCGGTTGAAGCACCTCTGTCAGGAGGTTAGTCCTGACTGCCACCGTAGGTATCTTGAGGTTGAGAGCCTCTGCCGCCCAACGCAATACCACTGCGTAAGAAGCTCCCTCCTCTGTAGCCACAGTAGGAGACAAAATGCCAAGGTCTGAGGAGGTATCCAGACCACTGGCTTCCCCCAACTCCTCTCTAGTCTGGGTGGTACTCCAACTAGTCAGTTAAAGGGTCACCAGACCCCTCCCAGTCCTCTTAACCCTCCATCTTGTTGCCAATCTGGCCTAAACATACCAGGGTTAAAGAGGGGAAGAGAAGTACCTGTCGGATCCAGTATTGGTCGATGCCGGTCCGGCTCTGTGTCCACATCAGGGGGAAGGCTGGGGCTGACGCCGGCTAGGTACACAACCAGCATCAGCAGTGGACGTGGCGCCAGTGGATTCAGTGCCGAGGGAGGTGTTATGAAGTCGACTGGCACCAATACGGATCCAGGCCTGGATCCAAGGGAACCCTGCGGTGCAGAGGCCGGAGCCGCTGGCGTCAAATGCCCAGGGTCCCCAGCCGAGTCAGCTTGGCCCAAAGGTGCGCTAGCGGAGTCGGGCTGCCCAAAGATGGCATACATTGCTTCAAAGCTGGGCAGGGGTCACACCTGGTCCCGGAAAGGGAGGGAAACTTGGAGCTGACCCTTCGGGCTCCACACACAGAGCCGCCGGAGGGGCATCCACTGCATCCCTCGTGGCGTCAGCTGACGGACAGGCAGAAGTTGAAGAGCAACTATGCTTTTTGGACTTCTTCTCGTGCTTCAACTTACCTGAGGAGTGCGAAGACTTCGAAGACGAGTGGTGGTGCCGGTGGCCATGACTCCGCAACCGGGACCTCGAATGGCACGGAGCAGACTGCTGGGCCTCGAGAAGCTTTCGGGACCACTCATGCAAAGACTTCAGATTCATGGTCCGGTAGACGGTACACGACTTGGGGTCGTAACTGCGTTCCAGGCACCACAGGCACACGCGGGCGGATCAGTCACCAACATCAGCTTTCGGCAGGAACCGTAAGCCTTGAAACCGGGCATCCCTCGTGCACCAGGAGTCGATGGACTCAAAAAACGATATTCACAAAAGTTGAGAAAAAGTCAGTCAAAAAATGACTGGAGGTACCGCTCTCCGCATCTGCGCTGGCTGGCGCGAAAAAAGAAAGAACTGACGTCAGCACGTGACTGTGGTGTCTAAGTAGCTACCGCAATGTCATCCCGGCGACCACAAGGCCAACGACAAACGTGGAGACGACCGACAACACCTTTTGACGTGCTAGGGTACTGCTGATGAAAAATTCTCCGGATCCAGTCTGACTCCTGGAGGTAATTTGAAGGTAAGGAATCTATAACTAATTGTCTCTTTCAGATCATTCTTTAAAGTCCCTCTATAAAAGCTTTTATAACACAAAACACTGATATGTGTTGTCTATTCTGGAGATATGCAGCAATAGCTGCAAGATGTAATCTTATAGAAGTATATGCTAATCCAGCAGTTTGTAAATGCAATAGGAATAAAATAAGTGTTTGTACCTTTGCTTCAAGAGGATTAACGTTTTGTTTGTGACAGAATATAACAAAACATTTCCATTTTGCTGCATAACATAATTGCTGGTTTATGAGCTTCTTTAAGAATGTTCATAAAATCTTGAGGCACATTTAAGTATCTAAGGGCCAGATGTAGGAGCCAAAATACCGGTTGGTAATGGCCGATTTCGGCCGTTACTGATCGGTATTAAGTATTTGGCATGTAGGGGCCCTATTTTACCGATTCAGTAAATTTACAGAATCGGTAAATTTACCGAATCGGTAAAATACCGAATCGGTATTTTTACCGATTTGGTAATTTTCAGATGTAGGTGGGACTCTTCTGAGTCCCACAAGCCTTACCGAATCGGTATTTTACCACCCAATACAATTGGGTGGTAAAATACCGATTCCAGGTGTGCATGCACATTTGTGCATGCACACCTATGCCATGTGACAGACAGACATGCCCTTAGGGCATGTCTGTGTGCCACATGTCACACGCGCCTGAATCCGGGGTGCTAGAGGGTGTCAAAGTGACACCCCCTTGCAACATTCGGTATTTACCAAATCGGTAAATACCGATTCGGTAATACCCATTGATTCCTATGTGCTTCAATGCCCATAGAAATCAATGGGCATTACAGAATTGGTAATTCAATTACCGATTCTACCTAAATCTCCCCCCTTCTATTTTACCGATTCATAAATACCGAATCGGTAAAATTCGGTATTTATGAATCGGTAAAATATACTTACCTACATCTGGCCCTAAGTATCTAAACTCTAAGACTTCAGGAGCCAAATTGCAAGATTAATTTTTTGGGATCGGGATACCTTAATGTTCTATGGTTCTGCGTAAGAAGATCCAGGTTGAGGTGAAGCTTCTTGTGTGGTACTAGAGATAGTTCCATGAGTGTTGAGAACCACGGTTGTTGAGGCCATGTGGGTGCTATTAATATCATTGTGAGCAACATTTGCCTGAGTATCCCGACCACTAATGAAAGTAGTGGGAGAGGTGGTGAAACGTATGCAAATACCCCATACCAGTTCATCCATAAAGCATAGCCTTTGGACTGATGGTGGCGTTATCTGCTTGCTAAGTGTGGGCATTTCACGTTTTCTTTTGTTGCAAACAGGTCTATCTCTGGAAATCCCCATTTGTAAAAGTATAGTTGAAGAACATTGGGGAGGATTTCCCATTTGTGGACTTGTTGTGATCTGCTTAGAAAGTCCACAATCTGATTGCTTGTCCCTGGGACATTTTTTGCTAATATATGAATGTTGTTGTGTATTGCTAACTTCCATATTATCTGAGCTAAGTGAGATCATTGGAGACAGTGTGCCCCTCTCCCCATTTTTGTAAATAATACATTGTTGTCATATTGTCTGTTCGAATAAGGACAACTTTGTGTTATAGGTGAATTAGGAAGGCTTTGATCACTAGTTGAACAGCTTGCAACTCTAGGTGATTGATATGGAGATTCTTGTGTTTGGAATCCCATATGCCCTCAATAGTAAGGTTGTGGAGATGTGCTTACCATGCTGTTAGAGATGCATCTGTTGTTTGAGTTATTTGTGGAACTGGGTCTTGAATAGCCACCCTTTGGACAGACTTTGTGGATTACACCATTATAGAGAGTGATACGTGCGGCTGTTTACCCACACCAGATCATGAAGTATGAACGTAGTTGCTTTGATTTGCCAGTCGTCAAGATAAGGGAAGACATGAATGTTTTCCCAGCGCATATGTGCTGCCATAACAGCTAAGCACTCCGTGAATACTCTTGGTGCTGTAGTGATTTCAAAGGGAAGAACTTTGAACTGATAATTACCTCCCTGACATAGAAATCTGAGGTATTTGCTGTGGGCAGGTTGAATTGGTATATAAAAATAGGCGTCCTTTAGATCTAAGGTTGCCATGAAGGTTCCTTTTTGTAATATAGGGATGATCTCTTGAAGAGTGACCTTATGGAAATGTTCTGATATTATGTAACAACTTAGTGATCTGAGATCTAGAATAGGCCCGAGAGATCTAACCTTTTCTCTGTCTTTTCCAACTGTCTCGTGAAAATGTGGTGAAACAGGTCTATTGTTCCTTTCTGCAAGAGAGCTGTTATTTCTTGTTGCAGAAGAATTTGGTGTTGCATGGATAGTTTTTATTTACGAGGTGGAATATTTGAAGGAGTTATGAGGTCCAGACAATGACCATGTTGGATAATGTCCAAGACCCCATGGTCTGTTGTAATTCAATCAATCAATCAATCATAACACTTGTATAGCGCACTACTCACCCGGAAGGGTCTCAAGGCTCTTGGGGGAAGGGGTCTGCTACTGCTCGAGCAGCCAGGTCTTGAGTTGTCTCCTGAAGGCGAGATGGTCCTGGGTCAGCCGAAGGTGGATGGGGAGGGAGTTCCATGTCTTGGCTGCCAGGTAGGAGAAGGATCTGCCTCCGGCGGTGGCTCTTCGGATGCGTGGTGCGGAGACGGCGAGGCTAGGAGACCGTAGGTGGCGGGTGGGCGTGTAGAAGGTCAGGCGGTCGTTGAGGTACTTGTGGCCTAGATCGTGGAGAGACTTGTGTGCGTGGGTGAGGAGCCTGAACGTGATCCTCTTGTTGACGGGGAGCCAGTGCAGGTCCCTCAGGTGGCCGGAGATGTGGCTGTGTCTGGGGATGTTCAGGATGAGTCGGGCGGAGGTGTTCTGGATGCGTTGGAGTCTTTTCTGTAGCTTGGCTGTGGTTCCGGCGTAAAGGGTGTTTCCGTAGTCCAGTCGGCTGGTGACAAGGGCCTGGGTGACCATCTTCCTGGTTTCGGTCGGGATCTTCTAGTTCTGGAGAAATTGTTTAAGATGACCCCCAACTGGTTTTTGGTGCTGTGAGGGAAATGTAAAGGATAACTGTAGGTGATGGCTGTGCACTGCAAAGTCTATATGTACAGTTAAAGGCGTGTACCGTGCTCCTTAGGAATACTCCCCGCTCAGGAGTATATGACAATGAATGTGGACAGCACTGACACAAAATGTGCAAGTGTCTCCTAGGGCACTGGTGGATTGGTGCTGAAGGAACCAGCTGATGTTATTCAATAAAGTTTTTCAATAAAGTTTTTTTATACTTCTTATCTTCAAGGTGTATTTTATTCATACTCATAGAACTTGTTCAATGTAATTGCATGTCACATTCATATCCATCAAGGACCATATATATCCAACTTTCTTATTTTTCATATGTCAAAAAAACATTCCTTCCAATGCATTTCGGCCATGAGGCCTTCATCAGGGAAGTCTGTGAAACAGAGAATGTATTCATCACTCCTTTATACAACACACTAGAATATATCAATCATATATACAACACACAAAAATGTATCAGCTTCTACCTAATTTAGCAACAAAAGTACTATGAATAAACAAACGAAAAAGCTGTCAAGTTTAAATGCATGAACGAACAAAAAGCTACCCAATTCCTCGGGGGACTGTTTCATATAACTACCCTCCATGCGGTGTATCACAATGGTGAAGTTGAAGTCATATGTAGTACGCCATCGCGTGTTTAGTTTAGTGGTGTTTAAGCGGTCAAAATATCGGGAGAGTGCTCGGTAACGGTGTTGCTGTTCTAGTTCGTGCCCAAACATGTAATTAAAACGTTATAAAAACGTTATAAAGATTATCGCGCTTGTATGTCTAAGTTACTGTGCTCCGCATCGGCTGCAATGTGGAATTCTTACCGGAAAAGTATCTCTCGTGGCGTCTTATGGCGCTGTGCTGTGTTCCACCATTGGTTTGGGGAAGTTCGCGTGTGACGCGTTGGGGGTGTGTTTTAACGTCAGTTACGCGCGCATTCTTTAAAGCAACAGTACGGTAAGGCTAGGAGTGTTCTAACGCGGTGATTAAAGCGTTCAAGGTATGCAACATTGTATCTATGATGGAGTACCTTAACGTGGTGAAGGGTAACCATGATCATTCATAAAAGTACAATCAAAATAAGAGCAAATACAATCAAAAGAACCTTGAACTATGATGTTCTGAAAAAACAATCAGATTGGTATCGGTTGTTTAGCACAGCACAAACCAAAAATGAATACACTGTATCATATTGTTCATAAATAACAACTAAATTCTGTCCGTTCATTAATCCCATTCGGGCTCAAAGTCTGTAAATAGTATATCCAATGATTTTCGCGTTTTAAAAGAGCTTTTTTATTGTCTCTTTCTTCATTTCTCTCCACAACTTCCAGTATGCAAGCCTTGATTTGGTTCACTTGGTTATTATGTTCAATAAAGTGAGTTGCCACTGCTGATTTTAGGACTTTAGTTCTAATGTTACTTTTGTGCTCGGTGAGCCCTATTTTGAATGTACGTTCCGTTTGTCCAACGTACGCTTTTCCACATGGGCACTTCGTCATGTATATAATACTTTTCGTATCAGAAGTAGCATTAACATGTAACTTGATTTTATTTCCTCTCATAGGATGCGTGATTGTGTTGCCTTCCATTATGTTGTTTCAGTTACTGCAGTTTTGCAAGGGATTGTGTCTTTGAATTTGGTGTTGGACTTTGTCATAGTAGGACATTTAATGATTTCTCCTAGGTTTCTCGCTCTGGTGAATGCGAATAATGGTTCATCGGCAAAGATGTTATTGAAGTCTGCTTCAGTCTGTAATAATCGCCAGTGTTTCTTGATGATTTTTTTGAACAATGGGCTCACCGTAGAGAATTTACTCACACATGTTATTTTGGCTTCCTTTCTAGTTTTAGATGCTGAAAGTAATGTTCTTCTTTCTTTGAGTTGGGCTCTTTCTAGTGCTGATTTTAGCACCGTCTCTGGATATCCTCTTTTTCTGAATCGTTGTAACATGATTTGTGATTGCGTCATTGATTCCTCCGGGTCTGAGATGATTCTTTTTACTCGTAAGAGTTGTGAGTATGGTAAATGCTGTTTGAGTGGAGATGGGTGGAAACTCTGATATGTTAATAGATTGTTGCGGTCAGTTTTCTTTGTGTAGAGTGTGGTTTCTATTTTGTTGCCTATTTTCTTGATCGTTACATCCAGGTAATTGATTTGGCTGTCATGAGTTTCATAAGTGAATTGTATTCGTTGGTCTATCTCATTTAGTTGTTGGATATTGAGGATCATGAAAATATGAAAATATTGTCGATATATCGGAGATATAGACGTAAGCCTTGTTTCCATTGAGCTTTTTGTAGGATGTGTGTGTTTTCATATTGATGCATGAAGATATCAGCATATGAAGGTGCTGCCGGATTCCCCATGGAAGTACCTGATTTTTGGAGATACCAATGATTCTCCCATTTGAAATAGCTGTGCTATGTGCTGTGTGGAAAAGCGTACGTTGGACAAACGGAACGTAAATTCAAAATAAGGCTCACTGAGCACAAAAGTAACATTAGAACTAAAGTCCTAAAATCAGCAGTGGCAACTCACTTTATTGAACATAATCACCAAGTGAACCAAATCAAGGCTTACATACTAGAAGTTGTGGAGAGAAATGAAGAAAGAGACAATAAAAAAGATCTTTTAAAACGCGAAAATCATTGGATATACTATTTACAGACTTTGAGCCCGAATGGGATTAATGAACGGACAGAATTTAGTTGTTATTTATGAACAATATGATACAGTGTATTAATTTTCGGTTTGTGCTGTGCTAAATAACCGATACCAATTTGATAGTTTTTTCAGAACATCATAGTTCAAGGTTCTTTTGATTGTATTTGCTCTTATTTTGATTGTACTTTTATGAATGATCATGGTTACCCTTCACCACGTTAAGGTACTCCATCATAGATACAATGTTGCATACCTTGAACGCTTTAATCACCGCGTTAGAACACTCCTAGCCTTACCGTACGGTCGCTTTAAAGAAAGCTCGCGCATAACTGACGTTAAAACACACCCCCAAAGTGTCACACGCGAACTTCCCCGAACCGATGGTGGAACACAACACAGCGCCATAAGACGCCACGAGAGATACTTTTCCGGTAAGAATTCCACATTGCAGCCGATGCGGAGCGCAGTAACTTAGACATACAAGCGCGATAATCTTTATAACGTTTTTATAATGTTTTAATTACATGTTTGGGCACGAACTAGAACAGCGACACCATTACCGAGCACTCTCCCGATATTTTGACCGCTTAAACACCACTAAGCGAAACACGCGATGGCGTACTACATAGGACTTCAACTTCACCATTGTGATACACCGCATGAAGGGTAGTGATATGAAACAGTCCCCCGAGCAATTGGGTAGCTTTTTGTTCGTTCATGCATTTAAACTTGACAGCTTTTTCGTTTGTTTATTCATAGTACTTTTGTAGCTAAATTAGATAGAAGCTGATACATTTTTGTGTGTTGTATATATGATTGATATATTTTAGTGTGTTGTATAAAGGAGTGACAGATACATTCTCTGTTTCACAGACTTCCCTGATGAAGGCCTCATGGCCGAAATGCATTGGAAGGAATGTTTTTTTGACATATGAAAAATAAGAAAGTTGTAGATAGATGGTCCTTGATGGATAATAATGAATGTGATCATGCAATTACATTGAACAAGTTCTATGAGTATGAATAAAATACTTTTGAAGATAAGAAGTATAAAAAAACTGTATTGAAAATTTTTATTGAATAACATCAGCTGGTTCCTTCAGCACCAATCCACCAGTGCCGTAGGAGACACTTGCACATTTTCTGTCAGTGCTGTCCACATTCAGGAAATGTAAAGGAGTCATTGTTTATTGTTGGTATTTGAGGAAAGCGTATTGTTTCCTCTGCCTCTTCCTTTAAAATTGTTACCTCTGTAAGAACCTCTTTAAAAGGTCTTAGTTTTTGAGGTGTGTCTTTGAGTTTTATATTGTGAACCAGAGGTGTCTGGGGAAACTGTTCTTGCCCCTTGTTTAAAATTGAACCTACAAAAGGAACTCCTAAAGGTATTTGTTTGTAGAGCTCCCATTGATTTTTCTACCTCTGTGTTCTTTTTCATTTTTGTCAAGGACTGTGTCCACCTTGTCAAGTGGGAGGTTCAATAGTTTGTTGTAGCTCAGGTTTGAAATCTGACACCCATAAGCATGCATGCCTTCTTATTAGGACACTAGTATTTATACTACTAGCAGCCGTGTTGGCTGCATCTAATGCACACTTAATGGATGTTGTAGAAGGCCCTCCATTTCGTCCCAGTGGGCCCTGTCGTACCTTGCTAGTAATACTTGGCCGTTAGCTAAACACCAATGATTACTGCTTGTGGCACAACTATTTTACCAGAAGTATCCATAAGTTTGGATTATTTTTCTAGTGGTGGTACTTCTCCAGTTGTTTGGGAAGTAGCCCTTTTTCTAGTATTGGCAACTACTAAAGAATCAGGAGTTAATTGACCCTCTAATTAAAATGGGGTCTGAAGGTGGTGGTTTGTATTTTTTTTAATCAATGCATGAAGTAATTATTCTTGCTTTAACTCCTTGTTATCTGCATGAAGTATCATACCCTTTAAAACTGGTAGGTATTGTGCCCCTATATGTGTATTAGATAAAGTTTCAAAGAGGAAATCCTCCCCTATGGAGTCCTTATATAAAAGGCACCTAATGGAAAATGGCCCCTCTAGCTATAAGGTCCTGATAAGCAGATGCATCATCAGGTGGTGATGGATGGATCGATGGATAGGATACAAATCAGGATCAGTGTCAAAATGAGGATCAATATTATAATCCTCCCAAGGATCCCCTGGTTGTGTGTCATCTGGGATATCTTGATCCTCATCTACTGTTGACTGAGGAGACATATTAACAGCCTCAGACAATTATGAGGAGTTGGTGGTGGAGGTGTTGATTGTGTTACAGGTGAAGAAGGAACGGTAACGTGCAATGGACTAGCTGTAGCATACTTTTTTTTCTTCTTTAGGGTTTTAGCAGGAACGTCCAAAGCCTTCTCAAAACTCAATAGCTTCTTAGGAGTTTGTTGATTTGGAGGTTGTGCCATAATTTTCTTTGTTCCAGGCTGAATTTGAAGTGTTTTTTTTAATTTCAAATCAAGCTTTTCTTGGAAATTTCTAGAGGATTGGCTCAGGGGGAGATTTCAGACCAAAACAAAGCATTTTGGTGGAGGGAGCTTTGTCTTTGATGGAGGAAGGTTCGGTACTGAAAGAACAAGTCTTTTTTTCCACGCAGAGACCGAAGTGAGATGTTTTGGTCTCGTATGGAAAGGATGCAGAGGCCCCTGCTGCAGGCTGAACTTTCGGAGCCGAGCCGGAGGGCGAGGGTTTGAAGTCATGTTTTCGGTGCACGCCATGACTTGTGTGCAGTGGAAGTCAGTGAGCAGTTTTCTCAGTGGAGACTGAGGATTTGGATTTCGGAGCAGGGGTAGAACTACTCACAGTAATTAGTTTTTGTGCTGGTGGTAGAGTCCTCTTCGGATTGAGACTCTGAATCGGAGTCATGTATGGAAAGCGATTCTACTAGTGGCGCTGCAGCCTCTTCCTCCTCCTCTTGTCGACCGAAGATGCCGGGGACATCGTCCATTTGCTTGCACTGCATCTCTTGTCATCTAGACCTTCGATCTTAAAGAGTCTTTTTAGACTGAAAAGACTTACAGGCCTCACAGGTGCCCTCTTGATATGCAGGCGAGAGACATAAGTTGCAAACGGGATGTTGGTCGGTGTGAGGGTATTTGGAGTGGCACTTCGGACAGAAACGGACCGGAGTGTGTTCCATTAGCAGGGCATTCATGATTTCATTCAAAATTGAGAAGTGTTGCCCGGCAGGGCATGGCCTTTAGGCCAGAGACGAGTTGAACACCCACTACGAAATTTAGTACGATATATATCCCGAACTGAAGGAGACTTGAACCGGAGCGTGAGATACTACATCTGAACCCATTGGCGCAAAGAAACAATCTGAAGATGGTGTCAATGACCATGTGCAGTATTCCCAAGAGGAGTCACACAGCCTTTTGACTCGAAGAAAACTTCTTGGAACAAACACAACTTGTAATCATTCAAGCCCAACCCCAGATCGCGGGCTTATGCAAAGCGTGTGTATATACAGCACACATGCCTCAAACATATATTTTTCTAGAGATGTGTTGACAATTTTGAGCAGGAGAGATAAGATCTTGCTGGCATTCCTTTAGCAAGAAAGCAGTTTATTTAGCGCAAGAGTAGTGATTTGTGGATGAAGACTTTGCTTATTACCTCAGCAGACCAGTCAAAGAAGCTTTCGATTTCTGGATCTGATCCAACAGTGTGACCAGTAGTTCGAACATAACAACAAATAGTCAGGGTGATAAAGGGCATTCCTGCCCTATGCCCCTGACAGTTCTGAAGGGGGTGGTGGAAGAATTTCATTGACTAACACTCAAAACATATGGCTCATATACAGCAAACATGTGTAAGCCAGAAACCCAGTTCCCAATTGCAAACAATCCAACAGCATAGATAGGAAGAAAGTGAGGTTGTGTTCCTATGTTTATGTATTGCTAGGTAACTGGGGATTCTGTGTTGGAGCTTTGGGGGGTTAGAATGTAGAGCACAAGTGGTCATTGGAGAGGGCTAGGAGATGAAGCTGGACGTGTTACTTAAGCTCCAGACAATAAAGAAGTACTACACAATTGTGTATGTACGTGTGTCCTTAACAATTGAATTGTTTATTGTTTCAATTAATTAAAATTGTTAACAAAAAAAAAGGCCGGTTGGAGAACACTCCGTCCAGACACTTTTTTGAACATAAATAAAGCATGCTCATTTCATTTAACGAAACTGTTAATAATATATAAGACATAATAATTTCTTTAAAACATTCTGGTGATTGCTAATTTAAGAAAAAAGGGGTACTGCAAGTTTTAAACTACAGTTTGTCTCTAGACTTTGACTGAGTCATTATGTAACAATTGATTTTGTACAAGCTATGCACAAGTGCAATGCTATTAAAGTTTCTAGAATGAAACCGGAGGTCAAATAATAAATATTTTAAAATCAGCAAAAAAAGGTACAAATAAATGAAATTGTGATTGGATGGGGCGGGGGTACAGTACTGGATTTGCGTTGGCTTACAAAGGAATCATAGAAATCCAGACACAAGCAGATATCTGGACACAAGCAGATAAACTCCGTCAGCACATGGAGAACCTGGGCTACAGAGAAATCATGATCACTGTTCCTGCGGGAAACATATCTCATTAACAAATCTGCGACCTTGTGGAATGCTACTGACTAGTACTTTATCTCTAAGACTCCGTGCAGACTTGCTCAGCTTGGGATTGGTGTCTGGGGAAGGCGCATGGAATGTGAAAGTGGCGGATAGATTACTTGTCATGGCTCTTTGGCATAGTCTTATCTCAGTCACCCTCTTCACTCTTCTGTGTCCCTTTTCTGCTCCTTTCTTCAGCAGGATTTTTTCCCCCATCTGATTCGACTCAATTGCCCAGGACCTTCCTACGAAGGTAACAATATTGTTTCAGAATTCCCTTCTTAAAGAGGTATCGCTTTTATGTGACAAACGCAAAGTTTACATTTTATTTTAGGCACATGGAGATACATGATTTGCCTAGAGAATGTTGCATGTATTTTAGTGGCTTCCCTTGTATGCTTCTCTCCACCACGCTATACGTGTCACCCTGAAGCACGTGTGCTTCTCTGTACTAGGGCTCCACTTAACCGTTCGCCGTCTGTTTTTGCCCCTCTGAACCCTCCTCCCACTCTGCCTCACTAGTACTGATCAGTATCCTGTGCAAATTCATAACTTGTATGTGTGCTTCCCCATGCCGGCCACACAACATCAATCCCTCTCCCCCCAACTCGTTTTGTTTGCACAGATATTTTTTTTACCGTAGTATTGCTAGGGAATCCGAGGCTGCTCAACATAAAAAAGAGGTTATGATTATTCACATTAGAATGAGCTTTTCTGTTTGCTACAAAGATGGGACATTTGAAGCTCCTAAAGTGAAAGCAAGCACCGCCTTAGTGCCCCACAGCAAACCTCTATTGCTGACAATGGCTTGCTGAGACCGTCATCCTCCCGAGGTCGAATGCTTCAAATTCTTCTTAGAGATGTTTAGTATGTGAACCCGGAGTCCCAGAGACCGGCCATCGTTGCGTTTCTCTCATAACCCCTGCCCTATGGGGTCTGCACCAGCCTTGTTGTGCCTTTATGCCCTCTGCATCACCACATCATCACTTAGCGCTACCCCAGAATCACTCAGCACCACCACATTATCACTCACCACCAACACAGCACCACTCAGCACCACCACAGCATCACTCAGCACCACCACAGCACCACTACACAGCACCACTCCGCACCACCACAGCATCACTCAGCACCACCACAGCATCACTCAACACCACCAAAGCGTCACTCAACACCACAGCATCACTCAGCACCACCACAGTGTCACTCAGCACCACCACAGCACCACTCAGCACCATCACAGCATTACTCAGCACCACCACTCAGCACCACCACAGCACCACTCAGCACCACCACAACACCACTCAGCACCAAAACAGCATCACTCAGCACCACCACAGCATCACTCAGCACCACCAGAGCGTCACTCAGCACCTCCACAGCATCACTCACCACCCCAGCATCACTCAGCACCACCACAGCTTCACTCAGCACCACCACAGCACCACTCCGCACCACCACAGCATTACTCAGCACCACCACAGCACCACTCAGCACCACCACAGCACCACTCAGCACCACCCCAGCTTCACTCAGCACCACCACAGCATCACTCAGCAGCACCACTCAGCACCACCACAACACCACTTAGCACCACAACAGCACCACTCAGCACTACCACTGCACCACTCAGCACCACCACAGCACCACCACAGCACCACTCAGCACCACCCCAGCATCACTCAGCGCCACCCCAGCATCCCTCAATGCCACCACAGCATCACTCAGCACCACAACAGCATGACACAGCACCACCACATTATCACTCTGCACCACCAAAGCACCACTCAGCACCACCACAGCATCAGTCAGCACCACCACAGCATCACTCAGCACCACCACAGCATCACTCAGCACCACCACAGTGTCACTCAGCACCACCACAGCACCACTCAGCACCATCACAGCATTACTCAGCACCACCACTCAGCACCACCACAGCACCACTCAGCACCACCACAACACCACTCAGCACCAAAACAGCATCACTCAGCACCACCACAGCATCACTCAGCACCACCACAGCATCACTCAGCACCACCACAGCATCACTCAGCACCACCAGAGCGTCACTCAGCACCTCCACAGCATCACTCACCACCCCAGCATCACTCAGCACCACCACAGCATCACTCAGCACCACCACAGCATCACTCAGCAGCACCACAACACCACTTAGCACCACAACAGCACCACCACTGCACCACTCAGCACTACCACTGCACCACTCAGCACCACCACAGCACCACTCAGCACCACCCCAGCATCACTCAGCGCCACCCCAGCATCACTCAGCGCCACCCCAGCATCCCTCAATGCCACCACAGCATCACTCAGCACCACAACAGCATGACACAGCACCACCACATTATCACTCTGCACCACCAAAGCACCACTCAGCACCACCACAGCATCAGTCAGCACCACCACAGCATCACTCAGCACCACCACAGCATCACTCAGCACCACCACAGCATCACTCTGGAACACCACATCATCACTATGCGCTACCACAGCATCATTATGTGCCACCACTGCATCACTCAGGGCCTCCAGAGCATCACTCAGGGCCTCCACACCATCACTCAGGGCCTCCACACCATCACTCAGGGCCTCCACACCATCACTCAGGGCCTCCACAGCATCACTCAGGGCCTCCACCGCATCACTCACGGCCTCCACAGCATCCCTCACGGCCTCCACAGGATCACTCAGGGACACCACAGCATCACGATGCGCTACCACAGCATCACTGAACACCACAGCATCACTCGTCGCAACAACAACATCACTCCGCGCCATCACAGCATCAATCAGTGCAACCATTCAACAACAACTGGTTCAAATATGTTCTCTCAGTGTTTCATGCTTTATTACAAATGTCACAAAAATGATGTTAATATTTCACTTCTGTTCTTGGATTTTCCTCACAATAAAATACAGTGAACATATTCTTCACAAAAGTTATTTCCAAAAGTTTCAGCTATTGCCATTATAAATTAAAATCACTTTTATTTAAGTATTAATTAATTAATTTAAGATTGTAATACATTGTTATTTGTAAGATCATTACAACTAAGTCACATAAATACACAACATGTTGCATTACAAATGCTATAGGTGTCACATTAGCAAAAGTTAAAACTATTTGCATTGTCAATGACAAAGCTATTAATTTAGCTACTTTATAAACAAACACATAAATAATATATTTGTCATTTACAAAACCAACAGATCAAACTTTCCTAATGCGAGACCTATTGCATTGCAAATGCTTGTTACATTTCTTGTCTTATGGATCTGATTGTATATTGCTGTATACTGGTCTTTTGGAACTATCCATACTAAAGCCGTTGTTACTTCTGGTGAAGATGACCCTATTTTTTTTAAAAATGAACGTCGGTTTAAACTTTTAAAATGGAAAACTTTAGTATCCAGCCTGCAAGTGTTTTCTGTTTGAGTTAACCATCTTTTCACGCATCAGCTCATATTATGTGTAATACAGTGTTTTTACCATCGTTTAACGGTGCATTACTCCAATTTGTTCAGTATACATTTCACATTGAGCTACCCGTTACTGCCTTTGATGTTCCAACTGGTACTCGCGCAAGAAATCCCTGTCCACCACTTCTTTGGAAGCAAGAAAGGCCACTTTATTTAAGACAGGTGTGAAACAAAACAACTGTTCAACACATATATTTATTTATTTAATAACTCAAATTCTTTCAGCTTAACTGAGCATCCTTACCAAAGAGTAAACCCCCCACCAAGTTAACCCTAACCAAACCAGAAGCAACTAACTCTTGTAGAATACCCCCTCCTTTCCTTTAACTGCCCATTAAGGATGGACCAACCCGCTCCAGGCTGCCCACCCCCCACTAAAAACCCGCCTACAAAAAGAAAAAAGTCACCTGTCCTAAAGTGGCAAGCCTATAAGCCATATCAGTACCTAAAGCACTGAGAATGGAAAAAAGGCCTAAAGGGGAAAGTTGGGTGGGGCAAAAACAAATCCCTTCTAACCGCCTCCCACCCAACCCGCTCCTCCCCCGCCTGCCCTGGCCCTAATTATAACCTCACCCTACGCTGATTGCACCACCTGCCTGTGGCCAGCCCTTCTCGCGCGAACCTACCCAGTGAGAGACCGGCTCGCGCACGGCTCTCCCTGGGTCCCCCCTCGTGCAAGAAATCACTGTCCACAACTTCTTTGAAAGCAAGAAAGGGCACTTTATTTAAGACAGGTGTGAAACAAAACAACTGTTCAGCACATATATTTATTTATTTAATACCTCAAATTCTTAACAAAGAGTAAACCCCCCACCAAGTTAACCCTAACCAAACCAGAAGCAACTAACTCTTGTAGAATACCCCCTCCTTTCCTTTAACTGCCCTTTGAAGATGAACCAACCCGCTCCAGGCTGCCCACCCCCCACTAAAAACCCGCCAACCAGGAAAACCTTTAAAGTTTTCCTGCCCTACCCAAAGAAGGAAATTAAAATTGGCTCTGGGAACACCACAATTGCACATCAAGTACTTTGTCTCTCAAATCACGCAATTCTAACAAATAAAATGACTGACCCAATGGAGAAAGGTGGACCCCGTCCTCCCGAAATAAATGCTTCTCAGAAACTTGCAAATGCGAGTGAGCCAAACTGTAAATGCATAGGTCTTTACAAAACAGTCTCATCGAACGGTTCAGTTTTCCCGTGCTTTCTCAATAGCTGTAGAATTTCTTGCCCCAGTCCATTGCAAGCGTGGCACGAATTCTGTCCAGATCACCATGGTGCTCACCCAGGCGTCTTTGATGACTTCCAGATCCATCTTCATCAATTTGATCAAGGTCAAACCAGACGAGGAGACCAAATCGTTGTCACCCAGGTGAATTACCAGCAAATCAGGCGGGCCCCCCTCCCCCTGAAACAAGTGCACAAAAAATGGAAATAAACCCCCCCCCAATGCATTCCCCTTTAACCATGCCAGGAAACCTCATGTGTCAAACTGCTGAGACCTAAAGATCTCCCACAAAGTTGTCGTTCAGCAGAAACTGCAGCCCATTTCACAAAAGAATGTCCAACAATCCACACCCTTCTTTTAGCTCCGACCATCACATGCCAAGGACATAGGAGAAAAACAAATGTTAACAGGAGACCAAGGTGGACTATTGTCTGACATACTTGTCGCAACCTCCTGACCTCCACCGCCCAATTCTGCGAATCTGAGACCAATCCCACCCCAGCAAAACAGCCACCGTCGCTGCCCCAATCCAAAATGAATGAGTGCCAAAATGGAAAGGATCCTGCCCCAGAAGAACAGAACCTTCCATAAAACTGCCAATAACTGAGAAACAGTAAGTGGGCTGCCATCAGTGTGACAAAAAATAATCCCCGGCGTACAAGAAGGGGACTCCAAGAAAACCCCCAATTCCCGAACTGGACACCAAGAAACCAAACCACTCCTCCCCAAGAAAACCCACCTACACCTATCTAGCTGATCAGTTTTAGAAACTCTCAACCAAAGACGCACCCGATCATGCTCAACCACCACTTCATCATTCGTCATACCTGACCGGCTGCGGAAACCCAGCAGTTCCGAAGCCCGAAAGGCCCCAAAAATTAACCACACAAAACACAAACAAAATTTTTGACACTCAAAGGCGTCGTAACAGCAAACAGCTAACTGGGACAACATTCATTGAAGCAAATCAAAAGTGACCAGCTGACGCAACCTCTGGGAACCAGCCTGTAACCGACCCAAACCCTGCAAAACCCTTCTGACCAACACTCCCCTGTAGTGTTGTATGCAGTCTAGTAGTCGGGATGGGAGGAGTTTCGGGGTTGGAGGAAGAGGAGGAGCGAGAATAGGAAAGAAGCAGCTAGACTAGGGACAGGGTCATGAGCAGAAGCAGAATAAAGCCCTTATGAATATACCCACACTTTGTTTGTCGTTATTGCTGCCACGACATGACAACTGGCGACGAGGGTGGGATACAAGTGACCTGCCAGTCCTGCAGAAGAGCAAGAGCAAGAGCTGCCCTGTCCCGGGCACCAGCAAGACGTGATCACTGTTGCGACGTCTGTGCCCCGAAATCGCCGCCGCCTACAGCTCGAGGCCAGCGGTAGAGGAGTCGTCCCACGACCAGGAGATCGTGTGAAACCACTCCGGAGTAGTGAAAAGTGAAGTGCTGCCCCTCCGGTGTCCGACGCGATTTTTGCACCAAAGTCGGGATTGTGTCCCGAAGACTGAACCCTGAAGGAAGGAACTGGGAGCACACCCCAGCCTTTCTAAAGTGCCCTGCCCGAGTGAGGTGCGCAGCAGGAGGAGAGTGAAGCCTGCGGAGGCGCCAGAATAAAAGCGCCGGTTTCGCCGACATCGGGTCTCAACCCCGATGCGTGAGGAACGGCACGCGGCAAACGCGAGACGCTGAAGCTCGCCCCTGGCCTACCTGAATGGTGGAAAGTGGCCTAGAAGTGGGAGCGGAGCTGCCAAATCCCTGCTGCTGGAAGAAGAGACCCTCGGTGAGTGCTTAAAGAGGCTGAGTGTGATCGATGCTGCATGGGAACTCGAACCTCGTGGGTGACTGGTGGCAGCCATCTTGAAGTCAGGCGATTGCAAAGGACACCCCTGTGAAGTGAATGGGCGGCCATTTTGAAGTCAGGCGTCCCCAATACAAGATAATAAAACAAGCATTGGACATACAAACAAGCATTGAAAATACAAAACAAGCATTGAAAATGTAAACAAGAATTGAAAGTATATAACAAGCATTGAAAATACAAAACAAGCATTGAAAGCACAAGACAAACATCGAAGATATAAACAAGCAGTGGACAGTGCAACAGTGCGCGTCAACTGGAAAGCAATCACGCTAGCGACACGTCTGAACAGCCAAGTCGAACTCACCCCACCGGAATGGAGGTGGCGCAGCGGCAGCCGCGACTGCCCCGGCTGCATCCATAGTTTCTCATCTACGCCCCCCAGAACCGTAGACTCTGGTAGCAGGCGGAAGCATGGGTCCCCGGTGGCAGGAGTGGCTAGAAGACTTTGAAGATTACCTAGAAGGGTCGAAGGTCACGGGAGACCGAGACAAACTGATCGCACTCCGCAATTTGGTCGGCAAAGAGATCGGGAAGGTCATCAAAGAATTGCCAACGGATGATAAAGGAACTTACGATAAAGTATGTGATGCACTCAACAGAAAGTTTGTGCATAAAAGAAATGTGGACTATGAAAGATATGTGTTTCATGAAGCACGTCAGGAAAAAGATGAAATGATGAGCACTTTCATCGCACGTCTGCGCCGCCTGTCGCAGTATTGCAATTTTGACGCTTTTTCAACAGAAGATGCCATCCGACTGAGAGTCATTGAGGGCTGTCATTCAGAGACCCTTCGCAGGCGCCTACTACGAAAAAGTCATGATCTCGATGAGATTGAGGAGATGACAAGAGTACATGACCAGGCGGAAGAACACGCCAAGAACATGGAAACAGGACGGGTAGACAGAAAAGAACAGGCATACTGGACTCAAGGTTCCAGCAATCGTAGAAGATCAGGTGACCATCAAAGAAGGTCTCGTCCAGTGTCCCGTCATGGTCATCAAAGTCATCGACGACATGAATCCAGAAGAAGAGAAAAGAAAGGGAGCTACAGCAAAAACAGGAACGTCCACGGAAATGTTACAGATGTGGGTATGATTTCCCACACACAGACTCCTGTCCCGCGATGGGCCAACAGTGTCAAAAATGCGGGCGCATGAACAGTTTTGAAGTAATGTGTGGAGCATTCAATAAGGAGAGAAGGGGTGAGACAACCAGACGACCTGAAGGAAAGCGACACTACCCGAAAGCTGTGCAAGACCGAATACCGCCGTCGTCCGGATCATCACGCTCCAGCAAAGAATCGCACAGATCCCAATGGACCAGAAGGTCATCGTCGAGGGAGTCGAGGTCAAACTCGAGAGAAACAACATACACAGATGAATACATATGCATGGTAGCCGACCCAGACCAATTAAAGAAGTATCCTCCGCTGGACACTGAAGTGGGGACTCATGCCACCAAATTTGTACTTGATAGTGGGGCATCACTAAACTACATGCCCGTGACTGAATACAAGAATATGAGGCCGCCGCCGGCTTTGAGCCCCGCACATGTCAGGGTGTTCACCTGGATGGCGAGAAAACCACTCCCCTGTCTGGGCAAGTTTGCGACAACACTCAAACATGAATTCACGGCAGTACAGGTATACATTCATGTTCAAGCGCCAGGATGCCCTTTGGGTTACAGACGCGCTATATAAGTATGCCTACATACATACATGCCTACATACATACATTGAAGGACCAGAAGCTGACTGTCTCCTCAGTTTGCCCACAGCAGAAAGACTCAGACTAGTGGAAATACTATACCGAGTGCATGATAATCCAGACATTGTCCGAAAATTCCCAAAACTGTTCAGCGGACTTGGCAAGATGAATAAGTGCTTAATTCGATTACACATAAATGATCAGGTACGCCCCATTGCTCAACACCCAAGGAGAGTACCCTTCCACCTTCAGCAGGCGGTGGAGGACGAGATTAAGGAACTGCTCCAGGCAGATATCATTGAGAAAACGGATGGCCCCACACCATGAGTATCACCAGTCGTGATTGTTCCCAAGAAAGGTACCCCTGAGAAAGTAAGGTTATGCGTGGACATGAGGCTTCCCAACACAGCCATAGAACGAGAGAGACATCCAGGGCCACACCTGAGTGACATGATAGCAGCACTAAATGGGGCCCGGGTGTTCTCGAAGCTAGACCTCAACAAGGGTTACCATCAGCTTGAGTTGCACAAGAAATCAAGATACATCACAACGTTCGCAACTCATCTGGGCCTATTCCGTTACAAAAGACTAAATTTGGGAATTTCCTCAGCAGCCGAAATATTTCAGGAGGTAATACGCCAAACCATCCGGCACATCCCGAACTCACTAAATTACAGCGATGACATACTGGTTTATGGATCAAACACCCAAGAACACGACCAAGCCCTGGATCGAGTGGGCCATGCTCTCCTGGAGGCGAACTTAACATTGAACAAAGACAAGTGTGAATTTCACCAGTCCACTCTCAAGTTTTTTGGCCATATGTTCTCAGGGGCAGGAATGAAGCCTGACCCCGAGAAAGTCACCGCCCTCAACACCACCAAAAGTCCTCAAGAAGTCAGTGATGTTCGATCATTTCTAGGAATGGCCAGTTACTGCTCCAGGTGCATCAAGGACTACGCAACCATTAGCCATCCACTTCGCGCCCTCACGAAACAAGGACAATCGTTCGTGTGGAGCCCTCAGTGTGAGAGAGCCTTTCAAGAGATTAAACAAGCAGTAGAATCAGCGGACAATTTGGCCTACTTCAGAGCAAACAGAAAACAGAAATAACGGTGGATGCCAGTCCCGTGGGTCTGGGAGCCATTTTAGCTCAATATGACAATGACACGGAGCAGCGCCACATCGTGGCCTATGCCAGCCGCAGCCTGTCTGACACCGAAAAAGCCTACTCCCAACCCGAGAAAGAGAGCCTACGGTAGTGTGGCCCTGTGAACATTTTCATGTGTTTATCTTCGGCAATGATTATCGATCATCAGGCCCTGGTCACCATTTTTGGTAACCCCAAAGCCAAGATGCCACCCCGCATTGAAAGATGGGGTCTGAGATTGCAAGAGTACACATTTACCATCATTCACAAACCCGGGAAGAGTGAGAATCCGGCGGACTATATGTCCAGACACCCGCAGGCATCTCATGAGTCACGCCCATAGATAGATGAGGAATATATTCATTTTGTGTTAGATGTAGCCCGACCACCGGCAGTCCCAATAGATGCCATCAAAGATGCCACGGTGCAAGACAACATCCTGCAAAAAGTGATGCGCCGATTGCGCACGCACCGTTGGAGACACGAGAGTGAGGATGAAGCAAGTGATCCTCAAATACGCCAAGAAATGCAGGCCTTCAGACACGTCAGTGACGAGCTGTCAACCACCTCAGAGGGGCTCCTACTGAGGGACCATCGGATTGTAATCCCGAGGCAGCTACGGCAAGGAGTAGTTAACCTCGCACATGAAGGCCCTCGTGGAGTAGTTGCCACCAAGAGAGCTTTGAGGGAGAGGGTCTTGTTCCCGCAACTAGATCAAATGGTGGAGCTCACCTTGAAAGTATGTCCTCAATGCCAGCTGGTAAGATCCGGAGAACCTCCAGCCCCTCTTCAAATGACTCCATTGCCGGAAGGGGTCTGGCAGGAACTGGCCATGGACTTCTACGGGCCCCTCCAATCAGACCGGTATGTGGTGGCCATCATCGACGAGTATTCAAGATTCCCGATAGCTTGGTTCGTGCCCTCCACAAACGCGTCCAGCACAATTGCCGTGCTGGACGAGGTGTTTGCTGCATGGGGTGTTCCCAAAGAACTTAAAACAGATAATGGTCCGCCGTTCAACAGTCGTGAGTTTCATGATTTTGCGAAGCATCTAAACTTTCGACATCGAAAGGTTACGCCGCTGTGGCCGCAAGCCAATTGCACCATTGAGAGATTTATGGCCACACTCAAGAAAATTTTCCATCAGGCCACACTAGAGAAAAAGGACTTGCAGACAGCTCTAAATGAAGTACTAAAAGCATACAGGACCAATCCACATGCCACCACTGGGAAATGTCCTGCCACCCTTATGCTCGGATGACCTATCAGAACAAGGATCCCGACGTGGGAAGGAGCGCTAGCACCGGTGTCCCCGACTCGCACCCATCAAGAAACAGCGAGAGCTGATCAAGCGGAGAAAAACAGGATGAAGACATATGCGGACGCTAAAAGGCGCGCCAAATCTCCCTCTTTCCAGACCGAAGATTGGGTACTAGTGAAACAAAAACAGACCAGGAAGACAGATTGTCGATTCAAAGATGAGCCTTTACTTATCACTCAGCAGAAGGGCACCATGATCACGGCCGAGTCCGGGCAAAGAAGGATTACTCGAAATGTGTCCAATTTTCAGAAGTGCACACCAGGCCTTAAAGAAGCACTTGAAAAGGACACAGCACCACGTGATAGTAGGGGACCAATCCAACCCAGTCCCATTCTGAGATGTGAGAGGCCACCGGAGAGTGCTCCTATAGACTCTGGACCGTGTCTCAGACCACGACGAGACATACTCAAGCCAAAGAGACTAATTGAAGAAATGGATTAAGACTGACTCCAGTTTGTTGTTTTCTTTGTTAACAAATGGGGAGATGTAGTGTTGTATGCAGTCTAGTAGTTAAGATGGGAGGAGTTTCGGGGTTGGAGGAAGAGGAGGAGCGAGAATAAGAAAGGGGCAGTTAGAGTAGGGACAGGGTCATGAGCAGAAGCAGAATAAAGCCCTTATGAATATACCTACACTTTGTATGTCGTTCTTGCTGCCACGACATGACATCTCCCACCGGATCCCTTCCCCACCACAGCTGCCCAGAAAAGGAGATCCCCGCCAGCGTACCAGAGATGGTTGTGTGGGAAAGACCTTCGACAACCAAATGCAAAACAAAATGCAACAAAAACTGTTCTTCAGGCAATCCACTCTTTTCTGGAAACCGAAATTCTGCACCAAATTTCCCAAAAACCCACCATGCTTGCAAGGAACTTCGTCGAGGAGAAGCAGGTACTGAGGTCTCGACCAGATGTGCAACCCTCAATCCCCAAGGCCCATACGTACTGTGAGATAGGTGTCTGTTCGAGCCAAACTCCTACAAAATGTCCTACCAGCTCGAAACTCTACATGCAGAAATCAAGCATCCCAACAATTCCTGTACCTTCTTGAGTTCCAATTGCGCTCCCCCACCACTGAAAAGAAAAAGGCATACATTTCTTGAACCTTGTTAGCGGCAACCTCGCCACCATACCCAAGGTATTGATTGCAATCCACAAAAGTCAATGTGGTACATGGACCTTCGTCTGGTCTGGAGCCAAAGGCACACCCAACTCCGCAGTCATTGCCTGGAAAGTCTGTAAAGCCAAATGACACTGACCAGAATGCCGCACACCCATGAAACGAAATCATCCAAATAGCGACAGACCATTGTATGGCCACTGATGAAAGTAAAGCGACCAAAATAACTGTGCGCCTTCCTAATGACGTCAGCATATGTACACATCGCCACAGCCGTATCCTGAGGACGACAGCAATAAACACTAGCGTATATCAAGAAGGCAGACGTCCAATTCTCAATTGACCATGGTACTCGCGGCCGCCGAGCCAACTCCAGCTCCTCATCCTTAGGGCCTTCCTTGGCCTGAATATCGCGATAAAATAACTTAAACACATCAAAAAATTCATTTGTCCAAATCCTAGATTTAGTTGTGTCTGACAAGTGAGAACCCAGAGGCATACCAGTTCCTGTATAAGGGAATTTTTATGTATGTTCTTATCCTCTTCACCCTGATCCTTAGGCTTAACAGCGTCCTCTGCCCGCTCATTCAAATGGCGGCATCGTCCCCTCCAAACGTAGCATTCACAACAGCTTGCCGCACAGGCAGCGGTGTACGAGCAATTCCTGTATAAGGCAATTGATGTATATTCATATCCCCTTCGACCTGATCCTTGGGCTTAACAACGTCCCCTGTTCGCTCATTTGAAATGGCGGCAAACAGCGTCCCCTGTCCGCTCATGTGAAATGGGGGCAACGTCCCCTCCAAACTTATCATTCACATCAGCTTGCCGCACAAGCAGCGTTTTGAAGAGCGGCTTACTCCCCAACATCCTCATCCCCAATACCAATAGATCTAGTACGTAACTGGGAGACTCTCCCCTTGTTGCCAAACAGACCACCAGCCTTCCTTACCTGTGGCACCGCAACATTCTCTGTTGAAACAAAGTAGGGTACCCTTGACGTGACATGATGGACGATGAGATGTGAACTTTTGCAAGGTCTGCACTGGACTCCTGCAAAAGACTGAGAGAACCAGATGGGCCCAACACACCCCTCTCATTTGTGACTGGAACTTGTGCAATATCCTCAATGCGTAATTCATCCTCCTCCAGGTCATCATCAGAGACATCCAAAATAAGTTCATTGTCATGTCCAACATAAACCCAACTGCCACTAGGCAACTTGCCATCACCAATCCCCCCATCGTTAGAATGCCATTGAATGAATTCGCTGCGCACTGCGTCTCGCATCCTAGAAGAGAAATTCGCTCCAGATCCTCTTCCAGTGCCCTTCACCCGAGACTGAAACGCCTCCTGCTCAGCCCGTAACTGTGTCCTGCCAGCCGAGGACCGGTGCACTGTAGCTGTATCCTTGCCATTGTAGCCGCTCAAGCCAGACTGCACCATTCTGATATACCCACAAACCCCCGCTGCAGCAGTGGAAACAACCACGCATGAAACGCCACCTGGAGCAGGCTCCCCACCCGCCACGGAGGGGCTATAAAAAACATGCCTGGGGTGGGGTGGAGGGGGGACAGCTGCATCCTTATGGGAGCCCCAAAACCCCCCAAACACTGTGACCTGGGAAGGGCTCGGGTGGAGAGGGAGGGGGACCGAGGAGGAAGCGGGGCAAGACAAAGAACCACTGGACAAGGACACCGCAGCATGCATAGAGTCAGGACCAACCACCCTGCTTCCCAAAGGAAAAGAAGCATAGCTCGGTGGCAACACACCCCCATGCCCCACAAACAAGCCGACGAAGGAAACAAGTGGACCAAGGGCCCCAGGCTGAACCTGCCAGGAGAGGGGGACAGCACATAAGTCCTTCCGTTTAATTGTAGAGACGTAGCCAAAACCTGGCCAGCCCCACTACACACCGGAGAAACAGGGCACAAGGAGGGGCCAGTGCACTCTCTACCATTCCTATGTCACGCTTAGAGTATATCTATTCGTGTCCCCTCCCTATGTACATAGAGATAACTCTAATCACTAGTATATGCAGTAGACCTCTGTACTCTACTATTCCTAAGTAACTCTTAGAGTATATTCATTCGAATCCCATCCCATGTATACAGAGATACCTATAATCACCAGTCTCCTCATTGTGTGACCCCACATCCTGCACCCTCACAATTTCCCTCTGTGTGCATTCCCCATGCAACTTATGCAATCCTAAAGTTTATTTATCCATTTACGCGTTTCCATATAGCGCGAACACCACCCGAAGGCGCCAGAGCGCTCCACAAAAGGAACAGAACTGATACATGAGGAGAACAATACACGTGAACAGATTACAAAAGCAGACGTTAAGTAAAACTAGGGAAAAACGACAATGGTGAGCCAACAAAATACATGAGTTAGCAAAAAGTGCCAGGAGAAAAGTGACAAGTGTGCAGGTTACAAGAGAAACAAAGCACAATGAGAGGTATAATACTGCAATATATGCGAGACACTCAGGCACAATAATAAAGGTAACGTAGGCAATGGTGGCACTTGTGCAAGTATCAAAAGCAAACCAAAAGTGAGAGGTAGCATACTGAGTGTTACAAGGGAAAAGAGGAGTGTGCAAGTTACAAAAAGGTTCCCAACACAAGTACAAAGAGAATACAGCAGTTGCAACTGGCTCTCATGCAAAGCGCTCCGACACCCCCGGGGCAAAACCCGCGCCACACAAACCCGCATAAAAAAACAAATAAAACAAAATAAAGGAACAGCCGAGCCAGGCTCCTCCCCCGAACTCTAGAAGCTGACCGTAAAGCCACATGTCCAAACGCCCGCACCCGAGCAGCCCGCTCCCGCCCGCCACCAGACGCTCCCACGCGGTCCCCTGCCCCAGAAGGGACAGAACATACCGGCGCAGGAGCGCCCAGGAGCAGGGGGGTGAGGGGGGTCACCATCCAACGGAAGGGGTGGGGGGTGTTTCGGCAGGCCACCATCCAGCTGCACACGGGGCATGGCGGCAGCGGCAAAAACAAATCCCTTCTAACCACCTCCCAACCGACACGCTCCTCCCCCGCCTGCTCTGGCCCTAATTATAACCTCACCCTACGCTGATTGCACCACCTGCCTGTGGCCAGCCCTTCTCGCGCGAACCTACCTAGGGAGAGACCGGCTCACGCACGGCTCTCCCTGGGTCCCCCCTTTAGATTCATGAGCGGGTTTCCGCGTGTGATGTGGCGTTTGAGGGATTCATGCGTAGTTAGTTATCCACAAATACATGCAGCCCTGCATGAGAAGGGATCTGCTGGAAAAGGATGTCACAGATTGTGCAACTCCGTGAAAAGTAAAATAAAATTAAACGTAAACCAGATAACCATGCAGAGAGGAGCATTAGTACAGTTTCTCATCAGGGGTATAGAACAAGCATTTACAATGCAACGGTCTAGACTTTGCAAAAGTTAGAGCTATTGGCATTGTAAATGACAACATTTTTATTTATGTGTTGGTTTTGAAAACAGATAAATAAATGGCATTGTCATTTACAATGCCAATAGCTAAATCTCTCGCAAATGCGAGACCTATTGCATTTGCAATGCAATAGGTCGCGTATTTACGCGAGTTCGAGCTATTGACATTGCAAATAACAATGCGTTTTATTTATGTTTAAAAAACCAAAACATAAATAAAATGTCTCACACTGCTGTCTCTCACACTGCTGTCTCTCCCTAGAACACACATATGCTGTCTCTCACACTGCTGTCTCTCACACACTGCTGTATTCCTTACACACAATGCTGTCTCTCACACTGCTGTCTCTCACACTGCAGGTGTGGGTTGTGGGATGTGGGTTTCCAGCTCATATCTGGAGGGTGGGCGCTTCTGCGTTTCGTGGGTATTTTTTTTTTTACAAACTCCCCAGGGCATTTGTGGTAGTTTCAGAAGTGTTTATTTTGGGGAGGAGGGATGTTGGGGGGTCAGATCTCATCCCAAAGCCCCGACCCCTCTTCATGACCTTGTGCCCTCATGCCTCGTAAACGCAATTGGCTTATGATTTTGTCCCTTTATAGACACATCTCCTATAAGAACCTCCCCCCAAACCACCTCCTCCCATTGTGAAATGTATCTGCAAGTTGGCATGCCTCGGCAGTAATTTTGTGGCAGTCAATGTATCACTGCAAAAATGCAGCGTACAATTCATTCATTTTCTAGTCCGCTGCAGGCAGAAAGCGGATAATGCAAAAACTGAGATTTTGCACCTGATTCACATTTGTATACTACAACCAAGAAAAAGAAAATAATTGCCCACGCAAACTGAGCCACACACAGAGCCACACACACACAAACACACAGAGCCACACACACAGAGCCACACACACCTTTACTCACACATACACATACACCGACACACACTCAGACTTACAAATGCTCTCTCTCACACACAGTACATATTTGAAATCTTTTTTTCTTTATCTTACCTCTGCTGCATGTGCAGATCCTGTTCCACCCATGGTGCTCTATTGAGCCTCGGGGCAGGCACACAACTGAAGCAGGAAAACCGAAAGATCTGACCCGGGTTGTCACAGATTCCATTTTTCAGACTCTGGCTTTTTCACCCCACACTTTCCAAACTACGTGAAGATTTGGGAAAGGGTGAGGAGCTAGACTGTTCGGCAAAAAATCCCCAGGCACAACATGGCTTATGCCTAAAGTGCCTGGGGTTACCTTTAACTGTGATGCTGACATGTATTACAAATAGGGAGGAACTGAAGCATTACAGGCCACTGAGGCCAGGGCTTGCACTTCAGTGGCAGCAGAAATCGGTCTGATGGTGGTGGCCGGCACTGGTAAACGCGGTGCGGATGGTTCGCGCATGCTCCGTCCAGGTATTTTAAAGGACATGCCTGTCCGCCCATTCAACCAAAATGAAAGAAATAGATGTTTTTTCTATTTCTTTCAATTTGGTATAATCGCGGCAACCGCGCTTTACTTGTAACATTTTAAAAGTAAAGCACGGGTGCCGCGATTATACCCCCATCTGTGTTTACAGCTTACTATTCTGAAAATAAATAAGTTACTTTATGTTACCATCGATTCTTCAGTAATCCAGCCTATATCAAGGATATTTTTTCAAATTGCTGATCCACAACTGTACTATAGACATCCTATATATTTTCCCTTTTTAGGTCGAGGACCGTCGCACTGCGAAGCAGTGGGCGGAGTTCGAAGATTTTATGTTTTTGAGTTAGGGGGGCTTGAATCCGCCCCTCTTCTCCATTGGCTGGCTTCCTAAACGGAGGCTAGCCATTGGGGGAGAGGGGCGTCACTCGGTTGAAGCCCCGTCTTTTTCAGATTTGGGGGTGTATTTTTTGCGTTCTTTCGCCCTGTGACGTCATCCGTCACTCAAACCTAAAAAACACGCCCGAATCGCAAAATGACCGTGTGTTTCTGAGAGGCATTTCTGCCTCGCCTCGGAGAAAGATGGTCGTGTCATTATCTGGCCGCGCAACAGACAGACTCCCTCCTCCCCCGCCCCCCCTGAGCAGGTAAGTTTTATGGGTCTGTTCCCTCATGCTTATCCTCTTGCTGGCTCCCCTTTCCTTCTTTACCCCGCCCGATGTATGGTCTCTGCCTCTGATGATGCACCTCAGGCACGGGCTCACAGCTGTTACTATTCACACAGTTCTGATGATACACCTCAGGCACGGGCTCACAGCTGTTATTATTCACACAGCTTTGATGATGCACCTCAGGCACGGGCTCACAGCTGTTATTATTTACACAGCTCTGATGATGCACCTCAGGCACGGGCTGACGCAGTTATTATTCACACATCTCTGATGATGCACCTCAGGCACGGGGCTGACGCAGTTATTATTCACACAGCTCTGATGATGCACCTCAGGCACGGGGCTGACGCAGTTATTATTCACACAGCTCTGATGATGCACCTCAGGCACGGGCTCACAACTGTTATTATTCACACAGCTCTGATGATGCACCTCAGGCACGGTGCTGAGGCAGTTATTATTCACACAGCTCTGATGATGCATCTCAGGCACGGGCTCACAGCTGTTATTATTCACACAGCTCTGATGATGCACCTCAGGCACGGGCTCACAGCTGTTATTATTCACACAGCTCTGATGATGTGGTGTGGGCAGAGTGTTGAGGGCAGAGTGTTGAGGGCAGAGTGTTGAGGGCAGAAGGCAGAGTGTTGAGGGCAGAGTGTTGAGGGCAGAGTGCAGAGTGTTGAGGGCAGAGTGCAGAGTGTTGAGGGCAGAGGGCAGAGTGTTGAGGGCAGATTGTTGAGGGTTGAGGGCAGAGGGTAGAATGTTGAGGGCAGAGTGTTTCTGGGCAGAGTGCAGAGTGCAGAGTGTTGAGTGCAGAGGGCAGAGTGCAGAGGGCAGAGTGCAGAGGGCAGAGTCTTGAGGGCAGAGTCTTGAGGACAGAGTCTTGAGGGCAGAGTCTTGAGGGCAGAGTGCTGAGGGCAGAGTGTTGAGGGCAGAGGGGAAAGTGTGGAGGGCAGAGTGTTGAGGGCAGAGTGTTGAGGGCAGCGTGCTGAGGGCAGAGGGGAAAGTGTGGAGGGCAGAGGGCAGAGTGTTGAGTGCAGAGGGCAGAGTGTTGAGGGCAGAGTGTTGAGGGAAGAGTGCTGAGGGCAGAGTGTTGAGGGCAGAGGGGAAAGTGTGGAGGGCAGAGGGCAGAGTGTTGAGGATTGAGGGCAGAGTGTTGAGGGCAGAGGGCAGAGTGATGAGGGCAGAGTGCAGAGTGCTGAGGGCAGAGTGTTGAGGGCACAGGGCAAAGTGTTGAGGGCAGAGTGTTGAGGGCAGAGTGTTGAGGGCAGAGGGTTGAGGGCAGAGGGTTGAGGGCAGAGGGTTGAGGGCAGAGGGTTGAGGGCAGAGCGTTGAGGGCAGAGGGCTGAGTGTTGAGGGCAGATTGTTGAGGGTTGAGGGCGGTGTGTTGAGGGCAGAGTGTTGAGGGCAGAGTGCTGAGGGCAGAGTACTGAGTATTGAGGGCAGAGGGCAGAGTATTGAGGGTAGAGTGCAGAGGGCAGCGTGTTGAGGGCAGAATGTTGAGGGCAGAATGTTGAGGGCAGAGTGCTGAGGGCAGAGTGCTGAGGGCAGAGTGTTGAGGGCAGAAGGCAGAGTGTTGAGGGCAGAGTGTTGAGGGCAGAGTGCAAAGTGTTGAGGGCAGAGTGTTGAGGGCAGAGTGTTTCTGGGCAGAGTGCAGAGTGTTGATGGCAGAGTGTTCAGGGCAGAGTGTTGAGGGCAGAGGGCTGAGGGCAGAGTTTTGAGGGGAAAGGGCAGCGTGTTGAGGGCCTAGTGCAGAGTGTTGAGGGCCTAGTGCAGAGTGTTGAGGGCAGAGGGCAGAGTGTTGAGGGCAGATTGTTGAGTGTTGAGGGCAGAGTGTTGAGGGCAGAGTGTTGAGGGCAGAGTGCAGAGGGCAGAGTGCTGAGGGCAGAGTGTTGAGGGCAGCGGGCAAAGTGTTGAGGGCAGAGGGCAGAGTGTTGAGGGCAGAGGGCAGAGTGTTGAGGGCAGAGGGCAGAGTGTTAAGGGCAGAGGGCAGAGTGTTGAGGGCAGAGTGTCGAGGGCAGAATGTTGAGGATTGAGGGCAGAGTGTTGAGGGCAGAGTGTTGAGGGCAGAGGGCAAAGTGTTGAGGGCAGAGGGCAGAGTGTTGAGGGCAGAGGGGCAATCCCTGGAAGCTCTGACTACCTTAGTTAGCAGCCCGCCAAGGTCCCTGCGCCATCGCCCTGCACAAAACCTCAAGAAGCCTTCACTGCAGAGGGCAGAGTGTTGAGGGCAGAGGGCAGAGTGTTAAGGGCAGAGGGCAGAGTGTTGAGGGCAGAATGTTGAGGATTGAGGGCAGAGTGTTGAGGGCAGAGTGCAGAGTGTTGAGTGCAGAGGGCAGAGTGTTGAGGGCAAAGTGTTGAGGGCAGAGTGCTGAGGGCAGAGGGGAAAGTGTGGAGGGCAGAGGGCAGAGTGTTGAGGGCAGAGTGTTGAGGACAGAGTGCTGAGGGCAGAGGGGAAAGTGTGGAGGGCAGAGTGTTGAGGATTGAGGGCAGAGTGTTGAGGGCAGAGGGCAGAGTGATGAGGGCAGAGTGCAGAGTGTTGAGGGCAGAGGGCAGAGTGATGAGGGCAGAGTGTTGAGGGCAGAGTGTTGAGGACAGAGTGCAGAGTGTTGAGGTCACAGTGCAAAGTATTGAGGGCAGAGTGTTGAGGGCAGAGTGTTGAGGGCAGAGTGCAGAGTGTTGAGGGCAGAGTGTTGGGTCAGAGGGCTGAGTGTTGAGGGCAGATTGTTGAGGGTTTTTGGGCAGAGTGTTGAGGGCAGAGTGCTGAGGGCAGAGTGCTGAAGGCAGAGGGCAGAGTGCAGAGTATTGAGGGCAGAGGGCAGAGTGTTGAGGGTAGAGTGCAGAGGAGAGAGTGTTGAGGGCAGAGGGCAGAGTGTTGAGGGCAGAGGGCAGAGTGTTTAGGGCAGAGTGTTGAGGGCAGAGTGTTGAGGGCAGAGTGTTGAGGGCAGAGTGCTGAGGGCAGACTGTTGAGGGCAGAGTGTTGAGGGCAGAGTGTTGAGGGCGGAGGGTTGAGGGCAGAGGGTGGAGGGCAGAGGGTTGAGGGCAGAGGGTTGAGGGCAGATGGTTGAGGGCAGATGGTTGAGGGCAGAGTGTTGAGGCACAAGGCAATGGCAGAGGACATAAAACTCCACGAGACTGGGAGTAAGATGAACGTGATTTTGTCTTTGGAGTGTTGGATTGGAGATTCAGAGGAGGAAGTTCTTCTGTGACTATCTTCGGGAAATAGCGTTTGCTTTCCGTAACCCGCGGCTGCGGGGTTACCTTATACCTTTGGATTTTGAGTTCGCGGAGGCGAGCTCCGCCAGTTGTGGTCGTTGCCTGGGAATCAGGATTACCGTACTCGGAAAGACGCCAGATTTCACCCTCTCGAGTACGGCTCTGTGTTTGGTTGTTTTGGTAGCTTGGAGGGCCTTCTGATCTATCGCCCGCCTGGCTCGACAGCTACATTTATCAAGAAGCTAGTAGAAGGCGTCACAGAGGCGGCATTAAGAGCTGACAAATATTTAGTTCTGGGTGACCTGAACTTACACCTAGATACCCCTACGGACAAGGTGGCGAGGGATTTCTGTCAAGTAATGGCAGGACTGCAGTTTGAGCAGAAAGTAAAGCACCCCACCCACCAACTGGGCCACCTTCTTGACCCGATTTTTGCAAATTGGGACCAAGTGGAAGCTCAGAATCCGGTCCTCATCCCATGGTCGGACCACCATCTCATCCCATTCACCATTGAGTTGCTGGGAGCACGACGGACTGAACCTCCTGCTGATAAACACCCTAGGCGGAGATGGGCCCGCGTTCTCTCAAGCCAAATTCAATCAGGCGCTACTGCGAAGGGCTACCCTGGGGGTGAGGGAGTAGAAGAAATCAACTCCGAAATCAGGTAGGAAAGTAGATCAGAGGGGAATTAAGTTTAGTGGATGAAGGGTAGGACTCTCCACTTACAGCGTGTTTTTTGTGTCATTACAGATACCTCTTCTACAACCGTTTCCCGTCCGGACCTTTTTTCCCTCGCCTGCTTACTATCGTGCTCGGTGGTATTTATTCCCAGAGCACGTAGAAAGCTGGAGGTGGACCCCATATAGCATCGCCCCGATCCTGAGGAGCCATTGGACCGTGACACAGAGGGCAAAGTGTTGAGGGCAGAGTGCTGAGGTTAGAGTGTTGAAGGCAGAGGGCAGAGTGTTGAGGGCAGAGTGTTGAGGGCAGAGGGCAGAGTGTTGAGGGCAGAGTGCAGAGTGTTGAGGGCAGAGTGCAGAGTGTTGATGGCAGAGGGCAAAGTGTTGAGGGCAGAGTGCTGAGGGCAGAGTGCTGAGGGCAGAGTGCTGAGGGCAGAGTGTTGAGGGCAGAAGGCAGAGTGTTGAGGGCAGAGTGCTGAGGGCAGAGTGTTGAGGACAGAGGGCAGAGTGTTGAGGTCACAGTGCAAAGTATTGAGGGCAGAGTGTTGAGGGCAGAGGTTTGAGGGCAGAGGTTTGAGGGCAGTAAGTGGGTCGGTTAGTGAACATATATATTTTGAATATTTCACAGTATCCGGTTTCCACCAAATTTGTCAGGGCCAAAGGTCAGGATTAAACAATTCTGTACATTTCCATTCAGGTGATCGTTTGCTAATGCCTGGTACTCATTTTAAGTTTCACCTGTATAGCACTTGCACTGTGCTTGAGAAAACAATTGTGTTTAATATAAACCTACAAGGGACTTATATCCTGCCTCACTCTCTCACTAGGGAATACTCACTCTTTCACTTTTTACTACTCGCTCTCTAATACTCTTTACTAATAAGTCTCTCCTTCTCACTATCAACTACTCACTCTACTACTTACTCTGAGTGTGGGTGCTAATGCAATAGGTCTCACATATGCAAACGATTAAGATATTGGCAATGTAAATGACAGTGCCATTTATTTATGATTTAAAATAAAAAAAAAATAAGGAGCAATGCCAATAGCTCTACCTTTAATAATGCAGAGACCATTGCATTGTAAATGTTTGTTTTTCCTTTACTCTGCTTCAAAACAGCGTGTTTAGTGGAAGAAGGTACACATTCAATATAGGTTTCTCTCCACGTCTGCGCTCTCTCTTCACTTCATGCTCAGTTTATCTTTCAGTGTTAGAAATGTAAATATATTTTGCAGCAGGGCTTTAGAGTTTAGGGTCCTTCGTGTCCCACACAGTCTGCAGTGTTGTGTTAAACGAAACTTTTCTCTAAGCCTGCCAACTTTGTTTTCCCATACCCTCCACACTCGTAGCCACATGTAGCCTCTATCTGCTCTTTTTCAGCCATGCTCTTACCAAACCTGTTTCCCATAACTATACAAGAAAGCAAGGTCGCAGTTGTTATATGAGCTAAAACTGATCTACTGCTGCCCACCAGAGCACGTTTTACACAGAAAACCGATCTCAAGAAAAGGGACTATAGCTTGTGTTTTGATCCGAGTGCCAGGGCATTCCTCCAAGGAACAATTATAGTTTTGGAAGGTAAGGTGAGCACAAAGTTAAGTGCGGTAAACAATATTTATAAAATGTAAGAACAAAAAGTAGTTTCTGCAGGTATGCAAAAAAGCAAAGATGGATAAAATCTTTAATGGTGGCGACTTTCTAAAAGAAGTATTTTGTCAAATGTGGCCACTGGAAGGCAGTAGTGCCCCAAAAGTACACACCCGGGAGCCTACGCTTGAAGGTGCTTGTAGAAGGCAATCAAGGTGGGGTGTTGACAGTTTCCGCTTCCTGCAATTTGTTTCTCCATGAAGATTTTAATGGCCTTCTGATTATACCAAAAAGAAAGAAATAGATGTTTTTTCTATTTCTTTCATTTTGGTATAATCGCGGCACCAGCGCTTTACTTTTTAAAAAAGCGCGGGTGCCCCAAAGGATACACTACGATGGCCTGCAAAACTAATACTCTCTGTAATTGGCAATCTCCTTGGGCGATCCTGAATAGTGATATGGGCCAACTTCATTCAAAGATCCCCCAGGCGTCCAGCATATATACACATGCTGCCTGCAGCATATATACACACGCTGCCTGCACATCTTGGCTCAGGGGCAATCCCTGGAAGCTCTGACTACCTTAGTTAGCAGCCCGCCAAGGTCCCTGCGCCATCGCCCTGCATAAAACCTCAAGAAGCCTTCACCGAAGACCTCGATGCCGGGCCCGCCATGCTGGTGACTGTGACCCGGGAACCGGGCTGCTCTCACGAGATTAAGGAGGGGGAGGGAGAGGGGGGGGTACCGTGACCCGGGAACCGGACTTCTCTCGCCAGATTAAGGAAGGGGGGGGTGCCGTGACCCGGGGGCGTGACCCGGGAACCGGACTGCTCTCGACAGATTAAGGTAGGGGGGGGGTGCTGTGACCCGGGAACTGGACTGCTCTCGCCAGATTAAGGGGAAGGGGGGGAGGGTGCCGTGACCCGGGAACCGGACTGCTCTCGCCAGATTAAGGAAGGGGGGGTGCGGTGACCCGGGAACCTGACTGCTCTTGCCAGATTAAGGAGGGGGGGGGGGAGGGTGGTGCAGTGACCCGGGAACCAGACTGCTCTCGCCGGATTAACGAGGGGGGGGTTCCGTGACCCGGGAACCGGACTGCTCTCGCCAGATTAAGGAGGGGTGGTGCTGTGACCCCGGAACCGGACTACTCTCACCAGATTAAGGAAGGGGGGGGTGCCACACACATGGCACCAGCAACCCTCAGAGCTCACTCAACTACCAGAATACGCCACCTGGTCCCTCATGGTGACTTCTTTTTATTTATTTATTTGAAACCTACGCCTTTTGTGGACATTGCGCAAACCCGTCACCCACTGAGCCATCCTACCAGCCTGATTTACGCTGCTCGTATTTCTGTGATGGGCGGAGTAGTAGCGGCACCCGCCGCGGTGTCGGCGCTATGCGGCATCAGACCAGCCCTCAGAGCACTGGGCTTTCAGCCTACCGCAACAATCATCGTTACTATGGCTTGCATAACTCGCCCATAATCCTAGTGTTCCACAATTATTATAACAATCAAGGATGACCAACTGCGAACGCCGCCATTTCTCGCTCCTTGAGCCCTTCTTACCTTGCACTGTTTTTGGTGCCAAGAGCCTCATCGTGTTTGCATGCTGCCTGGAGAGCTGGGGGTCGTGCGGGCTGGGGGACTTCTTCGCTGTTCATGAATTAGCGAGCAGCAGTTGCAACGAGTAGTAGCGGGTGGGTGTGGGGGGAGTGGGGATGGACGTGCTGCTTTCTCTTTAAGAGCCTGACTTACTGCTGGAGTAAAAGGTTCCTTATCTTCTTTATGGGGCGAAACAGATGGCCCCATAAAGAAGATAAGAAACCTTTTAGGCCACCAGTAAATCAAGGAGCCCAGTCTGAAAAGGACGAGCTTAAAGAGAAAGAAGAACTTCACTAGGACCTCTTCTCCAATGGGTGGCCACCGTTTTGCATGAACGGAGATGCCAGCCAATGGAGAAGAGGGGCGGGGTTTAACCTCGCTAGTAGAAAATACCCTACCTCAATAAATCTCGCCAGCTCGACTGCGCATGTGCGCAGTTTTTCGCAGGTCAAGACCTAAAAAGAGAGCAGTTCTGGGGGCGGACCATAGAGCAGGGAGCTCACCACGCCTCAGATGTATAGATCAACACAGCATCCAGGTCGAGTCAGTTGATAGCAGAAAAATAAGTCTGTGCGTCTTTGTCTGCCTCACTACTCAGGTTGACTAACCATGGTCGCTGTCTGGACTGGGGCTGGATTCATCTTCACCCACTAGGGACTGATATCTTTCTGGGTGTTTCCAAAACTCCAAGATCTCATTCCATAGGCCTGCCATGGGTTTCTACTGATCCCCCATGCATCCTCCCTGGCGAGGGCTCTCCCCTCTGCTCCCACCCAGGGTGTCACATCCAGTTTCCAGTCCACTATTTTCGGTCCCTTTGTCGATTTCCAGGCCAAAGCTATCCTCCTTTTGGCCAGGATCAAGGCTAGTTCTACGAACCTTGTGCCCACTTTCCGCTTGGGTGGCAGAGGGAAGAGTCCCGACAGGCAGGTTTTAATTGTGTGTGCAAGATTATGCCCCACTGCTGCCCGTCAACCCCAAAACCTCGTCCCAGAATTGGTTTACTAAGGTGCAGTCCCAAGTCATGTGAATGAAGTAAGCGTGGTCCCACTGCTGGTAGTTATGTAGGTCACCCCCATAAGCAACCTGGAGTCTATGAGGTGACATATATGTGATATAAGTGTTAAACTGTATGTATTTCAGGAAACCTTTTTGGGGTATGCTAAGATTTTATTCCAATCTGCGTCTGGAAGTTCCTTGTTCAGTGCAATCTCCCATTTGCCACACAATCTTTGAAGAGGAGTATGGGATAACTCAGACAGTGAAGCGTAAAACCATTTTACCTGGTGCTGTGCCATCCCAAGGGTGAGTATGGACTGTAATACTTCCTGTGTCTCAGGCTCTTCCCGGCCTTTACCCCAAAGCACCTTAAATGTTCGTATCAAGGCCTCGTATTGCAGGAATTGCCCTGCTTGAAGCCCAGTTTTAGACCAAGTCCCCCAAAGGGGATTAGGACAGACTGTTGGTAGGAGTTCCCCACCGTTTCTAGTCCCACCTAAGTCCAGAATGACAACTGCTCAGGGGTAAATGTCTTTCTGGGGTTGGCATGTGGCAAACCAATCAGGGGCAGAGGTGAGGCGTGTAGAGGAATCTGTAGCTGCTTCGCCACACAGTGTCTCCAACACTGCAGGGTGGTGTTCTTTAACAGGGATTGGTGGGTGATCACCACGGTTGCTTTGTTCCTTCAGGGCATATACCCTTTAGCCATTGTGAGGACAGGAAGTAGCGTTCAAAATTTGGTACTTCCTGGCCACCTTCCTGCATAGGATGCTGAAGTGTGACAAAGGACACCCCCATTCCTTATGAGGTGTCAGAGTAGAGTCAAACTGTCCGAATCACCCTGCAGGCTCCCCTGTTGGGAGATTGCCAAAGAAATATAGCAAACGCTGTAGCATCACCATCTTTGACTAAGAAATCCGGGCCATGATTGGAAGATACAGGAAACACCAGAATGGGACACAGGCTTGAAGAGATCAGAATGCTCTTCCAAGATTCCCCTCCTGTAGATCCTCCAGTGAGTGAAAGACATGTATCCCTATGTATTTAAAAGTGGAGGAGGCCCAGTTGAGATCAGGTGAGAGGTCTATAAGGCAGGGGCTGGTCGGTGACATTGGGAATGAATACGTCCGGTTTCTTTTGACCGGTAAACCAGACATGTGTTGGAATCTGGTTAGTAAGTCCATGGGTACTTCCGAGCCCCGTACCGCATCACTAAGGCAAATCTGGAGGTCATCTGCATAATGTAAAATGATATGGTCATGGCCTCCCACGGTCAATCCCACTCCCTCGTGAAATAATGCTGCTTGTGGCTTCATCGCCAGAGCAAATAAAAGGTGACAGCAGGCATCCCTGTTGCATGCCACAGAAGATTTGATAATGTGCAGAGACTACCTTACCCGTCTTGACCCTGGCTGTGGAGTGTTCGTAAAGTTCCCACCAACTTTACCAAGTCATCGCCCAGACCCATGTGCTCCCAGTTTAAAGTAAAAAGTCACATCTAACAGTATCGAAGGCCTTCAAGATCTAGTGACAGAAGGGCTGCCCCATGGATGAGCCTCATATTGGTGTAGTACAGCAATGAGTACAGTCTACACAAGTTGTTGGCGGTAGTTTGTGCTGGAATATAGCTGTTTTGGTCTATATGGATAAGTGTGGACATATGGGGCAATAAACGCAGCACTAATATCTTGCTCAGGATCTTAACACCCATGTTGAGCATGGAGAGAGGTTGAAAATCAGAGAGCCGAGCCCCCTTCAGGATCGTTGGGGAGAGGAACCACTAGTGCATCTTTAACAGATACGGGCAGTCGCCCAAGTCGCAACAAGTCTGCATATATGGTCAAGTGGGGCGCTAGCTTCAGAGCATACACAGAATAAAATTCCACAGGTAGACCATCTAGGCCTGGGGTCTTACTGCGGCCATACTCTTGATTGCCAACTGGATATCTTGATTCTTTTTTAAAAATATTTTTATTGGTTTTTACACTTATAACATGACATTTAACATATAATCGTCATTGCTTTGTCAATACAGGGGTGACAGTCCATGTGGCTTAGTTGCTGGGAGTACAGTTTACCCTTAAATCAAATAAGCTTGTCCGTCCCTGCATTACTCCTGTAACACATATAACATATAATCTTTGGCGCATTGTGCTGGGGTATCCGTCAGACTGGGCATGTGGCATCAAAGTATATGCTTGACCGGCCCCCTGTGCATCTGTCTACTCCGAGAGAAAAAGAAAGAGGGGGGAGAGGGAAGAGTTTGGGGGGTGGGGGGGTGTCCTGCTCTAGTGGGTGGTGTGGTGTTGGGCTTGTTGAATGTTTCTGACTAGCACTTTAATGGGGGTTCGTATGGGTCTAGGAACTTGTCCAAGGATGCCCACATGCCCCTGTTGGGTTTTCTCCATGGTGTGTTTCGGTAAGGCTGTGATGTCGGCTCCTCTCAGGTATGTCACACAGTTGAGCCACCCCTTGAAGGTGGCTTTGGCCGTGTCCTTCCATTTTGTGAGTACTATTTTGACTGCCGCTGTTAGCAGGAGATCTAGGAGGTCTCAGTCATGCTGCGTGTCAAGTTCAGATGTTATAAATGCAGTGGTGAGTGTGGCAAATTCTTTTTTAAGTGTGCACCCTAAAGCTTTGTTTATGAAGGTGAATATTCTGTTGACATTTGTGCAGTGGAAGATGAGGTGTGCCATGTCCCCCTGGTCTCTGTCACAAGTCCAGCAGCGGTCGTTTTCCCTCAGACCCAGGGTCGCTAAGCGCACCAGGGTCCAGTAGGTCTTGTACAAGGGACAAAATTTTGTCTGAGCTAACACCGGGGAGATCATACTTTTCAATGGGGACTTACAGAGGGTGTGTCTTTCGTTCTCGCTAAGTGCGGTACCTAGATGTGTCTCCCAGTATCTGGTTGTTTTATTGTTAAGCTTGGAGGAACAGGGACGGAGTAGTCTGTAGATGTGAGAAACCTGGTGGCCTACTTTGTTCAGATTCTCCATATAATGGATAATTGAGGGTTTGTGTCTTGCTATTTTTGATTTGGTTAGGGCTGTTCTGATTTTAAGGAAGTTGTAGAGTTCTATATCTGGTAGGTTATGCCGATTTTTTAGCATGTTGAAGGAGTAGTGCCTTCCCCCCTCTTCCAGCCGGGCTGGGTATGAGATCCCTAGTCTTTTCCAGGAGTCTATGGCTAGAGATTTCCCCTATATTTTTTTTCTTCTTTTTTTTTCACAACAAATTTTATTGATTGATTAGGCAAAGGCATAAACACAGTTCTCCACAATCAGGAGAGTACTGCCAAGTAGCAAGACATGTCTCAGTATCATTACAAACCTAATCAATAAAAAAAAAAAAGAACAACCCCCCCGCCTCTCCCCCACAACCCCAGCCACCCAACATCCTGGCTACCCACCCCTTATCCCGCCCTAACCCGGTGCACGTGATCACAATAAGCCTTCATCATTTAAGTAGATTACATTAGCATCTAGCGCCTCTTTAGGCCTGAAGGTCCTCCATCGTAGGTAACCCATCGTCCAGGTCTGCTGGAGGCTCTAGAGTCAAACCCCTGTAATCTGCCCACCTTTTCCATATTTTGTAATGTTTTCGGGGGCATCCTCTGGCCTCAAACACAGGTCGCTCCAACCCCATGAAGTAATCTAGACCGGCCTTCCAGGCGCCCAGTGGAGGAGCCCGCTCACCCTTCTATGCTCTTGCCAGATCCTGCTTGGCGACCACCAGACCCAATAACAAAAGATGACGCTTGTATATGTTCCCACCCACGCTCTCTAAGACATGAAGAAGTCCCAAACGGGGAGTGCGGGGGAGATCCCATCCCAGTACCTCCGACAAACAGCTCCAAACACCATTCCAGAACCGAGTCAGACCAACACAAGACCATACCGTATGCAACAGCGTACCCCTCTCAGTCCCACAGCGCAGGCACTCCGGGGACACAATCAGGCCCGCCTTCCACAACCGCTCCCGGGTATAGTAAGCCCTGTGCAGATATTTAAGCTGGATCAATTGGAGTCGCACTGCAATAGCAGCCCCACGCGGGGACTCCAAGGCCTCCCTCCAATCATCTTCGTCCATGGGTCCAACGTCCTTTTCCCAGGCCTCTTTTAACGGAAGCAAAGAAGAGGAGCAATGAGTGACTAGCGTTTGGTAGATTCGGGACACCTTTTTATCCCCAAGGTTCCCCATGAAAATATTTGCTTTCACTGGACTGAACTCCGGTAGCAGCTCCAGGCCAACTAGGCTAGGTGCGAGCGCGTGGCGAAACTGCAGGTACTTGAAGAATTGGGTCTTGGGCATATGGAGTCCATCGCCCGCCAACACAACCTCAACATCATCTCTTACGCGGATGACACTCAACTGCTCCTATCTCTCACCAAGGACCCCAGCACCGCCAAAACTAACCTACACGAAGGAATGAAAGAAGTCGCCGAATGGATGAAACAAAGCCGTCTGAAACTGAACTCAGACAAAACAGAAGTCCTCATTTTAGGTAAATCCCCCTCTGCATGGGACGACTCCTGGTGGCCGGAAGCCCTCGGAAATGCACCCATCCCGACAGACCACGCACGGAACCTTGGCGTCATCCTGGATTCTTCACTTTCAATGAACAGACAAGTCAGCGCCGTATCCTCTTCCTGCTTTAACATTCTTCGCATGCTCAGAAAAACATTTCGCTGGATCCCCTCCGAAACAAGGAAAACAGTCACCCACGCTCTAGTCACGAGCCGACTGGACTACGGAAACACCCTCTACGCAGGTACCACCGCTAAACTCCAGAAGAAACTACAACGAATCCAAAACGCCTCAGCCAGGCTCATATTAGACATCCCACGCAACGAACACATCTCTGGTCACCTTAAAGACCTCCACTGGCTACCCGTCAATAAGAGGATCACTTTCCGACTGCTTACCCACGCACACAAATCACTCTACGACATCGGACCAGATTGCCTCAACTCTCGACTGTCCTTCTACACCCCCTCCCGCCAACTTCGCTCTTCCAGACAAGCCTTCGCCACTGTACCTCGCATCAACAAGACCACCATGGGAGGCAGATCCTTTTCATACCTGGCTGCCAAAACATGGAACTCACTCCCCGCTTACCTTCGCCTCACCCAGAATCACCTAGCGTTCAGAAAGCAGCTTAAAACGTGGATATTTGACAAATAATCCTCCTCCCCTTCCTAAGCGCCTTGAAACCCTCTGGGTATGTAGTGCGCTATACAAATTTTCTGACTTGACTTGACTTGACCCCGGTCAGGACGTGTCCAAGCGAAGAAATCCCGATTGAATCCCAGCCGCCAAACCCAGTCATCAAAGCCAGTGCGGGGAGCTGTCCGTTCTTCCACAATGGGGTCTCTGCTGTTAGTCTACCCCACCAGCCCATACGACGCAGTACTTGTCGCCAAATCACAAAGATCACCTGAGTGGCACAAGGCAACTTCCTCCGCTGCCTAGCCGAATACAGGAGCGTGTGCAACGTGGTGTCTCCCATCAACAAGCGCTCAAGGGCGTATGCAGGGTCTCCTCTATCGCCATACCACCATTCGTTTAGTACCAAGAGGTGGGAGGCCTGATAATAGGACAGGAGATCCGATGTGGCCAGACCACCACAATACGTGGACAGAAAGCAAGTCCGTAACGCCACCCTGGCGGCACCCCCGGCCCACAGGAAGCGACCCAAAACAGAGTTGGCCTGTCCAAACCACTGGGGCGCGATCCGATATGGGTAATTCTGCAGTTGGTATAACAGGCGCGGAAGTGCGACCATTTTAAAGATCGCGGATCTACCCAATATGGTGAGGGGCATTCAGGACCACGTCTTAATGTCCGTTTGGACCCTCTCCCACACTGGTAACACGTTGCGCTCCCATGCAATGTCTGCGGACTTGGACAGGAAGACTCCCAGGTGTTTCAGTCCCCCGGCCGCTACCTGCAAGGCTGACGCCCAAGAGTACGTACTCGCCCCTTCACCTAGTACCCATAGAGTGGACTTACGCGGGTTAAGACAAAGGCCCAACACCTCACCAAATACACGCATAATTTCCAAGATTCGGGGGCCTGATGGATTTAGATCTGTAAGAAAGAAGAGGACATCGACCGCATAGAGTGCGATTCTGTCGGAGAGTCCCTCGCCCCACACAAAGCCGCGCAGCTGCGGGTCAATGCGTACCCATGAGGCAAGGGGCTCCATGGCCAGCGCAAAGAGATAAGGGGACAGTGGGCATCCCTGCCGGGTCCCCCGACCGACTGAAAACCTCTCCGAGACTGCCCCGGATACACGCACGGGCGCAGTGATATCAGTGTATAGCAGTTTGACATATGAAATAAACACCGGGCCCAGGCTAAGATAAGGCAGGAGAGCGAACAGATATGTCCAACTGACAGAGTCAAAGGCCCTGTCTATATCTGCTAACAGTAGGGCCGCCCGCTCACCTGTGGCCCCTATGGCGTCGACAGCCGCTTGCGCCCGTCTGATGTTGTGCCGCATCGCCCTACGTGGCATGAAGCCCGCCTTGTCCGGGTGGACCAGGTCAGCCACATATGGGAGAAGGCGATCTGCCAACGCCTTAGCCAGCAATTTAGCCTCGATGTTGAGCAGGGATATGGGGCGATATGATTCATGCCGGTCCGGGGGTCTACCCGGCTTCTGAAAAACTACAACCTCGGCGTGTGGCCAGTCAGCTGGCAGGCTACCCCGTTCCCGTGCCGTCTCCAGCGCTGTCCTATAGTGGGACCCCAATTGGAGTTGGAATTTCTTATAAAATTCGCATGGAAAGCCACTTGGCCCGGGTGTTGAGCTGCCCTAACGCGTCTCCCAGCTCTTCCGCTGTGAGGGGGAGGTCCAGAGATTTTCTTGTCTCATCTGAAACTGCCCTTGGAGGCAGGTCTGCAATGAATTTGTCGATCGCATCCGCCGGAAGACAGTCCTGCTGTGCATATTGTTCCGCATAATAGCGGGCAAAACTCGCTGCCAGTTCAGCCTGGTCCGTTATAGCTACACCTTCCCCGTCAGTGAGACCTGGCAATGTAATCGGTTGCATGGTGTATTAACATAATCTATGGAGCATAGTACAGGACTTATCTCCCCACTGATATACCCTACTCCGCGTGGCCAGCCATGCTTGTCGAGCCTCATCGATTAAGACAGATGCGTAGGACTGCTGCGCCTGCAGGAGCAACCGCACCGCCACATCGCCTCCCCCTCTCTTGCACCGCTGTTCTAGCAGCTCTACCTGCAACAATGGCCTCTCGACGTCGACAAAGGGCAGCCGTGCACCACGCTATGTCTATGCCCATCAGCGTAGGCTTCATGGCTTCCCAGACCACCACTGCATCCATACCCTCTACCAGGTTTTCCTGCCAGTAGTGGGCGATCGCACCCCGCATGTGTTGGATATAGTCAGCCTGCTGAAGGTGCCACGAGGACATCCTCCATCGGAACGGTTGACGCTTTCTATGCAACTCAATCCTGACTGCAACAGGGGAGTGGTCGGACGATCCTCAAGGCAGGATCCCCGCCTCCCTCACCCTATTGAGGAACACCCCTGGCACAAAAACATAATCCAGTCGCGAAAAGGAGCCATGCACGGCAGAAACATAGGTGTACTCTCACACTGTGGCATGCATGTGTCTCCAAACATCCACCCAGCCCAACCCTTCCACCATCGCTTTCAGTCGGGTAGGGGCAGCAGCGGCCATCGTCCCCTGCAGTCTCCTGCGGTCCATGCACACATCCATTACATCATTCCAATCACCTTCCAGCACAGCCAGGGATTCCGGGATGTCCGCCCACACTTCAAATAGCCTCTCAGCCAGGGACCACTGTAATGGGGGAGGAGCATACACACTCCCAAACACCACCGGTTCAGCACCCACCATTCCCTTGATAAAAATGTCGATCGCATCCGCCGGAAGACAGTCCTGCTGTGCATATTGTTCCGCATAATAGCGGGCAAAACTCGCTGCCAGTTCAGCCTGGTCCGTTATAGCTACACCTTCCCCGTCAGTGAGACCTGGCAATGTAATCGGTTGCATGGTGTATTAACATAATCTATGGAGCATAGTACAGGACTTATCTCCCCACTGATATACCCTACTCCGCGTGGCCAGCCATGCTTGTCGAGCCTCATCGATTAAGACAGATGCGTAGGACTGCTGCGCCTGCAGGAGCAACCGCACCGCCACATCGCCTCCCCCTCTCTTGCACCGCTGTTCTAGCAGCTCTACCTGCAACAATGGCCTCTCGACGTCGACAAAGGGCAGCCGTGTACCACGCTATGTCTATGCCCATCAGCGTAGGCTTCATGGCTTCCCAGACCACCACTGCATCCATACCCTCTACCAGGTTTTCCTGCCAGTAGTGGGCGATCGCACCCCGCATGTGTTGGATATAGTCAGCCTGCTGAAGGTGCCACGAGGACATCCTCCATCGGAACGGTTGACGCTTTCTATGCAACTCAATCCTGACTGCAACAGGGGAGTGGTCGGACGATCCTCAAGGCAGGATCCCCGCCTCCCTCACCCTATTGAGGAACACCCCTGGCACAAAAACATAATCCAGTCGCGAAAAGGAGCCATGCACGGCAGAAACATAGGTGTACTCTCACACTGTGGCATGCATGTGTCTCCAAACATCCACCCAGCCCAACCCTTCCACCATCGCTTTCAGTCGGGTAGGGGCAGCAGCGGCCATCGTCCCCTGCAGTCTCCTGCGGTCCATGCACACATCCATTACATCATTCCAATCACCTTCCAGCACAGCCAGGGATTCCGGGATGTCCGCCCACACTTCAAATAGCCTCTCAGCCAGGGACCACTGTAATGGGGGAGGAGCATACACACTCCCAAACACCACCGGTTCAGCACCCACCATTCCCTTGATAAAAATGTAGCGGCCCTGTGGGTCAATCCAATGTCGCTCATGAATGTAGGCCAACCTGCGGTGAACCAAAATGGCCACCCCTCTCGAACCCCTGGAAAACCCCGCATGATAGACCTGTTGGTAACCAAATCTCTGCAGGCTAAGCACTTTTGCTCCCATCATGTTCGTTTCTTGTAGCAGTAATACATCGGCAGCCTCCCTTTTACCCCATGTCAAGATCGCCCCCCTCTTAATTTTGTCCAGCATCCCCCTGACATTCCAACTCAGTACTCGCATGGACTCTCTAGGGAGTCCTGGAATTGGTGCATCAGCCATAGTCAAGTTGGACAGGACACAGAGGACCCCAGCGCCGGGCCCAGGCGCACAGCACAATTAGTTGCAAGGCATTAGGAATCACGTGCAAACCCCTCTGACCACCCCTGACCCCCCCCTCACCCACCAAAACCGTCCCCCCAACTTCCCATTTCCCGTCCCCCACCTCCCACCTCTATACCTCATGGAACTCTGAAGTATCTGTCGCGGCATGGGGAACCTAGGGCCCAAAACAGAGCGCCTAAGGCCAACCATGCCAATGGATCCCAACTACTCACTCTAACTAAAGAACCCCCCCTCAGAACCAACCCCCACCCGCGGGGGAACCAGGCAGCCCCTATAAAACAGCACCCCGAACCCCACTCCGCCACCTCACACCAGCACAAATATGCAAAGTAAGTGGCTACCCTATGTTCTATCTCAAGCCTAGGAAAGCACAGCTATAGTCTGTGATGTGCATCGTCGCCTTATGCTCAATGTTCAGCTGTCCAAGCAGTAGCGCACCGCGCTCCGATGATCCCCCCAGCGGGGCCAGCGGCACCAGCAGATAGTCTCACTCCCAGAGTTTTCAATGGTCTTTTCCGGATTGATCGGATTCGACCGGTGTCTCATCAAGCTGGTCACTGCGAGAAGAGGAGCGCTTCCGTGATCGAGATTTCCTGTGTCACTTACCTCTGGCCTCGGGGTCACCCCTCTCCTGCGACGATCCACGCGACGGGCCAGAGCCCAAGCCCGGCTGGGCGTTCGGCCGGACCCTGACCGTTTCATCAGTCCATCTGAAGACCTCCTACGGGGTATCGAAGAAATGGGGCCGCGATTGAAAGACCACACGGAGGCGGGCCGGATAAAGCAAGGAGTACTGTATCTTCAGACCGCGCAGCTTGGCCTTAGCCGCTATGAAGGAGTGGCGTTGTTGTTGCACCAGTTTAGTATAGTCTGGAAAAATCATGATCTTATGATTCTCGAACATGAGTGAATCCTTAGCCCTCGCTTCCCGTAGGATGGTGTCCCTGGAAGTTCAGTATTCTAGCTATCACCGGCCGAGGTCGTTCCCCAGCGGGCGGTTTCTGCATCAGGGCTCTGTGAGCGCGCTCCATCACAAAGCATTGTGACAGGGCATCCGGGGGGAGCCAGCTCTCCAGCCATTGAGTCAAAAATTGTTCCATGGTCCCTTTCTCGCAGCCCTCCGGAAAGCCCACAAAGCGAAGGTTATTCCTGCGCGCCCGCCCTACTGCATCCTCCACCCGGAGCGCAAGGCCCTTTTGAATTCTTTCCATCGCAGCCACCTTCTGCTTTAATGTCCCCACATCGCCTTCCACTCCAGAGACTCTAGATTCTGCCTCCGTGATGCGGGCCACCGCGTTACGAAGATCTTGTCGCAGCAAGGTTACATCAGCCCCCACCGCTCCTATTTTAGCATCCAACATGTCCCTAGATTGGGTGATCGCCGCCATCAGCGCCGCATTATCAGGTCCTGCGCCCTGGCCACCTCCTGATGCCCCGGGCCCCCCGCTAGGTCCGGTAAATTTGTCGATGGGCCCCTGTTTGGCGGACCCACTCCCTCCTCCGCCTCTGGTCATGTCTGGGTCGTATAGGGGGGGCAGCCTCCCACATGTAGACGGCAAGGTTCCTCAGGTCGAGCAGCTGCGCAACCAGGATCTATCAGGGCTACTTCTCCCCACGGGCTCTTCTGCCCCAAGGTATACGGGTCCGCCACGCGGTCCTCCACCAATGCCAGGGGCGCCTTAGGTCTTCACTCAGCTCCAATCGTGTATCTAGACATGTGGCAAGGTACCCATCCAGCTATGCCGCCCTTTTCATGCGGTTCCAGTTGCCGACCATCCCCTTCCAAATCACTCATCTCTGGCCTCCGGGGGTCTCCTACCCCTCTATCCAATGCTCCGGGGCGGTCTCCCGGTACTCCTCAGTGGGACTTAGCTCCTTCGCTTCTCTGCCATGCACCTGGGGCCCCTAGAGACACTGAGTGTGCTCACCTCGCCTCTGTCACCACAGTTCAAGGGCGCGCCAGATCGCAGACACCGTCTCCGGGGAGATTGCAGGGGGTCCACCGGCCAGGAGTCCAGGCAAGCACGTCCACACTAGGTCCAGGACCCTGAGAGTGAGCAGGATCTTGCCCAGGGGCCACAGCGCCGTCCGTCCTGCTGCAATTCCGCCTGGATCACCAACACTCCCCACCGCCGGCAGATGGGGACCGCCAAACTCGAGGCCCCGGCTTCTTGGCCTCAGCTCAGGCCGCAACCCTCCACAAGTGTTCACGCGGCACTCCCTTACTGTGGGGCTCAGCCGTGCTCTTGCTCACTCCTCCGCTGTTGGTCCGGACCCCAGAGCGCGGGCCCCACCGCCGCCACAGCCTGTCAGCTCCGGGAGCTCCCAGCCGAGGACCACCAAAATCGAGGCCCCGGCTGTCCACGCCGATACTAGGCCCCGGATCGTTACTGCCGCTATCTCCATCCCCGCAGGTCCGGGGGTCTAAACGTCTGCACCAGAGGGCACCCCCCGCCGGCCGCCACATCCGCACCGAGGATAGGCTGGGATACGGGTTCGGGGCCAGGATAAGTAGTCGGGCTGGCGGGAGCTCTAGCAAGCTGCGACCGCCATCTTTGCCCTCGAAGCCACGCCCCCTTTCCCCTATATTTTATCTTTGAGTTTGCCCACAGAGATTCCCAGTTAGAATTTTTAACGCTGTGATCCAGTTTTTGGTCTACATTAAGCAGGGCATATCTAGTGTTTTTAAATATAGGGCTAGCATTATGTGTCTGTTTGTTTGCAGTGAGGAGTGTTATTGGGTCAAGATTGTTAAATTGGCTTTCTCAATCCTGAGCCAGACCGGGGTGTAAGCCTGGTTAGGCAGGATCCAGTAGGCTCCCTGTCTCGCTATAAAAGCAGTCTGGAATGTTCGAAAATCTGCCAAGTTTAGTCCTCCTAGTTTCTTATCTAGTCTTAATTTTTTCAGGCTAATCCTCTGCTTTTTGTCTCGCCATAGGAACTTGTTTATCATCTTGTCCGTTTTTCAGTGGAATTAGTCTGTGAGTGTAAGTAGATGCATTCCCGCCAGGTAGTTGATCACCGGGGTGATCATCATCTTAATTGTCTCTATCCTCCCCCACAATGTTATGAGTTTGGGTGACCAGGACTCCAGGAGCTTTTTTATCTTTTCTAGGATCAGTTTCTCATTTTGGTCGAGTGTGGTTTTGAGGTCTTTGCCAAATTGAATCCCTAGATACTTGATGAAACCAGGTTGCCAGGCTAGTCCTGAGCTGTCTATTACCTCTCTGGGGGTGTGGATGTTACGTGGCATACATTCCGATTTACCTCTGTTTAGTTTATAGCCGGAGTGGGCTGAGTATTTACCAATGGTTTCCATGAGGGCAATGATGGAGGACTTGGGGTTCTCTGTGACTATGAGGATGTTGTCTGCAGAAGCTGCTAGTTTGGCTGTGGCCTCGTTGATGGTGACCCCATCATTCCTCTATTGGCACCAATATCCCTGATCAGGGGTTCCAAAGCCAGTAAAAACAGCGCAGGGGACATCCCTGTCTTGTCCCTCGCTGAAGGGTGAATTGTTCTGAGACTGCCCCGTTGATAATTATTAGCGCACTAGGGTTTGCGTACAGTGCCAACATTTTCTACGTATACTTATCTCCCAGATTGTACGCTCTCATGCACTGTTCTAGGAAGTGCCAGGACACTCTGTCAAACGCTTTCTCTGCGTCTAGTGTGATTGCCACAGCTGGTTTGTCAGACTTGGAGGACTGTTCAATAACATGGCACAGGAGTCTTGTGTTATCATGCGACATACGTGTCCTTAGGAATCCTACTTGTGAGTTGCTTATCAGTTGAGGGAGTACCGTGTTGAGCCTTAAGGCTAGGATTTTGGCATAGATTTACCATCTATGTTGATAAGTGAGATGAGCCTGTAGTTTCTGGGCAGTTGTGTGTCTTTGCCTTCTTTAGGGATAACTATTATGTTTGCTTCCGTCATGGACTGTGTCACCGCTCCCACACCCTCGCAGTGGTTGAAAACTTTTTTCATAGTTGGGAGTAGGTGTGTTCGAAAACATTTATAGAAGGAGGCCGTGTAACCGTCTGGACCCGGCGTCTTGTGGTCTTTAAGAGACTTAATCGACATCTAAATTTCAGCTGAGCTCATCTCCCGTCCTAGTGTCAGTGCTTCCTCGTTTGTTACCTTTGGAATGTTCAGTCTGTCCAGGTATCCGGTGCATCCGTCTTGGTCTAGTGTTTTGTCCCATTTGTAGAACTCTTGATAGAACTCACAGAACGTGCGTAGGATGTCCTTGTGCGAATTGTTATGCAAATCAGTGATGGATGCGATGGTGTGTTTTCTTTGTTTGTGTTTCAGGTACAATGCTAAGATTATCTCTGCCATGTTGGCCTCACAGAGTTTAATCTCTTTGTATCAGTTTATCCACAGTCCAGCCCTTTCACTCAGGAATTTGTTGTATTCGTATTTTTTTTTTCGTCAACTCTTTTAGGGCGCTAGAGTTCCTTATGTCTTTGATGTGGCTTGCCTCTAGGTTTTTGATATCTTTTTCTAGCTGGTCTAGGTGTAGCTTAGCTTTTTTTATTCAGTTTGGCCTTGATATCTATTCGTATCCCCCTGACTGTCGCTTTAAGCACGCCCCACAGGGTCTTGGGGTCCATGCCTTGTGTCGTTAGGTCTAATGTAGTCTTTATTGGCCTGCTCTATTCTGTTTTTGTCTTCCTGGTTTGCTAGAACTTCATTGTTAAACCTCCACCTGCAGGGGAGGATCTCGTTGTGTCGCCCGACAGTTGAAAGCGGATGCATGAGTGATCTGAGATAGTACTAGCCGCTATTTGAGTGTTCTATTAAGTGGGTGCGTGAGCCCGACATTAAGATGTAGTCCATTCTACTGTATGAGTTGTGGGGGAGTTGGAGTAAAAGGTATAGTCTCTGGTGTCAGGGTGTTGTAGTCGCCAAGGGTCTTTCAGGTTGAATCTGTTGTATATGTTCTTTAGAATATTGTGTGAGCTTGGTGGGAGGGTGTGGGCCTGCGATTGACTGTTCAGAGTGTAGTCTAGTGCTAAGTTAAAGTCACCTGCCACCACGTCATGTCGTTTTGGGGACTTGCTTCCAGTCTCCTCGAGACTTCCTCCCAGTATGCGGTGTCATCCATGTTTGGGGCATATATGTTCACTACCTGGATGGTTTTGCCCCCTCTTTTCAGTTGTGTTATTAATAGCCTTCCGGCTTCATCGTGTTGTTGGTCTTCAATGGCTATCTTAGAGTCCTTATTTATCAGCGTGATCACTCCTCGCTTCTTCCCTGTCGCCTAGGAAACCTAGGGAGAGCCCACAGATTACACAGGAAAGACTAGCGAAACAAAAGGGCAAGAGCAAACACCCTGCAAGGGAGAGAGAGGGGAACCGCGACGTGCACACAATCTAAATTATGGCACAGAATAACAGTACCTCCTTGTTAGCAAACCTGAAGATAGTCTCCCTCAATGTGAAAGGCCTCAACCACCATGTCAAGAGGAAAAAGATCCTAGAGTACCTACCTAAGACCAAAGGGGATGTCATATTGCTACAAGAAACCAAGCTATCCCTTGAGGATGCAGCAAGAGTCCGAGCGAGATGGACAAGACCGGCGACAGTTCTCCTTCAAAGTATATACTCAGCTTCAATGTAAAAATACGTCTTTGCGTCTGTTTATGTTAGGTAAGCTCCACTTGAGAAGTCCAATACAAGTATCGTCCTTTACTTGTATCCCGGTGACCCGGGAGCTTCGAACGAGAGATTTGCTACACACATATACCAGGACCATTTTCTGCCTACTTGCGCTAGTGCAGACCCCTTTTGGATCCTCTCCCGGGACTTAGGTATGCTCCACTTGAGTAAAAGTGAGCCTAACATAAACCGACACAAAGACGTAATTTTTACATTGGAGCTGAGTATATACTTGGAAGGAGAACTTTTTTTCTTAACATGTTTAACACACACAGAAGACACTATTCTACATAGTCACGGGCCCTGCCGGGTCGGAAGTATCACCAGTAGAGCGACCTATTGCTGAATATACCATTATCACAGCCCTGAAGAGTCGCAAAGACACTGTTCCCATGCGACGAAACTTGTGTTGGCTGGTTGTGGCACTATCAAACCTTCATAAAGCACCTTTGCGTTAAAGATTTGGCGTGTTGACTTTGGCCCTTTTCTATTTATATTGTGCGTCATACTATACACAACTGTGAATGAATTTTTCTTAAAGTGTGCATAGGCAAACTGTAGTAACTGTTTTGTATGTTTGCTCGCTTAACATACTGTTGAGCGGTTAGAGGGTCTTCTCCGCTCGCCTGTTTGCACTTTATTTACTCAGTCCACTTGACTACTCTAGCGTCCACATCTGGTAGAGCGCCCTGACAAACTCTGCAGTATTAAAAACCCTTTTTCCGTGTGCTGACTTATGCTGTCACAGCTGTCTCGGCCGGGATTAGCGGGAAGTCGCCATTTTGGGAATGACGGGTCCCCTTGCCTCGGGCAGTTATCAGGCTTTCTACTGGCCTCATACCATCTGTGCAGAGTTCTTTTGCGGCTTTTCTTCTTCTATTTCTGATTGCTCAGGCGGGCATTTTCTCCTGTCGTCGGTTGGTGTTTGGATGATTATACTCTTGGATGCTTTCAGGGAGTAGCGGAGCTCCTGATTTAGGCAGGCTGCCACATTGCCGTCCGAGCCACGCATTTCTTGAGTCTTGATGGGGCAACCAAGTGTTGCCTTCACTTGTGGATCTAGTGTGACAAGTGTAGGAAGTTGGCTCTCTGTGCACACTACACCCCACTTTGTTATAGTATATAAAGTCCGGTGGATGCCCAAAGGTAGGCAGAGGTAAAGTTAGATAGCACCTTACCCTATTTTTGGTAGTGTGGTAGAGCAGTAAGGCTTTCAGAGGACAGTGTTAAGCATTTATTGTACACACTCAGTCCGCAAAGGAATTCACACACTCAAAGACAACTTCAGACCAATTGTTTTTGTATACTTATATTCTTTTAGTTATATTATTTTCTAGAACCAAGCAAGCCTGGCACAGGTAAGCAATAAATACTTTACATTAGTAATGCAATGAATTGCATATGTACTTTGATTTGATTACAGTAGTGTTACTGATAATGCAATGCTTTTCAGAATACAGTACATATACTTTGTATAGGATTTTTAGTAAAATTACAGGCAAGTTGAGATTAGTTTACTTACTCGGTGCAGTATGCCTGGATACTGCACTGTGACATTTCCTGTAAAAAGATAAGTAAAAGCCTGTGTTATTTAGTACCCTTTTAAAGAATTTCTTTAGGTTTTCTAACTCACACACTTAGGAACATTTCATAGGAAAACAGTCAATGTTATCCTATGGAGGTAAATAGAGTTATCAGTTTAAAGGCAAGTACTTTGTTGTGGGAGTTGGTGTTCTGGGGTTCCACTCCGTGGTCCCCCCAGGGTCAAGGATGCACTCGTTACACCCTCAGCGGCACTAGGGCGGCCGGGTGCAGAGGCCCAATATTATCCAATGGGGGCCTCCAGTTGGTGGCTGCTGACGAGCAGGCCACTGGGTTGTGGGAGCAAAGCTCCTGGACTTAAGCTCAGGGAAAATGGGGGTTAAGCCAGCACAAAAGATGCACCCTCAGCGGCATTGTGGTAGCAAGGTGCAGAGTGCTGTTTTGGTGTTGGAAGCCTTGTAGCTTTCAATGGGGAGTCTCTGGTTTACAAAAGCACTGCAGGCTCCGGTGCCACCACCACTTGGATAGTTAAGTTGGGATCTTGGGGGTTAGTTAGGCATCATCGGTTGGGCCACCCAAGGTCTAGGGTTTGAGCTGCAGGGGTACCTTTTAGGGTCAAATCTGCTTACCAGCTCCTGGTCGCTGTTTGGGGGGGGGGGGGGGGCTTCTGGTTTGAGGCGGCAGGTGTCGGCTGGAGGCAGGTCAGGGGTCACCAGATCTCAGTTTGAGATTGACTGGGGTGGGGGGGAACCTCCTCTGTGTTGGGCCACTCGAACTCAGGCGCAGAGTGGTGCAGACCCACTGATCCTTGCGGAACAGGAGTCTTTTTGAACAAATCTGGTCTTCACAGGAGACCGTCCCTTTGGGATTGAAGGCAGGCAGGTCCTCCGGGTTTGTTGAGGTTGCTGGCTGCAGGATTCCAGGATCACTGCAGGATCGAGGTGGAGACAGGCAGGTAGGGCTGGGGCCAAATCAGTGGGTGTCCTCCTAGTTAGCTTCGGAACGGCTTTTCAGTGCTTCTCCTTTTCTTCTTGCAGGTTCTCATCTCACTTCTTGGTCCCGGGCTGCCCCCTAAATACTGAATATAGGGGGCATTTTAGGGGTCTCAACGTCAGTAGCCAGTGGGCTATTGACCCAAGGGTGACTACACTGTTAGAGTGCTCATCCCACATTGGGGAGTGAGCACAATCCCTAATCCTGATTGGGGAGTGCCTGCTATCTGCAAGATGGCAGGCACTGAAGAGTGGGCTTCACTTCGCCTCCCACACCTGAGGGGTGGGGTTGGCATACCTTCTGGGCTGGCTAATTTTTCCAGCCGAAAAGGAGGGGAGTCGGGAATGGGGCCTGCTCCGGATAGCAGGAGAGACTGGGGGTTGCATTACAAAGGCTGTCAGGCCTTTGAAGCTCCCTTGCCACAGATGGCTCTTCCTGGCCTGGGGGAGGTGTGAACACGTCTGCCCAGGAAAGGCTTTGTTTCTGGGCTCAGGGAGCGAAGGCTCCCACCCTAGGGGTCCAGAAACATGTCTCATGGTGGCAGGCTGGTGTGTACCTGTCAGGGAACCCACCAGAGGCTGGTTGTTTTTCAGGATGCATCTCTAGGATGCCTGCTGAGTTTCATTACATACCCCACTGGCATCAGTGCAAGTTTAAGTGTAGCCATTATGGTGCTGTGGAGTTCGTAATGACAAACTACCTGCACCATATACTCTTAATGGCAGCACTGCACTTACAATGTCTAAGAAAGGACTAAGACACTTCAGGGTTCATTCAAATGTACCCTCACCACTGGTACAGAGTACCCCACTAGAGGCGTGTCTGATCTATGCCAGGGCAGTGGGTCATAGGCATGGCACACAGGGATGTGTGCCATGTCAACTCTTCCAGCCGGCAAAGGCAGTGTGTGTGTGTAAAGGTATAGGGCCTCTACAGGTGGCACAATAAGTGCTGCAGCCTTTTAAGGTCTTCCCTGGTCACAGTGCCCTGGGTACCATTTACCAGGGGGCTAACCTGTAGCCAGAGACGCCAATTGGGTTTGCATGTTAGTTTTGGGGGAAAAACACAGGCCCTAGGAACATAATTGGCAGGGACCCAGGGAAGTCAGAGTGAGAGAGATAACTGCAACAGATACCCAGCTTCTCACAAGGTGTAGCTGGGACAAGAAAGCGGTTTGTTCCACCTGTGGAAATTGGGGAGGGGGCCATATACAGGTTTCATAATAGTCAGGTAACAGGGTGTTAATACCCTCTGGGTCATGGACTGATTGGTTCATTCCAGTCTTCAAATACGTAATCAGGGAGCCCCACATTTCCAGTTTAATCTTCCATGCAGCCAGGCCTCTCCTCGTGCATCTTAGCCAGAAACCACTCCTTGGTCTGTAGCTGCTCCAGTAATCCTTACCCTGGGCTTCCTTATGTCCACCAGTGTAGTCTATCCATAAGTTCTCACGGGTGGCACCTCAGGGTTAAGCTCAAAAGTATCTGTTCGCCGGTGTTCTGGAGTACCCAAACCCATTCCCGCACCCACCAACTGTAGAACTAGAAATAAACCGGTAGCCTAATAAGGCAAGAGATTTTCAGGCCAAGAAGGGGTGGCAGTCTATGGACAGCTTCCGAACACCAGTTCCCTTCACCATCCGGGGATCCCACCACAATCCATGAGGGGGACCTACTTCCAGGAGCCAGGCTGGCCCCCACACTGCTCCAGACAGGTGATGCTGCAGACCTAAAGAAGGCAAGGTGGGGGATAAATCAGCAGGCCAGTCAAGGGGGGACTGGAGTGTCACAGTGCCTTCTGCTGCGGATTCTCCACCTTCCGGACTCAGCCCTCCGTGGGCCTGAGTAAGGCCATAGTTCTAAGCTGCTCTGCAAAAACTGGGGTTAGCCTATAGGGGGGCGAGTGCAGGGACGAGGGCCATCCACAACTCACCCATTCACACAGTAGCCTCCAAGTCACCACTGGGCCCCACTTCAGGCCTCGTATCCCCAAGGGTACGGCATATCACAAACATCTCCGCAAGCGCCTACCCCAGGGGGGTACAAAGACGCGACCTGCGACACAGCTCTAGAGGGTTCCTATGAGCAGGGAGCAGCTGCTTGCTCCCACCTTGATGGAGCTTCTAGCACAGTATCTACCAAGTCCAATATGTGGACAGAGTACAGCGTGGCGTCACAATCCAAAAAGCCTTCTGTCTTGGCAGCAGCAGACAGCGAGATCAGCTTTCTCCACCTCCAACCCAGACCTCTGTGGTCTACCAGTAGCTCCGTGGTTCCGTGGTTCCCAACCTGTGCGCCGCGGCGCCCTGGTGCGCCATGAAGGGAAGCCAGGGGTGCCGCGCACGATGTGGGAAAGGAAGTGTTTAAGTTCCACTAAATGTATCACTTTCGTCCTCCGCCTCCGTGATGAATAGGTTGCTCTGCCCCTAGTTTCTGCCTTTCTGAAGCAGAGCATCACGGCGGCAGGGGGTGCACAAACAGCGCACACAGGACTCTGCTACAGACATAGCTGTGAGGCCCACCTGCCAATGAAGATCCAGGCACTTCTTACTCGAAGGCAAAAGATGATGCCAATAATCCCGCATTTTGGCACCTGGCAGTTCTAACCATTAACCACATGCGTGCAGGGGTTATTTTTGCGCTGTGCGGCTTTTTTAGAAAAAAACGCGTTACATGACAAGCTCAGCTCGTCATCCGCACACGACCACCGTGGCTGATGACGAGCTGAACTCGTCATCAGCATCGAAGGGGTTAAAAAAGACAATCAACTCTTTCAGCTGCTGATGAGCTGTGAACGATGCTGGCAGTGGCGGAAGGAGTTGCAGCACAGGAGGAGGTCATGCTCTTTGTGAAGTCATGAGCACCTTCGGTTATTTAGATGCAAATAGCATTGAAAGAGTAAATGACACTATTTTTTTCATTTTTTCCCCCCTCAATTTTTATATAGAGCAAACCCAAACATATTGGAGTGCTTTACATGAGCACCAATGACATTTCATAAGGACATGTTCCTTTTTTAGATACGGAGAGATTAAGTTATTTGCCCCGGATCACAGGATGTTGAGCCAAAACCAGAATCAAACCTGATTCCTCAGTTCCAAAGTGGGTAGCTCTGACCTCAAGCTCCATCTTCTCCCCTCCTCTACCCATGCTCAGGACCTGTCCAGGGAGTACACTCTTAATATCTATGTGGTTCCCAAAGTGTGCGCCACAGCACCCTGGTGCACCGTGAAGGGAAGCCAGGGGCACCGCGCCGCTGTGCAGGATGTGGGTCTGAAAAAAATATATAATTATCCTCAAAATGTAGTGAAACTGCGAGCTGCCAATTTTGGAGCTGGGGAACCGGGTTCGACCCTCGACGTCAGCTCAGAATCCTGTTCATTCTGGGCAAATTACTTAATCTCCCAGCGCCTACAAAAACAGAATACATGAATGTATCCGTGTGTAACGTGACTGGTGCTCTTCGAGTCGAGTTTGCGCTATATAAATCAACAGCAAAAAAAAAAAATTAATCCAGCCAACCAAAACACAGAAAAAGGGTAAAACTTTTCAAATGACATTCACGAATGTTCCTATTATGACGGCTTCTTCAAATTCATGTGCAACGTTGTACCAAGTCCATTATCAGGCAGAAAAATCACATTATTGATGATATATTTTGGATTCTTTAAATGGTGGAATCATTTAATGATTGAGAGAGGGTGTGTTCGTGCGCTGCTTAATAAACCTGTGGCGGTATCCCAGTGTTCTCTCTGGGAGCACAGATACGCATACAATGACTGTCTTTAACCTCCATTGGGTGGGTGGGTGGGTGCAGGGTCAGGGTCCTGGTGGAGAGCAGTGGGTGGGTGCAGGGTCCTGGTGGGGAGCGTTGGGTAGGTGGGTGCAGGGTCAGGGTCCTGGTGGAGAGCGGTGGGTGAGTGGAGGGTTAGGAGCGGTGGGTGGGTGGGTGCAGGGTCAGGTCCTTGCGGAGAGCATTGGGTGGGTGGGATTAGAATCCTGGTGGAGAGCGTTGGGTGGGTGGGTGCAGGGTGAGAGGCCTGGTGGGGAGCGTTGGGTAGGTGGGTGCAGGGTCAGGGTCCTGGTGGAGAGCGTTGGGTGGGTGAGTGGAGGGTTAGGGGCCTGGTGAAGAGCGTAGGGTGGGTGCCGGCTCAGGGGCCTGGTGAAGAGCGTAGGGTGGGTGCCGGCTCAGGGGCCTGGTGAAGAGCGTAGGGTGGGTGCCGGCTCAGGGGCCTGGTGAAGAGCGTAGGGTGGGTGCCGGCTCAGGGGCCTGGTGAAGAGCGTAGGGTGGGTGCCGGCTCAGGGGCCTGGTGAAGAGCGTAGGGTGGGTGCCGGCTCAGGGGCCTGGTGAAGAGCGTAGGGTGGGTGCCGGCTCAGGGGCCTGGTGAAGAGCGTAGGGTGGGTGCCGGCTCAGGGGTCTGGTGGAGAGCGTTGGGTGGGAGCGGGGTCAGGGGCCTGGTGGAGAGTGTTGGGTGGGTGGGTGCGGGGTCAGGGGCCTGGTGGAGAGTGTTGGGTGGGTGGGTGCGGGGTCAGGGGCCTGGTGGAGAGTGTTGGGTGGGTGGGTGCGGGGTCAGGGGCCTGGTGGAGAGTGTTGGGTGGGTGGGTGCGGGGTCAGGGGCCTGGTGGAGAGCGTTGGGTGGGTGAAGGGTCGGGGGCCTGGTGGAGAGTGTTGGGTGGGTGGGTGAAGGGTCAGGGGCCTGGTGGAGAGTGTTGGGTGGGTGGGTGCGGGGTCAGGGGCCTGGTGGAGAGCATTGGGTGGGTGCAGGCTCAGGGGCCTGGTGGAGAGCGTTGGGTGGGTGGGTGAAGGGTCGGGGGCCTGGTGGAGAGCGTTGGGAGGGTGGGTGGGTGGGTGCAGGCTCAGGGGCCTGGTGGAGAGCGTTGGGAGGGAGGGTGGGTGCGGGGTCAGGGGCCTGGTGGAGAGCGTTGGGTGGGTGGGTGCAGGGTGGGGGGCCTGGTGGAGAGCGTAATGTGGGTGCAGGGTCAGGGGCCTGGTGGAGAGCGTTGGGTGGGTGCAGGGTCAGGGGCCTGGTGGAGAGCGTTGGGTGGGCACCTTATGCCCTGATGCAGCCGCACTCTGCCAGCTTCTGTCTTTGCCTCACTCCTCGTTGAGGGGTCGTCACTCGTGACTGCTGCATGTTGGAGAGTGTGAGGGGAGAAGGGTGCAAGGAGGAGGGGAGAAGGGTGCAAGGAGGAGGGGAGAAGGGTGCAAGGAGGAGGGGAGAAGGGTGCAAGGAGGAGGGGAGAAGGGTGCAAGGAGGAGGGGAGAAGGGTGCAAGGAGGAGGGGAGAAGGGTGCAAGGAGGAGGGGAGAAGGGTGCAAGGAGGAGGGGAGAAGGGTGCAAGGAGGAGGGGAGAAGGGTGCAAGGAGGAGGGGAGAAGGGTGCAAGGAGGAGGGGAGAAGGGTGCAAGGAGGAGGGGAGAAGGGTGCAAGGAGGAGGGGAGAAGGGTGCAAGGAGGAGGGGAGAAGGGTGCAAGGAGGAGGGGAGAAGGGTGCAAGGAGGAGGGGAGAAGGGTGCAAGGAGGAGGGGAGAAGGGTGCAAGGAGGAGGGGAGAAGGGTGCAAGGAGGAGGGGAGAAGGGTGCAAGGAGGAGGGGAGAAGGGTGCAAGGAGGAGGGGGGAAGGGTGCAAGGAGGAGGGGGGAAGGGTGCAAGGAGGAGGGGGGAAGGGTGCAAGGAGGAGGGGGGAAGGGTGCAAGGAGGAGGGGAGAAGGGTGCAAGGAGGAGGGGAGAAGGGTGCGCACGGCAGAGGGGAGAAGGGTGCGCACGGCAGAGGGGAGAAGGGTGCGCACGGCAGAGGGGAGATGGTGCGCACGGCAGAGGGGAGATGGTGCGCACGGCAGAGGGGAGATGGTGCGCACGGCAGAGGGGAGATGGTGCGCACGGCAGAGGGGAGATGGTGCGCACGGCAGAGGGGAGATGGTGCGCACGGCAGAGGGGAGATGGTGCGCACGGCAGAGGGGAGATGGTGCGCACGGCAGAGGGGAGATGGTGCGCACGGCAGAGGGGAGATGGTGCGCACGGCAGAGGGGAGATGGTGCGCACGGCAGAGGGGAGATGGTGCGCACGGCAGAGGGGAGATGGTGCGCACGGCAGAGGGGAGATGGTGCGCACGGCAGAGGGGAGATGGGGCGCACGGCAGAGGGGAGATGGGGCGCACGGCAGAGGGGAGAAGGGTGCATGGCAGAGGGTAGAAAAGGGTGCAAGGCAGAGGGTAGAAAAGGGTGCAAGGCAGAGGGTAGAAAAGGGTGCAAGGCAGAGGGTAGAAAAGGGTGCAAGGCAGAGGTGAAGTAGGGTACAAGGGGAAGGGGGAGAAGGGTGCAAGGGGGATGGTGATGAAGTTAAAAATTTGCCCCCCCCCACCGAAAACATTTCTGAGGATACCCATGATCAGAGCCCACCTCACGTAAACTTCTTGTAACGCCACAGAGCTCCTTGAGCCTTTCTCTAGCCTGGTTACTTTTAGTGCGAGTGCTTTATACTACTCTATGTATGCATTGAAATGTACTTTATAAGATCTTTGTGATTGCAAATAAAGATTTATGACCGTGATGGCGACTCTCTGAATCCTTCATCACGTCTAGGCTCGTTTCTTCATGTAGACCAGTGGCTCCCAAAGGGTGCGCCGCGGCACCCCGGTGCGCGGGTAAAAAAAATGGTGGGGAGCCAAGGCCTACTGCCAATTAGGTCAAGGGAGCCACGGGTCAAAAAAGTTTGGGAACCACTGCAGTAGCTCATCCGCGGATGCATCCAGCAGTGGCTGTGTTGCATCGAACAAGGAGGGGGTCGCACCCAGCCGGGGCCTCACCGGCAGTCACAAGCACAGAGAGGTGCAGGCAGGGCCTCAGGAGTCGCATCCTGCTCGCGTTGGCAGCCGAGGTTCTCACAGTGACGCAGCAAACCCAACAGCTGTATGGTGACCTCCACTCTCTCGACGGGCCGTGCGGTGTCAGAATTGGAGCGTGGCTATCCCCGGTTCGTCCCGGGAGGGACCGAGATCTCTGCCGCCCACTACCTGCAACCAGCCCCCAAGGTTCCACGGCTGTTAACCTTCTAGGGTGGTACAGTTTCATCATCTGGGGCTGCCAGGTTGGTTGCTCCGGCTCGTTGCCAATCATAGGTCCGCAGCAGCTGCCGTATCCATTTTCGCAGCTCAGATTCTCCTTTATGGCAGCACTACGTGTTCTAGAGGGGAGAAATAGTTTGTCCGATTCTCCTCACACTCTCCACTGCCAGAAGTTGCATCATCATTGTCGGGCCGGCGCTGACTAGCAGGCTCACGCATCTGCCACTCTTGGCTTTCAAGCCACGCCCCCAAAATGTAACTTTGAACTAAAAAATATAGATCAATAAACTGAAATTCTAAAACCCACCATCGCATAAAGATTACAGTTAACAATCAGACAGCACCAGCCTAGATTAGAAAAACAAACATTTCACGAAGAAAAAAAAAAAAAGAAAAAATACCTAAATACGCTTTTTATATGTATTTTTATTGCTTCAAATAAATTTTTTATTTTGTGGGCGATATAAAATATTTCATGAAAAGGTTTGGCTCACGCAAATAGTTTCGAAAGTTTGAAATGTGGTTACAAAATAAAAAAAAAAAAAAGAAGCATTCCTTATAAAACAAAATAACTTCTTGAAGTTAACTGATAACAATATCATTCCCTTTAATTTCAGACGATAAGCACCAATGTTATGGTGGAAGCTCTGGACCACTACGAATAAACTGCTTCCATTCCATGAAATGTGTTCATTATGATGAATCATCTGCTAAAAAAAGTACTCGATCAACGTCAAGGCCTATCACAAGAGAAAATAAAGTTAGGTTGGGCAAATCAAAAGTCTTCTGGTATTGGGAAGAAGCATTACTTTGACAAAAGATACGTATATTTATTATATTTGTAACCTCTTTCAGCTGCAACACACTAGGGCCATCACGTTGGCAAACTGTAAAATCCCGATAGATAAAGTATTATGTAAAACAAAACTAAAAACTTCAAGCACATACGTAAAATTAACTGGTCAGTCTTAGTGAGATGCTTTGTTCTACAGTTCAAGGTTTTTCCCCCCTTTCAATAAATGCAAAGCGCATTTTCTGCCATCCACCATATTCCCGTATGAAGGTATTCCGACCGTCTGGCATAACTAATAATCATGGCGATTAGTGAATTACAGTCGCTCCTTCAGAGAACCCAGGGAATTGTCAGTGCATAAAGAGAAGTATAAAGGTGCATCCGTAAACATTCTTGTGACGGCTCACTGCTCACATGTAGTTTAGCATTTATCAACACAAACCCAATAAAACACACAGATAATAAATAGGAGCATATTAAGAATCTAATAATTTAAAATTAGTACATTATCAAGTAAGGAAAAGGGGTTTGATAACTTTTACAGTTACTGTAACAGAGGCAGTGAGTTTCTTAAGAAGAATTCAAGTGAACAGCCAAATTTTAAATTTGGCAAAATTACAGAGAATAATTTTCGTGTTAAGTCTTTACTTGCAGTATATAAGTAGCTGCCACCCTTTTACAACTGCATGCACAAAGCCAATGCAGTTATATACACACAAAAACGTGACATTTCTTAATCTAAAATACATCTGTACATGATGCATAATATATCTATGCATGTGGTTGGTTTTTACAACCAACGATAAGCTATAAACAGGCTGTAATCATATAAAAAGTAATCCCCCCCGCAAGGTGTATGAACTTCTAAATAAACAAAACTTCATATAAATACAGTATTTAGATATGTCTGTGATAAAGACAAGTTCAGTTTTTCATCAAGCTTCACGTGTGGTGCACTTCATGATGCATTAATTCACGCGGGATTACAGTCTCTGGGCCATAGAGTTTGGATGCTCTTCTTTCAAAGGCTGCGACCATCTGTTTAACAACCTCATCGAAAAATACGGTAGCTAGTTGAGAGTGTATCAATGACCGGAATTCAAACGAGACCTGTTGGTGTGAAAAAAGAATGATTAGGGGTCCTGTATTCTTTTTTCATTGAGCAGCTGAATGTACACACACACACACACACACACCTAAAAATAAATTCACAGAAAAACAAAAAAAGGTTAAAGTAATGTTCTAGTTAGATGAATATGTCCGTGATAACTAACGTTTTGAATAGAACACTTTTTTTTTTTAAACACACTGAAAATCACCAGCTCCTTATCAGAGCCAACTATAACTTGCACCCCCACCATGCATATCACATCACTCATGACATGTTCTATGACCCCACTGATTACTTCCAATGGGTGTGCTTCATCATAGGTGTGTAGAGGTATTAAACATGTTATAAATGTTTCCCTCTCCCTGAGCCTCCTTTAGCCCCAGGGAACCCATACTCCAGGGCGGTCTTTTTAAAAAAAATAAAAAATTGAGGGGGGGGGGCTCAGTGTGCCCCCCTACCTTTCAAGGCCCCAGAGACCCTACCGCCTGGGGCCTCCTTACATTATAAAAGGTGAGGAGGGCTGTGTGCCCCGCCCCCCTGAAAATGGGGACGCATACACCCACCCTGTGCCCAAGTAGGCCCCAGGGAGTCCATCACCAGGGCCAACATTTAAATAAAAGGGGAGGGGGCCGACACGGCCAATCTCCTTGAGCCACATGGCCCAATTTACTTATTATGGGGAGGTCAAGCCTCCGCCTCCCTAGGCCATATTTAGCCCTGGGAATTCCTTCACCTGGGGCTCAATGCATTCATTAGGGGAGTGAGTCATGTGGCCCCCTTCCTTGAGCAGTTTTCCACTCCATGGACCCCCTCCCCTCAGGCCCATTATAGGGAGAGAGGGCGCACAACTCCCCTCAGTGAGTTAATATAGGCCCCAAGGGAGAGCCCACTCCTGGGGCCGCATTCCATAAGGGAATGGGACCACACAGCCCCCCTCCCAGAGCACTTAAAGGCCTGGGCAGTAAATTCACCAAAAAAAGGGAAGGGTTCCATGAGACATCGAAAAGACACGGGGGACCCCTTCTCCCTGGGATGCCAACTTTAGAACAAGCATTTGCAATGCAATAGGTCTGCCTTTTGTGAGAGTTTTAGCTATTAACGAACAAGTTACTAACCTTCGGTAACAATAGATCTGTAAGAACCAGTAGTTCGTATTAGATTCCTTACCTTAGAATATCCCCAGGCATCAGTCTGGATCCGGAAACTTTTGCGTAGCAGTACCCTTGCGCGTCGGTAGGCGTCGTCTGTGGCTCCGCGTTCGTCGGCGCCGGGATGACGTCGCCGGAGTACTTAGACGCCGCCCTCGTGAGCGGACGTCAGTTCTTATACACAGCTTTTCCACGTCAGAAACGCAGAGCCATGTAAAAAAACAACACTGGTGGCATTGAAACTAGGGCCCTGAAAGGGGATGACCTTAACCCTAGATATCGGTTCGCAGAACGGGGGGATGGGTGGGGCGGTAAGGAATCTAATACTAACTACTGTTTCTTACAGATATATGGTTACCGAAGGTAAGTAACTTGTTCATCTGAAAGAAACAGGGTAGTATTAGATTCCTAACCTTAGAATAGATATCCCAGCAATATCAACCCCGGTGGTGGGTCTGCGAACCTATAATCACACCAGAAAGTCCTGGAGGACAGAACGGCCAAAGAAGCCATCCCTCCGGACTTGGCTGTCCAGGCAGGGGTGTCTTGCGAACGTGTGCAGCGAGGCCCACGTAGCCGCCTGACAGATGTCCTGCAAAGGGACTCCCCGGCCCAGGGTAGTATTAGCCACCGTGGCCCGAGTGGAATGGGCCCCCAATCCCAACAGGAGGGTCCTTCGCCAAGGAGTAACCATCCTTGATACACAAGACGACCCACCGAGAGATGGTCCGCTTGTGCACCGCCCGTCCCTTCTTAGCGCCCACGTAACCAACAAAGAGTTGGTCATCCACCCAGAACTGGCGTGTGCGATCTAGATAAAATGAAAGCGCACGTTTTGGGTCCAGACGGTGGAGCCGCTCTTCGACTTTTGAGGGATGCGGTGGCGGAAAGAAGGTGGGCAGGGTGATAGACTGCCCGATGTGGAAGGCCGTGACAACCTTGGGCAGGAAAGAGGGTCTAGTCCGCCACACAACCTTATCCGGATGGACAGAAAGGAAAGTAGGTTTGGATGAAAGAGCCTGGAGCTCACTCACTCTCCTGACAGAGGTGATGGCAACCAGGAAAGCAGTCTTCAGAGTAAGAAGGCGGATAGGACAGTTGTGAAGTGGCTCAAAGGGAGCGCACATTAGATAGGTAAAAACAAGGTTCAAGTCCCACTGAGGCATCACAAACGGAACAGGGGGAAACATGTGTGTGATGCCTTTCAGAAACAGAGTTACATTGGGGGACTTGAACAAAGACAGTTGATCAGGCAGCCTTAGAAATGCTGAAAGGGCAGAAAGGTAGCCCTTGATAGTGCCCAGAGCAGAGCCCTGCTGGGCAAGAGAAAGAAGGAAGAGAAGAACCTCAGAAAGAGGGGCAGAGAGGATCCACAGCCTTTGCTGTGCACCATGCCACAAATCTATTCCACCTGCAGGCGTATACAGACTTTGTGGAGGGATGCCTGGCTGCCAGAATTACATTACAGACTTCAGGAGGCAAGTCAAATGGCCTCAACTGTCGCCGCTCAATCTCCAAGCATAGAAGTGGAGACTGGACAGGTTTGGGTGGAGGACCGTCCCCTGCTGCTGTGCCAGAAGGTCCTCCTGAAGAGGCAGACGAACCGAGGGAATCGAGTGACATACTTAGTAGCTCGGGATACCAGTACCTTCGTGCCCAGTCCGAAGCCACGAGGATGACTTGGGCCCTGTCGCGTTTGATCTTCAGCACTCTGGGCAGAAGTGGTATAGGCGGAAAGACGTACAACAGACCGCAACTCCACTCGCGACGAAAAGCATCTCCGAGCGAGTGCCGCCTTGGAAATTCCAACTCGCAGAACTGATAACATTGCGCGTTCTCTTCGGTGGCGAATGGATCTAACCAAGGCTCTCCCCACTGCAGAAAGAGACCTTGCGCCACGTCCAAGTTCAGACGCCATTCGTGGTCCATCATGCACCGTCGGCAGAGTTCGTCCGCCCTGGCGTTCAGAGAACCTGCCAGGTGTTGAACCACCAGGGTCACGCCCTGATGTTCCAGCCACTGCCAGAGGCGCAGAGCCTCCTGGCATAGGGTCCACGACCCCACCCAGCCCTCTTTGTTGCAGTACCACATGGCGGTGGTGTTGTCTGTGAACACCTGCACTACACTCCCCCGGACAGAGGGGAGGAATGCCTTCAGTGCTAGACTAATCGTCCGAAGCTCCAAAAAGGTAGATATGGAGCCAGGACTTCGCCGAAGACCAGAGGCCTCTGATCTCTGCCTCTCCCATGTGGCCACCCCAGCCCTGGAGGGACGAGTCTGTCACAACTACGTGCTCCGGCTGGGGAAGGGAGAGGGATCTGCCGCTGACCCAATCGCAGTCTGTGAGCCACCACTGCAGCTGTCTTGCAGTGCCCTCCGAGATCAGGACATGGTCGGACAGGTTGCCCTGATGCTGGGCCCACTGAAACTTCAGGTCCCACTGCAGAGCCCGCATCTGCAACCTGGCGTGATGCACCAGAAGGATGCAGGAGACCATCAGGCCCAGAAGCCGCAGTGTCAACCTGACCGAGACTCGGGATGAAGGCTGAAAGATCTGAATCAGAGCCTGAATATCCCGAACCCGCTGTTCGGGAGGATAAACCCGAAACTGCGCCGAGTCGAGAACCGCTCCGATGAAGAAGAGCTTTTGGGAGGGGCACAGGTGTGACTTCGGCACATTGATGGAGAACCCCATCTGGTGCAGGAGGTCTGCAGTTGTCTGGAGGTGGCTGACGACTGTCTGGGGCGAGCCCACCTTCAACAACCAGTAGTCTAGGTAGGGGGAAGACAAACCCCTAACCTGCGCAGATGAGCTGCGACCACCGCCATCACCTTCGTGAACACCCGTGGGGCGCTGGTAAGGACGAAGGAGAGCGCGGTAAACTGAAAGTGCTCGTGGCCTACCGTGAACCGCAGGTAGCGCCAGTGGGCCGGCAGGACAGGAATGTGGAAATAAGCGTCCTGCAAGTCCAACGCTACCATCCAGTCTCCTGGGTCCAGGGCAGCTAAGACCTGAGCTAGTGTCAGCATTTTGAACTTCTCCTTCCGGAGGAAGCAGTTGACGTTCCGTAGATCCAAAATAGGGCGTAGGCCCCCTTTGCCCTGCTTGGGTACCAGAAAGTAGTGAGAGTAGCAACCACACCCTACTTCTGGCCCAGGAACGCGCTCGATGGCCCCCTTGGCCAAGAGGGCCGTAACTTCCTCTTCCAGAAGTCGCAAGTGATCCCCCGACACACGCTGGTATTGCAGTGGCATGGCTGGAGGAGTCGCCTCGAAGGGGAGGGATTAGCCCCGTCGGACGATTTGCAGCACCCACCTGTCCGAAGTGACAGTGCGCCAGTGAAAGTGGTGATGGCGAACCCTGCCCCCCACTGGTGTCACATGGGCCTGAAAGCACTGACTAGGAGGCTTTAGAGGCAGATGCTGCGGGGGAAGGTGTGGACTGACCTCGCAGTTGTCCCCGACCGCCGCGTTGGAAATTAGTCTGTGGTGTGTGGCTGGTAGCACGTGTGGGGGCGCCCCTTCCTTGGCCACGAAAGGAGCCAAAGGCACCCGTTTGCTGGCGCGGGGCAGAGAGGCACAAGGACTTGGCCGTAGCCCTGGAGTCCTTAAAGCGCTCAAGCACATGGTCTGCCTTGTCGCCAAAAAGGCGACGGCCATAAAACGGCATGTCCATGAGTGTATTCTGGACATCGGCCGAAAAGTTGGCGGACCTCAGCCCGGGCGTGGCCACGAATCGCCATTGCTCTGCCCAGTGAGTCGGTGGTATCCAGCCAACACCAGATGAAAAAACGTGCTGCATCTAAACCCTCCGCAAGGGCTTGGGTGAGTTTAGCCCTGACCTCCGCAGGGCATTCTGGCAGCACGTCCGCGACCGTGTCCCACAGAGTGGGTGTAGCGGCCCAAGAGGCATGCGGTGCTGGAAGACCGCAGTACCAAACTCAGGGAGGAGAAAACCTTCTTGCCGTATTGCTCGTACCTCTTGGATTCCCGATCGGGCGGAGCCGCCGGGAATGTGGTCTGGGAGTTGGAGGCCTGGATGACCAGGCTCTCGGGAGTGGGATGGGTGGACAGGAAACCAGGGTCGCCCGGGGCCAGGCAGTGGCGTCTGGCCACGTTCCCATCTACAGGCGGACCTGTAGCAGGCCTGGACCAAGTGCCCAAACAAACGTCAGTCAAGGCCTCATTAAACGGCAGCAGAGGCTCAGCCGAGCTTGACTGCGGTTTAAGGACCTCAGTGAGGAGGTTAGTCCTCACAGCCGCGACGGGGAGCCCAAGGCCCTGGCCGCCCGCGTCAGCACCACACTGTAGGTTGCCCCCTCCTCCGTAGCCACGGTAGGAGGTGAGACAAAACCAGTGTCCAGCGAAGTGTCCAGACCACTAGCCTTCCCAAGTTCACCTGTCCAGTCCTGCTGGGACTGACAATCACGTGTCAGAGGGTCCTCAGACCTCTCCCAATACACCTAATCACCCATCTCCTGATAATCAGGGTTGTCAAAGGATGGGGTCTGTTAGTTGAAGTAAAAATCTCCAATCAGCGTCGAATACGGCACGGCTCCGATGCCGGAACCGGATCGAGGGAGGCATCGGGGACAGCGTCGTCGTAGGTGACACCCTAGGGCTCGGCGCCGGTGAGGGAGTCAAGTCAACCGGCAACGACCCGGATCCGGAAGCGGAACCAGCGGGGCTTTGTGGTGCCGGGCCCGAAGGAGTCGGCAGCGTCGGGGCCAAAGCACCCGCCGGCGTCGAAGCACCCGACCCCCTGGGGCCCGCAGACGGGTCCGCTGGGCCCGAAGGCGCTGCGGAGCCCGTCTGAGGAGGGAGCGACCTCAGGGCCATGAGGAAATGCTCGATCTCCTCCGGCGTCGCATCCTGCACAGGGACCGGAGGGTACGAAGCAGGCCGCGACGCCTGCGACTCTGACGGAGCCGCATGGGCGGTGTCACCAGACCTCCGGCTGCGTCGGGGGGAGTCGGAAGAGCGATGACTTCTTGTGCTTACTTGACGGCTTTGAGCCCGAAGACCGATGGTAACTCCCGGAGCTACGATGGCTCCGATCCAGCGACCGGACTGGGACCTCTCGCGGTGCAGACTGCCGGAGCTCGAGCCGCTTGCGGGACCGCTCCCACCTAGCTTTCGATGTCAGGGCTCGGCAGTCGGGGCAGGCCTGGTCATCGTGGTCAAAGCCGAGGCAGTGAAGGCACTGGTGGTGAGGGACGGTAACCGACATCAGTCGGTCGCAGTCCTCACAGGGTTAAAATCCAGGCATCCCTACCGGCACCGTTCGGAGTCGAGAAGACTTTGAAAAATGATTAAAAAGGATCGAAAAAGTTAGTCAAAAATTGACTATGGGTACCACTTTTTCCAGATCTGCGCTGCTGGCGTGGAAAAAAGAATAACTGACGTCAGCGCACGAGGGCGGCGTCTAAGTACTCCGGCAACGTCATCCCAGCGCCAACGATGCCGAAAGCCGAGCTGCAGACGACGCCTACCGACGCGCAAGGGTACTGCTACGCCATAGTTTCCGGATCCAGACTGACGCCTGGGGATATTCTAAGGTAAGGAATCTAATACTAACCTGTTTCTTTCAGATATTGTAAATGACATTGCCTTTTATTTTTGTTTCAAAAACCAAACATAAATAAAAGGCATGGTCATTGACAATGCCAATAGCTCAAACTCGGATAAATGAGAGACCTGTAGCATTGCCAATGCTGGTTTCAGCTTTGCTCCTGGGTTCCAAACCCGATAGATTTGTTTAAGATTATGATATAATTAAAATGTGTCTTTGGTCATGTCTTAAAAAAAAAACTAAAAAAAAAAAAAAAAAAGAAAAACACTGAAAAATCTCGCAGCGCTTTGATACTAGATGATGTTGTCACGGTTAGGTTACACGAAGAGGCTAGCAGCAAGCTCATTACCCACTGTGCTATTGTTCCGAATGCCAACGATGTGTACCCGGGTGAAGCGATACGAGGTTATTTAATTAGCATTTTTTGTGGTTAAAAAAGTTAGATACACGTCCAAGAGTGCCGTAGAGCTATGCAAAGCGCAGTATTATGAAAGCCTGATCTGTCACGTCATGCGCAATTCGTTTTAGATGGTTCTTATTTACATAAATCAATAGGATAGATAAAGGCGCCAAGGACATAAACCACATGGAAGGTCATGTGACATACTGGTCACCTGCTGAACCCCAAAACGACATTACTGGACCCTAAAACGTGTTCCAACTCGCGTATTTTTTTTTTTATACGTGAAAAAATTACATATGAAATACATGTAGATTTTGTCAAGAAAACATTAGTTAAAATTATTTTTTCAGAGGAATTATGCACGTTTTACTGCTCTTGCATATTTATATATTCGTACAGCGCTCAATGTCACTGTGGAACAGCTTTTGTGCTCTGTATGGTAGGTGATGTCCTGTTTGTGAAGGGCAACTTATGGCGCTCCTGCCGCCTCACACTGCTGGGTGAGACAGTTTCTGTGAATTCTGTATTTTGAAACAACTATCTGTGCAGTAACACCAGCCAAAGACAAAATATATTCGCTACTATAATATGTTGATGTACATGGTAGCATAGCTAGGGTAAGTGCCCGGTGCACTAGAACAACATTCACTGTTAGGGTTTTTAACATAAAGCCCAAACATGCACAATTGGTGAGGCAACACATCTGCCCAAAAACTAAATGAGATGTCATGTCAGATGATCATGTCACGATATGCCATCCATGTTGTACGGGGAAGCTGTACTATGCCGCCATGTTATGTCACATCAGGTTATGGTACACTTAGCTGTGTCGTGGCGTGTTAATTTGGCATGTCATACTATGGCATGTTACACGAGTTTCTGGTTATGTTATGTTACGTCACTGTATGGTATGCTAACGTCAGAACATGTCGGAGCGTGGTATGCTAGGTACGATGCAATATGGTATTGTGGTATGCTAGGTACGATGCAATATGGTATGGAGTTTAATCTCAGATAGCTCTATAGGAGGGTCAGTGCAGATCTAAAAAGTTTGCGCGCTTCCAAAGCTATGAAGGCGCTATATAAATATTAATACAGCACACGTGTGCGCGCGGCAGCCTGCACTAGACATGTGGGCGCTGCCCTGCTTTTTGCGGATGTCCCTGGCACGCGCGCGCTCTCTCTCTCTCTCTCTTGCCAGAGCAGGTCAACGAACAACTATTTATGCTTGGTTCACACTTCCCAAAGCCCAAATGTAGCACCAAGAATTAGAGAACAATCCAGTCCTCAAGAGGTGATGGTCAAGTTCGCTTTATAACTAAATTAAACATGAAATACAAATATTAGACAACTGTCTAATGTTCAAATAAGGACTTCTAAAGTTATATTTTTAATCCAAAACTCTACAGCTTGTTCTGGGGTCATGTTATCAATGAGGAGAAAGAAAAATGAGCCCTACCAATCTGTGCAGAATGAAGCATCCATAATTACTCCCATGATTCTTCACTGGAATATGGACACTTGGTTCTGTTTCGGTGGGGAGTGCTTTTGTACAGTTCTAATCTACATAAGGGCCGTGCTGCAGAAGGAATGGACAAAGCGGTACAAAAGGGAGTGGTGATGGACGGAGCATCTAAACCAATCAAACACTCACACCCAGTCAAACGATGGATTCAGGCCCAGATCTCTGTACTGGGGTGAATGTATGACATTGTTCTGCATTCTGTCCCTCAACTGATGTTTTTGCAATTGTCACCCCGAGTGGGACAGGTATGCTCAGACGTGAGTCCCATGCTCTCCACGCCACTGGAGTCAAGATATCCTGGCTGAAGACGGCTGATAGCCAGAAACCGGTCCTAGGATGCTTGAAACCGGTCCTAGGATGCTTGAAACACAGGGTCAAAGCGGATTTGCATATGGCCATGTCTGAACTGGGGTGGTGTGGAGCAAAAACACAATGGATTTAGGCCCAGATCTCTGTACTGGGGTGAATGTATAACATTGTTCTGCATTCTGTCCATCAACTGTTTTGCAGAAGGAATGGACAGCACGTGAAAGGCACTATAATAATGCGCTTGGTATTAAGGGATAAACGGCACACCTGGTCTAACCTTCAAATGTGGCCATGTACCTAACACACAAGTACAGCAGAGATTCAATGAAGACCTGCCTTGTACCGCTATAAAAATCTGCTAGTTAATTTAGTGCGAGGTGAAGAAACCCCTGGAAGGACTTAGTCTTGTGACCCATCCAAGGTCATGCAACGGGACAGATGATTCAAAAGGGCCTTGCGGTATACAACTCATCAGTGCTAGGCTCTATGGAGGTCTGCCCTTGACTGGAGTGTTAAAAGGTGCCACCTACAATGTAAGGTTTAATAATTTCTGCAACTCCTTCTCCCTGACATCTTCCCTCTGAAAGGCGAGGGGAGGTCGTACCGTTGAAAGGTATTGCAAAGAGTGCTTCTACTGAGCACCTTATATTTTATATTACACCATTTAAGTGCAAGAGCCACCGATGCAGCAGGAAAGCCAGGCCGCCTGCAGCCCGCTTTCTGAACAAGCAAGCAAGTTGAAAAATAATCTGAAACAGGTGTAATTAGAAACAGAAATTCACGTCCAAAAGATCTGCAAACAGCTCAATCTTTATGAAACCCTTTGGATAGTCCATCACAGCCTCGTTGGTATGTCTGAGCTGTGATGCACGTCTTAGAAAGGAGTCCTGGCAAAGAGTTCACATCCACTGAAAGGACCAGTAGAAAAGAAGTCAGTGGCACCCAGGGCCACTCTTACAACAAGACCTCCGAGGACTCGTGAGCCGAGCGGGACCTGGCCGATGTGAAGGCCTCGCTAGTGCACGAGTCCGAGGCGAACCAGAACAGCTCGACCGACTCAGAGGTAAGGGGGCATGGGGCGCAGGTCCTGCAACTGCATAATCTCTATTCAAGGCTTGAAAGTGTGCGCGCGCGCAGCGTGCTAGTTGCAGACGGGTGCTGCGTGCTCAGGGGTAGCCACCACACGACACTGCTGCAGGCTGTTAGGAATGGGTGCCATATGTAAGGGGTGTCAGTGCATTACTCAGGCATGCTTTAGCTGTGAGGAGACTACATTGGTAGCTGCAAAGGATGTGTAAGCATGCCGCCATGCGCGAACGCGCTGCCAGCCTCCGGGAACAAGACATGTGCATGCGTACGGATTGCACATCTCCTGTCTGTACGTGTGCCCATCTCCTGTCTGTACGTGTGCCCATCTCCTGTCTGCGCGTGCCACCTTTCTCCCTTTGGGACAGAAAGCGGCAGCAATAAATAGAGTCGTTAGCGAAGCAGCTGCGCTGCATTCGCTAGAGAGACCTAAAAAGATGGCTGTGTGATGCAGCCCCTGTAGGAAGGTACCTCCTGACTATGGTTGCCCCCAACTTTTTGCCCTGTGTTTTAGCTGGTTTTTGACATAGTCGACCTGGGGCCCTGCCAATCAGGACCCCAGGCCTACTGCTCTCTCTGTAAAATGGATTCCATGTACCTTAGGTACATTTCCAATTGGTACTGGGCCACCTTATCAGACCCTGTAACTCAGGGCATAGGTGTACCCAGGGCCTACCAGGGGCTGAAGCATGTATTATGCCACCCCTGGCTGGCCTCCTAAATTTGACACAACTGGCTGCATGACAGCTGGGGCAAAGTCGTCTAATCACCCTTTGCTGTAGGTGTAGTATACCTATACCTAACCCTAAAATGGACACACAGATTCCTATCAGTCACTCCTATAGCAGGCCTTGACAATCCTGAAGGCAGAGTGCTTGGAATCGTGTGAGATGGTGCTCTGGCATGAGCTGAGCCTGTCTGCAGCTTGCGGAACCAAGTCCTAATAGCTGTTCCATGATATCGCATACCATATACTCTTAAGTGCATTATAATCCTCGCGGTTAAATGCTAACTTTGGTATTGCTTTATCAAAACATGTCGAGTAAGGTGTCATACGGATTGGAATACTAACCCCTCGCCAGTTCTGGCGACGGGGTTAGCATTCCACCCTTCTAGAGGGACACGACATGGATGTAACTGTGAAACCCGGTTAAAGTTAAACGAAGCCTCAGCTCCACAAAATGGATGCTGCCACCACAGACACGAGTCTGACCCCCTGCAGCTGGGAGTCCTTCCAGCGAGGGGAGCCTGGACAAAGGGTTTCCTGTCAGGGGCGGTGCTAGCACCGTCCCAGACATGGTTTTGTGTATCCTGGGTAGGCAGGGCTTTTCAGGAAGGTGACTGCTGAGTGGCACCCCGGTGCTCACTACGCATAGGCCGGTCAGAACCAGTTCCAGGGGCACACCAGCCCCTGGCCTGGGGGGGAAGTCCGGCATGGCAGAGGGGTGTAACCACCCCCCTCCTAGTCCCACCCATAGGCAGGACCTAGTCACCGGGTCAGCCCCCTTTTTTAGTAAAAAGATGGGAGCGGGCCCCCTGTTCAAATTAGATCATCTTTGGAATCAAGACACGACTTTCTGCGAAAGGACATCAAGATTTCTTCTTCAAGATTCTCCCTTGTGGCTAAGGAGTAGTCACCCTGCATCAAGCGGGCACCATCCTAAGAACACTGCGGTCTGCTGCAAGTCCTTCTTCACGAACCCGACGACCCAGCTCGACGAGACCCGGCTTCCCTGGCACCTCTGACCTCTACTCACCTCTGCAGCAAAGCTGAGAACCGTGAGTGCGATGAGACCTCAAGGGACCGACGATCGCCAAGACTGCACGACTTCTTTGTAACAAGCCCACTGTGTGCTCCACTGGTGAGTGCGTTGGGGTCCGAGAAGCCCCAACCCTGAGCAGCTCCAGCACCGAAGATCAGCCCTCCAGCATCTCCACGATCTGCGTGGGGCCCTTCTGCTTTTGCGTGCTCACCGCGCTGTGTGGCTACTAGCCGGCTGGCTTGTGGCCTTCTTCACGACGCCCGACGACATCACTGCTGCTGGTCTGGTTGCTCCAGACTGGCCCTTGCTTCCTTCTTCAAGAGAGGCACCCCGGACCCTCCTGGTCCACTCCAGACGCCATTTTAGGTCCACCGCGTGGGCTTGAATTTGCCAAGGCTTTGTTGCCCAATCCTGGGTCCAGCGACGCCGACAGCTTCATCCATCGTGGGACAGATCGCTCCTCCATCCTGGTCGCCGACAACGCCTCCTGGTCCGTGAGATCTGCGATCACAGCGTCACCCACTCACCTTGTCGAGGTGGCTACCATCCGGTGCCCTCCTGGTGCCCACTGACTACTGGCTAGTAGTCTCGAACTTGGTCCCCTCAGCTTTCAGGTGTCATCTTCCATCGATCCAGGCTTGGATCCACCGAACTTTCTTCACTGGTCGCCTGCCAGCAACTTCTGTCTTCCAGGCTCCTGGTCCGTCTACGAGGATTCCCGACGTCTTTTGAGTCCTATGCAGCTGCAGCCCCTGGGCTAGGTAACTTCGGCATTTCGGTGCCCCAACATAGCCTCACCATCCAAGGGTCAGAATCAACTTTCGTTTTCCTCCTACCAGGTCGGGTTCGCCCGAGAACACTAACTTTGCAATTACTAGCTACCATGGACTTTGTCCCGCATCACGCGTGAGAGTGCACACTCTGCACCCGAGTCCCCTGGGTCTCCTAGAAGTAATCTAACGATTCTATAGTCAAGTCCTAGCGATTCCAAAGGCTATTAGTACTGTACTTACCTGCTAGTAATTTCGCATTCCACTTTCAGAGTATATGGTTTTCCGTGCCCCTCGGGCATTTGTATATACTGTGCTAACTTAAGTATTTTCATAAGAGTTTTTGTGTTGTGCTTAGTACCCTGTCCTCATAAAGAGTACAGGGCTGTTGCGATTCTTAATAAATACACTGTTTATTTTCATAACACTTGTGTGGTGTCCTTTCACTGGGTATTCAAGGGGTATATGTGTGGTAAACAGCTGGCTTAACGCGCCCTCTCGAGTCTTTAGCCTTAGACTGCTCGTATCCACGCTACTAGGATAGCTGGTCTATAAGGTTGACTTATAACCAATCATCAATAAGGGTTGCTGGACTGATACATAGTGTTCACTAGAATAGTGAGCACTGCATATCAGGCCACCTTCTCACAGCCCCCTCCACCCTCAGCGTCTTTTTGGCTTTGGGGCTGGCTCACATTCAAGGTCCCGGGGGGCCCACCCCCAGGACACAGCGGTATCTCTGCCTGTGCGGGCAGTGAAATGGGTTTGCTCCCGCTCGGTGGAAGTATTTACAAAACACCTGCCACAGGGAGCAGACACAAAGTCTGCTTCAAGCGGGCAGGAGCTTTGAAAAAACTACCACCAGCTTGGAGCAGACTTGTGTTCTATTGGGAAACCGAACATGCTGCTCCCTCCGGGTGAAAGCAATAGCTGGAGTGGTTTCCCTGCCTCCATCAGTGCGAGCAGGTAAAACAGAATTCAAGTATGCTCCCTTTCCAAATGTTTGCGGTTGCAATCTATTCACAGGTGTGAAACACATGGGCTATCTCAGAAATCTAGGAAGTTGAGTAAAATATACAAAATTCAGAGTTCAGCATGTGGTCAATTGCATAGATTCCTCAAGGTTTTCCCCAACGAAAATAATTGTTGAAATAAAAAATTATGAAAGCAAGTAGGAAAAAATGGAGATTGGTGATAATGTTTTCATCTGTCATTTTTTGTCATATGGGAGATTTACAATAGCAATATACGGTCAAGTCCGACTGACCCTTCTGGACACAGTGGTGGGTATGTAGGGTTTGAAGGTTTTCCAAAAACACACACTACTCAGACTCAACAACCGAACAGACGCGGTAATGATTTTTCATGTTGTACCTACTATACAGCTATTTCCATGGTTACATTTAATGAAGCAAAAATAGTTATGAAGCCTATATACTTCTGAAATGTAGACAAAATACTGAGTTTAGGAACAGTGGATATTTGAATGCCTTGGAATCTGGGGTTATCCATAGAGTTATGGGATTCAGAGGACATTTCGCAAAGCCAACGATACAGAGAAATCCAATTTGGAATTACAGATGTTCTGCTCTTCTGTATTCCCACAGGTCTGAGAAAAATAAAACCCCACTTGTGCGGCTGGTCCTAGCAACCACGATGAACAATTTACTTAACTTTCTCTTTCTGGTAGATACTCTAACCTCCGATTCTCACCCTTGGTATATTCCCTAGACATCATAATGGATGCAGAACTTTTTTAAGTAGTACCACAGTTTGTGGCGTCGCCCAGCTGTGTACCGATGACGTTCCGCAAGTGACATTTGGAACCGCATATAGGCACTACTTGGTCACACTATGATCAGTCACTCTCTAGGCTGTCTGCACCCCCAGACGCAGAGCCCAACAGCAAGCTGGCTTTGACCAGTGTGTAGCACCCTGTACAAATGAGCTTTTTAGGTGGAAAAGGTCAGGGAGGAATCTATGGTTAGACAGGAGTATCTACCAGAAAGTGCTACCGAAGGCAATGAACTTGCTTTTCTGACAGATTTCTAACCACAAGTTCTCCTTTTGAATAGATACTAAAGAATTACCTCCCAGATTGTGGGCCTGTTAACTGGGTCAAACCTAGATGTCCTCCAGGGACAAGAGGTAAAATGCTCATCATCTTAATGGACTAGGCTGTGCAGACAGTAGTGGTTAGTGAACGTATGCAGTGATGCCCAGTCTTGAAAATATCCAGAACACAGGCTCCGAATGCCAACGCAGTGGCAGCAGTCTTATCTCTGGTGGAATGAGATCACAAATCTTCTGGGGGCTACTTTTGGGCCACTGCATAGCAGATTTTAATGCAGAGCACGAGCCATTATGAGATGGTCACCTTCTGCACCGCCTTACCCTTTTTTGCCCCAGCGAATCCCAAACAGGCGGTTTGTCCACAAGAGGTTTCCTGGTACAATAAAGGTAAAAGCTCAGAGCCCCTATGGGATCCAGCAGATGAGTATCTAAAGCTCCTTAGAGGGGTGAGGTGGAGCTTAGAACAGAACACTAGTAGGGTGATGTTTAGTGAAAAGGGGTTGCCACTTTCAGTAGAAAAATGCTAGGTTTTCAGAACTAGCTTGTCTGGAAAGAAAGTTTACTGAGAGTTGGAGGGCTTGCACCTCATTTACTCGGTACGCCGAGGAGGAACAGTGCTTGAAGAGTAACAAACTATAGTGGGCAGCTGTGTGTCGGTTCAAAAGGAGCACGCGTCTGGAAGGTGCAGACCAAGTTAAGGCCCAACTGAGGAATGAAAAGGGAGAAAGTGGAAACAAATATTGCTAACTCTTAAAGAAACAACAAAAAAACACCATTGCAATAGGGGATTTAAATAAAGAGGGCTGAATAGTCAACCACAAAAAGCACTAAAGAGCCGACAGGGACACTTTAACTGTGCCCAAAGCAAGTCCTTTCTGGGGCTAGGGACAGAAAGCAGTACTTTGGCTAACCTAGCTAGAAGTGGGTCAGTCGGAGGACTACTGCCCAGGCCAAAAACTTGTCCCATGGGCAGGTGCATACAGATTTTGTCAAAGGACACCTGCCTGCCAAGATAAAATAGACTCTCTCAGGAGGGAGAGCGAAGGCAGCCAGCTGTTGCCGCTCAATCTTCAAGCATGCAGGTCAAGATTGCTCGGACCCTAAATGGTATCCTGATCAGAGGAATGATGAGCATATCCAAGAGTTCTGAATGCCATACCCTCCTTACCCAATCCTCTCGGAAAGACTTGGGCACAGTCCTTGATCTTTTGCAGTACTCTGGATAGGACAGGTATAGGTGGGAAGACATACTTCAGTCCAGACTTCCACTCTAGGCAGAACATGTCCCAGAGGAAGAGACCATTACAAAATTCCAATGTGAAAAAGAGCTTCCTCTGCGTTTTATAGGGAGTGGTGGATAGATCAAACAAAGGTTTTCCCCACTCAGGGAACAGACCTTGCGCCACCTCTGGGTCGTAAGGGCTATTCATGATAGACTAGACCTCTTCAACTGAGTTTGCTTGCCCTGATGTATCGCAATCTCAACAGGTAGTGCACCACCAGAAACGTCCACTGGTGTTAGTTACTTCAAGAGATGTACTAACTCCAGCCACAGGGTCAATGAACCCACCATGCCCTGTTTGCTGCAATATCACATGGTAGGGGTGTTGCCTTTAGAACCTGCACCAGCCTCCCTTTGACAGATGGTAGGAAGACCTTGAAAGGGAAGCGGACAGCCCACAGCCAGAGAAGGTGGATGTGGAGCTGGGACTCTGCCAGAGACCAGATGCCTTTGATCTCTTTTCCCAAGTGGCCACTCCGACCCAGCTGTAACACATTTGTGTAGGAAGCTGACTTTATGTAGTGTACTAAAACCTGTGTAGAAAGTCCAGGCAACACTTATTTGCCTACACTTATAATGCTCTTTTGTGGTAGTGTGGGCGAGCAATTTAGGTTCAGAGGGTAGTGCAAAGCATTTGTTGTACAGAGCCAATAAATGAGACACTCCCACAAAGAAACTAGACCAATTTGAAAAAAAAAAAAAGAAAAAAAAAAAAGTCTTTTATTACCAAGAACTTCGGAACTGGGCAAGTATTTTGAGATATAAATTTTTACACCTAAGTAAAATGGTACCACTAGTGCGTTTTTACACGGAAATGCTTTCCTATGGGGAAAGAAACATACTGCATTCAGGTACTTGCAATTGTATTCCAGGGGTCCATTTTAGACCGAGGTGTTAGGGGGCCAAGGTTCAAAGTACCACCAGCAGTTCAAGTGTACCTGCCCTTGAGCGTCCAAGTGCAGAGAGGCTGGTCAGGTTGGTAGCATTGCACGCTACACCATAGGAAAAGAGGGGAGCCGGCAAGAAACCGGCTGCAGAGGAGCAGTTGGGGACAACTCCGGAAGCTCCCAACGGAGGCCCCAGTTCTTGAGGGGCCTGGGAGCAGGTTAGAGGGAGAGGGGGGAATGGAGGGGGTGGAAGCTCGGGTGCAGAGGATTCTGGTCCGTTGGGCATCAAAAACGCTCACAGTTCTTGGTTAGACCTGCAAAGGTTAAGACAGGACACCTGGCCCACTCTTATGCTGGCCTCTGATGCAGACGTTCCTCGTCAGCTGATCAGTAGTTTCGGAGTTGGAGTCTGGATTGGACTTCAAACAAGCTTTAGTTGCGGCAAGGGGTCCGGTAGCCCGGGTATTGGTGCAGGGCGGATACGGTTTGTCCTGGCAATTTCACACTTGGTGGGCAGACAGATCAGACTTCCTGGAGCATGGTGTTCTCCTGCTGGGTGCCTGCTGCGTTGGTGGACCCGGTTCTCAGAAGAACAGTTAAACGGACGTATTCGATGTCTGCAGGTTGCAGGGAAGTGGCTCTTCCATTTTAAGGGAGACATTCATGGCTTGGCGAAGTGCTGGAGGTCCTCCAAGGCTTTTGGACGATGCAAAGCTGCAGGATGAGTCAGGTTGTCAGGACAGAAGGAGGCAAGCAGGCTGGGTTTGGTGCCAAAGTCCACCAGCATCCACAGTTCATTTCTTCAGCTCTTGTTGGTCTTTCTTTTGGGTTTAAAGCATTTTATTAAGACAAAAAATAGGAGGCAAGGCAACATAAGGGGTAGGGTTACATACAATCAGGTAAGAAAAGCTGAGCATAAATTTATGAGTGCGATGGTGGATAAAGCTACTGTAAAGGAAAAAACAATGGCAAATGATAAAGACTAAGTACAGTCGACACCATCAAGCAGACTAGAAAAGGAAAAGCAATAATGCAGGAGACCAACCCCCCCACCCCCAGAACCCCCCCCCCCAAACAACCCAACTCACCCCAACTCCCCCCCGCCTCCCACCCGTCCAATACTCAGCTGATAACACAACCTGCCCTCCCGCCACTCCACCTCCCCCGCGAGCCCAGATTTTGTGTCTCCTTAGTCGGTTGAAATCACCGGCGGTGTTAATCTCAGAAGTCTGAGGTATCTGGGCTAGTGAGTTCCCTGAATTCAGTAGTCAGAAGCGCGTGGAAGGGTTGCCATAGCTCATCAAATTGGTCCACGTCCCCCGCCACCATAAGCGATAATTTCTCCATACCTAGCACGTGCCAAAGCCTGTGCAGCCAGCCTGTGATGGAGGGGACGGTGGAAGTACGTCAGTGAATCAAGATGTTCTGAATCGCTGAACCCAGCGCTATCGCAATTTGCCTGCCCCTACGGGACTTCAGCGGGTACATCAGGTCATTAGGAAGGCCTAGCAATACATACGCCGGAAAGCGCGGCAATTCAGTTGCAAAATGAACATCAATCTTGTCAAGAATTTCCTTCCAGTAAGCCTCTAACAAAGGACAATCCCAGAGTATATGTGTAAGGGTCCCCACCCGACCACAACCCCTCCAGCACGCTTTCTTAATATGTCTGTTCATTTCATGGAGCCTCTCCGGGGTGTAATACCAATACGTAGACACCTTGGTGAGTGTTTCCGTGAGGCCTGTATGATATGCAGAGTGTCTCGCACGGTGCGCAATTTGATCCCATTCCTTATGGCTAAGCGTCCTTCCCAGTTCTCTGTTCCAGCGTTCCCTGCCCGGATTATAGAAGTGAAACGGAGGGGGCTGTAGGAATTTATATAGATCAGTGATCAGCTTAGCGTCAGAGGCGCGCGTCACCAACCACCGTTCGTATGGCGTTAACTGGCGATCAGCAGCGTCCCGCACCTGGGGTTGAAGCGCCCAGTGCCTGACCTGCATATACCGCAGCCTGTCCGACTCAGACAAATGGAACTCCTGTTTCAGTTGCTGAAAGGGGACTACCACCTCCGGCCCATAGATCTGGAAAAGCGCTCGGCAGCCCGCCGCCCTCCAGTGGGAGAAAGCGCCCGGCTCCATCCCGGGGGAGAAGTCAGGATTAACCGCTATCGGGGTGAAAGGCGAGGGGAACGTAGTGAGTTCACGAACCTCGCTGACTGTGTCCCATACCCTTAAGGGAACTCGCGTAACTAAGGAAGCGTAGAGATTGAGGGCGGTGAGCCCGGCGCATGAATGGAACCTCCTGGAGGGTGCGCCCCGCCACTACCTGGTCCTGAAAAAGCCAATGCTTGTCGGATTCCCACCTGCTCCACTCCACTAGGTAGCGTAACTGCGCCGCCTGGAAGTATTTCCGGAGGTCCGGGATGCCAAGGCCCCCTGCCTCCGGAGCCAGCGTGGAGAGGACCCTCTTCATCCTCGGCTTGCGGCCTTGCCAGACGAAACGCGCAATGTCAGCTGGTGTCGGTCTAATCCAGCCCACGGGAGGCTGGAGCGGTAAGGCTCGGAAGAGGTATAGAATCTGGGGCAGAACCGTCATCTTGACCGCAGCAATTCTGCCGAGCCAAGACAGTAGGCTCTTACTCCAGCGGCCCAGTTCCTCCCTGATTTTCCTGCTGAGAGAGGCATAGTTGGCCGTTACCATCGCTGGCAACGTTGGCGCTAGCAGAATCACCAGGTACGGCACCAGAGACGACGACCACTGCATGGGAAAGAGCCGCTGCAGATCTCGTCTAGTATCTGCGGCCAGGGACATATCCAAAGCCACCGACTTGCCCATGTTCATCTTAAAACCAGCCACTTTCGAAAAGGCGTCCAGTTCGTGGATACAAGCCGGGAGGGCCCGTCTAGGATCGTTTAAAGTTAATAGGACATCGTCTGCGTAGAGACTGACCGTGTGGATATACTGCCCCATCTTGATCCCGACCGCATCCGGGTTCTGACGAATTCTCTGGGCAAACGGCTCCACGTAAAGAGCAAAGAGGAGTGGGGAGAGCGGGCACCCCTGCCTAGTGCCCCGTTCGATCGCAAAGCTACGGGAGCTGCACCCATTGACTCTCACGGTCGCCGACGGGCTCTTGTAGCAGTTGAAGACCATCGTGCAAAATTTGTCTCCAATACCCAGTTTCCGGAGCACCCGCTCGAGATAAGGCCAGTGAACCAGGTCGAATGCCTTCTCAGCATTCACCGACAGCAGCAGCCGCTCGCCCGGGATCCGAGAGGCTTTCTCCAGAATGTGAGCCACTCTCTTGGTATTATCGACCGTCTGTCTGCCAGGCACAGAGCCAGCTTGATCAGCCTCAACCAGGCCTGGCAGATGCAGGGCCGGCCTAGACGCTAAAATTCCCGTGTACAATTTAAGGTCGACGTTCAGGAGTGAGATAGGCCTGTACGAGCCGCATAGGGCCCGGTCCTTCCCAGGTTTCGGGATCACTGATACCGTTGCCCTTAACAGGTCCGGCGGGATGGCGCCCGGCTCCGAAAAGGAGTTAACAGGCGGGTGAGAATAGGGGCCACGACCGGGCAAAAGGTTTTATAGAACAAGGACGTGTAACCGTCCGGGCCCGGAGCTTTCCCGTGTTTGAGCCTCGCTATCGCCGATACCACCTCCTCTACGTGGATGCTACGCTCGAGGTGTTCCGCCTGAGCAGAGTCCAGCACCGGAAGGGTCACTGACTCCAAATATTCCGATGCATCCTGCGTCGAGGGGGGTTCCCCCATGTACAACGCTTCATAGAAACTACAGAACGTTTCTGCCACCGCGGCGTCCTCAGAGACCGCCACCCCATCAGCACCGAGTAGCTCCTTCACCACATTACGTTGGTGCGCGATACGAAGCCTATTTGCCAAGAGCTTGCCACACCTATCCCCTCCTGTATAAAACGCATGTTTTAGACGCAGCGCTGCATATTCCGCTCTGTCCATGTCCAAAGCCGATAGGAGCTTCCTACCAGCCTTCAGCTGCCTCCAAACCCTTGGCGCTCCGGTACGGCGATGGACCTGTTCCAATTCCCGGACCTGGGTAGTCAACTCCTCCCTCTTGCGCTGTCTCTCCCTATTCTCTGCGGAGGAGATGGATATGAATTCCCCCCTAAGAACCGCCTTCAGTGCCGCCCACTGTGTCGCTGGCGAAGTGTCCGAGTTATCATTGTGTGCCTGGTATTCCCGAATCGCTTCCTCAATATGCTTAACCACCGTTTTTTTGTGTAGGAGGGTGTCCCTGAGGCGCCACACCCCCCGGGAGGGGGAGGCCGTCGGCAATGCAAATGAGCCCACGACCGGCGCATGGTCAGATAGCAAGAGGACCCCAATGTCCGCCGCCGTGGAAGCGGCACGCATCGGTCCACTAACCAATAAGTAGTCCAGCCGTGCGTAGGTCCGGTGCGCATGGGAATAGTAGGAGTAGTCCCTATCTGTGGGGTGGAGGGTGTGCCAAAGATCATGCAAATCCATGTCAGTGATTTGGGCCTTCCCAGCCTGTGAAAGTTCCCCAGTCTGCGGGTATCGCTGCGCTGATCTGTCTAGCCTAGAATCAAAGACAATATTCAAATCACCCCCCAGTATGATATGGCGATCGGGGGAGGCAGTCACATCCACCAGCATGGAGTCCAGAAAGCGCTCTTGGTGGTCATTTGGGCTATATAAGGAGCCAACAGTGAACAGTGAACGTCGTGTCCCCCAGGCGGAGGCGGTATGCCAATAGCCTTCCCTTCTGTTCCGCAAATTTGTACAATACCTCCCCCTGAAGGAACTCGCTAGCAGGATGGCCACCCCCGCGGTCTTAGATGCAGCAGAGGAGAAAAACTGAGTTGGGAACTTAGCAGAGCGCATCCTATGACAATCCTGTGACAGTAAATGGGTTTCCTGCAGAAGGCATATATCGGCCTGTGTCCCCTCCAGCAGAGATAAGACCGCCCTTCGCTTCACAGGGTTATTCAGACCCTTAACATTAAGGGTCACTATCTTCAATGACGACATATCCCAGGGAAACCGGAAACGCTAAGCCACAGGCAGACTATAAGCGAAAGGGGGGCGCGGGCCAGCAGCGCAGGACAAGCAAAATAGAACCAAGCAATAACATTTGAGACATTGGACGGTACCCCCTCAACCCCTGCGCAGCTCCCGACCCCCCCAAAACAGACCCATGGCAACTGGCCAACTCCCCACCCATGCACAAACAACCCATTGTCCCAGTCAAGTCCCAAAACGGACAAGTCCGTGGAAAGTAGTAAAAGTGGACGTCCAGCCACTCGTTCTTCCCGCCTCCCCCCCAACCCTCCCTCCAGCCCCCAAACCTGGCACTGAAGAAGCTATGTCCATCTCCCCCCGGAGTGAGTTTACGCCGTCAAGGCGACACCGTTCGTGGCGACCGAGTCCCTGGCCGCTTCCCTCAGTGCGCTGACCATGTCTGCCCTGATAGTGGGCGAATCCGGCCGACCAGCACTCGCCGCCGACCTGCTCCTCGCTGATCTCCGCCGTCCTCCCCTATCCGAACGCCTCCAGCTCGGTGTTGCTTCTCCTTCTTCCGCGGCCGTGAGGCCCAGGACACCGCAGACATCCTGCAAGGAACGCAGCTGGTGGAGCACTCCGTTCCAGCGGAATATCAGGCGAAAGGGATGCCCCCACGAGTACCGCGTCTCATGCTCTCGCAGGAAATCTGTTGCAATTTTGAAGGACCTGCACTTCTGTAGCGTAATAGCGGACAGGTCCTGATACAGTGCCACAGGGCGATCGTGGAAGGTCAATGGTTGCTTTCTGCGGGCTTCGGCCATGATGCGCTCCTTCACCGGGAAATCCGGGAGGTAGGCCAAGATGTCCGGTGGAGGTGCCGTCGACTGTCGCTGTCGGCCGACTGTGGGCCGTGTCGATGCGGATCGGGAAATCCGCGGGTTCCCCTAGAATCTCTCGAAACAAGTCCTTCAGGTAGCCCATCAGATCTGTCCCCTCATCCGCGGACGGCACACCCCGAACTCGGATGTTGTTCCTTCTGGACCTGTTCTCCAGGTCCTCATTGTGCGCTTGGAGTTCGACATGTTGCTCCCTGAGGCGGAGAACGTCTTGCTGCAAATGGGCAATCTCTTCGTCCCTCCGTTGAGCCGCTGCCTCCGCCGATTCCATCCGTTCGCCCAGGCTCTCCACCTCTCTACGGACCTCGCGCACTTCGCTGGCCACCTCCTGCCTCAGCGTCTGGAAGTCGGCCTTAAGCGAGCTGAACAGATCTTCCATGAAGGACCTCGTGACGGGGGGCTCGCCTCCAGGCGGGTCCGCTGCAGCCCTTGAAGAGCTCGGGGATGGTTGCACCCTGTCCCGCTGCTGCTGGGCCCTGCCAAGCATGTCCGGCAGGGTGCGGTCCCCTTTCCTTGATCCTCGGTTACCCGACATTCGTGCCCCGTAAGCTACCACACTCCACTCAGTCGGGAACGCGAGCTCGGGTCACTTGCAGCAGTCCTCGGTTCCGATGAGTCTCCAACAGCTGGCAGAGCGCCGCAAGGGGGAATGCCCGTGATAGTGGGGGCACCCAGGGGATCTGCGCCACAGAGGACAAAATGGCGGGCCAGTCCTGTTGTAGAAGGCAACTCACAGCCCAGCCAAAAGTCAGACTATGGCCCCTACCAGGGGGACCCAGGCTGCAATGTCCCTCAGGAAGGAAGAGCTTTGCTGGGCCAGGGGTGCAGGAGTCGTCCCCGGGCGACACTATAGGAGGGCTTCGTCACCGTCGCCTGGAGGACAAGATGGCGGATGGGCGTCGCCGGGTAGATAGTCCGAGCCCGACGGCGCCACCAAGGACGCACCGGGAAACACAGTGTCACTGATAGGAGTCCCAACCAAGGCCAGCCGGCCAACGAAGAGAAACAATAAACCTGGCCTCAGATTCTGAGCAGTGTCACCAACTTGCGACGGGTCGGGGTCCATTCAATGGCGTAGGCCATCGCTGCAGATCCAGGGGCCCCCACGATCACACAACAGGGTCCACTCTCTGCGGCAGCCCGTGGCAGCTAGCCTCCGTCGTTCCCAATCTGGCACCGTCAGATGCGGGCACCCAAGCGAAGTCCATGCCCGGCCATCAGTTATCAGCACCAGGATCTGTCCGAGCCACCAGGCCAGCGCTCCGCTCCGCCCCCGAAGCGCTCTGCAGTTCGTGTATCGTCTCTAAGCGTGCCTCCGCCGGCCCGTTCGGGGCCAAAGTTGCATCAATATGTGCCCCAGGATCTCCGCCACTCGTCCCTCGGTCGCTGAGCTTCAGCGGGGGGAGAGAAGCTGACGAAAAAGGGCTCGGGCCTAGTCGGGCCGGAGGAGCTGCGGGAAGAAGCATCCGCTCACCCCGCCATCTTGGCCACGCCCCCGGTCTTTCTTTTGAAAGGGGAATCTGAACTCCTGGTATCAGGGGCTCACCTAAAAATGTAATGTAGAGGTGCGAAGGGTAGTAGCCAATGGCTACTTACCCTTGTGGTCATGATGCCCATCCCCCCATGAACCACTTGCTGTGGGCAGAACCAGGGCCACTGGAATTATGTGATTTGTGCAGCGTGGGGATTTTCACATAATTATAGATTCGGCTGTAAATGGCACATAATCCATCATCTGCCACAATCTGCAGATAAGAAAAACTGTTCCCAGCTTAAATGATTCAATAGTTACAAAAAATGCAGCGCATGTGGTTGAAGGCCCTTTGCAAAGCTGGACTGCTCCCCTTTTTGTTGCTTATTGCTATATTTGGGAGTTAAACTTGTACTAATGAGGTGCAGCCAAGACCAGAAAGTATTACAAAGTTTAAAAATGACAACATAATGAAGTAATACTATTAAGAAATATGCCACATTATGCTGCATAATTGACCTTTTCCAGACGCATAATTTACTCAACCCGGCAGCATAATTTAGCCCTCTTCTGTAGCATAATTCCTGTGGCTCTGAGCATAACAGTCCCAGAGCTCTGACTTTGACCAAAATCAAGCCGATTGAATCCTCCTTTCGGGGGCACATCAGGCAGCCCACTTAGGGGTGTGACTGGCCTCCTTCCATAGCTAATTTCTCACCTGTCCTGGTACCAAATGGGCCCTGGGTTAGGGTATGGCACCTCACAGGTCTGATATACATGTCAACATACAACTGACCCGCAACCTCGAAGACAACAACATCCTAGACCCCTCCCAGTCCGGATTCAGACAGCACCACAGCACCAAGACAGCTCTCATTGCCGCCACAGACTACATCAGGCGCCAACGAGACAACGGCGAAACCTCAGCCCTCATCCTCCTAAACCTGTCAGCCGCCTTCGACAAAGTCTGCCACCACACTCTAAAGACACTCCTCCAAGAAGCCGGGATCCAAGAGAAGGCCCTCAACTGGACCACGTCCTTACTCTCCAGCAGAACCCAGAGTTTCCGCCTACCCCCCCTTCCACTCCAAAGCCACCGACATAATCTGCAGCGTCCCCAAAGGCTCAGCCCGACGCTGTTCAACATCTACTTGGCCTCCCTCGCACAAGCGGCCCGCCAACACGAACTCAACATCATCTCCTACACCGACGACACCCAGCTCATCCTCTCCCTCACCAAAGACCCGCACACCGCCAAAGCCAACCTCCACGAGGGAATGAAGGCAGTCGCCGACTGGATGAGGAGCAGCTGTCTGAAGCTGAACTCAGACAAGACGGAGATCCCCATACTCTGACCCACCCCCTCAGCCTGGAACGACTCCAGGTGGCCGACCACACTGAGAACAATGCAGACACCCACCGACCACGCACGCAACCTAGGATTCATCCTGGACTCATCCCTCTCCATGTCTAAGCAGGTCAGTGCCGCCTCCTCCTCCTGCTTCAACACCCACCGAATGCTCTGCAGGATCTACAAGTGGATCCCCACCGAAACTAGAAGAACAGTGACAGGCCCTCGTCAGCAGCAGGCTGGACTACGGCAACGCACTCTACGCAGGAATCCCAGCCAAACACCTGCGTCAACTACAGCGCATCCAAAACGCCTCCGCCCGACTGACCCTCAACGTCCCCCGCCGCAACCACATCACCCCCCACCTGAGACACCTACACTGGCTCACCGTCGACAAGAGGATCACCTTCAAGCTCCTCACCCACGAACACAAACCTCTCCACAATGCCGTACCAGCCTACCTGAACAGCATACTCCGCTTCTACACCCCCACCCGCCAGCTCCGCTCCGCCGGCCTCGCCCTCGCCACCGTCCCCCACATCCAACGAATGACCTTCGGCCGGTGGCAGATCTTTCTCCTACCTCGCCGCCAAGACCTGGAACACCCTCCCCACCCACCTCTGGCAGACCCAAGACCTACCTCACCTTCAGAAGATTCCTCAAGACCTGTACTGAGCAGTAGCAGCAACCTCCGTACCCCTCAGTCCCCCCTCCCCCCCCCCCCCCCAGCGCCTTGGGACCCTCACAGGTATGTAATGCGAACTACAAATGCTCTGATTGATTGATAGGGGAAGCTGGGATTTCATTTAAAAAGGTAGCAGGGGCTTTGAAGTCCCTGGCCTTGGTAGGCACTAGCTATCCTGCAGGTGGAGGAGGTGTGAACACATTTGCCCGGAACAGGTATTATTCCTGTTCTCAAAGCGCTAGAAACTAATCTATGGTGGCAGGCTGCTCAAATCAAGTCTGCCAGCACAAGAGAATGAGTAGATTTTCAGGGGGCATTTTTTCTGTGCCCTTTGGGGGTATATCATAATAAATCCAATAATGGCTTCATTATGAAGACAAGGTGCTTGGTACTCCTCCGACCCCTGTCCACCACAAACTTTCAAGACAATTCTTTCAACAACCTCTGCTGCCACTCCAGTAAGAAGAATGATCAACGATTCCTTAACTACTGGAATATTTCTTGAACTCAATAAGTCATACATACGCCCTTTACTGAAGAAAACGAACTTGAATCCGCTGAACCCTGACAACTACAGACCCATTACAAATGGACCTTTCCTGAGCAAACGGATAGAAAGAACAGCATTTGCCCAGATGTCACAATTCATTGAAGGGAATGCCATACTTTCAGACTTCCAAACAGGATTCCGTACGGGAAGAGGAACAGAATCTACCCTACGTGCCGTCCGGGATGACCTGAAGAACACAGTTGATCACAACGGGGTTACTGCGCTACTCCTCTTGGACCTCTCGGCTGCCTAGGACACGGTTAACCACAACACTCTTAAACAAAGACTATGAAGCCGGCATAGAAGGGACTGCTCTAGACTAGATCGCATCCTACCTTCGAAACACAACTAATGCCATCCATACACCACCTTACTCATCCAAACCATACTCCACAAAAGCAAGGGTCCCTCAAGGCTCTATCATCTCGCCCATGCTTTTCAACATCTACATGAAGTCATTACCGGTACTGATCGATTAATTTTACCTCATGTGCAATAACTAAGCAGATGGCACAAAAATAAATACTACTTCAACTGAAATGCCCCACATCAATTTAGAAAAATTTATTTAGAAAATAAAACAAGACCAAAACAATCTAAAAAATCCCATAGGGGGGCGTGGCCAAGATGGCGGGCTGAGAGGACGCTCTCTCTGTGAGCTCCTGTGATCCAGGAGCCCCTGCACTGGTCTGTAGCGCTGATCTCCCCCGGATCGAGCGGTACCGACGCCGGGTGCAGCCAAGTAAGCAGCGGCACTGCTTAAAGTCCCTAGGAACCCCGCAACACCAGCGGCGCAGCGCCAGAAAGACCCCGGAGCGGAACACGTCTGAGGAGCCGGTGGAGATCCGAGGAGCCTTCGGCCGCTCCCCACCGGAGTGGCCGGGTACATCACCGTAGAAGCAGAAGCAGAAGCAGAAGCAGCGGTGACCTGCGGGTCGGCAGCGGACCCAGCGCGACCCACTGGCGGGACCCGAAGGTGGAGGCACCGAGCGGTACGTGCGGCGCTCCGGCAGGAGCGAGACGGGGAGGAGCCTGCGGAGGACAGCTACGTGAGACCGGGCGGATAAGAAGGCCTGTGTCTGTGCATCGGCCCCCAGACCTTCCCTTTCAGGCGGCCTAACTGGAGGGTGAAGACGAGTGGGGACCAGGGAACTCTCATGAACACCTAGACGGCCGGGGGCGTGACAATCGACCCCCGCCTTGGCCTGGCTCCCGAGTGACCCTACCCTCTTGGCCTGTGTCACAGGGTTATCACGTGAGCCAGCAGCCCCGGCCGGAAGTGGACCCTTGTTTGCGTGCCCTCTCCTTACAAGGCCGAAGCCCAGAAGCTGCAGCGGGGACTCCCCAGGACGCTCCGAGGACAGGGGGTGCCACTCAACGCCGTACTCCAAGCGTGGTAATTGGAGTGGCTGACGACGCCGAGAGGGGGACTGACTCGCATCCCCCTTTCGCTATTGGGCTGTGGAGGTCGACCCAGACTCCAGCGGGAGTGGCGCTGCCTGACTATCGGTCGGGAGGAGGAGAGGTTAGTGGCCTGAGCACGCGGTGGTTCGCCTGCAGGAAGGGGAAGGATTACTCTGCGGTCAACGGCGTCGGAACTCTACTCCTGTTCCATGATGCGGGGGAGGCGCCCTACTGCGGAGAGCGGACCCAAATTGCCCCCCTGAGTCGATATTCCCGTGGTTCCCCAAGCACGCTGAGCGGGGTGTGACTGAAGAGATACCCGTGGGAGTGCCGCTGTGCCCAGGCCTTGCAAAACACCTCAACCCCTAGCACTACCACATCAGGCGGACCTTTGTGAGTGTCACCCACACCTACCGCACACAATGTCAGGCAACAGAAGGGATAAGAAAGGAGACCGCACCTTGCCAGAAATGCTGGGCCTCGAGACAGGATAGGGGCCAGCCTACCCGAGCCCCTCGAACAGCTCTCGAGGCGCGGAGGGGGGGGGGGGGGGGGGCCACCTCCGGTGACCAGATCTTTCCTGGAGTCGCTGTTCGGCTCCCTCAGGGAAGACTTCCAAGCGCTGAAGCAGGAAGTAGCCGGGGAGGTCCGCGAGGTGAGAAGGGAGGTTGACTCCCTTGGAGAAAGAGTGTCCACTGTGGAGGAAGCCGGCCACTCCCGCGATGAGATAGCACACCTGCAGCAGGAGGTCCTGCAGCTCAGAGATCAACAGATCGATCTCCAGGCCCACGCTGAAGATCTCGGGAACAGGTCCAGGCGCAACAACATCCGGGTCCGGGGCGTGCCGTCCCAAGAAGAAGGTGAGGACACGGCCGCCTACCTGCGAGACCTGTTTCGAGAAATACTGGGCGAACCTGTGGACTTCCCTGTGAGAATTGATAGAGCACACAGTGGGCCCGCTACGGAGAGCCTCGGCGCCTCCCCCGGATATCCTGGCCTTCCTGCCGGATTTCCCTTTGAAGGAACGGATTCTCAGAGAAGCACGTCAACAGCAACCCCAGCGTTTCCGGGGTCACCCGGTGGCCCTGTTTCAGGACTTATCGTCGATCACACTGCAGAAGCGCAAGACATTCAAAATAGCTACGGATTTCCTGCAAGAACATGACACACAGTACTCCTGGGGCCACCCTTTCCGGCTCATTTTCCGTTGGAACGGGACTCTCCATCAGCTTCGGTCCCTCCAAGACACTTGCGGAGCATTAGGGATCACCGCGACGGAAGAAGACGCTCCTACACCTCGCCGCCGAAGTAGCACTAGGGATGGCTGGCAGAAGCTTCGGAGGCGACGATCCTCACCTCCGCCCCTGCGGCCTGACTCGCCCACTATCCATTCGGAAATGGACAGTGCAATACAGGAGGTGACCAGGGACACGTCGGCTGGTGATGTGGCCCTCACGGCCTGAGCATACTCCAGGGGGGAGATCGTCTTGGCTTCATCTTCATTGCAGGTGTGGGGATTCTGGGGAAGGGGGGCGGCGGGAGGGCATAGGTTGTGGCTGGACGTCCACTTGAATAACTTTCCGCTGACTCGTCCATTACGGACCAGACTGGGACAATGGTGTTTTTTGAATGGTTGAGGGTGAGGGAGAAGGGAGGGAGGGCGGGGGGGGGGGGAGGGAGTTGGGGTTCGGGGGATTGCAGGTGAAGGGGGGGGGGGGGAGGAGGGGAGTTGGAGGGTAGTTCTAAGGGAGGGAGAGGGGGGAGTTCAGGGGCTGTGCTATAATGTTGCATTTGCTTTGACCTCACACTACCTTTACGCGGATCCGGGAACCGTGTTGTACTGTTGCTGCATTTGCTCTCACCTTGCACCACCATTTCACACTGTTGACACTAGCGACGACCCCACGGGGACAAGACCGACTCATAAGCACTCCCCTTACGATTGTCATTGATGGCCCTTAAAATACTGACCCTTAATGTGAAAGGGGTGAACAACCCGGTCAAACGGAGGGCTTTACTGTCCCTACTTGAGAACACTCAGGCCGACATTTGTCTCTTGCAGGAGACACACCTCCTAGCCAAAGACTGCCACAGGCTGCGATCACCGAAATTCCCAGTACAGTTCTTTTCCTCTGGCGCCACCAAAACAGCAGGGGTTGCAATCTTAGTGTCTAGGAAATTTAAGGGGGAGGTCTTGCACAAAGTGACAGAATAGAAAGGGAGGCTCCTGGATTACAGGGTCAGTGTGGGAGGTTTGGTGTGTTAACTATTGGCTCGATATATAGCCCCAATGACCACCAAGAACGGTTTCTACATTCGGCCCTGGAGGACATAGCGACCACCCCGGATAGGCACATACTTATCGGAGGGGACCTGAATATGGTCTTTGACTCATCCTTAGATAGATCGGCGCAGCGACTCCCACAAACTGGGGAGATCTCGCAGCTGAGTAAATCACGCTTGGGAGATCTCATTATGCATGATTTGTGGCGACGCCTCCACCCTACTGCCCGAGCATACTCCTACTATTCACACGCACATAAGTCCTATGCGAGATTAGATCACCTTCTAGTGACCTTCTAGTGACGGGGCTGCTTTCCGACCTAGCAACGGCCTCCGAAATAGGGGTTCTTACATTGTCGGATCACGCACCGGTAACGGGCATTTTCCATCTACCACCGATGCCTCCCACACGGGGGGTCTGGCGCATCAGATATTCTCTATTACATAGGCGATCTGTAGTACAACATATATGAGACTCGATCGGCGAATATCAGTGGCACAATGACAATGATGACACCACCCGAGCGACCCAATGGGCTGCATTGAAGGCGGTGCTTCGCAGTGAGTTTATTGCTGTTTCCTCTGCGGAAAACAGGGAACGCCAACAAAAAAAGAGACAAACTTACGAGTAAGGTGAGGGAGTTGGAACAGGTGCACCAGAGAACGGGGGCCCCTAGAGTCTGGAGGCAACTTAAAGCTGCCCGGAAACTCCTATCTGCACTAGACATGGATAGAGCGGAATACGCAGCGTTGTGCCTGAAACACGCGTACTACACCGGTGGTGACAGGTGTGGCTGGCTACTGGCGCATAAGCTCCGTGTTAAACACCAACACCACCGGGTAACGGAGCTCTTGGTTCCCGGCGGGGGGATGGCCACGGAGGATGACCAAATTGCAGACGGGTTCCGTCACTACTACGCCGATTTATATGCTGGCGTGCCCTCCTCGGCGCAAGCAGAGGCAGACTACCTGGCTTCGGTCGATCTTCCCACCCTTGCTCCGGAACAGGCAGAATACTTGGAACGGGACATTCGGATCGAGGAAGTGATCACGGCTATTTCCAGACTCAAACATGGGAAAGCCCCGGGACCCGATGGTTACACCCCTCTTTTCTATAAAACGTTCTGCCCAGAACTGGCGCCGCTGCGGACGCGACTCTTCAACTCTTTCTGATCCGGGGGCTATCCCCCCGGACCTACTCCAAGCGACGGTGTCGGTTATCCCTAAGCCGGGGAAAGACCGGACTGAGTGCGGCTCCTACCGCCCGATCTCACTTTTAAATGTGGACCTCAAGCTATACACGGAGATTCTGGCGGCGCGCCTAGCACCTCATCTGACAGGGCTAGTAGATTCTAACCAGGCGGGGTTCGTTCCTGGTAGGCAAAGGGTTGACAATACTAAGAGAGTGATCCATATCCTGGAAAAGGCATCCCGTATTCCTGGGCAACGAATGCTTCTTTCGGTTGACGCGGAGAAGGCGTTCGACCGGGTGCACTGGCCGTACTTAGAGAAAGTTCTATGCAAACTAGGGATAGGTGCGAAATTTCGCACTTTGATATTCAAGTGTTATAAACTCCCATCCGCAGTGGTACGAGTGAACGGCTGCAGTGCCCAAAAATTTGCGATAGAGTGGGGCACCAGACAAGGGTGCCCGTTATCGCCGCTACTCTTCGCTCTTTACATGGAGCCCTTCGCCCAGAGGATTCGTCTGAATCCTGATGCATTGGGTGTTCGGATGGGGAGATATGTCCACACCGTTAGTTTGTATGCGGACAACGTGATCTTGACACTTGATGACCCAAGAAAGGCGCTCCCTGCGTGCATCGCCGAGTTGGACGCCTTCGCTGCAGTGGCGGGTTTTAAAATGAATATGGGGAAATCGGCAGCCCTTGACATCTCGCTGACCACCGCCACGAGAGTGGAGTTACAGAGTCTCTTCCCCATGCGCTGGTCCAAGGACCTAGTGTTCTACTTGGGATTACTACTGGCACCCTCTTTACCTGCCATGGTGATGGCCAACTACGCGGCCTTAGGTAAGAAAATCAGGGCGGAATTGACCCACAGGAATAAAGGTACATGGTAGTTGCTGGGCAGAATAGCTGCGGTGAAGATGACACTTGCCACAGGTGCTATATCTCCTTAGGATTCTACCACTTCAACCTCCAAAGGGGTGGATTGGGCAGGCACAAGCAGACATCACGTGCTTTGTCTGGCAGGGCCGCAAACCCAGGCTCAAGAGGGCCTTGTCCACGCTGGCACCTGAGTCCGGAGGACTTGGTATACTGGATCTACACAAGTACTTCCAGGCGGCGCAATTGCAGTATTTTGTGGAATGGAGCAAGTGGGAATCTGACAAGCACTGGTTGTTCCAGGACCAGGCGGTAGCGGGTAGGACCCTGCAGGAGGTGCCTTTCCTGCACAGAGCACCCCGTCCCCCCAACCTCTACGCGCCCTTTATCACGCGAGTCCCGTTACTTCCATCCTGGACTGGAATATCTAATATATATATATATATATATATATATATATATATATATATATATATATACACACACACACCGGACGGCGCCATATCATTTCAGGATCTCAGGCGAGAATACCACCTACCTGAGACCGAGCAGATGCGTGATCTGCAGGTGCATCACTGGGCGCTTCAGCCACAAGTGCGTGTACTAGCTGACCAGAAGCTCACATCCTATGAGAAGTGGCTGGTGACGCGCTCCTCGGACTCAAAACTCATCTCAGATCTATACAAGCTTTTGCAACCCCCCCCACCCCCCTTTCCACATTTACAATCCCGGGCGGGAGCGCTGGGAACGGTAGCTGGGAAGGACACAGCCATACGGAAGGGGACCACATTTCCTACCGGGCGCGCCACTCTCCATACCACACCGGCCTCACCGAAACATTCAGCAAGATATCAACATACTGGTACTATACACCTGAGAGAATACATGAAATGAATCGGAACATTGTAAACATCTGTTGGCGAGAATGTGGCCAGATTGGCACACTTACACACGTCTTGAGGGATTGCCCTTTACTGAGCCCCTACTGGAAGGAGATCCTAGATGAGATAGACCAGTGCTTCGACATTGAATTGACCCGCTTCCCAGCCTATGTCTTGCTAGGATTGCCCAATGGCCTAATGTATCCTCTGAGGTCAAAGAAGGGTAGGCAGATAGCGATCGCCTTAGGATCGGCGAGTAAGAACATACTCATCCACTGGCGCACCACCACGCTCCCCACCACGGTTGGCTGGTTACATAGATTGTGGCACGTTCTGGGAATGGAGAAGCTGTCCCTCATGGTGGCGGGGGAGGTGGATACGTTTGAGGAGCTGTGGCATCCTTTCCATACCCTCCTACAGTCAGAATTCAAAGAAATTACCTGTCCCCGGTATCTAAGGCTACTGCGACTAACGTCCCCGGCTAACCCGTCCATCTAGTATGCCGGGAAGACTTCTTGACGAGAAAAGTGGGTGCGTTGCAGACATGATAGAGGTTTGAGACATTTGCACGACAGAGGGGGGGATGAGGGATTTGGGGGGGCGGGACGGGTGGAGGGAAGTTGGGGAAGGGGTTGTTGGTTTTTGAAATGGTTGTCACCGCATACACACTTGGCCCAATGCTCTGAAGGATTTCATAATTGCAGTATATTGTGCGCTGATAGCGCTCCTAGGGCAAAAAATTTGCACTATTTCATTTGAAACGACTGTATTCATTTGTTTGTATTGTTTTCCATTATGCAATAAAATGCTTTAAACCTACAAAATCCCATAAGTGAAAGTGGAGATATTACATTTTCATTATTTTAGTAAATAGTGCAAAAGGGCGTAAAGCACCAACTGTGGATATCTGATCATAACAGACCCAGACAGTCACTGAACAGAGTACCTTAAATCCTGGCTTGCAGAGGATTCGCAAAGATGTATTGCGCAGCAGAAACTATGTATCGAGGCTGAGGTGCGAGATAGTCAAAGGATCCTGTTAAACAGGCCTGGCAATGTGAAATTCAGAGTCAAGGATGCGATGCGTCAGTTCCGTGGGAGGCAGAGAAGCTGCATCTGGCACAGCGGCAGTTCCGAAGCGGCAAAGGGCTGTGATGCGGGTTTTTGTGACTGATCTGATCCACGCAGTAGTGTATTCTGCTTGGGGTTGTACAGTGCAGGAGAGAAACAGCAAGATATCAGCACAGACTGGTAGTAGTGCAGCAGGCTGGCAGTCCTTCCCACAGGTCCAAAAGTGTACTGAAGAAATAGTGTCCGATGTCCAGAATTGTTTCTCAGCTGTGCCTTCGAAGTGGAGGAGAAGCTTTAAGAGGTTTCCCTTTGAAGTCCCCAGGAATCCGGTATTCCCTGCCCTGCCTCCAGACAAACTACATGGGGTATGTAGCCCTTTGTGGGTAGGCACGACCCAGCCTATTCAAGTGTAAGTAGGGCTGGGTACACATCCACCCTTCCATCCTGCCAGTGATGGCACACCCAAGCTCTATATTTTGTGAGGCCATCTAGGAGGACTACACAAAGTCAAACTGTCAGCTACACCCAGTCATGTGACCAGAGACAATTTACAATTTTGAAAGGGCCACTTCTAGAACGTTGGCCATCTAGTGTATGTATCCCAAGATCAGAGTGCACCATAAGTTAAGATTTTTCCTTTCAATTCCAATGACATCAAGAATGAACAGGTTACCTTCTCTCATTTGGAAATTAAAGCTTATTAAATGGCATAAGGTAACTTCAATGTAATCTTATAGGAGGAGAGGTAGATTTTGCAATAGTGAAAAGCTAATTTAGGGGTTTCACTACTAGGACATGTAAAAATTCAAAGTACAGTTCCGACTTTTTAAATACACTGAACCCTGCCCAATGGGCAGGGGCACTAGGAGCATTTAATTTGCAGTGTCTGACTATAGCTAACATTACAGCAACTTCATGTGGATTATTTCCAACCCAAAATATAGTGAAAAGCCTCTCGGAAATGAACCGGACCCCCATCCACTTTAGCCATACATGCAATAATATCTTAAACTGAACTTGGTCAGAGCTTCACTTTTCAAGCTTCAATTAAACCAGTCCTACTCACTATAAAATATTTCAGTTTCCAGTATTTCGCCTTTACATCAACATACTTAATCAAAGTTTTGGCCCATATATGACAGAGCTTATATTCAACTGCCTGCAGTACCTACTAGTCCATGAATTGTACCTATATTCATGAAAAGCAATGCAAACCATGACCATTTACCACATGGTACAGGGCATTTTCCTTTTCCCTTAGAGTCCTCCTCTACAAAGATGCATGTGGCTATTCTTCTATCTTCGCTGCATAGAGAACCACACCTCTGACTTCCATCCACATTGCTTGACGGAGTGTTTGTTTTTGCCACCACTGGCGCCCTGGCAAGGCGACAATCAGGAGTTGTGTTCTTTTCAAGGTGGGGTGAAGAGCATTAACACTGCTGTGCAGTTAGTGGTCTGTAGCTAGGTTAGCCAAAGTTGAAGGAATAGCAGCAACAGAATCAAACAATTCAACCACCACCCTTCATCCCAAGGCTGTTGGCATGCTTAGTGCGTAGCAGAACCACACAGCTTTTTGTCTGTGTCTTGAGGTATCAACCGACTTAGATTGATTGAATGGATGGCCCAGTGGCTACAGGCCATGGATCCAGGTAGTCGCAAATCTACAACTCTGGTGATCTCTGGGCACTAATGTTGTTCCCCTTCCAGTGGAAATTTGTTGTCTACCATTTTTATCAGCCATGATGGGCTCCTTACTGATGATTTGCTATATATAGGCACTGTTTCAAATCCAAAGCGATTTTGAAATTTCATGGGGCATCACAAAGTTTGAACACTGGCTGATTGCTTGCTTCTAACTTACCTTACAATTTCATGCCATAAATTAAAAGTGTGGCAGCAGGGAGGAGAGAAAGGACAGTCCGACATGCACATTAAATTTGTCTGAGGACTTAGGACTTAAATGCGGTTTGGTCCGCAATGAAAAAGAACAATCAGTCCTTTAGTTTCCTTTTTATTCTCTCCCAAGCCTTTTCTTTTATTGCGTCTTTGCTGGTAGTATCTCCGTATTTGGTGCTGTATTTTTCCCTGGTGTGCTACTGACCACAGAGGGGAGTTTGTAGATAGGAGGCACTAATTATACTCAATTATATACATCTTTCTGAAAGCAGTTTATTATGCTAGATGATATTGGCCCAAGTAAAATAGCGGCCATTCAGCTTACTCCAGACAAGCCTCCGATATCATCCAGTTACGTCTGGGCCAGCCAAAGGTATAACCTCATGTGATTGTATGCATTGTACCGATTTTTGTATGCCATATCGAAATGCAAAAGGTATGTATTGCTGCATTCTTGTGTGACTTTCAGGATACTCTGGCCAACATTCATAAATAAAAAAGCAATATAGAACTGAGTGACTCACTTGTTGCAGTGAGCTGCAGGTGCCAGAGGTGACCCCCCCAGAGTGGGTTTTAAAACATGTGAACCCGTCCATCCTACACCTTCTCATAGATTAAGGTTCGGTTTCCCCAAATCAAATCCTCAAGAGCAGGTTTACAGCCAATTGATGTGCAGGCTCAGAAACGTTGTCAGAGACCAACCTTTCCGTTTGGAAAAGTGAAGCCATGAAAATTCAGACCATAATAAAATCCTAAAAAGACCTATGTGGCAGTTTTATTTAACTGTGGCAAGACTATTAAAATGTCAGCGATTGCTTACTGCTAATGTCCGGACTCCATAGCTGCAAATTTAAGATGCATAAGGTAGATGTCAGGTGGCCTTCCCGACAAAAAGGCAGAATACCTGTGTAGCACAAAAGTGCGGTGCCAATAATGACATAGCTGTTTTATTTACTAGAGGTAAGGAAAGATCTATGAAACCTTGCGTTTGTTGAGGGGATACCCACAGTGTTTGTAAAAAAAAAAAAAAAAAAATTAGATCTGATCAGAAATTTATCTGTAAAACAGCTGAAGCAAGAACATTCTAACGTATCCTGAAGTCAGTGAGTAGCACTAAAGATGGATTCACAGCTCTGCTCCTTGGAGCCATCACAAACAAATGCTTCTTGAATGCATATGCACCAAATCCAGAATACTGATATTTCTTAAGGTCATATAATGCAGAGAAAACAACTTCAAGATTATGAAGCGAAATAAACTTGGTTAAACTGTATAGAATTTGCATACTTTTCACATGATATTGCCACATCAGACAGCAGATAAGTCAGATGCTTAAAAAACCCCAACCCACATTTTAAGCAGCATCAATCAACCTAACCAAACAAAAGGTGTTTTGGAAAAACTTACAGAAAAATCCAAGGTGCATGTTCTAGGATACCCCGGGATTCCAGGGCTAAAACGCCATTCTGTTTCAAGGTGATTAAACAATTTCCCATCTGTGCAGGATGCCTGAAAACAAAGAATATGGTAAAATCCATCTAGTTGGTTAAATGTGTACTATAGTGAATGAAGGTATTGAAATGATGCCACATGATCAGGAAAAGCAGAAAGTAGAACCATCAGTAGATCAACGAAGTCCAAACAAAAAATAATGTGCAAATGGAGAAGTTATACTGCATATGTTGGAGGCTAACAACTTTTTTTTTTATTTCAGTACTTTTTTTATTGAAAATAAAGAGCATATTTACATGGTACAGGGTGAATCACATGGGGAAAAAAGATAGGAAACAGGCACCTGGGGGGGGGGGGGGGGGGAGGGGGCGGGGAGGAGGGTCAAGCATTGTCTAGATTGGCTTATATTAGTTTGGCTCTTGACAGTCCATTCTCCAGTTTGTTTCAGCTTCTTCTCGCCTGGCTTGCATGTTTCCAGTTTCCCCCCGTGCCCCCTTGCAACCTGTCTGGTTATCTTTTCGCACCCCTGGTGGTGTGAGGAGATAGAAGAACAAAAGAAGAGAGGTGTAGGAGTATACAGAGGCGAGAGATAGACATAGGCGCATTATGTTGTTGAGTAGGATGTGTGTGTAGATTATGCAGGATTGTCTGGTCTGGGTGCTTAGGGTGGCTTATGAGAGGACAAGTAGTTGTCTAGTGACAGCCATATCTCGCTCTTTTTCCCTGGGTTCGTTTGGCTGTTGGTCGTTCTGGTGTCGGCTCCTTTTAGGAAAATGACCCAGTTGAACCAAGCTTTAAAGGTGGCTTTTGCTGTGTCCTTCCAGTTGTTCAACACCGTTTTGACCGCCGCTGTGAGCAGGAGGTCAATCAGGTCTCTGTCATTTTCGGATGTTATGGATGGGTCGGTGTAACCCAGAACTAGGTGGTGAAAGTCCATTGATAGTGTGGCTCCGGTTACGTTATTGATTAGAGTGTTTATGGAGTTCCAGAACTTCTTTGTTTTGGCGCAGTAGAAGGAGGTGTGCCAGGTCTCCCTTCTGCATGTTGCAGTTCCAGCAGGAGTCGGTCTCTCTGATACCCATGGTGGCTAGACGTGCTGGGGTCCAGTAGGCCCTGTGTACTAGCCAGAATTTCGTCTGATCTAGGGTCGTTGTCAGCTTCCTCCTTGATGTGGAGGACCATAAATCTGCCCTTTCCTTCTCGCTTAGCTCTCTCCCTGCTGCTGCTTCCCATTGGCTTAAGGTTCTGTTATTTAGTTTGGAGGTTTTGGGGCACATGGCTCTGTATATGTGCGCTACCTGGTGTCCTGTGATGTTCAGGCTGTTAGCGTATTGTGTTATTGATGGGGTGAGCATGTTTATGTTGGCTTTGGCTATCGCCACTCTTATTTTAAGGAAGTTATAGAGCTCTATGGTGTCAAAATTGTATTGTTGTCTGAGTTTGTCAAACGTAGCCTGAGTCCCTTTCTCCTGTAGCTGGCTCACCGTTGTTATGCCGTGCCGGTACCATGTGTGCATATCCAGTGATTTCTCTATACTTAATTGTAGGGTTGTGCCAGAGCGACTCTAGCCGAGTTTGTCTGACGCTAGTGTCTAGGAGTTTGTCTAATTTTAGAAGGGCCAGTCGTGTATTCCTAAGGATTGCGTTCTGTTTGATCGCGGGGTGTCTTGTCGCTGTGAGTAGTGCCACGGGATCCATTCCCCCTAGTAGTCTCCGCTCTAGGGAGAGCCAGGCCGGGGTGTAATCGCTCTTTGGCGATATCCAGTGCAGACCCTGTGCTGCCAAGCAGGCCGTTTGAAAGGTTCTAAAGTTTGTTATGTTCAGACCTCCTAAAGCCTTGGGGAGTCTGAGTTTCTGAAGGCTGATTCTAGGTTTCTTCCCTCTCCATAGAAATGTGTTCAGTAGTTTGTCCAGTTTGTGAAAGTCAGGTGTGTTGTTAGTGGTAGCATGTTGAGCGTGTAGTTGACCATAGGGGTGACCATCATTTTGATGGTCTCAACCCTCCCCACCATGTAGTGAATCTTGGTGACCATCCCTCTAGTTTCTCCTTTATTTTGTGTAAGGTTGCTTGTTCATTCTGGTCTACTGTGGTCCGCAAGTCTCTCTCGAACAGGAGGCCCAGGTACTTAATGGCCTTCTTCTGCCAGGTTAGACCCTAGGACCCCAGTACAGTCTTGTTGGTGTGTATGTTCAGTGGTTTGCATTCAGATTTCTCTCTATTAAGTTTGTATCCTGACACTCGAGCAAACTGATCTATGGTGTCCATTAGTGCTTTAATAGATCTATCAGGGTCCTCTGTTACAATGAGGACATCGTCCGCATACGCTGCTAATTTGAAAGATTCTCCCTCTATAGGTATGCCTGATGTCTGGGTTTGAGCGTATCATGCTCAGTAGGGGTTCAATAGCTAGTAGGAAGAGGCCCGGAGAAAGCGGGCATCCCTGCCTCGTCCCTCTTTTGAGGTCTAGTAGATCTGATGTGCCTCCATTCACTACCACTAGGGCTTTGGGTTCATTGTACAGTGCCATTACCATCTTCCTATAGTGTTGGCCTAGTCCGAATTTTTGCAAGCATTGGTCTAAGTAAGGCCATGACACTGTCAAATGTTTTTTCTGCATCAAGGGCGATCATGACCGCCGCGTTGTTCCTTTTGGTCGCGTGGTTGATTACGTGGCATAGCAATCTTGTATTGTCTTGGGACATCCTGTTCTTCAGGTATCCCACTTGCGCGCAGTGTATGAGGGATGGAAGGTATGTGTTGAGCCTGGTAGCAAGGATCTTGGCGTATATTTTACAGTCAACATTGATAAGTGAGATTGGCCTGTAGTTTTTCGGATGTTGTGAATCTTAGCCTTCCTTTGGGATCACTTTGACTCCTAAAACCTAGCAGAATCGGGGATAATATTTTCAAACAGACTGAAAAAACAAAAAGGTATTTTGCATAAAAAGACTCAAACCCAGACTACAAAAAGTTTAAAAAACCTAAACGGCACATGCGTATCTACGTACAAAAATTTCAAACTGCACCTAATCATCATCATAAATCTTTATTTGGCTGCAGCCAGCCATAAAAGAATGCATCACAAGGATAACACATTTCTTAATAACAAGTAGAAAAAGTTTAAAAAACATACATCAGATTAAAGGTCCATAGATATAGGAACATCTGCAAGCATAAAGCATTTCGGCATCATTTTACAAGTTCAAATTTTATCATTAATCAATGTAGGAAAAATAAATGCATACAAATTCATTTTCCAACAATATTTCGAAACCGAACTGCGGAGGAAATATATTTATAAACCGTTAGGCAAATAAATTCATCTTTTAAAAGCTGGAGATAAGCAGGCCGACATTATTATATTTAGGAATTTTAAAAGTGGTTTTAAAAAAGGGACGTCTTTGTTGGATATAAAGTTTACAAAAGAACATGAAGTGCAGCGTGCTCTGTGCAGATTCTGAATCACAGGGGCATAGATCCAATTTAGCATCAGAGTATACATTTCATGGACCAGAAAGTGAGACATTCCAAACCAGAACCAAAGATAGTACAATTTGGCATGGCTAAAGTGAAAGTGAAGCCTCAGTACCTGGAGAACAGACTAGAAGGAAGGGATCAACAACCCTTTTTTTGTCATCTTTCGTGTGCCTCTTGACGAATAGGAGTAAGCTAAAAATTCTTTTTTCTGCTTTGCCCTTGATGTTTTGGTAATATTTCCGGGGTTGTCGAAACAATCCAACAATCCCAGGGACTCCAATTGAGTTCTGACATAAGAAATACATGGAATTTCTCACCCACTTCAGATTGAAACAATCTGTGATAACAGCTGTATTCAGGGCCGCTTCTTCCTTTACCCAGATATTACTCAACAATAACAAAGGAGCTAAATGTATACGAAAGGACAGGGGAAATCACACAGAGTATGATTTTACAAATAGTAGCGGGAGTGCTTTTTGGAACACCCGGCAGATGTTTCAAAAATGTATTTTCAGCTCTCTGGAGGCATTCAACACCATAAGAGTCCCAGACTCCGGCACCATACAGGGTGACAGCACACACACGTGCTTTATAAATTACTGTCAATGCCTTAATGGGTCGAGAGCCTAGCTTTTTTGTAAATCTGAAAACTGCCTCCAGAAACAGGTCTGGTGGAGGAAGGCTGCCTACAGACAGTCAGAGACCACACCAGGGTTAGTAGGTTCAGTTGGGACCTCTGAGTTGCCCTCTGAATACGTGTTTTAAATCAAACAGTGGCATCATTGTGGGCTTATTAACCCAGTCGATGCTAGGCCTCCCCCCCCCCCCCACTGTGCGGAGCCTTTTTTTGGCTCTTTGGGGTAGTTCGCGCTTAGGCCCCTGTAACTTCGACCACAAGGTATCCACGCCAAATTTGAATCCTTCTTTCCCAGCATCATGGGGATTCTAAAGGTACCCAGGGTTTGTGGATTCCCCTGGAGGGGAGCCCGAAGTTAGCCAAAATACAGGTACGTTTTGTTTTGGGGGGAAAAGAAATGGGAAAAAAGGGCTACAGATGAAAGCGTCTGGTTTTTTCCCCTGCAAATGGTATCAACTAAGGGGTTGTGGTGCTGAAATCACCATTTTCCCAGCTTTCAGGGACTAGCAGACTGGTCAGAAAACCAAAACATTTTTTACACAGTTTTGGCATTTTTCTGGGACAATGCCTATTTTTGCTATTTTTTGTGCTTTCAACCTCCTTCCAGTTAATGGTAGAAATGGGTATGAAAGCAATAATGGATCCTGGATAGCTGTACATTTTTGAAAAGTATACAGAATTCTGAATTCAGCAAGGGGTCATTTGTGTAGATCCTTCAAGGTTTCTTCATAGAAACTAACAGTAAAATATAGGAGGAAAAATTGAAAATTAGTTGAAAAAAATACAGCCATTTGTGCCAACGTTTTCACCTGTAACTTCTGATTGTGACAGCTGTTTGAAAGCAATATTCAGTTACATCCACTAGACCTTGCTGGTTGTGGGAGATATATAGGACTCGTAGGCTCTCGACGAACCCAGAGCCAATAATGGAGCAGCGTCTTGCAATGGTTTTTCATTATGTTCCGGGTTTATAGCAATTAATTAGGGAAAATATACACATTAAAAAACCGGTGAACGGCCAGATCCTGCAGGAGAAGCTCAACATGAGATTTTGATTTGATTTATGAATTTGTAGAGTGCATAATTGCCTATGGGAGTCTGGGCGCTGTGTAGAATCAGAGAGACTCGGGATCTTTGCAGGAACAAATAACTAACCAGCGGTAAAAAGCCACGTTTTTACTTACCTGAAGGAAAGTAGTGATGGGCTGTGTTTGACGGCTAGTGGGAGGAGGTTCCAGTCCCAAGCTGCAAACTGCAGTAAGCTTCTCCCCCCTTCCAATCTAGCCTTATTGTACTTAGGAACCTGAATCAGTTTGGCATGGCTGGATCGTAGATTCCAGAAGGGCTCGTATAGTTTTAAATGAGTTTTTAGAAACTGGGAGCCATATCCATGAATAGCTTTGTAGGCCAAACATACAGACTTGAACTTTATTCTTTTGTACATTGGGAGCCAATGAAGGGAACTTAGTTTGTATGCAATTGGTTCATACTTGGGGACATCCCGCATCAGCCTCGCTGCTGCGTTTTGCAGGCGCTATAGTTTTGCTAGGTGCTGGGCCTGAATTCCTGCATACAGGGCGTTCCCATAATCTAGCCTTGATGGGGCCAGAGCGGTTACCACCGTTTTCTGGGAGTCAAGGGGGATAAAAGGCAGGAGCTTCCTTATTTTCAGAATGAACCACACTGAAGATGCCAGTTTGACTGTGCGTCAAAAGAAAGTTTGTTGTCCAGTGTCATACCCAGGTTTTTCACCTTGTTGACTGGGGAAGGGCAGTCACCCAGACTGTCTGGCCACCATTCCGGGGACCAGATACCTGGACCTGACCCCAACAGCATTACTTCGCTATTGTCTCCATTTAACTTTAGGCAGTTACTCTGCATCCATTGACTGACTTACGACGTACAGTTTTTTTTAATTCGTCAGCCATCTCTTTTGCATTTTTGACAATAGATACCACTATTTGGGTGTCATCGGCGTACGAAACTGGAAGGAAACCACAATTCCTTATAATTGCCGCTAAAGGTGCTACATACAAGTTGAAAAGCGTGGGGCTTAGGGAGGACCCCTGGGGTACACCACACAGGGAGTTAAATGGTTTAGATTTAGCCTCCCCCAACTCAACTGTGAATGTTCTGTTAGAACAGTAAGATGCCAGTAGCGTTCGTGCAGGAGTGTGGACTCTGGCTTCGGCCAGTCTGGTCAATAGTGTTCCATGATTTACCGTATCGAAGGCCGCCGATAGGTACAGAAGAACTAAGGTGGCCTTTCCCCCGGTATCCAGAACACTCCTGCGTTCTTCTGTTGCCATGAGTAGAGCTGTTTCCGTTCCTTGTCCCTCTCGGAAACCAAATTCGGAGTGGTCTAAGGTATTTCCATCCGAGAGAAATTAGGCCAGCTGTTTATTCAATAATTTCTCTAAAACTTTAGCCGCAAAATTGATTATCGTAATTTGTCTGTAGTTCCCGGGTTCTTGTGGGTCTAAAATTGTTTTTTTCAATAGTGGCAGCACTGAGTTGGTTTTCCATGCATCTGCAAAGTGGCCTGATCTTACTATTTGTAGAAATAGCTTTTCTAGTTGATCACTTAGCAGCTCGGGGAATAATTGAATCACCTTTGGTGGACATGGATCAGTTGGACCACCGGACCTGGTGGTTGACCCCCTGCAGAATCTGTTCCACTGAAGGTTGAGAGAAATGAAACCAAGGATCTTGTTTTGGGGTAGGTGGTCCCTCATCGAGATCAGTGTTTGGGCGTACGGGCGGATTCTTGTCAGTCCTTATAGAGGACTCAAACTGAGGTCACTTTGTTGAAGAAGAATTGGCCCAGAATATTGCAAAATTCTGAACTAATAACTCCCGGTTTGTTGTCAATTTTTGTTAGTTTCTTTATAGTGGTGAAGAGTTCTTTACTATAATTTTTTGCTTCATCAATTTAATGAATAAAATTAGCTTTTTTTCTGCTAAAATCAATTTTTTGTATATGGCCAGGGAAATGTTGTATTCTTCTTTCAGCCCTTGGTCATAGTTGGTCCTCCATCTCTTCTCAGCTTTTCTACAGTTTTGCTTTTGCGTCTTGAGTGAGTCCGTGTAGCATGGTTGAGAGGGGGTTTTCCTCCTAAAGGTGACTTTTTTTTAAAGGAGCTGCAACTTAGACTGCCGAGTTTATCCAGCTTGTGATTTGAGGCAATGTTACTGTCTGGCGCCAACTCTGTAATTGATAGTAAGAGTTGTTCCAATAATTTCGTGAGTCTATCCTAGACCAATCATGGTATGTGTTTTGCATGGGTCACGGGGAGGATATATTTGCCTCCTCTTTCACCTTTAAGGAGAAAATTATTACCTTATGGTCTGGCCAGGGGACCTGCAAGGTATCTACTATCTCCACGTCGCTATTGGAGGTAAAAATCCGATCTAGAGTATGCCCTGCTTTGTGGGGTATCCTGTTTGACAATCTATTCCAAGGCTAGATTGGGCCACGGGGAGCACGGTCGGATACCGAGATGTCGGACAGAGATGCTGTCCGCGTCTCCGTTATGAGAGCGAGTGACACAAATAAATAATCAATAGGCGAGTACAAGCGGTGGACATGAGTAGCACGAGTAGTCCCGCACCTCAGGAAAGTGGTACCACTATGAATCTATCAAGCCAAGGTCCGTTATCTGCTTCCGAAGCAGAGAAGACATGGCACCCGACCATTCGAGGAGGCTTCACTACGATCCAGCGTAAGATCACACACCAAGTTAAAATCTCCCCCAGAATCAAGAAGGGGGTCGCCGTGCGGCACTTGTTCCCGTAATAGTGCTCGGAGATAGGAGTCCTGCATCTGCTTCAGTGCATAAACATTACACAATGTGGGTAGGCGTTTTCCGACCACCTGACAAAACGTCCATCTGGGCTACCGAAGATTTTTTGGGGTCCCCTGCCCGATACCTTGTCTGCATAGAATAGCCACTCCAGCTGTTTTGTTGTCTGCTGTGGCCCAGAATTGGAGGGGATATTTAGGGTGAGCAATGCGAAGGGTGTCCAACTTTAACAGGTGGTTTTCTTGGAAGAAAATGATGTCTGGGCTATGTTGTAGTATGTAGCGCCACACTTGCGGTCTCTTGTTAGGAGAGTTAAGCCCCTTGACATTAAGGGATAGCACCTTTAAAGGGTCAGTAAGAACCATTAACACACCAGATCACATGTTGGGCCATCATGCCACCCCAAATGTCATGCCCAGATGGAGGCGGAAGCAGAGGCCAGTCCTTCCCATGGACTGGGGCCCACCATAGCCGTGCAGTCGCCCGCCCACCATACCCAAGAGCGGTACAAAAGGGGGTGGTGATGGGCGGAGCATCTGAATCAATCAAACACTCACACCCAGTCAAAAGATCTGGGTTTAATCCATCACCGTTCTTTAACCCACTCTGCCACCCCAGTTCAGACATGGCTATATGCAAATCAGTCTGACCCTGTGCCTCATGGGAACAGTCCAGCCCAAGCTGCTGGAATGCCAGTAACCGGTCCTCGGAAGATTGTTTCCGGTCCAGGGAAGGCATGGCTTGGTAGTTCGGGCTTGTGTGGGAGGTGGAGGTCAGATGGGGCTGACCGATCGGGAGGCGGGCAGTCGGAGCAGCTGAGCTGCCTCTTGGTAGGTTCGTATTACTCGACGTTTGGACTCCCACAGAAAAATAAGAGCAAACGGGTGGCCCACTGGTACGAGATGCCCAAGCTCCGCAGCTTGTCCGTCACAGGTTTGAAGTCACGGCGGCGTCACAAAGTATTGGGTGCTAGGTCTGGGAATATCTGAATCTTGTTCCAGTCGTATGTGAGGTCCGGCTTTGTACTCGCCGCCCGAAGAAGGACCTCCTTTTCTGTGAAAAAGTGGACCCTGGTTAAAATATCCAGGAGGAGACACGCCCGGCCCGCGGGCCCGGAAACCCAGTGGGCCTGGTCCAAAGCCGGCAGGGAGGCGTCATCCCCCCAGACTTCGTGGAGGAGTTGTGCCACATAGGTCATAATGTCCTTCCCTTCTGCCCCAAGAGGACCCCCCGGATACGGAGGTTATTCCGGAAGCTCCGATTCTCCAAGTCCTCCTGCTTCAGCTGCAACTCTTTATGTTGATCCTACAAGGCAGCCACACGCTGCCACAGTTCTTTTTCCAGCCCGTCCACTTGCTCGCCCAAATCCGTGAACTCCTTCCAGAGTTCCCGAACACAGGAGCGTACTTCCGTGCACAGGGAGCCTATCTCGGTTTTCAATTTGGACATAAAGGTGGCCATAAACGCCTGCATAACCGAAGTAGAGTCCCCTTCAGCCAGCGGGGCCACTTCAGTCGCAGCAGATGCACCCGCCTTGCTAGACATGGCCACCACAGTTGTATCTTTAGTAGTTGGTGCTGGAACGTCTTTACTTCTGTTGGTGCGTGTCATTGTAGCGCCGTATGTGCCCCACTAAGTGTCAGGCGCGATGAGCAGTAAGGTGGTGGTTTTTATTTTTTAGGCGTGCAGTCCGGGTGCGGGGCAGGACCGCTTCCGCTGGGACAGTACCAAAATAGTTTGTGTAGGCCGGTAGGCCGATTGATCAGTGGGGCGTCGAATGGGCTTCCATGCACTAGAGATATCCGTAGGTGGAGGTGGAGGGGCAGTTTCGCGGTGCCACAACAAAGATCAGCCCACTGGGGCAGCGGCTTGGTAGTTTGTACTGGCAGTGCAGGGCCCGCAGCTACCAGGGGAGAAAAGCAGGCCTCCTCTCCTGGCATCTGTTGGGCAGTGGCACACCTTTCCCGCTGTAATGGCACGAGGCGAGACCTTATCAGGGACAAAGGACACCCTCCAGGCCGGCATGTGTGGAGAGGCTTCAGGCGGTCACCTCGAAGCGATCACCGGGCAGCCCTGGTGAGGTCTGAGCGCTGGGGTAGGGCGTAGGGTCAGCACAGCAGTTCTCTTCTCAGGGGTAGCGGACACTAATCCCTCAGTCTTTACAAGCAAGGGCAGGGCGCGATGAGGAGGAGACAGGGCCGGGTCCGCCTCAGTCAGAGCTCTCTACTCCTCATCAGTTGCCCTCACCTGTGTGGACCAACGCCCATGTGCCAATGTGGAGGAGCAAGCCGATATCTCGCACACCTTCAGCATCTGTCCGCTTTCCGTTCAGTCACGCAGGGATGGGCCCTCTCCCGGTCAGCCCAGGGGCACCCGTAGGGTGTTGTGTCTGGTGAGCCCTCCGATGCGTCACCCCCCCCTGGCAAACTGTAGGTGGCCCAGTGGGGGCCAAAGAGCTAATAGGCCAGACGCACCACTCGGGCAGCAGTCCTCTTCTCAACGGTATCAGGCGCACCCTTCTTCCCTTCGCGCCACTAGGCCCCTGCGTGCCACAAGCAGAGCTGGGGAGGGTCAACACCAACTTAGATCACTGTCTGTCGCCTCTGGTCAGTACTCGCCTCTTAATTGCACCACTCACCGCCACAGGGCCCCATCAGTGACCGCCTGTCTCCTCAGTCGTCCACCACATTCCCCAGGATGCCGCAGGTAACATGCTGGAGCAGGTCGGTGGGGCACACTGACACAGGGATAGGTCGAGGTGAGCCCGCACCAGAGCAGCGTGGGATTACTGCTGAGGTTTATGCAGAGGCAGCCTCTGGCATGTCACTCTTCCAGGTGACTATCAAGCTGAGGGTACTAGGACGTCAAGCACACAAGCAGGGCACTCAGCTTAGGCCGCACCCCCCCCCCCCCCCATCTCCTACAAAAGGCATTTACGCGCCGTGGGGGGGGGGGGGGGTGGGGGGGGTTAGGGTGCAGAGTCAATCTCTGCCAATGTCTGCAGTCCGCTGCCGCCACAAAACGCCTGCCCTCCGGTGGTGTCACTCACCACCACGTTATTTCTCCTCACAGTGTGCCCCTGTCACCGCAGGCCAGCTCCGCCGTCGACAAGATTTCGGTCCGCCGGCGCAGCCTCGGGACTGCAGGCCACTGTCTGTGTCCCCGGGGCGCCCGCCGCCACAGAAGCGCTCCGCCACCCCTGTCCGGGCCACACAGCTCCGGTGGGGTCCAAGAATGTCTTCGGCTGCAAGCACCAGACCTCGGCGCTGCAAAATGGCGGCCGCTACAGTCAGCAGGGGGAGGTCAGGCTAGGACACCGAATTCTTCGGTCCAAGTATAGCTGCCACTCCACCAGATCACCCGGCGGTGCTCCCCACTTGCTGTCAGCATGGCACCTCCAAAAACTGCAGTTATTCGCCCCAAGGTCAGCTTATGATCGCTTTTGGGAGGTAGGCTCGGCCGGAGCTCCGGCGGCGTGCGTTTCTGCTCATCTGCAGCGAGACCACGCCCCCACGGACCCTTTTTTGCAAAGGGCCCAGCTGTAGATTTTGAACCCTAGCTCTACCGTCACCTAAGGAAATCTATCAAACCTATACATTTTAGAAAATTAGACACCCAGGGGAATCCAGGATGGGGTGACTTGAGTGTCTCTCACCATGTTCTGTTACCCAGATTCCCTTGCAAACCTCAAAATCGGTCCCAAAAAAACACATTTGCCTCTCATTTCTGTGTAAAAAGTACTGGAAACTGCATGGATCCACAAAATTCCACCCACCTGCGTTCCCTAAAGTCCTCAGAGAAAAATGGTACCTCACTTGTGTGGGTAGGCCTAGTGCCCTCGGAACGAAACAACCCAAAATGCAATGTGGACACCACATTTTCACAGTGAAAACTCGCCCTTTTTTTGCAAAGTACCTCGCTGTAGATTTTGAACCCTAACTCTGCCGGCACCTGGGGAACCTATCAAACCTACACATTTGTGAATACTTGACACCCGGGGGATTCCATGGAGGTATGGCTTGAGTGGATCCCCCAACGTTTTCTTAACCAGAATCCCCTGCAAACCTCCAATTTAGCTGGGGGAAAAAAAAAATCACCTTTTCCACACATTTGTGTGGTAAAGTTGTGGCATCACCGGCCTGACACAAATTTCCTACCACCCAGCATTCCCCCAGGTCTCCTGATAAAAAAATGGTGCCTCACTCGTGTGGGAGGCACCAACCATAGAAAAAGCAAGCGTAATCACTGGCGCCTTGTTGGCTCTCTGCCACATCGCTGGGGAACGCAGTAAGAAACATATGCATCACCTCCCCAAGGAGCAAGGAACCAACGCATCCCCTTCCCTTAGTGTAAGGAACCAAGGCATCTCCTTCCCTGCGGCCCATTTTGTTTGTTGGTGGCACGCATTCAAAGTACTTTGTGAGACTAAGTATTGCATCTGCAATTTGCTTTGAACTGAACTACCACCATCTGAAAGTCATTTTTATTACCGTCTTGTGGGTTTTTGTTATTTAGTCTGGTTTTGGTTTAGATAAACATGACCTATTTTTCTAAACTGGTGTGGTGTAAGCCTAGTGCTGACTCACCCAGACCCGGAGATACCTCAGCCCAGTCACTCCAAAGCCACACAGTCATTCCACAACCCGCCTGAGGCACACAGGAAGGTTGAACAAGAAAACATCCATCTTCTAAAAGTGTTATTTTCAAACACACAATTTAAAAACAGTCTTTACTAAAAGAGGTGTTAAATTCTGAGTTCATGGATACCAAACTCCATTTTCTTATGTTACTCCTATAGGAAGATATGCTTGTACAAATGTTACAAAGCATTCCCCATTCGGTCCTTTGGGCAAGATAGCCTTTCAATAGTGAAAAACAAAATTGGCAGTATTTCACTATCAGGACATGTTACACATACCAGTACATGTCCTACCTTTCACATACACTGCACCATGCCACGGGGAGGGGGTACCTTGGTCCTACCATAGGGGTGGGGTGTCCTATGCGTAAGAAAAGGGAAGAGTGAGGCCTGGCAGGTGTGTCCACGGCCAGGTGAACATGGCAGTTAAACTTTGCGCAGGCACTGCGGTGGCAGGCCTGAGACACCATTGCAGGGCTACTCATGTGGGTGGCACAATCAGTGCTGCAAGCCCACTAGTAGAATTTGATTTACCTGCCCTGGAACACTTAGTGCACTTTACTAGGGACCTACTGGTAAAACAAATATGCCCATCAGGGACAACCAATCACAATATCAATTTACACAGGGAGAACTTGAACTTTGGCAATGATCAGCAGTGACAAAGTGCCCAAAGGATATAAGCCAGCAAAATCTAAATCCAGCACAGCATCAAAAACACAGGAGGTAGAGGCCAAAAAGTCAGGGAAAACCACTCCAAGGATGCCAGGTCTACAAGCGGACCCTCTTCAGTTCCCTTGCCCTAGGTACCAGGGGTACGATTTAGTAGGGGCTTACAGGGGGATCTGAAGTTGTGCCAATTGTGGTAGTGTTTTAGGTAAAAGTTCTGGCACAGTGATACGGAGTGGCAGAGACCCAGTGCACTTTCAATCGAAACATGTTCCAGGCAAAAGGTGGGGGGCCAACTATAACAAGAGGCACTTTCTCACAGTGTCAGAACCCCATTCGAGGGCCATCATGCAAGCCAGAGTTACTGGTTCCAACAATGGGGGTAGAGGCCTTTTACTCCAGATGTCCTAAGAGCCCAACCTGCTATGGATCCTGAGCAACTGGGCTAAGTACCCCTTCAACACTTGAATGTGTGGTAACATGGGTCGAGAAGTCCAAGGCTTCTCTTTGGGTGGGGGATGATCACTGGCTCATAACTCAATATACATGCAGCAACAGCAATAAAATGATTGCCAAGTCAAATACTTGATTTTATGAAAAAAGGAGCATTTATACAGGAATACAAAGTAAAATACGCACTGTCCCCCGAGGTCAGGGTTCTAGTGTTTTATTAGGCGGGTTCCCAGAGTCCCGATCCCCTCCATCTAGCAGTAGTGGTTATTCTCAGACATTCAAGTTAAGCTACACAAGTAGTCAGTCTCAGGAGTCCCACTTCAACCCTTGATTAAAGTCAGAAGTGTACAAGAGCTGCATCGCTATCTGATAAGCAAGTTCCCCATGAACAGTCTGGGCCACAAATTTGCCTTGCTTGCCCCAGCAGGACCCGACCAACCAGAGTCTTTGGGTACACCCCCTTCATGGGTGCTAAAGCTACAGCAGCAACCTCCGGTAAGTCTTTCAGAGGTGTCCTTGGGTTCCTCACATGGGCTCCTGCAGCAGCCGGTGGTTCTTGATACTCTTTGGATGATGAGTTAGTGCTACTGGGTTGCTTTTCCAGAGTAGGGGGTGCAAAGATCTTGGTGCTGGTTCTCAGTCACAGCTTGAACCCACTTGAATCATCACAGCTGAATTCGTCCTCCGTCAATGATCTTGAGAAGACTACCCTTTTTGCTTTGCGCCAGTAGCCCTCCTTGGCATAAGCATGGGCTACAGCACCCATCGGCACAGGAACAAACTTCGTGGTAACCCAATCTGGCACAAGATGTCGCAGACCTTTCCCTGCACATGGGAAACGACAATCAATGCAGTAATCGTCAGAAACCTTGCTATGGAGATCTACTCTCTAAAATCCCTCCACTGGACCTCACTGCCTCCAATGCTTTTCTCTCCCTCACAGGGTACACTGGTCTTTGATTCCCTGGGAAAGTCCTCTCACCCAGATGGGAGACTAGCAGGCCTTGGCCATCCAGTCCTGGTCACAGACCAAAGTCTTGGAGAGTTTCTGCTCCGTACACAACTCTACTAGCTGCTTGATAGGTGACAAGTTCCGGGGTCTCAAGCTTCCCTCCTACTAGTCCATTTTCAGACACCAAATGTGCCTTAAGAGACTTAACCTTTGAAGTTTATGTGGGGGCTGGGGTGTTCAGCTTCCTTTTGAAGTGCTATCTCCTCTGTTGTCTATTCCTCCAGCAAACAGTCTGGGACGGCAGGAGACTCAAAATCTGATAGCCCCACAACACAGGCAAGGGAGGGACCAGAGGTTCACATCAGGATGTCAGCCAATGTGATGGGTGTGCCAAGAGGTTACCACACAGCCTCAGCCACATGTTTTGTGCAGGGGCAGTTCCTCTTCTATGGATTAAGTAGGTTGCCTAACTGTATTCTCCCCCCCCCCCCATCTCCCCAATGGACTCTCTATTAAAAGTTAACACAATTGATTTGTTCCTTGGCTGCGCTGGTGCTTTTATTTTAGGCATGCAGGCAGAGTCGTGGGTGCCTTAACTTACTCATCCATGAATGACGGTGCCAGGGGTGGGGCTTCATTGACATCCCTGTGTGCCATGCCCACAAACCCACTGCCCTGGCATACCTCAGCCACCCCTCTAGCTGGGTGCACTATGCCAGTGGTGTGGGCACAGGTGAATGAGCCCCGTGCCCCTACAGTACCCAGGGCCATTCCTGGTCTAAGTGCAGTTATGACATTAAGAGTATATGGTGCTGGGAGATTGTCATTACAAACTCAACAGCCCCATAGTAGCTACACTGAAGATTGACAAGTTTGATATCAAACTTCTCAGCACATTATACCCACACTGATGCCAGTGTGGGATTTAATGTAAAATGTACTACAGAGGGCATCTTAGAAATGCCTAGGCTGCCCCACAGCAGACATTTTGCTGGACCTCTGGGTAGAGAGCCCTCCGCTCTCCTGGGCCTGCAACAATGGATCTCCTGGGCGAGGTGCTAGGTCTCCTCCTCCAGGATGGGCAGGGGGAAGCTTCAAAAGGCATGACGCCTTTGTGAGCTTCTCCAGGCAACTTGCTGTACTCAGCAACTGGCCCCCACCGGTTCTGATCCCCACTCTCACAGGAAGACTGGTGGGAAACCCTGCCTGAGGAAAGGGGGTGTACCAGCCTGTGCCAACTCCACCCCTCAGGTGGGAGAGGCGAGGCGAAGCATAACTCCAGGCTCCGGCCATCTTGAGGGTGGGGAGCCCTACCCAATCAGAGATAGGCTCCAGCTTCCCTCCCACAGGAAAGTAGCGAAATAGGGGGTGTACTCACTGCAGGACAGGAACAGATGGTTCCCTGCCCTTACCCTACCTGCAACACCCCTAAACTTTGTATTCAGGGGCACCCTGAACCTTCCTTCCTCGGATCCAGATTCGAAAACAAGAAAGAAGATCAAGAAGACGACCTGCCGTGCAGTTGCTAACAAGGACAATACCAACTGACTGGGCCCCAGCCCTACAGGCCTGTTGATCCTTGAACCGGCTCCTGCTAAAACCTGGCGTCTCCTGCGGACAGCAACCTTGAAAATCCCAGAGGACATGCCTGCCTTGAACGTCTTAAAGACTGATTCCCATGAGCAATGGTTATGCTCAAACAGCAAAACCCCTGGTGCCAGCCAGCCCACTCTGCACCTGCCAAGCCTGGCCCAAGTGGACAAAGACCCTGAGGATTTCCCCCCGGCGATTGTGACCTGAAATCCAGTGCCCAAGGACCCTGCTAGACGACCCAGATGACGCCTGCAGTCTCACAACAGGAGACACCTCTAACCGCGACCAGCAGAGGATAAGATTTTCCGATGTCAAAAGACACCCCTGCACCCTGCACCCCCGTCCCACTGTGCCCAACTCCTCGATGTCTACCTATCCTCCAAGATCCCAACTTACCCCTCAAAGTATTGGTCGCTCCTAAAGAGTCTCAGTCCCCGAGCCTGCAGACTTGGTTCACCTTCTAAGATCTCCATTGACAAACATTGAGCGCCAAACGGCTCAAAAGCACCCTGCCTCACGAGTGGCCCTGGCAGTGCAACCCTTTGTCGTAATCTACTTGCCCCTTTGCCCCCAGCAAGTGGCAAGGAGCCCAGCTCCCACAGCAGTGTGGCCTGCTAGCCAGCAGCCACCAACGGCAGGCCCCTTGCCTCTCATTACATAACATTGGGCTTAACTACCTCTGCACTCGGCTACCCCTGTGCCACTGAGGGTGTACCAACTGTACCAGGAGTCTATGCCTGGAACCTTAACTCTGCTAGTCGAGAACTTACCCCAAAGCAGATACCCTATGGAAGAAAAGTGAGTTCACATAGAATAATTTCCAAGTGAAACCAGTCAAAGTGTGGAGTTTTGAAACTAAAATATTCATCTAAAATCAGCTGAACAATGAATTTCGATTCACTCATCTGTTATCATGAGAACCCAGTGCTCCATCTTTCAGACCAGCACTGACCCTGTAAAGTAATTTTAACCGTACTTACCAGTAACTTGTATTTCCGTCCAAAGGACCAGAAAAGTTTTTAAGTGTCGATTTTCACAAACTACAAATATTCCTTAAAAATCGCCTGTATGACTTAAACACATTCTTTCAACTGTTTACAGGAGATGCACCAGTGCTGGCTGGATCCAGGATCAAACACGGAGTAAGAAAAAGTAACAATCACACTATTTACCTGCTAAGTGAATTTTCTCCCGTAGGAGGACATTGGTGATTCTACGTGGGAACGTTTCTAAGTGTCAACTTTTAAAATACAATAATATTTCTTACAAATCATTACTGTAACCAAAACGCGGTTACCCAACTGTTTACAGGAAATGTCCCAAGACTGAATCTAGGATCCAGTTCTGTGGTTAGAAAAGTCATCTACAAAGTAACTAATTGCATTGAACTAAAAATTCCCATTGAGCTCAATGTTGCATTGTGTTTGAAATTGTGTTGCCTATTGCAACAAACTAACTATTGCATTCACAAAGTCTAATACCTATATTGAAAAGTATTTAACTAAAACAATTCATTCTGAGAAAGTATATTTTGATACCTTGTTGGTTCTAAAATAAAACTATATCTTTTGATACAAAACAATTGGCCTAGAGTTCAATTCTTGAGTGTGTGAGACCATTTGCTGACTGAGTGTATTCAACAAATGCTTTACACTGTCCTCTGATATTGCCTTACTGCTCGAACAAGCTACCACTTGAGAGTAAGGTTATATCCAACTTTAGCCTCTGCCAAACCTCTGGGGACTGTGGACTTCGTACACACTACCTTACTTTGGTCCAGTATATACAGAGCCACTTTCTTACAATGACCAATCACTGTATGGCTTTATTAAGAAGCCAAGCAGTGATTGGCCTTTTTCAGTGCCTTGTTCTTTGCCCTCTTCATGCCCAGCACCAATAATGGCATTTTGCATGAGCGATGGAGTGGAAAAGAGGTTTATTGGCACCAACCTCCCTCGTACACAGACCAACTGTGGTAAGTAACGTAATAGTATTAATGAGCTCATTGTTTCTTTACAACACCACTCAGCTAAGATTTCAAAGCTTAAAAATAAAAAAAATAAAACCCTTTCAGCCCTTCGCCCTTTTCCGGTATGTCTACCAAGTGCAACCTATTCTACGCCACCGGATTCCATTTTTGGATAGGCATGCTATTAACAAATGGCATATCATAGTGTAATATCTTACAAGTTTTTATGACTGAACCTTTTTGGTTCCTATCGGACTCCGTAGAGCTGTGACACAGGCTTTGGAGCAGAAGGAAATGAAAACTTAGTTTAGAATGAGGAGTTCGCGGTTACACATAGAATAAAGATGTGTAATATTAAGCTTTGTGTGTGGTGTAGTCATTAGGAGGTAACTAGGCTGGGGTGGACGCTACACATAGGAACTTTGGTATGTTCTCCCATACTTGGAATGTATATGTTCATGGGATCCATACAAATGTATATCCAATGGAAATGTTAGTTCATAGATCATATGAAAATGAATGGTGAAAAGATTAAAAGGAGACGTGGCGTTACAGCCAGAGCGGAGACTTTGGGGAACCGGGTTAGTGTCTTGGCATGGTTTCAACATCATGTGATGCGGAGCACATCTACCACCATGCAAAGGATTTTCCCCTCCCAAAACTGTGCTTTTATATTTGACCACTAAAAAGTCAAATGGCAGTCATGCGGTTAGTGACGATGATGTTGTTTTTATTCAAACATGGTCTACAGATAGCAGATGAGCAAAGTGTGTAAAAACTTAACAATTAAAACAAAAAACTGAAAAGTGTCTGAATGTAGACATCTTTCAAGCACTCCCCTTTGCAGTGGTAAATGTACACTTAAAAGTGGAACATATCTTTTTGTTCAAATCCTCTATTTAGTTTGTTTTTGCACATTGGTCAATAAAACATACAGTCAGCATAGCGCTCATGTAACAGAGAAATTAATTGCCAGCGGTTAGACACACTTGGACTGATTACAATTTGGCAATGCACATTGAGAATAAATCAATTACATTCAAGTGTACAGCAATGCCTTAAGGAAAGGCGGGGTGGCGCTGCCAAGGTGCTGCTTTGGGTAATATGCGAGGAAAGAATTAGTATGGCATATAGGTCGGGCATCAATGATGCGACAGACTGAGAAAGGGACGAAAGAACATTGCCAGTGACCGTGTACAGCAGAGTTGATAGATAATGACCATGGAAGACTCAGTGTGTGGTAAATTACATCAAAGCTTGCAGCAATATCACAGGAAAGACAGAGTGGTGCTGACAAGTCACATCATCAAGTAATGTGTGAGCAATGTAGGAACAGTGCAGTTCAAACGTAACCGGGACATAGGGCACAACAAAATGAGGGCAACAGAAGCAAACGAGGGATAGGATAGAGTCGCACAAGACCTGCCGCCATAGTTAAATTCGATAGAGGACCTCAAGCACCCCTAAGACTCAACAGTAATGGAGTTCCACGGCAGGGGGGGTAATGGCAGACTGGGTAGTGGGGTCAGGCCTGAGCTGTGTAGGCTGGGGGCACCCTGAGTGACAGCCCTCCGTGATGCAGGCAGGGGTCCCGTGTCAGTTTCCCCCAGAGAGCTTGGAAATCATTACTTTCCACTGAGGTGCCAGTGGAAACATACGAATGCCAAGCAGATCCTCCCTGCGTAGCACCACACCCTCTGCCCTCGCCCAATTAGAGAGGGATTGGTGCCAAGCAAGAGGGTGAGATGGAGGGGTGAGGGGAGATTTCCAGCGCTTAGTGAGTAGGCGCTTGGCAGTTATTAGGCCTAGGTGAAAAAAAAAAGTGTAGCTGCTCTACATTTCTTGTTCCTGCTAAAGATCTGCAGTATATGAGCTTCCCATGTCAGAGGAATGGTGCGGGCTGTCAGGCTTATGAGAGTGGTTGTCACGGTGCGCCAGTAATCAGTCAGGGCCGAGCATCCAGAGAGCATATGTGTGAGAAGTTGGCCTGATATATGATGCTCACTAGTTCTAGTGATCACCTTGTATCAGTCCAAACAACCCTTATGGTGATTGGTTGCAAGTCAACCTTATAGACCAGCTATCCTAGTAGCGTGGACAAAAGCAGTCTTTAGGCTAAACTCTTTATGGCATGCGAAGCCAGCTGTTTTACCACATATAACCCTTGAATACCAAATGAAAAGGACACCACACAGGTTGTTATGAAAATAAACAGTTATTTATTAACTAACATACACCTCTGAACTCTTTATGAGGTCAGAGGGCTAAGCACATGACAAACTCTTAGGAAAAATATGTTTACGTTGCACGATTTACAATGGTGCCCTAGGGGCACGACAAACCATATACTAAGTAAGTGGAATGTGAAAGTCAAGTAAAGGAATGGAGCTGTCCAGAGGTTGTAGGATCGCTGGGACCACGCTATACTAACTTGAGGTAGGTAATAGGAGGCCCCACAGAGCGCGTGTGCAGAGTGTGAACTCACACGCGAGATGCACACAAACGTCTATTGACAGTACAGTTTAAAGAAAAGGTGAGTACGACGTTCCTGACTAGATAGGACTGAAACGACAATGGAACTGGACACTAGGATAGTCAAGCTACCCCTGAGCACCGAAATGCTCGTGTTACCTCACCCACAGGCTGCGGGTGCATAGGTGCGAAGTCGTGTCGGGTTTTCGCGTCGAAGTCTATGGAGCCTTGAAGAAAGATGCTGCAGGCGACCAGGAGGAAGATGTCCGGTGCAATCCAAGGGTGGATTGGTGAAGAGAAGAACCTGAAAGCAGAGGGGACAATGTTCAAAGTCACTAGCCAGTGACTGGAGTGGAACCAGATGTCGTCGCGATCAGGTGAAGGTGGACGCTTGTCTCAGCAGCCACGTGGACCAGGCAGTGTCTTCGACCACCAGGATGGAGGCACGAGCTGTCCCACGCAGGCTCTCGCTGTCGGCGGTGTCGTCTCCGGATTCGGGTTCAACAGGCCTTGGCAAAGGCAACCCACGCGGTGAGTGGAAACGGCGTCTGGAGTGGCCCAGGAGGGTCCGGGGTGCTCCTCTTTTGGAAGGGAGCAAGGGCCAGTCTGGAGCAACTAGACCAGCAGCAAAGATGTCGGTGTCCGTCGTCTAGGAGGTCACTAGCCAGCCGGCAAGTGACCAGACAACGCGTCGAGCAGCAGGCAAGCAGAAGGGCCCCACGCAGATCTCGTGGATGCTGGAGGGCTGATCTTCGGTGCAGGAGCTGCTCGGGGTCAGGGCTTCTCAGTCCCCAGAGCACTTGGATGAGGATACCTCAGGAGTTGTGCTGGAGCGAAGTGCTGCTTCTTTCAAGATGGTCGGTCCCCCGTGTCTCGTCGCACCCACGGGTCTCAGCTGTGCTGGAGTTGTAGGTAGAGGTCGGAGAGGTCTGGGAATCCAGGTCTCGTCGGGCTCTGAAGTCTGGATCCTTTGCAGGAAGACGACAAAGGGAAGTCGGTACGCTGATGGTGCCCGCAGATGCAGGGTGGACACTCCTTGCCCACAAGGGAGATTCCTTCTGTCTTCTGTGGAGCAGAAGGTCGAGGTCCAGAGTTTCTTCTTGTGAAGTTGACCAGGCTAATCTAATTTGGAATGGGACCCGCTCCTACCTTTATTCCGCTAAGGAGGGCTGCATTACGACTAGGTCCCTCCTCTGGGTAGGACCAGGAAGGGGGGTAGTTACACCCCCTTTCCTTTGTCCGGTCTTGCGCCAGCTCTGGGGCTGGAGTGCCCCAGGAACTGGTTTAGACAGACATATGCACAGGGACACCTTGTGTGCCCCAGGCATGTCTCATTCCTTTCAGCCCTGTCCTACCTAATACACAAAATCCTGTCTGGGGTGGTGCTAGCACCTCCCAAGGCAGGAAACCCTTTGTCCGAGCCTCCCTCGGTGGAAGGACTCCCAGCAGCAGGAGGTCAGACTTGTGTCTGTAGTGGCAGCATCCATTTTGTGATGCTGAGGCTCGAGGTAACTTTAACCGGGGTTCACAGTTACATACATGTCGTGTCCCTCTAGAAGGGTGGAATGCTACCCCGGTCGCCAGAATTGGCGAGGGGGTAGTATTCCAATTCGTATGACACCTTACTCGACATGTTTTGATAATGCTATACCAAAGTTAGCATTTGACCGCGAGGATCATAATGCACTTAAGAGTATATGGTATAGCGTTATCATGGAACAGCTATTAGGACTTGGTTCTGCAAGCTGCAAACGGGCTCAGCTCATGCCAGAGCACCATCTCACATAATTCCAAGCACTCTGCCTTCAGGATTGATAAGGCCTGCCATCGGAGTGACTGATAGGAATATATGTGTCCATTTTAGGGTTAGATATAGGGATACTATATCTAAAGCAAAGGGGGATTACACCACCTTGCCCCAACTGTCGTGCAGCCATTTGTGTCAGATTTGGATGGCCAGCCAGGGGTAGCATAATACATGCTGAAGCCCCTGGTAGGCCCTGGGTACACCTATGCCCTGGATACCTAAGGTATGCTGTACAGGGACTGATAAGGTGGCCCAGTACCAATTGGTTATGCACCTAAGGTACATGGAATCCATTTTACAGAGAGAGCAGTGGGCCTGGGGTCCTGAATAGCAGGGCCCGAGGTCAACTAAGTCGAAAAACCAGCCAAACACCAGGCAAAAAGTTAGAGGTAACCATAGTCCGATATCCACTTTCCTACAATATGTATCAAGTCAGCATCTAATTGCAGACAGCTGGCGCAAGCCGCATCTATGCAGAGGAAGTACCCGTTTATGTGGGCTGGGCTAAGGTATGGCTGGTGCATTATGAAGAATTGTATCTGCCGGAATCATTGATTCTGTGGGATGTAGGTCGGGTAGCTAGCCATTCCCTATCAGTAAATGCTCGACCCAGGGCCCCCTCCCCCTGAAGCCGAAGACGAGTGAGATCTGCTTCCATATGATGTCAAAGAGAGAATGCGAACAAGAGCGTGATGTGTTTTTCCCCCCCATCACATGTAGGTATTGTAAGGTATGATGTATGGGAGGTTCCTGGATGAGTATACCCCATCTTGACGCTAATGAGGCTATGAGGGCGCTGTGTAACGAGAACTGTTCTGGAGGTATTTTGTCCCTCACCATAAGGTCCTGCAATGGAATAAGAGGGCCTTCTAGAAAGAGATCCCCTACGTCTTGTACCCACTCTGAGTTCCAGCGATTCAACTCCGCTGCCGTTGTGTAGGTGTCCCCCAATGGAGTTCCCAAAAGAGGGATAGCAGGTGCATATGGAACTGTGGCTCTAGTGAGGAAAAGGCACCTAGGAAAGCATTTGTGTGCTTCAGTGAGGAGGAAAATGTCTGGAGGCCTAAATGTGGAGCAGGGATGGAACAACTGAAGTAGGGTTTGTAGCACTAGCGGGGGTTGCATAAAAGAAGTGTCAGAGATAACGAGAGGACATCCACCTGGTGACCCACTGCAGCTGGGAGGCCAGGTAGTAATGCTCAAAATTAGGCACCGCCAGTTCGGCAGGCAGCTAAAGCTTTCCCATTTGACATTCTGTGGCGTGAAGTCCCCCATATGAAATCTCAGACTACCCTTTCCCACTGCTTAAAGAAGGGGGGGGGGGATAATAAGGGGTAGCGCAGCAAAATAATGAAGGAGGCGGGGAAGGACCACCATTTTAACCAGCGCGACCCTACCAGAGGTTGCCAACGGGAGACTCTTCCAGAAACTCATCCGAGATCGAATCGCCGTGGTAGCTCGGACCACATTCCAGTCAAAGAGGTCGGCCTTAGTTCGATAAACCTGAACCCCTAGGTAACGAAAAGGGGTGGTGCACCAGGTCACTGGTGTCCCTCAGAGTGTGAAGCCTGGATCCGGTGTATCCCACAGGGAGAGTATGGACTTTGCCGGATTGACTCTTAGCCCGGAGGCGGATGCTCGCGTAAAGTGGGTAAGGGCTTGATCGAGAGAGGGGGGGGGAAAATATCATGAAGATCCCTGGCGTATATTTCATCAGCATAAAGCGAAATGGTGTGAATGCCATCGCCCAGTTCTATTCCCATATCAACATGCGCACAGATATGGGCGGCCAGCGGCTCCACCGTCAGCGCAAACAGTAGCGTGGGACAGCGGGCATCCCTGCCAGGTCCTACACAGCACTTGAATTGGGTTGGAAATATAAGGTCCCGTCCGAACCAACGGTTCACAGTATAGCAATCTGACCAAGCTCAGGAAATAGGGGCAGACTCCAAAGCGAACCAGAGCAGCAAAGAGAAAGTTCCAGGCTAAGGAGTCGAAGGCCTTCTCGAGGTCTAATCCCATACAACCGGAACGCAGCCAGGTGGTTGGGTCATATTCCGCCACACAAAAGTAGCTGTGCAGGTTCAGGGCCGTGTTGCGCTGTGGAACGAAGCCATGCTGATCAGAGTGTACCAGATCAGGGCCTTACTGAGCTAGCCGATTGGCAAGGAGCTTTGCCAGAATCTTATAGTCCGAATCAGTCGGTATGAACCAGGAGACGTGGGGTCCTTGCCAGGTTTCAGCAATGACACCACATTAGCAGTACGCATGGTGGGGGCAAGATCCCATCCGAGATTACAGAATGTCTGGCCCCGGAGTTTTCCCTGAGAACAAGGCCCGTAATGCATCTCGCACATCCAGGGACTGGTCCACCATCAGAGTGGGTAACTCCACTGTGTCCAGGAAGGATCCCACGTATTGGGCATTACCTGTCAGTAGAGTATCATAGACGGGCGTAGTGCTCAGTCATCACTGCGTGAATGTCACCCTGGGTGCTGCGCTTCCGATCAAGGTAGTCAAGTAAGAAGTGTGTGGGTCGCTGGGGGTGTTCCTGACTAATCAAATAGGCCAATAGTTTACCGGCTTTGTCCGCGGTCGAGTTGGAGCGGATAGAGTGTGCTAAATACTTGTGGCAGCGCAGACAATCGAGAAGTACCGCGCGCCCGGCGTGGGAAGCATCAAGGTTCGCTGCCTTGCCGGGTTGGCCACAACTCGCGACTCGAGTAGAAGTAATTGCCCTTCAATGTGGGTCAATGAGGTGTCTAGCTGTCTGCGAATACTTCAAGTCTGCCCCAGACAATGGCCCCTAACCACCACCTTAAAGGCCTCCCACTCAGTGAGAATAGAGTATGTGGAACCGGTATTAACCGCAAAGTAGTTAGCTATTGCTCCCTCCAGGGAGCCTCGGAAGAGGGAGCCCTGCAAGGCTGCATTCTGCAGGCACCAGGTCGGAACAGACAGGAGAGGAGCCTCCCAGGCCAGATGCAACAAGGGGTTATGATCGGAGTGTGTCCGACCAAAGTAATATGCCACTTGTATCAAGGGGAGGAGGGCTGTGGATACGAGTATTCGGTCTACGCGTACATGTATGGACTGGGGAATAGAAGGAGTATAGCCAGAACGAGGAAGACGTTGCCGCCAACCATTTGAAAGGGCCCAATATCCTAGCCATGTTTTTAAAAAGGCGAGGGTTGGAGAAAGCCGTAGTGCTAGTGAGGGGGGGGGGGGGGGGAGGGGGAACGGTCAAGGGAAACGTCAAGCACTGCATTAAAATCCCCTCCCCCCAGGAGCCACTGGATGTCCCTCCATCGGAGTAATATCTCTGAGAGACCACTCAGAAAGATGCCCGAGCACTGTTGGGGGCATATAAGGAGCCCAGAAGTATTGGTTGACCATACAGCCTGCCATTTATTAGGACGTACCGCCCCATTGGGTCTATCAGAACTTCCTTTTTTCCCACGGGACCCCAGCCTTAACCCATACCATCACCCCCCCTAGCCATGAACAAGTAATTGGTGCTGTATATCTGGCCACGCCAACGCCGGCGCAAGCGTGCGGCTTCAGCGGTTACTAGGTGTGTTTCCTGTAAAAGTGGTATACTTGTCTTGTGACACTGTAAATAGGCATGAATGGCGATGCGCTTAGGTGGTGTCTATATGCCCTTAACATTCCAAGTTAGGCCGTTTAAGTCGGTCATCTGGGCTATTAAGGTCAGTGTGTCCAGCCCAGGCGCTGCAGGACTCCCTGTTATGTTATGTTAATAAGAATGTAATACCGCGCACATACACCAATTGGTTTCTTGGCGCTCAAAGACAGTGGGCTATGGCGTGGGGGGGTGTAGGCAGCTAGCCGTGAGCAAGACGAAACAAGTGAGTTTTTAAAGATTTACGGAAGGAGGGGTAGTCAGAGATGAGACGAATAGGGAGGGGAAGGGAGTTCCAAGTGGATGGGGCAAGAAAGGAAAAAGCAGCACCGCCGTGCTTCTTGCGTCTAAACCTGGGAGTGACCAACAGGTTGTGGGCAGAGGATCTGAGGTGTCGAGGGGGAACATAAGGGTGAAGGCAGAAAGAAATGAAAGCTGGAGCAGAAACAAAAAGATTTAAAAACAGTGCAAGCAAGTTTGAAAATGCAGCGTTGCGCAACCGGGAGCCAGTGCAAGGTTTTTAACAGCGGGGAGACATGTTGATGTTTGGGTTGCTGGAAGATTAATCTGGCTGCCTGGTTTTGCACCAGTTGAAGCCGTTGAAGATGGTAAGCTGGGATCCCCACGTATAGACAGTTGGCATAGTCTAAACGTGAGGTAACCAGGGCCAAGATGACAAGAATAAGAGCCTCTGGATAGAGGTACCTTCGGATCTTACCGATCCTGCGGAGGTGGAAAAAGCAGGCCGAGGTAACAGCATTGATATGCGGCCGCATCGAGAGGTCGCTGGAGATGACGACACCTAGGCTCTTCACGGAGTCAACTGGGCAGGGGGGGGGGCCGAGGGCAGGGGGCCAGAAGTTGGAAGTCCAAGGATGTGAAGGCCCACCGATCAGGACCAGCTCTGTCTTGCTAGGATTGAGCTTCAGCTGGCTGAAGTTCATCCACTCGTAGATGGAGAGCATGGTGGTTTGGAATTTAGAGCAGGAGAGAGGAGAGGAGTCGATAGGGAAAATAAGTTGCAGATCATCTGCATAATTAAAAGTGGTAACAGAAGAGTGACGGAGGGAGACCAACAGAGGCTGCATATAAAGATTGAACAGAAGGGGCGATAAAGCAGAACCTTGGGGGACACCGCAGGAAAGTGAAGTGCAAGGAGCAGAAAAGGAAGATAAGTGTACAGATTGGGTCCGGAGTTGGAGAAAGGACACAATCCAGGACAGGGCCAGGCCCGAGATCCCAGCATTTCTGACACAGTCGACCAAGATGTCGTGGTCGACCGTGTCGAAAGCGGCCGAAAGATCAAGTAGCACCAGGGCCTGGGCCAAGTTCTTATCGGCCCCCTGTCTCAGCGTGTCCATAACCGCTATCACCACTGCCTCCGTGGAATGGGAGGGTCTGAATCCGGCCTGTTGGTCATCGAGGAAATGAGTTTCCTCGATGAAAGTGCTCAGACAGCGAGTGACATAGGTTTCCAAGACTTTCCCCAGATAAGGGAGAAGGGAGATAGGTCGGTAGTTGCCCAGAACCGCGGGATCGGAACCGGGTTTTTTCAAAATAGGTACCACCACAGCACTTTTGAAGGCATTGGGGACAGAGCCTAAGGAGAGTGAGCGGTTTAAAAGGTCCAGAGGAGGGTCAGGGCATGCCGTAAAGGCGTCTCTAAGAATTTAGGGAGGACAGCAATCCTTGGGGGAGCCCGAGTCCACAGCCGAGAGTAGTGAGCGGAAGGTGTCTAAAGAGATCGGGGGAAAAACGTTCAGGGAGTGGGGATTCGAGGGAGGAAGGGCACTCAAGTGAGACATAGTGGTGGGGGGAATATTATTTTTAATCGTGGCAATTTTATCAATAAAAAAAAGAATTGAGGGAATCGCACAAAGCTTGGGATGGCTGAGGCTGAGGTGTTACGCGGTCGGGTAGGGAGAGTTCAGCTACAATTGAAAAAATTTCTTTGGTTTTAGATGCAGAGTTGATTACTTTTTGAGAAAAATAAGCAGATTTAGCCAAAGTGATGGATTGTTTGTAGGATTTGAGTAAGTCAGTGTAGGTAGTTTTCAGTGAAGGATCATAATTACGCCTCCATCGGCACTCAGCCTGACGAAGAAGGAGTTTGCTGGCCTTAAGTTGGTCAGTAAACCAGCGCTGGGCGTCGTGGGGTCGCTTCGATTTAATGGGTTTGGCTGGAGCGACTACGTCACTGGCTAGAGACAGCCATTGGTCCACTGCAACTGCTTGAGAGTTCAAGTCAGAGTGGCTGGGGGGTAGAGTGGAAGCAAGGGTCGAGTGGAACAGAGAGGTATCCAAGACATGGCTATGGAACTATAGTCGTCGTACGACTTTGGGAGGAATGTTGAACCTGGGATTAAAGACGAGGCAACGTATAGACCCTCCCCTTCAGTTACCGCCAATAAAACAGGAGGTAGAGCATCTCAAACAGCAGTACAAGAAAAACATGACCTCAGTCACCATGGTGCCCTAGCAGGCTTATATGGCCCAAGGTAACAGATGCTGGGGCTGCAGAGGAATATTGACCGGAGATAAGAAATAACCAACATAAGCCCTGCCCCTGCTAAAAGGTAGGGGGCATGGGAGGGGGGGCATCCAACAGCTGCTAGAATGAAACAAACAAGTCCTGAAGTAGTGTGATAGTCCAATATGTACGTAAAGTTAACAGGTGATGCCATCTGCGGGGTGACACCTCGGAGTGGGGGGAAATATGCGTCCAATGACCACTCTGGTGTGGTTTTAGGGGCTCCGGATCCAAGAGGAGAATCAACTGAGTAAGCCGGGGACAGAGATCCAGGGGGGGCTGGAGGGCCGCTGTCGCCTGCAGGGCCCTCCGACACTCTAATCTTATTTGGTTGGGCCTGGGGATAGTCACTGCACGTCTCTCTCCTAGCTTTCCCCCTCTGTGCCTGCCACCATGAGAACGCTCACGAGGCCGGGACTCGTCAGATGATTTGGGTGCCGTTGCCAATCGCTGTTCTTTGAGCCATTCCCATGCCTCAGCGGGGGACTTCAAGTATTTCGTAGCACCCTCTCTGATGACTTGCAGGCGGGCCGGGAAGAGTAATGAGTAGCAGAGGTCCAGGTCCCGGAGTTTTTGTTTCATTGCCCTAAAGGTGGCTCGCCTCCTCTGCACCTCAGCTGTGTAACCAGGAAAGAGAGAAACAGATAGGTTTTGCACCTTAGGCCCTGGATGTTTGCCCAGTTCCCGCAGAATAGCATCCTTGTCTCTGAAGTTCAGGACCCGAAACAGGAAGGGGCGAGGGCGCGCCGAAGGAGGGGACATGCGGGCAGGTATTCTGTGAGCTCGCTCCACCACGAAATGTGGTGAGTGCAATACGGGGGCATAAGCTCCTTTATCCAGGTCTCTGGGTTCCCCCCCTCCGCTCCCTAGGAAGATTGACCACGCGCACATTATTTCAGCGTGATCGACCCTCCACATTATCCATCTTGTCCTCCAGGGTCCAAACCCGATCCAGGGGGATCTTGAAGTGTGGAGGAGCAATTCCGGGATCTAGGTCGAAGGTCTGCCAGTGCGGTCTCCGCATCCCGCACTCGGTCTGAGAGCTTGAGCCGGTCGGCCCGCAGAAGTGTAAAGTCTGAGGTGATAGTGTCCATGCGGCCCTCCAACGATGCGTGGGTCAGGTCCAGGGCGTCGCTGATGCGCTCCACCGCCACCAGCACAGAGTCTAGTTTGGCAGTAATGTCCGTCGGGTTCATCTCTGCCGCTGCCCCGGAGGCCACGAGCGATGTCGCAGCCTGGCCCCCAGTAGGTGCATCGCGAGGGGGGTTGTCGCACAAATGGCCCATAACGATCTGCTGAGTGCTCTTCATAAGCAGCAAGGTTGGACCACTCTGTCAGCGGCGCGCCAGAAGGCTAGGCTTCAAAACGGGGCGCGGCTAGGACAGCAGACAATGACCACAGCAGTAGGAAGGCTGACACTATGCGCCAATATTAGTTCCAGGGGCGGCGAGGCGCAAAACACGATCACCTCTCCAGAGCCACGGCAAGCGCTGCCCCCCAGTCTCAACACCCAGAGTTGACAAGGGCCCCTGGGCCTGACCGACCCCCGAGGGTCCCCCACTTCACATGGGCTTCGCGACACCAGAAACCCTGTAGGGGCTGCAGCGCACGCCCAGGCAGTGGGGTCTCCTCCCCGCAAATAGGATTCGCAGGAGCCCTAGGCGCGAACAGCCCCCGTGGCCCACACCAGCTAACCGACTCGGAGCAACTGCGTTGAATCAGGCAGGGGGGGCCCCCTAGGCCCGACCGACCCCTGTGGTCACCCACTGCCACCAGCCGGCACCACCAACACCCTCCGCAGGCCCACCTCAATGGTGTATGCTACACCCAGAAGCTCCAGAGCAGCCCGCACCAACTACCACACCAGAAGGCCAGGTCCCGGTAAGAGTCACCTCCGGCCCAGTGAGCAACGACAGCTGGAGCAGTAAAGGCAACCCTGTGTGCCAATATGGGGCCCAGGGGTAGCAGGATACCGGTGCAACCACCTCACGGAAACCACAGCCACCAAGCCCCAGCCAAGTGCAGGTGAGCGCCCCCAGGCCTGACCGACCCTCATGGATCACCACCGCACAAGGGTACCGCAAGAGACCTCTAGGGGCCACAGCACGCACTCAGTGGGATGTTCCCTCACAACAGGCCTCGCCCCAGCCGTCAGGCCCCAAATAGCAGTCGCGTTGTGGGCAAGTAGGGGGGCCCCCTTAGGCCCGACCAACCCCCGTGGTCCCCCACTGCTGCCAGCTGGCACCCAAAGCTCCCCTTGCTGTCCTACCTCCGCGGTTGCAGGCCTCACTCCAGCGTCACCACAACAGCCTCTGCTGCCTCAACTCACCTCGCCAGGGCCGGGCCTCTCCCGCAAGCAGTCCTGCAATCTCTTCCGCTGCCGGACCGCAGAGGGCATGAGGAGCCCCCACTCTCCCCCGCCCGCAGTCCATGGTACCACTACGGGCAGGGGCTGGCGGAGTCTGGTGGCTTCAGGGGTACTGCGGCAATAGAGTCACCTCACACAGGCAGCAGCGCGGCCACCGGTGTCAGGCTCAGGTCGCGCCCACGCGGCAGGCCACAATGCTCGGGACCGCCGCAGAGCAGGTTCAGGTCTTCCCCGGCAGCACAGGCTCGGCGCACCACAGCGGGGGTGTTCAGGGGCCAAGCAGAGCCCCGTAGGCGCAGGATGCCCAGGATAACCAGGGGATGCGGTACGGAGCGTTAGTAAGACGCGTCCGCCATCTACGGCACCTGGCCACGCTCCTACAGTGGAACACATCTTAAATGAGGACTTCAAAGTATAACCACAAACTGCTAAATTCAAAAGAGTATAGCCACTCAAACAAACGTCTAGATTCACGTTAAGAGACACATTAAGTAAATAATCATAAAATACACACAACAGCAGAGGAGTGCTTTTTAATTCCCTTAAAACAGTGTGCATGTTTTGTTGGCTCTCTCCTTACAGTACTCACAAACTGCCCCTAAATAAACAAACATTGGCAAAAGTCACTAGGTAGCAGCAGTAAATTATCAACTTATTGACTATGCAAATGCGTGTTGTACTGGCGAGAGCTAAACATAAATGGCCACCCGGGTGTCACTGCTCCATGTTTGCCACCAATGAGCACTGGTGCCATGCTAGAAAATTGTATTTGCTATTCTAGAACGGATGAGAATCAGTTGCCCAGCAGTGCCATCTTCCTGAGTTGGTGCCGGACACATGCCCAAAATGGACACAACATTTAGTATGATATTCTTCTGAGGATACTGCGATGGACTAAGTACAACAAAGTGCCACCTTGCTTTGCTTGCAAAAACAACAACCAATTCTGCGGAGAACAGTAGAGGATAACTTGGACAGCGGAGAGGCTGAAAAAACAAAAGAAACAGTTTGCAAACTACGAGCCTCATGAGGCTTTAGAACCCAACCAACCACTGGAGATATTGCCGTATTTAAGTATCAAGCTTTGGCAAAGCATGGATTAAAAATTAAACTACTTCTTCATAAATTGCTTCTTCATGGCTGCAAGTTTAGTTGTTTAATGCATACATGTGCGAGGGATTCAATAGTTCAAAACATGAGCGAGTGTGCTGATTAAGAATATGGGCATGGATGGACAGCTAGGTGAATTGGTGAGCATATTAATAAATATAGGGGAAATGCAACGTGTAAGGGACAAAGGGGTTGGGAAAGGAGAACATTTGGAATAACATGGGTAGTGTCAACTAAACAAAGAAGTACATCAAGATAGAGGTGTCAAGGAATACGCCAATGAAGATGCTAAGAAAATATACTCTTTGTACACGAATTTCCCAATCCTAGTCTGCTGCTGGCATCTTTGTAGCATTCTAGACACAGAACTCAATGCTCAAGTGAAGTCTCTGTGGTCTCTTTCACTCCGACTTGTATGTGTACCCTCTTAGTTCCAAGAAAGGACTCTTATTCAGTTTCAATCCAATGTTGACATTGGAAAACCTTAAGTAACTTCACGACCCTCCCAGACAACCTTGCTGCCACGGACTAGGTTAGGTGAGACCAATCTCCCTGCACTTTGGGACCAACTGATAGGGGTCGCAGTGTCCATGTTAAAATGCGCATGGTGCAATGGTACCTTCTTTAAGAACTTACTGATGGGTGGTTCAGCTCAAGCAACATGTATCCTCAGAGCAAACGATCACTGAAAATGTCCATCATACAGGGCACGTTAGCTTCTGCAGTCTACCCCTTCAACACAATATAGTGAGTTCATTCAGGATGTCCGTGCACACACATTACAAAAATAAAACACGAGAGGAGTCTTGAAAACTAGATGGGGGCCTGTCTCCCCCATACAGCATGTAGCCAATCCCTGCATGTGGCATGAATTTCTGATTGAACTCACTTGGGCTGGAATCAGTATTAGGTGAATACTAAACAGTGCACGGCATAAGCAGCTGGGAGCCTTTGGTCGAATGAAAACCCTACTGCACCAGTACAGGAGTTGGCAATAGGTCAGCACTGGGTATTACACTTTACAGCTATATGCTATATGCCAACTAACTCCAATTTAGCAAAAATGGGAAGTAAACGTACTTACAATACGTAGGAGCAGAAAGATTAAGACCCTGCTGCAAGATGCTGTTATCTAAAGCCAGTTATCTAAACTGGATAATGGCCAGGAGGTGTGAATCAAGTGCATTTACACTACAAAACGGTAATATGTAACTTTATTCAGAAAATAAAATTGATAAAGTGGAAGAATTAAAACACCACAGATTTTTTTTAAACAGGTCGTCTAAACTTCTTATTGTCATTACGCTCACACATAAATATAAAGCGTTGCCCATGAACAGCCACCACAGGTACAAAGGGCCCCATATGTCATCTATAAGCAATCATACTCTGACAGAATCAGAATTACCTTTTTTTGAGCAAAGTATGAAGAACAACTTCGCCGGATTAAACAAGATTGGGAAATTCCTGATAAGAGAGGCCTTGATTCAAGTTATCCTGGCACTGGTTATGTCCAGATTGGATTATGCGAACTCTATCTAGATTCCCCCATTCCCTCTTGCACTAGTTTCTGTTAATTCAAAACCAGGCTGCAAGGCTGGTAGAACCCCCTCTTGGTAGCTGAACTATCACGCAGGTGACTAAGGACCTCCACTGGCTGCACAAAGATGCAGAATAAAGGCATGCTGCACGGTGTTCCAAGGCGCTGCATTTGAGATGCCCGGGCTTTGTGAAAGCTCCAATTGTAAAATATTGTCCGACGAGAGAACTGCGATCAAGCTACCTTCATTACTTGCTCACTCCCCACCTACAAGAAAATCAGGATGGGAGGACGTAGGTTCTACATCGCGGCTCTTCGCATCTGGAACACACTTCCCTTGGAAATTAGGCAGGCATCTGTCTACACCAAATTTAGGCATCTTCTGAAGACATTGTTGTTTATACAGGCTTCTAAATAGTAGTGATTCTCGTTTTTCCATGACCTAGCACCAAGAGACCTACCTGGTGATCGTGCGCTCTATAAATAACCAATAACAAAACATAACATAACATAACATGAGAGATGAATGGATAAAGTGGGTTGACCTAAAGCTCCTCTAATTTTATTAAGTAATTCATTAAATTACATAAAACAGAAATGATGGTAAAGCTAAATAAAACACATCAAAGTACAGCCTTGTGGCAGAAGGTGGTACAATGGTGCAGCGGATGATGGAACAAGGAACTCCATGGACCTACTGAATTTTAAAAACTTATTATGGCCAAGGATGCGAAAAGAAACTGAATACCTTATGATAGATAAGCCTTAGGCTATTTTCTTACAATATACATTTCCACAAGACCACAAAACGTATTCACAAATGAACTGAAACAAAGGTGAAAACAAAGTACAAGTAAAATTACCTTAACTAAGTGTGGTCTCACTAGAGTAACGACTGATGTATACTTCTCCACCACAGGGGCAAATCCGATCTCCAGCTGTGCTTTGAGGTAGCCACTTCTCTTCGATACAACATCTGATTTTTTACACCAGGGCACAAAATGTTTGTACTGGTCAACAATCGCCACCACATCATACATTTCCTGCATGGAATACCTGAAAATAAAAAACACATTGAAACTTTGCAGGTTGTATTTTTGCTTTACTTTCGCTAAAAAATGACAAATACCACGTGTGGATCCTGCAAGGTAAGACTTTTAGTAGCATCAGTTGTGCTCGTTCATAACTCAATCAACAGCCCTAAACATCAAGGCTTCATCTGGTCTCTTTGCCTGGGGGTATGATTTGTGTTAAAAAAATACAAACTAGCTTTGACGATGGCTGCTTATTCTGCCATTCAAATAGAGGGGTTTTGCTCTGCAAATATTCACCAGTAAAATCAAAGCATATCTAAAGGATTTCCAAAGCGAATCCAGAGGTTTTAATCCGTTTCACAAGCATTTTAAAACGGGTTTCACGGAGCTTGTTTTCCCTCACTTGAGGTAAACGGAGTGTTGTCTCAAATTAGATGCAGGTATCCCACTCCGGCATTCTCCCCTTCATCCAAGTCACTAAATACTACAGAGGTCATCATATAGACCTTTTAGTTGGGAGTTGTATCCCACACAGGTGGGCTCCTATGGGGGAGATGCCCATGAATGGGCCGATGTGCCCTAGTTCAAGGCTGGATGTCTCCGGACAAAAGAAGGGAAGGAAACCAAGACTGGTTCTTGTAATGTGCCCTAGAACCCACATCATAGCAGTTCATTCACTGTCTTCGGAAGGTCTATTAAGGCTATATCCTGGCTTTACCTTGCTTTATATAGCTCTTTAACACCCTCAATTTCCATCCCTGAGCCCTGCTTCCGCTATTCCGAGCATTCTTTCTTATAAGGTTTTATAGTATTTTAAGCCCAATGAGCCATTATATTTTCATATAGCTTCAGTAGTATTCCCCCCCCAACTCCCCCCCCCCCCCGCCCTATGGATGCAACTACTATATCCACAATTCTGGAAACATGACCTGTATTTTTACCAAAATACAGAAAAGAAGCTTTCACATGTATGATGCAGTTTATTGGACCACAAATTGTTGTCAAATTCCAGCCTAGACGTGGCATTGACTGCTCTGTACATGAAATCCTTTGCTATATTTCACATCTTTCAGCTCATGTGAACCCTTATATGTCTGGGTTAGTAACCAGGGAATATTAAAGGAATAACTGGTTTCAAATACGAGAGCATAAATGTGCAAAATGCATTAGATGCTGGGGGATTATGGGTAGGATACATGTACGAATTGAAATGTAAATGCAATAGTAAACATTCACTTGACCCGATCTATGTGTAAATCAGCTTAACTTTTGTACTCTGTATATTAATTTAGCGTGCTGGGTGGGAAACAGGTAGACGGCCCCTGTGTGAACTGAAATGTAAACGCAAGTGTGAACATTCACTTGTCCTTTCCCGCATAGGTGGGATGCCTTAATGTTATAAATATATTATTTACACAATTTCTCAAAACAGTAATCTTTTTTATTACTGATTCCTTTCCGTGATCATCTTGTCAGACATGTACAGAACAAAAACTAGATTATTACGGACATCATATACACCGTACTAACAGAAAAAACAATGATCTTTGAAGATGTTTTCCCAATGCATTTTGGGATAACCTTATCCCTTCGTCAGAATCTATCCTAGGATACATGTATGCCATCTACTCAAGTGACCTTTTCATAGATTTCTTAGAATAACATTTTATATGTAGGACTTTGTATGTGCAACACTCCATACTGGTTCCCATGCGAAAGAGGCGGCATGATCCAATTAATATGGGTGGGAGGCACTCAACGCATATGGAGATGGGGGTGGCGGGGAGAGGAAAGATGCTTGCACTTCACATCACTTGGGGTAGTGAAACTAGGAATATTTCAAATGTGGTATACCACAAGAAGGAAGATCGCTTTACAACTAAATAAATTACATGTCAAAATCAAGCATGGCATGGTACATAAACTATGCTTCAGGAAAATGTCTGCATGCCGTTAGTTACCAACAAAATGAGTAATGTCAATGAAACCAAAATTGTCAGCTTTCAAAGATCTATCCCTCACAGACATACTCAACTTCCTCAAATATAAGATATTGTACCCTTGTCCTTCTCTGAGGAAGTGAGAGTGCATCTCCATTGTCAATTCCTCCAACACTCAATGCATCTTCTCAAAATCTCTCAAGACAGGCACGTTTCTCCCACTCCAACAACACGATGACCTCGCCAACTGCCAGCCCATCCCCCATTCATCTGCAAGATCACTGAAAAATAGTCTATGTTCAACTCCAATATCACATCAGGGGTGTGGAATTTATTAAAATATCTGCTTGTCCATGGGGCAAGTTGCTTCATAAATCTACTTGTCCTTTAACAAAATCCACTTGTCCCTTTGGTGCCATGTGGTTCGGCGACAAATTATGGCAGCAATCTCTTTATATAAGAGCTTATATAGCCTCTCTGATTATGCCAGTGCCATACCATAGTGGTTCTTGAATGCTGGCAATCCCTTTATGTTGCCACATTTCTGCAGATCTACATACTGGGGCTGAAGGTAGTGGTAAGCAATGGTTCCAGGGTTGGAATGCCCTTTAAGTCTGTGCAATCTACTAACTTGCATGTTTTAAGGGTTTTCAACAACTCTTCTCTAATCTTTTCCAATACTGAGAAATGTTGGAAATGTACTCCTGATAATGGCAGGCGTAAACCTTCTTCCAGAGTTGGGAAAAAAGTGGTTGATGGGAAAATGACCTTGCAAACACTCGGGTTTTCGCATGAGCAAATCTACACATGCATATTTGGGCATGATAAACTGCAGTTCACAAATATTTTCCAGGAGTGCATTTCTTGCCCTACTTCTATAAATTCACGAAAGCCATATAGCTGCACTTAATGCAAGGACATATACCAAGGTTGAGCTTTGAGACTTTCTTAAATAATAGGCCCCTAATTTGGTCTGGCGTTAACCACAAACTTTTGTGTTTATTAAAATTCTCTCTCCCTCTCTCTGTATCGGCTGGCTTCAGAGTGAGTGACGGCATTAAGCTCTTTCACACGGAGTATATTGGCACACAAAGTAGTTTTGTTCAGTGGCAGTAACTAATGTGGCAGTGTGTGCTTTTTTTAGACCATTATTTTTGCTTTTGCCAATGTTTCTTATAATGGAGAGGGCCCAGCTGCTCTCACATCAAGAAGGATTTACAAAAATCATGCCAAAACAAGTCACGTATTGGCAAAATTAAAAAGCTGACACTAATTTCAGACCTACTGGCTTTGCCAATGCTTATTTATTTTTATGTTTCTCCTAATCTTATTGAAACTGATTACACTGATTTTCCAATATGAATATTTTTGCGAAATACTAGCATGCATCAACACATCTTACTAAATGATGCTGCAAAGAAACGGTACCTGAAATTTCACAGTAGTTTAGCAAAATTTATTTTTTCCTACTTTCATTTTTTAGGAACATTTTATATTGAAAGCATGGGAGCATTATGCATAGCCTCATATTGCTAAACTGAAACCTTGAGTACACATTTTTATACTGTAACCACTGTCAGTAGTGCAGTTAGAACTTACATTTACTTAGAGCGCTCACCCTAATAATAAAGGCTTTCAATTAATGAACCATAAATAAAATTTTGAACCGCATTAATATAGGCACACAAATAATAACCCAACTTCAGGCTGTGCCCTTCCCTGGCCCTTAATGTGCTACTGCAAACTGGCAGCCAAAGGGTTTTTGCTGCAAGCGGTTGGGCCTACTTGTCCCAAGGACAAAATGCACATTAAAACTTGTTGCCCTTGACCCCAAACAATACGTCCTGGGCGTCGGGCTATAGGAATTCCACATCCCTGCACATCAATGATAACCATCTCCTGTCCAGCTACCACTCTGGAATTTGACCATGCTGCAGCACAGAGAGTGTTACCTTGCACATCGTAGGGGTTCTCGTGACCACAGATGAAGGTGGTCCCTGCCTCCTGATATAGCTGAACTTCTCATCTGCCTTCGACACAGGCTACCATCCCACCCTCTCCTCAGGGCTGGACTGGCCGTAGCGGGGAACCAGAAATTCCCTTGTGGGCCGCGAGGGTGGAGGCAGTTTGTTACCAGAGCCAGCAATATCAACCCCATGTAACAATACCGTTCGAAAGCAGCCCTGGAAACCGCTCCACCGCACCCCCACGCTCACCCTCTCCTCCAGGGGTACTGGCCGAGCAGTTTGCCTGGGCCGGTTTCGGTTCGCCAGCCTCTCCTCCAATGCAACCTTGAGTCTTGAAAGTGATTCATCGGCAATGTCCTTTACCAGTGCTTCCTTTCATACCAACACCGGTTTGTTCAACTGTGCATCTCCATGCCCAATAAAAGACCCTCATCACCTGCGGAGACCCCTCAGAGTTTTACACTCTACTGTCATATTCAATGTCCACATGGAGCCACTTCTTGTTCTACTTGCAGTTAAGGTATCACAATTCACCTATATGCCCATTATACACAAATCTACTCCAAAACCTCTTCACTTCAGACATCCAAAGCCTCAAAACATGGAGCATATCATGCAGCCCTCAATGTGAACTGGCTGTGTAGCGCCTACGTGGGAGCTCAATCCAACAATATAGGATTCCCATTATCATTTGCTAAGAACAAGCAAGAAACAGTCACAATGACCTGAACCCATACAGGACTGACCCCCAACCTTTAAAGAATGCCAAGTCATTTGGATTCGTCCTGGACAGCAAACTCAAGAAACATTAACAAAAAATAAAACCACAAATCTAGCCTGGGACCAGCTCTTGCTTCTGAAGAAAGTGAAACAGTTTCTTCCATAAAGCAGCTTTATAATTGCTGTTCGAGCCTCCGTACCCTCACATCTGAATGTTGAAAATTCCCCGCTCCAGAGTCTTCCAGGCACCACATTGGTATCCAGGGCCTGAAGAAATATGATCACATCACCACCATCCGGAAGGAACTCTTATGGCTCCCACTGCCAGCCCACACTATGTTATAAAATCAGCTGCATCATTTCGAAAGTATCACAAGCAGTTTCTCTGGTGGTCCTCGGTACACACAGTCAGGACACCAGTCTGCAGACTAAGAAGTGTAAAAAAAAAAAGAAAAAGAAAAAACAAAAAGGGGAAAAACCAGACTCCAGTCTTTTCTTATGCAGGTAGGATCTTCAACATCCTCCTATCCATCAAGACCTCCCTAATGCTGCTCCAGTTTAGGAATGAAATGAAGACTCATCCTTTAAAGACCACTACCCCACAACGCATTACCCAGCCACCCCCCAGATACCTCTATCCCTTGTTGATTTTATGCTGGTCTTCGATCCTGTACAGTGCTCGGTTTCCATTTCGCTAGGTTCGAACTATGGGAGTAACATATACATAAAATAATAACAAAAATAAGTTGAAGATCACCCTGTGATATGGTGCTTAACTGCCCAAAAGGAGGTAAGGTCCTAAATATCTAAATACTGAAGCCTTAAAAAAACATATAGCTAAGTTGGCAGTTCGCTTTTGTGAAATGGAACTAAACGATTCATTCATAAACCTCATAGTCCCTCAGTCGGTTATGAAGAATCTTCTCAATTATTAGCAACTTTGCACACCATGTCACTTTTACAGAATATCTTTACAGAGAACAGAGTACAGGGAAAAGTGGTTCAACACCGGAACAACTAGAGAAAAAAGGAAAATGGTTACAGTAAAAACTTTAAAATGGATTACATTTTTTAAAATTAAGATGCAACACTGAAATAAAAAGTAATGGTGCTCAACAACACCATGGATAAACTTAAAATAATATCCAGGGCTAGAGTTTAGGGTAAGTGTAGGGGGGAACTGAGCGTGAAAGCTCTACACAGAGTTTGGTTTAGGGTTACAGTCAGTTTAGAGGTTCTGTTTAGGAAGTTCCGTTTTTTTAACCTGTTGTGGCGGTTTCTCTGTGGTGGTTTGTGTGTAAAGGTGGTCTGTGAGTAATGACAATCTCGTACTATCATACTGCTCAGATGAGAGGGTTGGAAATAAGATCTATCCTCCCAACAAGAAGTCGTAAAAAAAGCATTTAAAATCTACCTGGTCCACCCGCCTGAAACCAAAGTAAAGATGGTTTAAAGCTGACCATATCTGTCGTTCATTAGATCTGGATTTAGCAAAGACCTTTTGATTTTAGTTAAAAAAAAATATATATATATATTTTTCACTCTCACAAAAGCAGGTCGCATTCCAACCATGCAGAACACAAAACCACAAGAGCCTGTGTGGATGTTTCAGGTAACATTTATTGTGTTGCAGCCAAAACGGCCAACAAATTTCAGGGAACACTTTCCCTTGCTCACGGGACAGAAAGATTTCACAGCAGCATGAACCAAAGTTCATTTAACTGTGCAAACAAGTGACACAATTAGGACAGTGAAACAAAACATGAGCACCATTTTAGAATGTTATTTCTGTTCAATGAGGCAACAGGAGACCATGTTCCTGCTCTTTTGCATTGAAACATATTAAAAAAAAATATATCTTCCAACAAAATTAAATCAAATGAGACGTAAATCAACTTGTTGAAAAGTGCGTGCCACAGGCATAAAAATACAATATACTGTATTCTATTAATTCCTCTTGTTAATAACCGTGCATGTATTGCTTAATTAGGAGCAAGGTCACTAAAAACAATTTGGACAGTTTCGCACCGAAGGGGTACAGGGACGTTATTGTTGGGCTCAGATTTCACTCATACAAAACCAGTGAAATTCGGCAATTATAGTTACCTGAGCCAACTAAAACAAACCCCCCGCAATGCACTGCTTAGGACGTCACATATTAAATCACTCATGACCTGGCCAGTGACATCATTGATGAGATCACGGATATCATACACAGAACCACTCACCCCCCACACAACTTCACACCCATACAACAGCTCACACACCCACTCACTCATCCATAGAGCCACTCTAATACACATTCACTCACTCACACATCCACTCACTGACCCATACAGTCAGTCACACAGCCACTCACTCACCTATACAGCTACTCACACACCCACTCTGTAACCCATACAGGTTCTCAGAGCCACTCACTCAAAACCACTCAAGCACCCTCTTGCGGACCCACATTTATACCCCTTCACAAATCTATACAAAACACACACAACCACTCACTCACCCACCCACTGATACAGCCATTCACACAACCACTCAGTTAACCAAATATCCATTCTAACAGCCAGCCACCCATGGATACAGACAATCACAAATGTTTGAACTATTTTCACTCCGTAGTACAGAAAGAATAGTAATTTTACTTATGAAGTAGCTTACTATATATATCTTTAAGTCTAAGTGTTTGGAAAACATTTTTTATCGATGGAGGATATCAGTAATGTCAGTAACCATATCATGAGTGATGTAATGTGGGCGATCATAAGCAGTGCATTGCGAGGCGCAAGTTGAAGTTGGCTCAGGTAACTATTTCTGCTGAATTTTACTGGGTTTGATGGAGTGAAATCGGAGCTCAACTATAACATACATGTAACCATTGCTTTTTTCCAGTGAATTGCAACTTTTTTTTAATGTCAATTTCTAACTATAACGTCCCTGTAAGCTTTAATTTTGTTGAGTGAAGTTCTACCTTAAAACATTTTTTTTATCCCAATTATAACCGGTCAGCTTTTTGGAGTGAGTGGGAGTGTGAATGGCTCTACGGGTCGGAGTGTTTTTGTGGGTGTGCGAATGTGTCACTGAATGGGTGCGTGAGAGGCTGTATTGGTGTGAGAGTGCCTGTATGGGTCTGTGAGTGGATATGTGAGGGGCTGTATGGGTCGGTGTGTGAATGGCTGTATGGGTCTGTGAGTGGGTCTGAAAGTGCCTGTGCGAGTCTGCAAGTGGGGCCGAAAAAGTGGGCGACCTCCTGCATTTGGGTATTTGAGTGGTGCTATGGATTTTTAATTGCATCTGCATACTCATGGAATATTAAAGGGCGAACCATTGACTCTGTTCTCACCAGGAGATGACAGGAAAGGAATCACTCAGTCACTACACATCAGATTGTTGCTCCAACAGATACACAATTAATTCACCTCTATTAAAGATTTCATATAGTTTTTTCAAAGTGGAATACGAGCGGAAACACATGTGCTATGCCAAGCTCAAAAAGTTACGATAATTTGTGCTTTACAGAAGTGGAGCTTCAACTGGGGCACCTGCTATGTTTGCATTTGAATGTGCTTCCCGTTGAGGTTTAATTTTTGTGAAAGGAGCATCTTGGACATAACGGAACCTCACTTTTTCAAGAAGAGTTACTGAAAAGGTCTACCCAACTGGTGTACTTTCTACTAGGTAATTAGCAAGTGCTACTTCTTTGGGTAAATGTCTAGTGCATATTCTACGCTACAACTGTGTAAAGGATCGACCACAAGGTAAGTTTTCCAGTGACCTGGAGTGCAAGTAACTTCAGCAGTGGGATTGCTCCTGCATCATTTTCATCCACAAATATATGATAACATAAATCCTAGTCAACCGAACACGAGGCGACGTCAAAGAGTAGAATCTCCACCAAACAGAGGTACTTCCTCTAATCTACATGGAGTAAGTGCTTCTTTGGTTGGGGGAGAGGTCCTCCTATTCCTATGCAGCAAGAATAGGCCACTAAATATTGGAGGTAAATGCGCTCGAGGAACCTTTTGGTAACTGCCCATCAACCTGGGAAAATGGCAGGAAGACCTTGGCTTACTACTGAGACAAAAGAGGGGGGGGGGGGAGAAGAGGTTTTTAAACGGGTGAGCTTGCAGCTGATTTGGGGCATTTACATACTCATAATTAAAAATGAGACCCATGTATAATGTGTGTGTGTATATATTTATATATTTTCATTCAACAACTTGATCCAGCAAGGGGAAAAAATGTGTCGCACACCCAGTCACAGTTGACAAATCTTCTTTAATTTGCAATTACAGGGCTAACAGCGTGTTAGATCTACGCGTTTCGGTGTCTCACCACCTTGCTCACGATCAACGGGTTGCCCCAGCCCGTGTACTTTTAAATGTTTTTTTCTTTCATTACAGTCACTTCCTGTCACTTGTTCATATAACAAGGATTGTGGTCCTTGTAGTTCCATAATATATAAACGACAAAAGTAGGAATGTTTCATCTGTTTTTTCTGTACCAATAAGACTATTTTATCTACTTTATATATATATGCTGTACTTCGTTCGATCAGCAATGTCTTTATTCGGCTTTCTCCGCCTTCCAATAGGCTTAGTCCATTATTGTCCTTTTTTATTTTGAGTTCTGTACCTTTGTTAGCCGATCATCAATTTTCAGAATATTTTCATACTCCATTATCTCATATGATTATTTATAAGTGTACATATAATTCCTCTGAGTAGTTTAATCCATTCGGATGCAGCGTTCTCAGGTTCAGTATGAATCTTGATTCTGTTTGCCTTAATTTTCTCTCCCTATCGCCACCGCGATCTCCTTTTGGAATTGTCTGGATGCCATAGAATTTCATTTTTTGCCAATCACCTTGATGGAATTGCTCCATGTGTTTGGCTTTAGCATTAGATCGATCTTTGTGTATTGTTGCCCTCATGTGTTATAGGATTCTGTTTTTTAGTTCCACTGTTGTGCTTCCCACATACAACATTGGGCATGGGCATTCCACTATATAGACTATGAATGGCGTTTTGCAAGTGATACATTGTCCAATCTCCCACTTCTTTTTGTTTGCCAATATTATTTCTTACATTGGTTTAGCAATTTGGCACATCTTACATCCGTGGCATTTTACGAATCCTTTGGTTTTCAACCAATCATCTTGTCTCTTTTTTTGGAAATGACTGTGAATCATATGATCTTTCAGATTTCTTGCACGTCTGTATGTTATTACTGGATGGTTTCCCATGATTTGTTTGACAGTATTGTCCAATTGTAGCAATTTCCAATTCCTTCTTAACATTTTTCAAATTTGGGCACTTTCCTGGGAGAAGTCCGTGATCATTCTGATGTTTCCTTTTTCTGTATCTTCATTTTGCTTTTTTCTCTTAAGACACTCATCACGTGTCTTGTTATTTGCTCTTACAAAGCTTTGTCTCACTACCTTTGCAGGATACTTTCTCTTCACAAATCTTTCCATCGTGTGTCGGCTGTTTTTCTCCCATTGTTCCCGTTCACTACAAATTTGACGGATCCTTAAAAATTCTCCGTATGGTATACTGTTTAGCAGTGATTTCTGGTGAAAACTGGTTGCTTCTAGGGTGGCATTGGTTGAGGTTTTCCTGTGGAGTGTAGTATGGACTTGATGATCCTTAATATAAATTTCAGTGTCCAGGAAGATGATTTTTTCCTTACTGATAGTATAGGTGAATTTTAAGTTCTTGGTGCTGGCATTCATTATTTTGAAATACTCCTGGAATTCGCCCTCTGTTGGTAAATGCGCTCAAGGAACCTTTTGGTAAACTGCCCATCAACCTGGGAAAATGGCAGGAAGACCTTGGCTTACTACTGAGACAAAAGAGGGGTGGGGGCGGGGTGGGGGGAGGTTTTTAAACGGGTGAGCTTGCAGCTGATTTGGGCATTTACATACTCATAATTAAAAATGAGACCCATGTATAATGTGTGTTATATATATATACACATATATATATATATATATATATATACATACATACATATATACACACACACATGCATACACACACACACTTATGTGTGTGTATATGTGTAATGTTTGTTTGGCTTGCTTATAACTTTAGCACCGTTTGATGGTTCATGAAATTTCCCCAAAACAGTCTCCTACTTTGCCTAATTGTGCATGGAAAGTTTTGAGGTGATCTGTGAAACTGGGGCAAAGAAAAAAAGGGGGTTTTGGCTCAAAAAAGTGCATTTCTCACTGAAGAAACAAGCATTGGCAATGCCAATAGGTCTCGCATTTGCGAGACTTAGCACTATTGGCGTTGTAAATGACAATGTCTCATTACCCATTGTGTTTTGGTTTTGGAGTGGGTATTTGTGGTATGGATTGGACTTGTGGGTTGGATTGGAATGGTTAGTTGTGGAATTGTGTGGAGGGGTGGATTTGTGTAGTAGAATGTGACAAGGTGGATAGATAGAGGTGAGTTTCACAGAATAGACGGGGATAAATAGTTTGTGCACGAAGTGGTGAAACAACTTCAGAGAGGAGCAGAAGAGTGTGTGGCAAATTACTTACAAGGTACAATTTGGTTAATAAAAATAAAAAGTTTAACTGCTTTCAAACCAGCTGTGCAAAATTCCGTTCCCCTTATCTTTGTACTTTTAATGGTTTATTTTCACCTTTTTGCCACTTGCGTATTGCAGTGGAGAACTGGGCCACAGGCTAAGCTGTTGTGACGTCAGTTTATGCATACATGTGAAATATACTCATGTGCACTTTAGTTACTGTTTATGCATCCTGGTTACTTCACCTTGTCTGCATGTAACGGATTTACAAAGCTTTGACTGATTGCAGCTAATAATTGCAGTAGTAAAACAGAGTATTCCCAGCTCCATCAATGGAATGGTTTTTGATCAGAAGAAATAACTTGTGCTTAACAAAATAACCCCAATGAAACTCCTATTCTGGGCGAGAGAGGAAGGCAAACACACATTGATTGTTCTACACAGTACCGACATATGTGACATGCGTGCTTTCCTGCATTCTATACTTGACGGTTTCTCATCTTTGTTATTACTCTGCTTTTCTTGAGTAAGTCGACAAGTGTTGATGATGTGCTGTATTATATTGTTTTTAGGTCTCGCGACCTATCTATGTGCGCAAGCGAATCGAGCGGAGCGAGAATTCAAGTGGCGAAAACATTGTCAAACTAAGGGCTTTCAGCCCCGCGGTTTTCATGAAGTTCACGTGCACGCGCATTCAGGGCCAGCCCAGCACATCAAAGGGCTTCTCCTCCCCTAATTATTCATGGCCGGCCGTACTCTCAGTTTCCCAAGCCCGCCCCTTCAGTTTCCCAAGCCCGCCCCCATCCTCCACGCATCTCCTTTCACCATGCCTGCCCTCTATACAGCCCAGCACATCAAAGGGCTTCTCCTCCCCTAATTATTCATGGCCGGCCGCAGGCCGGCCGTACTCTCAGTTTCCCTTGCCTTTCATGCAGTGAGAGGAAACAACCTCCCTCCGCCCCCCCCCCCCCCCCCCCCCCCCCCCAAGACCCACAGCTGGCCGTGTACAAGACGCCACCCTTTTCAGACATGCAATTTTGCACGGTGCCTTCCACCGCCTGCATTGTCGTCCTGACCCAAGTGATCTCCCATGTCTAGAAACCGCTATTCTTTTCCCTGGGCCACAGTTGAGAACAAACCTTGTGTCGGCCCCCTGACTTTTCTCCAGCGCCTTGAAAATTACTAAGTGCAGCGGAGAGAGCACTAGCGCCGCCAGTGACCATGAAGGATGCTTTTCCTGGACACCGGAATGAGCCATGGCAAACAGTCTGAGGAAGACTCACGCCGCACTGTAGAGGAGGTATCGGTTATTGAACCATGGACTGCTGAAAAGTGCCTGCAATTCTGACCGCAGCAGCATAGGCCCCTCCCCAGCTCTGAGCACTTAATCACTCGAACGGATGGTGGCCACTGAAGAAAGCAGCTTCATGAAAAGGAAAATAAAATCAGAACAGAATGCACTGAATTGAAAAAGATCAAACTACGCAACTACTTAAAAAGGAGGACGATCAAATGTAGGGTGCTAGTAAAATCCGAATCACAGCCTTAAACGTGACTTTTAGTCTGCTCTCCCAATGAATTTCCACTGTTTAACTTCGTCATGGGGGGTCGGGGGGGGGTGTTTAATATCGCCACATCAAAGGCATCAATCACCCTCCCACAGGCTTCCCCAGCGCTGCCCCGCCCCCTGCTTCACGGCCAGGCCATCTGTTCCCAGCAGCAGCATTTCTCCTGCGACAGGCCACATCAAAGGCTCTGTGCCACTTTCACCCACACAGCACCACTTTCAGACACGCAACGCCACTCACACCCACGCAAGCCCACTATCACCCACGCAACACCACACTCACCCACGCAACCCCACTCATCCACGCAACGCCACTCACCCACGCAACGCCACTCACCCACGCAACGCCACTCACCCACGCAACGCCACTCATCCACGCAACGCCACTCACATGCAACGCCACTCACCCACGCAACGCCACTCACTCACGCAAAGCCACTCACTCACGCAAAGCCACTCACTCACGCAAAGCCACTCACACCCACACAGTGCCACTTTCAGACACGCAACACCACTCACACCCACGCAAGCCCACTATCACCCACGCAACGCCACTCACACCCACGCAGTGCCACTTTCAGACACGCAACACCACTCACACCCACGCAAGCCCACTATCACCCACGCAACGCCACTCACACCCACGCAGTGCCACTTTCACCCACACTGTGCAGTGCACAATAGGTCTCGCAGTAGGAAAGTTGGAGCTATTGCTTTTGTAAATGACAAAGCCCTTTATGTTTTTAAAATGAAAACAAAAATAAAAGGCATTGTTATTTGCAATTGTAATAGCTCAAACTTTCCTACTGCGAGACCTATTGCCAACGCCAGTGCTTGTTTATTTAACCAATTAAAGATGTTACGACAATGCTGATAATACAAGTTTGACAACTATTACATTAGTTATGACTTATTATCATCCCTTAAGCTATAATCGCTCCAGTAAAAGCATGAAAAGTCCAGTAATGAGCAAGCCAGTTGCTTCGGTTGTCAAGCTTAACTAACAAAACGGAGCATTGAAGGCTTCAGGTGCAAAGCACGCTTACAGAACAATCAGCAGCCTTGCAGTGTGTGTAAGCGCTCGTGTGAGCAAAGTAGCATGACGCTATGTTCGGGTCAGTGCATGCAACTGTCTGAGATGCTGCTAGTGGGTGATGAGGAATGTTCTATTGCTTTCCCCCCCCCCAAACATTGAGATTTTTGCATTCTCAGAGGAATGAGTTGTCCCTTACATTAGAGAGTTCTTATTGTGTGCATGTTTCACCCTTTTTTCCTCCAAGGAAAACAAAGATGCATATAGAACCTGGGTTAAACTAACCAGAATAAAAAGGAAATGGATGTTTATTACATTCTGTGATGTCAATAAGTGCATATGCATGCACAGAGTAGCCTCTGCAGATTGGGTGAGGGGTGGGGTTGAGTGTAGGTATACTTTCGTATCCATAATCCGTGTATATGCATGTATTGTACTTTGCTTGAACGAATGCTGTGGGGAAGCACTGTGCCTACTGGGGCAATGCATCTATGCCAAGGGATTGTCAGGTTGCCCCATGGATGAGTTTGTGATATCACAGCCATAGGACCACAACATTGTCCGCTACGTAGTGTTTGGCAAATGTGTGAGCAGCAATAAAGGTACTGCTGCTGGTCATGCTAGAGACGCGTGTATGAGAAGGAACCCATAATCTGTAGTGATGCAAGTCTACACCTGGGGACTGCAGCCCTCCGCTGCAAAGGGACATAGGAGAGACCATGTACAGGTTTACAAACAGCGAGGAAGTACTGGTTGTGTGCAGATCTATAGACTTTGAGGAAGTACTGAAAAGAAGTACTGTGGAGGCCATGTGGCCTTACATACTGCTTGCCTTTCAAGGGTACTTGACTTACTATTGCCAAGCAGCCAACGTACTTTTGATATGTGAGATTTTGCTTCAGATGGTGATCAGCAGTTACCGATAACACCGCAGTACAATTCTGTTGTGTGTCAGGTAGTGTGTATGGGTACACTGACCCACACATGGGGCGTACTTTGGTAGCGCTGTCCACGCCAACATGCTCCTTGGTGCAGCGCAGACACCAGCACACCAGACACGACAGTGAAGCACTGTGAATGGTCAACGCCACTCACCAGCCTCTGGAATTCACCCCAGAGTTCATGCACGTTTGACGCCTCCAAGCGATGTACACAGGTGCCACTGCCACACAATTCAATGGTAGCCACCCCATCGACCCTAAAAGATGGGAAGACAGGAGCCAGCCCCGGACGGCACTCAACATGTGACCCCTAAGAACTTCTGCATTCATTTCCGGAATGGGGGGGTAGTGGGTTGAAACTACTGTGTTGGAATGTCAATGGGTTGGAGGATAGGATAAGGCGGGGAGTAGTTTTGCAACTGCTGAGACGCCTCTCCCCTGATGTTGTGTTGTTGCAGGAGACGCACTTGATTGGAAACACTGGTCACGCCATGAATCGGCGAGGATATCGTCTTGCTGTACACTCTGGGTTCACTACTGGTTCTAGGAGTGCGGGCATCTTAGTCAAGAACTCTCTCCCCTTGGAAATAGTCAACATGATCCTTGATGACAGGGGGCGCTACGCTGCTCTCACAGGGAGGTGGGAGGGGAGGACTGTCACGCTGATTTCTGTATATGTCCCACCTGGTCTACAGACCTCGACTTTTGCTGATCTTGGGCGTGTGGTACTAGAGCTTCCAGATGGTATCCTGGTGATGGGCGGAGATTTCAACTCTGTTGTCTCCGGTAGTGTAGATCGCTACCTCCCAGAGACCTCCCTAGGTCACAGTCTTGGTTAAGTGGGTTTTTGGAGACACTGGGTTTGGTAGATTGTTGGAGATTGATGCATCCAGGACAGGTACAATACATCTTCCACTCTGGGGCCCACGGTAGTCTCTCTAGACTTGACTATGTTTTGATGCCGGCGGTGCAGGCCTCCTCTGTCAGGGAGATTAGGTATCTGGCCCGGGGTATATCAGATCACTGTGGCTCCAGATCGGCACTAGTATGGATGTCGAGGGACGGGTTGCCCCGATCAATCCCTGGTATCTTCGCAACCCCAAAACTCGTGCTGAGTTGATTAAGTCCCTGGATCAGTACTTTGCTGAGAACGAGGGGTCTGTGTCCTCTTCTGTGTCACTGTGGGAGGCATTTAAGACGGTCATCCGAGGACAGGCATTATTGTTAATTGCTGGTGCCAAGAAAAGTAACAAGCATTTGCAATGCAATAGGTCTCGCATTCGGAAAGTTTGAGCTATTGGTATTGTAAATGAAAATTTTTGTATTTATGTGTTGGTTTTGAAAATAGTGAAATTAATAGGCGACGAGTGATGTGGTGGTGGCGACGAGGGATGCGGTGGTGGCGACGAGGGATGCGGTGGTGGCGACGAGGGATGCGGTGGTGGCGACGAGGGATGCGGTGGTGGCGACGAGGGATGCTGTGGTAGCGCATAGTGATGTTGTGGTGCCCCCGAGTGATGCTATGGTGGTGCTGAGTGATGCTATGGTGGTGCGATAGAGTGAGGTGTGATGTGGTGTGGTGTCAGGCCTGAGCATGATGTGCTTAGCTGTGTGTGATGTGGTGTCAGGCCTGAGCGTGATGTGCTCTGCTGTGTGTGATGTGGTGTCAGGCCTGAGCGTGTTGTGCTATGCTGTGTGTGATGTGGTGTCAGGCCTGAACGTGGTGTGCTCTGATGTGTTTGATGTGGTGTCAGACCTGAGCGTGATGTGCTCTGCTGTGTGTGATGGGGTGTCAGGCATAAGCGTGATGTGCTCTGCTGTGTGTGATGGGGTGTCAGGCATGAGCGTGATGTGCTCTGCTGTGTGTGATGGGGTGTCAGGCATGAGCAGGATGTGATCTGCTGTGTGTGGTGTCAGGCAAGAGCATGATGTGCTCTGCTGTGTGTGATCGGGTGTCAGGCATGAGCGTGATGTGCTCTGCTGTGTGTGATGGGGTGTCAGGCATGAGCAGGATGTGATCTGCTGTGTGTGGTGTGGTGTCAGGCCTGAGCGCGATGTGGTGTCAGGCATGAGCATGATGTGCCCTGCTGTGTGTGACATTGTGTAAGGCCTGAGCGTGATGTGCTCTGTGATGTGGTGTCAGGCCGGAGAGTGGTGGGCTCTGCTGTGTGTGATGTGGTGTAAGGCATGAGCATGGTGTGCTCTGCTGTGCGTGATGTGGTATCAGGCATGAGAGAGATGTGCTCTGCTGTGTGTAATATGGTGTCAGGCATGAGTGTGATGTGCTCTGCTGTCGGACCGGAGTATGATGTGCTCTGCTGTGTGCGATGTACATTCAAAATAAAGTTGATCCGTTACTTCTTTCAAATGAATTGCCAGCAGGCCCGTTCATATCTTGTTTTTTTTATTGTGAAGGGTTCCTTCAAAATACCAGTTTATTTGAGAAAGCCTTCTTTACAAGAGTTTCCTCTTCATTTGTCCTCCGTTATTGGTTTCCCTTCCTTATTTTTTTTTTTACGAGTCTGATTTACAAAAGTACTTAGACACCTCAGTAATACAGACTGACATGATTTGCGAGTGCAAACTCATAAAAGTAATAAAAAAATGTGGATTTGCACTCGTAGTGGATGTAAAAACATTTAGAACTGCTGTAAGACCGAACTCCAAAGCAAAATGCGCTAATGCTAACTATTGTCCACAGATAGTAAAAGTGCAATAATAATTCGAATTATTACTTGTACAGACAGCATGTTTTATCCCCTTCACTAGCTTCTTTGATGCCACGTGGCCGAAGAACACATAAAAAGAATTTGTAATCAGAAGCCAGAGCTGGCAACCCACATGGTGAGATGATCAAAATGGTATTGTTAGTTTGTGGTAGCAATCAAGTATTACTTCCGGGGCAGAAAGTGGACTCATGGCTAAAGTTGCCGACTTTGGAGCTGGGGAACCAGGATCGAGCCTCGGCTGAGCATCCCGGGATTCAGGGCAAATCACTTAATATCCCCGTGCCTATCTCCTTGTGTAACTGGTGCTCACATAGAGCGCTCCGATACCTTCGGGTCGAGTTTGCCCCATATAAATCTGCACAAATAAAAAGAATTAGCTTGTGCTTGCGCACACGTTAGTGCTGGCGGACGAGTCTTTCTGGTGACTGCTTTGCTTTCTGACAGAACACATTAGAAGCAACCCGAGCCGCTCTGTGACTCGCACGTACCTCGGGAGAGACGGAACCTTATGTAGAAGAACATCTACACCATAACGGCAATCTGTTCTTTCAGTTTCGCATATGAAACCGTTATATTTAGTTTGCACAAATCACTGGTTTAGAGGCCGTGAATTGAACTAGTCTTCCCTTGATGATTGCACACAACATGCAGATGTAACTCTTCTGCTTACATTACGTTAACTACAGATGTAGCAGTGAGAAGGAAGTGAAAGAAAAGGAAGAGCAGCTCAATCCTAATTAAGGAAGTAATCATGGTAAAGTTAATTGATTAATCCTAATAGGGAGATTCATTTGTGGAGGTGGGATACACCTGGTCACGAGTCACACTGTGCAAACATATGTGCCGTTTGAATTATTTATTAAGGATCACATTTAAAACAAGTTGTTTGAAGAAATCAGGCATCCTTGCCCGTGACATGGGCGGGGCCTGTGACGCGGCCGGAAGAGGCGGGTTTTGCTCGTTGATGCGGGGCTCCCATCATGGAGGGAGAGCCCCGCGGTAGCGTGAAGATCCAGTGAAGTGCCCCGCGTGTGGAGATGCACCGGAGAAAAGGAGCGCAGCGAGGCGATGCGACAAAAGAGCACGGTGAGTTGAGGGGGGGGCGGGGATATGTGTGTGTGTGTACACGCGTGTGTGTGCGCGCGTGAGCCCCGTGAGTGGTGGGGGAGGGGGGTGCGTGTGTGTGTGTGTGTGTGGGCCTGCCTGTGTGTATGCCTGGGGGAAAAGGGGGTGAGTGTGTGCGCGTGGGAATGTGTGTGCGCATGCGTGACTTTGCCTGTGTGTTATTGCGAGAGCATGTGAATGGCAGGCAGGGGATGTGCACGGTGACGTACGTGCCCTCGAGGAGGAATCTGAGACAGCAGAGGCGTGAGCCCGAACGCAGTCTCAGATTCCCCCAAAACCGCAGACAATAGGTCCTTCGCCGACGCTCGACCTAAAAATGAGGAGGTGGTCAGTTTAGAGACTGAAATAACTGAGCTAGAAAGGGATTTAGAACTAGGTGTGGCTCGTAACAAGCTTCATGCCCTTAGCCTAAAACAACTGGATTATAGGGCCCTGGTGACAGGTGCCGCTAAAGTCATGAGTAGAGAGCAGCAGGGCAGACTGTATGATGTGGGAGATAAGGCTGAGACACTGATTGCTTGGCTGGATAAAATTGAGAGGGCGAGTCGTGTTCCTGTGATTGAGAAACTTGGAGTGTGTGTGACTGACCCGACTGAGATTGTTGAGTGTTTCGCGGAACATTTCCAAAATGTGTATTCCCCAGTCTCCGATAGACCGGAGGAAGACTCCCACCTGTTGCTGCGTGACATTGCATTGCCTCGCCTGTCTGATTCAGATGGGGACCTAATGGACGCTGCATTCTCAGCTGACGAGGTGGCCCTCGCTATTCGCTCTGTGCGCTCGGGCAAAGCTAAGGGCCCTAATGGTATTCCCATCGAACTCTACAAGTTGCGTCCTGACAAAATGGCGCCGCATCTCCGTGATATGTTCCTAGAGTCGCGAGACATCGGCTCCCTTCCTCGTGATCAGCGTCTTGCTACCATCGTGGTGATTCACAAGGAGGGGAAACCACGGGATCGTTGTGTGTCCTACAGGCCCATTTCGCTCTTAAACGCCGAACCAAAGATTCTCGCTAAGGTGCTGGAAAACCACTTGATAAAAGTAATTAGTGACATGATTCAACCGGATCAGTTCGGTTTCATCCTACCCGCAATACAGCACTTAACCTGAGGCGCTTGCACGGTGTTCTCGCGAGGGCGGCGTCGCTGCGTGAGCCGGCCAGTCTGGCTTCCTTGGACGCTACGATGGCCTTTGACACTGGAGTGGCCGTACCTCTGGGCCGCTCTTGCGAAATTTGGTTTCGGTCCTGGTTTCATTGGCTGGGAGAAACTTTTGTATGAGGAGCCATTGGCGCAGGTGGTAGTGAATGGTCGAGTGTCTAAGCCTTTTGTTCTTGGGAGGGGTACGCGGCAGGCCTGTCCGTTGTCCCCACTTCTTTTTGCCCTTGCCCTAGAGCCTCTGGCTGCCTGGCTGCAATGGGAGCCTTCGATGAAGGGTATTCAGTGGACCCCGGAATTCGAGGATCACAAATCGCTCTATGCCGACGACATTTTGTTGTACCTCACTTACCCTCGTAAGTCGTTGAATGTATTGTTTGATGTTCTCACCTCGTTTGGAAGGAACTCCGGCCTTGTGATCAATTAGACCAAGTCCTGTGTGCATGTGCTTTCGGGTGATAAACCCCTCCCCCCCCTTTTACCGCGCGGATGTCCCATCCAGGTGACGCAGACGGGATTTAAGTACTTGGGGATTTTCATAACTTTAGATCCTGTGGCTCGTTACGATCGTAATCTGCTCCCTCCTCTTCAGAGGTTAAAATCTGACGTTGCGGGCTGGCTCAGGCTACCGCTTTCACCACTTGGGCGCGCAGCTCTTTTTAAAATGATGTCCTTACCGCGATTTCTATACGCTCTCTAGAATACGTTTGATGTTGTTCCGGCGAGTTATTTTCGGGAGGTGGAGAGTCTGCAGAGACTATTGATCTGGGATGGATGCTCGCGTATTGCCCTCGCCAAGCTCACACTTCCCTGGTATGACGGAGGTATAGCACTTCCGAATATCAGGCGATATTATTGGGCCTCTCAAAAGGGATCGATTAACCATGGAATGTATGGACCAGCCTCTAACCCTACATTCGAGATGGATAAGTACTTGTTACCGGGTGGGGACTATAACAGGGCCCTTTATTCCAAAGCAGCGGGAAGGGAACTCTCGGGACCCACCAAGATAGCGGTACGAGTGTGGCATGATGCGAATGCGGCAACGGGATGGAGGGATCGACTGACCCGTGCGACTCCGCTTCACGGGTATGAAAGACTGGGTTGCCTGTGGAAGACGAAAGGATTTGAAAAGTGGGATATGATTTGTATTAGTAGGGTGAGTGATCTGTGGGTCAGGGGTAAAATCAAGACCTTCGAGGCACTGAAGGTAGAGTATGAGCTGAGTGATAGGGAATTCTTCTGTTATGCACAGATAACCCACGCATTGAGTTCAGTTTTTCCTGAGGGTATTGACATCCCCGAATCCTCCCCACTAGAAGATCGGGTGCTTGACGGTTACGTGCCCGACAGCACTATTACTTTGATATATAAGAAATTGATTAATAATCGAACGGATCTGTTGGTGCGGCTCAGGGAGGTTTGGACCAGCGACGGTTTAGAGTTGGATGACGAGGACTGGCAGTCGGCACTATCCTAGCCTACGGAGGTTGCGATTCCAGCCCGCCTCCGACTCATTCAACTTAAAATCCTACATCGGATATATGTCACTGGCCCGCGCTTAATTCATATGGGTTATTCAGTGGATGGGTTATGCAAGTGTGGTTGTGGACTGGTTGGAACCTTCCTCCATATAATTTGGGAGTGTCCGGGGTGGTGGTGTTCTGGAATCGTGTACATGCTGTGATGGAAAGAGTCACGGGGGTGGCATTATTGCCCAAAGCTCGGCGTTGCCTGTTGAATGTCTGGGAACAAAATTACTATGATGTGGCACAGACCCAGTGGGCGACCCTTAGGAATATGATAGCTAAGAGACATTGTGCAGTTGTGGGGCTCCCAGCGGCCGCCCATGGTTTTGGCATGGAAGGAGAGCATGGACTGGTGTATGTTCAGGGAGAAGACTGTATGTGGCACGGGGTAGACCCAGGAAATGGAATGAAATTTGGAGCCAGTGGAACTCCTACCGTGGAAATGTATGCACGCCTCCATTCGTGGAGACCCCAGCGGTCGCACTACAAAATGTCTGCAGGGGAATGAACTTCCCTACTCTACAGACTTACCTCCATTAAACTTTACTTGGAGTAAACTGTGGGGATTGAGAATGGACAAACAACTAGGTGCAATTCTCCCCCTCTCACGCAAAACAGCAGATAGTTCATCCAGGGACCCCCGGCACAAACCGGAGACATAATGTAAAGACCTGTACAAGAGTCCAGGTGAAGACTTTCCAGTCCTCTAAGTCTTTTTTCCCCATCTGCTGGAGGCAGATTTGAAAACTAGGCCTATCAACAATTCAGGTCCCTTTTCCTTAGACTGAGTGTGCAGTTATTTGCTTGCGATTTTTTTTATGTGACATGAAGTATGACCCTCCAAGAGGTTTTTTCTGCTCGGCAGCGCTTAAGTGCTGTTTATCAAGATGGGCCACTCTCTCTTATCTAGCAGAACTTGTCTCTCACTTGCACGTCGTTAGAATGGCACAATTCTGCTCTTTCAAGTTTATGAAATTCAGTTTTGTTGCTGGATATTTTGTGAACTCACCTTTAGGACGAGGACCTTCCTGTGTCCTTTCTCTACTGGGAAAACCCACACTGGGCTTTTCAAGCAACAAGGCTGGTCATAGAGGTAGAGTAGTAGCAAGGATAGCATGGTACTCACCCACTGAACTTAACCTAAGGAGGTGTACGCTTCAAAGTTTAATTGGATTACATTGCTGTAAAAATGCTCTAGTTAATCATGCAGATCAGCACTATAAACTAAAATTTGACTTGTGCCAAAGTGGATTGTAATTTTTTAGTTTTTTAAACTGATCTATATAGCTAGAATATTTAAGACAATTGAATGGTTTAAAGACCAACAATCTGCTCTAACATTCGAATGTTCGTCCTTTTCACTCTAGAACATTTTACGTTTAGGGAGTAAAATGATGTAATAATTTAGCGATTCCCGAGGTGGAAGTCGAAAATCTTTCTAAAGCATTCGGACACACTTAGCGCTTGCTTTTAAAAACTGCACCTTATTGGGTTTCGGTATCTGGGTATTTATATCACGCTCGATCAGAGGTTGCGTTATGAGAATAACCTGGCTGCTCCGTTGAGTAGGTGTAGGGCGGACGTGGAGCGCTGGAGGTCCCTCCCTCTCTCTTTGCTCAGGAGGCCCGTTTTGTTCAAGATGATGGCGCTCCCTCGGTTCTTGTATGTATTACAAAACTCGATGGACCCGGTGCCAGGAGCCTACTTCAAGGAGATAGAGGCCCTCCAGAGGCAGCTCCTCTGGGGTGGTAGTGCGCGTATTGCTTACAGCAAGTTCACCCTCCCTTGGTACGATGGTGGGATTGGGCTTCCGGATATTCGCAAGTACTACTAGGCCTCTCAGTTGGCGGCAGTAAACAATATAGTCTATGGGATTCCAGGGGACCCGGGTTACGCTATGGACCGTGGTCAAGCCCCCGGAGGGATGATTGATAGAGCTTTATAATCTAGACCTGGCAAGTTCCACCTGACTGGTCCAAATGCACATGTGATACGGGTGTGGCACGCGGCTAATAAATGTTTAGGATGGGAGGGTACACTTACATTGGCCACCCCTCTGTTCAATTCTGAGAAGTTGGGTTGTATGTGGAAGACCAAGGGCTTCGATAAGTGGGACCTCATTGGCATTTCTAGGATTAAGGATGTCTGGGGGGAAAGGAGCTGTTCACACGTTTCAGTCCCTGGTAAAACAATATAACTTGCATCACAACGAATATTTCCGCTATCTACAGGTGAGGCATGCCCGGACTACGCTTGTCCCAAGGGTTCTCCCGGAGGCATCCCCTCTGGAAGACCGGGTTCTAGACGGGCATATGCCAGAGAAGACAATATTGTTGATCTATCGTAAACTGGTAAATTATTCCAAAGACCCACTGCTGAAGATTCGAGCTTTGTGGTGTGCAGATGGGCTAGAGTTGGACGAGGAGGACTAGACTGAGGCAGTGGCATCTCCCAAGGTAGTTGCTATTCAGATGCGGCTCAGATTGGTGCAGCTGAAGATCCTGCATAGATCTTACATTATAGGACCACGCCAGGTACGAATGGGGCGAGCTGAGAGTGGTGCCTGTAGGCGGGAGTGTGGTGAGTAAGGCACCCTGATGCATACACTGTGGCATTGTGATATGGTACAGACATACTGGGCCGGAATACATGCTGAGTTGGGGGAAGTGTTGGGAGTGGAGGTGAAGCCAGAGGCTCGGAGATGTCTGTTGAACGTGTGGGAACCATTTGATTTGAGTGTCTACCAAAAACAGTGGGTTACGTTGACGTATATGGTGGCTAAACGCAATATAGCACAACTCTGGGAAGCTAGCCAGCCGCTCCGGGTCACCAAGTGGGCGGAAGACCTTGATTGGTGTAGGTTTAGGGAAAAGTTAGTATATGTGGCCCGGGGTGCCCGCGGAAATGGAATAAGATTTGGAGAGCGTGGAATAGTCTCCGAGGTGACATTTGTGATCCGCCTGCGTCAGGCCTAGATACAACACTGCAAGAATCAGATAGACCCTAACAATCAACTGTGGAATGTTTCATTCTGTATGGTATTGTAACCTGTGCATTTGCATTGCTGACGTTTACCTGAGAGTTATTTTATGTAATTGTTTTATTGTTTAATAAAAAGATTTATAATAAAAACTGCACCTTATGCTATTTTCTAATTGCGCCTTGTGTGTCACGCTCTTACCCTCTCAGCGGATTAGGCGCTGACCGGGAAAAGACGCAGAATCTCTCAGAGCCGCCATCTTGGGGGAACCACTGTTTGCGGGGCAATTGTTTTTCGCCTTGATACTATAAATATAGCACTAATGCGCATGCGCCCACACTTGGCGATTCCTGAGGCGGAAGCCGGGAATCTTTCTAAAGCATTCAAAAACACATCTCGCTTTTAAAAACTGCACCTCGAAACTTTTTTTTTTTTTTTTTTTTTTTTTTTTTAATTGTACCTTGTGTATCATGCGCTTACCCTCTCAGCCGAGTAGGCGCTGACCGGGGACCAGGGAAAGACGCAGAATCTTTCTCGGAGCCGCCATCTTGGGGGAACCACTGCTTGAGGGGCAGTTGTTTTTCGGCCGGATACTATAAACAACAGCGCCGTTGCGCACGCGCAACAGGCGCTCCGAATACACACCAAAAGGTAAGCCCATCCGCACCCGATAGAGCTTAGAGGCAGGAAACACTGCCCAAATTAGGAACGCCGCCCTGACTACAGCTTGAATAACCTATTCCGGAACGACCCTACGTGATATTGGAATGAGAGGATTAACAAACCACTCTCCCAATATATGCTGCCCTACTAGGTTTCCTATAGCCCTCGAAGGTCCGGAGGTTTGTAGAACCGGTCTCTTCCAGAGCACTCCAGCCCCTACATGCCCCCATGACCTATTAATCAAACCTGGCCAAATTTCTAACAGCCCCAAGTACATTCTGTGTAACATACGACCTCTAGCTAAACACTAGATTGAGATATGGGATAGGATTTCCTCCCACTCCCCAGTGCTTTGTTTTGTTACTAAAAACCTGGCTAACACCAACTAACCATCCCTCCATTAACCTGGCCATCCCAGAGGGTTATAAATGTATCCACCTAGATAGCAATGCCTCCCCCAGTTTTGCCCATTCTATCACCTTTAAAAACCATCTAAAGGTGCAATGGTTGTCCACCTTAGGCAATGACAGCTTGGAATCGGGGATCTTTAAAATCACCATCTCCCCTCCGGATGCCTGGAACAGAGCATTCATCTATTGAACTCCAGGACCGAGAGCAAATTTTGTCAACTATCTGATTGAACTTATTGCCATGCAGGTCCTGGCTTCCGGTAAGTTTATCCTGCTGGGTGACTTCAATTTTCACGGGGAAAACCTTGCCAACCCAGAGGTAAATAAGCTCATCTTCAGTCTTAATCTTTTCGGTCTCTCCCAAAGGGTTCCTGGTCCTACTCACCGGGCTGAGCACGCCCTGGACCTACTTTTCACCAACATGGAGCACCATAGCAGCTATTCTCCATATCCCTTAACGTGGACTGACAATTTTATGGTCATGTTTATTTATCAACCATCATCCGTACTTATTTCTTCGGGACATTTGGAATGGAAGAAGGAACTACGCAGGCCTTGGCATAAACTTACGCTGGAATCCTTTAAGGAGGTATCTCCCCCCTACACCCCTACACAAGGGAATAGGATTCCAACAACTAATGTCTCTGGCTTACTGGAAAGTTTTAACTCCAAATTAGTGGCAGCACTAGATTTAGTTATCCCTCAAACAAATCAGAGCCCAGCCCAGCGGCGGAAATCTGCCCCCTTGTACACAGGCGAGCTGAAAACTGACAAATCCAATTGTAAGACGCTAGCGAACGATGGAGAAGTACTAAAAACTCATCGGCCGGACAAGCCTATAAATCAGCTCTATCTAGATACCATCAGAACATAAACAAGCATTCGCATTGCAATAGGTCTCGCTTTAGGAATGTTTGAGCTATTGTAAATAACACATTTTTTATTTATGTGTAGGTTTTTAAAACAGCGAAATGAATAGGTTTGTCATTTACAATGCCAATAGTTTTAACTTTCGCAAATGTGACACCTATAGCATTTGCAATGCAATGTGTTGTATTTATGTGACTTAGATGTATTGAGATTACAAATAACAAAGGGTAATTTTTTAAAATTATTAATATTTAAATACAAGTTATTGTAATGGCAATAGCTTTAACTTTTGTAAATAACTTTTGTGAAGATTATGTTCAGTATATTTTAATGTGTTCGAAAATCCAAGAACAGAAGTAAAATATGAACATCTTTTTGTGACATTTGTAATAAAGCTTGAATCATTGACAGAACATATTTGAACCAGTGGTGATGTGATAAAGTGAGGGCGATAGATAGAGGGAGGGTGATGGGGATGAGAAGGTAATCAATCATATCTGAAGAAATGTTTTTTTGCTACTTAGAACATAAAAAAAGTTTTGCACAATCGAATATTCGAGATCTTCTGGGCCCAATTATGTACATCTATCCACGTGTGGTTTGATTTTTTAGGTTTACAAAGGACCTTTTAGTACAATTCACATTAACTGCACGCTTTCAAATAAAAAAATCATACAATCTAACAGAACTTAACAAACATATTGAAGAATAATTAGGCAAAAACATCCCACTCAAAGGTGTAAGCAAGCAGATCAATGAATCATGAAATGCAGCTCAGGAGACAAACCCCAAGATTAGAAAATCTGTTTGCTGCATACGCAGATGACCCGATATTTCACTAAAGGGGCTCTCTCTATGTGGCAGGCACCACCAAAATGATAGCCAAGGTAACAAGTTAATTGCCGCAGAATGGGGACTAACGGAGGGGCCATTTTTTAACAAGCAGAATTCTGCACAGTATTTTATTTTTCGTGGGGTTTAATGGTAGTAGGAAAGTGTAACTGATGTCATGGGGTGAGTCGGTTATCTGGCAGGACTAGATAAGAAACTAAAGAAAGCTGGTTGGTGGGTAAGCATTATATTCTTCCCCTGTGATGATAGGAGTGGGCTGCATTGAATAAAAATACATAAACCAACACTAACACACAGTGAGAAGAAATGACGGTGACGGGTGGGGAGGCTGTATGAAAGCGGGCTCATGTAGAAAATAAGAAAGGCATGCAGCCCCTCCCAGTTACCCCTCAAGCCCTCTGAAGCCCCCTCCATGCCTAGGAAGTGGGAGTATGAGGGGCAAAAATGCCTCATGCTTTCTGGTAAAGTAGATTTAAAAGTAAAAGGAACAGGGCAACTTGGGGTAGGTGGGGATAATAAAACAAAGCGCAGCGGGGAAACAAAGGTTCGAGTCCCACCATGGGCTCGACATCCTGTGAATCTGTGCAAATCACTCCATCTCCCTGTGCCTAAAAATAGCACAACCTTGTTTACAATGGACTGGTGTTTAAAGTAATATACACCGGTCCAACACCTTAGACAACATGCTGGCTTTATGTAATGAGGCTACTCTGCGCAGTAAAACCTCCCGCCCTTCCGAATGCACAGCCAATGGTAGATTAAGAAAATGAAAAGCAAGATGCCTAATAAAAGGGCCGCACTAAACATCGCCGCTGCGAGGAGAATCCACTGTTACACGCTGGCTTCTACTTAGAACATTGCATTCCTCCTACGTCCCTTTAACGTTTCACAGCCTCCCCTGGGGCGGGCCTTCCACCTTCTGCGGGAAGCCCGCGCCCACAGATTGGCTGGCCCTGAGGAGCAGTGGTGACATGGGGCTCCCATGCCTGAGGGAGAGCCCTGCAGCGGCTGCACGCGTAAGGAGGACCAGAAGTGGCGGCTGAGGCCGCCGATGCAAGTGCGGGGCTCCCATGAGTAAGGAAAGCCCCGCGTGTGTCAGGTGATGCGGCTGAGATGACACCAGGGGAGTCATGAGCGTGACTGAGCCTGTAGCAGCGCAGCGACAAAAGAGCCTGGTGAGTGGGGCTTAGTTGTGGGGGAGAGGGGTGCATGTGTATGCACGTGCGCTGTCTTGCAGGAGGCCGACTTGCCTCAGAAGCGGGACAGGAGATGTGTACGTGAGTGTACACCTGCTGAAATTGTCGAAAGCTCTGCGCATGCCCATCTCCTTTCCCACTTCCGAGGCAATTCCCGAACAATAGAGCTCGCTGGCGGCAGCAGTGCATTGAACTGCTTACGCTCGACCTAACAAGGCTAGACAAACCTATATTCTGAATCAAATCGATCAGTCCAATAACTCTTCCAAAGTTTTATTCAACGTAGTTAAAGATTTTGTGTCACCTCAAGCCTGCAAACAAGCACAAGTTAAGTCTCAGGAACTCTGCGATTCAGTATTTACAACAAGGGGTGGTGAGGGACAGAGTCTCTGAATTAAGCAGAAAGCTCTCACCCAGTCAAGAGATCAGGGCTAGATCCAACACCGTTTTTTAGCTCACTGCACCATCCCAGTTTCAGAACCTGGCTGTATGCAAATTAGTCTGTTCCTGTCCCAGTGCATGATGGGAACAGGGCAAACCAAACTACAAAAGCCAATTCTTACACTGGGAAGGAAACAAGCTCCCGGGGACCGGTTTCTGGCATTACAGCCGTCTTCGGCCCGGTTTGCTTGAATCCTTATGGTGCAATGAGCAAGGGTCTCACATCTGAGAATACCCTTCCACGCTTAGGGTGGACAAAAATATTTACAACAAGGGGTGGTGAGGGACAGAGTCTCTGAATTAAGCAGAAAGCTCTCACCCAGTCAAGAGATCAGGGCTAGATCCAACACCGTTTTTTAGCTCACTGCACCATCCCAGTTTCAGAACCTGGCTGTATGCAAATTAGTCTGTTCCTGTCCCAGTGCATGATGGGAACAGGGCAAACCAAACTACAAAAGCCAATTCTTACACTGGGAAGGAAACAAGCTCCCGGCTTGTAGCCAGGTTCTGAGCTGGGATGGTGCAGTGAGCTAAAAAACGGTGATGGATCAAGCCCTGATCTGTTGACTGGGTACGAGTGTTCTGCTTAATTCAGATACTCTGTCCATCACCACCCCCTTTTCTGAATCGTTTTGTCCACCATAAGCGTGGAAGGGTATGCTCAGACATGAGTCCCTTGCTCATTGCACCATCAGGATTCAAGCAAGCCGGGCCGAAGACGGCTGTAATGCCAGAAACCGGTCCCCGGAAGCTTGTTTCCTTCCAGTAAAAGAATTGGCTTGGTAGTTTGGTCTGCCCTGTTCCCATGATGCACTGGGCCAGGGACAGACTAATTTGCATGTAGCCAGGTTCTGAGCTGGGATGGTGCAGTGAGCTAAAAAACGGTGATGGATCAAGCCCTGATCTGTTGACTGGGTACGAGTGTTCTGCTTAATTCAGATACTCTGTCCATCACCACCCCCTTTTCTGAATCTGCGATTCAGTAGCAAGTTATTTTCATGAAATAATGTCACTGATCTATTTGAACGTTTTTACCAACGAACCTCAGAACCCAGCACCAATCACTGGATCAGATGAGTTGGAAACATCATCTGCATGTTTTCGTGACTAGTTAAGCTTGACGAGATTGCTAATTTACGATCGTCTGCAAAATCGGGCTCGCCAGGCTACCCGTGTCCACCTAAAACTATGGCCCTTCTCTCTTGTAGCTGTGCGCCGGAAATTCTTAACATTTTTAACTGTTCAGTTCAATCAGTCATAATCCCTTCCGTTTGGAATGAAGCCTATGTACGTCCCATCTTGAAAAAAATCTACTGCCGACCCCCAGGTACTCAGCAATTACAGACCTATATCTCTGCTACCTTTGCTGGGCAAGCAACTGGAAACTATAATGAATAGGCAATTAAGTTCCTACCTAGAATCTAATAAGATCTTAGATCCCTCACAATCTGGTTTTCACCTAGGTTTTAGCACGGAGACAGCCATTTTGGCAGTCACTGACTCCGTGAGGCAGGTTATGGATGCGGGAGGATCAATGGTGCTGATCCTACTAGATCTCTCCGTGGCATTCAATACCATTTCCCATTGACTGCTAGTGGAGAGACTACACGCATGTGGCATCCGAGGACTAGTCCTAAAATGGCTCAAACTTCTGTCAGACAGATGCAAACCATAATGTTAGGACCATATTTGTCCCCGAAAGTTTGGCTAGATAACGGTGTGCCTCAGGGCTCCTGTTTAAGCCCCAGCACATAGTAGCCCAGCACACTTTATACACAATTTATTACAGCAAATGAGTCAAAGAAGATTCAGTTTCACGAACAAGTCGATGTTTTCAGTTTCAGTTATTCTTTATTGTTCAATCTTTAAAAACTTTTGACAGCATCACTTTTGGAACCGCCAACGTGTTTCGTCCCAACCAGGGACTTCTTCAGGGCTTGAACAGTGAAAATAGTCTATTCTGGTTTGACAGTTTCTTGTAAGTTCTTGTTGACAGTTTATGAATTCTTAATGATAATAAAATATTTCAGAGAAAGGAGTATTCTATTTGGTGACCCTTTATTTATTCACAATTGATGATTATCGAATGTCACTTTAAATCGTTTCTTCATGTGGTTAAGGCATCATGTTTGATAGTCAGAAGGTCAATTTTACATTTACCATATCCGGGTCACTACCTTGTAAAATTGACCTTCCGACTATCAAACATGATGCCTTAACCACATGAAGAAACGATTTAAAGTGACATTCGATAATCAATTGTGAATAAATAAAGGGTCACCAAATAGAATACTCCTTTCTCTGAAATATTTTATTACTATTAAGAATTCATAAGAAACTGTCAACAAGAACTTATAAGAAACTGTCAAACCAGAATAGCCTATTTTCACTGTTCAAGCCCTGAAGAAGTCCCTGGTTGGGACGAAACGCGTTGGCGGTTCCAAAAGTGATGTCAAAAGTTTTTAAAGATTGAACAATAAAGAATAACTGCAACTGAAAACATTGACTTGTTCGTGAAACTAAATCTTCTTTGACTCATTTGCTGTAATAAATTGTGTATAAAGTGTGCTGGGCTACTATGTGCTGTTAAATTGTTGAAGGTTAGGTTCGTTGAATCAGCCTTTAATTTGAGGGAGTATAGGGAATTGTGCTCCCAGCCCTTTGTTTGCACCTTTTCTGTTTACCAAAGCTGATGGGGATTTTCTAGACTAGTGCTGGCACCTTATGCTTTGATTCCCTTTCTTTTGTCCCCTGTTTAAGCCCCACACTCTTTAATGTTTGTATGGCCTCTGGTCAGAATTGTCGAACCTTTGGGTACAAAATAATTTCTTACACTGACGATACTCAGCTGCTGTTCCCAATTGGTTTGTATCCCGAAGATGAGAAAACTCTATTCTCAGCAGGTATGCTTGCCATCTCAAATTGGATGACAAATAATTGCCTCCAGCTAAACCCCAGAAGAACAGAGCTTATGCTTTTGGGTAAGGTTTCCATTATCTGGAAGGCTGATTGGTGACCTGATCAGTTGGGAGCGGCCCCAATCCAACCCACTCAGTAAAAAAATCATGGACTAAAAATCGGACCAGACCCTTAGGATGAAGGATCACATCACAACCATCATTAGTTCCTGTTACAACAGTTTACGCCTTCTACGCAAGATACTCCCTTACTGGCCATTGAAACATCGAAAAACAGTGGTCCAGGCGATGAGAAGTTGCCTTGACTACGGAAACTCACTATTGGCAGAAGTGGGCGAGACACTGCTAGCCAAGCTACAAGTGATTCAAAACACTGCGGCAAGGAGTATACTAAACCCCCCTCATGGCTACTCTGCCCTCCCTTTACTGAGAAAGCTTCACTGGTTGCCAGTGAAAAAACTGTCCTTTAAGATCTGTTGCCTTACCTTTATTGCGCTGAATGGTAAGGGTCCTCTCTACTTACAAAAGAAACTTACAAAACAGATCTCGAGTTGTAATCTGAGATCCAACTCATTAGCTCTCCTTAAGGTAACCCGTATAAGTCTTAGCCATACCGGGGGTAGAGCCTTTTCATACATTGCCCCTAGGTACTGGAATCAGCTCCCAATGGCCCTACGTAAATGCACTTCCTACCTGGTTTTCAGGAAACCGTTAAAAAACGTTTTTGTTCTAAGTCATACCCATCTATTGATTCAGACTTCGGTCTCTTTTTTCACTAGGTAAGCGCCGAGATGCCCCAGGGCAAGTCGTGCGCTATAGAAACATTACAGAATAGCATTTTAATGCACAGGAGGCTGCATACCCTTTATTAAAGCCTGCATCTAATTTCCTTATAACAGGCGAGTTGTGCCATGGAGTTACCTGTAATAAAGAAATGATGGAGCTGCTCTGCTGTAATAAGTTATTACAGTTGAGTTCGGACATCACAATGCCTGTGGGCAGACCAAGCAATCAAGGTGAAAGTCAGTTCACATATTACCTTTAAATAAACAAAATACCTCCAGAAATTTTAATGAAGTCCTCCACTTTTTAAACCTAGATCATGATCCCAAAAAAAAACAAGTGTTGATTCCCCATTGACCTTAGTGGGATCATCCTATTAAATGCCCGATTTCCCCCGCATTTTTAAGGCACATTGTTGACCGGTGAGGAACTCTTCCTTTTTCGGATAGGCTTCTCTAAAACGAAATAGTGATCAGCAGAAAGGAGCTATTTGGCCAACATAGTTTCTAGCATGCTACAGGATATAACAGAAAAGATAGAATCATTGAATGTTTCTACTCAATCTTATTCATAGCAGTTATTTAACCAGATTTACATTAAACGGAGTTTAATAAAATTTGCAAACATTACTAACTCCTTTTTGGGGTGCTTTATTTTTCAGCACAGATTAATTTCCACCCTCTTGTCTGCAATGAACATCAAGGATCAAGTCTAAGAATTTAAGAGGTGTGTGGGAAGGGTGATGTGATCATGAATTAAGGAATAAAATCCCATATGCCCTACATTAGAAGGATTTTGCAAGTCACCTTTAATTTCCATGCTCACCTAAAGAAATGTTTCCTTTGGCCTTACTCCTCTGTATAGTCACAGGACTTCTTGGTTATTTGCAATAGGCTTATAATGCATTGCAGGGGATGCTTGATACCATCTATAGGTCTTTTGCCTCAGACCATACCAGTTAACACTATCGGTGCGGCGCATTTTCCCGCTGTGCGCTAAACTTTTAAAAATCCCGCGGTTCATGACGAGCTCAGCTCGTCATGAGCGTACGAGAGGTGTACTTCATGACGAGCTGAGCTCGTCATCAGTGTCGAAGGGGTCAAATGTCCTTCCCTTTTTAAAAATTCAGTTTCAGGGCCTTTAACAACCAGTTTACCATTTGCAGCAGTCTAACGCTGTAATACAAAAAGACACAACACTGAACAAGAAACCACATTTTTTTTTTCATTCACGTTCAGTACGTCATAGGATACATGGAGAACTGGTACATTTAAATTTTGCACTACAGGTGACTGCATCATTACAGGTCCGAAATTAGAAACTGGTGTTATTAGCTATGTAAAGATACTGTCAATCATTTCAGAAAGGAGTCTTTTAATTTAACACAGGCATTAATTGTATAGAGCTGAACCCTAGGTTGAAATGGCTTCCTTTAAGGTTCACTTGACCAGTCTATGAATATGAAGGCATATGGAAGACAAATACATAGGAGCATGCCGTTTGTCGATTGTGTTAACTCAACATCTTATGTTTGTTTGCCTGGCCTTGCTGGAGCTGGGGAGAAGGTAATTCAGTCTGGTACTTTGTTCCACGTGCTGCCACACTTAATCTACAGCTATGCAATGCTTCTCAGGCCGCTCAAACTGGTAAGTGAAACCCACACAGCTAGTAAACAACATCAATGAGAAATGTAATTTGAATTGCTGAATTCACATAATGTCTATCAACCTATTAATTGACCGTTGTTGCGATTAACCAGTATTTTTGAAATTCTGCAAACGTGTCAGGGTCAAACTACAACAAACAGAACTGTACTGCAGTCCTCTCTTTCTTGGCTTAGCAGCAGTTAAAGTAAACTGACAGATCTTTATTTTTAGGTCTCGCTTGAGCCAGAGCATGTGCTGTTCTGGAGAGACATTTAGTAACTGGCTTTTTGAAATGCTATAAAAGGCTTTCTCTGGGCACCAGCAAGCGGTTACCAGCACAGGCGCCATCTCCCAGGCATCCTTACAGCCGCGATTACTTCCACTTTTGCGGTGCCGCCATCTGCCTTACCTCGCTCCGCTTCTCCCACACCACAGAACGCGTCCACTTTCACGGTTGTGCAGCCTGTTCATTTTATGGCTGCGCGCCCAATGCTGGTTATTGGTTTGCACCGAAGCAGAGCATGTACATCTCTTGTGGAGACAGTGGGTGTACCCTAAAAAGGTCCCCAACGTTTTTTTTTTGCAGTGCAGCTTGACAGCTCCGGAGGTAAAACCATCGCACGGTGTGCTTCCCGGTTCCAAAAATACACTCCTCCTGCGGCGCCTTCCCGCTCTCCCGAAGGCTGACACCAGAGACTCCACTCTCAGGTTCGCTGGAGCTGGATTGGTTTCCCACATTCCTGTAAAGTTTCCTTGACATACTCGTTGAGGGACGTTTCTTATAAAACCTTTTCCTGCTTTCCCTATGCCTTTCTGTTATTCCTTTCAATCGTAAACTTGAGGAATTTCCATTTGCTGCAAACAGAAGCGGGATACAAATTGGATAGTTTAACCATTTTTTTCCGGACGTGTGAAGGAAATGAGAATCCATCTGATGATATCCAGCATCTGTGATTGAGCCGAACCTCGGCTTCACCCAGTGAAAGAAGCGGAATGTGTCCTTGTGTAATTTGCAGACACTGGGAAAGTTTAGGCAGCGCCCGCACATTTTCTGTTTTCAGTCTGGAGCAGCAGCCTTCTAGTGGGAGCGGCACTTTTTTTTTTTGTTTGCACTTCCAGCTGGACTCAATGCAAAGGGCCATCAGCCATCCTTTTGTTAAAGTGTCGTCCTGGTTCGGAGATATTGGTAGCGTAACACTGGGTGCACTAGAATTATGCATCAGTGTAGTCCAAATTCTATTGCAAGAAACCGCAAATTAAGAGGGTAATAAAAAAAACATTTTTATAGCTGAATTACTTCGCTATTTTAACACGTTAACAAGTATATGGGCAAAGGTCTCCCTTCTATACCAGTTTACCACCTAAATACAGTAATCATCAACTGAAAGGTGACCTGCCTCTAGCAAAAGGTGTGCTACTGCAAGACGTGTGGTAGCGTTTTTAGTAACTTTTGATCCATTTGAGCCAGAAACTAATTTTTGTTTTGTTAAAATCTGCAAAATATGCAGAAGATGCTGGATTAGGTGGCAAGTGTGTAGAATACACAATAATGCAGATGCAGAATTGCATAGTTCCTCTGGCCCTGCCAATGCAATGCAAGGGAAGGAAATAAAGGCACACAGACTATCTCCTCACAAGTACTTTAAAATAAACTAGTATTTAGAGGCATGTTTTTCAGTTTGTTTATCCGTTATATATGAGGTATGGATGTACTGTAAGAATGTCGGATATGTCTTTATGAGTAGTTACACAAATATTGATTGACATAGAACTTCATTTTTTACTCTTTTTTGCGCTACTAATCCCAAAGTAGGGTGTCGGAGCTCTTTAAATCACACGTACATAGTTAACAAAGACCATAAATCATACAAGTGTAAATACAGTCCACACCATGCCACTTAATTCCAATCAGCATACTTTCACTCAAAGCCACACACTCCCATCCATCACAAATCAACTCAACAAGTTTTCATTCCACACCACATACTTCAACAAGAACCCACATACTACAAATCAATAACAGAAAAACATAACACACCACATACATACATCCACACCACAAAATTCAACAGCACACCACATAATTAAAATCCATTACATAACACTCCGCAAAATACCATACCACATAATTCCTCTCCATAGCACAGTCCCACTCCACATAATTCCAGTACACTAGATAAAACATACTTACTATCCACGATTCCACTGCACACCATACCACATCATTCCACTGCACACCATACCACATCATTCCACTACACACCACATACATCCACAATTCAAAACACAAGTAAAATTATTAACATTAAAAACGCCAATAGCTCTAACTCTCGCAAAAACCCATTGCATTTCGCGCTACACTCCAGCACAGAACCATCCAGAGCAGAGGGCAACCAATACCAACACATAGTCCTTTGTGGGAACATAAGACTGTCTTTAAGACTGAAACTTGTTCGGTAGTTTTGGGCTGTGTTCACATGACGTTTACAGTATCCTTAAAACCCTACACCTCGGGTACACAGAAAGGCTTATCATTATAAAGAAACACAGGGCAAACTTTGTGGTCTTTTTTGTTTTTTTAGTTTTCTATAGCTCAAACTAGACCCGAAAATATTGGGTAGCAGATTGCTTAACATAACACCAGTTTCGTTACACAAGGACAAATTCATTTCTTTTTGTTAGGCACAGGGAGATGAAGTGATTTGCCAAATATCACAAGATGTTGATCGTTGTTGCCGAGACTAAGCCAGTTCCCCAGCTTCAGGGTTGACCGCTCTAGCCGTAAGGCTACATTCGCTCTTCTAAATTTGATGGATAATGTGCTGCACGACTAAACTCTTACAAGGTCACAAAGGCGAGACCTACAGGCTATGCCAATGCTGGTTTCTTCTTGATTGCTGCAACTTGCTTCTTTGCTGCTAATAAAACTGCCCAACTCGACGAACTGTGGTAGCAAGATCTCACTTATAAACAATGAGGATCACAGGATGTAGATTTACAGAAGATTAAACTTGCAGATTCTGTGTAAAACAACTGTCACACAAGAAAGATTTTCACTATAGCTCAGCCTTTGTACAACTCGATCCCCAAAAGACCAGAGCCCAGACCTCAACAATGTGACCACTTGAGAGAGGAAGATCTATAGGACTGGCATGTATCAGCAAACAACTGTTGCCCAAAATGTTATAATGGGACTGTAGAAGGTGCCAATGAATATTGGGTCTCAGCAAGATGGTGAAAGTGGCAGTAGTTCCTGTTGACTAAGAGAACTGTTTCTAAACAAAGCTGTGAAGTAATGCATCTTGTTAAAGGGCATCACTATCACCTACACTGCAACTTCAAAGGTTACAGAAACAGCTACAGCACAAACCACACAGGAGTTAACCAGACAGGTATTAACAATGTAGGCGGAACATTCTAGTTCACTATTCAAAACAGGCAGTTACACATCTTGAAGAGTTGGGTGCTTAGTTTTAGTGCCCACATCACATGCCAATGAAGCTTCGAGTACGGTCAAGTGAGAAAAAAAAAGGAAAGCCACATAACGATGTGCAAATTTTTGGTCATTGTGGTAGAATTCTAATCCTCAAAGTTGACAGATAGCACAAAAAATAAACATGTTTTACAAAGCATACAAGGACACATTTTAGCAAGAATACTGGGAAACACCATTATGGAGGTTTCAAACACATGCTCCGGGGATGCCAGTTAAGCACCAGCTACAAAAATGCCTGGAAAAGAATGAAAAGTCGAAGATTATACAAATAACATCAGAAATGGGAGCAGATGGCCAGAGTCCAGCTTCAGGCTGTTTTTTCAACAGAGAAACGTATTTCCAAGTAGAACATGCATGCTATAATGTGGATAGAGGGTTTAAGTGCAGGCTCAGATACAGTGACATTACCCAGTTAACAGACTTCAAATGGCATACAAGGCAAAGACCTACTTTATGTAATATTACAGCTATCAGAAATGCCCGAAAACGGCAGGTTGATTTGTTGTAAAACTATACGATTATGAAACGTTGGTTGAAAACGCACAATGGGTGCACGAATGTTTATTTAGTACCCATTCAGTAGCTTTCTACTAAGGAGGTACAAGTTAGAAAGGATCTACAAGGTGCAACCAAATAAAAAGGAGATTGTGCCTGTGCAGGTACAACTTCACAAGTTTGTAACTTTCTAATTCTACGTGAACTTCAGCAAAGTTTACGATCCAAATTGTTTAACTATACTGCAGATCCAAACCTGGTCCTGGCAACATCCACATTCTCTACCTACCCCACAGTCTTCCTATTACCATCATCATGTACTCCTCCAACCAACTCCACATCTTTTACCTCCCTTGTGTCGACCACATTTCCTCCTTCCACCCTATGCCATTTGTGTGTGGTCTCCCTCATGTACCTCATCACTGCACTTGCACCCCACCTCCACATTCTCTGTATGGGTCCATCTTCGCACAAGAGACAGTCGGTGAGTGACTTGTAATATATCTTGTGTAAGCTGTAGCCTCACGGGGGGAATGATATTGTACAGGCACATACTGAAACGTCAGGGAAGGCTATTTGATAAAGTTATTCTACTTGGTGGCAGTTGTACTGCTGTGATCTTGTCAAGATCCAGCGAACAATGTCACGGTTGATATCAACTAACAACCAGTCTTTATTGATAGAGGGCTGTTCTAGAATTCCTATTGTTGGGGATGATGCCAGGTTGGGTAAAGGAACTTGATTTTTTATTTTTTGCACGGGCACACCTACTTATCAAATCCCACAAGACAAACTTATCTGGTTATTCTTTTTTCGAAAACACTTGATGTTTACTTTTTTATTTTAAAAAGCATACACACCCGAGAATTCTTCTCTCCGCATACTCTTTTCTTTTGTCCGAGAATGGTGCAGAAAAGCTGAATAATGTTCTTTCCGAGGCAAGAGGGCTAGGTAGGAACGCCTGTGAAGCGGAGCACCTGCTCATCAGTATACCACAAGAAGGTAAATGTCTGAAATGATAAAGGTGGTAAAAGGAATGTCGGGTACAAAATACCACTTAAGAAAAACCTTTAGGCTTCAGTTCTTTTCTATGGCGGGAATGCATGCCTTGCACAGCTGGTTAATAGATAACATATTTTTGCCTCTACAGATACTAAAAATAACTGGCTACAGTCACGAGGGAAAATAAATAAAAATAAAATGTCATAACCTCGCTTGATCTATGCAGGCCTTCAGCATCCAGGGGGTGGCGAACACTGCTGCACATTCTGTGCCAGCAGCATACTCAAGATCAGGGCAAACGTTCAAACACCTTTAAAGAAGCATTGATTAAAACACGCAACTAGGGCTTGCATGTCGAAATGTCGTTAAAAATTAAGACGCACACAACTGATAAGAAAAAAACATCAGTACAATGTTTTACCGCACACACAGCAAAGGCAAGGGTGGTGCAAACATCACTCATTCTTGAATACGTACAATATTACCAGCCACTGCCCACACATCATTACGTATGTGCAACATGAACATGGGAAGCAACCAAACCAAGCACCCTTTTCACAGATCAGACTGGTAGATTATGAGACAGAGGACCCCAACCTACATTCCAAAGAGTAAATCGGAAACAGCAGGAGGTCGAACAAAACTATTAATTCAGTGGTGTTTTTTCATGGCTATTAATGTATTCAATGCCCATTTTTCACAGAAGCACGGTAACTATTCAGAAACTACAAATCTATAAAATCACGCTAAACAAAATCTGTATTGCCATCCCAGCCGTTGTACATTTGGTGTATATATATATATATATATATATATATATATATATATATATATATATATACACACACATACATACACACATACATACACACACACACAATTGTGGCTATTCCCCAAGCCTCTTGTTCAGCGGGCACACGGCAGGGGTAGCCACCCCCGTATATTAGCACGATTTTCACCAGCAGGTTCCCTCCTCACTCCCTAAAACACTCCTTCCTCACGGGCCGTGAGGAAGGAGTGTTTTACTCCGAAACTCGTAGGTCCTTGTGTTCGCATTAAACTGCACTTTTGAAATCGTGGCCACGGCTCCTGTGTGGTTTCTTCCCGGGACTGGAGGAGGGAACCTGCTGGTGAAAATCGTGCTAATATATATATATATATATATATATATATATATATATATATATATATATATATATATATATATATATATAAATAATTTATTTATTATAGAGTTTTATATAGCGGGAACTAGACCCGAGAAATCGGGTATCAGAGCGCTTTATATGAGCGCCAGTATCGTTACAGATTGAGACATTCATTTTTGTTAGGCACAGGGAGATTAAGTGATTTCCACATAAGTACAGGATGTTGCCGAGACTGGAACCTGGTTCCCCAGCGTCTAGGTCGACCGCTCTAGCCGTAAGGCTACAGCCTCTCCCCTGGCACTTGATAAAAGTAAGCCTAGTGTGATATCTGCGTTCCGGTTGTAATTTGGGCATCCAATAGTGCAGTGGTGAAAGCGTTTAAACAGAGGATAGGCTTGTTCTGGCCCACATATTCCAGAAGAAGCCCCAAGATTATAAACCATATCATATACTTATAATTTTGGGGCTTGTTCGGGAATATGTGTGCAAGAACGAGCCTATCTTTGGTTTAGACGCTTACACCACTGCACTACTGGAGGCCCAAATTACAACGGGAACGCAGACATTACGTCAGGCTGCATTTGGAGTAAATATAAATAAATAGTGAAATTCTGTAAGGGAAGTATAAGGAAGAAATCCGTAAATGTGGACGATACAGTTTTGAGGTAGATACAGTATAAATTTAAATAGCACTGTACAGTGCACAAATTACATGTGGAGTAAATAAAAGTACTTAATATGTCAAGAAAATGTATGGACAAAAGTATGCATGTTTACACTTACCCATCTATAGTATGATGGCATCTTGGTTATGGGTGTACCATATATGGAGTCTTTCCCTGTAAAATAACCAGGAGTGCTGGTTGCGATAACTTTCTAAATGAACAAGGTGTAGGCCGGTAAGTGGAGCCAATTGAGTTCCATCACAATGTGGATTAACTTATCATAATTCTTCAGACCCTGGATGAGATATGCTACGACATGAAGGATGTGCTTAAGGGGTGCCAGTGTGGAGTCAGGAAGGCCATGAAGCAAGACATTTTCATTATCTTGATGTGAGAGTTCAAGGGCTTGACCAGAAGTATTGAAGTCGCTTTCTGGAAGAAATAGTCTCACTTTATTTAGAAGAGAGCGCTTCTAAAAGGTTGGCTTTTTTTTCTGGCATTATATTACTTTGGGGTGATGTTGATCTCCAGGGCAATTCCAAGTGACTTGGGATTTGGTGAAAGTTGGGAGTCCGAAGAGGTCAAGATTCAAGTCAATGAGCCATATGATTTGTATGGTTTCTGGTTTGTTGTTCTTGGCAAATAATTGTAACTCAGTCTTTGTTGCGTTGAGAATCAGGTAAGCAATGGACATGAATGCCAGGAAATCTTTCAGGCAGTGTTTAAGGCATTTGGTGTCTGAAGCAGAAAAGACTTTCACGCAGAGTTGCGAATCATCAGCATTTTGATCAATCTTGATGCTGTTATCTGTGAGTAGAGCACCAAGTGGCACCATGTAGAGGTTGAAAATGACAGGAGACAGTATGGAACCCTGGTAGACTTCACAGGTGATGGGGATCTGGAGTTGCCCACCCATGTGTATAAGCTGGTGTTGGCGGGGAAAGTAGGAGAACCAGACAATGACACTAGTGGCAAATCCTATTTGTGGCTCTAGGGTGTTGAAGAGGGAGGGGTGGTCGACTGTCGAAGGCAGCTGAGCAATATTCAGGGTACAGGTGTCGTCTTCATATGTGGTCAAGAGGGTATCACCTATGATGTGTAACATAGTGGTCTTCAAGCTGTAAGGTGGCCAGAAAATAAACTGATAGTTGTGCATGAGACCACTAATAGTGATGTGATCCTGCCCAGTTGCACCTTTCGTATTAGTTATCGACAACCACTGAACAGCAAATAGCAGAGGAGGACGAAAGGTCATAGGTTGTGAGGGACATGCGTATTAAGGCAAATACACTCCAAAGAAGTCTCTGCCTACCTGTTCTGATGGCCAAGTACCCAGCAGCAGGACATCAGAATGGCCCTCAGCTCACCAGGACAAAATCGATCAATGCCGAGAGTATATTCAACTTGTTCCTTCAACAGTTAGGAGTCTTATTCCATGAAGCTATTGACCACCTCTACCCACAATGAGCCCTCTACATACCCCTCGGTATTCCTCAGCGTATAGCTGCACCTTCAGCCATTGCCCATTTCACCACTACATACTGTGGTGGGGTCTATGGAGATTGCCAATGACAGGCAATGTCCCGGTGGGCTATCTTCAATTCCAGGTCCAGAAATCTGTTACCAACTTTTTTCAAAGTTTTCCTGTCATATAGCCCAAGGCAGCAAATTTCTTCTGTGTGGAGCTGGCAGCGACCCAACGTACATTCCAGGTCCACTGTGACCTGAAACCAGAGCGGTTTATTATTGGGCTGCTCCAAACCATATGAAGGAAGCCTGTGTTGGTCAGGGTGTGTCTGGGGCAACTCACATCAGTAGCGTGTAGCATGGCATTCAGTCTATGGGTTGTGAGATATGTACAGTGTAGGTAGTTAAACTGGGTGTACTTGAACTACTTGTTGCACTTTAGTTTAAGTGTGTTCCAGGATCTGGTCTCACTCCTTTCTAGTGATGGATCTAACAATATAGTTCTGCCAATTGGCCTTTAAAGCTGGCAAGTCATCTACCATGATAGTCAGTGCAGATTTTTAGTACCAGGAAACCAGGTGCCTGCCCCTCCCAAAGGTAAGCACGTTCTGAGGGAGATTGTGCACTGGGGGAGAGGGAGGGTCGCTGGTTCTAAAGTGCCCAGTCAATGCCCCATAGGTTAAGAATTTAGTGCCAGGTAACTTACCTCCAGCCATCAGCTTCTCCAGTATGTAGAAAGAGCCCTCTGAGTAGCAATCCCATAATGTTGCCATTCACACCTCCGTCCAATTTGCCTGTCGGCGGGAAGTGAATTAGCTCCCTTTAACAGTTGGCAGGCCCATCAACAGCGCTGCAGAGGCAAACTCTACCACCTCTGCCAAGTTTTCCTGACCTGCCAGCCAGCGGGAGATCCACTGCAGCTGCATAGTGAGGTAGTAAAGTTCAGTCTGGGAGGTCTGTGGTAGTGGGACTCTGAAGTGAATGCAGTGACACCCTGGTGCGTTGCCCATCCTTGATTAACTCTCCCAGTATCTAAATTGGGCGGTTCACAAAATAGTTAGGGCCACTGGAATTGTGTGGCAAGAAGGCACCAAATTAGGCAACAGGGTTGGACAAAGTATGTAGCAAAAATGCAAAGCAGGCAGCATAATTTTTGATGGTACAAATAAGCAACTGGACGATGACTAGGTAACCTTTGCGAAGGGTCTTCCAATGCACGTGAACACATATTGCTGTGTTTTTAGTAACTTTTGGTCCGTTTGAGATCGAAACCATTTTTTTGTTAAAAACTGCAGATTGTGCAGCAGATGGATTATGTGGCAAATGAGGCAAATCCTTAACTATGCGGAAATAAAGCAGTGGCCAAATAATTGCATCATTTCCGGTAGCCTTGGAAATAGTAAAGGACTCTGTAGAAGATAGCCATTTTGGTCAGTACTATTCAGACCATAACAGGAAGCTGCTCCAAACGCCAATAGGCAATGCTTCAGTTGAGGCCCCTTATTATGATTCCAAGATTACCTTCGCTGATATCAGCGTCTGAGTGTTATACTCTTATCCCCAAGCATGTGAAGACCCTTGGCTCTCATTGTAAACCAAGGGCTTTTGACTGCTCCAGAGGCTTGTGCATTCTGGGGAGACCAGGAAAGTGTAGGATTTTGCCAATTTGTACTGAGGCCAGAGACCTGTACGAAGTTCTCGCATAGAAATGCTCCACTGGACTACTGTTAAGGGGATTTCTCAAGAAGGTCATCATGTCGTCCGCGTACAGTGTGCAGATATGTTCCCCATCATGCAGTGGAATACCCTTGTCGCTGCACCCCAATCCCCAGGAGGCAAGCAAACAGTTTAACTGCCAGCGCGAAGAGCATGGGAGGGGGGGGGGCATCCTTTCCATGTGTGCTGACAGACTTCAAAGGGGTCAGAGGAATGTATCCATGCACAATGGCATACGGCAATGTGATCCATTTATTCCAACTCTCCCCTAGGGATATCCTGGTCATGACTGAACTCAGGTAATCCCACCCAAGAGTATCAAAGGCCTTCCGTATTTCAATGGAAAGGATCAGGGCTTCAGGGAACTGAGCCTTATTAGTTTTATCCAGCATGCGATAAAGGTACAAGATGTGCTGTGTTAAATTTGCAGATGAGCATAGAGCGAACCGCAGTTTTTTAATGCAGATTTATATATTCGACCCAAAGGTATTAGAGTGCTTTACATGACCACTGGTTATGTTACACAAGGACACATTCAGGCACGGGGAGAATAAGTGATTTGTCCAGACTCACAGGATGTAGACGCAACCCCGAGGCTCGAACCTTGGTTTCCAGCACCTAAGTTGGCAGTCTAGCCGACGGACATCTGTGGTGTCACTAAGTGACTTAGGGAGTAAAACTATTAGTGCCTCTCTGGTCACATCCAGGAGGTGCCTGTATTCTAGCGCATTGGCATACATTCCAGCCAGTCTGAGAACCAGGAGTTCAGAACTGGTCTGGTATAATTCGGCAGGAAGGCAATCTGTCCTGGGCTTCTTATCTCATTGTCAAGCCTTTGATCTCCGACTCAGAAATTGATGCGCCTAGCACCCCCCACACCCAACCCCCCCATCCATCTAGGAAAACATCCATAATCTCTCCCGCCATAGGATCACTGGCACTTTACAACTACCAATAATGCCCCATGAAAACTTCATGAATAGAGATTTGAGAGTAGATCATTTCTCCCATTGGCCTGGCGACTTGGGTATTGTGGTTTCTCCTGGATTCCGGGAAGGTCACCCATGCCAATAGTTTGCCTGCATGGCCTTCCTATGCTTAAATGGCTATGTATTCCAGCTGATGCATAGTCTGTGTAATCGGGCCTCCTGGGCTTTTTGTAAAATCATGTCTCCGTCACTGAATTCAGCAGGCAGGGGGAGGGGACTACAGGGTGCGGTGCTGAAAGAAGAGGTTGCGCATGGATTGTGTTTGACCTCTCCAGGGAAAAAAACAGCAAGATACTCGAGAGAAACCTCTTTGGTCAGTTAGATCTCGAGGAAGACCACCATGTCCCTCCACTACACTTTCAGGCAGCCCAGCTATTCTAACATTGTTCCAGTGGCTCCGTTCCTCTGCATCTTCCTTTCACCGGTACAGCAGGGCTACTCAGCAGAGGAGTTTAGCTACCTTGTCCTAAAGCCCAGACACAGGACTCCACCTCCTCAAAGCCATCCTTGTGCATTTCACCCTATCTGCCAATTTGCAATGGTCATGTCCAAAGGTCCACAATTACCATGTATATCTTACTCTCCAACACTTGGTTTGAGGCATTTAGTATCTGGTCCAATATATACACAGGAGGGCGGGGGGTGCACATACATATACAGTAGCCTGGAGGCCTTAGGCGAGCTTTCTCCAGCCTGGGTGTCCCAGATTTTTTTGGTGCAGCCCATGATGCCCACGTACCCCCAGGCAAGTGTCATCCACCGTGTTAAGCAGTGCATTGGACAGCAAGTAAGCACAAGCACTCAGAGGAGATGAGGCAGTGGTGCCTACGTAGGTCAGTGGGCAACCCCACACCCAGAGCCAGTTCGATGGGTGTCTCCGATGGCGCTGGCTCCTCAGATTCCAGCCTGGACCAAATGTTTTTGACACCGTGGTTACTTGAGTTATTGCAGTCGAACAATCTGCCCAAGAGGCCTTCTCTCATACAATGTTCTTTAGGCACACAAAAAAGGGGACTGGTCGCAGCTAGCACAGTGTCTATGTGCCCCAGATCTCCCCTAAAATGACAGTCACTCTGTTGCACAGCCCCCACAATCCAGGACCACCTGGGCAGGGAGGTGCCACACAGAGTCATCTCATAGGTCGCAGGCTACCGCCAACAGTACTGCACATCTGCAGAGAGGCCCTCCGTGTAGGCCGCACTGCTTGTGTCCAGGAAGTTGTTGCCTTCCACAAGTGCTTTATACCCTTAGGGCCAGGCTCAGCACCATCGGTGCAAGGCAGCACGAGGTCCCAAAGTCTGACAATGAGCAATTGCTGCCAGGCCGTCACACATGCCCAGGTCAGCCAGCCACCATCTTGCCTGCCGCTGCACGGTCGGTAGTCATTCCACCACACAGGGCTGCAGCTCACCATGCTCTCCCTAGGCTCCCTTCTTCCTTTCAGAGCTGGGCCAATTCCACTGGTGCACAGAGTGGCTCCAGGTTATTATTTTGAATTGTGAAGGACCATTATCTGCTACACCACCTCATATTGTTTTTATTCTCAACAAGACAGCAGCTTAATAAATATTTAATAGGTTACTCCTAGTCATTTTTAATTCACTTTATCACCAATTTACGCATTTAGCACCTTCACACGTGATTCATCAAGGCTAACATCTTTAACCATGTGAGCTGACGAGCTCGTGGAGAGGCATCTGCGCGCCTTGAGAGGTACTGTAACCTGAGAATACTTTGGCAGCCTGCTCAGCAACCCCATACATTTGAATTGCCTAATCTCTACTGATGATTGATAACAATCCAGAAACACGTGTCTAGAGATGGCCAGCACTAATATGCACCTACCTGGTGAAACACTCGAGAGACTTTGCAAGTACACACACTTTGCGAACTGCATTTACCATGATGCCTAGGGGTGAACCTGCTGGGAGATGAAGCAGTGTGATCCCACATTTGTTTCCTAACATCTTTAAAAGATCTCCGGCAAAGAGCCGCCTTGAGGGGCCCGTTGGGTATTGCAACACCGGCCCGAGGAGCTGTATACTGAATCATGACACCCAGCAGGGAGTGTGAGGGCCTTTTCATCTGATTTGTTGTATCCCTCCGACCTGTTTTTATCATAAGGTTTCCTTCCCTTTCCCTACTTTTTCTCATATTAAAGGAGCTGCATACCTATTGTTTATACATTGATTCAGGGAGCATGTATGTTGGACCTTTGGTGCGCTCCCAGTCCATCTTTCGTTATTTTGACTGATTAGGCCAGGCCTTGGTTTTATCCCTTCTGAACAAATGGTGTACACTAAATATTTTATTTCATGCTTTCCAAACTCAGATTTGTACTGTTTCAGACACAACCCAACGTATCCAATGTCCTCACAAAACACTCATTACCTTCAGTCTAGGGAAAAATAGAAAGCATGTGGACAAACATACCAAAGAACAAGACAACAGCTTTTTACACGCCTATTTCAATAATGGGAGTCATGCCATAGAGTGTTTTTTTGTTGTTTTTTTAGAGTTCTTTTGTATTACAAGTACAACAGAGGTCACTGCTTTCATCTTAACCCATAATAATGAGATTCTAAATTGGGATGCTTCAACAGCCACCAGAAGGTAGAGGGATGGGTCCAATTGTGTCCCAAAAATATGAAAGTTGTAGGTTGAGGGCAGACAGGCGGGACACCCATCACACATTCAACAATGTGTTGATATTCCTTTCTCGATGAGTATCAAAATGCTCACAATAGCGCTCCCCTTCGAGGAATAACAAACACTCAACAAACATTAAGAACCCGACCCTCCACACCCATCCCAAACAGATCAGTTATTTAGAGGAGTATCAAACTTTCAACATCATCCATCAGTGCTTTTTATAATCACAACCCAATTTTTCAGATCGACAAAACTTGAGATCCACATAGCTTCAATGAACATGAGGAGGGCCATTTTTATGTAACTAAAGCATCATATGGTAGTACACTATCATTTAGAGAGAGCACATTTTGTATTGAAATGGCCAATAAATGTGCACATAGGTTTACTGATAAAACTATACTGCACACAAATAATAACGTGTAGAAAATTCAGTTTGAATGAAGACCATATACAGGTATTTACATTTTGTTGTGTTACAAACAAAAAAGGACATCCAACATCCTTTCACATCACCTGTATCCCAGCAAGCGTGTAACATAATTGACTTTACTTTGGTTTCCCTGGCCGCGAAGTTTTAACCCCATGTTAAAAAAAAAAAAAAGAAGCAATTTGTTAGAAGACAGACATTTGGCCTCTGTCTTTGAAGTACAGCAAACGTGACAACGGAAATACATTTGAATTCATCGTTATTTGTTGCTTGGACTTTTGTTAACCAACAAAGGACCCATCAGTGGGCTGCACTCACAGTTTGGGACGCACCTGTATAAATGGTACACAACTACACTAATACTGCACCTGCACTTGTGCGTATAAGTCATGAAGAGGTTTGTGTTGTTACTGTTATTTTTAAGTTGAGGCTCACACAACTGTTATTTTAAGCAACAAACACCACCAACAGAACACATTAAACATAACTAACACTGAATACATATCAAACTCAGATGCAATATACCGTATCACTGAAGCACAAGTAATCAATCACAACCTGTAAAGGAATTCACTAAGATCACAAAAGAACTTATTTCTTCAAAATAAAATATCCCTTTCCACAGACAACACACAGCATACTACAGCAACACTGCACAGCTAGGTAGATTGAAGGGGACTGTTTGAGGGCAGAACACACTATAATCTCTGGTAACATGATAAAGTGACCTGTCAAAGGCTATGGCTTAGAATATTCATGGCCACTTTTCCTTACCAGCCCCCCCCCCCCCCCGGCTTTCGTTTAAAAGTGTCATTCACCCCGCCTCTAATTAAAATAAGACTCTTTACCCGCCACACCCCCACTAAAGTAAACCGGTCTGTGAAGCGCGTAACTATCAATTCATATGCGGTGTGCGCCCTACCCCAACCAAGAGAGCACCTCTGCCACATTTAAACTCAGACAGTAAAGCGTCTCCGACCAACATGAAACGCCTCCGGGGCCCGCATTAAAAACCTGCTTGGACAGTGCAAGCTCACGCACAGCGAGGGGCTCTCTCTCCCAGTCACGAGACAAGGAGGTGTCAGTATGCATACACCACACACTTTGCACTAACAAAGGCTCGTCTATGAACGGCGAGAATAATTAGAATACCCGGTAACGGAGGCGCGCCGCACAGCCGTCACCCTGCCGTGAGCCGGGCACTCCGCCAAGCCGGTGATCACCCTCCTCAGCGCCCGGCCGCTCTTCGCCATGGTGCCCGCTCACGGCCGGTAGTACTCTTCAAATGAGTGTGAAGTCACTCACTCCCGAGGAGGCGGCGGCGGCCCCGCCCCGGAGGGACGGCTATGAATGGAGAGGGGCGCGGCTACCCAGCCCGCCCGGCAGATAATACAGGATTCCATTTTATATTATTTTCGATACTTACTTACCACATCTGTCTGCACACTCCAGTGTGTAGCAACAGCGTCGCAAGCATGTATTTACTTCTGAATGTTGCGTTTGTATAATCGATTGATTTGGGTAAGTGGTATTTTAAAAATATCAAATCTCGTGGATGTTTAACGCATACGGTATGACACGAACCGGACAGAGCAACTTTAGAAACGTTTGCAGCAATATCGTTCCTTTGGGGGTATGGAACAATGATGTGTTTTTTGTTAGAACTGGTACTTGATTGACTTCCAAATACATTTTCTAACATGGCTGCTTATGAAGCACGCGATGGGGGCGCGAGCTAAACAGGGGATTTTGCGGCTCCGAGTCCTGTGTTCATCTCTTAGTTAGCACCGCCCACTCAATGCTTTGCTAGTCACGAGATCTGGCTGCAAGTTTACATAAGAATGTAACCCCTAGAACGGGTTCAGGCGGTTGTGTCTATTAGAGGAGCGATGGTACAACTTAGCAATCGTTTCTGGGTTAGTAGTACCCTGCGATATATTACATTTCGCCTATGCTCAGTTGGAGTGAACATTTTTTTAGCTCTCGACTACAGCATTGCTTTAGCAATGCTTGTTTGTCGATATTATAGTAAATCTTTCAAAAGTCTACCCAAACTGCGGATCAGGTACAGTTCATGTGAGCCAGCCACATTGCACACCATCCATTTGTCTGAGCTTCGGCATCAGACTTCAAAGGAAGCCACTAAATCCCCCCCCCCCCCCCATCAGACTTCAAAGGAAGCCGCTCCCCCGTGACGCAATGCCGCTCCCCTGCCACTACCACGCTATGCCGAGAGCTTGTTATGTTTGTGCATTTTGGTTTTCTTTTTCTCTCTGTCTTTCGTCCATGCTCTCTGCCTCTACCTGTCTTTCTCTTTATATCTCTGCATGTCTCCCCCTCTTTCCTCCTGCATCTTCCTACTTTACCCCACCATGTCTTTCTCTTCCTACATTTCTTTCTCTTACTCCCTCACACTTTCATTCCCTGCCTCTCTCTCCCCATCTCTGTCCTGCTCTGCCGTACCCTGCCTTTCTCTTTCAAATCGCTCTCTTGTTGTTTATTGCTATTGCCATCTTTTTTTTGTCTTTATTTTTCTTAACTTGCCTTTCTCTGCCTCTGCCGGTCTCTATCCCTCAACTTGCCTTGCTTCACCTCATTCTAAGTTTGCCCATAATACCGATCCCCCCCCCCAACACGCAATTCGGAGAGCTTGTTTTAACCAGCTCCAAACTTGCGCTTCAGCAGTGGCGCCGCTGCTTCTGTTTATTTTCAGCACCTTTCACTTTCAACAAGGCGGCGCACACCTTTCTTTCAGTATGGCTGGGCTTTTTTTTTTCTTGCCTCCCGCCGCGACGCAACTTAAGATCCCACGCCCCCTCATGAGAGACCGAACGGAGTTCTTAAATGTACACCAAGCAGGGTTAGGCTCTGGGGGCGTGCACTCCTCATCGCCTGGGCGCCGTGCTTCATTTTTGAGTAACAATTCAGATAAGGGGGTGGTGATGAACAGAGTGTCTGAATTAAGCAGACCACTCTTACCCAGTCCAAAGATCAGGGCTTGATCCATCACCGTTATTTAGCTCACTGCACCATCCCAGCTCAGAACCTGGCTATATGCAAATTAGTCTATCCCTGGCCCAGTGCATCATGGGAACAGGGCAGACCAAACTACCAAGCCAATTCTTCACCAGAAAGGAGACAAGCTACCGGGGACCGGTTTCTGGCATTTCAGCCGTCATCGGCCCGGCTTGCTTGAATCCTGATGGTGCAGTGAGCAAGGGACTCATGTCTGAGTATACTCTGCCACACCTATAGTGGCCAAAAACGATTCAGAAAAGGGGGTGGTGATGAACAGAGTGTCTGAATTAAGCAGATCACTCTTACCCAGTCCAAAGATCAGGGCTTGATCCATCACCGTTATTTAGCTCACTGCACCATCCCAGCTCAGAACCTGGCTATATGCAAATTAGTCTGTCCCTGGCCCAGTGCATCATGGGAACAGGGCAGACCAAACTACCAAGCCAATTCTTCACCACAACGGCTGAAATGCCAGAAACCGGTCCCCGGAAGCTTGTCTCCTTTCTGGTGAAGAATTGGCTTGGTAGTTTAGTCTGCCCTCTTCCCATGATGCACTGGGCCAGGGACAGACTGATTTGCATATAGCCAGGTTCTGAGCTGGGATGGTGCAGTGAGCTAAATAACGGTGATGGATCAAGCCCTGATCTTTGGACTGGGTAAGAGTGATCTGCTTAATTCAGACACTCTGTTCATCACCACCCCCTTTTCTGAATCCTTCTTTATAAAGAGACACCACAGCAGCATATAAATAAGTATATATTGTATGCTGTGAAAATAAAGCCAATGCCAATATGCACATTATAAATGGCTGGAAACTATACTAAACAATTTACTGTAAGTCACTTTGAAAAGTAGGTGCAAGTTAACGTGTGGTAAACTGCAAAATTCTTAGTTCTTGTAATGACTTAAGCAGTGTAATAGAGTGCCATAAAAGTCACCTTGTGAACCAATAACTATTTTTTTTAAAAGAGACCAGAACAAAGCTGGAATGCTAGTTACACCTTTAATTATTTAAACAACGGCCTGGCTTGCTAACCTTGTCTTTCAATCTGCCTGCTGGCAATGCGGCATCATCAGTGTAATACATTATTACAGTAAAGTAGCTATGCCATTTTCTTATCACAGATGAGTTGTGGTTATATACCACCACCACGTCTACCACCACCACATCCATCACCACCATGTCCATCACCACCATGTCCACAACCACCACGTCCACCACGCCCACCACCACCACGCCCACCACCACCACATCCACCATATCCACCCCACCACGTCCACCACCACAACGTCCACCACCACCACATCCACCACCACCACGTCCACCACCACTATGTCCACCCACCACCACTACGTCCACCACCACTATGTCCACCACCTCCACCACACCCACCTCCACCACATCCACCACCACCACCTCGTCCACCACCACCACATCCACCACCAGGCCGACCACGAACACCACCACCTCCACCACCACATCCACCACGTCCACAACCACCACTTCCACCACCATCACATCCACTATGTCGACCACCACTACGTCCACCACCACTACGTCCACCACCACTACGTACACAACCACCACATCCATCACCATGTCCACCACCACCATGTCATCCACCAAAACCACCAACTCCACCACCACATCCACCACCACCACCACATCCACCACCACTACGTTCACCACCACTACGTCCACCACCACCACGTCCACCACCACCACGTCCACCACCACCACATCCACCACCACGTCCACCACCACCACCAAGTCCACCACCAAGTCCACCACTACATCCATCACCACCCCATCCACCATCACCACCATGTCCATCACCACCACCACCATGTCCACCACCACGTCCACCACCACCACGTCCATCACCACCACTACCACGTCCACCACCACCACGTCCACCACCACCACCATGTTCACCACCACCGCGTCCAACACCACCATGTCCACCACCACCACCACCACATCCACCACCACCACCACATCCACCACCTCCCCCACATCCACCACGTCCACCACCACCATGTCCACAGCCACCACCTCCACAGCGACCACCTCCACCACCACCACTACGTCCACCATCACTACGTCCACCACCACCACGTCCACCACCACCACCACCACCACCACACCCACCTCCACCAGCAAGTCCACGTCCACCACCACTACTACCACGTCCACCACCACCATGTTCACCACATCCACCACCACATCCACCACCAGGCCGACCACGAACACCACCACCTCCACCACCACATCCACCACGTCCACAACCACCACTTCCACCACCATCACATCCACTATGTCGACCACCACTACGTCCACCACCACTACGTCCACCACCACTACGTACACAACCACCACATCCATCACCATGTCCACCACCACCATGTCATCCACCAAAACCACCAACTCCACCACCACATCCACCACCACCACCACATCCACCACCACTACGTTCACCACCACTACGTCCACCACCACCACGTCCACCACCACCACGTCCACCACCACCACATCCACCACCACGTCCACCACCACCACCAAGTCCACCACCAAGTCCACCACTACATCCATCACCACCCCATCCACCATCACCACCATGTCCATCACCACCACCACCATGTCCACCACCACGTCCACCACCACCACGTCCATCACCACCACTACCACGTCCACCACCACCACGTCCACCACCACCACCATGTCCACCACCACAGCGTCCAACACCACCATGTCCACCACCACCACCACATCCACCACCACCACCACATCCACCACCTCCCCCACATCCACCACGTCCACCACCACCATGTCCACAGCCACCACCTCCACAGCGACCACCTCCACCACCACCACTACGTCCACCATCACTACGTCCACCACCACCACGTCCACCACCACCACCACCACCACCACACCCACCTCCACCAGCAAGTCCACGTCCACCACCACTACTACCACGTCCACCACCACCATGTTCACCACATCCACCACCACGTCCACCACCATCATATCCACCACCACCATGTCCACCACCACGGCCACCACCACGTCCACCATGAGGTCACTACCACGTCCACCACCACCGCCACGTCTACTTCCACCACCACCACATCTAGTACCACACCAAAGTCCACCACCAAGTCCACCACTATATCCACCACCACTAAGTCCACCACCACCACTAAGTCCACCACCACCACATACACCTCCACCACCAACACATCCACCACATCCACCACCCCTACGTCCACCACCACCACACCCACCTCCACCATGTCCACCAGCCACGTTCACCACCACCACATCCACCACCACCACCACCACATCCATCACCAGTACCACGGCCACCACCACGTCCACCACAAGGCCACCTCTCACTCTATCTATCTATCCCCCTCACTCTATCTATCTGTCGCCCTCACTCTATCTATCTGTCGCCCTCACTCTATCTGTCGACCTCACTCTATCTATCTATCGCCCTCACTCTATTGATCGCCCTCACTCTATTTATCTATCTATCTAACGCCCTCACTCTATCTATCTATCGCCTTCACTCTATCTATCGCCTATCTATCTATCTATCTATCTATCTATCTATCTATCTATCTATCTATCTATCTATCTATCTATCTATCTATCTATCTATCTGTCGCCCTCAATCTATCTGTCTGTCTATCACACTCACTCTATCGCCATCACTCGATTTATCTATCACCCTCCCTCTATCTATCTGTATCTATATGAGCTCGCACCCGACCAACCCAATATGGCCACCAAGGAAGACGCGACCGGAAGTGTGGTCGGCGGTCGAGTGGCGGAGGACAACACAGGTGCAGAGACGGGTAAAAAGCGTGGTGCGCTGAGAACTCGGGGCTCGGCTGGAGGAACACGGAAGGAGGACACAGACCGTGAGGAGTGGAAAGAGCCTCAAGGAGCACAGCGCGAGTCGGGACTAGAGGGCGAGGAGCAGCACGCCAGCGAGGAAGCAACGCGGGACAAAAGCGGCGCCGGACCGGAGCCAGCAAAAGAGAACATCTCTAGGAGCACCGTGCCCGGGACCACGACTCTCCCTAACGAGGAGGAGGCGGGGTCTCCCTCAACCACGGCCCCGGAGGGTCGTGGTAGCAGGCAAGTGCAACCTGCATGTTCGGGGATATTACGGGGGCTGTGGGAGCAGGTATGGGGTCATTGAAGCTCACTGAACCTCACCAAATGTTTCCCCCACTTAGGCACAGCGCAATAGTAGTTTGGTGATGGCATACTACACCTCCCTATTTTTCTCGGTGTCACTAAGGATAAAGAGCCAGAGCCTTGTTTCTTGTTTGTTGTTTTTATTTTGGGTACGTCCAAACAACCGACCGGGAGAAGGACATTGGTAGGAGAGGCCCCCCCTTTGAAGACTTGGATTGGGAAGATCTCTAGTTTATATAGAGCGTTGTATTTGTTTTTGACTCAAGAAAGACTGCCTAAAAAGACTAACGCTCAACCAAGAATAGAGCTCTAGTTTATACAGAGTGTTTTTTTTTGTTTGTTTGTTTTGGGACTTAAAAATATAACCCTAAAAAGACTAGCATACAACCAAGAAAAATAAAAAGTTTTAAGTACAATCACTTAGTTTGGACTATAATTTAGATCAGGGAATTAGCAATCTCACCAGAGGGTTAGGAGAGCCCCGACCACAGTGGTGTCAGAAGTGAGATAAAAGTCAGTCAGAGACAGGACCCCACCATGGAAGCAATTATCATCCAGCTAGCCGAAGGCCAGCGCCATCTGCAGTTAGTCTTTGAAGAACAGACTAAACAATCACAAAAGGAAAGGGAAGCTTTACAGGCCACCCTGAAGGACCAAGCTGCTCTTATGGCTTCGAATCAACAAGTACAAGATACTGCTGTACTACGCCTTACGGATGCCATTTCGAGTGCTCATGTTCATCCCAATGTGCCTGGCTCAGTATTGCAGAAGTTTCAGGCAGGGGATGACCCGGACTATTTTTTTGGTTAATTTCTAGAGAGTTGCCTCCACAGCCACATGGCGTCAAGAAAGTTGGGGACAGTACATTGCGCCTTTATTATCAGGCGAATTACAGGCCGCATACCAGGCTGCCAACCCAGCCGGGGTTACCAATTACACAGACAACAAGAAAGCTATACTAGAGAGACTAAGCTGTGACCAGGAGTACTATCGCTTCAAATTTAGAAAAGAGAAATGGACAGCAGGGGAAAATCCCAGGGCCTTATACTACAGAATCAGGGACCTAGGTAACCACTGGCTACAGCCTACGGTGTCCTCTGTGGATGAGCTCACTGAAAAGGTGTATCTTAAACAATATTTAGAGGCCCTACCGTTCAGCACTAGAGCTTGTAGAAAACAGCACCCAAACTTAACAGTTACCCTAGCAGTATATTTGGCTTGTGCATACCACCGTTCTCCAGAGTTTAAGGCCCCATCCCATAAACCTCAGACCGGACCCCCAAGGGTCCCAGTTAGATCCAGCCTGATTCCAATAGAACAGAAGGGACAAGTTAACCCACGACCCCAACCCCGACCACCCGTACCCATTCCCGCCCTGCCAGGACCTCAGTGTTTCCACTGTGCGGAGTGGGGACACATAGTTCCCAACTGTCCCTCCCGTCTTTCCCCACAGGAGCCCATGGAAGTAGGGTATACTCGAGGGAGGGTATTAGTGACTGGAAACCCCCCAGAAAGATATAAAAAGCAAATATACGTGAATGGGAGACCAGTGGTAGCTTTCTTAGATACAGGATGCCATCACACAGTAGTCAACTACTCCTTGATAAGGGAGTCACAATTAGTGGAAGAAGAATGCATACAAGTAACCTGTGTTCACAGTGATAGGAAACTGTATCCCCTTGCTGAGATCCTGCTAGATATAGATGGGGAGTCCCAGCTCAGAAAGGTGGGGGTGGTTCCAAACATTCCTGAGACCGTCCTATTGGGAACGGACTTTCCCAGTTTTCATGAGTATTTACAGGCATATACAACATCTCCTCCTCCTCCAAATCCGTGGTTGAACAGTGCCCCTTTCTTTGAGGAAGAGATAGTAGCGCCACTGCCTAAAACGCCAAAAACACGTAGAGAAAAAATAAATGATAGAGCCAGATATGTTCGGGAAAAAACAGTTTTACCCACTAGTATCTTTACCTCCTCAGACCCATCACAAGAGACAGGACTGAGCTTCCCCGCCGCTCAAAAGGACAACATCACACTTCAAAATGCTTGGAACCAGGTCCAGGAAGAAAGGATCTTTTGTACCGGGTTTCTCATGAAGGGGATAAAAGGAAAGAACAGCTGTTAGTTCCACGATCTTACAGGGAACAAGTGTTGTCACTAGCTCACAGTCAGACAGGGGGTGGACACTATGGTAAAGAACACACCCTTAAGTACTTGTTACCTAGGTTCTATTGGCCAGGGGTGTACCAAGAGGTAGCCAGATATTGCGCCACCTGTCCTCGCTGTCAGCTGTTCAATACTCCAGCTGCCCCGAAGGCTCCCCTACATCCTCTCTCCATCATTGATGTACCCTTTAAAAGGGTAGGGATGGATCTGGTAGGTCCTCTCATTCCCTTGGCTAGAGGCCACCAGTATATTCTCGTCTTGGTGGATTACGCTACCAGTTATCCAGAAGCCATACCCTTATCCTCCACTACCACCTCAGCTGTAGCTCATGCAATGGTCACCTTCTTTTCAAGAGTAGGGTTCCCTCAAGAATTGCTAACTGATCAGGGCACCCCCTTTATCTCACGCTTAACGAAACAAGTTTGTAACATCCTCCAAGTAAAACAAATACGTACATCGGTCTACCATCCCCAAACTGATGGGCTGATAGAAAGATACAACAGCACGATCAAGACCATATTACGAAAAAGCATAGATAAGGCAGGGAGAGACTGAGATAGGAAGCTGCCCCTTGTCTTGTTTGCTTTCAGGACACATGAACAAAAGTCAACAGGTTTCTCCCCCTTTTAGCTCCTGTTTGGGAGACAGCCCAGAACGCTTCTGGACATGGCAGTGGAAAAGTGAATAGAGGAGTAAGAGGAGGGCCAACCTCTATTGCAGTATTCAGCAAACCTTAAAGAGACCTTGTCTTCCTTATGGGAAGAGGTATGTGTAAATATGGAGGGAGCTCAAGACAGGCAAAAACGCCTCTATGACCGTCAATCCAGCCTCACAGAATTTAAAGTAGGAGACAAAGTACTCATACTGTTACCCAGCTCTGATAAAAAACTATTAGCTACATGGCAAGGTCCATACAAAATTTTGGACAAAGTAACACCTGTAACATACAGAGTGGACGTACCCCACAAAAAGAATGAGGGGCAGATATATCACATAAACCTATTGAAAGCATGGGAAGAACCCCTTCCAGGTACATCACATGGAGGCATTCCCATTCACCACATGACGGTGGCCAAACCTGTAGAAGTATCCTTTATACCCAAGGGAAGTAAAGAAGGGAGCCATGTTCAATTAGGACCCCAAGTGACAACTGAGCAAAAACAATAAATGCTCTCTTTGTGTGACAGATATGCCGATGTACTGTCCGGTAATCCTGGAAGAACCATATTAGTCGAACACAACATCATTACAAAAACAGAGCAACCAGTTAAGCTTATACTATATCGCATTCCAGAACCAAGGAGGGAGGCAGTCAACCAAGAGATACAGGCCATGTTAAAAGCCGACATAATTGAACCATCTAACAGTGCCTGGTCCTCTCCAGTGGTTCTTGTCCCGAAACCTGATTGAAGCATTAGATTTTGCTTTGACTTTCGTCAGGGAAACGCGGTATCTAAGTTTGATGCCTATCCAATGCCTAGGGTGAACGAACTAATCGAGCGTTTAGGGGAAGCCAGGGTAATGACAACCACAGATTTAACCAAAGGCTATTGGCAGATCCCTTTAACCGCTTCTGCTAGAGAACAAACAGCCTTCTCTACGCCAACAGGTCTGTAACACTTCAAAGTCCTGCCCTTTGGACTCCATGGGGCTCCCGCTACCTTTCAGCGGTTAATGGATACCATATTAACACTACACCACGAATTTGCAGTCGCATATTTGGACGACATTGTCGTGTACAGCCCAGATTGGGAGACACACCTGGTACACCTTGAAGCAGTACTACAGTCCTTAAAACAAGCAGGAATCAGCCTTAATCCCAAGAAAACCACCTTTGGGACAGACTGCATAGAGTATTTAAGATACACCATCAGTGGAGGGTATATAAAACTGCAGGTGACAAAAATAGAAGCCATCTCTATAATTCCCCATCCCACTTGTAAAAAAGACAGACGTTCCTTCCTGGGGTTAGTGCACGGGTACTCATAGTACGGCCCGCGGGCCAATAGCGGCCCGGCAAGCCTTCCGTGGCGGCCCGCGGACCATGAGACATCGTACCGGTGTTTAAAAAAAAAAAGAACTTTTTTAAAGAGTGTCTGCGAATACTGCCGTTTGCAGAGACACTCTGCTGCTCTGTGGGGCCGGGCGATTCATCCCAGGAGGCCAGAGTGGAGCTGCAGGGGCGCTAAGAGGTGGTGAACTACAGCAAAGCCCCATTCACATGCAAATGGCTGTGAAGTGCTCGGGTGGGGCTGTGTGTCTGTGCGCGCTGGGGAAGCTATCTCAGCCCGGTGACAGACAGGTGTGCGAGGCGCCCCTTGAGCAGGGCGTCCAGTCTATTTGTATAGTATTGTTGTAGGTATATTGGGGAGGAGGGTTGGTCTTTTCTTTTAATAACGGGGCTCAGCTCTTTTTTTGCCCAGGGTGTACACTGCTTTGAGGTTACAAAAGGATTCTAGCGCCTTGAAGCACCCCTTCTTCTAGTCTAGCGCACTTTTTCTCAAACTTGTTGTTTTCAGATGTGACACTCCAGTTGGTTGCGTTGAAGTTCAGAATGCATCTGTTTGATGATTGAGATCCCATGCTCATCCTTGTGTTCATGATGTCACGGAGAGGTTATTCGTACACGTCTCAGCCCGGCATTATAGTGAATGTCACACCGTTTATGCTTGCCCCAGGACCGTTGTTAGCTGGATGGATACTACATTTTGTTAGCGGAATATTGTATGGGTGTTCTTGTTTGTGATGTTTTGTGCTCCGACCTCATTTTGATGATTTTTTTAGCGTTTTACTAGAGCGCTTGCATACCCCTCACAGGTCCTCGGATCGCTTTATTGGTGCTCAAATAGTTTGCGTGTTTTACAGCCTATTGTATGTGAGAATTATTTTGAGTATTCATGCAGTATTTTTGTGTCGTGTGGGGTTTGGAGATGTACGCAATCAGGGCAGTGGGAGATGCTTTATTTCTAAGGGGTGGTGGGGGGCACAGACTGCCTTGGAGGTTAAAGAGATTGTCATTAAATGCGAAACTCGACTATTTAATATTAACTGTGTAATAGTGAGATCTTGTTCTGAATTACTTCATTGACCTCTCAGGCTGGTTAGTTAAAGAACATGATGTATACTGTACCTTACTGTGCTCTTGTAACTGATGTAACTTCTAACGCAATGATCCTAAATGTAAAGCGCTTTGATACCCTCTTGGGTCAAGTTCGCGCTAGGGAGCCGGAGTGAGGGAAGGGAGTGAGGGAAGGGAGTGAGGGAAGGGAGTGAGGGAAGGGAAGAGGGAAGGGGAGTGAGGGAAGGGGAGTGAGGGAAGGGGTGAGGGAAGGGGGTGAGGGAAGGGGAGGGAGGAGGGAAGGAGGGAGAGAGGGAAGGGGAGGGAGGGAAGGGGAGTGAGGGAAGGGAAGGGGAGTGAGGGAAGGGAAGGGAGTGAGGAAAGGGGAGTTATGGAAAGGGAGAGGGAAGGGGAGTGAGGGAAGGGAGTGAGGGAAGGAGGAGGGAAGGAGGGAGAGAGGGAAGGGGAGAGAGGGAAGGGGAGGGAAGGGAGGGAGGGAAGGGGAGGGGGGAAGGAGTGAGGGAAGGAGTGAGGGAAGGGGAGTGAGGGAAAGGGAGGGGAGGGGGGGAATTCGGGGAAGAGGAGTGAGTGAGGGAAGGAGGGAGTGTGGGAAGGAGGGAGTGAGGGAAGGAGGGAGTGAGGGAAGGAGGGAGTGAGGGAAGGAGGGAGTGAGGGAAGGAGGGAGTGAAGGAAGGAGGGAGTGAGGGAAGGAGGGAGTGAAGGAAGGAGGGAGAGAGGGAAGGAGGGAGAGAGGGAAGGAGGGAAGGGGATTGAGGGAAGTGAGTGAAGGAAGAGGAGGGAGGGAAGGAGGGATGGAGTGAGGGAAGGGGAATGAGAGAAGGGGAGTGAAGGGAGGGGAGGGGAGTGAGGGAGGGAAAGAGGGAAGGGGGAGGGGAGGGGAGTGAGGGAAGAGGAGTAAGGGAAGGGTAGGGAGGGAAGGGGGTGAGGGAAGGAAGTGAGGGAAGGAGGGAGTGAGGGAAGGAGGGAGTGAAGGAAAGAGGGAATGGGAGTGAGGGAAGGGGAGTGAGGGAAGGGAGTGAGGGAAGAGGAGCGAGGGAATGAGGGAAGGGGAGTGAGAGAAGGGGATTGAAGGGAGGGGAGTGAGGGAGGGAGAGAGGGAGGGGTGAGGGGAGGGGAGTGAGGGAAGAGGAATAAGGGAAGGGGAGGGAGGGAGGGAGAGAGGGAAGGGGGTGAGGGAAGGGGAGTGAGGGTGAGGGAAGGGGAGTGAGGGAGGGAAAGGGGGAAGGGGAGTGAGGGTGAGGGAAGGAGAGTGAGGGTGAGGGAGGGAAGGAGAGGGAAGGAGAGGTAGGGAAAGGGAGGGAGAAGGAGGGAGGGCGAGCGAAGGTGAGGGAAAGGGAGAGGGAGTGAGACAGTCAGAGTGAGTGAGACAGAGGAAGACAAGGAGGGAGAGAGAGGGAGATAGAGGGATGGAGGGAGGGAGGGAGGCAGAGATATATATATATATATATGCCGGGTCTGGTAGCTCAGTGGACAAAGGCGTCCGCTGCAGGGACCTGTGTTCAACCTCACGGTCACAGTTTTTTGTTGTTGCTCCAGCCCCGCCCCCTCCCCCACCGGTGCGGCCCTCGGACATGAACCACACAGTAAATTTGGCCCCTGAGAGAAAGTTTGTGAGTACCCATGGGTTAGTGGGTATTACAGAAGGTTTATACCACACTTTTCTGAAATTGCTAGTCCCCTCACTGACTTGCTCACAAAAAAACATGTAGGAAAACATCTTCCATGGTTAGCATCCCAAGAAGAGAGTTTCCAAAAGTTGAAAACAATAATCTGTACGTCCACGGTACTTACCTGCCCTGATTTTAGGAGAACGTTTGTCCTTCAAACAGATGCATCCGGGAGAAGCCTTGGCGCTGTATTGTTCAAGCCAGACAACTCAGGAGACTTGCGTCCCATTTGGTATCTTAGTAGAAAATTGTTCCCCAGGGAAACCTGGTATGCAACCATTGAAAAAGAGTGTTTAGCACTGAAATGGGCCATGGAAGCACTCCAATATTATCTTTTGGGCCGTTCCTTTTTAGTATTTACTGACCATGCTCCCCTGACTTGGCTTTCTCTACATAAAGACTCTAACCCGAAAGTTTTACGATGGTTCCTTGCATTGCAGCCTTTCACCTTTGAAGCCATACATGTTCCGGGAAAGCTACAGACAAATGTGGACTATCTATCCTGATTTCCCGTTCCTGAATGGCCTGACCATCCATTCCCAAGGGGGAAGCAATGTTAGGGTTTTGGACCCTCTGAGCTCGCACCCGACCAACCCAATATGGCCGCCAAGGAAGACGCAACCGGAAGTGTGGTCAGCGATGGAGTGGCAGAGGACAACATAGGTGCAGAGATGGGTAAAAAGCATGGCGCGCCAGGAACTCGGGGCTCAGCTGGAGGAACACGGAAGGAGGACGCAGACCGTGAGGAGTGGAAAGAGCCTCAAGGAGCACAGCGCGAGTCGGGACTGGAGGGCGAGGAGCAGCACGCCAGCGAGGAAGCAACACGGGATAAAAAATGACGCCGGACTTGAGCCAGCACAAGACACCGCTCTAGGAGCACCGTGCTGGGACCACGACTCTCCCCAACGAGGAGGAGGCGGGGTCTCCCTCAACCACAGCCCAGAGGGTCGTGGTAGCAGGCAAGTGCAACCTGCATGTCTGGTGTCATTGAAGCTCATTGAACCTCACCAAATGTTTCCCCCACTTAGGCACAGCACAATAGTAGTTTGGTGACGGCACACTACCCCTCCGTATTTTTCTCTGTGTCACTAAGGACAAAGAGCCTGAGCCTTGTTTGTTGTTTTTATTTTGGGTACGTCCAAACAACCGACCGGGAGAAAGACATCGGAAGGAGAGGCCCCCCATTTGAAGACTCGCATTGGGAAGTACTCTAGTTTGAATAGAGTGTTGTATTAGTTTTGAACTCGAGAAAGACTGCCTAAAAAGACTAACGCTCAACCAAGAATAGAGCTCTAGTTTATACAGAGTGATTTTTTGTGTGTTTGTTTTGGGACTTAAAAAGATAACCCTAAAAAGACTGGCGTGCAACCAAGAAAAATAAAAAGTCTTAAGTACATCACTTAGTTTGCACTATAATTTAGATCAGGGAGTTAGCAATCTCACCAGAGGGTTAGAAGAGCCCCGAACACACTATCTATCTATCTATCTATCTATCTATCTATCTATCTATCTATCTATCTATCTATCTATCTATCTATCTATCTATCTATCTATCGCCCTCACTCTATCTATCTATCGCCCTCACTATCGATCTATCGCCCTCACTATCGATCTATTGCCCTCACTCTATCGATCTATCGCCCTCACTCTGTCTATCTATCTATCTATCTATCTTTCTGTCTATCTATCTATCTATCTATCTATCTATCTATCTATCTATCTATCTATCTATCTATCTATCTATCTATCTATCTATCTATCTATCTATCTATCTATCGCCCTCACTCTATCTATCGATTGCCCTCACTCTATCAATCTATTGCCCTCCCTCTATCTATCTATCGCCCTCACTCTATCTATCTATCGCCCTCACTCTATCTATCACCCTCACTCTATCTATCGCCCTCACTCTACATATCTATTGCCTTCACTCTAACTATCTATCGCCCTCACTCTATCTGTCTATCTATCTATCTATCTTTCTGTCTATCTATCTATCTATCTATCTATCTAGCTATCTATCTATCTATCTATCTATCTATCTATCTATCTATCTATCTATCGCCCTCACTCTATCTATCGATTGCCCTCACTCTATCAATCTATTGCCCTCCCTCTATCTATCGCCCTCACTCTATCTATCTATCGCCCTCACTCTATCTATCGCCCTCACTCTATCTATCGCCCTCACTCTATATATCTATTGCCTTCACTCTAACTATCTATCGCCCTCACTCTATCTATCTATTGCCCACACCCTATCTATTGCCCTCACTCTATCTATCTATCGCCCCCACTCTATCTATCGCCCTCACTTTATCTATCTATCGCCCTCACTCTATCTATCTATCGCCCGCACTCTATCTATCGCCCTCACTCTATCACCCTCACTCTATCTATCGCCCTCACTCTATATATCTATTGCCTTCACTCTATCTATCTATTGCCCTCACTCTATCTATCTATTGCCCTCACTCTATCTATTGCCCTCACTCTATCTATCTATCGCCCCCACTCTATCTATCTATTGCCCTCACTCTGCCTATCTATCGCCCTCACTCTATCTATCTATTGCCCTCACTCTATCTATCACCCTCACTCTATCGCCCTCATTCTATCTATCGCCCTCATACTATCTATCGCCCTCACTCTATCTATCGCCCTCACTCTATCTATTGCCCTCACACTATCTATCTATCGCCCTTATTTTATCTATCTATCGCCCTCACAATATCTATCTATCGCCCTCACTCTGTCTATCTATCGCCCTCACTCTGTCTATCTATCTATCAACCTCACTCTATCTGTCTATCTATCGCACTCCCTCTATCTATCTATCGCCCTTCCTCTATCTATCGCCCTCACTTCATCGCCCTCATTTTATCTATCGACCTCACTCTATCTATCGCCCTCACTCTATCTATCGCCCTCACTCTATCTATCTATCCATCGCCCTAACTCTATCTATCGCCCTCATTCTATCTATCGCCCTCATTCTATCTATCGCCCTCATTCTATCTATCGCCCTCACTCTATCTATCACCCTCACTCTGTCTATCTATCGCCCTCACTCTATCTATTGCCCTCACACTATCTATTTATCGCCCTCATTTTATCTATCTATCGCCCTCATAATATCTATCTATCGCCCTCACTCTATCTATCTATCGCCCTCACTCTATCTATCTATCGCCCTCACTCTATCTATCTATCGCCCTCACTCTGTCTATCTATCTATCAACCTCACTCTATCTGTCTATCTATCGCACTCACTCTATCTATCTATCCCCCTCACTCTATTGCCCTCATTTTATCTATCGCCCTCACTCTATCTATCTATCGCCCTCACTCTATCTATCCCCCTCATTCTATCTATCGCCCTCATTCTATCTATCGCCCTCACTCTATCTATCGCCCTCACTCTATCTATCGCCCTCACTCTATCTATCGCCCTCACTCTATCTATCGCCCTCACTCTATCTATCTATCGCCCCCACTCTATCTATCTATCGCCCTCACTCTATCTATCTATCTATCGCCCTCACTCTGTCTATCTATCTATCGACCTCACTCTATCTGTCTATCTATCGCACTCACTCTATCTATCTATCCCCCTCACTCTATCGCCCTCATTTTATCTATCGCCCTCACTCTATCTATCTATCGCCCTCACTCTATCTATCGCCCTCATTCTATCTATCGCCCTCATTCTATCTATCGCCCTCACTCTATCTATTGCCCTCACTCTATCTATTGCCCTCACACTATTTATCTATCACCCTCATTTTATCTATTTATCGCCCTCACACTATCTATCTATCGCTCTCACTCTATCTATCTATCGCCCTCACTCTATCTATCGCCCTCACTCTATCTATCGCCCTCACTCTATCTATCGCCCTCACTCTATCTATTGCCCTCACTCTATCTATCTATTGCCCTCACTCTATCTACTGCCCTCACTCTATCTATTGCCCTCACTCTATCTATCTATCGCCCTCACTCTATCGCCCTCACTCTATCTATCGCCCCTCACTCTATCTATCTATCTATTGCCCTCACTCTATCTGTCTATCGCCCTCACTCTATCAATTTATCGCCCTCACTCTGTCTATCTATCGCACTCACTCTATCTAAAGATGTTAATATTTCACTTCTGTTCTTGGATTTTCGTTATAATAAAATACACTGAACATAATCTTCACAAAAGTTATTTACAAAAGTTTAAGCTATTGCCATTATAAATAACAATAGCTTTTATTTAAGCATTAATTATTAAAAAATAATAAAAGCCATTGTTATTTGTAATATCAATACATCTAAGTCATGTAAATACAACAGACATTGCATTACAAAGGCTATAGGTGTCACATTTGCGAAAGTTAAAACTATTGGCATTGTAAATGACAAAGCTATAAATTTCGCTATTTTCAAAACCAACACCGCGACTCACCAGGACTTGGGGCCGAGGAGCAGCTCTCGGAACCGGAAAGCCGGAGCTCAGCCTGCGGGGGAGGTAAGCGACCATGGTCTGAAAGCGAAGGGGCAGAGCCGGCGGGACTTATCCTACTGCCTGATTGTCAGGTGACAACAGTATGAGGGGGGTCCGAGGACATAAGGACTGGGGGCTCATAGTGAGGCGAAGGAGGTAGCAGTAGGCTGGGAGGCGTTAATAATAATGGGCGAGGGAGAAATAACGGGTTGGGGGGAACAAGAGTCGGTAACCACGGGGAAGAATGCCCAAATACAGAAGAGGGTCTTTGAAGTACGCCTGGAGCAACATCAGCGATTACTAAAACGATGTGGTTGATGTGGGCCTGGGGCGCAGAGTGTTTTAACAGCTACGGGTGAGGGAAAGGACATAACCGAAAGCGAAAGCACTCGCACACATTCACAGCAAACAGCCAGCAGCAAAAGCGCGGTCACAAGGAGAAATTTGACACTGAAAAAGCGCGCGTCCGACTCGTGTCCACATTCAAGTAAGTATATACTAAAGTATATACAAGAGGTCTCGAATGCTCGACCTAAAAATGTGTCATTTACAATACCAATAGCTCAAACTTTCCTAATGCTAGACTTATTGCATTGCAAATGCTTGTTATTAAGTGTGTTTTTATATACTTGTGTATCGATTGGACTCCACCCAACCGGGTTTCAGAACCTTACATAGTGAGAAATCGAAAGCGGATCACCAGATTACAGCCAACTTCGTATAAATATATAATCTTATAATATGGGATAAAGTGACATAGTTAAAAAAAAAAGCTTAAAGAGGGTACAAAGCACGTATAGCTAGCTAAGCTCAGTGCAAATGGGGAGAAAGTAGGGGAGGTGAGAACCTAGATAAAGTAATTGTAGCTAGGCAGGAAGTTGGTGATAACCTTTTTTTTAAACAATATTGAGAGTTCCGAAGTATACAGTAGCAAAATCCAATAGTCCAGTCATAAATAGTTCACAACATTTACCTACATATTTTAACATATTTTAACTCAGTACAGTTGAGAAAATAAAGCGACACATCACAATCTTATCATTAACATGCCTGTCCCGTTTATCTTCTACTTCATGGCGAGTCAAACAGGGTAAAGGAAGAAGGGGATAAGTTAGGATAGAAGTGACTAAAATATAGTATCACTAAAATAGACATAAAAAGTGAAGGATGGTCGGCCTTACATCCCAATCCATTGTTGTTTTGGACACCATGCGACCTCCGGTGGGATCCAGTCATATGCAATTCATTAGTGACCCTGTGTTGCACAGTGTGCTCAGGATCCGCGTCTGGGCAAACCTGTCCTACTTAGAGCAATACACTAAAGTATACAAAACATTGATGGATGGAATGCTTGAATTACTCTTAGTCACTAGCAATTACCTGTGGCTACATTCCAATCCATCACCATTCGGGTGTAACAGGTCCTGGGTTCCAGATTAGGGAAGATATGGTCTGGCAGTTCGGGCTAGACTGTTCCAACTGGAGCAGGGTCAAGACTGATTTGCATATGTCTGGGTCGAAACAGAGGTAGCATGATGTTCAAAATAACATATGGACAGGGATACAAGGCGAGTGATTACCAGTGGTTGAGATTTTTTCAACCATTACATCCATCACTTTTTCATATACTTTAGTGTGTCACCCTAAGTGGGACAGGCAGCACTTAATATGTGAAAGAAAGAGTGCTGGTGCCAGAAGCTCTACTCAGAAACTGGCTGCTGGTTCAATGAATCGCCGGTCCGCTGAATACGAAGGCTGGTAGTCTTTAATCCACTACTACACACACCCTGACCCGTTTCTCGCTCTTGCAGGTTCCTGCTTTCTCCATTTGTGACAGTTTTGCAGTTTTTTTCTTCATCCATCTTTCCAATCTGTGTGTTTTCCCTCTATTACACTTGGTAAATATCTGATGCAGGAAATAAGTGCCAGTAGTAGGAAGCTGACTCTTTATATAGTGGACCAAAATGAGGTATACTGTGTAAAGAGTTCAGGCAAAAACAGTTGTTTTACAGAGGCACAAATGGTATCCCAATTGCTCTCTTTTGTGGTAGTGACCTACATGACGCCACTAGCCGACATTGTCTGCCCACACGGATTCAACATCGTCTCATATGCCAACAACACTTAGCTCCCCTCCCCGTCATGGAAATTCCCACTACTACCAGATCCAACTCCCGGAACAACTTGTCCAACGTTGCTAATTGGATGAGGTCCAACTGCTTGAAGCTTAACACAAACAAAAAAGAGGTGCTCATCTTCGGAAACAACACCTCATGTTGAGACGGCACCTGGTGGCCCACTGCTCTCTGCCCATTGACGACCACCTCACACCACTCAAGCAACCACAGCATCATCCTTGCCAGCAACTCACCATTAAGCATCAGGTGAGCGCCATATCCTCTTCCTGTTTCAACACCTTCAGCAAGCTTTGCAAGATTTTCTGATGAAGCCCCCTCTCCACCAGAAAAACTGTCACCCAAGCCTTTGTCTCCAGTCAACTCGACTACTGCCACAAAGTCTTTGCCAGAAACACCAAACAGATCCTCAAACACCTTCAGACCATTCAGAACACGGCAACCAGACTCATCCTCAACCTCCCCAAAAGAATCAGCACCACCCCACAACTCTCCACTGGCTTCCCATCCACAAGAGATGCCACTTCAAGATTCTGACTCATGCCTATAAATCCCTCTACAACATCAAACCCCCTACGTCAACCACCGCCTGATGTTCCACAGACACACCATGGAGCTTCACTCCGCCCCCCCTTGCACTGGCACACATCCCCCACATCGGCAGAGCCACATTGGGGGTCATTCCTTACCCTGCCTCCTCGCCAAGTCCTGGAACTACCAACCCCTCCAATAGCTAACCTACTCTTTGCTAGCTGACTTTAGGAAGGAGCTCAAGACATTGCTCTTTGACTAAGGCATTCAGTACCCCAGCACCTGGATACCCCCAGTAGGACAAGCCGCGCTTTACAAGTACCTCCTGATTGATTGACAGTGTGGGATAGCACTTAGTTGTATCGGAGGGTAGTGCTGAGCATTTGTTCTACTCACAGAGGCAATAAAAGAGACACACACTCAAGAATAAATCCAAGACCAAGTTAGAAACAGGCTGCAGAGGGGGACTTGGGGACAAGCCTGTGACCTCCCAATGAAGGGTTCTGGTCACAAGAGTCCTATGGACAAGGGTGAACAGTTTGTTCATCGGTACCCATGCTGGGGCACTCAGGTACCGTGTGAAAATGTCTTCTGAGCTCTGTGCATCCTAGGGCCTTGCAGTCATCAGTCTCGCCAAATGTGGATGCAAAAATCAGGACAACTGGGCCACTCCGGAAGTGAGTCTCTGCAGTGCTGACATCCTTCAAAGGCTGCTTGGTCTCTGTAACATTGGAGTCTGTACTGGACTCTCACGGTCTCTATTTGCTAGAAGTGGTCTGGTACCTCGGGTATAAGTCCTGTGCGGCTCCGGTTGGTCCTGCTGTCTTCTCACTTGGTGAAGGGGATACATATGAGCTTCAGGAGCACCTCATCCTGGGAGGATGATGCGTCGGGCTGCCAGTGAGCAGCAACTCGTTGAACCAGACTTTGCTCTTTGGTGCCTGTTGGCTGCAGGGGAGTAGCTTCTCTACTGCAAGGGAGATTACTTGGCAATTTGTGAAGGGCTGGCAGTCTCTTGGGGTTCTTGGAAGCTGGTCAGCTGTAGGACGAGTTTGTGGTCATGATTGTCGAGAACGGATGCAGGCAGGCAAGGGTTGACACCAAAAGTTCACAGCAGTCATCAGTGTCTCATGGATCTTCTTTGTCCTCTCTTCTTTATCTGTCGAATCTGAGTCCCTGGTGTCAGTGGTGCCACCTAAATACTCAATTTAGGGGCGTTAGGGGAAGGAGCAGGTAGTGGCCAATGGGCTGCTTCCCTTTAGGGTGTCTACACCCCCTAGCCCGGACCCACAGAGACTTATTCCATCAAAACTAAGATGGTGGAATTCTAAATGTTGTGTTCAGAGGGGTGTGTCCAGGGAGGAGACCAGACATGACACATCTCCCTTGAGTTCTGCATGGTAACTCCCTCGCTCCCCTTTTTGCCCAGTGAATCACAGTGAAAATGCCCCCGGATGGGGCCCCTAAGTGCCAGCAATGTGCAGGTAGCCTTGGTGATCTTTCCAGGAACCCACAAAACTTTTAATATTGAAATAGTCTCCTCGTAGCTGTGGCAATCTTGAGGCCGCATTGCTGGACAGGCAGGAATTGCCTTCGACGCTCGGAACAGAGGAACCCTGCCAAAGCTCGGATGGGAGTGGAAGGTGCGCACCGCAAGGCTTCCCATTGGGAGAAAGTGTTACCTCAAAGCAGCTGCGGGAGTAACTGAAGCGTCACAGCGGCCCCCTCAAACCCTTTACAGTGATGAAAGTCCAAAGGGAGGGGACTTGAATTCCAGGCATTGACCTTGCCACAAGAATTGAAGAAATCATCTGTGAGGTGGAAAAATGGGAACGAAAAGATAGGCATCTTTTAGGTCCAGGCAGGCCTTCCAGTTGCCTTCTTGTAGAATGTCCCATAGCAAATGAATGCCCTCCATTGTGAAATGTCTGTACAGTATCCACACAACAACATTTTTTAGATTTAGAACTGCACGCGGACTGCCCCCTAATTTTCAACCAGAAAAATGGGGCTTATTAACCCCTTAGGATGCGGTACTGAAAGGTATAGAGCTCCTTTGTCTAATAGTGTTTGAATTTTTGACTCTACAAAAAACTGTTCTATTTGGGAAAAGTACATTTGTTTTGGAGGGCTGAACTGAATTGGAAAACCGTAAAATTCCAGTTTGAAACCTCGTATGGTCTCTAGTACCCATGGGTCCATGGAGATCTGTCTCCAGTTGTATGGGAACAAACCCATTCATCCTCCCAATATCACTTCTGAAAATGAAATAATTCTTACTAGAAAATCCTGTGTCCTGGAACATCCCTTATCCATGTGAGAAGCTGCAGCGGAAGCGGGAACGACCACCTCTGGTAGTTTCGTTTTATTTTAATGTGATTGGCTGCTGAAATTTGTAGTAAAGAATTGAGAAGCATAATCGGAACCTCTGGTCCTGACATAGACTCACGCTTATTTTATGGCTGCTAGAGCAGCAGAGATAGAGGAAGGACAATGGTGACAGTAGGTCTTATAGGTCTTCTCAGGGGTAGGCAGACAAAATATCGAAATTAAAATATCAATATACAATAATATCGATGTTTTAATTTCGACAGTATAGAAAATCGATGTCCAAAATATCGACAGACAGAATATCGTTTTTTTAAGGTATGTATGTTACTAATATCGAATTTTACTAATATCGAATTTTTTTTAGTGTTATGTATTTTATTATGTTGTTTATATGTTTGTTAAACATGTTTTGTAATGTATGTTTGAAAATTTGTAAATTTGTTTACATTTTGCATTTTAGTATCAGAGCGGGTTGTGGGTTTATAGGGGAATAGGGTGGGAAGTAATTTAATAATAATTAATTAATTAATATATGTTTGTAAATATTTTTAATTAATAATTAATTGGTAATTAATTAATATTATTAGTTAATTAATTAATATAATTTTGTACATATTTTTAATTAATAATTAATTGGTAATTAATTAATATTAATTAGTTAATTACATTAATTAGAGTAATTTTTTTATATATATAATTTGTTGTTATTGTTAATTAATTAATGGGGAAAAATAATATTATTTATTAAATTTAATTAATTACAGCTAATGTGCTAATATATTTAGTTTATTGTTATTGTTAATTAATAATTAATTGGTAATTAAATAATATGAATTAATTTTGGGTAAAGGAGTATTTTTAGGGTTCAGGGTCAGTTTTCAGTTTTTGGGTAAAGGGGTATTTTTAGCGTTCAGGGTCAGTTTTCAGTTTTTGGGTAAAGGGGTATTTTTAGGGTTCAGGGTCAGTTTTCAGTTTTTGGGTAAAGGGTATTTTTTGGGTTCAGGGTCAGTTTTCAGTTTTTGGGTAAAGGGGTATTTTTAGGGTTCAGGGTCAGTTTTTAGTTTTTGGGTAAAGGGGTATTTTTAGGGTTCAGGGTCAGTTTTGGGTTTTTGGGTAAAGGGGTATTTTTAGGGTTCAGGGTCAGTTTTCAGTTTTTGGGTAAAGGGGTATTTTTAGGGTTCAGGGTCAGTTTTGGGTTTTTGGGTAAAGGGGTATTTTTAGGGTTCAGGGTCAGTTTTGGGTTTTTGGGGTACAGTCGTACAGGGTAAAAATAAAATAAATTTAAATTAAATCAATTAAATGAAATTAAAAAAAATTAAATTACATTAAATTATTACGTTTTTAATTTATTTTAAATGTATATTTATTAGTTTTAATTTTTAATTATGTTTTAATATTTTTATTTAATATTTGTAAAATGATATGTATTTTAACATTATTTTTACATTATTATTAATACATTTAAAAAAACGATATTTTTAATTTCGATATTTTTGTACTATGATATTAATTTTTCGATATTTTTGTACTTATCTTTATGAAGATATGACTCCGATATTTTTGATTACGATATTTTTGTGTCGATATTTTTGTATGTAGATATTCTGTCTGTTGATATTATGTCAGACATTCCATGATTGGGAAATAAGAGAAGCATAATCTGAAGCCTGGGTCTTGACATAGAATAAAGTTCACAGGCAGGCAAAGTCCAGAACCCAGGCAAGCAGGGCAGCGCCAGCTACAGTGAGTGTAAGTACACCTGGCTGCCGCTAGTCCTAAGTGAAGAATACCCCTCAGAACAGATGATTATTTGATTAAGAATGACCTAAAATATTGCTACCCCAACGGTATTGTCCCTCATGGTGCATCAGAATTGTGTGCACTGTTTGTGTCCTATTATTATTATTCCCATGGCCCCACTCGACCCAGAGCATATTTATTTCTACTGCCGCCGGGCCCAGTCAAATATCCGGAACTTATTTGATTTATCAGCACTTTGGAAGTCCTGGGCCAGGGCCAAAGGTGTAGGCTGGCTGCCCGCTGTGTCGTGTTAGCAGCAGTGACTGACGGAATACATAAAGGATAAGTGCAGTGGGTAAACACTTTGATGGGAGAGGGTAGGTAGGCAGTGATTTAAGTGAGCGGGCCTGGCACCCCCACCCCCACCCTCGGTATCCGACCCGCTGGCAAATAAAACTCGACATTGATACGCCCTATTTGGCTCTGTATGAATGTCCATATTAACAGCACAGGCAAAACGTTGACCGACTTCTGAACAAGGACTTTCAAATAAGCATGGGCGGAAAATCCGTTTCGCTCGCGGATTTTGCGGATTTTCGGTAAATTCGCAATCCGCGAGATCCGCGAATCTCCCGCAAAATCCGCAAATCCGCGAGCAGCGGATTTTATGGCTTGCTCGCACTGTTCGCGTGAGTTCGCGGCTTGCCAGTACAACTTCGCACCCCGCGAGTAAGTGCTAAATTGCAGAAATACGATCTTAGCAAAACTGAAACTACTTACCAGGTTCAAAAGTTCAGGCTCATCATTAGTAGCCATTTCCTGTAGTGCTTCCTGAGGGGCCCCTCCAGAGTTCAGTTGCCAGTTGCAACTATTATGTGACCCTGCTCTGAACCTCAGAATAGTTACACATATGCCACAAAGGTCCTGAATTACAGCTAAGGGAGACAAGCAGGAGCCAGGCTGGAAGTTAAAATCCATTAATCAGCCCCTAATTCATTATTGTCAGTTGGGGAAGGGCAGGTGTTGTAACTAATTTTGCAACAATGAAAGCACTTAGCAAGTGCAAAAGATCACTAATCAGGAAGCACTAAGGAAGCAGGTGCCAGCTAAAAAAATATTCTGTGACACATTAATCAGCCCCAAATTAATTCAGGTCACTTGAGGCAGGGAAGGTGTGCTTTGCTTTGCCGAAAATAATGTACACTGGACAACCAGAGGGTGTGGTGATGAAACAGAGGGTGGCATGGGTGGGCCAGAGGGTGGCATGAGTAGTCAGAGAGTGGCAGTGGTGACAGAGAGTGGCAGTGATGAAGAAGAGTGTCCCAAACAGGCTGGACACGTAGAAACAACAAGTTCGCAAAACTTGCGACCCGACAGGTAAGTTCGCAAATTGCGAAATTGTAAAAACCCTCGCGAACTGGCAGAAACACGCGCGAACACAAAAAAAAAAAAATCCGCAAATTCGCGGGAATTCACGGATTTTGCGGATTGCGAGTTCGCAAATCCGCAAAATTCGCGAACGCGAGATTCGCAAAATTCGCCCATGCTTACTTTCAAAAACGTGCAGGTTATTATCCAAATCAGCAATTCAATTGCTGCTTATATTTCTCGTTTGAGTAAATCTTGCATTCCCTTTGAGTGTTTGCTAATGCAAGGATGTTCTGTTTCTGTACATTTTTTCTGTTTAGGATTTTACTCTTTTATAGTGCACACTTCGAACTGAATCGCCTCTAAGTGTTTATAACGGGTCATGATTGAGAGTTTTGAGTTGAAGCTGAAACCCCTTTTCTCACAGTTTCTCACAGTGCCTTTCAGAGCGCCAAAAAGTTGCTCAGAATACATCCATTCCTTGGCCTCTCTGTGGAGCGCACAGAGCAGTGGTCACATATTCCGGTTTCAACTGGGATTCTGTGCAAATAGGTGTGAAGTAGGTAGACAGTGTCAAAGTATTGGCAAGGCGAAAGTAAAATAAATACAGCGCTTACAGTTAGGGCCACTGGAATTATGTGGGAGGTGGGGGGGCAAATTATGCAACAGAGTTGAGTAAACTATTCGGCAAGAAAAGGCAAATTATGCTGACTAAGGAGGCACATTTTTTTAAAGTATGACTTGATTATTTTGTAAATCTTACTCATGATAATAATGTCGGCAAAGATTTCACCTTTCTAGTACCAGTTTAACAACGAAATACAGAAATAAACAACTGAAAGATGACCAATTAACCTTTGTGAAAGGCCTTGCACTGCACACTAGCACGTCAATACATTTTTAGTAACTTTTGATCCTTTTGAGCTAGAAACAGTTTTTTGGTGTTGTTAAAATAGACCCATTATGAAGCAAATAGTGGATTATGTGGCAAATGCGGCGAAGGTATAATTATTTTAAAAAAGCAGCGCCTACAGAATCGCATAATTCCAGTGGCTCTGCTTGCAAGTGAGTGGGTGCGTTGTGTTGTATGTTTGGGGATGAAGTGAAGAAGATGCAAGGATATGCATTCAGGGGAGAGTGAAAAGTGGGTGCTGAAGAGGAAATAGATGAGGTGTAAAACAGACAGAGAACATGTGGACTGGAAAAGGGCATACATATCTTATGTAGTGTGAACATAACAGGGGTGATTGAGATACTTGGAAGACCACTACCCCTTCCATTGGCCTCAGTAGTTCAGTTCAGTTCAGTTCATCTTTATTTCGATGGTTAAAAACCATCATAAAAATACACATTACAAATCCACATTGAACACTTTACATTGTTATTCTGAACTTTAAAATATTTAAAAAAACACATTTAAAAATATTATTAACATTAAAAGGGAGAGAACAATTAATTCATTTCATCCTACATCAACCCCTAGTATTTCCTAATTTAACAACAATTTTTAAAAAGCTCATGATAGAACACAGAGTACGCATGTCAGTTGCTCTTTGCAAGAATAATAAAGCAGTTTTAGCATGGTAGATTTTTGACTCCTTTAAAATATCCACAAGAAATCTTCGGTGTGGGATTCTATAAAAAGAACATAATAGTACAAAATGAAGGGTGTCCTGCGGAGACCTATTGTCGCAGCCGCAGGCACCCTTCTGCTCAATTGTTAAAGTAAAACCAGACGGGTAAGCTAAAATGTTAGGTAACAAATTGAGCCTAAAACGACACATTAAAAACCTCTCTTGTTGACTATGCATTAAAAAAGATACGGTTCCATGCCCATTTCATTACTCACAAGAGAGTGCGCAACTACAGATGATTTATTAGAGTCAAGTTGATTCCTGCTATCATCATATTTGTCCAATAACAGCTTTTGGATGCGGTATTTTGCAAGAGCTATCAATCTTTGATGGGTCAGTAAATAACATTTGGTGGTCAATTGACTCTAGGGTTTCTTTAATGTATTTAAGCCATGGGATTTGCAACCATCTATCTCTCCGGAGACAATCTTCAATAATCTGTCTAGTTAGTTCAGTGTTTGGATTTAGCCAGATTCGAAGCCAGGTCAGAATTGGTCTTGCTTTAATCAGGTCAGATATATACGGGGTGCCAAGCTCCTTGTGTGTAATTGCTGCCGGGATGCTCTGTGGTAGCTTTAGCAGTTTCTTTAGGAATTTATCTTCCTCTGCTTGTATCTGGTGTGCATCCCTAAAGCCCCACACCTCTGCCCCGTACATGGGTTTAGAAGTGCTGACCGCTCTATACAGTGACATTACTTGTTCAGGGGACCAACGACCCAGCCTTCGCGCAAAGTTTAAAATGGCACCATTCGCTGAGACAAGTTTCCTGCACCTTTCCTCCATCAATGGGGCAAACTTGATGTTTTCATCAAACAAGAGACCCAAATATAAAAAGGTGTTCACAGTGTCCAAAACGTGGGTTCCTATTTTGAACACAAATCTCTTGAGAGGTTTTTTTCCTGCCACCATGATAAAGGACTTAGCCAGATTTACAGAAAGATCTAGATTCTCCATGAACCTTGCAAAGCCACTAATTAGCTGCTGCAGACTCACTGCTGTTCGTGCGAGTAGGACCGCGTCATCCGCGTACAAAAGTTCCGGTATGTGACGTGATCCTACTCTTGGGCAATCAGTCCCCAATGTCAGCAGAGCAGTCTCCAGGTCATTTATGTAAAGGGAAAATAGGAATGGAGCCAGGATACACCCCTCCCTAGCTATAGCGGACCTTGGCAGTGGTGTTCCAGTGGAGTTCCTTAAGTATGTTTATCAGGTCTGGATCAATTCCCAATCTTGTTTGTCATGGAGTTTCTAAAAGGAAAAAACAAGATGAGTAAAAAAAAAAAGGAAATGTTTATAAAAGTTCACTGCAGGCGTGAGACTCAATTTGTGGAGCTTTCAACCCTTTTAGCAAAGCTTTTTAAACACTTTGAGAAATTTGATCAGTCTGCCATGCAATCGAGGGTCTGAGGGGTTTAGACACGCCATTATCGCAGCTCTGCAGGATCTGATTTCTCTTTCATTGAAGCTTCTTTTTAACAAGATTGATCGTGCCACCTGTAATTTTTTACATGTGCAAATTTCATGAATGAAATCTTCTTTGAAATGATTGCACAACCGGCATGATATAGGGCCTGTATGCAACCAAGCCGGATGCTCAGCCAGGGATGGTAATGTTCCAAAACGTAGTGCCTTTAGTTGTTTTTTTACGTTAATTGAGTACGTTTCGCTGAGATAGGCTGCTGGTGCAAGAGTCTTGTAGAGGTTTATCACCATCCAGGGGTGCGACCTTGATCTTAAGATGTTTTTATCCAGTATCAATGAATGGAGTTTTGATGCTTTGTTTACTGCATGTTTAAACAATTGGTACGGCATATTTTTGTTCCATATTTCCGTTGTGTGCATGGTCGACAAGGATTTGCAAAGGTATCGGTTGAAAGGAGAATTTTTGTCCTCGTTTAGTTCAGTCCAGAGTGCCTTGGTGATTATTGATGCAGCTGTATTTAACTTGAAGTGGTACCAGGTTTTCACTGTTGCGTACATTCTGCCAACCTCTTCGTTAGTTATGCCGAATTCTAGGCGAACCTGTGCTGGAGAAGCTGACTTTTGAGTCTGGAATACTTTTTTATAGATAGAGGCTATTAGTTAGTTTAAAAGCTCTCCATCCTCGCCGTGGAAGGCTGCGCTGGAATAAGTTAAAGTTGGCAGAATTTTTGCCTTCATTACGGCGAGCAATGGATTGTAGGAGGGGCCCCTCAGCCTTTTAGCTAGTAAGCTACAGGCAAATGTTAGGGCACTTGATCTGTGAGACATGTAACATTTGTGCTCCTTAAAATTTCTAGAATTGTCAATGTAGAGGCCTAAGTATTATTTATACTTTTTTACCTCCTCTAGTTGGATTCCATTAAGCCAGATTGTCTGTCTTCTTTGCAGTTTTGTCCCGATCACCATAGTTTTCGTTTTCGCTGTGTTTATTTCAAGTTTATTTTCTGAGATATACACTGACATTTCATTAAGGCATCTTTGGAGGCCGATCTTTGTTTGGCTCATTAGAATCACGTCATCCGCGAATAACAGGTGTGAGAGCCTTAGTTCTCCAAGCTTCGGTGGGTAGGAGTTTGTACTGTCCAGCCTTTGAGAGAGATCAGATAAGAACAAGTTAAAAAGATGAGGGACCAGAACACACCCTTGCTTTAAGCCTCTGGTGGTAGTCAGCTTCCTTGAGAGTCTGGATCCGTCACCTATCTTGACCCTTAGCCACGTATTAGAATAGAATAACAGGATGCCCTTTAAAAGCCTTTCAGGGATGTCCCAGGCTCGTAGCTTTTTCCACAACAGGTGGCGATCAACACTGTCAAAGGCTGCTTTTAGATCTACAAAGCAGAGGTAAAGATGCCGTTTCATCTGCTTATACTTGTTTTTAATTAGCGATAGGGCTAGAATGTTCGTGTTTGTTCCGAGGCCTTGTCTGAAGCCCGTCTGGTTGTCCGGGATGAGGTTAAGGTCATCAGACCACTCCTTAAGCTCTTCTAGGACCAGTGAGGCATAATATTTGGTCTCTACGTCCAGCAGAGCTATCAGTCTGTAGTGCGCCGGGTTTGCTCTGTCTCCTCCTTTGAATATCGGGGTAAGAATTGAACCTTGCCAGTTTACTGGTATGGTGTTTAGGTTCTCTATTTCTTTATATAACTCAAAAAGATGTTTACTCCAAAACGGAGTATCATATTTGAAAATTGCTTGGGGATACCGTTGGGGCCTGGCGCACCGTCGATTCTGCCTTTCTTAATTATGCGTCTGACTCCTTCGCTAGAAGGGTACGAATACCTTAGTGCCGATGTCAGGGAGACCATTTCCTTCATTAGGTTTGTGACAACGTTTGGTAGCACTTTTCTTTCTGGAGTCACATCCTCTTCTGGGTGTGTGATTTCTACATGCCCAGTGCGCATGCTATTTAATACGGCTAGATCGTGGATGTTACCCACGATTGGTTCTTGGTGTGCTCCCAAACTTCCTAGATAGAAATTCCACCCACTCAGATTCTTGTATATTTGATGATAACACTGTTATTGATCGGTTCAAGTTGTTTATGATTGTCCAAAACTGTTTAGAATTGGATTTCTTTGAACCCAATTGGAATTGGATTTCTTCGGCCCAGAATTTGTCGTTACACTTTCTTTTTTCTTCCCAAAGGCCTTTTTTGTAAAATTTCCTGAGCTGCCTTACCCTGTCCCATTCAACTGTGTCAGGAGATGTTCTTTTTAGCATCCTTATTGTTCTTTTAAGTTTACGCTTCATGGTTCGCAGAGCTACCGTTGTGATTTTTTCCCGATCATTTATTTGTCTTTGCTTATTTGTCTGCATGTGCCCTGACGGCATTAATGTTCTTAACTCTGCTGTAAAGTTTTCCCATGCTTGGATTTTGTCCTGGGCTCCAGTTTTGTTAGTAATTAACATCTTTTTTTAATTTTAGCTGTAGAGTTTCAATCGTGTCGTTTGACCATTTTAAACGCGCAAGACAGAGTGGTCCCTAACAGGATGGCCAAACAGAAGTTCAAAGGAGGAAAACCTTACTCCCTTCTAAAGGCACCTTTCTGTAGGCCAAAAGCAAGCATGGCAAAAGGATATCCCATCTCCTTTTGAATTTTCCAGGGATCATGCATTTCAATGTCTTGTTAAATCTTTCAACAAAACCAATCGCTTGTGGGTGATAGGGTGTAGTAAACTTGTACTGCACCCCACACTCATTCCACATGTGTTTGAGGTTTGCCGACATGAAGTTTAACCCTCTGTTTGAGACCACCTCCTTAGGAAACCCTACCCTGGTGAAGACACCAATGAGGGTCATGGCTACTGCAGGGGCTGTAGTCGTCTTAAGGTGGATTGCGTTAGGATACCTGGTGGCATGATCCACTACTGCCAGTATAAATTTGTTTCCTTAGGCTGTGGGGGGTTCAAGTGCACCCCACTATGTCCACACCCACCCTTTCAAAGGGAACACCAACCACAAGTAGTGGAATTAAGGGGGTCTTTGGATGTCAACCTGTCTTGCCACTTGGCTCGGCAGGTGACACAGATGCTGACACACTCCTTTACTTTCTGGGACATCTGGGCCTAGCTAAAATGGCTGACAAGCCAGTCCCAAAATTTTGATATGGCCAAGATGCCCAGCTAGGGGAATGTCATGGGCCAATGTGAGTAAAAACTCTCTGTACATCTACACTATCACTCTCCTAGTGGCACCAGGCTTGGGCTCTCTGGCATCGGCTTACAGGAGTCCCTTCTCCCAATAGACACTGTGGGTTCCACTAACAGCTCCCTTTTCCTGTGCAGCAGCTTGCTGTCTCAGGCCTTCAAGAGTTGGACAGGTCTGCTAACCAATGCACAGCTGTTCTCTAGTGTGGCCCCTAGGGCCTAAGAGCTCAACCCGGTAAAGATCAAGTTCCATGGGTTCAGTTCCCTCTGGGGATGCCAAGTCCTCTCCCTGGGGAGAAATGTCCTGAATTTTTAGCTGTCCAGAAGCTGGTTCCCCAGTCTTCTTGCCCTTTTTCTTGGTAGGTTGGGCCATTCTTCCAGGCTCCAACACTTCTGTTTCAGGCTCTGTGCTCGGCTCTGTGCTCTTGTCTTGAAACACACAATTTCAGGGATGTTCAGCATTGCAGCATGGGTTTTAAATTCTACCTCAGCCCAAGGTGAGGTTTCCAGGTAATTTATAAACAGACAGGCAGTAAGATGTTTTGGAGAGACCACTATCTGTTTCAGGCCATTAACAACCCCTCCCCCCTAGTCTAATGTTACCATAGCCATGGCATAGTCTATAGTAACACTGTCAGCGTTAGTGACTGTATATGGCTTTCCAGTCAGGTATTGCTCTGAGAAAACCAGTGTGTCTCTCACCACGGTGTCACTGGCACCTGTATCCTGTTGGGCTCTATTCCAGTCCCATTAATCTAGGAGTACTGCAAATACTTTTTCAAGTTTGATGACCATCCAGCTAAAGTGGCAGACTCAACTTCCCCTTCTGTGACTAAAACAGCTTCAGTGTGAACCCAGATTTGATCTGGGCACCATCTGGAGATTGGCTACATCTGTACTAACTGCATGAGGACTAGGGGGCTTCTTGTTAGGGCAAGTAGCATGTCCAGTCAGGCGTCTCACCTGCTTGCAGTTGAAACACCAGGCCTTTTGGGGATCAAAGTTTTTCCCTTTTTATCTACCAGTGGTCTGAGGAGAGTTCTGGGACTAACCCCCTTGATCAGGCTTTTGGGGCTATTTAGAAGACTCTTGGTTTTTGTCTTTGGGGTTCTCACACCCTTTTCCCTGGTGAGGTTTGGTAACCCCTTTCTTCTGGTCACTCACAGTGGCTGTTTTTTGTAACCCTCGTCTTGACCCAGTGGTGTGCCATCTTTCCTAATTCTTGGAGAGAAATTAGACCTATGTCTACCAGATGTAGATGCAACTTTATTAGTGCAATTACTTAAAATGTGTTCTTACATAAAAAGATTATAAAGTCCATTGACATCAAGCATATTATTTCCAGTTAAACATCCATCTAGCGTCTTAACTTAGTAGTTTACAAAGTCAACCCAGGACTGGCTCTGGATTTTGGAAGTCCCCTGAATCTAATCTATATACCTCAGTTGTAAGCCCAAAGCCCTCAATCAGAGTGTTCTTCTTGAGGTTATAAGACCCAGCATCTGCCCCAGTAAGGGTCAGGAGTCTGTCCCTGCAGTTACCAGTGAACAGTTCCCAAAGGAGAGCCCCCTGTGTGACTTCGTCACTTTTCTCATTTCACAAGCCCTCTCAAAACCTGTGAACCATTTGGTGATGTCATCACCTCCCTCAAATTTGGGGACAATCCCTTTGGGGATTTTGGGAATATTAGGATTGCTCACTGTCCCAGTTTACTAAGTTGCTGCCACCATTGGTGGAAACTAGGTCCATCTCTGCTCTCTTTTTCTAGAGCCAAGAGTCTAGGTCTAATCTTTTGGCCAAAAGGTTGGTCTTCTCATTGAGGCTTTCCTCAATGGTCTCAGAAGTACCTGACGCAGCTGTGTGGGATCTAGGTGCTGTGAATAGTATTCTTGGAGTCAGGGGCACAGGGACCCTGGCCTCCCTAGGAAGTGAGGAGGTTTGGAAGTTATCCTGATCCCCTCCACTTCCTTTCTCATCTAGTGGTCTTCCTGTGTTCAGATGGGTGGTCCTTAGCATACCCAGCCAAGAGCTCCTGGAGCCTTTGCTTTGAGGGATGGGACCCCACAACAATGTTTTTGAGTGTGCATAGAGACATTAACTCCCTAAATTCAAGATGGAGGTAAGGGGTGAGGTTGAGCTCCTCAACCACATTCTCTATGTCATTTGGCATTTTGTCACTAATAGCTGGGTTCTTCTTAAGAGACTTTTACAAAATTCTAAACCCTCTTACACCTAACTATGATGATTTTTTATTTTTCAAAAAAATTCTAAAGGGACTTAACCAAGGCCCTAACAAGACTTTTAGTAGTTTGAAAAAAATCTGAATTCAAAAAATTCTGAATTTTGAAGACAATTTAAGAGTTCTGTTGTGTGATCAAGTTTTGATGAAGTCAGTCCAACAAATGCAAAGTTGTAGACCCTGCTGCTGATCCACTGTCAGGATCCGGCCCCCTTGGATTCCGATCCAATGGACGAGACTCAGCCTCAATTGGCCACAGCTCTTTTTCCCTTTCAGCCTCCCGGATCTTTGAATGTCCATTGCATCGGGGATGATCCTGAGATACAATACCACGGGTCCTTTAAGGTTCAGGAAGAAGAAGAGACCAGACACACCCCCTGGGGGTGAAGTTATTGTACATCAGAGAGAAATAAGGGACCGGAAGGCGAGGATAGCGGTGGTGAGTATCTGGAGGAGGAAGTTTGTGGAGCCACCCGGGAAGCGACGTGAAGGCGAATCTGAAGGCAGAGCGAGACCGAAGAGTAACAGAAACCCGGATAGACTGTGATAAGCCCTGCGGAGGAGAGCCAGGATGCCACTAATACTAAGAAGATCCCCACAAGAAGGAACGTGGCTTGCACAGGTACATGCAAGGTTCCTGGGAGCCGGGAGGGGGTTGGGAGCAACGTCCCCGGGAGGGAAGGAAGGAAACACGTAGGACTCCCTGTCCTTGGAAAATCCGCAAGTGTTGTTTCCTTTTCTGCCTCACTTTTCATCTTCACAGTGGCGGTCTCCCGATTCAGTGCATCCTGTATTCTGTTTTGAATGGGTGTTACCTCTCTCACTCCCTCTCTCATGTTATTTAATCAGTGCACTGCACTGACGTATTCTCTTTTCCTTATTTTCTTGGTACTGCCCCGTGTTGCCAAGCAACAAGGAAGTAATGGCCGTGGATGACAAGTGAAGACGTTAAGGAGAAGAAGTTAATTACCCTGAAGAGAACGTAGAGACTTTGATTTTGTTTTCATTTTGTCCAAAGCACATGTCAATAAACCCACTATACTCAGCAATACTGTCGCATGGATTCCTGCCCCTTCTGACATCTACCAATGTAGGAGGCTAGCTCTGTATATACTATACCAAAGTAAGGTATAGTGTATACTATAGTGTACACAGAGTTCAGTGGATCCCCAGAGGCAAAAGTAGATAATACCTTACTCTCTATTTGTTTAGGCTTTATGAGAGGGTAGTGTTAAGCACCTGCAGTACACACTGAAGCAAGCAACGATGTCACACACTCAAAGACTGAACTCAGACACATTGTTTGTATGGAAAATATTTATTTAGATTTATTTATTATTAAAACCAAGCAGGACTTTGTGCAGATAAGTAGAATTGTACTTTTCAAGGCAGTTTGATCAACAAGCAAGCTGGAAAAAAAGGACTTTTATTACATGTTTGTAAAATATTGCAAAACAGTTAGAATTACTTCGAGATTACTTTATAGATTTCTTTTAGGATTACTTTTTCAACTCAGTGTGATATGCCTAGATATCACACTGGCACATTTCCTAGATAAGCGTCGGTAAAACAGTTTTTCATAAAAACACAGTTCAGAAGAAAACAATCAATACAATCCTAAGGAGAAACATTAGGTTATCAGTTTGCAGGTAAGCAATTGAACTTTGGGTTTGAGTTTCTGGGTTTAGAACAAGGGTTCTCCCAGGGTCAAGGATGCACTCAAAAAGCACCCTTAGCAGCACTAGGGCAGCCACGTGCAGAGTGCTAAGGCCCAATGTTAGCCTATGGGGCCTTTGGTTGGTGGCTGCTCTCGGGCAGGCCATAAGGTTGAAGGAGAAAAGCTCCAAGGGTTAAGCTCAGGGCAAAGGGGGATCCAGGTTTGCACACAAAGGGCACCCACAGCCGCACATGGGCGGCAGGTGCAGGGTGCTGGATCAGTGTCTGGTGCCCTGATGATTTCAATGAAAGACCTCTGGTTGGAACAAACACTGCAGGTTCAGGCAAGGAGGCTTGCTGGAGGTGACCACCAGTTGGAGAGGTAAATTGGGATCCTGGGGGTTGCCTTGACACCATCGGTTGGCCACCCAAGGCTGTGGGGCATCAGGTGCAGGGGTGTCTTGAGGCGCCAGGTTTTTCTTACCAGCTCCCGTCGTGGGGACCATCCAGATAGAGGCTGCGGGCGTCATCGGGAGGCTTGAGCTAGGTAAGGAGTCACCAGGGCCCAAGTCAGGATCACTGGGGGGACCTCCTCGTGGGATTGGCCTCTTGAACTGGGGCCATGGGTTTCGGGTGCAGAGTGGTACAGACTCATGGATTCTGCCATAGCCAGAGTATGGTTCTTGAGCAAGTCCAGTGCTCACATGAAACAAAGTCTTTGTAGGGAAGGCAGGGCAGGTCCTCCAGGTCCCAGGGGGCTGCTGGCTGCAGGACACGAGGTCGGTACAGACTGGTAGTGCTGAGGCCAAGGCAGTTGGCGTCCTTTTCTTCCTTCAACACGGCTCTTCATCCTTCTTCTTGCTTGTCTGAGGGGCAAAGTTCGGGGTTGCCACAAAATACAAAATTTAGGGGCGTTTCTGCTAGGTACAGGTTGGGACCAATGGGTCCCTTCCTTGGGGTGGGTACACCCCCTATTATGCCACCCTCCAGTTGGAGAGGGGCATAAGCCTCACTCTGGTTGCCTGGGTCCCCCCATCTTCAAGATAGCAGGGACTGAGAGTTGTGCTTCACCTCGCCTCCCCCACCTGAGGGGTGGGCTTGGCAAAGGTGGGCACACCTCTCCTCCTATCTTGGTTTTTCCGCTGATTCTTCCTCCGAAAGTGGGGGTTAGAACAGGTGGGGGCCAGTTGCTGGGAGCAGCAAATAGCTGGGTCAGCTCTCAAAGCCGGCAAGCCTTTGAAGCTTCCCCTTCGTGGACCCTACCCATTCTAGGGGAGGAGGCTTGGCACCTCTACCAAGGTTATGCTTTGTTTCAGGGCCCCAAGACCGGGAGACTCGACCGAGGGGTCAAGAAACATGTCTGGGGGTTGCAGCTGGTGAGCAGTCAGTCAGCCAGGACACTAGAGTTGGGCCATTTTTCAGGGGGCATCTGGAAGATGCCCTCTGAGTGCATTTGGAATTAAATCCCACACTGGCATCAGTATTGGTGTAATGTGCTGAGAAGTTTGATATCAACCTTCTCATATTTCAGTAAAGCCATTATGGTACTGTGGTATTTTTAATGACAAACACCTAGACCATATACTCTTTATGGCTTTACCGCACTTGTCTAGGAATGGATTTAGACTTTGTAGGGTACAGGGCTCATGCACATGTACCCTCACCAATGGTATCATGCACCCAGCTAAGGGGTGACTTATCTATGCCATAGGCAGTGGCTTGTAAGCATGGCACACAGGGATTTTTGCCATGTCTATTTTTACCTCTCTCTGCACCAAAACACGCAGCCTGCAATGGCAGTGTGTGTGTTGAGGTATAGGGCCTATAAGGTGGGCACAATATGTGCTACAGCCCTTAGAGGCCTTCTATGGGCACAGTGCCCATGGTACCCATAGTACCTTGTTCGAGGGACTTACATGTGGCCAGAGAGTTGCCAATTGGGTTTGAAACAGTACTGTTTTAGGGAAAGAGCATAGACCTTGGGTACCTGGTTGGCAGGAACACAGAGCACACTTAGTCAAAGAGCATGAAAATCAGGCAAAGCGTAGGGTGCAACCATGCAAATAGGGGCACTTTCCTACAGGAAATAAATTTCCTCCTTCAGAAGAAGGCTATAAGGGGCGCACTCCTCACTCAAGACGTTTTGTATGCAACACCATCTAAGTAGTCAAAATGGAGGACATAAACCTTCTCATCTTCAGAGAGGAAGGCTTCATGGTGCCTCTAGACCTCAAAGACCAATTAATTGGAGAAATGCTACTTACAAATTATTGGTGCTTCCATATGCACTGTTATCAGCCCCTTCGTATTGCAGCAAGCTGATGAACTATGATCAGGATGTTGTCAAGATAAATTATCTGACAAATCCCTCTCACTCTCAAGACCCAAATCTGTTTCTCCACCATCTGCAGTTGACAATCTCTCTTCTTCAGCTGTTAGTGTTTCTGGATTTCATCCTAGACATAATGACAGTGAAACTATCCCTACCAGAGTACAAGATCAAAGCCATCAGAAAATCAGAAAGGAGATTTGCAGAGTTCTGGCAAAACACAAAGTAACCTTGCACTGAATAGCCAAACGTGTCCATCAATTGTCAGTCTATATTCAAGCAATGTTTCCTGCACCATTTCATTACAGGGCCCGGCAAGGTCTGAAAATACTGAATCTGCATGGGGGTCTTTCTAATTCTCAGGTAGTTCCATTGTATTAGGAAGCAAGATAGGAGCTTCAGTGGTGTTTAGCCCATATGAAAGCTTGGAACGGCCAGGTTATTTTTGGACCTGCTTCCAATGTGGCGATTTTATTAAATGCCTGTTGACTCCGCAGCGGAGCAAGATGAGTAGATCTCCATGAGTGGGAGATGGTCTCAGGAGGAGGCTTCGGTTATACATCGACTGTCTCGAGCTCTTGGCACTCTCGTTTGCAGTCTGTTCCCTGGCTCCACAGAAATCTCATTGTTGTATTCTGTTTAGAATGGACAATGTGTCACAGATGCAGTATATCAACCGCCTCACCCACAGACGCTATTGCTCAACATGAAGCACATGGGCACACATGCCTGAAACAGGATCTGCATACCATGGGAGTGGATGTCACCTTTGTAGTCAACTTTCTCATAATCCTGGCAGCTGAAGGACTGCAGTATCAAATGGTTAATTCTTGTCATTTAGCCATCTCAGCAGATTTTGTCCTGTTAACTGATCATCCATTTGGTGAACACCTGCTGATGCCCAAACTTCTTAGGGAATTGAATTTGTTCACAACCTAAAAATGGGTCTCTGGGATTTTTCTGTTGTTCTAACATGTATCCTATCTTGGCCTCACAACAAATGTTTGTCTCAGATAAAATTGTCTGCAGAAACTCACAATGCGTCTCTGTCTATTGTCTTACCGTATGGTGTCTGATGTGGGAGGCTTGGACTTTTCAGGTAGGTTTGTTACCTCAGAAGATGTCACCTTCCTCTTGTCCAGGAGTATGATACCGGCCTCAAGACAAATGTCCTATCCTAGCCTCCTATTTTATGTAGTAAGCTGTTTTTGATCTTACAAGAATGTCACGAGATCTCTTATCACTTTGTTTTGGGCAACCTCCGATTTCTGTTGTTCGTCTGTACCCCACAGCCTCTGCACATACATTGCCTAGGTGGATAACATTGATTTTGACAGATGTGGGAATTTACATTTTCCTTTTTGGAGCACACTGAGTTAGAGGTGCAGTAGCATCAAAATCTTACTAGTTGGGAGGAAAGAGTTAAAGATATTAGGCCCATGGCTCACTGGTTCTCTCACCCAGTCTTCAAACAATTTTGCTACTAAACAGTATGTAACCCCTTTTTGATTAATCTTGAAGAACTTTGAACTTGCATAAAATAAGCCACTTGTCCTGACATAGAATTGGCAGTTGTTGAGCATTCTTAAACAAGAATTTTCAATTCTGTTACGGACATGGAGGCCAGGATTATCCCACTCACGGCAATGTATGATAATGATAGTAACATTTTTGATCATACTATGAATCTGTTTATCCAAGACAAACTTTGGGTGCAGGATAAGCCCGACGCTCAACTCCAAGAAAACCGGTCACCCCACAAGTTCATTGTCCATACGTAAATATTATCTTAATAGTCTGGGATAATGAAATCAGTATCCAATGCAATCAGTCCATTGATCCTTCATATTTTATTCCAAAGTCAGCTTCAACATAATAAATAAGGATCATTTTATCCATATATAAACACAGCAACACAATCGCTTCTTTAGGCCTGGTGAGGAATCAAAGGATGGCTACTTTAGCAGCAATAACCCAATGCTACAGAGATATCAAAGTATATAGATAAATCATAACATAAAGATAAATTCTGCTGCCACATCCTAAATATCTATTTACAAATTTGAAGAGTAAACGTGATTAATGCAAAATAGTTTCTCAAAATTAAACGTTGAAACAATTATTGCACATTCAGTGAATGTTAGATACCTTAGGATAAAAATGCAAAAAGGATAATTGATATTCCTCATTACATATATTCAATTGATCCTCAATCAGAGTCCTTAAAGCAAGAATTCCAGTCATGAGTCTATACCATTGTTTTTTCAAATCACAATTTCCATAAACCCTAGAGAAAAAAAGAAGCCTTACCAATTGTGCATACAAGAAACAGAAATGTTCCCTGGAAAAAGAAATGGCTTTCAAAACTGCCAAACTTTGAGAAAATATAGTCATAAACCTGAGAGACATAATTCAGTCAATAAACTTTTTTAAAGAAAGCTTAACCCTACTCACTCAAAAATTGTAATTCAAACCGATCCTATATGCTATTCACTGGAGTTCCATCAAAATTATTATGTTTTTTCTGAAAAGGATGATAATAAATCTTAGTTTAAGAAAATCGTAATTATGGTCCTTCACTGATCTCCAAGCGATAATCCCTCTCAAACTTTCCCTATCAGTATTGAATGAAAATTGCGAAGGATCCTCAAAAGTCTCTGTTGCAATACCAGACTTGACTTCTAATTCCTAGGATTCTTCATATCTGTACTAGCCTTGCTGCTGAAAGGGTGAACTAGTACTGACCCTCGTCTTTGTCTTGGCCTGGTTTTGTCTGTTTGACCTCTATTGGAGTGTCAGTACTGTTTTAATTAAGACTGTCACAAAGCTAGGTGAACGCATATATATATATTTTTTTAATTTTTTGAAAACCTTTATTGTGCATAAAAAGGAGGACAAATACGGGCCTACAACCATCAGGCCGGCCACGATACTTTAAGCACAGGTGCAAACAATGCGGTTCCTCAGCGGCATCAGGCAAGATAGCAGCAATTAGGAGCAGTTACACTGAATGGAGTCATGTCGCCAAGGAGAAGGAGCACTGAAGGTTAAATTTTTAAAGTTTTGATCGAAATATAAATCAGTGAAGAATAGAATCAAGGAGAACCGAGTCCGTACATTAGCTTCACAACATGAGCAGGCAGCATCAATAAGAACAACATTAGTAAGAACACCCCGTCAATATGGCAGTACAATACAAAACAACAGGAGCTGCAGTCCGCCTTTACATACCACCCTCAGCGCCACCCACTCCCTACTAACCCCTATTGCAGACCCAGAACAGAAAACAGGACAAGAAAGCGCAGAAATTAGAAAAATAAGGCCCATAGAAACTAAATAAGGAAAACTAAATCTACCCCCCCACCCTACATCAATCCGGAGGCTACGGCCTACCCCCACCCCCGGCAAAGTGCCTGTCGCCCATTAAAGAACCCGAAATACAGACCAAGAATAGAGAGAAAGAAAGAAATGATAAGAAAATAAAGATGTTCACTCTTGAAATATCGGGAGGAAGAAAAGGACAAGCTATTCTACCACTCCCAAAAGAGAAAGGAAACGGGGAGGAGCCCTAACAATAACAAGGCTCCCGGTCCCCCAGCCATGTATAGCCCCTTTTAACGAGTGAAACAATAATATCGAGAAATACACTACCAGAAGGAGAATTGAATCAGAGACGCCCGGGTCCCAGAGCCAGTACTTTAGGTGAACGCATATTGATGTCTCAAATATCTCTACGGCTATAAAATAAACTGGAACATTAAACAAAGACAACTGGTCCTTCAGAATACGCTCAGATATATGTAAAGCCACACAAGATAGGCAGTGGGAGTTGGGACAACACATGCAGGAACTGAAAACATTAGGAGCAACTGTGCAAATGAAATTCCCAGCAGCTTTAAGAATTATGTGGCGAAACAAAATGCATAATATTAGAGAGCCCCAAGAAGTAGAAAACCTCATACTTCAGATAAAAGATCAGATTCAAAGAGAAAAAACAAATTAAATCTGATATGAAATACTCCTTCAAAAAACCCAAACTAAAGAAGAGAAGGAACTCCTAACATAAAATTGAAGCAAGAAAACTGGTGAACTGGAGCTCGAATCGGGTGGAAAATTCCATCCAAAAGAAGAAGGGAGGCTTCCTCGAGGGGGGGGGGTGAACGAGTTGTACCTAAACACTACAATGTAAACACACGGGTAGGGAGCAAACTAGGGAAAAAATTCGAAAAAATATTCCTCAAAAATCAAAAACTGGAGTTAAGATGGAAAAACAAAATACACACAAAAACGCCTTAACACGACTATCGCTATAACGCTATAAACTCTTTAAAGAGAAATGACAAAAGAGAAAATAGTAAGTGTCCTTTCATGGAATGTTAATGGGTTAAGAACTCCCAAGAGAAGGAGGAAATTAATGGAGTATATAAAGGAAATAGAGAGTGAGATTATCATTTTACAAGAGACTCATCTTGTTAGTGCTGAATGGGAACAGATAATAAAAAAATCAAACTGGATAGAGAACTGTGTATACACTACCCAAGATTGTAATGTGAAAGGTGTAGCGATAATTTTTAAAAAATCTTTAAAGGCAAAAATCATAAGCAAAATAGTAGACAATAAAGGGAGATGGGCCATGGCGAAAACTAGAATAGGAGGAAACATTTTCAACATAGTAGGATACTATGGTCCAAATCTAGACGACCCTATACCTCTCCAAAATCTATACTCAGAACTTCTATCGACATCGAACCCCACAATCATGGGAGGAGATTAATTAATGGAGTATATAAAGGAAATAGAGAGTGAGATTATCATTTTACAAGAGACTCATCTTGTTAGTGCTGAATGGGAACAGATAATAAAAAAATCAAACTGGATAGAGAACTGTGTATACACTACCCAAGATTGTAATGTGAAAGGTGTAGCGATAATTTTTAAAAAATCTTTAAAGGCAAAAATCATAAGCAAAATAGTAGACAATAAAGGGAGATGGGCCATGGCGAAAACTAGAATAGGAGGAAACATTTTCAACATAGTAGGATACTATGGTCCAAATCTAGACGACCCTATACCTCTCCAAAATCTATACTCAGAACTTCTATCGACATCGAACCCCACAATCATGGGAGGAGATTATAATATAATATTAGACCCAAAAAAAGACAGACTACCTCCAAACAAACATTTAAACCTTCCCAAGATGAGGGATTGGTTAAGTATATATAAAAAAGATTTGGACTTGGAAGACATGTGGGCACAAAAAGGAGATAAAACTTACCCTTTCACCTTTCACAATAAAAAGCTAGGACATAAATCAAGGATAGACTTTTTTCTCCTAAATAGATCTCTACAAAATATAGTTAGCAATATTGAACACCTTCCGGCACACTTATCCGATCATTCAGCAGTAAAGTTAACTCTACTCCTACCTAAAGACACAACTCCCTTTAGATGGACAGTAGATAGATCCTTACTGACTAATCAACAATATATTAGCAAACTAGAAAATGTCTCATCATATTACTTCGAAGGGAACGCAATAGGCACCTCAAAACAAACAACTTGGGATGCTTATAAAGCCGTGATAAGGGGCAAACTACTTAGTTTAGGAGCATATAAAGCCAAAGTTAAGAAATTAGAAATAAACAAAATGGAAGTAGACATTAAGAATGCGGAACTACAACTAGAAAATGTAGCCTCTCCAGGAGAAAAGGAAGAGTTAGAGAAAAAACACAAAAAATTAAAAGAAAATCTAGCAATTTACCTAGAAAATACTGTGAGAGAAAAATGGGAAAATAGTAAACGAGCACATTATGAATATGGGGAAGGTTGCGGGAAATTATTGGCCTGGAAAACAAAAAGTGAACAATCTAGAAATAATATACCATGCATTCAGATAGCAGAAACATCAATAGAAACCTTTGAAGATAATATAATAAGGCAGGAATTCTCGAAATTTTTTGCTGGAATGTATAAAGAAGATATAGATCCTACCAAAGATCATATTGGTAAATACCTAGAAGCCATCCCCCTCCAAAAATTAACAGACGAAGAAAAAACAGAATTAAATCAAAAGATCAAACCTGAAGAAGTCAGAGAGGTGATAAACAATCTAAAAAGAGGAAAAGCCGCTGGTCCTGATGCCCTTCCAAACGAATTTTATATAACATTTAAAGAACACCTAATCAATAAACTAACAGACTTAATGAATAGCATATATATAGACCATGAAAAAATCCCAGATACTTGGAATGACGCGACAATTAGTATCATTTTAAAACCCGGGAAAAATCCAAAAACATGTGAGTCTTACAGACCTATATCGTTACTAAACGGCGATTATAAAATTTTCACACAAGTCATAGCAAAACGTCTAGCAAAGATTATGCCCGGACTGATTAACTTGGATCAAAAAGGTTTCGTAAAAGGGAGGCAAATTCATGAAATTACTCATGAATTGTTTGCAGCAATTGACATTGCCACCTCTAAAAAACTTCCCCTCACGATAATTACCTACGACGCCGCAAAAGCGTTCGATAGGGTAAATTGGTCCTTTCTAAATGAAGCAATAGGGAAATATGACCTGGGGGAAAGTATCGCTCATGCGATAAAAGAAATTTATAAAAATCCAAGAGCCAAAATACTAGTAAACGGTAACTTAACCAACAACATAAACATACAGCGTGGTACAAGACAAGGCTGCCCACTGTCGCCGCTACTTTTTAATCTCTACATCGAACCATTGGCCACTTTGATTAGAGATCACCCACAGATCTCCGCTTTTAATCATCAAAATTGGATAAAGAAAGTTGCATTATATGCCGATGACCTAATGGTGTTTACAACAAATTTCGAAGAGACCTATCAAGTAACGGAAGGAATAATGAGTGACTTTGGCAAAGTTTCGGGTTACTTAACAAATAAAGAAAAAACGGAAACAATGAGCTGGAACTGTACTCCAACCACACCGTATAGTAGGGACAAATTAAAATATCTGGGAATCACCCTGGTAAAAGAAGTAGAGAAAGTCCCACAACTAAACTTAACAATAATCGCTAAAGAAATGAGAAGACTCTTTAAATCATGGTCAGGATTACCATTAACTTTTCTAGGAAGATCTAACATAATAAAAATGTCTATCATCCCAAAATTCACTTACCTCTTCAACACCATACCATTGAACTTTAAAAAAGATCTCATGAAGAAGATTCAGGGTGAAATTGCAAGCTTTATCTGGGCCTCCAAAGGAACGAGAATAGCTTGGAGTAAACTCAGAAGAAAGAAAGCTCAAGGAGGAATAGCCAGCCCAGATTTATTTGAATATTATAGATCCTTTCAATTCAAGAATTTTAGATCATTACTGAGGAAACATCAAGAATACCCAAGTTTTTTGCAAAGTATGACTGAGAAAGCAGACCATTTCCTGTTTAAATTCGGACATCCGAAATTTTTCAAAAAAATAAAACTGAAGATACTATGCAACGCTGCTAGACTCTGGTTCCAAATAAGAAGTACCGTAAACATACCGTATTATAGCACAAAAGCACCGATATGGGACTCTCCAGGGTTGCCAGAATGTTTAAAAGACTCCCTAACAGTGCCACTTAAAATAGCAGGAATTGAACTATGGGGACAATTACTAAAAGAAAATGAAATAATCTCATGGAATTCGATATATGATCTTACAAATGGTAAGATATCAAAATTCAAATATTACCAGCTATCAAATTGGGCAAAATCATTACAAGAGAAAAACACGGGAAACGAGACACTTGAAAATGAAATGACAAGAGCTACAGCAATAATAAAAGAAGTATCAAAGTGGTATTGGGCACTTATTGAATCAAAAGAAGAAGACTTTATAATCCCGGAAAAACTATGGAGGAAAGACATACCTGCTCAGGAGATAGATCTACAACTGGTATGGCAAGACTCTATGGGAAAATGCTGGTCCTGTGTAAAGTCAGCACCATTAAGAAGGAACCACCTGTATACAGTACACCGTGCCTATTGGACCCCAAAGAAATTGTCTAAATTTAAAGGAGTCAATGTCAAGCTATGCCCAAAGTGCGGAGAAGAAAGAGCAGACGACATACATATGTTTGAAAAATGCCCCGCAATAACAAACTATTGGGAGAAGATTGGTAAGACAGTGAACTTGATACTAGGAACCAACATAACTGTAAGTACCACTCTAATATTCTTTGGGATTTATAACAACACAGGTGCTGACAGAGACAAATTAAATAAAAAACAGGAAAGTTTACTTTTTGTATTAATACTATTAGCTCGGAGAGAAATCTGCATTAACTGGGTTAAATCGACTATCCCAAGTCATACAAACTGGTTAAACTACGCCATGAAAATTAATAACTTTGATAGAAATATGGGATATACGAAGAGAACGGATTTCTGGGAAATCTGGGAGCGATACTTCCAAAGTAATTAAAAACTTCTCAATAGGCCATGAATAATAAAGTCCAATGATTAACGCGATAATCAATAATACCAGGCAAAAATGATTTTTGCCGAGTAGCCAAACCGGCTAGCTCACATCCCACTAACCAATGGTATTGTTGGAATCGATAAAGGGTAAGTGGAGAAAAATTGATGTATCAATTCAAAGAAAGGGACACTCCCCAGATAAACATTCCCGGAAAGCAATGGGGCCGTGAAGGCAAAGATCATCAGTTCTCCAGAAACCTCCTTATCTATACAATCGCAAAATGAGGACAAAAAATAAATAAATAAATAAATAAATAAACTGCTTCCATTGCCCCCCAAATCCTCTATAATGCCAAACTCCAGGGGAAATTAAAAGTACCCTACTCTGTGCACTCACAAAGTACAAAGGCCTATTTCTGGTATAAATGATATAGCCGGTGAGATGCCTAACTATAAACCAGTTCCTCCTAGTCTAATGGGTAAACAGCGTTTACCACGCAACACACACAATGCGATCGTTTACAACGCAGTTGTTACAACAACTGCGTTGTTACCACGTGTGTCATTACATCACAAGTTGTTTCAATGACTTGCTCTAGGGGGCGTGCAACACCAGGGAATGTGTTGGATTTTAAATCCAACACTTTCCCTGCTGTTACACAAACTGGAGTTGGAATAGCTATTAATACTTTTCCTAAGTCCAGCGCGCCCCCAGAGAAAGTCATTGAAATGACTTACAATGTAAAGACATGCGTAGTAACAACGAGGTCGTTGTAAAGACTGTGTTGTAAACTACTGCGTTGTCAAAGCACGCATTGTAATGTGCTACATTTGGATTATAAAGCTATGGTGAAAGTGGAGACTTGAAATATTTGAAGGCATGAAAAATACTCCATATTTTGCAAAATGAAAATTGTTCAGATACTGGAGTGTGCGCATTGTACAGTGCAACAAGCAAAGTTTTTAATTATCTTACCTGTACACACAGTTGTCTACTCTCTACACTGCACCTGTCTGACATTTTCTTATTATAGTCTTATTATGATATCAACAAAGACATTTAATGATAATGACATTACTGCTCCATTCTGAACTACAAAACTTCAAATTGGACATTGAGGTAACAGTGCTTAGTACCTGTAACCCCCGTGTGGGTTACCCAGATAAGCCTGTTCTGCTCTGCCAAGCTACCAAGGGGGTGAGCAGGGGTTATCGAAGGGTGTGATCCCCTTGCCCTGACTAGAAAAGGAGTGTCCCTATTTGTCAGAAGTGTATACCTCTGCCAACTAGAGACAGCCGGTTCTAACAGTACCACACAGATTTCTATATTTAAATACCTTACCAATAAAATCTACTAAGAAAATACAAGCTATTGTGATACGCCTGACTGGACACAATGTGACAGCAAGACATAAACCTTAAAGGGCACCCTGTAAGATTTTTCACTTATTGAGGGGATGAAAACAAATTATCACAACACCCCCATTCTCGTGGAACTCCATTAACTCCTCTGGCTGGTCCACTAACTCATCAAAACCAGCTGCATCATTTACAAACATGGTAAACGATGCAGTGGGTTGTAGTGAAGTAGTAGGCCAGCAAAGCCATCATTGCCAGCAGCAACCTTCTTATCTTAAGTGAAAATATATACATTAAAACTTCATACGCCAGTTTCAAAAAACACAATGTTTATGCACATGATTACAATTATTAATGTTAATGCCATTTAAATAACTCACGCATAAGCTATGGGCCAATGAGTCCAACAAAACTTCCTGCGCAAAGTCCGTAATCCATGTGCTTTACCTACATAAACAACTCACCAATAGGGTTTTTTTAAATGGCATTAACATTAATAATTATAATCATGTGCATAAGCATTGTGTTTTTTTTAAACTGGCGTATGAAGTTTTAAAGTATATATTTTCACTTACCGTTACCCCTGACGAAAGGCCCCAGAGGCCAGAAATGCATTGGGTTACAATTAAAACTGCTTTTTAATGGATTTGGCTTCAGTCAGTGTCTTTGTTAAGAGGTTCGGATGGCCCTACAAAGATATGAGAAACTTGGTTAATAGCGTTTCCTGGCTTGTGGATGTAAAAAGCGAATAATGGTCGAGTGGAAAAAGCATTTAAAAAGGAGTAAAGAGCTGAAATAGAAATGAAGTATACAATTTGGCTGCAAATGCAATTGAGCAATGCTGTGCCTCTGGTTGGAGCCTGAAGGTGTTCCATAATGATGTAGTTCAGTTTGTTAACGTGCTGTACGGGCTGGGCACGTCTCCAGTGAGCACGCAATGGTTAACATTGAGGATTGGAAAACATTGTGCAAACAACGGTGTGCTACCCTGCAATATACATTTTGTATCTCTTACAGGCCTCATGTTTATTATGCCCTGACAAAGGGTTGTATGTATTGCTTGCATTTTGAAGGGGGTGGGAAGTGCCTGCTTTCAGCTGTTTTAATCAGGCTTCAAGCCATGTGTTCCACATAAACGGACTCGGGCTCCGCGCTGTAAACTATTTCAATCCAGGAATTCTAAGGGGCCTTGCTAGAGCAGGACCGAAACAGCCTCTCTCCAATTGGAACCAACATCAAAACAGGTAAGAGGAGAAACATCCGCTCTCCTTTGCATTCAAAAACAGCACTTTTTCGAGGAGTCACTCTGAACTGAAAGTTCACCCCATCCTCTTGGTGAGACGGCAGTGACACCATTTTGTAAATAGTGTGACTGAGTAGTGCTGCTACTGCTGATGCAGAAGGTACCCATTTGAATACGGTGTCATCGAGGAGCTTCAGCCACACATACAAGAAACAACATGTTAAGCACCTACCTACCGCTATTAAAATTACCAAAATATAATGCTACATCTACAATAGTAAATTGCAGCCATGCACAGTCTACCAAAGATCAACATCAATACAATCCCACAGTGAAGTTAATGAACCACAACATACAATAGTTGAAACTGACCGACAGGGCAGAGGCCCAAAAATACAATATATTAATACGGTTCCATGTCACCTTAGAACTCATTATTTTTGCCCCCAGAGGCTCTGATACTTATCTTTTTTTATTTTACTGTCTGACAGAATGCTGCCTTTTGGCTCAGATATATAGCCCTCACAGTCTGTCAGAAAGAACACTTGACAGGCAGTAGGGCTATGCGAGGTAGAGGCTAGTAAGCTACAGTCTCTGAAAAAACCAAGGCAGAGAAGACAGGACGTTAACATTGCCAGGCTGTTATTGAAAGGGTAGTAACACATAAGTTTTGACAACAAACAGTCTGTGAGATGAAACTTAAAGTCTTAAACGCTAACCTTGATTTGAAATGTGGGGTTTGGGCGGAGCAGCCAGCTGAAAGGAGGTCTGTCCCCGGGGCAGTGTGAGAGAAGTGGGGCCAGTCCGGTCGACTCCTATTTTGCGATGTTTGGGGTGCTTTGGGTATAGCCCCAGGGTTATAAGGGATTACGTTTTTGGGCTCCCAGCCACCATTTTAGGTTTGGTGAACTGGTGGCTGGGAGCAGGGTCTGAGTAGTAGAATTTTTTGTAGCATTTGGAGGTGGGTTAGGCCGTGGGCTTTAGGTTAGCGGTAAAGTTAAGAAAGTTCAGGTTGGCAAGTACTCACCTAACAATGGCGGAGGAGAAGGTCTGGGAGGCGATGCAACTCTTGAACGAAGCGGTGCGGCTTAATTCATTAGTGGTGGAAGCAGCGGAAGCAGCAGAGGCGGCGCACCGGGTCCGTCGGGCATCGGCAGGTGTAGCCCCAAGATCGCGGCATGTTCACTGCACCGCAAAGTGAGAGTAATGATCCGCATGGCCTCTGGGCATGACCCGCGCCTGCAGGGGGCTGCGCGGAGCTCTACAGCACAGGGCAGAGCCTCCTCTTTGGCTGGAGAGGAGAGAGAGAGGGCATCAGTGTGAGAGGGGGAGGGGAATTCTCAGCGAGTGACCTACAGCGAGGGGCTCGGCTGGGATATACCGCAAGAGGAGGAAGGGAGGCAAGGAGAGACTGGGAGCCATTTTTATAAGGGCGTTGGGAGCCCTGAACGGAGGCACGCTGGGACAAGGAAGAAGGATCAGATGGAGGGGGGCAACAGGTGGTGAGAGGCAGCAGGCACCATTCGTGGGGGAATGGTCCGGCCCCCAGGGGGACCTAGGGTTTTCTCTGAGGGAGAACAGGAGTGGGAAGGAGAAGGGGATGAGGAAGTGACAAGCGAACAGGAGCCAGCTGAGGCGAAGCGCCAGGATTGACTTAGGGCACGCTAACTCTTCGCCCGCCAGTCCATTAGGAGACCGAGGTTTGAGCCTTTGCTCAACCCTCGCTTTCCTAATGGACTTGCGCCAGCCTGAGCAGACACCAGTGCGCATGACTGGACACAGGTAAAAAATACGCAGGCCTTCTCCACTCATGCACACTTGTGCTACTGCCTGCCCTGGCCCTGACAATGCCTGTCAGTCAACATGATGCTAGACTGCCCACCCCTTCAGACTCTGTTGTGGGTGGGCAGTCCCACATCATGCTGACTGACATGCTGTGACGGGGTGGCGGGTCATCCCGGTACGAGTCAGAGTGAGGAGCCCGTTTTACCTGACTGGTGGTCAGTTGTTCCTCTCTCGCCCTTTTCCCTCCAGCAGCCTTCGCCTCTTCCTGTGGAGGAGTGGACCAACCATGACTCTGTGGACCCTTGGGAATGCGAGGTAGAAACTGGACAGCGTCCCTTTAAGCCCGATTACCTTGAGGACGAGACTCCGCCCATCTTGAATGTCGACACGTCAAAAGAAGGAGGATCCCGGAAGACGCCGGAAGACTTTCCCCCGGAGGACGAGAGCGGTGTAGAGTGGAGACGGAGTGCGGAGCAGACCTCGACCGGACGAGCGGAAGACAGCAAGCCAGGAGGCCAACGTTTCCGTGAAGCGCCCCGCCACACTCCCGCGGGAGGAGCGTGGCTTTCCAAGGTACGGGGCAAAGTTGGGGGGTGGGCGGGTTGGAGTGGTTAGACCACTGTGTACATACCGCCTAGTCGATCCCCTGACCCCTTCCCTCACGAGCACTACTGCCGTTCGTTTGCATGATATTGAGCACAAGGTTTCCCTCACTCCCGGCCCCTACACGGAGCGTGCTGGACGTCTCCCTGATACCGTTGTTTCTGTTCCTTTCCTTTCGGGTGGCGCTCTCCCGGACTTCGCCTGGAGACCGACTGTGATGACATCACTCTGGCTGCAACACCACCTGGTCAACGCCGGAACACCCTGGAACTACCTGGTTTTCCTAGAGGTGTCAGAACGGAGCCTGCCGAGATTGCCCGCATAAGACTGACCAATCGTAGGAAAAAGGCTTACTTAAAAATAAAACCCTCTCTAAAAGCACTTTTCCAGCCTGCTGACTCCGTTACTGCTCCTGTGAACCCCACCCCAGTACAAGTGGTGTCAGAAGTGGGATCTCCATCCGAGTCCATCTGTGATCCCGAGATGGACGCCCTTATCCAGCATCTAATCAAAGGGCAGGAAAAACTGTTGTGGGCCGTAGAGAGGCAATTGACAGCGGCTCAGGCTGACCGAGACCTGTTTAAAAACACCGTCACAGCCCAACTGGAGTGTATGCAAAAGACTGTGACTACCCCCACAGGCGTAGTGCATGTAGAGAGTAGGAGCCATACGCCTAATCCCTCAGGAATCGCCCTCCAGAAATATGTACATGGCGAAGACCCGGATGCGTTTCTTATGAATTTTGAAAGAGCTGCGAGAGCCCTGGGTTGGCCGGAAGAGAAATGGCCTTTTTTCCTGGCACCTTTACTAACAGGAGAAGCCCAGTTTGCGTACCAGGTAGCCAATCCTGCAGGAAACGCTCCCTATACCCTCGTCAAAAACGTGATCCTAGATCATTTGGGGCTGGACCCCGAAGCGTACAGAGTACGGTTCCGAAAGGAGAAGGGTGCTGCTGGTGAGAACCCCAAGACGTTGTTTTTCAGACTGAAGATGATGGCCGACAAGTGGCTAAAGCCGGAGACTAGTTCAAAAGAAGACATACTAGCCAAGATCTACTTGGAGCAGTTTATGGAGGCCCTTCCATATGGGTCGCAGAGGTGGTTGAGGCAACATTCGGGGTTGACAGTAGAACAAGCCATTGAAATGGCTGCCAAATATGCCAGAGCACAACCCCGTGGATCGAGGTGGGAAACAGAGAGACACTCTAAGCATGTGATACCACCAAAAATAGAGAAGAAAAGCAAGATGGTAACGGACCCGGTTAGACCCAGACCAATGAGAATGGAATCCCCAATGACGCGTGGACCGCAATGATTTGAATGTGGCGAATGGGGCCACATTTCCCGGATGTGTCCTCGGAAACATCAGACGGAGGAACCCATGGAAGTGGGCTATCTTCCAAAAACTGTCCTGTACTCTGCCGAGATGGGGACGTCTTTTTACGTGAGTATAACCATTAACGACAATGAGGTGAGGGCCCTGTTGGATTCTGGCTGTAGACAGTCTGTGGTTCAAGAACGCCTGGTTCTTCCCAAACAGTACGTCCCCAACACCCTAGTTCATATTCGTTCTGTCCATGGAGACGTCAAGCGGTACCCCTTAGCACAGGGAAACCTTTGACCCAGTTCCTGAGGCGGAAGCCGGGAACTGGAGGTACTCTGTTCATTTTAAAATTGTTCTGTGTGGTGTCACAATTTGCTCATTTGTATTTTAAAACCAAAGCCTCATACCTCACTCAGCGCTCGCATTTTCCCCTTCGCGCACAGCTGATGGTAATAGCTGCTTCGCGCCCTTCCTGGCTCTTCTAGCCTGCCGCCGCCATCACCACCGGCGTGCACGCTGACTCCGCCCCTTTCGGAGGCCACACCCCCCTTGGTCTCCTATAAATGTGCCTATACAAGACGCGCAGCGGACGAGCGCAGCGGGAGCGCCGTTTGCGCGCCGAAGGCGCGCCTAAGGCAAGCCCGTCTGCGCCCTTCCGCGACAAGACCGCGACAGGCGCAGAAACTCTGCCTATTCTTCCTCCCACATCTCCTACCAACCTAGCGACCTCTTACAACTACAGGTCACTAAGCAGTGCCCAGGTATACTCGACCCAGCCGTGCTTTCAGGCCCAGTCAGTTGCAAATTTTGCCACTGGCCCACTGGGCTCCACTCAACCGCTCCAGCAGCCAATACACCTCAGGCCCCTCCGCTCTCCTTCAAAGGCGGCCTGATCAACGCACGTTCCATGTGCAGGCACAACCAAGATATACACAACCTTATCTTGGAGTTCGACCTCGACTGCCTCATGATTACTGAGACATGGCTAACAGCTGATTGCAACCCTGATATAGCTATTGCTCTTCCCCTGGGCTACTCACTCTTCAGGGTAGATAGAGCCAAGGGCCGAGGCGGAGGTGTTGCAATCATCCTTAAAGACACCTTCCCTTGCCACACCTTCAGTCTAGAGCCTCTAAAAAAGACAGAAGGACTAGGCTTCTCTATTAAATTGAGCGAGCACACTTCATTTTCAGGCGGACTTATCTACCGCCCACCCGGCAATGCATCTGAGTTCCTCGACTCACTGCACGATTCTTTAGGACAGCTTTCACTCAGATACCCATTCTTCTCCCTCCTTGGTGATTTTAACCTCCACCTAGAATCAAAAACAGATACTCGTACCATCAATTTCGTACAAACACTTGATATGTTCAATTTTAAACAACTCGTTACCTTACCCACTCACTCCCTGGGTCATACTCTTGATGGAGTCTGCACAAATTCCCCCTCCTTGATTACACTAACGCCCTTGCCCCAGATCTGGTCTGATCACTCCTTGATCCCATTTCATATCCTGAATGAAAACCTACCCAACCGCGACAAACCTGTTTTCCTCCCCGGCAATCACATCAATTGGAAAAAGGTTCAGGATAACATCACTCTTAATCCTTCAATGCAAACTCAAGCTCCCATCCTCTCCGGCAACGTCGATACCGACACCGATCTCTTTCACAACTGGATCGCTCAAGAAATCAAATCCAGAATTCCGCCCTCACGCCCCCGCAGCTCCCGGGGCAAAACCAAAATCAATGCCCCCTGGTTTACACCTGAACTTGCAAATGCGCATCTGCTATGTAAAAAGGCAGAAAGAAAATGGCGGAAGCCATACGAAGCCACTAATCGTACCTCCTATATCGCAACAAGAAAAAACTACCTTTCAGAAATCAAACTGGCAAAAAAAAACTACTATGTCAACGCCATAAAAAACGCAGGCCAAAAACAAAAGGTGCTGTTTGCGATAGTCAAATCTTTCACGCAACCGAAGGCACTCCTGCCTGAAATCCCCCCCTCTCAGAAATTCTGTGATCAAATTTCTGATTATTTCGAGGAAAAATTGCCTCAATCCAAATCAACTTTCCCCCCCCTGTCATCCCCCCAGTACTCCCCCCCAATGGGCCCCCAAAGCTGTACGCTGAGTCACTTCGCCCCTGTCACTCTTGAGGAGTCGAAAAAAGCCATCCTGGCCTGCAAATCGGGTGCCCCATCTGATCCTTGTCCCCCCAAGATACTCCACCAATTAATCGACGAGGTTAACCCACTCATTAACAACTTAATCAACTCCTCGCTTAGCTCTGGCATAGTTCCGACCTGCTGGAAAAAAGGAATCGTCAAACCTCTTATGAAGAAGGCAAATAAACCACCGACGGATCTCACCAACCTCCGCCCAATTTCGCTGCTCCCTGCTTTGGGAAAAATCACGGAACAGCTAGTCCATAAAGAGCTGAAATGCTATCTAGATGAGAACAACCTTCTTCATCCCCAACAATCCGGATTCCGCCCCAAGCACTCGACTGAAACTGCTCTCATTGAACTGTCCGACACTATAAAAACCCTACAAGATCAGAGAAAAAACTCCATCCTAATCCTTCTCGACCTAACGGCGGCGTTTGATACCATCTCCCACACCATCCTCATCGGTAGACTCAGGGACATTGGCATCTCTGATTCCGCCCTATCCTGGATTACGTCCTTCCTCTCCGACCGTTCCCAAACTGTCACTTTAGGCCCATTTCACTCCAAAGATAAACTTGTCCCCTCAGGTGTACCACAGGGATCCATCCTCAGTCCTCTCCTGTTTAACGTTTACCTCATTCCACTCCTCAATCTGATAGAATCATTCGGCATACCTGTCACCTCGTATGCCGATGACACACAACTCATCGTGCCATTGGACGAATCATCCACCAAAGCCGAACTTAACCTCAAACACTGCCTGACTGAAGTATTCCGATGGATGGACAATAACCACTTGAAGTGCAATTCGAGTAAAACGGAGATCCTCCCGATTGGCACAAATATCTCCTTCTGTCCAGCACTTTGGTGGCCGGACAATTCCGTCGCCCCCCCCCCCCAGACAGTTTCGTCTGCTAGGAATCTCGGCGTTACCTTTGACTCCGATCTTTCCTTTGATCAGCATGCCAGAACCGTCGCAGGCAAATGCTTCGGAACAATCAGATCCCTGAGAAAGTTCTTTGACTTTCTCCCCATCGATGCCAGAAAGACGGTGACAGTTGCACTCATAATCTCGCGACTGGATTACTGCAATGGCTTGCTCGCAGGAGTCAAAAAGAGCACCACCCAAAAACTGCAGAGCGTACTTCATACAGCCGCCCGTCTTGTTCTGGGTCTACCCCGCAGATCCTCTATCTCCGCAGCGCTTCGTTCACTTCACTGGCTCCCACTCCATAAAAGGATTCTCTTCAAAATCCTGATTACAGCCTTTCGTGCCTACAACAAAACTGGCCCTAAATACCTCAACAAGCGCTTTCCCCACTACGTGACCAGCCGTCACCTTCGTTCAACCAATGATAACCTCATCCTTCTACCTAAATACAATCTGAAAACGAAGGATGAGAAGACCCTCAGTTTCCTGGCAACTAAAGCGTGGAACAAACTGCCCAAAACCCTCAGACAACAAACCCAGGAAAAATCCTTTCGAAAGCTCCTAAAGACATGGATCTTTAATCTCCCGGACGATTATTCCAAAGCTTCCATCTAATCCTATCGGACTGGTTCACACAGGTTTCCTAGCGCCAAGATGCTCCCTCCGGAGCGAACGTCGCGCTCTAGAAATACCCCACCAAATATCACCAAATATCACAGGTCGTCATACGACCAAAAGACAAACCTGCCTGTCTAGTGAAAGTGGGGGTAGTGGACTCTCTACCCGAAGATGTAATTTTAGGGGTAGACAACACTGAGTTTCTCGCCCTGTTTCGGAAGAAGCTGAATCTTCAGTATCCAACGCTGGTGGACCCTTAACCAGCACTCCTAATGCCAGATCCCTGGATCATGGACCGTAATTTCAAATTTGCACAAACTGAGGATAGAACACTGTACAATGCATGGGAAGCCGCCCAGGCTGCACAAGATAAACCTGATACTCCGTTTCCCCGGTTTACTATACGAAAAGACCTCCTATATCGGGAAGCAGAAGCAGGAAGTACTCCACAACTCCTGGTACCAGTCTCTTTCAGAGAACAAGTGTTATTTTTCGCCCATGCACATTTAACAGCAGGACACGCCGGTAAGGAAAAGACTACCGAAAGTATACTTCGGCATTTTTATTGGCCAGGTATCTACAAGGATGTTCAGGAATATTGAGAGAAGTGTGACATTTGTCAAAGAAGGAACACGCACAGACCTCCAGCTGCGCCATTACAGCCCATGCCCATTGTTGGGGTGCCCTTTGAAAGGGTAGGAATGGACTTGATCGGGCCCCTACCCAAGTCGTCTAGAGGTCACCAGTACGCTCTAGTACTAGTCGACTACGCCACCAGGTTTATAGAAGCGTTTCCCTTACGAGCACCTACCACCGCTAATGTCTCAGAAAAATCGGTGGAACTCTTTGCCCGAGTAGGATTTCCAAGAGAGGTCCTTACTGATCAAGGAACTCCTTTTACATCCCGCCTGATGAGGGAAGTGTGTAAGACCTTCAGTATACGGCATATAAAGACATCAGTATATCATCCCCAGACCGATGGCCTGGTGGAACGATATAACCAAACCCTTAAATCCACATTGAAGAAAATGCTGTCCACAGAAGGGCCCTCATGGGATCGGTTGCTTCCTTTGGCACTATATGTGCTTAGAGCGCAAAAACAGAGTAGTCTAGGATGTTCAGCTTTCGAATTACTATATGGGCGCCTCCCCAGATCTTTACTGGAAATCACAAAAGAAACATGGGAAACCCAGTAGGCCGAAGAACAGAAGACGCTCCTGGAATACACATCACAGCTAAGAGCTAAGTTGGGGAAACTTAGAGGTCTTGCCGAGACAAATCTGGAACAACAGAGAAACAAAAACGATATTATGATCGAGGAACCAAGTTAAGAACTCTCAAGATCGGAGACTGGGCACTAGTGCTCCTTCCCACTCTTGCCAACAAAAAGGAGTGGATGGGACCCTATGAAGTGGTGGAAACTATAGGAAACTCCACTTATAGATTACGCCTTACACCTGGAAAAACACAAAGCTATCACATTAACTTGCTGAAAAAGTGGATAGGACCCATTCCACAGGGTAACAACATGGCGCACCCCCTGAGGTCCGAAGATACATCTACTCTAGAGCTCCTCGTGGTCAACCCCGATCTGTCTGCAAAGATGAGAGAAAGCCTCTTGGATGTCCTAAAACCCCTATCGCCTATCTTTTCGGACCTCCCGGGCAAAACCACGTTGGTGGAGCATTGTATTGAGACAATTACGGGTAAAACGGTGAAACAGCGGCCATACCGGATTCCAGCAGCCAGGCGTGCAGATGTGAGGAAAGAGGTCTTGGATATGTTGAACCTGGGTGTGATCCGACCATCGAAAAGTGAGTGGGCTTCTCCAATCGTGATGGTACCGAAACCCGATGGGTCCAAGAGATTTTGCATGGATTTTAGGGCCCTTAATGCACTGGTGGAAAAGCTGGGTGATGCTGTATTCATCACCACGCTTGACCTCACTAAAGGTTATTGGCAGGTGCCCCTCCGTGAACAAGACCAAAAGAAAACGCCCCTGCCACTTTCCAGAGACTCATGAACTGTGTGTTGAAACCCTATTCGTCATTTAGCTCAGCCTATCTAGATGACATTGTTATCTACAGCAAAACTTGGGAGGAGCATCTGAAACATATCAACACCATCTTGACGGCATTACAGCAAGCCGGCTTACATGTCAATGCGAAGAAGTCCCGGGTGGCGTTTACTCGAGTGCAACTACTTGGGATATGTATTGGGAGAACGTACCATCGCGCCGCAAGCAGAGAAGATCAAAGCCATAAGAAAAATAGGTTTTCCGAGCAACAAAAGAGACGTAAAAGCATTTCTCGGTTTGATCGGATACTATAGGCGGTTTATACCTAACTTTGCGGAAATCGCTGCCCCTCTCACGGATCTTCTACGTAAGGATGTCAGGCCCAAAGAAATTCAACAACCTTCCCAGGAGGCTCAGGATGCCTTTGAACGGTTAAAGAACATCATAACCAGCGCCCCTGTATTAGAGTCACCCAACTTTGAAAAAACCTTCATCCTTGCTACAGACGCATCCAATGTGGGTTTAGGGGCCGTGCTGTCACAACGAGGAGATGACGGTGTAGAACATCCCATACTGTATGCCAGCCGTAAGCTGTTTCCTAGAGAATGTAAATACTCCACAGTAGAACGAGTGTCTGGCCATTAAATGGGCCATTGAGAAACTACAATACTATCTGGAGGGGAAACCCTTCATCCTCCTAACAGACCATGCACCTCTAAAATGGATGTACCAGAACCGGACAGTAAACCCCAGAGTGCTTAGATGGTTCCTCTCCCTCCAACCCTATTCCATTGAGGTTCAACATAAAAGGGGCAAGGACAATGGCAATGCTGACTATCTCTCACGAGTCTTTCCTCTCCCTGATCGGGAGAATCCAGGGGGGGAGGTGTGTGACGGGGTGGCGGGTCATCCCGGTACGAGTCAGAGTGAGGAGCCCGTTTTACGTGACTGGTGGTCAGCTGTTCCTCTCTCGCCCTTTTCCCTCCAGCAGCCTTCGCCTCCTCCTGTGGAGGAGTGGACCAACCATGACTCTGTGGACCCTTGGGAATGCGAAGTAGAAACTGGACAGCGTCCCTTTAAGCCCGATTACCTTGAGGACGAGACTCCGCCCATCTTGAACGTCGACACGTCAAAAGAAGGAGGATCCCGGAAGACGCCGGGAGACTTTCCCCCAGAGGACGAGAGCGGTGTAGAGTGGAGACCGAGTGCGGAGCAGACCTCGACCGGACGAGCGGAAGACAGCAAGCCAGGAGGCCAACGTTTCCGTGAAGCGCCCCGCCACGCTCCCGCGGGAGGAGCGTGGCTTTCCCAGGTACGGGGCAAAGTTGCGGGGTGGGCAGGTTGGAGTGGTTAGACCACTGTGTACATACCGCCTAGTCGATCCCCTGACCCCTTCCCTCACGAGCACCACTGCCGTTCGTTTGCATAATATTGAGCACAAGGTTTCCCTCACTCCCGGCCCCTACACGGAGCGTGCTGGACGTCTCCCTGATACCGTTGTTTCTGTTCCTTTCCTTTCGGGTGGCGCTCTCCCGGACTTCGCCTGGAGACCGACTGTGACGACATCACTCTGGCTGCAACACCACCTGGTCAACGCCGGAACACCCTGGAACTACCTGGTTTTCCTAGAGGCGTCAGAACGGAGCCTGACGAGATTGCCCGCATAAGACTGACCAATTGTAGGAAAAAGGCTTACTTAAAATTAAAACCCTCTCTAAAAGCACTTTTCCAGCCTGCTGACTCCGTTACTGCTCCCGTGAACCCCACCCCAGTACACATGCATTGTCAGTTCTCCCTCTGCGTTTTTGAACGTAAGTAAACTGAGAGTTTACTTAAGTTCAGAGACACAGAGGGAGCTGCGGGCATGGGCGGCAGGTGGGGCAACGCCCTAGCGCCCTAATGGATGCACCGCGCTGCTCATGCTTGGGAGGGTGGACATTTAGCATTCTTGGGGGTGGGGAGGAGTGAGAGGAGGGAATGCAGTGGCACAATTGGATTCCTACCTGGTGAAAGGGGGCACCATGCCGTGGAAGGAGGGGGCATCAGGGTGGGGGAGGGCGCTGAGGGACAGGGCAGGTGTCAGGGTGTCAGGGTCTTGGTCTGGGGAAATGGCATGTTTGGTAGGGCTGGCAAGTTTGGTGCAGGGGCTAGCGTCAGCGTTGGTTGCAGAGTCGCTGGAATTGAGCGGAGAGGAAGAGGGAGAGCATGGAGAGGATGAGCAGGAGATGGAGTTGGAGGTGGGACTGGGGCAGGGTGGGGAGAGGCGAGGAAGGAAGAGGGGACCGGTACATCAGTCCAGACTTTTGCTTTACAGGGCAGCGAGTGGCGCAGCGCAGCCAACTTTGCAGAGCTGGAGGTGGCCCATTGGTGCCAAGGCGAAGAGAGGGCTGGGCCCAGAACTGCACCCCCGATACCATTGAGGGAGCCTGTGGCGGCCAGCATAAGTAGGCCCAGAACAACCTCACTGGCCCCAATGCCCGGAGGGTATAGCAGAATGCATGGGACACAGAGCATTGACAAACAGCGCGTAGAGTTGCCAAAAGGGCGCCGTAGAATACAGTCACCCCCCTCCCCGAGGCAAAGGGGGGCCAGAGTTGGGGAGGCCCAGAGACGAAGTGCTGGATTTTGAAGAAGGCGAGTTAAGAGAGGAGTATGACAGGGTTGGAGGGGTCCACTCTAATGTTTTATCTAGTGTGTTACAGGGCCATCAAAAAAGCAAGTAAGGGCGTTGTGGCCTCCAGCAAGGCAAGCAAGATCAACGGACGAGACAAGGCCACTGGCGAGGCAGATTGCAACATTACGGGCACCCTTCTTGGAGCCAGGCTAAAAGCACAAAAAAGGAACCTGTCATTGTCAATTGGGATAGGTGTGGGATAGCTGCATGAGGAAGGGGAGGGTAGACTGCGGGGGGAAGTATGTCATGGACGTTGCCGTGCGCACTGGCAATGAGGAAATGGAAGGGGTTACAAAAGTAGGAAAGGGGGCCAAGACAGCAAAAGAGTTGGGAGAAGAAAATAAGAAAGAGGATAAAAAAGACGGCCCTGAAAGCAAGGAACTGGAGATTAAGAAATTCCCATACATGGGGGTAACAAAATCTTTAGGGGCGCATCTGATGCCAGTGACAAAAGAGCGTATTTGGAAGGGGGAGTACATAGAGATGCTAAAACTTTTGCACAGGGAGGTCAGGGAGGTCTTGTCTAAAGAGGGATCTAAAGAAGAAGAATATGAGTTGGCAAAGTGGCCTAAAGTGCCGCTGACAATAGAGAATTGGACGGCAGCATTCTTGATTTATGCAAGTGTCTACTGTGAAAAATGCCCAGTTTGTTGCATGGCTCTATTTAAATATATGGATGAAATCAGGAAGGCACAAATAACAGGTGGGAGATATGCTTGAGCCCAATAAGACGAGGAGTTCAGGGAGCACCTAGCATGGGAACCTGAAGCAAAATGGAGAGAACTGGATACGGATTTGTGGCAACACACAATGGGAGCGGCAGACGATTTTCACAGCCAGTGGGCTGCCCATAGTTTACCGTCCCTTTCAGGGGCGACCCGCCTAGGAAGGGTGGGGGGCACAGGAAAGAGTCAGCCAGGAGCAGGAGGGACATGCTGGAATTTCAATAAGGGACTGTGCACCTGTGAATATTGTAAATCTTGCCATGAGTGCTCAAAGTGTGAGGGCAGGCGCCCACTGGTCAATTGCTTTGGGGCAGGGGGAAGATACCATCATGGAGGGCATCAATGGCAGCAGTCAGGCGGTAATACAGAGGGTCACCAATAGCACTTTTAGGGTGCTTGAGGGGGTAAGGGACCACAGAGGGCTCGGCCAAAGGGCTCATACTCTGGTTAGATTAGATAATCTGGAACTGTGGCTACAGTGTTATGAGAATCAAGGGGCAGCAAAGGTGTTACAGGAGGGGTCTTATTTGGGAGACACTGTTCCATGGACAAGGAGATGGGCAGAGAATTTGCAGTCAGCCACAGAACAAAAACAGGTAGTACAAGACAAATTGGATAGAGAGGTGCGCGAGGGGAGGATGGCGGACCCTTTCGAGGATCGCCCGTGGAGAACTTGATTATTTCTTCCATCGGTGTAGTACCAAAAAAGGAACTGGGACAATGGAGGCTGATTCAACATCTGTCTTGGCCAGAAGGGAATTTGGTCAATGACTTTATCGACGAGGAGGTGACCACGGTATTCTACTCATCAGTTGATGTGGCCATGTCACTAGTAGTGACGGCGGGCGCAGCTGCACCAATGACAAATTGTGATATAAAATGTGTGTTTTGGTTGCTTCCAGTCCACCCAGATGATTGGGAACTTCTGGGTATCCATCTTGAAGGAAAGTGGTTCATGGACAAAGCACTACCGATGGGCTGCTCCATTTCATGCGCATTTGTAGAGTGTTTGAGCACATTTTTACAGTGGCTATTTTCAAGGCACACAGGGCACCAGTGGGTGACGCACTAACTGGATGATTTTTTCTTTGGGGGATCCTCTAGCTCTGTGGAATGCTATAAAGCACTGGAAAGTTTCCAAGAGCTGATGGGAGAGCTTGGGGTACTGCTGGCTCTGGAAAAGACGATGGGCCCTAGCACAGAGCTGTCATTTTTGGTAATTAATATGGATTCAAAGGAAATGCAAGTGCGTTTGCCACAGGATAAGAAGGCCAAAATCCTAACTTTGTGCAGGACATGCTATCCTGGGAGAAAGTGAAGGTCAAAGAAATTCAAGTATTCTTGGGTCACCTCAACTTTGCGTGCATTGTAGTGAGGGTGGGTAGAACTTTCTGTAGGAGATTAGGATGAGACTTGTCAAGGAAACATTTACCTCACATCACGTTTGGCTCTCAGCCAGAGTCAAGGAGGACTTGAGGATGTGGGGTGTTTTCTTACAGTCATTTAATGGAATTCCTCTAGCAAGAGACAAGGCCTGGACAGGGACGTGCACATTTTTTCAGATGCTGCAGGTAGCATGGGCTTTGGCCTGTTTTGGAAAGGGAGATGGTGTGCAGAACAATAGCTGGCATACTGGCGAGATGGTGGCAGGAGCATCACATTTTTAGAATGTTTTCTCTTAGTGGTAGCAGTGACATTCTGGCGGGAAGAATTGGCCCACAAAAAGGTGCTGTTTAGAGTGGACAACATGGCAGTGGTAAAGATCGTAAATCGCCAGTCTGAAAGGGATGAACAGGTCCGGAAACTGCTGAGAGTTTGTGTTGGTTTGCTTGCGGCATGATATCACTTTCAGAGCCTTGCACGTACTGGACGTGGACAATGACATTGCGGATGCTTTGTCTCATTTACAGTGGGGGAGATTCTGTGGCTAGCCAGGGATGCCGACAGGACCTCGAAGCCCATGCCTCGGCATCTGTGGTACGGAGGCAACGTCGGATGTTACAATTGGTGGTAGGGTCACTTGCGGATTCTACTAGAGTGGCGGAGATTTTGGCATGAGGCGGGTTGAGGGGTGGCTGCGAACTGAGGATATGATACAATACATTTGGACGAGATTGATAGGGGTTTATCTAGAGTCACATTTTCCGGGAAATTGGCAAGAATTGCTTTCATGGGCTAGCTTTAATGGGGCTACACCGCATCAGCAGGGAAATAGGGGAAGAGAATTCTAGAAGGTTGAGCGCGGGAGCAGGGCCTGAGGGCCAGGCTACTGAAGCTGCTTTCATGACAGATGTTGAACCGAGTGCTGGCAGTATCGGCGGAGATATGCAGGGATGAGAGAGACCTTGTCTGCGTAGATAGGGGCGAGATAGGGCAAGACGTAAAGTGAACAGCAAAATGGCTCATTTTTTTAGAGGTCTGGGCTTTGGTAGGATTTACCATCATGACTGTGAAGTTCTAGAGGGACGATGGAGTACACCTCTCTCGATTTGTCATGGATTTATATATTTTCAAGATCAGGGAAGTTCTGGCTAGAATGTTGAAAATTCTTCATGCGGATAACCCATACAGGAGAAACATTAATACCTTGAAAAGGTATATCGATGATGTCTTGGTCATTTGGGACGGAGACCAACAATCTGCAGTCGACTTCTTGACATGGCTTAACAATCAGAATGCATTCTTGAAATTCACCAGCGCAGTCTCCAACCAATCACTGGTTTTTCTGGATCTAAACATTTACACTGAAGGGGGTAGGCTCAAAAGTACAACCCATTTCAAACGCACAGCAAGGAATTGTTTATTAAGAAATGATAGTTTCAACCCGAGACACCTGAGAGAAAATTTACCGTACGGCCAATTTTTGCGCCTCAGACGCAACTGCACTGAGCTAACTGATTTCAGGACACATGCATGTGACCTGAAAAAGAAACGAATACAGAGGCAGTACCCAGTGAGAATCATCAACAAAGCCATGAAACGGGCAAAGAACAACCACAGAGAAGCCCTACTGGAGGATAAACAACAGGAGACAAACTAAAACAGATGACCAATATGCGTCACCACCTACACCACCGTGTCCAATGAAGTCTCTAAAATCATTAATAAACACTGGGCCATACTGAACTGTGGTACACTTAACCTGGAAAAACCGATGTACGCACACCGCCGAGGTAGAAACCTTAAAGACATTTTGGTACATACAAGACCAAAACCCAACAATGAGATAAGGCAAAACACCATTGGGATACAAGGTCATTTCCCATGTGGAAACTGCAGTAGTTGCCACCTAACCCAAAAGAGCAGTGTGCTGACATTCAGAAATGGCACCACTTGGGAACAGCGACATTTTACGAACTGCAACACCAAGAACGTTGTCTATTTGATCACATGCCCCTGTGGTTTGGAATACGTGGGCATGACCACCAGAGCTGTGAAAACACGTATGAACGAGCATAAGAGCAATGTACGTTGCAAAAAAAGCACGACTAAGATGGCGACACACTACCTCGAAACACAACACTGTGTAAATGATCTAAGATGGACAATCATTGAACCACTGCCATCAGAAGCAAGCTTATTCCAAAAGGAACAAAGGTGGGTGTTCCGTCTGGGTACACACATCCTGGGACTAAATTATGACATCCGTTGGGGACAGCTGTCTCACTAACAGTTACTCTCACCACCTATCAATGTGCTACTAATAATAGATCAATGATGACAGAAACACGGGCCAGTGAATCTGATGAACATAATAAATCACTGCTCCCCTGAAACTGGTGATGGATATATTTTCTTTGTTGTATCTTAAACGACAATGTCTTTTTATCATACCTATAGCTCTACCGAAACATACATGTTTGGTACATACTTAAGTGTATCCAATCAAAAGCTCCCCTCGGCTCTTATAGCAAACTTGTAATTGCTACAGTGTTAAAAACGTGCAGCGCGAATACACTTGGAAAAGCACGCATGCGCTTGTTATCGCGTCTATCCATCGCGCATGCGCATTGCGGTAGACAGTAACTAAGCATGCGCGAGCAAAGAAAGACTACCGGCGCTTGCGCACGAACCCGGGGCAGACAAGAGATCAGGCTCTACCGGACCTGCCTTAAAAGGACCTACAATTATCCTAACAATTTCTGAATCAAGGGCGGATCACCTTTATTTGGGCACAACATCACATCCGCTTGGGTTAATAAGGCGATACCACTAATTGGGAATACCGGGTATAAATACCACACACGGCAGACTTTCTAATTCATTCCGGCGGAGCAGCGTGTGGGGTAAGACGGAGGACAACTCATCCCGAGTTTGTGAGTATAGGGTTTGCAACACAAGCATTCCATATGACAAAGTAAGTAAGAAATGATTTTAAAACCCAGATTGTTTCTTTACTTAGATTGCACAAATAGCAATCACCCCCCAGACGTTCTAGAGTGCTCAAGAAGCAAGCAAGCTATACCTATTAAGTATGACCAACACTTCCTTTATATTCATTTGAGAGACAAAATGTGTGTTTTCTATGTTGTATGTCTTGTCAGTCTTTCTTTTACAGGGCCAATTGAGCAAATGGTCTGTTCCAGGTGACTGCACCTGTCTGAGCTACCCATGACCAGGGTGACCATCTCCTTTTTCTTCTTCCTTTCTCATTTCATGCAAATGCATTGAACTTGAGCAAAAACTGCTGTAGGAACATTATAGCCTATATTTTTATACACTTAAATTAATTTTTTGTCACTTTTTGTTACTTACACAAAACTTTTAAGTTACAAATCAGTGAAACGTGAGTAAGGTGGGGAAGTTGTGCCCCCGTCCTGAAGAAGGAGCACATGCTCCGAAACATGTCGACGCGCACATGAGGTACTGTCCATTAATACGACAGATCAAACCTCGCACTTCACTTCTTTTAGTAGTCCCAGCCCGGGGTTGTGAATAAAGTTTTTTCCAATACACCCACGAGCCAGGTATCTTTTTAACTCTTCACAAAATCCCACCACTCACATAAGTATCCCTATCACTTACACCACACGCACCACACATAGCCATTACTATAAGTGCTCCCGCGTTGTCGTAGGTCGTAGCACGCCACATCCCGCTAGAGGGGTGCGAAGACCCCTATGATGAAGCATGACACCAAGGGGCCTTTTGGTGTGAGGGGTATTTTAAAAAACACTAAGTGCTCCCACACCACCGTGGGTAACACTTTCCTTAGTCACTGTCAGTAGGATTCCCCTTGTTTATGTAACTAAGCTTGTGGAGTAAGAATCCTACATCATTACTCTACCTCCCTCTTTTGTTAATTTGCATAGAATGTTGAATGTGCAGCGGCACACGTGAGGAGCAACTATTGGTTAGCAAGGGGGGCAGAAAAAGAGTTGTTTGCACCCCCACCTTTTTCTGGGTGGCAGGGGTTTGCAAAGTTTGCCAGGGGTTGGCAGAAGTTTGGTTGGCATTGAAATTTGGGAGCATGGGCAGGGAAAGGATAAGCAGGTAGTATAAGGGTCAGTTGTAGATGTTTGGTTATTTACAGTTTCAGAAATGCAGGCATAGGATGTAGGTTTAGCAGAATTATGTATTTTTAATTGTAATACATTGTAATGTTTGTAATATGTTAATGGCAGGGTGGGGGAAACAGTTGAGGGGATCGTAGGGATGGTTGTGGGATCAGAGGATAGGTATTTCAATCAAAATGGACTTTGAGTCTGTCTGCCCCCCTCTCTCCCTAGGAGAGTTTTGGGGCAGTCGACTGGAAGGAGGTCTGCCCCACGGGCCGATTGGGAGAGGTGGGGGCAGTCCAGTCCGGTGGACTGACATTTTGCGACGTTTGGGCTGTTTTTGGTATAGCCCAATGAAAGCCCAAGAACTATAAGGGTTTAGGATTTTGCCAGGGGTTGGCAGAAGTTTGGTTGGCGTTGAAAGTTGGGAACATGGGCAGGGAAAGGATAGGCAGGTAGTTTAAGGTTCAGTTGTAGGACTTTTGGTTATTTACAGTTTCAGAAGAGCAGGCATAGGATCTAGTTTTAACAGAATTATGTATTTTTTTGCAATACATTGAAATGTTTGTAATATGTTTAATGGCAGAGTGGGGTACATGTTGAGTGGATCGTAGGGGTGGGATCAGAGGTTAGGTATTAGATGTTTAGGGAGGTTTTGTAGGGCAGTTGCCAGGTACGATATTGTGATGTGCATCTGTTTCAATAAAGCGGCCTTTTTCACACAAAATGGGCTTCGAGTCTGTCTGCCCCCCTCTCTCCCAAGGTAGTTTTTGTGCCAGCCTGACTGTTCCACCATCTTGTAACTCATGTGATGCAGCAAGTTATAGGTCAAGCCATTCGTTTTTTAAACACGGCGTTGGACTGGGGCATGTTTCGGGGATCATGCCATACTATCCACCATCCATACATTTATTATCACACTTAATTAACATTCCCACAAAGAAGTAATAAGTTCAGAGTACATTTATTTTAAACAAAGGCATTGGCGGTTTCAGGCTCTTAGGGATCATGTAACACTGCAATCCCTCATAGTTCAGTTAAGCACATTATCTATTTAGGATTAAGTCATTTTTTTATCATTAGTAGAACACATCACATACTCATACAATGCACTGTTGCCTACAACCCATCTGGCAGGCTACTACAAAATCCTGAAAGCAGATAACAGGTCCTAAACTGTGGGCTACCTGTATGGGTGAAATACACTGCATGCCGCCAACAACCCGTCCGCGTTCAACTGGTCAAAACATTTGAGGATCCATAACTGTGCAAGGTATGTGATCTTGTTGAATTCTGTGGACAAAAGGGACACTATTGGTCGCCAAATCTCCACAAATCCCGATGCAGACTTTCTGAGGGAGGCCAATATCCGCTCCATCCCCCCACACATTATCTATTTATCACAATTAATCAACATTCCCAGAAACAAGTAATAGGACAGGTGTACATTTGATTTTTAAACATAGGCGTTGACTCAGAAAATCTTCAGAGATCATGTCACACGGTGAGCAGCCTTTACAACGCGGGCATTACCACGTGCTGCCATTACTACGCTGCTTTTACAATGCAAGTCGTTACAACGACTTGCGCTGGAGGGCGCTGTTGGATAGGAATAGTTTAATTTTGTATTCCAACACCTTCCCAACTGTAACGTGGGCTGGAGTTGGAATAGAAAATTAAACTATCTCACTATCCAGCGCTTACAGCGCAAGTCGTTGTAACGACTTGCGTTGTAAAAACAGCGTTGTAATGGCACGCATGGTAATAGTCCGCGTTGTACTGTCATACAATCATGTCACACAATCCACCACAGTTCAGTTAAGCACATTATCACAATTAATGAACATTACCACAAACAAACAATAGTAGTTATTAATTATATGGTCTCACTTGCCACAGAAAAATGTCTCATCATGTATGTAAGTTGAAGAGCCTCGAAATCCATAATATTGATTTTATTTTATGGATGCATGCAGTGGCTTCAAAATGCGCACAATGTTTGTGCAAGTGTCAGCTCATTTTGTTACACATACACCACTTCACTTTTGAGTGCTTTCATTGCTGACCATGACTATGAAATATTTGCTTTGCAGTTAGGGGTCTGTTTCTTTATTTAAAAGCAAACACAGGCATGATGATCAGCTGTCCCCAGCAGGCCACCATCCATGTGATTTGAGCGATTCCCAGTGGGTTGAAAATTGCGACCTACCTCGTGAATATTAATGAGGTAGATCTATTTGCGACCCATTGGAAATATCAAATGAAACCCAATAGAGTTTTCAAACCATTGAAATTGTGATTACCTAATTGAGATTTGCATGGAATTGCAATTAGGAACTTGCAATTTTTAACTTTTGTACATGTGGCCAAATGTCTCCTGCCTAAGTAAAATAAATGTTAACTTGTGTAATGTAACTAGTGCTCATTTAAAGTGCTTCAATACCTTCAGGTCAGGTTCAGTTTATGCTACATAACAATGACACACAAAAAAAAGAAATAGTACCCCATTCACAGCACGAGCAAAGGATGGACACTAATTAAGATAAATCAATCTGCACTTGGTCCATGCTCCACACAAAGAAAAGGAAGTGACACAGGAAGTGATGCTTCGTATGTGCAGAATTAGAAGGCAGTATATAAGAGTGATAACAAGGCCAATGAATGGTAAGTGGTGGGCGAGCTAAAAGACCCTTTTTAGATTTTTTTTTATAGACACAATAGATTGTCACCAAAAGACAGCGCATGTACGGGGCTTGCTGACAAGACCAAAAAAAGAAAATACATGACAAAAGACACATTAGATTGTGAAGATTGCACTGTAAATACATTTGCAGTTTGCAGGTTAATGTCGTCTGTGTAAAAAAAAAATCTTCCAGTACGATACTGAAATGTCACACATAAACTAATTAAAACTTCTGTAATGTGACATAGCACGGGCACTCTGTAAAGTTGTCATCCCTGTATCTTTCATGCGCTGGCCCAACTATCTGCGTCCCTGGTATTTCTTTTATTCTAGTCATGGCCTTCACACAGCGAATCCCGGAAGGGGGCTGAGGGCAGCAACACAATAAAAGACTATTTCACTCCATTGGGAAAAACGTCCATCAGAAAGCAGACACCCCAAGAGTGCAACCAACTTGGAAAACCCTTGGCTACAGTACAATCGCCCTAGGCCAAGTCTGGGAAGAATGCCCCCCTGAAATTAGCCTAATAGTCAATGCCAGATTTAACGCAGTAAGTAGGACCCCCAAATTTAAAAAAACATAAATAAGCCAATTGCACTGGAACACAAGCTGGTTCAAAGGGGGCTATTCGCTGTCACTGATCGTCGCCATACAGTGTCACTATCAAAACCTTATGGAAGCAACCGGGCCCTGATTCCCAAGCCAGACAGCAGATAAAGGTGCTCATGTGAACAAGAAGCCAGGATCACCAAGGTCACCCCTAAAGAACTGGAGAAGATTAGCTGGGTAGATTCACTCAAACCCAGTGGTATTGGAGGAAGTATTTAATTAGGACGAGCTGTCACCCTCCAAGGACGTAATCAGTCAGCCTGGTTCACCAGAGGAAGGATCCAAATGCACTCCCCTAAACCCCCAACAAGACCTAGGACAAACGAAAATGATGGACCCGGCAAATGAAGTCAAAGAATCCCCTATGACAGAATAGGAATCCCTAAATAAAACTCTAACTGCCATTACTAATGCAACAATCCTAAACAGACATACTCGACTTCCAAATTTCGATTTTGCAAATGTTGGCCACTGTCACAATGGCAATAGATGGTAAATTGAACAATTTAAAATCATTACTTAAAAGGGCACAAGCACAGGCAGAGGCTGGTCTGGACCTACGCGAAACACAAGCAGGCCAATGTAACCCCATCCTGGACAAACTCACTAAGCTGCCTGAAATTATATCCATAACGGTAGTGGTAGTGGAACTAAAACAGGAATTTGAACAGTTAAAATGTAGTAGGAAGTCAGATCATGGGCCTCAAGGGAACGAATATAGAAATAACCAACCAGTGATCAGTTAGACGAAGAAATAAACATCAAGGAAAACCCAAACCAAGGATCATTTCCATCTATGGAATGCCAGAGTCTGCAGGACAGCAGAGAAGCAGGGTTAGTCGTGCCAGTTCTATCAAGAACGAACAACAAGCATTTTCAATGCAATAGGTCTCGCATTTACGAGAGTTTGCTCTATTGGCAGTGTAAATGACAAAGCCTTTTATTTATGTGTTATTTTTAAAACAGATAAATAAAAGGCATTCTCATTCACAATGCCAATAGCTCAAACTCTCGCAAATTCAAGACCTTTAACATTTAAAATGCGTTCGTCGCCCGTGCTATAAAGATTTTTTTAAGCGGTAGGAGAGATATGACAGAGCGTGGACAAAGCGATTTAAGAAAATAGTGCTTGGAGGTTATAATTAAAGCCTACCATGTAACAACAAACATAACAGGGGTGTCCTTATGGGAGGTTACAAAATGAGATAAAGCGGTACTAAGGAGGGACTACTAAGCCTATTGACCACTGAAAAGCCACAGTTCTCAGTGGACAATGACACAAGCCAATGAAAAATATGGACGGGGAGTGGGCGGAGCTTCAATTCCATACTTGAATACAGCATGGCTCCAAGAGCAGCGCATGGGCTGCCCAGGCTCGACCTAAAAAGAGGGGCTGCTTCTCTGCTATGTTCACAAGGGCATTGATATTATTGAACATTCATATCAGTTATCACAGGATATTATCTCAGAAAACGTTTGATGAAAAACACTATTACAGAATAAATGGTGTGCAATGTCTCAACAGCAAAAAAGATGAAAGACTGTCCAGTTTGGACTGCAACTTGTGACACACAGATACAACAGCTCACTAATCTATCACATTAAACCGGGGGGGAAGCTCCCTTGAATGTAACAAACGAAGATGGGGGTGGGGGGAGACCAGCCCTTCAAAAATCCAAGCTGGACTCACATCACCACCACTCATCTTACTAAGGCCAGTAAAAAGGGTATCGGTGTCGATAGGTTATAGCTAATGTTACTATTCAAAGTTCTTTGAAGCCCATGCCACGGTATTTGGGGCCAGATGTAGGTGGGAGATTTTGGCCATTTACCGGCCGGTAACGGCCGAATTCGGCCGTTACCAACCGGTAAATGGCCATGGAGATGTAGGGGGATAAAAAACATGCATTTTCGGTAATTTTACCAAATCGGTAATTTTACTGATTCTGTAAAATTACAGAATCGGTAAAATTACCGATTCTGTATATTTTACCGAATCGGTAAATATACCGGTCGGTAAAATTACCGAAAATGCATGTTTGGTATGTAGGTGCCAATTTTAACATTGATACAGGGCTTTGAAAATCGGTATTTTACCATGCAATACAATTGCATGGTAAAATACCGATTCAGGTGTACATGCACATGCACAAGCCAAAAACAGGGGTGCCAGAGGGTGTCAAAGTGACACCCCCTGCACCCTTGCAAAATTCGGTATTTACCGATTCGGTAAATACCGAATCGGTATTTGATATTGAATCCTATGGGCTTCAAGGCCCATAGGATTCAATAGCAAATAAATACCGATTGTTACCGATTCGGTAAAATTTACCGAATTGGTACCTACATTAGAAATACCTACTCTTAATTACCGAATCGGTAAAATTCGGTAATTAAGAGTCGGTATTTCTGATTTTGCTACATCTGGCCCTAAGTGCTATAAAATGAAAGGCAATAAATGACTAATCAGACACTTGGATTGGAGAGAGTGACTTGCAGATAATATACAAATTACAGCAGGAAGTGCATGACCTCTCAATCCCCCATCCCATACCCTCTTCCAAACTAAAGTTCAAACCGGATGTAGGTCAGCAAAATAAGAATGCACAGGGTGGCAGGCTGCCCAGGTTAAGCCAGGACGAATAAACGATGTTGTCACTTTACTTTGAGTCATAAATCATTTAATAAAAAATGTGAGAGCGGTAACAATTGAGCCCAAAGCTTTAATAACATACAGCTAGTTTAAGAATCTTTGTTTTCACAGAGCATGAAAGCAAAAGAAGAGATCTGTGCTCAGATACATGGACAAGAGGTAGCCTGATAGCCTGAAACGGCCTGCCCCACACAGACTGCACACATTCCTGGGAGCTGCGCCCCAGCACCAACCCGCTCCGATTCCAGCTCCGTCTTTGAACTCTGGCAAAGATCCTAAGAGGTGAAAATGCTGAATGTTCACTTTCTGGGGTACGGGGTCTAAAACAACTTGGGGACCAATTTAGAAAAGGCATTTTCGTTGGTAAGCATACTTTTTCAGCCCACAATTACTGTGTTTTTGGCATGCAGTTTTCAACAAAAGACTACGTAGCAGGCATAAATGCTTTTACTACTGCGTAATTGTGCCACAATAGCTTATGAATTGCACAGTAGTAAACCCCTTCAAATGGGCATAATAAAGCGTGCCGCTTACCAAGTGCAGGCGGTACATTTAATGCATGGTGGAGCGGGGAGACCCCCAGGAGCGGAGGGAGGATGTTGGGCAGAGCAGCAAATTCTACAGAAGATGGCACTGTCGTGTGTTAACCCCTTTGCTGCAGCGGGAATTCCGCCGCAGCGCTAAGGGGGCGGGGGGCCGAGCGGCGCTCGCATGCTAGTGACGGAGCCGCTCCGTCACGAGCCGCGGTTGAGCTGTGCTCTTGACGGAGCGGTTCCGTCATGAGCCCAGCTCAACCGAGGCTCCGTCATGAGCATAGAAGGGGTTAAGAGAACAAAAGCAAAGTAAATACCGCTTGTATAAGGGACCTTGTTTCCGTTCGAAGAGCGCGGTTCACACTTTGTTGCCACCCATAGTGGGCACTGTTACTCCGCGGGGTGAAGCCGTCCAAAGAATGGGGTTCTTGTTCCAACCTGATCCTGCGGAAGGACATGGGGAGTTCTAGTTCTGATGTGGGTCACTACATGTATGCAGTGGTCGAAGTGGGGGGAAAAAAAGAAAGGGAACTGTGGGCGGAGACTCCGAAGGCGGGGATAATCCAAGGATTGGATCATTGGGCGGAGTCAGAGGTGTGGCCAGAATGTGCCAAACATCCCAATTTTTCGTTTTTGTTTGACATTTCACCGACCAGTTACAGCTTATTGTATTTAATTCAACCAATGGATACACTTGATTATTTAAAGTTTAATAGGAGTTATTGGCATTTAAACACATTCACAAGTGGGATATATTTCCAATCACACAATGTCAAAATACGCTTAAAAGTGGAATCACAAGCCATTTGGGATACGTGGGATAACTCTGACCTGTCCACTGACCTTGCTTGTAACTGTCTTTCTGATGTATTTAGCTGGATGGCGCAGGCACAACTCAAGTGCAATGAGGACAAGTCCGAGATCCTTCCATTCTGCCAGTTTCCACCTGCCTTTATGGAGTCCTTATGGCCCTCGGACTATCCCTGTCCTAACTCGTGGGAGCCCCAGCTAAAAACCTTGGGGTATGGTTCGAGGAAGATCTGCGTTTTGGGGTGCAAATCAAGAAACTCACTGGAGCCTTTTTTAGCACCCTAAAAGCTTTGAGAAGGTTCTTTCCGTTGCTTCCAAGGATTGCTAGGGAGACAGTTCTGCGGGCACTGATTCTTTCCCGCCTTGAGTACGCCAATGCTCTGTATGTGGGTATTCCGGTGTACCTACTTAATAAGCTTCAGACTATACAGAACGCCGCAGCTAGACTCCTGTTTAACATCTCCGGGAGGTGGTCCAGTGCCAAACAGCATCTTCGCGAGTTGCATTGGCTGCCCGTGGCTCAGAGCATCTTTGCGAGTTGCATTGGCTGCCCGTGGCTCAGAGAGTGCAATTTAAGGCTCTAGTTTTGACCCATAGAGCCTTACAGGATCTTGGACCACTGTATCTTAGGAGGCGCTTCTCTCTCTATACACCTAACAGACCACTCCGCTCTGACTCTATGAGACAGATGGTGACCCCACGCTTCCGCAGAATGAGGGTGGGGAGCCAGTCTTTGTCTGTTAAGGCAGCCTCCCTTTGGAATTCGCTCCCCCTGTCACTACGGAATATCCAAAGCCTCATTCTTTTTAAAAAGCAGCTGAAGACCTTTCTTTTCAAGCAGGCATATTAAATGGCCCTATTCCATCAGGTATCCGTGTTACGCCACGCCAGGACACTCTTGAGTATTAATGCGTGTTATAAAATCATTATAACATAGCATAACATAACATTTGTCTTCAAGCCATGCAGTTTCACTCATTAGCACTTCTTCTCCCTTCTTCCACAAAGGCAGTTCAAACATGAATGGCAAAATATCCTAGTTTGCAAAAGAAAATTATATAATTATGGCTCTGCCATATTTGCCACATAATACATCATCCACTGCATAATCTTACAGTTTTAACAAATCATTTTTTTAACGGACAAAAAGTTACTAAAAAACGTGACTTGAGTTGCTGCAAAGTGGACGGCCCTTTGCAAAGGCTGGCTGATCACCTTTTTCACTGCTGCATTTCTATGTTATACTGATACTGATGAGGCAGAATGTTTGCTGAGACTTAACATGTGTAAAAATGTCTAAATATTAAAGTATAAGAAAATATTTTGCATTACGCTGCAGCCTTTTCTTGGTTGCATAATTTAGTCAACACTGCAGCATCATTTTGTCCCCCATTGCTGCATAATTCCAGTGGCTTCAGAGCAGGTAGCAAATGTTAAAAGTGCTTGTGCATGAAGCAGAGAGACTGTGAAGTTTGCAAACTTAGTTTGGTGTGCGTGCAAATCCTGCATTGCCGATCCTTGGTGAGTTGTAGCTACTACTGCTGAAACAAGGCTAATGGAGGTACCAATGGGTGAGGCGGACTGGCCTCGATAGCAGGGCCAGCTTTAGTGCTGGTGGCGCCCTGTGCAACAATGTTTGTTGGTGCCCCCAGTAATCACCTACACCTCGGACTCCCTCACTATCACCCTGTAACAGTCCCCCTCAAGTCTCCAGAATGACACTCTTTCTCAGATGCATTTAATTTGATTTACAGCACCACTCATACCAGTGTACGGTGTCAGAGTACTTTATATCACACACACTACACAGAGACAATCATTTGTATGTGTGTAAATACCTGTATATGAACTGTTACATAAGACAAAGGACTACAAGGTGTAGAAGCCACATGACAACCATACTAGTAGGCAGTATAGTTTAATAGCTCACTGTTCTATGTTAGGATTTTAACTTATAGACTGCATGTAACAAAAGGATCTCTCTGCCAAAAGCAGTGACTTACTAACCTAGTTAACATTATGTGCACTTTGTGATTTGCATGGTACATGTTCTTTGCAGCAGGCACATTAACCCTATGTGCTACCTTTCCAGGAGTCAAACCTTCCACCAGACAAAACTCTGATCTCTCTCTAGGAAGAACATTAATCACCGAAATATCATGACATTTTTATTGTTGCTGATAATTGCTGGAGGCCAGGAAGGAAGCAGCAAGTTTTTTAAACACCATAATATACTTGCAAACACTACGCACCCACCCGACATAGGTACCCAGTGCGGTCACATCGTTGGCACTGCCCTAACCTGCTCAAGGTTCATGTGACCTCAGTGACAGAGTCACGGTGACTGGATCACTGTTGCTATAGGGTGTGCTGCTTTGTAGGCCTGCCCGCAAGACTAGATATGAACTTCAGTATGGATTGCGGTAGACAGGCCTTCAAGGTTAACCCACAATTGACACCTCTAGGATACACCTGCTTGTGCTGAGACATCAGGCCTTCTAAGGTCTTTCAGGGCCTTCAAAGGTCAAGCATGGGATTATGCTCCCTCAGTAGAGTGGTCTGGTGGACAGGTCATGAAGGCTGAACACGGTTCCCCAGTTCCAAATTCGACAGCTCAGGCATAGTGCCACATCCTCTCCCGAACTGAACACCATACTGGCCCACTGAAAGAAACTCGCACTACCTTCAGCTACAACCAAATTGTGCCCGCTATAAACACTTGGATGTGGCTCAATTCAAATTATGAACTTGATAAGAGTAATATTCTGCCGAATAAAAAAAAGTAAAAGCAAACACTCATAGGGAGTGCAAGATTAAGTAAAGCATGTGAAATGTAAGCAGAAACAACATGATTACCTTAACAATCTCTCACTCACTATTCAGAAATCAGCGAGTTGTTTAACCTGAAAAGTTAAGGATATGACTACAGGGCCCTGAAGGGAACCGTTTCAATGTCCATTGCTTATATCTTTACAAAATGTAAGCAGTATGGTTTAAAAAGACCACGTCCATAAACACAGAGCCATGGTACACATTTTGTTTTCCAATCCACCCATCAACCAGGTATTGCAATACATCCAGGAACACCGGCTTAGCTAGGGGGGAGGCGAGGGGGGCGGTCCGCCCCAGGCGGCACTATTTTGAGGGCGGCTGTGCGGTACTGGCCCGTTGAGGCAGCCTTTACAATTTATTTGGGGACACTGACTGGTACTACTATCAGTCAGTGTACCCAAATAAATTATAAAGGCTGCCTCAACGGGCCAGTACCGCGCGGCCGCCGTTTGAAGTGTAAGCGTTGCGCAGCCAGTGGATTGGCATTCACGTGACATGGAGAGGTCACGTGAATCACCTAACAGTGTATCCTTTTACTGTCTCTGGGCGCGAAGGCAGGGCAACCGGTAGTTACGTTTTATTACGTTGCCAATGCCCGCCATGCTGCAATAATTCTTTTGGTGCTTCCTCGATCATGCGTGCAAATACTGGCCTTAACTGGAGGGGCCGCACAGTCATGGCAGAGGCAGAGATGCATGCAGGGTCGGACGATTATTAATACAAAAGGTCCACCGTCCGGCTCAGCTGAGGTGAGTGAGAAGTACCTTGCTGCTCGGACCACCGCAGGCGTGCCTCGGCCTCTGCAGCTCACTGTGAACTGGGCCTACCTGCGTTAGTGGCTGCTGACTCGCCGTCCTGACCCGGCTGCTTGCTACTTTTGGCCTGTGCATAGTGGTATAATTGTGGTCCCGTGGCCTAGGGGTTAACAGACTCGGGACCGGGCTTCTGCCTGTAGCTGTAACAGTGTGTACCAGCCCGGGGGAAGGTGCCTGTTGTCGCTGGACCATCTCCGCTCGTCCCCTGCTTCAAGAAATAAGTAAGTGTAAAATTAAACATAATTTATAACCTCTGACATCGCAATCGGTGCTCTTAATAAAAGTGATGTCCCTTTGGTTTTATTAGATTTATAGCAGCCGAGTATCAAGAAAGGTAAGGCTTTTATTTTATGTTTGTCAGAGCGGAAGAAATTAAAGCGTTACACTACACCTGCTCAAAATTTTGGTAGTGGAGTCTATATTCAGTGCCCCAGCGAACTATGATGGATGCTTTCAAGTGAGGACATCAAATCTTTAAAATAGTCCTCATCCGCCTCCTTCTCTCCCGCCCCCACTATAGCAGTTATTATGTTATTTTCTACGCTTGAGTTAAAAAAGTGGCAGGCACACTGCGCCGGCTTCTCAACAGATAATCTGACCCTACTATAATAACGGACTTTGTCGAAATCTACAGAAACATTCTTTTGTTTGCAGTGGCACGGTACACACACAGTATTGCAGATCCCAGTGAGTCCTCATTTTGTTTAACAATCAGCTTAGAAGGTCACTCGGTGCTTCAGTTTCTGGTGCTTTCCAGCACTTGAAACCTCTTCTTACAGTGCATTGGCGCTCAAATGGATGCAATTCTTTACTTATGTTTTCCTTGTCTTTATTGCTTGATTTTGCATGTGAGGAAGTGTCACTCCTAGTCATTGAAATGTCACTCAAAATTGCACTGAAATTATGAAAATGTCACACTTTGCAATCTGAAACCTTGGGCAGCTATGTTGTATGTCATCTTAGGTTGGGCGGGCAGTTAGGTTTGATGCGCAGTGGGGGAGGAAGTGTAAATTATGCAGCTTGATAGACAAAGCACTGACACATTTTACCTGGGCACAAGCAGTGTATTTTGGGACATGTAGTAGATTTAGATTTTGGCAAATATCACGAATGACGGATTTAGAAGAGTGGGGTCAATTCGATTGTTACAAGGTTACCAGGGTAAGATGAAGGTGAGGTTACTATTGTGAAAAGACGTCAGAACGTTAAATAAATCACTAATGGTTATGAAGGGTGATATAGGGTTAACGGAGGTGGTTACGAAAAGGAGGAGGGTGAGCACAGAGCACAGGTGTGAAAAGCACAGGTTTAGGAAAGCATGCAGTACGTGGGGGCTTGTATTTCAATCGTGAGGTGTTTATGGAAGCTGATTTAGAAGGTAAAGTTCCGGGGTGACTTACCTGTTGGGCAACAATTCGTTTATGAATCGGTGTCACGTAAATGTATTGGGATGGAAGGGTTTGAAATGTGGGAAGTGGAGAGGTGGTTTTGGGCATCAACTTAGTGGTAGCTCTAGGGTTACTTTTAGCGGCCCATAACAAGCTGTGATGTTATGTAATGTAATGTAAAAAGTATTTGTAGAGCGCTGCATTCACCGGACGGTTTCTTGGCGCTGATCACTAACCCAGGGGGAGGCAGAGGGGGGAGAAAGAGGAACCTTATGTATAAGCACCGCGGAAAAGGTGAGTTTTTAGGAGAGACCTAAAGTGAGGGTGGGAAGAGGAGAGTCTGAGGTCCAATGGAAGAGAGTTCCAGAGTGAGGGGGCCAGGAAAGAGAATCTAAGGCCTCCGTGCTTTTTACGCCTAAACCTAGGAGTCTGGAGGAGAGCGTGATGGGAAGAACGGAGGTGTCTGGAGGGGGCGTACGGGTGGAGAAGAGACGAGATGAAAGAGGGGCCGATGCCGGCCAGAGATTTATGGGTAAGGCAGCCAAGTTTAAACTTGCAGCGTTCCGACACAGGAAGCCAGTGAAGGGCTTTGAGAAGGGGACGGACGTGGTGATGTTTTGGTTGACGATAGATTAGGCGGGCGGCCTGATTCTGAATTAACTGAAGTCTCTTCATTTGGTATTGCGGAATGCCTGCGTATAGGGCGTTGGCGTAGTCGATCCGGGAGATGACTAAAGCCAACAACGCCAGGGTGAGAGCTTCAGTGGTCAGGAAGTGAGCAATTTTTCGAATTTTTCTGAGCTGATGGAAGCAGGAGGATACTGTGGCACTGACCTGATGGTTCATGGAAAGATCCTGTGAGATGTAGACCCCCAGGCTTTTTACTTTATCAGCGGGACTAGGGGGGGGGCCAAGGGAGAGGGGCCAGAAAGTAGAGTTCCAGGGATTGGCTGGGCCTCCGACAAGAACGAGCTCCGTCTTGTCGGGGTTAAGCTTGAGGTGGTGAGCGCCCATCCAGTCGCTGATATGACAGAGGGTGGACTGGAAATCCTGGGCCGCTTCTTGCGAGTCAAGGTTGAAAATGAGCTGAATGTCATCTGCATAATTAAATGCAGTGACATTCCTTCCCCGGAGGGAGCGGATCAGGGGGGTAAGGTATAAATTAAAAAGGAGCGGAGACAAAGACGAGCCCTGCGGGACTCCGCAGGTGAGTTTCATCCTATCCGCCGAGAATTGGGAGATTCGAACAGATTGGTGGCGGTTCGTCAGGAACGAACGAAGCCAGTCAAGGGCCGTCCCTCCGATACCAGCCTCCTTGACACGGTCGACCAAGATGGAGTGGTCGACCGTGTCAAAGGCCGCCGACAAGTCCAAGAGGATTAAGGCTTGGCTGGTGTTAGAGTCAGCGCCTCTGCGGAGTTCCTCCATTACAGAGAGGATGACCGCCTCAGTTGAATGGGCGGGTCTAAACCCAGCCTGTTGAGGGTCCAGGAAATTGGAGTCCTCAATAAAAGAACTGAGGATGCTGGTGACATATGACTCAAGTACTTTGCTTAGGTAGGGAAGAAGGGAAATGGGACGAAAGTTGGCCATGATCGTAGGGTCGGCGTTGGGTTTCTTCAGAATAGGTACTACTTCTGCGTTCTTAAACTGACTGGGAACCTCACCGAGCAAAAGGGAGTTGTTCAGGAGGGCCAGTGGAGGGGTGGGGCAGGCTGAAAAGGCAGCCCGGAGAATCGCGGGGGGGCAGCAGTCTGTGGGGGAACCAGAGGAGACTTTGTTAAGCAAAGCGATGAAGACTTCTTCTGAAATCGGGGGGAACTGAGTCAGAAGGTGAGGGTTAATAGAAGGTGCAGCCTCAGTGAGGGCTGTGGCCGGGGGTGTGGAGGAAATGCTATTTTTGATTTTGGTAATTTTTTCTATAAAAAAACAATTGAGGGAGTCACAGAGTGCTTGAGACGGAAGAGGTTTGATGGTCACCCTGTCCGGGTGTGAGAGCTCGTCCACAATTGCAAAGATATCTTTATGAGTTATGAGTGAGATGTCACAAACAAGGTAGGTAGAACTGATGTAAGTTTTGGTTTTTTTCTGCTTCTCCTTCAGCGGTGTAGCTCGTGGGGGCGGTCCGCCCCAGGCGGCACTATTTTCGGGACGGGGGCTGTCTAGCCCTGGACCGTGTCATGTATGTGCATGTAATTTGCATGATTGAGGTAACTATTAGCAGCGATACTACGTGTCTCTCAGACCTCTTTCAGGTGCTCGCCATCCTTTTTCCCCAGCACCACCCCAGGGGGGCGGCAAGCTGAAGGATAGCCCCAGGCGCGACAAGCTCTAGCTACGCCTCTGTCCAGGAATGGTACACTTTCCCACCTGGGGACAACAATGTTGTTCATAGAAAGATGAGAAAACTAAAGTTGCGCTTCACTGCAAAGTCTGTAGAGTGAGGCTGATGTGTTTGGATCTGAACAAAACCAATCTGAACACTTTGCAACCACTCTGTCTTGCTTTATTTAGTTATGTATTTATTTTTCATATTTAAAACCTTTTATTTCTCCCCATCCTGAGGCTGCACTTTGGAATAGAAAAATTTCTGAAAAAGGGCATTTCCCGCAAGAGTGTTTTTCTTTTTTGGATCCATTTCACAGGGAAGCAATTAAATGAAAGAAGGAAAGAGAGGTTTTGAACCATTTCTTCAAGTCACGGTTTTCAGAAAGCAACAAGCGCATGTCTGCCTTGTAGTGTTAGCGCGCGGTGGGAGCGTATGTGCTAGAGGAGACGCCATGCGCGCACATTGCCTGTCCATGTGCGCACATGGTTTGTCTCCCTTCGCTCACCAAAGCCACAACAATAGAGTTTTGCCAAGCAAAGCAGCTCATGTGCTGCATTCGCTAGGCGAGACCTAAAAAAAACCTGAAAAAAATGGGCTACAAGCCAGCTACGAGACAGGTTAACAAAGGTTCACAGATCAAAACCCTCTACTAAGCAGGAGCAGTGCAAGGGTGCAATAACCAGAAGACGGGCCATCCAAAGAAGGCCCCACAATATACTAAACCAGTCACCAACTGCACTTCCCCGATGAAGACTCAAGTTGAAGTAGCAAGAGAGGAAAAACTGCACAAGCAAACCAGCGGGCATCATGAAAATGCACAAGTTGAGGCACCACCCTGAGAGAAACGCCTGACTTTGGATCAGGCATAACAGACCATTGGAACAGGAGGGCTGACTCTAACATGGAATGCACTGGGAGATGACAAATGGCCAGAATATACAGATCCCACCTTCCCCATCTCAAACCCCTGAAGTTCACTCACAATGCTCCCAGGCGAACCTAGAGTTCCAACTCCCTCTGCAGTCCAGATAGTAATGACTCCGAAGCACCTCAGTAAAATAGCTTGGATGGAGTGAAAACATAACAACTAACAACTTAATACCTGCTGGGGCATAATGGAGAAACTTTATAGGTGCCACAATCACATCCTTTTTAATGCAGCAGATATTGCTCCCCCCCAACCAGCTGCACCAAAGGAAAAGAGAGTTCTAAGTCTCATCTTCTGTCCTCGGGACGTCCTCAACAGGGGCAACATGTTAAAGATATGCAACTCAATCCAGCTTTTGGAACATATAAAGAGCAATAATCTGGAATACGAAGCCTTTTTAACATCCAAAAATCATAAAACAAACGAGGGCACTAAGGTGTGTTTCTGCAACTAAGAAACAGTGCAATCACTAGTGAGTAAGGCAAAAGAGCTTGAAGACTGGAGGATAGAGTTGCCGAAAACCGTGAGTGAATTATATTCGACTTTCCTACATCAACTAAGGAGAAAGGAAAAGAATAGGCAGAGCTTTCCAACAGAACAGGCCAGAAAAACAAGGTCTCAGTGCTTCACCACTCTAAGAGCGCATGGTTGGACTTTTCTAGGACCACAAGCGAGTTGACCATCGCAACTGCCCCTGGCCATCCTGACACACAATATTGTCAGATCCCCAATCTAAAAGTCAAGAAGATAAACAGGCCAGTTGATTTCCAACAATAGTCATGACAAAGCAGGAATACCAGGAGCAGAACTCAAAGCACCAAATTTAGGAAAACTCTAAAAAACTCAAAGTTCTACCGACTTGATGTCTCCAACTCCTAAGTTAATCTTGTGGGATATAGCGGGGGGGCAGCAATTTGGCCCAGGATCCCATCTCGGAACAGTTCTTCTGCAATTTCGACATCATCTTCCTCTAAGAAACCTGGTGTGAAGCTAAGAATCCACTACCAGGATATATGGAATTTGAAAATCTAGAAGAGAAAGCAAAACCCAGAGGCAACCTGAAAGGGTGCTTATCAACCTACCTAACAACTAGCTAAATCTTTAAAGTAAGACAACTAGAGCTGAGGACCAACCACATGCTGCCTATACTCATCACAAACTCTAGCTCAGGATCACAAGCAACTTCACTTATAATAATTAATATCTACATCAATCCTAACCCTACACAGAAAAATAACCTATTTACATTTACAAAATGAATTACCCACAAGAAATCCCATGGATCATCACAGGAGACTTCAATCTGAACATGTATCAGGGACGGTCTAGGACTATGTCGGGAACACCATCAGGGACTTGGGAAAGGACTGGGAACTGGGTAAAAAACATACACAGAAAGAGGAGAACAGCACTGCCCAGGATCTCAGGGGACATTTGGGGAGAAAAGGAAACCAAAGGGAAAGCCTGTACATGTGAACAAGATGGCTAAGAATCAAGGGATGGGCACCCAAGAGGCAATTTAGCATTCAGAAGAACTACACCCAGGATGGACGTGCAGACATATATATATATATATATATCAAGCTCCAAAGTTGCCCACGCAATGAGTCGCACTCAGAATCAGCGGTAACCAGAGTCTTTATTCAGGTAAAAACATCGCCTGCAGCATGATCCGGTTTAACAGCCTTTCCATCCTGTAAGCCTGACGCGTTTCAAAGGGTAAACCTTCTTCCTCAGAGGCTGGATGGATCCGGTTTTCGCATGCCACACCTCCTTTCTTTAAAGCCAATGTCCACGCCCTCAGATGGGCTGTTCCTATGACTCAGTGGGGCTTATGGGAGATGTGGTCCTCGCATTACATACTGTTCCTAAAGGTTTAAAGCCCACAGATGGGCCTCATGCAGCAGTGTCCGTTCTGAATCCTGCGCCGAAACGCCACCAAAAGGCTCCATAGCTGCGGAACCCGTAGCCCTCCAATTTTCTCGGGGTGGTGCATCCTCGGCGGCTGGGTCTGCCGCCAGTATATCAAGCTCCAAAGTTGCCCACGCAATGAGTCGCACTCAGAATCAGCGGTAACCAGAGTCTTTATTCAGGTAAAAACATCGCCTGCAGCATGATCCGGTTTAACAGCCTTTCCATCCTGTAAGCCTGACGCGTTTCAAAGGGTAAACCTTCTTCCTCAGAGGCTGGATGGATCCGGTTTTCGCATGCCACACCTCCTTTCTTTAAAGCCAATGTCCACGCCCTCAGATGGGCTGTTCCTATGACTCAGTGGGGCTTATGGGAGATGTGGTCCTCGCATTACATACTGTTCCTAAAGGTTTAAAGCCCACAGATGGGCCTCATGCAGCAGTGTCCGTTCTGAATCCTGCGCCGAAACGCCACCAAAAGGCTCCATAGCTGCGGAACCCGTAGCCCTCCAATTTTCTCGGGGTGGTGCATCCTCGGCGGCTGGGTCTGCCGCCAGTATATCAAGCTCCAAAGTTGCCCACGCAATGAGTCGCACTCAGAATCAGCGGTAACCAGAGTCTTTATTCAGGTAAAAACATCGCCTGCAGCATGATCCGGTTTAACAGCCTTTCCATCCTGTAAGCCTGACGCGTTTCAAAGGGTAAACCTTCTTCCTCAGAGGCTGGATGGATCCGGTTTTCGCATGCCACACCTCCTTTCTTTAAAGCCAATGTCCACGCCCTCAGATGGGCTGTTCCTATGACTCAGTGGGGCTTATGGGAGATGTGGTCCTCGCATTACATACTGTTCCTAAAGGTTTAAAGCCCACAGATGGGCCTCATGCAGCAGTGTCCGTTCTGAATCCTGCGCCGAAACGCCACCAAAAGGCTCCATAGCTGCGGAACCCGTGGCCCTCTAATTGAGTCATAGGAACAGCCCATCTGAGGGCGTGGACATTGGCTTTAAAGAAAGGAGGTGTGGCATGCGAAAACCGGATCCATCCAGCCTCTGAGGAAGAAGGTTTACCCTTTGAAACGCGTCAGGCTTACAGGATGGAAAGGCAGTTAAACCGGATCATGCTGCAGGCGATGTTTTTACCTGAATAAAGACTCTGGTTACCGCTGATTCTGAGTGCGACTCATTGCGTGGGCAACTTTGGAGCTTGATATACTGGCGGCAGACCCAGCCGCCGAGGATGCACCACCCCGAGAAAATTGGAGGGCCACGGGTTCCGCAGCTATGGAGCCTTTTGGTGGCGTTTCGGCGCAGGATTCAGAACGGACACTGCTGCATGAGGCCCATCTGTGGGCTTTAAACCTTTAGGAACAGTATGTAATGCGAGGACCACATCTCCCATAAGCCCCACTGAGTCATAGGAACAGCCCATCTGAGGGCGTGGACATTGGCTTTAAAGAAAGGAGGTGTGGCATGCGAAAACCGGATCCATCCAGCCTCTGAGGAAGAAGGTTTACCCTTTGAAACGCGTCAGGCTTACAGGATGGAAAGGCTGTTAAACCGGATCATGCTGCAGGCGATGTTTTTACCTGAATAAAGACTCTGGTTACCGCTGATTCTGAGTGCGACTCATTGCGTGGGCAACTTTGGAGCTTGATATACTGGCGGCAGACCCAGCCGCCGAGGATGCACCACCCCGAGAAAATTGGAGGGCCACGGGTTCCGCAGCTATGGAGCCTTTTGGTGGCGTTTCGGCGCAGGATTCAGAACGGACACTGCTGCATGAGGCCCATCTGTGGGCTTTAAACCTTTAGGAACAGTATGTAATGCGAGGACCACATCTCCCATAAGCCCCACTGAGTCATAGGAACAGCCCATCTGAGGGCGTGGACATTGGCTTTAAAGAAAGGAGGTGTGGCATGCGAAAACCGGATCCATCCAGCCTCTGAGGAAGAAGGTTTACCCTTTGAAACGCGTCAGGCTTACAGGATGGAAAGGCTGTTAAACCGGATCATGCTGCAGGCGATGTTTTTACCTGAATAAAGACTCTGGTTACCGCTGATTCTGAGTGCGACTCATTGCGTGGGCAACTTTGGAGCTTGATATACTGGCGGCAGACCCAGCCGCCGAGGATGCACCACCCCGAGAAAATTGGAGGGCCACGGGTTCCGCAGCTATGGAGCCTTTTGGTGGCGTTTCGGCGCAGGATTCAGAACGGACACTGCTGCATGAGGCCCATCTGTGGGCTTTAAACCTTTAGGAACAGTATGTAATGCGAGGACCACATCTCCCATAAGCCCCACTGAGTCATAGGAACAGCCCATCTGAGGGCGTGGACATTGGCTTTAAAGAAAGGAGGTGTGGCATGCGAAAACCGGATCCATCCAGCCTCTGAGGAAGAAGGTTTACCCTTTGAAACGCGTCAGGCTTACAGGATGGAAAGGCTGTTAAACCGGATCATGCTGCAGGCGATGTTTTTACCTGAATAAAGACTCTGGTTACCGCTGATTCTGAGTGCGACTCATTGCGTGGGCAACTTTGGAGCTTGATATACTGGCGGCAGACCCAGCCGCCGAGGATGCACCACCCCGAGAAAATTGGAGGGCCACGGGTTCCGCAGCTATGGAGCCTTTTGGTGGCGTTTCGGCGCAGGATTCAGAACGGACACTGCTGCATGAGGCCCATCTGTGGGCTTTAAACCTTTAGGAACAGTATGTAATGCGAGGACCACATCTCCCATAAGCCCCACTGAGTCATAGGAACAGCCCATCTGAGGGCGTGGACATTGGCTTTAAAGAAAGGAGGTGTGGCATGCGAAAACCGGATCCATCCAGCCTCTGAGGAAGAAGGTTTACCCTTTGAAACGCGTCAGGCTTACAGGATGGAAAGGCTGTTAAACCGGATCATGCTGCAGGCGATGTTTTTACCTGAATAAAGACTCTGGTTACCGCTGATTCTGAGTGCGACTCATTGCGTGGGCAACTTTGGAGCTTGATATACTGGCGGCAGACCCAGCCGCCGAGGATGCACCACCCCGAGAAAATTGGAGGGCCACGGGTTCCGCAGCTATGGAGCCTTTTGGTGGCGTTTCGGCGCAGGATTCAGAACGGACACTGCTGCATGAGGCCCATCTGTGGGCTTTAAACCTTTAGGAACAGTATGTAATGCGAGGACCACATCTCCCATAAGCCCCACTGAGTCATAGGAACAGCCCATCTGAGGGCGTGGACATTGGCTTTAAAGAAAGGAGGTGTGGCATGCGAAAACCGGATCCATCCAGCCTCTGAGGAAGAAGGTTTACCCTTTGAAACGCGTCAGGCTTACAGGATGGAAAGGCTGTTAAACCGGATCATGCTGCAGGCGATGTTTTTACCTGAATAAAGACTCTGGTTACCGCTGATTCTGAGTGCGACTCATTGCGTGGGCAACTTTGGAGCTTGATATACTGGCGGCAGACCCAGCCGCCGAGGATGCACCACCCCGAGAAAATTGGAGGGCCACGGGTTCCGCAGCTATGGAGCCTTTTGGTGGCGTTTCGGCGCAGGATTCAGAACGGACACTGCTGCATGAGGCCCATATGTGGGCTTTAAACCTTTAGGAACAGTATGTAATGCGAGGACCACATCTCCCATAAGCCCCACTGAGTCATAGGAACAGCCCATCTGAGGGCGTGGACATTGGCTTTAAAGAAAGGAGGTGTGGCATGCGAAAACCGGATCCATCCAGCCTCTGAGGAAGAAGGTTTACCCTTTGAAACGCGTCAGGCTTACAGGATGGAAAGGCTGTTAAACCGGATCATGCTGCAGGCGATGTTTTTACCTGAATAAAGACTCTGGTTACCGCTGATTCTGAGTGCGACTCATTGCGTGGGCAACTTTGGAGCTTGATATACTGGCGGCAGACCCAGCCGCCGAGGATGCACCACCCCGAGAAAATTGGAGGGCCACGGGTTCCGCAGCTATGGAGCCTTTTGGTGGCGTTTCGGCGCAGGATTCAGAACGGACACTGCTGCATGAGGCCCATCTGTGGGCTTTAAACCTTTAGGAACAGTATGTAATGCGAGGACCACATCTCCCATAAGCCCCACTGAGTCATAGGAACAGCCCATCTGAGGGCGTGGACATTGGCTTTAAAGAAAGGAGGTGTGGCATGCGAAAACCGGATCCATCCAGCCTCTGAGGAAGAAGGTTTACCCTTTGAAACGCGTCAGGCTTACAGGATGGAAAGGCTGTTAAACCGGATCATGCTGCAGGCGATGTTTTTACCTGAATAAAGACTCTGGTTACCGCTGATTCTGAGTGCGACTCATTGCGTGGGCAACTTTGGAGCTTGATATACTGGCGGCAGACCCAGCCGCCGAGGATGCACCACCCCGAGAAAATTGGAGGGCCACGGGTTCCGCAGCTATGGAGCCTTTTGGTGGCGTTTCGGCGCAGGATTCAGAACGGACACTGCTGCATGAGGCCCATCTGTGGGCTTTAAACCTTTAGGAACAGTATGTAATGCGAGGACCACATCTCCCATAAGCCCCACTGAGTCATAGGAACAGCCCATCTGAGGGCGTGGACATTGGCTTTAAAGAAAGGAGGTGTGGCATGCGAAAACCGGATCCATCCAGCCTCTGAGGAAGAAGGTTTACCCTTTGAAACGCGTCAGGCTTACAGGATGGAAAGGCTGTTAAACCGGATCATGCTGCAGGCGATGTTTTTACCTGAATAAAGACTCTGGTTACCGCTGATTCTGAGTGCGACTCATTGCGTGGGCAACTTTGGAGCTTGATATACTGGCGGCAGACCCAGCCGCCGAGGATGCACCACCCCGAGAAAATTGGAGGGCCACGGGTTCCGCAGCTATGGAGCCTTTTGGTGGCGTTTCGGCGCAGGATTCAGAACGGACACTGCTGCATGAGGCCCATCTGTGGGCTTTAAACCTTTAGGAACAGTATGTAATGCGAGGACCACATCTCCCATAAGCCCCACTGAGTCATAGGAACAGCCCATCTGAGGGCGTGGACATTGGCTTTAAAGAAAGGAGGTGTGGCATGCGAAAACCGGATCCATCCAGCCTCTGAGGAAGAAGGTTTACCCTTTGAAACGCGTCAGGCTTACAGGATGGAAAGGCTGTTAAACCGGATCATGCTGCAGGCGATGTTTTTACCTGAATAAAGACTCTGGTTACCGCTGATTCTGAGTGCGACTCATTGCGTGGGCAACTTTGGAGCTTGATATACTGGCGGCAGACCCAGCCGCCGAGGATGCACCACCCCGAGAAAATTGGAGGGCCACGGGTTCCGCAGCTATGGAGCCTTTTGGTGGCGTTTCGGCGCAGGATTCAGAACGGACACTGCTGCATGAGGCCCATCTGTGGGCTTTAAACCTTTAGGAACAGTATGTAATGCGAGGACCACATCTCCCATAAGCCCCACTGAGTCATAGGAACAGCCCATCTGAGGGCGTGGACATTGGCTTTAAAGAAAGGAGGTGTGGCATGCGAAAACCGGATCCATCCAGCCTCTGAGGAAGAAGGTTTACCCTTTGAAACGCGTCAGGCTTACAGGATGGAAAGGCTGTTAAACCGGATCATGCTGCAGGCGATGTTTTTACCTGAATAAAGACTCTGGTTACCGCTGATTCTGAGTGCGACTCATTGCGTGGGCAACTTTGGAGCTTGATATACTGGCGGCAGACCCAGCCGCCGAGGATGCACCACCGCGAGAAAATTGGAGGGCCACGGGTTCCGCAGCTATGGAGCCTTTTGGTGGCGTTTCGGCGCAGGATTCAGAACGGACACTGCTGCATGAGGCCCATCTGTGGGCTTTAAACCTTTAGGAACAGTATGTAATGCGAGGACCACATCTCCCATAAGCCCCACTGAGTCATAGGAACAGCCCATCTGAGGGCGTGGACATTGGCTTTAAAGAAAGGAGGTGTGGCATGCGAAAACCGGATCCATCCAGCCTCTGAGGAAGAAGGTTTACCCTTTGAAACGCGTCAGGCTTACAGGATGGAAAGGCTGTTAAACCGGATCATGCTGCAGGCGATGTTTTTACCTGAATAAAGACTCTGGTTACCGCTGATTCTGAGTGCGACTCATTGCGTGGGCAACTTTGGAGCTTGATATACTGGCGGCAGACCCAGCCGCCGAGGATGCACCACCCCGAGAAAATTGGAGGGCCACGGGTTCCGCAGCTATGGAGCCTTTTGGTGGCGTTTCGGCGCAGGATTCAGAACGGACACTGCTGCATGAGGCCCATCTGTGGGCTTTAAACCTTTAGGAACAGTATGTAATGCGAGGACCACATCTCCCATAAGCCCCACTGAGTCATAGGAACAGCCCATCTGAGGGCGTGGACATTGGCTTTAAAGAAAGGAGGTGTGGCATGCGAAAACCGGATCCATCCAGCCTCTGAGGAAGAAGGTTTACCCTTTGAAACGCGTCAGGCTTACAGGATGGAAAGGCTGTTAAACCGGATCATGCTGCAGGCGATGTTTTTACCTGAATAAAGACTCTGGTTACCGCTGATTCTGAGTGCGACTCATTGCGTGGGCAACTTTGGAGCTTGATATATATATATATATATATATATATATATATATATATATATATATATATATATATATATATATATATATATATATATATATATATATACACACAAAAAACCATTAACAATAAAGGGAATGTGGGGTAAAGCACTCTGGAGCTCCACACGGTAAGACTGGAGCTCAGTAAATTTCTCACCCACAATTGCTGAGTGCAAATACCCACATATACATGCAAGTCTGTGGAGATGCTACCTATGGTAATGTTATAAATGTAACTCAAAGACAATAGTCACAGTGAGCAAGAAACGCCACCTAGGCTGTCAGCTGTGCTCACGGATCCTGGCGATCAAATAGTAACACACAATGCTGCAACAGCAAGGGGATAGAACTAAATACAAGCTCGATAGACAAGGAGCTATCAAGGAGGAGTGCTTAACAGGAAAGGAAGAAAATCACAGGACACACTTTGCAGAAAGCAAGTAGCAAACATACAAGGTAACAGAAGTGAGACAGCAGGAATAAAAAGACAGTAAACTAGGAACTGAAACCAAGGAAATGGGAAGAAAAGCAGGGACTGGAAATTGATATACAGAAGGGGAGGCTACAAGGGTATACAAGAATAGTGCTGGTTCAGCAATCATGAAAACAAAGTAGCACTGAAGGCAGTGCTGGAGCAGGAACTAGAATTGAGCAAAAGCTCAAGAGTCAAGGTAGCACTGCATACAGTGCTAGTTCAGGACCAAGGGAAACTGCTGCAGCTCAGGAACAAGGAATGCTGAGGCTCAGGAGTCAAGGTAGCACTGCAAGCAGTGCTAACTCGGGACCAAAGGAAACAGCAGCAGCTCAGGAACAAGGACTACCTAAAGCTCAGGAAACACTGGAAGCAAGGATATCAAAAGTTCAGGAAACATTGGAAACAAGGATCCGTCTCACTGGTACACAGCTACAATGACCAAACGTGGCCTGAAGGGAGCTGGGGCTTAAAAGAGCTCATAGTAATCACATGCATCAGGTGTGAGCAGGCTAGCAGCAGCCAGCCGCAGGTAAGCTGAATTCCTACACCCATCCTTGGCCTGTAGGGGTGGAGACGAAGCAGTGAGCAGGGAATTCTAGCAGCATCAAACATTAGCAGGCTTCCTTCAAGCATGAGCAGGTTGGCTTTCACAAAACCCGGCATGGATTAGGAACGGATGTCAATTCCCAAATAGTGACCAAATGGATCGATGTCATGATATGCATGCAGAGGCGTATCAGGAAGATTTTTAGAACACAGGAAAGTGACACTATGCACCCCACTGGTGGTGGGCACATAAGTCCAGGGACCGAATCGTGACAATATGGCAAAGCACCACCAAAGAAGCACATGAGAAAGGGTCCTAGACATGAGGTTGGGAATTCCAATGCAGGTATCGTAATTTAAAAACATCAACAAGCGATCACATCCTCCTGTGACTCATGGAAGTTCTAGGGTCTGAGGGCCCTCATTGGTAGAACCCCCGCTGACTCCCCAATGGCTGTGTGACATAACCCCGACCCCTTCCATTACCGGTTCTTCAGCCACTGCTCCGTACTTCCACCATAAGGGACACAGAAACTTGGAAGGAAAACAAAATCACTGTGTTCGAAAAGAGGTGGGGCTGGCCCAGGACACAATGCCACAAACATTGAGGAGGGACCTTCTTTTCCAGGCAAAAGGGGCAGGAGCCGGACCTTCAAAAGAGAGGACGGGCAAGGTAAAAGCCGGCAACCATCAGGAAGTAGGAAGGAGAACACCACAGATGTTAATCTCCACCAGAAGAGTGTTGATTTGACCTGAGGATGTGACGGCAAGTAGGGGACCGAGATCTACGCCTTAGAATTATCTATTTAACGCCAATCTTGTTTCTACCTAATTTTTCAATAAAAAGCCATCATACGCAAATCTGAGAAATCTCGTAAGCTGTATTTCCACCCATCCCTCTTATATGAAGTGACAAACAAGTCAAGACTTCGGAGTCACCCTTGGATCAAACCTTCATATCTTCCCCTATATTCTATGACATCCAGAGATTTCACATAGAGGTGAGATGTGAAAGCGACCTCCATCCTCAGATCACAAAAATACTCGTGCACAGACCAATTGAAAAATGTTGGTGCACAAGATCCAGGTAGACACTGGCAGCGAATAAGATGGTGTAACTTATTCTTGAAAAACTATGAGTAATGGAACATAAGTATACGAACTGAGCAAGGGGAAGAACCAGGCTCAATCCCTGAATGGGAAACCATGCAAGATTCACGAAAAAAAAACTGCTGCATCTCAAACAATGGAAGGTTCATGGAAAGGAGAACACAAAAAGAAATGGAACACCCAGGCTTTGAGGCAACAAAGATATCAAATCAACAAAGAAGCCAGAATTCTGAAGTCTCAGCATGTAATCATTTCCATGAAATAAGAAAAGCATACAAAAAGGCAGCATGTGAAGCCAAGCAAGCCCATATGGACCAGGAGTGGATAAGAATTGTAGAGGGCTGCATGACAAACAAGCATTGGAAATGCAATGGGTCTCGCATTAGAAAAGTTGAAGCTACTGGTCTTGTAAATGACATTTTCTTTATTTATGTGTTGTTTTTGAAAATAGCTAAATCAATAGCTTTGTCATTTACAGTGCCAATAGTTATTACTTTTGCAAATGTGACACCTATAGCATTTGTATTGCAACATGTTTTGTATTTACGTGACTTAGATGTATTGATATTACAAATAACAATGGCTTTTAATTTTTTTAAATAATTAATACTTAAATAATTTATTTAATTTATAATGGCAATAGCTTAAACTTTTGTAAATAACTTTTGTGAAGAATATTTTCAGTGTATTTTATTGTGACGAAAATCCAAGAACAGAAGTGAATTATTAACATCTTTTTGTGACATTTGTAATAAAGCTTGAAACAGTGAGAGAAAATATTTGAACCAGTGATGCTGTGGTGGTGCTGAGTGATGCTGTGGTTGCGGTGAGGGATGCTGTGGTTGCGGTGAGTGATGCTGTGGTTGCGCTGAGTGATGCTGTGGTTGCGCTGAGTGATGCTGTGGTTGCGCTGAGTGATGCTGTGGTTGCGCTGAGTGGTGCTGTGGTTGCGCTGAGTGGTGCTGTGGTTGCGCTGAGCGGTGCTGTGTTTGCACTGCTGTGAAATAAAATCCAATCACCCTCAAGATGTAGGAATCAAAGAAATGCAGCAGGTGAGGTGGAATGGACGACATAGTGGGAGCCATGATGCCTAAGAAAGATATAGTCATGGCTGGGGCAAGAAAATATCATCGAGTATAAACAGTTTGAATCATAAGCAGTCGTCCATAAATGAACAAATCTCAGTGTTAGAGACCCCGATGGAGTATCAGCAAGCAGCGCAGGGTGTCAAGGGTCAAGTGAAGAAACGGAACACCAGGGCCACATGCCGCAGAGAGCTAGCGGGCGTGGCTGAATTGCATATTGAAAAACATAGGGACATCAGACAGGGCAAACGTAAAGCAGCGACGTAGCGATAAAGCATGCGAGCAAGTGAAAATATACAAGGGAGGAAAGTATAAACGGTGTGCTCAGTATCGTAGTTGTCAAGTGTTCGAAGTGCATATAGTCAGGACGCTTGTAATTAAGGATGGAAACACAAATCAAGGTGCCATGCAGAAACAGAGCTATATATATATCAATAGTGAAGCTAATAAAATAGCAAAACCAACAAACAAAATGCGAGCGGAGCGAAAACCAATCGCAACCCGTAAAGAGCGCATATCAGTGGGCTTACCACAAATGACGGTCTAAGCGTATCGGCACTTCCTGAAGTGATAGGATTTGCAATCACAAGCTCCTTATATTATGCAAGCCAAGCGCGCAAAAACCTAAATTGGAAGAGGGGCAACGAGGGGGGAGGGGAGGGAGGAGCTCATGCACTCAGGCAACGAGGGGGGAGGAGCTCATGCACTCAAGCAACGAGGGGGGTGAGGAGCTCACGCACTGAAGCAACGAGGGGGGAGGGGGAGGAGCTCACGCACTGAAGCAACAAGGGGAGGAGGGGGGTGAGGAGCTCACACACTCAAGCAACGAGGGGGGTAGGGGGTGAGGAGCTCACGCACTCAAGCAACGAGAGGGGGAGGGGGGTGAGAAGCTCACGCACTCAAGCAACGAGAGGGAGGAAGGGGGTGAGGAGCTCACGCACTCAAGCAATGAGGGGGGAGGGGGTGAGGAGCTCATGCACTCAAGCAACGAGGGGGAGGGGAGTGAGGCGCTCACGCACGCAAGCAACAAGGGGGGAGGAGGAGGGGAGGAGGGGAGGAGCTCACGCACTCAAGCAACGAGGGGTGGCGGGGGTGAGGAGCTCACGCACTCAAGTAATGATGGGGGGAAGGGGAATGAGTGTCGAGTAAAGTGAAGTGTAAAGGGAATTAAATTCAGGATATGATCTTTATATATAACATACGTGAATAGTTGGATAGTTTTCATTGCAGCCCAAAGTCAATGAGGTTTACCATATGGTTTCTTTCTAAATGGTGCTCCATTCAATCTGTGCAAGCCCTTTTTGTTGGTGCAAAGTTCCTGTTTTGATTGCAGTCACGCATTGTGCAACTATAAAGTTTTTTGCATGTAAGTATTTGTATGACCAGTTGTCATACAATGATCCTGACAATTTAGGCAGGGAATGCCTTACTTGGAGGATTTTTGCCCACAGAGTTGGCACTGGCAAAAAAGGAACAGGCAAAACAAACCAGTGGTTCGTGCGCACCACAGAGGAGCAAGGCCGGGAATCGAAACCACAGAGGAGCGGGGGGAGGGAGCGCAGCAGCGAGGCGAACGCGCTCTAGGGTGGAAATTAATAAAACTTAATTGAGCATTTACTGACACGGGTTGTAAAGGAGCAGAAACAACTCGGTATTGGTGATATTATTTTTTACTAAAAGGCCGTGATGCCTAGGGTGCAAGGCGGTGAGGAAATCGACAGGCTGCAGGCATGCGGTCAGGTCAAATTAGAAATAAATAATGCACGCGTTGCTAGTGTGCAGGTGCTTTGGGAGAAGAATTAACAAAGTGAATGAAAGCAGCTGCCGCGAGTGAAGCAAAAGGAAGGTAACGTATAAAGGGACTTACATTGAATTGGTGCTATCGGTCGTGGGCGCTACTCTTTTGAAAATACAAATGCTGCAGCAGTGAAGCCCGTACCCTGTAGGTGCCCATGAGACCTATATATGGGGCTGTTGGGGGTGAGAGAGGGGTCGGGCAGAGTAGCGAATGGCTGTGGATGGAAAAGCTTCCACAAACGCTATATTTTTAAAAATGCTGCTGTGAAGCCCGCACATTATAGGAGCGCGCAGGACCTGTGCATGGGGTAGTTGGGAGCGAGGGAGGAGTTGGGCAGAGCAGGGAATGGCTACGGGAGGGAGGAGGAACGAGGGAGCGTTGCCGCTTAATTGAGAAAGGCTCCATTTGTGCTCAGAGGGTGGGGGAGGGCTCATAATGCGGAGCAGGAGGGGGAAGCAAAAACAGCTTCAAGCAATACGCTGTGCCGTGCAAAACAAAAGATAGGCGGCGCAGCTGCAAAAAGTATGTTATCCATGCTTCCGTTGAAAGTGTTAGCCTGTGTGTATTAAAGATAAAACATGGTGTGCATTTTGAAAAAACAAATCGTTTTAGCTACACAATGGGCTCTGCGTCATGCTTCCCGCTTGAATACCTGAAGTCGAAAGGGTGGGAGGGGAAGTGAGGCCGAGGCCGCGCAAGTCGGATGGGGCTGGCGCCTCGGGCATGTTTACCTCGAACACATGGGAATGCAAAGCCATTAATCAAGCAGGATGGTTCTGTCTGCCTTCAGGCCCAGTGGCGCCTGTTGTCTGTTTACTGCGAGAATTAAAGAGGAAAAAAAGACCGAAAAGGAGAGAGACATTCAGCTAGTAGACTGTAATATGTGACGAATGTACTATTAAACAAGCATGAAAAACAAGCTCTTGGCAGCACAAAATGAGACAGAGGGCATTGCTGTGGGGAGGGGGGAGGAGAAATGCGACATGATCCCTTTCAAGTGAAGCTGCTGGCGGCAGATGGCTGGCTTTCATGTGCATGCGCTTTTCAGGTCAATGCGCTTGCGTATTGAGCTTGCTTTTCAGGGGCACAGCATGAAATCGCCCGATGGTTAAGCTCTCGTTAAGCCCCTATATTCTCGCGAGCTCACTGCGCAAGCGCATTGACCGGCAAGACCTAAAAACAGAAAGCAGATATGGTCCATCATTAACCAGCTCGAGTGAGGGCCCACATGAGCACAAGGAAATACAGTGCCCTAATTAAGTGGGTAGAGCACATCTCCAAAATATATCAGAACCCAAACAGAGATGAATGAGCGTCAAGTACAGCCAGTGGATCACCCCGCCTAAACTTGACAAACAAAATATTGAAGTAAGAATATAGGCATATAGCAGCAGGACTCCAGACCCAAACAGCATGCTTGCAGTCAGGGCCGGCTCTAGGCTCTTGGTGGCCCTGTGCAGGGAGCGTAGGTGGGGGCCCCGGAAGAGGGGGTCCGGACGGGGCAGAGCTCAGGAAGGTGTTTTAATAATAATAATACGTCCAGAAAAGTCGTTAGATGATTGACCAGTACCTGCGGCTGCTCCTACCCTTCCGAATTCGTCTCAGAACGATACAATTTAGGAGGAGGAGGGCATTGTGACACACGACATGAGGGACTGGGCGCACAGACAGCTGCAGTGCCAGGGCCATGACAGGGGCACCAGACCCCCACAACCCCACAGAGAAATAATCGGTGGCTCTTTGCCCGGAAACAGTAATATCAATGCCATATCGAATATGGTGTCTTACGCTTGGCGGATGGCCACGTCCGTTGCAGACACAGCATAGCCACCTCGTGAGAGAGAGAGAGAGAGAAAAAGAGAGATAGAGTGAGGAAATGGGAAGATGAATGTAGACGAGGAGACGACGAGGAGCTCGTAATATAGGCAGAGTTGCTAACCTAAATACAATCTGTTGCTTTTTTTGCTTTCTGAAATCTCATTCAGCAGATCTTGCAAGATTAGGCACACTGATGTCTCAGAACTTGTCCTGCAAAAACTTCAAATAATTTGGTACCACCATATATTTTTCAGCTTTAAGAGGTCTGCACGTCATCACCATGGACGCTGTGCTTCCTTACACAAACTCAGCTTGAGAAATGCATTCAGTTATCCAAGAACAGCTATTATAATCCACTTTCTGGAGTACAGGACACACTACACTAGTAACTTGATGCTGGACTACCTTACTAGAGAAAGCACAGACGCAACGTCCGCCATTTTACATATCCTTAGGGAAGATTTCATATTATCCCTGCATGAAATAAGGTCTGCAGTGGGTTTAGTTTCAGTTGAGAAAAAGAGGTTGTTTTAAACGAAGAAATTAAGAAAAACGCGTATGTAGCTAAGGAAAGAGCTTCCAACTATAAAAATATCTGCATCAGAACTGATTGAAAGACTAAGGCAGTGCATTCCAAACTTTTCATATTGGTGCCACACTTTGTAGACATGCATCATTTCGCGACACAGTAATTCCGTTTAACAAGCAAACTGGAGGTTAAATTAATTGCATTTTTAGACATGCATCATTTCGCGGCACAGTAATTCAGTTTTACCAGCTTAATTCAAGCAGCCTATAATATTTAGTTCAGTAGCCTCAATGCCCATAGTGATAGATAAAACATTACTTTAAAATTGTAAAACACATTATGGTAAATATTAAAAAAGTTGTTTGTAACTTTGAAAAACACATTTAATAAAAGTTCTTCTACAATCAAAAAGTCTCTTCGGAGTTTAAGTAGCTGGACTTTTGAAAAGGATAAATGTTATGTATAACTTTTGTCAACTTATACCAACTATATTTAAGTTAATGTACCTGCTGCTGAACTATGCAAGTGTACTGCCGGGATTAGGGTTGAATGTCTGCACCACTGAACTAGAAATATAACATCTTTTTTCAAAGTCTCCAAGAGACAATGTAATTATCCAGCTACAACCCAGACTTGTAAATTATACAAAGAGCACTGCATCCGGTCCAACCTTGCAAAGTTATTTTCCTGAAACCTACGGTTTCACTGTATTATGTCTACCTAGCAATAGCTAGCACATTTATTTTCCTCAAATCTATGGTTTCACTCTTTTATATTAGTGACTGATATAATGGAGTTATTAGCCTACTAACAAGAACAACTACATATGTTTCAGCCAATGGGGTAAGGTTCTGTCACCCAGGCATCCTTCAAGCTAAGTATGCATGATGATTTGAGTTTTAATAGCAGACCAAACATTCAAGTATACCTTGGTGTGCTTGCAACAACAATAAAGTTCTGTCTCATATGCCTCGAAAACAAGCATAGTAGAGTAAACTTTTTTTTTAAACTAGCTAAAATAATGTTTTTTCCAAATTAATGGCTAACATACTTTTTCTTATACTTGGCCTGTTTTCTTGACTTCATTGTCTATCAGAAATACGTCCATTAGAAGACACCAGAACAGTAGTTATTCTGTCACTCGTTCTCGTATTAATAAATGCCAGCAGCCCATTCCTGATCTTGCAGAAATATCCTATCAATCCAGTAGGTTTCGGGGAACGGTCTTAAACCTCTGTCTGTGCCTGTAACCCACAACAGGCCCAGAACCCCTGGCTGTGCAAGTAATGGCCCACTGGAGGGCAGAAGCCAGGCACCCCCATCCCCAAACACCACAAGGCACAATGCCGATTCTGGGAACGGGCCTAGACCCCTAGCTGTGCCTGCGGCGTGACCGGACCACTGAACGGGCCCAGGGTGTGCCCGTAATGGCAAAAGCTAACACAGCTCCATCCCCCATCGTAGCAGTATATTACTCACAGCCGAGCCTGTGGGAGAACAGCAGCGCGATGCTCCTGCTTTCCACGGTCACCTTCTGCAGACACAGAAAAGCCGTTGTCCTTGCTTTTAGAGGTCATGGGCACTTGCACACAACCCCTCTTCATCCCCGAACGCAATCGCATGCTGTACTACATGATCGCCAATGCGCCATTCGCCTCATTGTCATACAAAAAAAAAAATCCAGTTTGCTTTACATCAGCCTCAGACAAGGGCCTGCCAGCTGTCAGGGAATGAATTCACGTTTCTTTCAGTTAATTTATCTTATCCAATATTAATTCTATTGGACTCTCACTGGCGTCATTTGAAGCGTCGGACTAGTCGGACGGACTCGACGAGACAGTGCCGGAGTCTAGACTCGGACAGGTGTTCTGTCTGAATTCGATGATCGGGACAGGTGGGGCTACAGGACGAGTCAGACGTTATTGTTCTTTATGATTAATTTCTCTATCTCACACGATGAGTGATGACACGCTGCACCACTGCTCACTGACGCACTCTACTCTCTCCCAGTCCCTGGTGGCGGGAGCGTGACCTGACCACAGCACCGTGAAGCAGAGTCGTCACAGAGCGGGCGGGCGCGGCTAAGAGCTTAATAGTTGTGCGCACTGCACACAGCGCGTGGGGGCTGTCCCAGGGCCATCACGTCGTCGTAGGGCTAAGATTGACGGCCCTGGGAACCAAACTACTGGCTGGCTGCCTGGGCAAGAACTAAACAACAACAACGCTCTTGCTCACGCGTCGCTGCCACTGCCCGGACTAGAGGCCGCCAAATCCTGCCAGGGGGCCGCCAGTGATCCAAGTTCCACTTCTGAATCGATCCTCGTCTGTCGTCGTGGCGGCCCCTGGGGTTTGGCGGCCCTGTGCAGGTGCACAGTTTGCACATGCCTAGGGCCGGCCCTGTTGCAGTGCTACACAAAAACTATGTAGTGTTTTTAAGTAGTTTTCTGGGAAGAGTATACAACACCTGCCTATGGGAAAAACAGGGTTCCAGACTTAGAGGTGATCCTGCGCTCCTAATGGAAAACTGTCTCACAAACGTAACTCATCTTCACAATACTCACCATTAATCATCACCTAGGCCCATAAACTAAAGAGACAATTTTTGAGCGACTGAATCATGTGACCTAATTAATATACCTTTTTCATAAACTATTTATAAAATTATATACAACTGCAGTTTACTGAATTTTACCATGGTTTTAAAACATACAACATTAATTAAGTCACTTAGGCGAATGGATCTAATAATGATAACTAGACCATGAATAAACAAGACCAGCTTGTCATTTCAAAATCTATTTTATTAGCTTTATTTATTTCAAGAAAAGAGCGTTTTATTCATAAATCATCATTTTATTAACAAATTGAAAGCATCATTCAAGGAAAGGCTTATTAGTCTAACATTTTAAAGTAAACCATTTAGCACGAATTAAAGCAAAATAAAGGTTTCCATTCCCTAAAATCTATGTCCCTGACCAAAACTCTCTTCACCTAAAATATTTAATAAAGACAGCTATCCTTACGTGCACCAGAAGTCCAACAGCACGTCATTCAGGAATCGGGAAGCAAGAGACCCCCCTCCTGCCTGTATGGCCAGTTTTTATACCTTTCTAACTAGCTAATCTTTTCAAATGTTCATATTTTCTGCCATTCAGAATTCCCATTGGATGACAGATGTCGGACCATCCATGTCATCATTGTTTTCAAACTATGCATAGGCTCTTCTTTAGCCCTATTGTTCGTGTCATCTCACTTCCTCGAAAATGTAACAGAATTAGTTATTTCGAGTTACAAGTCATGGCTTCCTTGCTCCAGCAATCCTGCCGCTTCCTGTCCTTGGACAAACTCCATGAGCCTACTATGCACGTCTTCATTTCAACAATATTTTCATTTGTTAGAGTTGTCATTGTGGTAAAACTTTTCCACTTTTCGAGTGAGCAAGGCTCCTCTCTGGACAGGTTTCAAAAGCGCCATCTTTAGAGGCCCAAAAGGAAGGCCTCTCACGGTAACTAGTATTTAAACAAACAAAAGATAGTAATTAATTAAATAATTGTAACCCATTCTGTTTCCCACCCCTTTGCTAAATATTAACCAAGTTAATTATGTTATCTAGCCAAAGCACAAAAAGCAGCTTATATAAAAACCTTCTTCTTTTAGACCACCAGGATTCTCCACGAGCGTTTGCCACAGAAAAGACACGACAAAACATTAAGCATACAAAACTATAGCACATGCCATTAATAAAACAGCCGCAATTAATACTGACAACAACAACAGACAAAGTTAGTTTATTATTTTCACACACATTTGCAAGTGCAACATAAAAGCACATTAGTCCCGCGTGTAATGAATGCAATTTTAATCTAGGTTGATTAATCATTTCAACACATGCTATTAGTACTACTATAATTATTATGGAAGTTTAACTTTGCGAGTTTGAACGAAAATTAATTCAACATTTCGCTCCATCAACTCCCTCATCTGGTGATTTCATAATCACCAAACCACACCCAAAAAATTTCAGCAAAAATGTTATCTATATTGACCATGTTTTGAACATTCTCTGTGTTAGTTTTTCTAAAGCTTAGATTCAGCAGTTTGTCTACTACTCTCATGTTGAGCTCTACGAAACTCTTCCATTTCTATTTCCTTCTCTTGTTCTTTTCTGAGCTTATAAATTCTTCGCTTTTTCCTCACAAATTTCTTACTTTTATGTATCATGCAACTAATTTTTTATAAAAGTATCACTATGACTATAACTATTACAGGATAAAGTATTTTCCCAATGATTGAACTACCAATCTCTTGGAACCAATGTTTAATTGCTGTGAATCTTTTAGCCAAACACTCTGTAAAACTCTCATCTTCACCAGGTTAAAATACAGCATGCAATTCTGTTAAATTCTTTATATATATTTCTATATCCCTGCTCTTATCAGGAATAAAGGTGCAGCAGTGTTGGACATGTAATATCCCACAGACACCTCCCTCTTTTGCAAGCAGAATGTCTAAAGCAAGACGGTTCTGCATTATCATGGATCTCATGGCAACAAGTTCAGTGTCAACTAATTGAAACCCACTTGCAGTATCTGTTGACAATCTGTCAACAATTGTAGAAACTTTTCAGATTTTATTTGCGTTCAGGGTAATTCCCACCATAGGTATTATTGCACCAAATATATCTGCTATAATTTCTGAAAAGCTTTCTCTTCTAAATCTACTCAGGTGATTACCAATTTCAAAAGAACCCTCTGAATTTCTATCTACTTTAAACATCTTTGGAAAGACTAAACCAACAAAACAGGTCCCGTACCAATGGTCGGGAAGACTGTAATAGGCTTTATTCCCACAAATGAAATAAATTCCAGGAAAGATTGGATCCTTGCCCCCTTTAAAACCCCAACCCCCTATAATACGATAGGTATATTCACATTGACTTGCTCCCACAAAGAAATTATCATAAAGTGTATTATCTCTCCTAATGCAAAGCTTTCCTCTATCAGGTTTATCTATGTTAATAGCAACATTTTCATTTCTTCCATTAAGTTTCTCATCCTCCTTTTGCCAGAACTTAGACTTAGTGTGTTTTGTCATCATGTTTCTTTTATAAATTGCTCTTCTCTCTTCCACCATGTTTAACAATGTCTTTTCCTCCGTTTTCAACTTACATGTTAAATTATTTTTAAAGGCATACTCATAATTGAGTTCACCAATCGCTAAGAAAAATTCCCTCATCTGTTTCGCAGGTCTCACTTTGTTTAAGCTATTTACAACTTTAAGATTAGCAAAAATGTCATCAAAGTCAGAATAATAATATTCCAACCGACCGGTTTCATAAAACAAACTGGTTAACACACTACAAGTAATGCCATAAATAAGAGGAAGCATGTTATACTTCACCCCTTCCGAAACTGAAGCAGGTAACTTCACACAAATGTAACAGTCCTTTACATTCATTACTTTAACAAGTAAAAGGAGTCTAGAAAAGGTATTACTAGAAAAATCACCAACAGATCTATCTTGGTGGATCTCTGGTTTGTGCTCAATGACTTTATTAGTTTTACCTACTGCATCATGATTAACTTGTTTTGTCTCAACTTTACTAGTCATATTAGCTTTGTACATCTCTTTGTCAATTCCAAAAGGGAAAATGACAGCTAAAATTAACCAAACGAAAATTATTAAATCACTCAAATAGAAGACATTTTGCAACATCTTCTTATAATAGAGCATCTCGAATTATTATTAGAATTAGGCATCTTTTACTTGAGACAAGAGCCTTTCAGAAAAAACAAAACAAAAATTTTAAATCACTAAATATACACCCCCACCCCTTTTTAATTTTTTTTTTTAAAGAATCCACTAACAGCTTTTCTTCGACCTTACGTCTTACAATGTGTTTTTCCAGCTAACACAATTTCTTTGACCTTGTGTCACCTAACACATTTTCTTCGACCTTGTGTCACTTACAACTTTTAACCTTAAATGAAAACAAATTCAATCAATGTCACTTGTGTCATCTATCTCTTCCTGACTACTGCTACTTACTTCTACCACTGGTGGAATTATTATATAAGTCCACTCAGGTGACTTATACTTCTGATTTGGTTTTAACACTCTTTTTGTTCTGCTGCTAATCACTTCTATTTTCTTACCTATTTGTTTTTTCTTAGCTGATTCACCTTTTTGACTCGAAATTTCATTAATCTGTTCTTTTGACTTATTCACTAATTTGAATTTCAAACTCTCATTAGGCCATTTCCTAAGAGTTTCTTCTTTGGCTCAGTTTCATTGCATTCATTTTTCCAGGCTCTTTTTCTGAATTCTCTCACTTTAGATTCTTCATTACTTTCATCAGTTTTGCTCTCAGTTTCTGAGACTTGAAATCTAATTTCAGGTACTTCTTTACTCGGCAGCTTCACTCCGTTAGGAACATCATTCTTATAGCTGGTACTCGGTTATTCGTCTTCTACTTCTTCTTGAATTACTTCCAATCCACCAGTTTCAGAATTTTCGTTCCTTCTTCCAGAGCTTCCAATCTGCTTTTCAATACTCTCCTGATCTTGATCTTGAATCACTTTTTCATCAGACTCTTTTTCTGCTTCTTTTCCTAGTAGATCTTCTTCATCATTTTCAGAGTCTAGTATCACAATTTCTAGATCTTTTTCATTCGATGCCTGATTCACATCTGCATCTTCCAGATCTCGACTTTCTTGTCGATCTTCAAAATCCAGATTTTCAGGTTCACCTTCAGAATCTGAATCAGTTGTTGTATCACCTTCTTCGTCAGAATTCTCGGGTGGTGGTACTCTAATAGTATGGCTAGCGTGTATCCATCTTTTCAGACCTCTACACTTAACTGCATTTGTTGTTACAAGAATTACTTGTCTTGCTTTCTACCACCTGGGTACCAGACAATTTCTCCTTAGATGAACCTTTGTCCTCACCCAGTCTCCTGGTAAAAGATCATGAGCCTGTTCTTTTTCTCTTGTGAGTACCTCAGTTCCCACCTGATGGAACACAGAAGTCACTATGTCAGAAAGGTTTTTACAGTATTCCATAACTGCACTATCATTAATGCTAAGTACTTTTTCAACTGGAACAAATGCTTGTCTCATTACTCTGCCCATTAGTATATCATGAGGACTTAAACCAGTTTTCTTATCCGGAGTACTTCTCAGTGACATTAAAACAAGTGGAAGTGCATCTGTCCACTTCATTCCTGTAGCAAAACACATCTTGGCAAGCCTATTTTTGATAGTTCCATTGACTTGCTCAATAACACCTGATGCTTCTGGTCTGTAAGCACAGTGTAGCTTTTGTTTTATACCAAGGGCTTCACAGATCATCTGTAACAATCTGTTTTCAAAATGTGTGCCGCGATCAGTTTCAACCGTCACTGGAAATCCATACCTAGGTATGATCTCCCTCAAAAGCAATTTTGCCACAGTAACTGAATAATTGTGATGAGTCGGGAAAGCTTCCACCCATCTTGAAAACAGACAGATTATCACTAGGACATATCTTAACCTGTTGTGTGGAGGCATATCAATGAAATCCATTTGCAACCTAGTAAAAGGACCACCCTCCCGTCCTATGGTTCCCAGGTTAACAACTGTTTTTCTGTTTGGATTAATCTGCTGACAAATCAAGCATCTTTGGCAAAAAGATTCAGCAATGATCCTGAATTTTGGGTTGTACCATGTCTGCCTAAACAATCTAATCATTTAATCTCTGCCTAAATGACCTGGACCATGATACATTCGTACCATGTCAGCAATCATGCAATTTGGCATCACAGGTCTGTCATCTTGGTAAACCCAAATGCCATCTTCCTCTCGCTGTCTGCAACCTGCTTTTAGCCAAGTGTCTTTTTCCTCATCATCTGCCTCATCTTGTAAATCTTTCACTCCTTGCCATGTCTCAACTGCACATATTGTAAGAACTAGACTGGGTCTTGGCTCTTCAACAGCAAGGCTAAGCCTATTTAAACTACAACAACGACACAATGGCCAGTACTGGACTAACTTACTTCTTATTTATCAAAAATCTATTATGTTATGTATGTAGTGAGAAAGGTTTGGTGTGGATGTGTTGTCTAGTCACTAAGAGATTATTTATGTAAAAATTTGTATTAATCTGTATATTTTGTATATATTTTGTTTATGCACAAGAAATGTCCTTTGCAAAAAAAAGAAAACGTTTTTGACTAGAAAAAATGACTAAAATAAACTAGTGACGGAATTTTTAATAGACTGCTATGTTTTGTTCATAACAGATTTTTGATAAATAAGAAGTAAGTTAGTCCAGTACTGGCCATTGTGTTGTTGTTGTAGTTCAACTACAGATATTAGCATGAGTGAGTTCAAAACATGTTCATTGTCTTTTTCCCGATTAATGGACATATTGTTTTTCGCACAAAATTTGGCGATTTCATCAGCGTATGCATTACCTTTGGTCATATAATCATTCCCCTTTTTATGGGCTGTACATTTTACAACAGCAATTTTCTCTGGCAGCTGAATGCCATCAATTAACCTTTTAATCAATTTTGCATTCCTGATAGGTGTTCCTGCAGAAGTTTGATAACCTCTAAGGGACCAGAGCTGGCCATAGTCATGGACTACACCAGGGGTACTCATAGTACGGCCCGCGGGCCTGGGGCGGCCAGGCAAGCCTTTTCTGGCGGCCCGCGGACCCCTGACACATCATACTTGTGTTTAACGGTTTTTTTTCAGTGTCTGCAGCAGCGCGAGAGACTCTGCTGCTCTGTGGGAGCTGCCGGCCGGGCGATCCTAGCAATGGCCAGAGTAAAGCTGCAGGGGCCTAAGAAGAGGTGAAATACAAAGGCCACATTAACATGCAAATGGTCTTTTAAAGACCTGTTAAGTGCTCAGGTGCAGCTGTGAGTTTGTGTACGCCCCGGCTGGCACACATGCAGGGTGAGATGACAGAGGGTGACAGAAGGAGTAAAGGGAGAAAAGGGAGGGGGAGGGGGACGGAGTGAGAGTGAGAGTGAGAGGGAGTGAGTGAGTGAGAGGGAGTGAGTGAGTGAGAGGGAGTGAGTGAGTGAGTGAGAGGGAGTGAGTGAGTGGGAGTGAGAGGGAGTGAGTGAGTGGGAGGGAGGGAGGAAGTGAGAGGGAGGAGTTAGTGAGAGGGAGGGAGGGAGTGAGTGAGTGAGTGAGTGAGTGAGTGAGTGAGTGAGTGAGTGAGTGAGTGAGTGAGTGAGAGGGAGGGAGGGAGGGAGTGAGAGTGAGAGTGTGAGAGGGAGGGAGGGAGTGAGAGGGAGGGAGTGAGTGAGATGGAAGGAGTGGGAGGGAGGGAGTAAGAGGGAGTGAGCGGGAGGGAGGGAGGGAGTGAGTGAGAGGGAGTGAGTGAGTGGGAGTGAGTGAGTGGGAGGGAGGGAGTGAGAGAAAGGGAGGAGTGAGTGAGTGGGAGGGAGGGAGTGAGTGAGTGAGAGGGAGGGAGTGAGTGAGTGAGTGAGTGAGTGAGAGGGAGGGAAGGAGTTAGAGGGAGGGAGGGAATGAGTGAGAGGGAGTGAGAGGGAAGGAGTGGGAGGGAGGGAGGGAGGGAGAGGGAGGGAGTGAGAGGGAGTGAGTGGGAGTGAGTGAGAGGGAGTGAGTGAGAGGGAGTGAGTGAAAGTGAGTGAGTGAGAGGCAGTGAATGAGAGGGATGGAGTGAGTGAGAGGGATGGAGTGAGTGAGAGGGAGGGAGTGAGTGGGAGGGAGTGAGTGGGAGGGACGGAGTGAGTGAGAGGGAGGGAGTGAGTGGGAGTGTGTGAGAGGGAAGGAGTGAGTGAGTGAGAGGGAAGGAGTGAGTGAGTGAGAGGGAAGGAGTGAGTGGTAGGGACTGCGTGGGAGGGAGTGAGAGGGTAGGAGTGGGAGGGAGTGAGTGAGTGAGATGGAGGGAAGGAGTGAGAGGGAGGGAGTAAGAGGGGGAGAGTGAATGAGAGGGAAGGAGTGAGAGGGAAGGAGTGAGAGGGAAGTAGTGAGAGGGAAGGAGTGAGAGGGAATGAGTGAGAGGGAAGGAGTGGGAGGGAGGGAGTGAGAGGGAGGGAGTGAGAGAGTGAGAGAGAGGGAGTGAGTGAGAGGGAGGGAGTGAGAGGGAGGGAGAGGGAAGGAGGGAGGGAGTGAGAGGGAGGGAGTGAGTGGGAGTGAGGAAGTGAGAGGGAGGGAGTGAGTGAGAGGGATGGAGTGAGTGAGAGGAATAGAGTGAGTGAGAGGGATGGAGGGAGTGGGAGTGAGTGAGTGTGAGTGAGTGAGTGTGAGTGAGTGAGTGGGAGTGAGTGAGTGGGAGTGAGTGAGTGAGTGGGATTGAGTGAGTGAGTGGGATTGAGTGAGTGTGAGGGAGGGAGGGAGGGAGTGAGTGGGAGGGAGGGATTGAGTGGGAGGGAGGGAGTGAGAGGGAGGGAGGGAGGGAGGGATGGAGTGAGGGAGGGAGGGAGGAAGTGAGAGGGAGGGAGTGAGTGAGAGGGACGGAGTGAGTGAGAGGGAGGGAGTGAGAGGGAGGGAGTGGGAGGGAGGGAGGGAGTGAGAGGGAGTGAGTGAGAGGGAGGGAGTGGGAGGGAGGGAGGGAGTGAGAGGGAGTGAGTGAGAGGGAGGGAGGGAGTGAGTGGGAGGGAGGGAAGGAGTGAAAGGGAGGGATGGAGTGAGAGGGAGGGAGTGGGAGGGAGGGAGGGAGTGGGTGGGAGGGAGTGGGAGGGAGGGAGTGGGAGGGAGTTGGAGGGAGGGAGTGAGAGTTAGGGAGGGAGTGAGAGGGAGGGAGGGAGGGAGGAAAGGAGAGGGAGGGAGGGAGGGAGGGAGTGGGAGGGAGTGGGAGGGAGTGAGAGAGACTGGCAGGGAGGGAGACGGACAGGGAGGGAGACCAACAGGGAGGGAGAGGGAGTGAGGTGGAGATAGAGAGGGAGGGAAAGGGAGGGAGACTGATAGGGAGTGAGATGGACGGAAAGGGAGGGAGACAGATGGGGAATGACATGGAGGGAACAGGAGGGAGACTGATAGGGAGTGAGATGGAGGGAAAGTGAGGGAAATGGAGGGAGAGGGAGGGAATGGGAGGGAAATGGAGGGAGAGGGAGGGAAAGGGAGGGAGACGGAGAGGGAGGGAAAGGGAGGGAGATGGAGAGGGAGTGAGAGGGAGGGAAAGGGAGGGAGACGGAGAGGGAGTGAAAGTGAGGGAGACAGAGAGGGAGGGAGAGGGAGGGAAAGTGAGGGAGATGGAGAGGGAGGGAGAGAGAGGGAAAGAATGGGAAATGGAGGGAGAGGGAGGGAAAGGGAGTGAAAGGGAGTGAGAGGGAGGGAGACGGAGAGGGAGGGAGAGAGAGGGAGTGGGAGTGAGAGAGAGGGAGAGAGACAGTCAGAGTGAGACAGAGGAAGACAGGAGAGAGGGAGGGAGAGAGGGAGAGAGAGTTAGAGAGGGGGAGAGAGAGAGCTATAGAGAGGGAGGGAGACCGAGAGAGAAAGAGAGAGATGTGTGTATGCCGGGACGGCTCAGTGGACGAAGGCTTCCGCTGCAGGGACCTGTGATCAACCTCATGGTCAGTTTTTAGTTTGCTGCTCTTGCCCCGCCCCTTTCCCACTGACCTCGCCCCCCCACCGATGCGGCCCTCGGACACAAACCAAACTGTAAATTTGGCCCCCGAGAGAAAGTTTGTGAGCACCCATGGACTACACCATACCTATACTGACTATCAGTCACTAAGGTAATTTTCAATCCTTTTGCTTTTTCACATGCACGAATCAAAGCAACCAGTTCTGCTATTTGAGCTGAACGAATTCCTTTGAGACAAGAAGCTTCAACCACATCTGCAACTGTACAGACAGAGTATGCTGCATTCAAGACACCTTGATCCATTCTCAAACATGAGCCATCAACAAAATAAACAAAATCAGATTCAGGCAACGGAACATCTTTAATGTCCTGCCTTGGTTTGGTGCAATATTCTAAAACATCCAGACATTCATGATCAATGTCATTCTCATTTCTGATTTCCGTCACAACACCATCAGGCAACAATGTGGATGGATTTAGATTCACACATCTTGCAATCGAAACGTTATCTGATCCCAGAATAACTTTTTCATATTTAGTCAATCTGTTACTCGTCAAATGTTGAGTCTTGCTTCTGGTAAGAAGAATTTCAACTGAATGGGGAACATATACTTTTACAGGAAACCCCATTATTATGCCTTCACTTTGCTCCAGACTTACACTTGTTGCTGCCACTGCTTTTAAGCAACCTGGTAATGCTTTTGCAACAGGGTCAAGAACTGCTGAGAAGTAAGCAATTGGCTTTCTCAGTTTACCATGTCTTTGAATCAAAACTGATAATGCACATCCTTCCCTTTCACTGCAATACAGCTCAAATTCCTTTTCGTAATCTGGCATTCCCAATGCTGGTGCTTCACATAAACTTCTTTTTAACTGCTCAAAAGCCTCTATTTCAGTTTTTGTTAAGGTAATCGGGTCTTTTATGTCTGCTTTTGTCAGTCTCTGCAATGGTTTTGCAATTACCGAAAATCCACTAATCCATTGACGACAATAACCTACCATTCCTAGAAACATTCTGACCTGTCTCTGTGTTTTTGTCATCTGCCAAATGATTCAAAAGAGTAATAGTATCTGTCACACAGTTGTCTCGTGTTTTTGCAGCTACAAGGAGATCATCGATGTATTGCACTAATGTCGATTTACCAGGCAAATCTAGATTTTCCAGGGATTTCTTCAGCAACTGATTAAAAATAGATGGGCTTTCTGCATACCCTTGAGGGATATAACACCATGCTAAGATACGCTCTTGGAATCTGAACGCAAAAATGTGTTGGCTCTCTGGATGCAATGGAACAGTAAAGAATGCGTTGCAAAGGTCTATGACTGTATACCATTCTGCATCATGCGGAATCTGATAAAGAATTACTGCTGGGTTTGGTACAACTGGGCAACATGGAACAAATATTTGATTAACCTTTCTCAGGTCCTGAACAATTCTGTAAGTTCCGTTTGGCTTTTTGATTCCCATAATCGGTGAATTACATGGACTACTCTCAATTTCTTTTAAAACACCTTGTTTTATACATTTTTCAATTACAGGAATTACTCCATCAATTGTCTCAGCTTTAATTTTATACTGTGGAATATTTGAAAAATCTGCTCCCTGTTTTACTGTAATTTGTACTGGATGTACATGTTTCATCAAACCCATTTTAGTCTCCAGTTAAGTCCCAAATTTTAATGTTGACTTTTTCTTTTAATTCTTTAGGAAAATCATTTTTGTCAAAAGCAGGAAGTAATTTACTTTCTTCTGCTTCAACCATTAGCATTGTTAATTTATAAAGGCTATCCTCTTCGTCTGGAGTTTGCAGCTCAATACCATCCGGTGAGCTATATATTTTACAATTCATTTTACAAAGGATGTCCCTCCCTAACAAGTTTACAGGACTGCTATCACAGACTACAAATCTTAACTGGTTCTGTCAAATCTGTTTTAATTTGCTGATTAGCTACACCAACTACTTGGATAGTGTCACCAGAGAGAGGCAGGTCTTCTATTTCCACTGATCTAACAGTAGAACGGGTAGCACCTGTGTCCACTAGAAAAGTGATTTCTACATCATTCACTTTACCATTTACAAACGGACCGGATTGGTCTACCTCAAGAGTGGCTCCAAGCACACACTCTTCCTCCTCTCTCAGGCACCGTCATAAGTAATCATCAGACTCGCTTCCATCATTCTCTTTCAACCAATATTGTTGAGAAACATTCGGCACATTCACTCTTGGTGATCTGTTTACCTGTTCTCCTCCGCAGAATCCTGTTTCAAAATTGTATCTCTGCACATTAACACAATTTGGAAGAAGCGGTTGTGGAATCTGATTCTGCTGATTTACTACCTGTCGCTGTAGCTGTTGCTGCTGATTAAACTCATTTAACTGTTGCTGTAGCTGTCACTGCTGATTTATCTCATTCTGCATCTGTGGATTTAATGATGTATTTTTAAAATTTCTGGGTGGATTCTTACACTCGCGCTTCCAGTGTCCAAATTTGCTGCATTTAAAACACCGGACTTCTGTTTTAATTCTTCAATATTACCCATTAATTTTGGCTTATTAAAATTACCCTTACATTTCCCTTGATTCTGATTAACATTTTTATTTTCTAATGTTGCAATTTGTTGTTCAGCCACTTTTACCTGCGCCCACATTGCTTTTTCTTTCAGCTTCTTTTGCTTGGCATCTATCTCATCACTGCAGTATTTTGCTTTTCTCAGGATGTCATCAACTGTAAGTGACTGCCAACCAACTATTCCTGATCTGATCATCTCACCAATTTCAGGTTTCAAGCCATATACAATTCTATTTATAAAATGGCTCATATCCTTCTCACTCAGCTTCTCATAACCACTGTATTGTTTAAATACCAGCAGTAATCTTTCATAGAAGGAATGTACTGACTCTTTTGACTCCTGATTTGTTCTGTCTATTTTAACCCAATCTACTTCTTTAGGGGGAATCTTGTTTTTCAGCCACACAATCACTTTATCGTACAGCTTTATAACATCTGGAGAATGTGCACCTGTTACTTTATCTCAAATAGGTTCTTCTTTGGGCCAATCTATAGAAATGTTATATTCTGTCCAAAGATCTGAAGGAACAACAATGTCAAAGAATCCATCAAGATCAATCCACAGAACCTTTGAGACCTTAAACAAATCTCTCTACCTGACGATACCATTCCACAGGTTTTTCTCTCAGTCTAGGAAAATCATTTGTAAACAGTAAAATATCCTGTCTTGACCAAGGAACATGAACATACCCTCCGCCAGCTATTTCTCTCATAGGAAATTCAGTTGCAACTCCTCCTCTTTCTCTTTTGTCTTCCTCTCTTTTCTTTGTCCATTTCACTCTCCACTTGCTAAATTCACCTAATCTTTTTAGAAACACTATTAATTCTTTTATATGAGTTATCCTTCCTGTGGTGTTCATGTTTTCAATATCTTTTTCAGAGAAATCTACTCTACAATGTTTTTGCAAAATTTTCTGTCTCATCAAATCTATATCTAATTCAGCAGCCATTTCTTCTAATAGATCATATTTATTTTTCGTTTTCCATTGTATGCTTTTGCAAATGAACAACAATTCATCATCCTGATATAACTTTAAACTGTCAGGACCAATTGTGCCAATAATTAATTCCTCTAAATCAGCTTTCAATTTTGCAACATCGAGTAATTTAAATTCTGAAGACTTATTTATGCTCTTTTCTGGAGTTCCAGAATCAAATTCTGCAACAGATGGAGTCTGACCATTTGAAAAACTTTGATTAAAAGTTAAGTCTGGCATCTTTTTCTGTCTGTGAATTTCTGTTAAATCTGAATAAAATTTTTCAGCTACTTTCTGAATTTCAGCATTTAAAGGGACAGTCAGAGCTGAATGTCTAATTTCTTTTTGATCAAAAACTGGAACAACAGGACCAATTGTTACTGGTACCGTTACTGCTTCCTTGCCTTTAGGTAACTGCTGTATTAACTCTTCCTTTGATCTAAGGTATTCTGAAATATCTGGAATATCCTCAAGCCTTTCTGTTCTTTTTATATTTCTTGGGATTTCATTTCTCTACTCTCTCCAGACGTACTAGAATTTGTTCTTGTTTTTACTACTCTTTCAGGAATTTCTGTATTATTCTGATTTAATCTAAATGGAGACTCATCATTAATTTCTCTAAAAGGAGCACTTGGAGAAGTTCCTTGAGGAATTCTCGGGGTAGACCATGAACAAACTGGTTGATAAGGTGGCGGTTGTTTTGATTTTGTAATATAAATCTCTTCTAAAACTGGATCTTCTAATTCACTATCTTCACCAATATTATTTTTCTTTGTAGAACTCTTTTGACCTGTTTCTTCACTAAATCTTGCTGGATACAAACCATTACACTTATCCATACGTCTCCAACGACGTATTCTGTCTACATGAGTTTCTCTTTTAATGTCCAATCTAGTGCCTCTTATTACACCTCTGTTTTCACATCTCATCTGCCCATTCAACTAAAGCCTCAAATTGGGTAGGTCTAGGTTTTGGTACAAGAGACATCATTATTTCTCTCAAGTTTTTCAACACCTTAATGTAAAATGACCCATCTTCCGGCTATGCCAAAACACCATCATCTTTGGTATATTCCATCCAATTCTCCATCCAAAGGCAAGTATGATAACCATATTTTCCTAACATATAAGCTGCAGGAGTCTTATACTTATGAATTAATCTTCCAACTCGCGTTTCTATTTTCTTATAATTTTTGAAAATATTTTTCAATTTCTGAAACCATGAAGGCTTCTTTTCCTCTTGCTTGTGAAAATAATCCATGTTTTAAAACAATTCCGCTTAATTGGAAAAGATCGCAAGCATTTCCTTGTTGTTCCGCTACTCTAGCCAATCCGTGCGCTAAACTAACCAACAAGCCAATCAGATTACGCCATGTCACTATTCTGCTCGACCAACAGAATTACAATATTTCTGGATGAGCCAATCAGCTTCAAGCCTGCCTAGTCACATGAACAAATCGGTGCGCGAACACTGTGACATATGTTAGCCAATCACAGCGCAAATCTGGTGACGTATGCTGCAGCTGCAGCTTCTGTGTGTCTCACTCCGTAAGCTGATCCCTCCTTTACAAAATATTTTCACAGCGCCATATTTTACAAATCTTTCAATGTAATTCAGTTAGTAATGTCACAAAAATAAACCATTTGTCTGTTTCACTAAAATAAACTGATAGCTTTTCAATCATTCAAGTATTCTTTCACGTGAAATAGACGACGCTATTTTCACAAAATATTTCACACGCAATCATACAAAAGAATCCCTAACCATTCATACATGATATTTTTGGTAGGACTTTAACCCGCCAATAAAAATCCTCACTTGCCAGTAAGAATAGACAACGCTTCCTTACCCTTCACTCAAGCATGGATACATTCTACTACTCTTTTCACAGTAAGTTTTAAAACAGGACAGTTGTCCCTATACTCGAAAGCTACGATTTCATAGACAATCCTCACTATACATTCAACCTATCATACCTAAAATCCCTAAACTTGTGTTGTACGTCCACAACACTCGTGATATATCAATACCACTATTTTGAAACAGAACAAATGCACCGTGTAACTTCACTTGTCACACAACTCTTGTCGGCACACCAGGAATTTTCACACTACTGGAAAAGACCTTTCGACTACATAAAACAACTGAACAAACTTAACATGTTTTAGACATGTATACTATGTAACTACATGTAGCATGACAGTTACCATAGTAACCATCCTCTGCTACCAAGTGATTGATCCAGCGCTCATAATGGAAAACTGTCTCCCAAACGTAACTCATCTTCACAATCTCACCATTAATCATGAATCATCATTTAGGCCCATAAACTAAAGAGACAATTTTTGAGAGACTGAACCATGTGACCTAATTAATATACCTTTTTCATAAACTAGTTACAAAATTATATACAACTGCAGTTTACTGAATTTTACCATGGTTTTAAAACATATAACATTAATTAAGTAACTTAGGCGAATGGATCTAATAATGATAACTAGACCATGAATAAACAAGACCATCTTGTCATTTCAAAGTCTATCTATTTTTATTTATTTCAAGAAAAGAGTATTTTATTCATAAATCAATATTTTATTAACAAATTGAAAGCATCATTCAAGGAAAGGCTTATTAGTCTAACATTTTAAAGTAAACCATTTAGCATGAATTAAAGCAAAATAAAGGTTTCCATTCCCTAAAATCTATGTCCCTGACCAAACCTCTCTTCACCTAAAATATTTAATAAAGACAGCTATCCTTACGTGCACCAGAAGTCCAACAGCACGTCATTCAGGAATCGGGAAGCAAGAGAGCCCCCTCCTGCCTGTAGGGCCAGTTTTTATACCTTTCTAACTGGCTAATCTTTTTAAATGTTCATATTTTCTGCCATTCAGAGTTCCCATTGGATGACAGATATCGGACCATCCATGTCATTATCGTTTTCAAACTATGCACGGGTTCTTCTTTAGCCCTATTGTTCGTGACATCTCACTTCCTCGAAAATGTAACAGAATTAGTTCTTTCGAGTTACAAGTCATGGCTTCCTTGCTCCAGCAATCCTGCCGCTTCCTGTCCTTGGACAAACTCCATGAGCCTACTATGCACGTCTTCATTTCAACAATATTTTCATGTGTTTGAGTAGTCATTGTGGTAAAACTTTTCCACTTCTCGAGTGTGCAAGGCTCCTCTCTGGACAGGTTTCAAAAGCGCCATCTTTATAGGCCCAAAAGGAAGGCCTCTCACGGTAACTAGTATTTAAACAAACACAAGATAGTAATTAATTAAAGAATTGTAACCCATTCTGTTTCCCACCCCTTTGCTAAATATTAACCAAGTTAATTATGTTATCTAGCCAAAGCACAAAAAGCAGCGTATATAAAAACCGTCTTCTTTTAGGCCACCAGGATTCTCCACGAGCTTTTGCCACAGAAAAGACACGACACAACATTAAGCATACACAAATATAGCACATGCCATTAATAAAACAGCCGCAATTAATACTGACAACAACTACAGACAAAGTTAGTTTATTATTTTCACACACATTTGCAAGTGCAACATTAAAGCACATTCGTCCTGCGTGTAATGAATGCAATTTTAATCTAGGTTGATTAATCATTTCAACACATGCTATTAGTACTATTATCATTATTATGGAAGTTTAACTTTGCGAGTTTGAACGAAAATTCATTCAACATCTCGCTCCATCAGAGGCTAAGAGGCAGGCACTTGGCATATTGATTAACGATTCTTGAAGGTACGAGTTACACCCGCAGGAGCGCCTGGTGAGGGCTCCACACTCTGCTTTCCTCCTCCCCAGCTCGCAAGCCACGCTAGCATTCTTTTTAAATATACAGCACAATCGAATTTAACTTTTAAACAGCAGTATCTATTTTTTTTATAAAAGTTATGTTTACACTGAATATCACAATTTTTGTGTTGTCACCTACTACGCACTGAGCTAGGTCACAGGGCGGTTTCTCCCCGGTCCACCACGGAAAGTTCCGCTTGAGTGGAGGGAGTGTTGCACCACCCGGAAGTGACGCAGAGTCTCCAGGTCAGCTGGCTAGCGGCCTGGAACTACAAACTTGCATGCCCTGGACAACACACAGTGGACGCGCTAAGAGGCAGGCACTTGGCATATTCATTAACAATTCTTGAAGGTACGAGTTACACCCGCAGGAGCGCCTGGTGAGGGCTCCACACTCTGCTTTCCTCCTCCCCAGCTTGCAAGCTACGCTAGCATTCTTTTAAAATATACAGCACAATCAAATTTAACTTTTAAACGGCAGCATCTATTTTTTTTTTAAAGTTATGTGTGCACTGAATGTCACAATTTTTGTATTGTCACCTACCACGCACTGAGCAAGGTCACAGGGCGGTGCCTCCCCGGTCCACCACAGAAAGTTCCGCTTGAGTGGAGGGAGTGTTTCACCACCCGGAAGTGACGCAGAGTCTCCAGGTCAGCTGGCTAGCGGCCTGGAACTACAAACTTGCATGCCCTGGACAACACACAGTGGACGCGCTAAGAGGCAGGCACTTGGCATATTCATTAACAATTCTTGAAGGTACGAGTTACATCCACAGGAGCGCCTGGTGAGGGCTCCACACTCTGCTTTCCTTCTCCCCGGATCGCAAGCCATGCTAGCATTCTTTCTAAATATACAGCAAAATCGAATTTAACTTTTAAACGGCAGTATCTATTTTTTTTTTAAAGTTACGTTTCCACTGAATGTCATAATTTTTGTGTTGTCACCTACCACGCACTGAGCAAGGTCACAGGGCGATGCCTCCCCGGTCCACCACGGAAAGTTCCGCATGAGTGGAGGGAGTGTTGCACCACCCGGAAGTGACGCAAAGTCTCCAGGTCAGATGGCTAGCGGTCTGGAACTACAAAATTACATCCCTGGACAACGGCAGCGGACGAGTGCAGCGGGCGCGCCGCTGGCGCGCCGAATGCGCACCAAAGGCAAGCCCGTCTGCGCCCGTCCACGCCAGACCGTCGCCAAGAGCCAGAATCCCTGCCGGTTTTGCTGTAAGTAAGGCAGTCGGCCCGACCTATTGACCAAATATACCAAACAAGAGCTATTACACATCAGGGACAGCACTCAACCTCCCGACTCATGTAAAGCGGTGCTCTTCTGCACAGCCAAATTCACAGCATCAATAGAAGGTCCTGTGGCATGCCTATCCTGCAGTTTTCAGAGCATCCCCCCACACAACTTACCGACGCTCCAAACAAATCTCACCAGTGCAAATCCAGCGAGGAAAGAGCAAGCTGGAACTGCTTGTTGGCTAATGTTCGTTCCCTTCCAAAACACGCAATAAATATTTGGGACCTACTCTCCTCCTGGCTCCCTGACATCGGTTTATTTACTGAGACATGGTTGAAGGCCTCCTCCGCGCCAGCTATCGCTATGGCCTTACCCAACGGATATCGCATCCTCAAACTAGACAGACTGCGCAAAACAGGAAGTGGGGTAGCCGTCCTATACAAAGATCCACTAAAAGCCACTATGTTAGATCAATTTAGCAGTGACAAACTGGAAATTTTAATTTTTAGAATTGATCTCCACTCGCAGTTGAGCTGGAAACGAGCACTTGTTTACCGCCCCCCCCCCCCCCCCCCCCCCCCCGGACCCATTTTGGACTTTACCAGTCTCCTCTTAAACTTGATTGCTCCTCATGTAATATCATCGAACAGATTCCTTCTACTGGGCGACTTCAATGTCCACAGCGAGAACGCCAAGGACCCTGAGGCCTCCTCCTTTCTGACCGAGCTGGCAACACTGGAACTTACAAAAATAAATGACTTACCCACACATATCGCAGGCCACACCCTGGACCTGGTTCTCTCCAACTCAACACATATACTATACACAGCCACCAGTCCCCTTACATGGCCAGATCACTCTATCATCGAATTTAGTCTACGGGGACCTCCTGAGCACACAGTTAAGAAAACACCTATTATACGTGACTACAGACAATGGCACAAACTAACACCCACACTGTTAGGCGATGCCTTCATCCCTCCTCAATTTACTCCCAGGGACAAAGTAGAGGATCGCTTAACGGTCTTTCAAGACGCAGTAAAATCTACCATAGATACTCTTATTCCACCAAAGAGATCATGTGCAGCTCCGAAACAACCCCAGACCTCATGGTACTCTACATCACTTCGGACAGGGAAAAGCCAATGCAAAAAGATAGAGCGCCAATGGCGCCGAACACAGGCACCTTTAGATAAAGAAAGGTATAAAACAGCCTTATACTCTTACCACAAAAACATAAAGATCGCCCAGAAAAATCACATAGCCAGCTAACTGGGACAAACAGACAATGCCACCAAAGTACTCTTCCAAGTACTCAACACCCTTATCAACCCTAAAGCCTATAACCCAGTAGATGCACCAAACCAATCTCTCTGCGATAATATCGCAGACTTCCTTTCACAAAAGATTGACAATATCTACAATAAGATAACCTCCTGTACTGCAATTCCAGATCACATTACAATCTCTGATCCTACCCCTTCCCTGCCTAGCCCTTATACCTTAAAAACATTCCCTCTGCTCACCACCCAAGATACAAAATCCCTGTTATCCACTTCCAAATCTGGTTCTCCCAAATACCTTATTTCAGCAAAAAAAGCTAAAACTCTTGCAGCCGAGCTGGCCGCTCCATTGTGCTCTATCTTAAATAGCTCCATCATGGAAGGTAAGCTCCCAAAGGAATGGAAAGCCGCCCAGATCATGCCCATTAGGAAAAACGCCAAACTGTCCCCTGACGTGATCTCCAACTAACTATAGACCCATCTCACTTCTCCCTTTCCACAGTAAATTGTTGGAAAAGCACATAAACACTCATCTCTCCATATTCGTTAAATCCTCCAACTGCTTGGACCAATCACAGTCAGGATTCCGTCCTAGGTACAGTATAGAATCAGCATTGACAAATGTCATAGATGACATCAGAATGCACGCGGGCGCTGGCCGAGCAGTAATTCTTATACTGCTCGACCTGTCTGCAGCATTCAACACTATTTCACATAAGATCTTACTGGAAAGACTACGTACCATAGGCATTCAGAATTCAGGCCTTAAATGGCTGATGGACTTCCTCAAGGGAAGAACCCAAACGGTAAACCTTGGTCCATTTAAATCTAAGACCACAATGGTATCCAAGGGTGTACCTCAGGGGTCCTGCCTCAGCCCCTTGTTGTTCAACATTTATGTCGCCCCTCTATCAGCACTTCTGAGGAAAATGAGGTTCACCCCCATTTCCTACGCGGACGACACACAACTTCTCCTTACCTTTGACAAAAACACCCCTAACATCGGTAATATCTTTTCAGAAGGCAATAAAAAAAATCACATCTTGGGTGAGTAGCAACTTCCTCCAGTTGAATTCTGACAAAACAGAAATAATGCTTTTCGAAAAAGCCACCACCAGCTGGTCACCCAATTGTTGCTCAGAGGAACTAGGGCCTTCCCCTCTTCCAAAGACGGTGGTCAAAAGTCTTGGAGTACTAATAGATAACAAACTTAACCTGGATAAGCACATAACCGCAACCAAACGGGCTGCTTCCATGCACTCAGCCTGCTTCGGAAAGTCTTCCACTTCCTCCCTTCCTCCACACGCAAAATCCTGGTACTCAGTCGCCTAGATTTCAGCAATGCCTTGCTGATCTCTGCCAAAGAAACATAGTTAAATAGAACACAGCAGCGCGTCTTGCAACCAATGCCCCTCCTCGTACCCCATCACTCCCCCTTCTCTACAAGTTGCACTGGCTTCCCATACATAAGAGAATATAATTTAAAATTTGCTGTCTAGTGTTCAAAAGCCTTAATCAGATGGGCCCTACATATCTGTCGGATAAGCTGGTCAGGTACTCCCCTCCACGTTCCCTCCCCTCTGCAGGGAAAAGTCTTCTCACCATACCGCGTCTAAAACAAACCAGACTAGGAGGTAAAGCACTCTCCTACCTAGCCCCTCAACTCTGGAACCAACTTCCCCTAGATATTCGACAATGCACTAATTACTTGACCTTCAGAAAAAAACTCAAGACATCACTTTTCTAGCTCCTGGTCCTCACCTCCTCACGTCCTCAGCGCGGAGATACCCCACCCGGGGTGATTCAGGCGCTCTATAAATGATATAAATAAATAAATAAATGGAAGGGGCAATTATACATCCAATCTATCAGAAAGGCCCATATGGGAAGCCTAACAGCTATCGATTGATCGCACTACTCAATAATGATGTCAAGATATTTGCAGGTCTAATATTCAAGGAACTTGAATCCTGGGCAACAAAATCAAACTTAATTTCTTTAAAACATACAGGTTTCTGATCAAGCACCATCAACAATTTGATATCCCTGGCCATGTTAACAGGAAAATAGACAAAGAGAAATGTATCCCTAAACACCTGCTTTGTAGACCTCACCAAAGCAATGGATTTGGTCAATAGTAGTCGCCTCTGGAGAAAACTAGTGGAATTAATATTCCTCCTGTTAGAATTGGGAGTCTTTAGATGACAGGTTGTGACCCTGTCCAAGAAAGTAGCCTTCTTCCTAGTCAGGATAAGGGAGCTACACTTCTAAAATAACCCCTGCTCACCCCGGTGGCAGCTTGACAGAAGCAGTCCGGCTTATCTCAGAGGCAATGTGTAAATTTGCACCTAAGACACATAATACAGTGAAAATACTACAAATGGTCACCACACCAGTTTTAGAAAAATTAGGCAATATTTATTTGTGTAAAACAAGACCAAAACGATAAAAATCCAAATACAGTTATCAAGTTACGAATAATGAAAAAATAGACTTTAAATACAGTTTCTTGAAGCCGATACTCCATCCAGGGCTATCATGGCATTGTGAACAGACAAACCCAATGGTTCAGTCTGGCAGCAGCGTCGTGGACCAGCTATGGTGTTGGTAAGACCCGCAAAATAATACCTGTAGCAATGTAGGGTGTCGAGGACCTCGTGGTCAGCACCGAAGAACAACCAATTGGTTCCGGAGGTTGGTGCAGGAGTCATTGGGCCCTTGAAGTCACATGCCTACAGGCTAAACTCTGTGAGGTTGAAGTCAGGAGCACCAGTATCGAGGCTGTGGTGTGAAGTGGAGTTGTGCGTTGTGCAGTTCCCTCAGGTAGCGCTGCAGGCAGCGGCTCAGTGACGGTCGTCCAGCGGCGTCGTTGAGACTAGGACTGCAGTGCGAAGTGGAGCAGTGCTCGTTGCAGTGCTGGCAGGTCACAGTGCAAGCAGTGGCATCGTCATTGCCTAAGCAGTGGCATTGTCATTGCTTAAGCAGTGGCATCGCCATTGCTAAAGCACTGTTGTTGGTAGACCCATGGCTGCGGTGCGAGATGGGGCAATGCAGAGTGCGGGGCCCACAGGTCATGGTGCAAGCAGTTGAATTGGTTGACAATCTTGGGTCGTTGGTGCTGGCATTTGTAGGCCGAGACTGGGGTGTATTACGGGATGGTGTGTTGTGTAACTTACAAGCGGTGCCTCAAACCACAGTGCAGGAAGCCGTGTCTATGTCCGCTCACAGTCGCAGCATCGTTAAGACCAGGGTGGCTGTGTGAAGCAAGGCTGTGTCGAGTGCTGTGCCCACAGGTCACAGTGCAAGCAGTGGCTCAGTGATGGTGTTGTCGGTGTGACCCGGGTTGCGGTACGAAGTGCGGTGGTGCCCTCTTTGATGCATTCATGTCCTAAGGAGGCAGCGGCGTCGGGTTGCTTTTTCCTTCTGTGGCAGCTGAAACACACAGTTCCAGATGCGGGTACCTAGAGGAAGGCAAAGTCTTTTCTGTTCCTGAGACTTCCTAAACAGGGGGCAAGCTCTACCTCAAGCCCTTGGGGATACTCTGAAAAAGATGTTGTAGAAAGTTCAGTCTAGTCCTTTCACTGCCCAAGAGAGAAGCGGCCACTGCAGGGCAACACAGCAAAGCACATAGCAAAGTGGTGGTCTCTGTTCACAGCTTCTCCAGTTCTTCTTCTTGGCAGGTTCCTTAATCCTAAAGCGTTCTGAGGCCTGGGGTCAGGGCCCCAATATTTATACCACATTTCCCTTTGAAGATGGCACAAACAAAGTTATTTTGGCATAAGTAAACAGGTTCTGCCTGGCTGAGGCCAGATTCACTCCAGGAGGGGGAGACAGCTTTGTGAGAGGCAGGCACAGTCCATTCAGGTGCAACTGACAACTCCTCCCACTACTCTAAATACAGCTATGTCTATTCAGCCTTGCTATGAGTCACACAGGAAAGGCGGCAGGACACAAATCAACCTCCCCCTTGTGTCTGTCTATGTGAATGCACATTCCCAGCTCCTGTCACTCTCAACCCAGATGCGAAATAAACAAACAGGAAGGCGCACACAGGATGGTTAGGCAAGAAAATGCCCACTTTCAAAATGTTTACAGACAACAAGGGCAACCCTAGAACCTGAACAAGGGGTTGTTAACATTATAGTCCAAACAATGGTACAAGTACACCACCTGGAACAGAAACGATTTTTAAAGAGTTAAAATGGGGAAAAATATCCAAAATTAAAGTAAGAAAGAAAAAAGAAGGAGAAAAGTGCTACCCCACTGTAAGGCTTCTATGACCCACAGTACCCATGTACAAATAATTTTTCTAATTTTCAAAGAATAAGGTTTAACGTTATCAAGAAAAACCTATCAAACCATATATACAATATTAATGGCACTCATACAGTTACACTGTCAGAAACTAATTTTTGTTTTAAAAGTCCAGTTTACGTTCCTCAGGAGCAGTACCCAAATGCCCACCTTCCAGCAGGTTCGACTCTGCACTTAGAAAGTTCTGCAGAGGATCGAAGTGGCTAGACGAGGGGAGGTAAGGGAGGGTACTGCGGGGAGGGAGATCTGGAACAAGACGAAAATAAAACAACAGGAACTCTGGAGCTCCTATATGCCACCAGCTACTTCTCCTTAGATGGGTTGATTCCTGTACCTAAAGAAAGATTTTCTATAGACTGTATTATGTGAGTTTACTTCACTCTAATTAGCTTCCATCTAAAACTAAACCTAAAATAAGAATAGGAGTTTTAGCACTAGATTATTGTTCAGATCAGATTGCTTTTCTGTTCACAAACCCTAAGAATAGTCATCTAGTAATACCAATCAAAATATGTCCTTCAACTGTTCATTGCATTTGCACATGCAATTATTTGTAGCCAAAATAGATCGGGTTCAGGATAAGAAACACTGTAATGTATGAACAATCCTAATTAAACATTATCAAGTATTGTAGAAAGGTGCTTATTTAACCAAACATCACATTTAAGACTTCAGAAAATAACCATAGCTCAGAAATTAACTTTGCCCTTGATTGTGCAGAATGCAAAGTTCATTAGCGATTCAGAAAGGAATTATCAAAATAATTGTCAGAAGTAGACTCGTAATATGCTAGTCTTGGAACTGCAGTGGACGGATGATAAATGCTTCCAAATGTCTGCCACGAAAAGAAATGTAAGTCGAGCCACTTCGAAGAAATGAACCAGCCAGGAAAAAACGTGACCTTGAGGCCAACGAAAACAAACAGCTAAGGATGGATCCTACCTGCGATTTCTGCAAGCGGATTTTCATGGTAGAGCACTACCATAAATCAGGAACCGTAGCTGAAGGTCACAGGACTCAGCTCAGGGACACGGACGAAGACCGCAGAACAGGACCGGAACCAAGACGTCCTTACTTGCAGAAAGATCCTCAATAATCCGCACAGCTTCCAGGGCGTGGCACCTTTTTATAGTTCCGAGTTCAGCAACCGACGCTGCAAAGGGACAAAAGACTGCAAGCAGCATTCAAAAGGAACCAACAGCATTGACGTATTAAAGAACCAAACAAGCATTGGCACAGTAGTTTCCTAAACAAGCATTGGCACAGTTTCAGGTCAAAACAACCAACAAGCATAGACAAGGGGAAAGGGTGTATCAGAGTACTTAAGTGCGACCACGGAATACTAATGAATATACCAAGAAAGGACACAGTTCAGTTCAGCTGAGATACAGATCCTGACAGTGCCCACCAACAAAAATGGAGACACCCTCCTTTGACAGTTATGATACCGCGTCTGGATGTTTAGCATGAAACTTTCGTACCAAACGGGGAGCATGAACATTGTCCTGGGATACCCAGGAGTCTTCTTCAGATCCGTAACCTTACCAAGACAGTAAATACCATAACTTCCCACTGATACGTCTACTGTCTTTAATACAACGAACCTCAAATTCTTCTTGATTATTAATCTGTATTGCAGGAGGACGAGACCTTTTTTTTTTTAAGCTTGCTTCAACAAGGAGGCGTGAAATACTGGATAAACCTTCATGGGTTTTGGAAGGAGTTTTTTGTATGTTACAGGGTTTACTCGTTGAATAATTTTGTAAGGTCCAATGAATTTAGGATGGAATTTGTAACGTTTTCTGAACTGGAAATTTTTTGTAGAAAGCCAAACCATGTCCCCAACTTGGAAGTCTGGGCCTTATCGTCTTTTCCTATCAGCAAATTTTTTATATGCAACTTTAGCTTTCATAACGTTTCTTCATAGCGTTTCAGTGACACGATTCATGTCTCGGAAATGTGGATCCAAGGATGGTATATTGGTTTTTTGTTGAGCCAATAGTAATGGCGAGAAATGTGGATGTCGACCATAAACAGCAAAGAATGGTGACATTCCAGTGGAAGAATTCTGTAAATTGTTGAATGCGAACTCTGCTTCCCATAAGAGTGTAGTCCAGGACCCTTGTTTCTTGAACAAAAAACATCTCAAATACTGTTTCAAGACCTGGTTGACTCGTTCCGTTTGCCCATCTGTTTCTGGATGAAAACTTGTAGATGTGTTACTTTTAATGTTTAGAGTTTCACACCAGTTTTTCCAAAACCGTGAAATAAATTGTGGACCCCGGTCAGAAGTGATAGACCGAGGAAGACCATGCAAACGAACCACATGTTGTAAGATGAGTTGTACAAGTTGAGAAGAAGTAGGAAGTTTTTTGCAAGCAACAAAATGAGCCATTTTAGACAGACGATCTACTATTACAAGAATGGCAGTCATCCCTTGATCATCCGGTAGATCAGTAATGAAGTCCATTGCAATGTCCTCCCACACTTGTGTTGGTGTAGGAAGAGGAAGTAATAGGCCTTTTTTGCTCCCATGTTCTCCCTTAGCTTGAGCACAAATGTCACAAAATTGAATAAAGGAAACCACATCTTTCTTCCATGTTGGCCACCAGAAACTTCTCTGCACTAAGTCTTTAGTTTTAGTGATTCCTGGATGGCCCGCTAATTGCCTGGTATGACACCATTGTAAAACCTGCTTTTGTAACTTCTTTGTTGGAACAAACAATAAATTCGAGAAGAACGGTAGGTGTTGGTGGATAGTTCTATTAGGACCTTCTTGCACCCAGGATAACAGTTTTGGTGTAGGCATGGCTTGTCTAATTTGTTGAAAGAAGACATCCGAGATTGTGGCACCAATGATTTGATTACTAGATAGCATGGTCGTAGGTTTGGAAATAAGAAGAGAGTCATCTTGTTTGAAGTCATATCGTGATAAAGAGTCTGCTTTGTTGTTCTTAGAGCCTGGTCTGAAAGTTATGATGAAATCAAATTCTGCAAAGAACAGCGTCCAGCGAAGTTGTCTTGGAGTCAGCGCCTTTGCACATCTTAAAAATTGTAGATTTCGGTGGTCAGTATAAACAGTTATTGTGTGTTTCGCTCCTAGTAAGTAGTGACGCCATTCTTTGAAGGCATAACGAATAGCTAAAAGTTCCTTTTCTGCTACTGTGTTGTTGGTTTCAGCAGGCAAAAATTTTCTTGACAGATAAGCAATGGGGTGTAATTCATTGGTTTCTTGATCCTTTTGTGATAAGATTGCTCCAATTGCGGAATCTGAAGCACAGCTTCTACTATGAAGGGTTTTTCAGTGTCTGGGTGTCGCAGAATAGGTGCCTGAGTAAATGTTTTCTTAAGAGTCTGAAAGGAAGATTCAGCGTCAGAAGACCAGATGAATTTCACGTTCTTTCTTAGCAACTGGGTTAAAGGAGTAGCCAAGGTCGAAAAATCTTTTATAAATCGACGTTAAAAATTAGCGAACCCAAGGAAACGTTGAATATCCTTTACTGAACTTGGTGTAGGCCAGTCTAAGACTGCCTGAATTTTCCTGGGAGCCATAGTGATACCTGATGGAGAAAGTATGAAGCCTAAAAATTCAACCTTTGTTGTATGGAATTCACATTTCGACAATTTACAGAACAAACCATGGGTTCGCAAGGTAGTTAGAATGGTCTTGACATGTTGAACATGTTCTTCAGTAGAGGAAGAAAAAATTAGAAGGTCATCAATGTAAGCTATGACGAATCTATCAAGATAATCCTGAAGGACATCATTAATAAAAAATTGGAAAGGGGCGACCACTCGGTCCCCCCGAACGTATGGCAGAGTGCCTCGATCCCCCCGGGAAGCCATTTTGGGCGGGAGGCGCGTCTCGGCTGGTATGCCCGAAGCGGCGTAGCCGGGGCGCGCTTTTTCCCGCCCTAGAGTGGGCTGGCCTAGACACTGGCGCGGCTGGCCACGCCCTCGGGGCAGGCAGGGGCGGGTTTACGCCCGCCCTGAAGACGGATAAAAGGAGAAGCAAGACCAGAGGACATCCTCTTGTTCCTGTGCTCTGAAGCTGCACCTCCTCGCTGCACGTGAGCTCGAGACGGAACGAAGAGCCAATTTTGAGCGTTTTAATCGTTCTTGTTTGTTTTACAGTTACTTTGTTGGAGAATGCCGAAGAAGGTGGGAAAGCGCATGACTACTGACCAGATGCTTCGTGTTCTCATGAAGGAGATGTCCGAGCTAAAGAAGCGGGTGGACAAGAATGAGGAAAGGGGTCCAAAACGTCCTTTGGCGGGAGCAGCCCCGGGAGGGAAAAACAAGAGGCCCAGGAGGGGGGCAGCGGGTGAAGATATCCCGGGTCCCAGTGCCCCGCTCGAGGCTCCAACTCCCGTGCCGGAGGAGGGGAATCCAATTCCCGTTGTGGTCACCCCCGTGTCCGAGGATGATATGCCGCCCGAGTTGGCAGCTCAATTGGCAGCGTGGTGGGGCAAAGGTAACGAGGGCGCCACGGCTGTCGATGCGCAGGCGCTGATGAAGCAATTGCGTGAGAAGCGGGAAGCAGCCAAGGTGCCCGTGCCGGCTGCAGCAGGGGACAAGACACCAGGGACGATTGCGACCACAGAGGCAGCGTCAGGTGCAGGTAAGCGGCCATTGCCGATCGCGAGGGATGAGTCAACACCCTCACGGAGAGAAAGGTTGGGGCAACATGTTCCTTTGGCAATTAAGGAAAAGATTTGGGCGGGGGAGTATGTGAACATTTTCTCACTGCTTGTTGATCATTATGAGGTAGAGCATGTAAAGAGTCAGAAGGATCTCATGCATCCGAGTGTTTGGCGCGCAAAAATGGCCGCCTTTAAAGTGAATGAGAATATCGGCAATTGGGGCAATGCTTGGGGAATCTTTACATCAATCTTGGGGGAACGTAGACCTGAGTTGCTTTCCGAGTTCCCAATCTATCAATCACGAATCATGGGGTACTCGACATCGCACCAGGGTAATCATTGGTTCTGTTACGATAATCTGTTCAGAAAAGAAAAGGAGCATAATAAAAGTTTAACCTGGGATTGTTATGATTCCTTGACTTGGGATAAAATGAAGGAGTCAGGGATGTTAAAAATGCCGTTGGTGGGAAGTAATGTTGGCGAATCCTCCCGGCAACATGCGGGGACGCCCTTTCGATCAGGTACGGGTACCGACGAGTACTCGAAACCTGCCGGCAGTACCGGGAAAAAGGGTTTCTGCTTTAATTTCAACAGGGGTAAATGTACTAGACCCCAGGGATCGTGTCAATTCAAACATGAATGTAGTGGTTGTGGGTCGTCCCATCCTGAGTCCTCGTGCAGAGCCAGAACGGGTGATAATGGGGGGAGAGGAGGTGCCAAACAGGTCTAATATAGTCCGAGGGGCGCCTTTACCTACCCCGATTGATACCCTGGCGATGATTCCCTGGCTCAGTGAATACCCGGATCGTACTTCGGCTGGGGTGCTGCGGAACGGTTTTTCGTATGGTTTCCGCATCCCGGTAGGGGACTTTCAGGGTGTGGAGAAGTGTAAAAATCAACTTTCCGTCCTGCAGCATACGACCGTGGTACAGGATAAGATCCGAAAAGAGGTGACTCGAGGTCGGGTCGCCGGCCCCTTTAGTGTACCCCCGGTCCAGAATTTTGTTTGTTCCCCCTTAGGGGTAGTCCCCAAGAAAGACCCCGGTGAGTTCCGACTGATTCACAATTTATCAGCTCCGCGAGGTCTTTCCGTAAATGATGCAATCAATCCAGAAGTGTGTTCGGTGCGGTACGCATCCTTCGATGAGGCCGTAGCCATTTTGAATCGCCTGGGGCCCGGGGCGCTGATGGCGAAGTCAGATATCGAGTCAGCGTTCCGATTGCTCCCGGTACACCCAGACGACCAGCGTCTCCTGGGTTTCAGGTTTCAGGGTAGTTATTACATGGATAGGTGTATGCCAATGGGGTGCTCTATATCCTGTGCTTATTTCGAGAAATTCAGTAGTTTTCTACAATGGGTCTTCACAAAGAAAACAGGTTTTCAAGATGTAATGCACTACCTTGATGATTTTCTGTTTCTTGGGGCGGCCGGGGATCTTGAATGTGGCCGGGCTTTGGCCGAATTTTGTGTGTTAATGAAACAGTTTGGTGTGCCATTGGCGCCGGGTAAAACAGTGGGTCCTACGACTTGCCTCGAGTTTCTGGGGATCGAGTTGGACTCCATTGAAGGGTGTTTCTGTTTGCCAGCTGAGAAAGTGTTGAAGTTCAGGGCTGCGCTGCAAATGTGTATAAATGCATCAAAAGTTACGCTGCAACAATTACAGCAGTTGGTGGGACAGTTGAATTTTGCCCTGAGGGTAATACCAATGGCCCGCCCCTTTTCCCGTTCAATTGCCCAAGCGATGGTCGGCCTTAAAGAGTGCCATCATCGCACGAGACTATCGGCCGAGATCCGCCAGGACATGCGTATTTGGTTAGCATTTCTGGCGGACTTCAATGGTAGAATCGTCTGGAATGAACCAGCCGTGTCTTCTGAGGAGCTGGGGCTATGGACAGATTCAGCAGGAAGCATAGGTTTTGGCGCCATCTTCGGCACGAAATGGTCGGCACGAAGATGGCCGACATGGTGGCATGAGAATGGTCTGACGAGTAATATTGCTTTCCTGGAACTGTTTCCCATCTTGGTGGCCTTGAGAACATGGCCCGATGGGTTCAAGGATCACTCTGTCATATTTTGGTCTGACAATATGACCGTGGTCGAGTGCATCAATAGTCAGGCAGCACGATGTAAACTGATTTTAAGACTGCTTAAGGAAATTGTTTTACTATGTATGCAATTGAACGTGCTATTCAGAGCAAAGCATGTGCCGGGGGTGATGAATCAGGCGGCTGACGCACTGTCTCGTTTTCAAATGCAGGCTTTTTCGGGTTTCCTCCCCTCAGCGGACCCAGAGCCGGCACCCTTTCCCGAAGCTCTCTGGTCTCTCGGTGCCCCGAACTTCGTCACCTCGTGGGAGAGAGTCTAGCACCAAGGACGAGGAAGGCATACGAAGGGGCGTTTCGGGCCTATTTAGCCTTTTTGGGGAGTGATAGAGAGCGACTTTGGGGTCACGAGGAAGGGGTAGTGAATTTCCTGTTGTCCTTACGTAGGGCTGGGAAATCGGTGGCTACGGCCCAGAGGCATCGTGCTGCCATTTCCTTTGTTGCCAGAGCGCACGCTATCCAGGACCCAACAGCGTCTTTCGTTGTACAGAAAGCGCTGCGTGGGTGGCAACGCCTTGAGGGTCGCAGAGTAGATGAAAGGCGCCCGATAGGTTTGGATAGATTGTCCCAGTTGTTGGCCACACTCCCGGCCACATGTTCATCTCAGTTTGAGGCGGTGCTGTTCCGAGCCGCTTTTTCGCTGGCATTTCACGGAGCAATGCGGGTAAGCGAACTAGTTGCAAGGAACAAACTGGATGTGGCAGGGGGTTTGTGCCAGGAACACGTTCAGATCAGGGGAGAAACAATGACTGTCTCCTTTGTAAAATCCAAGACTGATCAAGATGGGATGGGTGACTGCGTCATCATACGCAGGATTCCTGGGTCCTCCATGTGTCCGGTAAAGTGTTTAGAGGATTACCTAGCACGAAGGGTGGCATCATGGGGGGGGACTTTGTTAAGACACGCTGACGCCACCCCACTGACGAAATTTCAGTTTCAGCGGGTGCTTGCGATGTCAATTGCCGCTGCGGGCTTGAACCCGGGCGAATTTGGGACCCATTCCTTTCGGATAGGGGCTGCTACGGAAGCTACAGCCAGGGGTCTTAATGTTGAGCAAGTGAAACGAGTGGGGCGTTGGTCCTCCAATTGTTACAAAAGATACGTGCGGTTGCACATGTTGTGAAGCTGTAATAATGTACTCACGCTTCTTGTTTTTGTTTCGTTTTCAGTTACGCAAGCCTACGAGGCGGGGCGGACTATGCAGTCGACCCTACACCGGGCCAGCGGTCAGACATCACCGGCTGTGAAAAAGGAGGTGTGGGTCGTGGGCCACTCATACGTGAGGCGTGCCGCAGACGTATTCAAAGCAGGTGACATGATTCACGTAGCTGGGGAATACGGGTACAGGATGTCCTTCTACGGAAGGGGCGGTCTCTGTATTGACCAGTTTCAAACATTTTTCGAGGGTTTGTTAGGGCGGACAAGGTCACCGCCGTCTATAGTTATAGTGCATGTTGGGGGTAATGATTTGGTCACCATCGGTAGACGACTACTCCTGGAGGCAATGCTTTCCACCGTAAGTTGGTTGGCGAGGAGAGTTCCGGGGTGCACGATTGCATGGTCCCATTTGATTCCACGAAAGGTGTGGCGGGGGGCTATCTCTATTCCTGCTTTGAACCATTCTGTTAGAAAGCTTAACAATAAAGTGAGTAGGTTGTTCCGTTCCAGGGCATTGCATTCTATTTCTCATAACTGTATTAATGATGACAGTATGTATTCGGGGGATGGTGTGCATTTGTCTTGGGTGGGGAATGAGTTACTCTTAGGAGACTTCTTAGCATGGTTAAAATCGTTGAAACATGACCTTTAGGTAGGAGTTGTGTGGGGGGTCCGGATAGCCGGTCAACTATCCGGCCTGTGGCGGTAAGGTCATGATCGGTGAGCACTAATTGGAAGATCCCTATGAGTGGGCGTCACCCAACACGGATGGGAGCGCTCGGGGGAGGTGGCCTTTGGCCCCTCAACGGGGAGGCGGTCCCTTCTAAGGATGGGTCGCCGAAAGAAGAGGAAAGGCGGTCAAGGCCCCTTCCTGTGTAGGAGGGGTTACAGCCCCCTCCTGGGGAATTTCCCGGGGCCAGTGACATCTGCGACGGCAGATGCGGTAAGTTGTGTGGGGTTGGGGGGAGGTCTACGATACCTTCTAGATACCTCACACGAGTCTTCGAACGACCTTTAACTGGCGTCGAGTTGATGAGTGCCCCCGTCAAGTCAAGGGAAATTGGTAGTAGTTGCACTTGAGTACGCCTCAGTGCTGTCGCCCCTCCAAGTGGGGGGGGTATGTCTGGTTAGGGATCTTGACACCGGTTACGACCTTGCCGTTGGCCCTTAAACGTTAGGATGTACAATTTCAATATTTCAAGTAAATGTTTTGTAGGATGTTAGTTCGGCTAGGAGAACCTCTGTATTAGAGAATCTGTTAAGGTTAGCCAAACATCGCAATGTGGTATGAAATTGTACATTAATGTTTAAAATGTTTTTAATTTTTTGTTTTAATAAATACGGCCGGGAGGGTCACTCCCTCCCACTTCCAAAAACTTCAAGAACTGTTTCCGGATTTCCTTCCTTTGGGGATTGTGTTGAGAGGGGGTGGCGGGTATCTCAGCCATATGGAAAGGGGCGACCACTCGGTCCCCCCGAACGTATGGCAGAGTGCCTCGATCCCCCCGGGAAGCCATTTTGGGCGGGAGGCGCGTCTCGGCTGGTATGCCCGAAGCGGCGTAGCCGGGGCGCGCTTTTTCCCGCCCTAGAGTGGGCTGGCCTAGACACTGGCGCGGCTGGCCACGCCCTCGGGGCAGGCAGGGGCGGGTTTACGCCCGCCCTGAAGACGGATAAAAGGAGAAGCAAGACCAGAGGACATCCTCTTGTTCCTGTGCTCTGAAGCTGCACCTCCTCGCTGCACGTGAGCTCGAGACGGAACGAAGAGCCAATTTTGACCCACCCACCAGCCCCTGATGACAGCAAGTGGTGTTGAACAAAGTTAATGGATAACTCTGATTTTCGTTTACAGGTTGTGGTATTATCGTGATGATTTTGAGTATGTAATAAAGAATGTCGATTTGTGGTACGTTTTGCAAATAAAGAAATTCTGCTTTAGTGTTCATTGGTAGCATGCTTTTAATGAAAGTATAGTTGCTACTGTAATTTTAGTTTAGTCATTTAGTTAGCATTGTCGTATTTATTTTGGTCGGGCGGTAAGGTCATGATCGGTGAGCACTAATTGGAAGATCCCTATGAGTGGGCGTCACCCAACACGGATGGGAGCGCTCGGGGGAGGTGGCCTTTGGCCCCTCAACGGGGAGGCGGTCCCTTCTAAGGATGGGTCGCCGAAAGAAGAGGAAAGGCGGTCAAGGCCCCTTCCTGTGTAGGAGGGGTTACAGCCCCCTCCTGGGGAATTTCCCGGGGCCAGTGACATCTGCGACGGCAGATGCGGTAAGTTGTGTGGGGTTGGGGGGAGGTCTACGATACCTTCTAGATACCTCACACGAGTCTTCGAACGACCTTTAACTGGCGTCGAGTTGATAAGTGCCCCCGTCAAGTCAAGGGAAATTGGTAGTAGTTGCACTTGAGTACGCCTCAGTGCTGTCGCCCCTCCAAGTGGGGGGGGTATGTCTGGTTAGGGATCTTGACACCGGTTACGACCTTGCCATTGGCCCTTAAACGTTAGGATGTACAATTTCAATATTTCAAGTAAATGTTTTGTAGGATGTTAGTTCGGCTAGGAGAACCTCTGTATTAGAGAATCTGTTAAGGTTAGCCAAACATCGCAATGTGGTATGAAATTGTACATTAATGTTTAAAATGTTTTTAATTTTTTGTTTTAATAAATACGGCCGGGAGGGTCACTCCCTCCCACTTCCAAAAACTTCAAGAACTGTTTCCGGATTTCCTTCCTTTGGGGATTGTGTTGAGAGGGGGTGGCGGGTATCTCAGCCATATGAAAAGCGGCCGGGGCGTTGCATAATCCAAAGGGCATTACACAGTATTCAAACAAGCCGAAGCGAGTTCGAAACGCCGTTTTCCACTCGTCGCCGGGCCTTATGCGCACTAAGTGGTAGGCGCCTCGCAAATCAAGCTTAGTAAAAATTGTGGCAGATCGCACTTGGTCAAGGAGTACCGGGATCAAAGGTAGAGGGTACCGATTCTTAATGGTGATGTTATTAAGTGCCCTATAATCAATACAAGTGCGTAATTCTCCATTACTTTTGGGCACAATAAAAAGTGGTGAGGCTGCAGGGGATTTGGAGGGTCTAATGAAACCGTTGCTCAAACATTTGTCAAGGTATTCTCGTAGATGTTAATTTTCTTGATCAGTTAGCGCATAAATCCTACTACAGGGTATTTTGGCTCCAGGTACTGGATCAATAGCACAATCGTAATCCCTATGTGGTGGTAGGGTTTCGGCTTTTTGTTCACAAAAAACATCAGTGTAAGACTCATAAATGGGTGGTAAGTCTATATCTTGTTCGGCGGCAGTCAACACATAAAGAGCTGAAGCGTTGTGAAGAAAAGAACTTGGAGACTCTTTTGATTCTTGTTTAATTCCAAAACATTCTTGTTTGCACCAAAGAGAAGCAAATTCAATAGAATGTTTAGCCCAATCAATAGTAGGGTTGTGTAAAGTTAACCAGGGTATGCCAAGAATTACTCCGAATTGAGATGCATCAATCACATCAAATGAAATGGTTTCTTGATGTTTTCCGTTAATGGTATCGCAGGTCATTACCAAAGATTGGGTACATTGGGTAATCATACCAGAGGTTAACTGAGTCCCATCAACTGCATAAACTATTTCAGGTTTAGTTTTGGTGATTATTGGTATGTTTGACTTGGAAACAAGCTTAGTGTCAATAAAATTTCCGGTAGCCCCTGAGTCTACCATAGATGCTACCATTAATTGTTTCTGATTTGGTAACATGAACTGGACGTTTAAGGTTAGATGTGGTACAGTTAACTGAAGAGTGTTTGCAACAGATTGTTCAGGAGGAAATTGCCAACTCGAAAAAGTCTCCTGATCCAGTTTCGAGTTAACTCGTTTTCCGACTTGTTCTCTTTCTTGTCTCGTGACCAAGGATTTTTTGGCTTAAGAGAACAGTCTCTGACGAAATGGCCCTTCTTTCCACAGTATAGGCAAAGGCCATTTTTTCGTCGAGAGTCTTTTTCTTCAGACGTTAAAGGTTTCCTCAAACTTCCGATGTCCATGGGTTCTCCGGCCTCTAAGTGTCTTGTTTTTGTCTCTAGTAAAAATTCGAGCGTCCGTTCTTCTTTTATCACCTTAACGATCTGCGACTCGGTGATCCAAACGAAGACTTAGTGCTATCAAGTCAGCACAAGACCTTGGTTGAGGATCAATTGGTGCAATTAGGTCTTTTAGCTCATCTTTTAGTCCTTGGTAGTATAAGGCTGCTCTTTTTGCTTCTGGCCACTCGGTCTCTGCCACTAAGCGTTTGAACTGTGTGAGGTAGTGGATCAACTCCTTGTTTCCCTGCTTTAATTCCAAAAGTTCACTATCAGCAGATCCAGTGATAGTCCGTCTATCAAAGATCCTTTCAAATTCTCGTTTAAATTGTACCCAGTTATATAATAAAGGATCATCAGATTGAACCAAAGGAACTGCCCACATTGCTGCATCTCCTCTCAAAAAAGAGATCAAAAAGGCGATGCGGGACTAGGCGTTTGGAAAGGAAGCTGGTTTAACCATAAAATGCAATTGCACCTGAGTTAAGAATGTCTGAAATTTGTTCGGCTCCCCAGCAAACCGTTCTGGTTGAGCTAAAGGAACTGACGTGGGTACTCTGACCGAAACTGACGGAGTAGCACCAGTTGCATGAGTTTGAGCCTGACTAATTGGTGGCCCTGCGTCTAACCGTGTCTGTAATTGGGTGACTTTACTAGCTAAAGAGGCAGTTTCTTGTCTACTAGCGCTTAACTTCTTTTGTAAATTCCCTATCATAGCACATAGATCATTCATGGTGGCCATCTTTTGTGTACTGCTCGGGAGGAACTACATTTGTGGGCGGATTATTCTGTCAGAAACAAATTTTTGTTTTAAAAGTCCAGTTTACGTTCCTCAGGAGCAGTCCCCAAAAGCCCACCTTCCAGCAGCTTCGACTCTGCACTTAGAAAGTTCTGCAGAGGATCGAAGTGGCTAGACGAGGGGAGGTAAGGGAGGGTACTGTGGGGAGGGAGATCTGGAACAAGAAGAAAATAAAACATCAGGAACTCTGGAACTCCTATATGCCACCAGCTACTTCTCCTTAGATGGGTTGATTCCTGTACCTAAAGAAAGATTTTCTATAGACTGAATTATGTGAGTTTACTTCACTCTAATTAGCTTCCATCTAAAACTAAACCCAAAATAAGAATAGGAGTTTTAGCACTAGACTATTGTTCAGATCAGATTGCTTTTCTGTTCACAAACCCTAAGAATAGTCATCTAGTAATACCGATCAAAATATGTCCTTCAACTGTTCATTGCATTTGCACATGCAATTATTTGTAGCCAAAATAGATCGGATTCAGGATAAGAAACACTGTAATGTATGAACAATCCTAATTAAACATTATCAAGTATTGTAGAAAGGTGCTTATTTAACCAAACATCACATTTAAGACTTCAGAAAATAACCATAGCTCAGAAATTAACTTTGCCCTTGATTGCGCAGAATGCAAAGTTCACTAGCGATTCAGAAAGGAATTGTCAAAATAATTGTCAGAAGTAGACTCGTAATATGCTAGTCTTGGAACTGCAGTGGACGGATGATAAATGCTTCCAAATGTCTGCCACGAAAAGAAATGAAAGTCGAGCCACTTCGAAGAAATGAACCAGCCAGGAAAAAACGTGACCTTGAGGCCAACGAAAACAAACAGCTAAGGATGGATCCTACCTGCGATTTCTGCAAGCGGATTTTCGTGGTAGAGCACTACCATAAATCAGGAACCGTAGCTGAAGGTCACAGGACTCGGCTCAGGGACACGGACGAAGACCGCAGAACAGGACCGGAACCAAGACGTCCTTACTAACAGAAAGATCCTCAATAATCCGCACGGCTTCCAGGGCGTGGCACCTTTTATAGTTTCGAGTTCAGCAACCGACGCTGCAAAGGGACAAAAGACTGCAAGCAGCATTCAAAAGGAACCAACAGCATTGACGTATTAAAGAACCAAACAAGCATTGGCACAGTAGTTTCCTAAACAAGCATTGGCACAGTTTTAGGTCAAAACAACCAACAAGCATAGACAAGGGGAAAGGGTGTATCAGAGTACTTAAGTGCGACCACGGAATACTAATGAATATACCAATAAAGGACACAGATGCCAGTTCAGTTCAGATGAGATACAGATCCTGACACACAGACAGTGTTACAATTGCGAACAATGACAGGTGTAAACAAAACAGAGTGTGGCTGAGGAAGAAATTTAAAGGCAGGTTACGAAACAAAACAGGATACAAAACTATTATGTCCCCATTCATTAAGGCAAAAAACACAGTTGATGAACAGAATGCAGAGCAATGTCTTACATTCACCCCAGTACAAAGATCTGGGCCTAAATCCATCGTTTTTTTGCACTCCACACCACCCTAGGTCAGACAATGGCTATATGCAAATCAGCCTTGACCCTGTGCCTCATGGGAACAGTCCAGCCCGAACTACCAAGCCATGTCTTTCCTAGACCGGAATTAAGCATCCAAGGACCGGTTTCTGGCTATCAGTCTTCTTCAGCCTGGATAGCTTGACTCCAGTGATGTGGAGAGCCTGGGACTCACGTCTGAGCATACCCAGCCCACTCGGGGTGAAAATTGCAAAAAACACAGTTGATGGACAGAATGCAGAACAATGTCTTACATTCACCCCAGTACAAAGATCTGGGCCTAAATCCATCGTTCTTTTGCACTCCACACCACCCTAGGCCAGACAATGGCTATATGCAAATCAGCCTTGACCCTGTGCCTCATGGGAACAGTCCAGCCCGAACTACCAAGCCATGTCTTTCCTAGACCGGAATTAAGCATCCAAGGACCGGTTTCTGGCTATCAGCCTTCTTCAGCCTGGATAGCTTGACTCCGGTGATATGGAGAGCCTGGGACTCACGTCTAAGCATACCCAGCCCACTCGGGGTGAAAATTGCAAAAAACACAGTTGATGGACAGAATGCAGAACAATGTCTTACATTCACCCCAGTACAAAGATCTTTGTACTGGGGTAAAAGTACAAAGATCTTTGTACTGGGGTGAATGTAAGACATTGTTCTGCATTCTGTCCATCAACTGTGTTTTTTGCAATTTTCACCCCGAGTGGGCTGGGTATGCTCAGACGTGAGTCCCAGGCTCTCCACATCACTGGAGTCAAGCTATCCAGGCTGAAGAAGGCTGATAGCCAGAAACCGGTCCTTGGATGCTTAATTCCGGACTAGGAAAGACATGGCTTGGTAGTTCGGGCTGGACTGTTCCCATGAGGCACAGGGTCAAGGCTGATTTGCATATAGCCATTGTCTGACCTAGGGTGGTGTGGAGTCCAAAAAAAGATGGATTTAGGCCCAGATCTTTGTACTGGGGTGAATGTAAGACATTGTTCTGCATTCTGTCTATCAACTGTGTTTTTTTCCCATTCATTAAGGCAACACTACTGTCGTTTTTTTTCTTTTTTTTTGTATGTTCTTATATAGCGCTCGAATCACCCTGGGGCATCTCGGCGCTTGCCTTGGGAACCCGTCCTGGCTTTTTCCTGTGAGATAACCCGTACTGGGCATCCCCAAGGTGAAAGCCAGGCATCCCGCTGCGGGGGGCCTTTGTGGAGATTAAGCAAGCTAATGCCCAGAGTTGCAGAGTGTGAACCCATGATTCGAGTGGGCACCGAAGCGAGAATTATCGAGTCCGTGGACATTTGGGCTCAAGACCCTGCCGCGTCGGGAATTGAACCCTGGTCCCGGGTCTGACCTCTGCTTCAGGGTCTGCCTCCTCTAACCAGTGAGCCACACTTCTCCTACTGGCGTTGATTGCGTTTCAACCCATGTGTAAATGAAGGGTCATCGTCAGGACAAAAACATTGAATGTAGGAGCGTCTACTGTGTTTCAATAAAAATATCTCAACAGTCATGAAGAACAAATCAACATGAATTGTGCATTAAGCACAGAAGCATTCACAAACTCAATGTAAGAGTGATATAGATGCAATCTGCAGGTATGTCAGATTTCACAGGGAAATAATGAAATTCTTAATTGTAAGGATAAAACCGAAAAATTGGCTGTCAGAACCCAGTCATCTAATATCCATCTATAGATGATCCAGCCATCATTCTGGTTCAGTGTCAAGGCTCCACTCATTTAAAATCCAGGATTTTCAATTTGAGAGATCAGACAACTGTTCTCTATGCCCCCGAAAATCTATGCCTGTCCAACAGTATATAACAACACAGCTGGACCAGAACAGATCTCTAGGGGAAAGGGGAAAATGGGACAAAATAAAAAAGAACAGAAAGAAAACACTTTGCTGAGTTCAGCTCTTGGTTGGCACAACTGTATCACCGATTGCGGAATCTTGAACACACACTGATACTGCAGGTCTTCAGCGGTCAATATCTACATGCAAAGAAAAAATAACATTAAACTGGCTGGTCTATGGGGTGTTCTTCACAATATTGTTTTATGCTATACACAACGCTATACCTTTGACTTAACGTGCTGCTCAACAAATAATAGAGATAATGTCTCTCTTTATCATCGGATGATTAATGCTTATCTAATGCTGTATGCAGATTTCTGTAGGAACAAAAAACACTTGTCACCTCATTAGAATAGTCTCCAATAATTGCTTAAACACCGTTTTATGCTACACTTACTATTGAATAACACTCTTGTCTTCTAATTATTATAATCCGTACAAATATAAAGTCAAACAGAAAGTCTTTGTAGTAAATGTCCGATTTCTTGATAATTAACAAATGAGTCTTGTTTTCCTTTCATTTGAAAAGTCATTATCTCCGTTTTATTTGACAAAAAAAACACTGTTTGTACCAAGCCAGAAATGCTTCCTTTGCAAGCCCAAGAATCGGAGATAAGTATTTTGTTTTAAAATAGAAACAGTACCTGCTTTAACTTTAACGCGCTTCCTCCATGAGTGCCAGAATCGGAAATGCCAAACTCTAATTGTTTTTGTCTTTTGTTGCAGGTCAGAACGGTTTTGAAGCCGGAATGCACCTCAGGAAGTGGTTGCGTTGCCCTGGATGCTGAAGACAGGATTGGGAGCCGAAGAGAAAGCTGGATCATTGCGGGATCTTCAGCGAAGGAAATCAGGTAAGTGGAAACTTCAATAACGAGTGCAAGCGCTTCTCGTTCTGCTTTCACGCCTTTTCTAGGCTTCAGGTGGGTGGGGTGGGTCAACGGTAATGAAGCCTAGCGTGTTCTGTCTATGTAAATGAACAAACTGAAGACGAGTGACAGGCACGTGTTAACTGCCGCTTTTTCTGTTGGTTCATGATTTTCCAAGCTAAACTGGCTCAGTTTGCAGTACAAGAACTACTTGGTGATTATGTCAATGTTACAGCAAACAATTCCAGTCTTCACACAAAATCATAACTATTGTACGTTTACAGTGCACAATTTCACAAAGCTAACCAGATACAGAGTCTAGATACAGATTCCAAATGAGAGGCACAATGATTTACATATGTGGCCAGGTTTAATGTACTGCAAGAGGATTAGCTATGTTTATGGTGCAAATCCTAACATTCAGGGGATCTTGGTCGGTACGTTCAATCATGTCTTAAATGTAGGCCACCTCGTCCCTTCAGCATGCCGGCTCACGTTATAGCCACAGCGTCTGAAAAAAAGGTGGCATTTTCAAATACACAATGTAAAAAATCATCTTCTCTAAGAGATGAATTTTTAAATTCAGAGTTCAGGAAGCCTAAACTCGATTTCTCTATCTTGTCCCAATGAAACGTTACGCTTGTAAAATGTTACAGTGTATCTCTAATGATAGCCTATGGGACATACAGCCTTTCAATAGTGAAAAAACGGAATACACAGTATTTCACTATTAGGACATGTAAGACATGCCAGTACATGTCCTACCTTTCACATACACTGCACCCTGCCCATGGGAGGTACCTTGGACCTGAGGGATCCCTTACTTGTATGAATAGGGAAGGATAGGGCCTGGCAAGTGGTTGCACGTGCCTGGTCGACATGGCAGTAAAAACTGAGTGCAGACAATGCAGTGGTATGCCTGAGACACCTTTGAAAGGCTACTTGTGTGGGTGGCACAACCAGTGCTGCAAGCCCTCTACTAGTATTTGATTTATAGGCCTTGCGCACACACAGTGCACTGCACTAGGGACTTACTAGTAAATCAAATATTCCAATCATGGAATACCAATGATAAAGCATTTTACAGTCGGAGCATGTAAGACCAGGCACCATTGGCGTGGGTCGCCCTTCCATTTTTTATGTTGCCTCGTGTACTTTTGCTGGTGTTAGATGCTTTGGGCACTGTGCCACTGCTGTCCAGTGCCACATTGCAACTGCTCCCTATTTGTAAATTGATGAATTGATCATTGGTTCCATGTTTGGCTATTTGGTTTACTTGTCAGACCCTAGTCTAGTGCACTGAGTGAGCCCAGGGCGTGTAAATCCAAATGCTGCTGGTGGGTATGCAGGACTGGTTGTGCCACCCACAGAAGCAGCCTTGTAACATGTGTCTAAGGTCTGCCATTGCAGAGCCTGCATGCAGTCTGGTACTGTCATGTTGACTGGGCAAGTGCACTCACTTACCAGTCCCTAAACCTTCCCGTTTCTTCATATCAGTCACCCCTATAGTAGGCCCAAGGCCAGGGTGCATTGTGTGTATAAGGTAGGACATGCCCTGACGTGTGTGGCATGTCCTAGTAGAGAATTACAGCAATTATCGTTTTTCACTATTGCAAGGCTACCTGTTCTCCATAGGCCCGAATGGGCTGTAGAATTATTACATTTTATAATCCTAACTGACTCAGAGAACATGGTAGAAATTCGAGTTTAGTATGCCTGAACTCAGAATGATAGAAAACATCTTTTAGTGAAGTTGGTTTTAACATTCTGTGTTTGCAAATACCACTTTTAGAAAGTAGGCATTTGCTTGTCTAACTATCCAAATCCTGCCTGTGCTAGGTTGTGTATTCCTTTGTCCGGTTTTGTGAGTGACAGGGCTGGGGGATTCCAAGAGACAGGATGAGTTAACCCAGCGCTGAATAGAGAGACCTGCATCTAGATGAGAGGGAGGAGTTGCACCAGAACCTTGAATAGGGATGTGCCTGCCTTCCACAATGCTGGCTCCACCTCCTGGGGAGCGGCTGATGTCTCTGCCCTGCACACTGAAAGAAGAAAAGGAGTCCTGTCAACAAAGTGCTCCGGGACTGCACTTGCCTTCCACAATGCTGGCTCCACCTCCTGTGGGGCGTCTGAAGTTTCTGCCCTGCACTGTGAAAGGAATGGAGAAGTCTGGTAAACAGAGTGCTTCAGAACTGGTTTGGACTGGGAACAGGCCCTTCTCCCCTCAGAGAACAAAGGATTTTGGGGTATAAGTAAGGGGACCCTGATCTCATGAAATTAGATCACTTTGGACTACAAGAAGAAACCTTTACTGAGGAGAGGAACCTGAAGAAGCTGAGGAGAGGCGATTCCCAAGCTGAAGTGCTGCTTGGAGGATTGGCCTGCAGTGGTTGCCTGATCGCCAAAGAAAGGAGAAAGAACGTTGTGTACTTTATTTTCAACTTGTGAAGGATCTCCAAGGGATTGGAAAAGAGCATGCCTCCTGCTGAAGTCTCAGGGACAACAGACTTCAAACCCCAGCTCCGCAGAGTTCTTTGGAAGTGCCTGCTGCTGTTTTGGGCCTTCTGAGGAACTGCGTGTCGCAAGGAGCTGGAAGCGCGATGCAACGAGATCAAAGCGTGTCGCCGTTGCTGCTGCTGCCCTCGCACTCCTGAACAAGGGTGTCACCACTGGAGTTGTCGCACTGCACCGCATCGAGAGAAGCGTGCCGCAACGAAGAGGAAGCGTGTCGCCATCGCTTCTGCCTGCCGTTGCACTTCAGAACAAGGGTGTCGCCACTGGAGTTGTCGCACTGCACCGCATCGAGAGAAGAGTCTTGCAATGAGGTCGGAGCGTGTCGCCGTCGCTGTGCCTGCCGTCGCACTTCTGAACAAGGGTGTCGCCGCTGCAGTCCACGCATCGAACCGAGAACTTATCGCATCCCCAGAGAAGCGTGCCGCATTTGGAAGATGTTCACATCTTTATTTCTTTGCACCTGAACTTTGCCGCATTTCCATGGCTGCGCCATTGCTTGTCGTGGAAGCGCAACTCAACCTAAGGTACATTGACGCAAAGTGCCACATCTAAAGAAGTGAACTGAACTAAGCTAAATCTACCATCTTAAAGTAATAGTACTGTGTATTTTTGTTGTTTATGGTCTTGTGATAAATCTATATAAAGTATACTTATTTTTTATATAAAACCTTGTGTGGTATCCATCTTTAGTGTTGTCACTGGGTTAATGTATGTGGTCACAAATGCTTTACAGACTGCTTCTGAGATAAGCCTGTCTGTTCATGCCAAGCTACCAAGGGGTTGAGCAGGGGTTATTTAGGAGTGTAATCCCCTTATCCTGACTAGAGGCAAGGGTCCCTATTTGTCACAAGTACCTACCTGTGCCAACTAGAGACCCCCAAATCTAACAGAGCACTTGCACTTTAGCACTGAATAGCAGTGAAAAAGTGTGCAGAGACACTAAACCAGCAAAAACGAAATCCAGCATACCATCAGAAACAGGAGGTCATGAGGCTGCCAGTAGGACGTAACTTTTTATCACATGATATGGGACTGCTCGGGAGTGAGACCTCTGTGGGAGGGGGCCATGGTCACATTCTGGAAGCCCTGTGGAAGAAACTTACCCTTACACCTCGGCTGGGTCTCCTAAATATGTGGGAATAGACTGACCTCACAGACAACGAACAACAATTCACAACACTAGGTTACACTCTAGTTAAAAGGGAGATAGCTAGGAAATGGAAGTTGGCGGACAAACCTTCACTCAGAGTGTGGGTTAGAGAATATGACAAATGCATGATAGCAGAAAAAGAGGTGTTCAAAGCGAGAGGGTGTCCTAAGAAATGGTACAAAAAGTGGGGCAAGTGGAATGCCTATCAAGGGGACCTATGTGTTTCCCCATCAATAGAAATGGAACTGAAATGCACAGAAATGCGATGTTTGAATGCATCCTGATTGTAATTGATGCCTTTCCCTGATGACTTCTATGTATTATGAAATATACTTTATTTTATTTATTTTATGCAATTTATTGAGCGCACGATTACCCAAGGGTGTCTTGGCGCTTTATACTAAATATCGTTCATGTTTGTAAGTGACTTATTATTGTCAAAACCAATAAAAACATTTTAAAAAAACAAAAACAGGAGGTCAGAAGGCAAAGACACGGGGGAAACACGCCAAAAGATGCCAGGTCTAACTCCTCCAAATCTGCTAAAAGTAATACAGCTTCTTTATTTAGGCAACCGGCCCAGGCTCACACTCAGTTGTAATAAGGGCCTCTAATATCCAGAATCCCTATAGATGGAGGCATAAAACAAGGAGGGGTGTGGTTTGGACGCCGATGTAGGCGGCAGCGGATTCCGGAGCTCCTCCGCAGCTGCCCTTCTCCCACATACATCCTGGCCATATCTCCGGGTCCCCGACCCCGGACGACACTCCCCAGAACCCCGTGCCCCTGCTGAATGTGGGGGCACGACGGACTGAGCCCTACGAGCAGCGTGGCAGCACTTTTGGAGCAACCCGAGGTGGCCGTGCTGTGCGCTCCCAAAATGGCGGCTGGAGTCGCGGGGATGGACGCCTGACCAGGGCTTCCCCCGGAGAGCGATACGACCCCTGGAGCTCTGGACAGTGAGCGGAGGGTACGGGGCCAATGTCATTGTTGCCAGGAAGGATGGAGAGCCTGGAGTGAAGCCCTGGGTGCTTCGGTGAGGAGATAGCTGGAGGCCTGCTTGACCCCAAGATGGCGGCGCCCTCGTGGTGTCAGGGCGACATCTGAAGGGGCACCGATTGCGGAGTGCACGACCCAGGGAGGCGGCAGATTGCGTACTGGGACTGTGCCTGGGAGAGCTCTGTTAGCACTGCAGAGAGGAGGGTGTCCTTGCCTGGGAACTGCTGAGGTGGGCCCACGTGAGCGAGTCCCACGCTAGCCTGGCCACATGTATGGAGCCACGACACCGGACTGTACCCCGTAACCCTGTGCACTTGTGGAGCGGAGGCGGGCAAGGTGCTGCATCCCACACGCGGTGTGGGAGAACCTTCTAACAAGCGCGAGGTGACCGAGTGGCGCGCTCCTAAAATGGCGTCCTGCATCTTGAGGGTGAGCGCCTGACGGAGAGCTTTGTCCTGAGTGCGAGGGGCTCCCTGGAGTTTTGCGAGGTGAGCGGAGGGAGCGAGGCCTGCGACGGTGCATCCAAAACAGGCGGGGTATTTGAGGTGAGGCCCAGAGCAAGGCTACTAGAAGATACTTTGGGGACTGCCTTTCCCCAAGATGGCGATGACCTAATGTTCCCGGAGTGCCATTGGCAGGGCCACCAACAGCAGACTATCAGGCTCCGGGAGGCGGAAGTACACTGGCTAAGACTGCGATGCGGTGTGCCCTGCTGGCGCTGAAGGAGGGGAGGTGCCCTTGACCCCGGAATTAGTGGAGCGGGCAGGCGGACGGGAACCCAGCTCGTGGAGTGGTTCTGCAACCTGGCGGAGTTTCATAAATGGAACCCCTCTGCATTACTTAGCCACTGTGTTGTGATAGAGGAGTTGGCAAAAGACGGGCGGTGAGTGGCCTGGCGGGACCACGGCTGGAGGGAGTAGAACGGTGTCCCCGGTGGTGAGTCCTGAGGAAGAGACCTGAGATACTCATAGTGCGGAACAACGCAAGACATCACTGTTGAGGGTCACTGCTTACAAGAGCCCTAATATTGAAGGGTGACCCCGCCTGAACTGTGCTGCCTACCGCGAGTGTATCTTGGTCCTGGAGCTGGGAGGCGAGACTGGCCGCTAGCTCACGCACCCAAGATGGTCCGGGGAAACAGGAAGAAGGGCTTTGAGGCGCTAAGACTTGATGACCCAGGGCACTCCATGGAAGAGGAGGATGCGGCGACTAATCCTGGCGGCTCTGCGCAATCACAAGACTGTTCCCTGAGCGATATCATGCAAGCTATCGTGGCCTCGAGGGAGGCTTTGGAGAAAAGAATGGACTCCATCGGGTCTGACTTATCTCTCCTGAAAGATGACCACAGAAAGCTGAAAGAACGGGTGGCGACTACTGAGACGGTCATGAAAGACATTTCAGATGAGGTTGACGCCCTGAAGAAGTCGTTGACTGAGGTGGTGCAGAGAGTCCGGGTATTGGAAATTCGAGTAGAAGACAGCGAAAGGCGATCTCGACGCAACAACCTCCGAATAGTGGGTATTCCAGAGCATGAAGAGGGATCGGATGCCGTGCATTTTGTGGAAGACTGGTTAAGGGCGGAGATGGCCCCAGAGGGCCTTTCCCCCTTTTATGCGCTGGAACGTGCCCACAGGGTTCCGGCTCGCCCACCCTGGCCCTGGGGCCCAGCCGCGCCCAATGGTGGTAAGACTCCTTCACTACAGGGACCGGGACCACATCCTGCAGAAAGCCAGGGAGCTACAGAATCTGCGAATCGGCAACAGTAAAGTTATGATCTTCCCGGATTTCACCAGAGACGTTCAACGTCAAAGGGCCACCTTTTTGGCAGTAAAACGGAAATCACGGGCGCTGCAGCTTCCTTGTGCAATGTTGTTCCCGGCCCAATTGAGAGTCACTGATGAGGGGTCTACGCACTTTTTCCTCACGCCACAAGCAGCCTGGGACTGGATAGGGCCCGTGGGGAGACTGGTGGGCGCGCATCAGCTATGACCTCACATAGACGTCGCTCTCCCATCGTGACACCGACGCAACGACCCGGCTCCCCTGCAGGCTGGCGGCAAGAACGGGACAAGGCGGTGTTGGCAGTGATGGCCATCAGCCAGAGGGACGTCAGCCCATCTAGCAATATGTTGGAACGCACAAGGAGTGGTGACTTGAGCCCTGGTTCCAGCAGTGTCCATGGGTTATCGGAGGCGGACTTGCCGGTGTTCACTCCACAACCAGCAGACGGAGTGTTTGGCAGAGGGGACTGTAAGGACGTTAAGGCAGCCTTTGTGAGGTACCCGGGATATATGATAGGCCTTGCTGTATCAGTCATAGAGGGGGGGGGCTGATTTATGTTGATACTCTGTGGTGCTACCATGGGGACCTGGTACATAGAGATGAACTTTTGGGAGGGGGGGAGGGGACTTCCGGACCACTTGGGTCGACTTTCCAAGTAGCCTGACTTGAATTAGACACTATGTGCACTAGTTTCTTGGTTTGGATGGGGATGCCACGTTGGACACCTGTCCTGGGGAGGGGGAGTTGGGGAGGTTTTGATTGCTTTGTTTATGGGGTATGGTTCAAGGGGCCTGGGCGTGTCGGGAGTAAATTGGAGTGGAATGTCAAGTAGTCCAATGTCTGCAATGGGACCCACATTAGGATACACATGTCTCACGTGGAATGTTAGGGGTATGCACACTATGCATAGGCGCCACAAAATACACTCCTATTTAGTAAGACGAGGTGTTCATATCGCCTTTCTACAGGAGACGCACCTCTTGGCAAAGGAGGGGAAAGCTCTACAACGCAGGTGGAGGGGTCAAGTTTTTTACACTGTATTCTCGGCCTATGCCAGGGGGGTCCTTATATGGATATGGGCGGGGGTTCCATTTCAATGTGCAACACAACTGGTTGACCCGGAGGGCAGATCCGTAGTGGTACGGGGAAAATTAGATAGTAGGGATTTAACGATGTAATGTCTGTATGCCCCAAATGTAGAGCAGCCCACTTTCTTTTCCTCGTTGTCCGGTACATTGGCTTCAGTCCTGGTAGGCCCATTGCTCCTTGAGGGGATTTTAATTGTGTCACAAATATTGCCCTAGACCGATCACACCCCCCACTACAGAATGCACCGGCGAGCAAGCTAGCAATTGCGCGATCCACCTGGCAGCGACAGTGGGGATTGGTTGACACCTGGAGGGCTCAGCATCCAACAGATAGGGATTATTCCTTTTTCTCTGCCCTCCACGAGTTGCATGTCCGTATAGATGCATTCCTGTGCTCCCCTGATGTGCATGGAGAGATATGCACTAGTGAGTATCTCACTCGCACGGTCTCTGACCATAACCCGCTGAAGGCCCAGATGAAGTGGTCGCGACTGCGCCTCAGAATTCCTACTTGGAGATTGCGCCCGGTGGCGCTTGAGGATCAGGTTTTCAGAACCACTATAGCCGCGAGTATAGACGATTACAGGGTACTACCCCCGGAAGATAACTTCCAGAGCTTCATGGGAGATTTGCACTTACCGGAGTTGGAGGAGGAAGATGCAAAATTACTGGGTGGCAGCATAGAGGTGAGGGAGGTGAGGGTAGCCGTTAAAAGTATGGCAAGGAACAAAACTCCAGGCTCAGATGGCTTCCCAGTGGAGTTTTATCTCACTTACATTGACATCTTAGCGCCCCCGCTAGCGTGGCTCTACAACGAAGCTAAGAGTCTGGGTAGGTTACTGTATTCTACTAGAGAGGCGATCATTATCTCATTATTAAAACCAGGCAAGCAGCCCTGCGATAGGTCGGCATATCGCCCGCTGTCTATGCTCAACCTGGATTATAACATTCTGGCGACGCGGTTGCTCCCCCACATGTCCACACTCATTCATGTAGATCAATCCGGGTTCATCCCGACCCGCAACACCGTGCTTAATATTCAACGACTCCTTTATATTCTGGAGGCTGACACCTATGAAGTAGAGGAAGCGTCGGTGTTTGCTGTCGACATTGAAAAAGCTTTCGATAGCTTGGAGTGGAACTACCTCTTTCATGTTATGCGTAGGATGGGGTTGGGTCCGGATTTTGTGAGTTGGACGGCTCTACTGTATAAGGATGCAACGGCCAGAGTTCGGACGGGGGGAGTAATCTCGGAGGCATGTGTAGTGGGCAGGGGCACACGCCAGGGTTGCCTCCTCTCACCATTGCTGATTGCCATAGCGGTGGAGCCTTTGGCGGCACATGCTCGGACGGGTCAGGCATATCAGGGGTTGGATGTTTACGGGCAAGTGCATCACATTGCGCTCTATGCTGATGACCTCTTGATGTTCTTAGCGGATACCGGTGACTCCCTGCGGGGAGCGAAGTTACTTCTGCAGGCGTTGAGTTCGGTGGCTGGGCTAAAGTTCAACTGGGCAAAGTCGTGCCTATTCCCGACTCGAGAACGTAGGGCGTGCCCGCAATCTACTGAAGGGGTGACCTGGGAGGAGAGATGCCTTCCCTACTTAGGCACGGCAATTTACCATGACCCGGGAGACATCTTGGAAGGGAATGTGGGGAAGGCGATTAAGAGCGCCAAGACAAATTTTGACTTCAGGGGCACGCTCCCGCTATCTATAGCGGGGAGAGTGGCACTCCTCAAGATGGCGACCCTTCCGAGACTGCTTTATTTTTTTAGATCTCTTCCGGTCTGGATCCCGGCGAGTTATTTCCAAAGATTAAGGATGATGGTCAATGGTTTTTTGTGGGGGTCGGGCAGGCACAGGGTGGCGCTCAAGACGCTTATGAGGCCCCGGTCCGAGGGAGGACTAGCGGTCCCGGATTATGAGTCATACTATTCGGTGGCTCAGCTGCGGTGGCTCATACAGTGGGTAGCGAGGGCCACCAGAGAAGAAGGGGAGTCCGGTGAGCCGGCGGGCCCCGTGCAAGTTTTGTCTCGCATAGTTCTGTGCCTCACGATGGGGAATATGCATCTCTCTCAGGAATTTGCCACAGCCCGGAAATGTTGGTATAGGTACCTGCGAAGGGGGGGATAACGATCCCTTATGCACCCGAGATCCCACTGAAAATGTGAAGGGCACTCCCTCACGGAGGCTCATGGCAAAATTTGGAGGCCTGGGGACGACAGGGTCTAGGGACCATAGGAGACTTATATGAAGACGGCTCGTTGCTGCCATTTGACCTTCTAAGAGACCGTTTTGAACTACCTAGGGGTGACATTCTGGTGCATGCTGCGTTAACGACGGCGATTCGTAAGCATTGGAAATTGGGCATGACAGAACCACCAACGGCTCTGGGTTGCCAGTATGTAGTGGTGGCTGCGGGGACCATTAAAGCGGTCACGTGCCTATACAAGCGTATGACCATGGAGGCTCTGGCTCCTCTGCTAGCCCAAAGACGAAATGGGAAGTGTATATAGAGCAGGAGATCCCTGATGCGGCATGGAATGGAATAGTAGAAAGGGCTTGGAAGGGGACGCGCAATGCTAGATTCCAGCTGGTGCATTTTCACATCCTACACAGGGCGTACCTGACCCCAGCCCGCTTACATATATATTTCCCAAACCATTCAGCGGCCTGTCAACGGTGCCCGGATAAGGTGGCTGATTTCCCGCACATGTTATGGTCCTGTCCAGCACTTGGCCCCTTTTGGCAGGGGGTGACGGAGCTATTACGAGAGGTTACAGAAAGGGACTTACAAGCCTCAATGGCACACTGCGTTCTACATTGGTTCCCCCACACCTCTAAGAACAAAATCACGAGTAAATTTCTTGACCTGGGATTTATCTTAGCGAAAAGAACTATAACTTCCCAGTAGAAGGCGAATAAAGGACCCAGAGTAGAGAAATGGAAATCTGAGTTCTGTAAGTGGGCCCTCTGTGAAGGGGAAGTCCGGTTGCAAATGGCACTTAGAACAGGCAATGAACAGGCGCTGGAGAGGGCGAGGGCCTGGGAAAGATTAGTCCTTGAACTCACACTTCCGGAGGCTGAGGAAGAGGAGTCCCCCACACAAAGCCCGGTGACACACTTGCAATAGTAGAGCCTGAGATCTGAAGGGAAGCTAGATCCTGGACTGCTACCCCATTCCTGTGACTTGTGGTAAATAAAAATCTACCTGCTGAATTTCTATGCGGTAAAGTTCAATAAAATAACTCAATCGAAAATGAGAGGCAGAGTCCGTGGCATCTGAGTTTATAAGGGTTTTATTCCATAAAATGGAATTGGTTCGAACCAGGTATCATGTTCCATCACCACGAAGGTTCAGGAAGGGATAGACAATGCTTTATTAACAGAGTATAATATATATAGTCAATGCATACAATGGTGATGGATGCAGAAGGCGTAACAGCTGAGAGAAACGAGATAAGAACACATGTGCGTAACAAAAGGCGTGCACGAGGGCGTACACGGAGGTGTGTGCTAGAAACGTCATAGAGAAGTGTCACAGGTGGGTGGATCCATAGAAGAATCCTGCAGTGTCAGCAGAAATGTTGGGCTAGATGCACGCGCAGGCAACATGACGTGTGATTGACGTGGAACTGGCGGGTGAAGGGGACTTGACATTTAGCATTACATGTGGAGACAGAAGTCTGGCGTGTCAGAACAACCCAATCCCAAATCATATCTGGTATCTTGTGTTTGAGGAACTGTATTATCTAGAAGGAAAGGTCTCTCTGGCAGAGGCTATTCTATACTGACTGCTAGTGCATGTATATGCGACTACGTGTCTATGTGTAATGCGAGGGGGCCATGGGCCTACCATGGTAACGGGAGCAATGAATTACTTGCACGGAGACAGAGAGGCCGGGCCCTTTGCTCTGCAGCTGGGGAGATGTTTACCTAAACTACTAGACAGGAATGTATTTTCGAGGAGCGGAGCAGATAACTTGAAGGCAAAATACAGTTTTGGCAGGCAAGCAGGCCGAGCCGGGCACCGCTCGCCGCGCAGGGAGTAAGGTAAAGGTCAGGGGTACAGATCCAGGCTGCAGCTTTCAGAGGCAGAAGGCAGAAAAGGCTCGATGGCAGAAATCAGGGCCTAGCTCGCCAGAGCCAGGAAACGTGAAAAGTGCACCATGTAAAGACGGTGGCAAGGCATACTTAGGAACTGAATTATCAATCCATTCATGGTGGATCTGAAAGAGGACATGTTAACGTTGGATGCAAATGTAGTTGCGTCTTCATAGCTGGTTGTGGAGGGAACATACATGTACTTGAAGCACGTACATGGAGCCGTTGGGGTCTACGTTAGGGGACACAATTGAGCATAAAAATTCATATTACCTCATTCCCTCCTTGTCCCCTACGGACCCTTCATGATATATCAATCCTCATTAATCTATCAATCTGTTCATGTAACATCATTTGCTCTTCCTTTTTCAGGCGGGATTTAGAACGTGAACTTGAATGAGGAATACATGATGTGGCGCACAAGCCGCAAATCGCTGGCCCACACTGCAGACATAGACAACAACTGAATACTATGAGAAGGGCTATTCCGAGGAAGGATAGGACTTTCCATCCCCAGGCTGATAACACACTCCAGAACCAACCGGACCAAGTCCAGGTGCCTGGATTCTGGTGTATCTGACTTGCAATCTTGTGGAGACGGGTTATGGCTCTATATACTGATGGCGCGTTTTCTGGAATGAAAACACAGCAACTCGATCCGATGACTCTACAAGCTCCGCCCCTATCGGCCAGGATGACGTCAAGAACAAGACGATTCTGAAGGACAACAATCCTCATAGCAGACTGTTCCTCTGTTAAGTTACCTAGGGCGGAAGTAGTTTCATTCACTACAGCTTCAAGGGTTCTGGTCAATCTACGTATCAGTTTACTATTAAAGACAGCACCTAAATAAGGAAAGAATCCTTTATTGAAGTCTGTGTATTGCTCCCATGCTGTTTCAGTATAATCGACAATCGGGAGATCTCTCTTGGGTCTATTGCGTACTAGATGGGAGTCCCTATGATAATCAGGAGGGGCTAGGAAAATAGGTGGCAGAAGGAATGCAATGTAACAAGTACCATCCCAATCTAGAGGTAAGCGCATGTATGCTGTATGGCCACAAACGAAATAGGAATGACGGGAAGCTTTGAATGTAGACTTGCCTTTATCACTGAATTCAATAACAGTGGTACATTCACTATGACCTAGATGTACTGAACCATTCTTTCTGACACATAATTCACCTTTGACTGGTAATACTGACATAGCGGGTAAAACTGGTTCGGCTTCGGACTCAACATTCAGAATCATGAGGTTAAGTGTAAAATTGCCTAATACATATACTTTGTTTTCTAGATCGGTCCCTGTCCTTTGGGGAAGACCCTCCTTGTCATGAAAACATACTTTATGCAAAACTGTGTTCAGGTTTCCCCATACCCAGTTGCCCTGGTAAACTACGGAATCAGAATCTAAGGAATTAATTAAACTAAACCATGCACCACAGGAACCATTGTGTGTGAACGGATACGGAAAGAGGGGCAGAACTCCCTTGAACTTCTGATAGGGAGGGAGTCGGCCACATATCCAACAGTTGGTAGCATTGCTGGTCTGATGGGAATGATGTAACATACTAATGAATGTATTGTTGCGCAGCGCAAGTCTGTAAGATAACTCATGAGGGGGTAATTCACTGAAAGTGTGCTCGACAGTGTCATTTGCAGAAGAATGTGCACGTGTGAAAATAGGGTAGTATATGTGTAGCAGTATACTTGCAGCAATAATCATAAGACACAGAAAAAACATAATCAATAATGTCACGATGCAGTGACTGCGAAGAGATTTACAATATTCACGTTTCTTGAGCTGTTTCTGTCTATCTCTCTCTCTATTGGGGTCTAACGGGTACATGTCAGAAACTTGTCTAACCGATTCACCTAGGGGAGGACTTAAACAATTAAACTGTCTGACTTGCTAGACCTCAACTTTGATTTATACTCCTGAGAAGAAGTTTTCTCTACCAGGGGAAGCTTTGTGTCAGTCTCTGGAGGAGGGCAGGGCTGGGAGTCAAAGTCTGGCGGCAGTCCATGGCATTTCTTAACGTGACTCGAGTGAAGCCAGCCCTTACGGCCCTCCACTTTTATCGCTGTCCTTGTAGTCAATAGTACAAGCTTCGGCTCCTGCCAGCGGGGCTCCAGCGGACTCCTTCTGTCGAAGTTCCTCACGAAAACATATTCCCCCGGAGCGATCTCGTGTGGCTTCACCTCGGTGTTGTCGGGAAAGGCTGCTGCTACCTGTGAACGACATGATTGTAGTGCAGACATCAAGGAAGCAAGGTAATCTGTCAGCATATTACAGTCAATATCTGTGATTTTTCTCGGCAGAGGCGTCCCCCACATATTCGGTGGCCTACCAAAGACCACCTCGTACGGGAATAGCCCTGTTCTTGAATGAGCTACCATTCTCATGAAAAAGAGTGCGACGGGTAAAGCTACTATCCAGTCTACGCCCTTCTCTCTACATATTTTAGCGAGACAAATTTTCAGGGTCTGATTGTGACGTTCCACGAGACCTGCTGCCTCGGGATGTCGGACACAGTGGAACTTCCATTGGTAGCCTAGCAGGAGTGACACCTGCTTCATTAACTCGGACGAGAATGGCTGTCCATTATCTGAGTACACGACACGGGGCAAACCGTACCGTGGGAAGAATTCACGTACCAGCTGCTTGGCAGTGGTCGGAGCAGTGTAATCTGGGACTGGATATGCTTCTGTCCATCGGGAAAGTGCACATACAACTACGAGGACATACTTAAATCCTCGACAATGTTCCATCTGGATATAATCCATCTGGAGGACTTCAAAAGGGTGATCGGGAGGATGAAATCCACCTTGCTCTACAGGAATACCTTTACCTGGGTTGAACTGACAACAGATCATGCAAGTACGCACTTTCTGTTTTGCTGCTGCTCGTAAATGCTTATTGAACAATAGGTTTTGAATACTGTCTAACATGGCTTTTTCTCCTAAATGTGCTGGACTATGTACTGTGTTAATGATAACTTGAACCATAGAGTCGGGGAGAAACCATGTAGATTTTCCCTTCGTCATCCATCCCTGTTCTGTCTGGATCCCTCCTAGTTCAGTCCATTTCTTGATTTCATCTGGTGTAGCATGTGTCTGTATGTCAATTACATCTAGGGCGGGATCCCTAACTGTCATGCAATGTGTCGGTGTCGGGACTATTGTCTTTGTCGAGTCAGTTGTGTGAGTATGAATCTGAGCTGTATGCTTGGCTGTTCGGTCTGCCAGGTCGTTACCCTGGGAAATAGTATCTGTGACTTTCGTATGTGCCTTACACTTCATGATGGCTATGGCTGTAGGCAAATGTATTGCTTCTAACAGAGCTTGAATGAGGGGACCGTGCTGGATTTTGGCACCGTGAGAAGTTAAAAAACCTCTTTCTTGCCAGAGTACTCCGAAGTCGTGTACGACTCCGAAGGCATAACGGGAATCTGTGTATATGTTGACTTTCTTATTCTTGGCTCGAATACAGGCTTGAGTCAGAGCAATGAGCTCTGCTGCTTGAGCTGACAGGGTGTCAATACGATGTGTTTCTATGACTTCAGTTTCTGTTGTTACTGCATATGCGGCCACTAACTCTCCTGTACTTGTTCTCATACATGAACCATCCACATAAAGTGTCAGGTCTGGATCTGGTAATGCGGTGTCTGTCAAGTCTTGTCTGGGTTTCGTCGTAATGGTAATTACTTCAACACAATCATGTGCCAAAGGGTCTGTCTCACTTAGTGGCAAAAGTGTAGCTGGATTCAATGTATTGCAACGTCTGATTTCTATGTGTGGCTGAATCAATGTCAATTCATAACCTGTCAGTCTTGCTATAGTCAAGTGCTGAGTCTGTGTACGGTTTAAAAGAACTTCCACGGAATGTGGAACTTGTACTGTCAATGGATGTCCTAACACTATGGAATCACTTTGTCTGATTGCTAGAGCTGTTGCTGCTACAGATTTCAAGCACGCAGGCAGAGCCTGGGCTACTGGATCTAATGTACTAGAAAAGTAAGCACACGGTTTGTGTGAACCTGCTTGATCCTGTGTGAGTACTGACAATGCAGTACCTTCGCGTTCGGTGACAAAAAGTGTAAAAGGCTTGCTGTAACATGGTGTCGCTAAAACTGGTGCTTGACATAAGGCTTTCTTCAAGTCGTCAAAAGCTTGTATATGTTCCTGAGTCCAAGGGAGGACAGTCGATGACGCTGCCTCCTGTGTTGTCAACTGTATGAGTGGCTTGGCTAAGAATGCATACTGAGGGATCCATTGTCTACAGTAAGAAGTAAGGCCTATAAAAGCCCGTACCTCCTTTTGTGTCTTGGGTTGTGACATGTTTACAATTAACTGGATGCGGTCAGGTGTTAGCTGTCTCCCCCCTTTGGACAGCAAGTGCCCAAGGTACACCACTTGCTAAACACAGAATTGTAGCTTCGAAGGAGACACCTTGTGTCCCTTGTCAGCCAGGAAATACAAGACGGTCAGTGATGCTTGTTCACATTCAGGTTCACTTCGGGCGGTGATCAATAGATCATCGACATACTGAAGTAGGGCGGTATTAGCAGGCATGTGGATACTGTCAAGTTGTTTTTTCAATGCTTGGCTATAGATGCTGGGGCTTTCTGTGAATCCTTGAGGTGCGCGTGCAAATTTGAAGCTTCGGCCATTTAAACAGAATCCGAACAGATATTGGCTATCCGGATCAATGGGGACACTAAAGAAGGCGTTCTTTAGATCAATTACTGTAAAGAACGTTGCCTCAGAATCAATAGCTGTCAATAATGAGGAGATGTCTGGGACCACAGGGTACTGTGGTACAATGCATTTATTCAATTCTCGTAAATCGATCACTAATCGATAAACTGGAGGTGCATTTGGATCAGTGCGTTTAAGAATCGGAATGATAGGGGAATTACAAACATTGGAGTCGGTTTCTACAACTACTCCTTGTGCAATGAGCTCGTCAATGATTTTCAGTAAAGCCACTACAGCATCTGGTGGTAACTTGTATTGTCGGATTCGTGGTAAAACAACACCTTGCTTGAGGGTAACTCGATATGGTGTAATGTGCATACAACCTACATCAGTGGGGCCTGGTGCCCATAAATGTGCAGGAACATTCTGTAATCTGGGATCAATATCTCTCAACACATAGTGACCCTTAAAGTCACGCAAAAATAATCTTACTCCTTCCGGAGAACAGCAAATCACAGCGCCTAGAGCTTTCAATGTCTTGATACCTAACAAGTTTTCTGGACATGATTTCGTGAGCAATAAATCTGTAGTGCGAGACAACGGACCAACTAAAAGAGGTACTGGTTTTGAAACTTCATTAACAATAGGCTTTCCTGAAAATCCAAGGGAAACATTCTGTGAGCCTGAGAGGGGTGCCCCTGGAACTTCGTCGTGACTGATTGTCATCCTGCTTGCCCCTGTATCAATCAAAAACTTTCTATCTTTCCCTAATACCTGACTATGTACATAAGGACCCTCTTGATCTACAGGAACCTCAATAAGAGGCAAGCCAACCTCCCTCTCTAGGCTGTTTCATGTGTATCGCTGATAATCGGGATAGTCAGTTTGTGCATACTGGTACATCTGCTGAGTTGCATGTTGTGTTGCGGAAATCGGTTGTGGCTGTGGTACCGCTACGGTCTGTACTGTCTGTTGTGGAGCATGCATAGGCTGTGCATTCTGTGGTACGTGTTGCTGGACCTGGTCTTGTCTAGGTTGACGTGGTCTTTCTTTAGTATTACCTGTAGATATATTGTGTTTTAAAACTGCACATTCGTTTACATAATGACCTGGCTGTTTACAATAGTTGCATGTCCCTTTAACAGGAGCTGCTGAATTATTGGACTGTGTCATGCCCTTTTTCTGTCCGTCAGCTGAAACTGACTGAGCTACTAACATTTTCATTTTCGTGTCTTTCATACGTCTTTGTTCGTGATCATGTTCTTCCCTAATTCTGTTCTGGTGGTACTGTAACATTTGTAACATTTGGGAAGGCGTGTTTGCTTGCCATGTGCTCTCGACTTTCAATACACGATTTTTAACTTGGGGCAGGGAATTCTCGACTAACTTAGATACAAAAAGATGTGGATATGACTCGCTACTTGCTTTCAGGCCACTATTAATAATATTTCTCAAATCGGGAATAAAAATCACTAGTGTCTTCATCGGGTTTCTGTTTACAGGCTGAGATTGCATCCCAGTCCTCCTTTTTAGTTGCTAATAAACGTGGCAAAACCTGTACTAACAATCCTGGTAATGCTTTAGTTTTATCCCCAAGCCCTAGGCCTGGGGTTCGAGTCGTTTCTTCATTTTCTAGTGCAGCCCAATCAATCTTAGTTTCTCCCACCTCCCATTCTTTTTCTTTGAGTTTCTCGTAAATACCGGCAGGCAATAGAACTTTCAATATTTTCATGATGTCGGGATAGGTGTAATCTCCCATGAGTAACATGTCTTTTATTTCACGGTGGAAACCTGCAGGGTCTTTATCGTGACTGGGCACTAGTTTCTTCATCTCCAATAATTCCATTTTAGTTATAGGCGTGTACACAAACACACGTCTAAGGGTATTATCATCATTCCTGACTGGATGCACTTCTCGCAAGGGATTCTGTCTGTCTATGTAAAACATTTTTCTTTCTGGGGGTGGAGCTGAAACAAACTGTGGATTCAGGAAAGCACTATATCTGTGTCGATGTTCTAGAATTACCTTAATTAAATCGGTACCCAGGCCTCTCCATTTATTCATGAGTAACTCTATTAGTACATCAGGTAAGGGACCTGGATCAGAATGCTGGCTCTTATACAATAAAAGAAGGTGTTGTATCATGTACATACCAGCTAGTCGCTGTTCGTCTGGGGAAAGATTCAAAAAGGTCTGCGCTACTGCGTCATCATTATATTTATCGGAATTGTCAGCCCATTGTACTGCTGACCTGGCTAATTCTTGTTCGTCCATTGAATTGAGTACATGGTACCCCATTCGTTCATGAAGTATTTTATCGGTAGCCTGAAATAGATGTTCAGGAGTCTTCGGGTTTGACATAGCAGAGTGAAAAAGTCTCTTGCTTTCTGGACGTATCGGCTTATTAAAGGGTCTACCCTTTCCTACATATGCTATCGTTCCTCTATCTTCTGGCTCATCCTCCTCTGAGGACTTATTTGCGTCTGATTCTGCTTCCCTTTCTACTTTCTCTTTTGCATGAAATACTGTTATTTCTTTACGAATTTTCCTGTACATGGCCTCTATACATGTCTTTTCATCATGTTTTCCGTCTGCAATATTCTGACCCCATGTGGTTAGTACCTCCATCTCTTCTTTATTTACACCAGGCCGGTCTCGTTCTCTTATGAAACAGTTTATGAGGAATCTTAATAGTACACCTTGAGTGTCTACTTTCTGATGTGCCATGGCCTCGTGAATACATTCCTGACCCTCCCCAGTCTGAACAAAATGATATATCCTGTCTAGGTAATCTTGCATTCCTGGAAATAAAACCAAAAAGTTTGCAGCACGTCTTATGCGTATTGAGGCTAATATCATGCAACCGTCTTTGCCTGGTATTGGGTCATATCTACAGTCTGTAAGAAACTCTTTAAGCTTTTCAATTGTTACTGCTTTCGGAGTACGTTCCATTGCTAGTTCTCTAATAGTTATTCGGCGTACTGGTGGCGGGGTATTGTAACCCCCTGATGCACCTCCTGAAGCGGAGGCTTGAGCATGATCTGTCTGTAGGGTCGGTGGCGGCTGTAACGGAATTCCAAAAGGATTAGTAGGGGGTGCAGGAAGTGGTGGAGGAGGGGTATGCTGTTGCGGACCTGGGGGCAGATCAGCGGGTGGTACAGGTGCAGGTGGGACGGGTACATGGACAGGTACATTGGTATATGCAGGAGCTACGCCGTCTAAATAGGAGGAAAGGAAAATCTCTGCTGCGGTCTTGTGACGTAATTTAGTCGGAACCAATGGAGGGGGCAGATCTTTTGGTACTTCCGGGGTCGCCTTGGGCAGGCCCTCGGCCAGGACCGGATACAGGCCTGTCATAATTGCACTAGTTTGTCTGTCGTGTTGTTCCATTCTAACTCGTTCTCCTTCTTCTAGTAGTTCTCTTTCTTTAGCTTTTTCGGGATCCTCTCTACTTTTCTCTGCTTTTCTGAGTGCTTTCTCTGTCCGTCTGTGTGATTCTTTACGCCATAATTCAATGGCGTCCTTCTGTGACTGTCTGGCTTTCTTTTTCCATAGTGCTTCCTCTACTCTCATGATGCACTCGGCATCCCATGTCCCTGTAACGGGCCATCTCTGATTCTCTGCTAAATCTTTGGTGTAGTCCACCCACAAGTCGAGATATAATACGGCATCTAGGCCGTGCTTGTGGTACATAAAATATCCGGGAGTGTCCCTGGGTGGGATGGGAACAGCTTCCTCGAGTATTCCTTTCCTAGTTCCTATCTGTTTCAGTTTAGAGAACAGTGGCATTTTGAGCCGTGGTACTTGATACTTGATACTTACTCGGATTTGGACACCACTAATACAATAAACACAGTAATGAAAATCAAACATTCACTCATACCACGACATTAAAACATATTAACACATTTCGGAAAACAACTTGATAGCTGAATACTTGATATACTGCTAAACAGTACAGATACACTGCTAAACAGTGCAGACCGGGTCTGTGTACCCAAACCCGTCTTGACCGGACACAAATTAATGCACCCGTCTAGATGCGTCCCCAGCAACGGTACTCACCGGGAAGCACGGAATCGGAAGGCCTCGGAAACTCGACACTGGACTGGACCGGACTGGACTCGACTGGACTGGACTCGACTCGACTCGTGACGTAGGTACTTTGGAACTTGGTGGGCCTCTGAACACCTCGGACCTTGCTCTCTCGGCTGGGCTCTGGTCGGGATCCTCCGCACTCCTCACCGCCTCGTCTGGGTGTCGATCGCAGCCTCAGTCACCTCCGTTGGCCTGAGGGAGATACAGGAAATCTTGCGGGTACGCGTAGTTGTCCGTCACGGCTGTGGCAGGGGACCAGGCCTGCAACGCACCGCCGGCGCGTAAGGTGGGGGAGGGGTCCCTGTTCGGGCGCCAATTCTGTGGTAAATAAAAATCTACCTGCGGAATTTCTATGCGGTAAAGTTCAATAAAATAACTCAATCGAAAATGAGAGGCAGAGTCCGTGGCATCTGAGTTTATAAGGGTTTTATTCCATAAAATGGAATTGGTTCGAACCAGGTATCATGTTCCATCACCACGAAGGTTCAGGAAGGGATAGACAATGCTTTATTAACAGAGTATAATATATATAGTCAATGCATACAATGGTGATGGATGCAGAAGGCGTAACAGCTGAGAGAAACGAGATAAGAACACATGTGCGTAACAAAAGGCGTGCACGAGGGCGTACACGGAGGTGTGTGCTAGAAACGTCATAGAGAAGTGTCACAGGTGGGTGGATCCATAGAAGAATCCTGCAGTGTCAGCAGAAATGTTGGGCTAGATGCGCGCGCAGGCAACATGACGTGTGATTGACGTGGAACTGGGGGGTGAAGGGGACTTGACATTTAGCATTACATGTGGAGACAGAAGTCTGGCGTGTCAGAACAACCCAATCCCAAATCATATCTGGTATCTTGTGTTTGAGGAACTGTATTATCTAGAAGGAAAGGTCTCTCGGGCAGAGGCTATTCTATACTGACTGCTAGTGCATGTATATGCGACTACGTGTCTATGTGTAATGCGAGGGGGCCATGGGCCTACCATGGTAACGGGAGCAATGAATTACTTGCACGGAGACAGAGAGGCCGGGCCCTTTGCTCTGCAGCTGGGGAGATGTTTACCTAAACTACTAGACAGGAATGTATTTTCGAGGAGCAGAGCAGATAACTTGAAGGCAAAATACAGTTTTGGCAGGCAAGCAGGCCGAGCCGGGCACCGCTCGCCGCGCAGGGAGTAAGGTAAAGGTCAGGGGTACAGATCCAGGCTGCAGCTTTCAGAGGCAGAAGGCAGAAAAGGCTCGATGGCAGAAATCAGGGCCTAGCTCGCCAGAGCCAGGAAACGTGAAAAGTGCACCATGTAAAGACGGTGGCAAGGCATACTTAGGAACTGAATTATCAATCCATTCATGGTGGATCTGAAAGAGGACATGTTAACGTTGGACGCAAATGTAGTTGCGTCTTCATAGCTGGTTGTGGAGGGAACATACATGTACTTGAAGCACGTACATGGAGCTGTTGGGGTCTACGTTAGGGGACACAATTGAGCATAAAAATTCATATTACCTCAGACTAACGATGACACTGTTTGCATGATTCCATTGGTCCCTTGCTGGTTTGTACTGGCGGGTCAGCCCCAGCCCAAGATAGTAGTACTCCGACACGCCTGGGGGGGAGGGGTTTGAGATGTTTAGTTTTGGTTGGTTTGATGAAGTGGGGGGGGTTGAGGGGGTAGGAAGTGTGTCCGAGATTGGAGGAGGGGAGGAAATTTAGGAGATATGGTCTTCCGGCTGTAAGAGTTTACGGGATTATCACTTGGACATTTGTAGATTGTCTTTACGCTATTTTGAGGGAGGGAGGCCCCACGGTATGAATGTTTTGGCGTGGGATGGTGGCTATGAGGGGACTGTATTTCTGATGTTTTCCTTTTATGCCGTTCTTATGCCTTTAAAACAATAAAAATTGTGTTAAAAAAATAGAGGCATAAAACAAGGGTGTGTGCTGTCCTGATTTTGTTCAATCTATATTTAGCAGACTTGAGTGCCTAACTGGATTCTACTCACTCCCATCCTCCAAAGTTGGGTCAACAACAAATTATTGTATTACTACATGCAGACATCATCTTGCTGAATCTCACAGACACAGGCTTATAAAATGTGTTAACCTCTTTATATTGATACTGCTCGACCAACAGATTGACCATAAACCTTGAGAAAACAAAGGTAGTCATGTTTGGCAAAATAATAATCAAGAAAAGGGCATGGCATTGTGTGGGATGCCCTGTGGGCAGAAGTGGTAGTTATAAGTAACTAGGTGTATGGTTGCAAAATTGTTGGTCTCACAGATTACATCTAAACATTTTAAAAGGAAGAGTGGCATCACAAATTGCAGTACTCCAGTTCCTGGCAACTAAATGGTGAAGTCCGACTTGGCAACCGCTACTTACAGTGATAAAGGCAACGTTCTTACCAACACTGACATACGGCCTGAAAATCTTTCATGTGAAATGTTGCAAGCTTTTTATACATTACACAGAGCAAAGTTTTCTGCCTAATCTTCCACCTGCCACAAAGCAGCTTGCCGGCTCAAATCACACTGGAAGCTTGCCACTAAGGTCAAGACATGGTAATATTCATTGCCTCTGAGGTAGGCAAAACCAAACTGTGAGAAGTTGGCCTGGTATATGCTGTCCACTAGTTATAGTGGGCACCTTGTACCAGTCTAAACATCCCTTATTGATGAATATGTTTAAAGACAACCTTAACTGAAAGCTATCCTAGTGGTAGCTATGGAGAGCAACCTTCAGGCTAAGTCTTGAAGGAGTGTAAAGCAGCTTCGTTTATCAGATTATAACCTCTTGAATCACTAAATGAAAGGAGAAGCACACACGATATATATAAAATGTGTATTTATTTCTAAACACTCACTATTAATCCCTTTATGAGATCAGAGTCCAAGATACACAATAATACAGCTCTAAAAGTACAGTAAATAACACAATATACAATGGGCCCCAGGGGGGACAAAACCATATACTAAGAAAGTGGTATAAGAACCCCAACCTGACTAGACACAGTGCCTAGAGCACGAAGAATTGCTGGGCCACAAGGAAGCACCCAAGGTAGTGACACAGGAGACCTACGGGGACGTGTGCAGTGTGAGCCCTGTACTATTCTATGGGAAAGTCGCAGTTGGAATTTTAGAAGTTAAGGACACTTACGAGAGGACTTTGAGCAAACCCCTTTAGACTTAGAGGGTTCTAGTGCCAGCAAGCATGGGAGCACCGGAGTACTCGAGTTACCTCACCCAGGGAAGCCGGGTGCAAATGGTGATGGGATTCGTCGTTGATTTTAATGGAGATCTGCTGCAAAGTGCTGCTGCCGGGAAGAAGAGAAGTGTACGGTGTGATCTAAGCCTGAATCACAGATCAGCAGAACCTGAAAACAGAGGAGACAGAGTCTAGGTCACTTGCCAGTGACCAGGGGCACAATAGACGAATGCCCCCCGATGTCGGTGTTTCAGGTATGAAGAGATGAAGCTTGACTCTGCAGCCACGAGGACCAGGAGGGGTCAAAGACAACTAGGAGCTGGGTTCGAGCAGTCCCAGAAAGGATGTCGAGTGCTGCGGTGACGGTGCTCGGAATGAACCCTACAAGCCTTGGTAACAGCAACCCACACAGGAAGAGAAAATATGCTTTGGTGCGGACCAGCAAGGTCCTGGGGACTCCCCAAGTGATGAAGAGTCAGGGCACACTTCGAGCAACCAGGTAAGCCCAATTAAAGTTAGAGTTGTCTTTACAGGGACCCACCAGTCGACGGACCAGGGATTGCGAAGGGACCTCGAGAAGAATCACACAATACCAGCCCACAGAAGACACTCGGTGAGTGTAGGCCAGTAATCTTCAGTGGAGACACTGCTCAGGGTGTGGACTACAAGTAGCCCAAAGCACAGCCTCAAGAATCGATGAGAAGCATATGCACTTGGTTTGGGAGGCAAGATGGCCGCTGAGCTGTTGTGCTGAGAGGTCGCACTCTCCTTCTCTCGTAAAATGAACTGAACTGAAGAGAACTTTGTGCCACCCATGAAGGAAGGTTCTAATGGAGACCGGGCATTGCTGGTTTGAAAGGATATCCCTCAAGAAGAAATTGCTACGGATTGGGCAGGTTTGGAGTCAGTTGAAAGAAGGACTCTTGTACTTTGTTAAAACGCGCCGGTATATGGCTCCCAAACCACCCACACGAATGGTCAATCAGGAAAAAGAAAAGGAGAAAGTGAACGATAGAACCAGAAAACCCCCCGACACTCCGATGGCAATGAAGACAGGGGGAGCTGGTAGCGTGAAAGGGGATCCCCTGTCAGCAAAGAACACAGGCGCGATCAGGAAAATAATCCCTCCACCAGCGGAAAAAAGCAAGAAGAACGAAACGCGGAAACAGAACACGATCAGTAAAGTAAACAACACGGCGAGCAAGAGCATGTTACCGCCGACGAAGGGAGACGAGCAAAAGGCTCGGGATACAAACATGCGTCAACCTACCATGGCAGAGATGCTAGCAGGGAAACCCTCGGAAACAGCAACGGCATCTGTAACTGCAGGAAACCCGAGTACTCTCCGCAATCCAGACGCTGACATCCCCGCAGCTGGAAACGTCCTCGAGGACGTAATCGACATGGACACGGAAGACGCGAAGGTGGTTGCCAGGCAACGGGCTGAGTCAGCGCGGAGAGAGGCACAGAAGGCTGTAACACCGCAGACAGACGGTGTACATGCAGGAGCTCGCGCTGAAGATGAAATACCAGCGGAAGATAGAGGTAAAGGGGTGAATGACAGTAAAAAAAGTGGAAAAAGTGAATACAAGCGCCAGGGGAGGCACTACAGCAGACATGCTTGGCGCATTAATGCAGGTTGAGAAAGAGATTAATGAGTCCCGGAAAGTGACTGGCTCCTGGGGGAGCAGAGAAAGTATAGCAAGCTCTGAAAAACAAAGCCTCGAAGAGGGGATTAATGTAATTAAGCAGCCCCATGGGGGAGACTGTACATCCTTTGAAGGGGAGGGAGAGTTTTTCTCTGTAAATGAAGATTCTGAGTCATTGTCATCAGCAGAATCAAGTACAGAGGAAGATGAAGGTACAGTGTCAGGCATAAGTACCTCCGGTAAAGAGTCTACCATGAAAAAGAGGAAACACACTAAAGTAGAGAAACGTCTTCTATGGGACTACTCAGCGACTTCTCAAGTGTATCAGGAGGAAGACACGCATGCTAACATGGCAGAGAGAGCCACAAGTGGCAATATCCCTCCCCAACAAGACCCTTTCCAGGCTTTATTCTCGACGCTGAGGCAGATGCAACAGGAAGCAAGAACAGAAAGTCGCAGAGCAAGGCAGGCGTCAAAGAAAATACAGACTAGCCTAAGGAAGGTCAATAAACTGTATGAGGAGCTGGTTGATAGAGTTACAGAGGTGGAGGAACGGACAGGGAAGCTCGAGGACGACGTGGGGAGATGGCAATCATTTAAGACTGAACATGAGAAAATGGCAGAGGACATGCGTTGGAAGATGGAGGATTTTGAGAATCGGCAGAGGAGGAATAATGTCCGCCTTTTGGGTGTGGAGGAAGGGGCAGAAGGGCAGGACGTCAGGCAGTTTGTGATAAATCTTTTGAGTGGCGCGTTCCCAGAGTCCCAGTGGCAGTGGGAAACAGAAATACAGAGGGCGCACAGGTTCCCTTTTGCATTAAAGAGGGTGGGAGAAGTAGGGGGAGCAGGCAGAGGTGGGCAAAAAAATCAGCCAAGGGCTATACTAGTCTATGTTGGGAACTTTTTGCTCAGGGAAGAGATCCTAGCTAAAGCAAGGCCAGAGAGTAGGAGAACTTTTGAGATTAATACTTTTTTTGCCAGGCCTGACTTCTGCAATTTCACTGTAGAGAGGAGGTGGAAGATGAGGCAGCTGATTGCACCATTTCAGGCTCTTGGTTTTGAGGCGTATTTACTTTACCCTGCTAGATTGAAGGTAATTGTTAGAGGGAAAACTTGGATGTTCAACTCAGAAATTAAAGCGGGGATCTTTCTAGAGGAAATGAAGAAACAAAAAGGAGCATGAGTGCCCGGGGAGTATATAGGATATAGTGGGATCAGTGGGTGACACGAAAAAGTAAATGGCTGGCTGAGAGAAGGAAGCGATTTGCACAACACAAGGCGGGTACACATAGGTCGGCTGACCTATTTGCCTGTGAAGGGGGGGGGATGGGGAGGGGTGAGCAGAGCAGGGGCGGCAAGGGAGGGGGGTGTGGGGGGGAGAATAACAATTGTTTGATTATGATTTTGCACATTGTCATGTTTTTGGGATACAGAGGAGATATACAGACTGGTTTGAGGCTGACAAAGACTGCTTTTTGTGGTTGGTATCTACACATGTTAACACAATGGCATGTAGGATAGCGTCAATTAATGTGTGTGGCTTAAATGATTTGAATAAGAGAATAAGGGTAGCTGCATATCTAAAAACCCTGCGGTTGGATTTGGTATGTTTGCAGGAAACCCATATTGAGGCGAGCAAGATGAATCTTATGGAACAACTTGGGTTCAGGGTATTGGCTAGCTCTAAACAAGAAACTAGGACCAGAGGAGTGGCAATCTTGGGTAGACACAGGGATATGGTAGTGGGGAAAAAGAAGGAGGATAAATGGGGAAGATGGGCTATAGCGGAAATTTCCTTCCGGGGTCAGAAAATATCATTAGCCACAATTTATGGATCTACTGAAGACGATCCTGAGGTATTTCAGTTTCTTGATGCGGAGTTGGCTCAGTGGCCTGAACCCATAATCTGCTGTGGTGATTTTAACATACATGATTTAGAGAGTTCATTTACACAGATAGATGCAATTTATAGAGGGAGAAAAAGGAAGGTGTTCAGGGCTCTGGCTGATATGGTTATGAATAACTCTTTGATTGATCCTTGGATAAAACTACATCCTCATCTTGATGGAAGTACTTTTTTCTCGGCCCCACATAAAATATTGGTTAGGCTAGACTATTTTCTATAACTAGTAGCTTGTTAGCTGGGACACAGATTGAGAAACTTCCAAGGGTGATTTCAGACCACAGCCCGGTAATACTTACCATTAAAAATAATTACTTACAAAGAGCACCCGCACAATGGACGTTTGAGAGGGGACTTTTAAGAGATCCTGCATATAAGGAGCACATGTCAAAATGGATTAAAGGGTTTTGGGATATCAATAGGGGGACAGCAGCTATAGGAGTAGTTTGGGATGCATTTAAGGCGGGAATAAGGGGTGAAACATTGAGTTTTGTGCTGGGAAGACAAAAAAGAGAAAGGGAAAGGAGAGAGCTGATAGAGTATAAATTACTAAGGGAGGAGGAGAATCTAAGTAGGTCAATAAGAAATAATAGTCCTTTAGAGGATTGTCTGCTTAGAATAATAGCATTAAAAGCAGAGGCAGTGGAAGGCCTGGCTAGACAGGCGGTAGACAAATTTTTGTCCAACAAGGAAAAGTCATATGAGCTTAGTGAGAAGGTAGGGCGGGTGCTGGCAGCTAGAACTAGGCAGAGAGCAGCTGAAGCAGGAGTAAAAGAAATACGGGATATACAGGGAAATCTGGTTATGGAGACTGATGCAGTAAGAGAGGTATTTAGGAAATTCTACGCAGATTTATATACTCCAGAAGAGGTACCAAACTTGGGGGAGATTGAGGAGTATTTGGATAACATACCCCCTCCGGCGATTTCAGAAGAGGATAAAGGAATACTGGATAGTCCAATACTGGTAGGAGAGGTGGAGGAAGCTCTTGATAGCCTGCCGAAAGGCAAAGCAACAGGGCCAGACCAAATTCCGCTAGAATTTTATCAGATTTTTAAAAACGAACTCTTGGCGGATATGTGTATAATTATGCAACAAGCACAGGTAGGAGTCCTTAGCCCAGAGTCCTGGGGGGGGGCTAATATAATAGTAATCTTAAAAAAAGGAAAGCCATCAGAAATGCCAGGATCGTATAGGCCAATTACATTAATGAACTCGGATATCAAAATATATTCCAAGATTTTAGCAAAGAGACTGGCAGGAGTAATTGAGCAGTTAGTGACCCCTATCCAGCACGGCTTTATACCTGGGAAAGGGCTTACGCAGCACGTAAGAACTGTGATTACAGTATTTGATCACGCAGAAACATTAGGAGATCCTGTAGCAGCACTTTTCCTCGATGCCGAGAAGGCATTCGATAGGGTGGACTGGAAATATCTTTGGTGTGTAATGAGATGGTGTGGGTTGGGTGGTTCCTTTATAAAAGCGATCCAGGTATTGTATAAGAATCCAGCAGCAAGGATAAGGGTGAATGGGGGGCTTTCAGATGAAGTAAAAATCGCCAGGGGGACCAGACAGGGATGCCCTTCCTCTCCCCTATTGTTCGCATTATACCTGGAACCCTTACTACGTAGGTTGGAGGAGAATGTAAGGATACCTCCAATGAAAAGAAATGAAAATGTGGTGAAGTCCTTAGCCTACGCAGATGATGTGGCAATTTTAACTCCAAACCCTACTCTAGCTATAAAGGAGATAGAGTTAGAGGCTCAGAAATTTGGGAAACTATCAGGGTACAGTTTAAATAGAACAAAGACCCAGATTATTAAGAATAGATATACTCCGTGCGCGGATAGTAGGGTAGTTGACTCAGCAGTATATCTAGGAGTAGTACTAACTGCAAGTTTGGAGAGAGTAGTAGAGATGAATTTGGATCCTCTAATAGGTAAAGTTAAAAAAGAACTTGAAAGAATGAATAACCTACACCTTTCCCTTATGGGATGCACAAACATTGTCAAAATGTTAATCCTACCTAAATTTTTATATTTTTTCCGTACTATTCCTTTAGTTTTCGAAGCTAGATGGTTTAATTTAATAGAAAGGATACTGAACAGATTTATCTGGGCACATGGAAAGACTCGCAGAGCGTACAGGTACATGACTTTACCCAGAGAGAGGGGGGGCTGGGGAGCCCCTGACTTTAGGTTGTATCAGATGGCTGCTGCATTACAATACATGCAGGGAATAATTGGGGGTGGAGGAAGCGATACAAGGGTTGTGACCATGTCCACGGAAGTGTATGCTATTATACTGGGGGCGGAGGCAGAAAATAATTTGTTAAATAGAGTAGAATTTGGATACTATAAAAGAACAAGGTTTAAGACCATGATGGCAGCATCTAGAATATGGAATACATTCCTTAAAAGAATGGGAATGGGCAGATATAATAGGTATGTAAGGCTTTATAAAAACAGTTCCTTTCCTATAGAAATTTTTGGTGATTCAACAATGTTGGGATGGACACAGAAAGGGATAGAACAGATTGGGGATATAATGGATGGGGATGGGGTAATCCAGTTCTTAGATCTTTGTGCTAAATATGGGGTTGAGAGAAAGGATTTCTTTAAATACTTGCAGGTAAGGAGTTTTTTATCACACAAGCAAGGTGGTAGGGAGGGGTTTAATAAAAATGAGCTTTTGGAAAAGATAAAAGCAGGAGGGGATTGCACAATCAGATCCTTTTATGCAATACTAACCAAAGGGAAGGTGGATGATTTGGAGAAAGTTAGCACTAAGTGGGTTGGAAAGTTGGGAGTGGATGCAGGAAGTTTTCAAGAATCATTAAATTTGGGATGTACCATTTTGCGCTCTGGACCCCTGCAATCGCAACACTGCAAGACGCTATTTTCGCTGTATTACACCCCAGCTAGAATAGCTAAGTGGGGAGGGTCCACTGGAATTACTTGCCCACGGTGTAATGCAGCAGCTGCCGATATTATTCATATGTTTGCTACTTGCCCCCAGTTATATACCTTGATCCGAAGTATAGAAGATTTTATTATCAATACTCTTGATATAAGAGTTAAACTAACATCTAGGATGATCTTGTTTGGAGTAGATAATCAAGTTGAATTGGACCATAAAGAATTTATGTTTGTAGCAACTGCAGTATTGAGACTAACAATTGCAAGAGTATGGTTGGATAAGGTACCCCCTGATTTACAAGTATGGCTGTCAAATCTGTTAGCTAGCTATAATCTTGAGAGAGCTATATATGCTCGGAAGGGGAAGAGGGGAAGGAGACTTGGGTTGAAAATTTGGGAACCAATAAACAAATGGAAAGAGAGGATGGTACTGTAATTTGATGAATAGCAAAGGTTAGGTTTTTTGATATATGATTTGGTGATATAAATGTACTTTGGATATTGTTTGTATTGTTTTGAAAAGCTTCAAACCAGTGATAATCTGTAAAATGTATAAAAATATGTTTTGTAATTCAATGTGCAAGTTAACAAGAAAAAGGAGAAAAATAAAAATATATTAAAAAAAAAAAAAAAAAAAAGAGAAGCATATGCACTTGCAAATGTGCACAGTGTCCAGGGGTTCCGGTTTCACGGTCCCCATGAGGGCTCGGGTCTCAGCTTTGCTGGGAGCTCGGTCTGCCTCTGGGAAGTCGGGGAACCCACCTCCTGTGTTTCAAATTCTTCGGAGTCCGGCGGGAGCTTCGGAGATGCAAACCAGCCAGATGCGTCTTAGGTGCCTGCCTTGCAGGGGAGTAACTTCTTTACTCCAAGGGAGACTCTTCAGTCATATAGCGCCTTGTAGATCACCGAAGTTCCAGGATTATGTATCAGAATTTTGTCCAGGTAAATCTAAAGTCCTGTAGCCAGGGTTTCCTATCTCATACCCAAGGAAGGGGTGGGACAAACTCTAGGGGCCCCCCTATGGGAGGGTCAAGAAAAAGGGGTTGTTACACACATTTTCTTTGTCCAGTTTCACGCCAGAGCAGGGGCTGGTAGCCCCTGCAACCGGTTTGACTTGGACTATGCACAGGGACACCAAATGTGCCCCCAGTGCAGACTTCAAAGCAATCTTGGAGTGCACCCACCCAGCCCCAATACACTAAAGCCTGTCTGGGAGGTGGTTACACCTCCCTGTGACAGGAAATCTATTGACCAGGCCTCCCCTGCCAGAGTTTCATCCAGCAGTAGGAGGGCAGGCTCGTGTCTGTGGCTGGCAGCATCAATTTTGTGATGCCAGGGTCTGTTAAGCTGGTACCGGGTATACTGGTGTTGTCATGTTTCTCCCTCTAGAAGGGCGGGATCATACTCCCACACCATTTACTGGTATGGTGGTATGATTCCAAGGTGTTTGACACCAAAAGCAACATGTTTCCAAGCAGCCATCTCAGAGTTAGCATTTACTGCAAGGTTATAATGCACTTAAGAGTATATGGTTTGGCTGCATCACAAACAACCCCAGAATAAAGGTTCCGAAAGCTGCAGAGGGGCTCTGCTTATGCCTGGGCACCCTCTCACATGAAACCCAGCACCCTGCCTTCAGGATTGTTAAGGCCTGCCATAGGGGTGACTGATAGGTTTACATGTGCAGTGATATGGAGAGATATAGTGAACCTATAGCTCAATAAGGGGTGCATACTCCACCTTACCCAGGCTACAGTAGCAGACCTGTGGTGTCATTTTGGAAGGCTTCCCAGGGGTGGCACAATACATGCTTCAGACACTGGTAGGCCTCTGGGGTACCTATGCCCTGGGTACATAGTATACCATATACCATATAACCTTCTGAGACTAAATTTCGCAAAACCCTCAAAACCTATCTCTTCCGCCTAGCATTGTTATAATCCTCTGACTCTCTTCCAGGTTCTCTTCAGCGCGGGGACACGCCGGTGTGCGTTACCAAGCGCTTTACAAAATTCCAAAATGAAATATACTAGGGTACCCCAGAATCCAATATGGAGTGTACCTAAAGTACTGGTAACCAATTTAGAGAGGAAGCAGCTAGGCTGGTTAGCAGGGCCCCAGCCATACTAAAGTCGAAAAACAGTGAAACATCAGCAAAAAGTGGGGGTAACGATATGAAGCAGATCCTACTCTCCTACAAAAGAACACATTAAGAGCATTGTTATGGCAAGTAAAAACACGTCCCCAAATGCAAACTTTTGGTCGGAGAAAATAGCAGCCTCAATAAATCATCTAAAGATGAAACAACTTTGGCAAAACAGCTTACCTCACCAGTCTTTGAAGCTAGTATTAAACAAAATAAAAGCAGCTCTCCTGGCGGGAAGATAAAGCTAAATTCAGGTTACGCAAGCATGCCTGTATGACCATCAACCCATACAAGGCAGTGACCGCGCAAACCTACAAAAATGCCACATTTAGAAAGTATATAAAAATAAAAGCGCTTCAAGACAGATTCTGATTCCTACCATCGCTAGCCACACTCCCAAAATGGCATCAGCCACTGGAGAACAAAGAGTGCAGGCAGACTCTGCCAATATCCTTGCCAAGAATTCCTGTATATACTATTCATCTGCCCAGTTTATTGCTTTGGCATAAAATGTACCTCCAAAACATCTTTAATTTAAATGGAATCTGGTCCTGTCGCCAATCAATTTAGCTTTGCTTATAAGGTGTGACAGCGCAAACCATGGTGCGTTTTGTAAAATTCCTTTAAAAAGTACAGACACTCTTTAAAGAGTCCACATAAGCTACCTTTGTGATTGGTGATCTGCCTCTATCAGTTATGTGAGTAAAACTCTGAAAAATGTCAACAGTACTGCACTTAAGCAACTTATTGTGCTAGCAATAAAAGATATGTACTTTAATCTCTTAGACTTGCTGGGGGGATTTCAGAACGCATTGTACCAGGAATTGCATTGGCGAGGTTGCGCACACCCTTCTGTTCCACACAGCCTTCCGCAAAAGCACTTTAGCACTTCATCTTCTGGTGTCTATGGTTTTGGACAACCACTGATGACCGTATTTACAGCGTTCTACTGTTTCTGTAACCTATGGTGGCGTATGGCATTTTAGCCTCTTGTGTTTTTTAACTCACCATGATGATTTTAAACTCTTTTATTTTACATATTGTGAATATTTTGCACATATCATACTGCAAAGGAGCTTTGGCTATAAGCTAATAGAATAGATGCAGAGTTTTGGCCTTGAAAGATGAGTTAGTTAAATGGAACGTTATTGGCTATGACTATGTCCTCAGGCAATACTGAGAATATTTGCTCACAACAAGCAGAAGGCATCTTTGTTCGCTAATAGATATATATTGAACATTTTTGTATACAAATACCATCTGGGTTGAACCTCTGGAAAAAAATGATTGCCTGGTTACAGCAATGTTAGATATACTTTCACATCCGTAGGGGATTTTTTTTAACTCAATGTTCATTTAAATGATATTGTTATTACTACTGTCATATTTTAAGAGATTGTAACTGATTTTAATTAATCAAAGAATACATATATAGTTTATTCTACCCTCCAAGTTTAAGGTTGGCGTTCTAGTTCTTTGTTAGAAAATGAGATTACTGGAGGACCAGTCTGAAATTGTAGTCCCTCATTTATCTCTAGGCGAACTTCAGTTTTTGGTCTCAGAAATCTCGACGTAATACTTATTACTTTGAATGACCACGAAGGCGATGGTGCACCAGAAAAACATCTGCAAGTTTTAAAATGTATTTTATTTTAATTTGAATACTAAGCTAAGTTTAAAACAGGTGGAAGCTCCCGCCATTAACCAGACTGGTTTCGACACCAACTAATAGTGTGGTGCAACACCATTCTAAGATGGCGGTCAGGTTACCTACTATCGATCATGCGTACAACATAGCCTTTGAAGCTCCCACGTCCCACATGAATGTAACACTCTATTTCCAGAGCTGTTGAATACGCACGCGTGTTCCACCATCCACACTGCGCACTACCGGAAACAGTAGCAGATCGCCCCTGCGTAGAACCAGCAAACAGATACCGTCCGGCAAGATGGCGAAGATCGCCAAGACCCACGAAGGTAAGAGAAGGCGGAGGGGCTACTGAAATCTTCCGCCGAAATTCGAAGTGGAAGGGCCATGGCTAGGGGTGTAGTCGTGCACCTCGTGTTTATGGTTCGGGCCGTCTACCCTATGGCGTCGTCGGGGAATTTTGGGCCTGGGTGTTTTTAGGGTAGTGGTATGCCTCTACCGTATTATATCCCCTCGTTGTCTTTCACAGTCCCTCTCGTCTGCCCTTAGCATTGTGTGCTGGATAGAACAAGGTATCGTGCTTTTCCCCACTCTGCGGCCCGTAATGTAAACAAACTGAGGACCACACGAAGTCTCGTTGCCCTTCCTGTTTATTATTATTGTGCTGTGCGTTGAGTGTCGCAGTATAGAGCGCTCTTTTAGTTGTTTATAGATAGTGCTCGAAAATGCGTGGTGTTCTGCGTTATTGAAAGCCTAAAAATGGTTGGGTATTGGCAATGCGTCGATAGCATGCCGTTTCCTGCGTCCAATGCCAAAGTTAAATAATGATGCAAGTAGCTCCTACCATGTTTTGATTTGAAGGACCCACCCATATACTCATTTTAAAACTTGCAGATGTTTTTGAGAAGGACGCATCACTCTCATAATCATTCTATTCTGTTGTGGCGGGTGTTTGTGGATGTTCTACTTAAAGTGAACACTTGTTTTGGAGATTCTTTTAGACAGCTGATTGTTTATAGTAGTTTTTTTTACAATGTTGAGTAAGTCTTTGAAGACTTATGTGGTTTTTTTTTTAACTGCAATTGGTTTTCTTGTGTTAAGCGTCCAGGACAGTGTTTAGATTTCATAGCATGCACCTCGAATAACATTACTTATCAGATTAAACGCAGTTGGAACGTACAGCTGTGGTTAGCTGTAAATTACCCTTGCTCAAACGTCTTTATAAAAGTTAGTCGTCAATTTTTTCAATATCACGCACACAACCAGAACGTTCTACTTCTTTTTTTTTTTTATGTTAAATATTTTCTCCACCCCTCTCTGAGGCAACATGTAGACCATTTGTACAACAAGCCAGAGAAGCCCCACTATGGGAATAGTTAGATAAAACCATTTTCACCCTACTTTTTTTTTTTTTCAGTCTGGGCTATTTGTATCTGCTTGCTTTGATTATTAGCTACTCAATACCGAAGGGACCATCCTCCAGATGGACAATTTCAACCAGCTCCATAATACAGGTCTCCTTTTATTGGGAGCACATGCAACGCTAGACATATTTGACGGTTATTGTACTTTATCAGTGGTGAAAATCGTGATCCTCTTTGGCGGGCTAGTAGCCCCGGGTTTAGGCGGGGGGTGCCAAGTCCTGCCCTTGACAAATTTGCAAGTTGTTGGTACATGTTTCTAAAGAAACGGATGAGCTGAAAAGGAGGTGCCATTTTACGACTGTGATTAACAGTGGCTCACATTTGCTTTTGGTATGTGCCTGTCTGCTGGCAGTAACCATTTGCAGGTAGATTGAGTTAAGCATAACAGTAATAATATTACTATTGGAGTTGGTCAGAGAGGGAAGGAAGTGATTGAAACTCGGACATATGCCCTGATTACTTAAAAGTAATCTTAATTATCCTTAACACCTCTGTTGCAGTAATTACATGTGAGGTGGATTCCAGTACATGTCTGGACCAAAAACATAATTAGAATTGCAAATGCCGTAGACAACTAAGGGGTGGTGTAGCCGTATCCTAATCCTCAGACTTTCTGGACTTACCAAGCGACAATTGAGCCTGGAATTCAATGGATATAGGGTGGGCTATAAGAACTGGACGATTGGCACTAAGGATAATGAAGATTACTGGTTAGTAACCAGGGTGTTATCCCCACATCTTTGACATTACATGTAAGGAATACCAAAAGTGCATTGGCCGAAAGAAATGACACATACAAGAGTTGTCTGTTTTTGGGATACACCAACACTTTAATAGTGAAAATAAGTACTACAAACATGAAACACAGTCTTCGTTTTATGGCATCACTGCTTCCAAAACCTTGTGGCCAAAACCTTAATTTGAAATTTCGCAACCTAATTCCTGTAATGTTTCAAAAAGTGTGGGGTAAATTACGTGTAAGCTGAGGCAAAGAAGAAACCTTAAGAAGACGTTCTGGGTTAGTGGTCAACTTGTATTACTCAGCCCAGTAGGCTTGCATAATAGGGCATACAGTTCTATAAATATTCTAGCCTAAGTTATTACTACAAGAAAAACAACATTGAATGTTAGTCATTTCGATTTGGCTAAGGTAATAATTTCAAGGTAAAAATCGTGTAAAGGTTTAAGAACCATAAGTAACTCACGGGGTGAGAAGAAATGCAGAATGACAGATCTGGAAAAAGAAAATCTTTTAAGAATCCCCAATCCTAAGCTTTCATTCTTAGCAAGACCGCCCCAAGCTGCCCATTGCACTCTATCTGCGTGGCAAATGACAACCCTTGTTGAAACTACCAAACCTCAATTGAAGGATTGGTTTAATTTCACAATTTAGCAAAGAACTTTTTCCCATAGCACCGTTCTTTTTAGGTCTCGCCTACACACGCAGTTCGCATGCGCTGCATAGGCAAAAAGACCTTTAGCAATCGTTTTGGCTTTTCAGCCAAAGACGTTAACGCGTTCCATTGCCTTCAATGGCAACGCATGCACGGGTGGGGATTGTCGAGCTTTCAGGTAGATCCAGGCAGAAGTCCAATTCCCCGGGGGCGAAGACAATGTCTAAATCTTTCCCAAAGCACCACCTTAGTATCATAACATAAACACAACACAGAAGGTGAGTACCCCGGAAAATGTAGAGACCAAGAAGGGTCTTTTAGCCAACTGTGGAGATGACCAGATAACCGTCAGAACATAAACAAATGTCAATTAAGTGTTCTGTCTATATCACTAAAGAGTACACTATTATGGATGTGTTGTCTCACACTTACCTGTAGTGTTAGCTGAAGAGGATTTATATACAGGGCAATATCCTTGGTCTCAGAAAACAGGGGCGTAGATATCTTGTTCAGTTCACAATCTTATCCTCCAATAAAGTTCATCAGCACTTGAATATTGAAAAAATCCTTTTCATGCGCAAACAGGTGCAGAGTTCAATATTTCCATCAGTACTGTTCGTACCACAATCAGGGGTCACTTCCTCTTGTGGCAGCTTCGAGGTTTGAAACAATAAAGTAATGAGCTTTTGAGAGTAATCACGCAATGATAGAAGGGGGTGGAACTGGTAACCAGCTGGTGCCTTTTACAAATGAAACAGGAAAATAAACGCGTCCTCGCGTTTGAAGAGCATGAAGCAGGGAAATAAAGAAAAATGCTTTCTAGCTTTTTCTTAAACTGAGACAGTAACAAGGCAGCGCGTCTCCAAGAGTCTCGAGGCTGCAGGATCAAAAGGGCAGTAAATTAAATAAACGCGTCCTCGCGTTTAGGCAGTCAGGCTGTAGTTCAACGGTCGCACAGTGAATAAACGCGTCCTCGCGTTTAAACAGCCAGGCAGGGCACGAACTGAGTCACGGATAATAAATGCCTTGAGTAACCAACAGGAAAGGTCTTAAACAAACAAGCTCCGTGAGATAAACAAAGAATAATCCAAGGTTGGGGGAATAGCGCACACAGCGCTCGGCATCCGGATCAGAAAAGGCGAAGTGTCTCACAGGAATCACAGCAAGGTAGCCAAAGATTCTGAATTCAAACAAGCTCATTTGCTTTGCTGTATAATTCCATTAGCAAAGCAAATGGCTTTAACTTAACCAAAGGCGAGACCTGTTGCATTTTCAATGCTTGTTTTTCTGATCCTGCTGTTTGTGATCTCTGCTTTGATTTGCTTTAGTACAGCCCAATGTAATCTTACTGTTTATTTTGCGCATAAAGTGCTTGTTAGTTGTGTTTCAATGTATTCTGTTCGCTTGAATACATTTTTAGGTTTCGCCTCGCCGAAGGCTGCGCTCTGCACAGCTTTTCGGCGCAGGCGAAATCTAATGTTAGAAAGAGTGTGGCTTGGAATCCGCCCCTCTGTTCCATTGGCTAGCTCCATAAATGGAGGCTAGCCATTGGAACAGAGATCTGTCCGTCATGGCCGGACCAGATTCATGGGCGTTCCCGCAATTTCTTCCCTCTCCGATCGTCATTGCGGCGGTAAGCGGGTTTACTTTTTTTTTTTTTTTTTTAATGTTTGTTTTCGTTATTTCGGCGAAGATGCCCGCCCTTGCAGCGGCTGTGCCAGGGAGCAGGCCACAGTCTGTGGTTTTCTTGAGCAAATAAAACTAGTCGCACAAACGAACAGTAACAATAATGTATTAATTACTAACTTTGGATTTTAGAGCAGTGTGCTGCCCAGCTTAAAGCGCTTCAACGCCTCACTGAAAGTAGTAAGCGCTATATAATTGCAATTACAAAATGTTTGTGAAAGTTCCCTGATTTCGCCTATTGTGTTCTTCGAAGGTGTTCCATTTTCCCGGTGTCCGTCAGACCAGCCCCCCTCCCCTGCGCCCTGTATCTGTTGCATATGCGCCTTGTTAGATCTGCCGCCTCTCGTACACCCCTGCACTCTCTTCTCCACGCCTCATTTCTAGTCTCCGCGCCAAGCAACATGTTGTTCCCCCGCTCTCTGCTTCGAGCATCCTCTGGGTAATTTCCCTGTCAAAACTTCCTGCAGACTGCGAGTTTCAGCGCTTTTCCTGCCCCCTCCCCGCGGGATCACATCACACACAAACACTGAGTACAGGCCAGCTCGCGCTGCCAGTACCGCCCCACCCTCAGAAGACGCGACTGAGCTCTCTCCCTGCTGCGCAGACGAAGACCCAGCTTCAGACCTCCTATACCTCACAGCCGCCGCCCTGTGCCAGCGCCCTGGCTGTGCCAGAAGTGGTATCGAGCAGCACCGCGTCGTAGGACCCAGAGAGGAACTGCCCAAGAGGGGACCAGGGATGGAGAAGAAGGGGTGTGAGTGATTGCGGAGTACAGCCCTCTGACACACTGATGAAGTGAAGCCTCTTCCACTGAGCCCCTCGCCCTCCAGAGGAGTCCTGCCCGACCTCAGAAGCATCCTCGGAGCCCTGTGTAGCGCCAAGTAAGTTCCACTCTCAGAAATGAGTGCAAGTTTCGGGGAGGGAGTTATCGCACAGTTGTTCAGGACGAAATCGTTTCTGCTAGCAGTTAAGCCAGCTCAGTGGGTCAATGCGCCTGCCCTTCAAATCTGCGTGTGAACTGCAGGTCATGGGTTCTACCTTGAGAATGTTGGTGGACCGTCTAGCCCTTTTATCATCACGACGATGATTAAGAATGTACCACTGATGTAGGTACTAGCAGTTGTGTTTTCACACTTTATCACCAGGGCACTTTAGGTCTGCTGCAATCTACCATGTTTGCTGATGGGCTCCAAGCATTAACACATTTAATAAGCAAGCCATTAGTGAAAGTTCTCAGTATTGTCTTAAATTCAGTAATTCATTCAATCGAGTTATCTTTTTTTATTTCTGACGATTGAATACTATTTGTTCCGTCCTGTTTGAGGGCTAACTCGAGTAGTGCATTCCACTCTCTCAGCTGCAGGTATGAAATGTGAACAGGTGGTGAAAGTGTTAACTGTGGAGTCTAGAGCCTTTAGTTGTACTCAGGGATATTGCAATTATTTGACGGGGGATGTGTGTGTGTGTGTGTGGGGTGGGGGGTATACATCAGTGTTGATTAAATTATGCAACTTTAGATGTCACATTCTGAGCTAATATAATCCAAAGTGAATTGACATGTTAACACAAAATGACATTGAGAAGTCCCAATACTCGTAAAATACTCAGGTTTATTAATAAAGGAACAAGATCCTGCTAAAAATCTCATTCCCCAAAAAAGTGATGTTTTTCTCCTGCACTGAAAAACGGGACCCAATTTTATAAAACACTGTCCATTCGAGCTCTGAGTAAAGTTGTGTAAAACAGGCAATCCTGTGCCCAGCAGAAAGCAAGGAATCACCCGTGCCCCCTTCATTTAATAAAATATGTGCCTCTTTTATTCCGTGTAATCCAGTTACGTTTTTAGGTTTCGCCTCATCGAGAGCTGCGCACGGCGCAGCTTTTCGGCGTAGGCGAAATCTAATGTTAGAAACAGTGTGGCTCGGAATCCGCCCCTCTGTTCCATTGGCTACCTCCATAAATGGAGGCTAGCCATTGGAACAGAGATCTGTCCGTCATGGCCGGACCAGATTCGTGGGCGTTCTCGCGTTTTATTCCCTCTCCGATCGTCATTGCGGCGGTGGGCGGGTTTACTTTTTTTTTTCTTCAATGTTTGTTTTCGTCATTTCGGCAAAGATGGCGGCCGGGCAGTAGCTTGTTTAAGATGCTGCAAAGTGTGTCCCGACCTTGCAGCGGCTGGACCAGGGAGCAGGCCACCGTCTGTGCCAGGGTAACCCGATCCTTTCCCCGATGTCCCAAAGGTTCTGCGGCGGCGAGTTCACGAAGCTCCGAAAGCGAAGCATTTATTCAATCCGCACGGTAGCTCGCCTTACCTATACTGCAGCGCACATTGGAGCGCTGAGCCGCGACGGGCCTGAGGCAAGATCAATGGAGGCCATCGGTATCGCAGCCTGAGCGTTAATTGCGGCAGAAGGTGCCCAGCGAGCCACACCATCTCGGCCGAACAAGCTATTAACGGGCGGGGGAGCAGGAATACGGCGCAGGACGCCTCCCGCCTTCCTCCGAAGTATCGCGGCACTCTGCCGCCTTTGATGTTGCCCACATATGGTTGCTCTGAGCAGCCTTTATGAACCAAGAACGGACTGGAAACAATTACACAACCTTGCGACTGGCGACTGATGCAGATTAGAAAATTTCACGTATGTTCGAAAGCATGAAATCGTTTGCCCCAGTTCTAACTTTTTTAGACAAATAGTAACGTCCATATTAAAACAAAATGTGTAGCTTTTTATTTTAATTTTATGTTGCATTTATCAAGCACTGATCCGCTGCTACCGTGTAGTAAAATTAAGGTTGCTGTGTTTTGCTTTTGCATTGTTCCGGGTTACAAAGTATCAGAGTTACCGAGTAGTGACTTCACACCAGCCCATGCGCTGTTGCAAACTACTGAGTGCCTAGATGGTATCCACGTGTTCAAAGTCACCTGCAGCTACTAGTGATGTAACAAACAATGCACAGCAGCAAACCCGACATCTCATTAAACTAAATATATAAAACCTAACATAAACGCCTCCGGAGTCTCACGGTGCCCGGTGACAGACATCAGTTGCTAATCTAGCTCTACTTGCATTCTGGTGCTTGTCGTGTTTGTGTCCATTCAAATATAGGACCACAAATACCAGAATGCAAAGCGGAAAGGTGTGCCAGCAAAGGTTCTTACGTCTGATCCAGCTGCAATACCTTCGGGTCGAGTTCACGCTATATAAACACTGCAACAAAAAAGTGTGATGTCACTAGTGAAGGCAGGTGTGCTGTTACTGGTGCAGACTGGACATGCGGTCCCCGACTATGTTACCTTTTGGCTACGCTTCACTAATGCGGCCAGATGGACTGCACTGCTGCAGCGTATGTTGTCACTCGTGGAAACCGAATATGCCTTTATCGGCACAGGCAGTGTGCAAACAGGCAGTTGTCACTGGTGTTGGAGGACTGGGGTGTAATTGCCCCAGACAGTACTCAGCTACTCCATAAACTTTCCCACTTCCTCTCCTTCCCCTTCCAATGTGCTCTTGTGATCCAGACGGGTCTTTGGAGGCGATCTTGGGCACTGACAGCAGTGCTGCTGTGGTTTTTTTATTTTTAAAGTGCTTCAATACCTTTGGGTCGAGTTTGCGCTATCACTCCATTGGCCTAGATGGCACAGGGGTGAATGTTTTGGGTAAGAGTGCAGCTGTGCTTAGCAGGTTTGGATCGCAGCAGTGGCTGTCATATTTTTCCTTTGTATTATTATTGTTACACTGTTAGTCCATGTTCTCTTTTAGCCACATGATGCAGGAAACAAAGACCACATGACAGTTTATCTGACACCTGAGCGGGTACTTTAATATACAGCTCTCTTAGGCACATGGATGCAATCTCTCTATGGATAGTACAATGCATATTGCTTTTCACATGATGTAACAGTAGATGCTATGGCACCCAGGATAATGTGCTGCATGGCTAAATACTTATATGTCCCAAAGACCTTTAAAGCACAGACCCTCTCCTCGCCGTTTCTCGTCCAGTCCCCTCCTCCTGTCCCTCGTTCATATTATTGACCCTCCCGCATTTCGGCCGACAAACGTTCATTGCCATGAGCTGCCTCTATTCATTAGCGCAGGCGCATATTGAGACCCACTCATCACTTTCTCGATTACCGGTTTAGTTGTTATCCTTTCACCAATTAATACCCCCCATTGACCTATGCACCAACCGTATCACGGCAGTGCATATCTTGTATATACACACCCACTTTTACCCCATCCGCATCCATTACCCGGATGAGGACTTAAGTGCGAGTGAAGCACATTACCCGTGCATTCCTTCACCTATTGTAAGGTAAGAGACCACACCCGCATACCCTGTTCGTACGATGGATACTTCCCTACATCACTCGTGGGATTCCTCTTTTTACTACACCATCCGTGAGCTGGTTCTCCGGTCCGGTAGCTGTTTTAACTCTTCCTCTCCGTTTTTGCAGCTCCACCTTTGGACCTACCCGTCCTTCCACGACCGGCTATTTCACCCAGAGCTTTATTTTAATTTTAAAGATATCCTTCTCGGACCGTCTCTAGCTGTTACAGTTTGTCAAGGTACGCGACACCAGACTCACAGTTTGTCAAGGTACACAACACAAGACTCACCAGTATTACATTCTTTCACCACCCGTCATTACATGTATGTGCATTTTAACAGCGCCGTTTCTGTTTCCACACAATCTCTATTCCTTGCTCTGCTACTGTCTCCGTCATTCACGCTCCCTCTACCCTGGGTCATTCGTCATACTGCACCGCTGTTTGTTTCCCTATCCGCATTCATGCCCATGTACTGTCTCTTTGCCATTTTCCAGATCGCACCCTACAGCCATGTGCCTTTTCTACGTGCCATTCGTTATACTGTACATGCATAATTATGTTTGTGCACACAGGAGTTTCCCCCTACCAGTGACTTTGTAGGAGTGGACGTACCCAGTGAGTGCCCATGCCCTACGGCTCCGCATTATCTCCACAGTTTAGGCGCCCATGAGCTCTTCAGCGCGCCATCTGCTATCACCTATACTAATTGTAGTGCACATTTGTACGTGTTCACACACAACCTTTCCCTAATAAGCACCTTTGTTTTAGTTTGTGTCCACCCCATTCTGCCTAGTCCTCTCTTCACCACATCTTAACACCTTAGCAGCTATGGAACGTCCAGCTCCAGTGCTGGACGTTCCATTGCGCAGGGGCAATTCGAACGTTCAATGGCCGATGGCAGCACTCCCGAGGTAGTGGTCCCGTCGGCCGCCAAACGTGCGCAGCACCTAAGGTGTTAACCATTGAAATTTCAATACACACTGTGTTTTTCGACTATACACATTCATAGTAAAACAGTGATTTGTCTGCCTTCTGTTACTTTTGACCCTAGAATTTGGGTTTGTTACCACTTACCAATACAGAGTACCAGTGATGTTATAGACTTCTCTGGCATGTTTTGGTCTTCTCTTAGGAACGTACGGGGGGGGCATGCGTGTGGCTCTGTGTGCGTGTGGCTCTGTGTGTGTGTGTGTGGGTGTGTGTGTGTGGGTGCAAATACAATAGGTCTCGCATTTGCGAAAGATTAAGCTATTGACATTGTAAATGACAATGCCATTTATTTATCTGTTTTCAAAACCAACACATAAATAAACAATTTGTCATTTACAATGCCAATAGCTCTAACTTTGTCAAAGGCGAAACCGTTGCACTGTGTGTGGGCTGTGTGGGCTGTGAGAGCTGTGTGGGCTGTGAGGGCTGTGTGGGCTGTGCTCTTAACAGTAATCTATTGTTGGTCATTTCTCATAGTGTGACTAACCACCACAAAACATTGCATTTGCTGAAAAATCCCCATTCATACTTCTCTAATACTATCAAGTCGTGAACGGAAAAAAACCTTTGTTTGTTTCAACCTATCGCAGACTACCACTAGTGCATTATAATTTTAGACAGGGTCACTCTTTGCCACCTAATCGCTTTTACATAAAATGTACAGTTAACACTTGGATCTCCCCTCTAGACATAACATTTGAGCAAGCCTTGGACTTTTCTAAAGTGTAACTGCACTAGCCCCAGGGTAGATACCCTTAAGTGCGGGTGGCATTAGAATGTGGTACCTGGGAATAAAGTGGACAAAGCTTCTCAAATGTTAATGTAGGACGCAGATCTTTTCTCCCATAACCATTCATGCCCAAAACTGATACTCACAGAAATCCTTCTAGCGGACTTGAGGAAATGAGGTGCAAATCTTACAATCCACACCGACCTCTTACTCAGTCTTCACCTTCTTTCTTCGTGTGTTTTCCAGACTCAACAGCCCCAAGTAACTTTGCCGACTTATTTTATACAGAAAATACGCGTTGAACTTGAATTCTTCAACTATAATGCAAAATTTTGCAGTACACAAATGACAAAGCGACATTTCCCAACAGAAACGTTGTTTCTGGAAAATTATATCTCCCAACAAATATTACATTTGCTCAGTTTGTATCCTATTAATATTAGTAAAAACGCATTTCAGAATATTTAATTTACTTTGCGGGAAGGAATCTACAATATTTAACGCACTGCATTTTTTCCGGTTTATGTGGAAATAATCGTACGGTGTTTGGCTGGCTTGTGTTTTAAGTGCTGCAAATATGCCACTACATAATGTATTGTATAGATTTTACTCGCACAATTCAAAGGAAACGTGCAAATTCATTAAGTGTTTAGAAGAGCAGTTTTTATTTACTAACTCCTAGGTTTAAAATGTGCACGTTTCTTAATGTCCATCAAAAAGGCCAACGTAGTACATCATTTTTAATGGTGCATCATCCAGCTATGGGCTGACGCTAGATATCCATGGCATCTTATTGCCCTCTGAGAAAACACTGAGGCTGAAACAACTTGCATTTGGATGCTAAACGTGCCCCTGGGTCGCACGTGTTGAACTTCTCTGGCCTTCTTTCCGTTCGACGCTTCCCCAGGTCGGAAAGAAGACCATCGTCTATTAAAGTTCACCAGGACTAATACAGAAAAAATCTATTGCGTCACTTTGTTGCACCAACAAGTTGCCATGGCCACTTCAGAGTGCTGTACTGAACTGAGGATACTAGTCGCAACTGTGAACTGATACGCTACCTATGACTACTAATAATGTCCCTGAAGTTACCCCAGTATCGGACAACATTGGTTATCAATCACTGGACCACAATTGCACAGATACATATGTACCACATAACGACTTACAGCTAGAAAAAACAAGCATTGGCATAGCCAATAGGTCTCTCCTTTGGGACCTTTATTAGTGTTTAGTTATCCAGCACAATATCCTTGGTGCAGCAACTGTTGCATGGCTCAACACTTATATGGTCCCATAGGTGAAACCTATTGTTTGCCAATGCTGCTTGTAGATTTTCCAATGCCTTGAACAACCATTAAGGGCTCATATGCTGCGTAATCGCTACAACTAAGTGTTCAAGCTTCCCTTTGTTCCTAAGCCCAACCATTTCAACCTCCGAATTAATAGTGTTATATGTATTATATGTATGGTCATATGAAAGGTCTTCATTCTGTGGGGCGCTACTGCCAGGGAAGGTGTGGAATCCTGGGGGGAGGAGGGGGTGTGCATTCCGCAGCTTCACTTGTTCCTGAAATCCAAAACATTTGCTTTTTTGGGGGGGGGGGGGGGGGGGCTGAGGGGGAAGGAGACAACCGACCCGGGGCGGCTAATTTCGATTGCTTCAGCTCAAGTTTCATCGATTGAGTCTCCTGTGCTGTGAAAAGCTTTCGTGCCAGAGTACCTGCTTGCCTGAACAAGATGCAAATGTGCGCTGGTAGTTAATCTGCAAGTGTAAAGGGTGCTTGGAAGCCAGGTCTGGCTTTAATTGATCAAATCACTCCAAGCTTTGTGATGTTTTTTGTTTAGTGGTAGTGCAAAGAATTAACAACTGGGCTGTGAAGTACATGCTTTTAATCATAATTGTATTTACACAGTACTTAGTACCCCAAGGAGGTGTTGAAGGGCCAGTTTTAATTTTTTTTTACATAAGGTCTGGTATTTCCAAAATCTACATTTTGAAAGCATTACTGTGTTAGTTTATTTAGAATAATGACTTGCATATTCATGGTGCTTTCTGCCAAAGGCTATGACCTCGTTGCACTAAAAATACACAAGCCAATATTCACTGCACCAACTAAGATTTAATTCTGTGGCTCTCTGGTTAGACACAGACCTCTGCAGTGCATCAACAAACATAGGTTTCATAATGTACCTCAGTGCTTTCCCACTGAGCAATAGCTTTTTAAAATTTATTTTTCATTCAGGCTGGCCATTATTTTATATGTAGCTACCTGATGGTGAAAGACCTAAAACATACAGACTATTTTGGGACTTATTTATGAGTGGCTTGCGCTGCCTGAACATCACTTTTTTTGACGGTCGGGAGTTTAAAAACCTCAGCCATACACCCTCAGTCTTGCTGTTGCTTCCTTCGGCTTAATAAAATAGTGCAGGGTTTCTATGAATGTTTCATCAGTCCTCTGTGAGATCCACTATGGCCTATTTGAAATGGTTCTCTGTGAAGATTCTCGCCTGTGCTGGGAATAGTGGACATTTTGCATTATTCAAAATCAAGCCATAATGTCCCCGCAATCTTACGTTGCCTTTAGCACTTTCAATGCTTCTTCTTCCAAATTGGCTATTAGGAGTTAGTCGTCCAACTATGAACACACATGAAGAACATGAAGATAAAGTCAACAATAAAAGCCAACATTTTGGTGAATACTTTCGGCCGGTTCCCAAATTGCAATTCCTTGAATTTATATGTATCCCAAAACTAGAGAATTTGATATATTAGTAATCAGGGGTGTGGAATTTAACAAAATATCTACTTGTTCATGCAGCAGGTTGCTTTATAAATCTTTTTCTCCTGTAACAAAATCTTCTTGTCCCTTTGGTACTATGTAGTGTGGCGACAAATTATGTCAGCAATCTCATTATAGAAGAGCTCTGATATATAGCCTCTCAGATTATGGCAGGGCTCATACCATAGTAGTGTTTGAATACTTGCAATCCCCTTATGTTGCCACGTTTCCGCAGATCTACATACTGGGGCTGAAGGTAGTGGTAAGCAATATTTCAAGGGTTAGAATGCCCTTTGGAGTCTGTGCAAACCTACTAACTTGTAAAGTGAGAAATGTTGGAAATTTACTCCTGACAATGGCAGATTATAAACCTCTTTCCAGAGTTGGGGAAAAAAGTGGTTGCAGGGAAAGTGAACTTGCATACGCGCAGATTTTTACATGGGCAAATCTATACATGCATATTTGCTCATTTGCTAAAATGTAGTTCACAAATATTTTCTAGGAATACTATTTCTTGTCCTACTTTTGTAAATTCTTGGGAATTTGTGAAAGGCTGAACTTAATGCAAGGACATATACCGATGGTGCACTTTTGAGACTTCCTCTACTAACTAGCAGCCCACCCCAGCGTTGCCTGGGGCAGAAGGGGGCTGGGGGCAGCATTTCAGGCTTGCATGCACTCCTGCCCCCGCCCGCCACGGCATTTCCACTCCTCCCCGCGCTTCACTCAGCCGCACACGCTCCGCCTCCTCCCAGCGCTCCCGCGCTTCACCTACCAGAGCCCAATTTCAACGCTCCTCATTCCGCCTCCTCCCATCAGCCCGACTTCACCGCTCCTCATTCCGCCTCCTATCGCTTCTGAGCCGCACACGTTCCGCTCCTCCCCGCGCTTCATGTATCTCAGCCCGACTTCACCGCTGCTGTCCACCGCTCCTCCCGGCGCTAGATGATGTCAGCACGCACGTCCACGTTGTTCGCGCACACGGCCGGCGCTACTTCTTAGGGACTTCTTTTTATTTATTTTTTAAATAACGTTTATTTTTATAGCCTATCTCCATCTACAGGACCCCCCCTTTCCAACGCTGTAGTGGGTGTTGCGATTGGTGGTGTACTTTTCGAGTTTACCTGGCTCAAAGGACACAGTTCTCTCTTTATAATAGCAGTATTGACTGGGCCCCCTAAGTTGGTCTGGTTTTGACCATGACCTTTTGCGTTTATTTAAATTCTGTCTCTCTCTCACATTCAGCTCTTTCACAAGTAGCATATTGGCACACTAAGTAGGTTTGCGCAGTACCAGTAACTACTGTTGCAGTGTGCTTTTTGAGACCAAGAAAACAATTTTGGCTTTTGCCAATGTTTGGTATAATAGTGAGGGCCCGATCTCCCTCACCAATAAGGTTTTAGAAAAACCATGCCAAAACAATTCAACATTGACAAACCTAAAAAGCTGACCACCAATTTCAGACCTACTGGCTTTGCCAGTGCTTGTTTATTTTAGTTTCCCATAATCGTATTGAAACTGATTACACTGATTTTCCATTATGAATATTTTTAGGAAATACTAGCATGCATCAACACGTTACTAAATGATGCTGCAAAGAAATGGTACCTGAAATTTTACAGTAGTTTAGCGAAATGTTTTTCCTCCTTTCATTTGTTTATGAACATTTTATTTTGAAAGCACAGCATCATCAATCTTGCTTTCAAGCTTCTGCAAATATTTTGCATCAAATCCGAGAGCATTCTGGGTGCATTATACATAAACCCCAATTGCTAAACTTTGAAAACCTATGAACACATTTGTATACTGGAACTACTGTCAGTAGTGCAGTCAGAGCTTACATTTACTTAGAGCGCTCTCCCTAACAATAAAGGCTTTTAATTAATGAACCATAAATGCAAGTTTGAACAGCATTAACATATGGACACAAATATTACCTTAACTGAAGACAGTGCCCTTCCCTGATCCATAATGTAGTACAGCCAACTGGCAGCCATATGGGTTTGTGCTGCAGGGGGTTGGGCCTCTTTGTTCCAAGGACAAAATACACATAAACTTGTTGCCCTTGGCCCCAAACAATGTGTCCTGGGCCTCGGGCTATAGGAATTCCACATCCCTGATTAGTAATTCTTTACTACAACTGTGATGTAGAAAGATGTATCCTTTAGGTCCAGTCTTGTCTTTGGAACTCCTACAGGTGAAGAGGAATATTCTTCTGTAATGTTTTCACTTTGAAATTGATATTTTCTTTATCCACCTTTTGACATTCTTTGTGTCTCTCGTTAGGCAAAATCCCCCTGTCAGATTTGGGACTAGGAATATACTGGAGTATGTGCCTCAGACCACTTTTATAGCTTTTTTTTTTCTCTAGTGGAGCCTGAATTGATGATTTCAGGGCATACCACTTATTTGTGTGTTGGATCTTGGTTGGGAGTGGTCACAGTTTGCAACGGAGTTGCAGGGAACTGTATTAGATAACCTCTTCTCACTATCCTCAGGACCAAGGAGTCGGAAGAAGATTGCACCTACTCCTCAAGAAAATGTGCCATCCTTCTTTCAACTGCCATACTTAATCATCTCTGGAATAGTCGGGACATCCGAGTCTTACCTTTTCAGGGATGATTTGCCTTTGTGGCCATATTAGGTCTTGAAAGAGTTACCCTTCGCTTCTTTGCAAATTGATTAGATTGTCGTCTATGAGGTTGTCTGAATGAAGACTTATTTGTGTTATAAAGTAATGCTGAAGTAGATTGGATATATCTAAATCGGGTATAGTGGTAATTTACTTTGAAGATCCTATGAAGTTTCTCATGCAACTCAACGCTAAACAGTTTAGTGCCTCACAAGGCATATGAAGGGCTGTGTTTTTTTAGCATAATCTGTATGCCAATCCTTTTGCCACAGCAACAACCCCTCTTATAACATCAAATGAAATGTCCAACTAGAACTCCACTTGCCTCTCCAGACTTTGCTTTGATGAAGAGCAGTCTTGTTGGATTGCTGTAAATAACCCCTTGAAATCAGACAGCAAATACAGGATTGTATATGCACAATATATAGAAGCTCATAGCCAGGTTCATTTCCACATATGTGTTTCAGTGCTTGAAAACTCATAAAAATGTTACTATGCCTACAAGTCTAGTGACTTGAATAATTTGCTCAACCGAACTGTAATGTACTTGACCTGTGATCCGGTCTCCAATTGTGTGATCCTAAGCAAATATTTTGCCTTACCGAGCGCTTTTTTCTTCATTATCACTCTGAGTCAGAAGGCTCCTCCCCAGTATTTGCATTTTTTTTTGTACCTGTCCAGCTTAGTACTGCCACCTTGTTAACAAAACCCATCCCTTGTCAGGACGCTATTTAAATATAAACACGGCTGAAGAATGAAAGTACACTCATGCACAATTCCAAAAGGTTAGCATCCGGGCTGCAGAATCTAAATGTTGTGCAGTAGCATTATTTTATTGAGTACTGTTGAGCTACCTTCCAACATGACTCCAGTAAGAATGCTGCTTCTATTGCTCACAAGTGAGCTTTCCTAGTCAAGAGCTCACTTTACCGCTCACCCATTACTTTTTCAAGCCTCTCGCAATAACAGACATAAACAATCCTTGGCCAGACAATAAATCTGCTTTATGAATGAACGTGCTTTCTATGTCCTTGATGGGCATGGGCAATAAATATGTCATCATACATGCCCTCTGTCACTCATCTTTGTACTCATGTCGGCAGTGGCATCCCTAGGTATCGGAATCCATCTGTGGCAATACTGGCTGTACAATCACGGGGTAGTCCTTGTGTAGCTCAATGAATGCGGTATATCGGAGACTTATTCCAATTGATGGTGTAGCCAGAGTATCGACAAAACAGTGTGAGTATGTGTGTGATTCTATCAAGAGTGAAGGTTGAGTCTGAGACATAAAGTAAAATGTCATCAGCATAGAGAGATTTAGTCTTACCACTTGTCTGTTAATTGTAGCCCTCGAACTAGGCGGTTCAGCCTGATCCAGGCTGCTAGGGACTTTAAAACCAGGGCAGATATCAAGGGGGATAGTGGGCATCCTCGTCTGGTACCATGTTTGAGACTAAAGACGACAGATGTACCTCCGTTTACCATCCCTTGGGCCATGGGTGCAGTGTAGAGGAGTCCAATCACAAAATGTGGGCCAAAGCCCATCCTGGTCAGCTCCTCCAACGTGAAGGGCTATTTGACTGTATCAAATGCCGTACACGCTTCGTGACGCAAGGGCATCCCCCGGAGCCCGGCGGCATAACCAAAACGCCATGCAGATGCCCTGGATTGAGAGCATAAAGCCTTACTTATCCAGGTGGGCAAGCGTCCTGATGACCCGTATCAGCCAGGAGGTGAGCAATTACACCAAGATATTTACATTTTCTTTTAATAGTGTAATAGGCATTTACGAGGTTCAATCGTCCGCTGGTTTGCCATCTTTATGAATGACTACTATATTGGCTAGTCTCTGATTCTCATTGTAAATATCTTTTTATTGCAGCATAACAGGTAATGTAATCCAACATTTGCATCATTTCCACTGTTGACTCTTATGTATATAAACCTCCATCCCATGTGTCACATAGCCATTAAGCTCACAACCCGGGGGGTCGAGCGGCGCAGTAGAGGATAGCATTCTGTGTTGGAGGATACATCCTGGTTCAATGACAACCAGTCAGCCGGGAAATGGCAGTGCCGCTTTTCAGGCCTAACAGACCCCTCCTGTGCACAATGTCCAGTAGGATCAGTAGTCTCTCCACCCCTTTTCCGAACAACAACCCCCCCGTCCCACCCATTCCTCCAACCCCTCCTGCCCCCCTCTCCCTTCGCCCAGAGCTACTCCCCCACCCCTAATCCTGTCCCTCCCCCCAGACGTGCCAGTGTATCACCAGTGCGAGTTCTCATGCATTCCGACCAAACCAGACCCGAAGCAGACCATCGGGAGCAGCCAACAAACATCAGACCGTCATCACATAGGAAGTAGGGGAACAAGGGAGGGAGACTAGTCCATCATCTCTCCAGGCGGTTGCGCTGCCGGGGCAGGGCTATGCGCTGGGGTATCTTCATCCATGCCCAAGAATGTGAGGTCCAAGACCAAACTCTCCCATACCCTGGCCCTCTCCAGAGCCGCGTCATTGCCCGCTCTAAGCGCAGCCTGCATACGGAGCTCCCCCTCACACCGGGCCCATTTGAGAAACTCGGTCTAACACTTCTCCACTGCGGGGCCCCTGTTCGCCTTCCATTGGGACGTTATGGCCCTCTTCGCTAGAATTAGGCCTAGGTCCAGAAACTTGCTAGTGATCTTGTTCTTCGATGTGTGTGGGAACCAGTGTAGGATGCAGTGTGCCATGGTAAGTTGCAAATCTCTCTCCGTAACCTCCCTCAGAATATCCGCTACCTCCCGCCAAAAGGGACCCAACTCGGGGCAGGACCAGAACATGTGTTGGAAATCAGCCACGTCCGCCGGGCATCGCGGGCAGGCCGCCGGGTGGGCTGGGAAATATTTATGTAGTTTGTCCGGGGTCAGGTAGGCCCTATGCAGGACATAGAAGTGCACCAGCTGGAACCTAGCGTTGCGCGTTCCGTTTCGGGTCCGCTCCACAATGTCAGACCACGCCTCTTCAGGGATCTCCGTCGCCAGGTCAGCCTCCCATTTCTCCTTCAGAGACAGCAGTGGGGTGACAGTCTCCGAGACCATGCGCCTATATAGGCACGTGACTGCCTTAGCCGTCCCCGCCATCATTACCACGTACTGGCAGCCTAGGGACAGCGTTGGCTCAGTCATGCCCGTCCTCCAGTGCTTGCGGATCTCCGTCGTTAGCGCCGCGTGAAGGAGGAAGTCGTCCCCCCCCCCCCGCCAACTCAAAGCGGTCTCTTAGGTGATCAAAAGGCAGTAGCACCCCGCTCTCATACAGGTCCCCCATGGACGTCAGCCCCTGCAGCTCCCAGCTTTCCAGACCGTGCCACGAGCCCCCATGCGGCAGTGCTCCGCACAGCTTGAGCGGGATCTCAGGTGCATATGGGATCGCGACACGGGCCCTCCGGCGATATCTATTCCAGCACTTCCGGGCCGTCTCAAATTCCTGAGTGAGGTGGCAATCTCCCATCTGGAGCCCCAGGACAATTCGGGATAACACCTGAACCGGGCCCGCCGGTTCCCCGGATCCGTCCTCTCCCTTCCTGGCTCTTGCGACCATTGCGTCAGCCATTGCAGCTGCGCCGCCAGGTAGTACAATTCGTAGTCCGGCACTGCAAGCCCTCCATCTGCTCTGGGGCGGAGAAGTGTGTTGTGCGCCACCCTGCGTCTGCCCGCCCCCCACAGAAAGCCGATTACCATCGACCGCAGACGTCGGAAGTAGCTCGCCGGAATCCAGATCGGGAGGGTCCTGAAGAAATAAAGCAGCCGCGGCAAGGTCACCATCTTGAGAAGTGCCACTCTCCCCATTAGTGACAATGGGAGCGTGCTCCAAAAGTCGAAGTTCCCCTTGGTGTGTCTAATTGCCGTCCCAATATTTCCCTCAAGTATATCAACCTTGTCATGGAAGATCGAGGTCCCTAGATAGCGCAGGCTCCTCTCTTCCCATGTCACCCCCTCCGTGGATTGTGGACAAAGCCTCCGCGGGCGGGCCGGGAACAGGTAGGACTTCGACCAGTTCACCCAGAGGCCCGACACTCTGCTCAGTGATTGCAGGAGGGACTTAGCGCCACGCAGAGAGGCAGCCGAGTCCGCCAGGAACATCAGTAGGTCATCCGCATATAATGTGATATGATGCACCTGCCCATATACATCCAGTCACCGATACGCCTGGCCTAGGCGGGCTCGCGCTGCGAGGGGTTCAACGGGTATGGCGAACAATAAGGGGGAAAGAGGACACCCCTGTCGGGTGCCCCTGCCCACCACACACATCTCAGAGATAACCCTCCCAGTTCGGGCCGTCGCGTTCCGGTAGAGCAGTGCCGTCCAATCCACAAAGTCCTCGCCCAGGCCCAGCGTGCGCATGACATGGAAGAGATAAGGCCATTCCAGGCTGTCAAAGGCCTATTCCATGTCAACTGCAAACACCGCCGCCTCAGCGCCGTCATAGGTGTCAGTCTCCAGTATATGCAGGAGCCGCCGCACGTTAAGTGCCGTGTTGCGGGCCGGGATGAAGCCGGACTGGTCCGCGTGGATCAGCATGGGCATATGGGGGAGTAAACGTGACGCCAGGATTTTACTCAGGATCTTATAGTCCAAGTTGAGCATGGACAGTGGGCGATATGCTGTCCTGTCCCATGGCTGCTTGCCCGGCTTCAATAGGGGGACAATGAGCGCTTCACCAGTGGTCACCGGCAGGTTGCCCAGCCGCTTCGCCTCGTTGTAGAGCCACGTCAGCCGTGGCGCAAGGAGGTCAACGTAGGTGAGATAAAATTCCGGCGGGAGCCAGTCGGAGCCCGGCGTCTTGTTCCTTGCCATGTCCTTGATGGCGACTCTCACCCCCCTCTCCTCAATTTTGCTTCCGAGCCGCTTTGCGTCTTCCTCCCCCAGTTCCAGCAAATCCAGACCCCCGTGAAGCCCTGGAAGTCTCCCTCCGACAGTAAGACCCTGCTGCAGTAAAGTTCAGTGTAGTAATTGTGGAATAACTCATTAATCCCTTGTTGGTCAAACCGCGCCACTCCCGAGTGATCTCTGAGCTCCAGGATAATCGAGCTCCGGCGAGCCGGGTTGGCCAGCCAGGCCAAAAGTGCTCCCGACTTATCACGCTCAGAGTGCGCGCGTGTGAGGTAGGCCTTGTAGTCGAAGCATCTGAGGCGCTCCACTGTCGCCGCCACTACTTCTCGAGCCTCGAGTAGTGCCTCATGTGTCTGGGCGCTCCGGTCTCGCCCTCTCCAGTCTCCGTAGCTTCTCGTCCCCCTTCGTGATGTCCTCTAACAAGGTCCTCCTAACCCCCGATGCCATTGCAATACATTGTCCCCGCACAACCGATTTGAAGGCGTCCCACTCAGTCGCGGCTGAGCCCGCGGTGCCCGCATTGATCTGAAAATACGCCTCGATTTCCGAGGCTATTGAGGCGCGGAAGAGCTGGTCGTCTAGCGCCTCTGGGCGCAACTTCCAGGCAGGGATTCGCGGGCGGCACTGCGACCAGCGCAGCTGCACAAGTAGCGGGTTATGATCGGAGATCGTGCGCGTGAGATACTCACTGGCACACCTGCATGCACGTCCTGGGAGCACAGGAAGGCATCGATGCGAACGTGTAACTCATGGAGAGCAGAGAAAAACGAATAGTCCCTGTCCGATAGATGGTTGGCCCTCCACGAGTCAACCAGACCCCAGTGGCTTCGCCAGGCAGAGCGCGCAAGTGCCAGTTTTCAAGCTGGTGCATTAGGTAGGGGGGGGGGTGCGATCTGTCTTGGGCAGTGTCAGCCACACAATTGAAGTCCCCGCCAAGGAGCAAGGGCTCCACTAAGAATGGGGTTAGCTTGTTAGACCTCAAGGAGAGAAATGCAGGTTGGTCTACGTTCGGGGCGTACAGACAACCCAAGTTGAGGTCCCTCCCATCTAGCTTGCCTCGCACCATGACATACCTCCCCTCCGGATCAATCAGCTGCTGTGTGCACTGAAAAGGAACACCCGCCCGTATCCAAATGGCCACCCCCCGTTGTAGCGCCTTCCCCTCCTTCGCTAGTAGGTGTGTTTCCTGGAGAAAGGTGAAGTGGATGCCCCGTCTGACTAAATAGGAGTGGACCTTGTGTCGTCTGTGCATTGTGTGCATCCCTCTTACATTCCATGTGAGACATTTGTAGCCTATGTTGGGTCCCATTGCAGAGCCCATCGCGCTTCATTCACACTCTCAGCGACCCCCCTGGCACGTCCGGGTCCCCCCCCCCCCCCCCCCCCCCCCCCCCCAGCCTGAACAATTAAACTCCCACACCCCAGGACAGACCACCAACGAGGAAACACCATCCAAACTCAAGTAGTGAAAGTGTATCTCAATAGACTAGGGCTAGGTTGGCCAGGACGCTGACCCAAACAGGACCGAAGTCCCCAACCCCTCACCCCCCCCAGCTTCAGTGAGAAGTCCCGGGAGGCACCCATACCTCACAGCGTCCGATGGCAGTCTCACCCACAACCCAGTACCTTGTAAGTGTGTCCAGTGTTCTGCTGTACACCTCAGCCAAGGATTCCGTCTGCCGTTTGGGGGGTCACCACCGGCAGGTCCGTCTCCGAAAGATCGTGCCCGCTACTGGAGCCAGGGCTGGGAGCACTGGCCTTAGAGTGTTCCGATGCGCTACTGGAGGGACTGGCGTCTCCCTGGCTGATGGCCAGCACCGCCAACAGTAATGAACATAACTCCACAACCCCTCCCACCCTGCCCTGGAACTCCCCCAGCATAACTGGTCTGAAACTGCCAGCCACCCCACCGACCGAGGTCATGAGCCATAACCTCCATGTTCAGGCCCCCCCCATCGACTGTACCATTGGCAGCTGGATCGTTCTTTCTGGATGCATTGCAGCCGTCTCAGGAGCTTGGTTGTTGTTCCTGCATAGAGGGCATTCCCGTAGTCCCGCCTGCTGGTGACGAGGGCCTGGGTGACGGTTTTTCTCGTGTCGGAGGGGATCAATTTCAAGATCCTGCAGAGCATTCGGAGGGTGTTGGAGCAGGAAGTGGAGATGGCGTGGACCTGCTCGGTCATGGAGAGGGCGGAGTCGAGGATGACCCCCAGGTTGCGTGCGTGGTCGGTGGGTTCTGTGGCTGTTCCTAGCGATGTTGGCCACCAGGAGTCGTCCCAGGCTGAGGGGGTGGGGCAGAGGATGAGTACCTCCGTTTTGTCTGAATTCGGCAACGGACTTCATTCCTCTATGGAGGTTGGCTTTGGCGATGTGGTGGTCTTCGGTGAGGGATATGATCAGCCGGGTGTCGTCGGCGTAGGATATGATGTTGATGTTGATGTTGAGGTTGTGTTGTCGTGCGACGTGGGCGAGTGGTGCCATGTAGATATTGAAGAGCGTCGGGCTGAGGGATGATCCCTATGGAACGCCGCAGAATATATCGGTGGTCTTGGAGCGAAAGGGTGGGAGGCGGACGCTCTGGGTTCTGCCGGAGATGAAGGATGTGGTCCAGGCCTGGGCCTTCTCTTGGATTCCGTCGTCATGGAGGCGTGCTGTTAGAGTGCGGTGGCAGACCGTGTCCAAGGCTGCTGATAGGTCCAGCAGGATGAGGGCGGCCGTTTCTTCTTTGTCCATAAGGATCCTGATGTCCGTCGGTGGTGACGATGAGGGTGGTCTCGGTGCTGTGATTGCTGCGGAAGCCGGACTGGGATGGGTCTAGGATGTTGTTGTCTTCGAGGTAGCGGGTCAGCTGTCTGACTATCTTCTCCGTGACTTTCGTCTGGAAAGGGAGCAGGGAGATGGGCTGGAAGTTCTTGAGGCTTTGGGTTTCTTCAGTAGGGCTCTGATCTCGGCGTGTTTCCAGCTCTCTGGGAAGGTTGCTGTCTCGAAGGAGATGTTTGGTTCTGGAGATGGGGTGCGATGGCTGTGCTGGCTTTGTTCAAAACATGGTGAGGGCATGGGTGCGATGGGGATCCGGAGTGGATGGAGTTCATGGTCTTGACGGTGTCTTCGTCGCTGACGTTGGACCAGGCGGTCAGGTGACTTGTGCGGGCGGTGGTCTCGGTGGGGGTGGCGGTGGCGGTGTTGAAGCGGTCAGTGATCTTGCGGTGAAAGAAGGTGGCCAGTGAGTTGCACAGGTCTTGTGATGGTGGAATGTCATTGGTAATGGAGCTGGGGTTGGAGAGTTCTTTCACGATGTTGAAGAGCTCTTAGCTGTTGTGTGCGTTGTCTAGGGGGTCCTCTCGGCGGTCCTGATGAATTGGTGCTGTCTGCGGGTGGCGATCTTGTGGGCTGTGTAGCTGTCTGGTGTTTGGTCGCAGAGCCAGCTCTTCTCCAGCTTCTGACAGGTGCGCTTGGAGGTCCAGAGGTCTTCGGTATCCCATGCGGCTTTCTTGTTGGTGTGATTGGTTGCGGAGGTCTTGAGTGGGGCGAGGGTGTCGGCGAAGACGTTGATTCACTGTTTGAGGTGGATGGTGGCGGTTTCGGGGTCGGCGGATGGTCCCAGGGCAAGGGTGGTGGTCAGTTGGTCCTCGGTGACCTTGCCCCAGCAGCGGCGTGGCCTTTGTTGGGTGCAGTGGTGTGTGGTGGGTTTTCTGAAGGTGAAGTGGACGCATCTGTGGTCTGTCCAGTGGGGTTCAGTGGTGTGGTTGAAGGAGACGTGGGGACTGGCGGAGAAGATGGGGTCCAGTGTGTGTCCAGTGGCGTGGGTGAGTGTCGTCACGAGCCGTTTGAGTCAAAGGTTGTCGATCAAGGCGTTGGAGTTGGCGACGTTGTTGTTCTCGAGGTGGAAGTTAAAGTCCCCGAGGAGGATGTAGTCCGTGGAGGCGAGGGCGTGGGTGCTGATGAGGTCGGCGATGGAGTCGCTGAACTGCGATCGGGGTCCGGGTGGTCTGTAGACAATTGTTCCTCGGAGGGGGGTGTTTGGGTCGGTGTGGATCTGGGAGTGCATGTTCTTGCCGGTGGTGAGGGTGTCGTCTGTGTTGGTCGAGACTCTGAGGGTGTCCTTGTGGATGATGGTGATTACCCTTCCCACTCCGTTGGTGCGGTCTCTGTGGGAGATCTTGTAGACTTCTGGGAAGGCTATAGCGATGTCTGGTGCTGAGGTAGCGTTCAGCCAGGTTTCCGCCAGGAAGGCGACGTCTGGGGTGGTTGAGTCTAGGAAGTCCCAGAGTTCGATGGCGTGCTTGCTAGCGGAGCGGGTGTTGAGGAGGATGCAGTGGAGGTGGTTGGGTTCTCTGGTTGATGGTTTGGCGGGCTGGATGCTGGTGAAGCTGCAGTTCCGGCAGGTGATGGGCCCTTGGGTGCGCTTCGGGGTGGCCCGGTAGCAGGAGAGATCTCGTCCGGGGTTGAGTGCTTGGAGGGTGCTGGAGTCGTAGTGCAGTCTGTTGTTGTGCCAGCTATGGGGTCCAGGGGTTCTGTCGCTGGGTGCGGTCCAGAAGCGGACGGGTGCAGACAGGCTTGCCTTTGGCGCGCCAGCAGCGCGGCCTCCATATGAGGGGTTATGGGAGGGAGGAACAGGTGCGAGGCGGGAGCGGGGTGGCGAATGGGGCACCAGGGGGTGGGGCCGCAGGGAGGCAACGGCGGGAAGCGCAATGGGAGGGGAGCGGGTGGGGGCAAGGGGGAGGGCACAGGTGACGGGAAAGAAGTGCAGTAGTGGGCAGAATCAGTGGCAGTGGCAAAAAGAGAGAAAAATAGTTTGCACAAAAAAGGAAGGAGAAAGCCGTTCGAGGCAGAGGAGAGAAGGATGGCAGCAATTAGGGGCAGCCAGGCGAAGACACAGTGGGACAGCGGCACAGGGGGGCCGTGTGGCGGCTGAGGGGGGCGACCTACCTGGTGACATCGATGTGGATCGATCGTGTGTTGAGAGGGAATAGGGGTTATATCTCTGGCCGGATTTATGGTCTGTCCCAGAGATTTACTCTCTCCTTACCTCAATACCGAATAAACTTTGTTGTTCTGCTTGACCTTGGTTCTTAACTGTAGGTTTGTTCAAGTGAATAGAAGTTCCCAAAATCCTTGGTAAAAGATGAGATGCCCCAGTTCTTAAAGGTTTCCGCCTCCCTCGTTACATTCTGTGCCAGTTCTTCAGAGCTCCAAGCGACTCTGGTATGTTCACTAAGTTTCCCTGGACCGGGGCTTAGGAACTCAATTGCTAGGATGTCTTTTTCTGTTCCCCAAGGATTGGATCAGGCAAGTGAGCTTCAAAATATTGCCTCTGTTGCAAATGTCAAATTGGCCTTTCGATACGTAGTATGGACAGAATACCTGCTCACCCTTGCCCTGTGCATAATAGCCCTCCGGTATTGCTGAACCGATAATCAACCAATCATTTGTAGAGTGCGCTACATACCCGTGAGGGTCTCAAGGCGCTGGGGGTGGGGGGTGGGGGGGGCGGGGTTGAAGGGGGTCTGCTACTGGTCGAAAAGCCAGGTCTTGAGAAGTCTTCTGAAGGCCAGCAGGTCCTGGGTCAGTCGTAGGCCGGTAGGTAGAGCGTTCCAGGTCTTGGCGGCGAGGTAGGGGAAGGATCTGCCGCCTGCGGTGGTTTTCCTGATGCGTGGAACTGTGGCGATAGCGAGGTTGGCTGAGTGGAGGCTGCGGGTGGGGGTGTAGAAGCGGAGTCGACCGTTGAGGTATGCTGGTCTGGCGTTGTGTAGGGCTTTGTGTGCATGGATGAGGCGTTTGAAGGTGATCCTCTTGTTTACGGGGCGCCAATGCAGGTCTGTCAGGTGGGGTGTGATGTGGCTGCGTCGGGGGATGTCGAGGACCAGTCGTGCTGAGGCGTTATGGATGCGTTGCAGCAGTCTCAGGAGCTTGGTTGTTCCTGTGTAGAGGGCGTTCCCGTAGTACAGTCTGCTGCTGACGAGGGCCTGGGTGATGGTTTTTCTAGTGTCGGAGGGGATCCACTTGAAGATCCTGCGGAGCATTCGGAGGGTGTTGAAGCAGGAAGCGGAGACGGCGTTGACCTGCTTGGTCATGGAGAGGGTGGAGTTGAGGATGACCCCCAGGTTGCGTGTGTGGTCGGTGGGTTCTAGGGCTGTTACTAGCGATGTTGGCCACCAGGAGTCATCCCAGGCTGAGGGGGTGGAGCGGAGAATGAGGACCTCTGTCTTGTACGAATTCAGCTTCAACCTGCTGTCCTTCATCCATTCAGCGACGGCCTTCATTCCTCTGTGGAGGTTGGCTTTGGCGGTGCGGGGGACTTCGGTGAGGGGGACTTCGGTGAGGGAGATAATCAGCTAGGTGTCGTCGGCGTAGGAGATGTTGAGGATATGCTGTCGGCAATGTGGGCGAGTGGTGCCATGTAGATATTGAACAGCGTCGGGCTGAGGGATGATCCCTGTGAAACCCTGCAGATGATCTCGGTGGTCTTGAAGTGGAAGGGTGGGAGGCGGACGCTCTGGGTTCTGCCGGCGAGGATGGATGTGGTCCAGGCCAGGGCCTTCTCTTGGATTCTGGCGTTGTGGAGACGTGCTTTTGGGGTGCAGTGACAGACCGTGTCGAAAGCGGCTGATGGGTCCAGAAGGATGAGGGCGGCTGTTTCTTCTTTGTCCATTAGGATCCTGATGTTGTCGATGAGGGCGGTCTCGGTGCTGTGGTTGCTGCGAAAGCCAGACTGGGATGGGTCCAGGATGTTGTGGTCTTCGAGGTAGCTGGTCAGTTGTCTGACTATCTTCTCCGTGACTTTCGCCGGGAAAGGGAGCAGGGAGATGGGCCGGAAGTTCTTGGGGTCCGCCTTGGGTTTCTTCAGTAGGGCGTTGATCTCTGCGTGCTTCCAGCTCTCCGGGAAGGTTGCTGTCTCGAAGGAGATGTTGATTGTTTTCCAGAGATGGGGTGAGATGGCTGTGCTGGCTTTGAGACTGCCAGGTCTATGGATTTGCCAATATGTTACTAGATCTTTTTTTTTTTTTTTTGCACTGGTAGACAGTGTGGTTTTGCTTGTGATCTACCCCTCATGAACTTTAATGTTCCTGGGCATTATTTGGAAAGTTATTCCAGATTGATTTTGGCCAATTTGTTTGGGGGCCAAGTTCTCATTCATGCTAGGAGCGCTCTCAAATCTCTTCGTAATTTCCCAGGATGACCTCTTTACCTCAAGACCAGCTGTTGCCCCTGTTAAATCATTACTGTGAGTATTTGAGGGCTGTTCTTGAGGGGTCCACATAGTCTTATATTAATTGGCCTATTTGTGGCAGGTGTCCCAATGGAATTTGGTTTTTGACATGTTACCACTACACTGTAAAGCTTGTGGATTTGCCAGGTAGCTGCCGGATTTTCGTTTTTTTTTGTTGACTTAAGGGGAAATGCAAGTCCACATGCCAGGATATTTGTTGTATTAGCGGGTGCACTTTCTACCTCTGGGCTACTGGTTTTAATTGTTTAATGTGTTAATTTAATTGTTTAATGTGTTAATTTTGCATCTGTTCTTGAAGTGTTAGTGTTGGGTAGGTTCTGTTACTTATTGGACCAGTTAGCGTTGGGGCGGCTCCTAGGAGTACTAGGTTTTGACTTATTTTCTCAGTTTTGAAGAGTTAATTTTGGGCTGCCTTATAGACCTGTATTCCTTTTGGCAATTGCCCTTTTGGTAGCTTACTGTTTTTTGTGTGCGTTTGTCTGCTACAAATACTGAGATTGGGGGAACCTGCTTGTAGGAATTGTAGGAAGCTGGCTCTGTATATTGCTGATGTGCTTTGAGTGTGCCCTGGATCCGGTACCCAGGGCCCTATGTTCTTTCGCTAAAACTGCATTGAAGCCTAAACCCAATTGGCATCTCTGGCCACAGGTCAGCCCCTTGTAAATTGTACCACAGGTACCCAGGGCACTGTGACTAGAGAAGGCCTCTTAGGGCTGCAACAGTTATTGTGCCACCCTTAGAGGTCCTGTACCTTCACCCTCCCACACTGCCTTTGCAGGCTGCGTGTTTTGGTGCTGAACAAAGTGAAGAGTTGACATGGCACACATCTCTGTAAGCCATGCCTACAACCCACTGCAGTGGCATTGCTCAGTCACCCCTTTAGCTAGGTGCACTGTACCAGAGGTGAGGGTAGAGGCGCATGAGAAGCCCCCTAAAAACGAACCTACCACTAGTGTCCAGGCTGAGTGGCTGCTTTCAGCTGCCACCACCAGACCTGTTTCTGGACCCCTGGGTCGAGAGCCTGCTGCTCTCTGGGGCCTGAAACAATGCACATCCTGGCATGAAGTGTCAATCCTCCTCCCCCAGGATGGGCAGGGGAAGCCCCCTTTGTGAGCTTCACCATGCCACTTGCTGTACTCAGCAACTGGTCCCCACTGGTTCTGACCCCCACTCTGGTGGGAAGACGGCCGGCAAACCCTAAGTGAGGAAAGGGGGTGTGCCAGCCTCTGCCAACCCTACCCCTCGGGTGGGAGAGGCGAGGTGAAGCACAACTCCGGGCTACCACGATCTTGATGATGGGGATCGCTACCCAATCAGAGCTAGGCCCCTGCCCCCCTCCCACTGCAGAGTAGCAGGATAGGGGGTGTACTCACCCCAGGACAGGGACCCATTGGTCTCTGCCTGTGCCCTACCTGTAATGCCCCTAAATTTAGTATTTAGGGGCACCCTGAACCTTCCTTCCTCAGATCCCGATTTGAAACCAGAAAGAAGAACAAGAAGAAAGAAGACCTGCAGTGCAGCTGCCAACAAGAGGGCGACGCCAACTGACTTGGCCCCAGCTCTACCGGCCTGTTGATCCTTCTCATGCTAAAACCCTGGTGTCTCTTGCGGACAGCAACTTCAAACCCCGGAGGACCTGCCTGCCTTGCTCATCTAAAGACTAGGACTCCCATGAGCAGTGGTTCTGCTCAAACAGCAATAACTCCTGGTGCCAGCCAGGAACCGCGAATCCAGCACCCGCCGAGCCTGGCCCGTGCCTGAGGGGTCAAAGACCTCAAGGACATCCCCCTGGCGACTGTGACCCGGAATCCAGTGCCCAAGGACCCTCCTCGACGCTCCTGGCGACGCCTGCAGCCTCACAACAAGGGACCCCTCCAACTGCGACCAGCTGAGGGTATGGTTTCCTGACGCCAAAAGACACCCCTGCACCTGGCTTCCCACTGCCCCCTGTGCCAAACTCCTGGGTGTCAACCTATCCTCCAAGATCCCAACTTACCTTTCGAAGTGGTGGTCGCGCCTTAAGAATCTCCGTCCCAGAGTCTGCACCCTTTGTTCGACTTCCAAGTCTCCCATTGAAATCCATTGGGCGCCCGACGGCCCAAAAGCACCCTGCACCCAGCCGCCTGAGTACCACTGTGAGTGCAGCATCTATCCAACTCTACTTCCCCAGTTGCCCTGAGTAAGTGACCAGGAGCTCAGCTCCCACAGCCGCGTGGTCTGCCTGCTAACACATACCACAAAACACCTCGGGTCTAGACAGAAGGTGGGAGTATGAGAAAAGGACAGGGGTAAATGTGTGTCAGAAGTTAAGACAACAGCCTCCTCTATTCGAGAAGAGAAATTCTTTTGCCAAAACCCATCATTCACAAATTGTGATGTTTCATCATTTGGATCTGGCCTCTTCTCGCCAGGGATCCTAGTCTTCAGAATTGACTAGGATTCCCTTAGCTGATTGAAGAGCTAGGGGATGGCTGATGACTCCACAGAGTACAACATGAAACCCAAAGACATGACTGCGTGCTATGTGAAGAGGGTTTATGACTTAAAGAAGAAGAAAAAGTGCAGCGCTGAATGATACAAAAGGGTGTGTGTTAAAAATTACTAAAGGAACTCTATACCAATTTTATTCTAAGAGTGCCATTGCCATGGTTAAAAAGCAGTATGCTAACAAATGAGAATTCCAAAGGTTAAGCAGTGAAATTAGGTCGACATGTTTCTGCCCTCACAAGGATCTACTAGTATCGTGGCATTCTTCAGGACCAGAAAAACAAAATATATAAAGCTGCTGCTAATAGTGAAAAACTATACAGTGATGAATATAAAAACATATCATATACTACACCGGTAATGTCCAACTGGGCAAGTGTGGAAGTAATTACCGGGTACCTGTAAAAAACAATGTACAATAGATCAAAACAGGTTACAACACCTAACACATTAAACAAAATAATAGCCTCTCTCATATATGAAGGCTTGAATGAAACTCAGAAGTGGTTTCAACAAAGTCTAAGTAGTACAAGCACTTACCCATATCAATTGGGTGTCACCGTCACCTCTACCTGGTCACTACTCAGGGAAGGGGGCCCGCTCTGTTACAAAAAAGCGATGTCCATGACGCAATCTCTATCATGGCACAACTGCCCGTCACAAAATTCTTACTCATTCAAAACCCACACAATGCACCTTCAAAAATATTAATGTACTCTAATACGCTCCAGGTTAAAAAGCAACTCTGGTGAAATGCATATAAAAAGTAATGTGATCTAAGTCGATGAATACCACAATTTCGCTCTGATTATGAGCAAAAGAAAACATCAGCCACTTATAGAATATTAATTTGGTCCAATGGCTCTCCAAAAATTACATTCATACGGCAGTGTATGTAGTTCAGACAAGTAGTGTGATGTAAGCCAATGAATACCACACTTTCACTCGATGATTATGAGCAAAAGACATACACCACAAATAAAATATTCGTTTGGTATAGTGGCTCTCGTGAAATTCCATTCATACGGCAGTGTGTGTAGTTCAGACAACTCACTCTAGTATCTTACGTGTACTTGTGTCTAAAAATGTAGTTCTATCCTGGCAAACCAGTATCAACGCGAAAGCCAGCAGCACTAAAGGCTCTAGTGCAGGGGTCTCCAACCTTTTGTGTAGTGGGAGCTACTTCTGGTCAGTGAAAATAGTCGTGAGCTACTAAACCCCAAGCAACTCGCGCATTTTTCCGGTGACCTCCCCCGCCCAGTTTCATTGGCGTTAAGCCTATTTCTACAGAGCCCACGGGCCCCATACTGTGGTTTGAACACAATAACACTGAAAGAAAAGACTTTGCATGACAGCACCTTGAAATGCATAAGTTGAAGGTGCACTGTAAAACATATGAGGCCACACAAATTGTGGCCTTTAATGGCCTCATAGATATGGAGGCAAGGCATCGTAAATCGATGTGCTGCATTACTCTACCCCAGCGAGGTGTTCCATGAGTGGAGCATGGGTGCCCTTTCCTGTGTAAAAAGAAATCTGTGTGCAACACAGGCACCCTTGCACCATGGCACAGGGGTGCCTGTGTTGGCACTAGGGGGCAGCAGTTTGTGTGCCAGTGCAGGGTAAGAATAGGAATGCATCATATTATGTTGAAATTTAAATGCAGGGCATTGATTGCCACAACAGTGAGACAAACAACTAAAGCACAAGCCACAACAATGAAACAACAAAAGCACAAGCTGTGCAAGCGGAGGCAAATGCTTCTCGGACTGGGACCGGAAAGAGGCCCTGGCACCAACTTAGAATTATTTGCCCCATAAGCCGGGTCTGTTGGCTCACTGCACTAAAGCAGCCACTGCAGGGGACTGTGTCCGACCTCATGGTCACAGGTTTAAATCCCAGCAGGTCCACTCAGCCTTTCATCCATTTGAGGTCAATAAAATTAGTACCATTGAGTTGGGTAACAATAAACATCTGTTATTCAGCGCCAGGACACCTTCGGGTAATCGTGCGCTTTACAAATAGACCTGTTCAGTTATGTTATTTTGTTAATATAGGGCAGGCAAATCAAATAGCTGAAAAAATGGCCCACATTGGCAAACTAAGTTTTTAAACTTAGACATGTTGTATGTAGGAGGTGTTTTTCAAGGTATGGAAGACTTCAGTAGGCTATTTGTGCTTGCAGCAGGCAATGTTGGTACTATCTGAAAAATTAACAACACAAAAAAGCCCACCAGGCAATAAAATCGGCACACTAGATGCCGGAAATCCACAGACAAGCATTGGCACAGACCATCAACCAATAAAATCGTCCCACAAACATCCCAATAAAAACAATATATAACACCCCGAGTGGCCACACGACACCATGGAGCAGTCATGGCCTCACTGTGGAGAGGCCAGAGCTGGGAAGCCAGAGCTGCCTGTGTCCCTGAAGAGCGCACAGTGGTCAGTAAGTGCAAAGTGGTGACGAAGCAAAGGACTGCGAGCTGTTTGTGGAGGTAGAGCAGGTGCAGCCTTAGGTGGCTTGATGGCCCTGTACTGAACAGTTTCTGGGGGGGGGTGTCAGGATTGGAGTCTCTGTCTGGACTCTGGAATCAGTGTGGCCTTTGCCAATGTGGAGTGGAACTGTGGAGGACAGGGGGGATGGTGAGGAGGAGCACACTGTGACCAGGGCCAGTGGGTATCTATTGCTCCCCCACTGAAACTGAAGCAGTCAAGTGTGGTATGGGGGAGGGGCCGAACAAGGTCTAAAGGTGGCAATGGTGGCCCACAAAAAGAACTGAGATGAATTTAGGTGCAAAGACATAATGTAATCACCTGTTCACTGCACCACTGAGTACCCTAAAACTGTGTGTGCTGCTGACACTGCAAAAGAGCTCACCCACCTGCTTGCAACACGAAGGAGCACCCCAGCTGCCACCGCAATGTGGTCTCAATGCTCTGGTTACCTGTCAACTGACATTCACTGATTGTAGAAGGCTGCACTTCACCTGGCAGCGAGAGGGCTGCATGGTGAAGGAAGTCCTGCACAACTCAATGTTACTCAGCAAGAACCCCCCACCATGCTACCCCTCCCAGGGCAAAATAGTCAGTGATATGAACATCCACCTACCAAGAAGCACGGTTCTATGCCAAGGCTGGTGGGCCAAAATCTTATTTTACGAATGCACTTTTGATTCAGTATTTAGTACTCGCACCTAGACAATGCCTACTCTGGGACTTGAAGACCTTTTGTTTTCTACTAGTGGGCTTTCTTAGACATCTCCTTACCATTGGTTGGCTTCACTGCCACGCTCATTTGTTTGCTTGGTATTGGTCAATCACTGTAGTCTTCCTTCCCCTTACAGTTTTTGTACCTCACACCCACTCCTCCAGATCATGGACACATTACGTGTCATTCCACTGCTCATTTTTATGGAGGACTAGGTAGCTTCTTCTTTGCCTTTACAATTGTATCAGTGACCCCCCTTCTGCTGGCAGTCTCCCTCCCCAAATCTGCCCCCATCCTTACGCTGACTCCTGTGTTGCTACTCCCTCCCCCACTCCTTCTGTTGCCTGTGTTGCTTGCCCCCTCCCTCCTGCCCTCCGTTGTTGCTGGTTCCCACCCGCCCTCTGTTGCTTGCCTCAACCATCCTCCATGTGTTGTTGATTGCCGACCCGTCATCCACCTGCGCACCCTTCCTACTTACTTGCATCCCTCTGTTGTTGCTTAACCCCACCTGCCCTCCCACCATCCGTTATTGTGAACTATTCATTACCAATCGTAAGCAATTGGACCCAAGCGAGATCTTGTGCAGCTCCATTTTCTGCTTTGCAAAAGGGTATTGTGGGGGTGAGCACTGTAGGGGTGCGGTCTTCAACGGGTCAGGCAATGGCTCCAATATTCATTATTGAGGCCTAATGATAATCGGATAAGAACTGGAGTACGGAGTGGAATCTGAGCCCCAAACCTGTTGTACAGTACCACTGCATTGTTTCCTCGAGTCTAGTATCTCGGGATACTAATAATGATTGCTCGCTATCATAAAGGACGAGTCCAAGCTTGTGTTTGCAAAAATGTGGTCATGGTTAACAGCTGGGAGAAAAGGAGGCGTGAATATGGGAAAAAGTATTGTAGTTTACTTAATCATTTAGCACATTTTTCTGTTTCACTGGGAATATATTTCACCCCAACCTCAGACACTTGCACTGTCGAGTCTGTAGTAAAAAATGACTCGGACAATTTGGGGGATCTGCGCAGATATACAGCGCGGTGCAACGAGGAAAAAGGCATGCGTGGTTCCCAGCAGAACTTTGATGTGAAAACCAGCAAGGAGAAACCAGGGGTGCGCCGTAGAGTCACAATGACAACACACATAGGAGAGGAACGGGGCAGACGTGGCAATCGAGAGCGGTCCCATGCAGGGTCATTGCACATGGTACGACGTCACTTCACTCTTAGTCTTACATTACTTTTACGGGGGGTGAGGGGGGGGCGTCCTAAACTCTGGTATAACTAAATTTTACCTGCAGCAAATCGGGTGCAAGTTTGTACGCGCGGGTCCCGGCCTGCGAACTGCTCCTCAATGCTCCGCCCTACCGTGCTTGCCTGAGCTCCGCACCCGCACAATGGACAGTGCGGTGCCAGTGACGAAAAGGCACGTAAACATCACGAGAACGCGCCCGGTCACGAGACTCTGCAGCAGGAAGTCATCCTCTTTGGCCCGCCCCACCCCAGCTATGCTCAAGCCAATCAGAGCAGCTGCTTTGAGTGAGGGCGGGCAATGGACACTGAAAACAGCCTGAATAGCCCAAATAACGCTAATATGCTACTAAATTGAGCAGCCCTCGGTGCGAGCTACTCACAGGGTCTCGGCGAGCTACCGGTAGCTCGCGATCGACCGGTTGGAGACCCCGGCTCTAGTGTAATGCCATTAATAAGACAGTCTGTCTAAGTTTAGAGAGAGCTGTAAGTTCTTAAACAAGCCTAAGTCTAAACTTTTTTATTCTGCGTGTCAAGGGGCAGACAAAGTATCCGGGCTCACAAAACACGAGACAGTGTGCTCAAGGGTTAAGGGGCAGATAAAGTAAGCGGGCTTAAAAAGCAAGAGTCGATCTGCTCAAGAGTTGTGAAATCCTTCAAAAAAGGCCTTACCTTTTCGTCGGTACCCCAGTGCGGTTATTGAGCATTGACCGATGGTACCGGCTGCGGCCATATCGCAATCTTTTAACCTTCGCGTCTAGGGTCCTGATTTGTATCTAATCTGCTGCCTGTTGGAAAACCCACTGAGTACTAGTTCTGCGCATGACCAGTAGTGGAGACAATTCCCGGTCGCGCATATTCAAACTCACAAAGTGTAGTTAGTGGCGATATGCAGGCACTTATGTTTCTTTGTATCCTGAATAAAGTTTGATGATAAATGTAAATGTCAGAATCGCGCGATTGAAAATCCGCGCAGGGATAAATCATGGTGAGATGGATGGCCACCACATATTACTGCAATGTAGTCATAATAAGTCATTACAATATCAAGTTTTGGTATGATTGCAATCACAGATGAAAACGGGCATAACACCAAACAAGGCTAGTATACCGTGATTGTCTAAAACTGCTAAATATGATTAGTGACGATGCGCAGTCTATGTGTTACCTTGTCATTTTAAATAAAGTAAGATGGAAAAATGACAATCATTGCGCTATGAGGGAACCGCACCGAGGTTAATGCAGTTCTTATGCCCAATACATATTCTTGCGCTGTGGTCCTTATTCATATTTAGGTTCAATCTCAAAAGTTTGTGTGATTCAAATAAAAACTGAAGAGGTCGTGGCACCATTCAAGTTGTGAGCGAAGGTTAACTCACAATGCTGTCTTGTTCTACAGTAGAAAAATACTGCATATATAGTATCGTAGTCAGAATGACAGCCATGTTTCTGTATGTAATATTACGTATTCAGAGTGACAGCCATGGTATCTCATCGTTGAGCCCAACGAGATCACTTTGCAACCTGTATACCCATCTCTGCTCTCTACGCAGCAAAAAATGCTGAATGTCAGTAACATGAGCTGGGATGTACGGTGTCTCTAAAACAACCCAGTGAAGATCGGTGTCTGTATGTCCTGCAGTTATAAAATGGTTGGTGAGTTTGGTCGCACTTTTTTGGCACTGAACAGTGCTCCTATGCTCCGAAATTCTAACTTTGACTTTGCGTGAAGTCATGCCCACGTATCTCTTATGGCATGGGCATGGTATCAAGTAGATAACCCGGTCAGAGTTGCAATTAGTGTGTTTATTAAGCACCCACGGGGTAGAAATGCCTATGTCAACCACTGTCTGATGACTCGTCAGAGGGAGACTGAGCAGTTTCCGCAAGGAAAATGTCCCTTTACTGGCGGAAGGCCCCATAAGCTCAATTCTGTAGAAACAGTCTGTAACGGCGGGACTATGAATAGGCAGGAGACGTGTCTTGGTTATACCGGGGTTTATTCTTTCCAGCAATGAATCAGTACAGGTCTTTCTTGCTGCTCCTCGGCGCGGAGATCTACTGCGTTCTAGTCGGGTCTTCCGGAGTACTCCCTCTTCCCTTCTCCGGACGGGGCTCCTCCTTCTGCTGGGCTCCGGAGGCTCCGTGCTGTCCACCCTCGCCGCCACCGAAAGGGAAACAGAAGAGAGGCGGGTATCAGTCAACAGGCTGGGTTTACAGCAACACACAAGGTATGGGACGTGAGGAAACACCCAGTTCTAGTACACTCAAGACGGGAAATCACTATCAATCAAACAAGAGGGGGGGGGCGTGTTGTGCAGGTAACCCGGGTTCTTAAAGGGGACTTATTGCTATCTAGGTTGTGCGTCTTCCTCTCTTTTTCCACCACCCCAGGAAGCGGTTACGCACCTCGGTTAGTCGTACCCCTCCTGGTGTACGGCTGGGCGGATCGTGGTGTTGGCCTCTGGGCGTGTTGTTTCCGTCTGCTCCGGTCTCTTCCTCCCGACGGCTCGAGTGTACCAACTGCTTCCCCAGCGTTCTGGTCCTCTCTCGCTTCCTTCGTCAGCGGTTCCTCCTCCTCCGCTATGCAGTCTTCGCTGATCCACCGTATGCTGCCGCACCACTCCTCCTTCTCGTTCTCTCGTCCTCCGCTTCTCCACTCCTCCTCGCTGCTCTCTCGACCTCCGCTTCTCCACTCCTCCTCGCTGCTCCCCGCCACTCCGCTCTGCTCCTCACTGACCGCTCCTCCGGTGTAGTAACACACCTGTTGATCATCGTTCCCGCCCTTTATTTGAGTTCCAGACTCCTCCTCCTCCATCAGACCTTCGGTCCAGTTAAAGGGCTCACACTCCTCATCACAGCTGTATCTTTCCTGTCCGGTCCATATCGCGGATTGCTGGGGCTGTGGAGAGAAGAGGGGGGGGTCACACAAGGTCAGTTCGCGCCCTAGTGCGGGGCGCAACGGAGGGCCCAGGTTACACAGTCCTATTATCCCTTGGATGAGTGTGCAACAACTGGTCCCTCAAGTTGTTACTCCGTTTAAAGGCGAACAGTGGATAAGGGTGGTGCAACAGTAATTATGGATTCTGATGCCTACACCATTGAATGCAGACGTCAACTTGACAACAAGAGATTTTAACGCTGTCTCAAAATGGATCCTACCCAAAGACTGTCCTTAGCTATCAAGAAGCTGGTTGACAAGGCGGTTGAAGGAATCTGGATCACAGATCAGGAAGCCTCTTTTCTCGTGACTCCACATCCTGTGATTCCATATTTTTATGTATTGCCAAAAATACATAAAGGGATCTCTCCCCCGCCCGGGAGACCTATCATCTCAGGCCTGGGGTCCCTCTTAGAGCCCATTTCTACTTTTGTAGATTTTTTTTCTGAAACCAATTGTCAAATCAATGCCCACGTACATTCAGGATACTAAGGATCTGTTACGAGTTTTGATGGATATGCCCTTTGATGAAGACCTAGACTATCTAGTCTCTTTTGACGTCGAGTCATTATACACATGCATACCGCAAAACGAAACCTTATCAGTAATTGAAACTCTTCTAGGTGAAACTGATTTAGGTAATGACTCATCTTCATTTTATGTCATGTGCAACTCTGGCAATGAAAGAACTTTTTCAGGTTCGAGAATGACATGTTTCTTCAAGTGTCCGGAACTTCCATGGGCAGTGTTTTTGCTCCATCGTTAGCTAATCTCTATGTCCATCATTTCGAGCAAACTGAGGTACTGCTTGAGACTAATCCATTCTTAGGCCACATTGTGACTTGGAGACGATATATAGACGACATCTTCGTGGTCTGGAGGGGGTAATCTACATTGATTGACGAGTTTCATGTGTGGCTCTATCAGCGCAATGAATTTCTCAATTTCACTTGTGAATATTCCAAAAACAGTTTGCCATTTTTGGATCTGAGAATATATCCACATGAAGGCCTATTGCATACAGAACTTTATAAAAAAAAAAAACAATGGCAAGAAATTCACTGCTACATTGCCAAAGTTACCATCTTCACTGCTACATTTCCAAAGTTACCATCCTCAAGCACTACGACAAAATGTGCCTTTCCGACAGTTTTTGTGAATACGCCGAAACTGTTCGGATGTCTCGAGATACAGACAACATGCCAATTTGTTGTCCAGTCAACTCCGGGATAGACAATACCCGAAAAGGACAGTGAAAGCTTCTATGAAAAGGGCTATTAATAATCACAGCGACGCCCTACTTGAACCAAAGGTGACTCCTCCAGATGATCCTTCAACCCAGATAATTACCTGTGTTAATACCTTTCGCAGCTACTCGAATGCCTTAAAGAAAAGCATCTTGCAGAACTGGAAGGTATTAAAAATTGATGGTAAGACACTACCTCCACCACTGTTCGCCTTTAAACAGGAGTAATAACTTGAGGGACCAGTTTGTGCACACTCGCCCAAGGGATAATAAGACTGTTTCTACAGAATTGAGCTTATGGGGCCTTCCGCCAGTGGAGGGACATTTTCCTTGCGGAAACTGCTCAGTATGCCCTCTAACGAGTCATCAGACAGAGGTTGACATAGGCACTTCTATCCCGTGGGTGCTTAATAAAGACACTAATTGCAACTCTGACCGGGTTATCTACTTGATAACATGCCCAGTCTTCTTCCTGGAGCCGGTTGCAGTCAGGTGGCGGGGGGTGCTCTGGATTCAGGTTGTGGGTTTTATTTGTGGAGTCCAGGAGGGGTCAGGCTAGCTGTGGAACCTGCTCTGTGGTGGGGGAGGTGAGGGGGGGGGGTAACCTGGACCAGGGCCGTAGGTGTTTGAAGCTGAGTGGGCAGGAATCATGGTTCCGCAGGGCACTGGAGTTCTTTGTTTTGGATTCTTGGGGACAGAATAGATGTTCTCAGGAGTTCTGGTCGTTTTTTAAACTTCAGGCAGTCTTCCTGGGGTTACTGGAGGACGCTGGCTGCAGCACTGATGTCTTCATCTTCCTGCATGGTCTTGGAAGCTGGAGACAGGCCGGAAGGGCTAGAGCCAAGTCAGTCGTCTAAAGGCTTCACTGCACAGCGTCTTCTTCGTCCCTCCTAGGTCGCAGGTAACCAGTTTCCTGGTCATGGGGAGCCACCTAAATACTAAATGTAGGTGCTTTAGGGGAGCTGTAGGTAGGACCAAAGGGCACCTTACCTGGGGTGACTACACCCACTATTCTGCCACTCTTCTGTGGTAGGGGACATAGAACTAGCCCTGATTTGAGGAGTCCCCACAGCTTCAGGATGAAGGTGTCTGGAAAGTGTGCTTAACTTGGACTCCTCCACCTGAGGGATGGAGTTGGCAAAGGTGGGCACACCTCCTAGCCTTTGTTTTCTTGCCCAAAGTGGGAGTGTAAACCAGGGCCTATTCCCTCTTCTGCCATAGCTGCCAAGGTTCCAGATTGGCATGTGTGACATTTTCATAATTTCAGTGTAATTATGAGTGACATTTCAACGACTGAGTGACACCTATTCACGAGCAAAATCAAGCATTGAAGAGATGGGAAACATCTCGTATATACTATAGCACATAAACAGGTTAGAGCAGTCTGCCAGAAAGTCATTCACGGAGAGAATCAAAGAGAGCAGCACTCGAGAGACAGCGAGTTCAGGTACCTCCTGTTCTGTGGACTGATGCTGGGTGATAAAATATAATGGGCATGGTTTTAAATAGCTTATTGTGCATGTATTTAGCAAGAATTACTTTTCAAACTTTATTGCGAAAGGACTCTAATGCAGGTTACGATTTTTAGTGCTACCGTGCTTCAGGATTGTGAACGTAATACAGATCTTGCATTAAACGAATTTCAGATAGTCACTGTACTTGGGACCTCTATTCAGGAAAAACATCAACCTTTCCCTCACAAAGCTGGAGGTTAGCACATCTCACTATCCACGTCAAAATATCAAGAAAGTAATCTTACCAGAATCCTGGTAATGCCTTGAGAGACCCCTGGACACCTTTAGATGCAGCAGATTGGTTCCGGGCTCCTATAACTTCTTAAATTAATGCAGGCCCTGCGCGCTCAATTGCAGGTAGAGTCTGGCCTACAGCTGGCTGAAGGCAGGCTGTAGCCACCGCGGTCCGTGGCAATTCCAGTCTGCCCCCAGGCCTGCCTCCAGTGAAAGCCGGGTGACTGGTCCAGGCCGCCCTACTGTCCTGACTCTATCCTGTGAGTCCCAGGCAGGGCCATCCAGTCTTCAGCCCCCGTAAAATATTGAACTCAGAAGGGGGGCTGGGGGGGGGGGGGTTAAAATGGTGCAGCACACAGCATCCCAGGCCTGTGAGAGCTAATGCAGGAAGTGCCACTAGCGTCACATGATTATTTGTAGCGCTCAGGCCACAGTTGCCATCAATATCTGTAGGGCTCCGGTCGTGATTATTTGTGGCGCTCTGGCCACGGTATTATCCTGTTCTCAGTCCCTCCATCCAGGATTATAGGCAGCCCTTACCTCCGGACATGAAAAACTAGCAGGCCGCCTGTGCTACAGTAGTGGGAAGCGCCGTGACGTCCACCGCGATGACGTTCTGCTGACAGTGAGAGCGCGCCGCAGGATTGGAAGCACTACACTGTAACAGTTCAGTGAGGATGCCAGCAGCCTTAGATCAGCTGAGCGCCTCAACCCTGCTGGAGCAGCGAGCCGAAGTCACAGGCAAGCCACAGATTCTAAGTTTTATTAAGTGCTTTCTGTGACAACCACCACACAGACAGCATGTGCGTAACAATGCATTTCAGTGCGATAATGCGGAGTACCACACTGAAATGCGTTAGTGTCACGTCAGTTGCGTGCTCCTTGGCAGGACTGTCTTCTGCTAGCAGCAGAGGCTGGCGGGTGCATTACCAGGGCTTGGAAAAACCTGAAAAATGGTACTAGTCCTGCAGGTCTAGTACCTTGAAAAATCTCCTTGACCTAACAGTAACCTATTTGACCGTCGTCTCTGAAAGCGGAGCAAATGTGACAAGATAACAAGATTTAAAGGCATCTTTATTGCTCATTTGGTTTGTGAGCAATAAAAAGGCCTTTAATTCCTTGCCACATTTGCTCCGTTTTCAAAGACTGAGGACAAAAAGGTAGTATGCTTTCCTACTCGCCAGAAAGGGCGAGTAGGACCTAAAAATAGCTCTACCTCTTAATTTACCTCGCAAATGCGAGCAGGCAAGTGGATTTGTCGAGCCCTCATTATGAAGGTGGCAGTCCTTTGAAGCTTCTCCTTCGAGTACTGGGCCCATCCTGGGGGACGAGGTGTGACACCTCTGCCCAAGATATGCTTTGTTTCTTTTCCCAGAGAGTAGAGGCTCTCCTCCCAGGGGTCCAGAAACAGGTCTATGTGTGGCAGGCTGCCTTAAGCCAGTCAGTGACCACACCTAGGTCTGTAGGTTTTCATGGTGCACCTCTAAAGTGCCCTCTGTGTACATGTTTTAATAAATCTCACACTGGCATCAGTGTGAATTGAATTCAGAATTGTCTGGTACCAAATACTCCGGGTTTCAGTGTATCCATTATGGTGAGCTAGAGTTGTTTCCAGCCTATTCAGGGCTCTAAAAATCATAAATGCACTAGACCTGTAGGTCTAGTAACCTACACAATCTCCTCGACCTGCACTTGACCTCTGGCTCTGAAAGCTGAGCCAAATGTGACAAGTTAACGAGTTAAAAGCATTTTTATTGCTCATTTACTTTGTGAGCAATGAAGATGCCTTTAAATCTTGCTATCTTGTCACATTTCCTCTGCTTTCAGAGGCTGAGGTCAAGTGTCAGTTTCTCTTCCTACTCCAGAAAAGTAGGACTTAAAAATACCTCGTCCTAAATCTGACACGCAGAGCCCAGCTATGTACTCTTTATGGCTTGAGACCATGCTTATATACTGCTTGCAATAAATGAATTGTTTAATCGTGAACAAACACCTTCACACATGACATCATTGTAAGTTCCTATCTGATTGAAGCACACCTTGCTACATTTTGGTTGTATTTGATATTTAGCAGTCAGTATCTACTGCTTTCGCAGTGTATGTGTTGATTTTCTTAAGCTTCCGTTCTGATCTTGAGATACCCTTGTCTGTCCAGTTCCACTCGCCTAAGCTCTTCTCGATAAAGAACAAACACATCACAGGAGTGAATGGCATGCTCTTATTATTGCAATGGCACTCTAAAAGTGAACCTTTTAGAATGTCCACCTAATCACTTAGCTGTGTTTAGTGTATGTTGTGCTAGCGACTCTGGCTTTATTTTTACTCGGATTTGCCTTCATTGAGCACTTCATTGGAGCTGCATCATTTTAATGCACTTCGAAAAGGGAAGGCATTTTGCATGGTCTCTGCTTTGTTAATCTGTATAATTACTACTTTAACAATTATTCACAGTTAATTGTGTTTTCTTCACTAGACATTGAAGCACAGATACGAGAAATTCAAAGCAAAAAAGTTGCGCTTACTACAGAAGAAGACCAAGGAGTGGGCCTTGATTCAACTGGCTACTTTGACCAAGAGATCTACGGTGGGAGTGACAATAGGTTTGTTGGATATCTGACATCCATCGCTGCAAATGAACAGGAAGATGTAAGTATCGAGAAAATGTTCCTCTCTATGATGAACTGTACGAATGTATATGTACATAGTTGTTTAGTTGTTTAATGTGTATTGGCCATCATTAGAATTGCTGCTTGGTTTTTTGTGGTTGATCCACCCCCCCTCTTATAGTTTAAAGTGTGGATTAGTGCATGAAAATCTTGCAATTCTGAAAACGTTGAACCTTTTTGAAGGCTTATTCAGAAGCATCTGGAATATCCAATACACATGTTGCCAATTTAGCTGTTCATTGCCCCTTTGCCAATTTTTTACCATCAGGGGAGAGGATGTAGCATTACGGGTAGAACGGTCGACCTGGAAAAATCACTTCATCTCCCCTTGCCGACCAAAAATGTATGTGTCCATCTGTAACCAAACTAGTGCTTATGTAAATTGCTCCGATACTGGATATGTTCTGGTCGAGTTCACGCTATATAAAACGCACAAAAAAAAATGATTTTAGCTCGCATGGATTTAATCTTCTTATTTATCAGGATAATCTCTTTCTTGAGCTGATGGGGCTCAGCAGCCAAGCTGAGGACCTATTACTTATTGAGACCACTTCTTCATGGTCACTGAATCAGACCTTTCAAGACCGCCTTCTTCTCTTCTAACACTCAAAACCGTATGTTTAATTTGCCAAATGACTACAGTATTAGGTTAGGACAAATAGATTTTTGCTCCCTGATAGCACTCCACTATGTCTCCTAACAGTGGTCCCATATATTAGACTACTATTTCCAACTGTTTATTGCGACCCAGCTCACGTTCATCCAATACTTTGACTGTTGGGTGATTTATTCAGTGTACTTCGCATTGATATGACTCCATTTTCCATTGGTCATTCCTTTTTAAATCTTGTTGTTTTTGGCGCATGATTCCTTTCGGCTCAGTCCTTGCAGAAGAACTGAGAAACATATTGTCCTCCTACCAACGAAGAAATGATGCTCTCCTTGCCCTGCCAAAGAAATTGTAGCACAAAATCACTCTTAGCAGAAGCTTTTGGGGCACTTAGCAAAGCACTCATCTGCTTTGCCTTGTCATAGTTGACCTTTCCTACAACAAGGAAACTTGGTTCTCGCATTATATGAAAAGACATGGCTGCGTGGCATCTTGAAACATTCTTTCTGTAAAACTGTGGGTGCAATTTGGCTACTCCGGGCTGCGTGCTCACTGTAAGCTCTGATAATGTTTAAATAGAATTCTGCCCTTTCTTTCAGTATGCCTGTAATATGTAGATGTCATCCCCTTTGGTTTCTGGTTCTCACATTTATGGAGGAGAATTCTTGCCTTCTATTCCAGGTGCTCAACTGCTATGTAGAAACCGGCGTGTTGAGGTAAACCTGCTGAGTTGTTCCTTAGTAGCTTCCAAACCTTGTTTGACTAATTGCAGGCGAGTTTTTAGGTTGGAAATGTCTTTAAGCAGCTCTTACTGCGCTCAGGTTGAGTTTCTTTAAATTGTGCTTCAGCTTTGCGCTGTATGTTTTTGGATCTTCCTTCGTTGGTGCTTGGTGGTTGTCAGCAGTCCTCTTACCCATCAGTTCCTCATGGACCTTAAGGTGATGGAATCTATTGATTTCACCCAATTTCTGTTTCTTTGATGCTATGGCATTGATGGGACTTTCTGAGAATTTATAAAATGGACTTTGTCCCATGCCAGATGCCTGTTTTCAGTTATATAACTTTAGGAACAGGCCTCAAGTTGCTTAGTAAATGTTTTCTTGATTGGTGTATTGGGGCCTACAGCACTACATTAAGGTTTGCCCTCGCTCACTTAATGATGGGGTTAGACTCCACTTTTAATGTGTCTGTGTGGCTCATCTAATACCGCTCACTTTGTGGTGCTCACTCTTGTCTGTGGGAGGCCACTGCCTGAATATTAGTTTTTCAGTGGCTTTCTTGTATTTCTGGTCCTCTTTGCTTATTTGACTGGTGTAGAATTTCTCAGCTGATTAGTGATGCAGATGAAGTCCCTAGCACAAGTACAGTAATTCAGGCTAGCAGATCTTACCAAGGGAATGAAGTTGCTAAAGGGGGGTCCTAAATATGTGCATAACAAACCTGCTTGGAACGTGATCTGATTAAAATAGTATCAAAAAGAGCCTATTTGAACCGGTAGCACTTTAATCTGTTTTTCTTTTGAAATCACAAACTTGAGTGGCATCACATTCCTAATCCGAACGAAAGCTACATTTTACTGTCCTGTTTGTTTGCAAAATAATTTAATTCTGTTTTGTTTAAATAGGATGATGATGACTACTCTTCTACTAATTTACTTGAACAAAAGAAGCCTGGATACCATGCTCCTGTGGCTTTACTTAATGATATTCCACAATCAACCGAACAGGTGAATCTCTCTAATTTTCAGTGTGCTTGCTAAAGCGTTATTACTAGAAAGAATGCGCTTGACTGCTCAGGTTATTGTAAATGCTTTTTTTCTACTTGGGCCACACATTTATTGCATTAGGACTGTGTGTCATAATATAGAAGTATGCATGATGAATGAAATATGCAGCAGGATTTTTCCTTGGAATTTCTGGCAAACCTAAAATATTACGGTTACGAAGAAACACTATTGATGGATTTTGTTGCGTGCATGTTTTTAGAAAATGTGCAAGTGAAACTTATTACTGTTACACGTTTTTTACATTCTTGCATCTGTATGTGTCCAAGAGAATGTGCATGTATATAAATATTTTCATAATGGCGTTTGGGAAAACCTTAAAGCTTTTTATGAGCAAAAGTGAATACTTGAGGCAGAGTGTAGTAATAGGATGCTGAATTTTACAGTGACAAAGAATATTAAAAAGTGATGGGATGGATGGAATGCTTGAAATAAGTTCAACCCCGGGAAATTATTCTGGGCCGAATCCCAGTCCATCATTATTTTTGCGCACCATGCTGCCTTCGTTTGGGCCCAGCCATTGGCAAATTCATCTAGACTCTCCTCCAATAGGAACTGTCCAATCCGAACTGCCAGGCAGGTAGCACAAGCTACCTAGGATCCATTGTGCCCTGATTGGAATAGGATCAAGAATGGTTTGATTATGGCTGGGTGCAAACTGAGGTGGCATATTGGCCCATAGAACAATGCATTGGGACGCTCCCCTATGTGATTGCCACCATTCCTCCCAGCACCTCAGTATGTTTGAATTTTAAAGTAAGTCTTTACATTTTGCAGGTAATATACTGGCCAACCAATAAGTTATGTATTTTGTTTTTCCAGTATGATCCCTTTGTTGAGCACCGTCCACCGAAGATTGCTGATCGGGAAGATGAATACAAAAAGCAACGGCGGATGATGATCATTTCGCCTGAGCGCCATGATCCATTTGCACTTGGTAATTTATGTTGAAGTCTGTATTTCTATAGATAAACATGTATGAAATGTAATATAATTCAAACTTAGTTATTCATAAACTTTGTATTTTTTTCCATTACTGACTAGACCGGGCCACACTGTCGAAGTGCTTTACACTCAAACATTTTGAAGAAGGTTCCTTTTTCGTTGAAAATGGGAATAAGAGCCCATTCCAAAGACACTCAAAGAGTTAACGTGTTATCGGTCCATGCAATCTTGGATCAGAAGTGCCTAATCTACTGTTCCTAATATTTGTTAGCATTATACTTTTAAAAATACAGTGCCTCAAAGGAGAACACCTAATTATTGACTTTGTAAGCTTATGTAGGAAGTACATTCATGCAAAATAGAGTCTGAGACCAGTACTTAATTGTGAGCCTGTTTTACCAATATTAGTATGCAAGTGAACGCTTGGGGTACGTTGGAAGCTTTCATCTGGTGAGTGAGTTTGGCTTGAAAGCTAGGGTGTCTGTTTTTCTTATGTTATTTCCAAAATTAGAAATTTCAGCCAACATGAATTAGTAGGGGTAATTATTTTTACTTGCTTAATTGTAATTGATATGAAGATGTTTGTCAGAATTCACAGGCCCATACTAACTGTCCTTAATTTCTTTCCCACAGCAGTACTGCTATATGCCAGTCCTGTCTGCATTCTTAAGGGTGCAGTGCAACACCATCCTGTGTAGATTATGGTGACAAAGTAATCAAAAGGAAGTCCTATCAAAGCTGGTGTCAGTATGACACTGCGAATTGGGCATGGTCCTCAACATGTTTCAGAAGCAGGTGCTATGCTAATTGTATAGCAACCTGTTTATTTTATGTAGCTTAATGCTCTACCATAATATTTTCCTTTTGATTAAGGCCTCCATAGAGTATAAAGCAAATGCATACTTTAGGCAACCCTCATTCAAGGCACCCTTTTAAGGCTTACATGTATTGGTAATAAATTGCGGCCTGCTTAAAAAGTCATTAAACCTTTTAAAATAGAGGTGAGGATAATTGTAACCTCTAATTTAATATATTTGAAGTTAAATTGAAGCCATAACATGCCTAGAGCTACAAAAAGAAGACCTTTTGGACCAGATGTGTCGGAAACAGTTTCAGCAGAAACCACTTTTTGAAGCCATATTTAGGCTGAAATTAGTAATGTCTGGGAATGTTTCCACTTATGTGAGGCAATGTTTGAGTGTGCATATCTATCCAAAGTGTTACTAATGGTAAAGAGATAATTTTCTAGGCTTCTATTCTGCTGCTTGAAGTCGAACTGCTGATGGAGACAGAGGCACCCAAGTGTACGTATTCCGGAGTAGCAACCCAGGAACCCATCACCTCTCAAGACTACTGTTTTGTGCTATTTTATTGTTTCTATCTGCAATAAATCTTTGCTTTAAAGTGTAGTTATGTTTGTATTCTAACAGGTAACATTGATCGGCAAACTGATGTCGAGTAAGATACTTAAATTATTTTAAGAAATTGAAAAAGCCTAGCTAAAATTTAAGTGATTATGGCTTAGAAAAAAATAGAATAGGGTGTGTTTTAATTTTTAAACATACTGTGTGCTCATTGGTTTGTTATTGTTGCTGTTCTTTTCTGCAGGAGGCAAGACTCCAGATCCTACAATGAATGTTAGAACGTTCAAAGATGTGATGTATGAACAACACTTATCAAAAGAAGAGGTGTGTTGAATTGAAAATTGATACAAACATGAAAATATGGCAATGTAGATAATTTTTCATGCCTGCATTATTTGCATCTTAGCCAAACTGATAATCTGAACTATGGTTGTAGCCTTGGTATTGCTCTGTGGTTACTGACTTGCACATGTATTGCGAATGTTCTGCAAGTGGGTAAATCCAATCATTGGAAGGGTAAATGATTAGCAGATTTTGGTCTTCAAGTAAAAATGGGGAGTCTGCTGTAAGATGTTTTTAAATAGTCCCTTTTTCTGAATTGCTATTTGTGTTTTAGCTGGTAAATCGCTTTTACCCTGGGTGTCTTTTTTTCCCTTTCTTGTTTTTGCCTGTTAACTACTGCATTTGCCCATTGGTGTGAACAGCTTCTGTCTTGTCCTATTGACAGAGAACAGTCATTTCGAAAGTTCCTTGTAGCGTTGTCATTTATCTGTTTTAGGTTGGTAGTGTCTATGTATGTGTATACATATGTCTGTGCGTTTGTGTATGTGTGTGTGTGTGTGTGTATATGTATGTATATATATATGTTCGAGGCATGTGGGCTGCTGAATTCATATCTGTGCATAGATCGCCGCCTAGTGTTTGGTCCGGATGATTGCACATTGTTGTCCTGGAAGAGTCTTCGAAGTATCACGAGATAGGTGGCTCCTCCCTCGGACTATAGTGCGCATGGGCATCCTCTCCATCCTTAGATTGTTTTTTTCCGCCATTGGGTTCGGATGTACTTTCCTTTACTCTAAGTTCGGAATCGAAAACAGTTATTCTAAAAAGGCCTTAGAGTTCGTCGGTATTGTTTCAATCGGTGCAAACAAACTTTATTTACAGTTATCCAGCTTCGGACGTCGAATCGGGCCACGTGGACCGGTCGTCGATGGAACGGACTCCTTTCAAAAGATGCCCTCAATGTAACGCTAAATTCCCACATACAGACAAACACCCTGTATGTAACAGATGCCTATCCCCAGATCATAACGAAGACGACTGCCTAGCCTGTGCCCAGATTTGATCCAAAAAGACTATCCGGAATCGAAGGGCCGCTAGATTAAAAATGCAGCAATCCGCGCCGGAGCCAGAAAATATCTTCGACGACTAGGAACAACTTGTCGAAGTCGGAGAGACAGTCCTATGAAGACTCCGAGCAAGAATCCAATTACTACGTCGATGACGAAGACATTGTGTAGGTAGGAGACTACTATCAAGGGATTGGAGCCGTCGAGGACGACTCCAGTGACGAAGTGGGGCGAACCGTGAGTACACCGCCCCACAAAGACATAACGTCGGTTCCAAAGGCTCAGGTCGCGGCATCGCCGGAAAGCCTTAGCCAAGATCTCGATACCGATTCTATAGCCCCGCACTCCAGCTCGGCTAAGAATATTCAAAAAGAGCCATCTCATAAACAGTATCAAAAACTGGTGGTATCAAAACCAAAAACAGTGGAACCGAAACCAAAAGTGAAACTGATAGACAATACAGTCTTCGGACCGAACCTACGTAGACCCATCTGAGTCGAACAAAAAGGTCGCCGAGCCGAAAGCAAACGTACCTATACAAACTCTGAAACCGAAGGCAGTCGCCCCGATAAAATCTGATCCGACCGCCAATAAAACTAAAGGGGTTCTTCAAGAAGGCCTCTATCCTAAAAGTGTTGTCGAACCGGAACAGAATCGACAAGCCCAAAGTGGTTCAGTCGAAGACTATCGAGCCGAAGCCAATCAATCCAAAGAGGGGCATCGAGCCGAAATAACAGCTTTCGAAGACGCCTCAAGTTCAAAAGGGGACGATCGAGCCAACTACAAACGTCGAACCGATGAAAACATCGGCTCCGAAGACACAAACGCAGCCAAAAAACACGGTTGGAATCCCAAAGGCACTTGGACTGATTAAATTTGGACTTCCAACTCCCCTTGACAAAACGCCAAAGACTCTTGTAACGTCAAAACTGGTCGACCCAAAAAGCAGTGTCGGACCGAAACAGTTAAAAACAAAGGCGTCGGTGCTGAAGAGGAGATCTTATACCCAGACCCCTCAGCAGAACAGTCAAAACTCTATATTGACCCTAATACTGGCAAAGTTACTCTCTACAAAAGGCAAGTCAGACCAGTATCCAGTAAAGACTCCTATACTATCCCACTTAAAGAAAAGGGACTGTGCTACATCCCCTATTCTATTTGAGCCTATCCATCCAGCTATGCCTAATCCATACACATATTCACCCACACACTCAGACGAAGAGGTGGTTGATGAAAATAATGAGTACATTTACCCAGTAAACTCTGACCCAGACACCCAGCCACAACCATGGGGGGAATCAGTGGACCCTTATAGCTCTACACCCATTCCAGATACACCTGCATACCCTGCTAAGCCTTCCCCTACAGAGGACACAGCTGCATTTAATGCACTGATAGATAGAGCAGCCCTCTATCACAATGTAGAAATGCATGCAGACCCCGTTGAGGAGGATTTCCTTTTTGACACTTTTGCAACATCAGAAAGGTCTGTAAGAACATTACCTATGTCGAAAGGGTTACTTAAACATGCAGGAGACATTTTTAAGGAAACAACTAGGGCAAGGGTAATTAACCCCAGAATAGAGCGGAAATACAGCCCAGCACCATTAGACCCCACATATATTAAGGGGCAACTGCCTCTAGATTCATTGGTTGTATCCAATGCACGTAAACTCTCAAACAGGAGAAGCTCCTCCTCCAGACAATCAAAAATTCTTGAGGCTTCAGGCAAAAGGGTAGCTGCACAAGCAGCAAACACATGGCGTATTGCAAATACGCAAGCCCTGCTAGCTAGGTACGACAGGGCACATTATGACATCTTAGAAACACTCCTCCAGCATTTGCCAGAACCTTACAAGGAACAAACTGAGGAACTAGTACAGAAGGGAAAGTTAATAACCAATGCCTCCATTAAATGTGCCTTAGACGTTGCAGACACAGCTGCCAGGTCAATTAACACCAGTGTCATGCCTAGAAGACATGCATGGCTTCGCATCTCAGGTTTCAAAAATTAAGTTCAGTCCACTATATTAAATCAGCCAGTGAATCCAGATTTCTTATTTGGTCCAGCTGTTGACAACATTCTGGACAAAATGAAGAAAGATACTGAGACTGCTAAGTCGATGGGAGCCCTGCAGTCCCAACAACATAGGAGCTCTTTACGCCGCTCCAATTACAGAGGAGCTGCAGGAGGTAGCTTATCACAGCAGCGTTCAAACTACAAAGGAAACACGCAAACCACCTACAATAAAAACAACAATCGAGGTGGATACCGAGGCAATAGCAACAAGGGCAGAGGAAGAGGAGGTAATGCCACCAGATCCTCTACCAACACCAAGCAGTGACTTCTTGTCGCTACCTCCAGACCACATAACACGGGTCGGGGGACGTCTACTGCATTTCCTACCTGTCTGGCAAAACATCACCACAGACAGGTGGGTAATACAAATTATCCAAAATGGCTACTGCCTAGAGCGCCTCTCCACACCACCCAACATACTACCCGTACACCGTCCTATGTCCACAGAACACCTCAACCTATTGCAGCAAGAGGTTATCAGTATGCTGCAAAAAGGGGCCATATAACCAGTACTGCTAAAACATCAGGGTACAGGGGTATACTCACTATACTTCCTAATCCCCAAAAAGGACTGGTCTTTCAGCCTAATATTGGACCTAAGGCCCCTAAATCAATACATTCTATCAGAGCATTTCCATATGCTCACTCTACAAGTCTTACCACGGCTTCAGCAAGGAGACTTCCTCGCAACTTTAGACCTCAAAGATGCATACTTCTATATACCAATACACCCTGCTCGCAGGAAGTATCTCAGATTCACAATGCAAGGTCAACACTACCAATTCAAAGTCCTTCCTTTTGGTGAGACAACAGCCCCACGGGTGTTCACCAAATGCCTAGCGACAGTAGCTGCACATCTAAGAAGACAGCATATTCATGTCTACCCGTACCTGGACGACTGGCTAATACAAGCAAAGTCAGCCCAGCAATAGGCCAGCCACATGTCTCGCACCATTCATCTCCTACACAGTCTAGGCTTCTCGCTGAACTACCCAAAATCTCACCTACAGACGTCCCATGTACAACAGTACCTGGGAGCAACAGTAGATACTCTAGCAGCAAAAGCATACTCCAGTACAGCAATGATCAACAGTATGCAACTACTCATCCAAAAGTTCAAGCCACAACACTCGCTCTCTGCCAGATTGTTTATGCAACTCATAGGCATAATGGCTTTGTGCATATTTATAGTCCCTCACGCACGACTGCACATGCGTCCGCTCCAACAGTGCCTAGCACAACAGTGGAACCAGGTTAAAAAGACAATTGAAAGTCCTAGTGTTGGTCACCAGTCGTGCATACAATTCTCTGCATTGGTGAAATCCACAAAACCTTAGCAAAGGTCGACTGTTCCAAGAGCCCGTACCACAGATAGTCATCACAGTGGAAGCATCCCTGTTATGATGGGGTGCCCATGTCCTTCAGTACACAGTGCAAGGCCTATGGACATCCCAACAAAAGAAAATGCACATCAACTTAGTAGAACTGATGGCAGTTTTTCTGGCACTGAAAGCATTCAAAATACATTTATGCAACAAGACTGTGTTGATCCGGACGGACAACATGACAGCAATGTATTACATACAGAAGCAGGGAGGAACACACTCCACAACTATCACACCTAGCTCAAAGCATGTGGAAGTGGGCCATTCAAAGAAACATTTTTCTCATGGCGGAACACCTCCCAGGCAAGGACCATCAAATAGCGGATCCGCTCAGCAGACACAGCCATCAAATGCACGAGTGGGAGATTCACCCCAAAGTGCTACAACCATACTTCCAACAATGGGGACAACCAGATATAGACCTCTTCGCCACAAAGGAAAACGCTAAATACCAGTACTTTTCCGCCAGGTTCCCACATCCGCAGTCGCAGGGCAATGCGATATGGAAGAACTGGTCAGGCAGATTTGCGTACGCTTTTCCCCCAGCACTACTAATACCGCTGGTGGCACGCAAACTACGCCAGCATCCAATGACACTAATCCTGGTTGCTCCAACATGGGCGAGGCAACCGTGGTACACAACATTTCTAGAACTCTCCGTGGTGCCTCATCAAAGACTGCATCTAACACCCGCTCTTCTAACGCAGAGCGATGGAGACATGCAGCACCCAGATCCGCAACAGCTGAACCTTGCGATCTGGCTCCTGAAGTCCTAGAGTTTGGGTACCTAAAATTACCTCCAGACTGTATGAGTATTGTCAGAGAGGCAAGAACCTGCTACCAGAGCATGTTGCGCGTCAAAGTGGAAGCGTTTTGTCATTTATTGTAATAATAATGACATAAACCCATTAGATGCTTCTACACAAATCATTTGCTATCTTTTGCACTTACATTGTTGCAATTCAGCTTATTCATCTATACGAATACACTTAGCTGCCATAGCCGCTTATCTTCAAAACTGACAGCATCTTTCGCTGTTTCGAGTGCCAGCAATTAAAGCATTCATGGAGGGACTCAAACGAATCATTCCTCCAGAACACCCACCTTCACCAGTCTGGAACCTAAACATTGTTTTAACCAGACTGATGGGACCACCATTTGAGCCGTTACATTCATGTGAATTACCATTTCTAACATGGAAGGTAGCTTTTCTGGTAGCAATTACTTCGCTTAGAAGAGTTCGCGAGCCGCAAGCCCTAACTATTCAAGAACCATTTATCCAAATACAAGCAAATAGGGTGGTGCTTAGAACAAACCCTAAATTCATGCCAAAGGTGGTATCCCACTTTCATATAAATCAGACAATAGAACTGCCAGTGTTCTTTCCAAATCCACAGTCAGTACCTGAAAGAGCACTACATACACTAGATGTCAAAAGAGCTCTTCTTTACTATATTGACAAATCTAAGTATTTTAGGAAACTAAACCATTGTTTGTTGCCTTTTCACCACAACACAAAGGCAACCCAATTTCAAAATCGGGGTTAGCCAGATGGATCGTTAAGTGCATTCAGATATGTTATCAAAAAGCAAAACGCACCTTAACAGTCCCCCCCCCCCCCCCCCTCCAACCCCCCAAAAACGCATTCTACACACAAACTAGGGGCAACTATGGCTTTCCTTGGAAACATTCCTCTAGAGGAAATATGTAGAGCAGCCACTGGGTCTACCATACATGCCTTCACAAAATACTATTGTGTAGATGTACATTCCAAACAGCAAGCTGCTGTAGGACAGGCTGTTCAAAAAACTCTTTTTCAGACTGCTGCAGCTGGCACAGGTAGCCACCGCTAAGGGAGAAACTGCTATACATTCTATGCACAGATATGAATTCAGCAGCCTACTTGCCTCGAACGGAATATGCTACTTACCAGTATGCATCTGTTCTTGACATATAGGGCTGCTGACATTCATATCGCCCACCCTCCTCCCCGGTGCCTGTCGCAGCATCTAAGGAATCGCACGCTTCCTGCGGAAGCTCCCACTCTTGGGCGCCATCTTCAGATTCTTTTTTTCGCGGTTGGGCCTAGATCGTTCCCGAAAGGGCTCCAGGCGTTTTTAAAGAAAGAAGAAAAATACACATTTTGGACGAAAAGATATTGGGAAGACTACAGGAGACTACATCATCGAAGAGGACGACTAAGTAGAAGAAGAACTTCAAGAACTTCGATGTCCATCGGAGAATGCACGCTCAGGGGGCCCCCTGAATGCCATAGATGGACAACACTCCTTTCAAATTCTGCCGTAACTGCCACCACAAGTACGCGCAGAAGGACCAGCACCCGGTTTGCAGCCTTTGCCTATCGATCGACCACGAGAGCAAGGACTGCAACGCCTGCTCTGCCTTCACGACGAAGACTCTGCCACCACAAGTACGTGCAGAAGGACCAGCACCCGGTTTGCAGCCTTTGCCTATCGAGCGACCACAAGAGCAAGGACTGCAACGCCTGCTCTGCCTTCACGACGAAGACTATGCGAGTTCGAGCGAGGCAGAGGATAGCCAACGCCAGTATGCAGGGCAAGGGCCAGCCACCGTCCCTTCGAGACCTGGGGCTCTCATCATACGTAGAGTACAAGGTTGCCGGTGAAGGCAGCTACACTGTCGTAGAGACCGATAACAGGAAGACTCCTAAGAAGATAGGAGACTCTTCAGCCCCATAGACCCCGACTCTCGAAAAAACGAGGCCAAATCCTCAAGCGTCGACGTCGAAAGCTTCGGCATCCGCTGCTACACCCAGGCCCAGCGGATCCTCTGAGAAGGACTCCCCGGCGCAGAGAGCTGTAGAACAGCAAAAGAAGTCGAAAAACGTCCCCGAAAAGGAACGTTTGACGCAGAGGGAAAAAGACCCAAAGAGCACTTCGGCACCGAAACCTTCGCCGACCTAGCCGCTGAAAAGACCGGCCGAACCATTTGACACAGACCACGCTGCCGAAATGGAAAAAAAGAAGACCTGCTGGAGGCCGAGATGGAGAACATCCTGCAGCGGAAGAAAGAATTTGACGCCAGGATGAAAGACTTCATGATCTCGACAAAACCCAAGCCACAGGTTGTCGAACGGAGGAGGAGGAGGAGAACTACGACGTCTAAGGACAGTCGGGGAGCGCCGAGGGGTTCGAAGAACCAGAAGAAGAGGCCTCCTACTACGAATATTAAGGGGACGACGACCGCAGGACGCTACTCGGGTCTGCATCCTCGGAGCCTCAAGATATAGATTGGCAAGACGTCGACACCGAGAGCCCGAAGGAGAGCGTTGACACGTATCCTTCGAGGCCTTCGCTGCCTGATGACATTGGGGTTTATAACAATCATCAGGAATGCAGCTGCAGTTTTCAAAGTAAAACTCGACGAAGAGAAGCAGAAGGCAGATTTCCTTCTAGAGACTCTGCTCCCCACACAAACCAGAAGCCAGTACCTGCCCATGCTAGAAAGCGTCATGGCACAGGGGAGAGAGGTTTTCAAGGAGCCTGCAACCTGCAAAGCCGTCACACCCAGGATGGAGAAAAAGACTAGCACTCCTCCAAGGACCCACCCTACATTCAGAGCTCGGTCTCAGCAGACTCCATCGCAGCCACGGCAAGGAAGAGGGACAATGTGCCAACTACTTCTGGGCCACCCCCAGACAAAGAAAGCAGAAGGATAGACCTGGTTGGGAGGAAAATTGAACGGAATGCCGCAATGCACTGGCGCATGGCAAATTCCAACCCACTGCTCAACAGGCACCAGTACCAGATCCTGGAAGAACTGGGCCAGTTAATAATGAACATGCCTCAGGAATTTCGGCAAAGAGCTGAACACCTTGTTGAGGAGGGGAAGGATGTGGCAAATTCTTGCCTCAAAACCGCCCTGGACGGAGCAGAATACTCCAGCAGACTCATGATGATGGACATCACGGAAAGAAGGCAAGCCTGGCTCAGGGTTTCAGGCTTCAAGCCGGAATTGCAACACAGCATCCTGAACACCCTGTTAAACGGTGAGACATTGTTCGGGGCTCCAGTGCATGAGAAGCTCAGCCAGCTGAAGGATAAGACTGCAAGATCCATGGGGGCATTGCAGTTCAGAGGTACTAAGAGAGGCACCCTGTCACGGAGGCCTAACGGAAGGGGAGGAAACCAGGCAGCGTCTTCGCACCAGGCGTTCCCAACAAGCCCTTCAGGCCGACACACAGACATAGCAGGGGCAACAGAAGCAGTCCTGGCAGTACCAGCCAAGAGGCCAGTCCTTTCGCGGGAGAGGGAATGGACGTGGTCCGACTAAGAGGGGGACAACAACCCCCCTCTAAGTGACTTAAGCAAGCTCCATGTGCCCACCCAAGCAAAAACTCCCAGGGTGGAGCACAAATGCAACAGGCAGGAGTTACATGAAGTAAACACCTGCGAGCATGTAAGACCAGTGGGAGGAAGACTAAAGCACTTCTTCTAGGAGTGGAAGAGAATCACCTCAGACAAATGGGTACTCAACATCATACAGTTCGGGTACTGCATAGAGTTGGAAGGGAAACCAACGAACAGAAGGCCAAAAGGGATGGTAGCACAGAAAGAGCTAGAGCTCTTCCAAGAGTAAGCAAAAGAGCTCCTGCAAAAGCAGGCCATAGAACCAGTACCTTACAGAGAAAGGACCAGGGGCGTGTACTCAACATACTTCCTGGTACCAAAGGTAGACGAAACAATGAGACCCATTCTGGACCTAAGGTTCTTTAACAAATTCATAAGGAAGCAAAAGTTCAAGATGACCTCCCTGCAAGAGCTACTTCTCCAATTGCAAGGCTGGGACTTCATGGTCACCATAGACCTCAAGGATGCCTACCTGCACATCCCAATGAACAGAGGGCACAAGCATCTGCTCAGATTCGTCATCGACAAAGACCACTACCAATAAACAACCCTGGCGTTTGGCCTCAAATCGGCACCAAGGGTCTTCACAAAGTGCCTCGCTACAGTGGCAGTACACCTACGAAGGGGAGGAGTACTTTGTATACCCTTACCTGGACGACTGGCCAATAAAAGCAAGCTCATACAGAACGTGCAAGCAGCACGCACAGTGACAAGCACGCTGATGAACCTGGGATTCTCTATCCACTGGGGGAAATCCTCAATGGAACCAGAACAAATAAAAATCTTTCTGGGAGAACAGATCGACACCTTACAAAGCAAGGTGTTCCCCAGCAAATAGAGAACAATAGCTCTGGTGAAGGAGACGCAGCTCTACCTGAAAGGGCAAGCTCTGACAGGGAGGACGTCTAGCAAAATCATGGGCATGATGGCATCATGCATACACCTAGTGCCAAATGTACGGCTACACATGAGACCTTTACAAGAATGGCTACATGAGCAATGGTCACAAACTACAGGTCGTTGGGAGGATCTAGTGGTTGTAACGCACTCAGTGCAGAAAGAGATGGCATGGTGGAACATGGGGAATATAACAAGTGGGAAGCCTCTGACGCCACCAACGCCAACAGAGACCATCACCACAGACGCATCCCAGAAGGGTTGGGGCGCTCACATGGAGAAACTCAGTGAGGGGTCTGTGGGCACCAGCAGATGCGGTCAAACGCAGCAATTACCTGCAGTTGAAGACTGTTTTCCTCGCGATAAAGGCCTTCCAGACGAAACTGTACAACCAGAGAGTGTTGATCCAGACAGACAACACGACAGCGATGTTCTACATCAACAAGCAGGGTGGGACACAATCAGCCCCGCTTTCACAGCTAGCGCAGAATATATGGAGATGGGCCATCCCACTCAAGATAGACCTGCTAGCCATACATCTACCAGGGAAGGACAATGTAGAAGCAGATTGGCTCAGCAGACAGACATCGGCATCCCACGAGTGGGAGCTCAATGCACAAGAGACAAGGAGGCTGTTTGACAGGTGGGGGACACAATCGGTGGACCTATTTGCAACACGCCAGAATGGAAAATGCCAAAACTTCGCATCCAGGGCTCCCAGGGGAATGCTCTATGGATAGACTGGTCCCGGAGATTTGCTTACGTTCCCCCGTCGTCACCCTGAGGGTTCTTCGGGAGGCTCGAAAACCCAGCACACGGAAGTGCTACGTATCAAAATGGAAGAGATTCACACTGTGGTGCAGAAGGGAAAAGCTGCACAATAAGATGCAGAAGGAATCAACGGTGCTAAAGTACCTCACGCACCTGCTCGACAAGAATCTGAACTCATCCTCATTAAGAGTTCACTTAGCAGCGATAGTCGCCTACACAAGAGGAGAAACATGCAAGAGTTTCTTCATGTCACAGGTCGTTAAGCGGCTCCTTGAGGGAGCAAAGAGGATCGCATCACCAAAGAGGGTGCCGCCACCTGCATGGAACCTTAACCTACTCCTAACGAACTCATGAAAGAGCCTTTCGAGCCAATCCACAAAGCCTCCCTACAAATGCTGACCATGAAAACCGCTTTCCTAGTAGCAATCGCCTCACTGCGCAGAGTGAGCGAACTACAGGCGCTAACGCTACAAGAACCCTACATCCAGATACACAAGGATAGGGTGGTGATAAGGACGGACCTACTCTTCATGCCAAAGGTGGTGTCTAGTTTCCACATAAACCAGACTATACAAATACCAAGTTTCTTCCAGAAACCACCCACAAGCGCTGAAAGGGCACTGCACACCCTAGACGCCAGAAGGGCAGTCATGCACTACATTGAGAGAACGAAGGAACACTGGAAAACAAAGCAGTTCTTTTGTGTCCTTCGCTAACAGTTTCTTGGGGAAACCAGTAACTAAAGGAACAATTGCGCAATGGATCGCCCAAACAAGACAGTTCTGCCACAAACGGGCAGGACAGGAACTAGCAGAGGGGACGCGTGCCCACTATACCAGGAAAAAGGGAGCGACAATAGCTTTCCTAGCGAACACACCCATTCAGGACATATGCCTGGCGGCAACATGGGCTCCAGTGCACACATTCACAAAGCACTACTGTGTGGATATTCAAATGAACAAGGAAGCACAAGTCGGACAAAAGGTGCTTCAACACGTATTCAATAACCAACGCTCATCTTCCACCCAGCCGCCACAAACATGAGCAACCGCTACAAAGTCTATGCACAGCATAGTGAATCCAGAAAGATTCACGCTGCAAAACGAATAGTTTCTTACCTGTCGGTGTAGTTTTGCAGCGTGAAGATCTTTCTGGATTCACTAGCGAACCCACCCACCTCCGCCAGAAAGATGAGGCTGGAGAGGAAAATGTGGTTGAAACAGAGACAATACTTGGAAAAGAAGCCTTAGAGGCTAAAGCGGTGAATGACATAGTTAAACATTGCCATACATTCGGAAACGGAACGAACATGAGAGAATCCGAAGATGGTGCCCAAGAGTGGGAGCTTCCACAGGAAGCGTGCCGACGTCAAGGAAATACACCAAGAGGTGGGACGTCGACGCCCACCTGGGCTATGAAAAAAAAAAAACAAGGAAAAGACTAAGGTTCCGGACCCAACCACCAGTCCGCCGAATAATACACAGCATAGTGAATCCAGAAAGATCTTCAAGGTGCAAAACAAAACCGACAGGTAAGAAACTATTTGTTATGCGCCTCCCAGGAACAATGGCATCATGTATAGCCATGGTACCTCATGCCAGACTTAATATGCACCCTCTACAACCATGCTTAATGCAACAATGGTCTCACGCTTATGGTCCATCTGACGAGCTAGTGTTGATCGGCCGTCAAGTTTGCCAATCTCTGCAATAGTGGAACACCAAAAATGGCAGTTTATATACCCGATTCCATAAATAACCATGACAACGGACGCATCTATAAATGGATAGGGAGTGCACTTACAAAAAAAATGACTGTACGTTTGCATTGGACACCCAGCCAATCCCTCCTATATATCCCTCACCTAGCCCTGATAGCTGTCCATCAATCGATTAAAAGCATTCCTTCCTCACTTAACCCCTTCGACACTCATGACGAGCTGGGCTCGTCATGGTGTAGCCCGCTCGCACACTGATGACGAGCCCAGCTCGTCACGCAAAGTGCGATTTTGAAAAACCCAGCGCGCTAGCGGAATTCACTAGCGCGCATGCGGTTAATACATAAAGTATGCTTAATCAAAACAGACAACATGACTACCATGTTGTATTTGCAAAAACAGGAGGGGGAGAAAATCTCTACAGTTGTCTCCTAGCGCAAAAAAAAAATCTCAAACAAAACATTCAGTTGTGTGCACATTCCAGGAGTACACCACGATTTGGCAGATCTCAGCAGGACACGCCAGCAAGTGCATGAATGGGAACTCCACATACAGGTCCTACACCCATTTTTCCAACAATGGGGACAACTAGACATAGACCTATTTGCAACAAGCTAATGTTGATCAAGTAGTACTACGTATATTATTTCAAACAAATGCACCTGGTTAAAGTTGATCACCGCTTACTAGAGAAACTGCTTTATAGTCTGTTGAGCATGTGTGGCTACAGCCACACATGACACCAAACAGAGAATCTTACTTACTCTGTAAGAATCTGTTTGTAGCATGTAGTGCTGTAGATTCACATGCATCCACCCTCCTCCGGACTTGTCTATTGCATTTGTATACATTATTTATTACATTGCATGGTCATCTTCATATAATTCACTATCCTTCCCCTCCATCCTCACCCGTTTAACGGAAAACTATCTAATAATGAGTCGATGACTATGTGCTCTGCAAGCAAGAGGGGGTCGCTACATCTCGTGACTCGAAACACTACTTTGAAGAAAAAAAACTTGCACACTTCTGAGCCCAACATTAGATGGCAGGCTTATGCTTAGTATGTGAATCTACAGTACTATGTACCACTCACTAATAGATGCCTACAGGGTAACTAACATTCACTATATGTATTTATGTGTGTGTATGTATATATGTGTACGTATGTATATATGTGTACATGTACATATGTTGCGCAACAAATTTAAGTGGGTATTTAAGAGATGGAATTAGTAACAAGTAAGCAAAGTGTTGCTAATTGGTATTAGACAGCCTACTCACCAATGGTGTTAAAGTGCAATGCATCAAAGAAGCCGTCACAACATGAATACAAAGGATATCACAGCACTCATAAATGTGATCTATTATTTAAGCTTTAGTCCAATAAGTCAGGATAAAAAGTGTTCGTTACAGGTTCTGTTTATTGTTAGAGATCTTCATGTGACGTGTTTATGTGACAATGACATAAGAGGGTACAGCCAACACGTGTTTTGTCACTAGCGTGACTTCTTCAAGGCTGCAAAAAGTCCTATATTGCAAAGATAGGCAATCAGAAGTTGTCTACATATTCAAAATCCTATTTTAAAAGGCAGGAACAAAACATTAGTTGAGCATGAAGAGTTAAAGCCAACCAGGGAAGAGAGTCCCAAAATCCCTAAATTCTGGTTTTGGGGTAGCACAAGGACTCGTGTATGCCTAATCAAATTTTGAAATAATGAAAAATGATATAACAGTTTTCTGTAGATTCAGCAGGATAAAGGGGAAAATCTTTTTAAGAAGGTTCAAGGTATAAAAGGAAGCTGGGGTGATTGAGTTGGCATGGCCTTCAAAAGACAGTTTGTTGAACACAACACCAAGGTGTTTAACCTTTGTAACTGGTATTTAGAGTGCCAAGTTCCTAGTGCCACCACCATACTACAGGGTAGTAATCCTTCCGAAAAGTAGAACCTCAGTTTTTCTTCAAACAATTATGGCATATCCATTTTCCAACCTTTAGCATACAGTTGTGGAAACACGTTATTGTCTGCTGGGTCACTGGCGACTGATAGCACAGTTTGGGTGTCATCGGAGTAGGATCCCACAAGAACCCGAACAATTTGATCAATTTGACCAGTTGAGTTAGATATTAAAGAGGAACCCTGGGGGACGTTGCAAGGTAGAGTGAAAGGGGATGAATTGAATTCTTCAAGAGCACCAAATTGTTCACTATAAGTGATTAAAAATGTAAGAAGGGTAAGTGCTTGTCCCTAGTGGAGAAAAGTCGGTCAATGCGGATAGCCTGGTTAAATGAATCGAATGCTGCAGAGAGATCGAACAGAATCAGGGCAGCATTGCCTCTGGAATCAATACTTTGTCGGATTTGTTCTGACACCATTCAGTAATGCAAAGCCATTCTTATTAGGGTGAGCCCTCTAAGGAAATGTAAGCTCGGACTGCACTCCTGACAGTGGTTCCAGAGTTAAAATGTACATCTTTCCAAAGTCTAACAGTATGAGCCTACATATAATGCTGCCAGAATGCTCTTCGACAGATGCAAATATCTGCAGAACCTTAACAGCAAGCTTAATTATGTTTTGCTTTCAAAATAAAATGTTTTGCTAAACTTCTCTGACATTTTAGTTACCATTTTTTTGAAGTATCATTTAGTAAAGTATGTAGATCCATGCTAGTATTTCTCAGAAAAAAAATTCAAAATGGAAAATCAGTGCAACCAGTTCCAACAAGGTTATGGGAAACGGGAAAATAAACAAGCATTGGCAAAGCCAACATGTCAAATTTATGGTCCGCCTTTTGGTTTTGTCAATGCTGGTCTTGATATGGTTTTTTGTAAAATGTTTTAGAAGCTGCTGGACCCCCAACGTTATAACAAACATTGGCAAAAAGCAATAATATATTTTGGTCTCAAAAAGCTCACATTTCCACAGTAATCCCTGGGTCCGAACAAAACGTGTGTGTGTGCCAGTATGTTCCTTGTGAAAAAGCAGAAGCTGACTGATCGATAGATAGAAATTGAATTTTAATCAAAAGAAAGGGTCTTGGTTAACTCTAGACCTTTCTAGGGACCCAATTCGTAAAGAAAGTCACAAAAGTGCACCAATGGTATTGGTCTTTGCATTAGTGCAGATTTATGTCTATCATGAATTTACAGTTGTAGGCCAGGAAAGTGTACGCCTAGAAAATATTTGTGAACTGCATTTTAGAGTGAGCAAGTATGCACCTGTAGATTTGCTCATGCAAAAATATGAGCATTTACAAGTTCACTTTCCCTCCAACCATTTTATTTTCCAACCCTGGGGATGTTTTACTACTGCCCTTCTCAGTAACGTTTTCAATTTTTCTTAGTATGGGACAAGATTTGAGAAAAGCTGGTAAAAGCCCCTGAAACATGAAAAGGGAATTTCAACCCAGGAACTATTGCTTTACGCTATCTCTAGCCCAAGTATGTAAATCTGTATACTATAGTATGGGTCCTGGTATAATCAGATAAGCTAATATCGGAGATATTATATTATGAGATTGCTGCCATAATTTGTTGCTTTACAACGTGCCACCAAAGGGACAAGTGTTTTTTTTATGTATAGGGCTAGTAGATTTATGAAGCAACCTGTCTCCTGGAGAAGTAGATATTTTATTAAATTTGGCATGCCTGTAACTAAACTTTAACCATTTACCTGTTATATCCTGTATTGAAGGTTGAAAAAAAATGCATTTATTTTTTAGAGAGAAATCAAACAACAATTGGCAGAAAAAGCAAAGTCTGGGGATCTGAAGGTTGTCAATGGTACGGCAGCATCCCAACCTCCTTCAAAACGTAAACGACGTTGGGATCAAACAGCTGATCAAACTCCTGGGACGCCAGGCTCCACCCCAAAGAAAATGTCCAGCTGGGACCAAGCTGAGGTCGTTGTATTTAAACCTTTGTATACTTTAGTGCTGTAGAATTGTACTGTTAAACACAATCTGTACTTCTTCCAACTCACTCAAACTAGCTTCTATTGTTAATTACAAGTGGTTATTTTGCCTTGCATGTCCTTTCTTAATATTTTACTAATTTTGATTAGTTAAAATGTGCTTCATTATCATAACAAACCCATTTAGCACAACTGTTAAACAGAAATATTAACACAAGAAAATCGTAACGCCTAGATTTGTCTTACTTTGAGAACCAATTGGTTAATCAGGGAATCTTCCCCCGAGATTCTTAAATGCTTTTTGATAACGAAGTGTCATTTGAGACCAAACTCGAAAATGTTATCTTTAAATGTTTTCCAAACACGTTATGGCATAAATTGGTTAGGCTATTAATGTATTACCTTTATTTTTTTTATTTTTTTAAAATATTTTTTTTTATTGAAAACAAGCAAGGCAAGAACAAAATATACAGTGTGCTTTGTTCAAACGTGGATGGAAAAACAGTACATTGAATAATCAATAATCCATACAAGGAAGGGAGGGGGACAGGGGGAGAAGCAATAAATAGACAATAGTGCAACTTTATGTGGGGTCAGGGGCAGAGCGGGATATCTGTTATCCATTGCAGGCGGTGTACATCTGTCTCCACGATACCGGTTCCATGGTACCCATACTCTATGCCTTTTCCGCGGGCGGACGCGGGCTAGATACACTGTTTTTTCCCTAAACATACACCAGTCCATGTTTTCCTTCCATACTTCAACTGTAGGAGGCCTATGGGATCCCCACAACTGTGCAATATCCCGTTTAGCAATCATGGCCCCCATGGTTGCCCACGTGGTCTGGGCTACGTTATAATCTGTAGGTTCCCAGACCTTTAACAAGCAGCGCCTGGCCTCCGGTGAGAGAGATACCATCACCTCTTCATTACATCATACACTCCGCTCCAAAAAGCCGCGACATCATGACATTCCCAAATAATATGAAGAAATGTCCCCACCTACCCACATCCCCGCTTACACAGACCCTCCTCGGAAAAGCCCATCTGAACCAGAAGGGGCCCGTGACATACACTCTGTGACGGATCTTAAGCTGGACCAGTCGAAGTCTCGCTGGAATCGCGACCTCCTTGGGAGAGGAGATTGCCGATTGCCAGACCTCATCATCCAATTCGAGGCCGTCACAAACACAGAGATCATGTAAGGGCAACAGGAGGTCCGACCTATCATTGATCAACTTTTTATAGACCAGGGAAATAGTACTGTCTGGAACAATCTATCTTCAAGCGGGGACGACTCCGGGACCACCTCCCCCACCGGAAAGAATGACATCAAGGCATGGCGAACCTGGATATAGCAGAAGTACTCCGTGTTCCCTAATTCAAACTCCGTCCTTAAAGTCTCAAACGATTTCACTTGTCCCTTAACCCAGAGGTCTCCCACCTTGCTAATACCAATGAGGTCCCACTTATCGAACCCCTTAGTCTTCCACAGTTTACCAAGTCTATCTGAGTCAAAGTGGGGTCGCTAAAGTTAAGCCGTCCTTCCAACCCATCGAATTAGTTGCATCTTGCCATATACGAACTGCTGTCTTCCTAGGCCCCGACAAAGACTTGACCACTGATTTCGATTACAGCGCCATATAGTAGTTACCCCCAAGCAGCAGCCATCTGTCCATAGCGGAAGCAGGGTTCAATTCAGGACCATGCATACCATGATTAATGGCCCCCAATTGGGACGCCCAATAATATCGTTTGATGTCAGAGAGAGCAATACCCCATCATACCACGGAAGCGTTAGTTTGGCAAGCGCAATGCGAGGTCTACCGTCCCATATCGGTTTCCTTTGAAGACCTTCAATTGTAAGAAAATAACTAACGGGGACTATATCAAGAGTGTTTTGGAGGGCATAAAGAAAACGAGGTAGAGACATCATCTTAAAGAGGGTCGCGCGTCTAAGCGGCGAAAGCGGAAGCTTACGCCAACCCGCGACGCCCTGCTTCAATCTGATTAGAAGTGGGAGAAGATTCTGCTCATACCGAGTTACAGGGTCCATAGAGACCCAGATACCGAGATATTGAAATCCCGTCTGCATCACCTGGATAGGGCAGTTACGAGGGAGGAGGGGAACGTCGCCAGAAAGAACGTACAAATAGGATTTTGTCCAATTAATAATAAAGCCTGAGTTTCTACCAAAAGAGGTCAGGACATCGCATAAAACTATCAACGATTTCCTGGGCGAGGTCAGATATAGCAAAATGTCATCCGTGTAAAGCGAGATGCGATCCTCATACTCAGAGGACCACTGAATACCCCTCATCGAGGGCTCCCAGCGGATCCATGCAGCGAGGGGCTCAAGGGCTAAGGCAAACAGGAGCGGTGAAAGGGGACATCCCTGACTAGTACCTCGCCCGAGACCAAACTGAACTGAGACGTGACCGTTCACCACAATTTGTGCAAGGGGGTCCTCGTAAAGAAGCCGCACCCAGCCAATAAAACCGGGACCAAACTCTAATCTAGCCAACGCAGCCCACAGATACGGCCGCTCAACAGTATCAAAAGCCTTCGTGGCATCCAACTACACCAAAATGGGTGGCTCACGTAGCGTCTCTGCCCTCGCGAGAACCCTGTGCAGACGCCGAAGATTCAGCGCAGTGTTTCTATGGGTAATAAAACCGGATTGATCCGGATGGATCAGATCGCTAATAAGTGATCAATCGATTAGCCAATACTTTTGCGAGACTCTTAGGCTCTGCATTCAAAAGAGATATCTGTCGGTACGACGCACACTTATCCTTCGGTTTCCCCTCCTCATGTATAACAACAATCGCTGCGAGTCGCTGATCACAGGGGAGAGAATCACACTCCCGAGACTCTAGAAACATATCTCTCAAATAGGGAGCTATCTTGTAAGGCCGCAACTTGTCTAACTCTATCGGCAGACCATTAGGACCCATAGCTCCATTTGCGCTCTATCTGCATCTGAAAGACTCGGCAGAGCGATGTCTCGCAACAATAAGTGGGAGTCTTCCTCCGGCCTGTCCGACACGGAGGAGTACACTGCCTGAAAATGCAACAATCCCCACCGGGTCAATGACCCGAGCACCACTCGCCATCTCAATATCCGGCACCACACGACTAGCTCTGTCCCTCTTATCCACCCATGCTATCAGTTTACCTGCTTTATCTCCCACATCAAACAGACGTCCCTGTTGCTCTCGACTGATGGCCCTAGCCGCTTCCGTAACCAACGCCCTATATTCCAACTACTTTAATCGCAGTACATGCATCTTAGCGCAGGTAATTTCCTGCTCTAGGTCTAGCTCCAGATCTGCTATCTCAGTCTCAACCTTCATTACATCCTCATCTCTGTTTCTTAGCGCCGACAATCGGCGACAGGGCTTGGCTCCTAAGAACTGTTTTAAAAGCCTCCCAAAGCGACACAGCGGACGAAACGGAGCCCTCATTCTCTAGGAAATATTGATCAAGTGACTTTATCAAGTCATTACGAGTTTTAGGATTTCGGAGATACCAAGGGTTGATCGGGGCTACCCGCCCCTCGGTCCCCGAAGACAATTCCATCCGAAGCCATAGAGAGTGATCAGAGATTCCCCGAGCCATATGTTTAACCTCAGTGACAGAGGGCGCCTGTGCAGCCGGTACCAGAACGTAATCGATCCTCGAAAGGCTACCATGAGCGCCAGAATGGAACGTGTATTGCCGCTGAGCGGGGTGCAACAATCCAACAATCCACCAGGCCTAGAGTGTCAATGAAGTTATGAAGCCAGTTCTGTGCCCCCTTGAGGTCCCTAGGTGGGTGTCTATCAGAAACACCAGATACAACCGCATTGAAATCACCACCCAGCAGTAATGACCCCTGGGGAGAGCGAGGATAACCCGCCCCAAGTCCACAAAGGTAGTTGACTGCAGGCCAGGGGGGACATAAACAGAGACCAGGGAGAGGGTCTTGCCCTCCAACCGCCCCGTAAGGGCGACATAGTGCCCCTTATCATCAAGGACTGTTTCATCTACTTCCAGCGGGAGAGAATTCTTAATAAGGATACCCACCCCTCGGAAACCAGAGGAGAACCCCGCATGGGCGACCAAGCGATACCCCTTCCTATTCATGGCATAACATGTATTCCCTATCAAGTGAGTCTCCTGAAGGACCACGTCCGGGGAGTGACATTTTAATAGTTGCAGCACTACTCCATGTTTTATCTTATCCCCCCCAACCCATTCACATTCCAACTCATAAGCCTCAATCCCCTACCCCCATCCCATAAGAGAAAGAAAATCCAACCCCGAGAAGAAACCAGCACTGTAATCAGAAAGTCTTGCAATACTGTGCCTTGCAGAAACATGAACATGAATACTAACAATTCCCCCACCAACAACCCGTTACAACCCCCCCACCCTGCACCCCTGCGTAAGACTAAAAAGCCACCCCAACTTGCAGTGTGCCTGTCGCCCCCACATCTAAACTAAGCTACAGAAAGTCGAACAGAGGAGGAAAAAGACCCGCCAATAGCCCCGTAACCCCTCCGAATGTCACACCGAATCATACGACATAATTAGTGCACCACAGTTCGAGGCCACTCAAAGACCCCGGGAACCAAACAAAGAAAGCGCTTATTCCTGTTCCATCGATCCGCCCTCCGCACCACCAGTCGGTTCATCCTGTGGACTATTGGTCGGTCGAGTATCCAGCCAGTCGGCCGCCACCCCCGGTCTATCGAAAAACATAAGTCCGCTCTGAGTGTTCAATTCGTAACTTGGCCGGAAAAAGCATAGCGTACTTGAGGCCCATCTCACAGTCTCTTTTTTGCCCTAAGAAAACCAAGTCTCTGTTTCTGGACCGATTGGGTAAAGTCTGGATAAAAGCTGATGATAGAATTCTCAAACTTTACGGGACCACCCACCCGCGAGGCCTGCAGGATAGCGTCTCTATCACGGAAGTTAAAAATCCATGCTATAATAGGCCGCGGTGGGGCACCCGCCTTAGGTTTACCATCCGGAACCCTGTGAGCCCGTTCCACAGTAAATAATTTACTCAGTCCCTTTGGTGCAAGGTGGCTAACGATGAGGTTCTCAACAAAGAGGTCCGCTGCCGGATCCTCTGCCCTCTCCGGAACTCCAATGATACGGACATTGTTCTGCCTCGCCCTTCCTTCAAAATCCTCCAGACGACACCTAAAACGGTCAGTGAAGGCCCTTACGTTGCGAACCTCCGTTTGTAGCTCAACAACGTAGTCTGTCAGACCCGAAGTCTTGATGTCTAACGATTAAACTTTTTCATTGGTTTTCGTTGGGTCCGTGCGGATCAGGTTCACATCAATTGCCACCGTATCGAGTTTGTGGGCGAGAGTCTCCATTTGTTTCCCTAGGGACGATCTGATCCCGTTGATAGCGGCCATAACATCTGAAAGAAACACGTTAGTGTTAGATTCCTTACCTTAGAATATCCCCAGGCGTCAGTCTGGATCCGGAAACTTTTGCGTAGCAGTACCCCTGCGCGTCGGTAGGCGTCGTCTGCAGGCGTCCCCTGCGGCTCCGCGTCCGTCGTCGGCGTCGTGCGCCGTGATGACGTCGCTGGAGTACATAGACGCCGCCTCCGCGCGCTGACGTCAGTTCTTCTTTTTTCCGCGCCAGTGGACGCAGATCTGAAGAGCAGTACTCCGGTCTTTGACCAAGTTTTTTTCGATTGTCTTTTTCTACTATTGTGCCTGATAGGATGCCAGGATTTAAGAATTGCGATGGCTGTGAGCGCACGATGTCGGTCACAGACCATCACCGCCTCTGCCTCCGGTGTCTGGGCCCCGACCACGACGTGGAATCCTGCGTCGACTGCCGGGCCCTTACCAACAAGGCTAGACGGGAGCGGTCCCGCAAGCTGCTGGAGCTCCGGGTGTCGGCCCCACGTCGGGACCGGGAGCGGTCCCGGTCCGGCCGGAGGTCGAGAGAGCGTTCGAGGGAGCGGTCGCGGAGCCGCGCCGGGCGCTCCGGAAGTCGACGCCACTCGTCATCCTCGTCAGGTAAGAAACACAAGAAGTCGGGGCGTCGTCATCGTACCCCCGACTCCCCCCGACGCTCGCGCGATGCGGCCGGGGGCTCGGGTGACCCCATCCCCGCGGCTCCGCGAGAGTCGCCGGCGCGGCCTGCCTCATACCCTCCGGTCCCTGGGCATGGCGCGACGCCTGAGGAGATCGAGGCGTTCCTCATGGCCATGAGGGCGCTCGCTTCTCCGACGGGGCCTACGGCGCCTTCGGGCCCAGTGCTACCGTCTGGGGGCCCTGGCGGTTCGGGTGTCCCTGCCTCGGCGCCGCCGACGGCTCCGACCCCGGCGCCGCAGGGGCCTTCGGGATCGGCGCCGGCTGGTCTTCCGGCCTCCCCGGCGCCGTTGCCATCGGGGTTACCCCCGACGCCGCCCCCGCGCGGCGCCGGTTCTCCGCTGCCGGTTCCGGCCGGCGGTGGGGTTCCGGCGCCGGCTCCGGGCGGCGCCGTCCCCTTACCTTCTCCGACGCCGGACGCGGCGCCGGACGGGCGTCGATCGACGCCGGTCCCGGCGCCGATGGGGCCCATGAACCCCGAGGAGCCGGTCTTCATCATTGACTCCGAATACGGAGAGGATGAGGAGTACGGTGAAGGTTGGGAGGGGTCCGAGGACCCTCTGGCTCGCGAGTGCCAGTATGACCCGGACTGGACAGGTGACTTGGGGGATGCCAGTGGTTTGGACGACTCCCCTAACCCTGGTTTGATCTCTCCTCCAACCGTGGCATCGGTGGAGGGAGCTGCCTATTCTGTGGTGCTGATGAGGGCTGCCAAGGCCTTAAACCTTGAGCTCCCCGTCGCGGCCGTGAGGCCTAACATCCTCACCGAGGTCTTCAAACCGCAGTCATGCCCTTTGGAGCCTCTGCTGCCGTTTAATGAAGCCTTGTCTGACGTTCTGTTGGGCACGTGGTCCAGGCCCGCTTCAGGTGCGCCTGTTGATCGGAACGTGGCCAGGCGCCACCGTCCTTGTCCGGACGACCCCAAGTACCTGTCTACCCACCCCACTCCTGAGAGTCTGGTGATCCAGGCCTCGACCTCCCAGTCCGCATTCCCGTCGGCCCCGCCCGACCGGGAATCCAAGAGGTATGACCAGTTTGGCAAAAAGGTCTTCTCGTCCATTAGTTTGGGCCTGCGGTCTTGCAACACCGCCTGCCTCTTGGGCCGCTACACCCACTCTGTGTGGGATACGGTCGCGGAGCTGCTGCCAGAATGCCCCATGGAGGTGCGGGCAAAGCTCGGTCAAGCTGTAGCTGAGGGCCGGGATGCAGCGAAATATTCCATTCGGTGTGGTCTTGATACGACCGACTCGCTGGGCAGGGCTATGTCTACGACGGTGGCGATTCGCCGTCACGCCTGGCTGAGATCCGCCAATTTTTCGGCTGATGTCCAAAATACCCTGATGGACATGCCGTTTGATGGCTGTCACCTGTTCGGTGACAAAGCGGACCACGCGCTGGAACGCTTCAAGGACTCCAGGGTCACGGCCAAGTCCTTGGGTCTCTCGACCCAGCGTCAGCAACCGGGTTCGTTTCGTCCCTTTCGTGGCCAAGGAAGGGGCGCCCCCACACGTGCTGCCAGCCACGCGCCGCAACAATCCTTCCAACGCGGTGGCGGCCGTGGAAACCGCCGTGGTGGCGGTCGGGGACAACGGCGGGGTCAGACCACACCTTCCCCCGCAGCATCTACCCCAAAATCCTCCTAGTCCGTGCTTTCGGCCCCATGTGACGCCAGTGGGTGGCAGGGTTCGCCATCACCACGCTCACTGGCGCACGATCACTTCGGACAGGTGGGTGCTGCAAATTGTCCGAAGGGGCTACTCCCTCCCCTTCGAGACCTCTCCTCCAGCCATGCCACCGCAGAACCACCGTGTGTCGGGGGACCACTTGACACTTCTGCAGGAGGAAGTTACGGCCCTCTTGGCCAAGGGGGCCATCGAGCGCGTTCCTGGGCCAGAAGTAGGGCGTGGTTGTTATTCCCACTACTTTCTGGTGCCCAAGAAGGACAAGGGGGGCCTACGTCCTATCTTGGATCTAAGGAACGTCAACGGCTTCCTCCGGAAGGAGAAGTTCAAGATGTTGACGTTAGCTCAGGTCTTGGCTGCTCTAGACCCGCAAGACTGGATGGTAGCGTTGGACTTGCAGGACGCCTATTTTCACATCCCCGTCCTGCCGGCCCACCGGCGTTACCTGCGGTTCACGGTAGGCCAGGAGCACTTTCAGTTTATCGTGCTCCCCTTCGGCCTTACCAGCGCCCCACGGGTGTTCACAAAGGTGATGGCGGTGGTCGCAGCCCATCTGCGCAGGTTAGGGGTTTCAGTCTTCCCCTACCTAGACGACTGGTTGTTGAAGGCGGGCTCGCCCCAGACAGTCGTCCACCACCTTCAGATGACGGCAGACCTCTTGCACGGCCTGGGGTTCTCCATCAACGTGCCGAAATCACACCTGTGTCCCTCTCAAAAGCTCCTTTTCATCGGAGCGGTTCTGGACTCGGCGCAGTTTCGGGTTTATCCTCCGGAACGGCGGGTTCGGGATATTCAGGCTTTGATTCCCATCTTTCAGCCGCTATCCCGAGTCTCGGTCAGGTTGACGCTGCGGCTGCTGGGACTGATGGCTTCCTGCATCCTTCTGGTGCATCACGCCAGGTGGCGGATGCGGGCTCTGCAGTGGGACCTGAAGTTTCAGTGGGCCCAGCATCAGGGCAACTTGTCCGACCACGTCTTGATCTCGGAGGGCACTGCGAGACAACTGCAGTGGTGGCTTACGGACCGCGATTGGGTCAGGGGCAAGTCCCTCTCCCTTCCCCAACCGGAGCACGTTGTCGTGACGGACGCGTCCCTCCAGGGCTGGGGTGGCCACTTGGGAGAGGCAGAGATCAGAGGCATCTGGTCTCCGGCGGAGTCCCGGCTCCATATCAATCTGTTGGAGCTACGGGCGATTCGTCTGGCACTGAAGGCATTCCTCCCCTTTGTCAACGGGAGTGTAGTGCAGGTGTTCACCGACAACACCACCGCCATGTGGTACTGCAACAAACAGGGCGGTGTGGGGTCGTGGACCCTTTGCCAGGAGGCTCTGCGCCTCTGGCAATGGCTGGAACGTCAGGGCGTGACTCTGACGGTTCAACACCTGGCAGGTTCTCTGAACGCCAGGGCGGACGAACTCAGCCGTCGGTGCTCGATGGATCACGAATGGCGTCTGAACTCGGGCGTGGCGCAAGGCATCTTTCTGCAGTGGGGAGAGCCTTGGTTAGATCTATTCGCCACAGAAGAGAACGCGCAATGTCATCAGTTCTGCGCGTTGGAGTTTCCAAGACGGCACTCGCACGGCGACGCCTTTCGGCGCGAGTGGAGTTGCGGTCTGTTATACGCCTTTCCGCCTATACCACTTCTGCCCAGAGTGCTGAAGAAGATCAGGCGCGACCGGGCCCAAGTTATCCTTGTGGCTCCGGACTGGGCTCGAAGGTACTGGTATCCCGAGCTACTCAGCATGTCAGTCGGTCCCCCGATCCGCCTGCCCCTTCAGGAGGACCTTCTGTCGCAGCAGCAGGGGACGGTCCTCCACCCGAACCTGTCCAGTCTCCACCTCCATGCTTGGAGATTGAGCGGCGGCAGTTGAGGCCATTTGACTTGCCTCCTGAAGTCTGTGATGTTATTCTGGCAGCCAGGCGTCCCTCCACTAAGTCGGTATACGCCTGTCGGTGGAACAGATTTGTGGCATGGTGCACAGCAAAGGCTGTGGATCCTCTTTCTGCCCCTCTTTCGGAGGTTCTTCTGTTTCTTCTTTCTCTTGCCCAGCAGGGCTCTGCTCTGGGCACTATCAAGGGCTACCTTTCTGCCCTTTCAGCCTTTTTGAGGCTTCCTGATCAGCCTTCTTTGTTCAAATCCCCGATTGTAACTCGATTCTTGAAAGGCATCACTCACATGTTTCCACCTGTTCCGTTTGTGATGCCTCAGTGGGATTTGAACCTGGTTCTAACTTTCCTGATGTGCGCTCCCTTTGAGCCCCTTCATTCTTGCCCTCTCCGTCTCCTGACTTTAAAGACGGCTTTCCTGGTTGCCATCACCTCTGCCAGGAGGGTGAGTGAGCTCCAGGCTCTTTCTGTCCAACCTCCTTTCCTGTCCATTCATCCTGACAAGGTGGTTCTGAGGACTAGACCTTCTTTCCTGCCCAAGGTTGTTTCGGCCTTTCACATCGGGCAGTCCATCACCCTCCCTTCCTTCTTCCCGCCTCCGCATCCTTCAAAGGATGAAGAGCGGCTCCATCGTCTGGACCCAAAACGTGCGCTTTCATTTTACATGGATCGCACACGCCAGTTCCGGGTGGATGACCAACTGTTTGTTGGCTACGTGGGTGCGAAGAAGGGACGGGCGGTTTGTAAACGTACCATCTCTCGATGGGTCGTCCTCTGCATCAAAGCGTGCTACTCTTTGGCTCGGAGGGAGCCTCCTGTTGGGCTGAGGGCCCATTCCACTCGGGCCACGGCGGCTACTACTGCCCTGGGCCGGGGAGTCCCCTTGCAGGACATTTGCCAGGCGGCTACGTGGGCCTCGCTGCACACCTTTGCGAGGCACTACTGCCTGGACAGTCAAGTCCGGAGGGATGGCTTCTTTGGCCGTTCTGTCCTCCAGGACTTTCTGGTGTAGTTTTGTATTGGTTCGCAGACCCACCACCGGGGTTGGTATTGCTGGGGTATGTATTCTAAGGTAAGGAATCTAACACTAACGTGTTTCTTTCAGATGAACAAGTTACTTACCTTCGGTAACGATATATCTGTAAGAAACATTAGTTAGTGTTAGATTCCTTACCGAACCCACCCATCCTCCCCGTTCTGCGAACTGATACCTAGGGTTAAGGTCATCCCTTTCAGGGCCCTAGTTTGTACATGGCACCAGTGTTGGTTCTCTCATGGCTCTGCGTCTCCTGGCGCGGAAAAGCTGTGTGCAAAGAACTGACGTCAGCGCGCGGAGGCGGCGTCTATGTACTCCAGCGACGTCATCACGGCGCACGACGCCGACGACGGACGCGGAGCCGCAGGGGACGCCTGCAGACGACGCCTACCGACGCGCAGGGGTACTGCTACGCAAAAGTTTCCGGATCCAGACTGACGCCTGGGGATATTCTAAGGTAAGGAATCTAACACTAACTAATGTTTCTTACAGATATATCGTTACCGAAGGTAAGTAACTTGTTCATCTTGTAGGGTCGGCTCGGCTGCTGAAGTCAGTGGATCTCTCGTTTCCTCCAGCGACCTACCCGTTCCACTGGGAGACCCCTTAGCCTGGGCATAGTGATCCATGATGTTAGTTTGGGTATAGCCACCCCGCCGAGTGGTCTTAGACTTCTGTTTGACCCCCTCCGGTTTCCCCGTCATTGCGGGAGGTAGTAGGTACGGTCCGGTACGAACTGGAGTGGGGGGGACAAAGCGCAAACAAGGCAGCTGAAGGATGGTAGGCTATGCTTGGCAGCAATCTATTCCGGTCGACTTGGAACAGTCACACTATGTGGAAAAATGGAGGCGTCAAAGGCCCCTCAAGCGGCAGTCCAGAGTCAGCTGGAGAACACGGCTCAAGCGTCCTTCCAGAACAGGTCAATCAATGAAATATATACACTAGAGTGCCAAGCCAAACAGTTGCCCTCGGCGAGATAGAGGCGCTCCCAGTCCTGGATCTCTCTAATAGGCAAAAGTGAACCGGACCGGTCGTCCCCTCCACCTCAGGCCGATGTTGTTCAATTGCACCTCTGGCACCATGCCAACTCCACAGCCGGGCATCACGGAGGTGTAGGCCGCAATCTTCCAAGCGCCATAACTCCGGCCCCCGGGGTCCGATCTGGGTTCTGATTACAGTTCTTGCCTCTCCCGTGGTTCATCTTAACGAAGACATCAATAGGAGACCGGATAAAGAGGATATATGCGGGAGGCTACGAGTGTCTCTGGAGCCCTGTGCTCACGCGGCCATCTTGGTCACGCGCGAAGCTCCTCCCCCCTACCTTATTTTATTTAATGTGAAAGAATAATTAGTGTTTTCATAGTTACGTAATACTACCTGCATTCCACTCCTCTAAAGTATTGTAGATGAAGAATTAAAGTCCTGACCTGGCAAAGCATATGTTTAAATTCAGGTCTCTTGCAAGCTTCAATTCAAAACATAACCAACTTTTGATGGAAAAGAATTTATCCTTGTGGTACTATAAAACCCAGTCCTTTGTGATGAAATTATAAGTGCTGCTTCTTTCATGTTGCAAGTCTTTTTTTTATAGTCAGAGAATACTTGTTAACTACTCTTTCTGCATCCACCACAAACCTAACCATCCCTCTGTCACTGGTGCAGCCACGACCACATCGTGAATCCTCATTTGAATAACCTCATGTGGGTCGCTGACCCACCCTTTGTTAAACCAACTTTCAGAGTCTTATTGTTGGCTTCATTTCATCTAAACTACCCTCAGGCCTTCTGAAGTACCAGATTATCAACACAAATAGCTATTGCTCACACTTTTTCTGTGTAATTTATATCCAGTGTGTCTAGAGTATGGGGATATTTAGCCCTTAACACTTTGATATTCTCTTATCCATTGCCACCACCATTCAACCACCCTTCACCTCCCACTACAGGAACTATTAGATTATTTGACAATATTGACATAATCATGGAATTGCTGTCTGACCCTTGCTGCCTGTTCTCATCCTTCACTATCTAACATTGCCTTCAGTTACATCCACTTCAGCATTAAAAAATCACTTTTTCTTGTTTAATTACTTTGGGACTTTATCTCACGGAACATGTGTGTTTTGATCTTTGCTAGAGCGAGTGGGATGCAAGTAAAGCAAGTGTATTGTGGCTTGTATTTCAGGTAATCTGTCAAGACTGTGAATACACTAACTGTCGTCATAAAGAACAGTTAATGACCAACTATTTAACATTTAACTGTGTTCAGTACACAGTATTTCATGATTTGTGGTAATCACTCTCTGTTTTTAGTTGGAGTACTTCTTTTTAAAACCTAAATAGCTAAAATTAACATTGCTGGGAGTAGTGGCTGCTCACCTATTCTGATTAGGTGTTTGCTTGTCTTAAATTTGGGTTCTGTACTTGGTAAAATAGCGAATGTACCTTGTGGATTTAGTTTTTTACCAGTGTCTGGAGAGCCACAAAGTTAAATAACCAATCTACTGTCCTTGTTTATATAAACAGTGGTTCACAGGGAAACAAATCTCTTAAGTAGCTTCACTGGCCGGGAATCATAAGTTGCATACACAACATTTAACAGGCACTTAATGCACATAGGGTCAAGGATCCACATTTCCATAGCAAACACTATTTTATTGCTTAAACTATCCTTAATTATATACTGTAATCAACAAGAACAAGAGTAGCACTCTTGCTCAGTCCTGAAGATGACCTCAGAATAACGGAGGTTGAAACGTAAACAACCACACGTAAATAGACTCCTTTTATATTAAAAATAATCAGGCTAGGACTTATATTTTAAATAATAAAATGCATTTGTTTGCAGGGGAAATGTATCCATGACCCTGTGTGCATTAAGTGCCTGTAAAAAGTTGTATATGCAACTCGTGTTTCTCGGCTGGTGAAACTACTAAAGAGTTATTTCCCTGGGAATCGCTATTTATATAAACATATCACATTACCACAGGTTCACTAAATTTAAGGGTAACCTTTGTTCTCTTATACAAGCTACTGTCCTTGGGCTCTTGACTTTACAGGGGCAGTGACATGTTATAGTCAGTTCTTGGTTAAGGCGGCGGAAGAAATTTATTTAGAGTAGGACAGTAAGTTGTTCATTAACTTAAATACTGAAGGTTAATTAAATCTAATTACTCTTATGGAAAGTAAGGCTTTATGGTAGGTAAAATAAAGCCTCTCAAAATTAAGGAGGTGCGTGTATCTTAATTTTGCCTCAATCTAAATCTAGTAATACCATTCAAGTGCTATATATGTGTTGTATTGAGCCATATCGCCAAAGTTATCTTGCAGGACAGTATCCCGGTGTTCTCAGAGAACCTAAAAAGCATATAGGGTCTTAATATAGCTTTTATGTTTTTTACTACAAGTTAAAGACAAAGGTGCCAGGCTGCCAAACCCCCAGTGTAATTTCGGACATGTATATTGTGGATATGTAGCCTTCTAGTGTTTGAATGGCACATGGGGCAGAATTGGGCAAATCTGTCTTTTAGAGACCTTTTAGCGGAGTGTACAGCAAAACTGTTCCAATAAAGTCCAGAAATGCACCGTCCAACCTAGAGCAATGGTACTATACAGGTTCATGTTTAGCAATTAATTAGGCAGTGGATACAATGGCCACTCTAATGGTGTCACCTATTGGGTAGCTAACTTGAGTGCCATGTGAACTGAAACTAGAAGTACCTGTAAACTAGGATTAACACCAATCACCTAAATATGGCTCGTCTTCGTAACTTAGGGCATTAGAGGGTTCAAATGCGTCTAGAAGCAAGGTCAGTCGTCGCAGCCAGCGTGCCCCAACTCCAATAATTGGTGTGGGGAGGAAAATGTGTCTCCATCTAAGGCTGGTGAGGCACAAATAAGGGTTCCTTGGACTGCCATGTCATTCTGGTGATTGTGACTTGGAAAGTGTTTAAGCAGCCCCTTAATCTCTAGTGTTTCTTGTTTTTTTTGATAAGATGGTCTGGAAGGGTTATGTGGCTAGTGGTTAAATCCATGCAGTCCTCCTCCTGGCAAAGCTCTGGATGTGATGGTCGTCCTCTCAGTCAGGGCCGGCTTGCCCCCTTACTGCAGTCTGAGGCTGGGACTATGCTGTTGGCCTTCTGCATGGTACTTTCTCTAAATAAATAAACACCCTCTCTATTCTAGTTGAGTCTTCTGTAAGTACAGCTGATTTAACCAGTCCTTGCACTGAAGGGCCACTAACTGCTTATCTAAAACTTTAAAACCTCCTCTGCAGTTATGGTAATGCATATTTAATCTGTTTTCATTTACAACATGAAGTAGAAGTCTGGCTGATTAGAATCCACAAAGGTAGTCTAATTGGTTGGAGTCAAACTATAGGAACTACGTTTTTCTTAGAATGGCGATTTGTGGCACATAGAGAGGCTTAGCTGTACTGGAGTAGAACGTGTTTTTTGTGTGTTTTTTGTTGTTGTAATTCAGCAATGATAATGCACAATTGCAGATTACCTCATGTATCTGGAACATCAGTACCAGTTGGCACCTTTGGGCACTTTACTTTCTAGGCACTCTACTTTCTAGGCACTCTAGGAAGCTAAAGAAGTGAAGGGGCTATAAAGTCAGTCCGCTTCACACATTACAGGAGTAAATTAAACACAGTTAACTCAACAGGTAAAGGGTAAGTTAGAAGTGGAATGTACATTCTATACAGTTTCAATCTGAAGATGGGAACGGGCTCAAACCTTTTATGTTTATATGCCACCTTTTTAAAATAACTTCATACTGGGTAGCAATGGTGATTTTGGGTCTCTGTTTTAAAGCAAACTGGAAAACACATTGGATGCTGCTTGTTATTTGGAAGCAGTATTGTCCTACAGTTCATGTTGATTTGTATCCTAGAGCACTTTTAGTGGAATTGTCTTCAATGCTTTGTGGTACACTTAAGGAGCATTTCACTTTAAGGAGCACGTTTTTAATAATTTCATGAGTCGAAATGAAGTAATATTTACTTGGGTCCCCTGAGTGATCCAAAGCAGCTTGTGTAAAACAAAGTTAGGAAAGTTAAAAGTAGCAAAGGACAAATCTAATTGTTTTTGTTTGTGTTTTTCTTTTTTTTTTTTTTTAGACTCCTGGCCATACACCTTCTTCCCTGCGGTGGGATGAGACTCCTGGTCGTGCAAAGGGTAGTGAAACTCCTGGGGCAACACCTGGCTCCAAAATTTGGGATCCAACACCCAGCCATACACCCGCAGGCGCTGTAACACCTGGGCGTGGTGACACACCTGGACATGCTACACCTGGTCATGGTGGAGCTTCTTCTAGTGCACGGAAAAACCGCTGGGATGAAACTCCTAAAACAGAAAGAGGTATGTGTCTACATCAGTTTTGTTGCACATACTCCAGTTTTCATTCTTGCAGTGCAAAGGTTTTAAACTATTAACTGCCCAATTTGAGTCTTACTGCTCTAATTTAGTCTTCCACACTTGGAAAAGTGGAAACATGATCAATGTTCTATACCATTTTAAAAATGTACGTTTTTATACCGTGTTTGATTAATTTGCGGTCATTGAATACTAAGGAGTGGAAACTGACAGTGTTTATTATAAACCAAAAGAATGCGTCATTGCTACCAAACAAACCAATCCAGTAAGGACCTGTTTAATGGAGGAGCTAATATATATTTTTTAGAACCTTAGGAATGTCGGTGCTACTTTTATTTATTTTTATTTAAAGAGTTTTATATAGCGCTGGCTAGACCCGTGGGTATCTGAGCGCTTTACATTAGGAATCACATTATTACACAGTTAAAAACAGTTGCAGTTTACATTGGTTATACGAAATACATTTAAGGAGTATGGAGGAAGGATAAATAGGGTGGATAGGGGTAAGGGTGTAGGGGGGAAGGAGGGAGATAACGGCAGGAGAGACAAAGGAAGGTCTGCCCAATGTCCGGCACGGTAGGTGACGGCCAAGGAGGGTTTCCAAAGCCCATCTCCCCTATAGCTATCGGGGTAGCTCCACTGGGCATCGGTCAGGTAGCAAGGTCTCCCCGGTCGAGGGAAAGTTCACAGGGTAAATGTCCTGAAGGGTGTTCAGGATCCAGTCGGTTATGGGTAAGAGGGAAGGGTGTAGGGGGAAGGGAGAAGGAGGGAGCTAATCTTGAAAGCTAAAGCTGCAAACTAGTTTCCTCTTCCCTGATTTCTGTTTAGATATTATGTTGATCCGTAGTGTAATTTATGATTATGTAAAGCTTTTCAATCCGCACATTACTACTTGGCAAACTGCAACATGTTTACATTAGCTGTTATATACAGACCTGGCAGGTATGCTCATCAAGGGGACTCATTGAATTATTGGGCTATCGAATCCCACGTGTTTTATTTTAAATCATCCCCCACCCCCAGTATTTACTGGTTGCAATCCAAGTTTTTCTGGTGTGGCAGCATGCCTTCCCTTCATATGTTATGAATCGGGACCGGTCAGGATAGGTTTAGACATTCCTGTGGCTTCACCCACAATATCTCCTCACCCATGAAGGCTAGAGATCACTGAAAACATTTTTGGGATCTGTGTGACTTCCTCTGTTCAGTGCAGCCAGACATCACACTAGGTAAGAGTATCGGTGGTCTGACTCCTTATGCCACTGGGGTTGAAGGAGGAGAGATAAATGCATGGGACGTTAACTTTGTAACCAAGTGGCAGAGTCTCTGTCACATTTTTGCTATGGGGATAAAAGTGTTGAAGGGGCAGGAAAGATTATTTATCAAAATGGAAATGGGAGTGTTATGATCTGTACCCTTTATCTAAACTAAAATTTTAAATTGAAATAATGGTATTGCTTTATGGATCTGGTCCTCTGACTGATCACACATTACCAAATGGTTTCAGGCACTGACTGTTAGTGAAACTATCTCTGTGTACTACTTAAACAGACTGGATTGCACATGTGACACACTTGTGCGGGAAAGGGCATAAAATCAATGTGAGAACCATCACTCTAATTTCTTCTACTGGATTTGTAGAGGAGTCCCTTTACTAGAAACAAAGCAGATTTAGGTGCCTAGAAATTAGTATATGTATGACGTTAACTAGCATTCTGTTTCTTTGGCTGTTTTTTCTTGTAGGCAAACTAAAATCAAAATCTTCCTCATGTCTACAGTACATACCATAAAGTGCAATATGATGGCTTAATTTCTTGTTGTGGCTGTCATTACGGTCTTCCTTAGTTTCCCATTCTTGATGCTCTTTGATTAATTGCTACCTAACCTGCCAGATTGCCATTTCCTTATTTAGTGCATGTATTGTTTACCTCTTTTACTCATGGGATTTTTGGTTGTAGGCTTCTGTAAAAATGAAAAACAGTAAAATGTTTTTAAAGGATAAAGAATTAATTTTCGTTTTTTAGATACACCTGGACATGGGAGTGGTTGGGCTGAGACTCCACGCACAGATCGAGGAGGGGAATCTATTGGAGAAACTCCAACTCCTGGTGCAAGTAAAAGAAAATCTCGTTGGGATGAAACACCAGCTAGCCAAATGGGTGGCAGCACTCCAGTTTTGACTCCAGGCAAAACGCCAATTGGAACTCCAGCCATGAACATGGCAACTCCTACACCAGGTCAGTAGAATGCTGTAAACCAAGATATTCTCATACAATAGTCTTAAAAATATCCTGCCTCCATTTTTTAGTTAAACTGATCCTTACTATGTGCTTTAGCGAGGCTCAACTGTTTTTCATGTAATTTAGATACATTACCAAAGAATATTTTCTTGATTGATAGTAAAAAAAAAAGTTAAATGTCTGTAGTTAATTTAGTCTTCCAGTTGGGATGCAAAACCATGTTTAACCTTTGGAACTAGGGTAATGTTTGACTTTGCTCCTGACGAAAGATGTCGTTTTTTAGTCATCTATTTTGACTTTTTTCTTCTCTTAAGATCAGTCCATAATCGCCCCTTCAGCGGTTTTAAACTTATTTGCATGTTTTGTCCTCTTCCCAAATGCACAGGCCACATGATGAGCATGACTCCCGAGCAGCTACAGGCTTGGAGATGGGAGAGAGAAATTGATGAAAGAAACCGCCCACTTTCTGATGAAGAACTGGATGCCATGTTTCCAGAAGGTTATAAGGTAATTAATGTTAAGGCCATTTATGTGACCTTAGATCATGCACAGCTATATGTAAGAATTTGATTAAGCAGGTTGGACTGGGTAAAAGGACAGGTTTCGCTGTGACTGCGTTGTACTACTTTGGTAAGTGGACACTGGAAAGTAAACTGATTTCACTACGGGTAACCAATTCTCAGTTTGTTGGCTTGCTTAGAGAAATTATGAAGTAATTGGACCAGTCGTCAAAGTACAAAGGTAAAAAAAATGCCAAACAATGAAGAAATGGCTAAGGACAATTTAAATAAAAACAAAAAAGCCAGCAAAACTAGTTTCTGGAACTATCTTTAAACTTATCAGGTGAATGGAAATGATAACAAATGTGGTCCTACAAAAGGTTTTATCAAAAATATCAAACAGTACGCAGCAGTGCACAAAGACTGTTTATTAGAGCGCATCGTCCTCCATGGCTCGACATATTACATGATCTGCGGTTTTACTTCAGTGCTTCACTATTCATTTAAGAGACAAACCACTGCAGACCAAAAGATAGTATTTTTGTGCTCAAATTCTGTAGATCTTTTTGCCTATGGGTAAAAATTAATCCCACGCCACGTTACAACTTTTTTGTTAGGTGGGGTCAGGGTCAGATTTTTTTTGGGGGGGTGGGTGTGGGGGGGTCAGGGTCTGATTTGTACTACTATGGCTACCTAAAATTCAACTGCGGGTTTTTTTAATACCTCTTGCTGGCAGCCTAGTTGCCAAACATTTAAGGTAACTGCACGAACAGTAAAATGAAACGTTTATCACAGCAAATTTATTCGGTCAGATATATTTTGCAGGTTTCTATTTTAGCAGAAGCCAATAGGTCTCGCCTTTGGGACCATATAAGTGTTTAGCCAGAGTTATTGACTTTGTCAATGTCTTTAAGCCATGTTGTAGAGCAGCATGTTGAAAAGTTATAATAGTGTTATAAGTATTTTTGTTACCATATATAACTTGGAAGACATGTACAACTGAGTGACCCTATCCAAAACAAAGTAACATAAAAAATGTCTTCTAGTATTTTTGTCCTTGCAGTGCTGGCAATGTATTCCTGCCTGTTCTAATGCTTGTATGATATTGTTTTTCGTATGTTCTTCGGGGAGGACATTAACATCGGGAGGGTGGAGGTTGGGAAATAGTACCTGAATTACATAATCGGCAGATGGACACGAGGAGCATCAAGAGATGTCAGATTCCGAAGGCAGACAGAGGTGGTAACTAGTGGTGCTGAGTCATTCTGAGGTGGCCCTGCGCTGATGTGGCGTTGTGCTAGTGCACTAATGCGGAGGTGCTGGTGCGGAAATCGTACTCTGCTTATGCTGATGTGCTGTGCTGCTGCTCTGTTGGTGCTGCTGCTCTGTTGGTGCTGCTGCTCTGTTGGTGCTGCGTTCATTCTGAGTTGGTGCTGCACTGGTGGTGGTGGTGGTGCATGGAGATTTCGCTCTTTGTTCTCCTCCTGAGCTGGGAGGTTGCTGTTGTGTTGTATTGCGTGTATTGCCAGAATTACATGTGCTAACGCTGGGGCTCTCTCGCGGATTTTAACGCGGCGTTTCCCCCTTTATTTTAATTCACTTGGAAAATCCTTTCCTGCACTCTGCTTTATTTTAGCAGTTTTAAACCCACCTACTCACTCACTTTCCCCGCATTCCGAGCGGTACTCAGCCGAGTCAGGTGCTGAGTCCCTCGGTCCCGGGCTTCCGGCAGCAGTTATTATGGGTTGGGAGGCATCACACTCTGCACTAGAGGGACTGTACTTAAGGAGACGGCCATGCCTCCGCGGACGCGGTCAGCGGATGCGCCGGAGTCACGCCAGAGTCCAGCCCGTCTGGGCCAGTCAGCGACAAGGAAGCGCCAGGGGCCAGGGAGGTTGTCACCCTTGCTCCCTCTTGCCTCAGGTGACCCCCTATATACCCTCTGTGCCCTACGAGCCCCCAAACAGCCTTTGCAGCCTTGTCATCACGTCTCGGACACCGCCAATAAACGGCCTTCCTCTAGGAGGCCAGGTCGACCCCCCCCCCCCCCCCACACCACCACCTCTACCCACACTGGTTTCCTCATTAATACCCGCTCGTTAGTTAAAAATAATATCACCTTTAAGGAATTCATCTTAGAGAAAAAACCTTCCTGGGTCTTTATTACTGAAACTTGGGCCACAGACTCTTCTGAGCCGGACTTAATAAATGCTATCCCTGAAGGCTATGCCCTGGCTAGAATGGACAGAGTAGGTCGTAGGGGAGGGAGGTTGGGGATACTGTACCATAGCTCAATAAAATGCCGAACCTTTCACCTGTCCTCTAAGCTTGATCCCCTCCAGGCTATGCATTTCACCCTAAACCCTTCCTCCACGGTCTCCTTTACCGGGATCCTGATCTACAGACCCCCGGGCCCCAGGTCTGCTTTTAGTCATGGACTTCTCAAGATCCTGGAACCCTACATCGATAGACCCAATTTAACCATTCTTGGGGACTTTAATTTCCATTTGGAAAATTCCAACTCCGTCACCGCCCATCTGTTAGTTTCCCTAGCTTTCTGTGGTCTGCCTCAGTTACTGGGTAGCCCGACCCACTCAACTGGGCACACTCTGGATGGGGTATTTACCAATGACCCCCGGCTTCAGACTGGTTCTCCCCTCCCTCTGTCCTGGTCGGACCATCTGGCCGTTCCCCCTTGAATCCGTACCTCCCCTCCCCACTGGGCCCCAGCCGGATCACAACAAGTGGGAATTGAGGAGGAATTTCAGGGAGATAAACAATGGTACTTTCTCCATTTTTGTCCAAATGTAAGCCCCTGCTGAGAAGGGATGCCGACGCTGCGGCTCTTGACCTCTCTGGCGGATGCTGTTGAATCCCTCGTGCCGGCTTTGCAACACTAGTCAGGTAGGAAGCCGCCTTCGGCCCCCTGGTTCTCAGACTCCCTCAGGACCCTTAGACAGGGATGTAGGAAACAAGAAAGACGAGGTCACACCTGGACCCCATAGAGAAGGACAAACGCAAAACCCTCCTCAAGGGCTATAAAGTGGCAGTGCTGGCAGAAAAGAAGGCGCATTATTCCAAATTAACTGCCTCACTTAGTTCCCCCAGAGACTTGTTCAAAGTAGTCGACACTTTGTCCCTCCTTCAGTCACCTGACCCTATAGTAGCCTCCCAAGATCTGTGTGATCAGATTTCCACCTTTTTCCATACTAAGATCATGGATATTTACACAGACTTGGAAGCCCTTGATCTCAACCCAGTGATCCCTGCCCCATCCGCCGCCACTCTGGAAAATCAGGTGACCGAACCGCACAATCGGTTCACCCATTTCCCCCCCCCCCCCTCACTCCCGACCACCTTAGCCTGCTTCCTGGACAAGCTTAAGTCCGGATCCCCGCTTGACCCCAGTCCCCTGAAAATCCTGAAAGAATGCAGGCAGGTAATTTTGCCCCCCCCTCGTTGAGGTAATGAATCTGGCTATTTCAGAAGGGGTCTATCCCTTAACTTGGAAAATGGCTATTGTCCAGCCCCTGCTGAAAAAGCCTACTTTGGACCCCGGGGTCCTGAAAAACTTCTGCTCCCTTTCCCCTGCCAAGCTGCTGGAGGCACACCTTAACCATCATTTGAGTGCCTTCCTCGACAGTTCCAGCTCTCTGGATCCCTCACAGCTTGGTTTTTGGAGGGCACACAGCACCGAATCTGCGCTTACAGTGGTTGTCAACAGCATCCGGGCGAAGGTCGACAGTGGTCAGACCACCTTACTGGCGCTGTTAGACCTAACGGCGGCTTTTGACACCCTCTCCATCTATTCTAGCTAGCCGCCTCAGTAAGCTGGGGGTTGATGGCCCTGCACTTAGCCTTCTTACATCGTTCCTTGACCAGCGGAAGCAAAGGGTTAAGCTGGGCAATTTCATCTCGCCAGTCAAGCCTGTGAAGTGTGGGGTCCCCCAGGGCTCCTCCCTGAGCCCCACGCTTTTTAACGTCTGTGGCCCCACTCGCAAGGCTTGTAAGATTCTTTGGGCTGGAAGTGGTGTGGCTCACTGGTTAGAGGCGGCAGACACGGAAGCAAGAGGACGGCCCGGGACCAGGGTTCGATTCCCGACGTGGCAGGGTCTTGGGCCATGGTCAGCGGACTCAATAATTCTCGCCTCGGTGCCCACTCCAACCATTGGTCTCACTCAGCAACTCTGGGCAATAGCTTGCTTAATCTCTACTAACGGCCCCATCAGCGCCGGGGATGCTTGTCTTCACCTTGGAGATGCCCAGGAGTGACCGTCTCACAGGGAAAAGCCAGGATGGGTTCCCCAGCGGTATACAGCGCCGGGACGCCCCTTTGCTGGGGCAGCTGTGCGCTTTACAAGTATACGACATTTAACATTTAAGTTCTCTCCTACGCCGACGACCTACAGATCATGGTCTCCATATCACAATCTGTGGATATAACAGCTCTAACCTTTAAAAACTGTATGGAGGCGGTCGCCGGCTGGATGGTACAGAACTTCCTTAAGTTGAATGGGGAGAAAACGGAGGTCCTCATTTTTGGAGGCAAACACAAGACCTGGTTGATGCACTGGTGGCCCTCTGCCCTCGGCGCTTGCCCTACGCCATCCTCCTCCGCCCGCAACCTGGGTGATATCCTGGACACCACTCTCTCCCTTGACAAACAGGTTAGCAGGACAGTTTCCACCTGCTGTGGTGCCCTTAGGATTTTAAGAAAAATCATCCACTATCTTTTCCTAGAAGCATGCAAAGAGGTCGCGGTGGCTCTTATAGCCTCCAGACTGGACTACTGCAATGCACTATATCTAGGCATTAACAACTGCTTGGTCCAACGACTTCAGATTGTGCAAAATGCAGCGGCCCGGTTTGTCATGGATGCCCCTAAGTACTCATCAGGCTCTGCACTCAGGAAGAACCTGCATTGGCTCCCCATGCAGGCTAGGATAAACTTTAAGGCCCTCTGCCCTGAACAGGACTGGGCCCGAAGACATTCGTTTAGTTGTGTTCCACTATGTTCCCGGTAGGGCTATTCGCTCCGCCAACAAAAATCTGCTGGTTGTCCCCCGAGTATCCAAGGCCAGATGGGGCGGAAGGGCCTTTCGCTTCCTTGCACCCTGACTTTGGAACACGCTCCCTGATGACCTTAAGGGTCTTGCTTCCCATGCCCTTTTCCGCAAAGCACTCAAGACCTGGCTCTTTCAAGAAGCCTACCTGTAATCTGCCCTCTGCCCTCCTCTGATCAAACAGTTGTACCATCTTTCAGCGCCTTGATGCCTATGGGTTTAGTCGCGCTCTATAAATTCAGTCAGTCAGTGGTGCACTGATGCGGAGGAGGTCTGATGCTGAGATGATGCTTTGCTGAGGTTCAGATGGTGCTGCGCTGATGCTGAGGTGTAGACACATTGCTAACCATTTAGTGAATGGGTTGTACAAAGTGAAACAAGAAAAACCGGGATTAATCCTTATTTACCACTAAATTGTGATTTTTCATTTTTTTTTTTTCACCAGTCTACCTTTTGATCCAATATCTCATGAATCGGGTCTGTTGGCATGGATGCGTATAAATCATAGTGTATAAACTAAATATAACCAACCATGCAATTCAGACCATCTTATTTGCTGTTTGCATTCCCTCTTCACCATGTGCCCGGCTTTTAATTCATATAATATCTCACTTTCCCCAACACAGAATTCCTCCTCACTTTACCATAGGCCGACTGCCTATGGTATAGGTAAGACATCCCTCTGGGTGCACTCTACCACTGGTAAGGGTACAGTTGCATGGGGCGTGGCTTGGACGCCGATCGGGATGGCGGCGTGAGCTTGCAGCTCCGCGCGTAATCCCGCTAATTCTCCTGATTCCTGCGACCCGTGGTCGACAATTCTGCCCTACGGAGTGTAGGGGGGCCACTGGGCATCGGAGGCTGGCTGCTGGGGGCTCGCTGGCCCCGGGGAAACCTCGATGAACAACAACCGAGGTGTCGCCGAGAGTGTGAAGAAAATGACGGCAGGGCGGACCGACGGCTCCGGACGACGACACTGAGCGGTCCTGGCACCGACTGGGGAGGGGACCCACTGCTGGGAGATCGGTGCTGTGGGGACTGCGGAGACGGTCCCGAAGATTGGGGGACCGATAACCCGACACGGCTCGGGCCTCGGGGACGATTACTTGCTGCTATCCTTCCCCCCCCCCCCCCCCCCTTCCCCCCGGATTTGAAGAGTGTGAACCGGATGGTGCCAGCCCGCTTGGTCCTTGGAGTGGCAGGCATCGTAGGGGGCACTTGATCCTGGACATTATTGGGACGCCTGCCTTCCACACGGCAACTGCCGGGACTAGTTGAAACTGTGACGCAGTTACCTAAGATGGCGGCTTCGGGAGGGACGGCGGCCTTGGAGCTAGGACAGGAGGACTTGACGGCGCTGTCCCAGGTGGACGAGACCCCTCCGCAGACGGACCAGGAGCAGCGGCTGAATCGGCGCCTGGGTGCCATATTGGACGCTATCGCCTCAACCAAGGAGGCGTTGCGGCAGGACATTGCACAAGTCGCCACGGGGCTGGGGTTATTGCGAGCGGACCATGCGAAGTTGGCAGACAAGGTCAAGGACCATGATCAGCTCCTATCGGACCTGAAACCATCGGTGGTAACCGCGGAACACAAGATTACGGATATCCTGGCCCGGTTGGATTCGCTGGAGCGAAGAGTGGAGGATGCCGAAGGTCGCAATAGGCGGAACAACGTGCGGGTAGTAGGCCTGCCGGAACGAATTGAAGGGGATGATGCGGTGGCCTGCATGGAGAACTGGTTTCGAACTGTGGTGGCACCGGAGGGGCTTTCTCCTTTCTTTACCCTGGAACGAGCCCACAGGGTGCCGGCCCGCCCGCCAACGCTGGGCCGCCTTCCCCGACCGATGGTGGTGCGGCTCCTCCATTATAAAGACCGAGACCTCCTCATCCAGAGGGCTAGGGCGTCGGGCCCGTTTGAGGTGGAGAACAGCAGGGTTACGATTTTCCCGGACTACACCCAGGCGGATCAGAAGAATAGGGCATCGTTTCTGGGGGTGAAGAAGGAACTGCGGGAAGAGGGCATCCAGTACTCCTTGCTTTTCCCGGCCAAGCTGCGGGTCATTCTGGATGAGAACACGCACTTTTTTCAGTCCCCGGAAGAGGCTTGGCAGTGGCTGGAATCGTACAGGGCCGGGACGGACAGGTCACACAGGAGTAGACGGGATCGGCCTAAAACATCTCAGGTCAGACAATCTCAACGGATCCGGTCCCGCAACAGTCACCAGCGGGAGAAACGGGAGGCCCAAATGGCTGCGGACAAGAGAGAGGCTCTGGCGGCAACGGCGGTCATTACGGGATCCCAGCAGGGTAGTGAACTGGCGGAGACTGACTCTGGCGACGAAGGTGGCAGGACTGGGGAGGACCTTTCGGAAGCGGAGAGTTCGAAGGGGCCGGTGGTCACCCCCCAGACATCTGATGGAATTTTTTGTGGCTGATGTATAGTTGGACCTTGGACACGGATTTGGTAGGGTGATATCCTGTTGGAAATGGGTGGGTTGCCGGGCAGTGTGCCGTTTGGGCATGACTGGATGGGAAGCGCGGGGCGTGGGCTCCGCTCGCTGAGGTCGGCGATAACTCATCCCCCCCTGGGCCCTTAAGGCCTTCTGCGGTGGCGACCACAGGTTAGACGGATGTGTGTTTGGTTTGAGGTTTGGACAGGGGCTGACGTTGGGTTTGTAGGCTCTGTCCTGGGGAGTGGGGTTCGGGGTGTTTTCTTTTCCAATGTTTGTTTCGGGGGGGGCAACTGCTATGGTGTGTGCACGGACTGGCACTGTTTGACTTGGAATGTTCACTATCAGTATGGGGACGTTACCTAACTTACAATGCCTGACGTGGAATGTCCGAGGGCTGCGATCTATGGTCAAGCGCCACAAGGTACATGCGTATTTAGTACGGAGGGGGGTTCAGGTTGCCATGCTACAGGAGACCCACTTGACGAAGCAGGAATGTGCAGCACTGCAAGAAAGGTGGCGGGGCCAGGTGTTTGGGACCACTTACTCAGCTTATGCCCCGGGGGTACTGATATGGGTGAGAGCGGGGATACCGTTTCAGGTGCTGAACCAAGTGGTGGACCCTGAGGGCAGGTTTGTGGCGGTGGAGGGGCGGTTGTATGGCCGGGATCTGACTCTCTGTTGTGTGTATGCGCCAAATGTTGATCAGGCCCGATTCTTCGATGGCCTTTCCGGGTCCTTGGCCTCCTTCCTAGCGGGCCCGGTGATATTGGGAGGGGACTTTAATTCAATTACGGATGTGGTCCTGGACAGGTCTCACCCTCCCCTTGTGGATTCCCTGGTGCGCAAGTTGGCCATGCACAGGAAGGATTGGCAGGATAGATGGGGGTTGCTGGATGTGTGGCGGGAACAACACAGGGATGTCAGGTATTATTCCTTTTTCTCAGCCCTCCATGCGCTACATGTGAGAATTGATTCGGTGCTCTGTAGCGGTCCCCTGGCCCCATTGATCTCTCATACGGAATACCTAGCCAGAACTATATCAGATCATAATCCCCTATTGATACATGTCCAGTGGCAACGGGAACGCTCGGCGATTCCAACATGGCGGCTCCAGCCAGACACGTTGGAGGACTCAGTGTTTAGTGCTGCGGTCCAGCTGGGCATTGACCATTACTTCAATGAGAATGAGGGTTCCACTAAGTGTAGGTCCACTGAGTGGGATGCAATGAAAGTGGTGGTGAGAGGGGTGTGCCTGGGCAGGTTTTCGAACGCGCGTACGACTGTGTTGAATGCACTTGCTAAAGCGGAAGTGAAACTAAGACCTGGAGCGGCGCAGGCCGACCCGACCGGACTTGCAGGCCCGGTTGCTGGAAGCGAAGGAGGCGGTCGCTACCGAAATGGAACGGTTGAGGAGCTACGATTATCGGCTATACGCCATTAAAGCCCATGCTGAACGGGATAAGGTGGGCACGCTCCTGGCCAGACTTGCTAATCCTGATATTAGGGGCTGCCCGGTCCTTAGCGTCGGTAATGCATTGGGCGAAACAGTATGTTCGAGGCATGTGGGCTGCTGAATTCATATCTGTGCATAGATCGCCACCTAGTGTTGGGTCCGGATGATTGCACATTGTTGTCCTGGAAGAGTCTTCGAGGTATCACGAGATAGGTGGCTCCTCCCCTGGACTACAGTGCGCATGGGCATCGCCTCCATCCCCAGATTGTTTTTTCCGCCATTGGGTTCGGATGTGTTTCGGTTCCCTCTGTCGGAACCGATAGTTGTTCAACTTCTACTCGAGACCAAAAGGTCTTTAGGCTGGGCGTCGGTATAGTTGCGTACGGGTTTCTTTCTGACTCTCAGCTCCGATCTCTTGCTGCCCTTCCACGTGCTTTCGGCGCGGTCGGGCCTGTACTACACTCTTGCTATGGAGCGAACTCCGTTTAAGAAGTGCCCGTTGTGTCACTCTAAATACTCGCACCTCGACGTGCACCCGGTGTGCAATACCTGCTTGTCGCCGGATCACCGCGAGGACACCTGCATGGCGTGTTCGAAATTCAGGAGCAAGAAGACTTTGAAGATTCGTCGAGCCAATAGGCTCCAGGCTAGGTTGTCGGCCACGGCGCCCCCGCCTGACGACATTTTCCAAGAATATGTCGAGGGAGAAGACGACGTTCAAGGTTCGGACTCTAATCCCGCATCCGAGGGAGAGGCCTACGACGCGGGTGAGGAGAACTTTGACGAAGTCACCGACGAGGTAGGGGACGACGAACAAACTTTTACCACGATGGGAGATAGCTCGGAGGAAGAGCATCCCCAACCTGACTCAGGGGTTGTTCCCCTTCATACGGCCCAGGTCGAGGGATCGCCTTCGGGCCTTACCCAAGATCTAACTATGAGTCCTACGTCCCCCGCCTCCGGGCCCGGTCACGGACACTTATGAACCATCACTTACGTCGAAGAAAACGAAAGTGAAGCCAACTGGTCACGCATCCTCGGATGCGAAACCGAAAGTGAAAGTGGCGCAGGTGAAGAAGGTTCTGGAGGTGTCAAGTTCCAAGAAAACCAAAATGGCCGACTTGAAGAGCCACGCCAAAATGGCCGACCCGAAGCCCTCGGGGTCGGCGCCGAAGGCGAAGTCCTCCGACGCGGCTGCGTCGGCGCCGAAAGGGGTCGCGGACCCGAAGACTGCTTCGAAGACGCGTCAGGCCGACGACGCGCATAGGCAGGGGGCGTCGGCCCCGAAGACGGTGCCTACCGGCGCACAAACTCTCGAAGATGAAGGGTCGCTTGAACCGGCCCAGCCCTCTCCGGCCTGGACAAAGAAGATAGCGGAATCCTTGCAGCGGATTCGAAAGGCCAGTGTGGTTCCCGCACAGGATACCAGTGCGCCGAAGCTGACGCCTAAGCCTGCGAGGGAGCAAACTCCTATCCGTTTCACCCTGCCGCCCAAGTCGGCGCCGAAGGCCTTCGCACCGAAACAGGGCGGACCCTCGAGGGAGGTGTTAACGCCGAAGGCTGCCTTGGCGGTGTCGAAGCTGCGTCTCCAGCCGCTTGCGGAAGAGGAACGTCGTGCGGTAATAATCGACGCCAACACCGGAAAGCTGTCGCTCCTCAAACGGAAGATCACGACGGAGCCGATGTTGGAACCCTTTAAGATTCCTCTTAAAAACAAAAGGGACTCCGAGGACTCTCCGGCTTTGGTGGAACCTGTGTCCCCGCAAACCCTAGGACACTCGCCGACGCATTCCGCTGCAGCCGATGCGGACGATGAAGGTGACGAGTACAACTATCCGGCGTACTCGGATCCGGAGGAGGAGCACGTACCGTGGTCCGCCGGAGGCGACACGGAGGACCCGCAGTCGGCTCAGGACACTCAACTTTTCGCGGCCAAGACGTCCCCGTCTGAGGACTCGGCGGCCTTCAATGCTCTGATAGAGAGAGCTGCTGCTAACCACGACGTCGAGCTGCACTCGGACCCCGTGGATGTGGACTTCTTGTTCGACACCTTCTCGGTAGCCGAAAAGTCTGTCAAAACGCTACCGATGCTTAAGGGGGTGCTGAAACATGCAACGGAGGTTTTCAAGGAGCCCACCCGAGCGCGTGTGGTCAACCCTCGCATCGACAGGAAATATAAGGCAGCGCCCACGGATCCTACATATATCAAGGGACACTTGCCATTGGACTCCTTGGTTGTTTCCAACGCTCGGAAGAGGGCGAACTCTCAAACTACTGGTGACGCTCCTCCCCCGGACAAAGAGTCCAAGATCTTTGAGGCCTCAGGCAAACGAATTGCTGCACAGGCAGCTAATATCTGGATAATATCTAACACCCAAGCATTACTTGCACGTTATGATAGGGCCCATTATGACACATTAGAGGCCATACTGCAACACTTGCCTGACCAATACAAGGAGGCGGGGGAGATGCTCATTCAGGAGGGTAAACTCATTACGAATGCATCCATCAAATGTGCACTGGATGTGGCAGACACAGCCTCCAGGGCTATCAATACCAGTGTGCTGCTTCAACGCCATGCCTGGCTTAGAATTTCGGGGTTCAAACCCGACATCCAAACTACGATCCTCAATCAAACAGTGAATCCTGACCACCTGTTTGGCCCTGAGGTGGATGCCACACTGGAGAAAATGAAAAAAGATACGGAAACTGCCAAGTCTATGGGGGCTCTACAAAGTCAGCAGTTTCGGAGTGGTTCCTTTCGCCGCTCAAACTCCAGAGGCACCTCAAGGGGACAGGCGTCCCAGTCAACCCCATACTACAAAAGTAACACCCAAGCCTCGTATAACAACAAGGGTCGAGGTGGTTACAGAGGCAATAATGTCAAGGGCAGGGGACGTGGAAACAATAGTTCCAGGTCCACCACCACCAACAAACAGTGACGTCTTGTCACTGCCCCCCGACCATGCAACACCGGTCGGGGGGAGACTCCAGCAGTTCCTGCCGGCGTGGAAAACCATCACCACGGACAGGTGGGTGAGGTCTATTATCCAGTACGGGTACTGTCTAGAGCTTACGTCCATTCCACCGGACATACCCCCAAGGAGCCGTCCTATGTCAGGCGAGCACTTGACCTTGTTGCAGCAAGAAGTTCTTGTCCTGCTGCAAAAAGGGGCGATAGAGCTCGTTCCATTGCAAGAGCGGGGAACAGGGGTTTACTCCCTGTATTTTCTGATTCCCAAGAAGGACGGATCCCTCAGGCCGATCCTGGACCTCAGGCCCCTGAACTAGTACATCCTCTCGGAGCACTTCCATATGCTCACGTTGCAGCAGGTGCTTCCCCTGCTTCAACAGGGGGACTTCCTGGCTACGCTGGATCTGAAAGATGCCTATTTTCATATCCCCCTGCATCCTTCCCACAGGAAGTATCTCAGATTCACGATCTTAGACCAGCATTACCAGTTCAAGGTTCTGCCGTTCGGGGTCACCACGGCACCGAGAGTGTTTACCAAGTGCCTAGCGACTGTGGCAGCGCATCTCCGTCGCCAGCACGTCCACGTCTTTCCCTACCTGGACGACTGGCTCATTCAAGCAAGGACAGAACAGCAGTGCGTCGACCACGTGTCACGCACCATTCATCTCCTGCACGATCTGGGATTCTCTCTGAACTACCCAAAGTCCCATCTCCAGCCCGCCCACGTGCGACACTACCTGGGCGCGACAATCAACACTCTGGCAGCCACCGCGCAGCCAAATTCAGTGAGAATCACCAGTATCCAGGCGCTGATCCAACGATTCAGACCCCAACACTCGCTTCCAGCGAAGGTGTTCATGCAGTTGATAGGCATGATGGCCTCCTGCATCTCCATTGTCCCGCACGCGAGACTACATATGCGTCCGCTTCAGGAGTGCCTTGCACGTCAGTGGACCCAGGCTCATGGGCAACTGACAGACCTAGTGTTGGTGAGCGGTCGGGCATACAACTCTCTGCATTGGTGGAATCCACACAACCTTTGCAAGGGCCGACCATTCCAAGAGCCTGTCCCACAGATTATCCTGACGACGGACGCCTCTCTCCAGGGATGGGGAGCGCATGTACTCCAGTATACAGTGCAGGGACTATGGACACTACAGCAAAGGAAGATGCCCATCAATGTGTTGGAACTGATGGCAATCTTCATGGCCTTGAAGGCGTTCAAAGTACATCTGTGCAACAAAGTCGTGTTGATCCGGACGGACAACATGACGGCCATGTACTACATTCAGAAGCAGGGAGGCACACACTCTCCACAGCTGTCTCATCTGGCTCAGAGCATGTGGAAGTGGGCCATTCAGAGGAACATCTTCCTCATGGCGGAGCATCTCCCGGGCAAGGACAATCAAATGGCGGATCTGCTCAGCAGGCACAGCCATCAGATGCACGAGTGGGAGATACATCCATCAGTACTCCAACCGTACTTCCAAAGGTGGGGTCATCCGGAGATAGACCTGTTCGCAACAAGGGAGAACGCAAAATGCCAAAGCTTCGCCGCCAGATTCCCACACCCCCAGTCACAGGGCAATGCGATGTGGATGAACTGGTCAGGCAGATTTGCGTACGCTTTTCCCCCAGCACCTCTGATACCGCTGGTGGCACGCAAGCTCAGGCAGCACTCGATGACTCTCATCCTGGTTGCTCCAACGTGGGCTCGCCAACCATGGTACACCACGTTTCTAGAACTGTCCGTGGTGCCGCATCAAAGGCTACATCTCACTCCCAGCCTTCTGACGCAGAGCCATGGCGACATTCAGCACCCAGATCCGCAACAGCTCAACCTGGCGATCTGGCTCCTGAAGTCCTAGAGTTTGGCTACCTCAATCTTCCTCCCGATTGCATGAACATCATTCGGGAGGCAAGGAAGCCCACTACCAGAGCTTGTTATGCGGCTAAATGGAAGAGGTTTGTCATCTACTGTGCTAACCACAATATTGACCCTCTAGATGCTTCCATTCAAAACATCATTTGCTATCTTTTCCACCTGTATCAATGCAATCTGGCATACTCTTCCATCCGCATTCACCTGTCTGCTATGGCAGCATACCTCCAGAATAGGCAACACCTGTCACTCTTCAAGGTCCCTGCTATCAAGGCCTTTCTGGAAGGACTCAAAAGGGTCATTCCACCAAGGACCCCACCAGCTCCAGAATGGAACCTCAATGTGGTTCTTACGAGGCTGATGGGTCCTCCCTTTGAGCCACTGCACTCTTGTGAGCTTCAGTTTCTGACTTGGAAGGTTGCGTTCTTAGTAGCAATTACATCGCTACGGAGGGTTAGCGAGCTGCAGGCGCTCACCATCCAAGAACCTTTCTTCCAGGTACATGCTAACAGGGTGGTGCTCCGCACTAACCCTAAATTCCTACCCAAAGTGGTATCCCAATTCCACTTAAACCAGACAATTGAATTGCCGGTGTTTTTCCAAAACCCGGAGACGCTGGCGGAGCGCATGCTCCACACCCTTGATGTTAAGAGGGCCTTGATGTATTATGTAGACAGGACAAAAGATTTTCGCAAAACCAAGCAGCTTTTTGTTGCTTTTGCCACACACCACAAGGGAAACGCTATCTCAAAAGCAGGGATTGCTAGGTGGATAGTAAAGTGCATTCAGATCTGTTACGCTAAAGCTAAACGCACCCTCACTATCCCACCGAGGGCCCACTCCACCAGGAAGCTGGGGGCCTCTATGGCTTTCCTAGGTAACATTCCCTTAGAAGATATCTGTAGAGCAGCCACATGGTCTACCACACATACTTTCACTAAGCACTACTAAAACACTTTTTCAGACCGCTGCAGCTGGCACGGGCGGCCGCCGATAATGAAGGGACTGCTATGTATTCTATGCACAGATATGAATTCAGCAGCCCACATGCCTCGAACTGCAAATGCTACTTACCAGTATGCATCTGTTCTTGGCATGTAGGGCTGCTGACATTCATATCGCCCACCCTCCTCCCCGGCGCCTGTAGCAGCTGCAGTATTCATTCATATATATACATATGCTCATAGCATGGTCATCACTCACATTCTTCACTCCATCTCTGCCAATGGCTAAAAACAATCTGGGGATGGAGGCGATGCCCATGCGCACTGTAGTCCAGGGGAGGAGCCACCTATCTCGTGATACTTCGAAGACTCTTCCAGGACAACAATGTGCAATCATCCGGACCCAACACTAGGTGGCGATCTATGCACAGATATGAATGTCAGCAGCCCTACATGCCAAGAACAGATGCATACTGGTAAGTAGCATTTGCAATTCTCAGGTGGCGGTACTGGAGTGCTTCCGCGTGTATTATGAGGAACTGTATCGGAGTCAGTTGGGGGTAGAGGCCCACGATATTTCAGAGTATCTGGGAGCGAGGCAGCTTCCGGTCCTTGACGAAGAAGACGCGGCGGATCTGGGCAGGCCGATCACATTGGCTGAGATAAGGGCGGCCATCAAGCATATGGCGCGGAATAAAACGCCCGGTGTGGATGGGTTGCCGATAGAGTTCTACCAGAAGTTTGTGGATAGTTTGGTGCCCAGACTACTGGTGGTGTACACGGAGGCTTTTGAGTCGGGGGTTTACCTAGATCCATGAGGGAAGCCTTGATAGTGCCTCTGCTTAAGCCCGGCAGGGATGCGACGGATGTAAGGTCCTATCGTCCATTGTCCATGCTGACGGTGGACTATAAAATACTGAGCCGGATCTTGGCCACCAGGCTGGCTCCACTTATGACTGGCCTGGTGCACAGGGATCAGGCAGGGTTTATCCCCACGAGGAATACGGCGTTGAATATTCGTCGCTTGGTGGGGGTGATGGACGCTGTGGCGGATGTGAACGGGGCCCCGGCAGTACTGTCGGTGGACATTGAGAAGGCTTTTGACAGCTTGGAGTGGGTTTTTTCTGGATGGCGTATTAGAGAGGTTTGGTGTTGGTGAGGGGTTCCGCAGATGGACGAAGCTGCTGTATTCCTCAGCGACAGCACGAGTGCGCCTGGGTGGATTGGTATCCGCGGCTTACCCGGTCGGTAGGGGCACGCGACAGGGGTGCTCCCTTTCCCCCCTTCTGTTTGCTCTGGCGATGGAACCCTTGGCGGCCCATGCTAGGTCGGGAGACAGGTACGAGGGGATAGACAGCGGTGGGCAGCTACACCACATCTCGCTGTATGCGGATGATTTGTTGCTGTATTTGGGCGATACGGAGCAGGCGTTGGAAGGAGCAATCAACATGTTAGCGGAATTTGGCCGGTTGTCGGGCCTCAAGGTCAATTGGGCGAAGACCTGTGTGTTCCCGCTACGAGCGGAGTCGCCCTGCCCTGCACGTGATCTGGGGGTGGTTTGGGAGCCATCTTGCTTCATTTATTTGGGAGTCCGTATCTATCACGTGATCGCGGACCTATTATCGGACGGTGTGTACGGGCGCTGAGAGGTAGTATGGCTTTCTGGGCGACCCTTCCACTGACCGTGCTGGGTAGGGTTGCTCTTTTGAAAATGGTGGCGCTCCCCCGGCTTCTGTACTACTTTCGGACGCTGCCCATTTGGATCCCTCAGAGGATCTTTCGAGACCTGAGGACAATGTTTTAACCCCAAAAACTCACCCCTCAAGACTGTTTACTTACCTGCAAACCAATAACCTAATGTTTCTCCATGGGATTGCATTGACTGTTTTCATCTGAAAAACTTGTGTTTAGGGTGTTTGTATGGAAACATAAACTGTTTTGATAAACTGTTTTACCTACCTTTTTATTTAGGAAATGTCCCAGTGTGATATCTAGGCATAACATACTGAGATGAACAAATTATCCAAAAAGTACTCTAAAGTCATCAAAAGCAATCTTAACTGTATTTGAATATTTTACAAACCTGTAACAAGTCATTATTCATCCAGCTTGATTGTTGACCAGTCTGTCTTGAAAAGTACACTTGTACTACCTCCTGATTGGTTCTGAAAATAAAATACAACAAATAAATATTTTTGATACAATTGGTCTAAGTTCAGTCTTTGAGTGTGTGACATCATTTCTTGCTGGAGTGTGTACAATAATTGCTTAACACTAACCTCTGATAAAGCCTTACTGCTCGCCCACACTACACAGACCCTCCAGCTTTTCGCGATTTCGCAATTCACGAAAAAATCGCGAAATCAGCGGAAAAGCGCGATGGCCGCGATATTTACCATTTCGGCCGCGAAAAGTGTCCCTGCTGCGATTTAAAAAAAAAAAGTGTCTTCTTAATGGATGTACGCAAACATGCACGTCACTACGTGTTTCCATACAGCATTAGAGATAAGGTACAGGAGAGAAGCAGGCGAACAGGCACATGGGGTCAGAGGCGCAACAAGAGCATTTCTAAGCAATCGGCAGAGTGGAGCTGCAGGGGCTCTTACGAGGGGTGTAACAACAAAGCCTTATTAACATGCAAATGGTCTTCTAAAGACCAGTGAAGTACTCTGGTGCGGTTGGGCGTGGAAGTACACAAAATAGCTTCATTTGACCTTTTGGGAGGAGCGGGCTGTAAATGGCAGTGGGGGTGAAAGAACTTCTATCCTGGCTTGGAGGAGCTGTAAGAAGTCAAGGATGGACAGAGCTGAACAAGGTCACGCCTTTCCTCCACCCCCAGCAGCGCACCAGGACAAACCGCTAATAGGATTGGATATTGCAGCAATGCAAGGACAAGCCAGTCGCAGAGAAGAAAGTCGGTTCACCCCGTATAAACATTCGGGAGAGAGGATGTGGCCTAATGGTCAGAAATGCTGGATTTAGACGTCTCGGTGTCTGCTCAACAGCCCGTGATTCTAGGCAATTAATTTCATCTCCCCGTGCCTATACACATTTTAAAATACAAATCTGATCTTGTGTAATATAACTAAATGCTCATTAAAAGCACTCTAATCCCTTTCGTCAAAATTCGCCCTAAATAGAACTGGATAAAACATTCTTGGTATGTACACATCACTTATGTAGACAGCGCCTCATCCAGTAGGCTCGAACCCTTGCAAGGAGTGCATTTCCAACCTCGTGATTAGGCTCGTCTTTCACAAGGTTCTGTGCCTGTGATTAAAAAAAGATTTCTGCAGCAGAGTTTCATAAAAAAGGGAAGAGCTGGGAAATGCCCTTCCACTCGGCACATGCCTGCATGAAGTTCGCTGTCACAAGGCCTCTAGAGCAAAAAAAAAAAAAAAACTAAGAAAGCGAGTATTCACCAGTGTGATTACTTCCAGAAATGTACATCACTAAAAGTTGCCTCACTTTTAGATGCTTCCTGAGGGAAGTTTAACAGTATGTATACGTTATCCTCACTACTCTCAGATTTATGTAGAAAAAATTCTTCCAAAAAAAACGATGTGCTTGTTTTCAGTAGTAAAATGGGGTTTTGTGAGGTTGTTGTCAGTAAAATAGACGATAGACAAGTTGATGTTCCCCAATGGCATTATGGTCAGTCACATCTTATAAGAAAAACCTTCAAACAGTAAGCTGTCAAGCCAGGCAGAACTTTAAACATGCCTATTTTAAAGTTAATACTCTGCTAAAACATTTTCTATTGATTTAAGGCTGAAAATGAATGATGAGTAAAATAAAGTGCCGCAAAAATGCCGCTAAATTTCCATATTTGTGCCGCTAAATTTGCTAATCCATGCCGCAATATCCTGGGGTGGTCTGACTACAAATCGAGAGTAGGGTATTATCTACTTTTACCTCTGTAAGCCTTTGTGGATCCACTGGACTCTGTTCACACTAAACCGTACTTTGGTATAGTATATATAGAGTAAGTATGGGCGAATTCTGCGAATCAGAGGTGGCAAAAAAATCTGCCAATTCGTGGATTTCCCCGCGAAATCACATTTTTTTTTGCGATTTGCACCATGCTTAACTGGAGTACTTTCTACTGTCTAATCAGTAAGTGCTACCTCGTTGGGTAAATGTATAGTGCTTTTCAGGCACTACAGCTGCGTAGGGCCAGAAGAGTTGCCTCCAGTGACCATGTGTGTGTAACTTTGCTATCACACCGAAGGGCGCCGGGGTCCCTCGAGTGAGCTGTCCATCATAGTGGGTAAAGGGCGGGAAGACGGTTCACACTGCTAGTGTGTGAGGGGGGGGGGGCATCCGGGGTGGGGGTTGGGGGGGGGGGGCATCTTTGCGAGTTCACATGCCTCTTGTGTATAAAAGGTCAGGCACCGATCAGAGTAGCAGATGGGGAGAAAGAAGCTCCTGGTCACAGGAACTGCACGGGGATTGCGCCCATGAAAGTCAAGGATACAAAGGCCTCCATCAAGCATCATAGCTAATTTTCGACTGTAGACAGGGGCGAAAGCACACCTGCCCATCCTCGACAAGGCGCACAATTTTTTGGGGCTGATGAGTTACTGAATTTGATCTTCAACTCTGGCACCTGCTTTATCTATATCTGTAAGTGCGTCCTGTTCACGTTTAATTTTTGTGACAGGAGCCTCGTTGTCTACTTGTAACTATTCTCTGACCCTGCTTCGAGGGTCAGAGCAGGGTCAGAGAATAGTTGCAAGTAGGCAACGAGGCGCCGCTCAGGAAGCACTTACAGGGTTTCAGCAGGTGCCCAAGTTGAAGTTAATCTTGGGCACCTGCTGTGTAACCCTGTAAGTGCTTCCTGAACAAAATTTGTCCCGCTCGCGGATTTTGCCGCAACTTCGCGAGATTTGCGGATCACAAAATTGCGGAAAATCTGCAAATTCTGCGAGCGGAACAATTTTTTTGCCCATACTGAATACAGAGCCAGCTTCCTACATTGCTGGATCAGCAGTGGGTTCTACAACTTTGCATTTATTGGACGGCCTTGGTCAACACCTGATCACACAACAGAACTCTCAAAATACCTTTAGAATTCAGATTTTTTTTTTATTGATAATGTTTGCAAATTTCTAAAAGTCTTTTACGGGCCTTGGTTAAGTCCCTTGTAGACTTTTTTTTTAGAGAAATAAACTCATCCTGGTTGGGGCCAAGATGGTTCAGATTGTTTTAATTTTATGTCTCTTAACAAGAACCCAACTATTTGTGAAAAATGCCTAGTGACATAGATTTGATATTATTTAAGTCTCCCACAGTGATGTCACAAAGGTGTATGGTAGGCTCATGTTAAATTTTGGGTAAGTCTTCAGCCCTCGTCTGCCGCTGGTGAAATCATCTCTGCTATTGAATGTCTGGGATGTTTTATCTTACTATTCAACTCTAGATTGCCAGTCATAGTTTCTTGCTTTTTGCTCTCTGAAGCATGATGTATCGTATCTGTGGACGTGAGCTTTGGCTATTAGTAAGAATACAACAGTAGGTTAGTGGTGTTTTGTTGATTGATATTATGCTTAATTTCATTTAGAAAACAGATGCTTGGGTTTTTTTCTCCGACCAATTTCTTCATGGACAAATTCACTAGTAAGCTACACATTTTGGCTTCAGTCTGTGTGATATCTAAGTAACTCCATATGTTTCCAAAATATTGCTGGTTCTTTAAAAGTACTGATCGAAAGTATATGCTGCTCAGATTTACTTGACCTTCAGTTGCTTAAATTGTACCCATTTTCACTCCTAGGTCCTTCCTCCTCCTGCTGGATATGTTCCCATTCGTACACCAGCACGTAAACTAACAGCAACACCAACCCCATTGGGAGGTTTAACTGGATTCCACATGCAGACCGAAGATAGGACAATGAAGAGTGTTAATGACCAGCCATCTGGAAACCTTCCATTTTTGAAACCAGATGATATCCAGTACTTTGATAAATTGCTGGTAAGTTTGTTTTTGTACATATTTTCCCACATTAAGAGCATTAACTGTGCGAAATCAGTGAGCTGAAGACAATGGTTCCTAAAGATGTGACTAGAGCAATAAACCGCTACTTGCATCTGGAACATGTGAATAAGCCTATTGCCAACATACCCTTAATCTCACCCATCTCCTTATCGAAATTTACCCCACTAGACTCTCCACAAACTTAATATGCATGCAAACAGAAGTTCACACCAGCATTCTGTTTTCTTCATGACTGAGCTAACCTCTGCTTTCATGAGAAGGTGCAAATAACTTTTTCCACATTTTATTTTGTAGGTTGATGTTGATGAATCAACATTAAGTCCAGAAGAGCAGAAAGAGAGAAAAATAATGAAACTACTTTTGAAAATCAAAAATGGCACTCCACCAATGAGAAAGGTGAGCCATTTCCGTAAGCCCCCTGGCATTTTTTTGTGTTCGTGTCTTGTTTTCACTATTAGATTTAAAATATCTTTCTTTGTTTTTCAGGCTGCTTTGCGACAAATCACTGATAAAGCTCGTGAGTTTGGAGCTGGACCCCTGTTCAATCAGATTTTGCCTCTGCTGATGTCGCCTACACTTGAAGATCAGGAACGGCACTTACTTGTCAAAGTTATTGACAGAATTTTATACAAATTAGACGACTTGGTCCGACCATATGTCCACAAGGTCAGTTGAACTGTTTATTTGATTTGTCAGTTATACTCACACAATGGATACAATCTAAATTGGGTTGCTGGTAATTTGTTGTTTTTATTTTTTACTCGTTGCTTATGTTTACATTTTTTGAGAACTCAAGTCATGCCAGAGTCCTTGAGAGGCTTCTAAGCTCACATTGATGTTACCAATGTGTACTATAAATGCTTCATAACTCAGTTTGATAGATCTAGTAGATCCTTAAGTACAGTTACCGCTTTCATGAGCAAACATTAGCTTTGTTTGCCTGCTTTGTCACATGAAGGATTCACCTTTCTCCCCACTGTTCCTTTTCCAGATTAAGTTAACCTGGTAAGAACACTCAGACTTCTGTTTCAAAGGTTTTTAAATTGAGCACCCTTAAATGGGGTAGTAGTACTACTTCTTATTGACAGCACTTGGAAATAGCTAAGGTGCTGAATAAAACCAAGTTATTTGGTATGTTCCAAATTTATTTTCAAAATAGCTATTCTCAGACCATACTAGATGAAATGAAAAAACAACTCAGACCTAACTCCAAAGAGTAGCAAAGTGCTTTATTACATTTTTCATATATACTTAAGATTTAGTATCCTCTTGATCAGGAGATGTGGTACAAGTAGACAGGGGGGGGGGGGGGGGGGGTAGGGTGGTGTGTGTTTTTACTTTTTTTTCCACATTATTTTATTTATACTTTAGAACCATTATGTAGTGCATCATAGAACACGGGCTCATTATGTCAAGCGGAAGTTAGCAGTTTTGCAGTAACTATTTCAGACATGCCTCCTGCTATCTTTCCTAGTGATTTACTGCATCATTGAAATAGGTTTATACTTAACACAACCTCCTTTTTGATGGCTCTGTAGAGTAAGTGGTTAATTATGTGAGATACTCTTTTATCATGGTGACAAAGGGTAAAATAGAAGTAAATTATGTTTTTACCCACACTATTGATGAGCTACCTCAAAAGTAATGTTTTTTATTTTCTTCGCTGTAGATTCTTGTGGTTATTGAACCACTGCTTATTGACGAAGATTACTATGCCAGAGTGGAGGGAAGAGAAATTATTTCTAACTTGGCTAAGGTAAGTCTTTTTTCTTGAGTGTTAAAACGTATTGACTACTTGCGGTTTACATGCAATACATAGTTTTGTCATAATTTCACAAAAATACTCCATCTGCTGCCGCTACTCATGTAGACCTGCTAAATCAAAGAAATATATTTGTGAACATCATTTTAAAACTGGTGTATGTTTAACTTTCAAGGAGGGCAGACACTACCATCTTGCATTTTCTGAATGTCTCTGCTCCTTTTTTTAATAAGTTGCTTAATTTCTGTGCACTAATTTCTCAATCGTGATTATTTTGTGTTACTATTTTCACTAACTCGTATAGTCTTTCCTTTGTATCCATGTCAGACTTCACTGTGGCACTTCTATTGAACATTAGGAAAACTAATTATGGTGATCATCGTCTGTGTATATGACCGAAACATGTTTCAGAGAATGTTTAGCTTGCACTGTGTAGAATTCACCTCTGGTGATGGAACTGTGTGTTCGAGGCATGTGGGCTGCTGAATTCATATCTGTGCATAGATCGCCGCCTAGTGTTGGGTCCGGATGATTGCACATTGTTGTCCTGGAAGAGTCTTCGAAGTATCACGAGATAGGTGGCTCCTCCCCTGTACTACAGTGCGCATGGGCATCCTCTCCATCCCCAGATTGTTCTTTTCCGCCATTGGGTTCGGATGTACTTTCTCGACTCCAGTTCGGAAACTTTTTATAACTCTTTACTAAGGCCAAAAGGCCTTCGGGGCGTCGGTATTGTCTCGTTCGGTGCCTATTTTCTCCAGTTCTTCGAACAGGACGTCGAAGGCCACTTTTGACTTTCGACACCAGAGGCCCAAACTACGAAGACGATGGACCGAAGTCTGTTTAAACGATGCCCCGTCTGCAACTCTAAATACCCTCACATTGATGTGCACCCAGTGTGCAATAAATGTGGCCTGCTCAAAGTTCCGGTCGAAGAAGCCGATTCGAGTTCGACGCGCAGCAAGACAGTCAGCGCAGAAGTCGGCGCCCGAGCCGGACAACATCTTAGAGGCCGGTGACGAGGAAGGCGCCGACGAAGAAGATCCTGACCAGCAGTCGGACCCAGCGTCAGAGCATGACTCCAACTTCGATGTGGACGAAGACGATGAGGACTACGTCCATGAAGAGGACGTCGTCGAGGTAGGGGACGATGCAAAGGCCATCGGGGCCGTCGATGACGACTCCAGTGATGAGCCAGGCCCAACCGCAGTAGCGAGGCCTAATACTGACAATACGCTCCCTACGGCTCAGGTCGAGGCATCGCCGGAAGGCCTTAGCCAAGATCTTACTCCACATTCTGTAGCCCCGTGTCCAGGCCCGGCTAAGAATACTTCAAAGGAGCCATCGGTCGATCTTTCAAAATCGAAACCGAAACCTACAGAGCCAAAACCGAAACTACTAAAAGTGGTCATCGGATCGACGCCATCGAACACGTCGACGCCAGTTAAGTCGAAGACTGTCGGCAGCCCTTCGGGGTCGAAAGGGGGCGCCGCCTCGAAGACCGGGGCGCCGAAGCCAGGCTCTACAGTCAAGCACGTCACCTCGACGCAGTCTGCGTCGGTGTCGACGCCCAAGCATGGCGACAAGACCAAAGGTCTCCAGGCCAAAAAGGCTGTCAAGCCGAAGATTTCAGCGTTCAAACCACTACTGGGCAAAGCTCTCGAGTCGAAGACCAAAACCGACCCGAAACAGCAGATTGCATAGACGCCAAAGGCTGTACATGCTACGCACCGTGGGCCATTAACACTAGCGTAATGTTGAGATGTCACGCCTGGCTCCGCATCTCTGGGTTTAAACCAGAGATTCAAACAACTTTGCTCAACCAGCCAGTTAACCCTGACTTCCTTTTTGGTCCCGAGGTAGAAACGACCCTTGAAAATTTTTTAAAAGGACACAGACGGCAAAATCCATGGGGGCTCTGCAGTCACAGCAGTTTCGGGCAGTTCCTTTCGTCGCTCTGCTAATAGGGGAGCCTCTAGAGGACAAGCTTTACAGCAAGCCCAGTACAGCAGGGGAGCACGCAAACCACCTATACAAAAAATAACAGGGGTGGATATCGTGGGAACAGCGTCAAGGGCAGAGGACGTGGAAATAACAATGCCAGATCCTCCGCTCCCAACAAACAGTGACGCCTTGTCACTGCCCCCCGACCATCTAACACCTGTCGGGGGAAGACTCCAGCAGTTCCTGCCAGTCTGGGAAGGCATTACCAGACAGGTGGGTGAGACAACTTATCCAATACGGCTATTGTCTAGAACTAACCTCTACTCCCCCCAACCTACCCCAAGGCACCGTCCTATGTCCGCGGAGCACATGCACTTATCGCAGCGAGAAGTACTCTCCATGCTGCAAAAAGGGGCAATAGAACTCGTGCCTGCAAAAGAGCAAGGTACAGGGGTGTACTCTCTGTACTTAATCCCAAAAAGGGCTGTTCCCTGCGGCCCATTCTAGACCTCAGACCCCTCAACCAATACAAACTGTCAGAACACTTTCATATGTTAACCTTACAGCAGGTCCTACCATTGCTCAGTCAGGGCGACTTCCTAGCAACCCTGGACCTCAAGGATGCATATTTCCACATTCCCATTCACCCAAGTCACAGGAAATCTCAGATTCACCATCAATAATCAGCATTACCAATTCAAGGTCCTGCCTTTCGGGGTCACCACTGCCCCCAGAGTGTTCACCAAGTGCTTAGCAACTGTGGCTGCGCACCTTCGGAGACAACACATCCATGTCTATCCCTACCTGGACGACTGGCTTGTTCAAGCAAAGTCGGCCCAGCAGTGTGCCAGCCACATGTCACGCACAATTCACCTCCTACAGTCTAGGATTCTCACTAAACTACCAAAAGTCGCACCTTCAGCCCGCTCATGTGCAACAGTACCTAGGGTCAACCATAAACACTCTAACAGCAACAGCGCAGCCAAACTCTGCCAGAGTCAACCGCATGCAGCTGCTAATTCAGAAATTCAGGCCCCAACAATCGCTCCCAGCGCAATTATTCATGCAGCTGATCGGTATGATGGCCTCCTGCATATTCATAGTCTTGCACGCGAGTCTACACATGCGTCCCCTTCAAGAATGCGTAGCACTACAGTGGAACCAGGCTCATGGGCATCTAAAAGACCTAGTGTTGGTGACCGGTCGTGCATACAACTCTCTGCATTGGTGGAACACACACAACCTGTGCAGGGGACGACCGTTCCACAAGCCTGTACCACAAGTAGTGCGGACGACGGACGCATCTCTCCAGGGCTGGGGGGCGCATGTCCTCCATTATACAGTGCAAGGACTATGGACTGCACAGCAGCAAAAGATGCATATCAATCTTTTGGAGCTGATGGCAATCTTCATGGCACTGAAAGCGTTCAAGTTGCACATGTGCAACAAGGTTGTGTTGATCCGGACGTACAACACGACTGCCATGTATTACATCCAGAAACAGGGAGGCACACACTCCCCGCAGCTATCTCACCTAGCCCAGAGCATGTGGAAGTGGGCCATCCAAAGGATCATCTTCCTCATGGCTGAACATCTCCCAGGCAAAGACAACCAGATGGCGGACCTGCTCAGCAGGCACATTCATCAGATGCACGAGTGGGAGATTAACCCCTCAGTGCTCCAACCATATTTCCAGCAGTGGGGTCATCCAAAGATCGAACTCTTCGCCACAAAAGAGAACGCAAAATGCCAAAACTTCGCCGCCAGGTTCCCACACCCGCAGTCTCGGGGCAATGCGATATGGATGAACTGGTCAGGCAGATTTGCGTACGCTTTTCCCCCAGCCCCACTCATACAGCTGGTGGCGTGCAAACTGAGACAACACTCCATGACGCTAATCCTGGTTGCTCCAACATGGGCACGGCAGGCTTGGTACACCACGTTCCTGGAACTTTTAGTGGTGCCTCACCAACGGCTGCGCCTCATGCCCAGTCTCCTCACTCAGAGCCATGGAGACATTCAGCACCCAGATCCGCAACAGTTGAGCCTTGCGATTTGGCTCCTGAGGTCCTAGTTTGGCTACCTCAACTTGCCCCCTGACTGTATGAACATCATCAAATAGGCAAGACGACCTACAACTAGGGCGTGCTATGCAGCCAAATGGAAACGTTTTGTCATCTACTGTTCCAACAATGACATTAATCCGCTAGATGCGTCCACGCAAAACATCATATGTTACTTGCTGCATCTATATCTATGCAATCTAGCGTATAGTTCCATTAGGATACATTTGGCCGCCATGGCAGCTTATCTTCAAAACAGGCAGCATCTTTCCCTCTTCAAAGTGCCTGCCATTAAAGCCTTCTTGGAAGGACTCAAAAGAGTGATCCCTCCCAGACACCCTCCTTCGCCTGTCTGGAATCTAAACATCGTTCTCACCAGGCTCATGGGGCCACCCATTGAGCCTCTTCATTCTTGTGAGATACAGTTTCTTACATGGAAAGTGGCTTTTCTGATAGCCATCACATCGCTACGAAGAGTCAGTGAGCTTCAAGCCCTGACAATTCAAGAGCCCTTTCTACACATTCATGCTAATAGGGTAGTGCTGCGCACCAACCCCAAATTCATGCCTAAGGTGGTCTCGCAGTTCCACATTAATATACCATAGAACTGCCAGTTTTCTTTCCAAACCCAGATTCAGTGGCAGACCGGGCACTGCACACCTTGGATGTCAAAAGAGCTCTTCTGTATTACATCGACAGGACAAAAGACTTTAGAAAGACTAAACAACTGTTTGTTGCCTTCTCTCCACAACACAAAGCCAACCCTATTTCCAAATCCGGTATAGCCAGATGGATTGTTAAATGCATACAAATCTGTTATCAAAAGGCTAAACGCACTTTAACAGTTCCCCCAAGAGCGCATTCCACACGCAAGCTAGGGGCATCCATGGCTTTCCTAGGTAACATTCCTCTAGAGGATATATGTAGAGCAGCCACATGGTACACCATACATTTACCAAACACTACTGCGTAGATGTATACTCCAAACAGCAAGCCTCTGTAGGACAGGCTGTTCTCAGAACTCTCTTTCAGACTGCTGCAGCTGGCACGGGCAACAGCCGCTAAGGAGGTAACTGCTATTTATTCAATGCACAGATATGAATTCAGCAGCCCACATGCCTCGAACGGAATATGCTACTTACCAGTATGCATCTGTTCTTGGCATGTAGGGCTGCTGACATTCATATTGCCCCCCCTCCTCCCCGGTGCCTGTCGCAGCTGTAGCACTCAGAATAATTCTCAGGCATGTTCATCACTTTGAGTATTACACCCCATCTCTGCCAGAATGGCGAAAAACAATCTGGGGATGGAGAGGATGCCCATGCGCACTGTAGTCCAGGGGAGGAGCCACCTATCTCGTGATACTTCGAAGACTCTTCCTGGACAACAATGTGCAATCATCCGGACCCAACACTAGGCGGCGATCTATGCACAGATATGAATGTCAGCAGCCCTACATGCCAAGAACAGATGCATACTGGGAAGTAGCATATTCCTCTCCATGCCTTGCCCTTAGATTTGATGATTATATATAGTCCAGTTATAGTTGTTGTAGATTAACACATCTTTGATTTTTTGCCAAGGGATTCTTCCAGTATTAAGAAAAGGTAGAATATCTATGTGCATGTCCCCTAAGCCAAAGTACATGTTAGCAACAAAAATATTACATTTTGCAAGTCCACATAACACACTAGAAAAACATGTCCAGTTGAGCAGTGTACAGTTGGCTTTCAATTTGGCTGATGGGATTGGCTTATGAACCGTACCGGCTTAGAATATCACTGTAGAAACCATATTAATGGAGAAAATAACAAAGCAGGGAATGATGTACAACTTCTGATCAAGTGTACAGCCTTCTTTCTTGCCCTTTAATAGTTTTTGAAGACTGCACTATCCCATAATAGCTACTCAACTTTTAAGGTGTAGTAGTTAGTTAAGCAGACCCATGTTCCTCCCACATTGTTGGTGCAGTGGGAGGTGGGGTGGGGGTGGGAAGAAGGGGGGTAATGCACTGGGTGGGGCTTAGGGGATTTTGATGTGGAAGGTTGGTGAAGGTAAGGGACATGGTGGTATGGAGGCAGGCCTGCTAACTGACAGAACTCTGCAGGCAATATCGTAAAATGTATTCAATCTCATTTTACCCATTTTTTTTCCCTTTTTTAAATGTTTTCCTTTTCCCTTTAGGCTGCTGGGTTGGCCACCATGATATCCACTATGCGACCTGATATCGACAACATGGATGAATATGTCCGTAATACAACAGCCAGAGCTTTTGCCGTAGTTGCTTCTGCTCTGGGCATACCATCTCTCTTGCCTTTCTTGAAGGCAGTGTGTAAGAGCAAAAAATCTTGGCAAGCTAGGCACACTGGTATCAAAATCGTACAGCAGATTGCAATTCTCATGGGCTGTGCTATCTTGCCTCATCTTAGAAGTTTAGTTGAAATTATTGAGCACGGTAAGTTTTACGGGTTAATTCTTTTTATTTACGTAAACTGTCATTGCTTTGTACGTTCGTGAAAAGTAATAACACTTGCAAAAGATCCTTAAGCACAAACAACTGTAGGATTTGGAGAGTTTACTTTATAGATTGTTTTTTTTAATCATTGACCCTTCATAATTGATCACTTTCAGCACTCCTGCCCTTGCTCAGCATCCTAGAGCAGTTAGGGGATTGCATTTCTCCCAATATGGAACTTTATATGCTTAATTGCAGGCGACATTGAACAAATTTAAATTATTTTAATAAAGATGATATAGGAAGCTTTGAGATATATTGGAAAGTTGATATACCGTGTAAAGTGTACAGGGGATTCCCTTATGAGTGGACAGGAGCTTGCTATGCAATCCCAAAGTGCACTATTGGGGGGTAGTGTGTTCGAGCAGCCTTAGGCTTAACACAGAGGAATAAAAGACATTTGCCAAGGCACACTACGAGAAAGGGCGTCTTTTTACATGGTTAGCCCCACTTATTGCATGGTTTTGATGTGGTTTCAATTATAGAGCACAGGGTCCCTGCCAACTAGGTCCCCTGTGCCAGAGCTTCTTCCCCAAAACAGATCACCATTTGGTACTTCTTCCCCCCGTAAGTCCCTCTGTGTTCCTAGAAGCTGAAGGTCTCCTGGTACACCCCGCACTGGGACCATGCAACTTCCCTTGCATACCCCTGGGAGGTAGAAAACGATAGTCGACACTACACTCTGTCATGGTGCCATACTAGCCAGCACCGTCTGAGGATATAGGCATGTCACCCCTTAGCAGGCTTTACAGCCCTATGGCAGGGTGCACTATATACCACAGATGAGAGTATATCTGCATGAGTAGATATGCTGCTATAATACTTGCCAATACTTTTTTTATTTTTTGTTTTCATTTGTGCAGAAGTTGAGAAAGACCATCGCTTTCATTGGATTGTTACCGGCTAGGGATTTTTTCTCGCCTGGTCTGGTAGAAGGGAACGCCTTCTGATAAGATTGTGTCTTATGATCTACAAATTTACCAGGATAGTCGCTTATAGTTCCACTATGGTGACCATCCCAAAATTTGTTTTGTTGCATTGTGTTTAATCATCGGACATCCCTTCCTACCCTGCCGCTATTCTCCGTCTTGGGTGTTATTACTGTCCCATAAGTCCCACAATTTTGTCAGCTTGCTTTTCTCTCTAAATTGTTCTAGCTTTCAAAATGTATCTACATTAATCAGCCAATCTTTTAGTGTTGGGGTGGCAGTTATGTATCCACTTTATACATATTTCTCGTCTAGCTAGCAGGATTAGTACAAACAGTAAATGTTTTTGTTTTTTGGTTAAATAAGGAGGAGAATAGTTAATTTCCACCATGACAAATATAGTGATATTTATGCTTACTTCAATTTCTTGTCCTAAAGCTTTATTTATAGTCTTACTCACGTTAGCCCAGTATATACCATGTTGAGGGTACTGGTGAAAAATATGGATGTCGTCCGCCTTTGCTTCACCACATTTTGGACAAATTCTCACTGTAGGAAGGTACATCCTGACTATGGTTGCCCCCAACTTTTTGCCCTGTGTTTTAGCTGGTTTTGGACATAGTCGACCTGGGGCCCTGCCAATCAGGACCCCAGGCCTACTGCTCTCTCTGTAAAATGGATTCCATGTACCCTAGGTACATTTCCAATTGGTACTGGGCCACCCTATCAGACCCTGTAACTCAGGGCATGGGTGTACCCAGGGCTGCCAGGGGCTGCAGCATGTATTATGCCACCCCTGGCTGGCCTCCTAAATTTGACACAACTGGCTGCATGACAGCTGGGGCAAAGTCGTGTAATCACCCTTTGCTGTAGGTGTAGTATACCTATACCTAACCCTAAAATGGACACACAGATTCCTATCAGTCACTCCTATGGCAGGCCTTGACAATCCTGAAGGCAAAGTGCTTGGAATCGTGTGAGATGGTGCTCTGGCATGAGCTGAGCCTGTCTGCAGCTTGCGGAACCAAGTCCTAATAGCTGTTCCATGATATCGCATACCATATACTCTTAAGTGCATTATAATCCTCGCGGTTAAATGCCAACTTTGGTATTGCTTTATCAAAACATGTCGAGTAAGGTGTCATACGAATTGGAATACTAACCCCTCGCCAATTCTGGCGACGGGGTTAGCATTCCACCCTTCTAGAGGGACACGACATGTATGTAACTGTGAACCCCGGTTAAAGTTAACTAAAGCCTCGGCTCCACAAAATGGATGCTGCCACCACAGACACGAGTCTGACCTCCTGCTGCTGGGAGTCCTTCCAGCGAGGGAGGCTTGGACAAAGGGTTTCCTGTCCGGGGCGGTGCTAGCACCATCCCAGACATGGTTTTGTGTATCCTGGGTAGGCAGGGCTTTACAGGAAGGTGACTGCTGAGTGGCACCCCGTTGCTCACTACGCATAGGCCAGTCTGAACCAGTTCCAGGGGCACACCAGCCCCTGGCCTGGGGAAGTCCGGCATGGCAGAGGGGTGTAACCACCCCCCTCCTAGTCCCACCCATAGGCAGGACCTAGTCACCGGGTCAGCCCCCTTTTTTAGTATAAAGATGGGAGCGGGCCCCCTGTTCAAATTAGATCATCTTTGGAATCAAGACACGACTTTCTGCGAAAGGACTTCAAGATTTCTTCCTCAAGATTCTCCCTTGTGGCTAAGGAGTAGTCACCCTGCATCCGCAGGCACCATCCTAAGAACACTGCGGTCTGCTGCAAGTCCTTCATCACGAATCCGACGACCCAGCTCGACGAGACCCGGCTTCCCTGGCACCTCTGACCTCTACTCACCTCTACAGCAAAGCTGAGAACCGTGAGTGCGACGAGACCTCGAGGGACCGACGATCGCCAAGACTGCACGACTTCTTTGTAACAAGCCCACCGAGTCTTCCACTGGTGAGTGCTTTGGGGTCCGAGAAGCCCCAACCCTGAGCAGCTCCAGCACCGAAGATCAGCCCTCCAGCATCTCCACGATCTGCGTGGGGCCCTTCTGCTTTTGCGTGCTCACCGCGCTGTGTGGCTACTAGCCGGCTGGCTTGTGGCCTTCTTCACGACGCCCGACGACATCACTGCTGCTGGTCTGGTTGCTCCAGACTGGCCCTTGCTTCCTTGCAACAGAGAAGCACCCCGGACCCTCCTGGTCCACTCCAGACGCCATTTTAGGTCCACCACGTGGGCTTGAATTTGCCAAGGCTTTGTTGCCCAATCCTGGGTCCAGCGACGCCGACAGCTTCAATCATCGTGGGACAGCTCGCTCCTCCATCCTGGTCGCCGACAACGCCTCCTGGTCCGTGAGATCTTCGAGCACAGCGTCACCCACTCACCTAGTCGAGGTGGCTACCATCCGGTACCATCCTGGTGCCCACTGACTACTGGCTAGTAGTCTCGAACTTGGTCCCCTCTGCTTTCAGGTGTCATCTTCCATCGATCCAGGCTTGGATCCACCGAACTTTCTTCACTGGTCGCCTGCCAGCAACTTCTTTCTTCCAGGCTCCTGGTCCGTCTACGAGGATTCCCGACGTCCTTTGAGTCCTATGCAGCTGCAGCCCCTGGGCTAGATAACTTCGGCATTTCGGTGCCCCAGCATAGCCTCACTATCCAAGGGTCAGAATCTACTTTCGTTTTCCTCCTACCAGGTCGGGTTCGCCCGAGAACACTAACTTTGCAAATTCTAGCTACCATAGGCTTTGTCCCGCATCACGCGTGAGAGTGCACACTCTGCACCCGAGTCCCCTGGGTCTCCTAGAAGTAATCTGAAGATTCTATAGTCAAGATCTAGCGATTCCAAAGCCTATTAGTACTGTACTTACCTGCTAGTAATTTCGCATTCCACTTTTCAAGTATATGGTTTTCCGTGCCCCTCGGGCATTTGTATATACTGTGCTAACTTAAGTATTTTGATAAGAGTTTTGTTTTGTGCTTAGTACCCTGTCCTCATAAAGAGTACAGGGCTGTTGTGATTCTTAATAAATATCTGTTTATTTTCATAACACTTGTGTGGTGTCCTTTCACTTGGTATTCAAGGGGTATATGTGTGGTGAACAGCTGGCTTAACATGCCCTCTCGAGTCTTTAGCCTTAGACTGCTCGTATCCACGCTACTAGGATAGCTGGTCTATAAGGTTGACTTACAACCAATCATCAATAAGGGTTGCTGGACTGATACATAGTGTTCACTAGAATAGTGAGCACTGCATATCAGGCCACCTTCTCACACTCACCACTTGCTTATTCATCTTAGTTCATCTTTCTGGGGTCCTGTATGCCCTGTGTGAGTTAAAGAGATCGTTCTTCCTGAGGGTTGCAGATACTACTACACTCCATAATAAAGGAAAGGATACTTGTCATTGATGTAAGTCATGTGCTTCTTTCATAAATCTAATGGTAGGACAAGATCTTCTCCCGCTTGAATCACTAGCCAGTACCATTTAGATATTTCTCTTCTCGCTGGGTCACTTTGTAACTCTTCCACCTCTATGGTGTCATTTTGAAACTTCTCTAGGCCTCTGGCCCAGCTTGAGAGTTGGTAATATATGAATCTAGACAGTTTCCCATCTGTACTCATTAATAGGGAATCCCAGCTTATCAGAGTTCCTGGTTAAACCAAACTGTCCCCACTTTATAATACTTGCTTTCTTTATAGGGGCCGCCAGGGCAATTTTCAAACTTACAGGAGTTCCTGGTGATTCCCAGATAGGTGCTAGGCTGCTGCAGTATGGAATATGTTGTGTTGTCCTTATCTGATATCAAAGTTTGCAAGCTGAGCTTAGGACCTTTTAGCTTTATTTTCTAAAAGTACTTTTGGTGGATACATTTATATAAACAAAGGCCCTCATCTATTACTGCTTCAAAATAAGGAGCGTAGACCGAATGTGATTGTAAGAAGAGTCCTGTTGTTGAATTGGCAGGCTCTATAATAATATAGAAAGTCCGGGCTAGCGATACCACCTTAGCATTTCCTCTTGCGTAGTTTTTACCACTCTATCATTACTCCACTGAGTTTTAAATTCAAGTGGGATGGCATTAAAAACGAAGTAGAATGTAGGTAATATGGCCATCTTTATGATGTTGGATCTTCCCATTAAGGAAAGCAGTAAGCCACTCCAGGATCTTGGCAGCTTTCTTTTTTCTTTTACATTTAAGTTAAAATTAATTGAGCAATATAATCAATGTTTTTTTAACTCTTTCCATGCTCAGAACAGTTCCCGGCAGTCATGAGTCACTGTAGTCATGTGCTCATGACGGCCGGAGCAGTCCGAACGTTGTCGCTCGGGCCACGCACGATTAATTCCCCGCCTGTGCGGGCAAATTAATCAGTGGGCAGAGTTCGGATGGCTCCCGACTGTCATGAGCACACGCCTACTGAGCCGTCATGAGTACCGTGCCCACCCCTCCCGCACCGTGGCCAAATTAACACTGCAGCGAAGCGGTTAATATCTCAATCTCCAAATACTTCTGCTTTTTACTATTGCGGTTGATAGTGGGGAGTTACATTCCATAATCTGTTTTCTGGTGGTTAACCTGGTGCCCCGAGACCTCTCCGAACATTTTAGTGATAGTTGGAAGAGATGCCTGTAAATTGCATGTAAATACCATCAGGAAGTCTGCATATAAGGCCACCTTTTTTACCCATCCGTTGAAATTAAAGGGGATGACCTCTTGTGACGTTCGCAAGTGGCTTTATGTAAAGGTTAAATAAGTAGGGGAAGAGTGAGCTGCCTTGTCGCGTGCCTCTTTTAATTTGAAATTCTTTAGTGAGGTTACCATTAGGAGTATTTTTGCCATCGGGCTGCGTATATATTTGTTACTGCTTTTAGGAACTTGTCACCTAATCCATATAAGGATATTACTTTGCGTAAGAACATCCAATTTACTCAATCGAATACCTTCGTATTGAAGGACTGCAAGCGGGGTGTTTTCCTGAGTGACTATATCCATAGCTTCAATCATTTGTTGAGTGGGTTCCTGCATTTGTCTCTCCCCTTGATAAAACCTTTCTGGTCTTCATGAATTAGATGACTTGTGATGTAACATAATCTTGTTGCTAAAATCTGCATGTAGTTTTTATAGTCTTTGTTTAAGAGATGTGGGTCTGTATGAATCCCATTTTAAATGGTCTTTCTCTGGTTTTTAAATTAAGCTAATGGTGGCATCATTCCATGATTTTTGGAAGAGCTAGCCCTCTTTTGAAAACGGTGTTTAATAAGTCCATTAACCTGGGAGCCAACGTTTCTTTTAAAACCATGTACAGCACGTTTGGTAGAGCATCCTGACCTGCTGCCTTAAATCTCTAATCTTTTTAACGCCTCCATTACTTCCTCTATGGGTATTTCTGAGTTCAGGGTTTCCCTATCTTCTGCTTCTAATCTTGGGACTGCTGACTTACTCAAATAGGAATCCACTAAATTGCTAGATACCACTAGGTCTTCGTCCTATAAAGACTGAAAAAAATCTGTGAAGGCCTTCTCTATCCCCAGTTTGTTTACTACCTGTCCTCCCATGTTTCTCCCTGTATTGCTACAATCTTGTTTCTATCTATGGAACCAATCTTTTATTAGTTTTGAATGGCAGATCCACCGCATGGGAAGTACACTGCTGCCGGTCTCTATGGATGTAGGCATACAGCCAAGTCACTGATGTAATGCAAAAACACAGCTTTTGCTTGCAACCCAGGGGCCGGCAGTGTAGTTGTGTGCATGTACCAACTGGGCAGCAAGAACAAAGAGGATATACAACTGCCTCAACATCAAAAGAACCCCCCCGTTCCAAAACACCGGCATGCATTCTACGTAATACGGAAGCAAGTCTCTACCCTATTCAACCGCACAGCACTCCCCAGACCCGTCCCTGTGTAACGTCACGAAATTCTTTAACCACATGGCTGCTAGGCGTTTTCCCGTCCTGCGCTGAAAAATGAAAATCACAATAATCCATGACGAGCTGGCCTTGTCATCCGCGTACGGCAGGTAAGCGCCATGACGAGCCCAGCTTGTCATTAGCTTCGAAGGGGTTAGACAAAATCCGTATGAAAGGGGCCCATAACTCGGCGTATTTCTCCCCTTTATGCTCCTGGATCAACTAAAGGCGCTCCATGGCCAGTGTTAACCAAAGTCGATGAAGCCATGCCATATGGTCCGGAACATTTGCTGTACTCCACTGTGAAAGAAGCGTCTGAGCCACTAGGAACGCTAGCTCTAGCTGCATACCTCTCAAGGAGCGCAGGGGAAATGTCAGCACTTTGGAGAGACCCTGCAAAGTATACGCCGGGAATCGTGGGGTGTCCGGGTCAAAGCCTTGTCTATATCATTCAGCACTCCCTCCCAAAAGCGTTCTAGACGTGGGCAATGCCAAAGCAGATGTGCAAGGGAGCCAGTGAGACTGCATCCTCGCCAACTCTTTTCGGTGTGATTCTTATCCCAGCTATGTATACACGCCGGTGTGAGATACCAATATGTTTCAACTTTGAAAGCGGATTCAGTGCTCGCAGTACTGTGTGTGGTGTGCTCTATAATGGATATTTTCCCATTCTTTGTCTCGGTACTGCCCAATTCGTCCGTCCCCCCCTCCCTGTCCCGCTGCCAACTTGGTGCACAAGTCTGATATATGATGCTTGTCATCTGTTTTGCGAACCAGCCATTTCTCAAAAGGGTAAGCCTTCGGGAGGCTTTGTCGATATGATGAGAAGGTTACCCAATGTCGGAATGAAGATAATGGAACTCTTCAGCTTAGGCCAGTCGTAAGCGCGTTGTAGTTACTCGTATGGTATGACCTCTCAGCCATCAAACAGCGACCCAATTCGCTTACACCCGCCTCCCTCCATCTCTGAAACACCTCTGATTTGCAGCCAGGCGGGAAGTCTGGGTTGTCAACAATGGGGGACATTGGAGAATGAAAAGTAGTCAGCCCCTGTTTGAGCGCCACTGCATCTCACTCTCATTGTGGCCGCAGTGACTGTGGACCAGTAGAGACCCCATGCCCTCAGTTTGCGATGTAACCTGGCCTCTCTCCAGACATTAATCCCGGCGACTGCCTGATCCATGAAGGTCCATTGCTTTTCAGATAGTAGTCTGTTCCACTCCACAATGTATCTAAGGTGAGAGGCCTGAAGGTACCTCTGTAATCTAGAAAGAGCAGTTGCTCCCTCCCTCTTGGGCTTCGATATTTTCGAAAAAGGCAGGGGTGACTTCTTCACTCCACGGACACATTTTTTGAAAGCTAACTGGAGGCAGCGAAGCACTTTCGACAGGGGGACCAATAGTGGTAGCTGGAAAATATATAGGATTCACTGCAATACTGTCCTTTTTAACTGCTTCAATGCGTCTGAATCAGCCCAGTTTCAGTCTGTCCCATCCAGCAAGAGCTTTCGCAGTCTGCTCCACCAGTGCGAATAGTTTAACTCCAGCATCCGTGGGATTGTCGGGGCTAGAAGAAAACCCTAATATGTTATTGGCTGTGAAGCCCATTGTAGAGGGAATCTCTCCCGCAACGCATCCTCCTGGTCTGGTGGAGTGGTGAAGTGTAGCACCTGAGATTTGCTTAGATTAACCTTAAACCTTGAAAGGGTCCCGAAACGTTAGTTCGTCCAGAAGGGCTGGAAGGGAGATGAGAGGGTCCATTAATGGCAATATCACATCATCGGCATAGAGGCTTATTTTATGAACATCTCCCCAAAGCGTTGTCCCATAATCTGAGGGTGGTCTCTGACCCTCTGTGCCAAGGGCTCCATATATCTGGCAAAGAGGAGGGGCGAAAGCGGACACCTTGGTCTAGTGCCTCGTGCGATTGGGAAGGAAGAGGACTTACCAGTAACTCTAACAAAGGCGCGAGGTGTCTGATATATACATCTAATCCACTTTATGAATCACTCCCCAAAACCAAAGCAATGTAAAGTATCAAATGGGTACCTCCATCGCACCCAGTCAAACGCTTTTTCAGCGTAGATTGCCAGGAAGAGAGCTACCTTACCTGAGAGTTGCACGCTGTCCATAAGGTGGAGGAGTCACGTCGTATTGTCCCCTCATTGCCTGGTGGGGATGAACCTTGCCTGGTCTGGGTTTATCAACCCCACCATCAGACCCAAGCGGGTGGCCTATGCCCATGTCAAGAGCTTCGCTTCGATGTGAAGCATGGAGATTGGGCGATATGACCCGCAAAGACTAGGGTCTTTGTGGGGTTTGAGGATCACGGCGATCGCTGCTTCCGCCATGGAGTCCGAGATTGTCCCACTATCTAGAGAAGAGGTAAACAGCCTTGTGAGGAGAGGGGCCAATTCAACACAGAAGGTCTTATAATACAAGGCCGGGAATCCGTCAGGACCCGGTGCCTTGTTTAACTTCGGCCGAGCAACAGCTGAGATGACCTCCTCAGGGCGGATGGGTTCGTCTAATTGACTCGCCAGATGTTTGGGAAGAAGAGTGAGATTGCATGAGGTAGTCACTCCTGCTCGGCTGCTAGGTAGCATCCTCCGTGTATAAAGCTTGATAGAATAGTTTAAATGTGTCTATCTGACTATCCGCGTAGACCTCCCCAGTTGTTTCCTGGGTATCGCCTCCACTAGCGTTCGAGCTCTCAGCCGATGGGCCAGCATCCTCCCACATTTGTCGATGCTAAAGTTAAACTTATGCTTTAACCGTAGTAGCGCGTATTCCGTCCTAAGTCAAAACGTTTCAGTATGAGCCTTCGTGCCCCAGTGCGCTTATGTATTGCTTCAGACTCCCTCACTTCCTGTGTGATGCTCTCTCGTTTCCCTTCGCTTTCTGTTCTCTGCCGAGGAGATAGCTATGAACTCCATCCCTCCCAATCCCCCCCCCCCCCCCCCCCCCCCCGAAGCACCAGTTTCAGGGCCTCCCAAATTGCAGTTAGCGAGGTATCTGCCCTATTGTGTTGCAGATATTCCACAATTTTCTTTCTGATCTGTCACTCTATGCTACGCTTGTAACAGACCCTCATGCAAGCGACATCGTGCCGGAGCGACAGTGTGCCCCCCCCACCACCCCCTTCCCCATATGCAATGTGACTGTAATTAAAGCATGATCCGATAATGAGCGAGGCTCAATGGTAGTCTTGCATGCTAGGTAGAAGTGTAGTAGACACCTGGCAGTGGTCTAAGTGCGCGTATGATTTATGAGAAGCTGAGTAATATGTGTAAGTGCACGTGTTTGGGTGGTGAAAACGCCAAATGTCGTGCAGCCCGCATTCTGCCAGCCAGTCTTTGCCCTACGAGGAGATCGCTCCTGTCTGAGCGTGACATTGACAAGAACTGTCCCAATCATTGTCCATCACCAAATTAAAACCCGCGCCAATAAAAGTTGCTTCATCAGCGGAAGCCAGCCCATCCGTGAGTCTTGATAAGAAAATGCTCTTGGTTTTGGGGGGGGGGGTGGGGAGTAGATGGTGAGTGTACCTGAAGAGCAAGAGCCCGCCCTGTGCCTCATAAAGTGTGGAAAGGACCTTGCACTGAGCAACATCGCAACCCCACAGGACTTAGAAGCACTAGCGGACCAGTATTGACGTGGAAATCTGCGCATGCGTGGGATGTCTTTGGAGAGTAAGTGGGTTTCTTGAAGCATGCAGATGTACCCTTCGGTGTTCTCCAACAGCGAGAGAACAGCTGAGCGATTCACAGGGTGGTTAAGACCCCGAACATTGAGAGATGACCTTAAGATCTTTACCCATCACAAACACGTATTGGGGGAAACAAGAGACACACGTGACTAGGGGTGAGTGGTGTAGGACATAGCTAAGGATATACATCTGCCTGTGCTTACGGCAGGGGACCTCTGTACCGTTGCAGACTGCCCAAAATAGTAAACAAGAAATTCTCATCCAACAGGATGGCATAAACAAAAGTCTGTGACCAAAGTTCGTTAGCAGAACAATGAAGAAAGGGGCGGTTGATCAAGCAAGTTCACTGAAAAAAAGGAGAGCTCAACCTCCGGCTCTGTTTCTGGGATGTGCTCCCTGTCTCTTATTAGCGTTGTCTCTCAGCAGGGAGCTGGTTGAGCATGTCCATTGGAGAGGGAGGAGATGACCGCTTCTCGTTCCTTGAGGATAGTGGCACTGTCAGGCTTATATGGTGATGAGTTTCCCAACCTTGTGCCACTGGAGATGCGCTTGGCTCGACCCCGCAGCAGCGTCGCATTGTGCTTCAGAGGACTGTGACCGTGTTATTCCCAGCATCTTCTTGGCTTCCTGAAGAGAACGAATCTACCGCAGCTTGACCCCATATTTAAAGATGATGCAAAAGGGGTGGCCCCAAGAGTAAGCCATCCACGTCTCTCAAGTACAATGTGATTGGCTTGAAGTCTCTGCACTTACGTAGGGTAATGGCAGACAAACCTGGAAAAGCCTGGGGTGGGGAGGTGCCTAGGAATTACAACAGGTGTGCCGCTCTAGCGTTCTTTATAAACCGCTCTTTCAGCTGAAAATCGTGGATGCAGATAAGAATGTCTGGTGGCGGTGCCTTCCTACCGCGTGGCAGTCCCACTCTGTCCTCGATCAATCTGGATGTCCGCCGCATGGTCGTCTCCAACACTTGCTTACAGAGGGCCGACACAAACTCCCTGATGTCCCCTTCGTTGCCAGATGGCATGTCTCTGATGCTACGTTATTGTGAAGGGAGCGTTTTTCTAGCTCTTCCGCCTCGCCCTGCATGATGGTGTTGCTCTTTAAGGTGGAGGAGCTTTTGTTGCATCATCTCAATTTCCTCAACTCGTCCCGTTTCGTGCTCCTCAAGGGTCGCTCCCTGATGCCTTCCACGTCGCACTTCACTTTGAGGTCAGCTGCGATTTGCCCCTTGAGCTCCTGGAGATCCGTTTTCAGGGACGCAAATAACTTTCATAAAGACTTTCGTGGCCGGTGCATCCGCTCAGTTTTGGGCCCCGATGACCCCTCCAGGTTTGTATTATCCGGCGCCCCCCTGACTGGGTTTATTCAAAAGCATTTCTTTTACGGAGCGCTCCTTCAGCCGCGCACTGGCCATTCTCTCGCGCTTGGCGGGGTCTATGAGGGTGGTACGCTCTCCCACGTCGTCTGGATTCTAGCTTTGGTTTGGCCACACGACCCAGGGACCAAGGTCAGACTCTCAATGCCTGTCCCCACTCCTTGCAGGGGGTCAAGCGTCGCTGCGGCTACCACTTCCTGCCCCTGCCTGCATGCAATATGCTCCAGCCACAAACACATCTAGTCACGGAACCCACTTGACGGCTAAGCACCTTGCGCTAATTCCCAAGTCACTTGGCAGTCCAAGGGACGAGGGGAAAAGTCTAGTGAGCCTGTCACTCCTCCCCTTTACCGGGGCACCTCAGCAGTGCTCACAATCCAGCTAGAGTGACCCTCCCCCGCATGTCAATCACTGCTCTCGGTCTGTGCAGACCCTCCCAGGTGGGTCTATGCTGCACCAGTGCTCTGGGAGGCCTCCTCTCTGCCTGGGCGTGTAGATGCCCCAAGCGCTGGCTCCAGTATTGCAGGGGGCCAACCGCAGGCCTTGCTTCAGTCAAGTGGGCCCCCTGCTGCTCTGCCCCCGGCACCCATTGCGCTGCAACTCCGCTCTGGCCTCGCTGCATACCACCCACTCCTCGGCACACTCACCTGGTTGCCTGTGGGGCTACGCACAGGCCACCGGCCGCCACACGCCGGCACAGTCTCCCGAGAAGGCCGCCATGCACGCCTGGCATACCAGCTCGCCGCCTCCTAACTGAGGCCTGCACTGCACCTATTTACTAGGTGCCGCAAAAACGCATGACTCTGGAACCCTAGGTGGTCCGAATCCACAATCCACGAATACAGATTGTGGATGGACCGGGAACCCGGCTCGATGGGCGGCCAGGCAAGCGATCCAACCTTGACCCGTCAATCAGTATGGCGATCTCCGCAGGAGCGGCCCGGCCTCATGTCACTCCTACCGCTGATACTCCTCGCACGTGGCCAGCGCGTTCCCGCCACGTTGTCTCAACAGCCTGTCTCCAGATCCTGGCCAGCCGTGTAGACTCCCAAGCGCTCTGCTCTGCTAGGGCAGCCGCCGGCGTCCCAGATGAATTGCCGGCAGGCCCCACTGGGATTCGGAAGGCCGCTCGCCACAATATCCAGGCCCACTGCGCACACCCGCTGTGGTGGTCGCTGCTGTCGCTCCAGCCGTGATCCCGTGGCTGTAAGTATTTCCTCAGATTCCGGGGGTGCCCCGGAGAACAGTTTAGGCGTTCCCTGCCGAGGATGCAGTCCCAGAGCAGTCAATTACAAAGCGATAGATGCGGCAGAGCCGGAGGAGCAGTAAAGCACTTCCTACCCGGTTCGCCATCTTGGACACGCCCCCTCTTGCTCTCTATTTAAATTAGTTTTCACTTTCCATGCGAGGAGTTTTCCGCTGCCTTCCCCATGTTCATAGTTTGCTAATTCTCTAGCTTACCATCTTTTCCTAACTCTTTCCTCCAACAAATTAGACAGGTCCGTTTTCTTTTTGTATATTTCTTACTCATCTTTTTCTTGTTCTAAGTTGAACACTGCGGCCCCCAAGTTCCTATGGTGGTCTAAGATCTCCGCCTCTAACTGGCTGATTTTGTGCCTAATCTCTTTATTTCTTGAGGCCGACATTGCCAATGAAAGCTCCCCTGATTAATGCCTTATAAGCATCCCATACTACTTGGATGGGGGTTTAGTTATTAATGTTTTCAAGGTATTCCTCAGATATGATTTTCAGTTTAACTGTGATCTGCTTACCTAACAGTAGAGTACAGTGTAGGGTCTATCTTGTAGCCACTTGAAGAATCCCTTGTTTTATTTCTATACAGACTGGGGTGTGATCGGATTAATGTGCAGGTAGATGTTCAACCTTTTTGACACTGTTTTTTACCGTTTTCTCTATCAGGAAAAGGTCAATCCTTGATGCATGACCATACTTTTTACCATACTTTTTATTTTTATAGGTAAATCTATTACTTCGATTGCCCTTAGTCTTCCACGAGTCCACCAAGCCCACGTCTTCTGTAAATCTGTTCAACCATTCTCTCATTTTAAGGAGGTTTAACACTCTTCCCGTGGGCATATATCACTTTTAGGGTCCAATAGTAGATTAAAATCTCCTCCCAGGATAATTGGCGCAGATGTTTCTATTAGTTGGGAATTCAAAGCTTGGGACAGGGTCGTCTGTGTTGGGACCATGTTATCCAGCTATAGTATATGGGTTTCCCCCTATTTTTACTTTAAAAACTGCCCATCTACCCTTCAAGTAAGTTACATCTTCTAGGATTATTGCTTTTGCTGATTTATTTATTTATTTTTTTAAACATTGCTACACCCTTAATGCTACAAGATTGGTTAGTACAAACAACTATCAAGCCATTTTTTATGATTCATTATCTAACTCCATTCTGGTTTTAAGAGGTGTGTTTCTTGTAAGATTATTAATTCACAGTTCACTGTTTTAACGTATTCCAGAATTTTTCTTTAAGAACACAATGTTTATTGTGTTACCCAGAATTTTGGCCATTTTTTTTCCCTCTTGATCTCTTTGGAAACCCCTCTTTTTGTCTGGATCTTGTCTAAACTGATCAACACATTGGACAAAGTTTTTTTCCCGCAAATGCTCACCACCTAATAAAAAAAATAAATGCACAAATAACTAACCAAATCTATCCCCACACCCTCCCCTGAAGAACCCTCCTTGTTCTCATTGGACAAACCTGGTTTTTCCTATTTGACCACCGTCCTAGCGAGGCTTTGATTATACTTCACTAGATTTGACCTCTAGTTGTCTCTACTCTTGGGACTTAATTTGCTCTACGAGGTTAACTACTTCTTTTGGCTCTTTGATGTTGTACATTTGATTTTTTTCCACAGGATTCTCAGTGAGACTGGGAATTTCATTTGTACTGTCCCCCCGCCCCCCATCCCTAATGATTGGGTTCCTGCATGTGGTTTCCCAGCTCCCAAGGCCTATCCTGTTTGACTCTTGATAAATTGGAGCGATTTTGAAGTTGTAATCTCCTTTAGCAAAGGTACCTGCTTTTAGGGCTTCGTTCAAGATTTCTTTTAAAATATAGGTTTTGAAATGTACTAATATTTTCCGTGAGTTTTATCTTTGCTTACCAAATCTGCAAGGGTATCTATGGACTCCTTGGATATCTTCCTCAAGGGTTTTATCCTCCATCCCAAGGATGTAATCTTTCAACAAGTTAATCACAAAGCTTCTTATATTTTGTCCTTCCAGCCCCTCTGCTATATTTAGTATCCGCAAGTTGTTTTTTCTTGCATTGTTTACTACCAGCGTTTCCATCTTTTCTGAATTTCTTTTCATTTCCCTTTAAGGTGTAGATCTCTCCCTGGCAATCTTTAACATCTTTCCCGATTTATTCATTTATTTTTTCTACTACAGTTTTCACCTTTAGTATGCGGTCCATTAAAGCAAAGTTGGGCACACCTCCCTTCCTCACTTGGTTTTCCAGCAGATTCTCCTGCCCAAAGTGCGGTGTCAGAACCGATGGGAGCCAATTGCTGGAAGCATCAAAAGCTGGGGTAGCTCACAAAGGTGGCAAGCCTTTGAAGTTTCCCCTTCGTGAACCCTGACCATCCTGTGAGAGGAGGCTTGGCACCTCGTCCCAGGATGTGCATTGTTTCAGACTTCCGAGAGCAGCAGGCTTTCGACCGAGGGTACAGAAACCAGTCTGGTGGTGGCAGCTGCCGAGCAGCCACTCAGCCTGGACACGGTTAGGTTGTTTTTCAGGGGCTTCTCTAAAATGCCATCTGAGTGCATTTATCATTAAATCCCACTCTTACCTATTAACCAATAACTTATTTGCCTCCGTAGGATAACTTAACTGTTTTTCTATGTAAAAGTTTATTAATGTGGAGTTTGAAAATCTATGAACCTTTTACAACTGTAATAAATAAACGCTTTTACTTCCCTGTCCCAGTATAGTATCCAGCTATTCTACACTGTGTAAGAAAAGTAATCTGAAAGTAATGTACTGGTCATTTTATTAAAAAGCCCATTCAAAGTATATGTACTGTATTTCCAAAGGGTTGCATTTCTCAATAACTACTGTGCATCAAAACAAAGTGCATATAGCAATCCAAACTGTTACAACTGCATTACTACTGTTAAGTATTTATTGCTTACCTGTACCAGGCTTGCTTGGTTCTAGAAAATAAAATGACTAAAAGAATATTTTTTTACAAAAACAATTGGTCTTTAGTTCAGTCTGTGAGTGTATGAATTCATTTGCAGACTGTGTACAACAAATGTTTAACACTGTCCTCTGATAAAGCCTTACTGCTCGATCACACTACTACATAGAGAGTGAGGTGCTATCTACTTTACCTCTGCCTACCTCTTGGGTTTCACTGGACTCTGTGCAGACTATACCTCACTTTACAGAGCCAGCTTCCTATATCATCTTGAAGATGGAGACATCCCTCCAATTAGGGCTAGGTTTATGCACCCTCCCACAGGAGAGTGGCATAATAGAGGATGTAGTAGTCACCCCAGCTAAGGTGCTTATTGGCCCTTCCTGCTACTCTCCTAAAACCCTCCTAAATTTAGTATTTAGTTGGCTCCCCCCAGTACGAGCAGGGACTAGATCTGCGTTAACCTAAGACCTCCTTGCAGACAAGACTGAAGAAGACGACCGCCTTGGCCTCGCCCACCAGTCGGTCTCCAGCTTCGATGAAACTGAGACCTGTCTTGCAGTCATAGACCTCTGAAAATCCAGGGAGGACTGCTGCCTTCGTGAAAGATTCCAATCACCCTTGGACAGCAGACCTGTCCAGAAGAAATCCACTCCAAGGGCTCCGGCTCCAACTGGAACTCTGACTTCTGCCCACTCTGTACCCGGCCTGAGTCTCGTCTGAGCTCAGCTCACCTACTCAGTAAAGTCTCCTTGGCGATTCTGACAGCGAATCCAGCGTTTGCTGACCTCTCCTTACCTCCGCAACTGCGCCTGCAGTGTGAATCCAGAGGCTCCCCCTGACCGCGACCCACTCCAGTGAGAAGTCTGATGTCAAAAGGCATCCCTGCACCCGAAGCCTCTGGGATTTGGTAACCTTAACCAACAGTGCCTCTATGATCCCCTACATCTCTACCTACCTCTGCTGTCACTGGTTTCCCTTCTGCAATCCCCGATGCAATGCCTGCAGCCCAGCATGTTTGTCAAAAGAAGAATCTCCGTTAAAAATGCATTTGCTGTCTGATGTTGACATTGCACCCTGCACCCGGCCACCCCTTTGCAGCTGGTGGCATAGGTTTAAGGCACCTTTTATATTTCTCCTCCAAGGCACAGAGACGACAGGTGCAGCGGTGTCCTTAGGTGTCTGGTTTTTCCTTACCAGAGCAATCGTGGTTGAGGAGGCCTGCGTGCAGAGGCTGCAGGTGACATCTGGGAGTCCAGGAAGGGTGAAACCAAGATAGACCCGAGCTCTGGAGGGCTGGGAGACCTTGGTGACAACGGTAGCCCACTTCAACTCAGGGGCCGGCTTGCAGAAACCTTTGAGCAAGGACATGAGGCTGGTAGGTTTTCAAGGGGCACCTCTAAGGTGCCATCCGATTGCATGTTTTGGTAAATCCTTCACTGGCCTCAGTGTGGGTTTAACAATACTAGATGTTTGATACCAAACATCCCTATTTTCAGTGAAGCCATCATGTAGCTGGGGAACTTGTTTTCACCAGTGTCCAGCCCATGTATCAGAAATGGCTTCCCTGGTCACTTGTAATGGGAGTAATAGGACTGACCAGCAATGGGGCAGATCTTCTCATGCAGGTATGCCCTCACATGTAATTCTTAGCATCCTGCCTTAAGTCGATCTGGCCTGCTGTAGGGATGACTTACAAATATTACATGCAGTGTTAGGGGACATGGCACACGGATGTGTGACATGTCGTGTTTTCACTTTTGTCTGCACCACAGCCTGCAGTCTGGAATGTGCTAGGTGAGGGGTCCCTTAGGGTGGTAAATGCTTACTGCAGTCCTAAGGGACCTTTTTACTACCTCAGGCCCAAGGTACCAGGGATACCATCTACTACGGACTTAGAGAGGGTGCTAATGGCTTTGCCAATAGGGGGAACAATTGTACAGTTTTAGGGAACAAACACTGGTACTGGGGGCCTGGTTGGCAGGAACCCAGTACACTTCAGTTAAAGGTGCATCAAATACCAGGCGAAAAGTATGTGTGAGGGGGTGGGCGTACCGCAACAAAATCCCAGTTTCCTCCAAGGCTGCTTAAAAAAAAACGTATTAATAATTTGTAAATTGTACATTTCCTTGTAGAAGGTCTCTGGGATCGCCCCCAAGGGCCATGGATGAGAATACTTTCCACCCACCCATCTTCCCTCACAAGATGCTGTGAGAAGGTGGCCTGATATGCAGTGGCCACTATTCTAGTGAACACTATGTATCAGTCCAGCAACCCTTATTGATGATTGGTTGTAAGTCAACCTTATAGACCAGCTATCCTAGTAGCGTGGATACGAGCAGTCTAAGGCTAAAGACTCGAGAGGGCGTGTTAAGCCAGCTGTTATACCACATATACCCCTTGAACACCAAGTGAAAGGACACCACACAAGTGTTATGAAAATAAACAGTTATTTATTAAAGATCACAACAGCCCTGTACTCTTTATGAGGACAGGGTACTAAGCACAAAACAAAACTCTTATCAAAATACTTAAGTTAGCACAGTATATACAAATGCCCGAGGGGCACGGAAAACCATATACTTGAAAAGTGGAATGCGAAATTACTAGCAGGTAAGTACAGTACTAATAGGCTTTGGAATCGCTTGGACTTGACTATAGAATCGTTAGATTACTTCTAGGAGACCCAGGGGACTCGGGTGCAGTGTGTGCACTCTCACGCGAGATGCGGGACAAAGTCTATGGTAGCTAGAATTTGCAAAGTTAGTGTTCTCGGGCGAACCCGACCTGGTAGGGAGAAAACGAAAGTAGATTCTGACCCTTGGATAGTGAGGCTATGCTGGGGCACCGAAATGCCGAAGTTACCTAGCCCAGGGGCTGCAGCTGCATAGGACTCAAAAGACGTCGGGAATCCTCGTTGACGGACCAGGAGCCTAGAAGAAAGAAGTTGCTGGCAGGCGACCAGTGAAGAAAGTTCGGTGGATCCAAGCCTGGATCGATGGAAGATGACACCTGAAAGCAGAGGGGACCAAGTTCGAGACTACTAGCCAGTAGTCAGTGGGCACCAGGAGGGCACCGGATGGTAGCCACCTCGACAAGGCGTGTGGGTGACGCTGGGCTCGGAGATCTCACGGACCAGGAGGCGTTGTCGGCGACCAGGAAGGAGGATCGAGCTGTCCCACGAAGATAGAAGCTGTCGGCGTCGCTGGACCCAGGATTGGGCAACAAAGCCTTGGCAAATTCAAGCCCACGCGGTGGACCTAAAATGGCGTCTGGAGTGGACCAGGAGGGTCCGGGGTGCCTCTCTTCGAGAAGGAAGCAAGGGCCAGTCTGGAGCAACCAGACCAGCAGCAGTGATGTCGTCGGGCGTCGTTCAGAAGGCCACAAGCCAGCCGGCTAGTAGCCAAACAACGCGGTGCACAGCAAACAGCAGAAGGGCCCCACGCAGATCGTGGAGGTGCTGGGAGGCTGATCTTGGGTGCTGGAGCTGCGCAGGGTCGGGGCTTCTCGGACCCCAAAGCACTCACCCGTGGAGGACACGGTGGGCTTGCAGTAAAGATGTCGTGCAGTCTTGGCGATCGTCGGTCCCTTGAGGTCTCGTCGCACTCACGGTTCTCAGCTTGGCTGTAGAGGTGAGTAGAGGTCAGAGGTGCCAGGGAAGCCGGGTCTCGTCGAGCTGGGTCGTCGGATTCGTGATGAAGGACTTGCAGCAGACCGCAGTGTTCTTTAGGATGGTGCCCGCTTGATGCAGGGTGACTACTCCTTAGCCACAAGGGAGAATCTTGAAGAAGAAATCGTGAAGTCCTTTCGAAGAAAGTCGTGTCTTGATTCCAAAGATGATCTAATCTGAACAGGGGGCCCGCTCCCATCTTTATACTAAAAAAGGGGGCTGACCCGGTGACTAGGTCCTGCCTATGGGTGGGACTAGGAGGGGGGTGGTTACACCCCTCTGCCATGCCGGACTTTCCCCAGGCCAGGGGCTGGTGTGCCCCTGGAACTGGTTCTGACCGGCCTATGCGTAGTGAGCACCGGGGTGCCACTCAGCAGTCACCTTCCTGTAAAGACCTGCCTACCCAGGATACACAAAACCATGTCTGGGACGGTGCTAGCACCGCCCCTGACAGGAAACCCTTTGTCCAGGCCTCCCTCGCTGGAAGGACTCCCAGCAGCAGGAGGTCAGACTCGTGTCTGTGGTGGCAGCATCCATTTTGTGGAGCTGAGGCTTCAGTTAACTTTAACCGGGGTTCACAGTTACATACATGTCGTGTCCCTCTAGAAGGGTGGAATGCTAACCCCGTCGCCAGAATTGGCGAGGGGTTAGTATTCCAATTCGTATGACACCTTACTCGACATGTTTTGATAAAGCAATACCAAAGATAGCATTTAACCGCGAGGATTATAATGCACTTAAGAGTATATGGTATGCGATATCATGGAACAGCTATTAGGACTTGGTTCCGCAAGCTGCAGACAGGCTCAGCTCATGCCAGAGCACCATCTCACACGATTCCAAGCACTCTGCCTTCAGGATTGTCAAGGCCTGCCATAGGAGTGACTGATAGGAATCTGTGTGTCCATTTTAGGGTTAGGTATAGGTATACTATACCTACAGCAAAGGGTGATTACACGACTTTGCCCCAGCTGTCATGCAGCCAGTTGTGTCAAATATAGGAGGCCAGCCAGGGGTGGCATAATACATGCTGCAGCCCTGGGTACACCCATGCCCTGAGTTACAGGGTCTGATAGGGTGGCCCAGTACCAATTGGAAATGTACCTAGGGTACATGGAATCCATTTTACAGAGAGAGCAGTAGGCCTGGGGTCCTGATTGGCAGGGTCCCAGGTCGACTATGTCCAAAACCAGCTAAAACACAGGGCAAAAAGTTGGGGGCAACCATAGTCAGGAGGTACCTTCCTACAGATGCTTCTTCCTAATTGCCAGAGAGTGGTTTCAGCTTATTGGGTCTAATGCATGCATCTGATATTCCAACAGTGTATTTTGTCCTACAGGAGGGGTCACACCCAAAGAACTGTCTAGTCTTTTGTTGGGTCTGGATGTTTGCACTTTATTTTTGTTATAAGAAGTCTATGCAGTCACGAGGTAGGTGACTCCTCCTTTTAGTGACAGTGCACATGGGCAGCGACTCCGTCCCCAGATTTTGTTTCCGCCATCTGGTTCGGATGTGTATTGCTGCGGTTCGGTATAGTTTTTGACCCCAATCGACGCGCAGTCCTCTACCCTCGAACGTATTGTCTTTCACGGTTTCCCATTCGACGTGCATCGTGTACACTGTAAAAACCTTCGATCGGGAACTTCGAAGCAGGCCGTCGGGCCTACCCGTGTTGATGACTCCAGCAGTCGATTGAACGGTCACCGTTCAAACTATGTCCCCGGTGTTGTACTAAGTTTCCACGCACCGACTTGCATGAGTCTGCAACCTGTGCTTATCCCCGTAACACGAAGACTAATCCTGCGAAGCGTGTCTATCATTCAGACCGAAGACCATCCGGGATTGTCCGTCTCGACGCCACAAGATGCAGCCCAGCAGTGGCTCTGTACCGCACATCTTCGACGAACACCTAGAACACCATTCTGCAGCAGAAGCAGATGAAGAACCGGTCTCCATGTCCGAAGCCGACTCCAACATGGAGGAAGACCTAAATGTCACTCCGGGTTAACGTACGGAGTACAGATCTCCATGTGCCCACTCACAAAGGATAAGGCTCAGGTATCGCCCTCACCCTCTGGTCGACACGGAGAACAAGTTTCAGATGCCCCACCCGCCAGCCCAGCTATGAAACATAAACACAAGTCTTCCGGCTCGGGCTTGATCCGGCCCCATTCTGGTGCTGAACCAACACCTACGGCACCGAAACATAAGGAGAGACATGTACTACTTCCCACGCCGTCTGCACCAAAAACAACTTCGACACTGAAAACCTCGGAGCCGAAACACTCCAAAACGAAAGATTCGGGATCAAAATCGTCCAAGCCTAAACCCTCGGAGCTGAAACGCTCCACACCTAAAAGCTCGGAGCCTACACAGCCTAAACCGGCTAAAACTAAGCATTTGGATTCGAAACACTCGCCACCCAAAGACACTGAACAAAAATCTTCAATGCTGAAATCCACTCCTGAAGGAAAAGATACTTCTTCCAAGGAACTTCCTTCCAAAGACACCTCTGGGTCCAAAACAAAAAAGATTTTGTATTGATCATGAAACTGGACACCACCTTGCTACTCTCCCTAAAAAAATAATAGACATCTCAGAAGATGCCACCATAACTCTGAAGGAAAAAAGATATGGGTACTAACCCCTCTCCCCCTTGCAGACCTCCCTCCTCCTATTCCCAATTTACAGATTACACCATCACATTCAGACTCCAAATTCACCTCACCCACAGGATGACTATTTTGGGGTTGGGAGAGGACGATCATGATACCCCGCAAGATCCGGACATACCACATGACACTGATCCCAGGGATGATTATAAGGATCCAGATCGACCTAATGACCCTGACCTGTATACCTCCAGACCCTCTCCACCTGATGACAACGTTGGCTTTGTACAACTTATCAATAGGGCTGCCCAATATGAGGTGGAGTTGCATACAGACCCTCTAGAAGAGGATTTCCTGTAGAAATATTCACACACACTCTCAGCTCAAACTACAGGTGATGCCCATCCTACTGATAAGGAGTCTAAACTTATTGATGCCTCTAGCAAGAGAGTAGCTTCACAGGCTGCTAATTATTGGCGTATTGCCAATGCTCAGGCTCTGTTAGCACGCTATGACAGGGCCCACTATGATTAGTTGGAAAAACTCATGCAACATTTGCCAGAGGAGTATAAAACTTAAGCTAACGACCTCGTTCAGGAAGTGAAGATCATCACCAACACTTCCATAAAATGCGCCCTAGATGCAGCGGACACAGCTTCTAGTGCTATTTACACTAGCATACTGTTGCCGAGCCACACTTGGCTTCGAATCTCTGGATTCAAGCTGGAGATACAATCCTCCATACTTAATCAGCCCTTTGATAAAGCGCATCTTTTTGGGCCAACAGTAGATGCTTCATTAAAAAAAATGAAGAAAGTCACTGAAACAGCAAAATCCATGGGAGCCCTACAAATACCTTCTAGCAGGGGTTCCTTTTGTCGCTCCTTTTAAAGGGGTGGCTTAAAAAAAAAGGTTCAGAAAAATCCCTCCCTCCTTCTTACAAAGGGAATAACCAATCTAACTCCCCCATAAGCTATTTTCGAGGAGGCTACATGGGTAATAACAAGGGAAGAGGCCGAGGTAACTCCACCCACACTTCCACTGCCAATAAACAGTTACTTCTCTCCACAACCCCGGATCATTCCACTCCTGTTGGGGGGACGTCTCTGAATTCCAGACAGGTAGAAACTGTGAATCACCTCAGACAAGTGGGTAATGCAAATTATCCAATATGGTTGTTGCCTGAAACTCCCCATCACTCCACCAACAATCCTTCAGAGATAGCGTGCAATGTCACCAGAACATCTCACCCGGTTAAATCAAGATGTCCTCTCTCTGTTAGACAAAAATGCAAAAGAACCAGTCCTATTACATCATCAAGGGACGGGAGTGTTCTCCCTATACTTTTTGATTTTCAAAAAGACTGATCCCTCCGGCCCATACTGGTCCTCAGACAGCTAAACCTCTAAATTCAAGTCAAATAAAGCTTTATTCGATTTTTACGAGGAAAATCATAAAAGCACATGTAATACAGCATAAAAATGAGTACGAATTTCAATCATAAAAACATACAACATACAAATCAAGGTTTAAGAATTGAGTTTGTGCAAATTATGGCTGACGGGGAACAGAAGACAGTTAGTTCATAGACGCTCTACACCTTACTGCGAATTTCAAAAAGCTAGTAGCTGCAATGATTGTAAGTTCATCTTCGAGCATGTTTAGCTTGAGTAAGGCTGGCCTGCACTGTCTTAAGCCCCAGAGTTTAAAAAGTGGGAGAAGATGTTTCCTTCTACCCCAGTCATAAAATTTGCAGAATAAAATAACGTGAATGTTGGATTGCTTGGAAACATTGTCACAAGGACAGGCCACCGGGGTAGTCGACCAGTCATTTACGGTGGGAAATGTTAGTAGACGGAAAAAACAATCCGTCCTCATCCTTGTTAGCAACATTCTCGCATAGGTTGTAATAATCGGAGAGAGGTAAGATGGGATGCCAGCGTCATAAAGTAAGAGGTTGTGATTGGCAATCGATAGTTTGTTACCTTCAAGATAGGAACGTCTGTCGGAGAGTAAGCCTAAACAGGGAGCCTTGAGGTCCTTTTTAGAAATCGTTTGACACATTGTGGGATTAATATACATATCCGCTAGATCCAGTGAGGTTAGAAATTTCTGTACATAGGCGAGCCAGGGTATTTTTCTTGAGTTAGTTAAGGCCATACAATCCTTAATTACATCCTGGTTTAACCTCTTGGCTGCTAATGACAAGGGTAACTCGTCATGCACTTTTCATTGATTTCAATGGAAATTAGAGGAGAATAGTAAAATGGCCTTAGCAGTAAAGGGGTTAACACCGTTTTTTCCGAGGACCATACTTTATGCCATAGCAGAATTGGTGCGATTTTGATCGTGTCCGAGATGTATACACGTACTAGCTCATTATGGCAGACTGTGGTTGAAATGGATCGAGGAACAGCCAGCAAAAATCTTAAAAATGCATTCTCGCTGGTTTGAATCTCTCCACAGTCCGCCAGGCCCCAGATACCTGCTCCATATGTAGCGGTAGAGACGCATTTGGCAGCAAATATGTCCAACAAAATTCTAACCTGTTTCCCACCTAGTTTAGTAGCAAATTTCTTCAGGGCTCCAATTTGTCTGATAAAAGCCAAATTTCGGGTGTGTACGGCATTCTTCCATGTGCCTGTGCTGCTAAAAAGTATACCCAGGTAAGTGAAGGTTTTTGTGAGGCTGATCTTGGTTGCATCAATGAACGTATTGCAAGAGATGTTCTTTTTGTTACTGCAACACATTGTGAAGGTTTTACTTACATTAATCTTAAGGCCTCTTGAGCCCATAAAGGTAGAAAAGGCAGTCAACGCTTTTTGAAGCCCTAGTTGGGTCCTGGACATGATGACGGCGTCGTCCGCGTATAAAAGGATTGGAACCGCAAGGCCATTTATTTTTGGATAGTCAACATCTAAGTTGGCCAGGCAGTCGGCGACGCTGTTAATGTACAAATTAAAAAGAAAGGGGGCAAGGATACAGCCCTGCCTGACCCCCTTTTTGATAGGGAACTTGCTCGTGCAGGCTCCATCCTTTCCGTAGCGAACCTTGGCCCCTGCTCCTCGATAGAGTTCTTTTATGAAAGCTAAGATGTTAGGGTCAACGCCCATATTAATGAGGGTAGACCAGAGTAAGCTGTGGTTGAGGCAATCAAAAGCAGAGCTTAAGTCCACAAAAGTCATGTATATATTGCCTCTTTTTGCCAACACGTATTTGTCGATGATCAGAGCTAGATTTAAGCATTGTTCCACTGTCCCGAGACCAGAAACGAACCCATATTGAAATTTAGACAAAATGTTATTTTCCTGTGCCCATGTTTGTAATTGGTTCAACAGGACTCTCCCGGCCACCTTCATCATGGAGTCCATTAACCCCTTGGACGCTCATGACGAGCTCAGCTCGTCATGATGTACACCTCCATACACTCATGACGAGCTGAGCTCGTCATGAACAATGGGAAACAGTGGTCTGCAGCACAGGAGGAAAATAACACTAGCATCGATGGTGATAAGGAAATTGGTCTATAACATTTTGGGTCCGTTCTTTCACCTTTTTTGAAGATGGGTATTATGATCGCTTCTTGCCATGTTGCAGGGAATCCTTTGCGGGCATAAGAGTTGAGGACGTTTGTAAGAATAGGTGCCCATAGTTGAATGTTGTCTTTAAATAGGTCTATAGGGATTCCATCTGGGCCGGGCGCTTTGGCATTAGAACTTTCAAGGATGGCCAGTTCCACTTCTGAGTAATTAAAGTAGATGGATAGTGGGAACGGCTCAGAGTTGTTGATTTGCGATTCATTACTCTCCATTGATTGAGTTACAAGATTAAGTGGTTCAATCCGGTCATCTAGTTTGTACAGTTCGGTGAAGTGATTTATCCAAACTTCTTCCGTGATGGCGATTTCTATGCGGTCTGTTGTCCTGTCGCTAAAAAAGGGGGCGTTGACCTCCCTCCAGAAGGCCGTATTGTGCTAGCTTTCAACAGAGCTTCCCAGGCCGCAGTTTTCAGTTCATTTTTTCTGTTCTTAATTGCCTGTTTATAAGCGGCACGGGCGGATCTGATTTCCACCTGGTTTTTTGGAGTTTTGTTAAGGGTGGCCTTCAAGATGTTATGAGTGTTTGAACACTCGTGGTCAAACCAACCACGGCTCTTAGAAGCATTGCTTTTGTTATTGGTTCTGGTCAAGTTTTTTCTAATTTGCGAAGCGATTTGGTCAAAGGCGAAAATGATTTCCTGTGGGTTGGGAGCGTGTTCTAAGCAAGTCCGAAAAAGATCAGGGACAGTTTTGATCAGATTTTCAAGAAATTTCGAGGTGTCAATTTTAGCCCATTTTATGGTGTATCCATTTCTTGATGAAAGAGAAATGGTATGTGAGAAAAGATTTTCTATATTGCTCCTGGACTTATTACCACTGGAGGGGGAATATATTTTGACACTGATGGGGTAGTGATCGCTCAGAACCAACTCCTCTCTGTTGAATTCTAGGGCGTCGCCATGATGACTGTGAGACAGGAGGAAAAAAATCTATTGTCGTGAGCGATCCCCTTCCATGAAATGTGGGTAAAAAGTCGGTCGGGGGCACTGTTAAATCGTTGAAAAAGCCCAGATCCCATTCATGTAATAGATTGTTCAGTTGGGATCCCATGGTTGAATGTTCAAAATGGGTAGTATGATCTCCATTTGGGGCTCTTTGATCACAAACCCTGGTTCCACTATATGGGCATAGATGACAATTAAAATCACCTAGTATGATCAAGCGTCTGTCTAAGCAGGACCCTCCCATACCCTTCTTTATGAGTTTGGAAAGAAACTCTGTAAATTTTGATTGGTCGTCTCTCTGTACGCTGTTATATAGATTTATAATGAGAGAACTGACTGCCTCTTTCCCGGACATTTTAAAGGCCTGTGGTAAGCGACCAAAGGACTTTGAGCTGAAATCAGTTGGAGGGAGGTCAACGCGTTCTAATAAGTTTAGTCTATTTGAAACGTACAAGCAAAGACCTCCCGAGGGCCTCCCTCTGCATGACTGGATGGATGGGGTGAAGTGTGTGCTATAGCCGTCCAGATTTATAGGTGTCAGGTCCCAACATTCCTGGAACGCTAAGATGTCAAAGGTATTTATGTAGTTCAGGAAGGTTGGGTCCTTTATTTTATTTGAGAGACCAGCTATGTTCCAAGATAAAATTGAAATATATTGATCGTCAACAGGATGCGTTGAAGAGCAGTGTGGAAGATTCAAGTCAGAAGTTGAGGGTAAAAGGGGAGCCTGAGAGTCATTAATTTGTGCAATTCCCGACCCAGAGGGGCCGTGTGAAGGGGCCGTATTGGAGGAATCCACAATGGGTTGAGCTGGAGCAAATTTCCCATGTTTCCTTGGAGATAACCCTAGGCTATCAGGAGACGGGGGGGTTATAAGCTTGTTGTTAGAAGGTAATTGGTTGTTTAATGGTTAATCAACCATTTCTAGGGTTGAAAAATAGTTACTAGTTGGAGCCCCTCTCCACCCCTCTGCATATGGTTGGTCTCTTCTTGGGTTCCAAGGATAATGATCCCAGTCCCTCCTCCTGTTACGCGTTTCGACTTGAGTCCAGCTCCAGCCTGGGGATTGGTCCCAATTTGGAGGGAAATCTTGTTCACGGAGAAACCTCGGTGGATAGAAGAAAGATAAGCGATTAGTGTCTATGCTTCCCTTTCTCTCCAAGGTTGACCAGGAACATATGTAACTGACTGTCTCTGGGTTATCAAAATTGATAATAATACAGTCCCCCTTTATTCTTTTCCTTGTTTCCCCAATCCAAGGGACTCTTCGAACCATGGAGAGTCTACTTTTACAATGTGAAGGAAGGGGTCTATTAATCTGGAGCCACTGCATAACTTTATTTTTTAGTGACCAGGTGGATTCACTCATATGTTCTTCCAGTTCTGATACCCCCGTGAGAATCACAGTATAGGGGCTTGCCTCTGGGGGAAGATGGACTGGCCTCTTTGAACTAACTGGTTTGCTGGGTGCATCAGCAGCCTGTTGGGTAGCCGAGGGTTTAGGCGAAGGGGGCTTTGAATTCGTTCAAGTGGGGTCAGCAGTTGTTACTGGCTTTCCTTGCACTTGTTTGGTGGTGCCCTTAGTGTCTGTAGGAATCGCTTGTGTGATGGCTGGGGTTTTGGGGTTTTTTCCTGTGGGTAGGGGGGTTTTATGTACCGTGGGTTGGGGCGCAGGTTTCTGTACAGTGACTGCCTTGACATGATTGGCAGTCGTAGGGACTAATGGGACTAGGGTGGTGGTAGGTGGTTTAAGATGGCTAGTGTGGTTGATTAATCTGGCAATCTGCTTCTCGATGTTGTTTAGAGTTCGCTCTATTGGGAGTAGTTGGGATTTTATAAGGTCCTTGATTAAGTCAAACACTTGTGCGTTAAGCTCAGGATGGTTAGTATTAGCAGTGTCATGACCCCTATGGGCCTCATCCAACGATGCGGCCAGGACAGAGGAGTCATCCACGTTAGCAGGCAATGAATGTCTTGTGTTATTTTGGAGGTTGGTACGAGGGGGTTTTTTAGACCTGGTACGCTTCGGTGGGCAGTGCTGCTTAGTCTTGGGTATTGGCCTTGTACTATCTTGTTTGGGAATGGCACCCTCCCTAGGCACCTTCTCAGCTTTTGGGGGGGAAGCTATTACTAATGATGGTGGCACTGTCAATGGTTGCGACTCTGTCAAAGTTAACGGTGCGGTTTGAGTGGGGCTAATCACCAAAGTAGGTGTTTTCTCCAAATCATCTATAGAGGCTTCCCCTAGAGAGAGATGAGTGACAGATAAGTCGACGCTCATTGGGATAGTGTGAAGTTCTGCGCGAATTTCTTGGAGTAATGGGACGTTAGTTTCCTGGTGGATAGGTGTTTTGGCTAGAGCCAGAAGGCCCATAGAGGATCTTCGTGCTGCAGCCAGGTCCTGGGAAACACGTCTTTCAAGCAATACAATCCCCTGGTTGATGGCATCATTAGCTTTTGTAATGAATTGATCAATTGGACCAGTCACTTGACCCACTCCTTGAGCCGTTTTGTTCCTCATGGCCCTGGTAGTCATATTGGCACTGTAGCGCACGTGGTTTGATAAATAGTCGATGTGATGGTGAAGTGCACCCAATATAGGAAGTAATTATCAATGGGCAGAGGAAGATGAAAGAGAGTTGGCCCAGACTAGACTTGCACAGGCTTGAACGGGCTTAAACGGGCCTGCCCTTGGCCCGGGCGTCGACCCGCGCGCGTCCCGCGATGCGCGTTGGCGTCCTTGCTTAAGACAGTAAGAGGTGAACGGGGGCGGGGCACTGGGAGGGGGGCGCGGCCCACGCGGGAAGAGGAAACAGCTGGTGGTGATTACGCTGTACCTCGCAGTCCCGGGGCCGCGCCTCTCACCTCCTCTGCGGCCGCGCTGATGAAACTCCTTCCTCCTTGGGCACAGTAAGCTGTTTTTTTGGCGATGGGCTACTCCTGTAGCACTTAGCAGGCAGAGTCCTGACACGATGAGAGACCTCTGAACGAGCGGCACCCGCGAAGCCGGGGCCGCGAGAGGTTATGAGCACCTTCAGTGAGGGCGGGGCACTGGGAGGGGGCGCGGCCCACGCGGTAAGAGGAAATAGCTGGTGGTGATTGCGCTGTACCTCGCAGTCCCGGGCCGCGCCTCTCACCTCCTCTGCGGCCGCGCTGATGAAACTCCTTCCTCCTTGGGCACAGTAAGCAGTTTTTTTGGCGATGGGCTACTCCTGTAGCACTTAGCAGGCAGAGTCCTGACACGATGAGAGACCTCTGAACGAGCGGCACCCCTACATTCAATAAGGCCCCTTTCACATGATCACCCTTCAACGGGTGCTCCCATTGCTTCAGCACGGCAACTTTCTTTCCACTCTAGATTTAAAGGACGCCTACTTCCATATTCCCATTTGCCCAGCTTACAGGAAGTATCTCAGATTTGTGGTGGACGGACAACATTACCAATTCAAAGTCCTCTCATTTGGTGTAACACAGCACCAAGAATCTTCACAAGTGTATAACAGTGGTCTAAGCTTATTTAAGAAGACAAGTTCACGTCTTCCCTTACTTAGACGACTGGCTAACAAAAGCCAAGTCACAACACAGCTGCATACACCACACTCCCAAAACAGTTCAGCTGCTTCACGTCTTAGGATTCACTGTAAAACTCACCAAGTCTTCTCTTCAACCCTCAAACGCAAGCGTACCTAGGAGCCACAATAGACACTTGCAAAGCTCTAGCATCCCCCAACCCAGTCAGAATACGCAACATGTAAACCCGAATATAACAATTTCAACCGCAGCACTCGTGCCCATCCAGAGTGTTTATGCAGTCCATCGGAACGATTGAGTCTTGCATTCTAATGGTTCCTTATGCAAGACTCCAAATGCTTCCCCTAAAGGAATGCTTAGCACGTCTGTGGAACCAGGCTCAAGGTCAGTTAACTGATCTGGTGTTGGTGGATGGCCGCACTCCTTGCTCTCTGCAGTGATGGAATACCCAAAACCTTGCCAAAGGGTGGGCATTCAATGACCCAGTTCCACAGATAGTGCTCACAGCAGACTCATCCCTCCCTGGTTGGGGATTTCATCTTTAAAAACATTCAGGGCATGTGGACTATACAACAAAAACAGCTCCACATAAACCATCTGGAGCTGATATCAATCTTTCTAGCATTGAAAGCTTTTCAGATAAATCTAGTCAGCAAAGATGTCCTAGTTCGTACAGACATGACAGCAATGTAGTACATACAAAAACAGGGGGGACGGGGGGGGGGGGGACACAATCTTTACAGCTTTCACACCTAGCTCAAAATATATGGAGATGGGCCATACCTCAAAAAATATATTTCCCAGGAGTAAACCATCAAATTGCAGATCTGCTCAGTCGTCCAAGACAAAAGATCCACGAATGGGAACTACACCCTCAAGTTCTCCTATCTTTTCATATGTGGGGCTACCGAAAGATGGATCTATTTGCCACACACCTGAACGCAAAATGCCCAAACTTTGCATCCAGGTATCCACACCTATCGTCCAAAGGCAATGCGCTATAGATCAACTGGTCCGGGATATTTGCTTACTCTTTTCCACCTCTACCGCTAATTCCATTAGTGGTTCACAAGCTCAGGCAACATTCCCTCACAATGATCCTGGTTGCTCCCACATGGGCCCGACAACCCTGGTTCACAACCTGGTTGGAACTATCAGTAGTTCTACACCTCTCTCCCAAGCTTCTCACTCAGAGCCATGAAGAGATAAGGCATCCAGATTCCAGTCAACTCAACCTTTCGATCTGGCACCTGAAATTATAGAGTTTGGCTACCCGCCAGACTGCATGAACATCATTGAAGAGGCTAGCCGCCCTACCACAAGAGCATGTTATGCAGTAAAATGAAAACAATTTGTAATTTGTTGTAATCAAATCCATCCGCATGATGCTTCATCTCCAAACATAATTTGCTATGTTATTCCTACAGCAGGCCAATGTAGCATATACATTAATAAGACTACATCTTGCTGCAATAGCGGCTTACCTACAAAACAGACATTTGTCCTTGTTTCGTGCGCGCGCTCAGTCACGCTTGCGCGCCCGCTCACCACCAGCCATCAGTGCACACATCAATTGTTAACGCATCCACAAATAACTATTGTAGCAATCGCAGTATGGCGCACTTTACTTTTAAACATATTCATCTAAAGCGCAGCATGCCACCATTGGAACAACAAACAATATTTGGCTTACAATTTATAGACTTTTGTTGCAAATTGTGTTGCAATATGTAGCAATGCCAATAGCTCAAACTTAATTATTGTGATTCGTATTGCATATGCTTGTTAATTGTGATGTCACTTGAAAGAGGGCAATTAAAAATCCTGAGAATCTTTAATCTACAGAGAAAATGTATTTTGTTCTTCAGGTTTGGTGGATGAACAACAGAAGGTTCGTACAATCAGCGCTTTGGCTATTGCAGCTTTGGCTGAGGCAGCTACTCCTTATGGAATTGAATCGTTTGACTCTGTTCTCAAGCCCCTGTGGAAGGGTATCCGTCAGCACAGAGGAAAGGTAATTTGACAAAATGGCTGCCTACACAAGTGCTTCCTAAACATTTTATACCCACAGCCCACGTTTAAGAACAAAAAACTTTCACAAGCCACTAAGCTGTAATAGACATACGGCGGGCAATTATTTTAATGTAACTAAAGCATTGTGGGATTACACACATCTATTGAAATGGCCACTACATTTGCACAGATATACAATTTTACTGACAAAACTATATTGCACATAATGATACTGTGTGGACATCGGGTTTCAGTGAATATTTATCATTTGTGCAACACATAGTAAAGTGTTTGATTTGTTTTGATCCTGTTAAAAGCACACTTCAGAATTGCAACATGTTTAATTTATGCTTTCCTAACTGCCTAATAAATATACAGCATATTTACATTTTGTCTGTTACAGAAAATTACAACCTACAGCTTTTCCTTTCACACACCCATTACCCCAGCAACAATATCCATGTTAAAAAATACATAAAGACATGACCTGCTATTTGACCTGTTTTTGAAGCGCTGCAAATGTGTTCAGCTTAATACAGACTTGGAAGGCATCTCGACTTATTGCATGCACTTTTACGACCAACTAAAAATCATCTCTGGTCGCAACCCAGAGTTTGGGAATCTCTGGGCTACATTTCCTTGGAGACTTTTATGTGGCACTTAAATGTATCTGTTTTTTTCCATACAGGGTCTTGCTGCCTTCCTGAAAGCCATTGGTTACCTAATTCCCTTGATGGATGCTGAATATGCTAATTACTATACCAGAGAAGTGATGCTGATCCTGATAAGAGAGTTTCAGAGTCCTGATGAAGAAATGAAGAAAATTGTGCTAAAGGCAAGTTTCTGATGTAGTTCTTGTGAATCTGATGGGACTGCATGGGAATGGATATTTAAACTTTGATACATGTGCAGCCTTAAGGTGATATTGGTGCATTAAATTACTTTATAAAATAGTGTAAGCTAATGCGTTCTAAGGCTCGTTGTTAAGTAGAAAACTATTTTGGAAGCCCATGGACATGTAGGCTTCAGATTGCCACATTTGCGGCTTGCTGTGCGTGGTTGTTAGCCACCAGATCAGACCACTGCAGAACTTCATGAAGTCATTGTGTTTCCTTGCTATGTGTGACTTTCACTGAACTCTTGAATATGAGAGTCCATTGGGATTGCTCCTCATTTTTAGGTCTCGTGACCTATCAATGCGCATGGGCATTGAGCGGAGCGAGATATAAAGGGGCTTAAACAGAGCTTACCGAGATCGGGCGATTCCATGAAGTGCCCGTGAAAAGCTCGCTCAATGCGCATGTGCATTGCCATAAAAAGCGCGTGCACAGACACCAACCTCTCTCCCACAGTCATCCCCCAGCGTGCGCTGTGCCAACAAGCCTTTGAAGTGAAGCTTCGCTTCACTTCAAAGGTATCCGCTATCCCCGCCCCCTGCTTCACACGTTTCTCTCGCATTTCTCCTCCCTTCAGCGTGCCTTTTCCTAATGTCCAAAGAGTCTGCGGCTACGTTTCTCCTCAATGTCCTTCCTTCTGTTGTTCACCCTGCTCCCTTTCTTCCTTCGTTCTTTCCTTTCCTTCTTTTGGCCGGTGAGCCTCCATCCTTTCTTTCCCTCTTCCTCGTTTCATCTTTCAGTTTACAGTTATTGGTCTAGAGCCCCTCTAGCAGTGCAGAGAAAGGGACTGCTGCACGGAAGCCCTGCCTAAATTAACCCTTCATGTGCCATTGTTTCCCTATTATACGAAACTTCCAATTCTTTAGACAGCGACTTGTAAACAAAATATGCCATTTAAAGACATCATTCACTTTCTTCCCATAGGAGGAACGTCTCTCTACATAGTTGTTGATGAGCTTATTTTTTTCATGCAGAATAGTTCTAAAATCTTATTTCAGTAATAACAAGGGTGGCAGACCTTAATGTATACGTGTGGTTATGGCACACATTGTAGTTGTTTGCCTAAGCGTTTGTTTTACAGTATTTTTCGAGTCTGACTTTTTACTGGTAGTAGATGCACCAGATTTGTATTCTGATAGACTGGCTTTCACCTTTTTCCAGATTATTTTTTTTTACAGTTTGTTCCGTGCTGTCAATAAGTGTGCGTTGTCTGGGAGATGGATTGAAGTAAACCTCTGATGCTAAGGGCCAAACCAGAATAGATTGCAATGTGACAGCATGTTTATGGATGACACACATAAATGTGTATTAAAATTCATGTTAACATGTTAAACTACTCGTGTGGCCATATGCACTGTCTTTGCACCCGTCTTGGATTTCTGCAGTTTCTCCATCCCGCAGCCCCTGCTGCTTCACACCCTCATTGCCGCTCTCCCCGCTCCGCCCCTTGCTGCGGCCGTTTTTTTGGTATCTGGCATTCTATTCCAAAGTGATGATTGTTAGTTAACTCCAGCTACAAGTTTTTGACTTAACCAGTTTCAGATGGATGATAGGTCGAAGAGGCTTTCTGGGTAGGATTCGATCCTGTGATGTTGAGTCTGCACACAGATTTCAGCAATGGGCACTGTGCGTGTTGAGCTACTTTGTGCTTCCCAAGTGCTAATGTTGCCCACAGCAGGCGCTTTGACCAGCAGACCTGTCTCATCCGTGGGAGGCAGGCTTCCTCTTCCTTGCCAGCTAGCTAGCAGACAGTCATTACCTTCACTGTGCAGTTCTCATATCTTAAAATGCAAACGCAGAAGCATTTTGCCTTTTCAAGCAGCTGAAGTGATAACTCAGACGAAGTATTGAATAATTGGCGCCTCCTTCCTTAAAAAATAAAAATAAAAAAAAACCTCTTCTGCAAATGCAATCCATCTGTGTTCGATGAGGTGGTCTCAGAGCAAGATCCTGGCCCAGGATCTGTTCTTTTCTCGTGCCAGTTCTCACAGTAGGGGAGGTGGGGCTGCAACAATGGACAGCCCTCTAATTATTCTCAAAACCTGAAAAACGCCTACTACAATGTGCTTTGCACTGGGTGCCTTGTACTTTTGACTGCACTTTCTCTACTGCAGTTGTGTTCTTCGAGTGTTTGTGAGCCGCCCAGCACCGCTGCTCCTCTCTGGTGAGGCCCCTTGCAGACGGCTGCACCCAGACGCCGCACGGGGGTGTATTGCTCGCCCCTCCCCTTGGCAGGCCTCATTATAATTAATGAAAGCTGCAAGCGAGCTTGAGACTTGAAATGATTCAATTATCTCGACCCAGACGGGTGATTTGAGGACGAAGGCCGCTTTCTGGTTGCTTTGCAATAATATTGTTTTACCCGAATGCTCCTCCTTTTAAAATAAGCACGTGCTGAATTGTGTTACTTGCTCCAAAATGCTTTTGTTAGCCCAAAGTCGTCTTGGTAAAGGAAAAGGATGCCCTCGCCTCTTTCTATTCCGTTAACTTCTCTGCTATATCTAGGGCCTTCGAAACAGTTTTTTGTAACCCTCTACAAAAAACAGCTTGTGCTGCCAGTTCCAATAAAGTATTCACCAGCCCCGAGAAGCTAGCAAAGTTACTCCTCTCTGGAATAGTAGGGGTGGACAATCACAAGTCTAGAAGCAAAGTGAAAGGAGTAAACTAACTTTCAGTAGCACTGGTTCTCTTAGTTGAGGTGGCATCCGCATCGTTTTGTTCTGCGGGTGCAAGTTTAGGGCTCAAATATTAATGTGAAGCTTGTTCATTTAAATAGTTGGTTTAATAACCACATATTGGTGCATGTGCAATACGGAGTGCCTTAAAACCGATTCTGATCTATACTGGTAACCAACCGATTAAGACTGTGAAGGGCTATTGACGGACACTATTTTTGCCCCATTATCAAGAGTTAAATGTATTTGTTTCAGTCATAATTGACTTACATTGTTGGATTTTCAGCCATGGTTGTTTTGGCAGTGGAAGAACAGTGGACCTGAACAACCACACACACACACACACACACACACACACACAACCACACTCACGCACAACCACACACACGCACAACCACACACACACACAACCACACACACAACCACACACAACCACACACAACCACACACAACCACACACACACACACAACCACACACACACACAACCACACACACACACAACCACACACACACAACCACACACACAACCACACACACAACCACACACACAACCACACACACAACCACACACACAACCACACACACAACCACACACACAACCACACACACAACCACACACACAACCACACACGCACGCAACCACGCACGCACCCACGCACGCACCCACGCACGCAACCACGCACGCAACCACGCACGCAACCACGCACACAACCACGCACACAACCACGCACACAACCACGCACACAACCACGCACACAACCACGCACACACAACCACGCACACACAACCACGCACACACAACCACACACACACAACCACACACACACAACCACACACACACAACCACACACACACAACCACACACACACAACCACACACACACAACCACACACACACAACCACACACACACAACCACACACACACAACCACACACACACAACCACACACACACAACCACACACACACAACCACACACGCACAACCACACACGCACAACCACACACGCACAACCACACACGCACAACCACACACGCACAACCACACACGCACAACCACACACGCACAACCACACACGCACAACCACACACGCACAACCACACACGCACAACCACACACGCACAACCACACACGCACAACCACACACGCACAACCACACACGCACAACCACACACGCACAACCACACACGCACAACCACACACGCACAACCACACACGCACAACCACACACGCACAACCACACACGCACAACCACACACGCACAACCACACACGCACAACCACACACGCACAACCACACACGCACAACCACACACGCACAACCACACACGCACAACCACACACGCACAACCACACACGCACAACCACACACGCACAACCACACACGCACAACCACACACGCACAACCACACACGCACAACCACACACGCACAACCACACACGCACAACCACACACGCACAACCACACACGCACAACCACACACGCACAACCACACACGCACAACCACACACGCACAACCACACACGCACAACCACACACGCACAACCACACACGCACAACCACACACGCACAACCACACACGCACAACCACACACACACAACCACACACACACAACCACACACACACAACCACGCACACAACCACGCACACAACCACGCACCCAACCACGCACCCAACCACACGCACAACCACGCACGCACAACCACGCACGCACAACCACGCACGCACAACCACGCACGCACAACCACGCACGCACAACCACGCACAACCACGCACAACCACGCACAACCACGCACAACCACGCACAACCACGCACAACCACGCACAACCACGCACAACCACGCACGCACAACCACGCACGCACACCACGCACACCACGCACATGCACACGCACACCACGCACACCACGCACATGCACACGCACACCACGCACACCACGCACATGCACACGCACACCACGCACACCACGCACATGCACACGCACACCGCACATGCACACCGCACATGCACACGCACACCGCACATGCACACCGCACCCGCACACCGCACATGCACACCGCACCCGCACACCGCACATGCACACCGCACATGCACACCGCACACCGCACATGCACACCGCACATGCACACCGCACATGCACACCGCACACTGCACATGCACACCGCACACGCACACGCACACCGCACATGCACACCGCACATGCACACGCACACCGCACACCCTCACCCACCCCACTTGGTTATCCCTTTGAAGTGAAGGAATATCGGTGGCCTAGTGATAAGTGACTGTACACAGAGTAGCTCAAGACATCTACAAATGCACACAATCCGTAAGTGAAACACACGGCTTGAGGAAATCCACACCAATTTATAAAAATAGCAAGAATATTTATGTATGTTTAGACCTCAGTAGAAAATCGTTCAGTTAAGTACATTTTAAATAAGAATTAAACTTATTTCAAAAGTTGACAGTACAATTCCTGAAGGCTGCAATGTTATTCAATGGGAGGCTATGTCAATGCTGCATTCAGGTATAGTACAGCAACTTATGGGACCCTTCTCCAGGAGTTAAGGTGAGTGGTGGGAAATGTCCAAGGCAGTACCATCAGAACACCACCAGCGGCACTAGGGCGGTCGGGTGCAGAGGTACAAAACAACCTCTGGTGCCCAACGTTAATCTATTGAGAATGGTTGTGGTAAAAAGAGGCTGCAGGCTGGGGAACTAGTTGGGTGGAACCAACGGAGAGGCTGAGGCCGCACGGTGCTTTTGGGACATAGGGGCTCCATTGGTCCTTTTCGCCACAGCACATGAATGACCGGTGCAGATGTGTTCTTAGATGTTGGGGTTTCTTACCGGGAGCAGTCGCGGTAGAGGTGTCACCACACTGGACTCTGACTCTGGAGGGCTGGGGGACCATGCTGACACTGTGGCCCTCTTTAATTCGGGCTTGGAGTGATCGGTGCAGTGGGGTCTTCAGATGTCTGGTTTTTGTGGTCCAGGAGTCCTTTCAGGGGCCTTTGGATGCCTGCAGAATACAGGTCCACTTCTTCTCGGAGGCCCTTGTTCCTGTTTTTTTTTAAATATATCATTTATTGAAGTCACAGAATAAAAGACAACTCAATTGTTACAACATGCATTCGATCACATCTCGAGGATGTCTGTCATAGTCGCGGGACGTATCACAATTTTCAATGGTACAGTGTTGCATACAGTTCAACTATGTGATATAAATGTTCCTGTCGATTCAGTATATTTAAACAAAGTTATATCAAGTAAAGAAAACTAATAACATGGAACAGGAACTAAACTAAAAGGGGACTGAAGATGGGAGTGTGGTCATCTAACTCTTGGATGTGGTGCGTGTGAGTTGGGCCTGGGATCCGCCGTTATAGTACGGGGCCATGGATGCCTTGGGGTGGTGTCTGTGAGCTATCTCTCGGTGTCAGGGAGGGCCGAGGGTCCGGGACGGTGGGTGCGGTGCACGCTCGGGATGTCAGGCGGGGTAGTCCCGCGTCAGTCACGGTGTGGTTACGCCAGTGGGCACTGCAGTGGCGTCCTGGGGTCGGATATTCGATTCCCTATCGCGGGTGTCAAGGTCGTGGTCTGTGGTCACTGTTGCGGTATGCTCCGCTTGTTTGTCCTTGTGTAAAGAGCTCAGCATTTCGTCCCATAATGTCGCGATCGGGAACTTCCGAAGTTTCCTCAGTGTGTAGGGTGATGCTTTCTGCTGTCACCCAGTTGTCTAGGGAGGCACGCCAATGGCTGCAGGACAGTCTAATGTGGTGCAATTAACGAAGGCAGCAGACATGTCGGTAGAGTTGGCTCCAAGTCAGTTGCTGAATCTTCTGTTTTTGCAGGAAGCAACTCTTTTCTTCGCTCTTAGTCTTTCAAGGTTGCAGGATCTGTTCTTCTGATGCCAGGGGCCCCACTAAATACAGAATTTTGGGGTGTTTAGGGAGTGTAGGGTAGTAGCCGATGGGCTGCTGGCTCTTAAGGTTACTATGCCCCCTTCCTGTGGGAAGTGAGCATAACCCTGTCCCAGAATTCCTAAATATGCCATCACATGGATGGCGAATTCTGAAACTTGTGCCCACCTTAGTTTAACCCACCTTAGCGGTGAGGCTAGCCTGCAGGTGGCACGCCTACCTGATTAGCTAATTGTCTCTCCTGCCCAGGTGCCAAAGGGGCTCTGGACAAAGGGGGTCTGCTTCCTCACATGAGGGGAGCCAGATACCCAACTCAAAGGCGGCAGCTCTTTAAAGCTTGCCGTCCTAGGAAGGTTTATCTGCAGGCCTCTTGTGGGAGGTGGTGTGACACCCTCTTCCCAGACAGGCCTTAGTTCTGGGTCTCCTGAGAGCAAAAGGCAGTCACCCTAAGAGGGTTAGAACAGTGCCTCGTTTAGCAGGCTGGCAGAAACTAGTCAGCGAGCACACCAGAGGCTGGTAGGTTTTGTTTTCAGAGGGCACCTCTGGATGAATGTATTGGTAAATCCAACACTAGAATCAATGTTGGTTTATCAATACGTGATGTTTGATATCAAACATCCCTATTTACGGTGAAGCCATCATATAGCACGGGAACCCGTTTTCACCAGTGCCCAGCACATGATCTAAAATGGCTTCCCAGTCCACTTTCACTGGCAGTAATGGAACTGGTATGGGTATGCCCTCACATGTAATAACAAGCACCCTGCCTTATGGCTGTAAGGGTTACTTACAAGTATCACATGCAGTGTTAGGGGCCTGGCACACAAGGAAGTGTGTTGGGTCATTTTTAGGTCTCGCCTGCCAATGCTCTTGCGGATTGAGCTGGTGAGACATATAGGGGCTTATCGAGAGCTTAACGAAACGGGCGATTTGATGCAGTGCACGTGGACACAAGCACGCGCATTTCCCCACATCAAAGCCATCAGCCTCCCTCAAGCTTCTCCAAGCGTGCGCTCTGCCTCAGGCATTTTTTTTCTCCTCCCCTAATTAGGCCTGCCGGCTGTACTTTCACTTTGACAGCCGCCGGGCCGTCTCTCGCGTTTCTCCTCATACCCTCCCCACAGTAATGCCAAGAGCTTGTTTTAAACTTCTTTTACTTTCAGCTTTCCATGCTTTTACTTTTGCCTCTCCCTTTAACTGTTACACAATCACCTCTTTTCTTTTCATAGCTGCAGTCCTCTTTTCTCCATTTTCCAACAAACCACTTTCTTTGTCTGTTTCACTGGTTCTCTCAGTTACTTTCACAGATCTCCCCCCACCCCCCCCCAACATCCTCATTTCAGTACTGACTATACTTTCACTTCTTCGCTGTCTCTTCTATCCTTCAGCTTTTGGTTCTGTCTCCGTCCTCTCTCGTCTTCTTTAACTGTCCGCTATTCTTTGTTCCCCTTTCGCCTATTCTCCTCGCATCCTTTCAGTGCTGAGTGCTTCTCATTTCTTTCTCTTGCCTTCTTCTCGACTCTTTGTTTTAATTATCATGCATGACAACATTTGTATAACTCAAAAACTCCAGAAAAGCCATGTAACACTTTAAAAATGGCACAAAAAGCAATAATGTCCGCAAAAGAAATCAACTGTGCATGTTTAAAGAGACAGACCGGGTAATGTAACGGCTGACCTTTCCGTTCGCACTGGGGCATTTTATGGTGAATTGAGCTTGTTTAGGATGTTTCTGTAGTAGGGGATCTCTGTGTATAGTCATAATCTAGTGAATAGTCCCGCCCATGTGCGTGCACCCCGGCAATCAAAAATAATCTCTTAAGTTGTCAAAAAATGCAGAACTGCAAAGACTCTTAAGAGAGAATTTAAAGACAAGTAATGCAGCCTATATCCACAGGCTACAGTGTCCAGTACTTCAACTAGAAATTCCACCAAAAACACACACAGCACAGCCTGCCCAGTTTCTTCCATAGAGAAACTTGCCTCTACCAGTAAAAGCCTCTGGAATGATAGAGAGGAAGGCATGGACAGACAAGCCCCATAGGCTGCCATTATGTAGCTTAAATAGGATACTGTGCCTTTAAGAGAACTTTCCAGAACGTATCCCAGAATGCACAGCAGGTCCCTCTTACTCTCAGTTCTTTTTTCCGGCTCCTGCCAACAGGACCCTGGCATTGAGCTCTCCCTTTTTCAAGGGTTTATTGGATCTTTTGTGCGCTTTTTGGATAAAAGTGTTTTCAGTTGTTATATCTTGGTGTTTCCCTTCACTCCTGTGTGTTTGTTCAGGCTTTTTAGGGCTTTAAAATGCCTGCTCTTTTCGACAAGTGCCCAGCATGTGGAAGGAAGAAGTCCAAGACTGATCCACACAACGTCTGCATTATCTGTCTCCCTGAAGCACATGTCCCTGAAGACTGTGACATCTGCCAGAACCTTTCAGCAAGGACCCTGAGGGAAAGGCTGAAGATTAGGCTTCAAGGCCTGGAGGAGAGACGACTGCAGGCTGCAGGTGGGTCTGGGCATGCTGGGAAGGTTCCCTTTGCCTCTGCTGAGGCCTCTGGGGGGCTCCCCAGAGGCAGGAAGACCAGCAAACGGTCCCGGTGTCCGTCCATTGCATCGACGATGACGTTGAGAGGGATGACGACGGTGTGTTCCCCATCTCCCCGGGGCTCCGGGTCGAGACGGCGTGAAGGATCGACGTCTAAGGGCCTGGGTAGGCCGCTGTCGAGACCACCGTCGACTGTCTTCGTCGACGTCAGCGTCGAGCTATTGGCGTCGAAGGAGCGACAGGCGTCGGCGCTCGCCGTCGAGGTGACACCGCCGGTCGCCGTCGAAGACTGTCGGCATCTAGGGGATCCTCTACGTCGAGGACCTCAAAGCGATCGGCATCAAGGAGTCGTCGACGCTCATCGTCTAAGACTGAACGTTCGACGTCGCGGAGGCGGCGTACGACGTCGAGGAAGAAGCGATCGACGTTGCGGAGGCGGCGTTCGACGCCAGTTGCTGAGGCGGTGTTCGTTGCCGGAAAAGCGACGCTCAGCGTCGAGAAGGAAGAGGTCGGCGTCTCAAGAGTTGTTCCAACTCTCCTAAGCGGCACAGAAGGAGTTCTGGCGCCAGAAGTCACGCTGGGTCTGGTGGAGGGCGCCGGAGACGGCGATCACCTACTGGAGGGGCTGGTTCGCAGTCCCCTCCCCCAAAGAAGTCACCGGGCTCGGTGTACTCTGTGGTATATACACCACCTCGGCCGAAGTAGCCCCCTCCTCCTGTACCTAAGGAGGCTCCTCCCATCAACCCTCCACTTCCACCCTCAAAACAACCACCACCACCACCACCGCTTCCGCCGCATGGGCCCGCTCCTCGGTCGGAGATGCCTCCTGTTCCTCCACTAAGGTCAGTGTCACTGCCCCCACTTCCTACACCACCTAAGGGGACGCCTAGACCGAAACCCCAGGATAGGCCACGGAAGTCGCCTCCACGGAAACCTGCGGAACGCCCACGAACTGGGAGGTCGCGCTCTCGTTCCAGGAGGAAGGAACGATCGCGCAACAGGTCATCCACGCGGTCGAGACTACGCCACAGGAGGCGCAGGTCTTGTTCCCATACAAGGTCCTCAGGGACCAGGGACTACTCTCCGACTTTGTCGGGGTCACCGGAGACAAGGGTGTTACCAGTTGACGATCTGGTGGCCTTTCACGATGTCCTGTTAAGAGGTGCAGCAAAATTGGGCATCTCGTTGACTGTGCCCACGCCCAAGACATCAGTAATCTTCAAGACACTGCACCAGAAACATCTATCTTGTCCTTTATTGCCACTGGTACCGGGCCTGGAGGATCCGGCCATGGACCTTTTTCTCACCCCGGCGGTGACTAAGGCGGCCCCCTCGAGACTACAGAAAAAATACCGGGCTCCCGATTCTGATCCGGCTTTTTTAAGAGTGGAACCCCCTCCAGACTCTGTGATAGTGACGGCAGCTCGTAAACAGCATGCCACCACTCCGTCATCCACAGTCCCTCCAGATAGTCTAGATTGCTGGATTCGGCTGGGAGGAAGGTGTGTGGGACGTTGGCGACCTCCATGAAGGCTGCGAGTGCCACAGCCTTGTTGGGACGCTATGACCGTGCCCTCTGGGACTCCCACCTGCAGTTTGCGCAACACCTGCCTTGTGAGAAGAGAGAAGATTTCCAGGAGGTGTTAAATGAGGGGATGTTGGTGGCGAATCAGGTCATCAGCGTTGCAGCCAACTCTTCCCTCTTGGCGGGGCATGGCTTCTGTCCTGGGATTAACCAGCAACGACACGCCTGGCTCCGCCTCACGTCACTAAAACCTGACGCACAACAAAGGGTTGCCTATCTACCATTCTCTGGCAAAACCCTATTTGGGAAACATGCGGATGACGAAATGGCCTGCCTGAAGCGGAGGCCGAAACACTCACGGCTGTGGGTCTGGAAAAGCCCAAGGAGACAAAGAAATCGTACTGCCTGTTCCAGAGACTGTTCGGTGGACAGGGCAGAGGGCGTGGCCAAGCTTCGGGAGAGCAGCAGCAACAACAGCAGCAGTTCCGAAGGACGTACCAGAAGCGCCAGAAAGGCAGAGGCGGCCAACAGTCGGCACCAGCGACCAAAGGCCCGGCCTGGTCTAGGCCCTGAGCGCTTACTTCCCCTGCATCCGTTACCCACTAATTTTTCCCCACTCTGCCAGAAAAAATTGCTCAGGACAAGTGGGTGCTGAATATTGTTTGCAATGGATACAGTCTTTGGTTCACCAGCCCGCCTCAAGCAATTCCACTGGTCAGCTTGCAGTTCCAGCTGCGTGAGCTCCAGGCGGAGCCGATATCCTGTTAAGGAAAAGGGCGATAGAAGACGTACCTCTGTCTCAGAGAGGAAGATGTCTGTACTCCTGGTTCGCAAGAAGGACAAGAACTAGTTCAGGCCCATTCTGGACTTGCGACAGGCAAACAAGTGGATTCGCAGAGAGAAGGTTCGCATGCTATTGTTGCATCAGATTTATCCTTAGTTGCAACAGGTAGACTGGCTATGTGCTATAGACCTACAGGATGCGTACTTCCATGTGCTCATTACACACAAACACAGGAAGTTCCTGCGATTCCAAGTCGGCACCAATCATTATCAATACACAGTACTCCCATTCGGACTAAAGTCTGCGCCGAGAACATTCTCGAAGTGCATGGCGGTGGTAGCAGCACACCTGAGGAAGAACAAGGTGTTAGTCTACCCATACCTGGACGATTGGTTGATCAAGGCCTACTCCTTCTCGGAAGCTCGAGCACACTTCCAGAAGACGTGCGTTCTCTTGAACAAGCTGGGGTTGCACATGAACATGTCCAAGTCTGTTCGACTCCGGTCCAATGTATACAGTACTTGGGAGCCTCCATCAAAACGCTGTCAGCAAGCGTGTCTCCTTCGGAGGAGTGACGATTATCACTCCTTCGGAAGGCTCAGGCTCTTATGACCACTCCATCTACAACAGTGAGGACGGTGTCTTCTCTACTGGGATCGATGGCCTCTTGTATCTTCCACACGCACGACTGCACATGAGACCGTTGCAAGAGTGCTTGGAGGATCAGTGGGATCAGAGGAAAAGATCTTGGGACGACGGGATACGACTGTCTCTGCATGCTCTTCAGTCTCTGAAGTGGTGGTGTTCAGCGTAGAGTCTCCTCAGAGGGGTTCCTTTCCACAAGGACATTCCCGCGTAGACTGTCGTGACGGATGCTTCTCTCCAAGATTCGGGGGCACACTCCGGAGACTTACAGATTCAAGGAACGTGGTCCCAGATGAAGGCCACGTATCACATCAATTTCCTGGAACTCCGAGCTGTTCACTTGGCACTGAAGGATTTTCATCCGTCCTTTCAGACCAACTCTCTGCTTGTACAGACGGACAATACGATCACTATGTATTACCTCAACAAGCAGGGGGGCTCGAGATCACGCACTCTGTGGCAGGAGGCGCAGGCGATCTGGCACTGGCTTCTGGCCAGAGGACTGACGATAACGGCTACCCATCTGCCAGGTGTGCAGAATGTTCAGGCGGACGCACTGAGCAGACTGATTCAGGAAAACCACGAATGGGTCATAAACGACAAAGTATTAGGAGAAGTCTTCGCAAGGTGGGGATCTGTTCGCCACCGCCGAAAACAGCAAATGCCGAGACTTCGCCTCCCGGTACTACCAGCAAGGGACGTTGGGGAATGCACTATGGATCAACTGGTCGAACAGCTTTCTGTACTCTTTTCCACACATTCCCCTGATTCCAGCGGTACTCATCGAGCTGGCCCGGTCCAGGGCGCGGATGTTAATTGCTCCGGAATGGCCCAGGCAGTGGTGGTTCACGGACCTGCTTCACCGGTCTCTCCATCCTCAAATACGGCTGCCATGCAGGCCGGACCTTCTCACGAAGTTTGGGGGGCAGATGTTGCACCCCAACCTCTCATCTTTGAGTTTGGCAGCATGGCTCCTGAGAGAGTGCAATATGGCCATTTAAATCTGCCTGAAGATTGCATGGACATACTGAAGGAGTCTAAGAGACCTTCCACTCGCACTTCCTATGCTTAAGAGTGGAAAAGGTTCTGTATCTTGTGTCAGTGCAAGAACTATGACCTGACGACGTGCAAGGAAGATGTCATCCTTCCTTACCTTCTACATTTGGCACAGTCAGGACTTAATGTTCATTCCATTAAGGTTCATCTGGCTGCATTGACTGCCTACAGGAAATGCCCTTCACAGACTTCCTTCTTCCAGATCCCTGTGATCAAAGATTTTCTGGAAGGCTTGAAGAAAGTATTCCCTCCTGTCAGGCTCCCTTCGCCTTCATGGGAATTGAATGTGGTGCTGTCCAGGTTGATGAAGGAGCCTTTTGAACCTATTCATAAGGCTTCGTTGCATCGGCCCGCAGAGTGAGTGAAATTCAGGCGTTGTGTTGCCAAGAACCTTATACTGTATTTCATGCTGCTAAGGTTGTTATGCGTACTCGCCCTAAATTTCTTCCCAAGGTTATTTCTGATTTTCATGTCAACCAGACAATAACTTTGCCTAGGTTTTTTCAGAATCCTTCATCTCCAGCGGAAAGGTCTCTACATTCCCCATTTATCTTGATAAAACCAAAGATATTCGTAGGTCAGACCAATTGTTTATAAATTATGGATCGGTCAGGACGGGTCTTGCTACCTCTAAACAGTCCATCTCTAGGTGGATTGTGTCCTGCATACAGTTGTGTTACCAAAAAGCTAATAAGACCTTAGGGGGTAAACCTAAGGCTCATTCCACTAGGGGCAAAGCGGCCACGACTGCTTTGCTCCGTAACGTTCCAATTGCAGAAATCTGCAAGGCGGCCACTTGGAAGTCGGTCCATACCTTTGCTAAGCATTACTGCCTGGGCACTGACGCCAGGGCAGACGCTCAGGTTGGGCAGGCTTCGCTTCGAAATTTGTTCGCACAGTAATGGTGTTAATTTTCTTCTCTCCACCGCCGCTTTGGTGTGGGGATGGGCTTGCCATTCTATTCACTAGATTATGACTATACACAGAGATCCCCTACTACAGAACGAGTAGTTTCTGTCCTGTAACTCCAGTTCTGTATTGGGGGTATCTCTGTTATAGTCATAAGCGCCCGCCCTCCTCCCCGGTGGAGAAAGATATTCATGGGAGGAATGCTACAGGTCTGGCGTGTTACGCCTTCAAAAAGAACTGAAAGTAAGAGGGACCTGCTGTGCATTCTGGGATACTAGGAGAAGTTCTGGAAAGTTCTCTTAAAGGCACAGTATCCTATTTAAGCCACATAATGGCAGCTTATGGGGCTTGTCTGTCAATGCCTTCCTCTCTATCATTCCAGAGGCTTTTACTGGTAGAGGAAAGTTTCTCTATGGAAGAAAATGGGCAGGCTGTGCTGTGTGTGGTTTTTTTGGTGGAATTTCTAGTTGAAGTACTGGACAGTGCAGCCTGTGGATATAGGCTGCATTATTTGTCTTTAAATTCTCTCGAGTGTCTTTGCAGTTCTGCATTTTTTGACAATTTAAGAGATTATTTTTGATTGCCGGGGTCCACGCACATGGGCGGGTACTATTAACTAGATTATGACTAACAGATATCCCTACTACAGAACTGGAGTTACAGGACAGAAACTACTCCATCCCACTTTTGTTTGAGTGACCCATTTTTGCAGTGCCGCATTCCGCGTGTTTTGTGAAAGACTAATCTGGGCCTCAGCACTTTTTCTTCGACTGCAGTTTATTCTACCGAAAATCACCCTCTTGGTTCGTGCTGTTGTGTGTGCGATGTTTCCTGCCTGGCATCGCGTGCAAAGTGGGCTGTGTTTACCCAGTTCTTGTCTGGGAGTAAACAACGGCGGACAGAGCGGCTGCCTCCGGGGTGCTGAGCTGGCGGTTTGATGCCCGGCGCTGGCGCCCAGCAGCGTGTCTCTGGGTGATACATGTTGGTGTTCGAGGCATGTGGGCTGCTGAATTCATATCTGTGCATAGATCGCCGCCTAGTGTTGGGTCCGGATGATTGCACATTGTTGTCCTGGAAGAGTCTTCGAAGTATCACGAGATAGGTGGCTCCTCCCCTGGACTACAGTGTGCATGGGCATCGCCTCCATCCCCAGATTGTTTTTTTCCGCCATTGGGTTCGGATGTGTGTCGGTTCCCTCTGTCGGAACCGATAGTTGTTAACTCTCTTAACTCGAGACCAAAAGGTCTTTAGGCATTGGCGCCGGTATCGTTTTCGTTCGGGTTTACTGTTTCTTCAGCTCCGAACTCTCGCTGCCCTTCCGCGTGCTGTCGGCGCGGACGGGCCTACACGACGCTCCAGACATGGAACGGACTCCGTTTAAACGATGCCCGGTGTGCAACGCGAAATACTCGCACCTCGACGTGCACCCAGTGTGCAACACTTGTCTGTCGCCGGACCACGACGAGACCAGGTGTATGGCCTGCTCGAAGTTCCGGTGCAAGAAAACCCTCAAGATTCGCCGGGCTGCGAGACTCCAGGCCAAGCTGTCGGCGCCCCCGCCGGACGATATCTTCGAGGAAGACGTTGGAAGCGACAATGTCCAACAAGTTTCGGACTCTGATCCTGCGTCCGAGGGGGAGGCCTACGACGCAGGAGACGAGGAGTATGACGAAGCCGGCGACGAGGTAGGGGACGACGATACGGCCATTGCCACCGTGGGGGATAGCTCGGAGGAGGAGCTTCCCCAGACTGACTCGGGGGTCGACCCCCTTCCAGCGGCCCAGGTCGAGGGATCGCCTTCGGGCCTTACCCAAGACCATGTTATTAGTCCAGCAGCCCCGCCTACGGGCCCGGCCACGGACATTTTGGAGGTGCCACTCACATTTCCAAAACCGAAAGTGAAGCCTTCGGGTTCAACACCTCCGGTTTCGAAACCGAAAGTGAAGGCGGTACAGAAGGCTCTGGAGGCGTCAAAACCTAAGAAATCCAAAATGGCCGACATGGGCAGTCCCGCCAAGATGGCTGACCCGAAGGCCTCAGGGTCGGTGCCGAAGGCGAAGTCGTCTGACGCAGCTGCATCGGCGCCGAAGATGGTCGCGGTCGATGACCCGAAGAAGGCTTCGAAGAAGCGTCAAGGCGATCCCAAAGCTCTAGCTTCCCCGGCTCCGGCCGTCGGAGCCAAGGACGGTGCCGCATCGACTCCGAAGACGGTGCCTCTCGCCGACACCACTCCCAAGTCAGGGAAATCACGCGAGGCGGTCACTCCCTCTCCAGCCCTTTCGAAGAAAGTCGAAGAGTCCCTGCAACGGATTCGGAAGGTCGCGGAGCTTCCCGACCCTGAAGCTGGGGTGTCGAAGCCCGCGCTGACGCCGTCGAAGGCACACGCGCCTATCCGCTTCACTCTGCCGCCGAAGTCGGCGCTGAAGGCCTTCGCTTCGAAGCAGGTGGCTGGGGTGCCCTCGAAGGAGGTGTCGACGCCCAAAGCGTCTCCGGTTGTGTCAAAACCTCGCCTCCAGCCACTCGCGGAGGAGGAACGTCGTGAAGTCATTATCGACGCCAATACCGGGAAACTGTCCCTCCTCAAAAGGAAAATCACCACGGAGCCGGTGTTGGAGCACTTTCGCATTCCTCTCAAGAACAAGAAGGACTCTGCGGGTACTTCAGCGCCTTTGGCGCCGACGTCTCCAAGTGACCTGCCGCGTTCCCCGACTCACTCCAACGCGGGGGATGGCGACGAGGAGGACGTCGAGTACAACTATCCGGCGTACTCGGATCCGGAGGAGGAACATGAACCTTGGTCTGCAGGAGGCGACCCTGAGGTCCCGCAGTCGGGTCATGAACCGCAACTCTTTGCGGCTAAAACTTCGCCAACGGAGGACTCGGCTGCCTTCAACGCGTTGATCGAGAGAGCTGCGGCTAACCACGATGTCGAGCTGCACTCTGATCCCGTGGATGTGGACTTTTTATTTGACACTTTCTCTGTGGCCGAAAAGTCAATAAAAACTTTGCCAATGCTCAAGGGTGTGCTCAAGCACACGCAGGAGGTCTTCAAGGAGCCCACTCGGGCGCGTGTCATCAATCCACGCATTGATAAAAAATATAAGGCAGCGCCCTCGGATCCAACATATATCAAGGGACACTTGCCACTGGACTTTTTGGTCGTATCCAACGCTCGCAAGAGGGCGAACTCAGACTGGTGACGCTCCTCCCCCAGACAAAGAGTCAAAAATATTTGAGGCATCAGGGAAACTGATTGCTGCACAGGCAGCTAACATTTGGCGCATCTCGAACACGCAGGCCCTACTTGCACGCTACGATAGGGCTCATTATGACACCCTAGAAGCACTGCTACAGCACTTGCCTGACCAGTACAAGGAGGCAGGGGAAATGTTAATTCAAGAGGGAAAGCTCATCACAAACGCTTCAATCAAATGTGCGCTAGATGTAGCGGATACAGCCTCCAGGGCAATCAACACTAGTGTGTTGCTCAGAAGACATGCCTGGCTTAGGATTTCAGGGTTTAAACCTGATATACAAACGACCATCCTGAACCAGACGGTTAATCCTGACCATTTGTTTGGCCCTGAGGTTGATGCGACGCTTGAGAAAATGAAAGGATACAGACACTGCTAAGTCTATGGGGGCCCTTCAGTCTCAGCAGTTTCGGGGTGGTTCCTTTCGCCGCTCCAATACCAGAGGCACCTCAAGGGGTCAGGCATCGCAATCAACCCAGTACTACAAGGGCAATACCCAAACCTCGTACACCAACAAGGGTAGAGGTGGCTACAGAGGCAACAACATCAAAGGCAGGGGACGTGGAAACAACAGCTCCAGGTCCACCGCCGCCAACAAGCAGTGACGCCTTGTCACTGCCCCCCGACCACACAACCCCGGTCGGGGGGAGACTCCAGCAGTTCCTGCCCGCGTGGAATTCCATCATCACGGACAGGTGGGTCAAGTCTCTTATCCAGTACGGTTACTGTCTGGAACTTACTTCCACTCCACCGAACATACCTCCAAGAAGCCGTCCTATGTCCGGCGAGCACTTGCTCTTGTTGCAGCAGGAAGTTCAGGTCATGCTGCAAAAAGGGGCAATAGAGCTCGTCCCACTGTAGGAAAGGGGTACGGGAGTTTACTCTCTGTACTTTCTGATCCCCAAAAAGGACGGTTCCCTGCGGCCCATCCTGGACCTCAGGCCCCTCAACTGGTACATTCTTTCGGAGCATTTCCATATGCTCACGTTGCAGCAGGTACTCCCTCTGCTTCAACAGGGGGACTTCCTGGCTACGTTGGATCTGAAAGATGCATACTTTCATATCCCCCTGCATCCTTCCCACAGGAAGTATCTCAGATTCATGATCCAAGACCAGCACTACCAGTTCAGGGTTCTGCCGTTCGGGGTCACCACAGCGCCGAGGGTCTTTACGAAGTGCCTGGCAACTGTGGCGGCGCATCTACGACGCCAGAACGTCCACGTCTACCCTTACCTGGACGACTGGCTCATTCAGGCAAAAACAGAACAACAGTGCGCTGACCACGTGTCCCGCACCATTCATCTCCTGCACGATCTGGGATTCTCTCTGAACTACCCGAAATCCCATCTCCAGCCCGCCCATGTACGACAGTATCTGGGCGCGACGATAAACACTCTGGCAGCCACTGCGCAGCCAAATTCAGTGAGAATCGCCAGTATCCAAGCGCTGATCCAACGATTCAGACCTCAACACTCGCTTCCAGCGAGGGTGTTCATGCAGTTGATAGGCATGATGGCCTCCTGCATCTCCATTGTCCCGCACGCGCGACTACATATGCGCCCGCTTCAGGAGTGCTTGGCACGTCAGTGGACTCAGGCTCATGGGCAACTGACAGACCTAGTGTTGGTGAGCGGTCGGGCATACAACTCTCTGCATTGGTGGAATCCACAAAACCTTTGCAAGGGCCGACCTTTCCAAGAGCCTGTGCCACAGATTATCCTGACAACGGACGCTTCTCTCCAGGGATGGGGAGCGCATGTACTCCACTACACAGTGCAGGGACTATGGACACTACAGCAAAGGAAGATGCACATCAACGTGTTGGAACTGATGGCAATCTTCATGGCCTTAAAGGCGTTCAAAGTACATCTGTGCAACAAGGTCGTGTTGATCCGGACGGACAACATGACAGCCATGTACTACATTCAAAAGCAGGGAGGCACACACTCTCCGCAGCTGTCTCATCTGGCTCAGAGCATGTGGAAGTGGGCCATTCAGAGGAACATCTTCCTCATGGCGGAGCATCTCCCGGGCAAGGACAACCAGATGGCAGACCTGCTCAGCAGGCACAGCCGTCAAATGCACGAGTGGGAGATACATCCATCAGTACTCCAACCGTACTTCCAAAGGTGGGGTCATCCAGAGATAGACCTGTTCGCCACAAAGGAGAACGCAAAATGCCAAAGCTTCGCCGCCAGGTTCCCACACCCGCAATCACAGGGCAATGCGATGTGGATGAACTGGTCAGGCAGATTTGCGTACGCTTTTCCCCCAGCACCTCTGATACCGCTGGTGGCACGCAAGCTCAGGCAGCACTCGATGACGCTCATCCTTGTTGCTCCAACGTGGGCTCGCCAACCATGGTACACCACGTTTCTGGAACTCTCCGTGGTACCGCATCAAAGGCTTCATCTCACTCCCAGCCTTCTGACGCAGAGCCATGGCGACATTCAGCACCCAGATCCGCAACAGCTCAACCTGGCGATCTGGCTCCTGAAGTCCTAGAGTTTGGCTACCTCCATCTTCCTCCCGATTGCATGAGCATCATTCGGGAGGCAAGGAAGCCCACTACTAGAGCTTGTTATGCGGCTAAATGGAAGAGGTTTGTCATTTACTGTGTTAACCACGATATTGACCCGCTAGATGCTTCCATTCAAAACATCATTTGTTACCTCTTCCACCTGTATCAATGCAATTTGGCGTACTCTTCCATCCGCATTCACCTGTCTGCTATGGCAGCATACCTCCAGAACAGACAACACCTGTCACTTTTTAAGGTCCCTGCTATCAAGGCTTTTCTGGAAGGACTCAAGAGAGTCATTCCGCCAAGGACCCCACCAGCTCCGGAATGGAACCTCAATGTGGTTCTTACAAGGCTGATGGGTCCCCCCTTTGAGCCACTGCACTCTTGTGAGCTCCAGTTTCTGACTTGGAAGGTTGCTTTCTTAGTAGCCATTACATCGCTACGGAGGGTTAGCGAGTTGCAGGCGCTCACCATCCAAGAACCTTTCTTCCAAGTACATGCTAAAGGGTTGTGCTCCGCACTAACCCTAAATTCTTACCCAAGGTTGTGTCTCAATTCCATATGAACCAAACAATTGAGTTGCCGGTGTTTTTCCAAAACCCAGAGACGCTGGCGGAGCGGATGCTCCACACCCTTGACGTTAAAAGAGCCTTGATGTACTATGTAGACAGGACAAAAGATTTTCGCAAAACCAAGCAGCTTTTCGTTGCTTTTGCCTCACACCACAAGGGAAACGCTATCTCCAAAGCTGGGATCGCTAGGTGGATTGTGAAATGCATTCAAATCTGTTACGCTAAAGCTAAGCGCACTCTCACTATCCCACCAAGAGCCCACTCCACCAGGAAGTTGGGGGCCTCTATGGCTTTCCTAGGTAACATTCCCTTAGAAGACATTTGTAGAGCAGCCACATGGTCTACCACACATACTTTCACTAAACATTACTGTGTTGACGTGCACTCCAAACAGCAGGCAGCTGTTGGTCAGGCTGTTCTCAAGACACTTTTTCAGACTGCTGCAGCTGGCACGGGCGACCGCCGCTAATGGAGGGACTGCTATGTATTCTATGCACAGATATGAATTCAGCAGCCCACATGCCTCGAACTGCAAATGCTACTTATCAGTATGCATCTGTTCTTGGCATGTAGGGCTGCTGACATTCATATCGCCCGCCCTCCTCCCCGGCGCCTGTAGCAGCTGCAGTCTTCATATGTATACATATGCTCAAAGCATGGTCATCACTCACATTCTTCACTCCATCTCTGCCAATGGCTAAAAACAATCTGGGGATGGAGGCGATGCCCATGCGCACTGTAGTCCAGGGGAGGAGCCACCTATCTCGTGATACTTCGAAGACTCTTCCAGGACAACAATGTGCAATCATCCGGACCCAACACTAGGCGGCGATCTATGCACAGATATGAATGTCAGCAGCCCTACATGCCAAGAACAGATGCATACTGGTAAGTAGCATTTGCATTTCCCCTACAGCCCACAGCTCCCTGAAGTGCCTGGGGGTTGATATGTTCGCGCTATACATGTATTTATGCATTGCTTACTTTCTCAGCTGTGTATTGAGCCTGTCTTTAGTAGTTCTAGTCTCAGCTAGCGCGAAGCGAGAACTTTTGTAGGGGCTGCAGAAAATGCTCCCAAAGGCTTTGGAATGCGGTTCGGCTGGCGGAGAAGCGCACAACCACAGCTTATGCCACCAGCCACTTCATGCGCGCCCCACTCCCCTACCCCTCCCACAAATTAAGAGAAGAACATCAAAGCGACCGCGGCCGGTTTGAGGTTAGCGGCCGCAGTCTCTTTGTTTTTGTAGGCACGCACCTATTACTCTTTTCTCCTTTCATTGTAGTCTTCCTGTAAAGTGTTGAGTGCGTCATGGTGTAATTGGTTTTCCCTCACTTTAATCAGCCTGCTCTCTTCCTCTTGTATTTCTCCTCCTGTCTTTAACCCCATCTTCTCTCCTATTTGACATCTGCTCCCATAGCTCACACCTTAGTGTAGGACCTCTTCCCGGAAGCTGCTCTGATAATGTGTGCCTTACTCTTCCTGGTGCACTCACGCACTACAGATCTCACTCATGTAGACTTCTCTCCACGGCCACCTCCTGCCTCTGCCGAAGACTAGAGAGCACATGTCCTCCTCCCCCCCCCGTGCCACATCTCTACTACCCCCTGCACTCCCCTGCCCCGATCTCACAACTGTTCCTTTACCTATGATTCCCTGGCGTCCCTAATGGTGCACTTGTGTCCACGTGCACCTGGCTGGACTGCGCCCCCCAGCCCTTCGATCTCACCAATGTTTTATTACCCATGATTCCCCTGTGTCCCTTTGGCCTGTGTCCCTTTGTGCCCACACCCACCTCTAGCCAGATCTGCACTGCCCTTCCCCCCCGCCCCCAGATCTCACCACTGTTTCTTTACACATGACACGCCTGTGCACGTCTATAAGGCCGCTCCCTTTTCCACGCCTACCTCTTTCTAGCCAGGGCTGTGCTGCCCACCTTTCTCATGTGTTCACATCTCTCCCCTCTTGTGTCCTGCCTTTGTGGGGAGTGCTCTACAGTATCTTAATCGCCCTCCCTTTACACCCCTCTCGTCTCAATTTCTTCCCCCTTGTTCTACCTTGCCATGAGTGTCCGTGTGAGCACAAACTCGTCTTCACTATACAAAATCCACAGCTATTGGCTTTGACCATGCTCAGCAAACTTTCATTATTTTCTCCCTCTTAAGCAAATATTTCCAGTTAGCGCTTTGATAGGTGGCGGAAGTAAATCTGCCTGCCTATTCTTTTACTATCTTTTCACCTCTGGGCTGTTTACACAGGTCTCCTCTACTTCTGTAGTCTGCAGGGGGTACAGTGCTGCGAGCCATTGTGGGATTAACCTTTGCTTTATGAAGTCCTGCGATACAATGCAGGGCGGTGCGAACTCCGCCCCTTCTAGTCGCTTATCTTTAAAAGCCTCCAGTTTCATGATAGCACACGGAGCTCCGCTTGTGTGCACAGCTCGTCTGTTACATGTTTGTGCGAGCACACAGAGCTCCGCTTGTGTGCATGGCCCGTCTATTACAGGTTCTTGCTAGCACACTGAGCACCGCTTGTGTGCACAGCCGGTCTGTGTTCCAGGTTTGTGCTAGCACACGGAACACCGCTTGTGTGCACGGCAGGTCTGTGTTCCAGGTTTGTGCTAGCACACGGAGCTCCACTTGTGTGCACGACCGGTCTGTGTGTTCGTCTGTCAGGCTCGAGAGCATGTGCACAAATCTGGGTTTTGATTGGAGGTGGACACCAGGGCCCGTCCCCTCGAGGTGCACACCAGTTTGCAGCTGTGTGAAGTTTTCCCACTTCTGTTAAAGTCTGGGTTGAGAATTGGTGACGCCGCTGTAGCGGTTTGATGTACTGAGGTTCAATAGGACAGCCTGGGTCTTCATGTCCAGGTGAGCTATGAGACATGTAACACAATAACACATTACTTCCTTCTTTACTCCGGACAGCGCAGGCCCCGACACTAACACTCAGCGCCGCACCACCATCACTCGGCAACACCACAGCAACAATCAGCAACACCACAGCAGCACTCTCCGCCACAACAGCATCACTAAGCACCACCACAACAACACTAAGCACCACCACAGCGACAATGAACACAAGCACAGCACCACTCACCATACAATTACCACAAAAACACTCTCCACCAACACAATATTAATAAAACAAACAACTGATTAAATATGCAACAACACTGCACCACTAAAAACAAATACAGCATCAGTAACCACCACCACAGCACAACTCGGCACCACCACAATAACATTCAACAACACTACAGCAACACTTATATATTCACCATCCGAATCCCAAACAAAAAAAATGCTAAATCAAAACTCACCACAAAAAAAAGGCAACCCACAAACAAAAAATTAACAATCGAACACAACACTCAAAATGCAGCCTCAAAATACAATCTCAAATTACTACCTCAAAATGCAATGCACCACTAAAAAATAACACTCAAAATATAAACTCAAACACCAGCATCAAAATTTACGCTCACTCAGTATATCGCCATACACAAAAACATAGCACTACTACAATGCCCTCTCTATAACACTATTTATCCAGTATTAGGGGTGTCTTTCATAGATTCACATGCCTGAATCATTCCCCGTCGTCGAGACGGGAGCCTCCGGTAAATAAAAAAGTAATGTCCATAGACATACATAGAGAGAAAGGGTCCAAGGGTCTCCCCTTAGCAGCCTTTCCTTGTCCTTATGTAAAAAGGACCAAACTGACCTAGTCAGCCAATCAGCTCCGACCTCCCTCTAGAACCTTCCTGGGAGGAGCCTCAGTCCCTCAGATTTTCTACCGCACGTTGTGCTAGGGAGTCTCCAGCCTGAGCTCTCCTCAGGATTATTCTAAAAATCAACAAACTCTCTTGGAAGTTTCTCTGAACCTAAAAACTCTTCAAGGACTTCCTCAACACACTACCCCTGAAGTAAGTGTGTGTTTATACTGCCTTTTTCATGTCTGACTCGGGGAAGAAAGCCCTGTTCAGGGCCTGCTCTTCCTGCAGCAAGAAAAGGATTCATGTGGATGATAAACACGACCTGTGCCTGTATTGCCTTTACCCGGATCATAATTCGGAAAAATGCGCAATCTGTCGGTCTTTTCCCAAAAAGACCGTGAGAGACAGAGAAGGTCGCCTTCTGATCTGGCTGGACAGGCTTAAGAACAGGGACAATCCAGAGTCCTCTGTGAGCAGCGTTTCCAGAACTTCTGCTGTCTCGAGCAAGAGGCCAAGGGACCCTTCCCCGGGCCACTCAGACACTCCTCCTGCGAAGACTCACAAAAAGTCTTCTGAGGCGAGATCGGCGTCATCCTCAGTGTCGGCGAAGGAAGATAAAACCTTCAAAATGCCTGCTCCGTCCTCCAGACAAAGCCAGAGGACTACGTCAGTAAAAACCACGGTGTCTACCACATCGGCATCGTCGCCCTCAACTTCAACGACGATGACTACTTCCTCTTCATCTACAGGTAGGCCTGTTTCTTCAATTATTCCCCTGACCATGTCGACCACGAAGACTACACCGTCGACGACGCCATCAACAGCGACGAGCACATCGTCGTCAAAACCGTCGTTGACAAGAGTGTCGACGTGCGACTCGTCGACGAGACAATCGTCTACGAAGGCACCGTCGATGACGACGACGGCTGCGCAGTCGTCGACGACCAAGATCCCTTCGTCCACCCCTCCGTCGACGAAGACCTCGTCGACGCCCGGCTCGTCGGCGACGACACCGTCGACGAAGACACCGTCGACGAAGACACCGTCGACGAAGACACCGTCGACGAAGACACCGTCGACGAAGACACCGTCGACGACGGGCTCGACGACGACACCGTCGACGGGCGATTCGACGACTAACGAAACATGGAAGAAATCAAAGCTGGTGGAGACGCCGTACATGATGCTACCACCGTCGACGGCCCCCTCGACGACTACGAGCTCTACCATTCAGTCTACCAAACAGGGCAAGTCAATAATTACCCCGGAAACGACGTCTCCTAGTAAGGTGGAAAAACAACCACCTCAAGAAATTTTCCAAAGCGAGGAATCCGAGGAGGATGACCATCTGAATCCCGCTACTTCACTCACAGACCTCCACATAAAATGCCAAAGCACTGATGAGGAACAGGACGAATTCACGTATCAGGAACACTCGGTCCAAGCAAGTGTCCACACCGAAGTCACCCCCATGATATGCCTGCCGGCGACCCTGGTGGATGACTTGAAACTTCTTGTGCAAGACTATAAGCGGCGCTTTCCGGAGCCTAGCAAAGGAGGTCAAGCACCTGAGAGTCCCGCACCAGGGGACAATGAAGATCAGACACCTCCAGTGCATGTTCAGGTGTCCGCACCAGAACGCCCTCATCCTCGCCATCAACCCCACCAGGAAGGTCATCCTCAAGTGGTGGTCTCTTCGGACGAAGAAGAGGAAGAGGAAGAACTGGAGGAAGGAGAGGTCCAGGAGGTTCACTCAGACCACTCGGACCAGGCTGATGAGGACGAATATATTACATCATCCCCAGCTTCACCACAACCACGCCAAGCGGACTCCCCACCGGTGGACATTGCGGGTTTCCACAAGCTGGTGGAGAGAGCGGCGAAGAGATTCCACATGGTGGTGGAATCCACGGAAACGGACTGTTTCCTCCACGACTTCAAGGAACAGCCTCAAAAATCTGCAAAAGCTGTTCCAATCATAGACTTTTTGTGGGAACAGGGAAAGAAGCTAATGCTCACTCCTGCTTCTGTGCCAGCGGTGGTCCCACGCCTTGATAAAAAATACAGGGCACCACTCACTGCAGCGGCTTGCCTAAATGGTCACCCCAAACCGGACTCGGTAGTGACGCAGGCGGCCCAGAAAAACTCCCGCAACCCTTCATCACCACTGTCAGCTCCCCCGGACAAAGAGGGCAGGAAACTGGACACGATAGGCAAGCGCTTCACTTCCACATCGACCATGTCCATCAAGGTGGCCAACTCCATTGCCTTGCTAGGGCGTTACAATCGGCAATTATGGGAGGACATTGCCCCTTACATAAAGGAACTACCTGATGACGTCCAGGGTGAGGTGAAAGCGCTCCTCGTGGAGGGTCAATCTTCTGCAGCGGAGCTCATAGACTGTGCTATCGACGCAGCCATGACAGGCTTCCGTCAACTTGCGGGAGCGGCTGTACTGAGACGACAGGGATGGCTCAAAGCCACTTCATTCCGCCAAGAAGTTCAGGCAAAGGTTCTAGACATGCCCTTCGATGGCCAGCACCTGTTTGGAGTACAGGTCGACGAGGCCCTACAGGCCATTAAAAAGGACACAGACACGGCAAGGGCCCTGGGATCTCTACAGTTCAGAAACCAGTCCTTTCGTGGCAACAAGCCCAGGGGTCAATCCTCCTATCGAGGCTCATATCAAAACAGGTCCTCGTCCTCATTCTCGTACAATCAAAAAGGCCAGTACCAAAACAAGCAACAACAGGGCAGACAGTCTTCATTCGGAAGATCGTCCTACAGAGGTAAAAACACCAAGAGGGACGCTGGCGGCCGCCAGTGACCACCTCCTCCAGCCAGTCCGGACACCATCTCCGTCCTTTCAAATTGGAGGAAAGCTGACCCATTTCCTTCACAATTGGCAGAACATCACCACGGACCGGTGGGTTCTTCAAATTATTCGATTTGGCCACTCTCTCGAGTTCACCTCCATCCCTCCCAATACCCCTCCACGCAGACGGACACACAAACATCCACGCCTGCTTCTAAAGGAACTTTCAACAATGCTACAAAAAGGAGCAATCGAAAGGGTTCCGGCATCCTCGAAGGGGAAAGGATATTACTCCCACTTCTTTCTTGTACAACAAAAAGAAAACAAGTGGAGACCCATCCTGGATCTCCGGGGGCTCAACACCTTCCTACGAAGCCAATCATTCAGGATGGTGACAATTCAGGAAATCCTGGGCATTCTAGAGAAAGGAGATTTTATGGTGTCACTGGATCTCCAGGATGCATACTACCACATCCCTATCCTCAAAACTCACCGGAAGTTCCTAAGATTCGAGGTGGCGGACCGTCACTATCAGTTCAAAGTACTGCCGTTCGGCCTCAAGTCTGCACCGCGCATATTCACGAAATGCCTGGCGCCTGTGGCGGCATTCCTGCGCCAACTGGGCCACCAAGTCTTCCCCTACCTAGACGACTGGCTGGTGAAAGCACCCTCACCTGGGGACGCGGTCACGTCCTCCAACGCCTGCACCAATCTCTTTCAAAATCTGGGATTGACGCTCAATATCAAGAAATCATGCATGGTGCCCGCAACAAAAATTACCTTCCTAGGGGCCATGTTAGACACAAGCTGCACGAAGGCCTTCCCCTCAAAAGAAAGAGCAGACAGGATCTTATCTCTGGCCACGGCTGTGGCAAAGAAAAAGCACCTGAAGGTTCGGACTTACTCCTCCCTCCTGGGGATGATGTCTTCCTGCATACTCCTCATACCGCACTGCAGGCTCAGAATGCGGCCCTTGCAGGAGGCACTCGCGAGCCAATGGACACAAAGCACGGGCTCATTCGAAGACATCCTTCGGATCACACCGAAGATTTCAAAAGCTCTACAATGGTGGACAAGTCGTCACAATCTGATGGTGGGCTTACCGTTTCTCCTCCCAGCATCACCGCTGGTGATAACAACAGACGCCTCCCTAGAGGGTTGGGGCGCGGTGCTCCAGGACCTACAGATCAGCGGCAAATGGGACTCTCAAGAGCAATTGCTCCATATCAACCTCTTGGAGCTGAGAGCAGTGTTTCTGGCTCTACAAGCCTTCCTACCCCGCATCCAGAAATCCCCAGTGCTCGTCAGGACGGACAACACCACGACGATGCACTATTTGAACAAACAAGGGGGAACGCGTTCACTCTCGCTCTCACGCGAATCACAGACGATCTGGAACTGGCTGGTACTACACGACATCCAACTCAAAGCGGAATACGTGCCGGGAAGGGACAATACCATCGCGGACGCCCTGAGCAGGCAAAAATCCCTCTCCCACGAGTGGGAACTATCGGACAGCGCCCTCACTCACATCTTCTCTCTTTGGGGAGTCCCAAACATCGACCTCTTTGCCACCAGGAGGAACGCAAAATGCCCGTGCTACGCAAGTTGGCATCCCCAACCGGGATCACTAGGAAATGCGTTCTCCATCGGATGGTACAGCGTCTTTGCATACGCCTTTCCCCCATTCCCGATGATTCCACGGCTCCTGAGGAAAATGAAAGCGGAACCATGCACCCTGATCTTGATCGCCCCGTCCTGGCCGAGGCAACACTGGTTCTCGGATCTGCTTCGACTATCCATCAAATCACCGATCCGACTGCACCAACACCCAGCCCTTCTGACGATGTCCAACGGGCAAGTGCAACACCCGAACCTCCAATCGCTCAAATTATCAGCCTGGCTCCTGAGCACAGAGAATTCGGGGGCCTGAATATCCCACAAGACTGCAGGGATGTGCTAGCCAAAGCAAGAGCGGACAGTACGAACAAGACCTACTGTCTCAAATGGAAGAGGTTCTGCATATGGTGCTCGGAACAGGGCTTACGGCCACTCACCATCACACCAGAACAAATACTACCATACCTCCTGCATTTGGCCCAGTCGGGACTGGCGCATGCGTCCATCAAAGTCCACCTGGCAGCAATCTCGAGGTTCACCAGAACGATCACAGGACCATCTCTGTGGTCTAGTCGGCTAGTTAAACAATTCCTCAAAGGACTATACAGATCCTTCCCGAGGCCTCGGAAGGTACCCCCCACCTGGCAGCTTAACCTGGTACTCAACCAGCTCATGCGACACCCGTTTGAACCCATTCACAGGGCATCGCTTCAACACCTTTCATGGAAAACTGCACTCTTACTCGCTCTAACTTCGGCCAGAAGGGTCAGCGAGCTGCAAGCCTTGTCCATTCAAGAACCTTATCTACAATTCAGACATGATAGGGTGATACTGCGACCAAACCCTAAGTTCATTCCAAAGGTACCGTCGGACTTCCATCTCAACGAACCTTTGGTCCTTAGGTCTTTCTTCGCCAACCCTTCCACAGCAGCGGAAAGGTCACTGCATTCTTTGGACCTTATGAGGTGCCTGAAGTTCTACCTGGAGAAGACTAAGGATCTAAGGAAATCCTCACAGCTGTTCGTGGCATACAGCAGGCCAAGAATGGGCCTACCACTCACGAAGCAAAGCATATCCAGATGGATCTCCTCGGCGATTTCCTTCTGCCACGAACAGGCCGGCCGGCCTCTGAATGATCATGTTACCGCTCATTCCACCAGGGCGATGTCCACGTCAGCGGCGCTGTTTGCAGGAGTGCCAATCCTGGACATCTGCAGGGCGGCGACATGGAAGTCACCGCATACTTTCTCCAGACACTACTGCCTGGACATTGAACTCCAGAAGGATGCGGCAGTGGGCCAGGCGGTGCTTAGCCATCTCTTTCAGTAAGGTGAGCCTTCCTACATCCCGCCTTCCAGGTATGCACATTATTGCTCTGATGATACTATATCTAAGCTGTCTCTTTATTGTATGATATTATATGCATTATCTACTATGACGGCAGAGCGACTCTGTTTTACAAATGTGCTACTGTGATTGCTAGCTACTCTGATTCAGGCATGTGAATCTATGAAAGACACCCCTAATACTGGATAAGAAGTGCGTTACTTACCTGTAACAGCAGTTATCCAGTATTGGTGTCTTTCATAGATTCACATGCAACCCTCCCGCCTCCCCGGGAAGGACTCACCTCCCTCTCGGAACTATATTACGCCAAACCTAGCTGGGTGCGTACGAAAATCTGAGGGACTGAGGCTCCTCCCAGGAAGGTTCTAGAGGGAGGTCGGAGCTGATTGGCTGACTAGGTCAGTTTGGTCCTTTTTACATAAGGACAAGGAAAGGCTGCTAAGGGGAGACCCTTGGACCCTTTCTCTCTATGTATGTCTATGGACATTACTTTTTTATTTACCGGAGGCTCCCGTCTCGACGACGGGGAATGATTCAGGCATGTGAATCTATGAAAGACACCAATACTGGATAACTGCTGTTACAGGTAAGTAACGCATTTCATCAACATCTAGCTATCGCCCTCTATCTATCTCCTCACTCTATAGCCCCTCACTCTTTCGCCCCTAACTATATCTATCGGACCTCACTCTTATCAATCTATCACCCTATCTATCTATCTATCGATCTATCGCACTCACTCTACCCATCGACCTCACTCTATCACCCTCACAGCATCACTCAATGCAACCATTCAACAACTGGTTCAAATATGTATTAAAAATGTCACAAAAATGTTAATATTTCACCTCTGTTCTTGGATTTTCGTCACAATAAAATACACTGAACATATTCTTCAGAAAAGTTATTTACAATAGTTTTAGATATTGCTATTATAAATTACAACATTTTTTATTTCAGTCTTAATTAATTAAAAAAGTTAAAAACCATTTGTATTTGTTAGATGAATAAATCTGTCACGTACATACAAAACATGTTCCATTAGAAATGCTATAGGTGTCACATTTGAAAGTTTAATGTATTGGCATTGTAAATGAAAAAAATAATTTTGCTATTTTCAATACCCACACATTAAAAAAAATGTCATTTACAAAACCAATAGCTCCAACTTTTCTAATGCGAGACCTATTGCATTTCCAATGCTTGTTTCTGTTTTACATGCACCATCACACGCAGCTTACGATAGCAGCCCTGCATGAGTTTGGTTAGGGGTCCTTTAGGGTGGCGCAATTCGTGCTGCAGGCCTTGCGGACCCTCTTTAGTACCTCAGGCCCTGGGTACCAGGGGTACTATGGGAACTATTTATTAGGGACTTATATAGGGTACTAAAGGTATTGCCAATTGGGGGAAACAATTGTATAGTTTTTGGGAAAGAGATCTGGCACCAGGGACCTGGTTAGCAGGAACCCATTGCACTTCCAGTCTAATTCACATCATGTACCAGGAAAAGCGTGAGGGTGACCATGTCAAAAATGGGTACTTTCCTACAGTGCATTAATTAACATTTGATTGTCCACCTTGGAACATTTAGCTAAAATGTACATCTCTTTGCCATTGATGGATGCTGTAACAGGACTGTTGTTTTCTAGGTCGTTAAGCAGTGCTGTGGCACAGATGGTGTGGAGGCAAATTATATCAAAACAGAAATCCTTCCGCCCTTCTTCAAGCACTTTTGGCAACACAGAATGGCATTGGATCGAAGAAACTATAGACAGGTATGACTTATAGCGCTGTTAACGTGGACAGAAGTAGTATTGCAAGTTTCTTCCGCCGTATTCATCAAAAATGGGAAGTGGTGTTGTGATTGGCAAACAAGCTTCCCTGCTTTTTGCCATCTAAATATTAATTACGTTTCAGCCTTAATAGCAATAGAGGAAATATTGTGACAGGTGGTTATCACCCTGAGCAATTGGGTTAGTTGTCCTCTTACATGGTGAAACAAATATATGGAGAATGAAGGGTGACTATCTGCACTTGGCCTCACTGGTGCATTGTTTGATAGTTTTAAATAACTGTCTTTCAATCACTTGCTGATTGTTTGCTTTGTATGGGAGGTGATGGTATAAGAATGAGCTATGGTGATCTTTTATTCTGGGCAATCAGATTAGTACTGCACATATAAAATGAAATGTTAATTTAAGGTTTATTTGAATTTTCTTCCCAATCAAGTTATTCCCTGTTTAGCGCTCTCCGCTCAATTCTGACCATGTCGCTGGCTAGAGCTCTCACCAGCTGTCCCTTTGGTTACAGATAATGACAAGCCATCTGGTACACCCCCAGTCCATTCCATGCCTCCCTTCCCTGCACCCTAGGGGTATCAGGGGATGTAGGGTGGCAGCAGCAACAGCCATGATGGGAGTACACCGTGAAATGCTCTAGTATCTGTATGCCCTTTTGTCTAAATGCAGTACAAATTTGCTAACAGTAAAAGCATCAGACTTAAAATCTCTGGGGTCTTCCTACCTCTGTCCTTATTTGCATACGTTTGCTGTTCAGTGCGTCTTTGGTTTATGCCCTTTCTTTCCTGGGGTTTTCCCCCCTTCAGCCATTCCCCCTGGGGTTTCCCCCCCTTCAGCCATTCCCCATCTCCTTTCTTTAGTCCCTTTGGGCGCCAAGGGGTGCATCAATTAATGACTTATCTTTGTGCTTTTAATTCACCGGTTGCTTCAACTACCCCTTTTCAGCCAGTTTCCTTTTCTTTTTTTATTTGGAAGGAACTCAAGCTATTCCCTTTTCTGGTCTTTGCTGGGGTTCCTTTCCTTTTTCTCCACAAATTATATATATTTTTTGTTGCTTTGTCATCCGTTTTTTTTTTTTTTTAGAGGATTATTTTGTTAACAGTTCAGTTTTTTTGGCCAACATCTGTTCTGTATTTCTGTGATTTTATGCTTGAGTTTATAAAATTTGTTTCAAGTTACGCAAGTACATACTGATGTGCGATACAGTCCAACCAAATAGGGTTTGCAGATAGTGTTCTTACTAGAATCCTACAACTTGAGGCGTGACAGCAATCTCTCTAACCTCCTACCCAGTAGGATGTTTTTTTATCCTGTTTTATTGTGGGCCAGCCTAGCAATTAAAGATGGGTTGTGGGGCATCATTTTTAACCATTAAAGTTTTATCTAGACATCTTATTTGTACCTTTTAGTCATTTAATATTTTTTTCCAATGAGAGGTTAAAACTGTAGTTGGCAAATGGGAAGAGTGAATGCCGTTTGTCTGAACAGCATTCTACTTTTAATATAATTATATAAAAAAAGATTCTAGAAAGGGGTTCTGCTTTGTAGAAAGCTATCACACACACGCATGCTACAGGGTCCTTTGGTTATGTCTTGCATTTGACAATCTATGATCCAGGTTGTGTGTAGAAATCCTAGCTATGTGCAACATAGTCAATCCAAAAACACTGGAATTAGCTAAAAGCTGTTGATATTAGTCTTCAAACCTATTGTGATGCTATTTTGTGGTCTTAAAATAACTTTGTTTTTTAGTTGGTTGATACCACAGTGGAGCTTGCAAATAAAGTGGGAGCTGCTGAAATAATTTCCAGAATTGTAGATGACTTAAAAGATGAAGCTGAACAATACAGAAAAATGGTGATGGAAACTATTGAGAAGATCATGGGAAACCTTGGGGCAGCAGATATTGATCACAAGCTTGAAGAGCAGCTCATTGATGGTATCCTCTATGCCTTTCAGGAACAGACCACAGAGGTATGTTGTAACATTGACTCTAAAAGTTCAGTTTTTGAAAGAAAGCAGTGTACTGTTAAAGGCATTTTTGAATCTATGGTTGGCTTTAAAACCCACCTCGAATGATGTCCCAAGGGATTGGTTATTTTTATGCTTAGAGGTGGGGACTGCCCAAAATGGGCATGCCAATGCCTCCACTCCCTAAAAAAATTGCCACAGCCTTTCTGCCTCCCCCGGGAGGCAAATTCGGGCAATAGTCTCTAAACTGTCCATCCCCCGCTCCCCACCAGGGAGGCAGAGAGCCCACTAGGAGCCAGGGATTTTGTTTTTTTAATTTATACTTGGGGTGCTTGGCTGGCAGTGTGTGTGGATTGCGTTTGGCTTGTGGTGTGTGTCGATGGCGAGTGACTGGGTGTGTGGATGGTTGTGTGCGTGTACTCACTCTTGGCTGGTGGTGTGGCTTGCATGGATCCCCCAGCGTTTTCTTACCCATAATCCTCCTTAAACCCACATTTTCCTTCCATTTCTTTGTGGGTAGGTTGTAGGTTTCCCGTGCATGCACAAATTTACTACTACCGAGCATTCCCCTTGGTCTCCCGAGAAAAATGATACCTCACTTGTGTGGATGCCCAAAGTAGCGTTGGACAAAAGACGTATAAACCAACTGCCCTTTTAGACCAGTTTAGCGCCTCCCCTCAATTTCCACACGTTTTTAGCCCTTCCATGTCATAGGCACACAAGTAAGGTATCATTTTTACCAGGAGACTGAGGGGAATGCTGGGTAGTAGGAAATGTGTGACTTTAATTAGTGGGCTTCAAAAAGCCGACCACAGCTTTTTGTGTGGCCTAGAGCGTGCGGTTACGCGCACAGTTACGCGCGTGCCAGCTGACATTGCTTGAGGGCATCTCACTTGCTCTCACAAGCGCCTCGCTCCGCCCCTCCCACACCCCAGAGCGCGCCTCACGGCTGCTAGTCTTGTTTGGGATGTTCACAAGCCGCTTTCAGTGAGAAAGAAAATATTAAAATCTAATATTGGGACAGTAGTAAGTATTTATTTTGGACCGCGTGCTTCTAAACTCTTTAGGTAAAAAACATTCACACATTTTAATTACTTTATACAAGTGTTGTGATCGCGAATTAGAAACCATTAGGATGCTACACAACTTCTCATTGCATTGGGAGGTCGTGAAAGGTATTCCTGTAGAAAGTTCACTGAGCTGCCTATTTAAGTGGTGACGTCTGGAATGTTTATGCGTCTTCAGAAATCACGCACTTCTGCTCTTTGGACCTACCTTGTCAAAGGTATGTCTCTACGCTGTGTTCGTAAAACTTTTAGCAGACACTTCCTTTACTTTCACAGAGATGGTAAACAACAGAAACTGTCAAATATGCGTCGTCCTCTTACACGAATGCTTCTTCCACGGGCGAGGCTCGAGTGGTTTATCTGCGTGTCAATCTGTGGTGCCCTTCCCTTTGTGACATTTTTGTGTTGACGTAAGCAGCACCTTTCTGCGGCTGCTACAGAGGATATGGTGGACAGACAACCAACATCAAGGCTCTGCAGGCTCTGACAACTCTGAACACCCCATGGGAGAAATTCCCTGATGTGAGAAAGTGAGTTTCTGTTGCAGTTCCCCCCCCACACTTTTTGCCTGATACCTGATGTTCGAGGCATGTGGGCTGCTGAATTCATATCTGTGCATAGATCGCCGCCTAGTGTTGGGTCCGGATGATTGCACATTGTTGTCCTCGAAGAGTCTTCGAAGTATCACGAGATAGGTGGCTCCTCCCCTGGACTACAGTGCGCATGGGCATCGCCTCCATCCCCAGATTGTTTTTTTCCGCCATTGGGTTCGGATGTGTGTCGGTTCCCTCTGTCGGAACCGATAGTTGTAAAACTTTTCTAACTCGAGACCAAAAGGTCTTTAGGCTGGGCGTCGGTATTGTTTCGTTCGGGTTTTGTCTGTTCTCAGCTCCGAACACTTGCTACCCATCCGCGTGCTCTCGGCGCGGACGGGCCTACTAGACGCTCCAGACATGGAACGAACTCCGTTCAAAAGGTGCCCGGTGTGCACCTCCAAGTATTCACACCTCGATGTGCACCCTGTGTGCAACAAATGTTTGTCACCGGACCATGATGAGGCCAGGTGTATGGCCTGCTCGAAGTTCCGGTGTAAGAAGACTCTCAAGATTCGTCGGGCCGCTAGACTCCAGGCCCAGTTATCGGCGCCCCCGCCGGACAACATCTTCGAGGAATTTGTTGAAGACGACTATGTCCTACAGGTTTCGGACTCTAGCCCCGCGTCCGAAGGGGATGCCTACGACGCGGGTGATGAGGACTTTGACGAAGCCGGCGACGAGGTAGGGGACGACGATGGGGCCATTGCCACCGTGGGGGATAGCTCGGAGGAAGAGCATCCCCAAACTGACTCAGGGGTCAACCCCCTTCATGCGGCCCGGGTCGAGGGATCGCCTTCGGGCCTTACCCAAGACCTCGTTACTAGTCCAGCAGCCCCGCCTCCGGGCCCGGTCACGGACATTTCTGATGCGCCACTCCCGTTAACAATAACGAAAGTGAAGCCATTGGGATCCACACCTCCGGTTTCGAAACCGAAAGTGAAAGCTGCACTGGTGCAGAAGGCTCTGGAGGCATTGTCTTCCAAGAAATTCAAAATGGCCGACTTGAAGAGCCGCGCCAAGATGGCCGACCCGAGGGCCTCGGGGTCGACGCCGAAGGCGAAGTCGACCGACGCGGCCGCGTCGGCGCCGAAGATGGTCGAGGTCGATGACCCGAAGAAAGCTTCGAAGAAGCGTCAAGGCGATTCCACAGCTCTGGCTTCGCCGGCTCCGGCCGTCTGGGACAACGAACGTGAAGTGTCGGCTCCGAAGACGGTGCCTCTCGCCGACCCGACTCTAGACTCTGGGAGATCGCTCGAGCCGGTCAAGCCCTCTCCAGCCTTAACGAAAAAGGTCGCGTAGTCCCTGCAACGGATTCGGAAGGACGCTGTGGTTCCCGAACCAGGGGATGTGGTGCCGAAGCACACACCAAAGCCCACAAAGGCGCAGACGCCTATCCGCTTTACCCTGCCGCCGAAGTCGACGCCGAAGGCTTTCGCTCCGAGGCATGGGGCAGGCGTGCCCTCGAAGGAGGTGTCGACGCCCAAAGCGTCATTGGTGGTGTCGAAGCCTCGGCTCCAGCCACTTGCAGAGGAAGAGCGTCGAGAGGTCATCATCGACGCCAATACCGGAAAACTGTCTCTCCTCAAGAGGAAAATCGCCACAGAGCCGGTGTTGGAACATTTTCGTATTCCTCTCAAAAACAAGACGGATTCTGCGGGTACTTCGGCCCCGATAGAGCCTGCATCTCCACAAGCCTTAGAACATTCGCCAGCGCGTTCCAACGCAGGGGATGGTGTCGATGAGGAGGTCGAGTACAACTATCCGGCGTACTCGGATCCGGAGGAGGAACATGAACCTTGGTCTGCCGGGGGCGACCCAGAGGACCCGCAGTCGGGTCAGGAACCGCAGCTCTTTGCGGCAAAGACCTCACCGACGGAGGACTCGGCAGCCTTCAACGCTTTGCTTGAGAGAGCTGCAGCTAACCATGATGTCGAGCTGCATTCGGATCCTGTGGATGTGGACTTTTTGTTTGACACTTTCTCAGTGGCTGAAAAGTCAGTCAAGACATTGCCAATGCTCAAGGGAGTGCTAAAGCACGCAACGGAGGTCTTCAAGGAGCCCACTCGGGCGCGTGTCATCAATCCTCGCATTGACAAAAAATATAAGGCAACGCCCTCAGATCCAACATACATCAAGGGACACTTGCCACTGGACTCTTTGGTTGTATCCAACGCACGCAAGAGGGCGAACTCACAGACCACTGGTGACGCTCCCCCCCCAGACAAAGAGTCAAAAATATTTGAGGCCTCAGGGAAACGGATTGCTGCGCAGGCAGCTAATATTTGGCGAATCTCAAACACGCAGGCCCTACTTGCACGCTACGATAGGGCTCATTATGACACCCTAGAAACACTGCTGCAACACTTGCCTGACCAGTACAAGGAGGCAGGGGAAATGTTAATTCAGGAGGGAAAGCTCATCACAAACGCTTCCATCAAATGTGCGCTGGACGTGGCTGATACAGCCTCCAGGGCAATCAACACTAGTGTGTTGTTGAGAAGACATGCATGGCTTAGGATATCAGGTTTCAAACCGGATATACAGACAACCAGCCTGAACCAAACAGTTAATCCTGACCACCTGTTCGGCCCTGAGGTGGATGCGACACTGGAAAAAATGAAGAAAGACACAGACCCTGCTAAGTCTATGGGGGCCCTCCAGTCTCAGCAGTTTTGGGGTGGTTCCTTTCGCCGCTCCAATACCAGAGGCACCTCAAGGGGTCAGGCATCGCAGTCCACACAGTATTATAAAAGTAATACCCAAACCTCATACACCAACAAGGGTAGAGGTGGCTACAGAGGCAACAACATCAAAGGCAGGGGACGTGGAAACAACAGCTCCAGGTCCACCACCGCCAACAAACAGTGACGTCTTGTCACTGCCCCCCGACCACACAACACCGGTCGGGGGGAGACTCCAGCAGTTCCTGCCCGCGTGGAAATCCATCACCACGGACAGGTGGGTCAAGTCTCTTATCCAGTACGGTTACTGTCTGGAACTTACTTCCACTCCACCGAACATACCTCCAAGAAGCCGTCCTATGTCCGGCGAGCACTTGCACTTGTTGCAGCAGGAAGTTCAAGTCATGCTGCAAAAAGGGGCAATAGAGCTCGTCCCCCTGCAAGAAAGGGGAACAGGGGTTTACTCTCTGTATTTTCTAATCCCCAAAAAGGACGGATCCCTCAGGCCCATCCTGGACCTCAGGCCCCTCAACTGGTACATTCTCTCAGAGCACTTCCATATGCTCACGTTACAGCAGGTACTCCCTCTGCTTCAACAGGGGGACTTCCTGGCTACGTTGGATCTAAAAGATGCATACTTTCATATCCCCCTGCATCCTTCCCACAGGAAGTATCTCAGATTCACGATTCAAGACCAGCACTACCAGTTCAGGGTTCTGCCGTTCGGGGTCACCACAGCGCCAAGGGTCTTTACAAAGTGCCTGGCGACTGTGGCGGCGCATCTACGACGCCAAAACGTCCACGTCTACCCTTATCTGGACGACTGGCTCATTCAGGCAAAAACAGAACAGCAGTGCGCCGACCACGTGTCCTGCACCATTCATCTCCTGCACGATCTGGGATTCTCTCTGAACTACCCAAAATCCCATCTCCATTCCGCCCATGTACGACAGTATCTGGGCGCGACGATAAACACTCTGGCAGCCACTGCGCAGCCAAATTCAGTGAGAATCGCCAGTATCCAAACGCTGATCCAACGATTCAGGCCTCAACACTCGCTTCCAGCGAGGGTGTTCATGCAGTTGATAGGCATGATGGCCTCCTGCATCTCCATTGTCCCGCACGCGAGACTACATATGCGTCCGCTTCAGGAGTGCCTAGCACGTCAGTGGACTCAGGCTCATGGGCAACTAACAGACCTAGTGTTGGTGAGCGGTCGGGCGTACAACTCTCTGCATTGGTGGAATCCACAAAACCTTTGCAAGGGCCGACCGTTCCAGGAGCCTGTGCCGCAGATTATCCTGACAACGGACGCCTCTCTCCAGGGTTGGGGAGCTCATGTACTCCACTACACAGTGCAGGGACTATGGACACTACAGCAAAAGAAGATGCACATCAATGTATTGGAACTGATGGCAATCTTCTTGGCCTTGAAGGCATTCAAAGTACACCTGTGCAACAAGGTCGTATTGATCCGGACAGACAACCTACAGCCATGTACTACATTCAGAAACAGGGAGGCACACACTCTCCGCAGCTGTCTCATCTGGCTCAGAGCATGTGGAAGTGGGCCATTCAGATGAACGTCTTCCTCATGGCAGAGCATCTCCCAGGCAAAGACAACCAGATGGCGGACCTGCTCAGCAGGCACAGCCATCAGATGCACGAGTGGGAGATACATCCATCGGTACTCCAACCGTACTTCCAAAAGTGGGGTCATCCAGAGATAGACCTGTTCGCCACAAAGGAGAACGCAAAATGCCGAAGCTTCGCCGCCAGGTTCCCACACCCGCAATCACAGGGCAATGCGATGTGGATGAACTGGTCAGGCAGATTTGCATACGCTTTTCCCCCAGCACCTCTGATACCGCTGGTGGCACGCAAACTCAGGCAGCACTCGATGACTCTCATCCTGGTTGCTCCAACGTGGGCTCGCCAACCATGGTACACCACGTTTCTGGAACTCTCCGTGGTACCGCATCAAAGGTTCATCTCACACCCAGCCTTCTGACGCAGAGCCATGGCGACATTCAGCACCCAGATCCGCAACAGCTCAACCTGGCGATCTGGCTCCTGAAGTCCTAGAGTTTGGCTACCTCAATCTTCCTCCCGATTGCATGAACATCATTCGGGAGGCAAGGAAGCCCACTACCAGAGCTTGTTATGCGGCTAAATGGAAGCGATTTGTCGTCTACTGTGTAAACCACGACATTGACCCGCTGGATGCTTCCATTCAAAACATCATTTGCTACCTGTTCCACCTGTACCAATGCAATTTGGCGTATTCTTCCATCCGCATTCACTTGTCTGCAATGGCAGCATACCTCCAGAATAGGCAAACCCTGTCACTTTTTAAGGTCCCTGCTATCAAGGCTTTTCTGGAAGGACTCAAAAGGGTCATTCCACCACGGACACCAGCAGCTCCGGAATGGAACCTCAATGTGGTTCTTACAAGGCTGATGGGTCCTCCCTTTGAGCCACTGCACTCTTGTGAGCTTCAGTTTCTGACTTGGAAGGTCGCTTTCTTAGTAGCAATTACATCGCTACGGAGGGTTAGCGAATTGCAGGTGCTCACCATCCAAGAACCTTTCTTCCAAGTACACGCTAACAGGGTGGTGCTCCGCACTAACCCCAAATTCTTACCCAAGGTTGTATCTCAATTCCATATCAACCAGACAATTGAGTTGCCAGTGTTCTTTCAAAACCCAGAGTCGCTGGCGGAGCGGATGCTCCACACCCTTGACGTGAAAAGAGCCTTAATGTACTACATTGACAGCACCAAAGATTTTCGTAAGACCAAGCAGCTTTTTGTTGCTTTTGCCTCACACCACAAGGGAAACGCTATCTCCAAGGCTGGAATCGCTAGGTGGATTGTAAAATGCATTCAGATCTGTTACGCTAAGGCCAAGCGCACTCTCACAATTCCACCAAGAGCCCACTCCACCAGGAAGCTGGGGGCCTCTATGGCTTTCTTAGGTAATATTCCCTTAGAAGATATCTGTAGAGCAGCCACATGGTCTACCACACATACTTTCACTAAACATTACTGTGTAGACGTGCATTCCAAACAGCAAGCAGCTGTTGGTCAGGCTGTTCTCAGGACACTTTTTTAGACTGCTGCAGCTGGCACGGGCGGCCGCCAATAATGGGAGGACTGCTATGTATTCTATGCACAGATATGAATTCAGCAGCCCACATGCCTCGAACTGCAAATGCTACTTACCAGTATGCATCTGTTCTTGGCATGTAGGGCTGCTGACATTCATATCGCCCACCCTCCTCCCCGGCGCCAGTAGCAGCTGCAGTCTTCATACATATATATATGTTCATATATCTGCTCGCAGCATAGGCATCACTCACATACTTCACTCCATCTCTGCCAATGGCTAAAAACAATCTGGGGATGGAGGCGATGCCCATGCGCACTGTAGTCCAGGGGAGGAGCCACCTATCTCGTGATACTTCGAAGACTCTTCCAGGACAACAATGTGCAATCATCCGGACCCAAAACTAGGCGGCGATCTATGCACAGATATGAATGTCAGCAGCCCTACATGCCAAGAACAGATGCATACTGGTAAGTAGCATTTGCAATACTTTTCCCTGGTGTGCCCTGGGTCCCTGCCTATCAGGTACCCAAGGCCTGTGTTCCTTCCCCAAAAACTGTACTAAAACCTAAACCCAATTGGCATCTCTGGCCACATGTAAGCCCCTAGTAAATGGTACCCAGGGCATTGTGACCAGAGAGAACCCCTAAGGGCTGCAGCACTTATTGTGTCACCCTTAGGGGCCCTCTACCCTGCCACACACACACACTGCCTTTGCAGGCTGAGAGTCCTGGTGCAGAACCAAACAGTCAACATGGCACACATCCCTGTGTGCCATGCCCACAAACACTGCCCACTCTGCACCCGCCAAGCTTGGCATGTGCTGGAGTTAATCCAGACCCTGAGGACGAACCCCCGGCGATTCTGACCAGGAATCCAGTGCCCAAGGACCCTCCCCGACGACGCCTGCAGCTTCAGGACAAAGGACCTCTCCAACCACAACCAGCAGGGGGTAAGATTTCCCGACCTCCAAAGACACCCCTACACCCGTCGCCCCACAACCCCTTGTGCCCAACTCCTGGGTGCCTACCTATCCCCCTCGAAGTGTTTGTCGCTCCAGAAGATCCTCCGTCCCCGAGCCTGCAGATTTTGTTCCCTTTTCAAGATCTCCAATGAATAACATTGAGCGCCGACGGCTCAAAAGCACCCTGCACCCAGCCGCCCGAGTGCCCCTGGCAGTGCAACCTGTACCCTATTCTACTTCCCCATTTGCCCTGAGCACGTGACCAGGAGCCCAGCTCCCACAGCTGCGTGGCCTGCTAGCCAGCAGCCACCAACCGAAGGCCCCCTGCCTTTCATTGGATAACATTGGGCCTACCTACCTCTGCAACCAGCTGCTCTTGTGCCGCTGAGGGTGTAACTGTACCTACCTGACCTTGGGTGAACCCCCCCCCCCCCGAGTCTATGCCCAGAACCTTAACTTCACCAGTCAAGTACTCACCTGAAAGCCGATGACTCACTTTCCCGCCATAGGATAACATTGACTGGTTTGACTCGAAATATCTTCTGTGAAGTTTTAAAACTTTAAATATTCATCTAAAATCAGCTGAATAACGAGTTTCGAATTGCTCACCTGTGATCAGGAGAGAAGCCAGTACTGTACTTTGTAGCCCACTACTGACCTGCAAAAGTAATCCCAACCGTGTTTGCTAGTAATGCTTAATACTCCTTAGCACACGTTTTGTATTACAGTTTCATCAATATACATGTTTCCACCATACACCAGTCATACATTTCCCCAAAATTTTTTCCAGTTCCTTTTTATTCAGGGTTGTCGTTGGTGTTTTATTTCTGGAGACGTCACAGCCGACACGTGTTTCGTCGTTTAGGGAATGTAACCCACGGCTTTCTCAAGGCTATTCTCCGAAATGTCGTTCTCTGTTTTGTTCGTATTAGGTCCGTTCATCAGTGTTGTAACCGGAGTATCGGTTATCAGTAAAACAGCTTTTCGCTGCAGTATTAGAGTTAAAGCTTCCGTCCCTGCTGCCGCTTCTATGGTGTACAATAGAAGCGGCAGCGGGGACGGAAGCTTTAACTCTAATACTGCAGTGAAAAGCTGTTTTACTGATAACCGATACTCCGGTTAAAACACTGATAAACGGACCTAATACGAGCAAAATCCCCATACAGAACCCCTTTGAGGGTTGGAATTATCACCTCAAAAAATAGAGAACGACATTTCGGAGAATAGCCTTGAGAAAGTTGTGGGTTACATTCCCTAAACGACGAAACACGTGTCGGCTGTGACGTCTCCAGAAATAAAACACCAACGACAACCCTGAATAAAAAGGAACTGGTAACATTTTTGGGGAAATGTATGACTGGGTATGGTGGAAACACATGTATATTGATGAAACTGTAATACAAAACGTGTGCTAAGGAGTATTAAGCATTTTGTGGCTCTTGCCGAACTAGAAGAGGAAATGTGGTTCTCTTCTCCTTGTAGCACCGTATTTATTTAAGTAAATCAGTGACCTAGAATTAGAAAAGGTGAACATTCCCTTGTGGCGCCAGAACCTAGTCAAGTACCACTAGCCTAGCTTAAGAACGTGTTTGCTAGTAATCTTAATTTCTTCCATAGGAAATCATTGACTGTTTTTCTGTGAAATTTCTTCTGTCTACTTTTGAAAATTACAAATATTCCTTGAAATCGCACCAACTACTAAAATGTAATAACTTACCTGCCTTAGGTAGATACCCCAGTGCTGAACCTGGAGTCCAGTACTGGATGACAAAAGTAATGAGAACCTACTTTACCTATGCTTTGAATTTCCTTCCATTGGTTAACATTGCTAGTTTTTCCCTGAAAAGTTTCGAAGTGTCAACATTAAAATACCTTTTTATATTTTTTTAAAATCATTGCAATAACTAAAACGTTTTTACTAAACTGTTTTCAGCTTAGACCCCAGGACTGATTCTAGGATTCAGTCCTGAAGTTACAAAAGTAATCTATAAAGTAATCAGCTGCATTTATGTAGGAAAACCCATTGAGCTCAGTGTTAAATTGTGTTTGGAATTGTTGCCTACTGCAACCATTGTACCTATTGTCTTTACAAAGTTTATTGCCTCTTTGCAAAGTAATTAGATGAGACTACTCATATCGAGAAAAGTATATTTTGATACCTGTTGGTTCTAAAAATAAAACTAAATCTTTGGATATGAAAACAATTGGTCTAGAGTTCAGTTCTTGAGTATGTGAAACCTTTTGTTGACTGAGTGTGCACAACAAATGCTTTACACAGTCCTCTGTTACTGCCTTACTGCTCGACCAAGCTACCACTTTAGAGAGTAAGGTCAGACCTGACTTTAACCTCTATTACCTCTGGGGATTGTTGACTCTATTCACACTGTACCTTACTTTGGTCCAGTACATATAGGGCCACTTTCTCACCTGAGCAAACACATCAAATGTTCTGGTCGTTAAAGAGAATCCAATTTTTATTATGGTTGCGCACTGGTTCTCATCACGAGAACGTGCGCGCATGAATAAAGTTACGCACCTTTGTGAACCCAAGAAAAGTGCAAGGGGAACTGTATGCCAAAGGAACAAGCATTGGCATAGCCAATAGGTCTCGCTTTTGAGACCTTATAAGTGTTTAGACCTATATTCTCATCATTATTAACATTAAACATGCACATTAAATCATCACAGGAAAGACGTTTTTTTTTTTTACCTCTTGCTTCATTGGGATAACAAACATGACGCCTTGCTCATGACGTTTCATAGCTGTATTTAAGGTTCTCGCTCCCTGAACACCAATAAAACACTTCATGCCTGTGCAGCCAGATATCCAGTTTCTGTGACTGCCAATCTTGGCATGCAGTTGGCACCTTTACCTTGTTTTACTTATTTCTGCATGTTCACCATAAGCACTCACACGTGTGTACAAAACAGAAGACCTTCTCAGACTAAGACACACATTATCGACAGTGTGAAAAAAACGAAAGTGGACGTTTTCACCTATTATTCATGTGGCATGCACATTTGTTTTGGTTTACCTTTTTCACCTATTTATGTGGCATGTACATTTGTTTTGGTTTACCGTTTTGAAGCTTCAGCAACAAACAACCACTACACAGTTGGAGTTGCACTCCAAGCAAAGAATTACATATTTATTTTAAAGAAACCACTATTTTGAATTTGTTTGTGGAAAATACCAACATTTAACTCTTATTTCCCAATATCTGTGCCCCCTTAACTTTATCTCTTTCATAGGTTCCATCTTTCTTCTCGTCTTTCTACTTTTCATTTCTAACATGACCTAACCTTTTAGTTCTCAAACGTTCTCTTTTTTCTTTCACAAACATCGATTTGCATTTTGTTTCTCAGTCAGTTTTCATTTTCTCCCCTTCACTCCTTTGCTTTCACCCTGATTTCCATGTATTTTCCTGAAATTTCACCTTTCCCATATATTCATTTCTCAGTTTTGCACGTTCTCTGATGCCCTTTCTATTTTTCCTCTTTCCTCTATTTATCTTTCAGTTCTTCATCTCACCATTTTCCTTTTCCTCTCTACTGCTCCTTTTTTTCTATTCTTCTGCCCAACATTCATCCAGGCATTCATCCTCAATTTTACTAACTGTCTCCTGTGGTCCCTCTCATCCTAACACACACTACCTGTTCCCCTTCTCATAGTTTCACTAATTCTCTCTCTAGCTTCTTCTATCTCTTTTTCAAGCACATACACACACAATTTTTGCTCCTTTTATTTCTCTCTCGGTTTCTCTTTCTGTGTCACCCTTTGTCCTTCTTTTGGGTACCATTCTTTCTATTCTATTGCTCTCAACTCATACCAACTCACTCTTTCTCACACACTTTCTGCTCCTCTGGAGTTCATTCTGCACTTAGTGCAAAAACTACCTAACCCTCTCTGTCTTCCTGTCTATCTATTATGTGCAGCTTTCACCCCTGTCTATCTACCATGCCACATAAGTTCACTACACAAATCCACTCTTCACCACACATTTCCAGTCCACTCAATTCCATAGCAATTCCAATCCAATTCACATAATTCCACTCCAAAACACATACATCTGCTCCACTCCAGAATAAACAACCATTTAAAATGCAATAGGTCTCATTTGTAAGGGTTTTAGCAATTGACATTGTAAATGACCATTGCCTTACATTTGTGTTTTGAAAACCTTCCAGTGGTGCTTCTCGTAAGCATGGACTATAAGTACAAAGTGTGTGTTCACGCAAGTCTGCAGTACCCGCACCTCTTTTTCTGCCAGCCTTGCTTCTCTAAGCAAGAGCTGTAAGCACAAAGTGTGTATTTATACACCACTTGCAGGTTTTTAAAGTACAAAAATGAAAGGCAGTCATTTACTGTGTCAATAGCTCAGTCTTGCAAATGCTAGACATATTGCATTGCAAATGCTTGTTTCTGCTTTCAGTTCTTCCTGGTATATAATCTGAGATCAAAGAGTAAGTGCTGTTTTAACAAATGTCTAAAGAATTTTAAAAACTAAAAAGTGCAAAGGTTGACTAATTCATGTACCACTTTGTTCACATTTACACATGTTTATAGATTATTTTAAATATATTTGTTTTTTTCTTAGGACTCTGTGATGTTAAATGGTTTTGGTACCGTAGTTAATGCTCTTGGGAAGCGTGTAAAGCCATACTTGCCTCAGATTTGTGGTACAGTGCTGTGGCGTTTAAACAACAAATCTGCGAAGGTACGACAGCAGGCTGCTGACTTGATCTCTCGCACAGCAGTGGTCATGAAGACTTGTCAAGAGGTAATCACTTGCAATGTTTGTTGTCCTACGAAATAACGCAAATATATTAAGGTAATTTTCTTCCAAGTTAATCTTAATATTATACATTTTCCTATTTTCTATTGACAGGAAAAGCTCATGGGGCATTTGGGTGTTGTCCTTTATGAATACCTTGGAGAAGAATATCCTGAAGTATTGGGCAGCATTTTGGGTGCACTTAAAGCCATTGTGAATGTAATAGGTATGTCACAAACTGAGCAAATGGTAAATCCTTTTTTAATTCAATTTTTTTAAATTTTAAATACCCATGAACCAATGTACAATAATACGTTACAATTCATAAATATATAAATCTCGTCTTTAAAAAAATGATGAAGTGCAATTATCTAGAACCGTTGGTATCTCTTGACAAATGTGGCAATTCGTACAACCTTGACATCTTTTTAAAAGGCATAATACTAAAAAGAAAACAATACTTTACAGGGGAAAGATGTATACAGCAGGTTGTCGAATCACGATTGCTGCCTTAGATTGTAGACACTAATACGTGTCATATTTTGAATACTGTATTGGTTCCAGCTTAACAACTATCCTACTCCTTGTCAGCCCCAAATACCTTGCCGCCCTTCCTAGTCTTATGTAAAGTGTAGACTTGGTTAGGAACCCCTAGGAGGCGGGCTAGTCGCATTTGGAAGGTAGGAGGCTCAGCATCCTTACAACCCGATGCTAAGAGTAGCCTGAGGACTGCTACACAAATAAATACGTATTCTTCCTTCTTCGTAAGCCCAAGCAATTTTCATGACCAAGCATCATCAGGGTAGGGGATAGGTTGATCTTATGCCCTAGCAGCACCTCCCATAACATTGCCATCTCTTTTTTAATTGATCATAACCTCTGTCATGGAACATGTGGATCAGGGTGGCTGGTCCTTCCCCGCACCATGGGCACTTATCATCCTCTCTTTTACCCCACTTGAACAATTTGGCGGGAGTAAAATAGACGTTAAATAAGGTTTTATAATTTTGTGCCTTTAGGTTGGTAGAGCATAAAATGTTATCTGCTAGTTAGAGCCATATACAAATCAGCATCTGGATCATTTAATTTTAATGCCCACATGGATTCGATTTTCTCCAAATCATCCTGTATGTTTGGATATTCTTGATCCTTCTGCCACTCCCTGCAATTTGCTCTATTAGATGGATTTTACCCCCGGGAGATGGCATTGGCCTGCGATCCGCAAATTTTTTTTCTGAATTCGAACATATCGATAACCCTGACCAACTGGAATCCCCTACTTCTGTTGTATAGTGCCAAATGGGAGTATCTGATCTCCTTCAAATATGTCACCTATTGTTATGTCGCGTTGTTGCCATAACCTACCCATCATATCGTAGAATACATGCGGTAAAGCATGTGATCTCCAAAGTGGTGTATAAAAGTTTATTTTCAGATTTAGCGTAGCTTTTTGTACTTTCTTCCATACTTCCCAAGCACTAAACCTAAGCAAATGTAAATTCTAATGCTTTTGTATACTGAAAAGAAATATTTGCACCAAATTGGACCGTGATTATGTCTAAAATATGTTGTCATTTTATGATCATTAGTTTTGAGGTTCTTAGATTGTGTTAGTGCAATATACATGACCTCTTGATGAATGTTGTCCTACATGCTTATAATAAAACGGTTAAATGATATATTCCTGGTTTGTTATGTAATAGGTATGCACAAGATGACACCACCAATCAAAGATCTCCTTCCAAGACTTACACCTATTTTGAAAAACAGGCATGAGAAAGTCCAAGAAAATTGCATTGACCTGGTTGGGCGTATTGCTGACAGGTAAAAAGTAATTTCTGCTGTATAATGTTTGACTTGTTTGCCATTTAACAATACTGAAATTAATCAGGATGCAAAAGACCTATGTGTATGTTAAATTAATCGAAGGCATTAGTTTGGTTATTGGTGATTTATACGGCACTTTAAGCTGCCTGAACGTCACTTCATAGTGCCTAGAGTAGTGTTGGGGGTTGGAGGGAAGGGGTTGCTGAGAGGAGGGTGTGAGTAGTTAAATAATTGCGATAGAAATAAGAATGAAGGAAGTGCATATAAAAATTGATTTTCAATTGACTTGTGAGAAACTTCCTCTGCATGGTTAGTTTAATTGTCCTGGTGTTGTATCTAGAATGGAACACCCAAGGGGTATTAGCAAGGAAGAGGCCATGTCAAATAGAGTAGACCACCAATTCAGGAGTAAGATCAGTCAGTCTCTTAATGAATAAGGGCCATTTTCTATTTCCTTATGCACTTAAGTTATTCCTAATGTAGTACAGGAAAATGACCTTCTAGTCATACAGTGCCTTTTAGTGCCTCAAATTCAAGAGTGTGATACCTGCTCATCGAGCAAGTGGTATGACAGAACAAATTAGGATTTGTTTCCCATAAGGGTGCTCACTAAATTTTATGCCAAAGCTAAATGAGCAATGTAGGAAGCTGGTTCTGTATGCACTATACCAAAGTAAGGTATAGTGTGCACAGAATCCAGTGGATCCCCAAAGGCTTACAGAGGTTAAAGTAGAGAATACCGTACTCAGTTTGTGTTTGTGTGGGCGTGCAGTAAGGCTTTATCAGAGGGTAGTGTTAAGCATTTATTGTTCACACTCAATCAGCAAATGTCTCTCTGACCATTTTGTTTTGTAGAAAAAGATTTAGTTGTATTTTATTTCTAGAACCAAGCCAGGCCTGGTACAGGTAAGTGTAATCACACTTTGCAAGAATAATGCAGTTGATTGCAATTGGTTTGGTTACAGCTAAGTCAATTGTTCACAAACCATTGTAACTACTGTACAGTGAATTAGTAGGTTCGAGGCATGTGGGCTGCTGAATTCATATCTGTGCATAGATCTCCGCCTAGTGTTGGGTCCGGATAATCGCACATTGTTGTCCTGGAAGAGTCTTCGAAGTATCACGAGATAGGTGGCTCCTCCCCTGGACTACAGTGCGCATGGGCATCGACTCCATCCCCATATTGTTTTTAGCCATTGCGGCAAAGATGGAGTGTAACACCGTGAGTGATGACCATGCTAAGAGTAATTAGGAGTGCTGCAGCTGCTACAGGCGCCGGGGAGGAGGGCGGGCGATATGAATGTCAGCAGCCCTACATGCCAAGAACAGATGTATACTGGTAAGTAGCATATTCGGTTTGAGGCATGTGGGCTACTGAATTCATATCTGTGCATAGAATACATAGCAGTCTCTCCATTAGTGGCGGCCGCTTGTGCCAGCTGCCGCAGTTTGAAAAAGTGTTTTTAGAACAGCCTGACCTACAGCTGCCTGCTGTTTGGAGTGCACATCTACACAGTAGTGTTTAATAAATCTGTGTGTTGTAGACCATTTGGCTGCTCTACATATGTCTTCTAAAGGAATATTTCCAAGGAAAGCCATGGAGGCCCCCAACTTGCGGGTGGAGTGGGCCCGTGGGGGGACCGTTAAATTGCGCTTGGCTTTTTCATAGCCAATTTGAATGCACTTAACGATCCACCTGGCTATACCTGCTTTGGAAATGGGGTTGCCTTTGTGCTGTGGCGAAAAGGCAACAAAACGTTGTTTTGTTTTTATCGAATATCTTTGGTCCTATCAATGTAGTACATTAAGGCTCTATTGACGTCTAGTGTGTGGAGCATCCTCTCCGCCACTGACTCTGGATTTTGGAAGAACACGGGCAGTTCAATAGTCTGATTGATATGAAACTGCGAAACTACCTTAAGAAGAAATTTTGGGTTAGTGCGAAGCACGTCCCTGATGGAGTGAATTTGTATGAATGGCTCTTGGATAGTTAGTGCCTGGAGTTCACTAACTCGTCGCAGTGAAGTAATCGCTATCAGGAAAGCCACTTTCCACGTTAAGAACTGAATATCGCAGGAATGCGCAGGGCCCAAAAGGTGGACCCATCAGTCTGGTGAGGACCACATTTAGGTTCCATTCAGGAGCTGGCAGGGTCCGGGGTGGAATGACTCGTTTGAGTCCTTCCAAAAAGCTTTAATGGCGGCACCCTGAAAAGTGAGAGATGCTGCCTGTTTTGTAGATAAGCTGCTATTGCGTACAAATGTATGCGAATGGAAGCATAGGCCAGATTGCATTTGTATAGATGTAACAGATGACAAATGATGTTGTGAGTAGAAGCGCCTAGCGGGTTGATGTTGTGGTCTGCACAGTAAATGACAAACCTCGCACTGAAGTCCAGGGGAGGAGCCACCTATCTCGTGATACTTCGAAGACACTTCCAGGACAACAATGTGCGATCATCCGGACCCAACACTAGGCGGCGCTCTATGCACAGATATGAATGTCCGCAGCCCTACATGCCAAGAACAGATGCATACTGGTAAGTAGCATATTCGTTACTTTGTGAGTACTTGTATTACTTTTCAGGTTAATTTTCGTACTCGGTGTGGTATGCCCAGATACCACATTGGGACGTTTCCTGGGTAAAGGTAAGCAATGCAATTTGCTATAAAAAACACATGATTTTTCATAGAACTTTTTTCACAGAAAAGCGGTTAATGCAATTCTATGGGAGGAAAATAAGTTATTGGCTTACAGGTAAGTACTTGGCTCTGGGAGTTGGGGACCTGGGTTTAGATCAAGGGTTTCCCAGAGTCAAGGATGCACTCCAAGAGCACCCTCAGCGGCACTAGGGTGGCCGGGTGCATAGTGCTGTGGCCCAATGTTACCCAATGGGGATAAGGGGACTCTGGTTGTTAGCTGCTCGACTGCAGGTGTGAGAAAGTGCCCTCTTTCTGCATGGTAGACCCCACTTTTTGCTGCTGTGCTGTGCAATTATCCGGACCCAACACTAGGCGGCGATCTATGCACAGATATGAATGTCAGCAGCCCTACATGCCAAGAACAGATGCATACTGGTAAGTAGCATATTCCATCAACAGTATTGTCAGAAGACGTATGAGGAGAGTAATTTTACGGGTAGACTCCTGGCGTGGCAGGCCAGAGAGCAGGCTGCAGCAAATCAAATTAAAGAATTAACTTGCCCACTTACTGCCTTATGTTCAGAGGACCCGGTGAAAATTGGGGATATAATGCTTAATCATTATTCATCTATCTACGGTAACCTTCAGACGGTGGATGACCATTTATTAGTAACGTTTCTCCATGATAATCAGCCACCAATACTGCCGCAAACTGAGAAATTATCTATGGTTAATCCGTTTTATCTGAAAGAGACACGTTAGTGATAGATTCCTTACCTTAGAATATCCCCAGGCGTCAGACTGGATCCGGAAAGTTTTGCGTAGCAGTACCCTTGAGCGTCGGTAGGCGTCGTCTGCGGGTCCGTCGTCGGCGTTGTGAGAAGGTGGCCTGATATGCAGTGCTCACTATTCTAGTGAACACTATGTATCAGTCCAGCAACCCTTATTGATGATTGGTTGTAAGTCAACCTTATAGACCAGCTATCCTAGTAGCGTGGATACGAGCAGTCTAAGGCTAAAGACTCGAGAGGGCGTGTTAAGCCAGCTGTTTACCACACATATACCCCTTGAATACCAAGTGAAAGGACACCACACAAGTGTTATGAAAATAAACAAGATATTTATTAAGAATCACAACAGCCCTGTACTCTTTATGAGGACAGGGTACTAAGCACAACACAAAAACTCTTATGAAAATACTTAAGTTAGCACAGTATATACAAATGCCCGAGGGGCACGGAAAACCATATACTCTGAAAGTGGAATGCGAAATTACTAGCAGGTAAGTACAGTACTAATAGGCTTTGGAATCGCTAGATCTTGACTATAGAATCTTCAGATTACTTCTAGGAGACCCAGGGGACTCGGGTGCAGAGTGTGCACTCTCACGCGTGATGCGGGACAAAGTCTATGGTAGCTAGTAATGACAGTGTTTTCGGGCGAACCCGACCTGGTAGGGGGAAAACGAAAGTGGATCCTGACCCTTGGATAGTGAGGCTATGCTGGGGCACCGAAATGCCGAAGTTACCTAGCCCAGGGGCTGCAGCTGCATAGGACTCAAAAGACGTCGGGGAATCCTCGTTACCGGACCAGGAGCCTGGAAGAAAGAAGTTGCTGGCAGGCGACCAGTGAAGAAAGTTCGGTGGATCCAAGCCTGGATCGAAGGAAGATTACACCTGAAAGCAGAGGGGACCAAGTTCGAGACTACTAGCCAGTAGTCAGTGGGCACCAGGAGGGCACCGGATGGTAGCCACCTCGACTAGGTGAGTGGGTGACGCTGTGCTCGCAGATCTCACGGACCAGGAGGCGTTGTCGGCGACCAGGATGGAGGAGCGAGCTGTCCCACGAAGATTGAAGCTGTCGGCGTCGCTGGACCCAGGATTGGGCAACAAAGCCTTGGCAAATTCAAGCCCACGCGGTGGACTCAAAATGGCGTCTGGAGTGGACCAGGAGAGTCCGGGGTGCCTCTCTTGAAGAAGGAAGCAAGGGCCAGTCTGGAGCAACCAGACCAGCAGCAGTGATGTCGTCGGGCGTCGTGAAGAAGGCCACAAGCCAGCCGGCTAGTAGCCACACAGCGCGGTGAGCACGCAAAAGCAGAAGGGCCCCACGCAGATCGTGGAGATGCTGGAGGGCTGATCTTCGGTGCTGGAGCTGCTCAGGGTTGGGGCTTCTCGGACCCCAAAGCACTCACCAGTGGAAGACTCGGTGGGCTTGTTACAAAGAAGTCGTGCAGTCTTGGCGATCGTCGGTCCCTCGAGGTCTCGTCGCACTCACAGTTCTCAGCTTTGCTGTAGAGGTGAGTAGATGAAGGACTTGCAGCAGACCGCAGTGTTCTTAGGATGGTGCCTGCGGATGCAGGGTGACTACTCCTTAGCCACAAGGGAGAATCTTGAGGAAGAAATCTTGAAGTCCTTTCGCAGAAAGTCGTGTCTTGATTCCAAAGATGATCTAATTTTAACAGGGGGCCTGCTCCCATCTTTATACTAAAAAAGGGGGCTGACCCGGTGACTAGGTCCTGCCTATGGGTGGGACTAGGAGGGGGGTGGTTACACCCCTCTGCCATGCCGGACTTTCCCCAGGCCAGGGGCTGGTGTGCCCCTGGAACTGGTTCTGACCGGCCTATGCGTAGTGAGCACCGGGGTGCCACTCAGCAGTCACCTTCCTGTAAAGCCCTGCCTACCCAGGTTACACAAAACCATGTCTGGGACGGTGCTAGCACCGCCCCTGACAGGAAACCCTTTGTCCAGGCTCCCCTCGCTGGAAGGACTCCCAGCTGCAGGGGGTCAGACTCGTGTCTGTGGTGGCAGCATCCATTTTGTGGAGCTGAGGCTTCGTTTAACTTTAACCGGGGTTCACAGTTACATACATGTCGTGTCCCTCTAGAAGGGTGGAATGCTAACCCCGTCGCCAGAATTGGCGAGGGGTTAGTATTCCAATTCGTATGACACCTTACTCGACATGTTTTGATAAAGCAATACCAAAGATAGCATTTAACCGCGAGGATTATAATGCACTTAAGAGTATATGGTATGCGATATCATGGAACAGCTATTAGGACTTGGTTCCGCAAGCTGCAGACAGGCTCAGCTCATGCCAGAGCACCATCTCACACGATTCCAAGCACTCTGCCTTCAGGATTGTCAAGGCCTGCCATAGGAGTGACTGATAGGAATCTGTGTGTCCATTGTAGGGTTAGGTATAGGTATACTATACCTACAGCAAAGGGTGATTACACGACTTTGCCCCAGCTGTCATGCAGCCAGTTGTGTCAAATTTAGGAGGCCAGCCAGGGGTGGCATAATACAAGCTTCAGCCCCTGGTAGGCCCTGGGTACACCTATGCCCTGAGTTACAGGGTCTGATAAGGTGGCCCAGTCCCAATTGGAAATGTACCTAGGGTACATGGAATCCATTTTAAAGAGAGAGCAGTAGGCCTGGGGTCCTGATTGGCAGGATCCCAGGTCGACTATGTCAACAACCAGCTAAAACACAGGGCAAAAAGTTGGGGGCAACCATAGTCAGGAGGTACCTTCCTACAGGCGTCGCGCGTCGGTAGGCGTCGTCTGCGGCTCCGCGTCCGTCGTGGGCGCCGTGATGACTCCGTCGGAGTACTTAGACGCCGCCTCCGCGTGCGGACGTCAGCTCTTCTTTTTTCCGCGCCAGCCAGCGCAGAGTTTTTGACTAAACTTTTGTGATCTTTTGATCCAATTTCGAAGTCTTACGACTCAGCCGGTGCCGTTAGGGATGCCTGGATTCAAGCATTGCGACGAGTGCGACCGTACCATGTCGGTCACGGATCCCCAACGCTTGTGCCTGATGTGTTTGGGCGTCGACCATGACGACGAGGCCTGCTCCGACTGTCGGGCCCTGTCGAGGAAGGCCAGGCGGGAGCGGTCCCGCAGGCGACTCGAGATCCGCCAGTCGGCCCCGCGCCGTGTGAGGTCCCGGTCCCACGGGAGGTCGAGGGACAGGTCGCGGGGACGGAGCAGTCACAGCTCCGGGAGTCGGCGCCACTCCTCCGGGTCCAAGTCGTCAGGTAAGAAACACAAGAATTTGAAGAGACGTCATCGCTCTTCTGACTCCCCCCGACGCGGCTGGGGGTTCGGGTGACACCGCCCACTCGGCTCCTCGAGAGTCGCGGGCGCCGTGTTCGGCTCCATACCCCCCGGTCCCTGGGCTGAACGCGACGCCGGAGGAGATCGAGCGTTTCCTCATGGCCATGAGGTCCCTTTCTCCTCCGGGTTCCGCGGCGCCTTCGGGCCCAGTGAACCCGTCTGGGGGCCCTAGTGGGTCGGGGGCTACGACCCCGACGCCGTCGGGTGCTTCGGCCTCGACGCCGCCGGCGCCTTCGGGCCCGGCGCCGCAGGGCTCCATGATCCCGACACCGCCGGTGCCCTCGGGCCCGGCGCCGCAGGGTGCAGCGGTCCCGGCGTCGTCGACTCCTTCGGGCTCGGCGCCGCAGGGCACCGCTGGACCCTCCTCGGGCGTTGGATCGTCACCGGTGGACCTTACGACCCCCCCCCGCGTTGGTCCGTGTGGTGTCCCCTCCGGCGTCGTCCTCGGGCGGCGCCGTCCCCGATGCCTCCTCTCAATCAGTTCCGACGTCGAGTCGACGCCTATCGGCGCCGCTCTCGACGTCGTTCGGAGATTTTCATTTCTATGAACCGTCTCATTAGCTTATGACCCTGAATCTCAGGAGATGGGGCAAGAGGAGTATTGGGAGTGGTCTGAGGACCCTCTGACAAGAGAGTGTCAGTCTAACATGGACTGGGCAGGAGACCTTGGGGAGGCCAGTGGTCTGGAAACCTCTCCAGAAACTGGATTCGTCTCTCCTCCTACCGTGGCTTCGGAGGAGGGTGCTACTTATGGTGTGGTGTTGATGAGGGCTGCTAAGGCCTTGGGCCTTGAGCTCCCCGTCGCGGCCGTGAGGACTAACCTCCTCACTGAGGTCCTTAAGCCGCAGTCATGCTCCATGGAGCCTCTGCTGCCGTTTAATGAGGCCTTGACGGACGTTCTTTTGGGCACTTGGTCCAGGCCCGCTACAGGTTCGCCTGTAGATAGGAACGTGGCCAGACGCTACCGCCCGGCCCCGGGCGACCCATGTTTCCTGTCCACCCACCCCACCCCCGAGAGTCTGGTTATCCAGGCCTCTAACTCCCAGACCTCATTCCCGACGGCTCCCCCCCGATCGGGAATCCAAGAGGTACGAGGCCTATGGCAAGAAGGTATTCTTGTCCCTTAGCTTGGGACTGCGGTCTTCCAACACCCACTCTCTGTGGGAAACGGTGGCGGAAGTGCTGCCAGAGTGTCCGTTGGAGGTACGGGCCAAAGTCGGCCAAGCCCTAGTGGAGGGCCAGGACGCAGCAAAGTATTCCATCAGGTGCGGACTGGATACGACTGACTCGCTGGGCAGAGCGATGGCTACGACGCTGGCGATACGACGCCACGCCTGGCTGAGATCCGCCAACTTCTCGGCAGACGTCCAGAATACACTCATGGACATGCCGTTCGATGGCAGTCGCCTCTTTGGCGACAAGGCAGACCACGCGCTTGAGCGCTTTAAGGACTCCAGGGCTACGGCCAAGTCCTTGGGCCTCTCGGCCCCGCGCCAGCAAATGGGTGCCTTTCGTGGCCAAGGAAGGGGCGTCCCAACACGTGCCGCCAGCCAATCGCCGCAAACTGTCGTCCAGCGCGGCGGCCGTGGAAACCGCCGTGGAGGCGGTCGGGGGAACAAGCGGAGCCAGTCCACACCTGCCCCCGCAGCATCCGCCTCTAAACCCTCCTAGTCTGTGCTTTTCGGCCCATGTGACGCCAGTGGGAGGCAGGGTTCGCCATCACCACTCTCACTGGCGCACACTCATTTCGGACAGGTGGGTGCTGCAGATCGTCCGAAGGGGCTACTCCCTCCCTTTCGAGACGACCCCTCAAGCCATGCCACCGCAACACCACCGCGTATCGGGGGATCACTTGCGGCTCTTGCAGTATGAAGTTTCGGCCAAGGGGGCCATCGAGCGCGTTCCTGGGCCAGAAGTAGGTCGTGGTTGCTACTCCCACTACTTCCTGGTACCCAAGAAGGGCAAAGGGGGCCTACGCCCTATCTTGGATCTGAGGAACGTCAACGGCTTCCTCCGGAAGGAGAAGTTCAAAATGCTGACACTGGCTCAGGTCTTGGCTGCCCTAGACCCGGGAGACTGGATGGTAGCGTTGGACTTGCAGGATGCATATTTCCACATCCCCGTCCTGCCGGCCCACCGGCGTTACCTGCGGTTCACGGTAGGCCTCGAGCACTTTCAGTTTACCGTGCTCCCCTTCGGTCTTACCAGCGCCCCACGGGTGTTCACGAAGGTGATGGCGGTTGTCGCAGCTCACCTGCGCAGGTTAGGGGTTTCAGTCTTCCCCTACCTAGACGACTGCTTGTTGAAGGCGGGCTCGCCCCAGGCAGTCGTCAGCCGCCTCCAGACTACGGCGGATCTCCTGCACCAGCTGGGATTTTCCATCAATGTGCCGAAGTCACACCTGTGCCCCTCTCAGAAGCTCCTTTTCATCGGAGTGGTTCTCGACTCGGCGCAGTTTCGGGTTTACCCGCCCGAACAGCGGGTCCGGGATATACAGGCTCTGATTCCGGTCTTCCGGCCGTTATCCTGGGTTTCGGTCAGATTGACGCTGCGGCTTCTGGGGCTGATGGCCTCCTGCATCCTTCTGGTGCATCACGCACGGTGGCGGATGCGGGCTCTGCAGTGGGACCTGAAGTTTCAGTGGGCCGAGCACCGGGGCAACCTGTCCGACCATGTCCTGATCTCGGAGGGCACTGCGAGACAGCTGCAGTGGTGGCTCACGGACCGCGATTGGGTCAGCGGCAGATCCCTCTCCCTTCCCCAACCGGAGCACGTAGTTGTGACGGACGCGTCCCTCCAGGGCTGGGGAGGCCACTTGGGAGAGGCGGAGATCAGAGGACTCTGGTCTCCGGCGGAATCCCGGCTCCATATCAATCTGTTGGAGCTGCGGGCGATTCGTCTGGCACTGAAAGCATTCCTCCCGTCTGTCCGAGGGAGTGCAGTGCAGGTGTTCACCGACAACACCACCGCCATGTGGTACTGCAACAAATAGGGCGGGGTGGGGTCGTGGACCCTTTGCCAGGAGGCTCTGCGTCTCTGGCAATGGCTGGAACATCAGGGCGTGACTCTGGTGGTTCAACACCTGGCAGGTTCTCTGAACGCCAGGGCGGACGAACTCAGCCGTCGGTGCTCGATGGATCACGAATGGCGTCTGCACTCGGACGTGGCGCAAGGCCTCTTTCTGCGATGGGGAGAGCCTTGGTTAGATCTATTCGCCAGCGAAGAGAACGCGCAATGTCATCAGTTCTGCGCGTTGGAATTTCCAAGGCGGCACTCGCTCGGAGACGCTTTTTGTCGCGAGTGGAGCTGCGGTCTTTTGTACGCCTTTCCGCCTATACCTCTTCTGCCCAGAGTGCTGAAGAAGATCAAGCGCGACCGGGCACAAGTCATCCTTATGGCTCCGGACTGGGCACGAAGGTACTGGTATCCCGAGCTACTCAGCATGTCAGTCGATCCCCCGATTTGTCTGCCTCTTCAGGAGGACCTTCTGTCGCAGCAGCAGGGGACGGTCCTCCACCCGAACCTGTCCAGTCTCCACCTCCATGCTTGGAGATTGAGCGGCGACAGTTGAGGCCATTTGACTTGCCTCCTGAGGTTTGCAACATCATTCTGGCAGCCAGGCGTCCCTCCACAAAAACAGTATACGCCTGCAGGTGGAACAGATTTGTGGCATGGTGCACAGCAAAGTGCACCATGTGTTTCATGCTGCTAAGGTTGTTATGCATACTCACCCTAAGTTCCTTACCAAGGTGATTTCTGATTTTCATGTTAATCAGACTATAACTTTACCAACTTTTTTCCAGAATCCTTCCACTCCAACGGAAAGGTCTCTTCATTCCCTGGATGTTAGAAGGGTGTTGAAATTCTATCTGGATAAGACCAAAGACATTCGCAGGTCCGACCAATTGTTTGTCAACTATGGGTCGGTTAGGACTGGTCTGGCTACTTCGAAGCAATCTATCTCTAGGTGGATGGTGTCATGGATCCAGCTTTGTTATCAGAAAGCAAATAAGACCTTGGGGGGTTAAGCCGAAGGCTCATTCCACCAGGGGCAAAGCAGCCACAACTGCTTTGCTTTGCAATGTTCCCATTGCAGAGATCTGCAAGGCTGCCACTTGGAAGTCGGTCCATACCTTTGCTAAACATTACTGTCTGGACTCTGATGCCAGGGCAGATGCTCATGTCAGACAGGCTTCGCTGCAAAATCTGTTCGCATAAGTGGTGTTGTCTTTTTCTCCACCGCCGGGTTGTTTTTGGATGGGCTTGCCATTCTATTCACTAGATTATGACCATACACAGAGGTCCCCTACTACAGAAGGAGTAGTTTCTGTCCTGTAACTCCAGTTCTGTAGTAGGGGTATCTGTTCTAGTCATAAGCGCCCGCCCTCCTCCCCGGTGGAAAAAGTGATGAAATGATGAATGCTACAGGTCTAGCTGATACACCTCCAAAAAGAACTGAAAGTGGAGGGAGTTGCTGTGCATTCTGGGATACCAGGAGATTTCTGGAAAGTTTCCTTAAAGGCACGGTATCCCTTTTTAAGCCACATAATGGCAGCCCATGGGGGCTTGTCTGTCCTGTCCTTCCTCTCTATCATTCCAAGGATTTGATGAAGGGGTGTGGAGGGGGGAGGGGGTGGGGGTGGGGGTGGGAAGTGTTTTCCATGGTTAAACCTGGCAGACAGGTCTAAAGTGGGATATCTTTGGAATATACTTGCATTTCTAGTTGAAGTACTGGACAGTGTAGCCGTGCATGTATAGGCTGTTTTATTTGTCTTTAATTTTCTCTTAAGTGTCTATGCAGTACTGCAAAGAAGACAGCTTAAGAGATTATTTTTGATTGCTCCGGGGTCCCCGCACATGAGCGGGACTATTCACTAGATTGACTATAACAGAGATGCCCCTTCTACAGAACTGGAGTTACAGGTAAGAAACTACTCCTTCTGTATTAAAAACAGGGCGTCCAATGTCAATCCAGCACCCTGCTCCCGGCCACCCTAGTGCTGCTGAGGGCGCCTTTGGTGCTAATTTGTTTTCCCATTTACCCTGAGCTAAAGTCCAGGAGCTTTGCTTTGCTCCCATAACCCAGTGGCCTGCTTGCCAGCAGCCACCAACTAGAGGCCCCCCCTATCCCCTATTCGATAACATTGGGCCTCAGCACTCTACAACTAGCCCTCCTAGTACCGCTGAGGGTGTAACTAGAGTTCATCCTTGACCCTGGGGAACACCTGAGCCTGCCTTCTGAACCTTAACTCCCACTACCAAATACTTACCATAAAACCGATAACTCTTATTTTCCTCTGTAGGATAACATTGACTGTTTTTCTGTGAAAAGTTTTTAAGTGTGGAGTTTGGGAAACTAAAGAAGTTCTTTAAAATTGCATAATCTAACAAAAACGATTTTACTTACTGTTTTCAGGAAATATCCCATAGTAGTATCTAGGTATATTACTCTGTGTCGGCCTAGTAATCTTAAGTTACTAGCTATTTTACTGAAAAGCCTATTAAAGTCTATGTACTGCATTTACCAAGTAATTAATTTCTCTGCATCCATACTGTAAATCAAACCGCATATACAATTGTCATTCAAACTGTATTTCATTGCATTACTACTGTAAAGTACGTATTGCTTACCTGTGCCAGTCTCGCTTGGTTCTAGAAAATGTAACTAAAAGAAATTTTTTATACATAAAACAATTGGTCTGAAGTTCACTCTATGAGGGTGTGGATGTATTTGCTGACTGAGTGTGTACAACAAATGCTTAACACAGTCTTCTTATACTGCCTTACTGCTCGACCAATCTACCACAAATCAAGAGTAAGGTTCTATCTAACTTTACCTCTCTTTACCATTGGGGTTCCACTGGACTCTGTGTATACTACTTTGGTATAGTATATACCGAGCCAGCTTCCTACAATATAGAGCCAGCTTCCTATACCTGCTCGTCAGCAGCCACCAACCAGAGGCTGCCTGTCCTGCATTGGATAACATTGGGCCTCAGCACTCTGCACCCAGTCGCCCCCTGAGGGTGTAACAGTTGAACCTCAGAACACCAACTCCCACAACAAAGTACTTCCTTTTAAACCGATAACACTATTTTTGAGGCCTATGAGCTGTAGATCAGATGCTTAAGCATAGATCGCCATCTAGTGTTGGGTCAGGATGTTTGAAGAAGTCTTTCCTGTCACATAGTAGATGTTAGACCTGACATCATTGGCTTGAGTCTCTCCTCCATTTTTTCTGTTGCCTCCACTGTTTTTCGATGTTTTGCTGGTATATGCTTTGGGCGCCGTGCCACTGCTGATCAGTGCCACAGCGCAAGTGCTCCCTATGTTAAATTGATGTATCGATTGTATCCATGTTTGGCTTATTTGGTTTACTGTCAGTCCCTAGTCTAGTGCACCAGGAGTGCCGGGGCTTGTAAATACAAATGCCGCTCGTGGGCTTGCAGCACGTGTTGTGCCACCCACAAGAGCGGCCTCGTAGAAGAATGTCTACGGGTCGGTCATTGCGAGACCCACGTGCAGCCTAGTGCTGTCACGCAGGCTGCGCAAGTATACCTACTTGCCAGCCCCTCAAACCTTCCCTTAACTTCATGTTAGTCACCCCTATGGTAGGCCCACGGGCAGGGTGCATTGTAAGTCTAAGGTAGGACACGCCTGACCAAGTTGGCATGTCCTAATAGTGAAGTACAGCCATCTTCGTTCTTCACTATTGCGAGGTAGCCTGCTCTCCATTAGTTAGAATGGGCCGCCGGGATTATTAATGCTATGATCCTAGCTGGCTCGGGGAGCATGGTGCAATGTCGAGTTTGGTATCCCTGAGCTCGGGGTTTAATTACGCATCCGTTGGTGTGGCAGGGGTGTGGAATTTAATAAAATATCTACTTGTCCATGGGGCAGGTTGCTTCATCAATCTACTTGCCCTGTAACAAAATCCACTTGTCCCTTTTATGCCATGTAATGAGGCGACAAATTACGGCAGCAATCTCATTATATAAGAGTTATGATATAACCTCTCTAATTATGCCAGGGCTCGTACCATAGTAGGATTGCATACTAGCAATTCCCTTATGCTGCCACGTTTCTGCAGGTCTTCATACTGGGCTGAAGGTATTGGTAAGAAATAGTTCAAGGGTTGGCATGCCATTTTGAGTCTGTGCAAACCTACTAACATGCGTGCTGGGTTGCACCAACTCTTTTCTAATATTTTCCTGTACTGAAAAAGGTTGGAAATTTACTCTTGACAGTCGCAGACATAAAACTTCTTCCAGGGTTGGGAAAAAAGTGGTTGGAGGAAAAGTGAACTTGAAACATTAAGATTTTCACATGAGACAATCTACACATGCACATGTGCTCATGCTAAAATGCAGTTCACAAATAATTTCTAGGAGTACTATTTCTTGGCCTACTTCTGTAATTTCTTGTGAATTCATGGAAACTGTATATATGCACTTAATGCAAGGATATATACCATGATTGCACTTTTGAGACTTTCGTTAATAATTGGGCTTCTAATTAGTCCTGGCGTTAACCATGAACTATTGTGTTTAGTAAAATTCTGTCTCTCTCTCGCTCTTTTTCTCTCCGGCTTCACTGTCAGTATTCTGCTCTTTGACAAGGAGCATATTGCACACAAAGTAGTTTTGTTCAGTGCCCGGAACTGCTGTGGCAATGTGTGCTTTTTGAGACCAAAAACAAATTTTGCTTTTGCCAATGCTTGTTAGAATGGTGAGGGCCCAGCAGCTCCCAAGCGGATACGGTTTTACAGAAACCATGCCTGAACAAGCCACGCATTGACAAAACCAAAAACATTTTATTTTGAAAACAAAGAATCATCACTCTTGCTTTGAAGCTTCTGCAAATATTTGCATATAATCAGAGAGCATTCTGGGAGAATTATACTTAGCCTCATATTACTAAACTTTGAAATCGTGTATACACATTTATACTGAAACCACCGTTAGTAGTGCTGGCAGAGTTTACAGTGTTTACTTTTAGTGCTCACCCTAATAATAAAGGCTTTGCATTAATGAACCATAAATACAAGCTTGAACAGCATTTAACACATGGACACAAATATTACCTTAACTGCAGACATTGCCCTTTCCTGATCCATGAAGTGATACTGTAAACTGGCAGCCAAAGGGTTTGTGCTGTAGGGGGTTGGGCCTACTTGTCCCAAGGACAAAATACACTTGAAAACTTGTTGCCCTTGACCCCAAACAATATGTCCCGGGAGTCGGGCTGTAGGAATTCCACATCCCTGTGTGGATGGTTTTTGGACTCTGGGTTTGAAAATAGCACTTTTAGAAAGTGTCTATTTTCTTGTCTAAACCATTTCTGGTTTCTGCTGGTCTTGCGTGTGTGTGACAGGAGCTGGGTGGCTCCAGAGGTCTGGATGAGTCAGTGTGGGATGAGTGGGACATTTGCGTTGAGAGTAGGGGGAGAGTAGTTGCTGATAGCCTGCCCTGCCTGATACAAAGCTGGCTCCACCTCCTGCCAAGCGGCTGATGGCTCTGTGCCTCCCATGGACGATCCTAGCCCCACCTCCTGCCAGGAGGCCGATAGCTCTGCTCCTGCCAGTGTCAATGCTGGCTCCACCTCCTGCTGGGCGTCTGAGGACCCAGCCCTGCTCAGTGAATAAGCCAGGTGCTTCTGCCTGGCTCCACCCACAACAGACCCAGGATGTTGGGAAAGTCCCCGGCATGGACAAAGGGATCAAAGCCAAAAAGGGGTATAAGAGAAGGACCCCTGAACTAAGAAATCAGATCACTTCTGACAAGGAACCCTGTAACCAAGGACAAGAGGCCTGCTGATCTGAGGACTTGCCTACCCCTTCTGCCAGTGTGCTGTTTGCTGGGGGGAATCCTGCAGTGCTTCTTTATTTTTGCCAAGGAACCAGGAGAGAGGAACTGTGTGTGTACTCTCACGCTTGCTAAGAAAATCTCCAAGGACTGGAAGAGTGCCAGTCTCCTGCTGAAGTCACAGGGCTAAAAGACTTCATCTGCTTAAAGTGCTATTTGCTGGAACCTGTGAATCCAGCACCTCTGAAAGAACCAGCAATCTCGACGCCGACTGACGTCGCTGAATCCAGCTCGACGTAGTGGGTAACTGCCCCAGTGTCCCGCTTCCTCGACGACCGGCCGCCGGGCCCAATCGACGCCAGCAGCAACGCCAGTGAGTAGTGAGTTCGGCTCCAGCTCCAAGGGACCTCGTGTCTGCACCGCTGCTGATCGCATCGACCTCGTGCCCTCTCGACGTCGTGAGCGCTGCTCACACTTTGCAACCGCATCATCGACAACGACGCCTGCTGAGGCCTGATCGACACCGAAGACGCGACGCCAGATTGCCCGGCGCCTCTGATCATCGTGTGCTTCATTTTTCCAAAGGTACTGTGTTGTTGGGGGTCCGTGTGACTCCGGGCTCGACGTAGCGCTCCTCGCGGTCGACGCCGAACTTTTGGATTAACTTTGCCTCGACGTCGTGTAGCCCCCGTATGGGTTACCTTGTTGCTAAGAACTGTGTTTCCTAGAAGAAGATTGGCTTTGATACTAAAGACTTTGTGCTAAAGAAGAAACTACCTTTGAACTATTTTTCCCTTCCCAGAGTATTTATTAAGATTGTGTACATTTTTGTGTCGTTATTTGGTCTTGTGCTAAGCCTTATATAAAAATACTTATTTTTATAATACTACTGTGCCGTGTCCATTTGTAGTGCCTTCACTTTATTACTGTATGTGGTCATTAAATGCTTAACACACAGCCTCTGAGATAAGCCTGTCTGCTCTGCCAAGCTACCAAGGGGGTGAGCAGGGGTTATCAAAGGGTGATCCCCTTGCCCTGACTAGAAAAGGTGTGTCCCTATTTGTCAGAAGTACCTACCTCTGCCAACTAGAGACAGCCGGTTCTAACAGTAGGTGACTCCTCCTTTCGATGATAGTGGGCATCGACTCTATCCTTAGATTGTTTTTTCTGCCATCTAGTTCGGATGTGTATTGCTGCACCCTGGTTCTGCACCGTTTCTCGGACTCCTTCGACGCGCAATCCATACCCTTGACGGTATTGTTAGGAACCACGATTCCCCATTCATTGCCTATGTGAAATCTTCAGTCTGAAAACTTGTGGAAGGCAGTTGGGCCTACCTGCGCCGACCGCTCTAGCATTGGATGGAAAGGACTCCATTCAAGCTGTATCCCTAGTGTTGTGCTAAAGTTCCATGCACTGACTTGCACGAAGTGTGCAACCTCTGTCCCCGGAACAAGACTAAAGACTGCGACGCGTGCCGATCGAAAGACTCTTCGTGATAGTCTGGCTCGACGGTTTGAGATGCAACAGCAAAGCGGCTCCGCACCGGTCATCTTCGGTGTACCCGGAGTAATGACAGCCCCTTGCCTCTCCAGCAAAGTAAGACGAAGGCGCATTGGTCCCTGATCTCCCTTCGGGCCAAGGTCGGCACAGACAAAAGGTTTCAGATGCCCTGCCTTCAGGCTCGGCTCAAACACAAAGAAAGGCTTTCCGGTTTGGGCTCGAACACCTTCCAGCGCAGTGCCACCCCAACACCTTCGGCACCAAAGTACACGTCCAAGCCGCCACCAACGGTGTCGAAACAGGCAACCAAGGATAAAGAGACTCCGTCGAAAGAGCCTCGATCCGATCATTACATTTTGGATTCTAAACAAAAAAAGTTGGTGATTCACCCTGATATAGGGCATATTCAGACCACTCTGCCCAAAAAGAGGAAATTAGACCTACCAGAGGACAACCGCATTCCGATAAAGTTTGGTTACTAACCCTTCTCCTCCTTACATTACAGCTACTTCTCCTATTATTCCTAATTTACTTATTTAACCTTACAACTTCACCTAACTCACAAGATGATGGGGATGACAATCATGACCCCCCCACAGGACACTGATGCTTGGCAGGACTATCACTCATCCAGATCAAGACAATGATCCATATTTGTACCTCTCCAGACCCTCTCCACCAGATGATAACATTGATTACGTTGAGCACCTTAATAGGGCTGCTCAATTTCACGGGGGTGCAGTTACATTCAGAGACAGGCCAGGATTTCGTCTTTGAGACCCTTAACTCCTCTCACAGTCACTCATACGTTGCCTGTGCTCAAAGGCATGTTAAAACACCCTGAGGACCCTGTCAGGGCAAGAATTATTACTCTTAGGGTGGAGAAAAAATATAAACCCATCGACCCTACATACATCAAGGGCCAGTTACCTTTTAGACTCTCTTGTTTGTGAATTGGCTCTGTTGCGAGCATTTGATACATCAGGTGAAGCAGCTCCTCCTCAAGATAAGGAGTCCAAGCTCATTGACGCCTCCGGCAAAAGAGTAGCTACACAAGTAGCTAAACATTGCCGTATTGCCAATACTCTAGCTTTACCGACTCGTTATGACAGGGCTCACTACGATGAGTTAGAGAAACTCATACACTTATTATCAAACAAACCCCCTCCAGTCGGATTGAGGGGGGCATAAGCCTTTCCCTGGTTGGCTGAGTACCCCATCTGCAAGATGGCAGGGACTGAGAGTTGTGCTTCACCTCGCCTCCCCCACCTGAGGGGTGGAGTTGGCAGAGGTGGGCACACTTCTCTTCCTCACTTATTCCCCCCCAACCCCCTGGTTCTCCCGCCAAAAGTGGGGATCAGAACCAGTGGGGACCAGTTGCTGAAAGCAGCAAGTGGCCTGGGGAAGCTCACAAAGGTGGCAAGCCTTTGAAGCTGCCCCTTGGTGGACCTTGGCCATCCTGGGGAGGAGGCTTGCACCTCATCCCAGGATGCACATTGTTTCAGTCCACAGCCCCCCCTCCTTACTGCCCGCCCCCACACCCCTCCCCAAGCAGGCTCTCTAACCAGGGGTCCAGAAACAGGTCTGGTGGTGGCAGCTTAAAGCAGCCACTCAGCCTGGACACTATTGGTACGTCATGTTTCAGAAGTTTCTCTAAGATGCCCTCTGTGTGCATTTATCATTCAGTTACAATGTCTAAGAATGGACTTAGACACTGTAGGGGTACAGGGCCCATGCACCTGTGCCCTCACCACTGGTATCTGGCACCCAGCTTGAGGGGTGACTGATTTATGCCAGGTCAGTAGGTTGTAGGCATGGCACACAAGGCTGTGTGGCATGTAGACTCTTTACTTTGTTCTGCACCAAGACATGCAGCCTGCAAAGGCAATGTGTGAGTGTAATGGTACAGGGCCTCTAAGGGTGGCACAATAAGTGCTGCAGCCCTTGGAGGTCTTCCCTGTTCACAGTGCCCTGAGTACCCGTGGTACCATTTACCAGGGGCTGACCTGTGGCCAGAGATGCCAAATGGGTACAGTTTTGGGGAAAGAACACAGGCCCTGGGAATCTGATTGGCAGAGGCCCAGGGTACATCAAGTCAACTTGTATCTGTAGTCTGGGGAAAAAGTAGGGAAGTTACTGCAACAGAAACCCAGCTTCTTACAAATGTCTCTTCACCCACGCCCCACAGCCTGAGTCTGAGGGGGTTTACGGTGGCCACGGGATCCTGAGATCCGCAAGCCTGAGATCCTCAAGCCTTTGGTCTGGCCAGAGTGGACTTCCAATTGCTGTCTGCAGCCTTTCGGCAGGCCACCTCCAACCATGCGTGATTTCATCACTGAACCAGACGCCAAAAGACACCACTGCACCTGAGAACCCACAGCCAGAGGAGAAGTATACCAATGGTGTCCCTACGTTTCCAAGCATTCCCAGGTGCGTGCCCCCCTATGGGTACTCACGGACTGGCCCTCCATGCCCAGCTTCCAGACTCTTTCCGACCAGAGTGTTCCCCATTGAAGTGATGCCCATTGAAGTGATGGGGTACTCAACTGCATAACACCTCTGCACCTGTAAATCCAGTACTTGTACAGCGCACAAATCGCCCCTCTGGGCCGTTGGGCAGATTAAGCGAGCTATTGCCCAGAGTTGCATGGTGCTGGGCAGACCCCTGCCGCCAGAGCCGGGGATCGAACCGTGATCCCCAGCATCCAGCGTCAGTTGCCCTGGCCGTGGAGCTACACCTGAACTCCCAGAGCTTCCAAAGGTGACCTATTGGTGTGGATTTGAACCTTGCCCTATACTCGCCTTAAGTTCAGAAGAACAGTCCCGTAAGCTGCTGTTAAGTACCAGATTGTAGCATGTTTTCCTCCCATAGGATAACATTAGCGATCCCATAAATTGCACTTTCAACTTTTGAAAACTGTAAAAATTAATTACTCAAAGTTCTTACCTGATTCCGATAATCTTAGTATCTAAATTTATATAAAAGTATGTTATTTTTATAAATTGCTGTTAGGTTTGTCTCACTTACTGCCTTTGTTTGTGCAATAAATGCTTAGCACTACCCTCTGGTAGGCCTAACTGCTTACCTACACTACCAAGAAAGAGAGCATTTGGGTTATCATTTGTGCCTCGGTAAACCAGATGGGGTGTGTGTGCTCTCTTAACTCAGTGTACCCCATTTTGGTCCACTATAAAAAGATGCAAGCTTTCTACATCTAGTATGTTTCCTACTGGCAGGGAGCATTCCAATCCTTGGTAGCTAATTGTGCACTATATTGAACCCCATGCAAACAATCAATCTTTCTGAAACTTTAAGAGCTTCCTTCAAACGTGAGAAACTTAATAGTTAGTGTATCGTTTTTCACTTAGGATTACCTAATGTTATGCTGTTTATTAGGAGTTGTGACATTTTCTAAATAGTATTTAGTGAGTCTTGGCTGAGATTACTTTTCTTTGAGCTGATTCGACTATTGATGATGTACTCTGTTTTACTTCTGCACATGCAATCAACTTAAGAGAAAAAACAAATATTGATATTAAACCTTTGAGTGAAAGTGTTTAAGAACATCTAAGGTCCAAGCCTTCACAGCAGGGACAATTCCAAAAGACATTTAATGCTGTATTGTACTTATGTAACTTTTTGTCGGGCTACGTCATTTGAGTGTATTTTTTCAACTGTCTTAATTTTATTTTTCTAGGGGCGCTGAATATGTTTCTGCAAGGGAATGGATGAGGATATGTTTTGAACTATTGGAATTATTGAAAGCTCACAAGAAAGCTATACGAAGAGCTACGGTGAACACTTTTGGTTATATTGCAAAAGCCATTGGGTAAGTCATTTCTTTTTGTTTTGCTTATGTATTTCCATTAGCTACACACCTGTGGCGTGCTTTTTAGTTTATTTTGAATGACCGAATTCTAAACAATCATTTTAGTCTCCTGTAAATGAGTAATCAAGGCTTCCCTGATATGCAGTTTAGAAAATCCATTATTTTTGAATCACTTGTAAATATAATACCTGAATATTTAAAGTGCAAATAATATTGGAAACTTGATTAATATTTATAAACATTTAAATATGCCATCGTATATGTTGGATCTTGAACATTTCTTCTGCGAAGCTACACTACCAAAGGCATGAGTTACAGTTGCTGGCTTAATTTTTGTTTTCCGATTTTAATGGTTCACCAGCCTTGTGTGATCAAAGAAATGTAGAAATAAGAAATCCTTATAACTACTCGTGCAGAGAGGGACTTTGAGTCAGCCCTCTTTATCCATTGATTCATTGAACTCTCATAACATTTTGTTTTAACCCATCTCCGACATGGGGAAATGGGTTCGCCTATCTAAGTCATTAGCTGTCTTATCCTGTGAATGATGGCATTTATCATGAGCACATGTGCATATCCGCAATAACAAAATTGCACTTCAGTGGTCTAATATTTCACTTTGCCAGTGTTTTTTCTTTATATTCTATATTAGTTTTTAATTTTGTTGTCACCCTTTAGTGTTTAAACAGTACACTATCTTTGTACCACTAAGAATCATATATTCGAGGAATGTGTGGATTTAGGTTCGAGGCATGTGGGCTGCTGATTCATATCTGTGCATAGATCGCCGCCTAGTGTTGGGTCTGGATGATTGCACATTGTTGTCCTGGAAGAGTCTTACGAAGTATCACGAGATAGGTGGCTCCTCCCCCGCACTACAGTGCGCATGGGCATCCTATCCATCCTTGGATTGTTTTTTTCCGCCATTGGGTTCGGATGTAATTTTCTTTACTCCAGTTCGGAAACTTTTCTAAAGGACTTCAGGGTCGTCGGTATTGTTTCGATCGGTGCCGAGTTCTTTGTTTCACTTCTTCTCGAGCAAGACGTCGAAGAGAGCCGCGTGTCCTTTTCGACACCAGAGGCCCGATCGTCGATGGAACGGAGCCCGTTCAAACGATGCCCCCTAAGTACCCGCACATCGATGTACACCCAGTGTGCAACAAGTGCTTATCACCGGAGCACAATGAGGCTAACTGTCTAGCTGGTGCTCAATTCAGGTCGAAGAAGACTCTTAGGCTCAGACGTGCAGCGAGGCAGACGATGACGAAGCCAGCGCCCGACCCGGTGAATATCTTAGATGAAGAAGACTATGAGGTCGTCTAGACGGAGGATCCAGAACAGCAGTCGGATCTCGGGTCGGAGCATGACTCCACCTATTATGAAGACGACTAAGAGAATATCAAAGATGAAAACGTCGTCGAGGTAGGGGGACGACTTATCACCCATCGAAGCCGTAGATGACTCGAGCGATGAACCAGGCCTAACAGTGGGTACTGGGCCTAAAACAGACACAAAGGCTTCCAAAGGCTCAGTTCGAGGCATCGCCAAAAGGCCTTAGCCAAGATCATGACGAACATTCTATAGACCTGCGTCTCGGCCCGGCTAAGAATATATCACACGAGCCATCGGTCGAACTACTTAAAGCAAAGCCGAAAGCCATTGAGTCAAAACCGAGACTGCTGAAGACAGTCTTCGGATAGAAGATTTCGAACCCATCAGATTCGACAAAGACCAGAAGTGTCAACGACCCTGCGGGGTCACAAATAAAGGGTGTCGAACCGAAGATCGGTGCGCTGAAATCCATCACTAAAGTCAAGCATGTCGAACCGACTATGTCGACGGACAGCGACACAAACAAGCGACTCAAGTCTCGGAAGATTCTCGACCCGAAGCAACGAGTTGACAGGCCACAGCTTGTCAAAGGCCTCGAGCCGAAATCCAAAAGCTGCTTGAAGGAGCACGTCCAGTCGAGGCAGAAGAGCGCGCCTCCCACGCAACAGGCGCCTAAATCGACGCAGGGCCGCAGACACATTAGCGAAAAGGCTAAGTCGGTCGGACCTATATCGACGCCGACCCCGAAGAAAGTCAGTCTGTCTAAAGACACTATGCCACCGATAAAATTCGGACTGCCCCCGACTGCACGCCCTAAGGCGCTCGATCCGAAAACCGGAATCGAAGCACCCAAGAAGGTGTCGATGGAAAAGAGGAGCCATTCTCTAGAAGAGGACATTGTGTACCAAGAGCCCTCCTATGATGAGCAGCCGAAGCTACATATCGACTCCGACTCTGGCAGACTTACTGTTTATCAAAGGAAAATCAGGTCTGAAAATCCTCTTGAATCATATAAAATTCCACTCAAAAGAAAAGGGATTCTTCCATATCGCCTGTCCGTTTTGAGACTGTAAGGTACCATGGCCAGGACACTTCTGCATACTCACCATCACGCACTAATGAGGATATGGAGTATGACTATGATGAACAATATAATTACCCTGCTGAGACGGATCAGGATGACCAGACTCAAGCCTGGACAGACCCTGTTGACCTGGGAGAGTCACAAACTATTCCTGACACTCCTTCTTATCCTACCAAAACTTCGCCAACAGAGGATACAGCTGCGTTTAACGCACTAATAGAAAGGGCAGCACAGAATCATGATGTGGAAATGCACGCTGACCCAATTGAGGAGGACTTCCTATTTGACACTTTCTCCACTTCAGAAAAATCATTCAAGACCTTGCCAATGCTGAAAGGTGTCCTTAAACACGCAGGAGACATTTTCGAGGAAACCACAAGAGCAAGGGTTGTTAACCCCAGAATTGAAAGAAAATACAAACCGGCGCCTGTGGACCCTACATATATTAAGGGACAGCTGCCATTGGACTCTTTGGTGGTTTCAAATGCTCGTAAGCGTGCCAACTCAAAAACTACTGGTGATGCTCCTCCTCCAGACAAGGAATCTAAGATATTAGAAGCTTATGGAACAAGCACTGGAAATGCAATAGGTCTCGCATTAGGAAAGTTTGAGCTATTGGTCTTATAAATTACTTTTTTTTTATTTATGTGTTTTTTAAAATATCTAAATTAATAGCTTTGTCATTTACAATGCCAATAGTTATAACTTTCGTAAATGTGACACCTATAGCATTTGTAATGCAACATGTTTTGTATTTACGTGACTTAGATGTATTGATATTACAAATAACAATGGCTTTTAACTTTTTTAAATAATTATTACTTAAATGAAAGTGATTGTAATTTATAATGGCAATAGCTTAAACTTTTGTAAATAACTTTAGTGAAGATTATGTTCAGTGTAGTTTATTGTGACGAAAATCCAAGAACAGAAGTGAAATATTAACATCTTTTTTGACATTTGTAATAAAGCTTGAAACATTGAGAGAACATATTTGAACCGGTGATGCTGTGGTGATGCTGAGTGATGCTGTGGTTTGCGCTGAGTGATGCTGTGGTTTGCACTGAGTGATGCTGTGGTTTGCGCTGAGTGGTGCTGTGGTTTGCGCTGAGTGGTGCTGTGGTTTGCGCTGAGTGGTGCTGTGGTTTGCGCTGAGTGGTGCTGTGGTTTGCGCTGAGTGGTGCTGTGGTTTGCGCTGAGTGGTGCTGTGGTTTGCGCTGAGTGGTGCTGTGGTTTGCGCAGAGTGGTGCTGTGGTTTGCGCAGAGTGGTGCTGTGGTTTGCGCAGAGTGGTGCTGTGGTTTGCGCAGAGTGGTGCTGTGGTTTGCGCAGAGTGGTGCTGTGGTTTGCGCAGAGTGGTGCTGTGGTTTGCGCAGAGTGGTGCTGTGGTTTGCGCAGAGTGGTGCTGTGGTTTGCGCAGAGTGGTGCTGTGGTTTGCGCAGAGTGGTGCTGTGGTTTGCGCAGAGTGGTGCTGTGGTTTGCGCAGAGTGGTGCTGTGGTTTGCGCAGAGTGGTGCTGTGGTTTGCGCAGAGTGGTGCTGTGGTTTGCGCAGAGTGGTGCTGTGGTTTGCGCAGAGTGGGAGATGGGGAGAGGGTAAAGAGAGAGAGAGGAGAGAAAGGGGGAGAGTGAGAGGGGAAGAAGAGAGGAGGAGGAAGAGAGCGAAGGACGGAGGGGAGAGAGGGGAGGGAGAGAGGGAGAGGAGAGCAGGCAGAGGAGAGCAGGCAGAGGGGGAGATGGGGAGAGGGAGAAAAAGGAGAGCAGGGAGAGGGAGAGGGTAAAGAGACGGAGACGGGGAGAGAGGAGAGGGAAAGGGAGAGAGGGAAAAGGAGAGAGGGTAGAGGGAAGTGAGGGAAAGAGAGAGAGGGAAAAGGAGAGAGGGTAGAGGGAAGTGAGGGAAAGGGAGAGAGGGAAAGGGAGAGAGGGAAAAGGAGAGAGGGTAGAGGGAGAGAGGGAAAGGGAGAGAGGGAAAAGGAGAGAGGGTAGAGGGAGAGAGGGAAAAGGAGAGAGGGTAGAGGGAGAGAGGGAAAAGGAGAGAGAGAGACATTTTGGTTCCACCTACAACATGGGTCAGTCCATTCTAACCAGTTACTCCCATCACTTTGAGTTATTGCATAACGCGTGTGCACATTGTTCACATCCACTTAAAGCAATTCATTTGTCTTGACTGACACATCTGGCTCAAAGTGTGTTGTAGTTAGTTTTTTTATATTAATTTTAAATACAAGCATTTATTTTCACCTGCACTTTGGGTGCCAAGCTATATGGTGATTTATTTTTCACCTTCTTCTGAACTTTGCTATTATAAAGTATACAAGTAACAATGTCACATTGTACCTGCCCACAGTTTGAGTGCTTGATCAAGCAGTGATTTGTTCTTCTCGCCTTCACAAATAATGATTTTAAAATGTATGGCGCACCTGAGAGACTTTTTATTAAAAAAAAAATCACTATTAAAAGGGCCACAGCAGTTAGTTTTTAAATGTGTTTTTATTGTAAGCATGTTGTGGTTGTGGTTAGGTGGCTGCATGTTTTCTTATTTCCTCTTTATCTTGTGGGTTAAACTTGCAATTAAAAAAATCGCACAAGTTTGTGAAAGACACATGTTGACTTTGTCAATGCTTGTTTTTATTTATTTTCTTTACAAAAATTAAATTAACATACATTCCCCGTAGTTGTACAGCAATTTAAAGTCATAACTCATCTGAATTACAAAATCCATGAATGCTAGAATAAACACCACCTGGCAATTCAGATGTAGTCCAGTAATAAACAGATTTATAAGCTACTTGTCAGTATTTGCAAGACAGCTTTCTAAATGTGGAATTTGATCTGCCTCTCTGCCATTGGTCTGAGACAGGACGGTCCCACTCTGCGACCCTGCTGAGTCCACGTGGGAGGTTTGCTGAATTGTGGCTTCTGTGTTTTCTAGACTTTGTCACAGAACGTTGTTACATTTATCCGTTCTGCCTTATTCTGCCTCTGTGGTTTAACTGGTAATGACTGAGCGACGCCGAAATGTAGCTCCAAACCCGTGTCACGTCTGATAGCCATGTAGCATAACAGCCTCTGTACCCCTAAGTGAGGAGTAGAGCAGACGAACATTGAGTGAGATTGAGGTATGTTTGGGCTCCACGAGTGTGAAGGGGGAGCTGTGACCTAGATAAACCTTTAGAACACAGAGAGACAGAGCTTGACCCTGAACGTGCACCAATGTCAAACTGGAAATCCTTCTATAATGTGCAGTCAGATGCCGGCTGTCTTTCGATTCTCAGTTACCAGCAGTGAAATGATTCACCATACAAGCAAAAAAGAAGAAAAGATGTTTTCCAAAAAGACAGAACCCTAGAAATGTCACTATTTCTAGAGAAACGAACAAACTCAAAAGGAAGTAAGATGCCTAGTCTCTAATGTGGATGTTCTTGGAGAAACACGAGAGACGGCCTGCGGCCGTCAAAGTGAAAGTACGGCCGGCGGAGGGCATTGCTGTGGGGAGGGGGAAGGAGAAATGCGACACGGCGGCAGGGGAGGGGGCGGAGCGGGGAGAGCGGCATGAGGGTGTGAGCAGCAGGGGAGGAGTGCTGCTGGCGATTGACTGGCGATTTGATGTGCACGCGCATTTTGGGTCAATGCGCTAAATAAGCTTTACCTAGACTGGCGATTGCCAGTCTAGGTAAAGCTTATTTAAGCCCCTTTATAATGAGCTCCCGCTCAATGCGCATGCGCATTGAGATAGGTCGCTCGACCTAAAAAGGGCAGCTGCTCAAGCAGCTAATATCTGGAGAATTTCTAATACACAGGCCCTATTAGCCAGATACGGTAGGACGCATTATGACAAACTAGAGCAACTGCTACAACAGTTGCCTGATGCCTACAAGGAGGGAACAGAAACACTAATACAAGAGGTGAAACTCATATCCAACGCATCCATTAAATGTGCGCTAGAAGCAGCAGACCACGCAGCCAGGGCCATCAACACAAGTGTTTTGCTCAGGAGGCAAGCTTGGTTACGCATCTCTGGGTTCAAACCTAAGATTCAAACCACATTATTAAATCAGCCTGTGAACCCTGATTTTTTTATTTGGTCCTGATGTGGACACAATATTAGAGAAGATTAAAAAAGATAGAGACAGCTAAGTCTATGGGTGCCTTGCAGTCACAAGAATTCAGAGGAGGCTCCTTTCGTCGCTCCATTAACAGAGGAGCTACACGAGGCCAGGCATCCCAGCAGACTCCATTCAATAAAGGGAGCATGCAGACCACCTATAATAAGAACAATAGAGGTGGATACCGTGGCAATAGCAGCAAAGGCAGAGGACGAGGGAATAACCACACCAGATCCTCCGCCAATAATAAACAGTGACGTCTTGTCACTGCCCCCGGACCATGTAACACCGGTCGGGGGAAGATTACAACAGCTCCTGCCAGTCTGGGAGAGCATTACCACAGACAGGTGGGTAAGACAACTTATTCAGTACGGCTGTTGTCTAGAGCTAACCTCTACTCCACCCACCATACCCCCAAGACACCGTCCTATGTCCGCAGAGCACATACACTTATTGCAGCAAGAAGTCATCAGTATGCTGCAAAAGGGGGCCATAGAATTCATCCCTATACAGCAACAGGGTACAGGGGTATACTCGCTGTTCTTCTTAATCCCCAAAAAGGACGGGTCTCTCAGGCCAATACTGGACCTCAGGCCCCTAAACCAATACATCTTGTCAGAACATTTTCACATGCTCACTTTACAGCAGGTTCTACCATTGCTCAGTCAGGGAGATTTCCTTGCAACACTAAACCTAAAGGATGCGTATTTCCACATACCAATACATCCAGCGCACAGGAAGTATCTCCAGTTTACCATACAAAATCAGCACTACCATTTCAAGGTTCTCGCTTTTATGGGTGACAACAGCCCCCAGGGTGTTTACCAAGTGCCTAGCGACAGTAGCTGCGCACCTACGGAGGAAACCATATTCATGTCTTCCCCTTTCTGGACGACTGGCTAATCCAAGCAAAGTCAGCCCAGCAATGTGCCAGCCACATGTCCCACATTATTCACCTCCTACACAGCCTCAGATTCTCATTAAACTACAGTCTCCTCTCCAACCCGTCCACGTACAACAGTACCTAGGAGCATCCATAGACACTCTGGCAGCAAAGGCACAGCCAAACTATGCAAGAATCAACAGCATTCAATTACTGATTCAAAGATTCAGACCCCAACACTTGCTCCTAGCACGGGTGTTTATGCAGTTGATAGGCATGATGGCCTCCTTCTTCTTCATAGTCCCTCACGCAAGACTACACATGCGTCCGCTTCAAGAGTGCTTAGCACTGCAGTGGAACCAGGCTCAAGGACAATTAAAGACCTAGTGTTGGTGACCGGTCGTGCATACAACTCTGCATTGGTGGAACCCACAAAACCTTTGCAGGGGACGACAGTTCCAAGAGCCTGTACCACAAATAGTGCGTACGACGGACGCATCTCTCCTGGGATGGGGAGCTCATGTCCTCCATTACACAGTGGCAGCTTATCTTCAGAACAGGCAGCACCTTTCACTCTTCAGAGTACCTGCTATTAAAGCTTTCATGGAGGGACTCAAACGAGTGATTCCTCCAAGACACCCACCTTCACCTGTCTGGAACCTGAACGTAGTTCTAACCAGACTGATGGGACCACCTTTTGAACCTCTACACTCGTGTGAGATACAATTCCTAACGTGGAAAGTGGCTTTTGTAGTGGCGATTACATCACTTAGAAGAGTGAGCTGCAAGCCCTAACTATACAGGAGCCATTCATACAAATGCACGCAAATAGGGTAATGCTATGTACAAACCCTATATTTATGCCAAAGGTGGTATCCCAGTTTCACATCAATCAAACTATAGAACTGCCAGTTTTCTTTCCAAATCCAAATCCAGATTCAGTGGCAGAAAGAGCTCTACATACCCTAGACGTTAAAAGAGCTCTCCTGTAATATGTATACAGGACAAAACTTTTCAGGAAAACTAAGCAACTGTTTGTTGCCTTTTCACCACAGCACAAAGGCAACCCCATTTCCAAATCAGGTATAGCCAGATGGATTGTTGTCAGAAAGCTAAACGCACATTGACAGCTCCCCCAAGAGCGCATTCAACACACAAGTTAGGGGCATCCATGGCTTTCCTAGGAAACATTCCTCTAGAATATATATGTAAAGCAGCCACATGGACTACCATACATACATCTACCAAACACTACTGTGTAGATGTACACTCCAAGCAGCTGTAGGACAGGCTGTACTCAAGACTCTTTTTCAGACTGCTGCAGCAGGCACGGGCAACCACCGCTAAGGGGGAGACTGCTATGCATTCTATGCACAGATATGAATTTAGCAGCCCACATGCCTTGAACGGAATATGCTACTTATCAGTATGCATCTGTTCTTGGCATGTAGGGCTGCTGGCATTCATATTGCCCTCCCTCCTCCCCGGTGCCTGTCGCAGCTGTAGCACTCAAAATTAATCTCTAGCATGGACATCCCTTACTGTATCATACTCCATCTCTGCCACAATGGCGAAAAGCAATCTAAGGATGGATAGGATGCCCATGCGCACTGTAGTCCGGGGGAGGAGTCACCTATCTCGTGATACTTCGAAGACTCTTCCAGGACAACATTGTGCAATCATCCGGACCCAACACTAGGCGGCGATCTATGCACAGATATGAATGTCAGCAGCCCTACATGCCAAGAACAGATGAATACTGGTAAGTAGCATATTCCTTACACATGCTTAGCATACTTCATCTATCTAGTGTTGGGTCTGGATGTGTGCAAGTTTTTTTCTCCCTAAGAAGTGTTTCAAGTCACAAGGTAAAGTTGCCCCTCTTGGTGATAATGCGCTTGGGCATCGGCTCATTGTTATATTTCTTTCTGCTGTTTGGTTCGGACGTGTTTTGGTAGTGCTCCTGTTCGAGACCGCTTCGGGCATCCTTCGGTTTGTTACACCTTTCTTCATTTGTTGGCATGGTTTGCGATAGTTTCTTTTCTTGCGTATCAAAATAAATACTGACAATCTGTCGGTTCGGCGTACATCAGTTACGGCCTTCAAGTCAAGTCAAGTCATAAAATTTATATAGCGCACTACATACCCAGAGGGTTTCAAGGCGCTTAGGAGGGGGAGGAGGATTATTTGTCAAATATCCACGTTTTAAGCTGCTTTCTGAACGCTAGGTGATTCTGGGTGAGGCGAAGGTAAACGGGGAGTGAGTTCCATGTTTTGGCAGCTAGGTATGAGAAGGATCTGCCTCCCATGGTGGTCTTGTTGATGCGAGGTACAGTGGCGAAGGCTTGGCTGGAAGAGCGAAGTTGGCGGGAGGGGGTGTAGAAGGACAGTCGAGAGTTGAGGCAATCTGGTCCGATGTCGTAGAGTGATTTGTGTGCGTGGGTAAGCAGTCGGAAATTAATCCTCTTATTGACGGGTAGCCAGTGGAGGTCTTTAAGGTGACCAGAGATGTGTTCGTTGCGTGGGATGTCTAATATGAGCCTGGCTGAGGCGTTTTGGATTCGTTGTAGTTTCTTCTGGAGTTTAGCGGTGGTACCCGCGTAGAGAGTGTTTCCGTAGTCCAGTCGGCTCGTGACTAGAACGTGGGTGACTGTTTTCCTTGTTTCGGTGGGGATCCAGCGAAATGTTTTTCTGAGCATGCGAAGAATGTTAAAGCAGGAAGAGGATACGGCGCTGACTTGTCTGTTCATTGAGAGTGAAGAATCCAGGATGACGCCAAGGTTCCGTGCGTGGTTTGTCGGGATGGGTGCATTTCCGAGGGCTTCCGGCCACCAGGAGTCGTCCCATGCAGAGGGGGATTTACCTAAGAGGAGGACTTCTGTTTTGTCTGAGTTTAGTTTCAGATGGCTTTGTTTCATCCATTCGGCGACTTCTTTCATTCCTTCGTGTAGGTTAGTTTTGGCGGTGCTGGGGTCATTGGTGAGAGAAAGGATCACTTGAGTGTCATCCGCATAAGAGATGATGTTGAGGTTGTGTTGGCGTGCGATGGCCGCGAGGGGGCTCATGTATACGTTGAAGAGGGTGGGACTGAGTGAGGATCCTTGTGGTACGCCGCAGATGATTTCAGAGGCCTCGGACTTGAATGGTGGGAGGCGGACTCTCTGGGTTCTTCCGGTGAGGAACGAGGTGATCCATTCCAGTGCCTTTCCTTGGATTCCGATGTTTCTGAGGCGTTGTAAAAGGGTGCTGTGGCAGACTGTGTCGAAGGCTGCAGAGAGGTCGAGGAGGATGAGGGCAGCTGTGTCTACATTGTCCAGTAGAGTTCGAATGTCGTCTGTTGCTGCGATGAGGGCGGTCTCAGTGCTGTGTTTGGCTCGGAAGCCAGATTGTGAGGGGTCGAGTGATTTGTTGGCTTCGAGGAAGGCGGCGAGCTGGTTGTTGACAGCTTTCTCGATGACTTTGGCCGGGAATGGAAGAAGCGAGATGGGGCGGTAGTTTTTGAGTTCGGTGGGGTCTGCTGTTGGTTTTTTCAGAAGGGCGGTGAGTTCAGCGTGTTTCCAGTCTTCTGGGAAGGTAGCGGAGTTGAAGGAGCAGTTGATGACGTCTCGGAGGTGCGGAGCTATGACGGAGTCTGCTTTGTTGAAGATGTGGTGAGGGCATGGGTCTGTGGGGGATCCAGAGTGGATGGAATTCATCAGGCGGATGGTGTCCTCAGTGGAGATTGGGTTCCAGGCGTTAAGGGTGTTAACGGGGGGAAGATGGTCAGCTGATGGTAGGGTGGGTTGGCTTCCGGGTTGGTTGTCAAAGCTGTTGTGGATGTCAGCAATCTTGTTGTGGAAAAAAGAGGCTAGGGAATCGCAGAGGGTTTGAGAGGGGGTGATGTCGTTGGAGTTGGCCGAGGGGTTGGAAAATTCCTTGACGGTGTTGAAAAGTTCCTTGCTGTTGTGGGCGTTGTTGTCCAGTCGATCCTTGAATGCTGTTTTCTTGGCTTTTCGGATCAGTTGGTGGTGAGTACGGATGGCGCTTTTGAAGGCGTCCTTGTTGCTGGTGGATGGGTCTTTTTTCCAGGCCTTTTCAAGGGAGCGGCACAGTTTCTTGGACTTCTTGAGGTCATCATTGAACCATGAGGCCTTCTTGATGCCAAGTTTGTGTTGACGTTTTTTCAGTGGTGCTAAGGTGTCGGCGGTGTTGGATAACCAGAGGGTGAGGTTGGAGGCGGCTTCGTTGGCGTTAGAAGAGAGGGCTGGGGAGGTTTGAAGGAGCGATGTGGAGATCTGCTCCGTGGTGATTTTGTTCCAGTTTCTTTGTAGAGTTGGTTGGAGGTGGATGATGGGTTTCGGCTTGTTGTAGGTGAAGTGAACGCAGCTGTGGTCAGTCCAGAGGAGATCGTAGTGTGGCTGAAGGAGACATGATTCCTTCTATAGTGTGTTGCTAATGGAACCTTTTATTTTTGACCCTCTTCCCACGCAAAATATCAGGACTGACCTCCATCAGTTTTCCAACCCATGTCTGTTCCCTGTTCATAGAGAGGAAGACTGTGAAGCCTGTTGATCTTTCCGATCAAAAAACACATTGATGTACCATCTGCCGTGTTTCACAGAAATGCAGCGAAGGAAATAGAGGATACACCCGACATCTTTGGGCAACAAGATGTCCAAGAACATTGGCAAGATATCACGGAAGCCTCTGCGGCTGAGGAAGAGGCCTTAACTAGCCAAGAATTCTTTTTTTTAAAAATAAATATTTTTATAAAGATAAACAAAAGGGGTACTGACGTGTACTCCTGTTAAATATTGAAGCATGGTGGAAGGACAATAGTGAAGCAAAAATCTCCCATTAATAGGTATTGATAATGAGGAAAGACATCAGCACACTTATGAGCAAGTTGACATAACAAATTAAAAAAAATTTCACAGAGTAATAACAAAGGCACAGCAGCAACATTGTCATCTCTAGCATAAGCAATTCAGCTACCCCACATTTTAGGTTATCTATGTGGGTATGCCCAACTTTTGTCACTCTTCCTCTGCCATATTTAAATCCATTCCCATTCTCCATTCAGCCATGTTGGGTACCTCAGGAACTCCCCATTGCCTGGCCAGATCCTGTCACCAGCAAACTCAGATTACATAGGATTAGTTTCATTTGTGGCAAATCTACATCATTGGGTATCCCCAAAATAACGTATGTATGGTCTTTATGCAATTGCACTCCTAGTAGAGTGTTGAATTCTGAAAGCACTCTGCGCTGTATATTTGTATGACCGAGCATGTCCATAATGTATGTAGAAAGCTTCCCCGGCTTCTCCCACATGGCAGACATTCCAGAGAATTTTAAAGTGGATGAGGTGCAGCCAGGCTCTAATTGCTATTTCCTGCAGGAACATCAATGCTTACTCCCAATCTAGGTTCTTGAATCGCCAATATCCGCTTCCCATGTAGACCGCAGTATTAGGAGGGTGTCTGGCATATTAACCCCTTCGACGCTCATGACGAGCTCAGCTAGTCATGAGGTACACCTCTTGTACGCTCATGACGAGCTGAGCTAGTCATGAACGCATAGGATCCCGTTTTGCGTTAGCGCACAGCGGGAAAATGTGCCGCATCGATGCGGTTAAGTTTTATTGATGTAAGATCCATTCTCCTGTAATTCATCCATTAAATGCCTGCTGTCTAGGGGAGCATATTCAGGGAGGTCCAGCAGAATATTTTCAGCCTTCCAAGCATGGGTGAGCTGTAGGTAATTGTAGTACTGTCTGTCATGGAGTTATAATTTCCTCTGGAGGGAAGTAAAGGGCATCAAGGTTCCTGTAAGAAAATGCCCTCTTTTTGCATGGTTGCCCCCACTTTTTGCTAAACTGCTGATGTACTTTGACTGAGTGTGCCCTGGGTTCCTGCCAAACAGGTACCCAGGGTCTGTTTTTTCCCCTAAAACTGCATTGACCACAGGTCAGTCCCTTGTAAAAGGTACAAAGGGCACTGTGTCCTGGGAAGGCCTCTAAAGGCGGCATCCCTTATTGTGCCTCCCTTAGAGGCCTTGTACATTTACCCATACACTGTCTTTGCAGGCTACATGTTTTGGTACAGAACAAAGTGAAGTAAAGAGCCGACATGGCACACATCCGTGTGTACCATGCCTACAACCCACTGCCCTGGCATAGGCCAGCCACCCCTCTAGGTGGGTGAACTATACCAGGGGTGAGGGTTCAGGTGCATGAGCCCTAGACCGCTACAGTGTCTAAACTTATTCTTAGACCTTGTAAGAGCAGTAATGTAATGAGGGTTCAGGTGCATGAGCCCTAGACCGCTACAGTGTCTAAACTTATTCTTAGACCTTGTAAGAGCAGTAATGTCATTACAAACTCCACAATACCATAATTTCTGAGGGATACATCTGCCTGTGGATTCCTCACCTAATGAATATCCCCTGTGCCAGCATTCCGCTGAAACTTTTTCCTAGCTCTCCACGCCGACGAGGTCACAATGCTATGGCTCCGCACGCTGCTCCGCATGATGTCACTGGAGCCATAAGATACCCATGTCGGCATGATGACGTCCGTTCCTTTTTTTCCACGCTGTTGGCGTGAACGGTTTTTCTGGGACTCTACATACTTTCTTTGGATACTTTGTATTTTGGCTGTATTTACTTTTTGCCATGTCTTCTCCGAGGAAGTCTGGTTTCAAGCCCTGTATAGAGTGCGAGGGTCGTATGTCGATCACTGACCCCCATGAGGACTGTCTATGGTGTTTATCATTGGATCACGACGTAGAGGGCTGTTCTTGCTTTCGCAAAATGAACCCGAAGGTCTTGAAGGAGCGGGAAGTCAAGCTGTACATGGCTAAAGTAAGAAAAGAAATAAAGGGTCAAGCGTTGGAAGTCGAAGTCTTCTACTTCACATGACTCGAAGAGGAAACTCAAGAAGAGGCATTGCTCTCTGTGCTGTTCGTCGAAGGCTGTGGCTTTGAGGTCTCATTCTCCAGCTCCTCGACCTCGCGAAAAGGACTTTCTCTCTCCTTCGCCTTAAGTGTCTCCTCAAGCGACTCTGTCCCATTCTCCTTCGTACAAGGGTCCCCCGGCGGTGTCTCCGACGCAGAGACCTTCTCTGAATCCAGAAGGTTTGTCGATCAGCTCCTGCGGTTCCGCCTGTGGCCCCGGCGGTTCCGTCGACTCCGGAGGTGCCACGCTTGGATCCCTGGCTCAGTATCCTTAATTTCCAGGACTAGGTTCGGATCCTTCGCGTTTTTTTTTAATGCTATGTATGGCGTGTTTGCTGGAGCCTCATACCCTTCTTGCGTACCTTCGGGTCCCGTGGGTCCTCTGGCCTTTAATTTGGGCGTGCCCCAACATTATACTCAAGCACCCTTAATGCTATTCATGCTGACTGCGCCGTCCTTGCAGTTTCCGCTCCGAGGCTATCGACGCCGTATGTTCAGTCCCTGACTCCATCCGGCGAGCCTTCCTTTTTGAGGCATGTGGGCTGCTGAATTCATATCTGTGCATAGATCGCCGCCTAGTGTTGGGTCCAGATGATAGCACTTTGTTGTCCTGGAAGAGTCTTCGAAGTATCACGGGATAGGTAACACCTCCCCTGGTCTACAGTGCACATGGGCATCCTCTCCTCAGATTGTTTTTTTCCGCTATTGGGTTCGCATGTTATTCCTACACTCCAACTTCGGAATCGAAACAAAACTTTTATAAAGGCCAAAACGCATTCAAATTCGACAGTATTGTTATCGCTCGGTACCTCTTGACTCGATAAAGCTTTCCATCTCAAATCGGTCGTCGACGCGGGCCGTTGGGCCTTTTCGATGCCACGTGGGTCTATCGATGGAAAGGAGCCAGTTTAAAAGATGCCCACAATGCCACTCCAAGTTCCCGCATACTGACAAGCATCAAGTATGCAACAAGTGCCTTTCTCCAGACCATAAGGAGGAAACCTGCCCAGCCTGCGCCCAGTTTCGGTTGAAGAAAACCATACGGAATCGACAGGCTGCTAGGCAAGAGATGCAGCGAAAAGGCACCGGAACCGGACAACATCTTCGATGATGACCAAGAACTTCAAGAAGCTCCAGATTAGGACCTAGAGATAGTCACCGCTACTCGGACTCAGATGACGAGATCCCACCGGGGAAAATCGTGAGTACACTGCCCCCTACACCGATTACCCCGTTACCAAAGGCTCCGGTCAAGGCCTCGCCAAAAGACCTTAGCCAAGATCCAAAGAAACATTTGCCAGCCCCGCCATCCGGCTCTCCACCAAAACCTTCAGAGACCCCAGGGCCAAGTACCTCAATCCCCAAGAAGGTTCAAGAGCCTAAAAAGGTTGTCGACCCGAAGGCCGTCGACCCCAAGAAAAACATACAGCCTAAAGGAGTCTATCCAAAAAATACCGTTGAGCCGAAGGCCGTGCAGCCTAAAGGCGCCCACCCCAAGAAAACAGTTGAGCCGAAACAGGCCGTCGAGCCCAAAGAGGACGCCAAGCCGCAGGGCGCCGACACAAAAAAGGACATCGACCCGAAAAGGCCAGCTGTGCCAAAAGTCGCCAAACCAAAGAAGGTCGCAGACGGGAAGGGTGCCGTATCGAAGCCTATAATCCGGCCGGAGACGGCTATCGACCCGAAGACCAGTGCTCCAAACACACCAGTCGAACCTAAATAGACCATCGACTCGAAAGGACAGTCAACCAAAAAAGACTGTCGAGCACAAGAAACGTGTCGAACCGAAAGACCCGGTCGACCCAAAAAACACTTGCCGACCCGAAAAAAGGGCCCGAGCCGAAGAAAAGCACTAAGGCACCAAAAGCCGTCGAAGCAGAAGGTGTTGTCGACCCAACAAAGTCACAACCAAGAACAGTGGAGGAAGAACTCTTCCATCCCGATCCAGCACACGACCAGGGAAAAATATATATCAATCCAGAGACTGGTAAAGTGACAATCCTGCACAGGAAGAAGAGGCCACTGGACACTGACTCTCATTCCCCTATTCCACTAAAAAGGAGGACTTTGGGACTTCTCCATCTAGACCCTTCATTCCATTCTATCCCATTATGCCTACTACTCCTTTTCCTCATTACTCTCCTTCTCACTAAGGGGACAATGAGGGGAACACAGGGGAGGATCCTCAGCCTGATTATGATTATCCACAGGATCCTGAGCCACAAAATGAACCATGGGAGGAGCCAACTGACCCTTATAACACCCATCCCATCCCTGATGTCTCCTCTTATCCAACTAAGCCTTCACCTACTGATGACACCATTCTCTTCAATCAATTAATAGACAGCGCAGCACAGTACCACAAAGTAGATGTGCATAATGACCTTGTAGAGGAAGACTTTTTATTGGACACCTTCCCTACTTCAGAAAAAAGTGTCAGAACACTTCCTATGCTAAAGGGAGTGTTGAAACACGCACCTGACATATTTAAGGATACAGCCAGGGCACGGGTAATCAATCCCAGGATTGAGAAAAAGTATAGAGCAGCCCCTACAGACCCTACCTACATCAGAGGGCAATTACCATTACTCACTAGTGGTGGCTAATGCACGAAAAAGGGCTAACTCAGACAACGGGGGAAGCCTCAGGTAAAAGGGTAGCAGCACAGGCCTCCAATTCATGGAGGATTGCCAATACACAAGCTCTGCTAGCTAGTTACGACAGGGCATACTACGAGCAGCTTGAAAGCTTAATGCAACACCTACCTGAGTATTTTAAAGCCCAAGCTGATGACCTCCTACAGGAGGGAAAGTTCATCACAAACGCCTCCATCAAATGTGTGCTTGATGCAGCAGACACCGCAGCCAGGTCTATTAACACTAGTGTTTTACTAAGCCGACATGCATGGCTGCGTATTTCAGGCTTTAAGAACGAGGTGCAGTCCACCATCCTTAATCAGCCAGTCAACCAAGACTTCCTTTTTGGCCCTGCTGTCGATACCATTTTAGATAAAATGAAGGAGGACACAGAAACCGCAAAGTCAATGGGAGCATTGCAGTTTCAGGAACACAGAAGTTCCTTTCGATGCTCCTCATACAGGGCAGCTACACGAGGCAATACTTCCCAAACGTCATCATCATACAAAGGCAACACAAACTCCAACAGAGGTTATCTGGGAAACAATAATAAGGGAAGAGGACGTGGAGGCAATAACACCAGAGGCGCCACTGCCACAAAACCGTGACTTCATCACTCTACCTCCGGACCACCTAACACCGGTCGAAGGCAGACTCCAACAATTCTTACCTGTCTGGAACACAATTACCACGGACAGGTGGGTGAGACAAATTATCCAGTATGGTTATTGCCTGGAACTCACTTCTACCCCCCCCCCCCCCCCCCCAACCCCCTCTACCTTCCCCCCTCCCCCCCCCCCCCCCCCCTCCAAACATACCACCCAGACACCGTCCTATGTCCAAAGAACACATCACCCTGCTACAACAAGAGGTGAAATGCATGCTGGAAAAGGGGGCCATAGAGCCAGTCCCTTTCCAACATCAAGAGACAGGAGTATATTCCCTATACTTCCTTATTCCCAAGAAGGACGGTTCCCTCAGACCAATATTGGACCTCAGACCCCTAAATCAATACATACACTCAGAGCACTTCCATATGATCACACTACAGCAAGTGCTCCCACTACTACAGCAAGGAGACTTCCTAGCAACATTGGACCTCAAGGATGCGTATTTTCACATACCCATCCATCCAGCTCACAGAAAATATCTCCGGTTCACATTAGAAGGTCAACATTACCAATTCAAGGTCTTGCCCTTCGGGGTAACCACAGCTCCAAGAGTGTTAACAAAACGCTTAGCGACAGTAGCGGCACATCTCAGGAGACGACACATTCATGTGTTCCCATATCTAGACGATTGGCTAATGCAAGCAAAATCGTACCAACAATGTGCAGAAAACACGTCCCAAACACTGCAGCTGCTACACAGCCTAGGCTTCTCGATAAACTAACCAAAATCGCATCTGCAACCATCCCACATACAACAATATCTGGGAGCCACTATAGATACCTCAGTGGCAAAGGCATACCCAAATTCAGCGAGGATAGCCAGTATGCAGATTCTCATTCGCAAATTTCAGCCACAACACTCTCTGCCAGCAGGAGTCTTCATGCAGCTCATAGGCATGATGTCCTCCTGCATATTCATTGTCCCCCATCCCAGACTTCAAATGCGTCCATTGCAGGAATGCCTAGCACGGCAATGGAACAGGGCTCATGGACAACTAAAAGACCTAGTGTTGGTGGGCAGTCGCGCTCACAACTCTGCAGTGGTGGAACCCACAAAACCTTTCCAAGGGGCGACTGTTCCAAGAGCCGGTTCCACAACTAGTACTAACAGCGGACGCATCACGGACCGGCTGGGGAGCCCACCTCCTTCACTACACAGTACTAGGGCTCTGGACAACCAAGCAAAAGAAACTGCATATCAACCAACTAGAGTGGTTAGCGATATTCCTAGCCCTGAAAGCATTCCAGAAATACTTGTATAGCAAGACTGTGATCCGGACGGACAACATGACAGCAATGTACTATATCCAGAAACGGGGAGGAACAACACTCTCCACAGCTGTCCCACTTGGCACAGAGCATATGGAAGTGGGCAATTCCAAAAGACATCTTTCTCCTAGCAGAACACCTTCCAGGGAAAGACAATCAGATAGCAGACATGCTCAGCAGGCACAGCCAACAACTACACAAATGGGAGATTCACCCCCAAGTTCTTCAGCCATTCTTCAAAGAGTGGGGTCACCCAGAAATAGACCTGTTTGCCACAAAAGAAAACTCGAAATGCCAGTACTTTGCCGCCAGGTTCCCACATCCATTGTCACAGGGCAATGCGATATGGATGAACTGGTCAGGCACATTTGCGTACGCTTTTCCCCCAGCACCGCTGATTCCGCTGGTGGCACGCAAACTGCGCAACAGTCACTCACGCTAATCCTAGTTGCTCTCACATGGGCGAGACAACCTTGGTACACCACGTTCCTGGAGCTTTCAGTAGTTTCTCATTAAAGGCTGTGCCTTGCACCCCATCTTGTAACTCAGAACCATGGAGAAATCATGCACCCAGATCCCAATGAGATGAACCTAGTGATCTGGCTCCTGAAGTCTTAGAGTTCGGATACCTTAACTTGCCTCCTGATTGTATGAACATTATCAAGGAGGCAAGACTGCCAATTACTAGAGCATGCTATGCAGCTAAATGGGAAAGATTTGTTATTTACTGCAACAATAACCAAATCAACCCATTAAAATGTAAATGTGTATACTTGTAAAGCGCACTGTGACTCCATCTCGGAGTGTCCTGGAGCTGTATACCGCTGGGGAACCCTTCCTGGCTTTCCCTGTGAGATGGTCCCTCCTGGGCACCCCCAAGGTGAAGCCAGGCATCCCCGGCGCTGAAGGGGCCGTTGTGGAGATTAAGCAAGCTATTGCCCAGAGTTGCAGAGTGGAACCCATGGTTAGAGTAGGCACCGAGGCGAGAATTATCAAGCCTGCGGACATTTTGACCCAAGACCCTGCCGCGTCGGGAATTGAACCCATGTCCCGGGCCAGACCTCTGCATCAGGGTCTGCCGCTCTAACCATAGATGCTTCCATACAAAACATTATATGTTACCTGCTGCATCTTCAAAGATGCAACCTAGCATACTCTTCAATAAGGCTACACCTAGCTGCTATAGCAGCATACCTTCAAAAATGGCCACACCTTTCACTGTTTAGAGTACCAGCAATCAAGGCTTTTATGGAGGGTCTTAAAAGGGTAATCCCTCCAAGACACCCTCCTTCCCCAGTCTGGAATTTAAATATAGTACTTACCAGACTTATGGGACCTCCTTTCGAACCTCTACACTCATGCGAACTGCAATTCTTAACGTGGAAGGTGGCTTTCTTGATTGCCATTACCTCACTCAGGCGAGTTAGGGAATTACAAGCACTAACAATTCAAGAACCTTTCATGCAAGTCCATGCTAACAGGGTAGTTCTTAGAACAAACCCTAAGTTTATGCCAAAAGTCGTATCAAATTTCCATATTAATCAATCAATAGAACTGCCAGTGTTCTTTCAAAATCCACAGTCCGTAGCTGAAAGAGCCCTACACACACTGGATGTAAAGAGAGCTCGGCTTTACTATGGGGACAGAACGAAATCCTTTAGAAAGACAAATCAATTATTTGTTACTTTTTCACCACAACATAAGGGGAATCCAATATCAAAGTCAGGAATAGCCAGATGGATAGTTAAATGCATTCAAATATGCTATCAAAAAGCCAAACTCACTTTAACCGTCCCCCCAAGAGCACACCAAGAAAAATGGGAGCATCCATGGCTTTCCTAGGGAATAATCCTCTTGAAGACCTATGTAGGGCAGCCACATGGACTACCATACACACTTTCACAAAACACTACTGTGTAGACGTGCAAGCAAAGCAGCAAGCTGCTGTAGGCCAAGCTGTCCTAAACTCTTTTTCAAACTGCTGCAGCTGGCACAGGTAACCACCGCTAGAGGAGATACTGCTATACAGTCTATGCACTGATATGAATTCAGCAGCCCTTATGCCTCAAATGGAATATGCTACTTACCAGTATGCATCTGTTCTTGGCATGTAGGGCTGCTGACATTCATATCGCCCGCCCTCCTCCCCGGTGCCTGTCGCAGCTGCAGCATTATCTTTTGCATGGCCATCTCTTACTTTACTATCTCCATCTCTGCCACAATGGCGAAAAACAATCTGAGGATGCCCAATGCGCACTGTAGTCCAGGGGAGGAGTCACCTATCTTGTGATACTTCGAAGACTCTTCCAGGACAACATTGTGCAATCATCCGGACCCAACACTAGGCGGCGATCTATGCACAGATATGAATGTCAGCAGCCCTACATGCCAAGAACAGATGCATACTGGTAAGTAGCATATTCCTTCAGCTTTGTACGGCGCCTGTTGCTGCTATGGATCTGCAATTGACGCCGCGTGTGGCACTGCCGCGGCTCAAGATGCGCTCAAGGAGCGCATCGCAGAGGTTGTTGAAAGAGGATTAGTACCAGGTTGAAGAAATGGAGGAAGATGAGCGCGTCAGTGGATGTGTTCGAAGGGCTGTGTGAAGCAAGCGGACTGGACTCCTCCTCGGATTGGGACTTTGCTTCACAGAAAGATTCCTCCCTGCGGGAAGTGGCACTGTACCATACCGTGATAAGGAAGGCCGCAGAACTCTTGGTTCTGCAGCTACCGGTGGCTGAGTATAGGCCTAATTTTCTCAGAGGTGCTTCATTCTTGATCCTCTATGGTTGAACCACTTTTGCCGTTCAATGATGCCATGACTGAGCCAATCCTTGAGGTGTCGTAAACCTCTTTCTGCTCCTGCAGGTTCAACGTCTGTGTCGAAGGTACAGGCTCGCTCCAGGGGATCCTGGGTTCCTTTCATCTTATCCTTCACCTGAGAGTTTGGTTGCGCAGGCTTCATGCTCTAAGCAGTCTTCGGGTGCCTTCCCAGGGGCTCCTGCTGACAGGGATTCCAAGAAATTGGAGCAATCGGCAAAGGAGGTCTTTTCAGCGAGTATGGCTTTGAAGTCCACCAACGCTACCGGTTTGTTGGGTAGATACATTTATGCCCTTATGGACTCCGTCAAACAGCTTCTTCCGAAATTGCCTGAGGAAGATCGGGCAAATTTCAGTGAGCTGCTGTAAGACTCGCAGGCTGCGGCTCGCCAAGTCATTCAGTCTGTCCTGGACACTGCAGATTCAGTGGCAATGGTGAAAGGCTCATCCATTGCAACGAGAAGGCATGCATGGCTCAGGTCCTCTGGGTTTTCTCCTGATCTGCAGTCTGCCCTTCTCGATCTTCCCTTCGGGTCTAGACTGTTTGGTGAAAAGGCTGATTTTGCTCTGCAAAGGTTTAAAGACAGCAAGGCTACAGCGAAGAGTTATGGCTATAGGAGATACCGTGGCTTTGGAAAGTCTTCCTTTTGCGGTTTCTGTCAGCTTCAGCAGTAGCAACAGTACCAAAACCCCTTGTACAAGAGCTACAGGGGTAAAGGCGGAGGCCACTTTCGTGGAGCGGGTCGTCGGCAGCCTTCCTCCTCTTGCTCTAACCCCCCCCCCCCCAATTCCCCCCTCCCTCAGTAATGCAGGAAAGCAGCCCTAGATCTGCCATCCTGGATCATGTAGGTCCTGGGGGGGCCAGATTACCCATTTTCTACAGGATTGGAAATTAGTCACTACAGACCTTTTGGGTTTTAGACCTGGAAGAAAATGGGTACGCCCTTCCCTTCTGGGAATTCCCTCCTCCTTACCCCCTTGCCAAGGATTTTCTGCGGAGGTCCGTTTGCTGCTTCTTCAGAAGGAGGTTCTTGTCCTGTTACAAAAAGGTGCAATAGAGGTGGTCCCAGAGCGGGAAAGGGGTCAGGGATACTACTCCTGATATTTCCTGATTCCCAAGAAGGATAGCAGGTTACGCCCCATCCTGGACCTCAGTCTTAAATGTTTTTCTCAAGCAGGGGAGATTCAAGATGCTCACCCTATTGGTAGAGCCCCACAGCACCTCACTGTTATCCCTGAGCCCACCTAGTGCCGTGAGGGAAACGGCCGGCAACTCGGACCCTCACTACAATCCCCAGGTGCCTCAGTGGCAGAGGCGCACCTGGGACGTCACAGCCTGCGCCAGGAGGCGCCTACATACATCGGAGCGCCGACAGCTCCTTGGGGGAACAATAATAGCAGCACCAGTCCAGGCAGCAGGGGAGGGGTATCGGCAGAGCCCCACAGCACCTCCCTGTTATCCCTGAGCCCACCTAGTGCCCCGAGGGAAACGGCCGGCAACTCTGACCCACACTACAATCCCCAGGTGCCCCGGTGGCAGAGGCGCACCTGGGACGTCACAGCCTGCGCCAGGAGGCGCCTACATACATCGGAACGCCTCCTGTCCCCGCGGGACGCACGCGGGACCGCCAGGCTAAGCCCGGGCAAAGGGCTGGCCCTCTAAGGCCTGAGGAGGACGGGACGGGCCACCTCCCTTGGCATCCTGACAAGAGAAGGTACAGTGATCTACACTACACATTGACTTTCCATGGACACCTTATCTCCCAGTCAAAGACATTAATATTGATCAACTTTCATCTAACATGACACGCAAGGGGGCTTACAACAAATCTATCCCACAGCGGGGCCCGGGGCAGGAGATGGAAAAGCTAATCCAGAGTACGAGGATACTGCCCACTCTAAGTGAAGTTGATATTGCTGATTCTCGCCAACCCCTAGATACTACGCAACCTCCGCAATCTCCCCCATTAACCCCGGATAGTTCGCAAAACTTGTCTTACTGGAAGGAACTTAATGCTTTGTGTGGTACTAAGTTTGTTCCAGTAGTAACCCCTTCCCCTGTAAAATGCTCCAGTATCGACACCACCGTTGACAGACTGTGTGAAACATCCCTATCATTTAACGAGGTCAACACCCAAGCCGCTGCACTGCCTCAGAGGCCAAGCGCCGAAAGGAAGCATGACTGGGTTAATGACTATGGAAATCAACCTAAAATACAGAAACTATGTGTTGGCCCCTCATCGCCCGCCATTAACTCCATCTTATCTAAGGGGGATGCCAGTATCATCGTCCCAGTTGCCACTACTGTTCCAGTTTGAGCAAATGTTAAGAATTAGAATAGCTCCCTTGGTAGAAAAAATTAATATCCTGGGGGATAGGCTGACAAGTATAGAGAGAATCATTAAAGTCAACTCTACACCTCCTATAAAGACAGTAATATCCAATTGCTCCAACCTACCCACTGCACCCGAAGTGCCTATGCCAATTAATACCAGAAAAAATGTTCCAGCTGAAAGTCAAACTCCTAACATACCACCCCCAACTGTTACTATATTTGCCCCCAAATCTGTGTTAACTAACTACACTGTTGCTAGAGCGGAGCGAAACAGAGTAGCATGTATACATTTACCTCCGGATGCAGCCCCCTTTGTGCTTGTTCTCTCAGGAATACCTGCACCCACTTATGGGAAACCCGAAAGACATCAGGACCTATTAAATAAGGTCATATTTTGGTTAACTAAAAATAGACCCCTGTTACCCAATCAAGATGGTGGAATCCTGAGCGTTAGAAGGGTGGGCTGGTTAGGGTCACTACCTGAAGACATCCCTGGGGACTTAATTCTAGTTAAATTTATGAATTGGAACATTGTCCCCTATCTACGATCCTCCCAGCCCCAAGAAGGAGATGGCCCCATTTCCATTTGGGACTTGTACGATTTTTACCCAAGTAGCCCACATATCCCCCTACCAAGATCAACGGCAGTACACAAATATCTGATGGGAAGGGGACCTCGTGCTTTTACTGGTAGTAGCTCTCCTGCCCTCAATAGATTTGATTTACTGTATAAAAATTGTAATTTCTGAAGACCCCCTTTATAAAGGGACAAGCTTACCTAATAACTCGGACGATAAATGCTAATTTTATGTACAGTGCGATATAATTAAAAAAATGTTCCAACAGGCTGGGCACACGTCCTTTTTTAACTTTTAGATATATTACTGTATGTATGTTCCTCTGTTTTTATTCTAAAATTGTCTTTTTTATCTGTATGCTTTTATGATTTTAAATCAAAATCGAATAAAGCGAACTGACTATTAGACTAAGATGCTCACCCTAGCGCAAGTTCTTCAGGCGCTGCAACAAAAGGACTGGATGGTGTCCATCGACTTCAGGATGCGTATTTTCACATCCCAATCCTGAAGGCGCACAAGAAGTATCTCCGGTTCACGGTTGGTTCGCAACATGACTAGTTTACGGTCCTTTCGTTTGGTCTTACTACTGCACCTAGAGTCTTCACCAAGGTGATGGCGGTGGTGGCTGCCCATCTCAGGAGGTGGGATCCCAGTTTTCCCCTACCTGGATGACTGGCTGCTCAAGGCAGTCGTCATCTGCAGGTTACAACCCAGCTGATGTTCAAATTGGGTTTTTCAATAAATTGTAGGGTAAAGTTTTATTTAATGTGATTTTATGTAGCGCAAACTTTACCCGAAGGTGTCGGAGCGCTTTACATAAGAACCAGTTGCCAAACCTAAGGAGTTTGATTTACATGCGTTAAGTAAAAGATACAAACAGGAAAACAATTGAAATGTACTAGATGTCGTCGCACAAAGAAGAGACCGTTGATTCTCGTTATATTTCTATATACATATGGAAAGGATATGAATAGATGTACTGCAAGAGTCACAAAGGAATGTTAGAGTAGAAAGGTCTACTGCATATACTAGTGAATACAGTCATCTCTATATACAGAAAAAATGAGTTATATTTAGAGGGGTCGGAGTAGGACGCAGTGGGTGGATGGATGCATGATGGATGGATGTATGCATGATGCATGGATGTATGGGTGGATGCATGGATGGGTTGTTGGTTGGATGGGTTGGTGGATTGCATAAATTGTTGAGGGATTGGCTGTATATATGCATCCATCCACCCATCCATGCATCTATCCATGCACCCATCCATGCATCCACCAACTCATCCATGCAAGCATTACAACAAGAGCCCGCAGCTCTCCTTCGTCTCTCCTCGCCCCCCCTTCCCTGAGCCCGCAGCTTTCCTTCATCTCTCCTCGTCTCCCTTCCCTGAGCCTGCAGCTCTCCTTCGTCTCTCCTCGCCCCCCCTTCCCTGTGCCCTGCCCTGCTATTGTAAATGACAATGCCATTTATTTATGTTAAAAAAAAAAAAAAAAATGTCAAGAGCAATGCCAATAGCTCTAACTTTAACAAAGGCAAAACCATTGCATTGTAAATGCTTGTTCCCTGATGGGTACTTGGGGGTATCCTGCCACGGCGGATATGGTGCCCCAACAACTTCTGCACCGCCACCTTCCAGCACCGCGTGACCCGGTGTGTTTCCCTCCACCCCTCTGCCTCAAGCACACTTTTGCAGACTGCCTTTCCCTCCCTGCCGAAGCTGTTATCTCCACCATCACGGGAGGCCCGCTGGCTAGACTCCTGGGGTTACAATATGTTTGCCTCTACCAGTGCGGCTTTACGGGCCCTTAACACTTTGTGTTGGCTAGGGCCACCTCTTGTTTGTGGGACTCAGCTGAGACCCTGGGATCCGCTGCTTCACATGAGGATGCTTGGGTTGATTTGCGGCACCATGCGTTGGATGACCGGGAGCTGGCGGCGTTTATTCTTTGCTCTGGTCTGGACATCTTAGGTGCTTGGTCGTGCCATGGCCTTGCCATGGCCTCTTCAGTCACCCTTGGCCCCATGCTTTGCTTCGGGACAGTGTGTTCCCGGAAAATGTTCTGGACGGCTGGTTGATCTTCCCTTCGATGGCACTCTTTTGTTCCATGCCCCGGCAGACTCTGCCATCCGAAGGTTCTTGGCAGGGCTTCGGCTGCCTCCTCCTCTTCTGCCTCCTTTGTCTTCTTGGAGCCTATAGGTTGATCCTCTTCCTCGCCTTGGCCTCGGATGGAGGTTCTGTTGCCTTGTATGGGCGTGGGTGCTTCGGCCTCCCCTTGACTTGCCATTGTTTCGTCTGTTGAGGGTGAACGGGCTTCCTCTCCCTTCTTCATCCACCCCCCCCCCCCCCCCCCCCAATCCCTCCCCCTCTGGGGTCGGTGGTGTTCTGTTTGTAGGAGTTCTCCTTGCCTGGGGGGATGGGGCTCTTCGCCCAGTCCGTTGCACTAGTCCCCGGTGGGACATATCAGTCTACATATGGCAGGGTGGCTGGCTCAGGGCTGTGCTCTGTTCTTTATTTATTTCCCTGCCTTTGGGTACTGAAGTTTCTGGTACTGCTCCTTATGGTAGTCACCGTTCCTTTTTCCAATTTTCTGCTCTTTCGCACACTGGTCACATACTCACACAGTTTTGCGTGATGGCACGGAAAAAGTTCTCAGAAGAAAACTTTTGGACGCGCTGGGGAGAGACTTGTGTGACCTTGTTGATGACACATACGCGGACAATGCCTGGGCGGAGTCAAGTAATGCCGCCACACCCCCCCCCCCTCCCCGGCATTATTCTACGTTAAGGAATCTGCGGTTAGAATTGTCTCTACCAGATACATCATTACCGAAGGTAAGTAACTCGTACGTTAGGCCTAAGGCTGTTTGCCCACACTACCACTAATAGAGCACTTTGGGTTTTACATTGAGCCCTGTAAAGGTTTTAGGAACCCCTGAACTCTGTGCACGGTATAACCACCGAGTGGCATACCATATGCAGAGCCAGCTTCCTACTCGGGCCTTTTTGATCGCAATATTTCAGATTGGAGTCTACACACGAATTAAGTATCCATTACAATCTTAACCATCAAGCGTGAGTAACCTATTCTTGATCAAACCTTGCAGGCTACCCCATCCTGAAAAAAAATTCTATAGTTATCTGGGCACTGTTTAACAATGGTATGTTTTTAAAATGTTCATCTTGAGTTTGCTTTGCTGACTGTATATATATTTTTTTCAGACCTCATGATGTTTTGGCAACTCTGTTGAACAACTTAAAAGTACAAGAGAGACAGAACAGAGTGTGCACCACAGTAGCTATTGCTATTGTAGCGGAAACATGTTCTCCTTTCACTGTCCTTCCTGCCCTTATGAATGAGTACAGGGTTCCTGAGCTCAATGTACAAAACGGTGTTCTGAAGTCTCTCTCCTTCCTTTTTGAATACATTGGTGAAATGGGAAAGGACTACATATATGCTGTAACTCCGTTGCTGGAAGATGCGTTGATGGACAGGTCAGTTTTATTTTTTATGTTCCGAGTTCATGCTCTTAATTTTATGTTATGGTAATTAGTTACATGTCATTTGTTTTCTTTCTTTCCTTTATTTTTATTTTTGGTCCCACACATATAAATGTGACCGGCGTCAGTATTATACCACTCCATCTGTACTGATAATGTTACATTAATAATGTACCCCATTTAATCTCATTTTATTTGTTGAAGTGTTTGAATGGCTAATCCTACAACTAAATACATTTCAGTATTAATTTTACTTTAGCATTACCCAAGTCACTTGTGGTATTGGAATAGTTATTTCATTTTCCAGATTTGTTTAGAGCCTTGATGGCTTAAAAGCTTCATGAATTGGCTTAGATTGCTCATTGTCCATGAACTTAAAGGAATTGAGGAAACATTATTTTGTGTGGAAAATTTGGTCTAGTATGTTGCAACCTGCCTCAGGACCCGATAGGCCATGTGTAGGGGTAACTTACTCAATAAAAATGGAGTTAGTTTTATAGTGCCCTTTCAGTCTGCAGTCGGAGACAGGGAGTCACGTTTTACCTCGTCCTACTCGGGGTGACACAAGTGCTGCACCCTTTGAGGGGACGCCCTAACTTACATGCCTTGGGGGTACCCATGGCACCATGTATCAGGCACTTAGAAGTAAGTTAGCGTATGCCAATTGAGTATAGGCCAATCAAACATATACGTTTATGGGTCTGGGCACTGGCACTGAGGTCGGCTTAGCAGGACTCAGTGCGCACTCAGTCGAAAAACCGGCAGCATCTGTCCAAAACTTTGGGGTTGATGATACAAAGAGGAGTTTCCTTACACACTGGTTTTTCTACGTTACACCAATCGGACTTTTTTCTTAGTTAGGGGACATTAAGACTGTCTCTTAAAATTTGAGAGAAGTCTCATAGGTGCCAGAATGTTTTTATGTGGTCCTTGGTAGATGTATTTTAGTGGAGCTTTAAGTGACAGGTGAACGTTTAACAGTTTTAATCTTTTAACTTAGATGTGTCAAATGCTGAATGTACCTCATTGTGTGTTAAAAGTTTCACCTGCAGGTTGCACAAATCTCTCCAGTGACCAGTCACCTCAGGGCTTTAAATCTTTTATTTGTGCACATTTTGTGCAGTTTTGCTCAGTGTATATCAAAGGCTGATGGTGTGCGACTGAACCAAAAGGAAGTGAACATTGATCAAGCTAATGAGTCTCACCTTCAAGACCTAATGTCTCACCCAATTCTTTATGTTCATGCTGTACAACAAGAGCAAAACCAGAAAAGAGCACACAAGTGAGATAAACATGGAGCATGGGGGTGTGGAGGGGTGGGGGGAGGGAGAAGGGCCCGACGTAGACAGCTCAAAAACTCATGCACTCTTGTGGAGTGCTGAAACAGAAGAAAAAGTAGTTCCCTAAACATGAGCAGTTGAAATACGCAAGTAAAGAGACTGTGCTCTAGGAAAGTATAAACAGAAGATGGGCAAGGCATGCCATAGAATAAGAAGTTAGCAAGTTGCGAGTGACCAAGTTAGCTAGTGGTAGCAATGTGTGGGATTTAAGCACTCTGTAACTTTCTGGTAAAATGACCATAGGTCTTTTGCAACCAGGCAACTTACATTGTCCGGTAGGCTTGACCTATTAAAAAAAAAATGGGGGAACAGGTATTGGCCAGCAAGAACTTGAATAAGACACCACTGCTTTTGGGATTCTGCAACTGAGGTGCCATGGGAAACCGCCATTACAACGCGGTCAAAACCACACATAACCGTCATCACAAAGCCATTACCTCGCATATGCTTTCACCTCGCATGCCTTTGCAACGAATTTCGTAATAAAGGCGTATATATAAATACAAAACCCTTTCCCTCTTCTATCCCGCAACCTACCCTTCACTATCCAAATAACTGAATAACATATCCACCACTCAAATTACTTCATATTTCACCATACTAATTCACCACTAATCCTTTAAGGGTTTCCAGAGTAGCGTGCTTCAACACCCCATCAGGTGTAACAAGCGCCATATTAATACAAACCTTTTTTCCTCTTATATCCTTCTGAATCCAAGTAACTGACTAACCTATCCACAATTTAAAATGTACTTGCATGTTTCACTGTACTAATTCAAAACTAATCCTCTACGGATCCCGGAGTAGCATGCTACTTTCCGAAAAGAGCGATTCAACGCCTTGTCAGGGGAAGTAAGCGCGATACAAATGCAATTGCAACACAATATATGCCTACCGTGCCTCTAATATTACTGAGCCGCTTGAAATAAATCCGATCACGGATCCAGATCGATGCCGGTCCTGCCACCGCGACCTCCCCCAGGCGTCAGATTCGAAGTTGGTGCCACCGGTGCTGATGTGCTAGCCCCATCCTTATCCCTGACTAAACAGAGTCTGAACAATGTCGCTCAGCACAGATTCCAGAGGCGACTGAACCCCTGAACAATTTGAGGAAGTATACGGCTCAGGAGAGAAATGGGAGGGGTCTATGGACCCTTTGGAACACCAGGATGACTCTGAAGAGCAATTGGACTGGTATGGGGAACTTGGAGAAGCTAGTGGACGTGATACTGCTCCAGATAATGGCATGCTCTCCCTACCAACTGTGGCTACAGAGGAGGGGCATCTTATGCCATGGTGGTCAGGAGGCAGCTGAGGTTCTTGAACTGGATATGCCCTCCGTGAAGATGAGGACTAATCCCTTGATTGAAGTGCTTCACCCTATGGCTTCTACCTCCGAACCCCTTAATGAAGCACTAACTGATGTCCTTCTAGGCATGTGGTCAGAGTCTAGCACAGGGGCTCCTGTGGATAGGACAATTACATACTGCTTTCACCGAGCTGCGTACCAACACCACACCACACCCCACCCCAGAAAGTTTGTTGGTGCATGCCTCTACATCACAAGGTGCATTCCCTTCTTGTCCTCCGGATAAGGAATCCAAGAGGCTGGATTAATTTTGGTAAGAAAATGTTTTTTTCCTCCAGACTGGCATTGCAGTCATTGAGTACCGCAGGCTTATTGGGCCAGTTCTTCCACTCCCTTTGGGAGACAGTTGCGCAAGTGCTGCCACAAGTCCTGAAAGAGGCACGAGCTGTGCTCTCTAAGACAGTTAAAGAAAAGAGATGCAGCCAAAAAAAAACATAAGGCGTGGCCTTGATATAACTGATTCACTGGGCAGATCGATTTTCTGACAGTGGCCTTGAGGCATCACCCCTGGTTTAGGACATCTGGCTTCTCGGGCGATGTTCAGGCAAATTTGATGGACATGCCCTTTGATGGAACATGCCTTTTTTCTGGGAAAAGGCCGATTCTGCCCTCGTAAGGTCCAAGAACTCTTGATCTACAGGCAGATCCTTGGGCCACTCTTCTACTTTTCGTAGTCAGTCTCACTTTCACCCCAACGGAAGGGGTTTCCTGCTGCATCAGCCCTATCCTAGCCACCGTCCTGCGCAAGCTTCCAAGCCATGCGGGGGAACGTTGTCGCGATTCATTCTGACCTAGGAATGGAAGCCAGAAGTCATCAGCCACACTGCCTTCGGCGGCCGCTACCTCCAAGCACTCCTGGTCTGACTCTGCAAGACCACACCTCTCCAGTTGGTTGGAGAATCCATCATCTCACCCACTAGAGGTCCATAACATTGGACAAGTGGGTCTTGCAGATCATTCAGCCAAATCAGGAACTGCAGTGTCAGTCTTCCCCCTACTTCGATGACTGGCTGTTGGAGTCCTCGTCCCAGGCTGTCCTCTCCCACCTTCAGACTATGGTGAATCTCTTGAATTCACTGGGGTTCTCTATAAACGTGCCGAAGTCACACCTGACTCATTCTCAGACGCTCCCTTTCATCTTGGCTGTTCTGGACACAGTGAACTTTTAGGCCTATCCTCCCGAGCAGCGAGTTTAGGATATTCAGGTTGACAATATTTCAGCCTCTATCTTGGATTTGGTGGGACTGACTCTGAGGGTGTTATAATAATAATAATAATCCACATTTGTAAAGCGCGAACCATCCCCCGTTAGGGTCTCTAGGTGCTGGGGGCCATCAGAATATTAAGCAATCTATTGCCCAGAGTCACATGGTGCTGGGCTAATCTGCGCCAGCCCTGGGGATCGAACCGTGATCCCCCAGATTCCGGAGTCTGTCATCCTGGCTGTGGCGCCACACCTCATTGCCTCTTTCATCCTGTTGGTAAAGCATGCCAGGTGGTGTATGTGGGCTCTATAGTGGGACCTGAAGCTTCAGTGGGCACAGCATCTGGGAAATCTCATCAATGTGGTCCAGGTCCCGGAAGGAACTGCAAGGGATCTGCAGTGGTGGTTGAAGAACCGCAATTGGGTCAACGGCAGACCCCTCTCTCTTTCCCAACCAAAGCTCACAGTTGTGAGAGATGCGTCCCTTCTGGGATAGGGTGGCCATCTGGGAGAGGTGGAGATCAGGGGACACTGGTCTCAGACGTAGTCTGGGCTCCACATACATTTGTTGGAGCTTCGAGCAATTCGATTGGCATTCAAAGCATTTCTTCCCTTTGTCAAGAGGAAGTTAGTTCAGGTGTTTAAGGACAAAAACACTGCCATGTGGTACTGCAACAAGCAGGGCTGGTGGGGTCATGGATCCTTTGTTGAGGCTCTGCGTCTCTAGGTCTCTGGACATGGCTAAATTATCAGGGCAATACCCGGGTGGTTCAACACCTGGGGTGGTTCAACACCTGGCAGGTTCTCGAAGGAGATAAACATTAAAAGCACAGATCACTAATTGATATTTTCTTCACACACACTTCCCTCACACGTTTCACCTTTCACTATCTGTTATCTTCCGGCTTCTTCTCAGGTATTCATGGGACTTTTGACAGAATAAATAGTAACGTTCACTCTTTTAACCACTTGTGCATGAGATTCGAAACTTTGTGGCTACAATCAAAATCACTCTTGAAGCTGTACAAATGTATATATGAAATGAAGAAATCACATTGAATGTTTTTTTTATAACTGTTTCGCATTTAGAGGCCCCCGAAGAAGGGACAGTAGTCCCTAAATGCATTGGGCTAGTCGCATACCATTGCATTCTTCGATGGATCATCGACTATGAATAATTGTTTTTGTTCCCTGATTGTATTTTGTTTGAAATGTCGTAAAGCGATGACACATGTAAAGAAATGTTATGATGTGAATACAGAATTCTTGTAGACCGGGATATCAACAGGTCTAAGAAATATATATAACTAATGACAAAAGAAAAAGGAGTCTTATGTTTATTACAATGATTATAGATCAAACAGTGGAAAGTATTAGAAATTAATTAAGCTGTGCATCAGGCCAGGTCGGGACAATTTGTCTGACCTTTCATTGGAAGATTCTCTGAAAAGACAAACTCAGCCTCCGATGCCTAGCTGCTCACGAATGAAGTGTCCAGTCGGAGGTGGTGTAAGGTCTTATTCAGCTGTGGGGAGAACATTGGTTAGATTTGTTCGCCTCTGAAGAGAACGCGCAGTGTTGGCAATACTGTGCGCATGTGTTTCCAAGGCTGCTATTGCTCGGCGACGCCTTTTGTTGCGAGTGGAGCTCAGTCCTGCTGTATGTCTTTTCGCCCATACCACTGCTGCCCAGTGTCTGAAGATCAGGAGCGACCGGGCCCAATTCATTCTTGTGGCTCCATACTGGGCGAGGAGAGAATGGTATCCAGATCTTCTGAAGATGAACATCGATCCTCCGATCATGCTACCCCTTCAGGATCATGCTGCCCCTTCGGGAGGATCTTCTGTCGCAGCTGCAAGGTTGTGTTCTTGACCAGAACCTTTTAACTCGTTCCCTCCATGCGTGGAGATTGAGTGGGGCAGTTGATGGCTTTTAACCTTCCTCCTGAAGTACGTAACGTTATGTTCGAGGCATGTGGGCTGCTGAATTAATATCTGTGCATAGATCGCCGCCCAGTGTTGGGTCCGGATGATTGCACATTGTTGACCTGGAAGAGTCTTCGAAGTATCACGAGATAGGTGGCTCCTCCCCATGACTACAGTGCGCATGGGCATCCTCTCCATCCTCAGATTGTTTTTTTCCGCCATTGGGTTCGGATGTACTTTCTCGACTCTTGTTCGGAAACTTTGTATTGACTCGTTCCTAAGGCCAAAAGGCCTTCGAAGCGTCTGTATTGTCTCGTTCGGTGCCTGTCTCTTTTCCAGTTCTTCGAACCGGACGTCGGAGGCTGCTTCTCGCTTTCGATGACAAAGGCCCAGACTACGACGACTATGGATCGGAGCCAGTTTAAACGATGCCCAGTCTGTAATTCGAAATACCCCCACATTGATGTGCACCCAGTGTGCAATAAATGTTTGTCCCCCGAGCACGACCAGGCCAGCTGTATGGCCTGCTCGAAGTTCCGCTCCAAGAAGACGCTTAAACTTCGACGCGCAGCAAGACAGTCCGCGCAAAAGCGGAGCCCGAACCCGTCAACATCTTCGAGGCCGGTGACGAAGAAGGCGCCGAAGAAGAGGTTCCTGAAGAGCAGTCGGAACCAGCGTCGGAGCACGGCTCAAACTTCGAGGTGGACGAGCAGGTTGAAGACTACGTCCACGAAGAAGACGTCGTCGAGGTAGGGGACGACGAAGGGGCCATCGGAACAGTCGATGACGACTCCAGTGATGAGCCAGGCCCAACCGCAGTAGCGGGGCCTATAACTGACATTACGCTCCCTACGGCTCAGGTCGAGGCATCGCCGAGAGGCCTTAGCCAAGATCTTCCTTTACATTCTACAGCCCCGCGCCCAGGCCAGGCTAAGAATACATCGAAGGAGCCATCGGTCGATTCTTCAAAACCGAAACCAACGGAGCCAAAATCGAAACCGAAACCACTTAAAATGGTGGTCGGTTTGACGTCGACACCAGTCAAGTCAAAGACTATCGACAACCCTTCGGCGTCGAAAGGGGCCGGCGCCTCGAAGACTGGAGCGTCGAAGCAGAGCTCGACCGTCAAACACGTCACCTCGACGCAGTCGACGTCGACGCACTAACATGGCGACAAGACCAAAGGCCTCCAGACCAAGGAGGCCGTCGAGCCGAAGTTTTCAGCGCTCAAGCCACTGTTGGGCAAACACCTAGAGTCGAAAACCAAAGCCGACCCGAAACAGCAAGTGTCGTCGACGCCTAAGGCCGGGCCTGCTACATACCGGGAGCTCGAGTCGACGCCATCAAGCAAGCGTCCTACTCGGTCGCCGAAGCAGCTCGAATCTACCACTACGACAAGCTCCAAACAAGTCGGCCACCCTCCGATTAAGTTCGGTCTTCCACCAACGGCTCGAGCAAAGCAGCTCGAGCACCACAGAGGCACCGACCCTTCGAAAACGTCGTCGGCGCCTTCGAAGCCCACCCCTGAAGGGGTTGTGTTCCACGAGCCCTCATACGACAACCAGTCGAAACTCTTCATCGACTCTGAATCGGGCAGGCTAACCATCCATAAGCGGAAGATCGCACCTGAACATCCCTTGGAGGGTTACAAAATTCCTCTTAAACGGAAGAAAGACTCTGCAACCTCATCAGTTCTCTTTGAACATGTTCAGGACTATCAACAACAAATGGCATATTCTCCAGCACAAAGCAAGGAGGACATGGGTGAAGACTACGGTCAAGCGGCCTTCACATATCACGCTGACACTGATCAGGACGAACCTCAACAGTGGTCTGAGGCTGTAGATCACACTGTAGACCCTGATGATCCACAAGCTGCACAGGACATTCAGTCCTACAGCGTCAAAACATCGCCAACTGAGGACACGGCGGCGTTTAACGCTTTGATAGAGAGGGCAGCCCTCAACCATGACGTGAAAATGCACGCAGAACCTGTGGAAGATTTCTTGTTTGACACTTTCTCCACCTCTGAAAGGTCCACTAAGACTTTGCCTATGCTGAAAGGGGTCCTCAAGCATGCTGCGGACATTTTCAAAGAACCCACAAAAGCAAGGGTTATCAACCCATGGATTGAAAAAAAAATATAGGCCTGCTCCAGTGGACCCTACCTACATCAAAGGCCAGCTCCCATTGGACTCCCTTGTAGTGGCCAATGCCCGCAAGAGGGCTAACTCACAAACTAGTGGTGACGCTCCTCCTCCGGACAAAGAGTCAAAGATCTTGGAGGCGTCAGGAAAGCGAGTGGCAGCACAGGCTGCTAATATTTGGAGGTTTTCAAATACACAGGCCCTGTTGGCTAGATATGACAGGGCTCACTACGACACACTAGAACAGCTGTTGCAACACCTGCCTGATGTTTACAAGGAGTGAGCAGAAATGATTATACAGGAAGGGAAGTTGGTTTCGAATGCATCCATCAAATGCGCACTGGATGCAGCAGACACGGCAGCTAGGGCCATCAACACTAGTGTAATGCTAAGACGTCACGCATGGCTCCGCATCTCTGGCTTCAAACCCGAGATTCAAACAACTCGGCTCAACCAGCCGATTAACCCAGACTTCCTTTTTGGTCCCGAGGTAGACACAACACTCGAAAAAATAAAAAAGGACACAGACAGCGAAATCCATGGGGGCTCTGCAATCTCAGCAGTTTCGGGGCAGTTCCTTTTGTCGCTCTGGTAATAGGGGAGCCTCTAGAGGACAGGCTTTACAGCAGGCCCTTGCACCAAAGGGAACACGCAATCCACCTATACAAAGAATACCAGGAGTGGATACCGTGGGAACAGCGCCAAAGGCAGAGGACGTGGCAATAACAACTCCAGATCCTCCGCTCCCAACAAACAGTGACGCCTTGTCACTGCCCCCCGACCATCTAACACCTGTCGGGGGAAGACTCCAGCAGTTCCTGCCAGTCTGGGAAGGCATTACCACAGACAGGTGGGTGAGACAACTTATCCGATACGGCTATTGTCTAGAGCTAACCTCCACCCCCCCCCCCCCATACCTCCAAGGCACCGTCCTATGTCCGCAGAGCACATGCACTTATTGCAGCAAGAAGTACTCTCCATGCTGCAAAAAGGAGCAATAGAGCTCGTGCCTGCAGAAGAACGAGGTACAGGGGTGTACTCTCTGTACTTCTTAATCCCAAAAAAGACGGATCCCTGCAGCCCATTCTAGACCTCAGACCCCTCAACCAATACATACTTTCAGAACACTTTCATATGTTAACCTTACAGCAGGTCCTGCCGTTGCTCATTCAGGGCGACTTCCTAGCGACCCTGGACCTCAAGGATGCATATTTCCAAATTTCCATTCACCCAATATCTCAGGTTCACCATCAACAATCAGCATTACCAATTCAAGGTCCTGCCTTTCGGGGTCACCACTGCTCACCAAGTGCTTAGCGACTGTGGCTGCACACCTTCGAAGACAACACATTCACGTCTATCCCTACCTGGACGACTGGCTCGTTCAAGCCAAGTCAGCCCAGCAGTGTGCCAGCCACATGTCGCGCACAATTCACCTCCTTCACAGTCTAGGGTTCTCACTCAACTACACAAAGTCACACCTGCAGCCCGCCCATGTGCAACAGTACCTAGGGGGCAACATTGAACACTCTGACGGCAACAGCGCAGCCGAACTCTGCCAGGGTCAACAACATGCAGCAGCTCATTCGGAGGTTCAGGCCTCAACAATCGCTCCCAGCGCAAGTGTTCATGCAGCTCATAGGTATGATGGCATCCTGCATATTCCTAGTCCCGCACGCGAGGCTGCACATGCATCCCCTTCAAGAATGCTTAGCACGACAGTGGAACCAGGCTCATGGGCATCTAAAAGACCTAGTGTTGGTGACCGGTCGTGCATACAACTCTACATTGGTGGAATCCACAAAACCTTTGCAGGGGATGACCGTTCCAAGAGCCTGTCCCACAGATAGTGCTAACGACGGACGCATCTCTCCAGGGTTGGGGAGCGCATGTCCTCCATTACACGGTGCAGAGACTATAAACAACACAACAGCAGAAGATGCATATCAACCTGTTAGAGCTGATGGCAATCTTCATGGCACTGAAAGCGTTCAAGTTACACCTGTGCAACAAGGTCGTGTTGATCCAGACAGACAACAGGACTGCCATGTATTACATCCAGAAACAGGGAGGCACACACTCCCCACAGCTATCTCACCTAGCCCAGAGCATGTGGAAGTGGGCCATTCAGAGGAACATCTTCCTCATGGCGGAGCATCTCCCGGGCGTAGACAACCAGATGGCGGACTTGCTCAGCAGGCACAGTCACCAGATGCACGAGTGGGAAATCCACCTCTCGGTACTCCAGCCATTCTTCCAGCAGTGGGGTCTTCCAGAGATCGACCTCTTTGCCACAAAAGAGAACGCAAAATGCCAAAGCTTCGCCGCCAGGTTCCCACACCCGCAGTCTCAGGGCAATGCGATATGGATGAACTGGTCAGGCAGATTTGCGTACGCTTTTCCCCCAGCCCCACTCATACAGCTGGTGGCGTGCAAACTGAGACAACACTCCATGACGCTAATCCTGGTTGCTCCAACATGGGCACGGCAGGCTTGGTACACCACGTTCCTGGAACTTTCAGTGGTGCCTCACCAACGGCTGCGCCTCACTCCCAGCCTCCTCACTCAAAGCCATGGAGACATTCAGCACCCAGATCCGCAACAGTTGAGCCTAGTGATTTGGCTCCTGAGGTCATAGAGTTTGGCTACCTCAACTTGCCCCCTGAGTGTATGAACATCATCAAAGAGGCAAGGCGGCCTACAACTAGGGCGTGCTATGCAGCCAAATGGAAGCGTTTTGTCATATACTGTTCCAACAATGACATTAACCCGCTAGATGCGTCCACGCAGAACATCATATGTTACCTGCTGCATCTGTACCAATGCAATCTAGCGTATAGTTCCATCAGGATACATTTGGCTGCTATGGCCGCTTATCTTCAAAACAGGCAGCACCTTTCACTTTTCAGAGTGCCTGCCATCAAAGCCTTTTTGGAAGGCCTTAAGAGTGATCCCTCCCAGACACCCTCCTTCGTCGGTCTGGAATCTAAATATCGTTCTCACCAGGCTCATGGGGCCCCCCCTTTGAGCCTCTCCATTCTTGTGAGATACAGTTTCTTACATGGAAAGTAGCTTTTCTAATAGCCATCACATCGCTACGAAGAGTCAGTGAGCTTCAAGCCCTGACAATTTAAGAGCCCTACCTACAAATTCAAGCTAACAGGGTAGTGCTGCGCACCAACCCCAAGTTCATGCCGAAGGTCATCTCGCAGTTCCACATTAATCAAAACATAGAACTGCCGGTTTTCTTTCCAAACCCAGATTCAGTAGCAGACAGAGCACTGCACACCTTAGATGTCAAAAGAGCTCTCCTGTATTACATCGACAGGACAAAAGACTTTAGAAAAACTAAACAACTGTTTGTTGCCTTCTCTCCACAACACAAAGACGACCCTATTTCCAAATCCGGTATAGCCAGATGGATTGTTAAATGCATACAAATCTGTTATCAAAAGGCTAAAGGCACTTTAACAGTTCCCCAAGAGCGCATTCCACACGCAAGCTAGGGGCATCCATGGCTTTCCTAGGTAACATTCCTCTAGAGGATATATGTAGAGCAGCCACATGGACCACCATACATACATTTACCAAACACTACTGCGTAGATGTACACTCCAAACAGCAAGCTGCTGTAGGACAGGCTGTTCTCAGAACTCTTTCTGACCGCTGCAGCTGGCACGGGCAACCGCTGATAAGGAGGTAACTGCTATTTATTCTATGCACAGATATGATTTCAGCAGCCCACATTCCTCGAACGGAATATGCTACTTACCAGTATGCATCTGTTCTTGGCTTGTAGGGCTGCTGACATTCATATCGCCCACCCTCCTCCCCGGTATCTCTCGCAGCTGTAGCACTCAGAATCATTCTCAGGCATGGTCATCACTTACTGTATTACACTCCATCTCTGCCACAATGGCGAAAAACAATCTGAGGATGGAGAGGATGCCCATGCGCACTGTAGTCCAGGGGAGGAGCCACCTATCTCGTGATACTTCGAAGACTCTTCCAGGACAACAATGTGCAATCATCCGGACCCAACACTAGGCGGCGATCTATGCACAGATATGAATGTCAGCAGCCCTACATGCCAAGAACAGATGCATACTGGTAAGTAGCATATTCCTTTGGAGACCAGGTGGCCCGCCACTAAGACTGTATACGCCTGCCATTGGCAGAAATTTGTATTATACTGTACAGAAAGGTCTATTGACCCTCTTTCTGGTTCTCTTTCTACTTCTCTTTTACTCATTATAACCCTTGGTAAACAAGGCTCTGTGTTGGGAATTCTCAAATATTCTTTCTGCTCTGTCTGCTTTTTTGTGACTGCCAGACCAGCCCTCTCTTTAGGTATCCAATTGTACATAGGTTTTGCAGCGTGAATCTTTCTGGAATTACTATGCTGTGCATTATTCCGCCATCTAGTGGTTGGGACCGGAATTGTAGTATTTCTGTTTTGTTTTTTGTTATTGGTGGGAGTTGACGACTTAGTACCATTTGGTGTCCTGTGACGTTGATGGGCTTCCTCCAGAAGCTCCCAACTTTGGTTGCCATTTTCAGATAATTTTTTATGCTGTTGGGTCTGGATCTTTACGGAGAAGCTCCCAAGATTAGAGAGAAGAATCGAAGAAAAACGGTAAGGAAGTTCTTTCGACTGCCCGGAGCAACAGGAGATCAACGAGGAGTCAAAAATTGAGATCGACGATCGAAGAATGCGCATGCAGGGGACTCCCTGGACACGGTAATGGACAAGACACCATTCAAATTTTGCCAAAAATGCCACCACGTACGCACAGAAGGATCATCCAGTCTGTGCTCTGTGCCTGCCACTGAATCATCAGAGCGCCGACTGCAACGCCTGTGCGGTCTTCCCCCTGAAGACTGAGACTGAGAGAAAGAGAGCGACGTGCCAATCACAGGATGCAGGGCCAAGGACAACCTCCTTCTTTGTGAGACCTGGACCTCTCCCGCAAAGAGGAAGCTAATGTCGCCGACGGACCAGAGGGCGATGAGGAAAGATATTTTGGTTGTGGACATCAAAAAGACGTTTTAAAGAGGTAAGGAAGTAGTCTGCCCTGAAAAAAACCTGAAGTATCCCAAAAGGCTGGCTGGAAACTAAGGGTGCCCCGGCGCCAAACATTTCGGCGACCGCACCCAAGCCAAAGCACACAGTAGGATCCTTCGATAAGGACACCGAAACGGCAAAGGTCCTCGAAAGGGCGAAGACGTCGAAAGACTATCGACAAATGGACACTTTGCGCCCAAAAAAGACACAAGCAACCCGCGACGACCATTTCGCCGAAAAAACAAAAGGCAGATTATCTTGACCCCGAAACACATATGGCTGAAATAGAAAGGAAGAGAAAAAGGCTCGAAGCCGAAATGGCAAATATACTTCAACGAAAAAGAGACTTTTACGAAAGCTTGAAGCATTTCAAGATTCTGCAAAAACAAAGGATACAACAGGGGAGACAAGTCGTCTAGGACATAATTCCACGACAACCCCATTGCTAGTCGAGGAGGAACAACAAGAATCCTTCTTCTTCGGGGACAACATCGACGCAGATGACCAACCCTATGCGGAATCAGCGATCTCAGAGAATCAAGACCTCCAATGGCAAGATCTCTATGCCGAATCACCGGAGGAGTCTGTGGAGACGTATCCTTCCAGGCCTTCACCTCCAGATGACATTGGCATGTATAATCAAGTGGTAATCAAGGCAGCAGACACCTACGGGGGGTGCCTCTGTAGGAGGAAAAACCACAGTCCTGCTTTTTTTATTTGATACACTAATGCCTACTCAATCGAGAAACTAATTACTCCTGATGCTACCAAGCGTACTAGATCAGGAAAAGGAGGCATTCAAGAAGCCAGCTACATGCAAAGCTATAACTCCAAGAAAAAAGAAGTACAAACACTCTTCTAAAGACCCCTTATACATCAGGGTATCAGTGCCGGCGGACTCCGTTATTGCATCAACGGCAAGGAAAAGAGCTAGTGTCCCAGCTACAGTAGGTCCAGCTCCAGACAGAGAAAGCAAAAGGATGGACCTGGTAGGAAGAAAGGTGGAGAGGAGTGCAGCCAATCAATGGTTCATAGCCAATTCAAAGGCACTATTGAACCGACCCGCATACCAACATTGGGAAGAGGTAGGACAGCTGCTGAAACACCTTCCTGAACAATTCCAAAAGCGAGCTACCCACCTGGCAGAGGAAGGGAAGAACATCGCAAATACTTGCTTAAAATCTGCCTTAGACGCTGCCAAAACCTCCAGCAGACAAATGATGATTGGAATCACAGAAACAAGAAATGCATGGCTTCAAATTTCTGGATTCAAGCCTGAAGCTCAAAGCCACATCAACTCACCATTAAATGGGAAGCAATTGTTTGAGAGTGTGGTGGATGAGAAACTCAATCAACTGAAAAAAAACCAATGAAACTGCGAGGTCCATGGGGGCGCTCCAGTTCAGGGGCCTACGAAGAGTAACACCATCAAGGAGACCAGCATGTAGAGGTACACGACCAACAACTACCTCTCATCAGGGTTCCCAGCAAACATACCAAACAGGAAACCAGTGTACAGAGCAGGGACAGCTGCAAAACTGGCAGTAACAGGGCAGAGCATCCTTTTGCGGGCACTCTGTGGCAGAGGACAGCCACAAAGAGGACAACAAACCTCAACAAAGTGACTTCAAGCACCAGATGTACTCACCAACTTGAGGGTACACATACACAACTTTACAGATCTTCCAATATACCACCCCAGTAGGAGGCAGACTGCATTTTTACCATCAAAAATGGAGGGAAATAACTAGACCAGTGGATTTTAAACCTAATACAGTACGGAAAATGCATAGAGCTAAGCAAACAGCCTCCAGACAAAGCACCAAAGAGGAGACATTCCAAAGAAGAACTATCTCACCTACTCTAAGAGGTGCTAGATTTAAAGGAAAAACATGCAGTAGAGAACGTACAGCACAGAGAAAAGAACTAAGTAGTATACTCAACATACTACCTAATTCCAAAAGTGGACGAAACATTAAGGCCAATATTAGACTCATAGGTTTCAAAACAAATTCATAAAGACTCAAAAATTCAAAATTACTACTCTACAGGAAGTGCTACATCTGGTACAAACAGGAGATTACATGGCAACATTGGAATTAAAACGATGCGTACCTGCACATGCAATGAACAAAAAAAAGACAAGATTATTCCGATTTGTCGTAGACAACAAACACTACCAATGCAAAGTTCTAGCTTTCGTCCTAAAATCAGCACCAAAGGTGTTCACAAAGTGCATGCCAGCAGTAGCCGCGCATCTCATAAGACGAGGAATCCATGTTTACCCCTACTTAGATGACTGATTAGTAAGGGCAAACTGTAGTAATGTGTAATACCTAAGCTCTAGGCTTAGAATGTAAAGCGGTCACTGGAGCAGGAGCAGAGTGTTCTCTCTCTATGCATTCTTTCTGGGTCAGTTGCTCCATTGCCCCTTCATGTATAGATGTCACTTGATGAATAAATCCACTACGTCGACCACTAACTTGGCAGTTTCATCATTACAAAACTGACGACGATTTGAATCTTTTAGATGGTCCTGCGCTCATTGGATTTCAGTTTCACCAAAGAAGGGGCCAGGGAACAATCAGTTAATGACTTCAGTTCCTCTGAAGAAACTCTTGTTCACAAGTAAGTTAATAATCAAGGTGAGAGACATTCAATTTCATCTTCTACCTTCACGCCGTTTTCCGACAAGGATTTTTACTTACTTCTATTATTAACGTTCTATCTGCGTTGCGCTTGTTACCTAGCAACCTCTGGCTTTGAATACCGCATGTGTGTTCAGCGCGAGCATGAAAAGGCTTTACGTTTTCAACAAAGCGCGAGCACTACGAAGCTTCAGCACTAGCAAAATACAAACCGCATTAGATCCAGGTGACAAGTCTCGCTTTTCTACACAGTCTGCTTCATTCATCGGCTGTCTCTATCTATGTACGCTGACCTTAGCTCGAGAGCTTTTCAATCTTGACAACCATTCTACTTGAAACCGAGCGCCCCAACTCGAATTGTCAATCCTTGTTCTCTCACGCTTATATTCTCAGTACAAGTGCTTGTTTTCACAAGTCTAGCACGCAAGTACCGGCTCTAAGCAGAGTTTACTTACCGGGTACTTTCTCCTCTGAATCCTCAAGACGTTCAGCTCGATGTTGTGCTTGAAGATCCTAGAGACTCCAAAGTGTCTTTCCTGTCACACTGCCTATATTTGTGTCTCATGGATTCTACTATTTCACTGTGAAGACTACAGAGTTTCCAGTCTTAGTGTTCTAGCTATACTGCCCCAGGTGGTAATTTTTAACGTTGCAAGTTCTACACTACTGTGATGTGCACACATTCCTTTTATTAAATACAAACCAGCATTTATTTTATTAAATACAAACCAGTGCTTCAGATTTGCACACCGACTTCTGTGATATGCACACACCCTCCATAATAAAAGCAAATCTATATTACATCGATTTGCACGCTTTATTCACGCTCAATTGCACATTTCACAGCGATTTGCACACTTTGTTCATGCTCTACTCTTCGTGTACGCCTTGAATTTCATCTGTTTCCAGAAAAATGTCATTATCAATATGCAGAGCATTTCTCTACCTGCACCATTTTTGCAAGACCCTGGCAAACCTCTTTTAGGATGGAAATTGTGGATTCGCATTTTTTAAAGCTTAGCTAGTTGCATCAATCGCCACTAAATTCAAACCTGACAGAAAAAAAGGTTTAATGTATCTTGTTGTTGAGGGTCCGAACATATTTGACCATCTCAAAAAAATACAAGAACTACTACTTACTTGCAAAAATCCCTCTTTAGACAAAGCAATTGACATAGCTAGGAGCATTGAGGGCTCGTGTCAAGATGTGAAATTACTAGAATCTCTCAACAAAACAACTATTTCAGGAGCAATTGTTAAACCCATTCCTGTTGTGGACAACAACACAAAATACAATTCCTGTTAAATCTAATTTTCAATCATTTGCTTCACGAAAAGTAATTTGCTTCAGATGTGGGTCACCTAACCATGTTTCCTCCTTCAGATATGGTCAATAATGTAAGAAATGGGTCATTTCCTAAAAGTATGTAGAGGAGGCAAGTTTAATAACCCTGTTCGCTGTTTGGTCAGTGAAAATTATGAGTTTGGAGTTGACAATAGTGATTGTCCTAATGAACTGTTTTTAGGTGTCAGATGCATTAAAGATTTCAGTTCTTCTTTAGTTGCAGATCCTGAGATTGAGGTTTGGATTAATGGAGTTTCTATCAAACTTCTAGCTGATACCGGAGCTCGTATCACAATTATAAATTATCCGAAATATGCACAATCATGGAGTACCAATTCTTTGCTGCCTCCTGATGTTACTACAGTGGCCTTTGAGTGTAGCAGAGTAGACTTTCTTGGTTACTTTTTAGCTTGTATCAAATTTCTTGAACCTTCCATCAATGGGAAAGTCTACGTTGCTTGTAAAGGTATTAATGTCTTGGGTATTGTTCACTAAGCTGAGTTCAATTTAACTATCAGACCTGGCTCCTGTAATCCTGTAACCATTGAAAAGATCAGTCCTGAGAATGTCAACACTTCCATCAATAATTTACAAAATGTTAAATGTCTTCAATTCTGATGATTGGGGAAAGGAAATTCCATAGGGTTTTCCAAGACAAGTTAGAAAAAATGTCAGAATTCTTTCTCCAATAAACGTTAAGCAACCAGTCAAACCAGTAAAGCAGAAGTTAAGCAACATACTTTTGAGCGTTAGAAAAGAACTATCTGACATGCATACTGACATGTGTGACCAAGGCATTATCGAGAAGGTTGAGGGCACCTTATGGGTTGTCTCCCATAGTTCCTGCCAAGAAAAAGACCAGTGAACTTTTAAAGGGTTTGCTAACTTAACTGAGTTTCAGACCTCTCTTAAAGAAAAATGCAGAGTTCATTTTGTCAGACTCTTGTGAACTCTCCTTCAAAGTTATCAAAAAGAAGATAGTAGTTCTGTGCTCACAAAAAGGTTGTAGAGCAGGGACATTAACAGTCATTACAGTTGATGCTTGTGAGTATGGCCTGGGTGCTGTTCTGGTTAGTTGAAATGGGGAGTGCCTTTACTGTTGGATTTGCCTCCGGGACTTTAAGACCTGCTGAACGCAAGTATTCAGTAATTGAAAGAGCTCTTAGCCTGTGTGTGGAGAAATTAAAAGCGTGTGTGTGGGGCAGACCTTTCATTCTGAAAACTGATCACTGTCCGTTAGTGAACATCTTATCCGGTAAAAAACATACCACAGCTGGAATCTTAAGGCTTGCAGCAAAATTATTAGAATTTTTTTTCTCTGTTGAATATATTCCTGGTGGGAAAAACTCTTGTGCGCATTGTTTATCTAGACTTCCTATTGAATCCTGAGTGGGTAACAGAAATTGAAGTGTTTCATTGCTTACATCTGTGATGCCACATTCTGTGAGAATGATTGAATTGCAGCTCTTGAAACTGATTGCGCTCCAAGTGAAGTGAATAAGTTAGTGAAATCTGTTTGGCTCAAAGAAACTCAATTGCAAAATGAAATGCAAATGAATATTTTTGTTACATGAAATTGTATTTGGTTTTTCGTTTGAAAGATTGGCGAGAGCCCTACAATGACCTTTAGGAGAAAATGACCTAAGATCACAATTTCAACATTTTGACCAAAATCCAAATCTTTTCCAACATGCAGGGGGTAAAAACTCAGTGCAGACAGTGATAAATCTCTGGACGTGTGTACATGTTAAAATATCATAAGGCTCATTTGCCATCTTATACAGGATCAGCCAAACGGTATACATTAGAAAACAAGGCACCATTCAGGGGGAGCTAGATTACTCGATATGACGCCCAATGGGTCCAGATTTTTCTATGTTGACCAGTGCAACCACGAGCAAGGAACACTGCCATTTCAGCCCCATACATCTGTCTATTTTTCGGTCTTCCATTTACCTCGTCGGGGGGTTTGTCCCTTTCCATAATTGTGCTTTGTCACTTGGCAATGGTGAGGGTTAAAAAAAGTAAATGTTGCTTATACACATTTCCCCCTATGTCGTCTGTGCTATGTAAAAGGAAGAGTCTCTGGTCCATCAGGAGTTCCCATGCTAGCACCTCTTGGAGGCAGGACCTGATTCTGCGCCAAAAAGGTTCTACCACTGTGCAGCCCTAAACTGTATGTAGGAATGTCCCCTCGTCCTGCTCACACCGTAGGCATGTGTGGGGGATTGAATCACACCCATCTGCCATAGTCTAGTCCGTGTATAGTAAGCCATATGCAGGTATTTAAACAGTATCAGGCGGTATCTAGTAGAAACCGCCGCACCCCGCGGACTAGCGATGCTTTCGACCCAGTCGTCAGTCAAGTCTGGGATGTCGGCCTGCAACGTCTTGTCTAGCGTTTTCTGTGTGTCGTTAGGGTCTGATAGATCTATCTAATCTTGTGGAGGCCTAAATCTCCCATCCACAGCCGGCCCTCTAACAGATGAAATTGTGGAAGGGTCTCAAGCGATCAAATCAGGGGAGTGAGTGAATGGCAGAGACGGAGAAATTTGTAGAGTTGCATTTTTTGTGCAGGTTGTATTCCGTTTCTAGTTGCTGGTAGGATTTCTAGGTGGTGCCCCTCATCACATCGCCAAGAGTCGATATCCCCCACCAGGTCCCAACCACGGAACCCCCCCAAAGCAGCCTCAGGGCGTAGGTATGTTCCTTGCCATAGTGGGGTTGCCCGGGTAAGCTTACTGTGCCATCCCATCTGTTGGACTAAGGTCCGCAAGAGAAGTATTACTAGTTTTTCCTGCCGACGGCATAAAATCTAGGCGTGTAGCGCTATATAGAAGGTGGAGGAGGGAGTTCTGCTCCATTGCGCGTGCTCGATCGCATATGCCGGGACGGTAGGGGAGTAATACCACCATTTGTTTACCATGAGTAAATGAGACGCTGCGTAATATGAATAGATGTCCTCCTCCGCAATACGTAGATTGCTCACACGTGCGAAGCGCGACCCTAAGCACCACACAGTTCAAGAGAAATTTGTTTTGTATGGCATTGACCTGCGCAAACCGGGAGCGTGGAATGTGAAGATGGAAATTTTGAAAGGGATACAAGATCCGGGGCAGCGATACCATCTTGAAAATGGCCGAGCGCCCAAACAGGGACAATGGAAGGGAAGACCATATCGCAGTCTCACTATCGAGGCTAGCTAGCAGTGGAATTATGTTATGTGCCCAGGAGATTTTAGGGGAACGGGGACACGAAAATATTGAGGTATTTGAAACCCTCTGTTGCGTGGGATAGCTGCGATGCCAAAGTATCTCTGCCCTGATGACCGAACAACGGAAACAATATGGATTTGGCAGGGTTTGTGTTTAAGCCCGTAGTGCCCCCGAATACCCTCGGGATCTCCAAGATGCAAGGCTCAGAGAACCGTGGGTCTGTAATGAATAAGAGGACATTGTCGGCGTATCACGCAATACGGTCTGATCGTGACTGCGACCAAAGCCTCTGAGGATCGGGTAATTTCTACCTCACGCTGCCAAGGGTTCAACCACGCGGGCAAACCGTAATGGTGACAAGGGGAAGCCCTGCCTAGTGCCCCTTTGTATAGGAAAGGGGAGTGAGCGGTGCCCCGCTATTCGCATAGTCTGTTGGATCGGTGTATAGTAGACTTATATATGCAATTAATTGTGGTCCGAAATTGATGGCCTCCAGCAATTGAAAAAGGGACACCCAACTAAGGGAGTCAAAAGCTTTGTCCATATCAGCCAAAAGCATTGCAGCTGGTTGGTCGAGCGCAAGAGCGTCTGCCAACATTTTGAGCACTCTATGGATATTATGACTGGTTGCTCTCTGGGGCATAAATCCCAACTGGTTGGGATTTATCTGATCTAAGACACATGTTAGGAGGCTATCGGCAAGGACCTTTCCCAACAACTTAGGCTTGAAATTAATAAGGGAACTTGGGCGGTAGGAGGAAGTGTCTTCCGGAGGGCGTCCGGGCTTGAGGAGAACTACTTATGCGTGTCACCAATCTTAGGGCAGTATAAAGGAGTCAGCGGCCTCTTGTATTGCCGCCAGCAGGTGAGGGCCGCTACCCTGTCGGAGCTCTGCCTCTGGACACCGTACTTCAGAAGATGAGACGCCCCAACGAACCGGAGCCCAATCCCTGCTGATGGAGTACCTTCAAAGCGATACAAAAGGGTATGATGGACGGAGCGTTTGAGCAAATCAAACACTCACCCCCAGTCAACTGATCTGGGTTTAATCCATCACCATTCTTTAGCTCACTCAGCCACCTCAGTTCAGACATGGCCATATGCAAATCAGTCTGACCCTGTGCCTCAAGGGAACTGGGGTGGCTGAATGAGCTAAAGAATGGTGATGGGGCGGAGCCAGGTCGGCGACCAAGATGGTCGCCCAGGCTCTCGGCTCCGTCGACCTTCTCCCCCTACTGCTGAATCCAGCTGTCGAGGCGGCGCTGCCGATATATTCTCTGACGTCGGAGAGGGACCTGACCTGCCGAGAGTGACTCCGGAGGCTCTCCGAGCTCTGGGGACGGAGATATGTCCTCCCGGTCGGTGTGGCCTACGCGAGTCCGGGAGCCGGGACCTCGCGTGATACTGCTGCCGGCCGCTAGTGGAATAACAACGGCCAGGAAGACCCGGAAAATGCCGGTCACCCGCCGAGGCGTTCTGCCCTACCCCGAACATGAACCTAGCTTTCGCTGCTGCTTGTTGTCCCCCCATGCCGGACGGACCCCCCCCCCCCCCCCCCCCCCCCCCCCAACCCACCCCCCTCCCCCGTGCCTCCCCCGATTGCTGCCTTACGGAACGAGGACAAGCGACGCCGCTCTTTGTCTCCCTGTTGGAGCTTCGCGCGACCCGCTTACAGCTGACTGTATCCCGCACTTCAGGTGATCGGAGCCAGTTGATACATGGCGATTTGGCATCGCTCGGATGCACTGGGTGGCATGGATGGGACCATCGGTGGGGAAGTGGAGATGGCTACCACATCGTGCGCAACCGGGGGGACGCTCGGACGATGCACAAGATGGTGGCTCTGGTGTGGGCTCCGGCGGCACTTATGCCGTGAGCCCCGTTTAGAAGCATCGTCCTAATGGAGCCGTACCCGCCCGTGGTGATGGCGACGCGCATTTCAACCGGAGCGCGGAGATCGTATGCCCCCCCCCCGTGTACTGACAGCACAAAGTGTGGATTGGGTTAACATGGCGATCAGACCCCGGCACATGTGGAAGTACGAGAGAGCCTGATGCCGGTATTTTCTCCATGGCTTTTTTTTAGTGACTCCCTCTACAATCTCTGGTGAGATCCGGACGGGTGTTTCTACACGACCCTACATGTTGCTGATAAGTGAGAGTTTGTGCGTGGGGACTCCTGGGTCGTTACAAAGCGAATCGTCTGAATGGCGCCTGGTCCATGGGTACATGGAGGGGTCGGGGATTCCATCGGATTTGAGGCTTGTGGGGTCTCAGCTGTTGCCCTTTCTCCGATGGCTGATATCGTCATGCAACCCAGACAAAGCGAACTGCATACTCTTTTCTGAACCGGACTTTGTCTTGCTGCTTGGGAAATGATCGTGGGCTGTGAACGGCAGTGTGTCGTGTCCTGGTGTGCTGCAAGATTTCCTGCCTTCCTCCGGGCATCCCTGCCTATTGTACTTCTGGTACTTTGATTGTTTGGCTATGCATTGAACGGACTGGGACACGTCTCGGATTATGGCCGGGTGGGTCTGGGTTGCAAAATGGTGATCGTCTTCTTCAGTTGCTGAAAGGGGGGGCCCTTATCGAGGTTGGGTGACTGGGTGAGCTGGCGTGGCGACTGCTGTCCTGTTTCGGTTGGTGACCTGGATATTTTGCAACAGCGCTGTTATAATTGTAAGCTATGTGGGGGGGCCGGGGGCCTGTACTGGGGACCCCGATATATCTTTTATCTTTTTCTTTTATTCTTCCTCTCTCTTCTATATTTCTGGTTCCACACACTGGGCGACAGGCACGCTGCTAAGGGGGAGGCCGTAGCCGTAGGCAGGGGTGCAGGGTGGGGGGTTAGGGGAGGGGTACTACTGTTTTTTCCTTTTTCTGTTTCTAGATCCTCTTTTTTCCTCTTGTTTTTCTCGGCTTTCCCTTTACTTTTCCTCTTCTTCTCTTTCTGGGAACCGAGTAATAGGTTGCTCTCGGTACGTTCTAATGGTTCAAATTACAAGGGTGGATGTCTTTATAAAGTTTTACGTTACAGCGGGCGTACACTGTATTGGTGGACGAAATGTACAGCTTATTGTTTATCCTGATTAATGTGCGCTAGCGCCAACGTCCTGCCTGCAGTAGTCCTGACTGTTAATATCCTGATCTATGATAACCCCTTGCTTTGGTATTATTTGATTGTGCGGCACCAGATCCTGCTCCTTCCTAAAATTTAAAAGAAACTTCTTTAATCCTGGTACCAATATGGTACAGACATTATCCTGAACTACAACGGGGCATTTCGGAGGCGGACTGTTGCATTCTTATGGCTTGATTGATTTGCTTTGACCGTCTCTGAACTAATGGCCGGCCGTGATGGTTGTAGGCCCGTGATTGTAACTGCTTTACGTATCAAAGGTTTACCAAAAATAAAAAAAATAAAAAAGAATGGTGATGGATTAAACCCAGATCAGTTGACTGGGGGTGAGTTTGATTTGCTCAAACGCTCCGTCCATCATCCCCTTTTGTATCGCTTTGTTCGCCCTAAGTTGTCAGGGTATGCTCAGAAGTGAGTCCCTTGCTCACTTGGCCACTGGATTCAAGATACAATTTGTCTGAAATTCAGTCTTTCAGTGAGTGAATTCCTTTGCTGACCGAATGTATACAACAAATGCTTAACACTGTCCTCTGATACTGCCTTATTGCTTGACCACACTACCACAAATAGAGTAAGGTTCTTTCCAACTTTAACTCTGCCCACTTTTGGGTTCCACTGGCCTGTGCAAACTATACCTCACTTTGGTATAGTATATAAAGAACCAGCTTCCTACAGGATGTTAGACCACTGCGAGCAGAAGTATCTGCATGCAGGAACCTCAGCATGTCTGGCGAGTGTGTCAGCCGGGAACACTTAGTCTCCTCTTCCTATCTTAGCAAGATGTGATGTATATATCTTGCTGTATATATACCCATCCATTGAGAATACATTAGGACCAGGGGCCTGTCCCGGGTGAAGCGCATTGAAGGCTCCAGTCAGCTCGACTATTGTAATGGGGGCCTCCAATTGTTTGCACAGTGAGTCTGGAAGTTTTGCAGCGTGAATCTTTATGGATTCACTATGCTGTGCATTATTCTGTGGTCTTGTGGTTGGGTCCGGAATCGTAGTCTTTCCTTTTTTTTCCGTAGCCCAGGTGGGCGTCGACGTCCCACCTTTTGGTGTATTTCCGGTGACGTTGGCACGCTTCCTGCGGAAGCACCCACTCTTGGGCGCCATCTTCAGATTCTTTTTTCCTCGGTTGGGTCTGGATCGTTCCCGAGAGGGCTCCAGACATTTTTGGAGAAAGAAGAAGAAAACACGCAGTTTTTGGACGAAAAACATTGGAGAAGACTTCAGGAGACTACATCATCGAAGATCGACGAATGAGGGAAGGAAGTTCAAGACCTTCGAATTTCCATTGAGGAATGCGAGCGCAGGGGGCCCCCTTAACACATGAGATGTAAAAGACTCCTTTCAAGTTCTGCGCAAATTTCCACCACAAGTACGCGCAGAAGGACCAGCACCCGGTTTGCAACCTCTGCCTACCGGTAGACCACGAGAGCGGCGACTGCAACGCCTGCTCCGCCTTTACGCCGATAACTCTTCGAGTTCGAGCGAGACAGAGAGTAGCCAACGCCACGATGCAGATCAAGGGCCAGCCTCCATCCCTTCGAGACCTGGGGCTATCTTCAGACGAAGAAGACACCAACGCCGCCAAAGACGACGGCTACACGATCGTAGAGACCGATATTATGAAGACTCCAAAAAAGGTAGGAGACTCTACGGCCCCTAAAGCCCAGAGAGACCCTGAGTCTCGAAAGATCGAGGGAAAATCCTCGAAAGTGCCGGCGCCGAAAGCTTTGGCGCCTGCACCTAAACCCAGGCCCAGCGGATCCTCTGAGTAGTCCCCGGCGCCGAGCTGAAGAACAGCTGAAGCCGTTGAAAAACTTCCCCGAAAAGTTAAGTCCGACGCCGAGGGAGAAGGACTCAAAAAAGGCTCCGACACCGAAGATAAGCTCGGCGCCGAAACCTTGGACGCCAAAAATGGGTTCGGCGCCGAATTTACCGCCAAAGAGACCGGCCGAACCATTGGACGCAGATCTGGCTGCCGAAATGGAGAAGAGGCGTCTCGAAGCAGAGATGGAAAACATCCTGCAACGAAAGAAGGATTTCCACGCCAGGATGAAAGACTACATAATCCTAACGAAGCCCAAGCCACAGGTGCATGAGGTGGTCGAGGAGGAAGAGAATAAGTTGAGGAACAGTCGGAGAATGTCGAAACATTCGACTAACCCGCCGAAGACTAGGCCGCCTTCGACTACTATGAAGAGGACGACGAAGCCAGGACGCTCCTGGGTTCGGCGACCTCGGAAACTCAGGAGATCGACTGGCAAGAAGTCGACAGTCCTGAAGAAAGCGTCGACACGTATCCTTCGAGGTCTTCGCCGCCGGATGACATTGGGGTGTACAACAGTCATCGGGAATGCAGCGGCTGTCTTCAAGGTGAAACTCTGACTTCCTTCTCGAGACATTGCTCCCCACACAGACCAGGAGCCAGTACCTGCCAATGATGGAAAGTGTCATGGCACAAGGGAAAGAAGCCTTCAAGGAGCCGGCTACATGCAAGGCAGTCACCCCAAGGACTGAAAAGAAGTATAAACATTCATCCAAGGACCCACCCTATATCCAGGGCACGGTCTCAGCTGACTCAATCATTGCTGCCACAGCAAGGAAGAGGGCTAATGTGCCTACTACCTCAGGGCCACCTCCAGACAAGGAGAGCAAGAGGATGGACTTGGTTGGGAGAAGAATTGAAAGGAATGCCTCGATGCATTGGCAAAAGGCCAATTCCTACGTACTACTAAACTGGCATCAGTACCAGATCCTGGAGGAACTGGGCCAGTTAATAAAGAATATGCCTCAGGAATTCAGGAACAGAGCTGAAAACCTAGTCGAAGAGGGGAAGAATGTGGCAAACTCTTGCATCAAGACAGCTCTGGACGGAGCTGACACCTCCAGTAGGCTCATGATGATGGGCATCACAGAAGGAAGACAAGCCTGGCTCAGGGTGTCAGCCTTTAAGCCAGAAGTACAACACAGCATCCTGAACACCCTGTTCAACGGACAGACCTTGTTCGGGGCCCCAGTAGACGGAAAGCTCCGCCAACTAAAGAAAGACAATGAGACAGCAAGGTCCATGGGGGCATTGCAGTTGAGGGTCGAAAAGGGGCACCCCATCACGAAGGCCCAATGGCAGGGGTGGTAACTGTGAGAAGTTGGCCTGATATATGATGCTCACTAGTTCTAGTGATCACCTTGTATCAGTCCAAACAACCCTTATGGTGATTGGTTGTAAGTCAACCTTATAGACCAGCTATCCTAATGGTAGCATGGACAAAGCAGTCTTAGGCTAAACTCTATTGGCATGTGAAGCCAGCTGTTTTACCACATATAACCCCTTGAATACCAAGTGAAAGGACACCACACAGGTTGTTATTAAAATAAACAAGTATTTATTAACTAACATACACCTCTGAACTCTTTATGAGGTCAGAGGGCTAAGCACATGACAAACTCTTCGGAAAAATACGTTTAAGTTGCACGATTTACACAAGTGCCCTAGGGGCACGACAAACCATATACTGGAAACAATGGAATGCGAGGAAAGAAAATACTGTAAGGAGATCCAGAGGCTGGAGGATCGCTGGGACTACGCTACTAACTAGGTAAGTAAGGAGCAGGAGGCCCACGGGACTCACGTGCAGAGTGGAAACTCTCATGCGAGATGCGTACCAACGTCTATGGATGCTACAGTTTAAAGAGTTACGGATTCCGGATGAACCCGGCTGGATGGAGTAAAAACAGTTGACCTGGACACTACGATAGTGAACACTGACTTCAGCACCTAGAAGCTTTAGTTACCTAACCCACAGGCTGCGGGTGCATAGGGCTGAAGTGGTGTCTGGTTTGCTGCGTTGATCCTGATGATGCCTGAAACAAGTAGTTGCTGGCAGGCGGCCAGATGGAGGAGTCCGGTGGTTCCAAGGATGGAACTAGGAAGAAGTCCTGAAAGGGAAGGGGACAGTCTCGGTCACTAGCCAGTGACGGTGCTGGAACTAGGAGGGAACCAGATGCTGTTGCCACGTTCAGGTGGAAGAAGGGACACTTCTCTCTGTAGCTGCGCGGACCAGGAGCTGTTCTTTACAACCAGGCTGGATTCACGAGCTGTCCCACGTAGTCTGCTGGTGGTGGCGGTGTTGGATCGTCGATCTGGTCAACAGGCCTTGGCAAGTGCAAGCCACGCGGTGGAACAAAGATGGCGTCTGGTGCGGACCAGGAGGGTCCGGGGTGCTTCTCTTTTACAAGGAAGCAAGGGCCAGTCTGGGGGACCAGACCAGCAGTGGTGAAATCTTCGGGTCGTCGTCTCAGAGGGTCACTAGCCAGCCGGCAAGTGACCAGACAACAGGAAAAGCAGCAACCAGGCAAAAGAGCCCCACGCAGATCACGTGGATGCTGGGGGGCTGGTCTTTGATGCAGGAGCTGCGTCGGTGTGGGGCTTCTCAGACCCCGGTGCACTCACTCGAGGATCCCTCGGCGGTCGTGCTGGAAGCGCTGTGCAGGTTTCTTCAAGATGGCCGTCTCCAAGTTGCTCGTCGCACCCACGGGTCCCAGCTGTGCTGTGGATGTGGGTAGAGGTCAGAGGAGTCTGGAGGTCCGGGTCTCGTCGAGCTGGGTCGTCGGGTTCCAGGAAGGAAGGACTTGCAGCAAACCGCACAGGAGCTTAATGGTGCCTGCGTAGCAGGATGGTCACTCCCTGACCATAGGGGAGATTCTTCAGTCTTCTGATATTCAGGAGGGCGAAGGTCAAGAGTTCTTCGTGGAAGTTGTCAAGATTAATCTAATCTGGAATGGGACCAGCTCCTACCTTTATTCAGCTAAAGGAGGCTGCACTACGACTAGGTCCCTCCTCTGGGTGGGACCAGGAAGGGGGGTGGCTACACCCCCTTTCCTTTGTCCGGTCTTGCGCCAGCTCTGGGGCTGGAGTGCCCCAGGAACTGGTTTGGACTGGTGTGTGCCCCAGGCATGTCTCATTCCTTTCAGCCCTGTCCTACCTAATACACAAAATCCTGTCTGGGGTGGTGCTAGCACCTCCCAAGGCAGGAAACCCTTTGTCCAAGCCTCCCTCACTGGAAGGACTCCCAGCAGCAGGAGGTCAGACTTGTGTCTGTGGTGGCAGAATCCATTTTGTGATGCTGAGGCTCGAGTTAACTTTAACCGGGGTTCACAGTTACATACATGTCGTGTCCCTCTAGAAGGGTGGAATGCTACCCCTGTCGCCAGAATTGGCGAGGGGGTAGTATTCCAATTCGTATGGCACCTTACTCGACATGTTTTGATAATGCTATGCCAAAGTTAGCATTTGACCGCGAGGTTCATAATGCACTTAAGAGTATATGGTATAGCGGTATCATGGAACAGCTATTAGGACTTGGTTCCGCAAGCTGCAAATGGGCTCAGCTCGTACCAGAGCACCATCTCCCATAATTCCAAGCACTCTGCCTTCAGGATTGATAAGGCCTGCCATAGGAGTGACTGATAGGAATATATGTGTCCATTTTAGGTTTAGATATAGGGAACTATATCTAAAGCAAAGGGTGATTACACCACCTTGCCACAGCTGTCTTGCAGACAGTTGTCTGTTTAGATGGCCAGCCAGGGGTGGCATAATACATACTTCAGCCCCTTTTAGGCCCTGGGTACACCTATGCCCTGGATACCTAAGGTATGCTGTACAGGGACTGATAAGGTGGCCCAGTATCAATTGGTAAATGCACCTAAGGTACATGCTTGTCAATTTAGAGAGAGAACAGCTAGGCTGTGGGTCTGATTAGCAGGCCCAGAGCCAGGGAAAGTCGTAAACCAGTGAAGCAAAAAGCAAAAATCGGGGGTGACCATAGGATTGCAGACCCTACTCTCCTACAGTAACCAGCCAGGAACATCGCACCATGCGTTCCAACAATCCCACCAGGCGGAGAACCAAACTCAGCAAGGGCCACAAAAGCAGTCCTGGCAATACCAGCAGAGGGGCCAGTCCTTTCGCGGGAGAGTCAATGGACGTGGCCTGAATAGGAGGGGAGGTCAGCAACCCCCCACCAAGTTACTTGGTCAGGCAACGTGTGCACACCCAAATAAGAACTCCCCGGGTGAGGCACAAAGACAACACGCAGGGGTCAACCGCACTAAACACCTGTGTGCATGTGAGACCAGTGGGAGGAAGACTAAAACATTACTTCCAGGAGTGGAAGGCAATACCTTCGGACAAATGGGTTCTAAACATCATGCAGTTCGGATACTGCATAGAACTGGAAAAGACACCAAGCAGAAAGCCAAAAAGAAGGCAACTTGCAAGGAAAGAGCTGCAGCTACTCCGAGGAAGCGATAGAGCTCCTGCTAAAACAAACCATAGAACCAGTACCTTACAGAGAAAGGAACAGGGGGATGTATTCAACGAACTTCCTGGTGCCAAAGGTAGACAAAACAATGAGACCCATCCTGGACCTAAGGTTCTTAAACAAATTCATAAGCACGCAAAAATTCAAAATGACCTCCCTACAAGAGGTGCTCCCTCAATTGCAAAAAGGAGACTTCATGGTCATCATAGACCTAACGGATGCCTACCTGCACATACCAATGAACAGAAGTCCCAAACATCTTCTCAGATTCGCCATAGGGGAACACCACTATCAGTTCACAACCCTAGCGTTCGGTCTAAAGTCGGTGCCAAGGGTCTTCACAAAGTGCCTAGCAACAGTCGCAGCACACCTAAGAAGGGAGGGAATACACGTATACCCTTACCTGGACGACTGGCTAATAAAAGCAAGGTCATACCAGATATGCAAGGAGCATGCACAGAGTGACAAGAACACTGATGGACCTGGGATTCTCCATACACTGGGGGAAATCCTCAATAGAACCAGAACAAATAAAAATCTTCCTGGGAGCTCAGATCGACACCGTACAGAGCAAGGTGTTCCCAAGCGAGAAGAGGTCAGTTGCACTGGTGAAGGAGACAAAGCTCTACCAGAGGGGGTAAGCTCGGACAGCGAGCAAGATCATGGGCATGATGGCATCATGCATACACTGAGTGCCAAATGTGCGGCTGCACATGAGACCCTTACAGGAGTGGTTACAAGAGCAATGGTCACAAGCAACAGGTCGTTGGGAGGATCTAGTGGTTGTAACGCACGCAGTGCTGAAAGAAATGGCATGGTGGAACATGGAGAACCTGACAAGTGGAAAGCCTTTAACGCCGCCAACGGTGATCATCACCACAGATGCATCCCAGAAGGGATGGGGAACTCACATGGGGAAACTCTTGAGTGAGGGGTCTGTGGACACCAGCAGATGCGGTAAAACACATCAATTTCCTGGAGTTAAAGACAGTTTTCCTTGCTATAAAAGCCTTCCAGACAAAACTGTACAACCAGAGGGTGTTGATCCAGACGGACAACACGACAGCGATGTTCTACATCAACAAGCAGGGTGGAACACAATCTGCCACGCTTTCGAAGCTGGCGCAGGAGATATGGGCTTGGGCCATCCCTCTCAACATAGACCTGCTAGCCATACATCTGCCAGGGAAGGACAACGTAGAAGCAGATTGGCTCAGCAGACCGACATCGGCAACCCACGAATTGGAGCTCAATGCACAGGAGACGAGAAGGCTGTTAGACAGGTGGGGGACACCGCCGGTGGACCTATTTGCAACACGCCAAAATGCCAAAACTTCGCATCCAGGCTGCCCGGGGAGGGGTCCCTGGGAAATGCCCTATGGATAGACTGGTCGAGGACATTTGCCTACGCTTTTCCCCCGATACCACAAGGTCCTCAGCAAGTGCAGAGCGAGCAACATGACACTGATACTGGTCGCACCACAGTGGGCCAGGCAGACCTGGTATTCGCAGATCATGGAGATGGCACAGAGCTCACCCCACAGATTCGGAAGGAGAAAAGACCTGCTCTCCATGCAAAACAGGCAGGTGCTACACCCAGAGCCAGAGAGCCTGAGCCTGGTAGCGTGGCTCCTGAGGAAATAAAATGTGTGCATCTGAAACTACCAGAGAGCAACCTGAGGGTACTTCGGGAGGCACGAAGGCCCAGCACACGAAAGTGCTATGTATCAAAATGGAAGAGATTCACTCTATGGTGCAGGAGAGAGAAGCTGCACAATAAGATGCAAAGGGACTCAACGGTGCTAACATACCTCACGCACCTACTAGACAAAGAAACTAAGCTCATCCTCCTTGAGAGTTCACTTGGCAGCAATAGTCGCTTACACAAGAGGGGAAATGTGTAAGAGTTTCTTCTCCTCACAAGTGGTTAAAAGATTCCTGGAAGGAGCTAAGAGGATTGCGCCTCCAAAGAGGGTGCCACCACCTGCATGGAACCTTAACCTGGTCCTAACAGAACTGATGAAACAACCTTTCGAACCAATTCACAAAGCATCCCTAGAGAGGCTAACAATGAAAACAGCTTTCCTGGTAGCAATCACCTCGCTGCGCAGGATAAGCGAACTACAGGCTTTAATGTTTCAGGAACCCTACATCCAAATTCACAATGATAGGGTGGTAATGAGAACTGACCCACACTTCATGTCGAAGGTGGTGTCAGGGTTCCACATGAATCAAACCATACAAATACCAAGTTTCTTCCAGAAACCGACAACAAGCGCTGAACGAGCTCTTCACACCCTAGACGCCAGAAGGGCGGTCATGCACTACATTGAAAGGACAAAGGAACACAGGAAAACAAAGCAATTCTTTGTTTCCTTCGCAAAGAGTTTCATAGGAAAACCAGTAACTAAAGGAACAATTGCAAGATGGATCGCACAGAATACAATTCTGCCACAAACAGGCAGGGGGAAGAACTGGCAGACGGGACACGGGCCCACTCTACCAGGAAAAAGGAAGCTACAATAGCTTTCCTGGCCAACACACCCATTCAGCACATATGCCTGGCGGCAACATGGGCTTCAGTGCACACGTTCACAAAGCACTACTGTGTGGATATACAGATGAACAAGGAAGCACAGTCAGACAAAAGGTGCTTCAACACATATTCAATAACCAACGCTCATCTTCCACCCAGCCGCCACAAACATGAGAAACTGCTACAAAGTCTATGCACAGCATAGTGAATCCAGAAGGATTCACGCTGCAAAACGAATAGTTTCTTACCTGTCGGTGTAGTTTTGCAGCTTGAAGATCTTTCTGAATTCACTAGCGAACCCACCCACCTCCGCCAGAAAGATGAGGCTGGAGACTAAGGGGGTGGAAAACATGGACAATTACTTGAACAAACAAACCTTGAAGGCTAAAGCGTTGAATGACTTACTAGAACATTGCCATTACTGCGGTAACGGAACAAAAACGAGAAAAAAAAATCCAAAGATGGCGCCTAAGAGTGGGTGCTTCCGCAGGAAGCGTGCCGGCGTCACCGTAAATACACCAAAAGGTGGGACGTAGACGCCCACCTAGGCTATGAAAAAAAACAAAAAACAAAAGACTACGATTCCGGACCCAACCACAAGACCGCGGAATAATGCACAGCATAGTGAATCCAGAAAGATCTTCAAGCTGCAAAATTACACCGACAGGTAAACTATTCGTTTTCTGTGGCAGGATGTCTCGTAGGAATTCCGCTATTATCTCAGCTGAGATCTGTTCGTGTTGGGCATGTAGGGTCATAAAGTGCAGCGCAAATTCCCTGGCTACACTCTCCGGCGATGTACATAAATAAGCACCCGCGGATGGTAGGTACCGTCGCTGGGAATTTATCCGCCTGACACCGGCGATAAAGCATTCTACTAGATTTGTCTCCCCATTGGTAAACCCGATGTTGCAACACCTCCCATATTTCTTTGGCCTCACTCATTAGATATTGCTCCAGTTCCTGCTGCGCCTGCAACAGGTTTAGCGGGATGTCTGTGCTAGGGTCCCAGTTGAGCTTCGAAACGAGGGCCGTCTGGCGCGACTCTGAAGCCGCCAATTGCTCCTGCCGTACAAGTTTTTCCTTGGTGCGATAACTAATCTCAGCACTTCGGACAGTAGGCTTTAGGGCCTCCCACAAAATGCGTGTGGACTGGGCAGAGGGGCCTTTGGAGTCCAAATACTTGGAAATAGCTGTGCGAAGCATATCCTGGTACTCCGGGCATCGGAGGTGCCACGGGGGCATGCACCAGCAAAAGGGGGGTTTTCGGGAACGTGTGAAATTGCAGGGCGACAGGGGGAATGGTTGGAAAGCCCACGGGATGGTGACTTTCTTGCGAGAAGCGATAAAGGAACATACGAGGAACAAAGAAGTAATCTAGTTGGGATTGCGATCCATGCACTGTAGATAGGTATGTGTAGCCCTGCTCGAAGGGGTGATATTCCCGCCAAATATCTGCCCAGCCCAAGGCGAATGCCAGGGAGCTCAGCTTAGTGGTACCTAGAATTTATTGATGGGCGGGGAGGGGCATATATTCTACCCATAGTGACCCGTTCACCGTGAATCGTGCATGTGACAAAAAGGAATCTGCCCCCGGGATCCGCTCTATGGCAAAAGGGTTGGAACTGGACCCTGCTTGAATTAAAATGGCCACCCCCGGGAACCCTTGGTGAAACCTGCATGATAAATGTGATGGAAATCAAACCTGGCCAAGAAAGGGGCTTTGGTGCCTAAAAGGTGGATTTCTTGCAATAGGAGGATATCCGTTCAATACCTCTTGGCTTGTAGTAGGACCGCGCCTCAGTTTACCTTATTCTGGAGGTCTCGAACGTTCCATGAAAACCCAGTTAGGTCCCCAAGGAGTGGTACATCACCCAATGCCATTACCCTGTGTCGCAAAAGATGTAGCAGCGGAGAAATCGTGATTTATGTAGCATATTTGTCGAATGTCACTTATACCGGCCTCAAACCTTGTCACAATTGCAGCAATTGCAATAACTGTATCCCGGGGAACCTGATCAACCATCCTATGAAAGGCAATTCCATAAAATTGAGTCAATGCCACATGCAACAGTAAGAATGTCATATACGTGTTGAAATGCCCATGTGGTAAATGCTATGTCGGACACACGGAAAGAAAGATCCGCACTAGGATCTTAGAACATAAGAGCAATATTCGTACTGGAAATCTAAAATCCACGGTAGCCACACATTTTTTTGGATAATAGACACTCAGTGGCCCAATTAAAATACCAGATACTTGAACAAGTACCCATCACCTTGAACAATAAGAACTTTCTACTAAAAAGGGAGAATTTTTGGATTCGTTATTTGTCCACGATGGCGCCCTTGGGGCTTAATGATCGCATTGAATTCCTGTTACCTATAATCTTACGTTTTGTTTACATTTTTGTATCATTGATTCTATACATGGTTGCTTCCTCTTCCTATATTCTCCGTTTGCATGCCTGTCCCTCACAACATGGCGCCCACATTATCTTCACTTTCTGACCCTTCGGGCCGTTTAGTTTCTCTCTAGTTCTTTTTCACTGTTTAGCACCCGCTAGTTGATTTCTCTTCTTTCCTCGCCGGTCTGTCAACCTTCTCGGAACTCCGCGGAGTCCGCACGTTATTATCACACCAGTAAGTACCCAGCCTTGGGACGCTTGTTATTGCGCTCACTCGCGGTTATGCCTTTCATACTCTGATAAGCATGGGGCAACTCGTTCTGTTTAGACACGGTGTATCTCCGTTTTGTAACAAGATCGCTTCTTGGTGGAGGCTTTTTGCGCTATGTGCACAGATGTTGTTTTTCACCTTTTTTCATCAGTTCCAAGCATTCTGTTTTGTTTATTTGAGTATTTATACACTCCTACCTGTTTTGTCACGCACGACCTCAGTGCTTTTCATCCTGCCACTTTTTAAACACTTCGCATGCACTTCGTTTCCTTTTTGCTACCCGTCATTGTTTTACACTGTGATTATAGCCAGCCATTCTGTTTTTGTTGTAGAGTAACCCCCTGACGATGGGCTCCGCCCGAAATGCATTGGGTTGTGTGATAATGAACACACCTTGAATCATGCACGTTGTTTTGGATTACAAAGGTTGATATGCATCACATACAAGAACTTATCAAAAAAGACATTCTAATAAATCTGGAAAGACGAAAATATTTTCGCTGTGAACTATATTCATTGAATATTGGATTTAGTGAATCAGACCTCTTGGTCCCCTTCCAGTTGTGCGCAGGGGCGTTCTCTCCCTAGGCGGGAGAGCTACTTTTCAGCATATTTGTACATAACATATAAACAACCAAACATTACATTCCCTTAACATCCCACCACACCCCACCCAACACTGCAGTAAACTAGGAGCATCTGTCACGGCTTGAGGCACACCGGCCCCCCAACAGGGGAGCCCCGAGCACCCACACCAAAAGTACCCAACCCACCCATAGAACATAAGAAAATAGGGGGGACCCTGAGTCTGTGGTCTGGAAGTCCCATGGCTTGGCATCAACGCCTATTCTGAGGAAAATACATTCAAGGGGTCCAAGTAGCAGCTAAGAATGTCACTTGCGATTGGCAGCTATCAGTGCTTCGAACAGCTCAGAGGGGCCGCTCTGGGCTCGTTGACAGCCTATCTGATCCAGAGCCATTCCGTCTCTTGGATTTGTCCGACGGAACCTATTCTGTCGCAACTTGCGTGAGGCATCTGAATCCAGTAACAACTGTGAGCCTGGATGGAGTCTCGACACTCCTCAGCCCAGGTGAAAACAGCCTCCAGTGTGTCAAAGAAGAACAACTCCGAATTGAAGGTCACCCTGGCTGGATATAGGAGCATCTATTGTAAGTTCATTTCCAGCAGCTTGCCTTTTGCAGCAGCGAAGGACTGGCATTGCTGCTGGATCAAGCGTGTGTATCCGGGAATATCATTATGGATCTTGATTCGTATTGGATGCGGTCTTTGTGTAACCTGGCATAACGCAAGCTGGCATCCCGGTCGGCGTAGTTCAATATTTTTACAATAACCGGTCTGGGATTTTCGCCAGGAGTAGGTTTTTGAGTCCAGGCCTGGTGGACGTCATAGAGGTACCTTCACACCCCTCAGGTAGGTCCACAAAGCTCAAATTGTTACTTCATGCCCGGCCTTCGGCGTCTTCCACCATGGAGGCCAGCTCTTGCGACACCACATTTAGCTTGTTGTCTTTTTTTCTGGAGGGTAGATAGTGTCCTCCACCGTCGAGACCCTTGTCTCCGCCTCCGTGATGCGATCCACAGTCTTGCGGAGATCCTGGCACAGGAAAGAGACTTTCGACCCCACTGCTCCGATCTTGGCATCCAGCGTATCTCTCGCATTATTGATGGCCTCCAGGAGGTCCGCATTGTTGGGTGTCGAGCATGCCCCCTCACTGCTCGTAGAGCCCCTAGTAGGGACAGTGTACTGGTCCATGGTGCCTTGTTTAGGGCCAGCGACGCCCGGCTTGTCTCTGCCCATCGTGTAGGGGGGGCAAGAAGGACGCAGCTGCTCGGAGGGAGTAAGCAGTTAGCACAAGGCTGTTTGTGCACAAGTGGGGGGTGAAGGGTTCAATGGGGGGAGGGGGCTACGGCTAGGCAGGAACAATTCTCTGGGGAATTGTGGTGCCCTGCCCCAGGGGCCTGAGAACAAAACTCCCGCAGGGCAGAGTATGCCGGAAGTCCACCACCTCGCAACAGCACTCCCTCCAATGGGTCGGTCCGCGGGGGCAGGCCACCTTCACCACACGAAGCACTGTGCCCACGCCACAAGCCAGACAGCAGCGTTTCCTCTTGTCCGGACCTTATCAGGACTCACGCCAGCCAGGGGCGGCCCCCGGGGAGCACCGGCCGGTCAACTCCTCAGCATCCAGGTGAGTAGAAGCATGCCCCCCCGCCCCCCTCCCCTGGTTGATGAGAAGGACTTGGGGGGCCATGATCTGAGATCTAGCAGCAGCAGGATGCGAGGAAGATAAAGGCATGGGCCCTCCGCCATTGCTGGGGGGGAGGGGGTGCCGGGCCACACCGCAATCCAGTGCCTCTGCATCACGCTTACCTCATGGGCTGCGGCGCAGCCCCGTCCCGGTCACCTCAGATCCTTTGTGTTCTTGCGCCTGCTGTCCGCTGGGCCGAAATCCATCGGTTTTTTTGCACTCCACACCACCCCAGCTCAGACATGGGCATATGCAAATCAGCCTTGACCCTGTGCCTCATGGAACAGTCAAGCCCGAACTGCCAAGCCATGTCTTCCCTGTACCGGAATCAAGCATCCTAGGACCAGTTTCTGGCTATCAGCCGTCATCAGCCATGATAGCTTGACTCCAGTTTTGTGGAGAGCACGGGACTCTCGTCTGAGCATACCCGTCCCACTCGGGGTGACAAATGCAAAAACAGTTGATGGACAGAATGCAGAAAAATGTCATACAGATATCTTTACTGGGGTGAATGTATGACTTTGTTCTGCCTTCTGTCCATCAACTGTTGTTTTTGCAATCTGCAGTCAACGACATACCAGCTGTTTGATCTAGACTTTTCCATCAACAAGCCCAAATCTCACTCAAGGCCCTCCCAGTGACTCCAGTTCAGAGGATCAAGCACCTTACTCTGCACCTTACCTCCAGCGGAGATTACCCACATTAAGGAAATGGTTGTGTACTTTAGACAAGGATTGGCCAGGCAAGTCAGAGTCCTGACATACTGGATTCCTGCATTATTCTTCTCATGTGCACACGTTGGCACATGAGGGCCCTGCAGTGGTGCCTCGACGGGCACAGTGACTACAGTATGGAGGGGATCCGGCAAATTCAATTGTGATATTCCTCAAGGACCCCCATGGTGGCACCCACACAAAAAAAGTGATTGTACAGAGTACCCTCCTACACAGGTCACCAGTAGGAAAAAGAATGGAAGGATTTGTAGATGAATGGAGAAATATCACCTCTGACAAATGCATACTAAATATTAGAGATGGGGATATTGCATATCATTAACAAAGCCACCACCTACAGTACTACTGAAAGAAGAAAATAAAAAGGGAAGACTAACATTGGCTACAACAGGAAGTTGAAAACTTATTAAGCTTTGCTGATGTTTTTGAAATGCCTTGATGTGGTGGCAGCAAACCTCATTTGAAGGGGAATATCTACCCACACCCGGATGGCTGTCTAGTAAAGAGTACACTCAACTAATGCAAGGGCAAATATCAACAAGATCTTAAGGACATTACACAAAATGGTGTTCTCCAACTATGAAAAATCATCACGGAATCTAGAGAGATCTTTCTAGGAGCGATCCTAATTTCAGACCACAAGAGCCATACCAGTGGACAAGTAGGTTAAAGCAGTGATAAGAGCCGAGCCGCCTCTACCGTGAGAGGTCACATCTGACAGTGGGGAAAATGATGGGCATGATGGTCTGTGGTATTCCCATGTCCCACACAAGATTACCCATAAGAAAATACAAGAATGGCTACAACAATGGTCCAGATAACAAGAGTTGAGATGATATAGTGGTTGTTACTAAGCGTAGAAGAAAATGCAGTAGTGGAACCTACGCAACTAACATTCAAGTGGAAAAATATTCAAACCACCAACTCCCTCAATGACAATCGTAACAGGCGCATCCCATGTAGGATGCGGAGGTCACGTGCACAAATTGAGCATCAGGGGTCAGTGGAACCCCAGAAAAGCTGTACAACACATCAAAGACTGTATTCCGAGCGCTGAAAGCCTTACAGAAGCATCTAAGTGGAAGGCTAATTCTAGTTAAAACAGGCAATACAACAATAATGTTCTACTTGAACAAACCAGTACAAGGTCATACCCACTTTTGAAACTAGCCCAAGAGGTATGAATATGGGTGACTACGAACAGGATATTGTTGATAGTGATACACCTACTTGGAGAACTAAACAAGAAGCAGACAGGCTAAGGAGACCAACAAACACCACACTGGATTAAAAACTAAAACAAATACTGGTACAAATCATCTAGAGATGGGGAACACCACGAGTAGAAATATCCACATCATACACAAACGCAAAATGTCAATGTTTTGTGCAGGACACTGTTTTTTTTATTGCAGTCCGTCCCCCAACCGAGTGCTCACTTTTATCCTTCTAACAAGGTCCCCAGTACCAGTGTATCCTTAAAAATAAAAAAAGTACAGTTCTGTTATATTCAATATAGGTGAAATAATATAGGCCTCTGTAAACTAGTTACCCTTCACCTATATTCACTCCCTACATTACTCTTGTCACGGTTTACAGGGACTGATCTTTTACCTAGATATTACACTGCATTCAGAACACAGGTTTTCCCTAGTTCGAAATATCATACATTATGCATGAGGGTTCTTGGAAGCACAGCGGGACTGCCATCTCCTGTATAAAATCTATGTATAAAGTTCATGCCCGACGTCATCCTTAGGCCGACACAGTAATACAGCAAGGTAGGACCCCTGGGAAGAACTATGGGTATATATACATCACATCTTGCTAAGATAGGAAGAGGAGACTAAGTGTTCCCGGCTGACACACTCGCCAGACATGCTGAGGTTCCTGCATGCAGATACTTCTGCTCGCAGTGGTCTAACATCCTGTAGGAAGCTGGTTCTTTATATACTATACCAAAGTGAGGTATAGTTTGCACAGTCCAGTGGAACCCAAAACTGGGCAGAGTTAAAGTTGGATAGAACCTTACTCTCTATTTGTGGTAGTGTGGTCGAGCAATAAGGCAGTATCAGAGGACAGTGTTAAGCATTTGTTGTATACACTCGGTCAGCAAAGAAATTCACTCACTGAAAGACTGAACTTCAGACAAATTGTTTTTGCATAAAAATATTCTGTTAGGTCTTTTATTTCCTAGAACCAAGCAAGCCTGGCACAGGTAAGTGATAAATACTTTACAGTAAATATACAGTTGTATACAGTTTGGATTGCAATTGTAAAAGTACTGATTACAGTAGTGTTGCTGATAATGCAATGCTTTTCAGAATACAGTACATATACTTTGTATAGGATTTTTAGTATTATTACAGGCAAATTACTTTTGAGGTTACTTTTCTTACAGTGTAGTATACCTGGATACTACTCCGGGAGATTTCCTGTATACAGGTAAGTAAAATCGTTTTTGTTAGTACAATTTTAAAGAATTTTTCAAAGTTTTCCAACTCCACACGTAGAAACTTTTCATGGAAAAACAGTCCATGTTATCCTATGTAGGAAAATAGTTATTACTTTAAAGGTAATTACTTAGTTGTGGGAGTTGGTGTTCTGGGGTTAGACTCATGGGAACCCTAGGGTCAAGAATGCACTCTTATTATACCCTCAGCGGCATTAGGGTGGCCGGGTGCAGAGTTCTGATGCCCAATGTTATCCAGTGGGGCATAAGGGACCTCCGGTTGGTGGCTGCACACGAGCAGGCCACACGGTTGTGGAAGCAAAGCTTCTGGAGTTAAGCTCCAAACCAATGGGGATTTAGGCCAGCACAAAAGTTGCACCCTCAGTGGCACTAGGGCGGCCGGGTGAAGAATGCTGTTTTGGCATCGGAAGCCCTGTAGCTTTCAATGGAGAGTCCCTGGTTTGCAAAAGCGCTGCACTGTAGGCTCGGGACGAAGGTCTTATGGGTGCGACCAACTCTTGGAGAGGTAAGTTAGGATGCTGAGGGTTGGTTAGGCTCAGTCAGTTGGGCCACCCAAGGCCGTGGGCTGTCGTGTGCAGTGGTGCCTTTTACGTCGGTCTGCTTACCAGCTCCTGGGCACGGTTGGGAGGACCTTCCGGTTTGAGGCTGCAGGCATCAGCTGGAGGCATGAGGCAGGTCAGGGGTCTCCGGATCTCTGGTCAGGATCGCCTGTGGACCTCCTCTTGGTGTTGGCCACTCTAACTCGGCCCGTGGGTGTCAGGTGCTTAATGGTGCAGATCCTTGCGGAACTGGATTCTGTTTCAACAACTCCAGTGTTCACTGGTGACAGAGTCTTTGGGATTGAAGGTAGGCAGATCCTCTGGGGTTGTAGAGTTTGCTGGCTGCAGGACACACCATATTTTAGCGGGAGCAGGTTCGAGGTGGGGACAGGCCGGTAGGGCTGGGGCCAAGTCAGTGGCGTTGCCCTCTTGTTTGCTTCGGCACTACTGTTTCGGTCCTTCTTTTCTTCAGGTTTCTTGTCTGAGGAAGCAAGGATCAGGGGTGCCCCTAAATACTAGTTTTAGGGGCATTACAGGTAGGTCATAAGATTGAGACCAATGGGTCCCTTCCCTGGGGTGGGTACCCCCTCTATTATGCACCCACCAGTGGGGGTAGGTGGAGGGAGGGGTGTAGGAAGGTACCTCCTGACTATGGTTGCCCCCAACTTTTTGCCCTGTGTTTTAGCTGGTTTTTGACATAGTCGACCTTGGGACCCTGCCAATCAGGACCCCAGGCCTACTGCTCTCTCTGTAAAATGGATTCCATGTACCTTAGGTACATTACCAATTGGTACTGGGCCACCTTATCAGACCCTGTAACTCAGGGCAGAGGTGTACCCAGGGACTACCAGGGGCTGAAGCATGTATTATGCCACCCCTGGCTGGCCTCCTAAATCTGACACAACTGGCTGCATGACAGCTGGGGCAAAGTTGTGTAAGCACCCTTTGCTGTAGATATAGTATACCTATATCTAACCCTAAAAATGGACACACAGATTCCTATCAGTCACTCCTATGGCAGGCCTTGACAATCCTGAAGGCAGAGTGCTTGGAATCGTGTGAAATGGTGCTCTGGCATGAGCTGAGCCTGTCTGCAGCTTGCGGAACCAAGTCCTAATAGCTGTTCCATGATATCGCATACCATATACTCTTAAGTGCATTATAATCCTCGCGGTTAAATGCTATCTTTGGTATTGCTTTATCAAAACATGTCGAGTAAGGTGTCATACGAATTGGAATACTAACCCCTCGCCAATTCTGGCGACGGGGTTAGCATTCCACCCTTCTAGAGGGACACGACATGTATGTAACTGTGAACCCCGGTTAAAGTTAACTGAAGCCTCAGCTCCACAAAATGGATGCTGCCACCACAGACACGAGTCTGACCTCCTGCTGCTGGGAGTCCTTCCAGCGAGGAGAGCCTGGACAAAGGGTTTCCTGTCCGGGGCGGTGCTAGCACCATCCCAGACAGGGTTTTGTGTATCCTGGGTAGGCAGGGCTTTACAGGAAGGTGACTGCTGAGTGGCACCCCGGTGCTCACTACGCATAGGCCGGTCAGAACCAGTTCCAGGGGCACACCAGCCCCTGGCCTGGGGGAAGTCCGGCATGGGAGAGGGGTGTAACCACCCCCCTCCTAGTCCCACCCATAGGCAGGACCTAGTCACCGGGTCAGCCCCATTTCTTAGTATAAAGATAGGAGCGGGCCCCCTGTTCAAATTAGATCATCTTTGGAATCAAGACACGACTTTCTATGAAAGGACTTCAAGATTTCTTCTTCAAGATTCTCCCTTGTGACTAAGGAGTAGTCACCCTGCACCCGCAGGCACCATCTTAAGAACACTGCGGTCTGCTGCAAGTCCTTCCTCCGGAATCCGACTGCCCAGCTCGACGAGAACCGGCTTCCCTGGCACCTCTGACCTCTACTCACCTCTACAGCAAAGCTGAGAACCGTGAGTGCGACGAGACCTCGAGGGACCAGCCATCTTCAAGACTGCACGACTTCTTTCCAGCACAACCGCCGAGGGATCCTCTGGTGAGTGCTTTGGGGTCCGAGAAGCCCCGACCCTGAGCAGCTCCAGCACCGAAGTTCAGCCTCCCAGCATCTCCACGATCTGCATGGGGCCCTTCTGCTTTTTGCTGCTCACCGCGTTGTTTGGCTACTAGCCCGCTGGCTTGTAGCCTTCTGAACGACGCCCGACGACATCACTGCTGCTGCTGGTCTGGTTGCTCCAGACTGGCCCTTGCTCCCTTCCAAGAGAGGAGCACCCCGGACCCTCCTGGTCCACTCCAGATGCCATTTTAGGTCCACCGCGTGGGCTTGAATTAGCCAAGGCTTTGTTGCCCAATCCTGGGTCGAGCGACGCCGACAGCTTCATCCATCGTGGGACAGCTCGCTCCTCCATCCTGGTCGCCGACAAAGCCTCCTGGTCCGTGAGATCTGCAGAGCCCAGCGTCGCCCACTCACCTAGTCGAGGTGACTACCATCCGGTGCCCTCCTGGTGCCACCTGACTACTGGCTAGTAGTCACAAACTTGGTCCCCTCTGCTTTCAGGTATCGTCTATCTTCAAGATCCAGGCTTGAATCACATCGAACTCTCTTCACTGGTCGCCTGCCAGCATCTTTCTTCCAGGCTCCTGGTCCGTCTACGAGGATTCCCGACGTCTTTTGAGACCTATGCAGCTGCAGCCCCTGGGCTAGGTAACTTCGGCATTTCGGTGCCCCAGCATAGCCTCACTATCCAAGGGTCAGAATCCACTTTCGTTTTCTTCCTACCAGGTCGGGTTCGCCCGAGAACACGAACTTTGTGAAATCTAGCTACCATAGACTTTGTCCCGCATCACGCGTGAGAGTGCACACTCTGCACCCGAGTCCCCTAGGCCTCCTACTAGTAATCTGAAGGTTCAGTAACGTAGTCCTAGCGATTCCAAAGCCTATTAGTACTGTACTTACCTGCTAGTAATTTCGCATTCCACTTTCAGAGTATATGGTTTTCTGTGCCCCTCGGGCATTTGTATATACTGTGCTAACTTAAGTATTTTCATAAGAGTTTTGTTTTGTGCTTAGTACCCTGTCCTCATAAAGAGTACAAGGCTGTTGTGATTCTAATAAATACACTGTTTATTTTCATAAAACTTGTGGTGTCCTTTCACTGGGTATTCAAGGGGTATATGTGTGGTATAACAGCTGGCTTAACACGCCCTCTCGAGTCTTTAGCCTTAGACTGCTCTTATCCACGCTACTAGGATAGCTGGTCTATAAGGTTGACTTACAACCAATCATCAATAAGGGTTGTCTGGACTGATACATGGTGTTCACTAGAATAGTGAGCACTGCATATCAGGCCAACTTCTCACAAGGGGCATAAGCCTTTCCCTGGTTGGCTGGGTCCCCCCCCCATCTGCAAGATGGCCGGGACTGAGAGTTGTCCTTCACCTCTGCTCCCTCACCTGAGGAATTGAGTTGGCAGAGGTGGGCACACCTCTCTTCCTCACTTGTTTTTCCCACTGGTTTTCCCGCCCAAAGTGCGGGTCAGAACCAGTGGGGACCAGTTGCTGAAAACAGCAAGTGGCCTGGGGAAGCTCAAAAAGGCGGCAAGCCTTTAAAGCTTCCCCTTCGTGGACCCTGCCTATCCTGGGGAGGAGGCTTTTCACCTCGTCCCAGGATGTGCATTGTTTCAGACCCCCGAGAGCAGCAGGCTCCCGACCCAGGGCTCCAGAAACCTGCCTGGTGATGGCAGCTGAGAAGCAGCCACTCCGCCTGGACACCAGTGTTAGTTCATTTTACGGGGGGATCTCTAAGATGCCCTCTGCATTTTTCGTTAAATCCCACACTGGCATCAGTGTGGGTTTAATGTGCTGAGATGTTTGATACCAAACTTCTCAGTTTTCAGTGTCGCCATTATTGTGCTGTGGAGTTCGTACTGACAAGCTCCCAGCACCATATACTCTTTAGGCAGCACTGCACTTACAATGGGTAAGAATGGACTTACACACTATATGGGTGCCCTATACCAGTGGTGTACCCTCACCACTGGTATAGGGCACCCAGCTAGAGGGGTGACTGATCTATGCCAAGGAAGTGGGCTGTAGGCATGGCACACGGGGATGTGTGCCATGTTGACTCTTTACTTTGTTCTGCACCAAGACACTCAGCCTGCAAAGGGAGTGTGTGAAGCGCTGCAGCCCTTGCAGGCCTTCCCTGGTCAGTGCCCTGGGTTCCTGTGGTACCATTTACCAGGAGCTGACCTGTGGCCAGAGATGCCAATTGGGTACTGTTTTTAATGAAGTTTTAGGGAAAGAACATAGGCTCTGGGTACCTGATTAGCAGGTGCCCTGGGCACACTCAAAGCACGTGCCCAGGGCACACTCAGTCAAAGCACATCAGCAGTTAAGCAAAAAGAGGGGCCTACCATGCAGAAAAAGGGCACTTTCTCATAGGGTTCGGAGGGAGGTGTTATGAGTTTCGGGTGACCATTGCCATGTAGGTTTGCCTCCACATGGTATTACTGTGTTCAGGTCATTTCTCTGTTGTATGCCTCCAACTGTAAACTCAGCCCACCCCCTCCAAACTCCTTATGGCGCAGATTTAAAACTACCCACCACCCTAATGCCTGAGGTGTTGTTCTCCCCAACACTTTTAACAAAAACATCATACCAAGCAAACAGTAATAGTTGCTTCTGGTAAATGAGGGGGGTCCTGGGAGACAATCACCCATAGCAGATCTTTAGTTCCGTACCGAACAGGCCACCAGGTCCATGTAGACAGAAGTTGAGTTGCAATGGCCAACAGAAAAATGTCTCTCCCATATCGCTAATCTGCAATTTCGCTGGAAATAAATACTGCGTTCTTCAGGTTCAGTTTCCGGCAATGGAGCTTTATATTCAGGAATGCTTTTCTTTTCGTATGGCGCTGGTATAATCTGTACATATTTTCAATAAGCCTCCTATCTGCCAGGGACCATGGGTACGTGCCACTTGTAGGATGTTATCCCAGTTTCAAACGTTTAGCAGCCTGGCCACTCTGTCTAGGAGGTGCCGCTGGCACCAATGGTTTACCCGGCATTCTGTGCGCCCTCTCCACTGTAAACATTATGGATGCACTGCCCCACATCACTTCTGAGAGGAGCCAGTCCTCCAAGAACAGTTCCAAGCTTGGGCCTTTAGGTCTTTTTGGGACCCCCACCAGCCTCACATTGTTGCGCTGGAACCACCCTTTGGCATGTTCCACCTTTTCTAGTAAGAGCTCAATGGTTTCCTGTAGTTCTTGAATTGTCTTGTCACTTTCTGTGACAGCAGGTACCAGTTGAGCCAAATTGCTTCCCAACCCCTGTCATTGGTGGCCAGCTAACAGCCACTGCCAGCCCAGGTAAGAGGAGAGTCCCATCCAAGGCACCGCCTGCTCACCTCAGGGTCCCACTGGTAAGGAGATGTTGTGTCCCTATTCCTAGTCATCTCCTGGTAGCTGGCTAGTCTGCTCCCCCCTCCCCCCCAACACCCAACTATACACCCCTCCGGTTAGCTGGTGTTAATGCTGGAACTGGGAGGACTTGCATAGTTTCTCCACCTATCGGTTTTATTGACGGTCTGTCGGGGCTGCAGCCACAATATTGTGGGCCACCGCAGGGCTGCTGATCATAGTTTTATTTCCAGGGGAGGCAGCAGGTTGCCCCTCAGGCCCCACCTCTGTTTTCACGGGTCCCGCTTCACACCTGCAGGGTTTCACGGCTGACCACACTCATGATCACTTCTGTTGCCCCCTTACCGGTGTCAGCGAACCACTGTTGTCGTCAAGCCACTCACTCCAGTCCTGCAGGGGTGAGATGTCCTCTTCACTAGGAACGTAGAACCCCCTTGGCCGGATGGTTTCAGCAGAACCAGGCCACCCTGTCTTATCCAGGCCATGGCTGCCTCCATCTTGCTGTGACCGTGCTGGTAAACTCTCCTTTGGAAATGTTTGCACCAAACTCTCCCACATTGCTCTGCACCTCTCCCTGAGGTGTCCCGACCTCTTTCCTGTCTGAAGGGAAGCCGGGGACTGCAAGAGAACTGTGTTCACTGAACAGTTTGTTGGAGCTTCAGACTCAAGCGGCCATCTTTGTCGGCATTGAACCAAGCCCTTCAACCATTTTGTTCTTCACATCAGCCAGTTGGAACTGTGGCCAATTCAGCTGGCACCCAAGGCCTTCCTCCGCCATCCAAGGTATGCCCACCCAGAATTTGACCTCACAAGAGCTGTGTAGTATGTCAACAAGCCTCCTTTTCTTGGAAGCATGGAGACTGTAGTCTTGGTCACACCACCAAGGGATCTGGCTCACTGCCAGTCCCCTAGCAGGGTCTCTGAATGTCGGAGCTGAAAGCCTGACCTGGTGTTATCTTGGCGATATCATGAGTGGTGTCTTCTACCAGAGCTACTTCAGAAAACCTTCGCTCAGTGACAAAAAAAGTTTAAAAACATATATTTTATAAAAAGCGATCATGCTGGCAACGCTATTTTTTCCAACTTCTAACCATGTTGTACAGCAGCTACTGCCGAAGTGCAACTAGTCTTAAAACCACATTGACAAAACTAATACATTCTGAAAAGCTTATTGGCTTTCCCATTGTTTGTTGCTTATGTGGTGGCTATGTTCTAAAATCCAGATGAAAAGTTTTGAGTTTATGTAAGTTAGCACTGGGTTACCTTATCCCTACCATCTGATGGGTGATGCGGTTGGTACTGTGAGACGAGGCTGCCGCGGGCAAGTTGCATCTGATGGGATCTTGGTTGAAGCAGGTGAGGGTGGGAGGGTGACTGGCACAGTCTCTATTTTCAGTTTAACTACAAGGCCTTGGAAATGTTGGAATGGCAAAATTAACATGCAAATCAATACGTACATCAGTAACTTAAAGCTAGGGATTTTCACTACTGAAGCATAAAGGACAAGGTAGTGGAAACTGTAGCCTGGTTCTTGTGGACATATCGTTTAAGGAGGGGGTTGCCACCTCTCTTGACCGGAGTAGTCTCAAACTGCGAGTCAAATGAAAGGGAAGTGAGTGAGGGTTCTTGCTAAGGTGTTGTTAATTCAACCATGTTATCTGGTTCACATTCAATGCAAATCAGTGGTGTTACAGTTCAGGGCCAGCATTCTTTATCCTGTTTTCTCAATAACATGATGTAACAAGTTTGATTGCACAAGGTCTAATAGAAAAACATCAGTCTTATCAGCTTGTCGCCTGTGCTAAATAAAATCCCTAATTTTGTTCACTTCAAGGGAGGTATTTCGGATTTGTGACCTGAATGTTTGCCTAATGTTTAATGCTGCCATTTAACTACTTTGATTTGTTCTTGTCTTTTTTGCTACAGAGATCTTGTGCATAGACAGACAGCCAGTGCAGTAGTTCAACACATGTCGCTTGGTGTCTATGGATTTGGCTGTGAAGATTCTCTTAATCACCTACTGAATTATGTGTGGCCAAATGTTTTCGAAACCTCTCCTCATGTTATTCAAGCAGTCATGGGAGCTCTCGAAGGCCTGAGAGTTGCTATTGGTCCTTGCAGAATGTTGCAGTATTGTTTACAGGTATATTGGAAATTTCAGTTGATAAGTCCCCTTATTTTTGTTTATATGCATTGCAGGTCTACATTCAATAATAGTATATGTATCTGAGGCACTTTGGTTTGCAAAAATGTAATGTAAGACCTTGTATATTTAGGTCCATTATGATAACAAACTTGAGTAGGAAACTTCACTTTGTGATACAAAATCATATTCTAAAACAGAAATGTAGAAATTACTGCATGTGTCCTAAGCATTTATCATGTTTTCGGCATGTCGACAAATGCACAGGTTGCAGAATAGTTTACGCTTGCTAACTGTCTAAATATCCACTAATGGGGATGGAGAGTATTGTTGCTGGGAACTTTATAAAAATTGATTTTCCCAACATGCAGCTATCATTAATTTTATAATCTCTCACCAGGGAGCGCTTCAAAATTCTCACCATCATACAGTATGTTTTGCTGTTTGCAATCATTTTTTCTTTGCAACTGCAGTGCTTTTTTCTTTACAATGTAAAAATGTTTCCTTTACCAATGTGTTGAAAAGCACATTTAGGTTATTGCTTAGAATTATCATAGTTATGCAGGGAGCCTAGCTAGAACTCTTGAGTAGATACAAGAAGCTGACCGCACCAATTGCTCCTACATCAGGCTACTCTATGCTACCCAATCATTTTATTAACAAACAGTCCAGTTAAGTAGATATTTTTCTCAGTCTCGTCTCCTGAGAATTTCTCAAAATGAATTATTTGAATTGCCATGTTTCTCATTTACTTCCTAATATCTCTGGACCCTTAGATTTATTTTTTTCCATACTTTAGAACATATTCTGTTGTGCATCCTGCTCCAGTATATAGGGTTCTCTTCCAGGGGATCATCACATATATATATATATGGCGCTGGTGGACGAATCTGCCTGAAAATTACCTCAAATTTTCCTCGCTGAGCTCCGGTCCTTCCTTGAAAGTTTGGGGGGGGGTTCGTCAAGCGGTGGCCGAGAGAAAAGGGGGGTCCGAAAACGTGTTTTCTCCATGTTAATTTCCATAGGGCGGTCGAACTCACTTTTAGCCTGAACGGCTGAATGGATTTCCACCAAATTTGGCAAAATTGTAGGGACTGGTAGCTCGATGTGCCTTTGCTATGTCTCAAGATATGTGCTCCAGTGGTTTTTGAGTAATTTAGGTTCAAAAAAATATATATCTATCTACGGCCGCGACCCGGCACGCGCACCGGGGAGCGCAGTGGGCGCGACAAGGGAGGTGCGCACGGAAAGCTGATTGGCTCTCGGAGGGTTCTCTTCCAGGGGATCATCACATATATATATATATATGGCGCTGGTGGACGAATCTGCCTGAAAATTTCCTCAAATTTTCCTCGCTGAGCTCCGGTCCTTCCTTGAAAGTTTGGGGGGGGATTCGTCAAGCGGTGGCCGAGAGAAAAGGGGGGTCCGAAAACGTGTTTTCTCCATGTTAATTTCCATAGGGCGGTCGAACTCACTTTTAGCCTGAACGGCTGAATGGATTTCCACCAAATTTGGCAAAATTGTAGGGACTGGTAGCTCGATGTGCCTTTGCTATGTCTCAAGATATGTGCTCCAGTGGTTTTTGAGTAATTTAGGTTCAAAAAAATATATATCTATCTACGGCCGCGACCCGGCACGCGCACCGGGGAGCGCAGTGGGCGCGACAAGGGAGGTGCGCACGGAAAGCTGATTGGCTCTCGGGTGTCTGTAAACATTCGAAACAGTCCGGAGCGGCCGCCATCTTGTGTCTCGGTAGGATAGAGACACAAGAGGTGGAAAAAAAGGGGGAAATGACCATAAGGGGGCAGGGTAGACCCCTCCCCTGACCCCCTAGGTTTGATGTGGGGGCTATAAAAGGGCCCCGCGGTGCAAAATAATAAAAACAAAAATTATTTGCGCGGGGGGAGCGCCCGGTACGTGCACCGGGGAGCGGACCGGGGAGCGGCCCATGGGAAAAGAAAAATGTAGGCTTTTTTTATAAATTGGAGGTAGTTCTAAAAACTGGTTTTTTTTCGTTTTTATATTTTTTTGTGTTTTTGGAACATTTTGTACTTTTTTTGGCTTTTATGAACTATTTCTTTGTTATTTTTATGGGGAGAAACGAAAAAACAGGGAATTGAGAATGGCTCAACTGGAGCAAAAAAAAAAGTAAGAAAAAATTAGGGTTTTTTGGGGCATTTGTGGTTGTCCCCAGCAAGGACAATAAGCTTTATGCTCAGTTCACCATAGGAGATGGTCTTACCACAATGGATACATGTTATACGGAAATCCACAAACTGTGGCTGAATGCAAGGGATCGTCTCCCTTGCCTCTGGTCCCGATGGAGTGGGTTGCTTTCTTTTGGAGGTGGTGCTTGAAGATTGGGGAGAGTTACTGGCCAGTTCCCTCATCTCTGCAGCACAATAGTTCATCGGATGCCTGCGCTGCAAGTGGCGAATCACGGTGTTGTTTCCAAAAGAGTATTTTTTATTAGGAATCCCCCTGGAAAGTTCCATGCCACAGATTAGGCAAGTCACCTTGGCCGCATTGACTTTTTTCTTGCCCTCTGGGATCGAAAAAAACTCCCATACAATGTGTGGTTTTGGGGTATTGTGTTCTTGCAGCCATCTTCTCCTCCTCCTCTTGTTGACCACCAATGTAATCTTGTGGTGGTCCTCTTGGTGGTTGTGGTGGTGGTGGTGGTGCAGATGCTCCAGCTGCTGCTATTGAAGCCATTTCAAAGTACAAAATATACCTCAAAGATTGCAAAACAGGTCTTCCTAAGTCAAAGGACAAAGTCAGAATAAGGAAAAAATGTGGGGTCTTTCATCATTTGTTAAAAAAAAGGCCTGAACCAATGAGAAGTGTTATTTTCAGGTCACAAGAGCAGGGATTTCATCATTATGAAACCAAAACTGTTCTGCACCAATAAAAAGTGTTATTTTCAGGTCACATGACCGACGCGCTTACGCGGCGTGCCCCCGGGCCTGTCGCGTAAGCGCGTCACATGTTTACGTTGCGCGATCGTATTCGCTTGAGTGCTTCCGGGTGCGCTTACGCCGTGCGTATCACGTGGACGCGGCTACCCGATACATCACAATGATGTTTTCGTTTGCGGCAATAGCGCTAACTGGACGCTCTCCGGAGAGCGCCCTGGGGCGCTTCTAAAGACTACGCTTTCCGGGGCGCTTACCGGGGCGCGACCCGAGAGCGCTCCAGGGTAAAAAAAAAATATATATATATATATATATATATATATATATATATATATATATATATATATATATATATATACATTAAAAAATTGTTTTAAATACAAATAAAATATAGGATTCATTTTCAAAAATATTACATTTTTATAGCTATAGACATTTGCTATTAACAAAATTTTGAAATTCAAAGAATAAAACATAGGTTTGGGGCCTTATATATAGTTAGGAATTAGCATTTAAAAACCTAGGAAATTCACTGAAAAAACCATACGTTTCACACCAGTTATAGTTGGGAATTAGCATTTAAAAAACCTATTAAATTAACTGGAAAAACCATAGGTTTCACACCAGTTATAGTTAGCTGGAAATTTTACTGACATAAAACCATTGAAATTCCACGTTAGTTAGTTAGACTCACTATAACTTGCGCGTGTAATGCACTGCTGATGACGTCACATATTACATCACTCATGACATGGTCAGTGGCATCACTCATGACATCACTGATGACACCATCCAGTGAATGTGTGCCTTTCTGAAAAATAAATGTTTTATATATGTATATGTAAAGGTCAATGGAAGAATAAATGTTTAAATAAGTGTCTTAATGGATGTTTTTTTTTTTTAATTGATTGGTTAACTGGCTTAAGTGTATTTTAGTGAATACATATATTAGCGAATATTGTTTAAATATTTAAATGTTTGTATCAGTGTTTCGCTTTGTGGCAGCATGGGTTGGTGAGAAGCTACATGTGTGTGTATATGGGTTATTAGATGGTTTTTTTAGTATCAGTATGAGTGTCTGTATGGTTTGGTGGGGGTATTACTTAGTACATAGATGCATCAATGACTGACTCACTGTTTGTATGTGTTTGGAAGACGGCATATGTGCAGGACTGTATGGATGGATGAGTGTGTATATGTGTGTGTTAGTGAGTGAATGACTGTATCACTAGTGTCTTTATCAGTAACTACATATGTTTTAATCTAGTATATGTGAGTATTGATGTATATAAGTGAGTATATGTGAGTGAGAGATTGAAAGAGTTCTTGTTTTAATAAGTATGTGTTTCTATAAGTGATTGTTTGAGAGTAAGTATGTGTAAGTTTCCTTAGAAGTAAGGTGGTAGTGTGTGTATAGCTGTATATGCAAATAAATGGATGTTCAATAGTTTATTTGCATGTGTGAGTATGTGTGTGATTAACTTTTGGAAGACTGTCGATGTGTTACAGGATGTATAGGTGTATCACTACATATGATGAGTGAGTATATGTATGAGTGACTATATAGAACTGTTGGTGAATTAGTGGATGTGTATATACATGGTGGAATTACTGAATTGGTTGTTGTAACTGGTATGGGTATCTCCACTTTTTTGAAAATGTTAGTTTCTATTTTTGAATGTGTTTCAAGGGTTACTTTACAGTGAAAGGTCTGTCACAAGAATGGTGTCATCAGTGATGTCATGAGTGATGTCACTGACCATGTCATGAGTGATGTAATATGTGACGTCATCAGCAGTGCATTACACGCGCAAGTTATAGTGAGTCCAACTAACTATAACATGGAATTTCAATGGTTTTGTGTCAGTAAAATTTCCAGCTAACTATAACTGGTGGGAAACCTATGGTATTTTCAGTGAATATATATATATATATATATATATATATATCTCATTACAGAATCCTGAGAAACCTAGCGCATACGCCTCAATCGCGCATATAGCCAGAAAGCAGGACACGGACCCAAATTTCTTCTTGCGTTGTTTATTTGCCCAAAGTCAGACTCGCTTCGCGGCTCCCGCCGCTTGTTCACTGGACGGATGAAGTAGACTTGAGTTCTTCGACGTCTACGGTGCGCACCGTGCCTCCTCTCCCGTGAAAAAGCGAGATCTGACCGGATCTTTTCCTCTAGGTGAACGAGATCTGACCGGATCCTCTCTTCTGGGAGAACGAGATCTAACTGATCTTTCCTTCTGGGAGAGCAGGATCTGGTTGGTCGTCTCACAGGCGATCTGCTTGCTTGGCGCCTGGGGGGACTGCGTCTGTCCATTTCCTCCACCAGTCTCTGTAGAGGAGATCTGTGCTGAGGACTGACATACTCTTGCATACGTCTGGCAGCCCCTGACTCTTGCCAATGATCCAAAGACTTGTACCATCTAGTTGACAGTCTGACCTCCGCAGCCGAAGGATCTGGCTGCCGTACAGGCGATCTGTGGACAGGACTTCTGGATCTTGAGGATGTTGTTGAAGAGCCAGAAGACTGCGACGTGGAATGGCGTCACCATAATTACAGAGTTTCTCGACGACGATAAGAGTTCTTTCTGGATGCCTTGGCGTCGAGCGTTCCAGCGTTGGATGTCTTTCTCTCGACGCCGAATGCCTCTGGGGAGTCGGCGGATCCATCAATCTAGACGTCAAATGCTTAGACGGCGATCGATGCGAGGATCTACAATCTCTCGGTGCCGAACGGTGATGAGCAGCCGTCGGCGGAGCCTCTCTCGACGCCGAATGGCGATGACTAGCCGACGACGGAGCCTCTCGACGCCGAACGGCGATGACCAGCCGTCGACTGAGTCCTCTCTCTCAACGTCGAATGTCTGTGCGACGACAGCGGAGGGGTATTGGTCATCCTCTACGCCGGACGTAGACGAGACGGCGACGGAGAATGCCTCCTCGACGCCGACCGATGTTTCCTTGACGGCGGAGGGGTCTTGTTCCTCGACGCCGAACGTAGTTTCTTAGACGACAGAGGAGGGGTCACACTTCGACGCCGGTCGTCGCCTGGATGACGACGGCGGCGGAGGAATGACCTCCCTCGACGCCGGGTTGACGACGGCGGAGGGGTCCTGGATCTCTACGCCGAACGTCGCCTGGTTGACGGTGGCGGAGTCGCATTCCTCGATCCCGGCCGTCGCCCGGTCGACGGCGGCGGATGAGTGACCTCCCTCGACGCCGTTCGCCGCCTGGTTGACGACGGCGGAGGGGATTTCGCCGACGGAGCTGGATTCTTTGACGTCGTCGACGTACCTGGTCTTCTCTTCGACGGCGAGCCCGCCGTCGACTGTAGTTTTGAAGAGATGACCCACCGGTGGTTCTTTCTGCAGAGCCGAGCCCGACGCTAAAGTAGAATGGTGTGAAGACTTGTCTTTTGAAGATGTTCTAGTCTTCTTGGAGCCCTTCCTCACCGGAGACCTTCCTCTGGATGACCTGTGAGCCAGGCCATAAATGTGAATCCTCTCCCTGTCTTTGAGAGTTCTTCCTGGCAGGTGCTCACAATGAAGACAGGTGCCTGGATCATGTTTTCAGGCAGACACAGAATACAGACGTCGTGGTTGTCTGATTTTGCCTTCTTGTTGCCACAAGGACACTTGTCAAAAAGCGAAGGCATTCTCAGTTGAAAATGTTCACTAAACGGACTGAAAAAGACAGTTTCTTACTTGACTAGATGTTAAATGTCAAAGTAAGTTAAAAAGTTGTTAAAAGTGAAGTAATTTTCTGTCGAAAACAGAAATTAGTGGAGCTGTGCAACCAGGATCCTTCATGAAGGAGCCGGAAAGAACAACTGACCTAACTGTCACCCCTAAGGCATGATGGGATACTGGGGTCAGGAGTGCCTTAAAGGCACGGTGTCAGTTTATTGCTATGCAGCTACAGGTTAGCTTTTCAGTCTTTTTAGACTGAGTTTGCAATGCAGCCTGGGAGCTTTCTATGCTTTCAGTGAGTGAAAAGAATTTCTACTGCTATCTGAGCATTAAAACAGTTTCTAAACAATCTTTGGTGTTTCACATGTTTCTAATGCATATTATTCATGTATGGTGGAAATTCTTCACAGCATTTTTCAGCTCTGATGTTGTTTGGCTGCTATTGCATATATATATATATATATGTATGTATGTATATGTGTGTGGCACATATAATAGTGTTTCCGGGGTCCCGCGCATGTGCGGGAATATTCTAATGCTTATGATTTTGATGAGGATACCCCTGGAAGAGAACTAGGAATACAGGTAACTAACTAATCCTTTATTTCCATTGTTCACCACTGCTATTGTGTTCGAATTTTTTATGTACTGGAATCTTTCCATGTAGTCTGTTCCACCACACAAGGCTCCATAGTCAAGAGTTTGTCCAGAATTTAAGCTTAATCAGTGAAAAAAACGATCTGAAAGAAACCGGTTAGTATAAGATTCCTTACCTTAGAATATTCCCAGGCGTCAGACTAGATCTGGAAACATTTGAGTAGCAGTACCCTTGCGCGTCGGTTGGCGTCATCTGCGGCTCCGCCTTTGTCATCTGCGTCGTTGGCGCCGGGATGACGTTGCCGGAGTACTTAGATGCCGCCCTCGCACGCTGACATCAGTTCTTCTTTTTTCCGCGCCAGCAAGCGCCGATCCGGAAAAAGTGGTACCTTTAGTCATTTTTTGACTAAACTTTTTCAATAATTTTTTTATCACTTTTCGAAGTCGAACGACTCCGAAGGTGCCAGTAGATTTGCCCGGGTTCAAACCATGCGTCGACTGCAGCCGACTGTCTGTTACCGACCCCCATCGCCGGTGTCTTCATTGCCTGGGGCCCAGCCACGATGACAAGTCGTGCCCCGACTGCCGGGCCTTGACGTCGAAGGCTAGGCGGGAGCAAACCCGCAAGCGCCTAGAGCTCCGGCAGTCGGCCCTGCGCCGCTCTAGGTCCCGGTCCGGTAGGAGGTCGAGGGACCGGTGGCGGGGCTGGAGTCATCACGGCTCGGAGGATGGACACCACTCCTCGAGCTCCAAGTCCTCAGGTAAGAGGCACAAGAAGTCAAAGAAGCGACATCGCTCTTCCGACACCCGTGACGCGGCCGGGGGTTCGGGCGACACCGCCCCCGCGGCTCCGGTGGAGCCGCGTGCGTCGCAGCCTACTCCATACACGCCTTCCTCACGTCCATGAGGTCGCTCACTCCTCCGTCGGGTTCCGCGGCGCCTTCAGACATATCGACCCCGTCTGGGAGTCCAAGCGGGCCGGGTGCTTCGGCCCCAACGCCGTGGGCGACTTGGGTCCAGATGCCGCAGGGCCCCTCCGGATCCAGGGTCGTCGCCGGACGACCTCGCCGGCCCCTAGGGTGTCTCCCCCAGTGCCGTCCCAGGACGACATCGTCCCCGGTCCTCCCCTCGATCTGGGTCCTGCTCTCGACGCAGATGGGAGACTTCTACTTCTATGACCCGGCCCCATCATTTGACCCTGAGTACCAGGAGATGGGTGGCGAGATGGATTGGGAGGGGTCTGAGAACCCTCTGGCACGTGAGTGCCAGCCTTATCAGGACTGGGCAGGTGAGCTAAGGGATACCAGTGGTATGAACACTTCGCTAAACACTGGTTTTGTCTCCCCTCCTACTGTGGCTTCGGACGAGGGGGCTGCCTATAGTTTGGTGTTGACGCGGGCGGCCAAGGCCTTGTCCCTTGAACTCCCCGTCGCGGCCGTGAGGACTAACCTCCTCACTGAGGTCCTTAAACTGCAAGCTCTTCGTAGCCTCTGTTGCCGTTTAATGAGGCCTTGTCTGACGTTCTTTCGGGCACCTGGTCCAGGCCCGCTACAGGTCCCCCTGTAGATAGAAACGTAGCCAGACGCCACAGCCTGGCTCCGGGCGACCCTTGCTTCCTGTCCACCCACCCCACCCCAAGAGCCTGTTCATACATGCCTCTAACTACCAGACCGCATTCCCGTTGGCTGCTCCCGATCGGGTATCCAAGAGGTACGAACAGTATGGAAATAGGTTCTCACTGAGTTTGGGGTTGCGGTCAGTTAACACAGCGGGCCTCTTGGGCCGTTATACCCACTCTCTGTGGGACACGGTCGTGGACGTGCTGCCACAATGTCCGGAGGAGGCCCAGACTAAACTCGCCCAAGCCCTTGCGGAGGGTCGAGATGCGGCACGGTACTCCATCCGATGAGGGCTGGATACAACGGACTCACTAGGTAGAGCGATGGCAACGACTGTGGCGATTCGTCGCCACGCCTTGGCTGAGGTCCGCCAACTTTTCGGCTGATGTCCATAACACCCTTATGGACATGCCGTTTGATGGCAGTCTCCTCTTTGGCGACAAGGCAGACATTGTGCTTGAGCGCTTTAAGGACTCCAGGGCTACGGCCAAGTCCTTGGGCCTGTCGGCCCGCGCCAGCAGCCTGCTGCCTTTCGCTCCTTTCGTGGCCAAGGAAGGGGTGCCCCCACACCATGGGCCGCAGACTAACATCCAACGAGGTGGCGGATGTGGTAACAGCCGTGGCGGTGCCCAGGGACAAAGGCGAGGCCAGTCCACATCCACCCCCGCAGCATACGCCTCAAAGCCCTCCTAGTCTGAGCTTTCAGACCCACACGACACCAGTGGGGGGCTGGATTCGCCGTCACCTCCTTCACTGGCGCACCATCACTTCGGACAGGTGGGTGCTGCAAATAGTCAGAAGGGGCTACTCCCTCCCCTTCGAGGCGACTCCTCCAGCCATGCCACCGCAGTACCACCGCGTGTCGGGGGATCACTTGGATCTTCTGCAAGAGGAAGTTACCAAGGGGGCCATCGAGTGCGTTACTGGGCCAGAAGTAGGTGTGGTTGTTGTTCCCACTACTTTCTGGTTCCCAAGAAGGGCAAAAGGGGCCTACGCCCTATCTTGGACCTGCGGAATGTCAACGGCTTCCTCCGGAAAGAGAAATTCAAGATGCTGACTTTGGCTCTGGTCTTGGCTGCTCTAGACCCAGGAGGCTGGATGGTAGCGTTGGGGGTGAAGGACGCCTATTTCCACATTCCCGTCCTGCCGTTCACGGTAGGCCACGAGCACTTTCAGTTTACTGTGCTCCCCTTCGGCCTTACCAGCGCCCCACGGGTGTTCACAAAAGTGCTGGCGGTGGTTGCAGCTCATCTGCGCAGGTTGGGGGTTTCAGTCTTCCCCTACCTCGACGACTGGTTGTTGAAGACTGGCTCGCCCCAGACAGTCGTCAGACACCTCCAGACTACGGCCGACCTCCTGCACCTGCTGGGTTTCTCCATCAATGTGCCGAAGTCACACCTGTGTCCCTCTCAGAAGCTCCTCTTCATCGGAGCGGTTCTAGACTCTGCGCAGTTTCAGGGTTATACTCCCGAACAGCGGGTTCGGGATATTCAGGCTCTGATTCTGATCTTTCAGCTGTTATCCTGAGTCTCGGTCAGGTTGACACTGCGGCTTCTGGGGCTGATAGCCTCCTGCATCCTTCTGGTGCATCACGCCAGGTGGCGGATGCGGGCTCTACAGTGGGACCTGAAGTTTCAGTGGGCCCAGCATCAGGGCAACTTGTCCGACCATGTCTTGATCTCGGAGGGCACTGCAAGACAGTTGCAATGGTGGCTCACGGACCGTGATTGGGTCAGCGGCAGATCCCTCTCCCTACCCACCCCTTAAGTGGGCTAAACTGAGGTGGAAAGGACTTTTCAGAAGTAGCCATCTTTGGGATGGCCTACTTAAGAATTCTGGAACAGGGTTATGCCCACCTAAAACAGAAAATGGTCATATAGGGGGTGTAGTACCCAAAGCGTCCCTAGTCCATTGGCTACTACCCTTCACTCCCCTAACTCCCCTTAATTCAGTTTTTAGGGCAGCACGTGGCACCAGAAAAATGGGTCCCGATGGCCTAAAGAAAGACTACTAACGAGTCAGACAGCAAGATCAGAAGACCCAGCAACTGACTTAGCACCAGTGCTACAGGCCTGCCTGCTGGCTTTGCCTACTGCTCCAAAAGTTGACTTGTCCCGCAGCTGCTGAGTCCCCACATCCTTTGTGCGCCCGGGCAACCTTTTCCCAGGGACACAGACCTCCCAAGGGACAGCGGAAGTGTCACCTGCATCTTGCAGACAACAAAAGAATGACAAAGAGGACTCCGGCCCTGCCAAAACCTGGTGCTGCCAAGCACCCCTTCACCGGAGCCCCCTCCTCCAGCCTGTGTTGAAGTGAGCCAACTGTCAACATGGACCCAAGACCTAGTCCACTGTGGAGTGACTCTTAATGAACTCACCAACTTCTTCTGCAGCCTTTGTTGGCAGGGCTCCTCAACCGCAAGTGTTGCCGGACAGAAAAAAACGACACCCCAAAGACCTTCTACACCCGCACACAGGGGCCCCCCTGAGCGCAGGAATGGACAAAACTCCGTTCAAATTCTGCTGCAATTGCCACCTCAAATTCGCGCAGAAGGACCAGCATCCGGTTTGCAACCTCTGCCTGCCGTTCGACAAGGATTGCAATGCCTGCTCCGTCTTTACCCCGACGAGACTCAGGGTTAGAGAGAGGCAGAGGAGAGACATCTAGAGCATCCATGGCCAAGGTCAACCTTGTCGCTTCAAGACTTGGGCCTCTCCAGTGAGGAAGAGGACAACATTGCAGAGGAAGCAGATGATTACACGGTCGTAGAGATGGATGAGTAAACATCAAAAGAGGTAGGAGAGACGTCGACCCCTAAACCCCGACAGACTCTCGAAAGCTTGTGTCAGACTCTCGAAAAACAGAGTAAGTCAAAGGAGCACTGGCGCTGAAAATTTCAACAGCCGCAGCTGCATCCAGGGACAAACAGCCCAGCGGATCCTTCGAAAAAGACTCCCAGACTGCGAAAACACAAGAAAACCCTAGGTCGTCTATACACTTCCTCCGGAAAGGCGCGTTCAACGCCTAAAGAAAATGACCCGAAGGCTACTTCAACGTTGACGTCTGCGTCAAAGAGATCGTCCGAAATACTCTACACCAAACAGGCTGCCGAGATGGAGAGGAAAAAGAGAAGGCTCGTGGCCGAAATGGATAACATCCTGCAAGGAGAAGAGAATTCGACGAGCGGATGAAAAGGTTCACCATCCTGTCGAAGCTGGTGAGGACAAAGAGGAGTTCAACGCCGAAGAGCCGCTGAAAACTCCTGAGCCCCAAGAACACAAAGAGGAAGAGGGCCTACACTATGGCAAGGAAGACCATACACAAGTTTGGGCTCGGCATCCTCGATGGCGCAGGACCCGGATTGGCAGGACCTCTACGCCGAGAACCCGGAAGAGGCCATGGAGATGTATCCTTCGAGACCTTCGCCGCCAGATGACATAGGTATCGACAACATTATCAGGAATGCAGCAACAGCTTATGGAGTGAAACTGGAGGAAGAAAAACCAAAAGCCTGCTTCCTCTTAAAGACCCTGCTCCCCACTCAAACCAGGAGTCCATTCCTCCCCTTGCTACCAGTGTCCTGAACCAGGGGAGGGAGGCATTCAAGGAACCAGCAAGCTGCAGATCTTTCACACCTAGGACAGAGAAGAAATACAAACACTCCTCTAAGGATCCTCCCTACATCCAGGGATCCGTGGCGGCTGACTGACTCCATCATTGCAGCAACAGCCAGAAATAGGGCCAACGTTCCCACAAACTCGGGCCCAACACCAGACAAGGAAAGTAGGAGGATAGACTTCACTGGAAGGAAGATGGAGAGGAATGGAGCAGTACACTGGCGCATTGCCAACTTTAATTCCCTACTCAACAGGCATATGTATAAGCATTGGGACAAGGTCGGACAACTGCTCAAACACCTCCCTGAGCAATACCAACAGAGGGCAACACACTTGGTGGAGGAAGGCAAGAATATAGCCAACTCATGCCTAAAATCAGCCCTGGATGCGGCAGACGCGTCCAGCAGGCTCATGATGATAGGGGTCACAGAGAGAAGGCATGCCTGGCTGACTATCAGGTTTCAAGCCGGAAGTACAGAATAACATCCTGAACACCCCCTTCAATTGTGAAACCCTGTTCGGAGCACCAGTGGATGAGAAACTCACCCAACTCAAATAGGATAATGAAACTGCAAGGTCCATGGGGTCATTGCAATTCAGATGAATTAGGAGAGGTACACCGGCACGGATGCCAAACAGAAGATGGGGAAACCAGCCGGGAACGTCGCATCAGACATCTCAGCAGGGCTACCAGGTGACAACCAAGCACAGCAGGGCCAGCAAAAAGAAACCTGGCAATACCAACCTCGGGGACAGTCCTTTCGCATGAGGGGGCGAATGGACGAGGGCAAACGAGAAGGCGGGGGCCATCAACCCACTTCAAAGTGACTCCGCACCACCAACCGTGCCCACCCACACGACATCTCTAGGGGAGGGGCACAACAAAGTCAGCAAAAAAGGGTCACACAGACAAAATATCAACTAACATGTAACACCAGTAGGAGGCAGACTAAAACACTTCTTCCAGTAATGGAAGAAAATAACAGACAGGTGGATAATGAACATCATACCGTTCGGATACTGCATAGAACTTGAAAAGAAACCACCAAACAGACCGAAAAGAAAAATGCACTCAGCAAAAGAACTAGCGCTACTTACAGAGGAAGCTCAAGAACTCCTCCAAAAAGAAGCCATAGAAACCGTACCATTCAAAGAAAGAAACAAGGGAGTGTACTCTAACTACTTCCTCGTAACAAAGATGGATGAAACACTAAGACCCATCCTGGACCTACGGTTCCTCAACTAACACAAGAACACAAAAATTCAAGATGACATCTCTTCAAGAAGTCATTCCTCAGATAAGGGACGGAGACTTTATGTCCACCATAGACCTAAAGGACGCCTACCTACACATCCCCAGGAACAGACAGCACAAACATCTACTGAGATTTGCCATCAACAAAGCACATTACCAGTTCACCTCCCTGGCCTTCGGACCAAAATCCACACCAAGGGTCTTCACCATGTGCCTGGCAGCGCACCTAAGGAGGGAAGGGATCCACTTATACCCCTTCCACGACTGGCTCATAAAAGCAAGTTCCTACAAACAATGCAAGGAACATGCACAACAGGTCACAAAAACGCTAACGGAACTGGGATTCTCAATACGCTGGGGGAAATCCTCAATGGAACCAGAGCAAGTGAAGATCTTCCTAGGCGCACAGATCAACACCATACAGAGCAAAGTGTTCCCCAGCGACAAGAGAACACTTGCCCTGCTGAAGGAGACACGTCCGTACCAGAAGGGGCGAGCTCCGACAGTGAGGACAGCGAACAAGATCATGGGGATGATTGCGTCCTGCATACACCTAGTACCCAATATACGGCTACACATGAGACCATTCCAGGAATGGCTGCAACAACAATGGTCACAAGCTACAGGAAGTTGGGAAGATCTAGTGGTTGTAACTCACACAGTGCAAGAGGAGATCGCATGGTGGAACAAGGATAACATAACAGAGGGGAAGCCTTTGACACCACGAAACCCAACAGTGACCATCACCACAGAATCATCCCAGAAGGGATGGGGAGCACACATGAACCAACTCAAGGTGTGGGGACTGTGGACGCCAACAGCTGCGATTAGGCACATGAACTACCTGGAACTAAAGACCGTGTTCCTCGCCCTAAAAGCCTTCCAGAAACAACTGTACGGGCAAAGAGTGTTGATACAGATTGACAACACCACAACGATGTTCTACATCAACGAACTAGGAGGAACCCAATCAGTCGCACTATCCAACCTAGCGCAGGACATATGGAGATGGGCCATCCCACTCAAAATAGACCTTCTAGCTATACACCTACCAGGGAAGGGCAACGTGGAGGCAGACTGGCTCAGCAGACAGACATCTGCATCCCACGAGTGGGAGCTCAATGCACAAGAAACACAATGGCTATTAAAGAAGTGGGGGACTCCGACAATAGACCTATGTGCAACACACCAGAATGCAAAATGCTGATACTTCGCATACTGGCAACCAGGGGAACAATCACAAGGGAATGCCCTATGGATAAGCTGGTTGAAAACATTTGCCTACGCTTTTCCCCCGATACCACTGATGCACAGGGTACTCTGAAAATGCAGAATCAGCAACATGACACTGATTTTGGTGGCACCTCAGTGGGCCAGGCAGTCCTGGTTCTCACAAATAGTGGAGATGGCGCAGGGACCACCTCACAAATTCGGGAAAAGAAAGGACTTACTCTCCATGCAAAACGGAGAGGTACTCCAGCCAGAGAGCCTCTGCCTAGTGGCATGGCTCCTGAAGACTTAGAGTTTGCACATCTGAAACTGCCAGAGTGCACACTGCGGGTGCTACGAGAGGCAAGAAGGCTTACCACACGGAGGTACTATGTGGCAAAATGGAAAAGATTCACACAATGGTGTTTAAAGGAGAAACTGCACAAGAAGATGACAAGGGAATCAACGGTGCTAAAATATTTAACGCACCTACTCAAATCAAACCGGAGTTCCACCTCGCTGAGGGTACACCTAGCAGCGATAGTAGCCTACACAAGAGGAGAGACGGGAAAGAGCTTCTTTACATCACAAGTAGTAAAGAGATTCCTGGAAGGGGCTAAAAGCACCACCCAAAAGGATGCCACCACCGGCATGGAACCTTAATTTAGTCCTAACAGAGCTTATGAAGGCACCTTTCGAACCCATTCATCAGGCATCACTACAAATTCACAAGTGGCAATCACCTCTCTATGCACGATAAGCGAACTGCCAGCGCTAACACTGCAAGAACTCTACATTCAAATACACAATGATAGGGTGGTAATGAGAACTGACCCACACTTTATGCCAAACGTGGTGTCAAGGTTTCACATGAACCAGACAATACAAATACCAAGCTTATTTCAGAAACCATCCACAAGCTCAGGTAGAGCACTGCACATTCTGGACGCTAGAAGGGCAGTAATGTATTACATGGAAAGAACTAAAGAGCACAGGAAAACAAAACAGTTCTTTGGTGTCCTTCGCAAGCAGTTTCCTGGGTAGACCAGTAACAAAGGGCACCATTGCACGATGGATCGCACAGACAATACAATTCTGCCACAAGCAGGCAGGTCAAGAACTAACAGAGGGGGCACAACCCCACTCTACCAGGAAAAAGGGAGCAACAATTGCCTTCCTGGCTAACACATCCATTCAAGACATATGCCTGGCGGCAACATGGGCTTCAGTGCACACGTTCACTGAGCACTACTGCGTGGATAAACAGATGAACAAGGAAGCACAAGTAGGACAAAGTGCTTCAACATATATTCAACAGCCAACGCTCATCTTCCACCCAGCCGCCACAAACGTAACCAACTGCTACAAAGTCAATACCCAGCATAGTGAATCCAGAAAGATTCACGCTGCAAAACTAATAGTTTCTTACCTGTTGGTGTAGTTTTGCAGCTTGAAAATCTTTGATTCACTAGCGAACCCACCCACCTCCGCCAGCAAGATGAGGCAGGAGAAGGTGGAAATACCACTAATAAAATACAAACAAACACTTTAAGAGACCAAGTGAAAAATAATTTACTTTAAGGAAGAACTTGAAAACATTGCCAAGGATTCACAAACAGAACACAAAAACAAGAAAAAAAAATCCGAAGATGGCGCCCAAAGGTGGAAGCTTCTGCAGGAAGCGTGCCGACGTCACAGGAAGTACACCACCTGGGCTACGAAGAAAAGACTACGATTCTGGACCCAACTACTAGACCGAGGAATAATGCACAGCATCGTGAATCCAGAAAGATCTTCAAGCTGCAAAACTACACCGACAGGTAAACTATTAGTTTATTTTGTGCCTCCCGAAGTTGTGGATGTGATCCTTGCCATCAGGCTTCCTTCCATGATTTCCATTTATGCCCAGTGATGAACGATATTTGCGGCCTGAAGTGTAGTACGCTAAGACAAACCCTTCACAAGCCAATCTGTCAGGTGTTTCATTGTTTCTTTTTTGTCCTCAACCCAGCACGGCCTTGCAATGTACACTATTGAAGGCTATTTGTCAAGCCTTTCAATTTGTTTGCGCCACAGTAGACCCTCAACTTGGATTTGATGTTACACATGTGTACTTACTTTGATCTGATACTCAGCAGTTTGTTGCGTCTTCTTACTCTAAAGGCTGTATTCCTCGTTGCGATCACCTCAGCTCTTTACATGAGTGACTATCATACACGATCGGTGCAAACCCCCTATACCTCCTTTTTCTGTGGCAAATTGTTGTTTAAGACTCTGACCTCCTTCTTACCAAAAGTTGTGGCTCATTTTGACCTTGGGCAATCCATCAACCTACAAGTGTTCTTTACCCCTCTTCCCCTCTCAAAGGAGGAGTAGAGGCTTTATCGGCTGGACCCAAAAGAGCTTTAAGCTTTTCCATTTATTAGATCCTGGAACACCGTTTGGAGGAAAAGCTTTTTGTGTGGTTTCCCAAGGCAAAGAAAGGGAAGGCTGTGCACTAGAGGACCCTGTGAGGATCATAGTCCTCTGCCTTTGATATCTTAGTCTGTCACGTCGTAGTCAGTGCACACATTCACAAAGCACTGCTGCCTTCACAAGAAATTCTGCCACGAAGGACATTTTTCCATTCGGTCCTGCAAAACATTTTGGTCTGAGCCCACTCTACAGACCCTCCACCCTTGGGAGGTTTTGCTTCAGTATGTATTCTAATGTGAGGAATCTACGATTAGAAGCATCCATCTGAAGAACACGTTTTGTAGCATGAATCCTTTCCAGGATTCACATGCTGTGCAACATTCTACCATCAGAGGACATACATACAATGAAGCGCGAAGAAGGAATCCTTCTCTCAACACAGACGGGGACCCGTCTAGCTAAGAGCACGTGGCCTGAGAATGCGCTGCAGTAATGCATTAAAGGGATATGGATAATACACCCTTTAAGTTCTGCCTCAACTGCCACAACAAGTTAGTAAAGAAAGACCAACACCAGACCTGCCATCTGTGATCCTTAGAGAGGCACAGTGCGTAAGACTGAGAGGCCTGCTTGGAATTCCAACCCAAGACGCTGGAGGCTGAGGGACCATTTGGCACACTACCCTATAGCAGAAATGAAAAATGCACCCTTCATTGAAACAGTTGGGCCTATCTAGTGAAGAGTAAGAGTTTAGCATCGGACACAGCTGATGCACAGAGGAGTTTAACACGAGGAGGGCAGTGAAGGAAGCAAAGTATAGAAAGCGACAGAAGGTAACAAAACAACCAAGACTCAGCCTCTAAGCTCTTGAAAGGACCGCCTCAACGTTAAAACACAACAGTTGAAGGACTACATAGCAGAAAGAGCTGCACCAGTCCAAGCAAAGGGACACCAATTGGGAAGCCAAGCGAAAGAAGCTGAAATGACAGCACTCCTTAAAAGAAAGCAGGGATTTGATGAGGCCTCAAAGAGATTTCTGCATCCTGCCGAAACTCTGAGCTGATGGAAGAAGGTAATGAGGCGGACATCAAGGCCTCTTTGACCCCAAAGCCACAAGAGGAGGGACAGGAGTTATTCAACAACAGACTCACATCACCCTCAAGGGACAGGAACAGCAGGATGACATTTGGCAGGACCTTGATGCAGAATCCCCCCAGGAGGGCATCGACAAATACCCCTCCGGGTCTTCCCCACCAGATGACCTGCTCATCTATAATGCACTCATTAGGATGGCGGCAAACACCGATTAAGTGCAACTTGAGGAGGATTCCAACACGAAAGGCCTACCATTGCAACTCAGCATCCTCAACCAAAGGAGGGAGGCCTTCTGTAAACAATCCACAGGTAAGGCTGTGACCCTGTGCATTTAAAAAAAAAGTATGAACACTTCTCACAAGTCCCCATGTACATAAAGTGGAATGTTCCAGTCTACTCCATATAGTGGCAAGAAAGAGGGGCAATGTACCAGCGTCAACTGGCCCACCACCAGATAAGAGCAAAAGGGTGATTTTAGTGGGCAGAAAGATGGACAGTCTGCAACCCAGTGGAGGATTGCCAACTCCAACACCCTCGACAATCTCTACAGACCTCAACAATGGGGTGAGGTGGAGGGCATCATGAAACATTCCCTAAAGAAATACAAAAGGAGTGCCAGGGCAGGAACCTCGCCGACTCGTGTCTAAAGTTGGCCCACAATGTGACGGACAAGGCCAGCAGGCAAATGTGTACGGGAACAAACCACAGGAGACACTCCTAGCCGAGAGTCTCTTGTTTTAAGGTGGATGTTCAGGTTTTTGTATCAATATGCCTTTCACAAGGGAAGTCCCCTTCAATGCAAGCAGTTTGGCAAAGGCTATACAATAAATCCTGTGCACACGCTCAAATGTTCAAATGAATGTTCATCTTAGAGTCTAAGCACAAAAGAAATCCAGTATTGTCACTTATGTTCTTTTCTTTGTCTTTTATTCAACAACCCAGCCAAAATGTTTCTTCGCCTGGAGATTACCCCTCGACTTCTTCAGGGCTCGAAATAATATGATGGGGTCTGTGTCAACATAAATATCAAATGTAATAAACACAATTATGGCGAAAACATATCACCATATTGTTAGAGCTGTGAGCAAGTATCACCTTAAAGTGTAAACCCTAAAACCACCAATACGCTTTACAGTATGTGACTAAAAACCTGATCAGTTTGTAGTAACATTTCAAATATTTGTTCCTAGAACAATAAATTTCTTATCAAAGTAAGTTATCCATACATTGATTGAATTAAATAAGGCAGGAGGTGTACGGTGTCGGTACACATGTGAATTAAAACTCCTCTATTAAATCCTGTTTACATGATCTCGAGCACCCAATCAGGGTCTCCGTAATAAGAATAGTGTCCACTGTATCATGCAACCCTCTGTGGACATCACCTCTTATAGCATGCTTGCATGCCAATAAGTCATGCATGACAGCTGAACCTAGATTTACTGTCATCTGTTTATGGGGCTTGTGTGAAGTTGGCCTGATATGCAGTGCTCACTATTCTAGTGATCACTATGTGTCAGTCCAAACAACCTTTATTGATTGGTTGCAAGTCAACCGATAGACCAGCTATCCTAGGAGCATGGACAAGAGCAGTCTTTAGGCTAGACTCTAGAGGGCGTGTTAAGCCAGCTGTTATACCATCACATATACCCCTTGAACACCAAGTGAAAGGACACCACACAAGTGTTATGAAAATAAACAGTGTATTTATTTAGATCACAACAGCCCTGTACTCTTTATGAGGACAGGGTACTAAGCACACAACAAAACTCTTACGAAAATACTTTAAGTTGCACAATTTACACAAATGCCCGAGGGGCACGGAAAACCATATACTATGGAAGTGGAATGCGAAATTACTAGCAGGTAAGTACTGGACTAATAGGCTTTGGAATCGCTAGGACTACGTTACTGAACCTTCAGATGACTAGTAGGAGGCCTAGGGGACTCGGGTGCAGAGTGTGCACTCTCACGCGGGGTGCGGGACAAGTCTATGGAGGCTAGTAAAAGCAAAGTTAGTGTTCTCGGGCGAACCCGATAAGATAGGTTGAAAACTAAAGTGGATCTGGACCCTTGGATAGTGAGGCTAAGCTGGGGCACCGAAATGCCGAAGTTACCTAGCCCAGGGGCTGCGGCTGCATAGGTCTGAAAAGACGTCGGGAATCCTCGTTGACGAACCAGGAGCCTGAAAGGAGTTGCTGGCAGGCGACCAGTGAAGATTGTTCGGTGGATCCAAGCCTGGATCGAAGATGGAAGACACCTGTAAGCAGAGGGGACCAAGTCCTGAATCACTAGCCAGTGATCAGATGGGCACCAGGATGGCACCGGATGGAGTCACCTCGACCAGGTGAGTGGGCGACGCCGGGCTCTGCAGTCTCGCGGACCAGGAGGCGTTGTCGGCGACCAGGATGGAGGTGCGAGCTGTCCCACGATGGTTGATTCTGTCGACGTCGCTGGACCCAGGATTGGGGCAACCAGTCTTGGCAAATTCAAGCCCACGCGGTGGACCTAAAATGGCGTCTGGAGTGGACCAGGAGGGTCCGGGGTGCTCCTCTTTTGGGAGGGAGCCAGGGCCAGTCTGGAGCAACCAGACTAGCAGTGGTGATGTCGTCGGTCGTCGTCGGGAAGGCCACAAGCCAGCGGGCTAGTAGCCAGACAACGCGGTGAGCAGCCAAAAAGCAGAAGGGCCCCACGCAGATCTCGTGGATGCTGGGGGGCTGGTCTTCGGTGCTGGAGCTGCTCAGGGTCGGGGCTTCTCGGACCCCAAAGCACTCACCAGAGGATCCCTCAGCGGTCGTGCTGGATAGAAGTCGTGCAGTTCTGATGATGGCCGGTCCCTCGAGGTCTCGTCGCACCTACGGTTCTCAGCGTAGCTGTAGAGGTAGGTAGAGGTCAGAGGTGCCAGGGAAGCCGGGTCTCGTCGTGCTGGTCGGTCGGATTCCGGAGGAAGGACGTGCAGCAAACCGCAGTGTTCTTAGATGGTGCCTGCGGATGCAGGGTGACTACTCCTTAGCCACAAGGGAGAAATCTTGAGAAGAGTCGAGAGTTCCTTTCGTAGAAAGTAGTTTCTTGATTCAAAGATGATCTAATCTGGAAGGGTCCCCGCTCCTGCCTTTATCATAAAGAAAGGGGTGGGTACGCGACTAGGTCCTGCCCTAGGGGTGGGACCAGGAAGGGGGGTGGCTACACCCCTCTCCCATGCCGGACTTTCCCCAGCTCAGGGGCTGGTGTGCCCCTGGAACTGGTTCTAGCCGGCAGATGCATAGTGAGCACCGGGGTGCCACTTGCAGTCACCTTCCTCTAAAGCCCTGCCTACCCAGGATACACAAAACCCTGTCTGGGATGGTGCTAGCACCGCCTCTGACGGGAAACCTTTTGTCCAAGCTCCCCTCGCTGGAAGGACTCCCAGCTGCAGGGGGTCAGACTTGTGTCTGTGGTGGCAGCATCCATTTTGTGATGCTGAGGCTTGAGTTAACTTTAACCGGGGTTCACAGTTAGACACATGTCGTGTCCCTCTAGAAGGGTGGAATGCTAACCCCGTCGCCAGAATTGCCGAGGGGTTAGTATTTCAATTCATATGACACCTTACTCGACATGTTTTGATAAAGCAATACCAAAGATAGCATTTAACCGCGAGGTTTATAATGCACTTAAGAGTATATGGTATGCGTTATCATGGAACAGCTATTAGGACTTGGTTCCGCAAGCTGCAAACGGGCTCAGCTCATGCCAGAGCACCATCTCACGCGATTCCAAGCATTCTGCCTTCAGGATTGTCAAGGCCTGCCATAGGAGTGACTGATAGGAATCTGTGTGTCCATTTTAGGGTTAGATATAGGTATACTATATCTAAAGCAAAGGGTGATTACACCACCTTGCCCCAGCTGTCGTGCAGCCAGTTGTGTCAGATTTAGATGGCCAGCCAGGGGTGGCATAATACATGCTTCAACCCCTGGTAGGCCCTGGGTACACCTATGCCCTGAGTTACAGTGTCTGATAAGGTGGCCCAGTACCAATTGGATATGTACCTAAGGTACATGGAATCCATTTTACAGAGAGAGCAGTAGGCCTGGGGTCCTGATTGGCAGGGTCCCAGGCCAACTAAGTCGGAAAACCAGCAAAACACCAGGCAAAAAGTTGGGGGCAACCATAGTCAGGTATCCACCTTCCTACAGCTTGGGTCCTACCTGTCTGGTTCTGTTTGTTCTACATTCTTTGTGACCAGGCCAGTTCCCATTGGTTTGCATTGGACACCTTACGCTGTTAGCACCACTGCCTGTATAAGAGTACAAGTGTGATCATGTCCATAACACCACCAAATATGCATGAATAGACCATACTAAACTCACGCCATGTGTAAGAGGCTAAGGTGTCTCACCTTACTGCCGGTTGTAATGCCATCCCGGCCGGACTAATTGGTTTGATTCACAAATGTGCTCTCCAGCAGGTTCTTTAAGTACCTAAAGGTGTAATGGCTATCATGAGTGGAACCAGCATATATACCCATGCGACTATCAATCTATAAATGGATCTACCATTGTCCCTTACCTCGTTTTACAGGTCTGTAAATACATCTTGTGCGTAGATTTATTAAAATTACTAGTCCACAAGAGCCAGGTACCTTTTAACACACTATTTTCGCTCAATCCTGACCCTTCCACTTACATCTTTCTACACTTCACATATTACTGAACAACAGTGCTCCCATGTAGTCGTAGGTAGTAGCACGCCCGTCCTGCAGCGGGGTGGTAAGACCCCCATGATGAAGCATGACACCAAGGGCCCATTTGGTGTGTGAGGGGTATTTAAACAAACACTACGTGCTTCCAACCATTGTAGGAAGTGCGCATGACCTAGAAGTTTGAGTTATTGGCGTTATAAATGCCAATGTTTTACCTATTGACCAATGAAAAGCCACCATTTACAAAGTACAGGAACAGGAGCCAATTAAACTGATGGACGATAAGTGGGCGGAGCTATATGCCCATATCCTGAATACAGCATGTCTTGAAGAGACAGCACAAGCACTGCCTAGGCCAGACCTAAGAATGAAAACAGGCCACTACATACTAAGTTCTGCTCAAGATTGATGTTCGGACCTGTGCAGATTCCAAGCAGCCGCTCTGCTTTGAGAATCTGGCACATGCGCACTACTAATGAAGAAATGTAGCACACAGCAGGAGAGATGCAAAGTGAGCTGTGTCTCCTTCACTGCTGTGCTGCACCATCACTGCTACCCTGCATCTTAAGCCTCAGTTTGGGCCTCAGAACCATAGTCAGATTGGGATCACAATTCTGCCTGGCCACTCCACCTCCAGCTCCTCTGATGAAGGTCGTCCCAGGTATTGCGCCCTGCGTCTATCTTCCATTGGGCAGTCCGGTACTCTTATTAGCAACGCCACCTTGTTGTCTCCGTAGCTGCTGCTATATGCATATTCTCATTGTGGTCCACTTCGGTGTGCTTCAGCATGGTGCTGTCTGCACCTGTCGCCTTCATCTGACTAAGTGTGCACTTGGCGTGTCTTATGTTCCCGCCTGTTCTTTTGAGACATCTCTCAGTTCCTGCCTCTTGCCCTTCGCTTCCTGGATGCTGCCTGTCCGGCCTCCCTTGCAAGGCCTCGCCTGGTAGGCTCTGATTAAGTCCCTCCACTTGTCCTCTGGCTTTCGTTGGTGACACGCTCTTCATTTCTGGTATATGGCTTAGTGCCGTTTCTACATCTCATACTCGCACAGGTATGGTCTTGCGCCATTCTGGCAGTTTTGTCATGCCTTGCATCCCGTTGTCTTTTGCTCTGAGCTCCTTGGGTTGCTTACTGGCTGCTCTGCCACAGCTTTCCACATAGTTTGTCACTTGGAGGCCGGCTCGGTGCAATCGGGCACTTTCTATTCTATTCTATTGCAGACCTACCTCCGCCTTGGGGTATGGCTGTGGTATCTATTCTAAGTTAAGGAATCTGTGGCGAGATGTCTCTATCAGGTGTACGAGTTACTTACCTTCTGTAACGTGGTATCTGTTAGAGACGTTGTGTAGCCACAGAATCCTTAACGCCCACCCATCCTCCCCATTCTGCCAGGACCTTGCCAGATGGGCTTCTCCAATTTGCCTCCTTTCAGTTGGTACTGGTCTTCATCCAGGGTGCTCAAATTGGTCCGACCATTTTAAGAACTGCCATATGCAGCGCCTCCCTCCAGGTGGCTTCTCTTCCTGTAGAGCGGTGCCTTTTGCTTTGTCTTGATCGGTAGCGTCTTCTTCCCTTTCTCTGCATTCCTCCACTCAGGTCCTTCCAGTGAGGGGTCTTCTCCTGTTGCTTTCCCTCCCGCCTCTTCCATCGATCTAGAGCTCGTCTCCTCTAGTCGTCTTTGGGATCTGCTGGGCTGTGCTTTAGCCTTCCATTACTATAGTAGAAGTGCCGTTCTTGTACTGCCTTCTCGCAGTACATTGTTGTTCTTCCTGTGCTCCTCCCTTTTGGACCAGAAAGCAAAAGGCACACAATTGATGGACGGAATGCAGAACCAATCAAAACATTCACACCCAGTCACGAGATCTTAGTGAAATCAATCGATCTTTTGCTCTCTATGCCACCCCAGTTTAGTCCCTTTTGGGCCGCCACAGTTCTGCGTTGTAATAAATCTACCTTTGTCCAGATATTCTTTCCTTGTTCCTCAACCTCTGGGGATGGTCCACGATTCGCTTTGCTGCATTGTTTCTCGGAGTCATGATCTGCCTTTACTTCCTGGTTTGTAAGTAGACCGTGTCTAATACAGTCCTTAATGATGTTATGCACCATCCGATTTCTTTGTTTTACGGATTTTCTCCTTCGAACACTGTTACCATACTTTCACAGTTTTGTTAGTGGCTCAGCGTTGTGCAGCGGAAAAGTTGTATATTATTTGAGTATTTCAAGTGGGTGCTGCATGGTGGGAATCCGGTTGCAATGTGGGTCTCTATTGAATTTCATAATGCTTATTATTTAAGAGTTTTGTGTAATTTGTTTAGTGTCTTTTATTCCTGGCTGTACAGGCCATACTGTTCTACACCTGTAGGAAAAAAATAATAAAATTGTGCTTTTATAATTGACTATATAAATACCTTTTTAGAAGCTGTAATTCCAGGATGGTCCGACTTTTGGGCAACTTTTCTGGTTTGGAAATGTATAAGAAGCATCTGTTTTTTTTTTATTCGTAGTAGTTGAAAAGGCATACTGAGAGGTCGAGCTAACAAGCAATGCTTCAAGGGTGACATATGGACACTGCTGCTAACAACTGGGTTCCTTGGGGAAATGTGTGATTGCTGACTTCAGCAAATATCAGGAAAGTTCACACCTCCCATGGATTTAGCCAGTTGAAGTTTCTTGATTATGATTCTGGGTTGTCTGTCTTTCTATGGAAAGAACCTACGGTCCTGTTCGTGACGAGCAGGGCGACTGGAAATATGCAGTTCTGCACCCACTCCTTTCTCGAGCAAGTATGGATTTGCCACATAATCCATTATCTGCTGCATAATCTGCGTACTTTAACAAAAAAACTATTTCCTGCTGAAACGAATCAAAGGTTCCTAAAATCGCGGTTGAAGGCCCAATGAAAAGGTTGAGTGGTTATCTTTCTCTTGCTTGTTACTGTTTTTGGGTGTTCTACTGGTACTAATTCAGTGAAACCTTTGCCCAGACAGGGTTAACATTTGAAAAAATGACAGTACTACTTCATAATCTTTTCACAAAAAATGCTACATCAGGTCTCATAATTTGGCTTTTCTTGTCGCAAAATTCAGCCCTCCCCTGCCGCATAATTCTAGTGGCCCTGGTTATGTGGAAGGGCAGTGGAAAGGTTCATGGAAACTTCTATAAGGTGTATAGTATGATCAGTGTCATTTTGATGGTGCTGAGGTGGCACCACCACAAACAATTATGAGGAGAAACATTTGTTTTTCTCCGATCTCTTCAATTACCTTTTTTTTTGTTGAGATTGGTGGAAGAGGTTGTATATATGGTGATAGTACCAAGTTATTTTTGTTGTGCACCACCTGTAGTTGCATTTATAAAAGTGATGGTTCATAGTAATTTTAGGGGTTTTAGAAACTGTTTTGTCTAGTTAAGCTAATAGCCAAAAATGGAGGCATACCTGTCAATCTTGCTGAGTAAATTTTGGATGGAATGCTATGCATTAATGAAGAGAATGTCGTCGGCATGCACTGTTGCATTCTTGGGAAGGTGTTTTATTGCCTTATATGCTTTTAGTTTTTCCTAATTTTCTCTGTACAGTTCTAGTGCTGGGATGAAAAAATGCGGGCAGTGAGAGAATCTTTGCTTAGTCACTTTCTAGAGGTTTATTCTACAGTTGCATATTCAATTAGTGAGGAGTGATATTTTGGGTCTTTTATATAAGAGTTTGATGTATTTGATAAGCTTGAGTGGCAAGCCCAAACATTTGGAGATGAGGCCATTCAAATCCATCAAATGCATTTCAGTATAATCAGTTCATCTGATTTTGCTTTGGAGGTATTAGATAGTAGTCTTGTATTAACTGACGTATCCAGGTACCTTTAAGGAAATCCCGTCTGTGCCCATCACTACCTCTCTGACTCTCATAGTAGTCTTGTCCAAAAACCGATTGCGAAGCACAACAAGCAGTAGGGATTGCATTGGCTTGGTTGGATGTTTTTTTTTAATATTTTCTTTACTATTCCTACAAACTTGACAAAGCCTTAAACATGAGGGTATCCTTCGTGCACCTGTCTCATGCTAGAATAGTGTTTCACTCCAGACTAAGTTACGAGCTTGCGTAAGGAGTGCATGATCAGTAGTGAAAAAAGTTTTTAATTCACACCTTAATGACTCCTTGGATTTGCTACTTCTATCGTAAACTTGACTTTTAGCTGATTGCAAACCAAGAATTGAAGACATAGTTCCTAATAACCATACACTTTTCTAACCTAGGCGGGAGAGCTGCCATAATCTGCCATAATATGACTACACTACATACCTTTGAGCAATTTAGTACACAAGTCTTGCTCTTGTCTCTTGAATTCCATAACAACCGCTGACTCGGTTGCCGACTAATTTACCAATTTACCAATCTATCAAACTCCAGCGGACTTCATTTCCTGGCTTGAAGCATCCACCACCCTTCTGCGATTTCCTCCTTGCTTTTTTACCAAACCTCTCACTAAAACTACTTAAATGTTTTAATGTGAGTGTGTATATTAATGCTGATGATTCTCGGATTACTGTCAAATTAAAGGATAATGCCCTCAATTCTAACACAATCTTACCCCATGACCATTTTCACAGAGGGAAAAAAAAATGAAACCCAGCCAAATCTCACATTTTGACAATTCATAACAAACCCACTTTCTGAGAACCTACTGTAGCTGCTGCAGTTATGAGTGCCCTCATGCAGTTAGCTATTTGAAATCAGGATATCCTTTTTTCAGTATCCTGTGACACATATTGCCATTTTTAAATCTGGCTCAGCCGATAATCACGAATGCCTTTGTCCATTCACATCTCGCCTACACCAATTCAGCCTATCGAAGTCTTTCTGCTAAATCTATGAAAAGACTGCAAATAATTCAAAATACCCTTGTGAGATCAATCTTTGGTCTCCCCAAAAAATTGTTCTCTATCAACATCAATCAACTTCATCAGCTCCCAGTTAAAAAGATTTTATTCAAAACATCTTGTATGATGTACAAATGTATCATGATACTGCTCCTAACTTTCTGGCTTGCTAACATAGCCAACTTTGAAATTCTGTGCTTAAATTACAAGTGGGGATGCCTAGTCTTCAGGATTCAAGGCACAACTTAGTGAAATTCCATTCCCTCTGAAATCCGCTCCTCGGCTATGCTTTTAAAGTTCAGAAAGGCCTTAAAAACGAGGAGCTTCACCTATGACATTTAATATATTGCCATTGGCAGTCTTAGCAGTCTCTCATTGCCAAAGCTGTACAGTGACAAGAGACTCCTTCAGGAGTGTTAGTTTACTCAATACAAAACCCTATAATTTAATATTAAAAGCTAGTATTATTCCTTTCACTAATCCATACTGATCTTGCTCAACTATTTTAGTAATTATGCAGTTCAGTCGGTTTGTCAGAATTTTACAATTTGCATTTCAGGGATATGGGCCGGAGAGTTAGATATTTCACTGAAGTGGTTGTACAGATCCGGAAGTCTGTGCCAATTCAGCTTGGAGGGATTTGATAGAATTTAAGAGGTAGACCGTCCAGGATTTTTGGTGCGGGTGCATTCATTTATTTTTAAAACCCCAAATGCTGTTGCTGATCTCACCCCGATTTTTGTTGGCCTTGAAGTACAATGTACTGCCTCTAGGGAGCATGCAACTGTAAAGGTAAACAAGGAGTTATGGTCCTATTTGGTTGGTTTTATTAACTGGTCTGTATTTTTAGAACTCCTTGAAATGTATGCGATCTCTGGATCTTGACCTTTCAGGTTATTAATTAAGATCATTCAAATGAGTTCAGGTTATTAATTAAGATGATTTTTGATATCCCATTCCTAGCTGGGGTAATTGATTGGCTGTAATGGGAGTGAAGCTCCTAATGTGGTTGTTGGGTTTGATGCTGAGGAGAATGTTCTTTGCTGCATAAGTACACCTCTTACTGAATAACACTAAGTATGTAGAAGGAAGGTTGTTCAATTTCCAATTTCTTGATCTTTCTTAGTAATTCTTTTGTTGGTGCTTAGCCCCTTCGATGCTCATGTAGGGGTCACCTCGTCATGAAGCACGGTGCTAGTGTGCTCATGACGAGCTGAGCTCGTCATGACCACACCCAGTTCTATTATGGCCCAGTTCAGGAGAAGAATATCTCCAGCATCGATGAGGTTAATTTTTCAAAATTGCAGATTCATTTTAACTATGCTTACCAAGGGCTAGTATAAAAGTTACATTTGCATTCATTTTGATTTACCACTTGAAATTAAGGAGAAAATCAGAAGTAAGCCACTATTCCTCATTCAAAACAATGAATGTAACTCCATGTCTTTGAATTGCTACCACAGGTTTAGGATGACCACAGAGGTTCTTTGTAAACTGTGTGTGTGTGTGTGTGTGTGTGTGTGTGTGTGTGTGTGTGTGTGTGTGTGTGTTTATATATAATCCTGCATCAAGCAGCAGCAAAACTGTTGCACATAGCTGCAACATACCACTCAAAAGCTAAATGTAGTCCTGCTAATTTAAATCCAATTTGATTTTTCTCCACAGGGCTTGTTCCATCCGGCCAGAAAAGTCAGAGATGTCTACTGGAAAATATATAATTCTATTTATATTGGCTCACAGGATGCACTTATTGCGCATTATCCCAGAATCTACAACGACGAAAAGAACACCTACATTCGATATGAACTAGACTACATCTTGTAACTGTATTTAGTATTGTGATATGTAGAAATTTGTTACTTGCTTAAACTTGCTTCAAATTGATTTATGTAAAAATCTGAAATTCCACATTGGCGTACAGGTGATAGCACCTTCACAGATCTAGATATGCAGTAGCATGCTTTTTAAAATGTGTCCTTGTTTTTGATGTAAACACAAAGCCAGTAGTGACCAAGAAAATGTGATTAAACAGAATACTGGAGGGATTTCACTTTCAATTCATCTTTACGAAGATTCAGACTTCATTCCTTGTATTGAAGGGGGGTGTTTATTTGAAAAATAAACATTTGTGTATAAAATACATTTAAGACTCCTTTCCACTTCTGTTTACCAGCTCACCTTTCATTTAAGCATGTATTCAAACCTTTAATTGTTTTACTTGCAGATTCAACGACTTTGAATATTCCAGGTGCAATGCTTGATCTGGAAAATGTATGCTGGAGCTTTCCTGCAGCAAAATTTGGTGTTGGCTCTTTCAACATCAGAAGTGGAAGCGTGATGTCAGCAGAGCCATATAACACCAGAACCGGTGCCATAATTGCAGTTCTGTTTTTTATTTCATGCCTTTTAACTTAATCCAAAGTTTCACTCTTCTTGTGAGGAGATTGTCTCGCAAAGAAAAATCATTCTTTGGTGCAGTAGAGACAATGTCCCCACCTAAGTGCTCGGGCTTTAAGCCATGTCAACATTGTAATGGGTAGATTTCCAACACAGACCTGTGCAGTGACTGACTGTATTAGTTTGAGGCAATAGTTTTCGAAGTGGTGCCCCTCAGCGGCAGGACGGCTGCTTAACATTCATGCTCGTGGGGATGTCGAGCATAACAGAGAAGGTGGGGGCTCCAATGGTGTTCACGGACTCCAATGCCGCCGAAGAAGGGAGAGACCCGAAACGCGTCCGAATGTGCAGCCCGATGCTAAATTTACTGGCGAGAGCTATTGTTGACCTAATAAAAGCCTAAGGGGAAAAGCTCTTGTGTGCCTGAGTGCCTCTCATTTGCTGGACATCCCCACGAGCATGAATGTTAAGCGGCCGTCCTGCCGCTGAGGGGCGCCACTTCGAAAACTAAAAGGCCACGAAGTAAGTGGCTCCACTGTGGGGCACATAAGGAGGATTTTACAATGTGCTGTGTTCGGGGCTCATTGGAAGCTAAAAATGCATTGATTATTGGGCACCGTTTCAAGAAGGACTCCATCATCCATGATGCAACGCATAGACTCATAACTGAGCAGCCAATCATGGCGTGCGATCGAGCATAACAGAGAAGGTGGGGCTCCAATGGTGTTCACGGACTGCAATGCCGCCGAAGGGAGAGACCCGAAATGCATCCGGATGTGCAGCCCGATGCTACATTTACTGGCGAGAGCTATTGTTGACCTAATAAAAGCCTAAGGGGAAAAGCTCTTGTGTGCCCGAGTGCCTCTCATTTGTTGGACATCCCCACGAGCATGAATATATATATATATATATATACCTATTAGTCACTCCTATGGCAGGCCTTGACAATCCTGAAGTCAGAGTGCTTGGTTTTATGTGAGAGGGTGCCCTACCATGACCTGAGCCCCTCTGCAGCTTTCGGAACCATCTCCTTATAGCTGTTCTGATATAGCCATACCATATACTCTTACGTGCATTATAATCCCCGCGGTTAATTCTAACTTTGGTTTGGCTTTATCAAAACATGTTGTGTAATGTGTCAAACAATTTGGAATACTAACCCCCTCCCCCCGCCAGTTCTGGTGCTGGGGGTAGCATTCCACCATTCTAGAGGGAGAAGACATGTAGTTACTGCTTTACCCGGTTAAAGTTAAACAGAGCCTCAGCATCACAAAATGGATGCTGCTGCCACAGACACGAGACTGACCTCCTGCTGATGGGGGAAACTCCAGCAAGGGATGCCTGGACAATAGGTTTCCTGTCGAGGGAGGTGCTAGCATCTCCCCAGACAGCCTGTAGTGTATTGGAGCAGGGTGGGTTGAATGGAAAGATGCTTTTCCAGACACTGCCTGGGGCACACAAGGTGCTCCACACATATCCCGGTTCAAACCAGTTGCTGGGGCACTCCAGCCCTGCTCTGGCGCAAAACTGGACAAAGGGAAAGGGGTGTAATCACCCCCTTCTCCGGTCAACCCATAGGAGGGGCCTAGTAGGTATTCCAGCCAATTTTCTTAGTATAAACATAGGTGCTATGTCCCCAGGACTTTAGATTATCCTGGAACGAAACTCTGATACGAAACTCTTGGACCTTCGACGTTCTATTCTGACTAGAAGACTGAAGACTTCTCCCTTGCGGTCAAGGAGTGACCACCCTGTGCAAACAGGCACCGTAGTAACTTGCTGGTCTGCTTTGTCCACGCTCCTGTCGGAACCCGAAGACTCAGTGACACAGGAACCGGACTCTCAGACTTCTCTGACTCCGACCCACATCCACAGCAAAGCTGAGACCCGTGGCGGACACGAGAGACGTGGGACCGGACACCCTGGACATCCTGCATTTTGCTAACAGTGCAACTACCGAGGCACCCTCGCAGTTGTGCATTGGGGTACGAGAAGCCCCAGACTCGAGCGCCATTTGCACTGAAGCACAGCCCTCCACGAGTGCTGCTTTGGGCCTGCTTTTGCATTTCTGCTCAACGCATCTTCCCGGTTGCTAGCCCACTGGCTAGTTAGCCCTCTGAAGACTTTCCTTTGAAACCAAACTGCTTTCCTGGTTGCTCCAGGCTTGCTCCAGCTTCCCTGCCAAGGAGAAGCTCACCAGACCTTGCTTGTCTGCTCCTAAGCCAATCTTCACTTCCTGCGTGGATTGCGCTTGCCAAGGCTTGTTGGGTCCAGTCCGGATACCAACACCGCAGTCAACTAGATCCATCGTGGGACAGCTCAAATCCAGCTCCTGGTCGTCGTCGACACCTCCTGGTCCTCGTGGCTGCAGAGACCAGCTTCACCTCTTCACCTGAAATCAACTCGACATCGCCTGGTTCCTTCCTGGTCACTGGCTAGTGACCCAGACTCTGTCCCCTCTGCTTTCAGGTTCTTCACATCTTTGATCCACCCTTGGATCTACCCGGACACTTTTCCTCTGGTCGCCTGCAGCACTTCTTTGCAAATCTTTATAGAAAACATAGACGAAACCCGACACCAAAAGGCACCTATGCACCCGGCTTCCCTGGGTGAGGTAACACGAGTACTCCGGTGCTCCCGTGGGTCTTGACTCTCAAAGTGTCCTAGTCTAAAGGAGTTTTGTCGTAGTCCATCCGGAAGTGCCCTTAAACAGTAACTTTGTAACTCTTACGTTCTCCATTATAAGTCAATGGTAACTCGCGACTGTGTTTAGACATTGCACGCGTCTCCTGTGGGTCTCCTACTTCCTCCTTTGGTTTAGTGTAGCCCCAGCGATACCCTAGGCCTATTCACTATTTCTGAAGTGGTCCTTATACCACTTACTTAGTATATGGTTTGTGAGGCCCCTAGGGCATAACTGTATTTGTGTAACTTATCGTATGCTAATTGAGTAACTTGTGATGTATTTCGATCTCTGACCTCATAAAGAGTGCAGAGGGGTTGTGTTAGAAATAAATACATATATATTTGATATATACCTTGTGTGCTGTCCTTTCATTTGGTATTCAAGGGATTATAATTGGTAAAACAGCTTGCTTTACATGCTCTCTGAAGCTTTAGCCTAAGACTGCTGGTACATGCTACCACTAGGATACCTTGTCTATATGGTTGACTTTACAACCACCATCAATAAGGGTCGTTTAGACTGGTGCAAGGTGCCCACTAGAATAGTGGACATCATATGCCAGGCTAACTTCTCATATCGTAAAGGAGGTTAAGGTTTCTTTTAAGATCATCAACCTTGACCAAGTTTTCGAGGGAGAAAAAATATCACAAGATGTAGCCCTCTTCGGTCTCGCACCCTTCCAACAGTGCAGGTAAGATACCTCTGGCTCAATCTATACTGTATTTGGTGGTGAGTTCGCCAGCGCTTATTCAGTTAGTTCCAGAATGGCACTGTCTTCACCACTCTCCTCCACACCAATCCCTCCAGTAATACCTGGGTATTAGTGAATTGTGCACATACATTGGGGGTGAGAGCAGATGCCATGGGGCAGGAGAAGTGTGGGTCAATGGTTAGAACAGACACCGGTAAAAGTCGTCCCGCGGTGCTCAGCGCTTGCCAAGAGTTTTCCGAAGGTCATTCGGGGACCCGATATCACAAAACTGTAGTAAGACCCTTGAATTTTCCAACAGAGGCAACGTCGGCACCTTAGAGTGTTACCACCACCGGTATGCCCGAGGGGGCACCGGTAGGACTCTTCTACTAGCTACCATTAAGTGGCCCAACAGGAAAGATCAATCTGATTGAAGGTTAAGTTGAACCATTAGACCACCGACAAGATCCACCCCCTACAAGCTTGGACGGAGGTCCAGCCTGAGCAGCATTATTGGTGTCCAATCCAGATCTTCCGTTGGATTACAGCCAAGTTTCCCCCTCCCTTTCGCCCCCATCCCACCTTGTCCTGAAGAAGACCCGCAGCCGAGGTCCCAAATACCCCAGGAGCACTAGGGTCGAAACGTCGACGCTTATCATTTTGGATGCCTGTACCCCGTCTAGTTTAAGTTCCTTCCCCTTTTCAATTGTTGTGGACAGGCTGTTATGATAGCGGAAGCTTTCCCGCTTTGGTTTTTGTAAATATTACAACTGTATATTACATGGTCTCATTTTTCCTCTTTCCTCTCTAAATCACTAAGAGCACCCCTTTCCCACGGACTATACTTGGATAGTCCATTGCGCCGTTTAGAATTGTTTTATGGTATTGTAAATAAATACGTGAATTTTGATATGACGAGAATTAGAGTGTGGTTATAATCAATATCTTTTTTCACAAATTGATTTTGTTATATTTTGGGTACTGTCTATACTTGCAGTTAATATACATACAACAAATACCACTTGAATATATCTCCCCCATGTTGCTATAATCAACATATGCAGATTTAATCGCACCATCAAGAAACTATATACGTTTTGTATCTATTCATAGTCAAGGACCCCCCTTTTTTATACTCAATGGTTAGAGCGGCAGACCCTGATGCAGAGGTCTAGCCCGGGACCAGGGTTCAATTCCCTGCCTCGGCGGGTCTTGGGCTCAAAAATTCCACGGACCTGATAATGCTCGCCTCGGTGCCTATTCCAATCATGGAGTCCCACTCTGCAACTCTGGGCAATAGCTTGCTTAATCTCCACAACGGCCCCCACAACGCTAAGGGTGCCTGGCCTCCACCTTGGGGGTGCCCAGGAGTGGACGCCTCACAGGGAAAGCCAGGATGGGTTCCACAGCGGTATTCGTACAAGCGCCTTGAGACCCTTGTGGGTGAGTAGTGCGCTACACAAGTATCAATTTACATTTACAATTTACATGGGGCCTGGACAGCAAGGCCCAGTGCACTACAGAGTTGAAAAACCAGCAGCATCAGTCTAAATACCTGTGTGGGTTGGGTGGGATGTTTAAGGAAATGATCATACAAAAAGGTCATTTCATACACACAGGATAATCCAGCTAGAGATTACCCATTTTGACTTATTTAACTTACCCATAAATCCCTAGTATATAGTACCAGAAGCACACAGGACTAGTAAGTTAAATGTCACTAGTTGAGTGCAGTGCTTAATGGTGCCAACACTGCAGTGACAAGGTGAAAACATGACTGTAGGCATGCCATTGCAGTTTAGTTGGTTAGCTTAAAAGCGGTCAACTCAACATGGCAAAATAAAATCTTTTTTCGAGTTTGAATCCTAATATGAACAAGCCAACCCTAGGGATGAACTTGGTAGCCCATCAGGCAGAGTGTTTAATATTTAAAAGGGGGCCTGGCTTCTGGCGTCTAGATGGCGGTCGCACTTTAGAAGTACTCTGGACACCCTCCGTAATTTTCCACTTAAGTGCCCGCATCATGCACCTCCTGAACACCACCTTGCCATCGGAGGTCGGCGAGGGCCCCTGATTGAGGCTTCGGTTCTTGCTAGCCATAGCTCATTGCTGCTGGGCCTATGCCCTCAGTCTGTGGGCGGCCTTCTACACCCCTAGCCAGGAACTTTAATCAGTGGAACAGCGTAGACTGGGCCACTGTCCCAGTGTGCTTCTGCAACTTGGCGGGACCCAGTGGTGCGGCTGAGGATTTTGAGGAGCCTAAATCTGGCCACCATCTTCTTGCTCTTGTCTCCAACACCTGGGGCTGATGTGGGGGTAGGGCCTGTGCCACTGGGCCTGCATCAGTCATGGATGAAGACAAGACACGACACACCTGTAGGAAGCTGGCTCTGTGCACACTACCTAAATTTGGTGTAGTACTTACAGTCCCGGGGAACCACAAATTTAGGCAGAGGTAAAAGTAGATAGCACCTGTGAGAAAGAGCCCTCTTTCTGCATGGTTCCCCCGACTTTTTGCTAAATTGGGCTCCTGCTAATCCGGTACCCAGGGCCTATGTACTTTCCCTAAAACTGCATTGAAGCCTAAACCCAATTGACATTTCTGGCCTCAGGTCAGCCCCTGGTAAATGGTACCACAGGCACTGTGACCAGAGAAGGCATCTGGGGGCTGCAGCACTTATTTTGCCACCCTTAGAGCTCCTGTACCCGGACACACACTCTGCCGTTGCAGGCTTGCGTGTCTTGGTGCGGAACAAAGTGAAGAGTTGACATGGCACACATCCCTGTGTACCATGCCTACAACCCACTACCTTGGCATAGATCAGTCACCCCTCTAGCTCAATGCACTATACCAGTGGTGAGGGTGCAGGTGCATGAACCCTGTACCCCTACATTGTCCAAGTCCATTCTTAGACATTGTAAGTGTAGTGCCGCCATTAAGAGTATATGGTGCTGGGAGTTTGTCATTACGAATTCCACAGCTCCATAATGGCTGCACTGAAAACAGTAGTTTGGCATCAAACTTCTCAGCACATTAAACCCACACTGATGCCAGTGTGGGATTTAATGTAAAAAACACACCGAGGGCATCTTAGAGATGCTCCTTGAAATCGAACCTACCACTAGTGTCCAGGCTGAGTGGCTGCTTTCAGCTGCCACCACCAGACATGTTTCTGGACCTTGGAGTCTAGAGCCTGCTGCTCTCTGGGGCCTGAAACTATGCACATCCTGGGATGAGGTGCCAAGCCTCCTCCCCCTGGCTGGGCAAGGATAATGAAGGGGAAGCTTCAAAGGTTTGCCGCCTTTGTGCGATTTCCCCAGGGCACTTGCTGCTCTCAGCACCTGGTCCCAACTGGTTCTGACCCCCACTTTGGGCAGGAGACCCGGTGGGAAAAACAAGTGAGGAAGAGAGGTGTGCCAACGCCACTCCTCAGGTGGGGGAAGGCGAGGTGAAGCAACTCTCAGTCCATGCCATCTTGAAGATGGGGGACTCAGCCAACCAGGGACAGGCTCATGCCCCCCTCCCACTGGAGGGTGACCTAATAGGGCAGGGCTCGAAAAATCCAAAAAATGGTAATAGTCCTGCAGGACTAGTACCTTAAAAAATGTCCTTGACCTAACTGCAACCTACTTGACCTCTGTCTCTGAAAGTGGAGCAAATGTGACAAGATAACAAGATTTAAAGGCTTCTTTATTGCTCATTAACGTTGTGAGCAATAAAAATGTCTTTAAATCTTACCTTGTCACATTTCCTCCGTTTTCATAGACAGATAACAAAAGTTGGATTGTTTTCTTACTCGCCAGAAATGGCGAGTAGGACCTAAAAACAGCTCGAGCTGGTTACATTTAGCTCGACTATGCGAGCGGTCGAGTGGAATTTTCAAGCCCTGTAGGGGGTGTACCCACCCCGGGATGGGACCCATTGGTCCCTGCCTTTTACCTACCTTTAACGCCCCTAAATCTTGTACTCAGGGGCACCCCTGAACCATGCGTTTCTCAGACAAGAACCTGCAACAAGAAAAGAAGAACCAAACCGTTGTGCCGAAGCTAACAAGAGGAAGACGCCCACTGACTTGGCCCCAGCCCTACCAGCCTGTCTCCACCTTAAACCTGCTCCTGTGAAATCCCGGTGTGTCCTGCAGCCAGCAACCTCAAACCCTGGAGGACCGGACTGTCTTCAAGCGCAAAGACTTGGTCTACCATGAACACTGGATTTGTTCCCCTGCAACCTTATACTCCGGCCGGACAGGTAAATCCGCCACACTCTGCACCGGCCATCCGCGACACGAGCTCGAGTGGACAAACATCAGGAGGAGATCCCCCTGGCGATCCCTGACCTGCTTCAAGCCTCCAGCCGACACCTGCAGCCTAAATCCAGATGGCCCCTCTAACCGCGACCCGGAGCTGGTAAAAAGATCCGATCCCAAAAGGCACCCCTGCACCCGACACCCCACGGCTTTGTGTGCCCAAACCGACGGTACCTAATCAACCCCCAACTTACCTATCGAAGTGGGGGTCGCACCCAGAAGACCTGCGTCTCTCTGCCTACAGTGTTTTTGCAAACCAGAGGTTCTCCACTGAAACCAGCAGGGCATCCGACATCGAAACAGCATCCTGCACCCGGCCTCCCTAGTACCACTGAGGGTGCACCTATGGTTCTACTTTGTTTCCCCTTTAGCCCGGAGCTAAAGTCCAGTAGCTTTGCTCCCACAACCCAGTGGCCTGCTTGTAAGCAGCCACCAACCGGAGGCACCCTAACCCCTATTGGATAGCATAGGGCCTTAGCATTCTGCACCTGGCAGCCCTAGTGCTGCTGAGGGGGTAACAAGAGTGCATCCTTGACCCTGGGGGACCCTTTAGGCTGCCCCCAGAACCTCAACTCCCACTACCAAATACTTACCTCAAAACTGATAACACTATTTTCCTCCATAGGATAACATTGACTGTTTTTCTGTGAAAAGTTTCTAAGTGTGGAGTTTGAGAAAGTAAAGAAATTCTCTAAAATTGCATAATCTAAAACTACTGAACTGTTTTCAGGAAATGTCCAGAGTAGTATCTAGGTATACTACTCTGTGCAAGCCTAGTAATCTCAAAAGTTACTTACTATTTTACTGAAAAGCCTATTCAGGTCTGTCCGTATTGCATTTCTCTGCATCCATAATGTAAATCAAATGAAAGTGCATATACAATTATCATTCAAACTGTATTTCAATTGCATTACTACTGTAAAAGTACTTATTGCTCACCTGTGCCAGGCTTGCTTGGTTCTATCTAGAAAATAAAATAAATAAAAGAATATTTTTATACAAAAACAATTGGTCTGAAGTTGTCTTTGAGTGTGTGAATTCATTTGCTAACTGAGTGTGTACAGCACTGTCCTCTGATAGTGCCTTACTGCTCGGCCACACTGCCACAAATAGAGAGTAAGGTTCTAACTTTACCTCTGCCTACCTTTGGGGTTCCACTGGACTCTGTCACTTTACTCTATTTGTGGTAGTCTGGTTGAGCAGTAAGGCATTATGAGTGGGTAGTGTTAAGCATTTGTTATACACACTCGGGCAGCAAATTATGTCACACATTCAGACTTATATAAGACCAATTTGTTTGGGAGGCGGGGCTTGTAGCCGGCAAAGATGGTCGCAGCCTAACCAGGCTCCTGCCCCCCGCACGCTAATCCGGCCTTTTCTCCTGCTGCAGCCCTGGGATCCCCGCCGAAATTTGGGTGACCCCGGGGGATGCTCCTGTGCCTGCTCCGGTCGAGGCGGCCACCTGATACTCCTGCCGGAAAGGAGATGAACTGGCGACGGAGCTCCGGCCTGCTGGCTCACAAGATGGCGGCGATCCCGCGTCCTACGATGAACCACTCGCCGATCAGCTGATCCACCCACCCCTGAGACTCGCCAGCGAGGGCTGATCCGACGCAAGGCGCTGACCAGAGGAGTGAGCGACTCCCGCTGGACCCTTGACCCAGAACTGTGCCTGCCACCACTTTGCGGCCCTTGCGAAGCCCCTCCCCCCGCCGGGAGAAGGCCAAATCGACACCCCTGCTCCAGGGGCCTATAACGATCAGCCTGTGCTGGAACCGCTCGGCGAGGCGCGCGAGGATTAAATGCCCCTATGCGCCCGAGATCCCCCTCGGCATGGTGACGGCGCTTCCGCATGGGGGCGACTGGTCACACCTGCAGGGCTGGGAAGAGGCGGGGCTACAGGTGGTGGGAGACTTGTTTGAGGATGGAGCATTGGTCCCATCCCAGACACTGCAAGAACGCTTCGACCTTCCACGAGGCGACTACTTATTGCATGCGGCAGTAGTGCGAGCCATACAGGGACACTGGGGAATGGGGCTTGCGGAGCCGCCGACAGCCCAGGCCTGCCAGTACACTATGATGTCGGCAGGCACCTATAAGGCGGTTACGTGCTTGTATTCGAGAATGCTGAGGGAAACACTGCAGCCGCTGACTACTCTGAAGGCCAAGTGGAAAAGAGATTTGCAGGTGGAGATCCCTGACACCACGTGGATGCAACTGGTGGGACGGGCTAGGAAGAGCACGAGGAACGCACAATTCCAGCTCATCCATTTTTATATTCTCCACAGAGCCTACCTTACCCCGGGCAACATACAGAAATATTTTGGAGTGGAGGAGGCCGCTTGCCCACGCTGCAATACATTAGGGGCGGGTCTGACTCACATGCTCAGAGTGCCCCCACCTACAAGAATACTGGAGAGACATTGGCGACACCTTGAACGAGGCCGCAGACAGGGACCTTCAATACACTACGGCAGTCAGCATTCTACACTGGTTTCCACACACACCCAAAAATAAGATGTCGAGCAGGTTCATAGATATGGGCCTCCTTTTAGCCAAGCGGGAATTGACATGGGGATGGAAGGCGAAAACGAGCCCGACACATCGAAGATGGCTCGCTGAGTTTTTGAAATGGGCGGCGAGCGAGAGCACGATTAGGTACCAATTGGCGCGTAGAAAGACAAATGAGCGGGCCCTGGAGGCGGCTATGGAATGGGAACTCTTGGTGCAGGCACTGCGAGATAGCACAATAGATGAGGAGGAGGATGAACGAGAAGGGACGACTGATGCCACTAACGGCCAGGGGATGTCAGCACCAACACCAGTCACACACACACAGTAGATAACTTAGGCCGTCTGATTGCAGTTATACAGACACAATTCCTGACCGAGCACGATTGGTGACACTTGGGGGGGAGGGTGAGTTCTGAGGAGGGAGGGGGGGGGGGGACGGGGGAAATCCCTTACCGGTAGTGAAGTTGGGATTTTTAGTTATAGACACTACAGGGAGGGGGTGGGGGGATTAGGGCAAAAATTCAAAAGCAGACAGTGGAACCCCCCACATATGCCGTACAATGATCTCCGATTGTGAGGATTGCACCGATTTGTGATTTTGCCGCCCGACCTCCGGGATGTGGACTGAACGGCTGTGTATACCAGATGGGGACTTCAAAACGAGAGGAGGGATTTCACACTGATGATACTTCTGTGATTGACATATTCTGTGATTGGATCTGCAATAAATATTTTATTTACAAAAAAAATAAAAAAGACCAATTTGTTTGTATCAAATTATTTCTTATAGGCCAAGCCTGGTGCAGGTAAGCAAAATAAATGCTTTGCAAAATCTAATGCAATGTTTTATAATTGAATGCAGGTTCAAATGTAGTTGATGGTGTTGACAGGTAAGTCAATGTTTCGAAATTGCTTTTCAGTTTTGCAATGTGAATCTTTACTGGATTCATTGATGTGCATTATTCCGCCATCTAGTGGTTGGGCCTGGAATTGTAGTATGTCCTTTTTTTTTTTTCGTGGCCTGGTGGACGTCGAGATACCACCATTTGATGTCAGTCTGTGACGTCAACGTCCTCCCTCCGGAAGCTCCCACATTTGGTTTTTCTGCCGTTGGCTCTGGATCGAAATGGAAGGAGCTCCAGAACTTTGGAGAGAAGAATCCATGGAAAATATCAGGTAAAGCTGGAAAACAACTTTATTGACACACCGGCCTTCGAGACGGTGAACCGGGATGCAGAGAAGGGGAAAAACACCAAAAAGTCGACGTCCTACGGAGAATGCACTTACATGCTGTAATGGACAAGAGACCATTCAAGTTATGCGACAATTGCCACCACAAGTACGCACAGAAGGATCAGCATCCGGTCTGTAACCTTTGCCTGCAGACCGCCAAAGCGAAGATTGCAAAGCGTGTTCGGCATTCGCCCCGAAGACTTTAAGGGTGAGGAGAGAGGCAGAGAAGAGCGAATTATAATATGCAGGGCAAGGACCACCACAGTCTCTACGAGACCTGGGCCTTTCCAGCGAGGAAGAAGACCACGTCGCCGAAGGTGAGGCTCACATCCAAGTCGTTGATGTCGAAAAGAAAACTCTGAAGGAGGTAAGGGAAACAGCGACCCCTAGACAGTCGGCCGACCCACAAAAGAGTGACTAAGTCCTCAAACAGCCTTGCATCGAAACATTCGACGACCGCAAGTGCGTCCAAGGACAAGCAGTCCATACTTTCCTTTTGACAAGGACTCCCAGATGCCCTTGATAACACAAAGTCACTGAAGAGCAGTCACGAGAAGATTAATCTGTCGAAAAAAGAAGGGGTGAAACCAGCTTCGACTTAGACTTTGACGTTGACAAGCGCCAAGAGAAGGCTCAATCTCTACGCCGAAGCACATGCGTCTGAGCTAGAAAAGAAAGTGAAGAGGCTCGAGGCCGAAATGCCAAGTATCTTGCAACTCAGGAAGGATTTTGACAAAACAATGAAGAAATTCAAAATTCCCTTAAACTTTCTATGAAACTCGAAAAATAAGTTGAGAAACTAGAGATCGATACAACACCAGAACCGGCTGACGAAAGAGGAGAAAGAAGAGTACTACTTCGAGGGAGAACAAGAGGACCTAATCTATCACGGTTCGGCAACCTCGGACACAAAAGACCTGCAGTGGCAAGATCTCGACGCAGACTCTCCAGAAGAAGGGGTAGACTCATAACCTTCGAGGCCCGCACCACCCGATGACATTTGGATGTACAGGTGATCAAGAAGGCTGCAGACACTTATGCAGTGCTAGAAGAGAGAAAAAAAAGCACAATCTTGTTTTGTTCTAGAGACCTTGCTGCCCACACGGACAAGGAGTCAATTCCTTCCCATGCTGTCAAGTGTGCTGGACCAGGGAATGGAGGCTTTTAAAGAACCCTCCACATGCAAGGCTGTTACACCAATGTGTGAGAAGGAATGCAAACACTCCTCCAAGGACCCTATGTACATCAGGGGTTCAGTGCCTGCTGACTCTATGGTAGCTCCCACAGTCAGGAAAAGAGCGAATGTACCCACTAATGTAGGACCACCGCCAAAGAGCAAGAGAATGGTACTCACTGAAAGAAAGATGGAAAGAAGCGCCGCAATTCAGTGTTGCATAGCAAATTCAAATGCATTGATCAATAGACATGCATACCATCACTGGGAGGAGGTAGGTGAAAAAACATCTGCCGATCAATGGTGAGCAACTACTCGCAACAGCTGTAGATGATAGTTTAATTTTCCTTTAACTGGTTTAATTTAAGGTCCATGGGGGCACGACAATTCAGAGGTATGAGGGGGACACCAGCAGGTGGGGTAACCACCAGCCAGTAGCCTCACACCAAACTTTTCATCTGAGACTACTAGCCGCAGATTCCTGAATGTAGAACTATCTCCAGGCATGACACTGGATCCGGAAAAGTTTTTTGGCATAGCATCCCTGCGCGTCTACGTCAGTTTTTTTCCTTTTCCGTGTGCAACGTGGATCCGGTCTTTGTATCTGGCCTGTTTGGGCCCTTTTTTCTTCCATTGTGATATCTTTTGGTGGAACAGTGTGCGAATGCCTTAAGGCTTTAAGACTTCTTGTGGGCGCCTTATATCTGCGACTGGCCCTCACCTCATTTGCATGTGGTGTTTAGGGGAGATCACGGCACCACTGATCATGCCAACAGTTGAAGCCGAAGTCGCGGCGGGAGCCCTGGATGAAACTTCTCTCAGCGAGTCTCTCAAGGTCTGCTTCATCCCCTCAGTCGGCCTTGGCAGAAGGTTTCAGAAGTGGCTGTCGTCGGCATCCTCATTCCTCTCCGATGTCGCACGAGCATTGCTCCCCGGAGGGTAAGTGTCGCAGCTTGTCCCTGAGGGCTGGTATTTTGCCAGCCAGGGGCGTGGGCAGCAGCCCAGCGTGTCGTTCTTCTATCCACCGTTTCCCAGTGAGGGGGTGTCGAGAGCCCAGATGGAGACATGCAGCGGATTTGCAGGCCTCGCTGGCATCTCCTCCATCCCCTCCTGGGACGTCAGCGGATCCCTTGCATTGCGCAGGGCCCTCCGTGGTGTCGCCGGTGGCTCCAGCGCCAGTGACTCCAGCGCCAACTGGCTTGGCTCCAGGCTTGGAGGTTGGGGTGGGGCCCATCGGGGGTCCCTCCTTCGGACCACGGAGCCTCTGCCTTACTGCAAACTCCCGCGGGAGTCTCTGTGGTGTTGCGGGAGGTCGCCCGGGCTCGGGTTGCATCCCGAGCCTCACTCTGCCCTCTGGACAGGTGGCAGCCTTGTCCGTGGCTGAGCTGATGCTGCTCTGGCACCTGCTGGCCCGGGTGGCGCCACAGGGGTCGGTGGACCCCCCCCCTCGACCCGCTCTGGGTCGAGGCTGGACGGGGACCCCTCATCCCCTCCTGGCCCCTCTCGTCCCTCCACACAGGCGGCTGCCTCGTCCGAGGTAGAGTAGAAGGTTGAATCCGCCCTGGCGGCGCCGCATGGGCCGGCGAACCACCTCTGTCACATTCTGGGCTGAGGCTTGCAGAGGTCTTCTTGTCTCTCCCCTGGTTCCTCTCTGCCCTCCACGCAGGCGGCTGCCTCGTAGGAGGTGGAGTCGGTACCGTTCCGGCGCTGCCACTTCGGCTTTGCTCCAGTCCCCTGCGCTGCATGACTTAGAGGATCCCTGTCCGGCGTCGTCATCGGCCCCGGATGTTGAGGACGTCATGCCTCAGGCTGCGGACTCAATGGCGCCAGATAGGCGTCGAGCTGCAGATTGGTCTTCGCCTTCTCCGGAGGTTGGGTGCCTGCTGGTGTCCTCCTTCCCGGAGACAAGCTGCAGCATGGGGGTTTTTTCACCAGCGCCATCAAAGGGCGGACCCGCCATTCCCGAGGCTGCGGTGTTCGCCGAAGGAGCAACAGGTCCCCCACTCTTCGGTTCCTCCTAACTTTCAGATCTGAAAGAGACACGTTAGTGATAGATTCCTTACCTTAGAATATCCCCAGGCGTCAGACTGGATCCGGAAACTTTTGCGTAGCAATACCCCTGCGCGCTGGTAGGCGTCGTCTGCGGCTCCGCGTCCGTCGTCGGCGTCGTGAGCGCCGGGATGACGTCGTCGGAATACTTAGACGGCGCTCATGCGCGCTGACGTCAGTTCTTCTTTTTTCCGCGCCAGCTAGCGCAGATCCGGAAGAAGCTCTACCCCCAGTCACTTTTTGACTGAAAAGTTTTTGATCCTTTTTGATCTCTTTTAGTCGACTGTCTCGACTATCGGTGCCAGGGATGCCCGGGTTCAAGCCTTGTTCGAAGTGCGGCCGACTCATGTCGGTCACGGACCCCCATCGCCGGTGCCTGAAGTGCTTAGGCCTCGACCACGACGATCGAACCTGCGTCGACTGCCGGGCCCTGACGTCGAAGGCTAGGCGGGAGCGGTCCCGCAAGCGTCTCGAGCTGAGGCACTCGGCCCCGCGCCGCTCCAGGTCCCGGTCCCGGTCCCACGGGAGGTCGAGGGACAGGTCGCGAGGTCTGAGTCATCGACGTTCCGGAAGTGGACACCGATCGTCTGGTTCCAAGTCCTCAGGTAAGAGGCATGAGAGGTCGGAGCGACACCATCGGTCCTCCGACCCGCCCCGACGCTCGCTCGATGCGGCCGGGGACTCGGGCGACACCGCCCACGCGGCTCCGCGGGAGTCGCAAGCGTCGCCGCCTGCCCCACACCTTCGGGTCCCTGGGCACGGCGCGTCGCAGGAGGAGGTCGAGAGGTACCTCATGGCCATGAGGGCCCTCCCTCCTCAGTCGGTTCCCGTGGCGCCTTCGGGCCGATCGGCTCCGTCTGGAGGTCCTTCCGGGTCGGGCGCTTCGGCCCCGACGACGTCGGGTGCTTCGGGCCCGGCGCCGCTGGCGACTTAGGTCCCGGCGCCGCGCGACCTCGCTGGATCCGGCTCCGGATCCGGGACCCCGCCGGTCGACCTTACGACCTCGCCGGCGCCGTCCCTTCAGGTGTCGTCCCCGGCAGCCGATGTGGTTGCCGACCCCAATGTTTCCTACGGTCCTACTCAGGAGTCGGAGGGGCGCCGCTGGGCGCCGATTCCGTCGGCCTTTGGAGACTTCTATCTCCACGAGGAGGCCCTGGCTGTTAATCCTGGTCTCCAGGTGACGAGGAGCAATGGGAGGGGTCCGAGGACCCTCTGGCACGTGATTGCCAGTCGCATCAGGACTGGACATATGAGCTTGGGGATGCCAGTGGTATTGACACCTCGCCAGACACTGGATTTACGTCGCCCCCGACTGTGGCTTCGGAGGCGGGTTCTGCTTACAGCGTAGTGTTGACGAAGGCAGCTAAGGCCTTAAACCTTCAGCTCCCCGTCGCGGCCGTGAGGACTAATCTCCTCACTGAGGTCCTCAAACAGCAGTCCGGCTCCGCGGAGCCCCTCCTGCCGTTCAATGAGGCCTTGTGTGACGTTCTTCTGGGCACTTGGTCCAAGCCCGCCACAGGCCCCCCTGTGGACAGGAACGTGGCCAGACGCTACCGCCCGGCACCGGGCGACCCATGCTTTTTGTCCACCCATCCCACCCCCGAGAGCCTGGTCATCCAGGCCTCTAACTCCCAAACCGCATTCCCGTCGGCCCCGCCCGACAGGGAATCCAAGAGATATGAGCAGTTCGGGAAGAAGGTCTTCTCGTCTGTGAGCCTAGGGCTACGGTCTGTGAACACCAACTGTCTCTTGGGCCGCTACACCCACACTCTGTGGGACACGGTTGCGGAGGTGCTGCCACAATGCCCTGAGGAGGTCAGGGCTAAACTCAGCCAAACCCTTGCGGCCGGCCGAGATGCGGCACGCTTCTCTATCCGGTGTGGGCTGGATACCACGGACTCACTGGGCAGGGCGATGGCAACGACGGTGGCGGTTCGACGCCACGCCTGGTTGAGGTCCGCCAACTTCTCGGCCGATGTCCAGGCCACCCTCCTGGACATGCCGTTTGATGGCCGTCGCCTCTTCGGCGACAAGGCAGACCATGCGCTGGAACGTTTCAAGGACTCCAGGGCCACGGCCAAGTCCTTGGGCCTTACGGCCCCACGCCAGCAATCGGGTGCCTTTCGCTCCTTTCGTGGCCACGGAAGGGGCGCCCCACCACGGACCGTCAGCCACGCGCCGCAGAATGTTCAGCAACGCGGTGGCGGCCGTGGGAACCGCCGTGGCGGTGGTCGGGGCCAGCGGCGAGGCCAGTCCACACCTCCCTCAGCAGCCCCCGCCTCAAAACCTTCCTAGTCCGAGTTTTCAGGCCCATGTGACGCCTGTGGGAGGCAGGGTTCGCCATCACCTCTCCCACTGGCATACAGTCACTTCGGACAGGTGGGTGCTGCAAATTGTCCGAAGGGGTTTCTCCCTCCCCTTCGAGTCTTCCCCTCAATCCATGCCACCTCAATACCACCGTGTGTCGGGGGATCACTTGCAACTTCTGCAAGAGGAGGTTTCGGCCCTCTTGGCCAAGAGGGCCATCGAGCGCGTTCCTGGGCCAGAAGTAGGACGTGGTTGTTACTCCCACTACTTTCTGGTGCCCAAGAAGGGCAAAGGGGGCCTACGCCCTATCTTGGATCTGCGGAACGTCAACGGCTTCCTCCGGACGGAGAAGTTCAAGATGCTCACTTTGGCTCAGGTCCTGGCTGCCCTGGACCCGGGAGACTGGATGGTAGCGTTGGACTTGCAGGACGCCTATTTCCACATCCCCGTCCTGCCGGCCCACCGGCGTTACCTACGGTTCATGGTGGGCCAAGAGCACTTTCAGTTTACCGTGCTCCCCTTCGGCCTTGCCAGCGCCCCACGGGTGTTCACGAAGGTGATGGCGGTGGTCGCAGCCCATCTGCGCAGGCAGGGGATATCGGTCTTCCCCTACCTCGACGACTGGTTGTTGAAGGCGGGCTCGCCCCAGTCAGTCGTCAGCCACCCCCAGACTACGGCCGACCTCCTGCACTTGCTGGGGTTCTCCATCAATGTGCCGAAGTCACACCTGTGTCCCTCTCAAAAGCTCCTCTTCATCGGAGCGGTTCTCGACTCGGCGCAGTTTCGGGTTTACCCACCCGAACAGCGGGTTCGGGATATTCAGGCTCTGATTCCTGTCTTCAGGCCGTTATCCCGGGTCTCGGTCAGGTTGACGCTGCGGCTTCTGGGGCTGATGGCCTCCTGCATCCTTCTGGTGCGTCACGCCAGGTGGCGGATGCGGGCTCTGCAGTGGGACCTGAAGTTTCAGTGGGCCCAGCATCAGGGCAACCTGTCCGATCATGTCCTGATCTCAGAGGGCACTGCGAAGCAACTGCAGTGGTGGCTCACGGACCGCGACTGGGTCAGTGGCAGACCCCTCTCCCTACCCCAGCCGGAGCACGTAGTTGTGACGGACGCGTCCCTCCAGGGCTGGGGAGGCCACATGGGAGAGGCGGAGATCAGAGGCCTCTGGTCTCCGGCGGAGTCCCGGCTCCACATCAACCTTCTGGAGCTGCGGGCGATTCGTCTTGCACTGAAGGCATTCCTCCCCTCTGTCAAGGGGAGCGTAGTGCAAGTGTTCACCGACAACACCACCGCCATGTGGTACTGCAACAAACAGGGCGGTGTGGGGTCGTGGACCCTCTGCCAGGAGGCTCTGCGCCTCTGGCAGTGGCTGGAACATCAGGGCGTGACCCTGGTGGTTCAACACCTGGCAGGCTCTCTGAATGCCAGGGCGGACGAACTCAGCCGCCGGTGCATGATGGATCACGAATGGCGTCTGAACTCGGACGTGGCGCAAGGTCTCTTTCGACAGTGGGGAGAGCCTTGGTTAGATCTATTCGCCACAGAAGAGAACGCGCAATGTCAGCAGTTCTGCGCATTGGAGTTTCCAAGGCGGCACTCGCTCGGAGACGCTTTTCGTCGCGAGTGGAGCTGCGGTCTGTTGTACGCCTTTCCGCCTATACCACTTCTGCCCAGAGTGCTGAAGAAGATCAGGCGCGACCGGGCCCAGGTCGTCCTTGTGGCTCCGGACTGGGCACGAAGATACTGGTATCCCGAGCTACTCAGCATGTCAGTCGATCCCCCGATTCGTCTGCCTCTTCGGGAGGACCTTCTGTCGCAGCAGCAGGGGACGGTCCTGCACCCGAACCTGTCCAGTCTCCACCTACAAGCTTGGAGATTGAGCGGCGGCAGTTGAGGCCATTTGACTTGCCTCCCGAAGTCTGTGATATCATTCTGGCAGCCAGGCGTCCCTCCACAAAGTCGGTATACGCCTGCCGGTGGAACAGATTTGTGGCATGGTGCACAGCAAAGGCTGTGGATCCTCTCTCTGCACCCCTTTCGGAAGTGCTGCTCTTTCTTCTTTCCCTTGCCCAGCAGGGCTCTGCTCTGGGCACTCTTAAAGGGTACCTTTCTGCTCTATCAGCCTTCTTTAGGCTACCAGATCAACCTTCTTTATTCAAGTCCCCTATTGTGAGTAGATTTCTGAAGGGCATCACACACATGTTCCCTCCTGTTCCCTTCGTGATGCCCCAGTGGGACTTGAATCTGGTTCTCACCTATCTGATGTGTGCTCCCTTTGAGCCACTTCATAACTGCCCTCTTCGTCTCCTTACTCTAAAGACGGCCTTCCTGGTTGCCATCACCTCTGCCAGGAGGGTGAGTGAGCTCCAGGCTCTTTCTTCTTCTCCACCTTTCCTGTCTGTTCATCCTGATAAGGTGGTGTTACGTACACGACCTTCCTTTCTGCCCAAGGTTGTCACGGCCTTCCACATCGGGCAGTCCATCACTTTGCCCACCTTCTTTCCGCCTCCGCATCCCTCGAAAGAGGAGGAGAGGCTCCACCGTCTGGATCCAAAACGTGCGCTCTCCTACTACCTAGATCGCACACGCCAATTCCGGGTGGATGACCAACTCTTCGTTGGTTACGTGGGCGCGAAGAAGGGAAAGGCTGTGCACAAGAGGACCATCTCTAGGTGGATCATCTTGTGTATCCAAGCATGTTACTCCATGGCGAGGAAGGAGCCCCCGGCTGGATTGCGGGCTCACTCCACTCGGGCCACGGCAACGACAACTGCCCTGGGCCGCGGTGTCCCCCTGCAGGACATCTGTCAGGCAGCCACGTGGGCCTCGCTGCACACGTTCGCAAGACACTACTGCCTGGACAGTCAAGTCCGGAGGGATGGCTTCTTTGGCCGTTCCGTCCTCCAGGACTTTCTGGTGTGATATTGGTTCGCAGACCCACCACCGGGGTTGGTATTGCTGGGGTATCTATTCTAAGGTAAGGAATCTATCACTAACGTGTCTCTTTCAGATGCACAAGTTACTACTTGTGTAACGATATATCTGTAAGAGACATTAGTTAGTGATAGATTCCTTACCGCCCACCCATCCTCCCCGTTCTGCGAACCGATATCTAGGGTTAAGGTCATCCCCTTTCAGGGCCCTAGTTTCATGGCACCAGTGTTAGTTCTATCATGGCTCTGCGTATCTGGCGCGGAAAAGCTGTGTTATCAGAACTGACGTCAGCGCGCATGAGCGCCGTCTAAGTACTCCGACGACGTCATCCCGGCGCTCACGACGCCGACGACGGACGCGGAGCCGCAGACGACGCCTACCAGCGCGCAGGGGTATTGCTACGCAAAAGTTTCCGGATCCAGTCTGACGCCTGGGGATATTCTAAGGTAAGGAATCTATCACTAACTAATGTCTCTTACAGATATATCGTTACACAAGTAGTAACTTGTGCGTCTGGCCTTTGCCCGCCCCGCTTGGCTTCGGGGACGGCTGCCTTAGTTTACAGCCGTCTCCCACGGAGGATCTGCTTTCTCCACCGCTGGGTCCGACGGAGGCGGATGCGGACTTCGCTCACGCAGTGTCCACGGCTGTGGGTGTTCTGCGCATGGATGACCCAGTTGCTCATTTCCCGGCAGACCATATTTTGTAGGTTCTCCACCATGGCTCTGTTAGGAGGGAGCTATTGCTTCCCTTTGAAGGTTCGCTCCTTTCTTACCTGTTGGGGACTTGGGGGTGCCCTGCCACAGGGGATCCAGTGCCCCAACACCACCTGCACTGACACCTTCCAGCGCCACGTGACCCGGCGTGTCTTTCCCTCCACCCCTCTGCCTCCAGTTCGCTTTTGCGGACTGCTTTTCCCGCCCTGCCGCCACTGTTATCTCCACCGTCCCAGGAGGCCCGCTGGCTGGACTCTTGGGGGCGCAACATGTTCACCTCGACCAGCGCTGCTATGCGGTCCCTTAACACCTTATGTATGTTGGCTAGGGCCTCCTTCTTTGTGGGACTCGGCTGAGTCCTTGGGATCCGCTGCTTCACAGGAGACTGTTCAGTTTGACTTACAGCATCATGTGTTGGATGGCCGGGAGCTAGCGGCGTTTATTCTCTGCTCCGCTCTAGACATTTCGGAGGTGCTGGGCCGTGCCATGGCTTCCTCAGTCGCCATCCTTGGCTTCGGGACGGTGTGTTCCCTGAAAATGTTCGGGAGCGGCTGGTTGATCTTCCATTCGATGGCACTCTGTTATTCCATGCCCCGGCAGACTGTGCCGTCCGGAGGTTCCAGGCAGGGCTCTGTCGTCCTCCTCCCACCCACCCCCCCCCCCTCTGTGACTGCTGAGTTGATATGGTTCTTGGAACTTCTTTTGGGCTGGTTGACCTTGCTGTGCGGTGTTTTATGGCCACACGAGTCCTCCTTGCTGGGACTGGGACTTTGTTGGCTGCTGGATGGCCCTTTGACTGTTTTTGCTTGAGTTCTCTGCACAGAATTGGCCATGGGATTAGGCCTTCTGGTTTTCTCTTGGGCTGCTCGACAAGCCTTCCTCTGGGTTTTTTCCCTGTGGCCCTTTCGTTTTTTTTCCCTCTGCTGCCTAAGTTTCTTCCAAAGAGGGTTCCCAAGTCTTGGGACTTCACATACCCTATGTGGGATAGTGGTAGCTGTTACATAGCTTGCGCTCTGCTGTGGGGTTCTGGTCGCCTTCGGGCCTCTGCTCTCCATGGAATTTATGTATGTTGCTGATGCTTCTTTAGGACGTGTGCGCGGATTCTTCGTAGTATTGTGTCCGGGCATTTCCTTGCCTTCATGCTCCTGCCCTGGAGGCTGGGATGATTCTGTGTTTCTCCCTCGTCAGGCGTAGCCTGCCTGGTCTTCCTGGGGCCCCGAACTGTTCTTCCTGCTTCAGGCGGCTTATTACTGCCGGCGCCGCTCTGTCTGGTCTGGTCTGTTGCCTTCAGTCTATGGTGGGCTCGCCTTCTTTTCCCTAGTTTCCTTGGGTCCTCTAGGCTTTTCTTCATCCTCTTCCTTGTCCTGCCATTGGATGGAATCTCTGTTGCCTTGTAGGGACGTGAGGTGCTTCGGCCTCCCTGGCCTTGCCCTTTGTTCCTCTGAGAGTGAATGGGCATCTTCTTTCTTCTTCCCATGTCCCTCTTGGGGACGGTGGTGTTCTGCTTGTGGGGGTTTCCCCCTTGCCTGGGAGGACGGGGCCCTTCGCCCTCTCCATTGGACTAGTCCCCTGTGGGACCCTCTGTTATGTCCAGGCTGGTGGGGTCCTTCTGCAGATCCTCCTTCCCCGTCTTTCCCAGTGGGTATTGCTAGGGTATCTATTCTACATTAAGTAATCTGCAGCTAGTAGTCTCTATCAGATGTATGAGTTACTTACTTTCTGTAATGATGTATCTGGTAGAGACGATTCTAGTTGCAGATTCCTTCACGGCCCGCCCTTCCTCCCCGTTCTGCGAGAACCCTTTGGCTTGCCCGTCTGCGCACTCCTCCCGGTGGATGGCTATGATGAGTGCGTACATTCTTTTGCTCTTTGACAAGACGTTGTCTTGCTTTTTGTTCCTTCCTCTTCTTTGGCACTGTAGAGGCTGGGTCTATAGGTACTCCTGTGCTCCTCTGCTCTGGTTGCTCCAGGATTGAGGCTGGCCATCTTTCATCCCTCTTGTTGCTGAAGGTCCTGGCCCCTCTGCTACCCTCTGGGTTTGGGTCATTTGGCGGTGCCCTGCCCTGCCTCCCCTTGGGGGGCGGGGGGCTTGTCGCACTCTGTGCTGGGGTTTCCTTGGAGGTCTGTTCCCGGTTTGTCTTGGAACTGGATTCCCTTCATGGGTCTTGGTCGGGGTTGTAGTCCTGCTACATGTTAAGACATTTTGCATATGCTCCTTGTCTTAAGGGGGGGGTACTGTTTTCATAACTGGCAGGGTGGGCTGCGCTCTGTTTTTTCTTTCCCTGCTTTTGGGTACCGCAGTGTTGGCACTGCTCCTTATGGTGTTCTTCATCACCATTCCTTTTTCTTTTCTATTTTTCTGCTGTTTCGCACACTGTTCCCATGCTTCCACAGTTTCTCTGCTGGTTCCGCGTTGAGACGTGGGAAAGGTTCTCGAAGAAAACTGACGTAGGCGTGCCGGTGCGGGACTTGTGACCTCACTGACGTCACGTACGCGGACGATGCCTGGGTGGAGTCGCATGATGCCATCCCCTGGCTCACAGGGATGCTGTGGCAAAAAAGTTTTCCGGATCCAGTCTCACGCATGGGGATAATTCTACGTAAAGGAATCTGCGGCTAGGATCGTCTCTACCAGATACATCGTTACTGACAACAAGGTTACCAAGGAGGGACCAGGGCTAGCAACAGAGTCAACAACAACAAGGTTGGCAATATCAACACGTAAGGCAATCCTTTCGAGGGAAGAGGCCAACAGCAAAGAGGGGCAAAGCAACCCATCTCCAAGTGACTGCATGGTGAAGTTTGCAGACTCTAACAAGATTTCAGAGAGTGCAACAACAAGTAGACATAGTAAAAGATCATGTCCCAACGAACAAACAATTCTTCCAACACCAGTGGGAGGCAGAAAAGGAAACTTCTTCCAGGAGTGGAAGAAGATTACGTCTGACAAATGGATATTAAACCGAATACCTTACGGATACTGCATAGAACTGGCGAAACAACCTCCATGCAAAAGACCAAGGAACAAGGTTCATTCAGCAAGAGAGCAGTCTCATTTGCTCGAAGAAGCACAAGAGCCTCTAAACAAAAGGGCCATAGGGAAGGAGAGGAACAAGGACGTGTATTCCTCGTACTTCCTTATACAAAAGGCGGATGGATTATTAAGGCCTATTCTAGACTTAAGGTTACTAAACAAGTTTGTAAAAATTCAAGATTACATCCTTACAAGAAGTTATACTTCAGATGCAGGTAGGGGACTACATAGCAACTATAAACCTAAATGACGCGTACTTGCACATCCCCATTAACAGCCTTTACAAGAGCCTATTCAGATTTGTGATCAACAAAATGCACTACCAATTCACGGTGCTAGCATTCAGACTGAAGTCAGCACCAAGAGTCTTAACAAAATGCCTAGCAGCAGTAGCGGCCCACCTAAGAAGGCAGGGGATACATGTTTATCCATACCTAGACTACTGGTTAGTTAGAGCAAACTCATATAATCTTTGGAAACAACATATACGGAGTCCTAGAGATATTGGTACAGCTCGGTTTCTCAATACATTGGGAAAAATCATCAATAGAACCAGTAAGATATTCTTAGGGGCAGAGATCAACACAACACTGGGAAAGTTGTTTCCAAGCACAAAGAGAACAATAGCAATGCTGAAGTAGACACATCTATACCACAAGGGGCAGTGAGTTCAGTGAGCAAACTGCTAGGGAAGATGGCTTCATGCATTCATCTAGTCCCAAACATTCGGCTACACATGAGACCATTCCAGGAATGGATTCACCAACTATGGTCACACAACAGGGAGTTGGGAGGATCTAGTGGTTGTCACACAAACAGTTCATCAATAGATGGCATGGCAGAACAGGAAGAACAAAACACAGGGGAGAATTTTCACACAACCAACTCCAACAGTGACCATTACAACAGATGTTTCCCAGCTAGAGTGGGAAGCGCACATGAACAACCTCAAAATAAGGGGACTATGGACACAACAAGATGCGATAAAACACATCAACTTCCTGGAGTTAAAGACAGTGTACCTAGCCTTAAAAGCATTTCAGAAGGAGCTTTACTAGAAGAGGGTGTTGGAGATAGGTTATTCCAAAGAACATAGACTTATTAGCAATACATCTTCCAGGGAAGGACAATCTAGAAGCAGAAAGGCCGAGCAGACCAGCATCAGCGTCCCACGAATGGGAGAAGAATCAATCCAATCTTAAAGATCTTCAAAAAATGGTGGACTCCGCAAATCAACCTTTTTGCAACACCCCAAAATGCAAAATGCCAACGCTTTGAATCCAGACAACCGTGTGCACAGTCCCTAGACAATGCGCTCTAGATAGACTGATCAGGGACATTTGTGTATGCTTCACCCCACGATACCACTGCTGCACAGGGTACTCAACAAGTGCAAGATCAGCCACATGACATTGATCCTCAGCACCACAATGGGCTAGACAAACCTGGTTCTCACAAATAATGGAAATGACACAAGGGGTGATGCACAAGTTCCCAACAGAAAGGACCTCTTACCAATGCAAAACTGAAAGGCGCTACACCCCGAACCAGAAAGCTTAAGCCTGTCAGCATGGCACCTGAGGACTTATAATTTTCTCACCTCAAACTACCAGAGAGCAATATGGCAGTACTCTGAGGCGAGAAGGCCTACAACAAGGAATTGTTGCACAGCAAAATGGAAAAAAATTCACCCATTGGTGTCATCAAGAAAAGCTTTCAAGGAAGATCACAACAGAATCAATCAATCATAACATTTATAGAGCGCACTATATACCCGTGAGGGTCTCCAGGAGCTGTGGGGGGAGCTGCTACTGTTCGAAGAGCCCGGTCTTGAGGAGTCTCCTGAAGGTTAGAAGGTCTTCGGTCTGCCGTAGGCAGATGGGGAGGGTGTTCCATGTTTTTGCGGCGAGGTGGGAGAATGATCTTGCGCCGGTGGTACCACTTTGGATGGGGTGGGGCTGTGACTAGGGCGCGGTCTGCGGAGTGGAGTTGGTGGGTTGGGGTGTGGAGGCTGAGTCAGCTGTTGAGGTACACTGGTCCGGTGTTGTGGAGTGCCTTGTGGGTGAGGAGTTTGAAGGTTATCCTCTTGTTGATGGGGAGCCAGTGTAGGTCTCAAGTGGGTGTGATGTGGCTGCGGCGAGGGATGTCTAGGACCAGGCGTGCGGGTGCATTCTGGATGCGTTGGAGCCGTTTCCGGAGTTTGGCTGGGCCTCCTGTGTAGAGTGCGTTTCTGTAGTCCTGTCTACTGCTGACAAGGGCCTGGGTGACCGTCCTTCTTGTCTTGGTGGGGATCCACTTGAAGATCCTGCAAAGCATACGAGGGTGTTGAAGCAGGAGGAGGAGATGAAGCAGGAGGAGGAGATGGCATTGACCTGCTTGGTCATGGAGAGGGTAGAGTCCAGGATGACCCCTAGGTTGCGTGCGTGGTCGGTGGGCGTAGGGGGTGCTCCTAGTTCAGTCGGCCACCAGTAACCGTGCCAAGGAGTTGTATCTGAGGATGAGGACCTCCGTCTTGTCCGAGTTCAGCTTTAGTCTGGTGTATCTCGTCCAGTCGGCGACGGCCTTCATTCCTTCATGGAGGTTGGTTTTGGCAGTGTGGCGGTCTTTGGTGAGGGAGAGGATGAGCTGGCTGTCGGCATAGGAGATGATGTTGAGGTCGTGCCGTCGTGCGACGTGGGCAAGCGGTGCCATGTATACGTTGAACAGCGTTGGGCAGAGGGATGAGCCTTGGAGGACGCCGCAGATTATCTTGGTGGCTTTTGAGCGGAAGGGGGGAAGGCGGACGCTCTGTGTTCTGCTGGAGAGGAAGGAGGTGGTCCAGTCCAGGGCCTTCTCTTGGATTCCGGCGTTGTAGAGGCGTGTTTGTAGTGTGGGGTGGCAGACCTTGTCGAAGGCGGCTGACAGGTCCAGGAGGATAAGGGCCGCGGTTTCCCCATTGTTGAGCAGGGTCCTGCTGGTGGCAGCAATGAGGGCAGTTTCTGTGCTGTGGTTGCTGCGGAACACTCACTGGGACGGGTCCAGTATGCTCTCCTCAAGGAAGCTGATCAGTTGTTTTGTTGACTGCCTTTTCGATGACATTCACCGGGAACGGGAGCTGGGAGATGGGTCGGAAGTTCTTCAGGTCCTTGGGGTCTGCCTTGGATTTCTTGAGTAAGACTTTGATCTCTGCGTGCTTCCAGCTCTCCGGGAAGGTCGCCGTCTTTAAGAAGATGTTGATAGTTTTCTGGAGGTGGGATGCTGTGGTGCTGCTGGCTTTGTTGTAGATGTGGTGTGGGCAGGGGTCTTCCGTGGATCTGGAGTGGATGGTGTTCATGATCTTGACGGTTTCGTCATCAGTGATGTTTATCCAGGTGAGCAGGGGGTTGGTGCGGGTGGTGGTCGTGGGAGCGGGTGTTTCAGCGGTTGCTGGGATAGTGGCGGCGTCGAGGCTGTCGTGGATGTCTGCGATCTTGCGATGGAAGAAGGTGGCCAGCGAGTCGCACAGGTCTTGTGATGGTGGGATGTATTTGGAGTTGGAGCTGGGGTTGGAGAGTTCCTTCATGATGTTGAAGAGCTCTTTGCTGTTGTGTGTGGTGTTGTGCAGGTGGTCTTTGAAGGAGGTCCTTTTGGTGGATCTGATGAGGTGGTGGTGTCTGCAGTTGGCGTTCTTGTGGGCTGTGTAAATTTCCGGTGATCGTTCACAGATCCAGTTTCTTTTTAGTTTTCGGCAGGATCGCTTGGAGACCTGGAGATCTTTGGTGAACCATGGGCTCTCTTGCTGATGTGGGTGCTGGAGGGCTTCTTGAGCGGCACAAGGGTGATGGCGCAGTCCGTGATCCAATGTCTGAGTCTGTGGGCTGCGGCGTCTGGGTCAGTCTGGTCTGTGGGTGGGCTCTGGGCGAGCGTGGTGGTTAGCTGGTCCTCTGTGACCTTGCGGCGGCGGGGCATCTGCTGGGTGCGGTGATGTGTGGTATGTTTCCGGAAGGTGAAGTGGATGCAGCGGTGGTCGGTCCAGTTGAGCTTTAAGGTGCGGTTGAAGACGATGCGAGTTTGCTTAGAAGATGGAGTCAAGCATGTGGCCAGCGGAGTGAGTGGGTGGGTGTTGTGATGAGTTATGAGTCCGAGGTTGGAGAACAGGGAGGAGGAGTTGGGGTCGTTGTTCTTGAGGTGGAAGTTCAGGTCTCCAAGGAGGATGTATTCCGTGGAGGCAAGAGTGTTTGTGTTGATTAAGTCGGCGACGGAGTCACTGAACTGTGGTCTTGGTCCAGGGGGATCTGTAGATGAGGGTCCCTCTGATGTTGGTAACAGTACTGAAATATTTAACATATTTACTATGACTTAAACTAAGCTACGCATTTAGAAGGTTACACTTGGCAGCAATTGTAGCGTACAGAAAGGGGGAAATGTTTCTTCACATCCCATGTGGTCAAAAGATTCCTAGAAGGAGCAAAAAGGGATAGCAACTCCAAAGAGGGTGCCACCACCTGCATGGAACCTCAATGTGGTACTAGCTCAAATGATGAAGACACCATTTGAACCAATCGACAAGGCAACATTACGAATGCTCACACTAAAAACAGTGTTTTTAGTGGCAATTACATTACTACTTAGAGTAAGTGAATTACAGGCTCTAACACTACAAGAGCCCTACTTCCAGATACATAATGACAATCGTCATGAGAACTGATCCACATTTCATGCCAAAGGTGGTATCAAAGTTCCACATAAACCAAACCATACAAATACTGAGTTTTTGTCCAAAACCCAAAGACACCAGCAGAAAGAGAATTGCACACATTGGACGGCAGAAGGGCAGTCATGTACTACATAGAAAGAACCAGGGAATGCAGGAAGACAAAACAGTTTGTTGTATCATTTGCTAACAGTTTTCTCGGACGACCAGTCACAAAGAATACCATTGCAAAATGGATTGCGCAAGCCATACAGTTGTGCCATATACAGTCAGGTCAAATCTTTCAAGGAGCACCGCAAGCTCACTCCACAAGGAAGAAGGGTGCAACAGTGGCCTTTCTAGCAAACACACCTATTCAAGACATTTGCCAAGCATCAACATAGTCTTCAGTTCACACGTTGAGAAAGCACTACTGCGTGGATATTGAGATGAATAAGGAAGCACAAGTAGGACAAAAAGCCTTACAACATATATTCACAAACCAACGCTCATCATCCACACAGCCACCGCAAGACTAGCAAACTGCCATAAAGTCTATTCACAGCATAGTGAATCCAGAAAAGATTCACGCTGCAAAACGTACAGTTTCTTACCTGTCGGTGTAGTTTTGCAGCTTGAAGAATTTTCTGGATTCACTAGCGAACCCACCCACTTCCGCCAGAAAGATGAGACAGGAGATAACAAACAAAAAAAAATCCGAAGATGGTGACCAAAGGTGTGGGAGCTTCCGAAGGAAGCACGTCGACGTCACAGAAGGACACCAAATGGTGGTAAGTCGACGTCCACGAAAAAAAAGATGGAATTCTACAATTCTGGACCCAACCACTAGATGGCGTGGTGAATCCAGAAAATTCTTCAAGTTGCAAAACTACACCGACAGGTAAACTGTACGTTACTTTTCAGATTACTATGCATGTTACTTTTTAGATTATTTTTCAGATTACTTTTCTTAATCCTTGTGATATGCCTCTATCACACTGAGACATCTAGACAAGCGGTAAGTAATTCAGTTTTTGTACATTTGCTGTTTTTCAGTTTTTCATACAAACCAACTTCACACTTCGAAAAATTTTCAAGGAAAAACAGTCCATGTATTCCTATGGAGAAAAATTAAGTTAACTGTTTGCAGGTAAGTACTTGTTTGTGGAAGTTGGTATTTTGGGTAGAACCAGGGTTCCCCCTGGATCGAGGATGCACACAAAGCACCCTCAGCGGCACTAGGGCGAATGGAAGAGTGCTGAGGCCCAATGTTATCCAATGTGGGATAGGGGCACTCCGGTTGGTGGCGGCTAGCGAGCAGGCCACTAGGTTGTGGGAGCAAAGCTCCTGGTGTTGGGCTCAGGGCAAAGGGGGATCCGAGTTGGGACACAAGGTGCACCCGCAGCAGCGGTTGGATGCAGGGTGCTCTTTTGGCATCGGGTGCCCCAGTTTTTAATGTGGATTGCCGTTTTGGTTTTTAGCTGCAGGCTTGGTCCAGGAGGAACCAACAGTTGGGCACGTAAGTTGGAGGGCTCGAGGACATAGGTGCACCTCGGGTTCTCGTTTCCGGGGCGCAGGGCCGCTGGATGCAGGGGTGTCTTTTGAGGTAGGATTTCACCTTTAATGGGCCACTTGCGGCTGGGTTTAGGGTACCTCCGTGCAGAGGATGCAGTCGACATCTGGGAGTCCTGAAGGGGCTCAACCCATGGTGGACTCTGACTGGAGTGCTGGGGGACCTCGCTGGGACCGGTGGGTCACCCGTATTCGGGCTGTAGGCGTCTGATGCAGTGTCTGGCTTATTTGTCTTGAGCAGGCTCAGTCGGTCTTGGGAGTTTCTTTTGAACAGAGCTGCAGTTCACAGGAGATCCGGTCTTTGTTGAAGACAGTCAGTCCTCCCATGCTTATGGAGGTTGCTGGCTGCAGGACAAGGTGATTTTTGGTGCAGTATCTCTGGACCAGGTGGGCTGGGGCCAAGTCTGTTGCTCTCTGCAGTCTACTCTGCTGGGAATCTTCTTTCGCCCTTCGTAGGTCACGAGAATCTCTCTTCTTGGTTCAGTTCTGCCCCTAAATGTATGTAGGGGGTGTTTTGAGGGTCTCTAGGTCAGTAGCCAATGGGTTACTGACCTTAGGGTGACTACACCCTTTTTTTTTTTTTGAAAACCTTTATTGCACAATAGAATCATACAAATACGGGCCTACAACCATCCGGCCGGCCTCGGTCGCATCTGAAGTGCAATAGCAAATGGTAAAGGCGTCCCGGCAACATAGGAGCACAAGCAGGATAATATCAAGTTACACTGGAGATATATGCGCCACCGGGAAGCAGGAGAAGTGAGGTTTAATTTTAAAGTTTTTAGTATGTCCATAAAAAGGGGCTAGAAAGGATCTGAGGCAAGATAGACCATCCAGGACATAAGTGGGCAAGTATCAGCATCATTATTAAGCAAACAATTTCCGTTCAGCAATTGACCGCAGAAGACCGGACAGGAGAAACTGTAAGCTAGCATTACTACGGTCGGCAGTTACCACCCACACCATATCGATCCACCCAAAAACCCCAGGAAAAAGTGGGAGAGAGAGTAAAAGTAGGAGAATGAAAACCAAGGCCCATAGTAACAAAAAGGAGAACATAAGTACACCCGCCCCACCCTACACACATGCAGAGGCTACGGCCTACCCCCCCCTCGCAGAGTGCCTGTCGCCCCAAAAGAATACCCGAAATGCAGAAGAGAAGAAAAGAGAGAAAGGAATGCACAGAAGACCGGGGGAGGGCCCAGGCAAAGGAAACATACAATCAATAAAACCACCCTCGGCCATCCCTCCTCGGATCCCGACCCGACACCGTAATAGCATATACCATCCCAACAGTTCCAATTTTCCGTCAATCATGTAGCATCCGACCGCATCCAAAACATAAATAATGTCAGCCTTGTCCCCGTCGATCCAGCCCAACAATGAAGTCCAGGCGGGCAGCGGCCATCTTGGACAAGAGGTGCAGATGTAAAGACCACCACCAGTTCAAAAGCCCCTCGCAGAAATCTGTCCCACGTAGTGCCGAACAAGCAGTAGCTACCCAGTAAAGGTGGAAACCCAGCAGCAGTACCTGAAGGCCGACTGGCCAGAGCCGTTGCAACAATCTCTTGGCAGAGCAGGGGGGCCCTCCGGGGGACCCCAAGGTGGACACGGGGCAAGTCGACCAGCAAGAGCTCTCCAGCCGGTGGGCAGGGTCCAGTGTCTCACTCCCCAGCATCTCCAGAGTAGAGGGCCCAGCAGCCGAGTCGTCCGGGGTGTACCATGTCTCGACACACGGCGGGATACACAGGTCCCACCCGCCGGTCACCGGGTACAGTAGGTCCGGCGGGGAACAGCAAGCAGCACAGTCGTCCGGGAGCTCACCAGGCATCACTCCATTTAGTCGGTCTCCTAGGTCACGGGCGCAAGCCCGCATTGATGACCGCAGATCGTGCAGGGCAATGAAAACATCTGCAAGGACAATGGGCTCCACAGCAGCAGAGTCCCGCACCCAGAGGGCGTCGCCATTTTGTCGTCCACTGTAGTGTCTGCCGGAGCCCATCTCAAAGGCGAAGCCGATAGTGTAAGCAATGGGCGCAGTCACACTAAGCCACGATGCAAGTTAGTCTCCCGCCGTCCGGGTCCTGCCGTAAGCAACTTGCGTTATGGAGAGCGTCTCATAGAAACCCCCGGGGACTACCAGCCGAGGTGCAGGGCGCCTGGCAAAATGGCGTCAACCGCAGCGCCAAAGGATAGGGAAATCACCCAGCGCCGATCCTGGGACGGATGAGGGACACAATGTAGCTCCTGCTACAGTATTGAAGCAAACGTGGAGGCGCGGAGGGCCGGGCGGCACACTGTAGCAATCGTTGCAACAGTAGCACAGCAGCCTCCGGCCCCTCCCGCTGCAGGCGTCCGCTGCTGCCGAGTCAAGGGGCAGCCTCTCCGGAGAACAAAGACCCGGTCCCTCACACGCCGCGGTGGGGCAGGACGAAGGCGAATCACCGGCTCCACAGCGAGCTGACCGACGGGGAACACACCATTCGAGGCGGAAGCCCAGCCCGGCTCCGAAGCACCGGTTTTCATTCAGGATAGAGATCAGGATCCGCTGCGCTTCGGACAAAGAGCGGGCGGGTCAGCGGAGCCGAGGAGTCAGGCGGCCATCGTGGTTGCTGGCTTGGCTCCTCCCCAGGGTGACTACACCCTTGATGTGCTCACCCCACGTGAGGTAGCGGGCACAATCCCTAGTCCTGATTAGAGTGCCTGCCATCTGCAAGATCCTGGGCACTGAAGAGTGGGTTTCACCTCTCCTCCCCCACCTGAGGGGTGGGGATGGCAGAGACTGCACACCTGGGCTGTGCTAATTTTTCCCGCTTGTGTTCCCTGCCGAAAAGGAGAGGAGACAGGAAGGGGGCCTGCTCCTGATAGCATGAGAGGCTGGGGGTCCTGTTACAAAGGCAGCAAGACCTTTGAAACTCCCCTGCCACAAATGACTCTTCCTAGCCTGGAGGAGGTGTGACCACTTCCGCTCAGGAAAGGTTTTGTTTCTGGGATCAGGGAGCGAAGGCTACCACCCCAGTGGTTCAGAAACAGGTCTTGTGGTGGCAGGCTGGTGTGTACTAGGCAGGGAACCCACCAGAGTCTGGTTGATTTTTAGGAGCATCTCCAAGATGCCATCTGAGTGCATTTGTCATTAAATCCCACAATGGCATCAGTGTGGGTTTAATGTGCTGAGAAGTTGGATACCAAACTTCCCAGTTTTCAGTAAAGCCATTATGGTACTGTGGAGTTCGTAATGCCAAACTCCTGGCACCAAATACTCTTAATGTCATTATTGCACTTAGTGTCTAAGAATTAGTGTAGACACTGTTTTCCTTATTATCGAGCCTCTGACACAGCTTATTCTCTGTGATGCACACATTCAGGGCTGGGTGTGGGACCCGGTAGGCTGAGGCATTTTCATGCTGGTGGACGTCTGGTACCCATATACACTCTTTTCAAGAGCTCCAATCGACCTACGCTCTAGCCTCTATGCAATTTTATAAATACCTTCAGCTGTGACATGCTTTGAGTGTACATGGCTCTCCAGGCACGGAACTCCCTGAACACAGTCCTATAGAAGCTAAACTCTTTTTGGGTGCGCTATTGAAAGGGGAAATCTCCTGCTTCTCAACCATTAATGCGCCTGACACATTTCTACTGATACAAGCCCAATGGAAGGAATGGGTGGGACTTAAGATGGAGGAAGACTGGCAGGATGCCAGGATGGCCCCGTGCTATCACAATCTTCTCCAGGTTGTGGCTAGTAGACGTACTATCTCCACTATGCTTATCTCACTCCCAACCGTCTGCATTGCGCACGCCTCCTCCTCGGCCCCACATGCTCCCCACCCCTAGCTGATTTCTGCCATATGGTGTGGACATGTTCTCTCATAAGTAACTGGGATGAAGTGATGCAAACATTATCCGAGGTGCTGGAGTGGGAGTTGGAGCTGTTCTTCTTCTTCTAGGTATCTTGGCGGGAATGGGGGTACAAGGGCTGACCAGAAGATGATTGGTTGGCCACTATGGTTTCAATTAAGTAAGAAACAGATTCCCTTGGGTAGTATACACGAAAAGCTAGAACATTAGCTATAACAAAGTGAAATTTTACTCCTTAAATTAAAAACAACATTCAAAGTACATAACAATTTATTGAAATATTAAAAAAGCATACAATACATTTGTAAAATAGTATAAACACACAATTAAAAACAGATATATCTTTTTGTGACCTGCACAAAAATATAGGACAGACAAAACTAAATTGTAAATCATAAAACTTGAAAGTTTACAAGGCATACATTCACGGAAAACGTTTCAAACTGCCCTGGTGTTATAACCTCACAATCTTATATGCATCAGGGAGGAACAACATGAATTGTACTTAAGCTTGCGTCGACGCGTTTCGGTGGTTTTGCGTTTGATTCGGTACCACCTTTATCAAGACTGTAATTTTCGTTGTCTGTCATACAGTTGGATCCTCATAGGTCTCCTAGGATGGATATACATGAAATTAGATATCTAATTTTCAAAACAGAATAACTCCATCTACTACAGCGATTCTAATCTGTCTGTCATCTAAACAGTGCTTTACGGAGAATAAGTTGGAACATCACTTATTTTTTCTTGGAGCTAAGAGGTTACCTACACCTTAAGGTTATAGACCCTACTTCGACCAATTGTTGGGGCTTGATTTTAAATTAAGATCCCATGTTATGGGATATTAGTTTAGTGGATGAACTAGAGACATGGTTAGAACTCTATTGTGGGGAAGGCTAATAAAAAGCTTCCTATCTATAGATCTTTTTCTCTAAGCCTCTCAGTATATGCATACCTGTATGTTTGTTTAACGTGTCGTTTCTTATAAGTTGTAGTGGCTGTGATTCTCAGATAATCAAAAGATGCTTTTACCATCTACAAAGGGAAGAACATGTACCCACTTGATTAATTCTATGTTGAATTATATTTGGAACCTCTTATATTCTAGGTCTATATTAAAAGGAACATACCTGCGGACTATTATAGTCATTCCTATCCAATAACGATTGTGGAATTTAGTTCAGGTCCGTCGATCAGTGGACGTTTTTGTATAATTAGCCGACCGTTCTATCTGGCAAACGTCAGGGAGTGCTGCTAGGTCAATTCTGGGAATGGGCTAAGTGAGCCGTTCTACAGTGGAAATAGAAATTGGGAAAAAAACCTATTTCAAGATGTACCTCTATGTTGGTAACTAGAGTGCTACCCTAAGAACACATGGGCATAAGTAAAGAAACTATCGAATTCTTACCAATATATATGGACCACTTGTTGTCAAAAAACGTTTAAGAAGGCGCGGTGTGCTGCCTTGTTCTAATTGAAAACGGGGTATTTCGGATAGTCGTATCCCCTAGGGAGGTAAGAATAAAACTCTAATTAAAAACGGCTTTGTAAAAGATTTTAACGACTAGCCTAAAGAACGGAGCCCTGTTGGAGAGATTCTTACCTGTTTTTGCTGTAGCCTTGCTTCACTACGGGTGTCTGTTCTTCGAATGAGAGATTGCGAGTGAAAACCCGCCTCTTCTCAAATACTTCCTGCTTGATGGTGATTGGCTATAGAGTGGCTGTCATTAAGGCCAATGGGAGCACGCTACTGCCAAGTAGCTCGATTTGCATATAAGCTGTCCTATCGTAACGTGGTGTTAGAGAACACGTTGCTAGTGGGCGTTTCCTAGTTAGGTTAAATGCAGTTCCCTATTTGGTCCTCACCCGGATATGGATTTCTCTCAAACGTTTTAATGTGCGCACCAGGGAAATAATTGATTGTCACAAATACTATCTGGCTAATCCCGTAAACAAAGGGCTTGAAAATTTAATTAACTGGGGCAGCGTCTGCTATCTATAGAGTATAAGTTCTGTTGTTGTAAATTTAGACGGTTATGTTCTAATTGATAAGGAAAGTCTCAATTTACCTCATGACACTAATGGGAGCGAGCTACTATCCAATATCTATATATGCATTGTAGGTTATCCTATGGTTACGTTGTCTTGGGGGACACGTCTCTGGTGGGCGTGTCCTCGCGGGGTTAGGTACTATTTCCTTATGGCTCCTCGCCCGAAAACGGATTTCTCGCTAGCGTCTCAATGGGCGCTGCAGGGAAATGAGCAGTAATAGGAAATACACACTGTAGAATCCGGTAATGGTGGTTGAATTATCCTACTGACTGGGGCAGTGTCTATTACTGTTGGTATCTTGAGATATTATGTCTCGACTGGTTTTGCTCAAATTTGTTAGGAGAAGCCACAAATTTGCCGATAACTCCCTCATCTCCCTAATTGCTGGGAGCCACTTATTTCTGTAATAACAGGGATATCGCAGCTATCAGATATAAGACTATGGAGAGGCTGGGTTGTTTGCCTTACAAACACTTTGCCCAATCTTCTCTGGTATTCAGACCCCTATCTATAGTATCAAGGTAGCAGAAATACCATTGTTCTCTTCTTTTTCTTAATCTATCTATGTCGCCACCTCTTCTGGTTTGTCTTACCTTCTCTAGTATGAACCATCTGAGATCTTCGCAAGAGTGCTGCTTATCTTTGTAATGTTCAGTCAAGGGCGCATTAATTTTAGAAGTACGTATTGCTGATTTGTGCTCCAAAACTCTGGTGCGGAGCTCTCTACTTGTTTCGCCCACGTACCCTAGATTACATGGGCACAATAGTAAGTATACTATATTCTGGCTACGGCAATTATTGAACGTCCTGGGTTTTAACTCCCTGTCGTTGTATTTGAAATTGCTGCCTAAAATGCAGTGTGGGCAGATGGAACAGGTTCCACATTTATAGTTTCCTACAGCAATATTTCCTGACAGTGTAAGCTGTTGTTCTTTTGCAGTGGGGTAAGTATGTACTAGGCTGTTTTTGATGGTCTTATTCCGTCGAAACGAAAATAGGGGTTTGTTTAGTTGGGTTTCTCTATTTTGATTAAGGATCTTCCAATTTCTGTTTATGATATTTTTGATCTGATTGCTCAGATGAGAAAATTGGGTCACAAAAATTATTCTATTTAGGGGGGAATTATTTTTTGACTTCCTTTCTGGGTTCAAAAGGCTATCACGGTCATAGAACCTGGCACGTTTAAGTGCATTCTTTATAAGTTTCTTGGGGTAACCTCTATTTAGCAATTTTAATTTGGTGTTCTCCGCATGTTTGTAGAAGTCGTCCAAATTGGTACAATTTCTGCGGAGCCGCAAAAATTCCCCGAATGGTACATTGTCTTTTTGGGACTTGGGATGGTTGCTAGAATATAGTAAGAGGGTATTCTTATCGGTAGGTTTAGTGTAGAGTTCGACCTTGAGGGTCCCTTCCTCTTCCTTGATGATTACATCCAAGAAAGTAACTTGCTGGTTACTATGTTGCCCTGTGAACCTTAGGTTGGGGTCCCCCAAGTTAAGCCACTCCAAGAAATTGCAGAGGGTCTCGCTGGCACCGCTCCAGATGAAAATGATATCATCTATGTAGCGGTGCCAGCAAGAGATATTCTCATAAAATGGGGCCATCTCGTTAAATATATGCTTGTCTTCAAAATTACTCACGTACAGGCAGGCCAGACTAGGGGCACATGTAGCCCCCATACTGGTCCCCTTAACCTGTAGGTAAAGGTCCTCTTTAAAAAGGAAAAAGTTTTTTTTGAGGATCAAATATATGCATGACATTATAAATTGGTCGTTGCCTCCTTTTAGATCTTCCTGTTCTAATATGGATGCTATAACTTGTATTGTATCATTTTGTGGAATATTGGTGTAGAGGGCTTCAATGTCCAAGGCGACCAAAAGCTGGGTCGCCCTGTTGAACCCTCTACCTTCGAACGTCGTGATCGCATGGGTGGTGTCCTTAAGATACGATCTTTGTTTTTTGACGATCGGCTGGAGAAAGAAATCTACATACTGGCTTAAGGGTTCTAGAATTGAACCTATACCACTAATTATCGGTCTCATTGGTGGATTGTCCAGCTGTTTATGTATTTTGGGGAGACCATATATTGCAGGGATTGTTGGATGGTTATTGTGAAGGAATTTATATTCATTATCACTTATTAGCCCGTCTTCCTTTCCTTTCTGTAGTAATTCAGTCACTTCAAGTTTTAATGTATCTAGATCAGTCAATCTAGCTCTTTTGTAATGTTCCTCTACGTTTAGTAAGTTTCTGATGTTTTGTTCATAATGTTTTGTGTTAAAAACTACAACCCCCCCCCCTTTGTCAGCCGGTTTGATGGTGATCTCCTTGCTATTTTGGAGGTCCATGAGGGCTGTTTTCTGTTCTTTAGTTAGGTTATGGTTGATTTTGTTTCTAGTTGTTCTGTCATACAGGGATTTAATTTCCATCTCTACTATATGTTCAAATATCTCAACCTTTTTATCTAATTGGTTAAGGCTAGGAAAGAAGGTTGACTTCGGTTTAAAACCCGTTACACTTTCAGGGGGGTTATAATCACGATTTTCAAAAAAATGGTTGAGTCTAACTTTTCTGAAGAAATTTTTTAAGTCACTTTCTAGATTAAATAATGGGTAAAAAGTCGTGGGAGCAAAACTAAAACCCTTCTGAAGTACTTCTTCCTCTATTTCTGATAGAACCTTGCTTGAGAGGTTGATGATGGGGAAATCTTTTATCGCCAGTACTGTTTGTTCCTGGTCGTGATGTATTCTTTGGTGGTGCTCTGAGGTGGATGGTTGGGAGGAGCATCCTGGCGATTGTAGCCTCTGAAATTTCTGTTGCCCCGATAAGGGCGTTTCCCTAAAAAAGGTTCCCTTTCATAACTGCGGCCAGATCTGTTCTCTTGGACTCTCTCTGGTTCCTCCTCACTACCTGATCCTGAGGTTTCTGAGAAAGTTATTCTCCTATTGTCACCTCCTCTCGAGTATATTGGTCTCTGTTGGTAGGGTCTATCGCTTCGGGGTTCGTTTTTATTAGAGAAGTAGTCTTTATTAGTATAGGGGTAGACTCCTTCTACTGAATACTTCTCTACGTCTTTCTTGAATTTTCTAAGTTTTTTGTTTGTCAGGTACTCTCTATAACCGTCAACATCATGTTTAATCTCTTCTAATTTCTTTTTAGCGTCATCTAGGGCTGGTGACTGGAGTATTTCTGCTTCCATTTTGTCTATCTCTTTACTCTCTATCTCTATTATTTCCTGTGCTGTTTCTATGATTAAAATGAGCCAATCTCTACTACAGCGATTGGCTATCCTAGTCCAAGTTTCTATAAATTTAGGGTGTTCGACAAATAAGCCTGGCTCATTTCTAACCTGCAGTCCAATTGGGATTACTCCTTCTTTAAGGTAGTCTATCAGGAACTCGGCATGAAGTTCCGTTCTGATTAGTTTCTTTTTTGTATTCAGAATTTTAACTAGTTGCTCATGGCTACTGTTATTTAGGCCTTTGTTACTGCCTCCTTTGGAGTTTAGACTCATCAGTCTGTTGTATTGTTCTTCGGAGAACCCAAAGGTTTGGAGCTTGTCCATACTGGTTTGCAGTTATGGATTGGCAGCTTATGTGCGACCCTATATAATGGGTAAGATGAGACAGACGCCTCTCCAACCGAAAGGTTGTGCCAATGTAATGTAAAGATAGAGAGGAACCCCTTGAAACAAGCAAGGGAATTGGGGTCTTAGACCTAAGTAAGAAACAGATTCCCTTGGGTAGTATACACGAAAAGCTAGAACATTAGCTATAACAAAGTGAAATTTTACTCCTTAAATTAAAAACAACATTCAAAGTACATAACAATTTATTGAAATATTAAAAAAGCATACAATACATTTGTAAAATAGTATAAACACACAATTAAAAACAGATATATCTTTTTGTGACCTGCACAAAAATATAGGACAGACAAAACTAAATTGTAAATCATAAAACTTGAAAGTTTACAAGGCATACATTCACGGAAAACGTTTCAAACTGCCCTGGTGTTATAACCTCACAATCTTATATGCATCAGGGAGGAACAACATGAATTGTACTTAAGCTTGCGTCGACGCGTTTCGGTGGTTTTGCGTTTGATTCGGTACCACCTTTATCAAGACTGTAATTTTCGTTGTCTGTCATACAGTTGGATCCTCATAGGTCTCCTAGGATGGATATACATGAAATTAGATATCTAATTTTCAAAACAGAATAACTCCATCTACTACAGCGATTCTAATCTGTCTGTCATCTAAACAGTGCTTTACGGAGAATAAGTTGGAACATCACTTATTTTTTCTTGGAGCTAAGAGGTTACCTACACCTTAAGGTTATAGACCCTACTTCGACCAATTGTTGGGGCTTGATTTTAAATTAAGATCCCATGTTATGGGATATTAGTTTAGTGGATGAACTAGAGACATGGTTAGAACTCTATTGTGGGGAAGGCTAATAAAAAGCTTCCTATCTATAGATCTTTTTCTCTAAGCCTCTCAGTATATGCATACCTGTATGTTTGTTTAACGTGTCGTTTCTTATAAGTTGTAGTGGCTGTGATTCTCAGATAATCAAAAGATGCTTTTACCATCTACAAAGGGAAGAACATGTACCCACTTGATTAATTCTATGTTGAATTATATTTGGAACCTCTTATATTCTAGGTCTATATTAAAAGGAACATACCTGCGGACTATTATAGTCATTCCTATCCAATAACGATTGTGGAATTTAGTTCAGGTCCGTCGATCAGTGGACGTTTTTGTATAATTAGCCGACCGTTCTATCTGGCAAACGTCAGGGAGTGCTGCTAGGTCAATTCTGGGAATGGGCTAAGTGAGCCGTTCTACAGTGGAAATAGAAATTGGGAAAAAAACCTATTTCAAGATGTACCTCTATGTTGGTAACTAGAGTGCTACCCTAAGAACACATGGGCATAAGTAAAGAAACTATCGAATTCTTACCAATATATATGGACCACTTGTTGTCAAAAAACGTTTAAGAAGGCGCGGTGTGCTGCCTTGTTCTAATTGAAAACGGGGTATTTCGGATAGTCGTATCCCCTAGGGAGGTAAGAATAAAACTCTAATTAAAAACGGCTTTGTAAAAGATTTTAACGACTAGCCTAAAGAACGGAGCCCTGTTGGAGAGATTCTTACCTGTTTTTGCTGTAGCCTTGCTTCACTACGGGTGTCTGTTCTTCGAATGAGAGATTGCGAGTGAAAACCCGCCTCTTCTCAAATACTTCCTGCTTGATGGTGATTGGCTATAGAGTGGCTGTCATTAAGGCCAATGGGAGCACGCTACTGCCAAGTAGCTCGATTTGCATATAAGCTGTCCTATCGTAACGTGGTGTTAGAGAACACGTTGCTAGTGGGCGTTTCCTAGTTAGGTTAAATGCAGTTCCCTATTTGGTCCTCACCCGGATATGGATTTCTCTCAAACGTTTTAATGTGCGCACCAGGGAAATAATTGATTGTCACAAATACTATCTGGCTAATCCCGTAAACAAAGGGCTTGAAAATTTAATTAACTGGGGCAGCGTCTGCTATCTATAGAGTATAAGTTCTGTTGTTGTAAATTTAGACGGTTATGTTCTAATTGATAAGGAAAGTCTCAATTTACCTCATGACACTAATGGGAGCGAGCTACTATCCAATATCTATATATGCATTGTAGGTTATCCTATGGTTACGTTGTCTTGGGGGACACGTCTCTGGTGGGCGTGTCCTCGCGGGGTTAGGTACTATTTCCTTATGGCTCCTCGCCCGAAAACGGATTTCTCGCTAGCGTCTCAATGGGCGCTGCAGGGAAATGAGCAGTAATAGGAAATACACACTGTAGAATCCGGTAATGGTGGTTGAATTATCCTACTGACTGGGGCAGTGTCTATTACTGTTGGTATCTTGAGATATTATGTCTCGACTGCTTTTGCTCAAATTTGTTAGGAGAAGCCACAAATTTGCCGATAACTCCCTCATCTCCCTAATTGCTGGGAGCCACTTATTTCTGTAATAACAGGGATATCGCAGCTATCAGATATAAGACTATGGAGAGGCTGGGTTGTTTGCCTTACAAACACTTTGCCCAATCTTCTCTGGTATTCAGACCCCTATCTATAGTATCAAGGTAGCAGAAATACCATTGTTCTCTTCTTTTTCTTAATCTATCTATGTCGCCACCTCTTCTGGTTTGTCTTACCTTCTCTAGTATGAACCATCTGAGATCTTCGCAAGAGTGCTGCTTATCTTTGTAATGTTCAGTCAAGGGCGCATTAATTTTAGAAGTACGTATTGCTGATTTGTGCTCCAAAACTCTGGTGCGGAGCTCTCTACTTGTTTCGCCCACGTACCCTAGATTACATGGGCACAATAGTAAGTATACTATATTCTGGCTACGGCAATTATTGAACGTCCTGGGTTTTAACTCCCTGTCGTTGTATTTGAAATTGCTGCCTAAAATGCAGTGTGGGCAGATGGAACAGGTTCCACATTTATAGTTTCCTACAGCAATATTTCCTGACAGTGTAAGCTGTTGTTCTTTTGCAGTGGGGTAAGTATGTACTAGGCTGTTTTTGATGGTCTTATTCCGTCGAAACGAAAATAGGGGTTTGTTTAGTTGGGTTTCTCTATTTTGATTAAGGATCTTCCAATTTCTGTTTATGATATTTTTGATCTGATTGCTCAGATGAGAAAATTGGGTCACAAAAATTATTCTATTTAGGGGGGAATTATTTTTTGACTTCCTTTCTGGGTTCAAAAGGCTATCACGGTCATAGAACCTGGCACGTTTAAGTGCATTCTTTATAAGTTTCTTGGGGTAACCTCTATTTAGCAATTTTAATTTGGTGTTCTCCGCATGTTTGTAGAAGTCGTCCAAATTGGTACAATTTCTGCGGAGCCGCAAAAATTCCCCGAATGGTACATTGTCTTTTTGGGACTTGGGATGGTTGCTAGAATATAGTAAGAGGGTATTCTTATCGGTAGGTTTAGTGTAGAGTTCGACCTTGAGGGTCCCTTCCTCTTCCTTGATGATTACATCCAAGAAAGTAACTTGCTGGTTACTATGTTGCCCTGTGAACCTTAGGTTGGGGTCCCCCAAGTTAAGCCACTCCAAGAAATTGCAGAGGGTCTCGCTGGCACCGCTCCAGATGAAAATGATATCATCTATGTAGCGGTGCCAGCAAGAGATATTCTCATAAAATGGGGCCATCTCGTTAAATATATGCTTGTCTTCAAAATTACTCACGTACAGGCAGGCCAGACTAGGGGCACATGTAGCCCCCATACTGGTCCCCTTAACCTGTAGGTAAAGGTCCTCTTTAAAAAGGAAAAAGTTTTTTTTGAGGATCAAATATATGCATGACATTATAAATTGGTCGTTGCCTCCTTTTAGATCTTCCTGTTCTAATATGGATGCTATAACTTGTATTGTATCATTTTGTGGAATATTGGTGTAGAGGGCTTCAATGTCCAAGGCGACCAAAAGCTGGGTCGCCCTGTTGAACCCTCTACCTTCGAACGTCGTGATCGCATGGGTGGTGTCCTTAAGATACGATCTTTGTTTTTTGACGATCGGCTGGAGAAAGAAATCTACATACTGGCTTAAGGGTTCTAGAATTGAACCTATACCACTAATTATCGGTCTCATTGGTGGATTGTCCAGCTGTTTATGTATTTTGGGGAGACCATATATTGCAGGGATTGTTGGATGGTTATTGTGAAGGAATTTATATTCATTATCACTTATTAGCCCGTCTTCCTTTCCTTTCTGTAGTAATTCAGTCACTTCAAGTTTTAATGTATCTAGATCAGTCAATCTAGCTCTTTTGTAATGTTCCTCTACGTTTAGTAAGTTTCTGATGTTTTGTTCATAATGTTTTGTGTTAAAAACTACAACCCCCCCCCCTTTGTCAGCCGGTTTGATGGTGATCTCCTTGCTATTTTGGAGGTCCATGAGGGCTGTTTTCTGTTCTTTAGTTAGGTTATGGTTGATTTTGTTTCTAGTTGTTCTGTCATACAGGGATTTAATTTCCATCTCTACTATATGTTCAAATATCTCAACCTTTTTATCTAATTGGTTAAGGCTAGGAAAGAAGGTTGACTTCGGTTTAAAACCCGTTACACTTTCAGGGGGGTTATAATCACGATTTTCAAAAAAATGGTTGAGTCTAACTTTTCTGAAGAAATTTTTTAAGTCACTTTCTAGATTAAATAATGGGTAAAAAGTCGTGGGAGCAAAACTAAAACCCTTCTGAAGTACTTCTTCCTCTATTTCTGATAGAACCTTGCTTGAGAGGTTGATGATGGGGAAATCTTTTATCGCCAGTACTGTTTGTTCCTGGTCGTGATGTATTCTTTGGTGGTGCTCTGAGGTGGATGGTTGGGAGGAGCATCCTGGCGATTGTAGCCTCTGAAATTTCTGTTGCCCCGATAAGGGCGTTTCCCTAAAAAAGGTTCCCTTTCATAACTGCGGCCAGATCTGTTCTCTTGGACTCTCTCTGGTTCCTCCTCACTACCTGATCCTGAGGTTTCTGAGAAAGTTATTCTCCTATTGTCACCTCCTCTCGAGTATATTGGTCTCTGTTGGTAGGGTCTATCGCTTCGGGGTTCGTTTTTATTAGAGAAGTAGTCTTTATTAGTATAGGGGTAGACTCCTTCTACTGAATACTTCTCTACGTCTTTCTTGAATTTTCTAAGTTTTTTGTTTGTCAGGTACTCTCTATAACCGTCAACATCATGTTTAATCTCTTCTAATTTCTTTTTAGCGTCATCTAGGGCTGGTGACTGGAGTATTTCTGCTTCCATTTTGTCTATCTCTTTACTCTCTATCTCTATTATTTCCTGTGCTGTTTCTATGATTAAAATGAGCCAATCTCTACTACAGCGATTGGCTATCCTAGTCCAAGTTTCTATAAATTTAGGGTGTTCGACAAATAAGCCTGGCTCATTTCTAACCTGCAGTCCAATTGGGATTACTCCTTCTTTAAGGTAGTCTATCAGGAACTCGGCATGAAGTTCCGTTCTGATTAGTTTCTTTTTTGTATTCAGAATTTTAACTAGTTGTTCATGGCTACTGTTATTTAGGCCTTTGTTACTGTTCCATTTACAACAACAGAACTTATACTCTATAGATAGCAGACGCTGCCCCAGTTAATTAAATTTTCAAGCCCTTTGTTTACGGGATTAGCCAGATAGTATTTGTGACAATCAATTATTTCCCTGGTGCGCACATTAAAACGTTTGAGAGAAATCCATATCCGGGTGAGGACCAAATAGGGAACTGCATTTAACCTAACTAGGAAACGCCCACTAGCAACGTGTTCTCTAACACCACGTTACGATAGGACAGCTTATATGCAAATCGAGCTACTTGGCAGTAGCGTGCTCCCATTGGCCTTAATGACAGCCACTCTATAGCCAATCACCATCAAGCAGGAAGTATTTGAGAAGAGGCGGGTTTTCACTCGCAATCTCTCATTCGAAGAACAGACACCCGTAGTGAAGCAAGGCTACAGCAAAAACAGGTAAGAATCTCTCCAACAGGGCTCCGTTCTTTAGGCTAGTCGTTAAAATCTTTTACAAAGCCGTTTTTAATTAGAGTTTTATTCTTACCTCCCTAGGGGATACGACTATCCGAAATACCCCGTTTTCAATTAGAACAAGGCAGCACACCGCGCCTTCTTAAACGTTTTTTGACAACAAGTGGTCCATATATATTGGTAAGAATTCGATAGTTTCTTTACTTATGCCCATGTGTTCTTAGGGTAGCACTCTAGTTACCAACATAGAGGTACATCTTGAAATAGGTTTTTTTCCCAATTTCTATTTCCACTGTAGAACGGCTCACTTAGCCCATTCCCAGAATTGACCTAGCAGCACTCCCTGACGTTTGCCAGATAGAACGGTCGGCTAATTATACAAAAACGTCCACTGATCGACGGACCTGAACTAAATTCCACAATCGTTATTGGATAGGAATGACTATAATAGTCCGCAGGTATGTTCCTTTTAATATAGACCTAGAATATAAGAGGTTCCAAATATAATTCAACATAGAATTAATCAAGTGGGTACATGTTCTTCCCTTTGTAGATGGTAAAAGCATCTTTTGATTATCTGAGAATCACAGCCACTACAACTTATAAGAAACGACACGTTAAACAAACATACAGGTATGCATATACTGAGAGGCTTAGAGAAAAAGATCTATAGATAGGAAGCTTTTTATTAGCCTTCCCCACAATAGAGTTCTAACCATGTCTCTAGTTCATCCACTAAACTAATATCCCATAACATGGGATCTTAATTTAAAATCAAGCCCCAACAATTGGTCGAAGTAGGGTCTATAACCTTAAGGTGTAGGTAACCTCTTAGCTCCAAGAAAAAATAAGTGATGTTCCAACTTATTCTCCGTAAAGCACTGTTTAGATGACAGACAGATTAGAATCGCTGTAGTAGATGGAGTTATTCTGTTTTGAAAATTAGATATCTAATTTCATGTATATCCATCCTAGGAGACCTATGAGGATCCAACTGTATGACAGACAACGAAAATTACAGTCTTGATAAAGGTGGTACCGAATCAAACGCAAAACCACCGAAACGCGTCGACGCAAGCTTAAGTACAATTCATGTTGTTCCTCCCTGATGCATATAAGATTGTGAGGTTATAACACCAGGGCAGTTTGAAACGTTTTCCGTGAATGTATGCCTTGTAAACTTTCAAGTTTTATGATTTACAATTTAGTTTTGTCTGTCCTATATTTTTGTGCAGGTCACAAAAAGATATATCTGTTTTTAATTGTGTGTTTATACTATTTTACAAATGTATTGTATGCTTTTTTAATATTTCAATAAATTGTTATGTACTTTGAATGTTGTTTTTAATTTAAGGAGTAAAATTTCACTTTGTTATAGCTAATGTTCTAGCTTTTCGTGTATACTACCCAAGGGAATCTGTTTCTTACTTAGGTCTAAGACCCCAATTCCCTTGCTTGTTTCAAGGGGTTCCTCTCTATCTTTACATTACATTGGCACAACCTTTCGGTTGGAGAGGCGTCTGTCTCATCTTACCCATTATATAGGGTCGCACATAAGCTGCCAATCCATAACTGCAAACCAGTATGGACAAGCTCCAAACCTTTGGGTTCTCCGAAGAACAATACAACAGACTGATGAGTCTAAACTCCAAAGGAGGCAGTAACAAAGGCCTAAATAACAGTAGCCATGAGCAACTAGTTAAAATTCTGAATACAAAAAAGAAACTAATCAGAACGGAACTTCATGCCGAGTTCCTGATAGACTACCTTAAAGAAGGAGTAATCCCAATTGGACTGCAGGTTAGAAATGAGCCAGGCTTATTTGTCGAACACCCTAAATTTATAGAAACTTGGACTAGGATAGCCAATCGCTGTAGTAGAGATTGGCTCATTTTAATCATAGAAACAGCACAGGAAATAATAGAGATAGAGAGTAAAGAGATAGACAAAATGGAAGCAGAAATACTCCAGTCACCAGCCCTAGATGACGCTAAAAAGAAATTAGAAGAGATTAAACATGATGTTGACGGTTATAGAGAGTACCTGACAAACAAAAAACTTAGAAAATTCAAGAAAGACGTAGAGAAGTATTCAGTAGAAGGAGTCTACCCCTATACTAATAAAGACTACTTCTCTAATAAAAACGAACCCCGAAGCGATAGACCCTACCAACAGAGACCAATATACTCGAGAGGAGGTGACAATAGGAGAATAACTTTCTCAGAAACCTCAGGATCAGGTAGTGAGGAGGAACCAGAGAGAGTCCAAGAGAACAGATCTGGCCGCAGTTATGAAAGGGAACCTTTTTTAGGGAAACGCCCTTATCGGGGCAACAGAAATTTCAGAGGCTACAATCGCCAGGATGCTCCTCCCAACCATCCACCTCAGAGCACCACCAAAGAATACATCACGACCAGGAACAAACAGTACTGGCGATAAAAGATTTCCCCATCATCAACCTCTCAAGCAAGGTTCTATCAGAAATAGAGGAAGAAGTACTTCAGAAGGGTTTTAGTTTTGCTCCCACGACTTTTTACCCATTATTTAATCTAGAAAGTGACTTAAAAAATTTCTTCAGAAAAGTTAGACTCAACCATTTTTTTGAAAATCGTGATTATAACCCCCCTGAAAGTGTAACGGGTTTTAAACCGAAGTCAACCTTCTTTCCTAGCCTTAACCAATTAGATAAAAAGGTTGAGATATTTGAACATATAGTAGAGATGGAAATTAAATCCCTGTATGACAGAACAACTAGAAACAAAATCAACCATAACCTAACTAAAGAACAGAAAACAGCCCTCATGGACCTCCAAAATAGCAAGGAGATCACCATCAAACCGGCTGACAAAGGGGGGGGGGTTGTAGTTTTTAACACAAAACATTATGAACAAAACATCAGAAACTTACTAAACGTAGAGGAACATTACAAAAGAGCTAGATTGACTGATCTAGATACATTAAAACTTGAAGTGACTGAATTACTACAGAAAGGAAAGGAAGACGGGCTAATAAGTGATAATGAATATAAATTCCTTCACAATAACCATCCAACAATCCCTGCAATATATGGTCTCCCCAAAATACATAAACAGCTGGACAATCCACCAATGAGACCGATAATTAGTGGTATAGGTTCAATTCTAGAACCCTTAAGCCAGTATGTAGATTTCTTTCTCCAGCCGATCGTCAAAAAACAAAGATCGTATCTTAAGGACACCACCCATGCGATCACGACGTTCGAAGGTAGAGGGTTCAACAGGGCGACCCAGCTTTTGGTCGCCTTGGACATTGAAGCCCTCTACACCAATATTCCACAAAATGATACAATACAAGTTATAGCATCCATATTAGAACAGGAAGATCTAAAAGGAGGCAACGACCAATTTATAATGTCATGCATATATTTGATCCTCAAAAAAAACTTTTTCCTTTTTAAAGAGGACCTTTACCTACAGGTTAAGGGGACCAGTATGGGGGCTACATGTGCCCCTAGTCTGGCCTGCCTGTACGTGAGTAATTTTGAAGACAAGCATATATTTAACGAGATGGCCCCATTTTATGAGAATATCTCTTGCTGGCACCGCTACATAGATGATATCATTTTCATCTGGAGCGGTGCCAGCGAGACCCTCTGCAATTTCTTGGAGTGGCTTAACTTGGGGGACCCCAACCTAAGGTTCACAGGGCAACATAGTAACCAGCAAGTTACTTTCTTGGATGTAATCATCAAGGAAGAGGAAGGGACCCTCAAGGTCGAACTCTACACTAAACCTACCGATAAGAATACCCTCTTACTATATTCTAGCAACCATCCCAAGTCCCAAAAAGACAATGTACCATTCGGGGAATTTTTGCGGCTCCGCAGAAATTGTACCAATTTGGACGACTTCTACAAACATGCGGAGAACACCAAATTAAAATTGCTAAATAGAGGTTACCCCAAGAAACTTATAAAGAATGCACTTAAACGTGCCAGGTTCTATGACCGTGATAGCCTTTTGAACCCAGAAAGGAAGTCAAAAAATAATTCCCCCCTAAATAGAATAATTTTTGTGACCCAATTTTCTCATCTGAGCAATCAGATCAAAAATATCATAAACAGAAATTGGAAGATCCTTAATCAAAATAGAGAAACCCAACTAAACAAACCCCTATTTTCGTTTCGACGGAATAAGACCATCAAAAACAGCCTAGTACATACTTACCCCACTGCAAAAGAACAACAGCTTACACTGTCAGGAAATATTGCTGTAGGAAACTATAAATGTGGAACCTGTTCCATCTGCCCACACTGCATTTTAGGCAGCAATTTCAAATACAACGACAGGGAGTTAAAACCCAGGACGTTCAATAATTGCCGTAGCCAGAATATAGTATACTTACTATTGTGCCCATGTAATCTAGGGTACGTGGGCGAAACAAGTAGAGAGCTCCGCACCAGAGTTTTGGAGCACAAATCAGCAATACGTACTTCTAAAATTAATGCGCCCTTGACTGAACATTACAAAGATAAGCAGCACTCTTGCGAAGATCTCAGATGGTTCATACTAGAGAAGGTAAGACAAACCAGAAGAGGTGGCGACATAGATAGATTAAGAAAAAGAAGAGAACAATGGTATTTCTGCTACCTTGATACTATAGATAGGGGTCTGAATACCAGAGAAGATTGGGCAAAGTGTTTGTAAGGCAAACAACCCAGCCTCTCCATAGTCTTATATCTGATAGCTGCGATATCCCTGTTATTACAGAAATAAGTGGCTCCCAGCAATTAGGGAGATGAGGGAGTTATCGGCAAATTTGTGGCTTCTCCTAACAAATTTGAGCAAAACCAGTCGAGACATAATATCTCAAGATACCAACAGTAATAGACACTGCCCCAGTCAGTAGGATAATTCAACCACCATTACCGGATTCTACAGTGTGTATTTCCTATTACTGCTCATTTCCCTGCAGCGCCCATTGAGACGCTAGCGAGAAATCCGTTTTCGGGCGAGGAGCCATAAGGAAATAGTACCTAACCCCGCGAGGACACGCCCACCAGAGACGTGTCCCCCAAGACAACGTAACCATAGGATAACCTACAATGCATATATAGATATTGGATAGTAGCTCGCTCCCATTAGTGTCATGAGGTAAATTGAGACTTTCCTTATCAATTAGAACATAACCGTCTAAATTTACAACAACAGAACTTATACTCTATAGATAGCAGACGCTGCCCCAGTTAATTAAATTTTCAAGCCCTTTGTTTACGGGATTAGCCAGATAGTATTTGTGACAATCAATTATTTCCCTGGTGCGCACATTAAAACGTTTGAGAGAAATCCATATCCGGGTGAGGACCAAATAGGGAACTGCATTTAACCTAACTAGGAAACGCCCACTAGCAACGTGTTCTCTAACACCACGTTACGATAGGACAGCTTATATGCAAATCGAGCTACTTGGCAGTAGCGTGCTCCCATTGGCCTTAATGACAGCCACTCTATAGCCAATCACCATCAAGCAGGAAGTATTTGAGAAGAGGCGGGTTTTCACTCGCAATCTCTCATTCGAAGAACAGACACCCGTAGTGAAGCAAGGCTACAGCAAAAACAGGTAAGAATCTCTCCAACAGGGCTCCGTTCTTTAGGCTAGTCGTTAAAATCTTTTACAAAGCCGTTTTTAATTAGAGTTTTATTCTTACCTCCCTAGGGGATACGACTATCCGAAATACCCCGTTTTCAATTAGAACAAGGCAGCACACCGCGCCTTCTTAAACGTTTTTTGACAACAAGTGGTCCATATATATTGGTAAGAATTCGATAGTTTCTTTACTTATGCCCATGTGTTCTTAGGGTAGCACTCTAGTTACCAACATAGAGGTACATCTTGAAATAGGTTTTTTTCCCAATTTCTATTTCCACTGTAGAACGGCTCACTTAGCCCATTCCCAGAATTGACCTAGCAGCACTCCCTGACGTTTGCCAGATAGAACGGTCGGCTAATTATACAAAAACGTCCACTGATCGACGGACCTGAACTAAATTCCACAATCGTTATTGGATAGGAATGACTATAATAGTCCGCAGGTATGTTCCTTTTAATATAGACCTAGAATATAAGAGGTTCCAAATATAATTCAACATAGAATTAATCAAGTGGGTACATGTTCTTCCCTTTGTAGATGGTAAAAGCATCTTTTGATTATCTGAGAATCACAGCCACTACAACTTATAAGAAACGACACGTTAAACAAACATACAGGTATGCATATACTGAGAGGCTTAGAGAAAAAGATCTATAGATAGGAAGCTTTTTATTAGCCTTCCCCACAATAGAGTTCTAACCATGTCTCTAGTTCATCCACTAAACTAATATCCCATAACATGGGATCTTAATTTAAAATCAAGCCCCAACAATTGGTCGAAGTAGGGTCTATAACCTTAAGGTGTAGGTAACCTCTTAGCTCCAAGAAAAAATAAGTGATGTTCCAACTTATTCTCCGTAAAGCACTGTTTAGATGACAGACAGATTAGAATCGCTGTAGTAGATGGAGTTATTCTGTTTTGAAAATTAGATATCTAATTTCATGTATATCCATCCTAGGAGACCTATGAGGATCCAACTGTATGACAGACAACGAAAATTACAGTCTTGATAAAGGTGGTACCGAATCAAACGCAAAACCACCGAAACGCGTCGACGCAAGCTTAAGTACAATTCATGTTGTTCCTCCCTGATGCATATAAGATTGTGAGGTTATAACACCAGGGCAGTTTGAAACGTTTTCCGTGAATGTATGCCTTGTAAACTTTCAAGTTTTATGATTTACAATTTAGTTTTGTCTGTCCTATATTTTTGTGCAGGTCACAAAAAGATATATCTGTTTTTAATTGTGTGTTTATACTATTTTACAAATGTATTGTATGCTTTTTTAATATTTCAATAAATTGTTATGTACTTTGAATGTTGTTTTTAATTTAAGGAGTAAAATTTCACTTTGTTATAGCTAATGTTCTAGCTTTTCGTGTATACTACCCAAGGGAATCTGTTTCTTACTTAGGTCTAAGACCCCAATTCCCTTGCTTGTTTCAAGGGGTTCCTCTCTATCTTTACATCACTATGGTTTCAAAACAGGACATAGCCTGCAGAGGGAAATCACCCATTCTGCCCTAACTGTCTTAGTGGTGCCGGTGTGTAGATTGGTGTGCCCAAAAAAACCATGCTAAGTTGTGGGGCAAACCATACACTAAGAAAGTGGTATAAGAATCACAAGTCGTTCCCCCCCCCCCCAATTCATGTCACCCACAGGTGGATAAACCCAGATGGGACCTATGTGGCGGTGCAGGGCACCTAGAGACTCAAGCAATTTTTTGTGGCAAGTTTATATTCTCCTCCACGATTGCAGCAACGCACGTTAGATAAGCTTGCAGGGCTTCTCCTGCAATCGGTGCCTGGTACACACATCCTGGGAGGAGATTTTAATGACGTTCTTGACCCAATGATAGATCGTACACAACCAGGACTAAGACATCACAACCCCACAGTACTGGCACAATTCCAACACACATTGGGGTTGACTGATTTGTGGCGACGACATCACCCAAGTATTTTTCAGGGGCACATAGGGTATTCTCAAGGCTAGATTACCTCTGCACCTGCAGGGGAGATCGCATAATAGAATATTTGGCCAGGGGCATTTCAGATCACTCCCCACTCTTGTTAACAATGGGAAGGAAAGCTGGCTGTCAGTTAACTGCCGTCTAAGCTTCTGGGTCCTACAGGATAGGAAGGTGCCGGATGAATTACTGGTAGAACCGGAACTTTACTTTAAAGAAAACAATGGTCCAGTCCAATCGGTGGTTACCCTTTGGGAGGCCTACAAGGCAGCACTCCAAGATAGAGCACAGAATATTGTGGCCCATAAAAAGAAAATGGAAATCCGTGCCCTGGCAAATCTGGAGGCCACTCTACTGCATTTAGAAAGTAAAATTATTGATAATCCAGACGCCCATGCACTGGCCCAGCTAGAAATCACCAAACGGGAATACCAGTCGTTGGTGACCAACGCAGTCCACTCGCAACAGCTCGCTGTTGTACACCGGCTCTATGAACGGAAAATAGGGCGGGGAAACTCCTTGCATGGTTGGGCAGAAAGGAGCTTGAGGCAAGGTGGTTACTCGCTATTAAGGATATCCAACAGGTGTATTCTACACCAGCGGCCATAGCAGGGGCATTTGCTAAGAATTATAAAGACCTTTACACAGCCAAACGGCAGGTGAGCTTAGATCTTATCTCTTTGAGACAGCAATGGCAATTGGATTCCCTCCAAATATTGAGTGATATGGACAGGCTCGAGGGAGTCCTCACTCTTGAGGAAATTACTGAGTCAATTGGTCGGCTTGAGTCCGGTAAGACCCCTGGTCCGAATGGTCTTCGAGGGAATTTTTTTTTAAACAAAACTGTAGTATATTGACCCCACACTTGTTACAGATGTACCTGGACTCCAAGGAACAAGGGCACTTGTCTCCAGATCTTCGGATGGCCACTGTGTTGGTCATCCACACACCTGGGAAACCGCCGGGGAGGAGTGTGGTGCCTACCGTCCTATATCCTTGCTCAATGTCGAAACTAAAATCTTGGCCACAGTCCTTGCGATGCGTCTCCTGCCGGTCATTGGCCCCCTGGTCCACGGTGACCAATCTGGATTCATGCCTGGGAGAGCTAGCCACTTTAATTTGAGACGCGTGGCTAATTGGGTGGACTCGATTCAAGGACGTGAGGCTCCCCATATACTCCTTTCTTTAGACACCGAGAAGGCATTTGATACCATTCACTGGCCCTTTATGTGGTGTGTTTTGGAGAAGTTCAGTTTCGGCCCCATGTTTAGGGAGTGGCTGCCTTTCTTGTATAATGCACCTGAAGCTAGAGTGCGAGTTAATGGGGTATTGTCTTCCAGCTGGTCTATACTGCGCGGTACCAGGCAGGGTTGTCCCCTATTGCCCTTATTATTTGCACTTATTCTGGAGCCCCTAGCCTGTATAGTTCGATCTACCCCGGGCTTAGGGGGCTTTCTCGACTACTCCGGCCACCTTCCTGAGGAACGCATATAGTTTTATGCAGATGATATTCTGCTGTATGTGACAGACCCAGCTAAAACTCTTCCTAAACTTCTTCGAAGATTATGGTCGTCATGCGGGATATAAGAACTGGAATAAATCCACCTTGTACCCAGTGGCAGGGGTGGCGGCACCTCAGTCCTATCTGAACTGCCTGAAGGTGTCTCCCGATGGGTTCCAATATCTGGGACTGTATATCACTACTCATACTACGGCTTGCTTACAGCACAATATTCTCTGTACTCTTTCCAACTTTCAAGAAGACGTTAAGAGGTGGAGGAGGCTTCCTCTCACGATCATGGGGCGGACAGCAATGTACAAAATGTTCAGTCTTCTTCAGTTGTTATACATTTTACAGAATATGTACTGCAAAATACCAGATGCCATATTTGCATCCCTCGATGGGGAACTCCATACTCTCCTTTGGGATGGGGCCCACCTGCATATAGCGTTGCAAGCGCTGCAACGGAATCCGTATAACGGGGACCTGGCCCTACCAGATATTAGGGCCTACTATAGAGCAGCAAATCTTATTATAGTCCATGAATGGGGCCACGCTCCGGCTGATCATCCCGCTTACCGGTTGGAGCAACTACATTTCAAAGATCATACATATCTACATTACCTGTACGGTGGGCCGGGTACCGCCCGCCTCCTCTCAGCTACGCGAAAGACGGTAGAGGCACGGAAACGTGCAGAGAAGCAGATGCAATGGGATAAGAAACCCACTAGGCAGATTCCACTATGGGAAGGGGCCCGATTGAAGGAAATTAGGAAACAGAGGTTTCCATAGTTTGGACTTAATAGGAATCTCCAAAGTCCTAGATCTCCTGGACAAAGGCAAACTGGCGTCCTTCACCTCCCTGCAGGCCACTTACCAACTTCACCCGAACCAACACTATGCTTATCTACAGTTTCGCCATGCCTGGCAAGCCGAAGGGCTAGCGGAGGTGATGCTCCCGGAATATGCCCCTTTAGAGGGAAGCCTCTCCCAGGAAGAGATTCCTTGCAAGGTTTTCTCACTGACCTATAGAACACAAAATAATATTCCTGATAATCTGGGCCCGCTCAGGGTTAGATGGGGATGTACTACAGGCCCGCTGGAAGCCCTTGACTGGGAGGGTGCCCTTATGTACCCCCGTGAAGTGGCGGTCAGGCTGCGCCTGCGCCTTGTACAATATAAAATTCTCCATAGGGCTTATTTTGATAGGGCACGACTGCATACAATTGGCAGAGCAATTGGCCGAGAACCCGGAGTGCCTTCGATGTCACGCAGAACAGGGGACATTTAAACACACACTCTGAGAGTGTACTAAGATCCAAATGTACTGGTCCACAGTAGAGTGGGAACCGAACACTATACTGGGGGCTCACCTAGAGGTAGAACCTCGCTCTATACTATTTGGGATCAACACGGAAGTGGATCTTCCACGGTATAAGCTTCTATTGGTCAATTTGGGATTGATAGTTGCCAAAGGAGACATTGCTTGCTACTGGGGTGTTTCCCAAATACTTACCCTAGAGAAATGGAAGAACGGTTTGAATTTATATATGGTGGCGGAGAAAACTACATATTGGGTATAACCCTCGACTGCAATCTCAATATGCAGAATCATATCAGTAATGCAACTAAGGGAGCAAATTTCCAGATCAATACATTGAGGAAGCCGAAACCCTTCCTGCCCGCCAATGACTTCAGGACCGCAGTCCAAGCTCTAGTTAACTCTCGAGTAGATTATGGAAGTGCCGCTCTTTGGCCTCCCCACATCAACAACTACCCCTAAGAGCCTCTATTAATGCTGCAGCGAGACTCATCACTGGCTCTAAAAGAAGCTCCCACATCTCTCCAGACTTGAAATCCTTGAACTGGCTGCCATTCGAAGCTAGCATATACCAGAAAACTGCGTGCATGACGCATAAGGCCATACATCACAACTCACCCAGTTACCTCGCTCTGAAATTGAAAATCTCGGGTGGCTCTAGATCCACAAGAAGCGCAGAAAATCTACTACTGAAACTACAAAGATTCAACAAAAAAACAAATAAACCGTCCTTCTCTGGGATGGCGCCCAGGATCTGGAATGTACTCCCTCCAGAAACCAGACTTCTCTCATCCACGGCATCCTTCAAAAAAGAAGTAATATCGATTCTCTTGGCAAAATTCGCATGAATATAGGCTAGTATTCCTTTTATGACAATGGTCAGCTAGACCACCTAGGCACTTCTGTTGCCTTTGCCTTGACTCTATGGGTCCTCATGGTCTTACTGTTTTGCTCATCTTTGCACAAAATGTTATGTTAAATGATTTATGTTGTCTGTATAACTTCTATGTGTGTAAAGCGCTCTGATATCTGAGAGGATCTTGTTTGCACACTATAAAACTTTCTAAATAGTGAGGGGATGTCCTAGAAAATTTAGTAAAATATGGACTCCCTGGTTACGGCACTATGGCTTGGAGGTTGAGTTAGGAGAGGAGGGATTGAGCCTGTCAGGAGGGGAACCGGGAATTGCGCCTGGACTCTTTTACTGCCTGCATTGTTGATAGATATGCTGCTAGTTATTGAGGGGTCTTCCAGTATATGTACCTTTGTAATCATTCTTTGGGGAGCCCTATTCTTGTTCAGGAGGGGAGTCGTGACCTGTTCTATCTATCAGCGATTATCAATGTGTATTGATGCCTGGTTATCTCTTACTCATGATTTACGTGTTTATTGTTTAAATGCAAATAAAATAATAATTATTTTCTTTAAAAATTACGATTTGAGTCAGGACAATGTCGAGAGGATGTAGAAATGTTGGGACCCCGAATGAACCACCCAAGGTGAGTAGATAGGGACCCCATGGAGTGCTTGTGCAATGTGTGAACACGGCCGTCTATGTGTAAATCGCGGTTGCAATTTTAAGGATTAAGGACCCTTCCCAGTGGACTTTGATGAAACCCTGTGGAAGACAGAAGGTTGGAGTGCCACACCACCCCTGGATACCGAAGTACACAAGTTACCTATCCCAGGGGAGCCGGGTGCATAGGTGTGAAGTGGCGTTGGAAATCGCAGTGAAACCCACTGGAGGACTTCGAGACATTGCTGCTGCTGGCAGATGAGAAAGTGTCTGTTGGAATCCAAACGTAGATTCTTGTGGAGTACCTGAAAGCAGACGGGACAGTCCATTGAGAGTGACCAGGGGCTCTGTAGATGAATGTCCACCAATGTTGGGTGCTTCACGATAGTTGACAGTGATCTTGGCTCTGCAGCTGCGGGGACCAGGCGACACTGAGGATGACCAGGGGCCGTCCCATGAAGGATGTCGAGTGCTGAGGGGTATGTGTCTGGCGGGAGCACCAACAAGCCTTGGCAAAAGCAACCCACACACGCGATCAAGAAAGTGTACGGTTCCAACCTGCAAGGTCCAGGAGACTCACCGCAACCAGGGGAGTCAGGGCAAGCCCAGAGCAATAAGAGGAGCCCAGGGAAAACAGATGACCCTCAATTGGACCCACAGGCTGGAGGCTCAGGAGTCCAGAGAAGACATCAAGCAGCTTCACAAAACAGTACACGGAGCACACGGTGCGAGGTGGTTGAAGATCTTTGTTGGAGAAGTTGCCAGAGGTTGGGGCTACTTGGAGCCTAATGCACTTGTCACAGAATTGCCAACAAGCACATGCACTTGCAAAAGTACTCAGTGCACAGGGATTTGGGTAATGCAGCCCCCACAAGGGATACTGGCCTCAAACTCGAGAGGGCAGCTCTGGCCTCGAGGGACGTAGAAACCTTCGGAGTCTGTAGGAGCTTGGGTTCAGCGGACCTGTCAGCAGTGTTGCGGTGCCAGTAAATGCAGGGGAGTGACTCCTTCACTCCAAGGGATATTATCTGAATCTTGTCCATGATGAATCTAAGGTCCTACAGCCAGGTAAGCCCTTAGGTACCCTAAGGAAAGGCTTGGGAAGATTCAGGGGTCCCTCCCAGGGTAGGGTCTGGACTAGTGGGAGGTTACTCCCATGTCTTTTTTCCAGTTTCGTGCCAGAGCGGGAGCCAGCGGCTCCCAGGACTGGTTTGAACTGGATTATGCACAGGGACACCAAATGTGCCCCATATACAGACTTTGTCACTGGCAAGCGCACCCACCCATCCCGAACACACAAAATCCTGTCTGGGAGGTGGTCACACCTCCATTTGACAAGATGCCTATTGTCCTGCCTTCCCCTTGGGCTGAGCTTGCCCTTGGCTCAGCAGCAGGAGGGCAGAAATGTGTCTCTGGTTGGCAGCACCCATTTTGTGCGGTCCGGGACTAGAAGGATGGTACCAGGAATGCCAAGAGCCCCACGAAGGGTGCTTCTGATGGGTGGAATCATACCTCACACACTTGTTTCTGGTGTGGGGGTAAGATTCCAACATATTTGACACCAAACACGATAGGGTTTGTTGCAAGCTTTTTCGAGATGGTCATCACAGTTGCGCAATGCCCCTCTTTAATAGTATATGGCTGCTTCACTGACAACCCGGGAGAATGGACTCCGAAGACTGCAGGGGTGTCCTGCTCATGCCGGGGTACCCTCTCACTTAGATCCAAGCACCCTGACTTCAGGATTGTAAAGGCCTGCTAGAGGGGTGGCTTATAGGTTTTAAGTGTGGTGATCCTTAGATAAAGTAAACCTCTATCCTGAGTAAGTGGTGCATGCACCAACCTACACAGGCTGCAGAGGCAGCCTTGTAGTTCCATTTTGAATGGTCTCATGCAAATAAATGCTGCAGCCCATGGGAGACCTTTGGGGTATCTATGCCCTGGGGACATGGGTACCATATACTAGGGACTGATAAGGGTACCACAGCATCCAATCTGGGATTTTACCTAGGTACTAACGTAACAGTTTAGGTAGAAAGCAGATAGACTGGGGTCCTGATTAGCAGGATCTCAGACAGCATCACATGAAGCAAAAAGTGGGGGTAACCATAAGAAGCAGATCCTATTTTCCTACACTTTGCACTAAGTTCTTTGCAAGATGGCACTGTCAGATCAGCACCCTCTTTGTACATTGTGCCTGTTCACACAGATGTGATACTAGGTGGGCTCACTAAACTAGTAAGGAGAGCAGTGAAATCGGCAAGATTTCCAAGAAGCTTTTTCAGTAGTGATGTAGTAATGGATGACCAATATAGAATGGGCAACTACAATTCCGCGTCCACAGGATTTTCTGTATATTAAGATTTCCCAGAGTGAATCTTTCATGGATTGACATGCTTTGCATTATTCTTCCACCTAGCAGGTGGGTCTGGAATTGTCTTACTTCCCCACCCAATAGGGGTCGCCGATGACTGTAAGGTGTTTTCCTGGCTTTTATTCACATCAGACGTACACTACGGAAACCTCTCCTTGTAATCCTCTTCAGATTCCTTTTTCTGCCATTGGTTCTGGAAGCACAGCTGCCCACTACAAAGTCAAAGAGGAGCCGAAGGCAGAGTTTTTTTGTTTTTTAAAGGATCTCTGATAAAGACAAAAATCAAGAGGACAACAGACTGACATTGACGCCTTCAAATTAACACAAAAAAACTCAGGGTTGTATTTGTTTGATAGAGACCTCAACCACATGTTTCAGAGCATCGACTTTCAGGATGGAGAATTCCCCCTCTAGGTGCTGCTTGAAGTACCACCACAAGTTTCCCGAGGATAGCCATGAGATATGCAGTCTTTGTTTGTGGAAAGATCAGGACTCACAATGTATTTATTTATTTTGAAAGTTTTATAGTGTTGCAACTATTTTCCAAGTGCCTATCCAAGACCCTAAGGACAAAGGAGAGTAGAGTGTGAGGGGGCACATGCTACCATGACAGTATGAGCTGAAAACCTTGCAGAAGGACATCGGGGTGTTGAGTGATGAAGAGCACTCCAAGGTAATGGTTGTGGTACAAGGCAAGTGCTCTGAAGCTGAGCAGTTTGTTGAAACTAAGAGGGATAAAGCACCTCGTAACACTGTAAGGGTGCAGTGGGACTGAGCCATAACACTCATTCTAGGTCCTCAATCTACCGGGACACCAAACCCATCTGTGATCGCCGGTAAGCATAAGGGAAGAGAACCCGACTGGTTGAAGTTGAAAGACTAATGGATAGAAAAATATCCAGGCAAAACCAATGTAGACAGCTGGCAACAAACTAGTGTACCCAAAATGAACACAGGTAAAAAAGAATTTTTAGACACAATACATATAGATATACATAAAATGTAATCCCATTGATAAAAAATTGATAGACATGTGCAATCAAATACAGAAATATATAAAAACAATAAAAGAGAGTACACAATTCAATTATCGTAATCTCTAATGTCAAAAGGGAAAAATTAAAAGTTATGATGTTCCCCACAGTTGATGTTTTTCTGTCAACGCGTTTCAACGCCAAAAATGTGTCTTCATCAGGACAACATCATCGTTTATCTATAATTCAAGAAATTATGTTATTTATAACTCTTTTACTTGTGTTGAAAAAGATAAATTATTAATTACATTTTGATAATCATGAGAAAACATAAATGCCAGACATTTCTTACATAAACATATAATGTACCCCAAGATAAGGAGACATGTAGAAAGCTCATAGACTAACACATACATAATATAACCATTTTGTTATTTTCTACAAAATACAGAACGCGCCTGTATTAACAGTTCAGTACGGTACATATATTTTTTCTTCTTTTTCACCTTGGGTCTGAGCAAGAAACAAAGCGTAGGTGACGATCTAATCTAACACACACAATTACTAGACGCTAATTCATTTCAGAACTTTTCAGACAGACGATAAAGATAGATGCACTCAATAAGAGCAGGACAGATAGAGGACAAAGATTATTTTGGTTTCATTCTATGCCTATTCTATATCTATTTTTGGTTAGCACAATTGGCATTTATCCTTTTACCATCTATGTAGGGGATTTCTCTGTCTTTTTATAAAAACCATCACTCTACATTCTTTTTTATTTATTCAAACCCTGATTGACCCTAACACGATTTTAACATACCTTTGTATTCGTTTTCAAGGACATATTCGTTATTATCTCCTACCTACCCTACAACAAGGCAGTATTATGTTTTAAATGACCAGATAGGAATCTTTCATTTACCGTATTTATCTCTAGAGTTTAAATTTAAAACAGGCTAAGAAACTCGAAGAAACAGATTCTGAAAACAAAAACATACCAAAAAGCGGCTTTTCATCCGTTTTTTCAAGTTAAAAATGATTTCATAAATGTAGGGCGTATTATGTTGTATTCTCGTTGTAACGATATCTAAGAAAAAGAAAGGTTTGTCGCAACAGGTATTAATATTAGTCTTGTTAAACTTAGTGGTGAAACGCTACTCATAGTGCGCATGTAATATTTCCAAATATACAGATTACCTGAGAGTGTGCTCGCTACACATAGGTTTGAAGAATAATGTAGCTCGGATAATCACGTCCTCATCTTACTAATCAGACCACCTGATCACAGCTCTGTTGAGACAAAGTAGTGATCCGTGGGTATAACATGAGCCCTGTACGATAAGTACCTAATAATTGCAAAGTAGAGCAATGTGGGAACTAAAGGCGTGGACCTACCTTAAAAAATTAGCGAAGATGGAAAGTGGTCGCG